>NW_026535791.1:6157500-8820000 GCF_028551555.1 Melozone crissalis
GCAAGCAGGCGGCTCCCGGGCAGCAGAGATGTGGAGGCAGCCGGGGAGATGAGGGCGACCCGGAGCAGCCGTGGCGGGGCTGGGGGGGATCAGGCGCTTCCCCAGCGGGCGGCACTGGCAGCCGAGCTGGCCCCACGCCCCCCTGACGGCCGAGGCGGCCGCGGCCCTCTCCCGGCGCTGCCCCGGCCCGCCCCGTCGGGCCCCGCCGCCTCGCTCCAAACGTGGGCCCGCGGCTCCCTCTGGCGGCGGCGGCGGGCAGGCCGAGCGGGGCCCAGCCCGGGCCCGCCGCCCTCACGGCCCGGCTGCGCGCCCCGAGAGCTGCTGCGGGGCAAATGCCTTTGCAGTGACATTGTCGTCACACCCGGCAGGGCTCGCCCTTGAAGGACAGCGCTGACCTGCCCTTGGCAGAGCCCCGAGCGGCGGGAGACGCGCTCCGCACAAGGAGCCCGCTGCCTTTTGAGGCGGCCGAAAACGCCCAGGGTGTGTCTGTACCACCCCCGAGGCCGCCGGGATCGGCTCTCCGCCAGCTGAGCGGTCCCATCAGCTGCTGGGACAAGTCGTAAGAACTTGTCAAGATCGGGTCTTTCTCCTTCCACAGGATCCTCCAAGTTAAAGTACGGTGATTTTTTAGTGATGCTCTTCTTTCTGAAGAGGAGTAGAAGAGTTTGTCCAGCCTGTTGCTCTGTGGTAGGGTGGTCAGATTTGTAATTCGGTTTTATGTATGAAGAGGCTGGTGCTAGTAATGATTTTTGCACTCTGTGGTTCAAACCTGCCACATTCCTTCAGATCCGTGTGCTTTTTCACTAGAAGGACGTGTTACACCTGAGAGCTTGGACTAATACAGAAGTCAAGCTTCTTGTGGCCGGGCAGAAGCATTCAGGGGAGAGTTAAGGGTCAGCTGTCAGAGAGACAGCCCAGTAGGACTGGAAGGGACAGAAGCACCTCTCTTGGACTCGTGAAGGTCTTTGTGACAGTGGCCAGGGCTGTTCTGTTTGCTCTTAAATTTGCAGTCTGACCCTGCATGAATCTAACAGAGGATCTGGACAGACCAGGAGCTGTGGGGCAGTGAGCTGCCAGCCTTTTAGGATCAGTAACTCCTAATTTTTTCAGTGCACACATGAGAAGTTTCTGGAGCACTGGAGCATGTTAAGCGTTCCTCTTTAAATCTCGCTAAAATCTGAGTTAAATGTAACCATAAAGACAGCCCTAAATAAGAGTTCTTCCAGAGCAAGGCACGATGTTGCAGCTGATCTTTGCTAACAGCTGCTGAACCACCACCTGAGTTATCCTGAAACCCAGTAGCACTCAGGGCTGGGTACCTGATCTAACATAAGCTCCATTGAAAAACCATTAAAGAGCTAACTAGGGCTCTGTTATAGACTTGTAAACTACTGGAAAAGCTGGAAGGATGTTAGAGGACAATGGAAGCTGGGATGATTAATCCTGGAGTAAGAAAGGTGTGAACAGGGGCATATCCAAACACACATAATGGCTCCGGATAAGGAAACCACACACCTGAGTGCCCATAAAGAGTTGGTGATTCAAGTGAGATAGACTATCAATATTAATCTGACATTAAGTCTTCAAAGATAAAACAACTTCAAGATGATGTGTAAGATTTTTAGACAAGTTCAACAATGGCTACAATTGTCTTTTAGTAGAATGAACAAAAATTGCACTTTTTTCTACAGCAGCTTGATCAAAATAAGCCTGGAAAAGGTAGGACAACATTTCTTTAAAAGAAGTGTCAAAATCAAAATCAAACTAATACTCTGGAACTTTATCATTTGCTTTATCATTTCAACGTTATCTAGCCTATTAGCACTCATGTAAAGAAATTAGTCCAATATCCAGACAAACATATCTGGAAATTAAATTTGATATATGTTCTATGAAATTTTTAAATTTAGGTTGTGTTAAAGGGGTTGTTGTTTCCTTATTAAATTACTGTCCAATGTGACTGGAATTTGACATCTTACAACAGTGGGGGCACACTCAACATACTGGGGGTTTTGTTGGCAGTTTGGCAGTGGTTTTTGGTTGTTTTTTTTTTTTTTTTCAGGTAATTTATAAATGGTTTCAAAACCATGTTTTCTCCCCACTCCCCAACGGATCACGTTGCACACATCCCACTTTGGGGACAGGGATTTTAGCCTGTTGTGTCACAGCAACATTGGCAATGCTGGCACTTATCGCTGAATTTGGGTCCAGTGGTCACATGAAATGAAGAGCCAACAGTCTCATGTCCCTTTAAATATATTTTTCTGAGAGTTCTTGTGGTCAGTCATGTCAGCCCTGATTAAATGAATCATAGTGTGAAGCATGATCCCTGTGTATGGCAGTGGGAATTTACATGCCAGTGATGGGACAGACTTTTCAGATTAAAAGAAAGTTTTAAGCAATGAGTTTCCAGGATGGAACATGTACAAGTAGACTCACCAGCTTTGACAAACAGAGCCATAGTGGAGATGTAGAGGAAAACCTGCAAGCTCAGGTGACAGCTTGCAATGTCCAGAGACTTCAGAGCATCACTTACCATCGTTAGAATTTGGAATTATATGGTGCAGAATGCCATGTTTTTGCAATTGGCATTGTTATAGCTCACTTGCAAAGAGAGTTGTAGGGAATCAGTCCTTTAAAGGTTTCCTGATTCATAGCTTAGACGGCTCTTAGAAGTTAGCAGCTCTGTTAGGAGCATGTCCTAGGACTGTGCTTCCAGTGGGGACAGCAGGAAAGGAGAAGAAATATGTTCCTCTGCAGTCCTGAGCCTGCCTATGCTATTCCTCTTTCTCTGGTAGCAGGGAAGCTGGGAGAGAGAAAGAAAGGGCTTGGCTGTTTTCAGTTGAGAAGCAGGGAAGAAGGAAAAGCAGGGAAGAAGGAAAAGAGAATTAATTAATAATGCAGCTGTGTCATCTGGGTTGTTCTTCATTGCTGCAGAAGCTTCAAATTGATTTTCAGACTTTGCTGAGAAGCAAAAGCCTTTGCCAAAACAATCATGGTGCTGCAGCCAGGTTTACATGGACACAGGGTACAGCTCCTGAGTTCACTGCCATCCTTGTAGAACTGCAAGCTCTGCATGCAGCAATTAGCTCATCCCATGCCTTACACCGCTTCAGGCTATTTGAGTTCTGCATCGTGTTCACAGGCTTCATCCTTATCTCCTGTTTTTCACTGCATTCATGCTGTATTTGTGGTATGAACAAATAACTCCTGTTCTTTGTTCATTCTTCGACTCGAGTATTTTTATGTTGCAGTCTGGGAGACTGGTAGGACTGCTACTGAATTTGGAGATCACGTTTTGCCAGCAAATGTGCTGGGAAGTTTCTAGGAGCAGTGGTCTCCTTGGGTTGCCATCTCCCAATGGATTTTCATGTTGCTGTAGTGAGAATGAGCAAGAAGCTTCTACTTTTCATTAAAAATGTCCTAGGTCTGTCCAAGGATGGAAGATTTGAAAGCAGACAACCTTGGAAGCTTTAAATTCTGCTTTGAACAAGAGAATAAGAGAAGACAGTTGTAAAAAAGGCTTAAAAGTGGTGCAATCTTAAGATTTCTAAAGACTTTTAATTACATAAACATTGAATATCTCATCTTACATAGACAGGCTTAGGAAAAGCTTGACATCAAAGATCTGCTACAAATATGCTGAGGGAAGCAAAATGTGTGGAAATTGTAAGCAATTTGTATGTTAACCAGAAAGAAGCTGAATACCTTATTCTGTACCTTGGCCATGCCTATTTTTATATTGCAATTGACCCACAGGTCTCAGCATGGGTTTAGATGCTCATGTTCATCCTACGTGATGCAAGAGTGTTCATTACACAGCTCACAACATTTCAATGCCTTTTTTTTTTTTTTTTCACAGGCTCAGGTGCCCATGTAAGAGCAAAGATCACTGCTCTTCACCCTGAGACTGGCACAATTAACAGAACTGTCTGTGAAACATTTCTGTCCTTCTGGGATGGACTGTGGGAAGAGCATGGAAGATCTCCCAGCTCTTGAATGAACCAGCCTGTGCTCATGCTGCAAAGCAGCTGGTTCCAGGCACATTAGTGCAAGAGCCTTCATCACTGCTGTCAAGTAAAAAGACTGACACTGTCTTAGCAAAGAGCTCAGGGTGGGAAAATGTGTGTGTGTGGGGGTGCTTGTAAATCTTAACTCAGCAACATGATATAAATTGGCAAATATAGGTGAGGGAAAGCCTGAACCCCTGTTTGGTCACACTGCTTAGGTGTTGCCTTGCTGTTACAAATGGACCTTTCCCCCAGCTGCCCACAAAGGGAAAGGTTAGCACACTGCAGGGTGGGTAATGAGACATTTGGTGCCATTTAACTTTTACCAGACGTCACTTCCTGGCCCTTTTCTATTAAGGAGTACAAATATGGTCTTAATGACTCTTACTGATAGAGGACATATCCTCATGGATGACAATTTCCTTCCAAATCTCAGATATTTCAATTTCCACCTTGACATTAAAGTGTAAGCATCTCTGAAGTTGAGTTTTCATTAACCTTACAGTGTGTGGATGCAATGAAAACAATGCTTCAGACAACTTCCCATGCTGCCATACACTTGATCAGGCTCATTTTCTGGGCTGTGTTAAATCACTGACAAAACATGCCCACTCTTCCATCCTGTCGAAGACAAGGACAGTAATGTGTGATCTAAGCTATTCCCAAATGCAGGGTGTGTCCTGCAGTCACGTGCAGTGTTTAAGGTTCCAGCGCAATCCCTGGCAGATTTTCATCCCATGGCAGCTAGCCTGGACATGGTTCAGGAGCAACACAGAACTGTTCCCTGTAGGTGCTATGGATGAACCACCAACACTCGAGGGGAAAAGGATTTAGTTATATGGATGTGAGCAGCAGTTTGCCACTTATCCCCTGTTAAGTCAGATAGCAGATACTGACCCATTTGATTTACTGGTATAGATGTCACTTACAAGTCCTGGTTAACCCTGGAAGATTCACAGGACATCTGTTGAGACTGGGATAAAGCGTGATTGCAAAGTATTAGCACAGTCATTTATGTTTAAGAATGGAGGCTTATCCCGCCTCAGTGTGTTTCTCCTCCCATCCCAGTGCTCCATCCTCCACAAGTGAGAAGACATTAATTTTGTTATGGATGCTCAGTCCAAAGCACTTCAGCAGAAGTCAGTGGAAAAGTTGACATACTATTGAGCAGGAGTGAAGACTGAAGCAGCCATCCTAGAAGAAAACAAATGGGACCATCCAGCAGACGTCTCACCAAATCTTTCAGATGTGGATTGTGTGCCAAAAAAAGGCATCTGAGGCTATATTCAATGCAAATCAAATAACAGAACCTTAGGTGCCTTTTGTTGGTTGAATCCACACTGCCTGGTAAATATGCTCTCTTATGTATGCAGTATCACCTGGGCACCAAATGATTTATTGTCTCTGGGTTTTCGTTTATAAAACTGACAAAGTCGGGGCTGATAAATGCTGATATATGTTAAATTCAACCAGCTTATGATAAAAGTTGCTTGCCAAGTGGCGACAGCTGGCTGCCTCAGTAAACATGTCACGTAGCTACCTTCACCCCTGAGGAATGTTGATTGCTATTTGATATAATAAAGCATTTTAAGGAAATAGGCAAGGAGGTTAAATGCAACAGATACATAATGCTACCAGCCATAATGTCTACCACTTAAAAATTTACTGCCAAGTAGCAAAACAGCTAATACCTACTTCAGTGAAGCCTGCCAGGGCAGTGATAATGCCTGTGAAATAATGATAATCACAGTGCTTCCGTATTTACAGGATACCATTGCTGAAGTGTCATGCAGATGGCTATGGAGGGAGGAAAGCATCTTATTGGGAGGGGAGGTCAGTTCTGCTCTGTACAGGTAAGTTCCTCCAGATGCATCTACTGTGGTGGGCAGAACATTGGACAAAGCAAAACCTGGAGCCTGGTGTGAACCACAGCTAACAGAGAGTGCATCCAACCCCTGCTCCTGGATGTGCTCATCAAATCCAGGCACTGAGTGACACCATCAGCCCTTGGTGCTCTTGAGGCTAGTCTATGTTGCAGGCACAAACACTTCTAAGTTGATGCTGAGGCATGGCAGGAGTCTGAATTTTCTCCTTGCTTTATCTCACATCTTACTTCAAATTTGTGCCTGACACAGAGTTTGGGTCTGAGGCAAGATGCAGCTCATGAGTGGACTTGGGTCCATACTTAGGTGCCAAAGGAGCACTTAGGTAATGTGACTGGGAAAGTCAGCAGAGCTTGGGGGCACCAAAAGTCAGTTCAAACCTGGTAGAGAAGTGTGGGGAAGCACCTGTGTTCAGGAAAACCTGCTCATTTTTTTCCAAGCTTTCCATTGGGCTAATTGAAGGCATTGCCTCTCCCACAAAATTTGCCCCATTTACAATACTGAACCTTTGGGCTTGTACACTGCTAGGAGTAGCAAGGCACTGGAAGCCTTCACTGTAATATAAATCATAAATTAGTAATACATAAAACCCTGATGTTGGCATTTCCAGCACTGGAAAAGATTCATAGCTTGATTTACAGACCTACCTTGCACCGAGTAGCAGCTATTTTATGAATCACTATTTCTGTCACATTGATTTAAAACAAACCTGAAAACTCCTCCAGAGCATACTGGCCTGGCTCAAGAGCACTCCTTTACCCTCTGCGGTGGTCCTGCAGTTCCATTTAATAAAATATTCTTGTGTAGTTTTCTTCTAGTGATGTTCTGCAGAGCATAAATGTACTCTGTGTATGCAGAAAGAGATGGGCCTCTGTTTGACCCTTCTGGAATTTACTGGAGAAATTTTATTTAAACCTGGGACCAGATGTCACATCCTTTCTCCAGTGCCACATTTCAGGACCAAGTAGTTCTTGCTTAATATTTGCTAGTTTTCCCCTGCTGGGTTTACCATATTGTCATATTTAAGACATGTAGTGCTTTAGAGGAAAAGCATCTACATATTCTTGGGGACTCCTACTATTGTTTTGAATGTCTGGCCTCATGAGAATAACCAACAGTCTGATGGTTTCATTGCCCTGAGCTTTCTCTCCTGCAAAATTCCCCTGCCCATGAGAGCTTTTTAGGTCAGTATGCCCATGTGTGTAGCACAGAAGAGCCATGGGTGGCCAGGCAGAGCAGTGTCAATAAGCTCATATATGTAAAACTCCTGGGATACTCAATTAGAAGCTGTTACTAAGAAAGAATAGCAGGTAGGACTGGGTACTTCTTCCTGGACTTCACTTTACTCCCAATTTTATCTCACTCCTCCCCCCAGGGTCACAGGGTGATGGGGAATGGGACTGTGCTCAGTTCATCACATTCTGTCTACACTGCTCCTTCCGCTTCAGGGTGAGGGCTCCTCACACTCCTCCTCTGCTCCAGCATGTGGTCCCTCCCACAGGAGACAGTCTTCCATGGATCCTTTCCATGTGCCACACTTCTTCACAAGTTGAAGACCAGAATGTCAGTGAAACATAGACAGAGGGAAAAATTGCAATATATATGTCCTTCTCCTTAAAATAGTCTCTGCAGGTAACTGTTGAATGTAAGACTGGAGAGCAGAAAGTTACAGAATACATCATTTTGTCGCGACTGGAGAAAAAAATCTGGCATCTAAATTTTCAGGTTAGTTTTCTTCTTCCAAAATTTTTGAAACAAAATTAATGCTTTGCACTAATATATATGTTACTGATACTGTTCTTCAGAATGGTTCCAGTGGGGTCTAAACATGATGTAAGGCCACTCACAGTACCTAAGGACAGGATCAATCACTACAACCAGCCCACAAAGTCTTGCAATTGTTTTTCAATTGAAAATGGGGTTCTGATTAAATAAATTTTTGAGAAGGTGCTTGCCTCTATTTCAGAGAATGCAATTCCTCTTATAATATGTGGTTTCATTTTCTGTTCTGTAAAAATCAGAATTTCGATCCAAATGCTTCTTGATTGAAGCTCTGGGAGTTTAAAAGTCATATTTTGATTAAATTGAATAAACATTTTTAATAATAACCATATTTAAATTTTGTGTTTAGGGCTACTGACTGATTTTATCACTTTACCAGGCTGTTTTGAGTTCAAAATCCTGATTTATACCTGGTTTTTTAAGCATGTGGTATCTGCAGAAATGTACCTGGAAAGACTCTCACACCTGAGACAAAGTGATCCAGGACATCAGCTTTTTTGGAGATGTTTCCATTGTAACAACTTGGGTACCTCCACCTGTTGAAATGGCTCTCCTTGAATGTCTTTAACTGAAAAATTGCAGACAGTATTTAATTTGCTTGTCTGTCAGCCTCTGGCAAAATAAACAGTGTCAATAAGCCAATAAGCATTTTTGTTCTTCACAGCTCTTTTGGTTAATTATAAGCCATTCTGGACCATGATTACATGGATAAAGCCTCAAAGCTCCAGCTCCCTAAACTGAAATGATGGTCAGAATTTTCCAGACTGACAGATGAGAAAGACAAGAAAATATTTTGTTTCTGCTTAGAATATTCATAATTGTCATTCATCCATTTTCAAGTAGGTGTCCTAATTCATGTCTATTCCAGGTTTATCCCCTAAGCCCCTTCCCATCCCGTGTCACCTAGTCATAAAGCTGAGTTTCTGTATGTGGAGAAGAAGTGCTGCCCATCTCTAAGAAAGGGTTAGCAAGTGCACTCCTCAGGGCTTTGTGTGGGAAAGCACTTGCCGAGCCTACTGCCTTCATGCCTTCCTGGAGAGAACCTGCATCCTGTACCAGGACATGGAGCTATCTCCACCTTCCAGCGTGCACCAGCCCCAGGCACTTAAATGATGCATTCTGCTCAGACTGGCAGTGTGGGTGGGACACAGCTATTTTATGTCCTTACTTTCACTGAATTCTTTACAGACTATTTCCCTATAACACCTTCCTGTCACCTTCAAACAGATTCCACTTGGGTGAAGCTTCTGTCCCCACCAGCTGGGGGGTGACAGCTGGTCAGGCTGTCCTGGAGTGCTTGTCCTAACTCCCTGAACTGAGATTTCCAATCTACTCACAAGCTGCACCCCTAACCCCCTAACTTTCTAATATTATAAACTTCTTTTAAAAGCGTCCTAGAATTTGCGCATCCAGCTGCAGTCTTTGCTCTTCTATACTCACAAACACTTTGCAAAGCACACCTGTTATCGCCCATCAGACTTGTAGGAAACTTGCAAAACTTGTATTTCTGTGTGGGGAATGAAAAAAACCTTGGGGGTCTGCAAAATTAAACCTGCCAAGCCTTGGGACAAGAGCAATCAGTGTCTGAGCTGGCCACCTACTTACACAGAACAATTTCCCCTCCAAGGGGGCTGCAATAACAGGGCTTTTCCCAGCACACAGCGCCAAACCTCCAGTAGGAAAGCAAGTAGGAAAGAGAGGAAGCTTTGGCTGGTTCTGGGAGCAGCTTGGAGACATCATTCAGCTCTGACAGCCCAAGCTGAGGCAGCTCCTGCCCTTAGCAGAGCTGTGGCTGGGGACTGCATATCAGTATGAGAGGCAGAAGGCTGGCAGCAGTGGCTCCTGCCCTGCACTGGATGGCACTGGATGGCACTGGAAATCAGACCTGAGAGCACAAGAGCCTTCTGCTCACCACCTTGTGTGGTCTCAAGGAAACTTCTATCAGCGAGAAATAAAGGCTCAGACCACTCTTCAGTGCAAGTCTGTGAGCCAATAGTGCATCCCAGAGGCAACAAGAACGGGACCTAAACTGGCTGATCACAGAACACTTATGGTTCAGTTTTTTACAGCTTGTGAAAAAAAATAACCAACGAATCAATCAGAAAAAAACCCTCTTCAGGGAATCCTGGAGCAAAGGCTGATGTATCAACTTCCTCCAAGAACATCTTTCCACTGGAGAATGGACTTTTCCCTGGTCCTTGTGCCCACCAGCCAGTGTTTCTCATGTCCATGCAGAGAAGCTGCAGGGGCTTCTATGGAAGGAGACTTCCTTCTTTGTGCCTAGCAAGAAAGATACTGCAGGTGTCAGGGTTGGGGCAAAGGTGTTTGGGATGGGGGAATGGTCTTTGGGAGGAGGACAGGTTCCTTGGTGACCTGATGACTTTGAAAACCAGTGAAGTTCTGTGTTGTTTCCTGAGGCAAGAGGCTGCTCTGTCTTTCCCAGTCCTGTAGACAGCAGTTCCTCCCTTTTACTCTGAGACACTCCTAAGGTGCATGTTTCTCATCCCAGTAACTCACCCCCACTGCTGACTGTGTGAGAGAGATACCCTGACTGCAGAGCAGCTGATAAGTGCATACATGCCATTGGCAAGATGGTAGGACATGTGGCCAGTGGATACCAGGAGCATGCTGTCTCCCAGTGGCAAAGAGGTTACTGCTGGCTGGCTGGGCATGGCGTGACCTCTGCAAGGATCAGGCAGGAGTTTTGCTTGGTACCTCTGAGGCTGTACTGAGTGGCTGGCATGGCTCAGGCTCCAGGCACAATCCTGAGTGTTTGTGGATGGAAAACAGGCAAGTGAGGGACGTGAAAGCGTCCTGATACTCCCTCATTTACATCTCACCCAGGTGTGTGGGGCAAGAAACTGGAGAATATGCATCTTGCACTTGGTATCAGGTTTGTATCAGGCTAATGGCAATGTTTAGAAATTAATTAAGGGCTTTGGGCAGCTTCCCACCTCTTTCTTCTTTCCAAGCCCCAAAGTACAAGTGTCCTCACTAGCAGATAATTCCAAATTAAAACAAGAAGACATGTAGGTGGGATTTCTCTCCCGTAACTACAGAAGTCCAAGCCCAAGTGAGCTGTTGCCTTTGCAGCAGGTGAAGATTCATGAGCTAAACACATTGCACCCATCTGCCTGGTGCTCAGGTTGAGTCACTGATTAGCAGGGCCATTTGCCTTTCCTAACACAGGAAGAGGTTGTCTCTGAGGGCTTGGCTGGCTGCCTGGCCCTCAAAGGCAAAAACCTTGTGGAAAAAACATACAGCTTTGTGGTCTGCAGACAGCAGCCCCCAGAGCCCAGCCCTGCTGCTCCCACTGAGGGGGATTAAAACATTTGCAGCTGTACACAGGGAACAAGTGCAGCCCTCAGCAAGAAAAGAGGTGCTGGCAAGGCAGGATCATGGAGGCAGAGGGACCTGTGCCACGGTCTGGTTTGGGGGATGGCTGATGTGGGAAGCAGCACATGGACTAAGTACAAACCACTGGATGGCAGGAGGGAGAATGGGACTTTTGCTTTGGTGAATTCTTTCCCCCCTTTGTTGTAACCGGAATTGCTGCTAGTAAAGTCCAGGGTAGGAAAGCAAAAAGGCCTTTGCACAGTATCCACAGGTGTTTAATTCAGCCACCCAGTAAGATGTTCAGGGTCCCAGGCACACACTTCAGGAGAGTCCAGGTCTCTTCTTGTCCCCAGAGGTTCCAGCAGACCTGTGGCATCCGGGCAGTACAAACATCATGGCCAATGGGGGAGTAGGGAGGGAGTGGCTGAGGGACATAAGAACAAGGGAAGGAGCCACTGGGGTACCAACAACCCCTGAGGGAAGCTTCTCGTGTCTCCCCAACACAGGGAATGCCTCCCAGGGTCCCCACACCTTTGTTTCATGGAGTATCTAAGTCTAATGCTATAAAAAAGAAATGAGAAGCTTGGGTGAAATCCCAGGGGAGGGCACAGAGGGTGTTTGTGGTGTAGCCTCAACCCCACAAGAGTTTGTTTCCTTCAGCAACCCTTCCACAGTTCCTGCTTGGCTCCTGCAAGGGCACCAGAGCCCCAGAGGATGCTGGTGCCATGTATCATGGCTCCAGATGGGAAGGAAATCCTAGAATGCTTTGGGTTGGAAGGGCCATTAAAAATCCTCTATTTCCACCCCTCCTGCCCTGGTCAGGTACATCTTTCACTAGAACAAATCCTTGGAGCTAATTCCACATGCCCCCAGAGCTAATGCTTCATCTCAGAAAAAGTGTTAAATCTATCTAGGCTTTGAAAACATACTGATATCAAATCTGAATTTAAAACAATTTATGCATAGACCATAATAACATTTTAATGGGGAAAAAATACACAGTCATTTCAAGCTTGAGGAGTCTAAGTACTATGGGTTTGTATAAATGGCTGATACTTTATTTGTTTATTGGGCAATCTGCTTTTTTACATTGTTTGTCAGGCTATATAATTTTAGGTGAAAGCTTTTTAGCATGCTGCACCTGCCAGAAGAACTTTCTTAATACACAAGTTTCTGCTCCAGTGTGCATAGAAAATAGACCACTAATTGCCTTCTAACCCACTCTAGCACTGTTAACCAGAACCTGGCTGCTCTGTAAATTAGGCAACCACATTAATGGTGCTGCTGCACAAACCAGCTGAGCACTACATAGTTGATTTCATTTGAGGTTCACAAGAGATCATTTACGGTAAGAGGCTGGTTTTGGCAACAGTAGTACTCTTTTATTAAATTGTATGATTCCTAACCACAGTGGGGAACAGGAAGCAATCGCTTCATAGGACACCAGCCAAGAATGAGAGACCTGGAGTCTTTCACTGGGTTTATTTCTTGGGACAGGTTCCTTCCTTCCCTTGAGCCTTTGCCTGTATTGGTCTGCTCTGGATCTTTGGACTACATATTACTCCAAGAGGAGATCATCTTCTAGTTTGAGCTAGTGGTGGGACCATATGGCCCAGATGGCTGTGAGGTTTCTGAAAGCTGCTTTGCTACAAGGTGATGTCTCACTTCCTTCAGTTGCTATGATGAAAATACTCTCACGAAGGTTTCTGCAATGCCACGTGGATTTTATTGACTGTGAAAAACTGTTGTAGATGCAATATAGGAGAACTGCCTCAAATGAAAAGATCTAATGGTCTTGCCTGGCTAGAAACCCCGTGGATGGGTGTTGCTGTGTTGTAGCTCACCAAGCGGTGTTTTAAGCGCTCATTTGTTCCTTGGCAGTGTAGACACCAACTTTGTCAGGGGTCAGTGCAGACCACCCAGAGCTTTTACTGAAACTGAAATGAGCTGAGAGTACCAAGTGTCTCACAATCCCTCTGCAAGCACTCAGGGCTTGCTAAGAGCCAAGTCCAGAGGTGCCCTCCCAAGGATCAAATGCCCGATGCATTTCTTAGCAATAGGGAGAGACCGACATTCGACTCTCCCTTAATGTACTACAAGACCAAACAGTCTCCTAAGTCACACTGAGTGTTTTCTGACTGCTGCTTTTTAAAGCCTCCTGTTATTCCCAAAGCTTGGACCAAATACTGAGTTAATGATTACTGGGTGAAGTTTCAGTGGTTATTTGGAGGGAACAACCTTTTCCAGCCTACTGGACACCTGAGGCAGGACATTTAATCAATGTCTTTGTCCCTGTCAGCTGATGCATTAAATCAGATGGTGTTCAAGTACATAAAATCATTTCAAGCATTGACAATGTGCTTTCCAGTATGCAGGTAAGGAGCAATAAAACCTACATGCATCATTCAGAGAATAAAAATCAGGTCAAGTTTTCAATTAAATGTGCCAACATATACCCATTATGTGTGTGCAGTTCATCATCCCTTCATAAAGATATTGGTTTTTTCCCTAGTCCTCTATGTAACTGTGGATTTAAATAACAGCTTTATGAACTTGAGCTTGAATTCTGAATCTCATACAAAAATAAATATATTAATACTGAACAGAAGTAGTATACAAATTAAGGAAACTGATCTATAATTAAGGAATTTGGAAATACTAGATGGAAATATACTTAAGAAGATTGGAAGAGAAAGTGAAAGAGAAAACAGATAAAAGAAAGTGGTGTAAGACAAGGCAAGGGGCAAGAAAGGCAAGGAGAGGGGTTTTGCAGATCAGTGGAAATATTCATAGCTACATAGATCCTTAATATGTCTAAATTGCAATTAAAACAGTGTATAACAAAAATATAAGCAAAGCTAAGAGATGTTACACTGTACAGAAAATGTTTAGATTATTTTATATACAGTGGAAAACAGTGGTCATTGCCACTGAGCAAGTGAGAAATCCATATTATTTAATTTGTTCCACATACTTTTGTCTTAGTGAATTGTCTGTGAGAAAATTCTAGTTACTTTTCCTACAGTTTTAAAACATGAGAGGTCCAAAAAGTTTTCAGAAGGCAGATGTTTTTCTGAAGGCAGTTTTTAGAAGGCAGATATTGAAATAATGATATATTTTCAACTTAGAAGTTCTATCATTATTTCAATATTTAGAATTGAATGTATGCTAATGACTGAATGAGACTGTAAGTTGTAGATGGATAAATTTCTGTTCCCTTTCTGGATAAACATAAGAATTAGGCCCATTGCAGTGTATTACACAGGCAAGGAAATACAAGCAAGGAAGGGGTTCAGCTGATACCACATCTATGTACTCTGTGACACTGCATTTTGTCCGCTGCCCTCCTCCTCTTCCTCCCCAGGACTCTTCTCTTATCTGCAACACGTTATAGACAAACTCAGTTAAAAAATGCTGCGTTTATTCTTCTTTGCCTCTCTAGGTGCTTGAGTTCAAGACTTACTCACTGCTGATTTTAGAGCATCCCTGCTCAGAGGACAGAGGGATGGGTCTTCTTGTGGATTTCCTCTTAGCACTTTCCTCTGTGGAGTTTGAAAGTTTCACAGCACCTCCAGAGATTATATGGTATCAATTATGGAGGGAAGAACGAAATCTGATGCCTTGATTTCCAAATGAATTTCAGTCATTGCATAACCATATAAATGCCTTCTGAAATCTATGTTAGACCAAGTGTCATAAGGCTAAAAAGTCTTCCCTAGTTCTTAGTGTTGACTGGAAGTGCTCAGAAGTGCTACTGGAGCTAAAAAAAAAGCCTGGACAGAACTGGAAGGGGTTAAGACACTTCCAGAGCCCAGTTCCTGTGTCATGGGGTGTTCACAGCCAGGCTCCCCAAAAGCTTCCCCTTCTCTTGAGAGTACCTTGAGCTGCTGCAGACCAGCTGCCCAGAAAAGAAAGGTGTTTGCACTGGAAACCCATTCTGGAAAATTTTTCCCAAGAGATTGACCAAGGTTACATCATGTCCTTTTGGTCAGACCTGCTGGAGCACAGCCGAGGTCCTGCTTCCCACTTGGGCAGAGGGATGGTGAGAGCACAGCCTCCCTCTCTCCTGGCCTCTAGACCCATGTTTTTCACTGTGGGCAGGGAGTAGACCTTCAAATGCTTTTCTCTGAAGGGTGTTCACCTTGTGTGTATTTTTTACACCTTGTATTTTTGCATAAGTCACCTTCTTCCTCCATGCCCAGGGCTGGAGGATGGAGTGTGAGGAATACCTCCCAACTTTTCCCTGCAGGGTTCAGTGTCACAGCTGCCACATGGTGAGCTCTTGCTCAGTCCTCGTGTCCAGGCCAGGGATCTGCTTACTTTTGTCAACACCAAAAGGACTTGGCTGCTGAGTTTTAAGATGTATCTGTGGAACCTGTGTGATGTGCAGCAGTTCAAAGTTTGATTAAATGTAGGAAGCTTTGCACAGAGATATTGGTCTGGAGAGACACTCATGTGGGACAGCATCCCAGCAGGAATTCTAACATACTTAAATCCAGCAAAGAAACACAGCAGCTAAGAAAACAGAGCAGGAAAATTCTGTGCAGGGTGGCTGTCTCCAAATGTCAGCTGTTCCTGTTCTCCACTCACTTGGGATCATCCATACACTATCACTTTTTCTTCCAGAGCCTTGCAAAGGAGGCAGTGACTCCACACCCTTCCCAGTAGGCATGGGCAGCTACTGTGTCAGTTTCCCAGCTTCACTTCATACCGGTCCAAACGATTATAAGGAAAGTTTCCCTGCATGTTTGGTGAGAGGTAGAGATACAGAATGGAAAATTTCAGCTCAAATGGTTGAAGTCCAGCAAAATTCCAATGGACAAACAAGAGGGGAGGACTGTGGTGAGAACTGCCAGGTGCCACTTGCCTGGCTGGGTTCTGTCTGAGCTCCAAACCTCATGTGCCCCAAAGAGCCTGGGGTCTAGGGGAAAAATCAAGCAGTCAGAGGATGTGAGGAGGAGTTCTTTCAGGCTAATGATTCTACCCTGGATTCCTCCAGCTGTAACTTTCTGGATAAATAAATAAATAAATACATATTGATTTTTTTCTACTCCAATCTGGTATAATAAACATTTAGTAGAAAACAGAAAACTCTGTGGGGCAAACAATACAAAACAGATGTGTTTTCAGAAGGAAGGTTCACAGTATTCAAAGTAAATCCTCAGCTCTTCTTACAACACAGTGAAAGTGTGCTCCCCTGGTGATAATGAAATAATGGATTTTGGGAAAGATGGAAAAAAAATTCAAAGATGTATATTAGAAAGTGTAAAAAGAGACTACATATGTAAAAGACTTTACTATTCTCAGCTTTCCCAAGGCAAATTCCCTGTATATTTCCTGGACAAGGTCTTGTTTAAAATGGTTGCGTAAACATGTCTCCTGCAGTTCAAGCTCTCTTCTCTCACACCTGCAGTGTGAAGAAGCTGATGTGTGGTGGGAAGAGCAAACTGAACCTGCTGTGTGCCAATGCTGAATCGCTTAGAGGCCTAAAAAAGCTTCTTGCCAAAAAAAAAGCTGATGAACCAGTCTTACTTTAGGGCAGGTGGAATAGTTCGTGCTCTCATTTTTATCGTTAGCTCTAAGAGGGAAAGACAGATTTGTTTTCACATGGTTATTGATTATTAACCAGCTTTGTGAAAGGTTACCTTTCTGCTAGATACAGCCATAGTGGGGGGTTAAAAATCAATCCCTGGGAAAGCTCTGTTTCCCAGTCACCTACTCCCACTGAGGTCCCTTGCCATGGATAGAGTTTACACGTGTTGGTTTGAGCACAGATGAGAGAGAAAAAGAGATTATTGTGAATATGCTTCACTCCCCTTCAATACTTCTTTCCTGTCTAAATGTGGATTCCAGAAAAGAGTTTGTGCACTGAGAAGTAATTAACTATTATACAGATAGGGAAAATCTAACCAGATTACTTTAGCAAGTGGGACTGAACTATGCTCCTTACTGTTGTATGCACACCCTTCTGCAGCTCTCTCAGAGATGCATATTGACCACTTTCAGGGACGGATTTGTGTCTGCAGAGCCCAGTTCTGGGGCAAGCGGAGCCATTGGCCATTCCCATCATTCACATCGGCCTCCTCCATCACCCATTTTCCACATCAAGGGGATCATTTCCCTCTTTGGTGGGACACATTCGCTGTTCAGAGACTTCTCCTGCGAGCCCTCAGCTGTGAAGGACTCCAGCCAAGTATCAGTGGTTGCATCCCAGGTCGAGGAGGCAGGCAGGGGTGATCCCTGGGATCTGGCTCCAGCCGGGCTCGCCTCCCCCAGGAACCCCTGGGGCTGCCGGACATCAGCACCCCCAGGACGTGGCCGAGGTCCCCAGTGCCGGGATACCCAGCGGGGCCCTTTTCCTGCACTGCGGCTCGCCACCTTGATGTCAGAACGGCAAAGCGTGCCCTTATCGCCTGCTCACGCAGGCAGAATGAAAGAGAATTAGCTCTAAATTATACGAAATTCATTTGCTTTGGAGGGTGAAGTGTTTGCTCTGTTTAGAAACGTTCGTTATAGAGAGAGGACCGCATTAAGACGCCGGGTAATGGTCCTCCCAGGAGATGAATCAATTTGCTCCGGGTTTTATGGCCTCGGGTTTGTTTGTCCGCGCCGGTTCCCCGTGGAAAACCCGGAGCAGTAAATGCTCCAGGTAACAGATCTCTGGGGAAGGGGCTGTCGGTGCTGCTCTGGGGTCGGGGCACAAGACGTCTCCGGATCAAAGGACACCCGTGCCTGCAAGAGACCCGAGTAGAGGCATCTTGGGCGCGGATGGGGAACCACCACGAAGGGAGCTGCGCATCCCCGCCGGCCGCACGCTGTCTGCGAGCCCCGCTGGACCGCGCATCCTGCCCGGAATGCCAGGGGATGGAGGGGGCAGGTGCCGGGCGCAGGGAGCCTGAGCAGCAGCCATGGCTATCTGTAATTCCCGCTAATAAAATACTTTTTCACTATCCGCACTATAATTGGTTTACAGCCTTTTTTGTTTATTTATCCATAAGAGCTGCTGTTAAATGGCTTGGGAAAGCAATCGCTTAATGGCTCAATATTGAATCAAAGGCTCAGCGTGCTTTCTAAGAGATGGGGGACCCGCGTGAGTCCAGAGCGGAAACTCAAAGCGTAATGGACTGGGCGGGTTTATGATCCCACGGAGCAGGGCGCAGGAGCGAGGGACTGGGAACCCTCCTGCCTCGCCGCTCAGGGCTCGCATCGCCACTGGCCGAGCCGAGCCGGGCCGAGCCGAGCCGGGCCGGGCCGAGCCGAGCCGGGCCGGGCCTGCCGCACCCGCCCTACCCAGGGCCGAGGGAGCGCACCCCGGCGAAGGCGGCCGGAGTGTCGGGGAAGCGGCGGCGGGAGGAGGCGGGCCGGGCCGATAGGAAGCGTGCCTGCACCCGAGCAGGAGAGAGCGGCGGCCGGGCCGAGCGCAGGGAGGCAGGGAAATGATCTTTGTCCCTTTCGGTAGCTCTCCGCCTCCTCATAGCCTCGTCACCAAGTCAACCGGCACCAGCTCGGAGCGCATTATCTCCGAGGGTCAACACATTGCAGGCCAAGCCGCGGGGAAGGCTCCCAAATTTACCTCTTGGACAAACAATCCGCTGCCTATCGCTCGCTCTGGCGATAGCATTGTGGTCCCCCACCGGCCGGTGCTGGCCTTCGCCCAGGGCTCGGGAGCACGGGTACCCCCGAGGGAGCGCCCTGCCCGTCCCTGGACACCCACATCCCTGGGGGAGATGCCCTCACAGCCAAAAGTGCCCTGTCGCTAAACCCCTCCAGGAGCCGAGTCTACCCAGGCCCTCCGAGGGCTTTCCTCCCCGGGGCTCACTGAGGGAGCAGCAGCTTCTGGGCAGGCGAGGGGAGAGGGCAAAGATGAGTTTAAGCGCCATCCGTCGCGGAGCGCCCCGCGCATCGGCGCAGTGCCCTGAGCCCCGGCGGGCCCCGCAATCCCAGCGCCGCGGGATCCGCACCCACAGCCGGGAGCAGCACCCAGCCAGCCGGCACAAGGCCGGGGGTCCGGGGTCGGCCCGGCTGAGGGGAGGGAAGGAAGGAAGGAAGGGGCTGCGGGACCGGGGCCGCTGCGGGTGGCTCCTGCGGCCGCGCCCCGCCCCGGAGGGCTGCGGGAGGGCTCACGTGGGGGAGCGGCGCCTATGGGGAGGCGGCGGGAGCCGGGCAGGGCGGCGGGGCCCGGCGGGGCCGCCAGCTGTCAAAGAGGCATCCCGGGCTCCGCCGGCGGGAGCAGCCTTATGTGTCCCTAAGCTGCGAATCCCCCTTGGTCCCGCTCGCCATGAACACCGAGGAGCAGTATTACGCCTCGGCGCAGCTCTACAAGGAGTCGTGCGCGTTTCAGAGAGCCCAAGCGCAGGACTACAACCCCAGCCCCCCCGCCTGCCTGTACATGGGCAGGCAGCAACAGACTCCCTATTCCAGCGCCTTAGGGGCTCTCGAGCAAGGCAGCCCTCCAGACATTTCACCTTACGAGGTGCCCCCCATCACTGAGGATGCCGGGGTCTCCCACCTTCATCACCATCACCACCACCACCCTCATCTTCCTCCTCCCCACCAGGACGCGCTGCCTTTCGCAGACGGGGCGGACACGGGGGCTGTAGAGGAGCCTCGAGTGCAGGTGCCTTTCGCCTGGATGAAGTCCACCAAGTCGCACGCCTGGAAGGGACAGTGGACCGGTAAGCCCCGCCGCGTCCCTCTGCCCCCCGCTTCTGTCCCACTCGGCGCTCAGTAGCTCTCCCTTGCACCGGTCCTGCTCCCACCGCTCGGATGTCGTGCGGAGCGGCCCTGGAGGGTGGTTTTCCCCCTGCCAGCCTCTGATGTCGTGCGGAGCGGCCCTGGAGGGTGGTTTTCCCCCTGCCAGCCTCTGCAGACCCGCTGCTCTAGGGCTGCTAGTGTTGGGTTGAACGCCGGGGAGAGAGCCGGCGCTCCAGCCCCCGCCGGCGGGCTTACCGCTCCCTGCGCCTCAGCAATTATTAACGAATTATTTTTCACCAATTAACTAATTGTGGCCAAGCCGGGACGTCGTGACGCCTCCCGGGAGCTGCTCCCTCGGGCAGCGCAGCGTCCCCCGGGCGCGGTGAGCTCCGAGCGGGGGCACCTGCGAGCTGGAGCGGGCGGGGAGGCGGCGGGCAGGGCGGGCGGGAGGGGACAGCCCCGGTGTCCCGCGTCCCTGCGCCCACCGTGCGGCCGCGGAGCAGCCCCCGAGCCCTCAGGGCAGCCACCGAGACCCTCTGAGCTGCCTCTCGGCTCTCCCCGGCGCAGAGCCCATCTCCCCTCCTGGCCCCTCCATCCCGCTCCCCGGCGGGTTTTAGCCACAAATGCACCTCTCCGAGGGAAAAAAACAGGGCACGGAAAACAATGCACAAACGAAACAGAGTTGCCAGTGAGGGGAAGCAACTCTATCTAGGCAGAAAGTTCCGCTGCCCAACAATATTTCTGTCTCTGCCGGCACAATGTTATCGTGTCCTGCGCCTCCGTCACGCCTATACGGCAAATATTATATTAATGGCTTTGTTCAAATAGACAGTTGGAAAAAGGACCGGAGCATTAAAATCTCCACGAAATAGTTTGGGAATTGCACGGGGGGCAGGCCGAGGGGGAGGGAAGGACAGGTGGCTGTCCCCAGTCTCCCTAGAGGCGCATCCGCCCACAGAGGTAGAAGAGAGTGCTGTCCCAGCCCGCAGACACGGCTGCAGGGATGGTGCCAGGGCGAAGGTGGGGAGAGGGAGAGAGAAAATCAGGTTGTTTTCCGTGAGTTGAGTGAATTTCGGGTAATAATAATAATAATAAAAAGCAAAGCTTTTGAACTACACCTCTTTTTTTTCTCTTTCTCCTGTACCCGAAGAATGACAAAACCAGCAGGAAAGCGAAACTTTCCCGGTGGAAGGCTAAAATTCGTGCCTGTTGTCCCCAGCCCTCCCGGGAGGAGCAGGCAGGGGCCGTGCATGGCCCGCATGGTCGGTGCGATGTGAGCGCAGGGTTCCTGCCGGAGCGCGCCGCAGGAGCAGAAAGGGGCACGGCGCTGTGCCGAGCGCGACAGAGCGCTCGCAGCCAAACCCCGGCATTTTTTGTACCGTGTATGTGGCAAACTGCATGACCCGGTGGTTTATTTTTCATGGAAACCCTTGGGATTCAGGCGTCCATGGAGGCTGCGGGCCTCTGCCCGGGGAGGCCGCGGCGAGCCCGGCCCGGTGCCACACGCCGTGCCCGACCGGGCTCCGCCGCTCACCCCGGGCTTATCGGCCTTGTCCCGAGCCGACCGACCGCGGCCCTCCGACAGACCTTCCCGGTAGCTCCAGTTTGGTTTAAAGTAACAGAATAAGGTGGTTTTTTTCAGATACAAACTCATGCATGCACAGGTTTAGATTTACCAACATTTTTATACATATATACAATGATTTTAATATTTATTTATACACGCACATAGGTATATACACATCACTATGCAAACGTTATATGTGTATTTAAATATATATTTTAAATAGATATATAAGTTTTATACATAGGTTTACATTTACAAACAGTGTATATATAAATACAGAATCATGGGAATAGGAAGATGAGCTGTGGGAGAGTCCACGTATCTCTCTTGAAATTATCATTTCATTCTGGCTGTTTAAAGCACCGTTCCCCGCAGATGATATCACCCCAAAATCGTTCCCAGAGGGGCTCTGGCACTGGCAAAAGCGGCCCTGAGTTTCTGTGCCCACCTCGGGCCCCTCTCGGTGTGCCCGCCTGTACTGCCCGTGCCCCGGTGCCCACGCAGGGCTGCGGCGGCCGCGCTGGGAACGGCGATCTCTCTGCCGCCGCTTTTTACGGGAACGAGAAACCCAAGGTTTCATCAACGTGGCGAAATGGAGCGGCAGCGGTCCAACTCCCGGCCCGACCCGGCAGCCCCACTAATTATAATGGTTATTTTTGCTTTGTTTTACAGGGGTTTCTTTGGTGCGTTGGTTTTTTTTGGAGGGTTTTTTGAGGGGTTAAATTTTTCCATTTTGGTTTGTATGGTGGACTTTGGTTTTGTTTTTGGGGGTTTTTTTTCCCTTTTTATTTTCTTACCTTTTTATTTAAAATTATTTTTTAAAATTAATTTTAACGAGAACCTGAACAATTGCGGTCCGGGAGACTTTCTGAGCTTTCAGTGTCACGCAAACTGTGGCACGTGAGCTTCTCCCTCGGCTCCACAGACGGCGCTTCCCTGAAAACCTCATCCAAATCACTGCTAAAAAATATTGAATTATTGCAAAATAAAATAACAGCAGCGGCGAGTGCCGCCAGCAGCACCACCTCGCTGTGCCCAGCAGGACAGCTCCCCGAGGCTTCCCTCTCACCCCGCTTGCTTCCCCCGCGCATCCTCCGCGCCGCGCAGGGCTGCTGGGACGTGGTGCCGCAGCCCGAGGGGCGGCCGGGCGGGCCCGGGCTGACTCTCGCTTCTCTCCAGGTGGATCCTACATGGTGGAACCGGAGGAGAACAAGCGGACGAGGACGGCGTACACGCGGGCGCAGCTGCTGGAGCTGGAGAAGGAGTTTCTCTTCAACAAGTACATCTCCAGGCCGCGGCGGGTGGAGCTGGCTGTCATGTTGAACTTGACCGAGAGGCACATCAAGATCTGGTTCCAGAACCGGCGGATGAAGTGGAAGAAAGAAGAAGACAAAAAGCGAGGGGCGGGCAACAGCAATGACCCCGAGCAAGACTGCGTTGTGTCCTCCGGGGAGCTGCAGACCAAGGAGGATCTCCAGCCGTGTCCCGCCGGGAACCTTCCCTCGGGAGCCTCCAGGGACCTTCTCGCCCCCACCCTAGTCGCCAGAAGGCAGCAGGACTCTCGGTGAGCCGCGGGGAGCTCCACGGCCCGGGACGAGGAAAAGGATGGGACGTGGAAAAGAGCCGAGAGGTTGGGGCCAGCTTCCCTCCGCCGTGCCGTGCCGTGCCGACCCACTCGCACCTTCCCCCGGGGAAAAGCGGTGCCTCCACTCCGAAACTGGCGTTCTCCGGAGGGTGAATGTGAGATGCCCAGCTGTGACAAGGGGAGGCTCGCTGTGGGCGCTGGCACCGGAGGAGGCCGCGGGGAGCCGCCGGGATGTTGGGGAGCTGGGCCCCGCTCCCCGGGCCGCCCGCGCCTCAGCGAGCGCTGCGGGACAGCTTCCCCCGGGGAAGGCGGGTGTCAGGCGGCCCCCGACGGAGTGTGCCACCCCGCGTGCACGGAGAGCTCCGGACACCGGAGGAGAAGCGAGAGCACGCTGCCTTCCTTGCCGCCCGCAGCTGCCGTCCCTCCCGTCCGTCGGTGCACAGGCGCGGACACGGGCCCGAGTATCCCGCACCATCCACGGGCTGGCACGCCGCCGTCCCCGTCCCTTCCAGTCCCCCAGGGCATCGGCTCTACCGAGGACTCTCTCAGGACTGTTACTTACTTCTTTGGAAACTGGAACCTGGTTTCTTTCGTTTTCTTTTGCTTTTGGGAAAGAAAGATGGGGGAAGAAAAAAAAAAAAAAAAGAGGGAAAAATAATTAAAAATTAGAAAGAAAAAGCCCACGTGTCCTGCGGGCAGGATTTGTCTCCCCCGATGACCGGCACAGGTAGCCAGACCCTCTTCCAGACCCTGCGCTGCTGCCCGCGGCGCCCCGCGGCTCCAGGGCTGCGCTCGCCGCTTCCAGGGCTCAATGCGAGCCAGGGATGCAGCAGAAAAAGTCGCGGGTGCTCTCCGGGCGGCGAGCAGACAGCCAGATATATCCGGGGGTAGGGCTGGTTCAGGGGCATTGTCCTTTGGGAAAAAGCTCCTGCCTCTCTTCCAGCTCTTTCGCAAGCTCGGACTCTGCCTTGGAGAGGAGAAACCTCTCTGCGGCATGAGCTCCTGTCCCGGCCTGGCTCTCTGCGTGGTGTTGCTCTGCCCTCTTGTTTTCACACCCCGCAGAGGCCGGGGCCGCTGCCTCCCGAGGCACTGCAGGGCACCGGGGGCTTTTCCTGGGCGCTGCTTTTGGGCCGGCCCGTGTGCGGGAGAGCTCGGCTCCTCCGGGCTGGAGCGGGACTGAGCCCGGCCGGGGCTTCCCCGAGGAAACACGGGTGGCGGAGTCCGTGCCGGCCGCCCGGGCCCAGCCTGCCTTTCCCGCTCCAGGAACAGCTTCCCCGTCCCGACAACAGCGGGGAACAATTCACCCCCGACCTGAGAACAGAAAACACCGGCTGGAAGGAAGCAGGAGCTGTCCGGTTTGCCGTCGGTCAGGCGGCTCTGCCTTCTTTCCTCGACGGGAAGGTTCCTGCCCCGTTCCCGGCAGCAGCAGCCCCTCGAGCATCCCTCGGGCACCGCCACGGGCGCTGCGGGCCCGAGAGCGCCATGGGAGGAGGAAAATGGGACAGCCTGTCGCACCATGGCCAGAGGATGTTCCCAGTCCCTCGGCTGAAAGCGAGGGGGAGAGCAAATAGCTTGGCACAGCTCTTTGGGGGCTTCTCGTTTCACGTGGAACTTCTGACACTAAGGTGGAAACTTGAACTGAAGGTGTAATTTGTCTGTTGCTTTTCTTTCCTCGGGGGACATTGCTGTCTGTGTGCAAACAGGACTATTTCTGGTACTTTTTCCTGCAAGTTGCCTGAGAAATTTATCATCCGAGCTTGTATATCCTTGTTCATCAAAATGCAGTCAATGAGTGAGAACTGTTACTAATCATTATATGAGCAAAATTCAAATAAAGCTGTTCTGCTTAAGAAGCAAAGCACCATATTAATTAAAGTAATATTTCTTAAACTTCTGGGGGACATGAAGCCATTTTTAAACCTCAGATCTTTTAATCCCTATTCTTCAGCATTAACCTTTCACTGATAACATGAAGTGGAACAATTTCCACGTACCTTTACAATGTCTGGCACTGACATTACAATTCGGGAGCCACTAGAAAAACAGATCCAGCTGAAGAAAGGATGTCTTTCACACAAAATACCTCGATTTTATTGTAAGACTTGTTGAGCACATTGCCCTGGCTGAGCAGCATACACGATAGCTGAAATATTGCTTGTCCTTTCTTTAATATAGTGCATTCAGGCTTGATTTTCTTTGTGCACTGCTCTGATAACAAAAAACGTGCACAATTAATGGGAATCATTTGACCACGGTGCCAAGGTGCTTTTATCAGCAGAAACAGAATCAGAACTGCATGGTTTAGTTTTAATGAATAAAGTATTTTTCTTCTAAGAGCTGACATAGTTTGTTTTATTTGTTTAGCACTTACATCCATCCATCCATCCATATATATATATATATATATGTACACCCTTTTTACAACTGCACCAATGGAAAAATTACCATTAACTAAATCAAGACACCTTGTAGAGCTAAAGATTCACAGTAACTTCACCTGACAGAACAGCCACAGTGCTGGGGGAAGGCAAGGCTGACATGGAGAATTTTAAGGCCACTGGAGTTCTTGAGCCATGTCACCCTCACCAAAACCAGCTGTTCAGATATATCCATCTACCTAGGAGACACCTCCCCTTATGAAATAGTTTATGGTTTATTTGTAATCACCTTTAACTGTAGCATAGAATGTCCATAAAACATTCTCAAACTACTGAAGGCTGCTACCTCCTGCTCTGTGATTGCTGCTGCTGCCACGAACACAGCCAAAGAGAGATGATGCAGGCTGAGAGATGAAATACTGCTCAGAAAGGCTTTGGTGCTTTGAAGGGCAACCAGGAATGGGATGCCAGCCCTGCAACCACCACCACCAAAGCAGGGCCCTGTGGTGCCCCTCATGGTCTGTGCTCCACACAGGGCAGAGGTGGCTGAGGGTTAAGTGTTGAGTTTCAAGGCTTGTTTTGGGAGTAGAAATAAATGCAATTGGGCTCCCTTCACTGGTTATAGCTTAGGGAGACCCGTACACATTAGCATAGACAAATCATGCAAACACACATGCACATACACAGCTTCCAAAAAACTATGACTCAGAAAGGCAATACCTTCTCTGCTTTCTTCATCCCTGGATGGGGATAAGAGTGGCCAGATCTTCCAGGATATTTTTTATAGCAATCAGGAAGAAATCTAGGGAGGACAATGAAATGAAATGAAATGAAATGAAATGAAATGAAATGAGATGAAATTAAATGAGATTAAATGACAATGAAATGTGGAAACTCTGCAGCGTCTGTGTTAGTAATGAATGCTATCTACTTTCACCTACCCACTATTCACATTCATTTAACATTTAGCATTTATCATCACTGCTCCTGTCTCACTGGCTTCCAGCACCCTTTCCAGTGTCTTTCTGTGCACTCTGCCAGCACCAATGTGCCCCAGCAGTGCTTTAATTGCAAGTGCAAAGGGGAAGGTGCTTGGAGGAAAGGCTTCTCCTAATCTTTGCCTTTCTACACCTCCTCTCCTCCCAGCATTTACTGTCCTGGTGTGCAGCTCCTCTGTTCCCCAGCGCTTTTGGGAGCACAGCATATGCAGGAACAAATAAAGTGCAGAGGAAATGAGCTGAGTGCCTCTCTCCCCAGCGTGCCTCGGGGATGAATCAGGCCTGGCCAGCCTCATTCATGCAGCAGGAAACTCAAACACGTGGTTCCCCTACTACAAGGTCTGACGCACTTGCTGCCTCATATCAGAGCTTGTTCCAGAAATCATTGCAGCACCACTGCAAGGAGGAGAGGACTTGTTCTCCTTCTGCACGAGGTGCCTTTAGGAATATTGACAGGAGCTCTGGTTCCATCCACCAGGATTTACTGGTCACAAGAGGCAGGTGCCTTTGCAAACAGGCACATTCTTCACAAACAACCCCAAAATAGGTTGAATGGGAAGCTACTCTGGAGATGTAGGTGAGCTGGACCAGCAAGGCAAGAAGATTGCAATGACCACTGCAAAAGCAATGCATTTGCTAAGGAGCATTGGCAAAGACAAGGTTGCTTTGTCCCAAAGCACAGAACAATGGGAATAATAATCTGCTGACAGTGGCAGCTTCAATTTCTCCCTGTTCTTTGACCCAGACCGAGGAGGAGAAAATCATCTGCCCAAAGAACCCTTGGCAGAGTGATTTAAGATTCAAAAGTAAAACACATCCATCAGGCTCAGAAAGCAGAGGGTGCAATGGTTTGTGTCTCCACTCCCAGGGCTGGGCTTGGTGGTGGATACTGCAACAGTTGTATTCAAGAGCAATTGGTAGCACTCCGGTGCTCTGTTTGAGCATGGGCAGTATGTGCCATTTTATATTCAGCTGTGCCTGCTTTGGGCATTCCCTGCAGACCTCAAAGCACCAAGCAGAGGCAGGCAGGGATCAGTGACTCCCCTGCTGTAAGGAGAAATGAGAAACAGGGCATGGACCTCCTCTTGCAGAGAACAGAGGACACCCACAGCCCTCGCTGGCTGACCAAGCTGTCTCAGGACCAAGGTGGAGCCAGGGGAGCTATACCAGGTCCTGGACTGTGCAGAGACCTGTGTTTGAACACACTTCCCTGGGCCCAAACCCTTCTCCAGAGAAAAGCAAACAGTTGCCTGTGGGGAGCCTCAGCTGGGTGCGGCATCGTAGGGCTCCAGGCGTGTTTTGAACGCAAACCCTCCAGGAGAGGAGGCTGCACCTCCCTGCAGCAAGCAGTAGCAAAGCAGCCCCCTCACATTCTGGCTTTTAACAACATTTCAGCACAGTGCCTCTGATCCAAACACGTGCCTCTCACTCCTGCCAGGATTCCAGCCAGGAGAGCTGCTCTCTCATCTGGTATGCCCTCTCTCCTTTTCCGCTGCTAAGCCCTTGGTGGTGAGTCAGTATTTGGCTAAGGGTGAGACTGCATGAGGTGACATTGCTCAAGATAAGGTGGCAGAATAGCAAGTCCTGTTTTGGGATTATTTTTATTTTTAGTCCATTCTGTAAGCTGAATTTTTATCCAAAAAAAATGGAAACTGTCATAAAAGGGGGAAGAGGGGGAAATCCCTTTTACTTTGAAGGCATCAAATCCTTTACCCTGGAATGGATGTGATAGAACTTGTTGTTAAAGCTGGGCTGGTTCCTGGAGCTGTGATTGAAAACCTGCTCACAACATTACCCTCTGCTGCCACATCTCTGCTGGTTTGTCATATTTATCCCACCTACTTCAGTGAGACAGTTTCACTCCAAACAGAAGGAGGTACATCTGATGGCAGCTGTGCAAGAGAGCATGTTGAGCTGTGCATGAGATTAGGTGGAGGTAAAGGCAGGGGAAAGGGCCATAAAATGTAGAGCTGCATGACCCTCTCATGACAAAGAAGGGACTCTTTAGGAGCACCTCTGGAGGAGCAAAAATGGAGCTGAAATTGGAACCACTGAACTTTCTACTCTGTTCTTCTGCCCAAAGTAAGTTCACTTCAGACATGTTGTTCTTTTCTGTTCACTAAGGGCTGCATAACTGCAGACTTCACAATCTTCTCTGTCCCAGTACATCATTACTCCCACCATGAGTGCATTTTCCTAGCAGCCAACCAATCCTATATATTGCAGCTGTAGCCTCTGGTTTCTTGCCCTAATAGCAAGGAGAGGACAGTGCACTTCTCTTTGAAACAGCCTCCCAAGAAGCCAAAGGAAAAGTTTTGGTGAAAAGAGAATTAATTTTCCAGGCAACTTCTGCCTTATTAGTGACTTTTTAGAGAAATTCCCAGGAGCAGATTCCCAGAGCTCAATCACAGAAGCTGGACAGGATGGGCCTACAAGGCAAGTAGAGGAATGGTGTTCCAGAGAGTGATGGAAGGCTACACTGTCACAGGATGGACAGCCAGAAGGATGAGGTGGCACTGACAGCAGGAGAGGTCAGAAGAGAGGCAAATGAAGGCTGAAGGAGTTGGTTTGTTATGGGGAGAAGCCAGAGGGAGGCATTAACGGAGAAGGGTGAAGAAAAAAGTAACTGATGTAATGCCAAGACCTCAACAGCTACAGGATTATGACACCAATGAGGTCATTAGCTGGGAATGCCATTTGGCTTCTGGGAAAAAGTCGTGATACAGAAACCAGGTGTTTTGTGTGTTTGACTTAACTGTTAATTGCAACTTGCACCTTCCTTGCAGAAGCTTAATTCCCCCTTGTAATGTGATGGAGTTCTCTCACTTGTCTTCACATTCCTCCTGGCCCGTACCCTAAAGGAAAGTATTGTGATTCTGGCAGAGATTTCCATTTAATGCAGTTGCTCTGCAGCAGTGTTTATTCACTGTTACATGTACGGTTTGTTCCAGCTGTTCCTGCTTATGACAAATCAGGTATTTAGAGTCCTGCTTGCTCAGAGCTCTAAGTCAAGCTCTGTCTTGGCAAAAAATCTTACAGACCTGCCTCACAGTTCCTGTGAAAAATAATCCAGATTCATTTAGATACAAGCACTTGAAATTGTCAGAAAATCTGCAGAGATGTGGGAGATAAAAATCCATTTAGGGTGGCAGATTTATGTCCCTCTCCAGCAAAGCTCCATTTGCCCCTGTGTCTCCTTTTATCCCACCCTTTCAGCTTGACTCTGAGGAGTGAGGTAAGGCCCACAGCAGCACTGCTCGTGGAAGGTCTGGAATATCCCACCCTCACTGCGGTGTCCCAGCTGCTGGATTACAGAGGGCTGGGAGTAGTGTTGGCTTGTTGGAAAATCTTAGTGCCCATGTTTCTCCTCCAGGTGTGGTCCCCACATAGGTCAGGGCTTCATTCTTCACTGGCTGGAGCTCTAGAAAGATTGGGAGAGTGTGGGGAGGGAGGCTCAGGAGAGGCTTTCACAGGCTGGCATCAGGAGCTGGGAAGAGACAAGCTGACACCTGCAGGCCGTGCCTGCATGGAGGTGGGAAGGCAGATCCAGGGAGATGTGGGGTTGTAGGGGGATGGAATATAAGAAAATAGAGTGTAGAAAGTAATCTTACCCCTAAGGAGTTGCAGCTGGGCCAATTATCAAAGAGTAGGAACAGGCCTGACTTTACCAGGCCACAGCTGTAAGCAATGAGAAGAAGAGTGCTATAAAAGAGTGGGGTGGCTGGGTGAGAAAGGAACTGGAATTAGTTGGTGCCTTTGTGAAGAAGAAAGAGTCAGTGCTCTGAGAGCTGCCCGTGAGAAACATTAAGAAGGTATGGAACTTTTGAGATAAGGAGACAACAGCGTGGAACCCCTGCAATGAGATGGCAACATGGGGTCACTCTGCAACACCAGCCTGGCACCCTGCCTGCTGTGGGTGATGCAGGAAGATGCAGCAGGAACTAAAAAGCATCCAGGGAGGGAGTAACTATAGAGACAGCTCTTCTCCCCATGCCATAGGGAAGGATTTGTAGCTGGGAGCCAGAAGAGTGGCAGAGAGGAGGAGAAGAGGAACAATTTGCTTTCAAGCCTTCTCCCTCCTTCAGGCATACATGGAATAAAACACAGGACAGAAAGCAACGATACAGATGGAGGAGCCATCAGGTAAGGGCAGAACTGGAAAGCAGCAATGGATGGGCAAGAGCCAGGAAGCTGTCACACCCCAATCTGAGGGTGCAGTGGCGTGTCACATCAGCGTAAAATCCCAGCACTCCCTCTCTGCCTCCTGTTTCTGCAGCAAACAGAAGCAGCTGGATGTGACAGCTCAACTCATCAATCCAACAAAATGCTCATCATCCTGCAAAAATGGAAATGAAATATCTTTCATTTTGGAAACAGCTCACTGCACACCTCCACCTGAACAACCTTTGACACAAAGTAGGAGCTTCTGCAGGATCTGGAGGCCACAAAGAAGCAGCCAGGGAAGCAGAGGAGAGTTACCCTTGGGAACATGGATGCAGCATAGCTGCTAGAAGGGTTTTCTCATCTTGCCTGGGCTTCTTTTGTAGCCTGACAAATCTTGGCTGTTGGCCACCTAATTTCCTTGCTGCCACTCCAGAAGATATCCCCCTCTGCCAGGAATCTCTCCATCTCCTGCCATCTCTTAGATGGCCTCTGCTACATCCCCATACCCTTTCGGAAGCCATCACTTACCCAGTGTAGAGGGACATCCTGAAAGAAGGGGGACTAAGGGAAATTTGATGGAAGGGAGCCTTCAAAGAGGCAGAGACTGTTCCAGCTGAGGGCTTGCAAGAGGCATAAAGCCAAGAGCCAGTAAAGGAGATTTAGGCCGTGGTCCAAAGCTAACTGCAGCCAATGGGACTGATTTGAATGGGCTTTGGACTAGATTCTTGAACAGCAGCTGTAAAAGAGGATATCAGGGGTATGATGAGTGTGGAGAACTGAGGATAGAAAAGTGAGGAGGAGGGATTGGTTCAGCCATTCAAACATGGTTTATGTAGGACACGTAAAGGCTTTATTTAGTGCCACCGGAGCTCTCCAGGTGGTGCCACAGCCATTGGCAAGTTCTGCTCCATGAGGTCGTGTTTTACATGGCAGCACTGGCTGATGTCTTGTATAGCAATAGCAACAACTATCAGAAGAAAGGAAAAACGCTGCAGAGGGAGGCAGACAGTGGAACTGTGCCCGATGCCGCTGTGATGTCTGGTGGGAAATGGATGCTGAACCTCTTCAAACTCTTTATATCGATCCCTCGTGGCAGAAGCCCAGGGAGAGGAGGAGGGATGTGCCAAACTCCTCTCGTGAGGTCAGATGAAGACGGGAACACAGTTTGGAGGCGGAAAGGCGTTTCGCACGGCGGGAATCCCTGCGGGATCGGGAGGGGCCGGGGCCGCCGCCACAGCGCCACCTGCCGGCCGCACCGCGCCACTGCAGCCTTCCCTTCCCTCCTGTCGGAAGTCACAGCCACGGTCGCAGACATTCCTGGTGCAATCCAGGAGGATGCTCCCGCCCGGGAGCGTGTTTCGATCCCGCTCCAGCCCCACAACGCAGAGATGCTGCAATGAGAACATTTTGGCTATGAGGAAGCAGGTGGCAGCTCCCCACTGAAAGCCAAAGGCTCGGGTTGCCTTTGGTCAGCGTGCCAGCAGGTTGGCAGATGGATGCTGGCAGCTGTCCTCACCCTGACGGTTCAGCTCTGCCAACTGCACAGACACAATTCTGGGCAGTGTCTGGGCAACAACATCACGAATCAGTCCTGTGAGTCCAGCACAGCTGCAGCATCTACCCCAATCCTGCTGCTTTTGCCTTCCTGCTGAAGAAGCAAATGGAAAGGAGAAGATCTCCAGGGGCATTTCACTAGGAGTGTTCAAGTTTGCAGGTATCCATGTCTTCTTATAAAAAACACGAAAAGGAATGCCTTTCTGGAATGGGCTCACACAATTTCAATGCCACTTAGGAATCTGAGTACACTCATAATTAAGCATGCCTCAAGATCACTCCTCAGCACTGGACCCAGCTGTCACCAAAGGCAGGTGACTTCTGTGTTACCCTCTAGAGCAGGTTGGCTGTACCTAAACCACATCCTGAAGACAGTCCATTGCTTTCCTAACTCTAAATCTCCACCCAGAGGTTTCCTGGTGGAAGAAAGCCACCAGGCAAAAGTAAAACCTGGCCCAAGCCAGTTGCTGGCTGTGGACCACACCAGCCATTTAGTGGCCCAGCTGATGGAGCTGCAGGGCCCCGTAATATTTCCTGGCACTTTTCATTTTTTTTGGGACAGATGTAGGAGTTCAGCACAACCTTTGCTTATCAAATGGGCAACTTGACTGCAGCAAGGAAGATTTCTGTCCCCCAAGCTGGTTCTGGATGACTCCAGAGGATTTCCAGGGGAGTTGATCTTGGCTTTGTGAGACAAGTACTCTTCTCAAGAGGTCTGATACTGCAGGATGCCAGAGCAGTGAGGATTTGGGAGCCAGGCTGAGAACCTCTAAACCAGGACAGAATGGTTGAATTTGAAGAGCACTGCTGAAGGCATCTGAGCACATGCTGATTTGGGAGAAAACAATCATGCGTCTTTCATAAAACAGCATGTATAGAGTGTGATGTTCAGAAAGGAAAAGCAGATTGAGTGAGGTTAAACATTTAAGGTCAGATAAAACCACACTGCTGATTCCTTTGGCATGAATCATCATTTTGTGCTGACTGTGCTCCTAACACTTCATTCTGGCCCTTGCTTTTTCCTGGACTGTCAGGAGGGGACCAGTGAGTTGGGCAGGGAAGGGAGTGGCATGGTGAGAATTGGTGAGGAACCTGCCTGCAGAGGAGCAGTGGCTGCTGGGCTCTCCTTCCTTCCTTCCTTCCTTCCTTCCTTCCTTCCTTCCTTCCTTCCTTCCTTCCTTCCGCTCTGCCAGCTGCCATAGTGCATTTACCTGTGTCCCCTCTCTGTGGGCTCTCCCTTTGCTCTGGGCCTCAGACCCCATCCCAGACCACAGAAACCTTGTGGGGGCCAGGTCGGGGTGAGGGGCACTGCTGCCTGCAGTAGCTGTGCCTGGGCTCTCTCTCAGTGGTACCACAGAGGGTATCCCCTGCCTCCAGGAGCCCTTGGCACTGCAGCCCCAGCTCTTTCCCTTACCATGGCAGAAGTAATCTCCTTGTCTCTGAGACGGCAAAATTCCTAATTTTCTCTCTTACCCTTCAATTTTGCTGTCTCTTGCATAAGTTGTCAGCACCAGGGCGTCTGTGTGACAGCAGCTCCCAGCCCACAGCCCATGTAGGAGCACTTTCCTACAGCAAGAGGGAAGCAGGCAGGTTTCCAGGTGTCCATGGCAGTGTGCCTCGGTAGGGATGTGCATTGGAGGAGGCTGAATCCGCCCAGACTCTGGTGGGCTGTGGCCCCTGGCTGTGCCAGCCCCTGCTGGAGCAGCTGCTTTCCTTGGGCCATGAGGATGTTTTCCTGCTCCAGCTCAGGAACGTGTGCCCACAGGCACGGAGATAACAAAGGGCACGTTTTACCGGCAGGAGCCCTCGGCAGGGACCAAGCCTCTGAGGATGGAAAACACCTTTGGAGCTGCAATAGGAGATTGGTGAGGGAGTGACTGAGAGTGAAAGAGAAGGTCCAAAGTGTTGCTCTGGCCTTGGAAGAGCAGGATGTCAGTTACTGGGAACACAAAAAGGATCATGTTTCTGGATTGAAGTCCTCGAGGAAGAAACACGCTCCTGATAAGAGAAAGTCCCTTTTTCTTCTGAGTCACTACATTCCTGGAAATGGTTGCGCAAGATGTTTTCAGAGACCCCTTTTCTGATCTCCCCTGTTAGCTCTATCTCCACCTCTCTAGATACATACAAGCTTCTTGATGGGGGGGAAAGAAGAGCTAAAAAATGAGCATAATTGCCAGAAAAACAGCATACACTTATGTACTTAATAGATGTGAAAAATGAGTGGTTTGGTTATTCTTCAAATAGCACATTTGTATTATAAACTTGAAAAAAGATTTCTTTGATATTATGGAGAGGAAGGGATTCTCACCAATGTAAATTCTATCTCACCTGAAATTTCACAAATAACAAAAAAAAAATCTCTAGAACAGGTGAGGACTGGACTTTCCCTAAAACATGATCAAAAGATCGAGTTATCTTTAAAGAGACCTCAGCAGTTAACTGTTGTACAGCTCTTTATATGACTTCCAACAATCTCCATGAGAGAATTGGCTCATTTTCAAACTATGAAAAAAGGAAGAAAAATCTTGGATACTTATGCCTCTTGTCTCTGGCTTGATTTAGGAGCTTCAATGCTTTTGGAGGCTCAGAAGGCCTCTTGGTATCCATGTCTTGCCCATACTGCACTCGAGGTGCTGAAAAGCAGAGTGGTCATCTTAAAAATCCTGAGACCCAGCTGATTGTGGAGCGCCCAGAATCACGTACCTGTTTCTGTTTGAGTTCTGCATCAAGATGTTCTCCAAGGCCTTATTGCAAGCAAGCCTTTGTTGAAAGCCCTAACTGGTGACACTCAGGGAGGGAAGAGACCCAGCAAGTCTTGTAGCCCTAAGTGATCTTTCTTTTTGCATGGTCACACCATGGCATGGAAAAATTAGACCACAAGCAGTCTCAGTTGCCTGGGCTGCAAGTTTGTCTTGAATGCCAGCAGAGGAAGGGACAGAGCAGTGAGGAGCATCCCTTCCCAAAGAATGCAGGAGATAAGGCAGCTTTTCTCTCACAAAGGTCTTTGGGTCCATGCAAGTTATCTGCAGGCCGGGCTGTGACTCTGTGCAAGGCAGCAAGACGTGTCAGGGGAACAGGACCTGACTCAAAAGCAAAACTGCATGAACTTGCGACAGCTGCCCAAAAATACCTGGGTGACTAAGGGAAGAAGAATGCTGAAAGCAGGGAAGTTCCAGGTGTTCTGTTTGGCTTGTTCTCTCCTTTTGGAATAGCACTAAAAGCAGTGGTTTTCCCCCAGATCTTGCCTGCTGCAGCTGAGGCACAGATGTTGCATTTGGCATCTTCCTAATTTTCTTCAGTCCAGCTCAAGTGCTAGGGATCAGCACGTTGGAAATGAGCTGTCAGAAATTTAAATTAAAGGAGGCTGGATTAGGACTAGAACAAATTTTTTACAATGAGAAACACTGGTATTGTTATACTGTATTTTTACACTGGTGAAACACTGGATCATGAGTCCCAGAAGAGGGCATGAAGGGCATGGGTTGTCCAGAGATGTGGGAGATGCCCCATCCCTGGAAATATTCAAGGTCAGGTTGGGTGGGGCTCGGAGCAACCTGATCCATTTGAAGATGTCCCTGCTCATTGCAGGGCAGAAGGACCTAGGTGAGTTTTAAAGGTCCCTTCCAACCCACATTATTACATGGTTCTGTGAAGCACACTTACGAAAGGTAATGATGAACTTCCCTCAGTTTGAAAAACTGAATCAAAACACCTACCTGGACCAATAGGTCAGATATTATATTAAATAGAATATCTATTATACAGATTGCATTAGATATTATCTTAGCTGAGTTAGTGTTTTAATTAGAGGAAATTAGGAGCAATGAGAAAATTATTCATGTCATTTACCTGTGGTCTGGAGTTTAATGAATGCCACAGATTGGTATCTAGAACTCTGTGTGAATGTGTAGTGAGAATCATCCATGAGTTTTCATCCTCCATTTTCCTGTATCTACTTTGAAGCAGGGGGATCCAGTGGGTGTCATCCCCAAACAGGTGATACCTCAATTTAGAAATATAGGACTTGAAAGGGATTCCCAAGTCTCTAATTCCAGTCTCCTGGCAACAAACTGTTTGTTTTCAGGAATAGCTCAAATTTTTCCCGTTTCTTTGAAGGAGGGTAAGTTTGACTTCTGAAAGTGTCAAAAACAGCTAATGGAACTGGGGACATTGCAGAAGCTGAGATATTAATTAGAAGAAACTGTCTGTGTTCACCTGAGTCACAGAGCGTGCAGGTGAGGAGGAAGCAGCCCTTCCTCATCGGCGAGGAGAGCAGGAACATCCTGCTCCCTCAAAGAGCTGTTCTGGAGCAATGCCCAGACGGCTGCTGAGGCTTCTGGGAGAGCTTGCTCCCATCTGTCCCCAGAGGCTTCTGACAGTGACCAGAGCTGTTCTGCTGGGGTGATTCCTAGTGTGCACCTCCTTGGCACTGGCTCTGCTGGGTCAGGCCCCCATCCCACGGCCTGTCACTGCAGGGTGGCCTTGTTCTCTTGCTGAGCTGCCCCAGCACACTTGTGTCCTGCTGGCTCTTGTTAACATTTACAGGCTGTTTGCTCCCTGGAAGGCCTCCAGTGCTGCTTCTCTGGCATCAGTTCAAGGTTTGCTTCCAGCTCTAGCTGCTCTAAACTTCAGCACACAGTTCCACACTTGTGTGGGACTGAGGGAAAGTATTTGGTCATGAATTTTGGCTATGACACAGCAGAGTTGTGTCAACAGAATTGTGAGCTCCATTTTTGCCTTTTCCATGCCAGCTGCTGATGGAGTAGCAAGGAGAAACCTATGGCCCCACACAGTCCTCTGGAGCCATGATTTCAGTCAGCCAAAGCAAAGCCCCCTCAGTTTCTATGTTAGATGGCTGGGATATGTGCTTCTAACCCCTGCTTCATCCACAGATGGAAACAGCCTGGACAGAGTCACTTGTGTGGGAAAAATGCTGGATGGAGAATGTGCCTGGAGTTGTTGCTTACTCCTGATGTAAGATCTTTATTTCTTTTTCTTTTTATAAAGCTTCCTGTCTTCCTTCTGCAGATCCAGAGTGCTCAGCCGTCAGACTGAGGAGACATAAAGTGCCCCTAAAGGATACTTCAGATCAGAGCCAGCAGACATTTGCTCTAGATGCCATCTACCTTTAAGGAGCTCACTGTTCTTCCTATCATGGGCTATGACACATGTTCTCATCTCTTGGCCCAAACTCAAAGGGCTTTCTTGAGAAACTGGTGTTTGCCTAAGAGTTAATCCAAGAGAAGGAATACCAATGGGTTTGTTAATGTACAGTGATAGGAGCAGGAAAATCTGACAAGAGAGGGAGAGCAGGGGACTTCCTTGTAACTTTGGGGCCAAACCTTCTGATTTCTGGGATTTTTCTTTTCATGGACTCCTGCTCCAGCCCCTGTCTGGCAAGCCAGGTACAGCAGCTCTGACCTGTTGAGCGCCACCAGTCTGGGTTTGCTGGCTGCTGCAGCACTGCATGGAGCTCTGTGAGAATTGAAAACACCCATGGGCTGCTCAGCACAACCAGCTCACCTTGACAAAGAGAGCTGCTGGTTCAATGTCATAGTTCAGCTATGGACTGATCCGGCTGCCTGTAAATATCCACTCAAATAAACAGGACGCTCAGTTTATTCCTTTTTATGCTTCTTTATGGCGCATGAGGAATAGAAAGGAAAATAGAAGCTTGATGGTTTGCTTGCTTGAGGATAGGAGAGGGAACATATAGGAAATTGGAGTGTATATGATTTGCTTGGTTACTTGCTTCTTACACTCAGAAATCTGAGTTCTGTGTTGCCAGAGTAAAGAATTTGAGGAGAGCTCAGAAAATGAATGCTTGCTAATAGCAGTCAAGAGATCTGGAATGGGAATGTTTAAAATGTGTCAGGTTTGGTGATGTATCTCTAATGAGCTTTTTGGAGAAAAAAACTTCTGTGGACATCAAACAGGAACCTCAATGAGGGCAACTGTCCTTCTCAAAAGTTCTACAGGCAAGAAAAAAGTTTTCACACTTTCTGTATTAAAAAACCCAACCCACAAAGCACAGGACTGAAAGATTACAGGAACTGTCTCAAATGTAGCCATGCCTGGGCTGGCACCAGAGGCAAATGTGTGCCACCACAGCCCCAAGGAGTCCTGGATTCTGCCAGTCCCGTGTCACCCCAGCCCCACGAGCACGGGTAAATGCCACCAAAACTACAGCAAGCAGCACCTCTTAAACCCTCAGCTCCTTTGAGATTAATTTACTTATTGATGGTCTTTCATAACTCCGTGGTCATCTTTTTTTTCTCACTGCCATTAATTATTCCTGGAAGCAAATAAAAGGGCCCACCGATATCTCTCCCTCCCACTCAGCACCGCCAGCTTTTCCTTAGGGAGAAAAAACTTGTGCCCGTTTGCAGTGGGACAATGCCGACTTTTGAACCTCTAACCACTAAACAAACAAACCTTGCGCTCCGCTCCACAATCCAAACAGGCTTTATTGACAGGCGTATCGCAGCAACGCGCGGCGGCTCCGGCAGCGGCTAGGCCGGGATCAATGCTGCGGCCCCACGGCACATCCTCCAGGGGCTGGGCCCACCCGGGGCCTGCAAAGCCATTCCAGCCCGGAGAGCCCTGCTCGGCACTGGTATAGAGCCCAGAGCCTCGGTTCGGGCGCTGCTCAGCTTTGGCTGTCCCCAGCAGCTCCTCCAGAAGGATCCAAGGACCCTTTAGGGTCACAGAAGGATGAATGTGGCTCCTGCCTCCCTCTGATCAGGAGCAAACCACGGACATTGGACCCAGCAGGACGTGCTCTGTGTCAAGCCCGTGTGCAATGAGCGTTGCTGCTTTGGGGCTGCAGCTGTGTTTCCTAGCCGGGCCCACTGCAGAGACCACATGAAATGCAGCAGGAAATCAAGCAGGTTCCTTGCACTGGAGCTGCTGCCTCCCACCACGGTCTTCTCCCAGGCACAGGAGCCCTGGATCAGGTTTTCATGGTCACATGTCCGCTCTTGGACTGCCAGCCCTTGGCCCTGTAAGGCATGGAGCTGCATGCAGACAAAATACGGTGCAGAGGCTTTGGAGCTGGTGCTTTCCATTTCCCCAAGGGGAAAATAGAAAGCAGAGAGAACTGCATTGTCAGTAGGGTCAGTCCCTTAGGCAGAGAGAGCTGCCTTGTCTGTAGGGTCAGTCCCTGACCAGACCATTCTCCCCAGGCAGTTCTGTAGATGCTGCTAGCATTTGCCTTTGGCTTTTAGCAAAAAGATAAGAAAAGCTTCAACGAGGAAGAAACCAAAAGAAAGCAAATGGAATAGCTTCAATAAATTTGATGGTCAAAACTGAACAGCATGGGGCTAAATCCTGGGGAAGTCAATAATCCACAGAACACCTTTGGGGCTGGACAGTGCTCCCATCACCCCCGCTGGCTCCACACCCAGCCATGGGCACTGGCTGCAGCGTGGCTGCTCCAGCCCAGCCTCACTTCTCAGCTGGATTTCTCCCATCCCTAAGTAAGAAGTACATATGGCAAACAGGGTGATTTGGCCAAATCAGCTGGATTTTTCTAGTTTTCGTCTCTGCCTAAGTGAGGGTTTTGGCCTCTCTACCCTGATCCCCTCCATCTAGCCAGCATGTGGAAATGGGCCACAGCCTGTGCAAAGTGTGCTCTGATAGAGCACAGGGCTCTTGCAAGGATTTCTGCTTCTGATGGAACTGTGATGAAGCCTACATAGAGCTGATAAAATCAAGGGAACTTTGGAAAATCAACTGAAACAGCCCCCCCCCCCCCAACAAGACAGAAATTGTAAGGATGTAAGAAACAGCACACAGTTTAACCAAAGGGACATTGCACATACAAACAAGGCTCCTCACTTCAGCATGACAGGACACCTTTTTCAGAAGAGACGAAATTCTTTCAATTTCTCTGCAGTGCAGCTAATAAATCTGGATGGATGACTATCTGCACTGGATTTATGAGCTCTTTTACAAGTGCCTAACATTAAGCAATTCACTTCTGAACGTTTAAACAGTGCCTTATCTTGTCTGCTCTGACCCTCAGGGCAGAATGAACATTTTGCATATTCATGGTAGCAAGAAGAAAATAAAATAAAATATAAAATAAAAAAACATGTGCTTTAATTATTTTTTTCCTGCTAAAATTCATCATTAGCCCAACAACATCGCAAAGGTCTTTTGGACCGATCCCTGAGATATACCGGGGGTCGACTGGCAGGCAGAGCCCCCACTTTACCTAACAAATTCCGGGGTAAAAAAAAGCACCCAAAGATAATAATAATATTAAGAAAGCGATGGACACGCTTCCCCCGGACGACGAGACACAAACACTGTACACCTGTACACACGGCCGGCCCCGCGGGGCGGTGCAGCGCATCGGGGGCCGCTCCCTCCGTGCCCCCGGCCCGGCCCGCTCCGCTGCGCCCTCCAGCAGTCCCTGCGCCGCTGTCCCGGCCGCGGTCACTGCGGGGCGGCGGGACCCAGCCCGGCGGAGCCCGCCCCCGCCGCCACGGGGCCCTGCAAGGAGCCGCTGGGGCTGAGGGGCTCCGCGCCGCCGGGCTGCGCCTGCTGCTGCAGCTTCTTCTTGTTGATCTTCCTCTCCTTCGCCCGCCTGTTCTGGAACCAGATTTTCACCTGCCCGGAGGTGGAGAGGGGAGTGAGGGGGGACAGCTTGCCGGGGATCTATCCCCCTCCCAGGGGCTCTCACCGAGAGCATCCCAGCCCCGAGCATCCCAGCCCCGAGCGTCCCAGCCCCGAGCGTCCCAACCCCGCGCATCCTGCCCCCAAACATCCTGCCCCCGCGCATCCCTGCCCCCGCGCAGCCCGGGCACACGTGGCGAGCGCCACTTTTGGGACAGACCTGTCTCTCCGACAGCCCCAGGTTGGAGGCCAGCTCCGCTTTTCTCCTGATGGTGATGTAGCGGCTGTAGTGGAACTCCTTCTCCAGCTCCAGCCGCTGGTGGTCGGTGTACACGACGCGGTACTTGTCTTTCGTCCTGGTTTTAACTGCGGAGCACAAAGCCAGGGTTGAGAAAGTCAAAGCCAAAGGGCAGAGCTGAGCGCAGCCATTCTGTCTGCGGTGCTGAGCGATCAGGTGCAGTCCTATCCCCCCCTCCCGGGCTTGCTGCTCGCCTCCCCCTGCCCTGGGCTCTGCTGAGCGCAGCAGAGGAGCGGAGACGTTCCGCAGTTCCTTGGGACGTGGGACATCAGTGCCAGGCATGCCCGAGGGCGCAGAGCTCCCAGCCCCGGCTGGCAGCCCTGGCCCCACCGCGCAGCCCTGCCTCGCCCGGGGACACCTTCACTGTGCACTTGGCTTTTGGTTTTGTATTGCCTTCCCTAGCGACAACAAACTTTTTATAGAGAAAGAGTGAAAGGGAAAGAAGGAAAGAAAAGGCCCGTTGAGGGCACGGTGATTTCGTTTCTAAACGAGAAACAGCCGTCTAAGGGCGGAGAATCGGGAGCGGCTGCCGGGAAGCACTCGTGAATCCAGCGGCCAGCTCCCCCTTTTCTGTTACGGCACGAGGGCTACAGGGATTTCTTGGGAAGCCTGGAAGTTTGACGTACAACTTCAGAGCTCAGAAAAACCCAACAACCCAAGCCAACAAACTAACAAAAAACCCCCCAAACCAAACACCGAAAGCCAAGGGAACCCGAAGGCGATGCCAGCTAGCAGCCGGTGAGAGTGCACGGCCTCAGCCGCTGACCTCCTTTTTCCCGAGGGTTTCTTGTTTGACTAGTTGAGTCCCCGGCCCTCCCGTTCCCCAGGGAGCCGAGGCGGGGAGTCTCTGCCCCCAAGGTGCTTAATGGCTAGCAGGCTGACTTTATTCAGGTAAACTCTCTGCAAACCACAACAAAAGCACCCTGTAAAGATACAAGCCTGATCAGAGAAAACTCCCCAGAGCCAGTGAATAGGGAACACAATCCCAAACAATGCAGGACAAGGAGATCTTATCAAAGAAAAACCCTTCTCAAAGCCTTAATGACAGCCACATTCTGTTTGAATTACCACTACTGAACAAATGGCGGCAGGCGCTTTCATCCCCCCAGCTCTGCACATTAACATAAACACTGGCTCCAAAGGCAGAATTTGAATGGAGACAAGGGACCGGCCACCACCGCACAAGCTGAAACTGTGGGAACACCACGGGCTGCTGTGGGAAGCGCGGTGGGCCTGTTCCACCGGCGCCCGGGATGTGGCAGTGCCAGCGGCCGGCACCGGGGCACCGAGGCTCTTCCCCCGGGACCGGCGGCCACAGGCGCGGCCGGGACACCCGCTCGGCTCCGCTCCGACCTGGGCACCCCCGTCGGCCCTGCCGTCGGTCACGCAAGGCAGGGGATGAGAGGGGAATGCCATAAGTCATTATTCGCTGCGAAAGTTGTCATCCTTTTTTTTTTTTTTCCCGGCCACTATATACAAATATTTGAAAAAATTAAAATGAAAAAAAAAAGAAAGAAAATTAAAAACGAAAAAGAGGAGGTAGTAGCCGTGGAAGGCGTTATCAGAGCGTGGGACGCGCATGTCCCCTGGCAGATGCACGGTGGGAATGAAAGAGAGGGTCTGCGGGGGTATTAACATCACAAGGGAGCGCGGCGCCGGCTACGGCCTGACCCGGGAGGGCACGCCCTCGCAAGGCCCGGCCCGGCCCGGCCCGGCCGGGGCACGGCACGGCCCGCAGGGATCGGGCTGGCAAGTGGCCGCCGCTGTCGCTCGGGAGGCCTGGCCGCACGGAGACCTTAATAAAGGGCAGGCGCCCAGTGACTCAGAAACAAATGCGGAGCGACACCGGCCGATGATTTATATGACTATAATTGGTTATAAAAATCTTCTAAGTGGCTATAAGCAGGAGAGCGGAGCAGTGGCAGGAAGAGCGAGCATTTCCTCGGGATCCGGACCGTTTCACCCTGCTCCGCCGGAGCGCACCCCGGTCACCGAGCCCCGGGGCCGGCAGCGGCTGCTCACCGGCCGAGCGCCGGCCCGGCACTAGCACTGAGCGCTGTCGGTAGAGCCCGGCAGCCCTGTTCTCCGAGGACCGACTCTCGGAGGGGTTTGTTTCAGAGAGCTCTCCCCGAGAAAAGGCTTTGCCGAGCTGCCCAGTGAAACGGGGAGCCGGCGGCGCCCCGGGGGACTCGTCGGCGAGGCAGCCCCGGCCCGCCCGGCCCCGGCCCGCACTTACCCTGGCTGCTGAGCGGGGGCTGCGCCGGCTTCCTCATCCACTCGCAGAGGCCGCGGCGCTGCCCACCGGGGGACAGCGGCTCGGGGGCGGCGCTGGCGGCGGCGCTGGCGGCGGCGTTGAGGGGCTGCACGACCCCGGCGGAGCAGTGTGGCGCGGGGCCGGCGTGGTGGTGGGCGTGCGGGTGGTGGTGGTGGTGGTGGTAGTCGGCGGGGCTGTAGGCCATGGGGGCGGCGGGGGAGCCCCCGTTGAGGCCGTGGACGGCGCCGGCGGCCGGCGGCGCCCCTTGGCCATAGGTGCCCCAGTCGTCGCGGAGCGGGGCGCCGTAGGGCGCGGGCCAGGCCGGCCCGGGGGACTGGGCGCCGTCGAGGTTCACATGGTACCCGCCGTAGTCCGCGTACTGCGGGGCACCCACGAAGTTCTGCGCCGCCAGGTTGAGCCCCCCCGAGTGGCGCACCGAGCCGGGGTACATGGGCCCGTCCTTCTCCAGGAGGTAGCTCACGTACATGCTGGCGGGGCCCCGGCGGCGGCTCTCCGCATGCTGCTCGGGGCTCTGGCCGCGGCGCGCCTGCTGCTGTTGCCTGGGCCGGGCTGCCCGGGGCGGGGAGGGGGCAGGCGGAGGGGCCGCGGCCCCGCGCTGCGCTCCGCGCTCCCGGTCCGCGCTCCCGGTCCGAATCCAATGGCCGGCAGTCCTTACATGATTAACGATTGTTTACAAGGCTCTATTAGTAATGGCCCAGACACACCAAAGGCAGGTGACGTGGAGAGGCGCTGGGTATATAGCTACTACCCCTAAAAGACGATTTGCATTTAAAAAGATAAGGAGAGGGCAGCGACCTGATCACAGCTAAATATTCAAGCCTTTATTGTTTAAGAGCTTCCTCCTTCCATTGCAACCTGGTGCACTTTAACCTCCAATCACAGGTTCAAAGGATGAAATCAAGAGACTTGCAAAAGACAGAGAGGGAGATCTAAGGGCGAGGGTGGGAATATGGGAGCCGTGTATCACGGCCGATCTGTAGGCAGCACTTTAGCCAGCTCTCCTCTGTGCTTTGGTATTGGGGGGTGGGCGGGGGGGAGGTGGGGGGGAAGGGGCGGAAGAGGAGGGAGTTTTGATTAAAAATCCACAAAGCTATTTTGTCGTGGTTGTTTTGAGCAACAAACCCCATCGCGACGGCCTACCGCTTTTTGTAAAACGCTTCCCACCCGCTCCCGCTCCCGCTCGGTCATGGGCGATGAAGGCGAGGTAAGAGGAGAATTTCCCCCCTCCAAGGGCGCTGTCTCCTTCCTCCGCGTGTGCCTGCAGAACTTCGAGGTCGGGCGCGCCCAGCAGGTCCGGGAAAGGACGAGTACTGGGGGTGCCTTCGTTTAAAACACCCTCTGCCCTCAGACCCACCGCTGCAGCGAGGCCGGATAATCCCACAGCCCGGGGAGGCCTTGGGACCGAGGCAGGGGATGGTTCTCCTCAGGGAGGGAACCACCAACCTCCTCCCGGAGCCCGTCACCTCACTGGGCGATTCCCCCGCTGTGTGCAGCGCGGCCGAGCCCGCGGGGAGCCCGGCGGCTTGTCCCTCCAGGCACACACTTCTTCCCTCCCCAGCTCCTTGGAAACCCTCTGGAAATGCTGGCTCTGGAAGGGCGGCTCCCAGGCGAGCGGCAGCCGGCTCCCCCAGCCCAACCAGTCCCCTTTGAAGAGGCGACCCCCTCTCAGCTTCCCCCCGCCGCTTTTATGCTTTAACTTTTCACCCTGAGCGGGGACAATGCGAGACGACGTTTGCATATTCGCATCTTTTCCCATGACACAGCGAGGAAACCTTTCACCCGCCGAGAAAAAATGGATGGGGACGGGAATGTCCCCCCGATTTCCCAGCACTTTCCGCCGGAGCAGCGCGGCACCGTCTCAGCCTTTCTCACCGGCTTTCCCGGTCCCTTGGGGCGGCTGCAGCTCGGTCCTACCGGGGCTCCCCAGACGGGCCCCGCGCTGTCCCGGACCCTCCTGTCCCGGGTGTTACGGAGATCCACGTGGTCGTGTCCCAAGGGAGCTTTTCCTTCCACGTGTGGGGCTGTTCTGCACTCTGAGGAGTGTCGCTGGGACAGGGTGTCTCGCAGCTGAGGGCGGATTTCAGCTCTGCGAAGGCAGATATCCGGAACGCACTCTCTGAAAATCTCCCTCTCCTTCTTTCCCCCATTCTATCGCTCCTTTGGTGCTGAGCGTGGCGCTGACGCGGAGCCAGGCTTTAACGCCAGTAAAATTCATTCCCAAAATGTTCCAAGGGATCCAGTGTCAGTGGTCCTGGGAGACCGGGACGCCCAAGTAGGAAAGGATGGAGCACGTCTCCTTGGGCAGAGGCCACAGACGGCCCCCTCGGAGTCGCTGTGCATGCCCTGGATGCGAGGAACGGGGTATCCCCACCCTGCACACAGCCGGGAACGCTGTGCCCACACCGTCACTTGTTCGCAGGCGGCCGCGGTTGCGAGCCTACGATAAGAGCAGCGCAACAGTAGGGATGCAGAGATGCCTGCCAGCCGCTTTCTCGGGAGGGAATTTCTCTCTCTGTTGCCTATTCCCACCGTGACACTTTCCCCCCGCCCCGACGGTGGGATAACGAGGAGAGGGGAGCGGGGCTTGGAGCTCCCAGCGCTGTCAGAGCAGGAGAGGGAATTGTCACTCTGGAAGGGAAACGCCGTGTCCCTTCAATGTAATCGCCTCTCCCGATAAGCGCCGACAGAGCCGATCTATGCAGATGTGAATTTGATGATGCCATAAACGGAGAAAGGGGCCATTAAAACGACAAAACTCTGGACATATTGTAATAAAACTCACTGCAACCCCGATCAGCCCCGAAACAGCGTCTAAGGGTCCGTCAGTGAATCCCTGGCGGCCAGGTGCCACCTTTTTGGGTGAGACCCGAGGCCAGCCCTAGCTGACAGGGCCGGGGCCGTCGTCTGCGGGATCAAATGAGAGTCTCGGATGGGGCTCCGGCGAAGGAACAGGATACGGCTCCGGGACACCTCCGCCACTACCTGGAATGGCAGCCGGAGCGCTGCTGTGCTGCTCTGCCATTCTGACAGTGATCCCAGTTGCACCCCAGTACGGGGAGGACTTGGGAAGACCGAGCCCCACCAGCCGTACCCTGACCGGGGTCGGCGGCGAGATGGGGACGAGTCCCGCTTGCCCCGCGGAGAAATGCTTGGAAGCGCCCTCCGCCGCCGCGCAGCTGCGCCCCGGACGGGACCCACGGCAGCTGCTGGGGATGGGGACACGCTGCCCCGCGTCACTATAGCCTTAAAATAAGGGAGATCCCCATCCACTCCTAGATGCCTTTGCGGCTCTTCGGGCTTCTCTCCGCTTTGAGTGGAACAGGATTTATCCTCTCTCCGGCACCGATACCCAACTATCGGGGCTTCTCAAGGAGTTTGGGGAGAGGAGATATCTTTCGGCCGGGTTTCACCCCTTTTCTCCCCTCCTTTCTGCCCGCTCCCTCTCCGCTTTCGTCTAGGGTTTTCCCGCCAGCTCCGGGCCGGAGCTGCAGATCCGGGAGAGGAGTACGGATTTTGAAGTATTTTGAAGTATTTTGCAACTCGCTCTCCACCATCTCACATCCCTCTGGTCTGGGACCAGACTCCCAGTCCGGAGCCTGGATGAAAGTCTGATCTCTCCTTCTTCGCTTCCTCAGTTTTTTTTTTTTTTTTTAAATTTTTTTTTTGTTTTGTTTTTGTTGTTGTTGTTGTATTTTTTTTTTTCTTATTTCGTTAGAGCCTGAGCGGGAAACTGCTACCCAACGCCTCTCAAGCTGACAAGTGCCTGGTGGGGGACACCGTTCGCAGGGAAACATCTCCCCCCTCCCCTCCACGCTGACCTCGATAAGAATATCCCCCCGCAGGGCTGTTTCACCCAGGGCTGCCTCCTGGGCAGACGCTGGGCTCCCCGGCCTCCTCCTTCAGCCTCAACCGTATTTCTTGATCTGAAAATATAATTTCCGACATTTTTCCGTGGGACGCAGGGCAGGGCAGGGCATGGCTGGGGGAAGCTCCGGGGGCAGGGCAGGGCTCTGCTGCCGCTGTGGGACCCTCGGAGCCCGGGCCGGCGGGCCAGGAACCGGAGCGGGCACCGCGCTCATTGTCGCCTCGGGCCACGGGCCTGGCGCGGGCTGGGGACAATGGGGCGGACAGCACAGCCCGAGGACTCCCGTCCCGGGTCAGAGGCGTCCCCGTAAATCCCGGGACATCCCTCCTCCACAGGCTGCTCCCACCCGGCGGGACCCCTGTGGGGATACGGATTCACCATCTTTATTTCTACTTGCTTTGTTGTATAGGTCCTTTTTCTGTGATTTAGGAGAATCTCGGGCTGGGGTGTGGGGGATCTTTCCGACTCCCTCCACCTTAACGACACGGAACCGGGAGCGCTGTTTACAAGGTAAAGAAAAAAAAAAAAAGACCGCTTGAAAGCCCTTTGGCGGCCATGGAGAGAGAAGGGAAGGAGGAATCGTGTGTTAGTTAGTCCGACCTGTGGAATTTATGACTCCCCCTAAGCACAGACATGATAAGGACTCAGAAAACATCTTGGATCTTTTCAAGCCGGCAGCCCCCGAGGCTTTGATGTAGATTACATTGCAGAATAACCCAATACTTTTATCGTGGGGTTGATACTCGTCTTGTTTAAGCACATGCCTCTAGGAGGGGGTTAGATGCTGGACGCTCGCTCCCGAGAGGATTCGCGTTGCTGGGAAGAAGCGAACGGGGAGAGAAGGAGGTACCTGGTGCCTGGCTGGGCGCAGCCGCCCCGCACCGGCACCGCCTCGGGCCCGGCAGCCAGCCCTGCCTCTCTGCACAGGTGCTGCCCGGCCTGAGCTCTCATGGCCCCGCTCTCCTGCAGGAAACAGGAACGCAAACAGTGAAGAAGGAAAAATAAATCGTATGATACACCAGAGGCTTCTGCAGCCAGAGGGGTGAGGGTGTCCCCAGCATCTCAGATCCAGCGGCTGGCACACCTCTGCTGACCAAGGAAATAGCCTTGGCTGGATTTTATCCACATAATTTTCTTTACTTGACTTTACCTCACATCGTTATCTTTTTCAAATGTCACAGAGGAAGAAGGCCGCACCGGGGCGCCCCGGCTGCCCGCAGAGCGCTGTGCCCGGCCCCTGCTGGCCTGTCCCGCCCGGCCCGCTCCGGTCACGGGAGCCGTGAGTCACCGGCGTCGCGCACCGCGGCGCGGACCGGGCCGGGCGGGGCGGGAGCGCTCCCTCTCACGGGAGGGGAGGCCCAGGGCCCGGCTGTTGTCACCTCTGCCCCCAAGGACACCCCCGCCACCCACGGACGCTCCCCGCAGCACGCAGGGCCGCTGTTATCATCCCACGGGAGCGCGGGGCTCCCCACCCTCACGGCCCCGGCCTTGCGGCCTGCACGGGACACCCAGGCAGAGGCTGGCCCCGCTCTCCCGGTCCTCGCCCCGGGAAACCGCAAGTCCCGGCCCAGCTGGTGGGATGGAGCCTCTAACGCGAGTGTCGTCTCCAGTGGCAGGCAGAACCCCGAATTTGGGCTGTAAAATGGTTTCCACACATTGCCACCAGTCTGCCTGCCTCTGTGTGTGCCTGCCCCGTGCTAATCTCCCTCTCCCAAGGGCAGTCTGAAGGCTGATGCCCTCAGTGCTTTCCTCGCTGATTAACCTACATTTCTCAGCTCAGAAGCCTTAGCAGGGAGGTGATGCACGCCCCTTGGGTGTGTTGTCCCCATCTCCACAACACATGCTAATCTTGCGGGTTTTTCTCCACCATTCCCTCTGCTCCAAGCCCTTCCATGGCAAGACGCTATGGGCTGGTTGCCCCATGCCACTGTGTCCCTCAGTCTTGAGCTCCATGGCTGGATCCTACGAACCCCTTCAGTGAGCAGAGGCACAGGGTGCTGCTGACCCATGAAGATGGTTTGCTGTTTGCAAGATCATAATTGTACCCATCCCTGAAGGGCCATGGTGCTTTGTGGATAATATTCATGCTAGCAAATGTAGGAGCCCAAAGCAGAGAAGTGCCAAGCAGTTCTTTGGCCTGGCAGGGAGCAGGCCAAGGATCCCACATGGGATCTTTCCTTATGATGAGGCTGTAGGAAGGCAGAAGAAGACTCATCTTTCTCCCTTGACAAACCTTTACCCTCCAATCCAAAACCTTAGTCCTTCTGGCTCCAAGGAGAAATTGGTACCTGACTGCTCTCCACCATCTCACATTTGCTCCCAGTTATTTTATTCTAGTTTCTGAGAGTGAAAAGGAATTTCACTACATTTCGTTTCTGGACTGAAAAGAAGTCCCAAAAGGAGCTGAAGGTAGGGGCAGGCAGACCCAGATTCAGCTTCCCAGCTGTGGCCCACACTCCCCTGCCCCAGGCTCTCCTCCATGACTCAGCTCCCAGGGACCAGCCCAGCCTGCCCCAGTTTAGCTTCACAGCCCCTCCTCACCCAGGGCAGCCCTACACACAGGAGGCTTTTCCAAAGGAGAACCCAGCACACATCACGTAGTTACTTCTCCAAGAGAACTATTTTGGAAACTTGAGCAAGGCATCTCTTTATGATCTGAAGCCTCCAAGCCTCCTCTGTGGATGGGACAGTCACAGCACTGGTGGGACTGGAGGGTTGTCACTAGAAGTAACTTCTGGGTTTCCTTCAGCCAGTGGATGCATAGAGCAAGGAGGGAGAGGAACCCTAGTGTGCCTGGAAAGAGGCTAAGTATCAGAGCTTAGCTGTGGTGCTAAGCTACACAGTAGCTTGATCATGAGTAGGTGTAGACAATTCATGTCAGCAGGATTGGGTCACTGTCAGCATCTCCTGTCTGTTTTCATCCCAGCTAAGCAGTGTTTAAATGAACCGACTCCCACAGCAGTCTTTATGTGCCTCTGTGGAGGCAACCACAGGAGTGCCAGCACTTTTCCACCTCTCCCCACAAACAGCTCTTCAGAATTCCTTCTCAGCTGAGATCTGAACCAGGTTGTGCCCCAGGGCACCCACACATCTTCAGGGAGTGTTACTCTATCAGTTTTCTGGCACAGCCTTAAACACGTTAATTTTAATCTGTCAGTGACCTATAAGGCAGGATCCCCAGAAGCTGCACTATTTATCTCATTACAAAGCATTTCAGGAAGGATGAATCTAGTCCAGGTTTTAGACAACCTGCCTGGAAGGACTCTTGCTGGGCGATTCCATAATGCTGGGATGCTCACCAAGGGTGAGAAGGAGCTGGGTTCAGGTTCCATCTCTTTCTGAAGCCATTTGAACCCTTCTCAACCACAGATCTGAGTGGGTATTCTAGTGCCTTTTTTTTTTTTTTTTAAAGGTGTTTTTTTTGCATGGTCTAATTAATTAGCCATTGATGCAGGAGTGAAAGTGGCAGAGTGGGAAGTCTGAGCCCTGAGCCACTGAGCACTTGATCTGATTCTATGTTTGACAGAAGGGGGATGAGATTTGGTGCATCCAGCTCCATGGGATCCACTCATCTTCAGTGTACTTTGATTTTTTTTTGCCCCTGAAATAATTTCCAGCAGAAGTTCCAACTCTTAAAATAAAACCTGACTGCAAATAGCTCCGGAGCAACTACGACCTTGGATTTCTACATTGCCTTTCACAGTGCCCTCCATGAAGATGGGGACCGAAAGCCACTGCTAGTATGCTTGACAGGCTCGCTCCTTCTCCTCACTTCTGGTTTAACACTTGATAAGTCCCAGCTTCTCTCAGAGGGACCCCACAGAGCCCATCCCAGGTATCCCAAACCCAAAAGCATGACGTGTCGGAGAAGTACCTCCAGTTTTTCTATAGGGACAGAGAAGAGTTTCTGACGTTTTTGGCAAGGCAGCAGGACACGGTTGTTTGGGAAAATGCTCTGAGGGGGGCGGGGGGGGCAGAGTGGTTTGCGCTGCCACGGGGTTTGTCCCATGGGTGCTACGAGGTTTTGGCTGTGCAGTCCTTTTGACCGACACCCTCACGCCCATCCCTACTCCCGGGTCTCCCGTAGCTCTGGAGCAGACACCGCGGCTGGCCCGGCTCCCCGTGCCGAGCTCCAGCCCGCTCCCTGTCCCCGTCCGGCGTCCCTCGGGCTGTCCGCGGTCGCGGAGCTCCACCTAGCGCCGGCGGGGCGGGAACGGGGCCGCCTGTGCCCGGGCATCCCGCGGAGAGCTCCGGGCTCCCGGGACACGGCTGAGCCCTCCGAGCTCCCCGAACACGGCTGTCTGCTCCGAGCTCCCCGAACACGGCTGTGCTCTCCGAGCTCCCCGAACACGGCTGTCTGCTCCGAGCTCCCCGAACACGGCTGTCCGAGCTCCCCGAACACGGCTGTCTGCTCCGAGCTCCCCGGGACACGGCTGTCCGAGCTGCCCGGGACACGGCTGTCTGCTCCGAGCTCCCCGGGACACGGCTATGCCCTCCGAGGCGCGCCCTTGCAGGTGGAGCTGAAAGAAAATTCGGGCAGATTCGCCAGCGCCATCCTGTCTTTCAGCTTGGGCTGTCAAATTATCTTTCTTATTTCTGTTACTGTTGCGAGGGAAAGCTCAAATGTCCTTTGCCCTTCAGCGCTTTTAATTGCCCTCAACCCTCCCATTGCTCTTCTCCCCGGATTAATGATTACTGGATCTTTGTCAGTCTGTGCCTAACTTAAGGCATCCACCTTAGACTAAAGGCATCTCTGCTGGAGGTCTTCAGACAAGCTTAACTCTCTCCATTCACTACAGGGGGCAATTCACCACTTTCTCCTGACAACGTGCTTCTGGAGACACAGGTTAGGGGTCTGGATCCTATGAGAGAAATGTGGGCATTTCCCTTCAAAGATCATGAAACTGATCCCTAAACAGCACTGTCTGTGGCTCTGCACAGGACTCAGGAATGGACCACCACTTTGCTAAGTCGTGTGGGAAGCATCCTGGAAAAAAAATGTCCTAAAAGAAATTATTTTTCACTCAGTACCTCCTGTAGCTTTGTTCCATCCATCTCTTCTGTGTGTAGAAGCAGATTCACAACTTCCCACACGTTCAGCCTGTACAGGAGGGTTATTCTCCTGATTGCTCTTCCTCACAGAGTGCTGTGTTGCCTGAGCTGCTTTTCATGTGTGAATCACGAGAAGTTGTACTTGCTCCAAGGTTCTCTATTTGCCTTTCTATTCCCAAGTCTCAGCTCAGTAGTGATGATGGGGCCAGATGAGCTATGTCCAGTTCTTTTCTAGTCTTGTGGATAAGCATGTGACATAATTCCCTGGCTTGTTTTTAAGTACATGGGATTCCCATCTGCTCCTCTTGCAGCCAAGTTCACATCAGCTTAGTTTCCAGGGCCAGCCAGGCTTGGAAGTGACCAGTTCAGCATTAGGTTCTTTTAAATTTGAAGAGTGAAAACTCCTGTCTTCACAAGATGCTTAACTCCCACTGTCCAGCCACAGCAGGCTGTGTGCTAACAGTGCTGAACAGTGATATCTTGCAGATGAACACCTTCAAATTCTTATGGGTATGTTAAAAATAATATACATTTTCGAGATAATGCAATGTTTACATTTATTTCTGTCTAAATATCTCCAGATTGCTCTTCAGCAGTTTGTATCTGATTAAAAACTGATGATTCATTGATAATTATTAATAACATTAACAAAAATATACAAATCATAATCACTGTATTACAACATTATTTTCAGACAGTGTTAGTAAAGAGCAGCTCAATTTCTGTGATAGCATAATCTATGAATAGTTATTATTTTATAAGATCTGCCTCTGAAAAATCCTAACTGAACTTAGCACCTTGTAAAATGTAAAAGAGAAAAAACTATTAACCAATACATTCTCATCTTGATCCACTGAGATGTAGACAAATGTATCCTATTAGTCATGATGAAAGTTGCATTTAGAAATTCCTAAACCTCATAGTGAAAATAGCTGTCTTTTTAAGAATACTGAAAACACATCAAGCCTCTGGGTATTGTCCTGGGAGTCTGTGAGAAAGTTAGAGGCATAGCTTCATTTTAGTGCAGCAGTGTTCATACACCCAGGCTGAATTCTGGGGATTTGGAGAGATGATAGTACACTCCTAAATTACAGAATGTAATTTCTTCAAAATTAAACATTTTTTATTTGCTATTAAAACACACAGAGCCCCATGAATGGAATTAGCTGTAACTCAGCTGAAGTGAGACTTCCAGCTGGAGACTGCCACCTGGATTTTCCAGACCAGAGAGGTAGAAGGTTATCTCCAAATATCACTCCTCCTGGTTATTTTAGATGCTTATTTAAGGTGGAAAGGAATCCCTATCTCTCATCAGCAGTTGCAGAATGTAGCCTGGCAGAGTAGAGGCCACATGAGTAACTAAATCTTGATAAAATGAACTCACCTGAACTGAACACCCACCACCCACACTTCACAACCACTGAGATGTCCAGGGTAAGACAGTTACACTCAATCAAACTAAGAGCTCCTTGTAAAACAAGACTGATGGAACTGTAAAATTTGAACATCTAAAACTGGTGACTCCAAAGGGTTTTTTCCCAAAACTCCCTGACATCTGGAGATGAAGATGTGAATAGCACTTCTGGGAATCACAGGAGCTCTCTTTAGCTGCATAGTCAATGCTTGAAAACATTGACTGAAATTACTGTGGATTCATTCATATTTGCTTGCATGTGGCAAGAACAGTATAATTCAATATGTTGATTGGGCACTATTTACACAGCACCAGGAAAAGAAATATTCAGTTGGAGAGAGGCAGCAAAAAACTCTGTCTTGCTATAGATGTGTTTGCTGAATTCAAACAAATGAATTACACCTTCTTCTCAAAAAGTCACATAAATACTGACTGGTCCACAAGAAACACAAACAGTGCAGCAGCTAGTGACAATTTCTTTTCCTAGAGCTGATATAAACCACTTATCCTACACAGAGTGTATGACAATACTGAGACCAAATCCACAACTCAGATTATTTTTCACCCTGAGGGTCTTCATGCTGGAGCACAACTGAGGACAGCAAAGATTCCTCATCTCTGTTTACACGAGGTTTAGTTTTGATGCTAGAATGGTGTGTAGCAAAGCTTTTCTTTGTATTACGGTAAATCTAGAATTGGGAAGAAGAAGTAAAAGATATCTTCTGTTATTATTTATTGCATTTGGAAAAGTGCTCTCCTCCCAATGAAGCAGGCACTGAGAAATAGTGTGTTTGGTCCAGAGTGGATACCCAAGTAGCAACTGGGAATTTGGGAAGGAACTGTTTATCCTCCCTGAAAAGGAGATAAACATCTGGTATGGACAGAGCAGGACTTCCTCAGATCATCTTTATTATTTTGACCTCTGGGAATGACATGCAGCATTCTGTCTGTGAGGACACGGCATGGTGATCCCTCATGAGACCCCCTGGCCCAGGCTCAGCTCCCCTCCCATGGCAGCAAGCAGCATCACCAAACCTGACTGCACTGGCTGCTGCGTGAGGGAAGCCCATTCCCTCAGCACAGGCTGAGAGACTTCAGCTCTCCAAAGTACCAGTGGGAGGAAGAAAATCCTCATCAGCAAGGTCAGGATTCTTTCTGATGGCAGAAAAACATGCCCCAACTTAAATGGATCCATGGGCAATGTATCCATAATAGAGTTGTGTACTTCAATAGAAAGCAGGAGGCTATCCCTCATCTCATGGTCATCTGTGGAGCTACATATAAACCCCACAAAAACTCAAACCCAGGCCCAGACTGTGTTCACATGCTCATCTCACTGTATTTACTTACTGCTCCTTCTGCCTCAGCCAGCTGATGGGCCAGAGAGGAAACCAGGTGAGAAAAAGAGGGTCTTTCCCTGGAGTCAAGAGCCCAACAGGACTGCATCATGCAATAGCTGCAGAAGGAAAGACATGGCACACAAAACTTGTTAGCCCTTGGACTCTTTGTAAGTGACTGTGTGGAATTGCAGGACTTGAATGGGGAATCATGGGGATCAGAATGATTTTACAGAAAGAGGCCACAATTACAGTGTTGCATCAGTGGAAAAGAAGCAGAAAGATAAGGATAAAAGGTGAAATGATTTTACAGTGACTCAATCAGAGTCCTTAGTAAAATCTTCATTGTGGTATGACACATAATAGCATGATGTTTGTTTTCCAGCTTCCATAGAGAAAATGTTAGGAAGACAATGCCTGTCCTTCATAGAAAATTTACCTGCTCCTTGTGGACTATGTAGTCTTAAGTAAACCTTTCACAGCAAGTCTTTTAATGTAATTTGACATAAAAAAGTATTTCTGAAATTTAAATACCACGTTATAAATATTGCAGCTTCATCAGGCATCAGTGCTGTGCCTGACTGCTAAAGTCCCTTGCAAAGTTACTGGGACAATAGGCTCCCTGATATTTAAACCCCCCAGAGCAATCTTTCATGGGTTAATCTGTCAGATTCCCCTGTACTTTTAATGCCATTACAACCTTTTTGTGGTGAAGATAAGAACAGTGCAGTGTCATGACAAGGCACTCAGTCCCTAGAGCATCTATGAAACCTCTGCCAGAAGAGCTTGGCCAACCCAAAATCCTTCCCTTTCCTCCATGGTCCAGACCTCATAATTCTCTGTCACCTTCTCTTCTCCTGTTCCCTGGGGCCCACCTCTAGGCAGAATCCACCCAGGCACAGAATCACAGGCTGAATATTACGTGATGAGAGCAAAGAATTAGCTTCCCCCATTGCTTCCTTAGCAGGGTTTTTATCTAAGAGGATCCCTAGCCACCTGGAACTGAAACAAACCGGGTAATGCTTGATTAAAAAATAAAGTTTAGGAAAGAACTCACCAAAAATTTAGTCAATATGGAAAACATAGCTTTTGGGGGAAAATAAAATGAAAGAAAAGAAAAAAGAGAAAAGCAAAAGAAGAAAAAAAAGGAGGAAAATATCTGTAGTCTGAGAATAAGAAGTTCGCTAGGGAAAGAAGGCACAACTAAATAAATATAATAAATTAGTCCTGTCAAATACACATAACCTATAGTGTTGATCACTTCTGGTTCAGAACAAAACCTGCAGGATCAGGCAGCCTTTGTTAGATTTAGAGGAAGATCTCACATTTTGCAACTAATTTTGGGTAAGAGATAGTGTACAATAAATAAAAGGTCACTCAGTGACCTAGTAAGTATCAATTCTCATGCTCTGCATCACTTGGAAATACACTTACACATCTTTTGTAGCATAATACGGCTGGTCCATTTTAAATCCACTTTGTATTAATTTGTAGAAATTTGTGTCAACCTGAATACCGGGGTAAGGATTTACACCTGTGGAAATTATCAGAGAATATGTGTTAATTCAGAAGCTGCCAAAACCAAGCACTGCTCTTTTGTCCCACTGTAATAAGACATACCCAGGGAGAATATTTCCCACAGCAGTATTCCATAGGACCAGACATCACTCTTCATGGTGTATGTCCTCTCGAACAAGCTTTCAGGGGCCATCCATTTGACTGGCAGCCGAGCCTGCGCAGACAGGGGGATGGAGGCCAGGTCATGCTGTGACACAGGCTGTGACACAGCCTTTCTGGGTGACTCCCTGTGCTTCTCACTGGCCAGCATGACTAATTCGTGTTTGCTGTGTGCAAGGCTGTGTCTCTGTCAGCAATCCCTGGACACTCCCATTGCAGAGAGAAATGGACACTCCTAAAGAGCCAGTTCATCTCATCCATTTTAGATGACTATTTAAGGAAGAGATGAGCTCAGTCCTGGAAGAGCCACCTTCCTTCCTCTGACTTCAAGCACAGAGTGGCCCAGATGGAGATGTCCGCACTGTACTTCTTCATAAAGCCAGAGGATCTGGCACACCCCCACACATATGCTGTTGTCCTACACTGTTATTGCCCACAATAGTAAACAATTCCCAGTGCTTCCATCAATGGATGCTTTAAAAAGAGCATGGGTACCATCTCATTTACAGAACCAGCTTGATTAGTTTAATCATAATCTAAGAATTTGCTTTTGCCAAGGGCAGGAAAAACTGAGATTTCTGCATTGCCCATACAGATATGCACAAAGCTAAAAAGGAATTAAAAAATTCAAAACTTTTCTTTCTTAGTTCCTAATAATTCTTATAATGCTGTGAAAACCAGAGAGCCCTCATGAACTTACATTGCCCCTGACAATGTAGTTGGAGTCGTTCATTACATCTCTGGCAAGGCCAAAGTCACAGATTTTCACCACTTTCCCGTGGGTCACCAGTACGTTCCGGGCAGCGAGGTCTCTGTGGATACACTTAGAAGGAAAGGAAGGATTAATGCTTGGCAGCATTTGGTGCCAGTGGAGGACAGTTCCCTGCCCTCTGAGCTGGCACCCCCTCCCACTTCAGCAGTTTGGTGCATGGCCAAGCTGGACACCCCCTGGCTGCTGGTGGCAAGGGGACAGGGCCAGAGCAGGCACTAAGGTGCCGTGCAGCTGCTTCTTACTCAGGGTGCTGCCCAAACTGCAGCCCAGGCTTCGCTGTTAAACCAGGGAAGGAGGTATAGTTCAAGCTTGCCACTGAGTGGCTCTGTTCCTCAACCTGCCTTTTATAAACTGACCTATTTTTAGCATCTTTTCTATCTGAAAAATTTGCTACCCTTCGCCATACCGATTTGGACTCAAGAAATTCCATTCCTTTGGCAACTTGATAAGAGAAGCAAAGAAGGTCTTCAAAAGTGAGCACATTAAAATCCTCTTCTTCATCCACTGGTGTGTCTGCATTCTTAATTTTTTCTGTAAAAAAATAATCAAAAGTATGAGTTTTTCATGGACTTCCTCACTCTGATCAATCCCACTTACTGTTGTGAAGGATTTTCACGTGCTCCTACCAAGAGCAACATCACAAAGAGCATCCATCTTTTTTATCCTTCACTCAGATACAAAATAAAGTTGAGTATTTTTGTATTCAAATACTATGCTCATAGCATGAGCAGAAACATAAGCCTCTGATCTCAGTGTTGTTGAAACCTCCTCCAGCAAAACTCCTGCCTGGACTGAAGAGAAACATATGATAGAAAGAGGCCTCTTTTGTCATGGAATCTAGTCTGGTCATATCAATAATATAAAAAATACAATAAAACAGCATTCCTGAAGATATAATCAATTAATCTCTTACCTTCCTCAGAAAGCAGCACAATCCCATTTGATTCCAGCGTCACATTTATGTTTTGACTTCTTTGCATGGTTTCAAATTCATCCCCTCTGCACAGAGCTGTGTTCACACTGTACTTCAGGTGAGTCCCTGTCCTGGAGCAGTCATTACATTTTCAAAGGTTTCACACAGTATCACATGATCTATCACATCTAATTTATCACATAATCTACACATAAACTCTTCTGCAGTGAAAAACATGAACAGTTACTACTATTAAAAACCTGGACACAGACATGACTCTTCTCAAAACTGGGAAGAGAAACAAGAGGTTTTTTGTCTTCTGCAGTCTCCATAAGGAGAATCAAATCTCAGTTCCTCATAAAGCATTGTTTACTAAAGTATGTGAAGGCACATTCTCAAGAATTCAATAATTTCACCAGTGTACACAGCACAGGTGAGAATGCAGCTGAAAAGCAATAGCAGTTTTTAAAAGTATCAAATTGTTACTAAATTCTTTACCTAGAGTTTTGATCCTGATGGATATTGTGGTAAAAGCTGAAGTTTTGTTGTTTAAAAATATCTGTCAATGTCCAGTGAAACTTTTCTCTCTTGCTCCTTAAGTAGTTCAGAAGGTCACCATAGCAGCAATATTCAAATATCAAGTAGATTGGTCCTGAAATAGTTGGAAATGTAAATAGCCTGCTGCTATTTATAGCACCCTCCGCATTAAAGCCCTAATGCTGCTTCATTTTCTCTCAGGATTAATCTGTGTTAAAACATCCCAAGCATCTTCCATTCCCAGGTGGATAAGCTGTACTGATAGGCTCATAATGAGAATTTGTTTACTGACTATAATGTCCCTTGGAAAGTCTGTGTAACTTTGTCCTTGTGGTGCATCTCTCAAACTGTATTGAAAATCCCTTGTTGAAACAAAAATCCTTGCCCATCCCAATGGCAATGGGGAGGACAGTACAGGCTACAAGGATGCAGCATATTTCCTAAACCATGTAGGGTTAAAGCAGGAGACTATTCCTGTTAATAATCTGGATGGTGTGAATTTGTACTCTTTGATCTACATCCTTCCATCTATCTGTGCAACCTTCATGCTCTGGAAAGATCCTTTTTATTTTTCCCCAGGAAGACCACCTGAAACCCAAGAGTGCTTTGGGTACTAAAATGAGGGATAAATGAGGGATATCCCATGCAAGGGGAGGTGTCTTAAGTAGAGCACTAGTCAGGACACTTTCTCATGAAAGGAAAAATACATCCAATTCCTGACCCAGGCAGGCTTGGATAAAAGCCATGACCAGCCAGCAGGAGCTCAGAGTGCTCACACATCACCCTGCAAAGCCTCACTCTGCCACCACCACTTCTGGCCCAGAAAGACTGACCATGAATCTGTGGATATTTCTGACAGAAGGCCACTGTCAACAAGGTAGGACACACTGGAAAAAGCTGCAAAGTCTCTCAGAGGATGGATGGGAAAGTCTTGAGAACCATGTAAATACTGCTGAAAATGGCACTGGGATAAAGCTGTAAGTGTTCCTGCCCTACCCTACCAGACTAAGCAGGTCTTCCCTGCAGCTCTCCTGCCTGCACCATCACATCTGCCCGCTGTTCCAGAAGGCAGTGGCACTCTGTATATTTTTAAATCAGCTAAAGCTACTAAGAACAATCTATTTCTCTACTTTCCTCTTACCCCTCACATGTCTGGGCCTGACAGTACTGTCACTGATGTAAACTGAGGAAACAACTGTTCTGCTTGGTCTTTCTGACTAAATAAATAACAACGATGGAAAATCTGTCAAGCTTTTCAGTGTCAGGTGTTACAGTTCCTGATATGGACCTACACTGGGTGAAACCCTGGCATTTCCCCAAGCTGATCTGTTCTTTAGCCTTTCTTCACCTCCTCTCGTTCACCATTGGACTGGCCAGAGAAGCAGTTCTTTGGACAAGAATAGCTGTGTAAATTACTCAATTATAACATGAGTCACACATTAATTAATCAATGATATTGTCTCACTACTTTCATCTTAAGCCTACCTTTGCTTATTTTTTTCACTCTTCAGTTTTGTTTCTACATTTGGTCCTTTAAAAGGTTGTCCCTCTTTCCATTATTTACTTCTCTCATTCCTTTTTTTTGGATCCCTCCTACCCCTGTTATTTTTCAGTTTCTTTTCTTTCCTGTCTATCTTTTAGCTATTTTTATCCATTCATTGGTGAGCCACATGAATAAAAAAAAAAATTATAATTTCCTATGGGAACATAATCATGTGTATACAAAGTCCCTGACACCAGATAAGTTTTTCCTTTTCACTTAATAAACTGGCTTATACCAGTGCCATCACCACCCTAACAGGAAATCCTATTCTACAGAAGGACTGTTGTATCACTTCCTGCCAGTATAATCAGAAATGACCCTTTTCTGTACACATGCATGGCCTTAAATTTGCTTTCAGTTCATCTTCATCTTATTTTGGGCTAGCACAGAACAGCAAAATTAGTCCTCATTATTCTAGTGGTTTTAATTGGTACTTTTCCACAATTTCAATTTACCTGACAGAGTACAAGCTCCTAGTAGGTTCACAATATTTTCATGGCTTCCAATATGAGTCATCATTTTCAGCTCAGACATTAGAGCATCTTCTTCTGAAGCATCAGGTTTTTCTGTAAAAGCAATAATACCGATTTGTGAATCTCTGGCAAAGAAATGAAAATTTCAATGGTTGTGACGCTTTGTCACGTGCAAATCTTCATTTCAAATTCATTGGACTGACAGTACACTTGGGAACACCTGAAAAAAACCTTTCCAAAGTATAAAAAGATTCAGTCAAAGGTGGAAGCTAAATTTGTGTGTGAGTGCTGATAATTTGAGAGCTTGGGAAAGCAGTCATTAAATGCCAACATTTGTCATTCTTGGGCTGGCAAGGAATGACAGCAATATATTAAAGTATTTCCAAGCACAGAAAAAATGGCAAACAAGCCTGTGGCAGAGAAATGTTAAGAGAGGAAAATGGCAGCCATATGGCACACAACCAGCTGCAATCCAGCAGCTGAGAGGGCCACCCTGTGTTTCAATTACAGCCTTAGTCTTGTTTGTCAGCGAGGATTTGGTGCTCACGACTTCAGTGAATTGTGTACGTGAACCAAAATAATCAAGTCGAGCTTCCACAAAGACAACCACAAAGGAGTGGGCCAAGGAAGCATAAAACTGATGCTTATGTGGAAATGGGGGATGAAAACCTGAATGCAGTGCTGGCAGGAAGGGGCTGTGTGGGCACACAGGTGGGCAGGGTGCTGGCATCAGTGTGAAGCTCATTCCAATATATAACAAAAGGTGGGTGAGGTGGATACCGGTCTCTTTTCCCAAGTTACAAGTCAAAGGATGAGGGGAAACCAGGGGAGGATTAGATTGGATATTCAGAAAAATGTCTTCACCAAAAGGGTTCTCAAGCACTGGAACAGGCTGCCCAGGGAAGTGGTTGAGTGACCGTCCCTGAATGCATTTAAAAGATGTGCCACTGAGGGACTTGGTGTAGTGGTGAGCTTGACAGTGATGGTTAACAGATGGACTCAGTGATCCTAGAGATCTCTTCCAGTGTAAAGTACTCCAACATTCTGTGAACAGGGCCGTGATTAGTAGGGACACAGTGAGGCAGCCCTCCTCTGCTTTCTTCCAGGGAGGCTTGCTCGTGGACTCTGCTTTTGTGAGGAGTCCAAACCATAGCAGAAAGGAGTGTTCGAGGTTTACTATCCTTATTCATAAGGAGGGATGGAAAGAAACTGGTTTGTGTCATCATGAAGAAAAAAGACTACACGAAATTGTGCTGGAAGTTTTGGAAACAAGCTAGCTCAGACACAGCAGGCAAAGGGCTTGGCACAGCTAGGCAGCACTGCAAGAAAAAGGGGCCTTACACCAAGGGTCATAGTCACCACTATAACCAGTAGGATAATCTGCACTGGGAATTTGCATTTCCACTCTTTAGAGGCTCCATACTTCCCCACACAACACACACCTTCTGTAGTGCGTAGGGCAAAATGCAACCCGCTGTCGGGTGGAGGCACTTCAGCATTACCTTCCCAAATGAAACAGGGATTTGAAAGCACTTTGAAAGGACTTTGAAGCCAAGCATTTGTGAGGTGTAACTGCTGAAAGTTTTCTGTATAAGGGGGATTTCTAATGCCTCTTCTACTTTGGAGTTACTAGAATACATCACTACTCTTGGAAGGCACCAGAGTTGATCATACCTTTTAGCATTTTGACTGCGACCTGGACTGAATCTCCTGCATTGTTAATCCCATAAGCTGTTGCAGTCACTACTTTCCCAAAGGCCCCAGAACCAAGGACCTGTCCTACAAGACACAAAATGCCAGTATTATTTGCTGCTGGTACAGCACAGACTACTGCTCCAGTATTGAGATTTACCTTATGGATTGCTCACCAAATTCCAGATTTTCCCTGGGAAATTCCCATTTTATATCATATTCAAATTCTCTGAAGTCAATGTAGATGTATTCATTATCTGATGGTCCTATCATCTGTATCATTTGCCACTGGCTTTCATATTTGAATTGCTTTGGAAGAAAAAAAAAACACACAATGAAATAAGTCCTAGAGAAGAAACACTCTGGTAGGAGCAAAAGAAGGATTTTCAGGTTTGCTTTTACCTTTTTGTATTTAAGAAAAATGAATATAAACAAAAAAGTGATCAAGAAGAGAAGAAATCCAATGGAGGCATAGGATGCAGCATTGTCCAGGGGCAAAGAAACAGCTCCTGCAACTTTAAAAGACACATGTTACTACCCACTGAAACAGAGTGTGTGTACAGCTGAAAATGCAAGGAGAGCCCATGGTCAGGTCTAGCAGTCTGCAGCCCCCTCACACCTGAGCCTCCTCTGCATGGGGAGTGAGATGTAGCCATATGCAAAGCAAGATGGGCAGTGGGCATGGAGTTCTGGGTTATTCTGACATCTATTTTAATTAAAAAGAAAAAAAAAAAGAAAAAAAAGCTAAATCCATTAATATACTGGAATGCATGGAGGTGTTGCTGTGATTCTTGAACTACCAACAAACAGGAATAAGGTGTTGATTGGTAAATGAGCATGCAAACATGAGACTTACCCTCATATTTTGCTTGTTTCTAAAAGTATAGGTATTATGATTAGTTTCTATTCTAATTCCAACATGAATGCTCAAACTCTGACAGTGGTCACAGCTTCTGTCCACTGTAGTCAAAAGCACCGAACTGCTTGCTCATCATGACAAAGGAAATCCCTGTACTGCAAATACCTGGGTGTTTCAAAACAACTCCTACTGCAACAGCATGCTCCCTCTTACTGAAATATTTTTCTCCATGGAATACATATGGTGTTGCAAGTACAAAGTCCAAATAATCATACTGACTTTCTGGTTCCATGAGGAAACAATCTGTGATTCCCTTGACAAGAAGAAAGACTATCTAACCAGGACTTAACCTTCTGTCACCTGCCTACAGCAGTTTAAGAAGGTCTCTTCCACAGAATTCCTGCTTTCCAGACAGGGATTGAGCCCTCAGTGGATCTGTTGGCTCAGCCATGATCTTGCTTGGGTGTGCAGTGACCTCCACGGGGTGAGGAGAGCTCCCATGGGCATTTCTGGCAGCACCACAGGGACCTACAGGAAAGCAGCAAGGGATAGCACGTGCCACCAGCTACCAAAGAGCCTTTAGCTCTTGCCAAAGATGATTCTTCCAGATTTCATGTAGGGATCACTAAAGTAAAACAAGAAATCAGCCTCAAACACTGCCATGGCTCCATCCTGCACTTCCTATTTTTTTCTGTTTATTTTAATGAGGGAGGCCTCTGCTTTGGGCCTAGAGAAAAGAGAATTGTGTCTCCCATTCACCCACCATTTCTGATGCTGCGTACATACAGAGCTTGTGTTTTACCTGCAATGCCATTGCACAGTCAGCCATTTAGCCAAATAAAAAGTATTGTAGGTTCTACCATGCCAGCTTTAGTAGAGAAAACCCGTGCTAAAGCACTGGCTTGTGGTACCTGACAGGTTAATGAAACTCTTTTCACAGGCTGAGCCAGCTGAATTGTTTGCACAGCACTCCACTGAGAAGGTTGTTGCTGTCTCCTGTACATATAAAGTACTGCTTGAAATCCATGACCCCAGGGATCTCCTCTCTGGCAAGAAGTTCTGAATCCCCTCTGTGATTTCCTCTGTGCAGCTGAAAAAGGAAGCAGACCAGTTTTGATTTTTAGCTTTTTTTAGTGACATTTGCCAGGGGAGAAGATGGGAAGTTCCAAAACATGTCTTATGTGTGTATTGGAAGTGAAGAAGGGAAGGGGATTGTGTTTTGTCAGCGACAGAGTGAGGTCAATGACCAGTCTCATTTTTGGTGATGGACATGGCAGGGTTAGCAGGGACTGAGCTGCCTCCTACACTGGGCTCACTGCCACTCTCCACCACTGCCCTGGCAGGGTACTTGCACTCCCTGAACTCTGGAACCTCCATCGATTTCACAACTGACACCACCCCCCACACCTCATCTATTCCCACTGGTTTCATATTTGGCTCAAAACATTCAAACCACTGAGCAGCTGCAAATGAGCCACGCTAATACTACAAATGCAGTATGAACCCAGAGCAGAAGTTGTACCTCCTTTCCCTGAAGGCAAGTCACTTCACCTATGAAGTTTCTCTCACTCATGATGGAGAGCCTCCCTCCACTCAGATGGACAGCATTAATGACTTATTTAAGGCCTGACATGTAGAAAGAGGGAACTTGACACTCAAGGGAAAGGTGGTCCACATAGATTATTTTGTCTTCTAGCTTTTCTATCATTCATCAACTTACTGTCTAATTTATTCTCCACATAAATAAATTAGGAGATAAGGAATAAATTTATTCCGCTCTACTCATAGCACTAGCTTCTACATTTGGAAGTTCCTCAGAAAAGATATGTCACAGCACTTTCTTCCCAGAAGGATGATTTAAGGAGTATTTAAAACCCACTCTCTGCATGGCTTTTTTCCTCTTCCATTTCTGCACAGATTGATATAAGGAAGCCTTTTAAAAGGTATGGATAAGAAAATTGTCTAGGTATTTTTTTATGTCTAGCTAAAATAAATACTTTAGAGTTTATCCACAATCTTACAAAGGAAAATTTGACTTAGTATTCTTCTGCACCATGGGATTATTAGTTTCTTGGCATATCTAAGATAAAAATTGCAGAGTTCACAAATCAGGTCAAAGCTGTTTCAGCATTTTTTAAAATTTTAGAGTCTGACTCGTTCCCCTAAATAAATAGAGGAAATGGAGACACTCTTACTAACTTTACTGTAAATACTCTCACTAACTTAACTGGAAACACTCTCACTGACTTTAGTGGTTTTGGTAACAGGTCACCATAGCAGGTTCTTTTAACCAAAGCTTAACCAATTAATCAAGCCTGTATGAACCAATGCATTCCCTGAATCCCTATAACTTTGATAGGCTAAGAGAAAAACTTAGATTGGACTTTGTTACCCCTTAACTGTTAATATAAACCCAGTGGGATCTATTTTGGTGCAAAGAGCCCAAGACACACATCTTTATAGACTTCATTTGATGGCAATAAAAAAAGGGAAAACCTCTCCTTATTTTGGTGATTTGGTTCCCCTGGAGTAGGGGAACCAGTTAAAAGTGTACATTTTGCATTTAATTTGTTACAGGCTGGTCTTCATTTAATCAAGAATAGCTCAGATAGTCTTTGCAACAAATAAAAAGAAAGAAAGTTGTTTACTTGGATGAGTTGAGTTCAAGACAGTTCCTCCAAACCCAGGATGAGGCAGGGTAACCTTCAGCAACACAGGAGATCTGCTTGAACAGCAGCTGCATCCTTATTTCAGGTTTTCCTGCGATAAGACAACACAAGGCTTAAGGACATGGCTTAGTGGTATACTTGGGAGTGCTGGGTTAATGGTTGGAATCTATGTTCTCAAAAGATCTTTTTCAACCTAAACAATTCCATGATTCTGTAAGACAATTCCTGTCAGCACTTCAAGCGACAAAACCCTGTACACTTGTGTGGCAATGTCATATCTGCTGAGACCAAGGTGTGCTTCTGTTTCCAAAATAAAAACTGCATGTCACAGTGAGAGCTGGGTGTAACTCACAGTCCTCCTCCTTCCTTGGTTTTGTGGATGGCAGTGTGGCAAGGCAACGGGAGCAGCCACTTCTCTGTATAGGCACAGCCAGACCAAAACAATGGCACAGCCAAAATTAGAAGTCTTGACTTCTGCTTTTCTGACTCAGTCTAAGCAGCTGGCCCTAGGACTGCCCTGGCACTGAGGTTCTGGGTGTCCAGCTCATGCAAAGTGTGCACAGAAGACCCTTGTATGAATTACATCTCACAAACAAAGGCCCCAGACCTGGAGCAAGGGAGAGATGCTGCAGTCATGTGGCAGAACTGAGATGACTGAGAGCATTGGTCAGGACTGTGCATGTGTGTGAATTGTGGGCAGGGGTGTATGAGGCACTGCAGCCCAAACATACAATTTATGCATCAGAGGATCTCCACACTAGCTACATTAACTCATAAATGCCATTAGAGAAAAAATGTCATAAACATGGCATAGAAATCTAATTCCTAATAGGGATAAGGGTTTCCTCCCAACTGTGTATCTCATGTGATTTCTGCAGCAGCCACATATGTTCCAGATTTTTAGAGATAGAGTTACTGTTTTTTACCAAGTTTCTAGGCTTGTAATTTTCTTATGAAGCATCAATTTTTCTCAATATGCAACTCATTCCTCATATTCTGTTTATGGCAGACTAAAACGAAAAAAAACCCCAAAAACTTTCTGCTCCTTTCTTTGTTCCCCATCCCTAACTGACACAAGAAATACAACCCACAAGCATCCAGTGTCTTTCTCTGACCCAGTGCCTGGATTTCAGCAGTGTGATGCAGTGTGAAGAGAATCATGTTTTTGCCTTTTGATCCTCCATTTTAAGCAATAAATCTTTGTAAATGAAATAGGGAATAATAGGGAATGCCAAAAAATCCCACCCCATAATAGCTCAATTTATACCAGTGACAAAATCCCAGACTTTGCCAAATCTTCAGCAATAGTTTTGTTACTTACTTCTCACATACAGAGTGAATTTTTTTGTCACAACTGTATCATCATTCTCAGCATAAAATACATATATCCCAGACTGGTGCTGATGGTTGCAGAACTTCGATGAAATGCTGTGGAACAAAGTCAAAAAAGGGAAAAGGACAAAATATTGACTTGAACATTTTTTCAATGCAGTTAAAACGCACATATATATGTTTGAAACAATTCTGCATCTTCTCATGAACAATACAAAAGAAATTATTTTTGCTTAGAGAATATAAATCCCAGAATCTAACTGTGCTGGTGAGAAGATATTTTTTCCCTACAGTATTGATTTAATTCTACATTTTTTCTCTCACTCTTCCTGGAGTGCACACAGGCTGTCAAGCTGTGATTTTGTTACTAAATCATTGGATGACAAGACACACCCAGGCACATCTGCTAAGACAGCAAAGGATCAAACTTTCTTCTCTCCAAGGAACTTTGATGGGAGTTTCTAGCTGCTGTGATAGATTGTGTTAGGAAACAACAGTGACAGGGAGGAACATAAGAGACAAGCATCTCCAAGGAGAAAGATCTCACATAGGCTCAGGAAAGCGATCCTCATCATAAGTTCATTGTCAATGAGGTGAAACACCAACTCTCAAGGTCATTTCTGCAGGAAAAAGCCAGCCTTTTACTAATCCCTATGGCCTTTGAGCCAGTGGATGGCAGAAAACCAAGACCCAAACCGTGCCAGAGACAGCTTGTGACAATGGAGATGGCCAGGAGGGATCTAACAAGTCTCTGGGCACAAACTAACAACAAAGGGCTGCAGAGAATTAAAGATTCATGCCTGGCTGTCCTGTTCTGTCACTGATGTATGGGACATGGGATGAGGCAGGGAGAAGGGAATATGCCATTGTACAGTGATGGTATCCTATTTCTGTGTTTCCAACTAGGTTATTGCTGTAGGACAATTTTCAGCTTTGAATAGCAGATAATGCAGTTCATCAGCATTAGAAGAGCAACCTAAGAAAATCTCTCTCACATGTAGTTGCTGACAATTTGCGGTTGGGTGGTTTTGCTGACAATTCAATGGTAACCATGTTGTGGGTCCCCAACTCTGTTTTAGTGATAAAGGCAAGCAGGAACATCAGAGAGTTTGAAGAGAGAAGAAAAAAAAAACCAAACAGATAGCCCATATCAGCAATATGCAAAGCAGGAGAAAGCAGTAATGAGATCAGTCTAGAGAACTGAAATCGTGATATTTCTCCTTAAACAAGATACGTACAAAGGCAGCAAGTATCACCTTGAAATTCTAAACCAGGAAGGCTCCCCTTGAAGCCACTGGCAATTTTGTCTTTTGACTAAGGCCACACTTTCATATAGTTATTGGCATTTGAATGTCTTGATCCGAAATGGCCTTAACAATGTCTCTGAACTCATGGATTTTTTAAAGTCAGAACCCTTTTAAGCCCTCTCCAAAAAGAAACTGGAGACAGGAAAAAAAAGAACCAATCCAACTATAATTAGTTGCTTTTGAAATCCCAGGTTGGAAGGATTATATCCTATTGAAATAATCAGAAAAAAAAATTAACACAGTATCTTCAATACCTGAAAATATAAGGGGATGTGAGCTAAGTACTATAAATTTAACAGAGAACATTGTGTGTATGAAGAGTCATTAGCTCTTTGGGAGGAAGTGAAAATCAGTAGTGTGCTGAAACAGAGAGCCCAAAAAAGTAAATAAAAAATGGAAATTCTGAAGGAATGTCTGAAAAGATACTGTAAGCATAGTGACAAGAGAGATGGATCACTGGGTTTTGAAATGAAAAGCTGAAGAAAAATACAGAGTTAATTATTAAAAATTTATATGATCTTTTATCTGAAGGAATAATTTTACAAGAGACTGGCAGAAATTAAAAGAATAAAAACAGGAAATGAAAAAGGATATGAAAGGAACAAAGTAGAAGTGCTGGGAGACAGGATTACACAGAAATCAACCAGAACATGCAAAGTGAGACTCACAATGTGTTTAGATATGTGATGACTTTTTTTGTGTTGCTTTGAGAAATCTTCTGCTTTAAAATCTCACTAAAATATGGAAGACTACAGCTTGCAGGCAGAATCTCCTTACTTCCCTACCCCTTGCTGTTTCTGCGTGCTTCAAACTGAATGAAATATGTACCCCTACTCTTTGTCCTCAGGACAGAGACATGTCTATCCAATGCTTGTATTCAGCCAAAATTGGATCGTTGTGAGGGATGTCTGCACGAAAGGATGAACTTGTCAGATGAAACAATCAGCAAATTCAAGTTTTTTCCCCTCTATTTTATATTTTCATAACATAAAGAGGATGCAAATAAATGCAAAGAATAACTACCCAAAATAAACATAAAAAGTCCTGTTTGTCCAACAGCACTGTCAGACAAAGGGCCGAGTTATCTGCCTGAAGAAACCACCAGGTCACGCCCCAGCAACACTTGGTGGCTGTGGCCTGTGCCTGTGGCTGGGCCAGCCTGGACACACGGCTCCAGGGACACGAGCTGCCTTTCCCCCATCCAGCAGGTGGTGATCAGCACTCAGCAACTGCTGCTCTTCGCTGCCATGGCTCTGAGGCGACTCATAAATCCCAGGCCAGCAGCTGCACCTTACTGACTGATGACAGCTGCCTAAACCATTTCAAAAGTTCTCGATGTAATTACTGTTGGCACAGTCTGTAGCACCTAATTCTTATCTGCATTGAATTTACACCCACTGTCAATCATCGAAGCAAAACTGAGTCCTGCTGGTACAAGCGGTGAGGAGGGGTGTGTATCAGCTGCAAAGCAAATCAGCTCCCTGTTATCAGCTGGAGGGAGGTACCTATTGGACAAGGATGAGCAAACGCTCCTGGCTGTCCCCTGAGACCTCATTTCCAAAATCAGTCTTGTCACAAGGCACAGTTCTGCCAAGCCCACGTCAGGCATTGCAGATTAGTCACCAACACCCACCCAGTGCTATCAAAGTTTGCTCACAGCCCTCACTTTATCAGCAGGGACAGAGTTCCTGTGGCCATTGCCAGGAGATGACAATTTGCTAACCTGAACTGAGCTGTCTCTGAACTTCACTGAAGTCTGACTGCAATACACAATCTGATGCAGATGAAAAGGCCAGTCTGTTGCAAAGATAACTTGACAAGGTAGCGGATAAAATCAAAGGTACCCAAATGCTATGGAAAGAAATCATAAAAAAGTGTAATCAAGGCTTTGACACAGCTTTATGCAGATATGGTGACAGAGATTTTAAGAATATGAGAAGGAATGAGAGCAGCTGCATTAGCTCCTGCCTACAGCCTGCTCACTTTTAATATAAAAACTTGAAAAGAGCAGCTTGGCTTTACTTTCATTGAGGTGAGTAAAAGCTGTTACCTGCAAAGCCATGGGACTACTCTGAAAGAAACCCTGAAGGAAATTAGATAATGTTATCAAGAAATTAGAGAGCCTAGGGAATGGAGAAAACATTAGCCTTAAACAGGATTCTTGCCAGAAGTCCGTTGTAGGAAATAACAGAAAAGGTAGATAACTAACAGGTTTATTCAAAACATGTTTTGCTGCAGCAGCGGAAGAATCCATGACCTGGCTAACGAGCAGAACAGCATGTTTCTGTGACACAGGCACGGGCCAGCAGGGCCCTGGGAACTGCAGCACCCTGCACTTGGTCTGGGCTGCTTGAAAGACACTGGGAACATCATCAACAACAGGATGACAAAATGGGAACATGCAGAACTTGTGATCCAGAATGAAAACTGCGACAGATCTGTAATTCAGAATTTATGTTAGAGAGAAGGGGAATGGCAAAATGCATATAAACTTAAGGGTTGCTGGATGCATAATTTAGCAAAGGGTTTATTATAAATAGAGAATAAAGTGATTCTACAAGTTATCTGTGTGAACTGTTGTTCAAAGCCAAAATTATGTTTGAGTGCCTTTTGTTAGCTGTCTCACCATGTGGGCCATTCATATCTTAAAAACGCGGAGTAAAAAACATCGACAGTAAATGGTCCAAATGAGATGTAAAGAAGGAACATTATTATATTAAATTATTACAAAATATTCAAATACCTGTGTCCATCCACACTGTAGCTTTGTATACATGGAAATGTTTTATTGGAATACAGCCACATGCATCTAACTGGAGGATATGCTGTAAAGTTAACTTCAAAGCAAAACTCTTCCTCACCAATTTCAAAATCTTCTTTAGAGTCAGTTATATTTATAAATCCCTTTTCTGGAGAAAAAAATGAAAGAAAAATTGTATTACAAAAGTTGGACTTTAACGAAGACATTTTAACATCTCTATGTTTTAAATTTTGGTTATCATAAGCAAAAACCATGTTACATCACAAAAGGTATCCTGTTAATCAAAATGAGACAATGCTTCAAAATAGTACTGGAATCTTGTCAATGTGTTCAGCTGCAGACAAATGAGTTGAGCCTGATGAAGTTCCATATTTGGTCAGACCAGAGAAATTCCAAAATGGTCTGACATGTCTCTTCAGTCTAACCTACAAAGTCACATGTCCAATAATGTAATTATTTTGTTAGGTTTGGGTATGTATTCCAGGTGTAAAGAGCTCCAATTCCTGGCTTTCTTTCTACAGGAACAAAACCAGGTGGCACCACCATCATAACCAGTAGTTCTTTCTCCTTCCGTGAAAAAAGCTGAAGATTTTGCAAATGAGTCTTGTAGCTGTTCCTTTATTTCTCCATTTAAATGAAACATATTTAATGCAAGATGACAGCAACATGGAAAAATATTTGGAAGAGGTCCATGAACCATGTGCTGCTGGTATTTGCTCTGCTAAGGTGGGATCTGTTTCACCTAGTGGAGATGTCAAAAGCTCTGTGATCCACCTAAGCTACTTGTTTGAAAGCCTGATAAACCCAGTGGAATGAAAAAGGCATATTCAGATGAATCCCATCCTAAAGCAGAAGATGACAAAGATGTGCTGAACCACTTCTGGAAATACTATTTCTTGGCACTGACTGAAGAAGGAACCAAAGTCATAGCTGGGGCTAGATGTCTCATGGCTTGGAATGAATCCTGCCCAAAGAGACTGAACAGCAGACATGTGGGGGGAGGCTGTCCTAAAGATACCAGTGGTGCTAAGATCAACTCTGCAAAGATCACAGAACCATAAACATTGGAAGAGATGTGTAGTCAGACTCCTGCCCAGAGCAAATCCAGCTAGATGGGGTTGCTCAGAGCCATGTCCTGCTTGGTTTGGGTATCTCCAAGGACTGTACAACCTCTGGAAAATTTGGAGTGGTGTTTAATCAGCTACATGGTGAAAAACTACACTATAAAAATATTGCCGAACCTGTTTTTCCCTTTTGAGTGTTTTCTTCTGATTGTAACCCTATATTCTGCTTGGTGTTTTATCTGTCTTAACCTACTTACTACTTGGAAACTCCCATAAAAACCACAAACATTTCAGTATTTCAAAACAAGAAACTATTGCTTTCATGAGTACTCTCTTATTTTTTGATATTAAAGGCTTATTGATTTTATACATGGAACCTTCATCTTCTTGTCCTCATCCTTCCAGGCTCTGAGTGTACTGTAAACAACACAACCAGCCAAGAGTAAAGACTCTCCAGAGAGCATATAAGGACCTTGGAGCAGTGTATGCCGTTTCTTGGGAAAACAACTGAGAAAAAAAAAGGTAGTTTCTTTATTGGAGGAGAAAGAAAATGGCACATTTTTGCTTGGTTAATTATTTTTGACTATTTACCCTTGGCAATGACAAAGAGGTGAGATGGAACTCTCGAGGATGAACAAGTCTCTGTGTTTCTCATATTTGTGTATTTTTTTGCTTTTAATATTATGTGCTGCAAAATAACTTACATATTGCTTAAGTGAGATTGTGTAGTGCTAAAAATTCTTTGTTTAACAGTGGTGGAAACTGAACATTAGACCTGCAGTAACAAAAAGCCTTGCAGTAGCAGTTGTTGGCATGATCTCTGCTGTGCTTTGAAGTGGCCTAACCACCCTGCCTGACCTGATGGTCACACAAATTGGGATAAATTGGTGAGGTATCAATTACCAAAGAACAAATGAAAGCAGTCTGGCTGCAAGGCATTATTAGAGATTACATCCATACAGCTATGATAGCCAGGCTCCCCGGGCAATGGAGGGTGTGCCAACCAAATCAGTTTTCTCTTGGATAAGTTATACCATGATGATTCCCAGTGAAGCTACAGGTGTTGAATCATGTACAGTGATGGTTTAAAGGTGGGATGCTGATTGTTTCAGAAACTGCTACCCTAAGACATGGGCAACTGAGTGAAATCTGTATCTGTATCACTGCTGGAATGGAATCTGCATTGTTAGCGTGAATTCACACCCACAGTGACTGTCATTAACACATTAGGCTAAATGCTGGCATGGATCAGAAGCACAGGATATTCCTGTAGAACCTTGGAGAGAGAAGCACAGCTGTTAGCTTGGTATGACAACATCACCCACTTTAATCCACCATGTAAGTAAACAAATAGGTTTTCTCACCAGCAAAGACAATGAACCCTCAGAAGTTTTGTTGGGATAAAGGGGTATTAAGGAGGGCACAGACAATCAATATAGGCTGGCGCATTGTAGTGAAAAAAATATCCTGCTCAGAAATACAGCCTTCCAGGGACAGCAACTCAAATATTCCCTCTGACTGTCACCCATGCTCACACCTGATAGTTCACAGATCCCAGAAGCCACTCTTTCTGACCTATGCATGGCCACTGATGAAAAAGAGGATCTTGCCCTACCTCTACAGTACACCCTCACCCCTACGTTCCTGTTTACCAAGGAGATGTGCGTAGAAAAAGGCACAGGTATTGTACTCAGTTATTGTAAATGATGAGGGAACTTCCTGCTCAGTGGTAGGCAGAAGCTGAAAAGAGGATATTGTACTGGGAAAGTCATTTCTGAAGAGACTGGGGTTAGTATTCTCACTTCCTGCCATACCTAGCCTAGGTATCATAAACCCTGAGAGCAACTACGTCTAAGGTCAAACATATGGTGGCTGCTTCAGAGAGCCTTGTTTTCAGGGCTAGAGGCTCCAGCTCCAGGCACACCAGTCATTGAATTACATCCTGTGCCTACTCCAGCAGCATGGTCCTACCTACATCTTTCCTTTTCATGCCTTGTTTCCAGACCTAGGCCTGTTTGTATATTTTTTCCATCTGAGAAACAAAGTTTGCAGCTGAGGCTGCTTTCAGCTAAATTCAACCCTGCTGGCTTCTAAATCAGAATGTTGCTTAAGTAGAATGAGATTTGCTTTTTAAATTTATGGCTCTGTGGTGCACTGGCTGAGAGTCACTGACATGTGAGATGAATCCCAGCCTGTGATTCCAGAAGATCCCATTGAAACAGTCATACAGACTGCATGTCTAAACAGTGCCATTTCATTTCACCTCTAAAAGCACTGTCTTTTAAAGGGAATTGTTTGAAAAGCAATATAAAGAAAAGGTTAATTGTATTCAGGTACCAGAATGACTCAGTTCAGATTAATCTCTTGGCTCTCCTGGATTGCTTGGAAGTGCAAACAGACTTTTTCCTCAGCAAGGGAACTACAAACATACAGTGCATATCTGCAAGTAAAGAACAGACACTTGGGAAACGAAGCAAAACAGCTGAGAGACAAAGTTAAGACCAGGGATTGAAATTACCTAGAACTGTGATCAAAGCAGTTTGATTTGGATGAGCAGTAGAAGAGCAGATGTAATGTCCACTGTCATTTCTTTCTGCTGCTGAAATAAACACGTGCTGGACCCGAATTGCTGACAAGTCTTCTTGATATTCTAATCCTTCAAGGCAGCAACCCTGGTTTTCAACAGAGATTCACATTTAATCAGTTGATAGTGCCTGATACAACCTATGTTAATATATGCCCTGTCTTTTTACCTGCTCAACTTCTCTGTTTTCAAAAGATAGTTGTAGTCTGAATTTATAATTATGGTGAACAGCTCTGCATCTGATCAGCAATGGCTCCCCAACCTTAAGTAGTAGTTCAGGTAAAGGTGCCGCCTGTCTTTCATTTAAATCTACAAAACCAAAACACAGACAGTGAAACAACCATCATTTTGCCCGGAAAATGCTCAGTTAGATCAACATTTTTTCTGCTAATGCTGTATAGATATTAATTTTTACATAGTAACGATAATTACCATAATCATGAAATTAGTAACCTTCATGGATTTAGATGTCTCAAAACAAATTTTGTCATGATTCACAACACACCTCTAGGGCACAATGCAGCATAGAGCTTTGCTCGGGTTGGGTTTATTTAAAAAACAGACAAGCAAATCTGAGTGCTATGTTAATTAATAATTATATATAAATATATATGTTTGAGAACACTTTGGTGAGTTTTTCCATGCACACAGTCCTAAAAGCCTGAACAAAAAGTCAATACAAGTATAGCAAATATAGAAAGGCAAGAGGCTTTTTACAGAGACCACAAAGAGCTATTGAAATTAGGTTTAAAACATTAGGTTTAAAACAGAGCAATGATATTCACTGTTAGCTTTATTCCAGTGATTACAAACAAATAGCTTAGACCAGAAATCATACTCAGATGGGTAGTGCAACTAACTTCAGCTGCAGGATTGAGCTCACATGCAAGTAAACCTTAGAGGAAAGTTACCTATAGTAAAGAGGCTGGTGCATTCTCTGCCCAGGACATTGGCTGCACAGCACCATATGTAAGTTTGAAATAATTCATGTTGCACCATCTGGATGCCATCTATTTCTCCAGTTTCTTCATGCCTTTTATAAGGGCAACTGCAATTACAAGCATAATTATTCATTGACTCATTTGGTTAACCGCAAGCAAATAAATCTGATAAATCTCTAAGCCATTAGAATATGCAAACAATAGTGGGAAAACTGGATTTCACATATTGAATAAAAAGGAACTAGCAAAGGTGAAGATAAGAAAGTAAACATGTCACAGTCTGGGCAGAAATGTGAGCTGAAACGACCTGAATATGCTCAAACTGGCTCTTAGACAGGTAATTATGTGATTAAAATCCAGACAAGAGTAAAATCATAGAGGCTGAGCTTTCACACCACATCTCTGATTTCCTGGTGGTGGGAGGTGCTGCAAATCCAGTGGCATTAGGAGATCTAGACCCTGAACTGCCATGCTGCAGAGAAGAGCATTATTGCCCCTGTAAATAGAATAAGCTTTATATATTAATAGAATGGGAAAAATGATTTAGCTCACAAAATCACAACCTCTTGTCTTCTCAGCTCTGATACTCCTGGTGAAGCCCCCAGTGACGGGAAAAAGGGAAACATTGCATCATTTAAAAAAAGGGTAGAAAGGAAGACCATGGAACTGCCAACCTCACCTCTGGCCTGGCAAGGTCACAGAACAGGCCCTCCTAGAAGCTCTGCTAAGGCCCAGGGAGGTGATTTGAAACCATCAAATCATCTTGTTGAAGGCGTACCTGCGTATTGCAGTGCACTCAGACTCCAAAGATGAGCTTTTATGGTCCTTTTCAATCTAAAGTGTTCTATGATTGTAAGATTCAAATTTTAAAACACTGCGAAAAACTAGGGGGAAACAAGATGCCTTTGATTTGCTCTTCATCAAAATATGAATCCAGAATAAAATTTCTAAACCAAAAGCTGGTAGTTTCCAAAAGAGCACGGCAGTAAAAATTTCTAGGAAAAGTGTGTTGCTGCACTTCAAAAGTGGATCATGTGGACATAGGTTTTCAACCAGCCTGTGAGTGTGCCAACTAGCAGAGCCCATCTCCAAAAATTCTGAATCAAAGGCTCTTCTTTAGTTATCTCCCTGATAGCTGAGTAGGCACACTAAGCAGTGTAGAATCATGGAATCATTAAGATTGGAGAAGACCTCTGAGATCGAGTCAAACCATCAAACTAACTGCGCCACATTCACCACTAAACCAGTTCTCCAAGTGCCACATTACAAGTTTTCTGAACACTTCCAGGGATGGTGATTCAATTGCTTCCTCTGGCAGCCTGTTCCAGTGCTTAGGAACCCTATCAGTGAAGAAATTTTTCCTAATATACAATCAAAACCTGACCCGGCACATCATGAGGTCATCTCTTCTCACCCTGCCACTTTTTCTTCAGAAGATGGCAAACTTTCAGTCTAGGGATTCAACATGCATATAAACATACACATACCTCTTTTCAGGTGTTTTGCAGAATATCCATTCCACAGAGGGCTGGGGGTAACTCTCAGAAATGCACTCGATAGAATCTGATTTTTCCCTTTTCCTGAAATAGGGTTTGGCTGGTTTTTCTGATAAAAATCATGCAAATGTTTAAGAAAGATGAAATAATTTTGAAACACTGTTTTGCTTATTTTGCAGTACATAAAGTTTAATAGCTGTGATTTGTTTCAGGAGTTTCAACACTGAGGCAACAGAAAATGGTTTAGCCTTAGGTGCACTGTGGGTTGGTCTCATGAGCTTTTCAGCTTTGATTGCTAAATGAACAGCTTCCCTGTACCAAAGGCCTGCCTCTATATGCCAGGGGATAATCCTGAGGCTGATACTGAAAGGTGTTAATTTTCTGTGGTTGCTATTCATTTCACTGGGCAGGAGCAACTGTGATTTTGAAATCACATCCTAAGCCTGTCTTTTGGTGGAGTATCTGTTGAGACTACAAAATCTGTGCACAAAATGGGGTTTGCTCAGTCAGATCAGATACATGATGGAGACAGAAGGGGTGATAATGACTTCTGATAACCAGCAAACTTCCCTACTCTGCATCTGTAACCCAGAGGGAAATGATTCCTAGATAATTCCCAGTGTCCTGAACCTCTCAGGCACAGACCCGGACTAGGAACAAAAAATTTAATGTATTAAAACTGCTAAAGGTTTGACTCAAAATGAAAAGCACTGAGTCCAGTTTTAAGTAATCTTACAATGAAATTGCAGCTGCCACATGTAAAAGTGACATTTTCCTCAGTCATACTTTCACTGTGGGCAAGGTGATGTGCTAAGGTGAAAGTAATAATCATGGCTTTGTAATTTCTTTCCTCATTTATGTCTAAGAGGTTTTTTTTACCTACAGAAATTCACATCCAATTGGAAGGATTCACATCTAGCCTGAAGGGTTTTATAAGAGAGGTAATCATGACATTAAATTCACAGGACCAAAGAGAAAGCAATCGAAGCAATTGATATAGAAAAGACCTTTACCGACATTGTTTCGAACTATTCTTGCTTGCACATGTAATAACACTTTTTACCTCTAAAGCCTAATTGGTATAGAGATGGCAATTCTTAATGAAAAGTCTAATACTTTATCCCCTCAATGAAGCTGTTAAAATTATAACTGAGGCATGCAGTAACCCTTCAAATTAAACAAGGAGAGATTAGAGGTGACTTTTCTGGCACCGGAGAGAGAAAAAAAGTTAAACAGAAGAAATACTTTAGAAACAACTAAAGAGGGAAAACCAAATGTTGATTAGTCACAGTTTATTAAAACCAATGCAAGTAATAGTGCTTGTTAAACCTGGAAGGGTTTGCTAGTCTTTTAGCTGTTTGGATTGAGGTTTTGCCTTTGAAATCTCTTTTTGCAGTTTTACATTTTATCTTTAAATTTGTCCATTTCCAGACAAAATAATATAATCTTCCTATTCTGTTAAAAAAATCTTGTCACTATGTGTCTTTATGGGTTTTTTTGAGATGTTTATGGGTTTTTTGAGATGTTTTTGGACACCCCTAGTTAGAAACAGAAGCTTGCACTTTGTTGCAGCTGTTGCCTTTGCAACAGAGATGTCTCTTGTGTGAGCCTTGAGAAAACTCAATCAAATCCAGTCTCACTGGGAGCCTTTCAAAAAGTTGCACCTCACAGGTGCTCTGTCATGAGCATTTAACAGCAGCTAAAACCTCAGCTTCTTGGGCACACTTGTGTTGAGCAGCTGCAGAACTGATAAGTTTTAAGTTTTGATTTAAAAGACAATGAAGAAGTCAAAGCTGGTGCTGAGAAGAGGGACTGTTTCTTTCCCCTTTTCTCAGTGGACCTCTTGCCACCCACAGAATTGTAAAAGGAAAAGCAGTGAGAGAAGTGAGAGCCCTAGCAGCAGGAACAACTGGAAAAGTGGCAGCAGGTCAAAGTGTGACCAGAACATAAAAGGGAAATCCTGATCTGGTCCACATTACAACCAAGTTAGCAACACCAACAGTAAACAGGTTAAAATGAAAGCAAACAAATCTAGCCCATGAGCATGGAAAGCACAAAAAAAAAAAAGCCACCATCAGTTTGTCCCTTTTGACACAGAGGGGATTTTTCACAGGGGAGAAGAAAGCTTTGCACATTTATATCTTTATTTGTTCATTTGCATGGTTTATTGACTAGAGAAAGCTGACTCACATAGTTTGTGGTTCTGACTTCAGCCTCCGAAGACAGCTCCAAGTGCTATGCTAATCTAGGAAGATGCTTGAAGTGCAGCACATGAAAGCTTCACTGCTTTGACTGAACTTGAGCCTCTGCCCTTGAACCTATTGATGGAGTGACCCCTTTCATGTAGACATACTTACTTCGGATGAGAACAGGCACAACCACTGTGTAATTGCCAGTTTTACTTGTGACCAAGAGGGTGTACGTCCCAGCTTGTCCTTCTTTTATTTGGGAAAAAGCCAAAGATGCAATATATCTATAAAACAGAAAGTTGTATTTGTCATGCTAATATGAAGAAGGTAATATGCAACACACACAATTAAATGTTAGCTCTTTAGCACTTGCAAAAACCCTTCAAAGACACTGGTATTCATTATTTACACAGTGCCCTTCAACCTGAAATACTTCCTTCATGTGTCTTACTACACAAGCAGCACATAGGAATTTACAGTCACAGTACCACATGCTTAATGCTGAGAAGCATTGGGAAGGATGGCCCTCCTGAGCTGGAGGCAGTTCAGGAGCTCCACAGCCAAACGATTTACCTACAGTCTCATTCTACAAGCTTCCATGAGGAGGGAATTATGGAGCCTCAGGTTCCAGTCCAGGTTTGGCTGTGAGAGTCAGAATGCTGTTGCTGTTGTTCTTGATCTGCACTGTTATCCTAAAAGCCACGTAATTTTCATGCCTCTGTTTCTTTGGCTATAAAATCACAATTTTTCCTCAAGATCATGGCAAAGCTCAAATCCATCAATGCCAGAGAGTGCCTGGGGACTCCCATGCAGGATGCCATACAAATTAAAAGAACAAGCTTATTTTAAAATGTTCTTAGTTTTAAGATTCATATGTGTACATTGATCTAAATGACAATCAGTAACGTGCTGCTGGGTGACAACAGTTAAGGATTAAGAGATTGAAAAAGATAATGCATACATGAAATCAAACACAGGCACAGTCACAGAAAACATTTGATTTGCATTCTAAAAGAAAAGATCTCTTAAAGGATCTTTGATCCAGTACATCCCTTGACTTACCTATTCTCTGAGTCAAAAGAAAGTTTACAGGCTTTGCTCTTTTTAAAGAACCAAAAGCATGAAATGATATTTGAAATGCTCATTGTTATTCTTAATTCCATATCTTCAAGTACATTGACTTCCACATTTTTTATTGTTTGGTAGATGTTATGAGAATTCAAGTAACACCCAAGATCTTCCAAAATATTAGGAACCTGCAATGCGGGAGGACAGACTGTTAGGTATTTATTAGCAGTTAGCTTTATTTGCTTTTTTTTTTTTGCACTCAGATATTTTTAAAGGGTTCTATTTCTACCACCCAACCTATTAATAAATATGTGGAATTCTATTGCATGAGGAAACTCTATAGGGCTCCTGTTGAATTAGTCAATTCTGTTCTCTAGACAAACACCACAGAACAATCTTAGCCAGAACCGTGATAAATTTCTGTTAGTGATACAGGTTATTCTTTACTTGATTTTATTTTCTTTTGTTTAGAACCACAGGGAGACACAGAACTATAATAAAACCTTTCTGTTTGGAACTTGGATGCAAAGGCAGGGTCAGAATGTTGGGTTTATTTTAGCATCTCACTGCTTGTCACTGCATCATCTGGCTAGGCTGCTCCTCAGCTCCTTGGGGGCTTTACTGGGTAAGGAACATTTGGGCTGGATGCTGTCATATTTTTCATTTCCTCACCCCTGTGTACAGCTAAAGGAGAATTGCAAACAGAGACAGAATCTTCCACAGTCATTCTGAAAGCCACCAACAGATTAGTGAGTCTCTAAGATGAGCTGCAGCAAAAGGTGGCAAGGAAGTAGCTCTGTCTGAAGAGGAGCCCTAAATGTCTCCATTGCTTTGTTGGGTGAATTTTACTCTGCGTAAGTCTATAAAAGGACAGAGTTCATTGCATCCCCATTTTGCTTGTTTGGTTGGTTCTTCTCATGCCTCTCTCCTTTCTCCTTTCTCCTGACCTGAGAAGTACTCAGAAATAACAGCCAAATTCTGCCTTGTCAGATACAAGGACAGCACAGCTTTGGCTGCTGTATCTTCATTTGTTATTTGAATTACTATTCATTCATTCAGGAATGAAAAAGATTTCATAAGACTTCCTTGAAACAAGAATCCTCAGGAAATATTTTAACCACAGGTCTCAGCTGATTTATAATTTAGTTACACATCACCTCCACCTGGTTTTCTACCATTGGGGGTTAGAAGAAAATAAAATGGTATTTAATTCATTGTCCAGCTTTGGTGTTGAAGTCAAAGTTTGGACCTGACAGGGATTTATGGGCTTTGGTGGTGGGAATAGAGGGTGGTACAACTTTCTGTCAGTCCCAGCAGCTGTGGCACACACACCCCATGGCCTTGGCGGTCTCCTCTTAAGGGCACATATTTTTATATATATTTTAACACTGATACATTGCCAACAATATCCAGCAATATTCAGGCATGCTGGTATAAGATAACATCAAGATGTTAATATAAAAGCCGGTTTTAGAGAAAACTGGTACTTAACTATTCACAGTTTCAGAGTCTGAATTTTCAGATATGTATCCCTCTAACCTGCTGGAGCCATATTTGGCATAACTCTAGATTTTGTCTGTGATGTCCTCACATTCTAAAGGTTTAGGGTGTCGTAAGTTTCTGGGAAGGTATCCTGGGGTGGACAGGAACATTTTATAAGCAACTTGTTCTCTATTATATCACCTTAGGAGCTACTGATGTCTCTGGTGCTTCTGAACCTTCATCCTTCTGGCTGATAAACCCACACGTGATCTCAGATGTATTTTGAGTCATTGTAGAAGCGAAAGCAACTGCTGTCATAACAAAAACTGCAAAACAGAAATAGAAAACACATGCAATAAAGTCTAGATCTCTGCTATGGGACAGTAGTTTTAGTTAAAATACAACAAAACTGTAGAAAGATTACATCTTTAAAAAAAAAAAAAAGCCAAACTGAATATGCAGACATACTGTATGAATATGCTAACTCTGCATTTGTGTATTGAAGCTGAGTGGAAGCTCTGTTTGGAGAACCTTTCAAAAGCACAGGCACATCACACTTTAGAAGTATGTCCCATAATTCTGCAGAGAAAGTCTAAAGACAAAAGCCACTATGTATTATAGAGGCTCCTTTAGAAACAGCATTACCAAACACAGATGCTCTCTTGCGCTCCCCTTTTGCATCCTTGTGCTGGAAAGCACCAAACGTTGCAGCACCAAACTCTGCAGCATGGAGATGGAAGACGATCATGCCCACTGTGAGATGGAGGATGATGCACCTTCCTTCCCACAGAAGGCAAAGGCGAGGACTGGGAAAATGCAAACCACCTGCTGTAGGAGATCAGGTTTGAGAACATCTAGGGAACATGAAGGTGAACAAGTCCAAGGGACCTGATGAGATGTGTCTGAGAATCCTGAGGAAACTGGCAAAGGAAGTGGATAAGCCCCTATCCATCATATTTGAGAAGCTGTATCAGTCCTGTGAAATTCCCACTGATAAGAAAAGGGAAAACATAAGTTGCCTTTTCAGAAAAAAAAAAAAGACCTGGAGAGCTACAGGACAGGCAGTCTTGGTGCCTGTCAAGATTATGGAGCAGATCCTCCTGGAAACTATAAGGCACATGGAAAATAAGGAGGTGACTGGTGACAGCCAACATGACCTCACTAAGAGCAAATGGCACCTGGCAAATCTGGTTGGTCAATGGATAGATGGACAAAGGCTTGATGTCCAAGCAGAGAGCAGTGACAAGCGGTATTCCTGAGAGATCAGAACTGGGACCAATATGTTTTAACATCTCTATCAATGACATGCACAGTGGGATCAAGCGCACCCTCAGCAAGTTTGCTGATGACACCAAGCTGTGTGCTGCAGGCAACACACTGGAGAGAAGGGATTCCATCCAGAGGGAGCTGGGTTGGCTTGAGGGGTGAGCCTGCGGGAACCTCATGATGTTCAATAAGGCCAAGTGCAGGGTGCTGCACCTGGGTCAGGGCAATCCCAAGCACAAACACAGGCTGAGTGAAACATTGATTGAGAGCAGCCCCGGGGCAGAAGGACTCAGGAATGTTGTGGATGAGAAGTTCAAGATGAGCTGGCAGTGTCCACTTGCAGCACAGAGAGCCAACTTTATCCCGAGGTGCATCAGAAGCAGCGTGGGCCACAGGTCAAGGGAGGGGATTCTGCCCCTCTGCTCTGTTGTGAGATCCCACCTGCAGTGCTCTGCTCAGCTCTGGGGTACAGAAGGACATGGAGTCATTGGAGCATGTCCAGAGGAGGGCCACAAAGATTATCAGAGGATTATCAATGATTATCCCTTACGGAGACAGGTTGAGAGATTTGGGGCTGTTTAGCCTGGAGAAGAGAAGGATGCCTTTCAGCACCTTGCAGGCACCTGAAGGGGGCTAGAAGAGAGCTGGAGGGGGATGTTTTACAAGGGCAAGGGGGAATGTTTCAACTGAAAGAGGGCAGGTTTAGATTAAACGTCAGGAAGAAATTCCTCATTAGGAAGGTGTTGAGGCACGGAATGAGGCTGCCCAGAGGAATTGTGGATGCCCCTAGTAGCAGAAGTCCTTTATCTTTATGCGTAAAGAGAAGTGTGGGAAAGCTTCTGATGCCTCAAAGGCATCATCTCTCCAGAATGCTTCCTATAAGCCTTTCTGCGGGACTGCAGCTTGAAAGGTCAGCTTTCAGCTTTACAGAAGTTACAGTAACCATGTCCCCACCACTACACCAAACAGAAGCAGGACTGTACAGCTGGCTGGGTGAAACGTGTCTGATTTCCATTAATTCCCTAAAGCCAGTCCTCAACATACAAATAAGCAGTGAATCATAAAATAACTTATTTCTCCTGGCAACCTGAAATATTTCTGCCCTCAGGCCTTGATGTTTTGCTTTGTTTTCTTTTTTTTTGTTTCCCTTAGTTCCTGAGATGGTTGCACATAAAGCTAGGTGCAGAGTTGAAAGAAGGAAAGAAAGTAAATATATCACAAAGAACTTGAAGGATGAATGTGATGAGTGTCTTCCTGCAGGCAATGAAGGAGCAAAACTGGAAGCAGGAAGAAACGAGTTACAGTTGGGGCCATCTCCTCCTTGCCATTTGTATCTTCTGGAACTATTTGAGCTCTGAGCTGGCAACACTTTGACAATCTCTTCTCCTTGCCAAAGTGTATTAAGGCTGAGTCCTTCTCATTCAGGCATGCAACATATGCTTCATTTTGGTTGCCTCCGTTCCACAGCATGCACAGGCAATGGGCTGCTTTTGCAGATGTCTGAGTAAAACCCTGTGTGTTATCCCTAAGAAGGATGAAAGTGATTTCTTCGTGGAGACATGTGTCTCCATCCTTTGGCTATAAAAATAATAATGGCACTTCTGGAGTTGGAGTGCCAGTGGGCAGCTGAAAGGCAGGCATGCATCAGGTATCTACACCAAGCATACTGAATTCCTTCAGGTTCCTAGCTCTCTCCCTATCCTTTCACCAGGTCCTTCTCTGCTCAGCATTCTCCACTTCTCCACTTGTTGGTTTGTTGGCTGATTCTTCCACTCTTTTCAAAGCAGAGACTATTCACCTTGCTCATGGCCAGGGATTTAGCTGATGGAAACCCACCTATGTCCTCTGATGTCTAAAACACACCAGCAGAAACCACCTGAAAGTATGACCTCAAAATCTCAACTCATTTGGCTTGCTGAGCATTCCCTTGCTTTATGTTTCTGGTTTGTGAATAATTTAAACTTCTGATTGTACAAGCTAAGCCAGTGTATCCCAATGTGGCATGATTCCACTTTGCCCATGCTGCCTTGTCAGAGGGAGTCCTAAGGACACAGCAGAAGAGGGGAGGGTGTACTTAAACATCAACAGGGAGCAGATTTGCAGCCAAAAGTTAGACAGCTGTAGCAACCAGACTGTGAGTGAGACATGCAAACAAAGTGTCAGATGAGCTGGAACTGCAGCTGTACAGGATGGTGTGAGGGACTATGCTGGAAGCAGTGAGAACCCTGACCCCCTCATGTGTAAGTAAAAATGTGACTCCTCTTCATGTAAACTGCAACAGCTTGCCACTGCTGTGGTGTACCTTTATTCCTGTAAAGGATTTTAGGGTAAAGAAGGATGTTTTGAACCTGACATAATTCCAGATGCTTTACAGCGAGAAATGAATGAGTAACATGATAGTAAGAAGTATTTACATGATATTGAGTGGCCTAAATTTGTGTAGGTCTTGAAGACTTGTGTAGGACAAAATAGAAAATCAGAGCATGAATGAGCCTTTCAGAAAAAGTAAAATCAAGAAAAAAAACACTGGGAAAATGGTAATGTTCTGATTTGCCATCTAGATCTTTCAGCTTCTACATGGCCTCTTCAAGGGCTGCTGTTATGGTCTGCACATCAGCCATCCTCCTGAAAACCCAAATTAAGAACTGCAGAGACTGAAAGCACTGGGTAAAGAATATCAAATATGTAAGCATGCATAATCATATTGTCTATTGCTGAACTAGAATGAAGCTGAAATGAAAATAAATTGCTGCCTCTGAATAATGTTTGTTTATGCCTGCTTTCCATCTTCATTATCTTTTTATAGGTTATACAAAATTAAAGGCAGTAGGAGAAATCTTGTTCTCACTGCAGTCAGACAAACATCTAGCTGCCAAAGACAGAGCTAAGATTTCATCAAGATGTGTTGGCACATACTTGGGGCAATGCCTGTAAAAGGCAAAGAGAGCTTACGTGTTGTGGTGCTGACAAGAAAGGTCTGAATCTACTGGAGAGATACCAGACCAAGAAGCTCCCTTTAAGCTAGTTCAGCTACCAGATGAATGCAACTGCTTCCAAAAGTTTATTTTCAAATGGGACCTGACAAAAGTAGCCTTTGGAAGACTGGGAAAACCACTCCAAAATATGCTGAAACTCTGAGTTAACTAGAAAGATAATAGCTTGGAAACTGGAGAACTGTGAAAGATGAAAACCTTTCTCTTCATACCAAGGGATGCATCCTGTATTTGTATTCAGCTCAGGGTGCTTAATATTTTGCATAGCAGCCAGGCCTTCCCTAGACATAGAACAACCTTCCACTCTGCTTTACAGACCAGAAGATTTACATAAAGCAAAGTATGATTTGGGTCTTCTTTGGTTTCTGACTATGTCCTCTGAGTGTGACTCTGGATTAACTTTCCAAAATTTTCTTTGTGATCAGAGGAGGTCGATAGATCCTGTCTTCCCGGAAAACTGTTATGTCTGTCATGACTTGTCAGAAAAAAGTCTCCAAAGTAGTGGCATTAAGCTCATGGATGAGCTTAATATTCATTCATTAACTCTTTAAAACCTCCACTTTTGCATGTGGTAGCCTTTTTCTCAAATCACCCCTGAAGTGGATCCTGAAGTAAGAATTGTACTCAATACAAATATGCTAGAAATCAGAGGGAGGCAGGACAGGTAAAAAGAACTGATCTTAAACTAGTTCCTATCTTTTCACCATATCTAATTTCTCTCTTATCAAACTTAACTTCTGTCCTTCCTCATCTTTTTGCATAGCTTTCTTCCTCAGCATCTTCACCCTTTCAGCTTAAATAACTCCCAGCTCAAAAAAATATCCACCTTGTTCATTCTTGTATGATGGTAGGGCCAGAGGTGTTGCTCTGTGTTTTGGAATAATAACCATGTTAGAACAGGGTTTAACAAGCAAGGTGGGTGACAAGGTGCCTCTGCTGTAGCTTGTGCTGATTGTGACCAGCTGTTGGAACACTGCCTGGGATATGTCTGGGTCAGGAGCAGTCATTTATCTGGTCTTACCAGTTAGTTACAATAAATGTCACATGAATTGATTTAATTATTCACAGTCGTGTTCAAGCATGATTGAGATTTGAGGTGGAAAGAAGCCTATAGAGTGTGATGGCTCTGTGTGGAGGGTTTGGAGAGAGGGGACGAGAATCTTTAGACTTGAATCAGTAAGCAAGACAGCAGAGAGAAAGTGGAGCAGGGGAGGTCGTGTAGCTTCAAAAAGTGCTCAATTTGGGTCTGTGTACTGAGTCAAAAACGAATAATGGGGCCCAACAGTAACACTATCCAACATCCTCGAATGTCACTGTCACCCACCAGTCTGGTTCGCTACGGCCTGCAGCTCTTCGCGTGGATTATTTTTGCACCTGCATCTGCCCCCACCACCTCCCCTGCCCTCCCAGCTCCTCTCCAACCTGCGCCACCCTCGCAGGCACTGGCAGCCCGCGCTGCTTGTCCGGGCAGTGTCCGTGAGTCAGAAAAGGACAGCGACCTAAGAATCAGAAAAGGTGTTGGTATAGAACGGGGTCTCCTCCTCCTGCAGGGTCCAAGAATGTGGTGTTGAGGTTACGGTCTGTAAGGAGCATTGTGATTCCTGCAGCAAGGACTGGAAGAGACTGTAGTAGGAGTGCTGCGGTGATTAGGACTGATTAGACGAATAGGGGGGTTTGGTATTGTGAGAGGGCAGGAGGTTTTATGTCGATTGCTGTTATAATGAAGTGGATTGCCCCTAGGACTGAAGGGACCCCAGCCAGGTTAGGGAGAACACGGGCCCGCTGTAGGTGGTAATGAAGTGGATTGCCCCTAGGACGGAAGGGACACCAGCTAGTTTAGGGAGAACACGGGCGCACTGCAGTTGTAATGAAGTGGATTGCCCCTAGGACGGAAGGGACACCAGCCAGGTTAGGGAGACCACAGGCCCGCTGTAGTTGTAATGAAGTGGATTGCCCCTAGGACGGAAGGGACACCAGCCAGGTTAGGGAGACCACAGGCCCGCTGTAGTTGTAATGAAGTGGATTGCCCCTAGGACGGAAGGGACACCAGCCAGGTTAGGGAGAACACGGGCCCGCTGTAGTTGTAATGAAGTGGATTGCCCCTAGGACGGAAGGGGCACCAGCCAGGTTAGGGAGAACACGGGCGCGCTGCAGCGGCTGCAGGGGGGCGGGCGGGCGGCAGGGGGCGCTGCGGGCCCGCGCGGCCTCCCCGCGCATCCCGGCGCTGCCGCGGGAATGCCGGCGGGACGCGGGCCGGAGGAGATGCTATGCTTTTGTATGTTCTGAACGTGACACAGAAGTGCCTTGTAAATTCTTCCATGCATTAGTTAAATCGCTGGTGACTGACTTCATTATCTTCTTTTTTGTTCCCCATGGAATCTCCAGCAAACTCTTTATTTCCTTTTTTTTTAATTGAAAGACAAAATCTTAAAAATGCTTCAGAAAGTTAAGGAAGAGTCCAGAACACCAGTCTGATGAGGAGCAGCTGAGGGAGCTCAGCCTGGAGGAAAGAAGGGTAATGGGGGACCTTATTGGTCTCTACAACTACCTTAAAGAAAGTGTGGTGAGCAGGGAATCAGCCTCTTCTCCTAGGTAAAAAAATCAGAGGATGAGAGGAAATGGATTCAAATTACATCAAGGGAAGTTTAGATTGGATATCAGGAACGATTTCTTCAAGAAAGGTTGGTCATGTGTTGGAGCAGGCTGCCCAGGGAAGTGGCTGAGTCACTGCCCTTGGAGGTATTTAAAAGACCTACAAATGTAGCACTTTGGGACATGATTTAGTAGTGAATTTGGCAGTGCTGGATTAATGCTTGGACTTGATGATTTTATAGGTCTTTTCCAACCTAAGTGATTCTATGATTCTCTAATTTTGAAAAAAAAAAAATAGAAAAAAATTCGAGTTTTCTTTTCATAAGAACAACTGATATAGTAAAATCTTCTTTCTCAGAAGAACACCTTCATGTAGGTTGTGCCCCTGTTTATTAAAGTGGCTTCAAAATTATTTCTTCAGAAGATATATTAAACTAGAACTTGTCACAGTGGGTAAACCATTTCTCTGCATCCAGTGTAAGTCTCAGCAAAGGGTTTTGCTGGTTGATTACATCCATCTTATGTCAGTTTCTGTAGTGAAATCACACTGTCTCTCTTAAGAAGTTTGCTTCCCTAGTTCTCCCAAATTTAATCTATGCCTTAATCTACAAGATCTTCTTCAACATATGAGAAGCAGAGAAGTTTCCTCAATCTGCCTCAGAAAACTACTGCCAAGACCCACCTACTTCAACCAAGCCTGACACAAGCAACAGGGAAAACTCTGTGCATTCTGTTTAAAACTCTATATTTTAAATTTTCATCATCTTTTCATCAACCCTCTGTTTTCAGGTCCCAGATGAAAACAGCTGCAAGAATTTGCTCTTTCGTGGTTTTTCTTAAGAAATACCTAATAACTTGGTCACTGTTTTCAATTTTTCCTCTGTCTTGTTATGTCCTAAGAAATTTTGGTGCAGATATCAGCAAGCTTCATCTTTTGGATAAAAATATGCTTTTCAGTGCTAATACCTGTCTTCTTAGAGGTGGACAGTCAGCAGCCCAGCCTATGGCTCATTGCAGACAACTTGTAAATTACACAGAGGTTTTATCAAAGAATAATTCAGATGGCTGAAGCTTTCAAATAAAGTATCACATGGGGCAAATATTTTACATTCCTCTGTTGGAAAACCAGACAAAAACTTACCCCAAAGAACAGGCAGCTGTGAGTCAGCATATACTCCTATTTTTACTGATTACTTATAGGTATGTCAGATTCAGTGCCTTATGTAGCAAAAATAAGCTCACAATGAGAGGAACTGCAAGAGTATTTTTCTCATTATACTATTACATATCCAGTGTTATTGATTAATTTTGCCATAGAATTTATTGCAGGCCAATATCCAAACCATGCCTTGTGATAGAATAGTGATTTCAGCATTCATTAAGTTAAGAAGAAAAACAACGTAGTTTGCTCAGGTTGGTGCTCCCAGGAACCTCACTGAAATCCCTGCTGCTTTAGCCACATTTTGGGTGATTCCAGCCACTTGTGATTCAGTTTGCAAAGAATAACTGGGACTTGTGAGGATACCCTTTTTTAGGAAGTGGCTGAAAAGTGGATGAAAATACAGTGAACCTCAGCTACCATGGCAACCTCTCTGAGGAAGAGCCTATGCTGTGGCTGGTTCTTCTTCTGCTTCTTGTCCACATCTTCCGTCCTCTCAAGGGAGCTTCTTCTTGGCTCCCACATCACCTTTCCACCCCACTAAGTATGGTGAACCATGAACCACATTAGGAGGAGTTTTGCCAGCAGACAAAGCTCCTTTGCCTCTACTCAGCACTGTCAAGGACACACCTGGAGTCCTGTGCCAAGCTGTGGGCTCTTCAGTGAAAGAGAGACATGGGCATACTGGAGAGCAGTGCAGTGGAGTGCCACAAAGATGATTATGGGATAGGAACATCTCTCCTATGAGGAAAGGCTGAGAGAACTGGGGCTGTTCAGCACAGGGAAGAGAAAGCTCAGAGGCACAAACACCTGAAGGGAGTGTGCAAAGAGGATGGAGCCAGGCTCTCCTTGGTTGTGCCCAGTGACACAGAGGCAACGAGCAGACTTTTCCACCATATGGGTGACCAAACATGGACACACATTGCCCAGAGAGGTGGTGGTCTCCACCCTCAGAGGTATTGAAATTCTCCCAGGACAGGATCCTGTGCAGCTGGCTTTAGAGGGCTCTGCTTGAGCAGTGAGGTTGGACCAAACGACCTCCAGAGGTCCCTTCCTCAACCCTGCTGTGATTGTGTGAACAACTGCACAACTCTGTGGGCAAAGAAGCACTGGTGTGATGCCACCACAGAGGCCTCCCACAAATCAGAAAGTGGCACTGGGCTGTCCTTATCCTTGATTGTTCTCTAGAGGATGTTTGCTCATGGGAATGGCATGTTTGTGCTGTTAAGAAGCTGGATAGACAACCCTGAAGTAAGGTAAACAGATCCATCTCATCTAATGACATAAGTAAGTTTGCTTTAACTCTTTTTTTTTTAAACTGCTCTGTGTTTAAGTACTCCAGTCTCATTACCCAACACACTGTAGCACTTCTACTGACATTAGTGGAATTATTAACTTCTTGCAAGCAAAGGCTACTTTAACTTAGGTATCTAAGGGTAGAGGTATAAGAGTCCTCACACAAATTCAAGAAGGAGAAAAAGGTCTGCCTGAAACAGAAATGAAAACAGAAGGTGTCAGATAAAGAACTGATACTCCTTGTCATCCTAGTCTGGTAAAACTTCCCTTTTAAATGAAATCAAGTTTCTATAATTGACTAGATGATACTGTCCTTACTTTCCTGGAAGAGGGAATGAGAAGGGAACACAGAAGGACTGAGATGTGTATGGAGGAAGAATGGACAGAAAGAGGGAGAGAAGAATTTTGCTGCAAAATAAGAAAAGACAAAAATAAATCTGAGATATTTGAAAAAAATAATTACAGTTGCTATTTGGAACTAAATATGGCTAAAATGAACAAAATAAATACTATTTGTTCTTATTTGTCTCATTAGGAGGTTAGGGTTAAAAGCAATTGCAATTCCAAAGCGGTTGTACAAATGTAAAATCCAACATATTCCTTATAGAGCATGCTGTAACAATAAATCACTTTTCAAACTAGCCCTTCCATCTCACACATTAGAAATCTTATCTGCCACCAAAGGAGTAAGTGCCTGTGAGTAAGTGTTATTGTCTTTTACAAAAGTAACAGAGCCAAATATCAAGGCAATAAGCTAGTTTTTCTGTCTGTTCGCCCTGCTCATTTTTTAAGCAGTTTTAAAGGAAGATTGTCAGAAAACCTAAATCAACCCAGTGATCTAAACCAGCTTCTCAGCTGAAATGTGAGTTTCATGAAGTTTCAGGTATTTTGAGAGGTACCTTTTCAGAAGCCTGTGAGCAGGAGGTGCTCCATGCCATATTATTTTGGAGGTCATTATAGGAGGGGCTCCTGCAGCAGGACAGGGTGCCCACAGCCCTGCTCTGCTGACAAACCTGCCTCTGCTGAGCAGCCACAGCAGCAGCAGCACCCACCCAACACTGGCAGAGATGTGGGGACAGCCCTGGAAGTCGGGCTGCACTCTGGGCATCTTTCTGCTTCTCAGTACCTTGGAATATGGGTAACCAGAGGAATTTTCTGGAGAAAAGAAGGGGAAAAGCAAATGGCTCAAGACCTCAAAAGAAACAAAACACCCATAGAAGTTGCATTTACTTCCATTGGAATACAGCTGTTTTCCTGCACAGTCCTTTCACCTTCAGGAATCTTCAGAAGTGATACCTTATCTTCTGATCCATGAAATATATGGTGATGGATGACCATGAATATGTGGTCTGCTGGGGCAAACAGTTTCCCTGAGTGAGCAAACCATGTACTGGCCTTATCCAACATTCACAACCAGCTTGCACCCAAGTTTTTGCATGTTTTGGAAAAGAGACAAGATCAAACTTGATTTCCCCTGGGGTGCTCATTGATTTCACCTCCCTGCCAGTGGCAGGGCTCAGTGCCTGAACTTGCTCTGGAATGTTTGTCATCTGTTTTGTTGGAGAGAAATCAGTGTATTGCTGGGAGTTGAACAGATCCTGCAGGTGGCTGGGTCCCACACATTTCTGGGTTCTCCTCCAAAAGAAACATGCTGGCCCATCTCATATTTTCAGGATCTCTGCCACAGGAATTTAATGGACACTTGTATGTTCTGTGAGGGAATTTTCAACAGTACTGCCCTATAATTTTTGTGCAGTCAGACACACCATAATCTAATCTGGACATTGTTGGGATCTGAGTTTGCAGTCCTTGCTCATGTACAATTTCCTCTCATTTTCCAGTCACAAGGAGATCTTAGGCAGCTTCTCACATCTTCATTTCTCTCAGGTGCCCTAAAACTGGGTTTCATGAACATCTCTCAGTAAGAAAGGGGTGCAATTAAAAAAAAAAGGGAGCAGGAGTGGTTGTCAGTGGAAAACTTCCTCTGCTGAGAAAGGTCACTGAAAGTTTCTTTTTACAAAATCCTCCAATTTGTAAAACACGAAACTACTACTGCCCCTGTTCCTAGGCCCCATCCATGCTCCTACCTCATCCACTAATGCAAGGCTAATTGTATGCTAGATAACACTCCCTTTAGCCACAAACTCTTGTTTGGGATGACCAGAAGAATGTAAGATGAGAAACCGGAATAGTGCTTTTAATGTATATAGTCCTATTTACATATATATTGTATTGTGTATATTGTTTTCTGAAGTTCTTGGGATTAAATTCCTTGCTGCTGGGGAGCATTTATTTGCAGCAAGTAACACAGGCAAGATGCTTGTTCTTTCTTGAAACTTTTGCAGTTCTGAGCCTGTAATTTTAAGACTGAACTGCTGCCTTAAGTCTAAAGAAATATTATGGAGATTTCCCTACAGGTGTTATTATTCTTTAGCTTTCCTTTCCTGGTAAAGTGTTGCCATTTCTGATGGCACTGGTTCATCATACGGATACCATCTGTTGTCTACACAATTTATTACTCAGTCTTATCTCCAGACACAGATTCTTAAAGGGAACACAGGCATTTTTAAGAAAGTATATATGATTCATTAAATGCTTCACATTATTTACACCAAAATTGTTTTTAAGAGTGATCTGTTAGAGACATGTGTGGAACTAGCAGTTCTCAAGATTTTTGCTGTCAAGTCTGTCTCTGATGCTTCAGATTCTAACTGTTTTGTATGTCCAAAGGCATTTGCATTTTTTTCCCTACAATAGCCAGCCTTATGAGAAGAAACACTGCCTCCCTATACACCTTGCCTTGACTAAATAATGTCTCAGCAGAAAGAACATCAGTCCTCCTAGAGGATAATATCTTGGGGCTCTCACACCTTGTGCTCTCTGTGCAGAACTGTCTCTTAGCCATGCTGACAGGGCCCTTTGGACACCATCACATCCCAGATGCTAGTAACTTTTATTTATTTTGTTAGGCAGCCTGCAAAAGTAGCAAAGCCCAGTCAAGAAGAAAATACAGAAATCCCTCTTTGACAGGGTTTGCTTAGTAGTATGAACAGTCATGCAAAGCGCAAGATCATAAATTATTCATTTTCATTTTTACTCCACCTTCTCTTCAAATAGCTCATGTAGACTTTCAACCATGAATGAATAATACCTAACAATTGCTCTTTGAAGTAAATATTATTATCTCTGTATATGGAGCTAAAAATGGACCACAGGTTGTTAAAAAAACTTTCTCAGGTATGCACCAGCACTATATCAATCAGGAGAAAAACATGCACTCAGTCCTGGATTTTGAATCAGCAAGATCATTTTTGATAGGAACAAGCCATTAATTTTAGAGAAAAACAGTTTCAGGTATTTGAGATGGAAACAAATGCTATTTCCTTTTTTCATAACAGTTAATTGCTGAGCTGGTTTTCAGTAGAGGAAAACAAACTTTAAATTCCAAAACTCTTCACCCAAACAGTAAGCAAAGGTACTTTCTATATATTAATATCAGGCCTTCTTCTATTTAGATCATTAAACAACAACAAAAAAAACCTGATAAGACAATGATGCATCATTATATTTCTCTCTATTAAGGTATCTGATTTACAGATTAGTTATGTGGGAAATTGCAGGTATATTATTTAAGTGCTCAGGTCAAACCAGCATTAACAGCAGGAAATACATTTAAATCAGAAGAAAGAAAACAAAAAACCCCAGTAATTTAAATACTTTTTGCCTTGAGCATAAAATGTGTCAGATGCAGTAAGAGCAAAAGCCAGGCTGGGCTGGGAGAGATTAGGGTGATGGGAGGAAGAAGAGCATCTCCAGATGAGAGAAGAAAGATAAGATACAAAATAAAAGATTCAAGAGAAAAAGAAATAAAAGGGGAAAGAAAGATGTGAAGGGATGCAGTGAGAGTGGGAAATGGAGAGTGTGATGAGAAGACCTCACCTGTGAGCTGAACTGGAGTTCCAGCGGAGCTGCCCTGGGGCCAACTCGCTGTCATGGCTGGTGGTGCCCTGCAGTGCCCTGGCCCCCAAGTGAAACTCAGCCTGCAGGTGGTTGCCTTAAGGGTGCTTGACACTGCCCACAGTGAAACCACTTCTTCAAAAGTGAGGACTCAAGACCTGAGCCACAAGGAAATGGCTGTGGGGCGTGGAGAAGAGGGGCCTCTCTGGGGGTCAGGGAGCATCTTCCTTTTGTCAGAGGATGCCTCCACCAAGCTGAGCAGCTGCCTCCACTTCAAATGCTCAGTCTCCAGTCCTTTGCTCACACTTACTAAGACATATTTTCTCCTGTAAATTCGTGTTTTCTCACTTCAACTCTTGTTTTTGAAGCAGTTACAATTTCTGCTTTCACATGCTGGCAGTAAGCATAATTTCTACAAGTCCTCATGAGGGGAAGAGCAAGTGTTTTGCCAAAGCTGAAGAGCTCAAAAAAAAAAAAAAAATCCAAATGAAGTTAGTGCAACGCCACGGGAATACCCTGCCACGTCTGTCATGGCAGGGAGGTTTCCCATGCTTGGCGAGCACTTGTTCTGCTGGTGACAGAGGACCTGCTGTGGTCCCCTCCGAGACCCTGGGGGCAGGGAGTGGGCTTGTGGCATGGGGCTGTGCTTGTACCAGGGGGAACAGGGAACTAGCACTGTTTGCACAAGGTCCAAAGCGAGCCACAGCTGTTCTGAAGTTGTTACACAGATTACTTGTCTAGGGGATAAAAACAAAGGCCTCCAGGCTCAGACACGAGCCTGTAGAGGCAGAATCCCTCTGCCCTCAGCCTGTCCCTGCTTGCCACCTTCCTTGGAGTGTAGTGCTTCAGGAGCTGCCTCCTCATCGGCTCCAGGTTGCTGGTGTGCAAGAGGTGGAACTGGCCCTGGTGTAGCTGAACTTGCTGGTGCCAGCAAGCCCCACTGATTTGTACCAGAACAGGACACTGCAGAGGGGCAGACAGATCTCCCTGCCTTGCACAGCTGTGCGTCACAGTCACCGGGCAGAAACCGCATCCACTTCTAAGGATTAAGCTCGAGCATCTTCCCTATGATCCCCCAGGACAGACCAGGGGATTTTTATCATTTGCTCAGCTGTTATATTTTATAGATAAAGTGTTATTTTTTTGTTCATTCAGTTGTTATTTTACTTGCCAAGGGCTAAGCATTCATTCAGCAATTGTTCAGAACCTGGATACAAAGAATCCCTTAGAAAATAAACTCTGCGCTGGTAAAGTGTTCTCAGAAACATCTCAGAGATTATATTTAGAATTTTTATTGATATCTGCCTGGTATCAATAATAAAATACCTTCTGCATTAGGGAAGTCACAATAAAATGTAGATGAATCAGAACTAGACAGACATACCATAGCTAAAAGAAGATACAATAAAACATCCTGAAGGTAACTGCAGGGGCAGTGGGGCACAGAGACCAGCATTGTTCATGGATATGAATGCATGATCTCTCACAAGACTGCCTTAGACACACTGAGTCAATGGCATTGTACTGTGGTGCTCAATACAAATTTGTGTGTTTTGCAGTGCAAAGGCAGGAGCTGAAATGATATGAAAATTAGGGAGGTACACATTTGCAAGGATGCAAAAATGAGAAAAGGAAGCATAGGATTCCACGGGCAATAAAGAAATCGATGCAAACAGGAAAATACCATGCTGGAAACAAGCTTTTTTGGCTGGAAGGTTGTCCCTTTTTTTTCCCACAGCCTGCACTGGTATACAGTCCCTCAGCATGAATGAGGTTTTAAGACGCCTCTGAAGATTGCCTAGTCCAATGCTACACTCAAAATATGATCAGCTAGTACAGGCTGCCCCAGAGCACATCCAGTACAGTTTTAAATACCAACAGGGATGGAGAGCCCACAACTTTTCCTGGCAATCTATTCAGCACTTAAACACCTCACAGCATAAAAATGTTTCCTGATATTCGGAGTGAACTTCCCCTGCTACAGTTTGTGCACATTGCGTCTGGTCCTGTCACTGAAATGAGTCTGGCTCCCCCATCAGATACTTATACACATTGATAAAGTTCCCTCCAAGCCTTCTCTTCTACAAGCTAAACAGTCCCAGCCATTTCAATCCCAATCCCTTACCAGATACCCCAATCCCTTATCATCATAAAAAAAAAAAAAAAATACCTAAGGAACTACAGACCAGCGTAATCACTCTCAGTGTCTGTCAAGATCATGGAGCAGATTCCCCTAGAAACTATTAGAAGACACATGAAAAATAAGGAGGTGATTGATGACAGCCAAAATCACTTCACTATGGGCAAATGGCGTCTGACAAATCTACAGGTGGCCTTCTACAATGGGGTTACACCTTTGGTGTGTGAGGGAAGAGCGACTGACATCATTTACCTGGACTTGTGCAAAGGATTGGCTTCCTGAATTTCATGCATGAAACTTTGTGTCTAAACTGGACAGACATGAATTTGACAGAGGCACCAATCGGTGGACAAGGAATTGGCTGGATAGTGGCTTCACACTCAAGGAATTGTAGTCAGTGGCTTCACACCCAAGTGGAGGTGTGCCTGAGGGATCAGTGTTGGGACCAAATCAGTTCAAGATCTTTACCAATTATGTCTTTTGTACTTTCCTGTACCCCTTTCAATCCAGGTTTTGCCCTCAGTTTGTACTTCTGTTCTGAAAAGAACAGACATCTATCCCAGCCACTGAGTGCTCACTGTCAGTAGGGTAGCCTGGCAAAGACCTGTCTAATCACATATCTACCAGGCAAGTGGATCCTTGTCCTCTGATTTAAAACTGGCAAGTGACCTAAGTGCTTTGATTTGTCTTCCACCTGATGCACTCAGCACTGGTAGCTGCTAGGATTCCACTGAAGACATTTTGCTTTTTTGTGATCCTGACAAGGAGAAACTATCACTTAATAATGAAAATCTGTTGCTGGTGATTCAACTGATCTGGTATCAGAAGCCTCAATGTATATGTCAGCTTTTCAGTGTAAAAGCTTCTGTGAAAGAACCAGCTAGGACAGTTCACATCTACTGGACTAAGCCAAAGCATATTTATAAATTCTGCCATATTAACTTATTCCTAAAGATGCTGGACTGGGGTCTGAAAGGCTTCAATGAATGTATCATACATGTGTTTATGACAGTAAAGCATTCTTTGAATGAGCAGGGCTTTTTTCTACCATGAGAAACTGGTTTCTGTTATCAAGTATTTTATTCAGCTTATGTCACATCCTGGTTGGCCTTCACTGCAATGGGTAGATAAAGCCTATGCCAGAGGGAGCATTCTCTAGCTAAGCCATACCAGCACAGTGAAACTAGACTTATATTTTAGTGCTCCCACTAATTTTAATTCTAGCTTAGGGCAAAGACCTCCCCCCCATACATTATTAATGTAAGTGTTAGCATACATTATTAATGTAGGTGCTAGGAAGAGCACTTCAGGGTCAACTGCTGATTTGTGACTTAATTTGAATTCAAAACTTCACTGAGTTGAAGTGAATTTTTTTTTTTTACACATGAATAGGAGTCTGGTTGGGAGCAACACTTGGTTTCTTCCAGATAGTAAGCACAGACAATTGCCCAGTTAGGGATCCATGGGTATTGCCACAGCAGGTCAGCGCATGCAGTCCAATATCCTGACTGCCATATTAGTTATTCTCAAACATTCCAAAGACAGATAAAAAACTCCCTAATTTTATGGAATAATCTGCTCAAGAGTGGCAATCTCTCTCTGACTTCAGACAGCAGCTGGTGTATAGCCTGAAGTATCAGGCTTTATTTGAAAAAAATATGAATTATTAGCAAGTATGAAAAATTCATAAACATTAAATTCTCATCTAATATTACTGTGGACCCTGATCACATCTGTTTTTTTTCTTAATTATATACTATAACAGTAGACTTTAAAAGTTAAATTTGGATTATGTGAAAACTTTGTTTAGAAGTATTTCCTTTGATCTGTTTCAGTAATACCAGGGCCAGTTTTATAAGTAGAGATAGTATCTTCTAATAGACCCAGATGATTCTGTTGGAAAAAACCCAGTGTTCACACATTACTTTTTCCAACTACTTGGTTGGTTAAACAAGATTCCTACCTACAAAACTTGTCTTGCCTATACTTTAAAAAAAAGTCAGCTACTGTAACTCTTTCCCTTTTAAAAGCATTGTTATTCATTTGGATTATCTGATGCCAGCCTGCACTTAAGGATCTGTTTCCACATGATTTAACAAACATGTTAATTCTGGGTTGACACAAAGAGAAACTGTCACTCTTGATAGCAAACATGGCTTTCTTACGAGCGGTTCATATGTTACAGGGGGAGCTGCTTGGTACTTGCAAACTGATTTGGCTGGGAAAAAAGAGAGCTCTTGGCAGATGTTTCCTTTCCAAGGATTCCCCCCTTCCCCCGATTTTTCATCTCCTAATGTTTGGTTCTGCCTTTCTGGCACAGCTCACACAAACTCTGTCACTTGGCCATGGCTGCAGGCGTGCATACAGCAGTATTTCCCCCTTTCTAGGTCGAAAAGCACACCACAGTTATCACTTAACTACAAAGTGGGACAAGACCCAGGGGTATCTATTTCTCCTTCCTCTTGCTTCCTGAATCTCATGCAAAGTACAGCAACGCTCTCCACAGAGGTGCCAGCTGCAATGATTAGGGGACCTAGTTTTGTGAAAAAAATGACATCATCAATCGCTCCTTTGCAGGAATGCATAGTACACCTCCATGCACCTCAGGAAGCAGGGGAGCAAGCTGAAGCAGAGAATGGTCTGTGGGCCTCCTCAGCACTCTGGCTGACCAGCAGGAGCAGGCAATAAAAATCAGAATCTGGAGAAGACATGATTAATGAGAAGATGTCAGGCTCCCATATGGACATTCACTTCCTGCTCGTCAGTCTTCAGGCCACGTCCTTGTATAAAGTGAACAGAAATGAAGGGACAGGAGAGATGAAAGCTTGCCAGAGTCACAAAAAGAGGCTCATGCCACCTGGAGCCTCTTCCTATTATTGGTTCTGCTCTACTGGACAAGGCAATGTAGAAAAGGTGAGGGACATTTCCAAGCTGGTTTGCTGTTTAGTGGCTGAGGCACAGTACTTAGGCTGACTTTGTGGGGAAGAACCCCAACATTCCTGGCACCACAGTGCACACCTCATTGCTAGGTGGCCACTCAGGCTGCAGGATCATGCACTACTGCCCAGCCCACTAACTCAGCTCTTCCCACATCCAGTGGGAACGTTTTGAGCCTGAGCTACAGCATGCAGATAGAATAAATGTGGGTCATGCGTACACAAGCCCGTCTGTGTCCTTGTTCCTAACCTCACGGTGCACATGTAATATTAGACATGTGCAGAGATCAGCAAAAGAGCTGTGGGAAAATCAGATTCACAAGGCTGAAAACACAGGTTAGAATACACTTCTGCAATGGGAGTGGCTATGCATCTCAAGTCTTTGCTTGGAAGAATAAACTTCATGTTCAACCAGTTTACCCAGAAAAGGCATTACCCTATGTGTATCACCAAATCTCTTGTAAGATAATTTGATACCATTAAATCCACAACACTAAAGCTCCAGACAAAGGGCCCACAGATCTTGGGAAAACTCTGGATGAAAGCTGAGATTTTTCTTCTCCCTTACTAACATTTTTGTGCATCCCTTTCAAACCACCTCACATGTACATACAACTTTTCTACCCAGTCTGACCTCTGGGGAGGGAAGGGATTTTTCCAAGGGACATCATTTCTGGAATAAGAGGCAATAAATAGACTATTGATAAATAAGACTATTGATGGTAAGGCTTAAGCAGAGAATGATATGGGGTTCCTGTCTCCCCCTCACCCCTAGCATTACTTCAATGAAACACTTTGACTTACTTTTCAAGCTTGGAGGAAGAGAGAAGCTGTGAGCTCTTTGCCATACTGTTGAAAGAAGGTAAAAGTTTTTCTCTATGTGAAAGAAAATGGTTAGGGGATTCAGACTTGGGGAGAGGATGCATAATTTAGTTTGCAGCTAAAAGCTCCTATAATGAAGAATGTTTTTCTAAAAAACAGTTTAAAAAAGTTTACTCAAGCCCTGAATCTAAGGCAAAAACCTTCAGAAAAAATTGGTGAGGAATGACAGAGAGACTATATCCTCACCCTGTCTTCTTGGTATACAGTCTAAAACTGAAGTCTAACATTGTTGTAGTCTTGTCCTTTCTCTAGTTCTCTGTCCAAAACTTTTGATCTTGAGATTTCAGCTTAAGGCACTTTTATTTCTCAAGGCCTTTGAACACTCTATCTGAGGAAGAAAGATTTTGATTTGTTCCAATGAGACAAGCTCACTCATTATTTTTAAATTTCTTTTCACACAAACTGTCAAAGCATCTTCTAGGCAAGCCCTGATTTTCTTTTCATTTTTAATAAGAGAGAAGGCTATGATAGACAACAAGTAATCTTAATTCTAGAGTAAATGTTTTTCTTACCAAAATAATGTCAAGTACACTTTAACTTCTATTTACTCAACTACATATATACACACTATTTCAGCTATTTCAGCACCACGAGCTATGCCAACAACTTGACTGAGTAAAAATTGAAAAAAAGTAAAATCTTGAGTAGCATCGCAAGACAGTCAGTTAAAATTCACGCAACGAAGTTCTCCGAGCTCCGGGGTAAAGACGTGAAGCATTTTCTTAAGAACTTCGTCTCGTCACCGGGAGAAGGAGAATTCCTCTGGCCGCGTTCCCGTTATGCCAGCAGGCACGGCACGGCCAGCAGGCTGCCGTGTGGTTTTACGGCAGGAAAGAGAAACTTCTGTGGAGGGAAACTGCTTGAGACCCCGCGGGGACGGCCGTTGCCTTGACCCGGACCCCGCGAAGCGGGAGAAGGCTCGAGACCCGGCACGGCGCTTGGGAGCCGAGCGGCCCCGGGGCAGGGGCCGGGCCGTGTGCCGGGGGTCACCCGCGGCCTGACACCTCCCGCCACGGGTGCTTAGCGCCCCTCGCCGCCCCGGCCCCGCCGCACACGGCGCACAGCAGCCCGAGGAGCAGCCCGAGGAGCGTCCCGCCGCCCCTCCCGCCCGCCCTCCCGCGGCACCGGCTCCCCCTCCGCCTCCGCGGCCCGGCCGGCGGCGCTACCCAGCATGCTCCGCGCCGGCGCAGGCGCGGCCGCTCAGGAAGAGGAAAATGGCATAAACAACCCCGAGCTCCGGGACCGCTGAGGAGGAGGAGGCGCCGCCGCCCCGGGCCGCGCGGCCCCTTTAAGAGGCGCGGAGTCGCCCCCTCCTCCTCCTCCTGCCCCTTCCGGAGCCGGACCCGGGGTGACGGCGGTCCCCGCGCCCCTTCCCCCTGCCCGCCCCCTTCCCCATGGTGCCGACCCCGGCGGCGGGGCGGTTGCCATGAACAGCAGCGGCCTGCCCTGCTCGTCGCCGTCGCCGGTGGTGGGGCCGCCGCCGGGGGCGGGGGTCGGCGTGGCGGGTCCGGCGGCCGGCGGGGCGGGGGCCGGCGGCGGCGGCGGGGCCGTGAAGCTGAAGTTCTGCCGCTACTACGCCAAGGACAAGACCTGCTTCTACGGCGAGGAGTGCCAGTTCCTGCATGAGGAGCCGGGCGCCGCCCCCGCCGGCCCGGGGCCCGCCGCACCCCCCCTCGGCGGGCTCCCGCTCGGCATCCCCCCACCCGCCGCCGCCGCCGGGCCGGGCTACTCGGCTCACGGGGCCAGCTCGGGCCCGGCGGCAGCGGTGGTGGGGCCTAAGAAAGCCGAGCTGGGGGCGGGAGGCGGCGGAGGCGGCGGCGGCGGCGGGGGGCTGGATGGCCCGCGGCTGGCGAGTGAGTGCGGCGGGGCGGCCCGGGGGTGCGGTGCGGTGGGCTGGGGGGCGCTGCCGGGAGCGGGCGGCGGGCGGCGCGGTGTTCCTCATCCCCGACACGCCGCGGTGCTGCCGGAAACAAATAACAACAGCCATGGTGGTGGCGGGGGACCCCGGGCCGCCCGCCCGGCTGCGGCCGTCCCGGGTGGGCGGACGGGGCTGGGCTGGCTGCCCGGAGGAGACCCGGCCCGCACCGATGGGAAGGAGCGGGCAGGTGTTTGTGGGAGGGGGTTCCTGCTGTATGGCTTTAAAGGGGCTCCCGGGCTGTACATCCGTTCCTCTAGCGCTGGGCTTGGTGTAGGTTCGCAGGTATTCCCTGCCCGAAGTCAGGCCGGGAGCTGAGAGGCAGCGCTTTCCCGAGCGGTACCCTTGGATGGGATCTTCCGAGTAGCGTGTATTGAGTGTCAGCTCTTGGAAGTTTGAAATACTCCAGTTAAAATTATGAAAAAAAAATTTATAAATTACGATTCACTTCATCATGAGAAGAATTGCATTATGTTGAGGGTGGCAGAGCATTGGAACAGGCTGCCCGGGGAGATTATGGAGTCTCCCTGTCTGGGAACATTCAAACCCCACCTGGACGGATTTCTGTGTAACCTGCTGTAGGTGATCCTGCCTTGGCAGGGGGATTGAGCTAGATGATCCCCAGATCCCTTCCAACCTCAATGTTACTATGATTCTGTGATAGGTGTCTCTGTTATTTACTACTGTGAGCAGAAATTGTCTCAGAATCTTTTTTTGAGTTTTCCCAGCCCTTATGTGCAGTCCCTTTTCAGATGGTGAGAGTTCAGATAGCTTGTGTGTCATGCAGAGCTGCACTGCTGTTGCTGCTCGGTGTTTCATCCCCCTGATGTGCAGGCCCATGTTAGATGGAGCTTGCAGTGAACTGATTTTAATAACCATTTGTTTTGTAGGTGAAGCAGCATTTGGCAGGCTAGGAAAACATGCTCCTTGAGAAAAGCCGTGCCTCTTTACATGAGTATATCCAGCTTGGCTGCATTATTGATTTTTGACACAAACACGGCATTTATTTACATTAAATGCTTTAGCTACTAAATGGTCACAACCATATTTTTTCTGAAATTAAGATGCAACCATGCTGAACACCCGGTACGTAGGTTTTTAGTGCTTGATAAATCTTTCAGGGTCCTGCAGCTGTTGTTTTGCCAGGTGTGGTGAGCTTGTGCCGCTGAGTATTATCTCTGTAGTTGGTAGCTTCTCAGTGTCTTGCATTAACACAACACTGTTATGTCTCCCCTTTCACGAGGAGCCTTTAATATACCAGTGCGTAAGGCTTTCTATTAAAAGTCTTCCAGATTTTTGTTAAACTTAAGTTATTCAAGCCAAAGGCTCTCTTGCCTTTTTTTCTTTTTAATTAAATAGACACATGTTGGAGGGATTCAGCAGCAATAAGTCAATCTTTGTTAATTTTTCGTTTGGACAGAATTTGGTGTGAAACCAAATTAGTTTGCAGCTAAAAGCTCCTATGTGAAGGATGCTCTTCCAAGAAACAGTTTAAAAATTGTCTAAGCCCTGAATCTAAGGCAAAACCCGTCAGTGTTTGTGTGTGCTTGGGGGTTGATACTGCTGAGCAGTTAAATTATTTGAAACACTTGCTTCCATTGAACATGCTTGCTGCAATTGTACCCAGTTGAGGAGTGGGGGCACCAAGAAGGGAGAAACCCACTACAATGCTGTCAGTGGCTGCCTGCTGGGAAGGCCACATCGCTTGTTGTAGGGGGCAAAAGCTTCCACTGGTGGATCTTGAAGGACCCTAGCTAGGAAAAAGAGCCCAGAAACAAAGGACAGGGAAATTAAAGTTGAAAAGCCAGGAAATAGGTCTAATCTCACTTCTAAACTTTGGTTTGGGATGCAAAAAAAAAAAAAAAGGAAAATAATCTTTCAAAATCTGAAATTGATATATGTAGGTACTGACAGGCTATTATCTAAATTCCTTACCTTGCTGATGGCCTGTGGTGTTAACAGTATGATTTAAAGTAGATGGAATGAAAGTTTTATTTCTGTGCATGTAGGAAGTAAGACACAAAGTCATATTAAAAAAGTCCTGAAGTTAAGAATATGAAAGTGGGAATTGCCAAAAATCACCTGCCTGTACAGTCACTGACTGTCTAATTCAGAAGTATTTGGTAGTCTTAAGGTGACTGTGGATGCCACCTTTTCTTGCTCCTTTCTCACTGGACACCAGCCTCATTCAGTGCACAGAGGAGGTAATGCTCATTGACTAATTAACTGGGTAGTCCTATTTATTGTTAAAAGTGGGTCAGTGCCTCATTCTAACATGCGTGTTGCTCTAATCCTGCTTTGAGTACAGGATTATTAATTTACTTATAGGTTTTTCTGTGGTAATCACAAGGGCTCCCCAAATACCAACTTATTTTCACCACATGGGTGGTAAGAATGTTGAGTGATGAGGAGATGGTGAGCAGTAAAAAGGCAAGAAATATTCCAGTGTGGAAGTATTCCACTGATAGAGTATGACGAGGAAGGAGTGGCTGACATCCTCAGAGCTAACCAGGAGGAGTTTCTCAGGTGATGTGTGGTTAAGCTATTCTGTGCCCATAAATGTTTGGGGCACTAACATCTGACAGAATTCCAGAAATGATCAGATAGTCTTGGAAGAAAACTCTCCTTGGGATTATTAAATATAAAAAAATCCCCATCTCTGGATCAGACTCATCTTCCCCTACATATGTATGGCTGAAAGCCTGCTGGGAAATCCTGCTTTATCCTTGTCTCATGCTTTTGTCCACATAGTTACTGCTGTCCAATGTCAGAGATGATGAGGTATTTGGCTTAATGTGGCTTTGGCTTGATGGTGTGGATTTTTGTGTTCCTGGGGGGCATTGCTGCCCTTGCCCGTGAGCTCCACCCACTCTCAGAAGGCAGCGCTGCTGCTCCCTGCCCCCAGACCATTTGACATGGAGCACGTGTTCAAAGCACCATTTCTGTCTCTTCCATCGGAGTTGAGTGCTCAGCCTTCTGCGTGGTTCACCTTCCAAGAGTAAGGTGGCCAGCTGACTGCATACAGAATAGGGAATGTAGTTCATATTGCCTATCTAAAATTTTATTTAAAAACATTAATCCTTTTTACATAGAACTTCTGTGACAAAATAAGGGGGAAAGGCAAAGAATGAGTTTTCTCCAAATTTGGTAGCTACTTAAATTTGCTCGTGGTGCTTTTCTAATAGATGTATGTCCCACATGCCTAAAGGCTAGAGAAGAAGCAGAAGTGGAGGAATGACTGGTACTTGCTTTTTGGGAGAAAAGATATGTTTAACAGGGCTTAAAAGAATAGCTTATGGAAGGAGAGCATGGTAGCATGAAGAATTTCTCTTCTTGTATGTGCCCTCTGTTCTCTGTGGCACTTTGCAGCTTCTGTAAGCAGCAGACCAGCAGCCTGCTTTGCTGCATGCTGTGGGCTTGTTCCTAGGCCGCCATCCCTTCTCAGTGCTGCCCGAGGAAAGGTTTAGAGGGAAGTGTTGTGGTATTAAAATGTATCATGCCTATACCTAGGTCAGATAAGTTAAAGTTCCATGAACGACTGTCATTGTATTTGTTAGCTTTCAGGTAGTTGAACAGGTGTAATATTCTTTTGCATGTAGATCTCATATTATATATTGATAGGTACAAGCTGAAGTATGGCTCCAGACATTTGCTAATTTCTGCCCCAATTTTGTGTGAAGTTTGTAATACATAGTACTCACCCTTTCTTCTGGCTTCTGATTCCTATAAAGCACTGGGCTGCTGAGCTGAGAAGTGCTGGGTGTGCTCTGGGCCCAGTGGCTGCCTGTGAGGAGCTGGCCACAGCAGCAGTGCTGCTGTGTGAGTTTCCAGTGCCAGAGCCTAGCCCACCCTCTCACTGTGACATGTTTGCATCTGGTTCTCTGCTAGAAAGCCTAGGAAATTTGTAGTTGGAAAACAGGTCTGTGTTTCTGCAAGGTGGTGTTTTTCTATGGCTGCTGAGAACAGCCCATCTGTGAATGGACTTTATTGCCTGCCTGCGAGAAGGTGGAAAGGATATCAAGACTTGGCATGTGTTGGGTTGGCCTAATAAAAGCATGATGTTTGTTTTCACAGCCCTAATAAAAGCATTATTTCTGTTTTCACAGCCAACCATCTGCATGTTGTGTCCAGTCAGGGCAGCAGTGGCCACTGCTGTAGCAATTCCATATGCAATTGCTCCATGTTTGGTTTAGTGAGCATTTCAACTTAGGTTTTGGGACATCCCTAAATACACTAGGCTTGGAGTGGAAAGACATAGATATTTGTGAATGTTCTGGTTTTTAAAGGGTGCTTGATTCTTTATCAGTACACTTCTTTTTAAACAAGATGAAGCAGCTGACACAGAAAAAATAGAAAGATAGCTATTCATCAAAACTCATACCAAAGGTAATCTGTTGGATTACATTTCTTAATGCAGTGAAAGTGGTCAGGTTTATTCTAAATGTGGATTTTTCTTATCTTTGGTAGCATTTCAGTATTTATATGTTGAAGTGTTTAGAAGCAGTTATATGAAACTTTTAAGTACAAGTATAGTTGCAGTTTGTCACATACTTTTCACTTTTCCTGGGGTTTGTTTCTTCTCCACTTGTGTGGAGAAAGTACATGTTATAGTAAAGGTGTATGCTTGAGAATTCTTTTGCCAAACGTGTTTGTGCTTTCTGTGAGTGATGCTATATTAGTTGTGTACCTCACTTGGAGTTTTTTTCCTTTGGAGGTACTTCCCTCTTTAATTTTCATTACGCCTTTTCTGGGAGTTGACAGATCATACAATTTTCATCTTGTTTTGCTCTGAATATCTTTAAGAAATGGGAAAAAATTCTTAGCATTTGGAGACCAATACAATTGAGAATTGAAGAGTAAAACCAATAACATCTTATAGATGCATGAGAGGAAATGAAAGTTACTGAGTTCACTTAATCACTTTTTGTCTCATATGTCAGCTCCAGAAACTGGGCAATTAGACATGGGTTTTCTTTTTGCTTTTATGGGTTTCATGTGGAAATAACAGAATCATAGAATATTCTGAGTTGGAAGAGACCCACGAGGCTCTGTTTAGTGAAGGGCCCATAGGAGGAAAATGATTTGGGAGAGCTAAGGAAAAAGAAAGAAGGAAAAATTTCTCAATCTGAAAAGTTATTTGAGATTTTGAGGGCAGCGAAACTTAAAAAAATTGCACTATTAATTTGCTTTCATTTTATCTGCTTATATACCTCATGATTTTTCCTTGTTGCATAGGAAATCATTCAGAGTTCAGATATTTCACAAGAATTGTGGATATCTGAGGAGTATTGGTATTTACTTGTTTCTGGTAGGACCCATCCTGTGTTGGGTACTGAAGAATACTGTAGCACTATTACTCTTGTCATTGTTTTCTATCTTCAAAGGCAAACAAAGAAAGGAGTGTGTTTGTGGGGGTGGTTATGTTATAGGAGCAAACTCTCTGCTATATCTTAGTTATGGGAAGCTTGTTTTTCAAGACTGATGACATCCCTGTTTAATTTCTGTTTAGCAGGTATTAGAAACTGATTTTTTTTTAGGTATTGCTGTAGGAGTGGGCCTTCAGGAATGATTTGAATGTCCAAAAAGTAGTGACTGAGGATTAGCTCAGAAAGGTTTCCATGTGTAAGGAACCAGCTAGAAGCAAATTTAGACTGTTGTGGGTAAAGTGGGCAAATGGTAAGTGAGGCTAGGGTGATAGACACAAGCATTTCCATAGAACCTCCAAAGCAGAAAAAATAATCTTGGTTGTGAGGCAGCTGATGAAAAGGGGTCAGTGCAGGGATTTACATAGTAAGCTGATGTGGCTGATGTTTTCCTGATTTGTTGCTTTTGAGTAAAGATGTTATGCTTTATGCCATCAGAAAAATGGTGTGGTGAATCACTGTGTGTGTATGGACATGAGTTGAAATTGATCACACTCTTGTGTGTGTGTGTAGGCTTCATGAGTAGTCAAAAAACTTCCAATCATGTGGTTGCCTTGTTGGTTCTCAAAGATATTTTGTGCTTAGAACTTACTTGTATTTAATTTGCTTTTAACAGCCTTTTACTCCTGACCTTTTTAAAATTTGAGAATAGAGCTATAGAAACAAAGCAAATATATATAAAAGTGAGAGCAGAGACCCAGATTATACAAGTTGTTGTCAAATTGGTCATACAATGTATGATTCCTGTAGTTTATGGATAGTCTCTCAACTTCAGTTGGTCTGCTGCTGAGGCAAATGTCAGGAAGACTTTTCCTTTCTTTTGTGCATTCTCCTATCTGCTGTGAAAAATATCCTTATGTTCTCTTCAGGTTATCTGCACATGCTTCATGCAAATTATTTTTATATAAAGTTGAGTTTTAGTTAGAGGCTATTAAAACAAAATCTTAAATGTTTGAAAAAATCGATGCAGTTTATTGAACAGTTCAATGCAATTTTTTTAGGAATTGTGAAAGATCGTGGAGAGGGTGAGCTCTGAAAGCTATGGTATTCAGTAATTGTATCACTTTAAATTGCTGTTTCTGATAACAGAATAGTTCTGATTACTCTTTTGAGAAAGTATCAACTTTAATTTGTATTATCACTGTGCTTTTGGATTTGGTCCATGAGGAGGAGTGCAGCTGCTCTGGACTCTGTAAAAGGACTTTTACAGAGCAGAAGGATGGCACCTATGCTGTTTTTCTGTCTTCTTCACATGCTTCATCTTTATCAGATGCTTCTATGATATGTAAGGTATATATAAAAAAAAGACAGCCCAGCCATTTACTATTATGGTAAAGATAGCTGTTTTCCTTTGCTTGCCCATGAATATCTCATGGTGTAGTGGGAGTGTTTGTAAATAAGGCAGCATTTCTCAAACTGTTTTGCTTCCTGTCTGCCTTTCAGCCAACTTGGTTCACTTGTGCTGTCCTCCCTCTGACTGCACTCTGTCACAGTGTCCTAACCCAGGCTGTGCTTTCATTTTTGCCTCTCGTGCCTGGAAGCATTGTTCATTTTCTTTGTCTGGTGCCTCTATTTCAGAGATTCCTAGTCTGTGTTTTAAACACGTTGCATTAAATAAGAGAGGCATAAGAGCAGTGGAGAATCCAGTTTCCCTAATGAGTTCCAAGTAGGAGCACTGTGGAGAAAGTAGCACTGAGGTGGGCAAGTGAGGTTAGCACCAGCAGCACAGGATTTCCTGGTGTACAGAAATGTACATGTCAGTACAGAAAGAAAAATGAGCGTAAGCTCCTCTGACACCTTGATGCTTCTGGGTGACCAAAAGGACACAAATCTTAAAATACTTAGGTAAGCTTTGTATGTTTTATTGTTTTTGTCTCAATATTAGGGTAGCTATCTCTGTAAATTCCTCTGGAGATATGGCGCTGTAGTTTTTTACTGCTTTATATCTAGCTGAGATAACACCTTGTCCGTAGGATGCACATGTATGCAGTGAACCTATGATTCAGTTTACCAGCATGTGAAAAGTGCACTGTTGCTGTGCTCAGAGTTTAAATCAAGACCATATATAAACTTTTTACTTGGCCTAAAAATAATTGTACATTTAGAAAAAAAATACTAATAGCAAAATGAATCATTTGAATCCATGTTTTATTACCTTGCCAGAAATCTTTAAAATATTGTTTTGAAAATTGTCAGCTAAATCTGTTGTGTCCTTGCTTTACCCATTCACTTTAGGTGTAATATATCACATTATTGGAAAGGATCCTTTCTTGTATTATGAACAGTGTCTGAGATCATCAGTGCTGATACTGGGTTCATAAAAGAAGTAGTCTAGGATAATGCAATATTTGTTTAGTGAAATCACAGAATGAAAGTATCAAAAATCTTTTCAGTTATTATTAGTGTTCTGACAGTGGTAGTGTTAGACAAGGCAAGCATTAAACTAAAATTCACTGGAACTGACTCCTTCAGTTGAAGCAGATGTGTTCATGGCGGTACTACTCAAGCACTTAAGCTCTGATGAGATACTTTGTTTCTGAAAAATGTCATTGTAATGGGTAAGGCAAAAGTAACTATCTAACTATCTTTTTTTTTTTTTCTTCTTTGGTGTCTGCATCTGGCAGGAAGCCTACTTTCTGCTAAAATTCTGTGGGAGAGGAATTATATAAGAAGATATTTATTTTTAATTGCAGTTGTCACATTAAGCTGCAGTGTTACTCACCAAGCAAGAAAAGTATTAGATAATGTGTATAAAAAGTAGAAAATTTTGTCTTAATTTCTCAAGACGTTCTATTTAATTTCTTTCCAGAATTGCCAGGATGTACCTTCTGTCTTGAATATTGATGGAATTCAGAAATTTGTTCTGTTTTCACACAGCTGCTTACATAACGCGTTACCATTTTTTTCCCCTCTGGATTCTTTGTTGTTTGCTTGCACATCCGTCTTTACTCAGACCTGCCTGGTCAACCTTTCTGCTTTTATCAGGAAGGTTTTGCTTCTGTCCAAGAAGAACCTGTATGGATAGTGCTGCTGCAGAGCAGAAAGGCTTATTCCTTTAACAAAAAATAGCTAATTCTGGGTTTTCCTAAAATTGCCTAAACTTACTGAAGTTGTAATCAGTGTCTTAAAAGAGAAAAGACAGACATGAGAAGTTCATTGGTATTTTAATAGCATGGCGTATGGAATGTTTTAAAGTGTTTGCTTGCAATTGTACTGTAGGAAAGGTTTGAATGGATAAATCAAATGCAGGGACTGATGTGAATTAGTAAACACATAAAAATAAAAACTTTATGAGGACTGGAGTTTTTTTCCCCCAGCCTAGACTTCCACTTTCTTAATACCATACTGCTGTTGTGGTAAAAGTGTGCCCACTTCTGCAGACCTTTTATGGGTTGCTTATGATAAATAATTTTTCTCAACTTATGGTCTTCAAGAAGCTGGTGAGAATTTGTTTTGCTGAATGTTTGGCAGAAGGAGGAGAAAGTTGTCTGCTTTTCATAGAGAAGGCCAGGTGGCAAATACAGTAAAAATGCTTTGGTTGTTCAGGTATTTGCTGGGCTATCAGCAGTGTAAAAGCTGAATGTCCCTTTGAACACAAATAGATTATGTATTGAACACTTTTTTTTCACTCTGTAAGTAGTGCAATAATTACTTTTTCTTGTCTTTTCTGCAGGCTTAATTTTCTTGCTGATTGCTACAGGGAAGTCAGTTTAAGGAAGCTAGAATTGAATTTTCTTTTGAAGGCAATAGTTATACTTGCCACTTTTAGAGAATTCTGTTCTAAACCTGAGCTACTGCCAAGAAAACTGTCCTCAGCTCCAATGAGTGTACTTTTGCTGGTTTTCTTTTGATTGCTCCTGTGGAATATGCTTTCTTGTGCTCTGAGTCCCTCTGCTAGCAGTATGTTTCTAGACAGTTTGGAAGAGGACAGTAAAAATCCTGGAGGACAATAAAAAGAGGACAATAAAAAAGTTGCTGTGGTACCAGTGGAACTGAGCACTGCGAAGGTGGGTCAGCCCTGGAGTACAGCAATTTGTTGGAGTGGCACAAGGAGGCTGATTGGTGTGGCCAAACCATAGCACTTCAGTACAGAGATGATAAAAGGAAATGTTCTCGCGTAGCTTCTGCTGTTTGAAGTGCCCTGTTAGATATCACTGTGCCAATAGCCTAAATTGTAGCTTTGAGCAGCTTTAAGTGTCTTGGATAGGCTGGCGTAGCAAATAGCAGCAGTAGAAAGGCTGCAGTGTCAAAGATCCCAGCAGCAGCCTCAGCCTTGCTCAGCTCTGGGGTTGCTGCTGAATGCCTGCTCCTGCCTGCAGCTTGACCTGCCTGGCACTGAGGGTGTTTCAGCCAGAGCAGGAGCAGAGCGCCTGGTGCTGTATCTGTGCCCTGGCAAGGTTACTGTCACAGATTCAAGTGCTCTGTTTGGATATTGGGTGACTGAGCTGTACCACCTGTCTGGAGTTACTGCAGGCCAGTACTGGGGTTTCTCAGTGTGGGAAAACTTGTCAGTTTTCATTTGCTTCTTCCCAGTTTGTGCATTTGTTCAAGGGAGGAATGAAGGTACCTGGATTCTCATGATGACTCTAGCATAGTGAGAAGCAGGAGTAATAGTATTTTTCTTAATTCTCTAACAGAGCCTGAAGGATTTGGAAAGCTGATGATGTCATCTGAAGGAGTGTCTTGCTAGTTTGTTGAAAATTGGATAGGCTATAATTTCAGGCAAAAGCATAAGATGAAGTAGCAGATATACTGCTGAAATTTTATAGTGTACCTTAAAATGACAGTTGTTCCTGAAAATAAAAGTTTTCCTGGTCAGTCAAGGTATAGCATAAAAACTGCAGGAGGTTTTGATAACGCTGAAGTATAGGCAGAGTTGGAAATGTATTTTTAGAATAAATAAAAACCACAGTTAAAACCTTGGGTAATTTACAGGCAAACTGGACTGAAACTGCCTACAATTAGACATGGATTTGCTATCTTTTTTGTTTTCTGGTATGAATGAATCCTAGAGTTTTTCGTGATGCCAGAAAACCCTGTATAAGATGCTAACCATGACAGCATGAGTTAGGGACTGACTGTAGCAGGAGGATGAGACAGTAACTGGCATTACTGCAGACATTACTATTTTCCATAGTACAGCAGCTGAACTATAAAATACTTTTCCTAGACTCCTGAATGTGACTTTCCTAAATGAAGGCAAAAAAGGAACAGCCATTTAAAAGACAAATCCAAAAAGTTTTGTCTTTTTTAGGCTGTAGCAAGAGGACTTCTGAAGTTTCTGTGTAGCTACCTACTTAAAATTATGAAGGAGGAGCTAGAGCATAGCTAGTGGAAGGAGTTTTATTTTCCCGTTCTCTTAGGTAACTTTTAAAAATTTTTGTAAAAAGAAGTAGCAGTTCATTAATACTTAGCATCTTTAAAGTTTCTTAGGTGTTTCCTTCAAACCTACAGAATATACAAATAATGTTCTCAATTTGGCAACAAAAGTTCAATAATCTTTTTCCCTTGCAAAACTGATGTTTATTGCCACTGAGATATTCCATTTATTTGGTCTCTCACATAGAGTTCTCCATTTGAACTGGTGTTGGTGTTACCCCCAGTGGGCTGATTCATGCAGCTCCAGTCTCAGAGGAGTGCAGCTGGACAGTGTTTCCTTCTGTCTGTGCTGTGCGTGCTACTCATCATCCTCTTCCAGCCCTTCCTGTGGTTACGTATGACTGTACTTCTTTTGCTGTTTCCTGTGCCTAGCGCATGGAAATGGCTCACCAGGTTATGCAGTCTGTTTTGGAGGGAAGATTCCTGTTCTGTTGAAAATTGAGGGTTTATAGTATGCATTCCTTAAGCTGTGCCACTGAGTTGCATTTTATTTCCTTTGAGGGTTAGGGTCAGGAAGTCGTTTCCGGGTGTCACCACCTGGCTGCGAGTCCTCCCAGAAGTTCAAGTTGGATAGTTTGGTACAGGATGTTCCTCTGAGTTGGATGTGTGCCTTCCTACCATGAAGCTGCCCATTACTCACGCCTGTTGGCTCGCAGTGGCCTGGCCATACTGATGAGTGCCTTTATAATTTACTGTGGGTGCTTTTACAGAAGGTTCATTTGAACTGCAGCTTGCATACCATTGTATGCATACCATTTTTCCCCTGTCGAAGTAATACCTGCTTGAAGGTTTTGTGTTAATTATGACAGCTTCTTGTTTTCTTTATAACTTTTTAGTATTGAATTTATTTATATGTGGTTAAAGTTTTGTATGTCGGACCCTTGTTTCAGTGGGATGAATATCTTCTTGCATCTTTCACACTTGCTTTCAATCTAAGGGATTTTTTTGGCTACATTTCAGGAAATTGTTGCCACTTGACAAAGAATGAGATGATGAAAATTGTCTTAAGCTCTTAAGGAAGCATTTAAAGTGTTTGTGCTTTAAAGAGTTTGAGATATTTTCAAGTGTGCATTTTCTATGTGTTACCCTTTAAAAGAACCAGCGCATCCGGTTCCAGACTCTACCTAACACATATATTTTCATGAAGGGCATGCAAGAATATGGGTCTTCATAAAATAAGCTTGCCTTCTAGCTTTTTAAATGGATTTATTTTCTTTTTGATATCATTATTGTCCTTGTTATGCTTGTTTCTGAAGTTCAGACTCCTCATTGCTTTTCTGCATTTGTGCTGTAACTTCATGCTACAAATGCTCTCATTTAGCAACCTCTTTCATTAACTCCCTTTTTCATGGTATGCACTATTTTGTTTTTGGTTGTTTTGCTGAGAAAACAGTAGTACCATATTCTGTTCCCCTCTGGGGAAAAAAAATAAAAGTCAATACATATAATAGATCTTAGTGAATAAACCCATGGCTAAGGAAACGTTTTCTGAGGCTTTATTTTTTTCTCTTTTCTTTTTAGTTCCCGGAATGGATGGTGGTGGGTTAGCTGATGCTAATCTGACAGATTCATACTTTAGCACCAGCTTCATTGGCGTTAATGGATTTGGAAGTCCTGCTGAAACCAAGTATCCCATGATGCAGGTAATAGCAGTGATTTGTATAATGTTTCATTAGTTCCAGTGTTCTGGTGTTACACCAAAAAGGGAAAAGTGCTCAAGAGGCAGGACAAATGGAGCCTTCTGGAATGTATCATCTTGTATGATATACAAATGATACATTCACATTAATTTTGCAAATGGACATGAAACAGTATTATTGCTTTAAAATTAATTTGGTTTTATTTGCATTTACCTGAGCTGTTGTTTTGAGCTTTGCTGCATACATTAATTCTGTGTTAGGTTTCTTTTCTGAATGTGACTTTCTAGATTTCCTTTTAGGCTCATAGCTTTTGATAGCCTTTTGCTAAATATATAAAGTTCAGGTTTTAAAACTTTTCAAAGACCCAAAGTCATTGAAGGAAGATGTGAACTGTCAAGCCTGAAATTGCTAGGCAAAACTTTCAGAATTTGTCAACTCAGACTCTGGTGTGGTATGTTGAATTCATATTTAAATGTCCTGAAATGTTTCCTTGTATTTATAGTGTTCTGTAGAGGTTGGCATAGGAACTCCCATGAGGTGGAATTTATTGTGTAGGTAGTATTATGGAAAATTTGCAACAAAAGTCTGTCGTATTTAAAACCTAAATGAATATCTACTGAATTAACACACAAAGTATTACAATAATTCCCTCAAAATGTTATGCATTTTAAAAGAAGCACAGTCCCTGAAAGAAGATGGTCTGTCCTGTAGTAAACAAAGCAACCTCTGGTAAATGAGAGAGTATGAGTCAAACAGTTCACACTGAGTCCTGACAACAACTCTCTTCTTTTATATCGAGGAAACTCTCCTTGTGAGGTTACTTTGATCTCAATTGTGGCTGTATAATGGATTGAAAAATAACTCAGCAAAAGGTGGGAATTAATTAGGTGTGTTCCTTTTTTTTCTGTTGGTTGGTTCGTTGTTTTTTTTTGCTGCATGTTTTCAAGGAGACTGGATTTTCTTATTCGACAGAATTGCAGAAGTATGGAAATGTTTTCCTGACAATTATGCATGATTTAAAAAGAACAATTTTAACCTCTGATTCTGAAGTGTACTATTGAAGCTGACAGTTACAAATTTTTGTATAACTGAGGTCCTATAATTTTAACACCAAGTCATTATGTTTTGTATCCTTAAACTGTATTCTACAGAAATACTAGTGTCTTTCTAAACACTAGTTTTTAGGTATAACTGTTTCTTCTAGAAAGACAGACATGCAAGTAAAGTATGCGTCTAACATGAATGCTCATGGGATTTTTAAAGACTTTACTAATGCCTGAGATTACAGTCAAGGCATTATTGTTTCTCTTTGGGAAGAAATCAATGTGCCTCTTGCCCATTGGAGGACAAGGAAAATTACTTTGGAAGTAGGATTTTATTGGTGTTGAGAATGTGCTTACAGGCATCAAACTACAGTTTGAAAAGCATTCCTGTATTGATTTTTTTCCTTTGAATCCTGTAATTTAAGTTCTTGTTTACAAAGGTAATGCTGTCTGTTTTGATTGTGTGTCAGCTTCTAGGTTAAGTACATACTGATAAAGTTCAGCCACGTGGAATGAGATTTTCTGTGTCATTCAGCCCTGTAGAGAACAAGGCAATGGAGAAATTTTAGTGGGTTTGACTTCAAATAATACTAGTCATTTATGGTTTGGAATAGAGATTTTGAATCTGGTAGATTGGTTATTGTGTCAAGGATCTACCTCTTGCTTGCTTTCTCTGAAAATTTGCACAGATTTTGTCAATTGATTAAACCTTTGCAGAACTGGTTTATATGGATCCACTGGAGACTTCCTAGATGTTAAATAATTTCCCAGAGATGTAATCTGCACTGACAAGTTCTAGCTTGAGTACATTTTTGTAGTTGCAGCTCTGGCATAATCTAGGCCTTGACTGAACTCGGAGCAGGAACACTGATCAGCTTCATTTCCCTCTTACCTTTCTTCCCCTTCAGACTGAAGCAGCATGGAAGTGGATCTATATTTAATGAAAGAGCTGTATCTGTGTTAATTAGAGCAGAGGGGTGAGTGAGGGAAAAGAAACTTATACTGTGGGCTTAGAGAAGCTGAGCTGAAGATAAGTAAAGAAGAAACCAGGAAAGATTGAGCAAAGGGACTGAAGCAGAGAGGAGATCTTGGCGGGGCACTCACAGAATGGGGACTGGAATGGTAGAAATACAATACACAGAAACTGAAAACAAATTTTCATAATGTAAAGGTGGGACAAAGTAGGGTGGAGAGAACAAATCCATGTTCCTATTTCTCTCCAGGTTCTCGAATCAGACTGAAGATGCTAAAAGTTTAGTGTTCTGCCATCAATGAAACATCAGATGTCTACTGTAAAATAGTTCATTAACTCCCAGTTTTGCTTTTGCACATGGAAACATCGGTTCCATCTGAGTTACTTTGTCATCTCTGGTGAATCTGTGTAGTTCACAAATAGATGCAGTGAGGCAAGCTCTTCTGCTAGTTTTTTAAAGCTGGGAAATTGCACAAACATGCAAGAAAACACACTAATAGAAAAACAGTAGTAAGATGCAGCAAGATGTTAGGAAATGGTAAGTTTAGGTTGCTGTTGCAGCCTTGCAGTTATATTTAGAGGTCATAATGTTGCGTAATTTTTTTTCAGTGGGAAAATTATTAGTGGGACTTTCTTAGAACACAAGATGTGTGGTACATCCATGTGTATTGAGCATCTGTTTGATACTTGATTAAATGTTCATCATATGGTTCTGTGCTTTATTCCTGCATGCTGTTTGCATCCTTGTGAAGACTCTTAGTTGGCAGTGCACTTTTGGGTACCATTACAATTATTCCATCAAACTTCATGCAGTGCTTTCTGTATGAAACAGGGAAGTAGTCTAGATTTTATGGATGCATAGGATAAAAAAGGATGGCAATTAAACAATACTGCAACAGTGCTGGCAAACAAGAGACCTGAGTTTTTGAAACTAATCTTTACAGTTGGAAGGTCAAGAATGCAACTAATGACCACCAGTAAAATACTTGGTTCAAGTTGCTTAACTGATATCACTCTAGCAAGGATAGTGAAAAAGTCAGTCTCTTCAGGGTATTTCTCATTTCTGTTACCATGAAATAATCTTTCTGCTGTCCTTGTTTTATTCACTATATATCTCTCAACATAATCGTCAGGTATTCAGTTGATGAGTTGTCTTGACCATTCCTATCTAATCTCCAGAATGTGTTTGTCATGTGCAGGGCATAAAACAGGTTTGTTGAAAAGTGTATGTGGTTGCATGTGTTTGGGTTATCATAATGCATATATAATGGAACCAGACTGCATCAAGCAAATCTATATCAAAGTTTGCAGTTACCACATTTTTGTGTGCAGTGCCTGAGCTCTAAGACTCAGTGTTAAGTAAGCAGCAGAAGGGAGGAAAGTTGATTTTATCATGATGAATTGGGAGTGGATGTGCTGCTTTGACCATAAATAATGTATATGAATAGTTGTCAACATTTCTGTAGAATGGCTATTTCTGACTTTCAGATTTCATTTATATCTGTGGAAGAATATTTTACAAGATCTTGAACATATCATTGGGCTTACATTAGTGATGAAGATGCAATTAATGGCAATATTCTCTTTGCAGTGTGGAAAACAGAGTAAAAGTACATGGCACAGCTCATAAGAGGCAGGATTTTTGAAGTGATTGTAATTCTTCCATTTTCTTCCTTTCTGAAAAATACCTCTTTGCCTCATCCTTCCACTCCTCTTACTTCAAAGGTCTTTGCTGATGGTCAACATTTCATTGCCCCCATCATCTTCTGTTGTTACTTAGTTTCCTATTGACTAATAGTCTTCTGTCCTCACTGGTTTGTGTTTTTCCATAAGACTGTTTGTTTCACGTCTCTTCTTCCCTGAATCTGCATATACTTTCATACACTATATTAACAGTTTTGTTTTCCATCTTGCCAAAGCACTTTTTTTCTGTTTTCCCCTTCTCTCAGTGATACTAACTGACTGCAGAGCAAGCCTGTGCAACACATGGTCCACAGGCTGCATGCTGTCCTCAAAGCTGTTTTTTTTTTTCTTTTTGCCATAGCAGCAGCTGCCAAGAGACAGTCAGAGGTGTGGTTCAAAAGGCAGCTCGCGGCTTTTGGCTTTCCCAGCAGTGAAGAGGCAGGAGCTGGCTGGCTGGGATGCCTCTAATGCTTGGCTGTTTGCTCAGTGCATGCCACTTGGTTGGCTGGTGTCACTGTTCCTGTGGCATTAGTGCTGCCCTTTGACTAACTCGACCAAAGATGCAGGTGGCGTGGAAAGAAGCTTTAACAATATTGTGTTGGGCTGCTGAAAGGCTCTTATAGCAGGATGAGGCAGAGAAGTATCTTGATGTTAAGACTTCTCACTTTTTATTAGAACTGAGCAGCTTGGTTGTAAGAGCATATAACAGTAGAAGGTGCCTTCATCCATGGTGCTTCACAGGAGTCTGGTTTTCTTTATTTTGATGGGATGAGATTTATAACTATGTGGATTCCATTGGACTGCAGGTTATATAGAAAGGAAGAATCTTAAGTTCTCAGTAAATCATCTTAATTGAAATAGGAAGGGAGTAACAGTCTTCAGCATTAAAATTGGCAATGCCAAGCAATGGAAAATTGGTTTTGCTTGCTTTCACCATGCAAATGTTGGTGTACTAAGCATTCTTGAATAGCCTGAGAAGTAGCAACCATGCTTACTTCAAAGCCTTGCAGCTGAATAAACACAAAGACCTTTGTTGCCATTGCTGCATCTGCCAACAGTCGAGTAATAAAACTCTCCTTATAGCACAGAAGCTTGTAAATGTCTTCAGTTTTAACTGTTGAGAGCTGAGTGGAACTACAGATGTGCTATTTTAAATATAAAATTATGCTGTTGTTTTCATAATGCTTTCTGAAGAAATCCAGTTGCTTTCGTTTCAGCTGTTGAGTGGGTCATTCTGTAGATGGTGTCATGTGTGCTGTCAAAGACAGGTTTTAGATTTTTTAAAAAGAAAAGCAAAAAATATCACCCTGTGTAGGTCACAGAATCTGACAACTAAATAAGGTCATAGCCAAACAAATAAATCTTAATCTTTTGCAGAATGACTGTTTGTACTCCAATCAACATTATTCTGAAAATTTTAAAGAAATATTCTGAAATACAATTCCAGTAAAACAGTAGTAAGATGAAGAGACTAGATTGTGACATACTGCAAAATATTTTCAGGTTGTATGCTTAGCACTGTGGAATGACCATTAGGAAAATCCTTACTTTTTCAGGATTAGGGCATGGAATATAGAGAAAAAGAGGAATAAATATAATCTCTTACATATTTTGGAGAAAAGAAATGGCAGAGAAAAAAAAGGAGAACCAGTCACTTCAAGATAAGTGTTATAAGCTATGTAAAACTAGATCTAATTGTCTGCATCAAAGTTTTATTCATGCTTTATCTTGATGAGAACTTTGTAATATACACTTGAGGGAGATGAAATTAAAGCATACTTGCCTTAAGTGCAGCTATAATCTTGGGGATTGTTACTGAGTATTGAAGGGTGGAGGCAAGGTGGTATGTTCCTTTTAGAAAGTGGGAATGTTTGTTGTAACATTTTTCTTAGTGTACTACACAGAGGAAGTGGACTGCCTGAAGTAAAACGTTGCTAAAAGGTCAGGGGTGGTGATCCTTCCCTTCTGTCCAGCAGTGGTGAAGTCACACGTGGAGTGCTGGGCTTCTCAGTACGGTGGAGACAGGGATGTATTGAAAAGAGTCCAGTGAAGGGTCACAAAGAGGATGTGGGTCTTGGAGCCTCCCTCCTGTGAGGGAAAGCTAAAACAGAAACAACTTTTAACTTCCTTTAAAGGGAGAAGGGCAGGACATATGCCAGCAATCCTAGTTGAATTTTGAGTACCGTTTAAAGAACCTCAGCAAATCATAGCAATAGGCAGGTAGAGAAAAGAAGTTTGTGGAAATGAGTGTTTTACTTGGTTATCAGAAAGTTGACTTTCTATGTTAACTCCCATATGATAAAAGCTCTGATGTAGTAAAACAGTCTGAAGTTCTCATATGTGTGTGCTTACATTCTCTGTCAGGCTTAATATTTAATTTTCTTCCTTGTTAATGGTTGCTTTTGTCTTTCTGGAGCTTTCATCCCTTGGGTTTGAGCTGCTTACAATCTTCTTGAAATTGAGTTTGTGTGAAAAATAGTTCAGTGTCATTAGAAGAGGTTGATAAGTGTTATTTAAAATCAAAGCTGCCTTCAGGAAACCACAGCAAACAGCTCTTGTGTGTTCTTCTAATTTTTTTTTTTTCTTTCAAGACTTTTTTGGTAAAAATGACATACAGGAGTAGCCTTCATTAAGACTAAATGCATTTGGGTAGTGGCAGAAATCTTAATATTAAAACAGTTTAAAAAGCCTTTACTGATTACATGCAGGTCTTCTATGAATAATGTTAAGGTAAGAAACTTGTGCATGTGTAGTAAAAGTGGCCAAAATGAAAAATTCATGAATGTGATGGAGGTTTCTAACTATTCAAGGTGCAGGTTACAAACAGTTGTTAATGCAAAGGCTGCCCAAGCTTTGGTTTTTCAGAAACCTTGTGTGTGTAAGATGTGTTTGCACCTTGAATGGGAACTTGACTTTGTAAAAGCACAGCTGATGCTCACAGGTTTGGGTTGCACTGTGCTTTCAGAATCCAGAACAATATGCTCTGTTGCAGTCTGCCTTGTGTGCACTGTATGTTCTCAGTGATTGTGTCAGCCCAGGTTTTCATCATTGCAGGCTCCTGTTCCCGTTGAAAGTCTGTTGGCTGAATATTTAATTCCTGGACCTGAGGATGGTGAATATTGATGGAATAAAAGTGCTTTGTTCCACGTTTAACCTATGCGTTTAATACCGGCTTTGATACCAGCACAGTTCTCAATATCATATTTAGTCTTATTTCAAGAAATCATGACCTTTTGCATTAAAGTTATTATTAAATCTGGTATTATAAGTGGACATTAATACTATTTTTTTCTTCACCTGCACAAATCTTGTGCAAATCTGAAAGGTTCCGTTTAGGAAATTTCTTCTTAAACCCCATTGTTTTATGAGGATCGGTGTGGATGTCTCAAATGCCTAAAAAACCTTGCATAATAGGGATGCTTTTAAAATTTTTGTGACAAACTATTCAACTTCTTTCCATTGCTTAGGAAGGGAATATGATGTATGATTACTTGAGCTACTATAATATTTTGGTGTATGTTTATTCTTATTTTGATGATTGTGAGCAATTGGATGAGTGTCCTTGAATTTGAACAAAGTTTGTCAATTTAGTGTGTGCCTCTCAAAGCAGTATCTTGTTTTGTAAAAATAAGTCGACTTTGTTTCATCATGCCTTTGGTGTATAGAATTGTTTATCACTTAAGCAGTTAGTGATGTATGTATTGTCTGGTCAGTATGTTTGGGAGAAAGAGACAGGTGACATCAAAATATAGAAAGAGCACATGGCAAACAGCTTGAAGTCTTGAAAAAGTTGCAGGTTTATGTGCTATTTATGTGTTGTAAGCATTCCATGTGAAAGCTACTTTACACCATCTATTCCTTTAGATACAGGTTTTAAAAGCAGCAGCTCCTGGTGATGTTTGTGGTGCTCTGAAAACTGCAAGTGATGGGAGTCTTGAATTGCAGTAGGTTTACAGTTCTACCATAATGGATAGCACTCCCGCTTCTGTTGGTTGTCCTCTGTTCTTACCAAAATTATTCCAGAATATTGATCTTTGTGGTCAACAATTAGATGAAATGGCAGTGAAGTATAACATAGTAAGCTTCCTGCCATTTGCCACCAGCATTGAGACTGGCTATGGAGAAATATAACTGTAAAGAGCAGCTCCAGTGACCAGTTCTGAGTCAGTTTGTGTCTAGACTACTAAATGAAACATGCCTGGAAACTTTCCTTGATGCTTAGGGCCAGCTGGCACGAAAGTGCCTGTTTGTGCTGGTGTGTGCTCACCCACTAAAGCAGAGTCTGCATGCAAACCGTCAATTTGAAGGATTCTCAAACCTTTTCACTGCTGAATAGTGCCTGGAAATTGGCTGGGAGACTCTGGGTTGATGTGGGCCAAAAGCATGCCAGGGAGTATTTTAACAAATTAGTGGTTGTCTCTCTCAGTGATCAAGAACACTTCCTGACCTTGCCTTCCTTTTCTTCTCACACTTTTTCTTCCTGTTGGGGAGCTGGTGAAAGAAAGGTGAAAGAATAAGCAGGAGTAAGAAGACCCTTTAAAACTTCTCTATGAAAGAAGCAGTAGCTCTTAGAGCAGCACTGCTTCACTTTAGTGAAGTTTGTTGCTGGCTAATATCTTTAGAGGAATGCAGGAGAATCGAGTGGAACCTAGGAGGAGTGTTAGAAGGGTTTCAGATGTCCTGCTGACTTGGAGGAATCGGATGCTTTGCTGAAAGATCTCAAAAGGTTCTTTTATTTTAAAAGAGTCTATCAAATATTTAAGTATTTTTCATTGGAGAAGTTTCATGTCATGGTGATAGTATTTTAAAGGGAGTAGTTGTTTCAGGAATGCAGTGTGAAAGACTGCTTTAAAGAGATAAGTAATTGTCTTATCTAATGTTGTCACAACATGCAGGAAGAGAACCATAGGCTTGGTCGCTCCTCTTCATTTAGAAGAAATTAATGAAGATAGTGTTTTCATTTGAATATACAGTAACTTTAGGTTTGAATTTCTGTTGTGCAAAATCGTTTATTTTACTAAACATTTTTGTCAATTACAAGTCTGTTTGCTCACTGTGTTTACTAAATGGGGAATGAGCACAAGTTTCATGGGCTACCCTTAAAACTTTCTAAAGGTCATCCCCATTGCCCTCACTTAATCTTTAAGGCTTTATTTTACACGTACACTTTCATCTTTTGTTTTTACAGAGGATGACAAATAGCAGCAGCTCCCCTAGCCTTCTCAATGACAGTGCCAAGCAGTATGCAGGCCATGGTAAGTATGTTTCAAGTAATACATATAAAAGTATGTTGGCAAATTTGAGAGATTGACAAAACTGAGGCTTAAGGGAGTGCTACTTGTTCTCAGATTTTGAGATACAGCAAAACTTTATTTTTTAACAATGGTATAAGGAACTCATAAATTTTTAGCTTTCTCTTTGCTGTAGGGGAAAAACTTAGTCATTATCAGTCTTGTCACTTCAAGTGAAATGTTAGTTTGGATATCCACTGTAAAACACCGATAGCTTAAGCATTTGTGTTGCTTCACTATAGTATCCCTTTTTATGATGCTTCTTGGGTAAGTTATTGTGTGGGATTAGTGTACAGGTGTTTTCTGTTAAATTTAGGGTGTGTGGATTTTGTGAAATGTCACATAACTGCTGATTTTTAATAGCTATTCAGTTTTGTGTTGCAGGCAGTACTTTGCCTCTTATAATTTTTTTCCTTGCTATAGGAACATGTTTTATATACATGGTTTTCAGCTGAAGAAAATGTCTTGATAGTATTGAGCTTTGTAATGTGCTCTTCAGAATCACTACAGATTATTTCAGCTGTGGTTGTTAAATTAAGAACTTTAAAGAAGGAGGGTACTGCTCCCTTATGGCAAGGGCATACATTTAAAATAAATTTCTGCTTTGAAAATTGCTGTTGAAATTATGCTAGAACTCCATTTGCATGTCTGACCCTGCAGCTAGTCTACTTACTAGGATTATAATTTAGGCATGGTAGTTACTACTATAAAATTAACTTTCTTGAAAGACACAATTGGTGGGTATTTTCTAGTTTTTTCTTCCTAGTTTATTTCCAGTAGGCTTTGAGATTAACTCTGCTTCTTTTGTCCCACTGAATAATTAGCTATTCAAGGCAGTGGAGGTCTCCAGTTCTAAATGCAGTCAGAGTTTGACTGTGATAGGCCAAATAGTAATGGTGATGCATGTCAAAGAGAGAAACCACACCAACTTTTAGAAATCATTTTAAATTTTGTCATATCTCAGATCCTTCTCCCTCCCTCTCCCTGGCTCTGCCAAGCAGTGCTTAATTTGTAGAATTGCCCTTGTAAGGAATACTTATTGTTGAACAAATGCAAGATAAATTCTCTGTTAAGAATTTAATGTTGAAGAAAGTGTTTCATCAAAACACCAATGTTTACAGCCGGCAGTCATCTGCCAATTTGACAGTTTTAGCCATGTAGTTTGGAGTTTTAAGTTGCATCTGTGAATGTTGTACAGTTTGTGATACTTCCACTTGGAAAAGATGAATAGGAACAAAAAAAAAGGCAATAAAAAGTTAATGGAATGTGGACTTCTGCTATCCTTGATTTTGATTTAAATTTGATGTGCAGAACAGTGACAGGACAAGCAATAGTCACATCATTATTTGTAAGATCGTTAAACAGAAGATTGCTAATATCAGGTAACTGGAGATCATAGAATCATAGGATCATAGGATCTTTTATGCTGGAAAAGACTTTTTAAGATCCAGTCCAACTGTTATCCCAGCGCTGCCAAGTGCACTGCTAAAGCTTTTCCTCAGTACTACATTTACACAATCCCCCTAGGGATGGTGACTCATGCACTTGCCCTGGGCAACCTCTTCCAATGCTTGTCAGGCCTTTCAGAGGATCTCCTGGTGAATTGGAAACGTTGTAATGTATCATCTACAGGGTTAAAAATGACATGCAAATGTAAGGAGCACTTAGAACAGGTTTTCTGATCAGATGAAGGCTGTGAAATGTTAGGTAGCCTTTAAATAGTGTCAACAGCAATTAAACATACTGAATTCTGTTAATGAGCACCATTTCAATTAAGCAGTTGCACAGAATCTAATAAATGCTGGGAGTTTTAGCAGTGTGATTGCTAAACTTAGCTTTGTCAAAAGGATTTTTTCCATACAGAAGTAAGTTAAAAATATAAAATTTCTTTTAGTAGCGTGTATATATGTAACACCTTGGTTTTACATTGGTTTTATAGATCCACTAACTTCACCAAATTCATCCTTGTTTAATGACTTTGCTGCCCTCAGCGTATCTCAAAGGAGAAAGGTAGGCAACAACTAAATCATAAGTAGCATATTTATGTATGAGTTGACAGGGAAGAAGATCTGGAATAACTTGAAATACTGCATGAAATAAGGATAATTCTTCTGATGTTACTAGATTTATTTTAATGTGTTGCTGCTGATATAAATAAGATCTTACTACTTCATTTTTGCTACATCAGATCAGACTGCTGCTGCTGATAAGAAATACTCCAGGCACTTGTAAACTAAAGTTTATAGAATATGAAACTTAGTATGTAGCCCATTGAATCTGGAAACAAATTATTTTTATTCTAGTGAGGGACATGTGATCTGCAAGCCTTTATGGGAGCAAGTTCAGAATACGTTAAGAATCAATTCTCCCATTTATTTGTACATAATATGATAATAATTAACAGTTTGAAATGCATTTAGATTAAAAGATGCTGTTATCATTGGGAAGCGAGGGTTTGGGGTTTTTTTCCATCCCTCTAATTTGTATTGAGAAATCTTTCTTTTGCTGAGGGCTAGGCAACATCTTCAAACATCTTTGACCTGCAGCTGTGCAAGTTGTGGTGTTTTCCAGCTATACACTCAGAGGCTGAAATAAGAGACAAAATTTTGATTACATGAGAGTTTTGTCTCATTTTCATGAACTGTCACTTACCAAAACCAGACATTATCTTATCCCAACCAATTATTAAGTTTTATTTTCACTGATGACTTTCATGTTCTCTACTTATTAGCCACATTATCCTCAGCTTTCATGTAATAAATAATAAAAGCAAGCTACATCAGTATGTTCTGCATTATTCCTTCAGGTGAAGATTGAGCTTAAAGATAATTGCTATAGTTGGTCCATCACACTGTTTTTTAAATATAAATGGTGTTGTTGAACATTAATTTTCTAATAATATGATGTCTCCAAACTACATGGAATATTATCTGCATTACTCTTTTCCTTAATGCCAGTACAGTGTGCTGGAAGTTGGATGTAAAGAAGTAAAAATGTGTTGCTTATCCCCTTGCTAAGGCTGGTAAAAATGAAAAATAATTGTACATTCCTCCTTAACACAGGCATTGAGAGCCAATATATACACATGTGTATGTATATACCTGGGTGTCAATTTTTGCTTGTGTATGAACCACATGCACCAAAGAAAATAAGCTGTCAAATGGAAGTATTGCAAGAATGACTGCTGTCTCTGAAATTTGAAATTAAGCAGTACAAAGTGAAAACAAACCAATTAATGTTTGCTTGTAAAACACAAATACCTCAAAACTCAAATAGTATTTCACAGTGCTTTCTGACTTAATGCATTCTTTCCTCAAGAAAAAGAAGCAAATTAAGGCACTGGCTGCTAAAATAGTATTAAGAGTAAGTTTTAGCTGTGAAATTCTTTAACTTGTTTTTTTTTTTAGTTAGCATTTCAGCTATAACTGGCATTAATTGAAAGATGTTTGTATTTTTCTTTGCATTTTAATTTACTTTTGTTATGACTGCTATTTTGTAATGTATTATGGTATTAAAGGTTGTTAAGTACTAGTAATGGGGAAGTATTGATAAAATACTACTTGAGCTGTGTAAATCTAGGCATCCAGGCTCCCTCTATAGTCAGCACAGGGAGATGAGTAGTTTAGAAACATTTAGCTTTCTCTGAGAAAAATTCTTTGGAAATGACCAGATGTTGGTGATTGCTTTAAGTGGACAAAAATTTGTGGCTAAAGTTATGAGAAATTAATAAGTTTTGTGACAGACTTTTGCTGCCAGTCAATACATTGCGAGTAGTTGTGATGTAGTTTTTATATATTTTTAGTACCTCTATTGCAATATTCAAATTGTCTGAAGTGATTTTCTTAAACGCACTAAACACTTGAGAGCCAGGTATTTAAAACCTTGTGTGATTCCCCTCTACCCCATTAACTGGAGTTTGTTTAGAGCTCGAACAATGGGGTTTATTAGGCCACTGCTTGGTGCCTGCTGTATAAAGGGAGCCTTGGTGACTAGTTCAAATGTATGTGTTTACAACATCTACTGTTTGAAAAACTCTCCATTATCTTACTAAGAGCCCAAGTCTAAGGTTTTGTTTGTTCTGAACTAGCTGGCAAAACCAGCATTTCCTTCGTTTATCACTGACTTGGAGGACAGATATAATACAGTTGTGGTAAGTGAATAAAGAACAATTGCTTTCTTTTAAAAATATCACAATTCTGATTTGTAATATTTTGAAGTATTAAGTTATTTGGAACTATGTAAAACCTGCATGTTTGTGTTGTGTAAAACTGAATAGTTTCTGTAAGAGCATGTACTATGTAGTTCTGTTAAGCAAGTTTATTGTCTCTGGATATTGCTGATCATGTTATGCTGGCAGCCCTTTAATAATGGGCAAGCCATATGGAGAAATATTTGAGATCAATAAAATACTAAACATAAGTTGATGATTGTAATTCTGAATATCCATACTTTTTAATTAGGCAGTATTTTTGAAGCTAGTTAATATGACTGAGCTGTTTAATTTGCTTTTGATTATTTGATATTTAGAGCCATTCTACTTTCTGGTCAAAAAGTAAGCATAGTCCTTGAATTTTTATGAACATTCTTGAGATAATTATCTCTGTTTAGAAGTTATTAAACTGCATTTCAATTTTAGATTTCAGGAAAGCTAAGATTACTGTTTAAAGACATTTTTATAGGATACTTAAAATGAAATCAAAGGAGCTAAGTATTTCAGTAGATGGAGCCTTGGTGGAGGTTCTGTCAACTGTAAAACCTTCTGGATTTACTGTCTGGTTGTTGTAACTCCACATGCAGTAAGACAAGCAACCCTAAAGTGAATTTCCTATAAGAGATTTTTAGGTAAGTATTAATCTACAATGCACAAATAGGATTTGTGAAGCATGGAACAAAAGCTAGAGTTAGTAATAGACTAACACCCTTTCCCAAGAATAATGATGTCATGCTTATTTCATTTTTTGTCTTCAAATACATGTTATTCTTGTTAAAAATAGGGTGGCATTCTGAACTTGAATTTCCTGGATGTTTTTCCCGAGTTGACTTTAGCCATTGTCTAGAAAAGTGCTCCTCTCTAAACCTGAAATTATCTGTTTGGAAAAGTTCTTGCTTTCATTTTGGTGGTTCTGGTAAACAGTTAATAAAAACTTATGTGACATAACTGATCAGAATCTGTTGTCAAAGACATGACAGGTTAATGCACTAAGACGAAAATATATTGTGAAACATTTGTTTAGAATTGTTCTGAGACTGTTGCCACCAATCCAGGCTAAAAGGTTCCTGTACTTGTCACTGGTCAGCCTTACAGGATAGTGAAAAACAATTACTTTTACATTTTAATTTGTTTTTTCATACCTTCAATCCTCATGAAAACTGAACTCTTAAGAAAAGTTTTTAACACTGGCTTATTTCCATTTCATTTTTTTTAATTGTTCAGTCATACCTAGAGGAGGTCCATTAAGGTGAGAATAACTTCAGTTCACAGGCTGCAAGGCTGAACTAATTGCTGTACTGAACAACTCTATAAACACAATTTTATGCTGCTTTTTTTGGATTTTCAAGAAATTTTTTTCTTGAATGCCTTCCATTGGTTTTAGGTGAGTAAAGGCAAGGACAAAACCTCTTGATTAGAAAGGAAAGTATAAAAGAGATTATCTGAATTCACCTCAAACAGGGTGCAGCTGTTGAGTGCCATCTGTGGAGATTTACAGCAAGGTAGATTGGACAGCAGACTTAATTTACTTTGATCAGCGGAGATAAATGTGCATAGAAAATTATTTGAAGCAAAGACAACCTATAAGCCTAGTCTGCATAAATGCAAGCTTTTTAATGAGTATGAGAAGAGTTTTACTTCTCAAGTTAAAATAAAACAATAAAGATAACTTCAGGTCCTGTCGATATTAAATTCTTCAGACTTAAGCGGTTGCTATTTTATTTTTGTGTCCTGCCTCCCATCTAGTTTTGTTACCTGTTGGGAACCTGTATTTCTCTCCAGCTTCCTGTTTCCAGCTCCATCTTGACACCTCTGATACCTGATCATTATCTAGTTCAGTGGTGTTCATTGGAAAGCTCTATGTGCCATGTCTGGTCTTGCTGAATTTACTTTCAATGAAAATGTGTCAAGACAGTTTTCACCTTTCAGAACCTCCTGCATACAATGTCAGAAGCACGAATCATGTTCTGATGAGTTGAGGGGTAATGATCAAGCATCATGTCACTGTGTTCTGAGACAGACTGCACAGACTCTGTAATGTACCTGGGCTAAATTTATATTTCAAACCTAAATTTTTCCATCTGGGATTTATACACCCATACTACAAAAATAAAACATTATAGTTGGTGCTAAAAAAAGTTGTTGCAGCAATGCAGAAGGACTGTGCTTTATGAGACTAATGAATGTTTGTAGGTAGTACTGTGGTCTAAAATGTTTTCCAAGGATATAATATAATGTAATCTGCTTTACATTTTTTCTTGGAATAGTTAGTTATTGGAGTTGTTCCTTGGTTGTATGCTCTTGCTATCTTAGTTATTACTGTTTGGATAAATATGTATTTTTCACTTCTAAGTGTGTCATGGAAGAATATATTACTCACTTTTATTTTTGTCTGTGAATTAGTGATCATTATGATCCATAAGTCAAATTATAAAAGCCTTTCCCTTTAAAAATATGTAACACTTACATTTTGCTGCCTCATCCTTTTGTGTATTTGAAGTCAAATAACTTCAAATGTAACTGATAAGCTGGATGCATTTGTTTACATTTACAAGCTTTGTTTGATTCTTGCTATGACCAGGTGTATGTTGTCTTCAAGAGTGATTTGCAGTAAAATAATAAAAAAAAATTAAACTTGTGCACATATTAGTTGAAAGCACTATACAAGTATTTAAAATTGCTAGAAATTTTGAGATATTTTAGAAATAGCTAGGCATTTTTAGAAATCATGCCTATTAAAGACCAGAGTAAAAGCTGCATCAGTCTTTAACTCTTACTCTCTTCGTGCACTTTTTGTAAGTAACACAAAAATTTCTGTCCTATTAAAAGAAACCTTTAAACATTAAGAAAATCTGTGTTTTGCCCATAATGTTTAGTAGTGGAGTTTTTGAAAGTACATCATGGGGTGAAGACTCTGACAAGTCTTCACTACAGTTAGAACTATCTGCTTTGATGGTGGTAGGAAAAAGTCTGCTTTTCCACCAGTTTACATCAATTGAACAGAGGATATGAATTTCTTAGTAAAGAAGTTTGTCAATATAATTAAATCCATGCCAGGATTTAAAGTTGTGGTAATTGATACCTCATCCCAGCACACCTATGCTGCAAAATTGATGAGAAAACATTTGACTGAATTATGTCAGTTCTGCTGCTTCTGAACTCTTCACGATTTTCATGCCTTCAGCATATCTGCTCATGAAATAAAAGTTTTTAGTATGTTAGCCTGAAAAGTTTCCCTTGGTTATGGTGTAAAATGCCTGATCTATTGCATCTCTAAAATTTGTTTAAACCAAGAATTTTTTTTTGCAATGATCAGATGCATTGCTCTAGAGTAAGACACATTTCCATGCCAAATGTCACACTTAAGTTTTCTTGGGGTACAAGAATGCATCTTGTTTCTCTCTGTCTTCTGCTTTTCAACTAGTGAAATTCTGACTTCAGCCAAACCCAGGTTTTCATGAGCAATCTCGATGGAAGGGTGTCTAGTCTGTTGAATGCATGTAATATCAATGTATAGTATTCTAAACTCCAAACTTGTAAACATTACAAATGTTAGCATAGTTGTCTTTTTTTCATAAGGGAAAAAACCCTCCACCCAACAACAAATACTAGCCCACCACACAATTATTTTTAAGCTGTTGACCAAGCCCCAATTCAATTTTTTTTTTTAAATATCAAAAATTAAAAAATTGGTTCTGGCCTTCAGAAGCTGAGATACAAAAAACCACAAGTGTGGTCTGCCTGTCTACCAGTTCCTGCTGGTTGTAATAAAAATGGAAGAGTAGAGGGTATTTTGGTTAGCAATTAACCCAATCCATGTGAAGGGGTATTGCAGCTTTATTGGCTGCAAAACTTAAACAGCTCAACTTCACTTAAAAGACAGTTTTTCTTTTTCATATTAAAAGTCTGTTAGGGTATTCCTGGTGACCATAACTCATGTTCAGGTGTAGCACTTAACTGGGTTCAGTAACACACAGTAACAGAGTTGTATTCAAAATTAAGGTACTGCTTAGCTGATTGTGCCTGTAAAGGAGCTCAATGACATATTGAAATTCATATCTATGGTGTGGTGTTTCAACTGGCTTATTCCAGCTTAATCAGTTGTTGAGTGAAAGTAGCAATAAAGACATCAAGAACTTCTATTTTGGTTTTAGTTTTAAAGGCATGATAAAACAGAAATTGCTCCTTTTTTAGTAGATTAGCAGCCTAGCTGAGTGTTTAACCTCTTTTTCTAATGGTCTCTTTGCCATTAATTAAAAAAAAGATTAGACCTTTCAAAAGTGAGCATTGAAATTTAAAATTGTGTCTCACATAACTTTGGTAGTCCAGTAAGTAGTACAAGAAAAGTGTGAGTTGTGTAGCTTTTTAAAATTTTTCTGTCTGAGAATGTAGTATTTTTTTGTGTGTGTAGATGCAGTCAACTCACTGTACAACAGATGAACCCTAGCTAATGCTACTGTGATACCTTTTAGCTATAGTAATTTAGGATAATGCTGCTTCATTTAACCTGTGATGGAGAAGGCTTAAGATGGCTTCTGTTTGGTTTGATAGTAGAAGCACATAGACAGCATTACCATAGCTCAGACTCTTCACAATACTTTGAAACACAATAACCTGCTCATGTGTTTGTGCTAGACTTAATTGGGTAGGTTTTGGTACTAGAAAGGGCTTGTAAATCTAAAATTCAAAGCCTGCTAGAGGTAAATGCATTTTAAGGAACAGAAATGTAGTTTGGGAGCTGAGTGATCCTAAAAAAAATAAGTTGCAGTTCTTCAGTACAAGGGAACTTTGCAGTTGTGTAGCTTGATTTGTCAGCTTATCTAACTTAAATACTGCATGAAAGTCTTTATAATTTGAATGTTTGTAGATATTTTCTTGCTTAAATTTATTCCTCTGGGATAGCCATGGAACATCTTACACTAGAGTTCAGTTTAATCCTGAATTAGAAAAGGGAAATGTGATATTGCCTGCTGTCCTTGAAAAAGGAGGAACTAGGGACAAAGACACTGTTACAACAAAGAGTAGGAAGAAAATAGAGTTGCTGAACACATTCCCAAGGTTCTTGTTGAATGAATGAGAGCCAAGTAATTAAACTGACTTGAGGAATCCTTTCTAGCATGGGCTAGTGAAGTTAAATCATCATTAGTAGTGTTCTCATGTGAAGATACTACTTAGGAGGGACTTGTTTCTGGAGTGTCTCTCTTTTGTTTCTAGTGTAATGTTTTTCAGACTTTAGGGGTTTATCTTTCCTAATAAATGTGCCAACCAGTAGGCTCCTATCATTAATTGCTGGCAGCAGCTTGGTTCTGCAGGGCAAGGGTTATAATTATTAGCTATGGTTGAAAATGCTTGCCCTTCTCACCATGGGGAAAACTAAGCTGTTGCTAGCAGTTAAAGGTAGTTAGCTGTTCCCTGCCTCATGTAAACATTTGCAGCCAGTAATTACTACAACTGAAAAGTTTTTTTACCTCATAGACTGTAGGGAACGCAAAAAACCAATTGTTTTTGTAAACATCCAAGAGAAATTGTCCCCAAGCAGAAAAGTTTGGTTAATTAGTCCAGATTGTCATGCCCTCTGTGTTTTAGGTAGATATATTTACATACTTATATATATATATATATATATATATATATATATATCATATGATATATATGATATATATATATATATATGTTCAGAAATGATCAGTGGTTGATGAGTTCTGGCTCATTTTAAGGTGAAGTGTTTGTGTTGCTTTATTTCCTGCTCTGTGTAGACGTCAGGGCTATAGGAAGGTTGATACACTTACTGAAACTTTTCCATCTATTTGCTTTCCTTTCTGTTGAATTTGTCCTCTTGGCAGATACTGTTTTCTGATTACCTTTAAATTCAGATTGCATTTCTAAATCAGATCCAAGTTTGCTCATTGAGAACAAGTGTTATTTAGAGTGACTTTGGTGCACATGGACTAAAATTTACTTCCAAATGTTAATATTGTCTATTCCATCTTCTAATGTCTAAATAGTGATATCTTGACCTAGTTAATCCCCTAATGTTTTACGATAAGTAATGAAAGGAAAAAGTGTTTCTTTAGACTCATCTAGTGCTTAATTTCATTTTTTTATTACAAGTAAGTAAAGAACTACTACTCCTGGAACATGAATTCATATTGTCTCTATATGATCTTTCATAAAGTCTAGAATACAGTTTCATCTGGTTGTCTGGAATCTGAACTCTGTTGGGACCAAAATAGCCTTCTTCCAGATTTGCTTATTTTCTCTTTTGTTTTGGTTCTCCTTTTCAAAATATTTGTAGACAACCAGTTACTATGGAAGATTAGAAGAACCGTTTGTGAATGGAAGTATGTTTGGGCACTGGTTTGTAGTCCAATAGTCTGAGGCAGACTGTACCCCTGCACTTGGTAGAGCATGGAGGGAGAGAGAGAGAGGGGAAAGCTTCCAGGGAGACTGTTACTCTTCATTATATTGTTTCCAATAGTTGGCCTAAGAAAAATACATACTGTATTCAAACCCTGCCCTAAAGTCCAGTCTTGCTTGAATGTCCAGCATCTCAGTCCTAATGGCTCTGCAGGTTAGGATTTTAGTAGTCTTTCTGATTTACTGAGATAAGTTGCCCAATAGTTGAGTGGTTTTCCAAATAAACAACTAGTATTTAGATTTACCATGATCAGATGCGTGTTTGAAGTGCAGGAGGACTTTTTGCTGCCCATCACAGATTTCTAATTGGTATGCTAAAATTCAGTCTTGTTTATTGTTACTAAGTTTGGTTAACTCCTCCGTAGATTTTATTGCCTTTGTAGTTCACAGTCTGTGTTGGTATCCTTGGATGTTTTTCTCGTTTTGTTTGTGGATCTTGCGGGTTTTTTGGAGGACTTGGTTTGTTTGGGTGTTTTTGGCAGATGATGAGGTACTGTTGACTCTAATGAGTTTTAATTCTTTCCAAAGCTTTCAGCCTAAAAGGTTCTGGGGAAGTAGAGGAGAGAATCTCTTCAGGTTTTGGTTTTGCAGCCATTTTATGGTAGTTTTGTCCTGTGTTTTATAAATTATTTCTGTGTGAGTGGGAAATGTTCTCCAGTTAGATTCTTGCCTTGTTTCCTGAGGTATCATTTGTAAAGTGTGTATGAAGGTACATGTTGCTAAGATTTCTAAGGTGCTAGGTGAAGTAGATACCTGAATAAAGGTAAGTTAAGCTTTGATTACTTAGAGTGCACTATATTGAGATGATAGTTGCACTGTCACATAAAAATGCCCAAACAAAACCCCATAGCAAAAGAAAACCAGCCAACCTCTGCAATTTGATCCAATTGTTGATATAATTGGCTTAAAAGGCCCTGGTCTAAATATGCATAGATGCTAAAATCTTTCTTTTGATGATATTTACTATCTAGGTAGATACACATAGGTTTGAAAGCACAGAGAAATCTTGAAAACTTCTGTACATTACCTGTTTGAAAGTATTTAACAGATTTTCTTTTTTACAGTGTGCCTTTTGAATTTAATGTTCATATCATTCTTTATAAATAGTTCCATTTGTAGAGATCATTGCCAATGTAGTAGAAATGTCACTGTTAATGAGGTGCAAGTAATTCCTGTATGTTAACTTCCTCAGTGTGTTTTATTTTCTCAATTTTATGACAGTTCCTAATGCGTTCGTCGTAGTAATTCTTGTCTGTTTCCACTTAAGACAGTAGCTGAAGTTATTTTTTTTAAGTACTAACCCAAGCAGAAATGTTTTTCTCACTGTTCTGCTGCAATTGGCTACTCAGTTTTACCTGATTTTTAAAAGCAGATTTTCAGGAGATGAGTCATGGCAAATTTAAATTTAAAATTTGTTTGGTAGAAATTTCAAAGAAATTGAAATTAGAAATCATTATTATGATGTGATTGAAGGTATTTATTTTGAAAACATGGATTTTTTTAAAAACAATTTCTCATTTGGACAGAATTTCCAAATTTATGTACATATTTCAGTGGCTGACTTCTAATGGATGGCTTTGCTTACAAATAATTAGTAGTCTCTGAAGTTTATTTTCTTTTAAAATCTTTTAAAGCATTATTTATTGTAACCAAATAGTCAGGATTGAAAGGAAACAGTCTCAGTTAAATTTTACTTGCAAATTGTTTCCTATTCCACCAATCCAAGATCATATCACAGTGCAATAGCTATTTTAGTGTAGCTTTAGATGAGGGTTGTTAGGAGTGGCCTGGTTTCTCTGCTTCTTTTTCATAGCCCAGGAAGTATCGACTGGGAATGCTGGATGAGAGGATAGTTCCGGTGGGATCAAAAGCAAGAAAATCAAAGAACCCTATTGGCTGTCTGGCTGACAGGTGTAAAACAGGAGTACCCATCAATATGGTTTGGTGGAACAGAGTCACAGAAAACAATTTACAGGTAAAATTATTTTTTACTAGTAATTTTTTCCGTATTTTGGATGTTTATTTTCAATTCTGGAAAATGTTAGAAAGAGTTACTCCAAGTATGAGTTAAGATCAAATATTTATTTTACATAATTGACACAGTGGTCCTCTAAGAGTGATTTGGAGATATTTAATTAGCTTCACCCATTGCTGAGTATGTACTTTACTTGATTTTGGTATAATCTGAGGAGAAGGAGTAAAAGTAATCATTTAATGTATTCTAAAAGCAAACAACCACAGCCTTTAATTCTCACCTGAGGAAGATTTTTACTGGTAAAATTAGTGATTGTTGTTAAAATGATTGACACAATGCAAATAGATGCCCTCAGTACAGAATTTGAAGACATTGCCATCATGAAGTATGAATTGCCATCAGGAAGTATAAATTCTTAATTTTTATGTTTTGATAGTTTATACTTGTCTACTTGTTTTGAGAAGTGTATGCTACTCTTACCATTATTTAACTTTATGCCTGAATCTTCTTCAGCTCTGTAAGAGGGGAGTGGTACCGGTGGATTTGAATATCTCTCTACTGAAGTAGTAGGTAATCCTTGGGATGAAAATTAAGGATAATTCTAGCCTAGGATGAATCTGCTTCATGTCCCTTGAAGTGGAATTTAGTTGGAAATTATTGCAGTGGTGGGAGCTGTGCCACTGCTGCTAATACTGTTTTTCACTTGTGTAGTGCTTTTTATTCCTCAGAGATTGCTATTTTAGTCTTCCTATGACGGTGATGTTATTTTTAGTGTTTTCTAAGTGAATGAAGTGGGTAAATTGATAACAGACTTGTAATTAGAACTTGGGGCACTTTGGGGTTTTCTTTTAGTTCACTGAATTTCTGCCATGTAAGGGCCAACATGGCACTTGTACAAGCTCCTTTCCACACTGATACTAGTTTTGTGTTATTTGATGTTTGGACATCTCTGTGTTACTGAAATGAGCAGTCATGGGCAGCGTGATGTAGGCAGCATGATGCTATGTTGGTTAGGGACATTTGAACGTGTCTTGGCCCTTTTGCTGCTGGGGAAGTAGCATAGTCACTGAGGGAGAAAAGATGAAGCTTTAAGGAAACATTGGTAGAAGGACCAGGTAAGCTTGAAGGACAGTGGTGAGACCCTGTGAAGCAGTACTGTTTTGAAGGGAAAGAAGATTCACCAACTCAATTTATTGTGTGTATCTTAGAGTGAATGTAAGTTGTAATTAACGACAGTTGTTTTGAGAAGAGAGAAGCCAAAAATTGGTTTTTAGTTTTCAGGTGGACATTAACGGGCAAAAATGTCCTGTTTGCATCCCTGTCCTCTGTTGTGTTCTCGGTGTACAGTGATACACCAAGCTTTGTTGTTAATCTACTCCATTTAGATTAGACACAAAAGGACTTAATGCTTTTGGAAGCTGGAGAGGCAGGTGCCTGAAACTTGAAGCTTCTTGCCAGGAGCAGTTGTCTTCTCAGTGCCTGTGCACTCTGAAGTGTTGTTCAAAGTGTGGCACAGGGAAGGAAGCTCAAGGTCCCCATGCTTTCTGAGGTTGGCAGTGTTTGGGACTGGCTGCAGAGCACATAGCTTTTGAAGGGTACAGTTCCAGGCTCCTTTGTTGCACCAGAATCCTGGCTACATAATTGATTCAAAGTATGTGTGGCTGAAGATTTTGTATTACATGATACAGTTGTGTTGCTTACCATGGAGATATGGGCTTTAACAAAGCATGTATAAGCACATGTGGTGGAAATATGAACAGAAGGATGTGCCAGCCATAATAAATAAAATTGGAGGAGTAACAGGAGGGATTGAAGAGCAACTGTGGAGTCTGGCAAGACTGAAGAAGGAAAGGTGTTAAAACTTGCATTGTAAAATAATTTAACTGTTACTCCTGCATGGCTATGAATTTATAATCTAAATCTGTTTTGTTTAAATATGGTGTTATACTTAAATTATTAAAAGTGAAGTCTACAGAATGAATTGTACTCTGCATTAAAAAAAGAAGAAAAAACCCAAATCAAAGTTTTTTTTATAGTGATGACCTTTTATTAGGAAATGTCCTGAGCTACTATACTACCACATGATATATATTATAATAGCAAATGTAATCCTCCTTAGAATAGTAGGGATTGATACATTTTAGCTATACAGATTAGTTCTTATTCACCATCGAAACATAATTTTTTTTCTTGAGCAAAAATTAATAATAGAAATGAAGTTTTTCAAGCATGTTGCATTAGGAGCAGAGGCCTCCAAAATTTTAGATGTTTTTACAGTACTTCAAAGGATTTTTGTTAAAGAAACATAAAAATATTCCAAATCTAATTTTAAAGTTTACTTTTTAGTGAGACCTACTTGCCAGTTGTAACAAGACTTTGCTAATAGTTTTGTCTGAGCCTGTGGGCTGGTTTATAAACCAATAAATCTTTAGCCGAGTAATTTTACCCAGTTTTAATTAAATTGACTCTTAATTCTTCTGTGAGAGCAGTAGAGTAACATAAATAATGACGTTGGCAAATTGAAATTTATTAGAGCCTATTGTTGGAGTGATGTGATGACTTGTCACAGTAATTATAATAATGTAGCATGTTACACAAATTCAATGGTGGGATAGCAAGATTTGCTTTGAAGTCCTTGACAACCTCCCATGTCTTCTGGGTTGCTCTGACATCACAAAATGCATATTTTCCTGAAGTCATGGCTCACAAGGAATCTTTGGAGGAATTGCAACAATGCTTGTAAAGTGAATATAGAGCCTCTGTCCATTAAAAAAACAACAAAGAAACCCCAAAACCCAACAACAGCAACAAAATAACATGTTAAACTCAAGAAAGACTTCTGCATGTTTCTGTATTCCTAAGAGATACTATGAAAACCGTGCCAAAAATAGACTGGTAAAGGAGTGCCCTGCTGTATAGCATGGTTGTGGGTCAGTGGTAGTTTTCTGTAACCATTACATGATTATGTAATTTGGGATGTCAGAACAGATCAGCATAAATTTGGAAGTGAAGAAGAACATAAAAAGAGAACAAAGAAGCTTGTATGCAGTTTCTAGCATGGTAAGTACATTAGCACATCCTTCTGAAATCAAATGAGATTGGCCTACTTTTTGAGTTAGGTAGCTGGCTTTGGACTTTGGTTGAATGAGGAACCAAAACCAAGCTAATGAAGTGCTATTACAGCCTCTGAAGCTGATATGGTATCTCTGCTGCTGCTGTACAGCTGTGTTGAGAGATGCTGAATGAGAAATGAGAGAGAGATAGAAGAGTGGTTTTCAGTATTCCTGTGGGATCCCTGCATGACTTTCCAAAGGTTTCATAACTTGTACATCCCTGTATTCAGCTCACTTCTGTACTTAAAGGTACTTTGAGGATTCATTTATTAATTAGTACAGCACTGGGGCCTTACAAGTTTATCACTGAGGAGCGTAAAGACAAATCACGTGTATCAAAGTTTATAGTTGATGAAACAGTAATTTTGATTTTATTTCTGGATTACAGAAATCTGTTGTGTGCAACTCCTTAACATACAGTAATGTCACATGCTGCTGTGTTGTCCTTCCTGTGGTGGTCTTCAGCTTAGGTCCTTGCCTTGCTCTTTGCTTTCATCTATACATTCTCTTAAGGACCCTTTAATTGTTCTGGAGTGTTTTTTTTTTTTTTTTGTGATACTCATAGAATATTTTTTTCCTCCCCTCCATGCTACATTTTAATTTTATTTCATTTTAATACCTGTAAAAGCATAAAAGTCACCAGACAAATTCTGACCTGACTGGTGACACAAATGAGTAGTTTAATAGTCCTGGCCTCCTTTTGTACTTTTTTGGTCCCATCCTTAGTAATTGCATCATGGCTAAAACCACCCTTTATTTGGACTGTATTTTATAAAGTTTTTCATTGTGATGTACAGAAGTGTAGGAATTGTTTTTGTAAGTAGAGCTGGATGGACTCAGTGTTTTTTGGTCTGTCTTCGGAAGTTTCTTTGCAAAGCTGACTGAAAAGAGGCATGGACATAAAGAATCTCAGAGGGGGGTATTTAGATGAAGTTTCTTCATGGAATCATTCTGAGAATGCATAATAAAGAAATTCAGGTAGTAATTAGGGAAGTTGCTTTACTGCTTTAGTTTGTGGCATCTTTTCTAATATATTGGAAGAAGGTGGATGACATTTCAGTTGGCAAGGTTGAGAGGAAAAGGTAATGATGGCAATTTTATTAAAGGTATCAGAAGTCACCTGAGATGGTTTGCTAGAAATACATACAGTAGCTGACACAGCTGTACTTCCTTCTCTTTTATGCTGTTAACTGAAGACATGTTGATTAGCTTTTTGAGATTTTGTGTGTGCCTTTCTATGGGGCATGTGCATTTGAAACTGAAATTAGACTTATTTAACACAGTGCAGACAGTGCTAGTAGGCTTTTTTTATTGTTTTGGGTTTAGAAGTACATTTGCTACTTTTAACATCACAATATTGCATAATCATTACATGATTCTTGCATGTCCATTCTTCTGGTTACTCTTGAAAATTAATAACAGTTTTCAATACCCATTTTCTCTACATATTTTACCAATCCTGATTTATTCTGACTTAAAATTTTAAGCCTCATCTAGCATGAATAAGTTACTTTATTCTGAGATGAATAATGAATTAATAATTAAATGACATTTGTTTAAAAGCTGTATACAAAATTTAAACATAATACAAAATGACAAAAGTGTTTTCACTAAGAAGATCTCTAGATTATTTTCATTCTTATAAAAATTTAAGGTTTTTTGTCATCTTGGGAAGTCTTTCAAACTGTCATCTTACAGTTTTTCCATTAGAGTCTGGTAGGACTTCAGTGGAAAAACTGTAAGAATACTCAGTTGGATTCTAAAGCATGGTTACCATTTAAACAGATTTTCAAGCGTACCATTGATCCAAATGTAAAGCTAAAACTGGAATTTATACTTTGTATTATGAGTTGACAGAGTGAAAGTAGGATGTTTTGAAGGCCAAGAATATAATACTTTGAATCATTGGCCACTAAGAATGTGGCTTTCTAATTTTGGCATATTTGCATGGTCATTGCTATAAAATGGTTATCCACAAAGATTCAAAACTAATTAAGATATTAAATATTAAAAAGTTAATAGTAATACTACATTCCCTCACTTATTTTGGTCACTTGATCTGGCCTCATTATCTTAATTATTTTCATGCAAGAAAACTGTTTTCAGAAAAATTAATATTTTACTTCAGATAAAATGTTTTCCAAAGCATAGAATAACTTCTTTAAGAACTGCAGCTTCACATAGATGTAAGGAATTTAAATGTGGATTGGAGCTTAAGCTTCAAATTGTCTGACAGTATTTGCTAGTTTTGAGCACCAATCACTAGTATTTGCTGTATTACTTTGATTTGTTTATTGTGGATACTGACTGTGGAACTTGAGTATTTTTTTGTATTTAGAAAACAACTTGAAGATGGAAGGGTCTTAAAATTGAAACCAAAAGTTAAATCACTTTTTTTACCAGTGGGAAAAGTCTTGGATTGCAGCTTCATGTTGCATCTCAGCATCACAGAGAAGTAAAACAGGCTTTCATAGTGTAGGGTCTGTCTTCCTGAATCAGAACTGTTTACTCATACACAACATTTTCATCAAAGTTATGTAAAAACAACTTCATCTTAATCAGCTTTGATGCTCATCCTGAATTGTGATATCAAATAATGGAATGAAACTGAATTTCCGTCAGACTTGACCCATTGCAGTTTGTAATTCTACAACATAAACCAGATCAGCCCTAGCAGATTCCTGGATTTAACTCTTTCACTTGGATAAATTAAAACACCTCCCAGTTAAAGTGCAACTCTTTCTTAAAGTGAAGCTGCATTTAAAAATTTTGGTGGTTATATGTAACTTTTACTAGGTAAGTACCTTTTTGCTAGTAAGTAACATTTTAGTAAGTAAGTGACTTTTAGACAGGAAAACTGGTCTATGAAAATTGCAGAATGCAATTAGAAATAAGAAGAATCTCTGTGCTGTAGGAGTTTGAATCAGTAGGTAAAAATTATAAGAGGGGATTTTGGGAAATCTCTCAGTTGCTCTAGGAAAGTCTGAGTTACCTTCCAGAAGATGTCTTTTTCTCTGCTTGCATGCTTCTAAGGGCATGTCCCACCCTTGTCACCTTGACACAGTATTTAGATGTGATAGAGCTGTGGATGTGTCATTGCTACTTTTAGCAGTGGAAAAATGTAGATCGTGTAGTTCCTTGGAATTGTGTTCTTTTAGCAAGATGATGTAAATTCTGTCCCTTGCTCTCCCAGTTGTTTTGTTTGATGGCTATTTAGGTCTATCACTGTTTGGAAAAGTTGTACTTCACCACCTTTGTAATTTTCTTCACTTTCAGTGCAGATTTCACTGAATGGTTGCATGCCAGTTTTTATCTAGAGGAGCACTATTCTTACATATTCCTGTACCTAAATTCAGATAAGTCCAGAATATTACCTTTTGAGTATAAATGGGTCAGTTACGTGTTTTCAGTCTGTATAATTCAACTTATAATTTGTTTTGCTGTATTAGTGTGTATCTTAACATGTTTTCCTGAAGTGTAATTAAAGAGTTGTAAAATTCATGGAACGCTTTACCCATTTAAATGTTTTACTTCACAGTCAGCATATTTACTTGTAGCTGTTCCTTCAGTATTCAGAAACATGCACACGTAAAGTGACAAATAAGGTGGTAGTTGGTATCATAAAGTAGATCATGGTTAAAATTTACTGTGTGATTGAAGGTAGAATATTTTTGCTATTTGCTTTTAAACCTGGGCATCTTCTTTAATTTTACGACTTTGAGAACCTTCTTTTTCACTGCATAGAAATACATTAATACTATGATATTTGGCAGAAATAATCAAATAAAGGTATTAAAACCCAGTTAACGGAAACTGTTCTCAAATGCTTTCTTCACTGATGTTCACACTTCACTTCTAATTTGGCACTAACTTATTTCTCTGATGTCGCTTTATATTGGTAAAATCAATATTAGTAATTGAACTAACAGTTGATATATTTGGTTATTTTAAAATTGCCTGAAACCAAAGTAGTCCAATATAATTTTCTGTAAAAACCATTATGGATTATCTTAACAGTCCTCCTTGTCTATTGGGAACTGTTACTGTCTTCTTATTTTACTTAACTTGTTTAGACAGTTTTGGGAGGTACTGTGCAGATTACTTAATAAACTAAATCCTGTAATTCAATAATCTTCAAGATTTTCAGTGTGTTAATGTAATAATTGATTTTATTTCTTGGCTTAATGTAGTTTTTGTTCCGCTCCTGTCATTTGTAATTGTCTGTCCAATGATAAGTGTTTTGCCTTCAGAGCTCTAACTGGGATCTTCTTTTTCTAACCCTCTGTGCCCCAAATCAAACAAAAACCTCACCTCAAAACAAACACCACAATTCCAAACTACAAAACTGTCTGTTACTGATTTTAATAGAAATTAAAATTTGCTCTTGTATTTGTTTTATGTACTAACAAATTGATGATGTTTGGCCATCATTCTTCTTCTGTTTTTTTCCATGGCACCAAATTAGACTTTATTATTAAGGGTTCTAGATAAATAAAACACGTAATTAAAGCAGAAGTTACCTTCACAAAAAAGCTAAACATACAGATCTATATGAAATAGAGGCAGGGTGACTTTTCTACTAGGAATCATTTTTACTCCTTTAATTTGAAATTGCTAGTTAGTTTGAGACAAAATTGCTGAAGTCGTGAGAGAACAGTCTGTGCAGCTGTGGCGAAGCTTTCTCAGTGTCAAGTCTGTTCTCCAACTTGTAATGCTTATGGAAAGCCTTTTGCAAAATGTTGTATGAATTTATAGACCAGCTGCTCATATGGAAAGTTTGCTTCTAACACTTCAGACATAAGCTTAAAACATGTCTAAATTTGTTCATGCAGACCAGCTTCCAGGATTCTTTGTTCTCTTCAGTAAGCTGTATGTACTGTAAAAATACCCCTTGTACTAGTAGGCCTGTCTAGAAAGTCTTTTCTACCACATAAATCCCTTCTCATTTGAAATAAACATTGAATTATTTTTTTTAAACAGACACCAAATCCTTCTGCAAGTGAGTTTATTCCTAAAGGAGGATCAACCTCCAGGCTGAGTAATGTATCCCAGTCAAGTATGTCTGCCTTCTCTCAAGCCTTGTTCTCTCACCCCTCCATGGGAAGTCCTGCTACTGCTGGGTTAGCACCAGGTAAGTTGAGAGTAATGATTTCTAGTACAGTGTGCTATAAGTGTAGCTACCTCCTACTTCAGCTCTTAATTTTAAGACAATCATTAAAAAGCAGAGGAACTTTGGATTTATATTCCAGTAGTATGGAAATCACACTACAGGCTGTGAAATCTGCTCAGTCACAGCAGCTTTGAAATTAACAACTTACTCTGCTCTTTTTGGGGAAAAGGGTTGCTGAGTTATCACATACTGTGTCCTGAGTGGTTCCTGCCAGAGCAGTACCCGGAGAGGATTTATACTACCCATAGTCTAGAAATGCATTATAGTCTACAATGCATATGATCTTGGTTTACTGCACACCAATGTGCTCTTTTTATATGTTTCTAGACTGTGTGATGTAGAAGTATTTTTTTGTTATTAATGAGTACATATGAGGATTTAAAAATCTGGATTAAAAACACAAAGTAGAAGACAAGCTAATTCTATAGTACTGTGCCTTGCAAAATAGTGTTAATTTTTATTGTATCTGTCACATGTAATCTCACTTTTAAGACTTCTAATTTATAGTTATTTCCCAGGTTTAAAACTCTTACTGAAATGTGTCCCATGCAGTTATATAATTGAGTGACAGATTTTTTTTTTTTACACATTTGAGAAGTTCAAGCCCTTCATGCATCTTTTAGTCTTCTGATCTTAAGGTGTTAACTTATTTAAACAAAATTAATAGAATTAAAATATTTTTAGTATATAGCTGTCAGCAAATCTGGATAGTCACACTGCAGATTCTTTAATGAGTTTCTGTATGTACTTAAACCTCCAGAAGTCTCTTGTGGCTACCGAGAGCCATTAGGTAATTGCCAAAAGGCGGATGGACAAATGCTATAAATGATTTTTTTAAAACATCTATTGGCAATTACCATTTATTAAAATGAACTTCAGTCTTTCTTGATGCCAGTGTCAATGTGAAAGAAGCTAGCATTAAGCTTGCATGTGAAAAACATAGAGCAGGCTAGGACAGATTGATACTTCTGCTGACCAAATGAACATGTTGTGGTACTGTGTCTGCTTGATCCTATATTGTGCTGTACCGTCTTATTGGAAAACTGTTGTGTTTATATGCCTCTCAGCCTTGTCACCTGGATTGAAAAGTGTATAAAGGATTAAATAGAATACAGTAAAATGATCTACTTTTGGAAAGTGTCCAGTGGGGTCTCAGAGGGATCCTTCACAGTCCAATTTCTTTACTATCTGTAAGTAATACTTGAAAGGATAAGTAACACTGATGAAAGAAGTTCACACAACAATTTCAGGTCCTAGAAATAAATACAGATACCAATGCTGCATACTTTCTAGCCTCAAATACTATTGTTTGTTTGTGGACAAGAGGGATGGGGGAGTGTTCATAAGAGAGAACTTCAGGCAGAGTTGGCTTGTTTCCCTGCTCTTTCTGTATAAATAAAATGAAAATATAGTTAAAAGTAAGGACCTTGGTTGGATTCTCTGAATTTTTCTAGAAGCGTTTCTTCTTTCACTAAGTGCAGAATTCTCTGAACCTAAGTGTCCTATGTAAATACTGCTCACAGACTTTTATTTTTATTTAAATGTCAACATTAAAGCTGTCAACAGGATCCATGCACAAAAATTCCTGTTACCTCAAGGTCAGCTAGGAGGTGCTCTTTCTAAAAAATTAGGCTCCTAAATAAGAAAGCAGTATCTTTGTGTGGGGAAACTTCACCACTTAGATCATACTGGGTAACAGAATGAAAAAATACTGAAATACATTCTGAAGTTGTCATGAAAAAATGGTTGAGATATGTTAGTTTTCAATAACTGAAAACAAATTCAAATAAAAGCCATGTAAAGATTTCATAAGAATTTTCCTTTGAATAAAGATAAGTCTCCTTCTAGTTAAAGGGTGAATACTCTCCAGTAGAATAACTTTGCGGATTTAAGTATTTATGTGAGATTAAGATTGCTTATTGTAATTTACAGGATACTGGAGGAAGTCAAAATTTCATGAGAAATAAGGAAATGTAGTAGGAGTATTTAAGACTGCTATAGTTTTATTCACCCATAACAAAGTAGATAAATTATGAAAACAGTCCTTTGATTTCCTTCCTGATGATGAAAAAATGTAAGTTCTTTCACATATCTAATTTCTGAGATTTCCCTAAAGGTAGGTGCAAATCAAAACCACTTTTGACATCTAGTATTTCTTGTCCTTCAGAAATAATTTGTTCTGCCTGTCTTGTCAACAGTACTGCAGAAATACTGAAAAATATGACAGGGGAAATGTAAAATACTTTAGTGGGTAACTTGTTGGATCCATGCCTGACGTATTGATTAGAATGTAGCGTGGAAGAAGGTTACTCCCACATTCACATGTTTATTTATGTAAGTGCTTTCTAGGGTTATCTCAACATGGAGTCATGTTCATCTTGGTGGCCTTTAATAGAGTATGGAAACAGAGTGATATGAAGTGCGACTTACACAAGTGGTGGGAGAAAATTGTTTCACTGAAGAGTTGTAAACAGATCTCATTTACCATTTCCAAACTCTTTTTCTGTAAACTCACCTGAATACTACCTTATTGCTCCTCCCTTTCCTTGCTAGCAAACACACCCTGTTGTTTGTGTGGGAAATCTAGTAAGAAGTTGACGATCTTCAAATAGCACTTTTGCTTACAAGTTTCTTACCCAGCCCTGCGTAGCTGTGTTAGAGTATTAATGCCATTAAATATGCAACACAGTGTATGAAAGAAGTTCATGAATGTCATTGAAGTGATAAGATGTCATTGCTGTTTTGGACTTGAGAGAGAACAGATGTATAGCCCCCAGTAGTGAAAAATGTCTCAGTTATACCTAAAGAATGATGCCTTTGTTGCTGATGGAAGTGACAGCAATTTGCTGTTGCTTTTATATTTAGTCCAAGTCAGATTCTGAGCTATGCAGAATGTAGGAGATGCCATTTCTGCTGCCAGTCTGAACCTGCAGGCTTAGGAGCCAGGAGTGTGGAGATGCTGTGCTTGTGTCCAATTGACACATCTCCATTGTGATGAGCTTCAGGGTTGTAGCTCTCAGAGGCCACAGCCCCAGCTGGAGATGGAGCACTTTCAGCTGAGGTGGTTTGTGTGGCTGAAGGCCCCAAGAGCTTCCAGCCTCTTGGATCAAATGTGGTGCAGAGGAAGTTGTACAGCTGTTCCACAATAATGTAAGAAGGGAAGAAGGCAAAGAGACTTTAAAATTATCTTATTTTCCCAATTGAAACTGAAGAGGAAGAATTGATGATACAAATTGTTTAGGGAATGAAGCAGATTCAATTAACTTGAAAATACACAGCTACAATGCTAATGACCTGATAGAAAGCTTACAATAAAAGGAAATAGTTAATGAATTTAGGGATGCTACTTGAAGTTCTTGAAATAATCTGATATTATAATTTACATTGCTTTGTCATTCTTCAAAATTCACCTGGTAGTCTGTGGTGTCTCTAAAGTACAGAACGTTAAAGTGATAAAATATTAAATGTTTAATTTTTCATGTCTCAATATGTTACAAGCATTAGAGACATAGGGATATGGTTGTAAACTAGTAAATTGGTAGGCAAAACTTGAAGGTTTTTTAAAACCTTTAATGTTGTAGGCCAGCTGATTTGCATACACCTGAGTTTAATGAAATCCTGCCTCACTAAGTTGTGAATTCTCATTAAATCAAAAAATTGTAGATACTGAGTCATGAAGAAATCATGCTTAATGCCCTTTGATCCTGATTATCTGTGTGAATTATCAGATTCAAAATACACTGTAGCTTTTAATTCAAATACATTGTGTGCTACAAAGCTTTATTAGAAACATTAATCTCATAAAATGTCTTTGGGCATTGTCTCAAATGCATGTCAAAGTCTGCCATTTCCCTTTCCTCAGTCACAATGAAACTTCAAAAATAAAAAACAAGGCAATAAATGAAAATATGAGAATAAGAGGGATATGTAAGTATCTCTCTTTACAAGAAGGCATCAGGAGCTGCAGGTGTGTGTAGGTAGCCTGCACATTCACTATGAATATTGGGAAAAGATCTTCAAATCCCAAAACCATTTCTGTGTTGGTGTGACGACACCATGACAGCTGCATACCATAACACCTCTTTTTAGATAGAAAAGTTAAAGAAGCCCTTTCCCCTTGCAGTTCATCTTTTAAGATTGTATTTGACTTCTTGAGGAAGTGTATTAAGATTCCCCAAGACAAGGAATGGAGAGGGACAATTAGAAACAGGCTTTTTGATGTCTGTCTAGTATTCCTGTTGGCATTTGAATTTTGATGCAGGGGAATCTTGAACCCTCTCATAGGGAAAGATTAATATTATTTGTCAAGATCGCTGATAGGAGTGAGATATATATCTATCTATCTATATCTATACATGTGTGTATATGTGTATGTATATATATATATAAATCATAACTAGGTTTTTAAAAGCTCATTTTTTGTTAGGCCCTTAAGTGAATAGGCATTTTTATAAACTGTGCTATTAAAACCAGCCTAATTCTGTGAGGTCTGGTTCTGTTGTTACTATTGCATGTTTAGTAACATCTTTTTCCTTGAGGATTAGTCAGTAGAAATATATAATCACTTGTTAAAAAAACTATTTTTCTTTTATTTTCCTCTAATTTCATTTGTTATGGTTAAATATTACTATTAGTATGCTTTTAATTTACTGAAATACTAATGAAGTTGGTGTTTGTTTTTTTTTTTTTTTTTTTTTTTTTTGTTATGCTGGGCTTTCAATAGTTATTTAGATTGTGCAGAATGTAATGCAAATCTCTCAGAAGAATCTGTAACCCTCAATATTTGTTGTCTCAAACTGTCCATACCTACCACAGCAGTAGGAGCAAAATTCTTGTAGCATGTGTAGTATGTTCTAGTAGAATATAACCAGACTCTGGTCAAGCTTCTTTCACTTCCTGAACTCACTATGCATATTGGCAAATGAGGAGGCCATATGTTCTGCCTGCCAGATGATTTTCACTGAACTCTCAATGTCCTTTCTGAGGAGATCTAACTAGACTGGAAGGCCATCTGAAAGGATTTGTGTGATGCTGTGATCCTTTACTTTCAATCTTGCATTAATACCTGTGCAAAGACATGAAGGATTTGTGTGTGTAACTATTCTTTGGCAGGAATAAATTTTTTTGAAAAGCAAATCTTAACGTGGAAATTGTTTGAAATTGTATCTCTAAAAATCACCAGAGATCTTTTTTTTTTCTGGGAAACTTGTAGTAGAAGGTTACAGTATAATTTTAGCGAGTTGCAATCTTGACTTTTCTGTAAGATATTACTGAGTGTCTTGTACTTACAGTGTTTATTTGAAAGCAGAGAGGTCTTTGGTTTATTTTCCATCAATACATATGAAGGCTGCTGAGTTCTTATTTCCTGATCCCTACAGTTGGCTGTTCTATTGAGTTACTCTTGAAGCCATTTATTCCTGTCTGGGTTGAGATGATGTGCTTGCGAGGACTTCAGTTTATACCACTTTATTGGAATAGAGTGAAAACGACATGTCACTAACTTTCCATAGATGAAGACAATTCTTAGTTATCATTAACTGTAGAATTGCTTCAGTTTAATGGCCACTTTAGTCATCCTTCAGCTTTTAATACTAATACATTGTTTTCATTTGAAATTGACTTTTCCCCAGTGGATTAAGAATGCATTTGTATTTTAGTCTTTTGTTAAAAATGTAACAATATTTACAGAGCTGTTGAAATATTGAAGTATTACTCAGTCACTCAAGGTAACTTTTCCCTTAATGGAAATTTACTTTATTTTGTAGTATAAATTTGTACCATCAAAATATGTAACATTTTACAATCATACAGTTAATTTCTAAACAGATGTTTATGTTACCATTTAGCATTGCCTGTTATAATTAATTTTTTAAATTAGTACACTGATCAGCAATATTTTACAATACCGCTTATCTATAAGATGTGTGTACACACATGTATGTGTATTAATACAAAGAAAAGTTCTAGCCTACAAAAGTGCAGACTTTTATCCTTCCATATTCTTATAATTTACAGTTTTATGAAAAGGATAAATGGCTTAAGGGATGCAATTAAAAAGAAAGGCATATGATTTTACTAGTTACATTTAAAAAATCCTGTTCATTTTGTTGGAACTATTCATTTTTGAGGAACAAAAGAGAATTGTGCTGAGTTAACAAACATGGCTTTTGAGATGTCAAAGAAGTAAATGAGAGGAGCTAAATGCAAGGTTACAAATATTCTTTTAATATCATTAGGGTAATATAGCTTCAAAGTAATTTTCCCAAGGTACTGATTACTTGTTAATACTGAAACTTACATGCTTTGTCTTTCGTTTTAAAAAAGAAAAAAATGAAATGTAGGAGGGATGAGATTACTTTAGGGACACGATACAAGTGTGAAATCACTCCTACGCATTACTGATGATGCATTTTGAGAACTCTGCATACAGTAACTCATTATTGAAGTTAAATAAACTAGTTTATGTAACTAAAAAGTGTGTATGCAAAAACAAATTCCTCTTTTATTAGTTGGATATTTGCTTAAATTACTCTGGTTACTAGAGTTTACGTAATTAATTTAAACAGATAACTGAGTAATAACTAACCATTCTTAATTAGAGAAGAATTCTCAGCCGTCATCAGAATGTTAAATATGAAAGCTGTGAATCTTCTTCTATTCTTTCAAGGAAAAAATTTAGTATGACTAATACAATTCTGACTGTATAGAAAAGAAAGTACATCCCAGACTGAACTGAGCAATAATACCTTTCAAAGATGTTTTCCTTAATGTTAATCTGAACATCTGAATATGTCAGATCTTCTGCTAGTAAGTAACTCTGCAAGGAGTTTTTTTGAAGTGTTAGCTCTTTCTCAGCAGCACCCTGGAATGTCTATTTTACACCTAATTTTTATAAGTAAGCAAATCTGAGAATTCTGGATGCAGTAGCTCTTGAAGTAATTAGACTGTTTGGTAACTAAAAAGTGTGTATGCAGAAAAGTTGCCCTTATTTTTTTCATTGATGCACTTTGTTTAGAAGCAGAGTTTCTCAGGCATCAGTGGAGTTACTCCTGTAATGTTGAAGGTGAACACCAGCCAATAAAATAATTTCAAATAAATTAGAAAATTCCAACAGGACTGTTTAATAGACTTAATATCATGAGATGCAATCTATTTTTACATAACAAATAGATCTTTTGGAGGATGTTTTTTAAATACAATAATTATAGGAAAATAGGTAATTACTCCCCTGAAGTTATTATTAGTAGCATATCGTGTACTATTCACGCACTTATTTATGAGCTGTATTACTGGAGACATTTATAACTGTGGAGTTCTAATAAAAGGTACATGCATAATTAGGTGAAGTGAGTTACAGCTAAACAAACTTCATTGACTGCTCATGTAACTGTTAAGTAAACATTCACTTACTTAGTCATTAATATTTTATCTTTTTGCAGTTTAATGAACTGTCTTTTAGACACAGCATTATTTTGACTTGTCTTCCCTTTTCAGCTACTTATGTTTTTCATTTCAGTTCTTCATGTGTATATTGTAAGTTCCCAAGCCCTATTTCTCTGCAATAAACAAAAATTTTGGGGGAAAGATACCTGTTCAGTCATGCTCTTACTGTCTTATCTCTCAAGGATTTCTATTATCTATACGAAGAGTTAAGTGTCTCACCTGCTCAGAATGTTGTTGGTAGTGAAGGCTGCTTTTCTGAAATTGCTAAATTTTTTTGATGACAGATTTGATCTAGAATGCCTTCTTGTATTTCTTTAAGGAATGTCACTGTCAGCAGGATCTTCTCCTCTTCATTCTCCCAAAATAACTCCTCATACATCTCCTGCTCCTCGAAGAAGAAGTCATACTCCTAACCCAGCAAACTATATGGTGCCTACTAGTGCCTCTGCGTCTGTCGCTAACGCTGTCTCTCAGCCTCCATCTACTGGCCAGGTGATCCAGAAGGAAACAGTGGGTGGAACAACATACTTCTACACTGATACAACTCCAGCACCTCTCACAGGAATGGTATGTTGGCTTTCAGTACACAGCTGTCTGGAGTTTGTAAGTGCTGAATTGGTTGATACTACAGATGTTATTTTTAATGCTATAAATGGCTTATTCTGTATGAAGGTGAGGCCTTTTAGTTATTTTAGTTGTTATCCAAAAATTACTGAAATATAAGGACCAGAGTAATTTTTGTATATTTCTACAGCTGTGTGGAACTTTCTGGGGTTTTAACATAGCAATAGCAGGAAAGCATTCAATGTCTCAGTGGATACATAATGAGAAAACATCAAAAAGTCTAGATGTCTAGATTTTTTTTTTGATAGGTTAAATAGCTCTTATATTTACAGTGATGGAGAAAAAGGCAGTTACAAAACTGTGAAAATAACTGCGTACATACATATATACACATACACCTCCCTCTCCCTTGAAATCTTTAGAAGTGAATACCACATAAAAAAATTGTAACATACCTGACAATATATTTGTAACTTGTACATGAGGATTTCATAGTTTGAACTGAAAGAGTGAGAAAACTCTTCATTTACTTTATCCTTAAGGACTTGAAAAAGATTCTTGAATTATTTTATTTTTAGGTTTTTCCAAACTACCACATCTACCATCCAGCTGCACCTCATGTTGCTTACATGCAGCCAAAAGCAAATGCACCTTCCTTCTTCATGGCAGATGAGCTCAGACAGGTAAGATGTTAGAGAGTTTAAAGGAAAATTTAATATCTTGGCAAAAAATAAACAATTGTTAATGGTAGAACAAAAATAGACACTTGCAATATGTGCAGTCATTTTTCCCTGTGGAGAATTTGAAAAATCAAATCTTGTAATAAGTGGAGTACAACAGAGGGTGGGGGTGAGTTACAACATATATGACTGCAATCTAATCTGCATGCCATGATTTACTATTCAGCTCAGTACTATTAGTGATGTGGTTTTTTGGCATGCATGGGTTTATTTTTGTAACATTATTTTAAGCTGCAATACTATTCAGTTTGAAAGTCTCCCACTGAAATGGAAGTGTATGCAGGTGTTAGTTGAAGAGCTCTGCTCAGGGTTCATCATCTCAAGGCTGGCTGTGAGTGTTATTAATTTCAGCTTTACTGTAGTAGCTGCCTTTGTCAGTGCCAGCTGACACTGGCAATAGCATATAGCAAATGTCTTCTGAAGCTCCTTCAAGAATTTAGGTATTTTATCATTCAAATTTTCAAGCTATTGCTCTTCTGACCCTCTCTACCCTAGACACTTGCATTAATTCTTTATTTTAATACAGGTAGTACTAGTGCTAGTGCTTTTGAAGTACTAGATGCTAGTACTTCAAAGACAGTGTTTTCCTAAATTTTCAAAACTAATGAGCTGAATTATAATGTTCAAAACTTAACTTAATTTTTCCTTCAGGAACTCATCAACAGACACTTAATAACTATGGCCCAGATTGATCAGGCTGATATTCCTGGTAAGTTTTCCTCTAAACAGTGATCATGTTGTTCTCAATCATGCACATTCATGGATATTAAGAACCTCTTACAAAAGCTGCCACCTGTTTTTATTTTTTCATGTAGCTTTACTCATCGGCCTGGGACATGGTTAACCAAATGCAGTGTTTCAGAAATATGAATTATTCTTTCTGTCTTCTGTTGTAATTTTCTTCTGTTTTGAAATTCCTTAATGGTTAGGAATAGTTCAAATTGCTGACAAAGGAAAAATCATTAAGGCAGTTAAGCCCTGTGATGAACAGTTTTGTATTACTTTGTAGGTATTAGGTACTTCTTTAAATGATGCATATATTTTCAAAGGTAGTATGTGAACTAGCAAAACAGTTTGTTTTGAAGTGGCTTTGCCTGGTACATGAGAGAAGGCTTTGTGCTAGGTGTCAGGCAGAAGAACCATATACTATTTACTGTGATTTGGCTTTTTTTATTCAGCTTGATTTAAACAATTTTTGCTTGCACTATCTTCTCAAATGTGTGCATACTATAATAATGATGCAGTTAAAAATGCAGTTTAGTGTTTTAATCGTGATGAAGTGCGAGGGTAATCTCTTAATCTGATTTACAAACTTTTAGCACTTCTCTCTCCCTGTTTTATAAACCAGTATATTAAAACACGTAAGACTGATACTTGCTTTTTTTCTGAGGAAAAGGTGGTTCTTACCATGGTATGAAGTCTGCATTGAAATTGGTGCTTATTATTGAATCAGTGTAGGAAAAACACCTAAGAAATATCATTCATAAGGGTGAATTTCTAAGCTAAATAAGAAAATGGCAGATGGAAAGGAAATGGCATATATTCTGTTGATTTTACTTGGTGTAACACTTTTTCTGAAGACAATAATTTTAGGTCAGTGGGATCTCTTTTAGGAACCTATGAATATGTTGATGTTAAAGCAAAAATAGTGAATTTTAACTTCACATGCGCCTAAAAGATGGTGGAGATAATTTAAATATTACTGGAAGTCATTTTAATTTTCTCTGCTACTCAGTAATTTTCTCAAAGTCAGCTGAGGCCTAACATGTTTCTGTGTATAAACTGATTTTAGCAGTTCCTGCGGAAGTGGACAGCTACCACAGTCTCTTTCCTTTGGAACCACTGCCGCCGCCCAATCGGATACAGAAAACGAGCAACTTTGGGTACATTACATCATGCTATAAAGCCGTAAATAGTAAAGATGACCTGCCCTATTGCCTTCGGAGGATACATGGTGAGAAACATTGAGTTGTCTCAGTAGGACTAGCATTTCAGAGTGTACCAGTCGTATTTTAGTGTCTGGTTCCTTCTCAGCAGTTTCTGACTAAATGCTGAAGTAAAATTTTCTCGTTCTAAACATTACACTTTAAACCATGGGTTTCATTTTCTCCCTAGGTTTCCGTCTTGTTAACACAAAGTGCATGGTATTGGTTGACATGTGGAAAAAGATTCAGCACTCGAATATCGTAACTTTGCGTGAAGTGTTTACCACTAAAGCTTTTGGAGAACATTGTAAGTTTTTCTTTTTTCTTTCCCCCTGCCCTTCCCCCAGCTCCTCCCCAGTGGATGTGTGGATACTTTTTTCAAGTATGTTTGAGTTAGTAAATATCACCTGTTTCTGTTTTTAAGCTCTAGTGTTTGCGTATGATTTTCATGCTGGAGGAGAGACTATGATGAGCAGACACTTCAATGACCCTAGTGCTGATTCCTATTTCACAAAACGGAAATGGGGTAAGGAAACCACACTATGATACAATACTTCTACACACTGTTTCAGCAGTAAACGTCTGGTCACAAATACTTGTTCAGCTTAATTTTTTGGCTAATCATGCCGTAAGCTGATTGACATGAGAGCGTTCTTCTTCACCTCCTGTTTGTAAAATCTTTTTAAATTATCAAACAAATATGAAATTGATGTCAGCATGTAAGGGAATTACAACTTTTTGAGAGAAAAATAAGTTGGAACAAAACTGGGAGCCAGGAGCTCTAATGTCCTTGTTGCAGGTCTATCACCAGGTAACACCTATCATTTAATGGCAGTAGTTCCAAAATTCAGATGTGCTTGCTGTTTAGGTGTCCTACCATTCTGGCTTTTTCCTCACTATGAGGAATAATTAAACAGTATTTTATTTGATTATTTGAAATGTGAACTACTAGTTAAGGCAAGAAATTAATTGAAAAATCCCTGAACCTTATTCTTTTCAGACACCAACTTCACATCTTAGGTCTGAAATTTTTTTGACGATGCTTATACATAGATTCAATGGAGTCACTACATAAGCATTCTTAAATGAAATCTGTCACAGGATGGTCTATGGCTCAGCAAGTGGCGCAGTAGAGCCCATATGCTTGTGGCTAAAGCCTTTTCCTCTCCAAAACACTGTGCTGTCAATCATTCTTCCTATTAGGACCAGTTTATGACCCCTGCAGTCTTACAAACTGCAGTCAGGTGTTGGCAACACAAACAGTGCCATGCTGAGAAAGAGAGGTGGTCACTCCTTAATGCAATCACAGAAAGACTTAAGATAGAAAAATACCCTGCAGAGCTTTTTTGGACCAACTTCTTGCTTGATGCAGGACCAGCCCTGAAATTAGATCCAGCATTAAAGATGACCAGATGACTGTGACATGGCCTGCTTTTTTTTTTTAGTTAGAGAAGATCTTCCCTAAATGTCTTTAGGCTGCCAGTGTATGAAGAGAAACAGAAGCTAAGGTTTTTTTCTTTCTCGTGCCTTTTGAAATTAGTGATTTTAGCTGTGAATTCAAACTGTTTCAGAGGCCGACATCTAGAACTTCACTTGACTATTTTTTACATCAGAGTATAGTGGTTTGGTAGTGTGTCAATATGTTGAAAGGCTTGAAGAAAACCTTACAAATGTTCAAAGACTTTTGGATACCTTATATACTGCATAATTCTCACTGACTTTGCACTGAGCTGACCATTTTAAGTGGAGATGGAACTTGATTTCCACCACTGATTTTGGTGGTAATATCTCAGATGGAGGAAACCCCAGTTTGATGTGTCATATCCTGTGGCAAATCAGAGTGTAATTACAGATTCAATGAGCCTGATGTGAAACTAATTTGTTGAGATAAAACTGGAAGATCTACTGCTAGGTTAATGACTGTTACGTGCAGGACTCGGCTCCTGAGTGTTTCCCAGTCATGGTTTTCAATTTCCATGTGAATCAGTCCTTGTTATGTTTTTGTATCTATTTAGAGAATCATAGTAGAATGATGTCTGTTCTAGATAAAATAATAAAAGTTACATAAAATTATTGGGAACGCATTTTTTTGTCATACTGGAAAATAATTAAGTTGCGGACCTATAAAGGGCAGTCATGTCTCCTTAATCTATCAAAGTTCTTTAAAGGAAGATCGAGCAGATAAGACCTTGGAGTTTTCAATGAAGTCCAACAGTCTTTAAAAGAACCTAAGAAGTCATATTGCAGAGAAGGTTCTCAGTTAGGTTAATGCCTGGTTGGAATGTTAGAAACAGAAAGAGTGAACAGTGAAGATCACTGATGGGTCTCACAAGAAGATGTCCTGGGAGTTAACACATTCACTTGTTTGTTCTGAAGATAAATTGTCTGTCAGAGTTTGCTGGTAATACCACATTATTTGGATTGTTAAAAACAAAGGCCAGTTGTGATTGATTGCAGAAGGATGTTACAAGACTGGAACTCCTACTGATAATACAGCAGGTGATGTAATGTAAACCAATGTGATCAAAGGAAAAATGGAACTAGCTTTAAACATGAAGGGATGGCCTCTGTTGTGACTGTTGCCACTCAGTAATAGGTCTGGGACCACGGTTAAGTGCATTGGAGAAAATACTGTCCTCTTGCTGAATAGCAGTAAATAGGAAATAGACTGATGTAGCTTATTAAGAAAAGGGCAGTGGAATGGTAGACATTGTATTCAAGTTGTGTGTGCCTGATAGACTTCTCTCTGAAGCTATGTTCCTCCTCATGCATTTTGAAAGGTATAGAAGAGCAGCAAAGAAGTTGAGATGAGGTGACAGGGATGAGCAAAGGTGTGGAACAGCTGGATGAAGAATAGCAAAGTGGAATAATGCTTTTCATGCTTTTAAAGACGGAAAGGAATATAATGGGGTTAAAAGTGCCTGGAATATGCTCTGAAAAATTATCTGGAATAACAAAGAAATTAATAAAAAGCGTTTATTATTTCTTCCAGCCTAAAACTAAGGACTTACCAATGAAAATAGACAGGTAGCCAATTCAAAACCTAGGCTGTCATGATAGTTCAGCCATGGAACTTTCACAGATTATTGTGGACATTTGCCTAAGTTCAAGGGGGAAGTGGACTTACTCATGGAGGAGAAATATTTGGGGACTGCATAGTCATGATATTTACTTCTGGGCTGCAAATCACTGGAGGCTAATAGAATATTTTACTTGTTTATGTTTATACACTTCAGTATTTATTGCAAGCTGATTTTAGTGTATGTGTCTTTCAAACAGGCTCATGGACTATCTGGACCCTTTGTTTCACCTACTTCAGCTTCCTTTTATAGGCAGGAATAATCTGGGAAGTTGGAAATAAGACATCAATGTCTGTTTGAACCAAAGTATTACTTAATTAAAATGAGCTGTTGCAACAGAACTTACAGGGATATGTAGGGAAGATAATTGTCTCCTGACTGTGGCAATTACTACCTGCTCTTTCAATATTTTCAGTAGAAAAATTAGGGGAAAAGAAGTCACCTGAATTCCCAAATTTTGCCAAATCTTTCTGCATATCTTTGCTTTGGCCTTTCTTTTTTTTTTTTTTTTTTTTGATAGCTGCTGCTCTCTAGTCTGGTCCTCAGTAGAAGGAGCAATTTAAGAGAGAAAAATAAGATTGCATACCTATAACTTGATTTCTCAGAATTGCCTGCCTTCACGGATCCTTTCTCCATCCCCTCACAGAGTTTCTTGGCCGTCTGCCTGCCTAGAGGAGACTCCCAAGAGAAGCAGGGGAATGGATGGAAGTTGGGTACTCTGCAGCATGAGGCCCAGATTAGTACAATTGCTTATAAAGGTTTTAGGAGGCACAACACTGTGAACCTGATCAGTGAACTCAGAGAATTTGATTTCAGGTATGCAACCTTATTTATGTTGAACACTTGAGTTGGCAACATGAGACCTTGATAGTTAAAAGATGAGGATTATGGTTTACATGGCTGTCTTGCATGTCACTGGTGTCAATGTGGTCAGTCTTGGGTGTTTTCTTCTTGCCATGTTACTAACAGACCCTGTTACAGGACTGCCTTTCTAGAGATCTGGTGTGGGGGAGAAAAATAGCAGCTTACATTTATTTTTATGCTGTAAACTAATGTCTCTGACTTCTGAATGAAGTAGAATTTGTTGCTTGTGTTCTTTATTCAATGATACGGCCTCTTCCTTCAGATGGTACAGTGTGATAATCTAACATTGTTCTGTCATATTTTACTAAATTTGCACGGTTTAAAATCAGGAATCTGAATTTTCATTTAATCAATACTCAAAGTACATTTATTTGAAAAGTTTCTTCTTATATTATTCTCACTTCTTTTATTTCCTCAAAACATTTCTTCATACGCTAAACATTAAATCTGTTGTTCTGGAACTTTTTGGTATTCTTCCACCTTTCTTATATTTCTTAGCTTCAGACTATAGCATGTATTAGTGCATTTATCTCTGCCGAAATTATGTTCTCTTTGCATTAGCGAGTTAACCCAAAAGTACTGAAATGTTGCTCTTAACAGTCCAATAACTGAATGGTAAAGCAAATTCTGAATGTATCTACTTTAAGACTCAACAGTCAGAAAATCCTGGCAAATTAACAGTAACTATTGGCAGCTGCCAGAAAAGTTTGTCCTGATGAGTTTTTGTGGTTGGCAGAGATAAGCATGCCTTTGTTATGTCCTTTGGTCTGCTTTTAAGCACTCTGAATAATTAAATGCTGGCGTACATGCTGTTAGTAGGAGTTTTCAGCAGCACAGTCTCTGTTTTTCAGCAAACAAATACTTTCTGATGAAGATAAGCATGGTCTGGGAAACTTGCTTTGCTTTTGACACATTGATAGTAGTATGTCATGCACAAAAATGGACTTCACTGCTGACTTTACAGTTTTTTACATCCCCACGTGCTGAATGTTTCTTTTATAAAATACCCCTTCTATTGAAAAAGAAATAAGCTGTGTGATGACTAGATGAATAGTGTGTGATGAGGAGTAAGAATATGTAAATATTCAAAGTCAGCATGATGTTTTTGAAGACAAAATATGTGACTAATAATTATCCTAAAATACCTTTGCCAAAAGCTGCAACTTTTTCAAAGTAAGTTTGAGTTTTCAGTAGCTTTAGAATTTTTACAAAAATACTGTAGTAGTATTCTGAACTACTTCTAGTAGTTCAGAACCTTTCTGTATGTTGAAAACGGGGAAATGTAAAACCAAACCCCAATTTTCCCTGAAGGAGAGATGAAGACTACTGCATTTGTCTCGTTTTCAGTACTTGAACTTAGGAACACCAAGTAAACACCGAACAATTCTTAGTTCTGAATGTAAAAGACTGGTTTACAAGCCTGAGAGTTCAATTTAGTAAACAGCTAAATCTCTCATTGGGTTTTTTTTCTTCTTCGTTACTGTGTGAGAATTGCTGTTTCTTGGCATGCTTTCAGTGTTCCTGGTGATGTCAAACAGGTCCTACTGCTGGTGTTCCCAGGTCTTACTTCCCACCCCAGGACTATTCCTGGATTCACACTTGCTCTGGAGAACAGAATTTCATTTGAATAATTTTTTTAAGAAGGAAAAACTTAATATACGCATGCACACTGGTACAGAGGGTAATTTTTTTGTTCTGCTGTCAACAGCATACCACAGAACTAAAAAGTAAGTGTTAGCATTTTTATTTATTTATGTTTATCCCAATGTGGCAAGGAAAAATAATGGATAACCTGTGTTTTTGAAATGGCAGGTTTTAAATTTTTAATCTTTTCCATTAGTGGCTGTGTTCTACATCACAGAGATGAAATTATTGGGAGAGGTGAATCTGCCATGCAGTAGGTGGGAAGAACACAGTCTGAAATTTTGCTTGTTGTAGCCATAGATTCAGCCTGTGGTGGGAAGCCTTTGCAAATCAACCATGGAATCTCTTAACAAAACACTTTTTCAAGTAATACTGTGATCATTTGGGTAATGGTTACTTACCTTCTTGTGCTGTTTTTCCTTGTGTTCAGCACTGTTTGGAAAGCTTTCCAACTGTGTGTTTCTCCTGAAGAGCAAGCTTTGGGGTCTCGTTTCCTTGGGTCCTTGCTCAAGTGCTGTCTGTGGCAGGTGTGGTGGGCCTCTTGCGACATACATTATGGTCGGCATTGCAGCCAACTGAACTGCTTTTAATTGTGCTTATTTTGAACAGATAGATATGTAAGAGGGCATTTCAAAGCTGATTCTTCCCATGTTTTAGCTTGTACCTTTAGTGTATGTGAATGTGGGGTGCAGCTAACTGGTGTGAAATCAGCAGCCCAGATTTGGCTGTAGCCTCAAGTAAGTTTCTGCAGTAGTAAAATAACATTGCTGAGATTTTCTGATAGATGAGGAGAAGCTGTGTCAAACTCTGGTCTTTCTGTTTATATTGGACTTTCCCTTGGTTACATTGCCTTAATTTGAAAATCAAAGGGCGGATGCTCTTATGCATGCACAAAAATAACTGCCAAGTTTCAGCTTTTCTCTCTCCTTGGGATATTATAGCAATATTTCTATTCTGGACTTACTTTGTACAGATGTAACTCTCTTACAGTATCCATGCACATCCCTGTTAAACTTGCTACTCATGTTGCTGTTCACCAAATACAAAGTGCATTCTACAGCAAGTAGTAAAGAGTCTCAACTAGTACTGGAGGTTGTATCTTCTCAGTCATTTTGTAATATAGTTTTTGTCATTCTGAAGAAGAGAGAGTTATGAAGGACATGTTTGCTACATGAGACTTGGAATGATGGTTTTTGTGGGAAATGATTTGCATACTGATTCTTCAGGGGGCCACAAGAAACAAACAATATCTCATAATATTCAGCTTTCAGTAGACATGCCAAGTTATTTGTTTTTTAAAGGAGTCAGCATTTTGATCTTCTTAATCTAAACCAAAGTACCCTAAACCTGAAAAGCAAACTAAAATTTTAAAAGTGGACAAAACAAAGCTCAAATGAAAGTTTGTAACATTCTCAGCCCATGACCCCTAAGTCAGTAAAATTTCCAAGTAAAAAGTTATCAGGAATGTGTTCCACGTTTTTTCACTGTGCATGTATTTTGTGTGTGCATATGCATGCAAGTATACATATGCTTACTTTGATCAAATGCACAGATGTTGATATGGTTGTGTAGGAAAAGGGAGAAAGGGGGAGGAAAAAAACTCCCAACCTCAAAAAACAAGAACAAAAAACAAAACAACCCAAAACCCACAAACAAACGAAGAAAAAACTAAAAAGAAATAAATGTTTAGAGAAGAGCACAGTCAGTTCACCGCAAACCAATCAGTTGCTTACATGATTTTACTTACTACTGATGATATTACTGGTCTCAAAACAAGCAAAATCAGTACTGAGGCAACCTCTTGAAATATCTCCTGTGGTTTGTAAAATTGAGACGTACTGTCTTACTCTGGATGTATTTTCTTCTGCTTCAATTTTGTGCAAGGCAACCAATGCCAGCTTACTTGAATTACACACATCATACTTAAAATAACATTTTTTTATCTGTATCTTCATTTTTTCATCTGTGACTGAGTATTACTCAAACTGTTTGTAATGTAGGATTTGAGTGTGTGTTTGCAAAGACTGAGTTTTACTTTTGAAAGGAGTACTAAAAATTCATTTGGAAGGAGAGTAAGGCATTTCTTTCATATGACCCATGGAATAGGGGTCATGCAGTGATGACTTGACAGGGAGGTGTGTCACAGCAGAATGTAAGTGAAGTTGTGTTCAATGATGTGTAGCGTCCAAATCTTTGTCTGATTTGCTCATGTAAGCTGAAATTAGTTTGTTATTTTTTTCTCATTAGATCATAGAAAATGTTTAATTGGGAAGCCTGCCTGCAATAAAGGTGCTAAAATGTTTCTGCTATTGTGGTACATACTCGTTGTTTCAGGATATTGGTGTTTTTACTTCTGAAGTACCTGCATATGGTGATGTACCATCTACTTTGAGAAATTTCCAATCAGTGCTCATTCTCAACTTCAAAACATCATTTCCCTGAATATGAGAATGAAAATAATAATGCCTAATGAATTGTCAGCATTTTCAAAAAAACACCATGTGAAACCAACCAATGAAGAAAAATCTATTCCCAAACTCACATTTAAAGCAACATAGATGTGTCTTTCAAGGACTATTAAGAGTTAAATGAAATGAGGGTGTGAATTAATTGTATGATTCAAGACGTTGTACTTTGCTTTTTGCACAGCAGCCTTCCATTGATGCTCACAATGTTTTGGTTCTAGGTCAGCACGATGGACCTCTGCCACGGCAGCATGCGGGGTTGCTTCCAGAGTCTTTGATATGGGCATATATTGTGCAGCTCAGCTCTGCCTTACGGACCATTCACACAGCAGGACTGGCGTGCAGAGTTATGGATCCAACCAAGATTCTGGTAACAGGAAAAACAAGGTAATGAAAGCATTCAGTCTCACTGTGCTCTGGGTTCCTGGCAGCTGCTGACTCTGCACCTGGTACATAAATAGCTACTAAGTTCTCTCAACTGGCCTGAGGCATTGTGCTAAAGCTTGTAACTTTGGTTTTTTAAAGGTCTTCTAAAACATATTTTGGGAAGACATATACATTATCCCCAAACTACAGATCAGATCCACTACTATCAGTTTAGAAATTTGTTGATTTATTTGTAAATGGAATACTGTCTGTGCATTTTATCAAACAGTAAAATCAGTCTTTTCTGATTCATAGTAATTTGCTAAGTACTGATGGCTTTTATAATATCAAAAAATTCAGTGAATGCTAGAGGAAACATTGAGTAACCAATTAAGTTTAATGGCAATTTTTCCTTTTCTCTTCTGCTTCCTAAAGGTTACGAGTTAATTGTGTTGGAATCTTTGACGTTTTGACATTTGACAACAGTCAAAATAATCCACTGGCATTAATGGCTCAGTTTCAGGTATGACAACACTGCTAGTTAGGTTGGTGGCTTGGCAAAGGGATTACTGCAAACCAGTGTGGTTCCTTTTGGAAGACAAGTACTTTAATTAAACCGTAGTTCAGTGTATCTATCTGTAAATGACTGTATTTTTTTACTTCTGGTTTGATCTTGGTTCTCCCATACACTGTTCAAATTTGCTTATAATTTATAAATGTGAATGCTCTTTTTGGTATTTTCTGCCTCTAAAATTTCAGCAAGCTCACTGAACAGGTTGAACTATAGTATTTACCAAACTTAAGTCAGAAACGACTGGAAATGGAAATTTCTAAAGGAAGGAGAAGAAAAATCTTACATTTAGTCTTAGAGGTAAAAAATAATGATAATAATTTTTGCTCTGTCTTTTGTGATTTTAACATAAATAACTAAGTGTTGAATACCTGTTGAGAGGAGTAAGATCTTTCAGTTAACTGCATTTAGACCCTCTCCTCGTGCCAAAAAGATTCTAGTGTATCTTTATTTTGGGCTCCTAGTTTTTCCGTGCTCTCCTGGTGTTCTCTGAAGCGTGGACTCTGCATAATTCCTGAATTAAGAAGAACCCCTTTAGAATTAACAAAAACTGTTCCACAGTCATCTGGAGCATCACTGTGTACAGGAGTGCCTCTTTCCCTAACTTCCCCTCAGGGTAAAGTACATTACTTCAGCAGTCATCACATACCCTGTTTGTACTGGGAGTGAAAGACTACAGTAGGGAGTTGGATTTAATTTATTTTCATTAATTGACCTTATTCACTGTGAAAACTGCTTATTCAGAGTCTTTAAATAATAACTGAAATGTTTGAACTTTGGCCAGAAGAAGCTAGCTCGTTGGAGACCATATCCTAGAACATAATAACTTTTTTTTTAATGGTACAGTAAAGCAGTTTTCAGTGTGCTTTGAGGAGTACACCAAAGGATTTCACGCTCACACACACACTCAGCTACGTATCAGTGGGCTTTTGGTAATAATTTAGTGAAAAACAGTTGTGAGTAGATGAAAATTCAAATAAGTAAGGGATTCCATGCCTAAAAATGTAATGAGAGGGGTTTTATTTCAATCTAAGTACTTCTCTATTTTAATTTCAGCTTGGAAAGGGATCCTCCTGAGATATTATGACATTCAAGTAAAGAAAAACATTTAGAATACTTGAAGATACAAATCTAAAAATACTTGCAGGTACACAAGTCTGTCCAAAGCACTTATCACCATAGCAGCTCAACACGTGGCAGCTGACTTGCTTGATAATGCCTAGTTTTGTTCAGGGGGAATGGCTTTTCATGTTTTATATGTTGTTAATATTCAAATTGTTTAGGTTGCTCTGCTAAACCAGAAAATAAATACTCCTAAATACTTAGTTTGAAAGATCTAAATTGCAATTAGTAAATACAGTCTGGTTTTTTCTTTTGCTGTCTTTTCTAGAAGGGCTAGGCTTTTACTGCCTGTTTTTTTTCCTTCAGAGGTGCCAAACTGGGTCCATTCCTTGAAATTTAGGGGTCATTTCTCATGCTCTACCTTTGTTTGCCCTAGCCAGATAAAATTACAAAATAACAGCTGCTGCTCATGCTTTTTCCTTTCGATTCATGACCCAGTTCCTGAATTCCTTTGGGACTCCTGTGACTGTTAAAAATATAGGTTATCTCTTGATTTACTGCCCAGCTAATATGCATTTCCTTGTTGTTGTCTTCAATGGAAAAAGCTATGTTTGTTAGGATTTGCCATTTTCTAGCTATTTCCCATGGTTAATATAAAGAGATTTCAGCCAAAACAGTGAGGAGCTATGTAGAAGGAACGCAATTGTTCTTTGCAATCTGTGTTAAGCACATTAATCTATGATCATTTAAGAGTTACATGAAGGCAACAAAAAGGAAGCTAAAAAGAAGTAAATGAAATAGGAATGGCCACTTGCATTGAAAACCAGGGGTTAAACCTGGATAAACTGCAGCATGTGACTTCCTGCCCTGCCCCAGTCTATAAGTCTTGTTTCAGTCAATTGCAGGGTGCAGATGGGAAAGCTAAGTGGTGATACAGGAAACAGTAATAAGGTTTAATAAATATTTCTGTATTTGGAACAAAATTTGTAAGTCCTCCCCTTTACAAAAAAAGAGAATGTAAGTTTTAACAAGGGCTATAAGGTTACTTTTGCTTAAAGTAAATACTTTCAATTTAGCAAACCAAAATAACTTTCATATGCACCTTCCCAAATTTAAATATAGTTTGAAGAGACATCTCAAGTACTATTATTGACTCTAAAAAAATGCACCAAAATGTAGGAACTTGGAGGTACTTCTAAGGACAATGCTAGAACTTATCCTTTTAAGTGAATCCACAGAACTAGGGTATGAATGAGCTGATACTTATCCAAGCATAGCAGTGGATCAGGATTACAAAATAAAAAGTAGTGTTGGTTTCAGAGTGTTTTTGGAAAATGGATCCTGTCAAAAAAAAGTTTTATTTGAATAATTTACATGTCTGGCTGATAAAATCAAATGTATTGGTATGTTGAGGTATCTATGGCATTTGGCATAGTGGCACATACCTATTCAATTAAAAAAATAAGAAAGGGTACCTATGCAATTAACATTTAAATTACTCACTTGACATGCTTGAAATTCACTTAGTAACAGGGAGACATTCATGAAGGTGTCTGGTTTTGAGTTTATCCCCTAGTGCTGGTTTTTAGTGAATGCTATTTAATAGCTCTGTCAATGAACTAAATGCTGATAAAATCCTTACTTGCAAAGCTTTCAAGAGATAGAAAATTAAGTTGGTAGAGGTTACAGTTATGACTTTAATTACTAATTAAATGGTTAATAATTGCATGCAAGGTGCATTATTGAACAAAAGGCTGCCTGTGCTTAGAAGGTGTAAAGCTTTTCCTTGAAGTTAGGAATCAGCTTAGTGTTACTGCATAGTCACTGTTGATGGTTACCATAGCAGAAGTTTTCTGTCAGATCAAAAGGAACTTACATGATCCATAGGAGCATGCAAACACAATAGGGAATATAAACAAGGAAATGATGTACCTAATACAGATCTGTACCTTGCACTAGTAAGGCTACTACAGGAATGCAGAAAAATATATTTCTGGTGTTCCTGCTGCAAGGAAGTCTAATAGTTCTTGTGTGCCTTCTTTAACCTTTCTTTGCCTAGGAACAGTGAGAGCTGAATATTTTCATAGGATAGGTTAGGAATTAATAGGCATATGTGGATTGCTTCCTTACAGAAAAAATGGTGTAACCCAGCTTCTGGGAAGTCATGTACCCTGTCTGAATTTATAGAGTGGGTCAGCAGATGGTAGTTTAGTTGCTTCTAAAACAGTAATCTGACTCTCAGAAATCCTAAATTAAAGGGATCTTTCCAGCTGGTGATATTCTGATTCTCCAGTCACACAGGAAGAATATTGCCTTTGCGCTCTTGTAAAACTTTTAAAATTGGGTATTGTGATAACATTTTCTTTCAGGATTTCAGCTAACAATGAATAGTAAAGTGCCTCCAGAGAGCAGTTAAACTGGCTCAAAATCTGAATTGTCTTACAGAATTACAGTTGTCTCATATTGATCAGTCTCTTAACTGAATGCTTGAAGTTCCTAAAATAAGTGGGATGAATCCAAGCCACTTTTGTGTCTAAAACAAGCTAATAATGGGCTGTAATTGAAAAACTTTGTGTTTGGGAGTGCATTGGGGTGTCATATTCTCTCTGCCAATTCTTCTGGTAGATATGAAACAAACAAAAATTTAAGGTTGCAAATCAAATGCTCAAAACCCCACAAAGCTCGAATTTAAAATTTCCTGTCTGATGTTAAATGTAAGACTTTCTCAATAATTTCCAAAATCTAATGCAAGTGTATTATAAAAGCACCTGTGCAAAGGAAGACAATTTTCATAGGATCTTGCCTGTGTATTTTCAGTGTCCCAGGGTTGTATGATGATACAGAATTTATATAGGTTATATCCTTCTGAATGACTAAAAGTTGAAATAAATTAAGTGTAAAGTAGAGTACTGCAGAAAGAAGTATAACTGTGGTTAATACAAATGCATATTTCTTCCAAGACTTTTTGGAGAAAAAGATCATAATGAAAAGGCCTTTGTTTCAGGTGACATGTGTTTCTAGGTACTGCACTAGCAGGAATCCTCTGTTTAGAGCCATACCAGTGTTCCCTGCTGCTGAAATTGACTACTTGTTAGTGGAAGCAAGTTTACACTGAAAAGGGGGTTTAGTGCTCTGATTAACATCTCTTTACCAAAGGAAAAAGGAATGCTAATACTCAGAAATTCTGTGTTGCTTAGGAAATAGTGTAGCAAATGCCAGTCCCACGTCCTTTTCAACCACTTTGTCCATATTTGTCTCATATTCCACATCCTGTTTCTGTCTTCATTAGTTACAAGAATAACGTGCATTTTAACTTCTGATGTATTGTGTGTCCATGTTCAAATCGTGCTGCTTAATCATACTTGATATAGGAACAGCAGGGACATTGAGGGACCTGGAAAGGTTTGGTATTTTTCCCTTTCCCCCAGCACTTGGGAGACGTGGCTTCAGGGAAGGCTGTGCTCAGCTACTGCAGCCAGAGGCAGCAGGTGTGGTTATGCCTCTGGGTGGAACAGCTGTGAGGGGCTGTGGCATGTTCACCATCACAGCACTTTTCTAAAGCTGCCAAATTCTAACCAGAACTTCTCATGCTGCCAGATTTTTTTAGCCTTTCTTACAGAAATGATGGAAGGTGGATTCTTTGTGTGACTGCATTCTCTGCTACATGGCTTGGCCTTGCTCTAGGCTATGGAACTGACATGCTCAATTACTAGTAGCTTGTATGTTTTTAGGTTTGCAAAAATATCTTATTTTCTCCAAAAAACTCCAAAACCTCAGGAAAAGTCTAATTTCATATCTATAGCTGACTGTTAAATTCACTCTGAGGCATGTCCAGCATGGAAGGCTGCAGGTGTTTTTAAGTTTGGCTAAGTTGTGTGCAGCTGAAAGCCTTTCCATGGAAAGAATCAGTTCAACTTTTCCTATGAATGTCATTGTTTGCTACTAAATTAGGCTCTTGCTTCTAGCAGTGGGCTTTAAAATCTGTTACAGCTTTTCAAAATCATTTCTCATGGCTGGCTATTAATACTGGCAGAATTTTCTGTTACGGCAAAGCAGGCTGTATCCAGCATTCATCTTTTAAGTGCAGTTCTGCTTTTAACAGAAGTGTTAGTAATGCAAAGGTTTCTTCATAACACACAATGCTGTTCTGTTTGGCAACTGTACAGGCCCGTCTAGTTATTTTGCACAGTTCAGATCTTTTCACACTGTCCATCAGAGATTAAAATATTTGAGCAATTTGTTATAATGGTGACACCATGTGTTAGAATGTGATATCGATCCCAGTATGGAATTCACACGGGATGGCTAGATTGAAAAGATATGAATGCAGAAAATGCTGGTTTCAGTTTAACAAATAATCCTTTTATTTCTACATCTCATATTGAGAAGACTTGTTCTGTTTGCCACCAACTCCTTGACTTGTCAGGATTGAGCAGGTGGGTGGCTCAGAGAACCTCATTACAGAGCTTCTGCTCACTACACAGTTCTCTCTGGTACTGTCCTTAAGCTAAAAATAGGTAAATTTTAATCATTCAAAGATAAATATAGTACTTAAAAATTGCTAGGTGTCAGGACAGATTTTCTTCTGTACTTTTTAACTACTGTAACTTGAACAATCATATTGAACTACGATTTGAATAGCACTTACTTTAGTTGCTCAAATGCTTCTAAGGTTATTGAAGAACTGTCTCTTTAACACCATCTAGTTCCATGGGATAGTATTTATCTATACTAAGAATCTTACCTCTGTGTGTTTTCCCTATTAGCAAGCAGATCTGATCTCCCTGGGGAAAGTTGTGTTGGCTTTGGCTTGCAATTCTTTATCAGGAATTCAGAGAGAGAATTTGCAGAAAGCAATGGAACTGGTGACAATCAACTATTCCTCTGACCTGAAGAATCTGATTTTGTAAGTTTGTTTAATAAACCTTTTAAAGGAAATTGCAGCACTTTTCTTATGTATACAAATGCAAAGGCGAAATGGTATTTTTAAATGCAAGTAAGATTACAGGTAAATCTGCGGTTTTTGAGTTGTCTTCATGCAATAGGCACACTGACTTTTTGGCCAAAAGGTTGAGTGCTAGCTTTTTCTGGCTGCGTATTCTTTTTGTGTCATTTCAATATAGTCAGTCACTTTTTCTCCCTTGCAGCCTGTGTGGGAAAAGTAGAAGTCTTTTCTCCTTTCCTCATTTGAAAAAAAATTGCATTGCAGTCAAAATCTTCATCCCTCTCTCTTTTTGTGTATGTTCTTGCTGTTTGAATGGAGTGAACTGCACAGTTTTGTGAAAGTATACTCCTGTCTTGTATAAATAACTGACTCAATGTATACATGCAAATTGATTGTGTTTTCTTGATGGTATCTTCTTAAAAGAAACATTACAGTTGTCAACTTTATGTATTAAATACAAGAAGCTAAATAGTTATAAAATCATAATGGAATATAATGTTTGACATTTCCAGAAAGTAATCTTTGTTGGTTGGGTTATTTTGGCAGGTATTTGCTGACTGACCAAAACAGACTTCGCAGTGTAAACGATATCATGCCTATGATTGGTGCACGATTCTATACTCAGTTGGATGCTGCTCAGATGCGAAATGATGTTATAGAAGAAGATCTAGCAAAGGTAAATCATGTAGTAAGTCCTGCAGAAAGATCTGTAGTCAGTGTTCCTAAAGCTGTACCTTGAAAGCGAATGTTTTCTACTAGTTTCTGTTGGGGTTTTTTTCCCCTTCTGTTTGTTTATTAGCCTGAGTAATCTGCCTGAAGGCTTGACAAGTCTAAACTCAGGCTTTTGAGAGCCCCAGAGCTTCAAGGATGCCTAGTTTTAAGATGTCTTCAGCTGTGTTTTAACTGGAGTAGCAGCTTCATTTCCAACCAGTAATCTTGGGAAAATTATGTTCTTTATAGCATGGTTAAAAATAGCATTCTGAGTAAAGGAGGCCATGTATGTCATGGAGATGATTTAATGTGTTAAATTAAAGCCCCATAAATTTTTAGGTTTGGATTTTGGTGTCCTTGTTCTCATATGCTTTCCTTTCTGAATTAATTCTAATCCATGGAGATACCATGTTCAGCTTTCCTGAAGTGTGCCCTCTTGCTGTGGGGGTCTGTGGTGTTCAGTCAAGGTATCGAGTGCTAGCTATAAAGGAAATACGTACTATTTATCAAATCAGGGTGCATTTGTTCAACAGGAAGGTGTCTGTTAGTCAGAAGCAGCTGACAGCAGGAGATATATTGGGGAATGCTCTCATGGCCCTGAAAATATGTGGAATAGGCTACTACAGGAGAATTTAATCAAGTTGTGTGATTCCACTCCATTATAACCCCTTGTTAAGAGACAGTAGACCGGTGTTTGGATTCTGATAGACTCGGTTCTCTTGATTTCTCCAGTACTGTCCTGTTGGAGAACAGCCTTCCCCTCCTTGATGAAAGATGCTGAAATCTATCGGGAGCAAGGAGCTGTAGAAGTGCCAGGCAGTATCTGTGTACCTCTAGATGCTGGGTGCCCACTTTCTCAGAATCAACTACTAATCCTTCTCCAGAGGTTTTTAAGTTTGTTGTTTGTTAGGGTGGCCTATGTGCCTGCACAAAGCTGGGCAGATGAACTCCTTCCCATAGCAAAGATGGAGATTGCTGTGTGATCAGCATTACAATCTCTGTATTTTTAGTCAGGCTATTTGAGCAGTTGCTTATCACTTGCAGGTGGGCAGAGGTACTACAAATTCAAGTTGTTGCTTAGCCCTCAGTTTGGCAATAGCTGTTTACTTGACAGTGATAAATACCACTTCTTAATTAGCTGTCACACTCTAACTTGTTTGTACTATGCCATCTCCTCCATTAACATCAGAGCCACAGTATCCCTTAAGTCTAGTCTGCTACCCTCTGTTCATTTTTGTCCCAAAGCAAATGCTTTGGAGAGAGTATTAGAAAAAGACTAGCATGTGTGGCTTTTTTTTTCCTTACATTGTCCAAGCATGCAGTCATCTGTATCTTAGGGACTTCTGATGCTGGGTTTGTGTGTAGTTAATATCTTTGTAACACTCACTTCTCACAGAGCAGTAACCCTGTTATGCTATTCCTTTCCTTCCTCACTTTTATGTTTTTCGTATTCATGTCATAGCAGTCAAAGCCTCAGTTTATAAACCCTGTGGAGAGTCCTTACAGACTACTAGGCCTGCAGAGAGGCCTCTTGGAGTCTTGGTGCCTGTGTTTTTGCTCAGCTGTGTCACCATTCACTGGGAATCTGCAAGGCAGTGAACTTTACACAGGTGTAGTTTTGGCTTTTGAGTATTTAACCACATGCCAAAAATAAATTTGGTGGTTAGACCAAATAGTAGACCTTGGCTAGCTGGACAGGGTTGGTTTTCCATGTCAGTCTCTAAGTGTTGCTACTGTGTAGGTACAAGCTGTTCTCCAGTGTGTTTTTAGACTATTAATAGAAATCTGCAACCCATAGGTTGTCCAAGGTCAGGCTGCTATCACCTTGACCCACTTTATTTACCTAGCTGTGCACAGTAATCTACTCCAGACTGAATTCAGTTGAAATCAATATGATCATGCATGGAATTAGATGCATCTTAGCATGAATAATGTTGTAGACCTGAGCCATTGGAGAATATGAATAATATCAGAGAGGATCTTTTCCTGACAACTTCGATTTACACTGTGAATTATTTTTTTTTGTTTAATGTAAGCTAGGATGTTACTGTTTTACTGCATCCTAAGCAGTGTGGAAAAACACGCTAAATCCACTTTCAGTTGCATGTGTGCTAAGCAACTATAATTTTAATGTTCTCCCTCTGTGTGACCTCAATGTCATTGCTTTATTTATATCATTTATGGACTCAGCATTTATACTCTTTTAAGACTTAGATTCTAACTGCTTTGAAAAAACTTGTTTCAAAATTATTTTTGCAATCAATTATCATTTGAGTATTAGTTTGATGATATTGTTGCTAAATATTTACTAAAAATGTTTACAAAGCATTTCTGAAAAACAGATCTGGTAGATTGTTTCTTCTCATCTTTACCTGAAATAAGGTGGTGTACTGCATACTTATGCATATCTTGATATCTGTGTGTGTGTATATATATGTGTGTGTGTATATATATATATAAAACCCCATATTCTTCTCATGTAACTTACTGTATTTTATCATACCTGTGAGTATAGGCTGGCAGGAGATTAGACTTACATTTCCAGAAGGAAATAGATTACCTGGTCCAGTTCCTGCTGGGACTGGGAAGTATCATTAGTTGCTGAATCTTTGCATTATAATTTGAAGTGCTAAAATGAACCCTGGACTACTGATACATAATACAATGCATTTGATCTCTGTCTGAAAAAATGATACCCTCTCCTTTGAATAAATAAGTCTTTTTAATTAACAGTGCTTCATTGGCATTATTGCCATGTATTTTTTGCAAGTAAATCTCTAAATTTTGTTTCAGAGACTCTAAATAACTTTTTTCTTGTTTTCTAGGAGGTGCAAAATGGAAGGTTGTTTAGGCTTCTAGCAAAATTGGGAACAATCAATGAGAGGCCAGAGTAAGAAAACTTGTTTTTGTGATTATAGTATGTAAAACACAGTTTGCAATGCGCTTTCTTCCTTCATAAATTTAAGCTAAATTTTCCCCCCCATATTTGCCCATGGAGAAATGAATATTTAAGAAGCCTTGAGAAAAAAAAAATAAGCAACTTTGACCAAAACTTTAAATAGGCAGGAGAAGGCTACAAGTTGTTTCCTTGTATTTAGTGTGGTTTATCTTGTGAGTGGCAGTAGTTTTGGAGGAAATTCATTGCTTGCTTTTACTGAAGCAAAGGATGTAGATACTGGTTTTCGGCTAGTGAGTTTTCACCTTTTTTTTTATTGACTAACTACATGAAAATGAAGTGTTCATTTTCTGTTTTCCATCCCTCTGCATAAACTTAGAGTTATGTTTATAATGCAGGTTTCTACATGTGTTTTATGTGATAAACTTATTGCAGATAATTTTTGCTTTCTTCCACTATTTTTTGGTGGCTCTTGGAAGGCATTAGCTTTAGACGCTCAAACAGCTGAGAAAGTTTTGTATAGGTTATCTTCTGTTTGTGGTGGGGAGACTAATTTAATTGCAATTTATAGCAGGAGATTAGCTATGCAATAAGACTACTCGGCTGAGATCGAAGTGTCATTTATATCTGTGGGGTTTGATTTTACTACTGAGCTTTGACATGAGAATTTGTTTTTCACTAGGTTTCAGAAGGACCCAACGTGGTCAGAAACTGGAGACAGGTATTTACTAAAGCTCTTTCGAGATCACCTTTTCCATCAGGTGACAGAAGCGGGTACTCCTTGGATTGACCTCAGTCACATTATCTCATGTCTTAACAAGGTACACTGTACTTCAGTTAGCTTTTACAAATTTGATTGGGTTAGTTTTCTTTGAAAGAGTATTCCACTGAAAAGCAAGTTGGCACTGGAAGGTTAATGCCATTGGCTTAGCTAGTGGCTATTTTCCCCATTTTGGATTAAAACCATGTATTTTCTAAGCTAATATTCCAACATCTATGGATATTTTAAATAAAACTAGTACATGATATTAAAAATTTGTTAATATAGCGTGAGATACAATATTAACTTTTCATCCTAGAATGCATTGATTACTGTGGATAAGCAATGCTGGTCCCTTTATGCTACTCTGGTCTTTCAACACAGCATAAAGGATCCATAATACTCCTTTAACTGGGGGTGGTTTCTGTTGGTAGTCATCACAAAGGATGGTCATAAGGCAAGATCCATTCCTAAATTGTGCTGACTTAAGTAGGTGGCAGGAGGGAAACGGAAATTTGTGCAAAATCCTTGCCATCAGGACACTGCTATAAAATTTCTGTGACTTAAAATGTTACGTCCACTTCTGTAATAACTTCCCTAGTCTCTCCAGCCCTTTGTTTTCCAAGGCTGATTTAACAAAGCTATTTGCAGTTTTCTAAGAGCTGCACCTCTAGCAGAATTTTATCCGAGCGCTCTCATGATTAATAGCAAGAGATGTGTGAGAAACCACGAGATCTTCAGTAGATGAAGAACTCGTCTTGCTCCATAAATTAAAAAGTATGTGAGCTGATTAAATTTTTTATTAGTAGATCAGCTTTCAACTTATTTTACATTGTTTTGCCAAACTTCAATAATCCATGGGAGATTGAGATGCTGCAGCTTTTTTTGTTGTTGCTTTTGTAGCTGCTTGGTAGTTTGACTTGCTGTGTAGAGAATGGTGATGCAGACACTGACAATACACAGTTTTAGTGCCCAATATATTCTTTTCTAGGACTAGGATAGCCAACTTTCTCCTCCAAGAAAAGTGGAATGTGTTCAGATCCTTTGCTGTGTAATAACTGTACAGTTAAATATCTTTCTAAAATTGTCAGGGTTTCTAACCTCCTATTAGACCACTGCTGTGCATTTTTTAACCTCCTTTTTATCTTTCTGGTTGGTGTCTGTAATCACTTTAAAAAGGACATTAAAGGGATTGAGGCTAAATCAAAAAGAAAGCATGTTGACATTCAAGTAGGCATTGAAATGCCATCATGATTTGAAAGCAGTGACTCATACAGTACTGTAGCAAGAGGGGACAGTCCTGAATTCATAGGTCAGGTAAGAGACAATGTCAAAGAATGCCTTGTTCTATAAATGTTCACGGCTTACCTTTTCAAACAGAGACTCTTCTCTTCTGTGGTTGTGGGCTCAGCACACAAAAAATGTAAGACTTACAGAACTCTGCTTTGGAAATACACTCTAAGAAGCACTTCAGAAACTGTAGAAGTACTAGTAGAAGTTATATGGACTTTACTGGTACTTGCCAAACACATTCCTTTTGAAAAGCTATTCTGTTGTTAAAAAAAAAAACAAAGCAACAAACTTTCCTTTTCAATGTGGTGTTTTGAGCATCTTTTCAGCTGAGGATATTGATTTATGTACCCACAGGAGGAAAGAAAGCCATAAATATTGATGTTTGTAATTAGGAGTGTGGCTTTCTTAATACAGATCTTCCATTAGGAAGACCTTCCATTAAAGTAATTAATTGATTTGTTGTATGATGCTAATGGGAATGAACAGTGGACAATATTTCACAAACACCTTCATTGTATTAGTATTTTGTAATGGATGTTGGAAGACACTGATGGTTTTATCCTACTGTACAAAAATTAGAAGCTAATTGGCTTGCTTTCAGCCTTCTGAAACCATTCACAAAGCAGCAGCTTTAAAATGTAGTGGTTCCACTTTTTAAGGTTACACTCAAAACATTACTTTAGAAGAGAAATACAAGAAATTGCTAACTTGCTGTGTTGCTCCAGACAGCAGCTAGTGGAACATCTCTGTGAGAAATTTCATTTCAGTTTTTCTATTCAGTACAATATTATAATTGTAGTATAATTATATTACATTTATATTACATTTAAACCTGCTGGGGTTGTATTTCCAAAGAATGGATTGGTAGTGTCATATCTCACTTGTCTCTGCCCCACCTCTTGTATTGGAATAAGAAAGACTGTGGTGGAACTATCAACATATTGACTAAAACAAAACTACAAAAGTTCTGCATAAAAGAGTCTTGACAGTTCTGTATTGATGAACATTTCTTGCAAAGTGAGAAGAACATAAGAAACAGTGATGTAATGGGCTTCAGCATGTAAAGCAGGATATTTCTCTGTTAAAAATTAGGATCTAATGGAATATAGAAAAAGTGCATATTGAATTTGAGAAGTCAGAACAAACCATGAGAAGAAATGTGGAACAAACATTGATCTTCAACTCCAAATTATTCATTTGGTTATAGATTATACCAAAGTAATTTTTTCTTTCTAAGGGGTTAAATGTACCATACAGCGTAGTTTGTTTCCAGTACTGCCAAAAATGTGAGGATTGGGTTTCTACCAGTTTTCAGGCTACCTGGGGCTGATCCATCCATTATCTCATTTTGGAGTGGGCAAGAAGTAAATTACTTACCCTATGTTTAAGTTTGTAGATCATATGTGCAAATGTAATGTCAAATTTAGTTTTGTTCTTCAGGAAGTACATGAAAATTTTGCCAGGTTTCTGCACAGGGAAGTATAGCATTATAGGATTACTAGCTTTGTGGAAGGGGTAGGAAACAATGGTAATCTAGTCCTAAGGTCTGGAATCTTCATCAGGTTAAGACCAAAATGTCTCGATTTTTTGGCGAGGATGTTGTTGTGGTGCGATTCAGATTCTTCCTTTGTGTCCTGTTAGCGGATTTGAACTGCGCCATAACAATGTACTTGCCAAAAAATTGATTGCTTTTGTTGTTGGGGAAATGTTTTGTCGTTTCTTTCACACTTCTTTTATTTTATCTTTTGCATTCTTGTTACAGTTAGATGCTGGTGTGCCAGAAAAAATAAGCCTCATTTCCAGAGATGAGAAGAGTGTACTTGTGGTAACTTACAGCGATTTAAAACGCTGCTTTGAAAATACTTTTCAAGAACTGATTGCAGCCGCAAATGGTCAGTTGTAGTATTTGCTGAAAGCATGCAGGACATTGCTGAGGAACTTAACCTATAGCAAATTGCACTACAGCTGAATTGTTGTTGTCATCTCATTTCACATTTGGGAAACAAACAGGAGATGAGCAAAGCTGCTTGCACTTCAGTCAGGTACACTGTTACTTGAAGGGAAGAATGTTTCACTTATCCTAGAGCTAAGGCTGCCATTGGAGGCTTTATCTGTGAAGAATTTATTTTAGATTAAGGAACACATCAGGTGCATGATGTTCCTACTTTTATTTTTTCCACTTGTATATGCACTAATTTTAATTTTTTTAAGACTTTTCTGATCTCTGAAGTTTTGCCACATTGTATACTTAAGGGAAACTCTTTGCAAGGACATTTCTGGGATACATTTTTGTCACTGAGGATATAGCAAAATTTATTCATTTTTGATATTATTTGCACCCAGAATAGCATAAAGGACCAGGTAAATAATTTAATAGAAATTGTGTTCTATTAATGACCTTTTAGTTCGTAACCTCTGTAAAAGTGTGTTGTATGCAAGCTCTGTATGCCGCCCACTGTTAGCTCAAAGAAATGTGAGAAGAAACAACTTTTCAAAACCAGTCAAGTGAAGTATTGGTGAATTGACTAAAAAGGAAAGAAAGTCCCCTGTCATTCGATTTAAACCTTGTCTAAGCGAAGTGACGAAAACAGCATAATGGGAAACATCTTTAATTTAAGGAGCATATCAAACTTGCTCTAAACACAACCAGCGCCTTTTAAAAACTGTTTGTACATTTTCCTGGTAGTCAGAAGCATTTACATTTATGCAATTTTTTTAATAGATTTTTTTTTAAAAGAAATTGTTTAAATGCCTGAAGTTTCAGGAGTGTATTACTTTAGGTTATTTACAGTATAATTTTTGTATAAAGTTCTGTTCTTTGAACCACAGCTTTATTATGGTACGCTACACTGGATACAGATACAAAGACACTGTTAAAAGAAGATTAACTAAACACAGCAGTTGTCTGGCATCAAGAGCTTTTCAAGTTTTACGGCCTGAATCTGGAGGGATAATGATCTGCTGTGCCTTTGCAGTCACTGCTTAGCCCAAAGTAATATTACTTTTGCTAATACTCAACACATGAATATTCCTGAAGTAATTCAGTCTCAAAAGTCTGGAATTTTGCTCCTCAATTACCTTTCTAGTTTTTGGACATGCAGTTGTCTCCAAACTTGGGTATTCATGGGATTTCTAGTTAAACACCTACACTTTGATACTGAAGACTGCCAAACATGTAGGAATTTCCTTTCTTAAAGCAGTAGTGAAGACTGTATCTATCCTTTCCCAGCACTGAATGTTTTAATAGCACTGGGTGCTCACCATGAAGAAAATGTGGAAACTCAAAAGGTCAGGACAGACTCTAAGCACTTGCAACTGATGTTACTGACATCAATTTTAATGATTCTCAATATTTGTAGTTTTCAGAGAAGTTTTTAATATTTCTCTGTCCACTTTTATAAGCTTTAAAATGATTCTCCGCCTTGAGACTTGCATCAAGAAAAAAGCAACTCTCTTCACATCGAAAGCTTTGAAGACTAGGGACATGCTTTACACATTTTAGAAAATGTGGTTGAATCCACATTAAGTAGCATCAGTTGTTGAGTTTAAAAATCAATTATTGTTGCAATTTTCAAAGAAACATAATGTTTAATATTCAAACGATAACAGTTGCCAGAATGTTCTTTTTAATATAAAAGGAACAGGAACTTTGAAAAGTGAACATGCAGAACAGTCTTTTATCATTAGCTCATGTATTTGAGGAAGAGCAGCTGTCTTTTCTATGTTTTTTGACAAATCATATTGTAATTCTTTTGTACAAAAAAAGAAGTACTTGTATTCTAGAAGAAATATGGAATGCTTAATTTATAAGCGGGCTGAGGTTTTTTCCAGTATTGTTTTCTTTGAAAATGAAAGGGGATCATCTGTTCAGTTGTGGGGTTTGGGAACCTTTGAAAATTTAATTTGTGGACCAATATTTTGTGGAAGTGTAAGGCAGGGGTAAAATAGGGCTTGAATTCTCATCCTTTTTAGACCAGCACACCCTCTGCAAGACATGTCTAAATTGCAAACCTGTGTGTATTTGCATAATGTCAGTTTGCTTCAGCCCCTAGTAACCTCAGGACTTGGTTTAAAAATAAAAAGGTAGACAGCTAATAAGTTTTCATACATGATGTCAGCCAGAAAATATTTGGTGTCAGGTAATACATAAAATTAAAAAGAAGTTGAGCTTTGTTTTCTATTTATTTTATTTGGTTGTATTTGGGAATAATTTGAACAGTCTGAAGTTCAGCTTGGGTGTTTTTTTTGGGGAGAGCCCTTCTTCCCCATTTTAATTCCATTTAGAAGGTTGTCCTAAAGTTGTAGTTTGATCCATTCATAGGAAGAACTGTGTATCTGTATTTAAAAGAAGAGTCACCAGGATGTGCCCTCCCAGGTGGGAAATTTATTTCTGACCTTCCTATTTTTTACAGCTAAAAGCACAGAAGGGACAACCTTTGAAATCATCTGATGTTGGTCATTTTAATTTTTGTACCTGTTTTAAATTTTGTTGCTGTATTTACTATATTGTAAATATTTTGTTGAGGGTACCTATGTATTTTTGATTTGCCCTTGTTTCAGTAATTCAGGTGTCAACTGCTTCCCCTAAAAAGCACCAGTATGTTAAGTTCTAATGTCATGATCCCAATATGTGTTACTCATCTTTAATCCTGTTTTCATTGTTCATGTGTACAGCAGTATTTTTAATAAAGAATACCAGAAATAATGTGGCCTTATTTTTACATTGTGAAGCTCTGAGGTTGGGTCCAGGGCACTTCAACTTTGGTGGTGGAATTTTATTTCATTTGTCTCGTACTTCTTCTGTATTCATTCTGTCTGCAATGCAGAGTTTTAACAAACAGGAGTCACAAATTGTGTTTAGTGCTTGCCACTTAGAGTGTATCGGATGTCCTAAAACTGAGAGATACTGTTCACTAGAAGTGTATTAATGCATATTTCTGTAACTCCCAAGTCAAATCCCATCTGCTTCAGTTTGATCAGGTCTGCTTTCCTCAATAAGCCCTACTTTTGAAAACTCTGCTCAAGTACCCTTACTTCCATGTTTTTTGAGCTTTTTTTGCTCAGAAACAAAGTGTATTAATTTCTCTGAGAATTTGCACATGGAGTCACAATAACTTCATTTCACAGAATTCTTTTCTACATTTTTAACCAGCAAAGGTTTGATGATTTGCTAGTCGGATAGAGTCTCCTATATCCATCCAATGCTGACCATGCTTATGGAAGATGTAATTTTATGTAATATATTGTGTATTGTCAATAGTCCTTGCACATATTTAACATTATCACTGAAATTGCAGTGTTTTAGGAATGCTATTATATAAGCTACATTTTTTGATTGATGCACATATCCAGTCTCCAGTTTCCTCCTTAGTAATATGCAGCAACAGCTACACAACTCCTCCAGCAGTTGATGATCCCATTTTGCTTTCCCAGAGAAAGCTTCATCTCCACTTCCAGCATTTGGAGAGCCCCTCAGATTGAATGCTGTTTAGCAGAGAGCACTTCACTGAACATCTCTCTGGAGGCAACATCCTCAGCTTCAGATGGATGGGGTGGGGATGTGGGGATTCTCTGAAGAAAAGAGTCTCTCTGCAGGCCTAAGGTTCTGCCTCCTGTCACAGTAGCTTCAGAACAGGCTTTGGTGAGGACACCTTAGCTCTGTTTGCTATCCTTTTCTCTGGTGTGCATCTTCTAGCTGCTGAAGAAACCAGGAATGGTGGGTGGTTAGATGGATGTTTGTCTTCCCCCACCATGAAACCTTGCCTCTCCCAGAGGCTGGGTTGAATTTTTGTCTCTAGACAGCAGTAAGCTCTTCCTAAGTATGCTGAACCTAGGGAATGTCACCCACACAGGGAGCAGTGACAAGTGTCTGTCACTGTAGCTGGTTTGCTGTGTGGGAAATGTGCCTTCCTTCTGTGTGATTATTCCATGTTCTCCTTTGCTCAGAAAATCAGCCTGTGGGATGGATGTGTGCCAGATGTTTGTGCTGCACAGTGCTGACTTGTGTGCCACAGCAGTCTTTGACACTGGCAGAATTCTATTTTTTTTTTCAAAAGCAAACTTTATTATATTAATTTAGTAGTCAAACACATTATATAAAGACAGAAAATGCAAGACAAAAGAGGAGTTCTTCACATCTGAAGACACTTGAGGGTTCATACAAAAGTAATCTTTTGTAGTCCAGTTTTCTTAAATATTTATGCATAAAAGCATATTTATATATTTACACTGTGCAAACACGTCCTTTGAGATGCATCATCCTATAACTATTCTTGCTCAGTTCTAGTAACAAAAGAGTACTGAAAGTCAAATATGCTTTACTAACAAGAGACAGTGCGATAGATACTTTAAACTGATGATCTCTTGTGCAGAGGTACTTAGCTCAGAAGTAGTGGTACATATTTATTTTGCTTGAATATCAAAGATCTTTTGTATTTATAAATATGCAAAAGGTCGTTTGCTTTGAAGTCTGTTAGTGGGTTACATTCACAGCTGAATTCTGAGAGAGCAAGAGATCATATAACATGTAGCATTCAAGGTAATACATATTTTAGTGGACCACAAGAAGCTGACATTGGGCTGTAATTGAGTTGGCAGGTATCAGTGCTGCTGTGTTAAATGTCCAACTCCCATTTCAGTACTGCATTCAAAGGTGAAAGGGAATGGGTGCATCCTAATGCTTCTTGAGCAAAGAACACTCATGACCTTTCTGAGATGCTATACAAAATCTACTGTAAATGAATGATACATTTTTATTCCTGTATGTACTGGTAACATAACATGGAAATTTAGATGCCTTCATAAAAAAGCTGCCCTAACTTTACAGATTGCCTTGTAATTTCTAATTAATCTCTTCAAACTCTCTAGTGATCAATTAAAGTTTGTGCAGTCTAGTAGCCATTCTGTCTTTTCAGACATATTCCCATATATAAAATATAATCAGTGCAGTGTTGGAAGGTCCGTGAGGTTTTGTGGACAGAGCTTGGCTTGAACCTATCTGCTTTGTGGTTTGGTTCCAGTGTGTGCGTGTCAGCTTATGACAAAGTGCAAAACTTCAGTATTTACTGGATTTCAACAGGATTGTCCAAACTGAATTGGTATGTATTCCCTGTTGTTACAGCCCTAGATCTGGTCTTAGTTCTCCTCTATCCTTGCCAATTGTGTTTAGCAACGCATTTTAAATTCTTGCCTTGCAATGCTCCCTACTGCGTCTGCCATCTGGAGCAGTAAGATCCATATAATGCCCCATCCCCAATTGGCTTATTCAGCTTCCCCATACCACCAGCCCTCCACAAGTTTCTCAAAGTAGTTTTCATTAAAAATATAGTTTGTGGTCTGTTTCCAGTTTCTATCTTCTTGAAGGCTCCTTTATTTTCTAGCACAACACATACCCCAGCCATGGGATGCGCATACGTCAGTGCCTGGTGCAGATTGCTGGCTCTCTAGAGCTCCCAGCTGCCTCTCCCAGTCAGGACAGAAGTGAGTCTGAGCAGAGGCTGTAATAATGGCCTTCCAGGTTTTCCTGGATGCAGAAGCACTCAGCATTTTTAGCGAAAGCTATTGGTGTTGAGCGTTTGGGAAAGTCAAGGTTCAAGCAATAATATTTTGCTCTATTTTGAATACATGTGCTGCAGTCTGTAGAAAAGCAGATCTCTGGGATTAAGCCAATGATAAATTCTCAAGTTTTATGATAATTGAAATAATTTGGATGAGAGTTTTTAAACTGACAGTGTTTCCCAAGAACCTGTGTGTTTACTTGGCCTAGAAGTACTTAAACGGGTGGCTGAGAATAATGGACAACAGAGTTGTAGTCAGGAGGAGGAGAGCGGCTGGCAATCATTTTCTCCAGCATCGCATAACCACAGGTGTGTCTTCGCTTGGAGTCACTGAGCTGGTCACAGCTGAAACTGCAGAAGCTTCTTGGCTTGGTTACTCCAGAAAGCACTGACTCCTTGCTCCTGCTGGCACCTTTAATGCTGTAATAGAGCAGTGTCATTGTGAGCTTTCTTACCATGAAAAGATTTTGGTTTAGTAACTTGAGCAAAGCTCGGTCACAAGTTAATTCTTAAACGGTGAGAGGGGCACTGATGCAGATGGACTTGCTCAGAGGGAGTGCAGAACAGAGGAGTGAAGGAGCCCTCCTGTGTTCCCTGTGAGTCCCTTTAAACAGAGGTGCTGGGAGTGCACATCACTGTTAAAAGTGTTCATGCACTCTATCAGTCTTGCTGCCTGGGGGGAGTACTGGACTGCTCAGCCTAAGCTCAGATTGTTCATTTGTGGCAGGTGCTGGGGAGTGAGACTTTATTGCAGGGTCATGTAGTGGGGAGTGTCTGGCAGCTCTGCTGTGGTGAGGCAGTGTATCCCCATACCTAAATGTTCCTTCCTAAGGGAACAGGGGTTTTTGAGCAGGACTGAAGTGGTGGAAGGTCTCAAACCTTGAGGCAAAAGTAGAAAACTACAAGTGTAGGTGTTCCCAAAGCCTAATGCTGGGATAAATTTCTAATACAAATGGCTGATGTTTGTGAGGAAGGGCATGAGGTCTGGCTGTCTGCTCTTTTTTGGCTTTTGGCAGCTGCCATGAACTGCTGGTTTGAATTAGAATTTTCCTATCCCTTAAAAGGACCAGTTATCCTGTAGGCTGCCATTTATAAGATGCCCTTTACTAAGAGGGGTTAAATGTCTTCTGGGCAAAGCCACTTTTAGAGGCACTGTTAGCCTTTTGGCACTTTCTCACCCATATTCAGAGATTGCAGTGCTTCAAATAGCTCTTTCAGCAATGAAAATCAGGGCAAAGAGAATTTTTACACCATTGAACTTGAATACCAAAGATTTATCTGTAGACAAAGGACAAGCCAGAGCAGTTTTCCATCACTGTTTATATGTGAAATCCTAAAGTAAACATGTTGGACCACAGTGTCTAAAATTATATTTCCTCCCTGTATTTTTATAAGTTCATGGACAATCCACTCCTCTTCATTTATAAGGTCAGAAACATTGGCAGCCCTAGCCTTGAATTCCAAATAAGACATTGAGAGAGCATCTGTTGAGGCTTGCAGAGCCCAGGGTTTTGCTTTTCATTTTACTTTGCATTGTTAGGTCTTTAAGTTAACTACAGAACTAGTGGCACAGGACCATTACAAGTTCCTCTTGGAGGTCACAGTTTCTCAAATTCTCAACTCAGAAGCCTGTGTGGTTTTTTAAGGAGTGTGGTGTCTGTCTCTTCTTCTTACTGTAGGAAATTGGAAGGTCTGCCTAAGAAGACCACCCCATTACATTTATTAGTAGATGAATGGAGCTCCTGAGGAGGAGCCCTTGTGGTGAGGATTGCAGATGCATCCCATATTTTTATATTGCATCTGTTGGCAGATGGAGAACTACTTGCCTTGGGATAAATTCCATAACTATGACAAGGTTAGTCACAGATGCAATGGACTTCTTGTGATGGGTTTAAAGAGAAATGCCTCTGTGATTTACATTGTAATTGTGAGCCTTCAGGAACTGGCAAAAGTGGAGTGTGCATGACAAGCTGTGAGTCTTAAAAACTGTCATGCTTTGATCCTTTCACCATCATCAGGCTTTTGCATCCTGAGATTTTTCTTGTGAGCTAGACTTGGCTTCTGCTTTAATAAACCTTTTTATCAGTAGAGCTGCATCTATTAATTTTATCTGGAGTGCACTGCTGTACCTGGGCATGCATTCCCACAAAAAACTTTGAGGGAGCTCAAGGGGTTTTGGCATCTGTAGTCAGGCTTCATTTTGAGTCTGAGTTTACAGTCTGTAAAGGCTTCTGTAGCTGTGGACTATCTTCTTGCCAATCTAGGAATGTAAATTGGAAACTGTGTTTAGTTGGTCTTTAATTGGGATTGTTTGTTGGAGGAAATGGCTGCTGGTTTTTTGCCATGTTCAGGACCAGAGTGAGGTTAGAGGCTGGCTGCAGCTCTTGAGATGCTTGTTCCAGCTCACAGGAGGTGGAATTCTTGCTGTTCTTCTGGCTTTGTAATTTACACTGACTCAAGGATTTGCCTCAGCCCAAGGATTTTGGCTTACTTGTGTTGGGCTTTTTCACCACTACCGAAAAGCTAGAAAAGGGTTGCATTCGGGATCCTTTCTTCCTGCAAAGGAGCACAGTTCAGAAAACTGCCCCCAAACCTTTCAACCGGGCTCTTTTACCTGAGGCCTTATATTAACAAAAACTCACTTCTCTTCCTGCTGCTCCGAATATCATTTTTCATCTCAGTGGCATTAGCAAGTCCAATACACGTTGCAACCATTTCTGTTTCTTGCTCCTGGCCACCACCTGGGCCTAAGGAGCTCACCAGGGTTTAGGCTGATGCTCTTTCCTATAGTGAAACCAAGGATGAGCTGTGGCATTAGTGCCTTTCCCTAGGCAGGAGAAGTGGAAGCCCAAGAGGAGGCGCCTCGCCAGGGTCAGTGGGGTGCCCCTGCACTGTCAGGTTGGCTCCCTGCTCTGTTCTGCCCTTGGCCTGGCAAGCACTGCTGCACATGCTGGCTCACTCCTGCAGTCAGTTTCCTCTGAAACAAACCCTGGGAGTGCTTCTGGAGACAGGCAGGGTGCTCTGGGTTTGGCTCCTACCACACTATGCTGTTCTTCGGCTCTGCCCAGTCTGCCTCTTCCAAGGCTTTGTTACAGTGAAGGGATGTAACCACCATAGGCAAGCTGCTGCCAAAGGAAGGTGAAACTCTTCCTCAGCCTGGTGCTGGCACCAGCTGCCCTGACAGTGAGCTGCTACTGCTCACTCAGAAACTGTTCTGACAATCTGGCAACCTGAATCAGCTCCCTGCAAGAAAAGCCAAGCTGAAATGTCAGGATGCCTGCGATGCAAGGGAAGAAGCAGGAATGTACATCTGCTTAGATCAGTTTCCATGTCTCAAACCCTTCCAGGCTCCACCTTGCTCAGTACAAATTTTAGGGGTATTTATTTACTGTTCCAATTAATTTTAAGTAAAGGATGCTTAGCTAAGATGCTACCACTTTTTTTAGGAACGTGTGGTGACTGAAGGGTCACTGCCTGCATTCACATCCATGAGTGCTTTTTGGCACAGTGCTGCAGTACCACTTGTTTAGCTTGCAGGCCAGATGACCTTGTATGATCTCAGTCTACCACTCTGTTTTCCCAAGGATTTACGTTCTAGCAGCCACTGTTAAGTTCAATTTTTTTTCTTATGCAAGCATTCTTTTTTCTTCTGTATTTGAAGATGCCCCTTAAAGCACTTACAGGGGGATGCTTGGGACACACTCTATGCAAAGAAAAAGGCTTGTCATAAATTTCATTTAGGGAGGTTGCCATGCTGTCTGTGTGGCTGACAGCAGCCTTCAGAAAAACACGGAGAAAAAATGAGTTAAACCACATCTAGAGAACATTGCATCCTTTGGAACCCTGTAATATCCACATACACTCTATAGTAGCTTCTCCAAAGACAGCCTGCCACAACAGAGCTGAAGTACCATAAAACTGCTCAGGAGCCTATTTTCTGAAAGGTCAAGGCAGGAGAAAGGGTTTCCCAGCATTTTTTCGGAGTGGCTTGTGTTGCCCTGGCTTTGCCACGCACAAGCAGCTTTGCCACTGCAGGCTGCTGCCAGCAGCGCGTTCATCCAGGCCGTGCTTTCCAGCCCCATGAGCGCGCGCTCTCCTACACGTATTTCTGTCCCACACGTATTTCAACCAACGCCCTCTAGGTCACTGGAATTTGTCATGGAGTGAGGCCTCTCTGCCTTGACCGCACGTTTCAGGCAGCTCTGATTGTTCTTTGAGACAATGCTACACCTCCCAGGCTGCCCAACTGCAAGGCACTGACAAGTTTGGCGCTGGCAGGATGGCAGGCTGGCCTTGACCTCCTGCCAGCGTGAGATGAACGATGGGTTGGGTCTGGGCAGTCTCCGGGCTGGCTGAGAGCAGTGAGCTGAAAGCGGGACACTGCCAGCTTTGCAGCGGCTGGGAGCTGATACAGTGCCGGCGCTGAGAAAATAAACACTTCCCATTTACAGAGAGTTCATGTCAGTGCAACCCATTTCTTAGAGCAGCCCTAGTTCCCTGCTTGGGCAGCTGTCAGGAATTAGGTGGAGGAAGATGGCCAATATATTCAAGTGCTTAAAGGCAGGAAGAGAAGTGAGGCCCTCACATCCATCTATTGTAAAGTTGCCACTTTAGCATCCTGAGCCCATGGGTGTTAAATGGGCCGTGCTTAGCTGAGTCATGGAAAAGAAGGGCAAAAACAAGCACAGGGGGCCTTGTCCCAGCTGGGGTGCCCTTGGGACTTGCAGAAACAACTGCAAATCCTTCACAGCCACACATTCCTCCTCCCCTGTTATTAATGGCTTGTTTCTCACAGTTACCTGCCTCCTACCTCAGTTCAGTGCTCTCTTACACTGGCATTAAATTGAGCATTAGGTGGATCAATAAGTGCTAATAAATCATATTGCTGATGTGCATTGAAGGCATTGAGGGTTTTTTGCTTCTTCAAAGACATAGGTGTGGAAGATGATTGACTGCTGATTAAACCAAGCAGGACACCTCAGCAAGAGTGTTTGCAGGGACTGGGGCCACCTCAGCTACTTTCACAAGGCATTATTTAGCTCAAGGACCTTGAATTCTCCTTTGCCATCTAAAACCTGAGAAGAAGGGAATGTAAAATACAGACCCAAAGAGTGTCCGTTTCTGCTTGCTGCCTGTCCATGTGAAACGTTTCAGTTCCTCTGGAGCCAGCACCATCCCGCTGTCTGCTTGATAATCCTTGAAGAAAAAAGAGAGATGCAGTCCTGTGAGGTGTTAACTGTATTTTACAAAGGACTCAGTTCCTCTTTGGTCTATTTCCAGCATCCTTCTGGTCATTGATACTGAGACAGCTCTAGGAGACAGCAGCTCTGTGCGCAGAGGTATTTAACGGTGTCTTTCCAAACCACCCGTGCCTTGGGGTGCAGCAGGCAGGTAATGTTAGTGCAAATCCAGGGTGCTGGAAGAAAAGTGTCTGCATGCAATCTGAGGCTCTGGCCAGCCACCTGTTAAACCCTGTGAGGACCACTGTGCCTTTCCCACCTCCTGCTGCTTAATGCCTTCTACTGAGTCACTAAAAGCTTGTCCCAGACTCTCGCCCATGCCTGTCCCTATCAGGATTGGGTGCGTGTCCCATTGTTAGATATGGCTCCAGCTTGTCCATCTGCTAACAGATCTTGTTCCTACCAACCTTGCACACCTACTGGAACTTACCCCTTCACGTCAGGGAAGGAATGTTTGCAACCCATGGCATGGCCAGCAAGGATCTCCGACCCTAATTTGTAGGGAAGTGGGATAACCTCTTGTTGCAAGTACAGCTAATCCTGCACCTTGTATCAGTTAGAGCTGACCAAGCAGTAACCCCCCCATCCTGATTATCCCTGTATAAAGCTGTCACATAAATAACAAGAAATACCTGGCATATCATTTGGCCCAGGGGTCACTTACATTAAATACAAGCGTTTCCTTCATGGGAAGCTCTTCAAATGTCTTTATGCGCTGGGGGGGGTTTATTTTGAAAGTGTTTATGTATCTGTTCAACGAGAGAAGGAGGACAATTTTTGGAGAGTATGAAGGGCACAAGCAGGAAGTGTTGGGTATTTCTCTGTTTTTTTGGGCAGCTCCCAGCTATCTTCAAGGTAGGTCATGCAAAAGGGACTTGTTAACCAGACCCCACCCAAATCTCACTCCCCAATCCCGGGGTATGCACAGCTGTGCCTCTCACAGTGTCTGAGCCCTGTGACCTGGGCAGGGGCACTCCAAAGAGCCACAGCAGTGAGTGGCTCAGCAACTGCCCACCTGTGGGCTGTCTCTGAGTGTTTTCTCCCACCCAGGTCCAAACTGGGCTATGCAGCAAACTACCACCCCCAATGAACACACACAGTCTTATTCTTGCTTATCTCACCTGACATTTTCGGTGCTTCCACTGCTTGAGCTTGTAACAGGAAAATTTTCATTGCACAAGGCATCAGATGCAGGGGGAGACCCATTTTCTGTTGTAAATATTGTGCTGAGGGGTATGTAGTCTTTACCTTCCTAGATGTAAACAAGAAATAAAAGCCTTATTCCTGGGTTCATGTGGCCAGTTTTCCTTGCCTCAGTGACAACAAGCGGTTGCGACATTAATACCTGCTGGACATTTGCTTGCAGCAGGTCACCCAGCTTTTTCACCAGCTCAGAGAACCGTGGCCTGTCGTTGGGATTGCTCTGCCAGCAGTCCAGCATGATTTGGTAACTGTGAGGACAGCAGCAAAGTGAGCACAGGGTGGGGTTACAGCTCCATTTAATCCAAGGCAGCACAGCAGTCTTTGACATCTTGTCATCGATAGACAGACATAGGGAGGTAACTCCTCAAGCTACTTGGTTTTACAAAGATTCTCTCTAACACCATCGAGGCCTCTTCCTAAAAGTAAACCACTAAACTTCCCACAAAAACAGAAAACCTTCGTGCAACACCCCAGAAGACAACATCAAAAGGATAATTCAGCCAACCAGTCATACTTCCTTTTTTTCATTCCTAATTAAGTATTAAACCTTTGTATTAAACATCTATTAACTGGCAATGTTTAGGTTAAAGTATCCTAAAGGCATCCTAAGATGACTTATATGGATGTGTCACTTCCTTGTATTGGTAGAGCCAAGCTTTCCTTCCTGCAATAAAATATGTGGAAGAGACAAAAAAAAAGCTCTTATCTACTGTCACTAGGATAATAAAATTAGTCAATGGGCAATACTCCCAGATAGGCATGGCTGGCTCGCATCCTTTTCTTCTGCTAGAACTATTTTTTGGTAAGTGTTGCTATTTAGAGCCATGACATAGCACTCGGGAAGGCACTAGGACACCTACACATACTCGATTTTGCCTCCAGAGGTAAAACACCCTGGACATGTTCATGATCCTCAATGATTTGTGTCACAGGGTGAATGTTCTGAGTACTGCATGGGCCTCCCAGGCAAGGTGCTCTGTCCTGACCCACCTTGGTCTCCAGAAAGGTGTTGGCCATGCAGCAGCAGCTTGAGGCTGCACCTGAGGGCAGGGGAGAAGGGAGTGACGGCTGACATGGCAGTGAGGACTCAGACAACCCGGACGGGGCGGCTGCGGGTCCCCGTCACCTTCCTCTGCCATCAGACACCGTGTACAGGAAAGGGTGGACCCTCCTTACCCGAGTGACTGCAAGGAAGCCTCCACTGTCACTTCCTAAGTCAAGACAATGTTAATAATGTCACATTCCTCCAGCACTTATCTCTGTGCATGTCGGTAAATATTAAACCTAGCAAGGAATGACCTTCCTCCTTCTCCTCCCCCTTCTCCTCCTCCTCCTTGCTCAGCTTCCCTGGGAGCACAGCCCTGGTGGTGCATTGGGCTCAGGCCCTTGTTGCCCGCTACTCTCTGGGAGAGCCAGGGGCCAGGATGGGGGGGTGTACAAGAAGATACTGATGGAGGATTGGGTTGTTTTTCCTTAGGCTGACACAGGGTATTTTTAGAGGCTGGAACATCATCTGCAGGGCAGCCCAGGAGCGCAGTGGTACCCAAGGCAAGCAAAGGCATCTCACATCTCCTCAGTCGCTTGCTCTGGAGCTCGCATTCTTGTGCCTTCCTTCAGCCTGCTGCAGAAATCCTCGTCTATTTGGACTCCAGGGTAAGGAGAGGCACCTGGAAGTAACATTGGGAGAATAGATACATGCCTTGAGTGCCTGTGACCTCACTGTGGCCCTATGCCTCTCCCTCAAACGCTCCCTAGGGGTGTGCATCCTCAGGTTGCAGAGCTGGGGGTCAGGGAGTGTCTCTCCTGCAGGGTCTGGCCCTGCTGGCTGCCTCAGGCAGGGAATTACAGCTGGATGTGCTCCAAGCCCCAGTCTTTGGAGGAGGGGGCAAGACCAAGACCACAGCTATTGGTGGTGCTTTCCTAGCCTGAACAGAAAAAATGCACATTAATTTAATTTGAACACTATCCCTTGAAAAGCCAAGTCTGATCTTTCTGTTGGTTTGGACTACTCCAAAGTCTAGTGAGGACAATATTAACAAACCCCAAATGCCCCAAATCACCTTGAAAAAATCGAAATAATTGTTTTAAATGAGGTCACAGTGCATTTGCATTGTTTTTCTGTTTTCTGTGTTTCTCAGATGCAGCCTGATTGTATTGTTGGTATTTTTTTTTTCTGTAGACAAAAAAATTCAGGAAAAGGGAAAACGAAAGGAAAAAAAAAGGGACCTTTCATAGAGTCAGAGAGTCACCAGGTTCAAGGAGCTGGGGCTTTAAGAAAAAAATAGCAGGTATTATGAGGCTGACCATAAAATCACAAGAGTTGGCAGGCTGACCAACAACATGTATTTAAACTAATAAATGATTGATTGTCCTGAGAATTGTATAGTATTGTTTCCTCAGCCTCTGTGTTGAACTCAATTAAGATTCTTCTATTCTGACAGTCATTGTTGTTCTCACTCAGTGTACATCTTGTATCCTGCCTTTTCCACATGAAGGAAAGGAAAAAAAAAAGTCTTCACCGGGTTTTAATTTCAGATTGCATGCTCCAGTTCATCGTGCGGCATCAGTGCAGATGCTTTTCGCCTGCTGTGTCCAGTAGCCTGGGTGAGGGGGGTGCTGGATCCCTCCTGGACTTGGGCTGGAAATGGGGGTGACAGGATCTGAGACATTCAAACTATGGGTTTGGCTCCCTTGCTCCCACAAGAGGGATAAGAAGCATTTGAGGGAGCACTCAGCTCATGGCACTCGGTGCCTTGAATGCTGTCTGTGGCACGGGGGGGGTGCCTTGGTCTTGGGCAGCTGGTGACCCAGAATCACAGCTCTGTGTTATCCTACAGGGTTCTAGAGTCAATTGAAATCAGCTTTAAAAATTGCCTGATTTTCCTGCTAGTGCCATCAGTCAGACAAAGCTCTGTGACTGCTCTGGCCGTGCTGCCCTGCATCCTCTGCCAAGGCTTTCTACAGGGAAAAGTGGGAAGCTTAGTGCCAGCTTTTGTCCATGGCAGAAGTAGCTGGTAAAGTTCTCAGACAGCTGTGCTATCCTTTGAGGCTTTCGCTTGGCAAATGAACTTTCAGCGCTCTTAAAAGCAGCAAAATTTCTGGTTCATGGGGGCATGATAATCCCTCTGCTTCTGATTTAGGTCTTTTTGGAACACCTGCCAAAAGATCATTGAAGGTAAAGGATGTTTTCCCCAGGCTGGAGTCCCCACTCCCATCAAGCTCCTGGGGTGCAGAGTTAACATACCCAAGGAAAATATCTCCCACAGCAAGACCCCGAAGGACCACACGTCGCTTTTTGTATTGTAGATTTTATCAAATATGGATTCAGGAGCCATCCACTTGAGAGGAAGTCGAGCCTGGAGTAAAAGGGACAAATCTGACTATTATTTTCAAAGCCTGAAAGATTTTAATCATAGATGAATCAACTATATATTGTTATGTAAATAATTACCATTCAGGCAGGAACCTGTGGGACTTCCTTACAGGCAGTCAAGATAAACCCACACTCATTCATACGCTTAACAAATTGTTGGAGTAAAAGGCTGCTTTTAAAAAACATGTGGCACAAAACACCAGACATTGGAAACCTGTGGCCAGGCCTTTTCTTTACAGGGATGTGGGAGTGTGTAGGAGCAGAGGTCCCTTGCCAGCATCATAGAGACAGGGCAGAAAGCCCTGCATCCAAGCACCAACCATTCTGTAACGATGCTGGAGATATTTGGGGGGAAATTTTGAGAGCCAGAAGTGCAGGAGCACATCAGCACAGCTTGTTAGGGTCTCCTGAGCAGTACCAAAGCTGTGTGAGCATTTCCCAGCTACTTTGCAATGCTGTAAACCCTGGAAGTTATTTACAGATGTGGGAACGGCTGGCAGATGGGTGAGTCTCCAGAAAGAGACTCTCTGCGTGACTGCAATGCCCACACCAAATTCCCACAGCATGGGTGGGTGCCAGCACAGTTTGCTGGCCCAGCCCTTCACAGCAGGGCTGGCAGGGCAGTCACTGCCTGCTCTCTGCAGTGGGGGCAAAAAACCAACAAGTAGGTGCTGGAGGAACAAGTCCTGCTCAGCTGCTCAGGGCACCAGGAGCACTGGGGGGTACACACCTGCTTTTGGGGGCACTGTTTTCCTTGCAGGAAGTTTGTGGAGTAAGGGGGCTATGGTGAGCCAGCCAAGAAATGTCTAAAAAACCAAAGTATTAACAGGGCAAAGCTGTGAAGAAGTTAGCATGTCTAGGCCTTATGCCTGAGGATTGAAATGCTTCCCAGACCCATAACACATCTGGACAGCTCATCTTCACACAAAAACCAACAGCTTTTGAGCTCTTAAATTCGGGGAATGTGAACATCTACAGAGCGTTTTGGTGGACAGTTTGAAATGACATGTTATAAACATTTGGGTGAATAAACAGCATCTTGACTTACATCTCCTTTTCTCACATAATCAGGATTCTTATAAATATCTCTTGCAAGGCCAAAATCACAGATCTTCACAACATTGTTCTCAGATAAAAGGATGTTTCTGGCTGCCAGGTCACGATGAATGCACTATAATAAAACAGTTTCACAATCAAACTGCATTTCCTTATTCCTGCCCACAAATTTCCTGTCTCTCATATACTTTTGAAATTATTATTATTATTATTATTATTATTTTTATTTTTATTATTATTATTATATTTTTTAGGGAAGTTGCCTGTAGTTTACACGAAGTTACTCTAAACAGCAGTAATTTTTTTTTAATTATTAAGTCCAGAAAGTGACAAATTTGTAAGCCCTTTGACATTTGCAGGGAAAGAGCTGAATCATTTGGAGCTCCCTAATATATGTTGAAATTAAGGAAAAACCTACCACACCCAAAAGATCTTCCCCAAATGAATGAGCTTGACCCACTGCCTTCAGTCATGATCCTGTGTTTATGGACTATGGATACTTGAATAAACACAGTTATATTTATAATGCCAAGAGGAAAACAGCTCTTCCTTTGGGACCTCTCCCAAGGAAGGTGTCACTACAATGTAGACATGATTTCACCTCTGAATCCTGTCCTTCTGCAGTGAAAAACCCTCAGTGCAAAACTCACCTTTCTGGAGGAGAGGAACTCCATGCCTCTGGCCACCTGAAAGCTGTAAGAGATCAGGTCCTCCATAGTGAGGGGCAACTTGTACAGGTCATCAGCATCTGCAGAGGTGGCAAGCAGGGTTTGTTACAAAGACAGCTCACAGGCTCTCTTTTCCCCCTTTCTTACAGAAACCATTATTCCCATAAATTCAGTCTTTTTGGAGGGGTATTTGAAGGTCAACCTACTGTCATTGGAAACAAAAATAGTGCTTGCTGTACACCCCATGCTTTGGACACTGCTGTGTTTTCCCCAAAGATAAGGAGCAGTCAGAACAAACAATCACACATTTTCCTGTCAGATTTTGTAACCCTGGAAATAATCTTTTTTTAAATCTTTTACCCTCTGGACATGACCCTCTGAGCATCTCCCACGGATGTTTATTAGGGTGATAAATGAGGAAAAAAATTTCAGGGATTCACAGTATGTTGTAAAAATATCACAGTCTGTGTAGGGACAGGAAGGAATTAATACCTACCCTCCTCGTCCTCCTCCACATCAGTCAGACTTTTATCTTCCTGGAACCCAGAGCTGGCCAAGCTCTCCCTGCTGGTGACACTGGCCAACCTTTGTTTTTTGCTTTCCACTGGTTCAATATCCTTTTTCTCTTTCATTGGCTCTCCCTGCAGAGAGGAGTCCTTCAAACAAAAGGAGGAGAAGAAGTGCGACATCAGAGCAGTGGGAACCAAGGGAGCCTGCTGATGCCTTTCTGCCAGGCTGGTGGTCTGTGTCATGGGTGGTCACATCTCTCATGGGTGGGGGTGCCCAGTGCCACTGTGATGGGCAGGGGCTGGTGGCAGAGCTGTGCTCCACCAAGGCCATCATCCCCAGAGGGCAGAAATTTGGTGTCTTGGGAGCACCAGCCCATGGTTTTAGGGTAACAAAGGCAGTGGGCCATCTGCCACAGTGAGGATTTGCAGGACGTATGGATGGACATGAATGCTGGCCTGTGCCTCATCTCAGCTGGGCCCATTTCTCTCCAGCAGACAGAGAAGGAGCACAAAGTGGATTGGGAAGGTTGTGCCCACAATGGAGGTATCCCAGAGACCTCTCAAACATCAGCTTTTGGTCCCAACCTGCTTAAGACATGTGTCTCTATGTCCCTGCACAGGGTTTGGTGTGGGCTTGTAAGCCCTATCCATGAGGAGCAAAGGCACTTGGTGTTTGAAACAGAGCTGCTGTTGGAAATGACTGCCTCTCTTCAATGCCTCAATCCAATGCTTTCTTCCTACGGCCAATCTTGAGATGGTTTAATGGGACACATGTTTGGAAGAAACTCTCTCCATGCTACCTGTACAGCAGCCTGGCTGCCTGCCTTACTCTTGCTCCCTCTTACTTTTCCTCTTATCCTGCAACCCTCTCTGCTCCCTGTGCTGCTGGTGCAGAGCCAAACTTCCACCTCCTTCCTGCCCAGGCAACCTTCCCAAGGGTGCTGGAGCACTGGGTGTGGGAAGGGGTGTGGGAATGACTCCACTCAGCACGGACCCTGCCCAGCCATGCTCCCTGCTGAGCATCCCCCTCCAAGAGCCCCGTGTAGGAGCAGCCAGTTGCTGTGTCCTGTGTGGAGTGCAGCACGGACAGCCTTGGGAGCAGAGACCCAGCAAAGGCCTTTCAGAGGGGGGTGTCCTCTCCAGTGGGCTCTCCCTCAGAGCCCTCCCAAAAAATATCCCTGAGATGCCAATGAGCTTTTGGCACAGCTGAGCAGAGGTTTGAAGACCTGCTGTTCTGTGTCCAGGCTCCTAAGTCTCATGTTAGAACCCTGGATCATTTGGAGGATTTTTTCTGGAACTATTTGAATTTTCTGGGACATTTGGATTTAGGTTTGTAATAAGAAACATATAATGAATTTGATTCAGAAGGCTGTGGGATGTGAGGACAAGACTCTAATCTCTTTTCCTCTTGATAGCTCTTCTCCTCACACAATAATAAGATTACTTGTAAATCTCTGAATATTAGGGTGCCTTGGGACATGAGATTTCATTGGTATTATCTTGTTTGTGCTCCCAGCAGTACTGAAATAAGTGGGCAAAACCACTTCCTTTGGCTTTGCTGACCTCAAGCTCTCCAGGAATGGGTTCATCAAAAGCAGGGCAGGAGCGTGTGGGGACACTTTGGATAGGATCCACTTCCCCTTGCTGTCCATGGCTCCAGCCAAATTAATCACAGCAGTCTCCTTGCACAGTCAGGGAGGGAGAGGTGAGTCCTTTCTTGGCACAACACATCCCACACCAAATATTAGTACAGGTCAGATGAACCCAAAAGTCATTTCTCTGCTTTGGTAGAAGAGAGTCTGAGAAGACCAGCTCAAAGAGCTGACACCCTCATCTCCAGCACTTACGTCAGGTAAGATGAACCCTGCCAGGACAATCTGCCTCCTCACCTTGCTAGGGCAGAAAAGATTCCTTTTGATCTTCAGGTAGTTTGATAAATTCCCATACTTGCAGTATTCAACAATCACCATCAGAGGCCCTGGGCAATTAAATTAAAAGAAAAAAACACCAAACATTTTGAGCAGCATAAAGCAATAAAAGGTATAAAGCATCAGTTCTGAGAAAGAATCTTTCATGCCCTCACTACAACTTCAGTCCAGAATAACTGGCAACACATCCTAAGAGCTAGAAGGCTGCTTAAAGAACACTGGACATAATCAAAACAATACTGCTTCTGGAAATTAGGGCAGGGCCTAATTTTGGAAAGCTGGGTCTTGAGTCTGGGTCCTGGAGGACGCTCTGTTTCCTCTTCGGGCAGTTCAGACTGGAGTCCCACAGCCCAAACACACTTGAGGAACTAAAATAGGTGACATATCTACAACAAACAAACGCCCATACTGGTCTTTTGATTTTCTTGGTGTGGTATCATGGAGGATTTTGCAACAGCTGCATTGTGATTCATAGTTCAGGGCCAGCAGCTGATACCCCTTGTTCCCAGCCTCTCCAGATCATGTTTAACTTGAGCTGGAGCAGTGGAATGAGTGAGATAAAGGACAGCAAGTGGCACACTCCTAAATTCACGCTTCACATATTAATTCTGAAAGAGAGTTTAAAGAGAGGAAATGTTTAATCACTTCATTAAGTGACTGAAAATCTGTCTTTCTTTTCCTCTTTTTTTCACCAACTGCAGGATAAGCTCAAGTATAAAAGTTACTAACTTGACCTCTGGATGAAAAACAACATGGGTCACTGGCTGTTATTGGGAGATAATCCAAACCCATTTTCAGAGCAGTACAGATTATTTTACCTCCATTTTTTGTGCAAGCTCCCAACAAATTCACAATGTTGAGATGATGACCAATGTGGATTAGGATTTTCAGCTCTGTCATCAGTGCTTTGTACTCACTTGCTGTGGCCCCTTCTGTAAATACAAAATAAAAAGTCAGTGTGAAAAGACAAAGTACTGGTCCTGCTGAGCTTTGCCACTTCTCGTTGCTTTCCATTGAAATAATCTCTGTTACTGGATGTACTTCTTGTATTGACATTCTCTCTCTATGCCTCCCTGCTCAGCATCCTCTTGGTTGCAATTAAACCCATAAAAAGAGTCAGGCACTCAACTTCCTCCCAGTAGGCTCTATCCTATTTAGAACTGGGAGAATTTTTTTTCATGAATAGTTCTGATGTTTCAACCAAAAAATTGAAAGAACAAATGAAAAGGGATTTCAATATGATAATTATTCTATCTAGAATTGGCTCCATCTGATCTGACTTCAGCTATCTAAGGGTTATATGCTAGCCTGAACTAATCAATGTTTTAAGGGGCCAGTGTCAAGAGCAAAGTATTTCAGAAGCTGATGTAGCCATCAAGTTTAGCCATCTGTATAAGGGAAAGATGAACAACCCCTGGGTGATGCCTGCCTGGTTCTGTTCATTATGTAGGAAGCCTGGAGATAGACCAGGGAAGTAAATATTAACTGGTTAAAGTGAAGTGACTGCATCTCACCCTTACCAGTCATGGTCAATAATAATAGGAATGATGTAAGAAGCCCCTCAAATAGATCCAAAACATTCTTTTTAGTGTTGAGTGAAACTTCTCATTCCCTCTGAGCAAATTTCTTTTCCTGCAGGATTTGATTTTTTTAAGAAAACAAGAAAATTCAATATTGCTTTGTGTAGGCCCAAAAGGAATTTTTCAGCTTAGTGACACCAAGAGCAAGAAGAACAGTCCGGTGGAAAAAACTCTTGAGCTGGGTCTTAAAGGGCTTGGTTTCAACATCTGAATGGAAACAGTTTTTCTTGGTGTCCCAGACAAAACTTATCTTCTACTTGGTGATCTGCTATTTGCTTGTATGGGTGGTGACACCTCTCCTCCACCACATGGGAATTCTGTGAGGATGAGGCCTAATGAATGACTGCAGAGTTCCTGGATAATCTAGTGAGGACACAAGGAATGAGGCAGATCTCCCCATGCTCTGGGTGAGATACTAAAGATACCTAGAGAGGATCTGGTTCCCACTGGCTCTCCATTGTCAGCAGAGCTGAACAGGACTCAGCTCCCCGTATGCAGGAGGAATCTCCATTCCATCCTATGGAATCTGACTTAGGATGAGATGAACTGTTGTCTCTCACCACTGCCAATGAAGGGCATTTGAGTGACTAACTCAGATACAGGCATCTGCTCTGCACATGCATGTGTGAATCCCACCAGGAAGACTTCTTGTAGCTGCCTTCTGCTCCCAACCATTCCAGGAGCACCCACGGCTCCTTGGTGGTGCTGGCTGGCACAAGAAGCCTGTTGATGTGCATAAAGAAACCCTGAACCCAGCAGTCCACTCCAAGGGCGGGAGTTTACATGTAGACATCCCCTGATAAATGACAAGTAGGCATGTGTGAAGCTGGGAGCCACTGGCTAAGATGGATTCATTCAAACTATTCCCAAACAGAGTCAAGGGAGAGCATTGGGGCTCCAAGCCATACTGGCAGAATAGGGGATGTGTCCTGGCAGAGAAAGGAAAGGAGAAAGGATTCAGGGATTAAGACAGATAAGTAGTGCAGCAAAGCCAAGTACATGGGAGAGATGCCACGGGAATTCAATCACAGCTGCTGCAGGCTAAGACTGAACATCATCCTGCTTGCTAACATCCCAAGAGCCTTCTTCCAATTAGCGAGGGGGTTTTGTCCTTTCTGCTCCAATGAGGAAGGTGGCAGTGAATAGCTGGGGGATGATTTTGATGAGCACTGGTGTATGAACAGTGCTGGCAAATCCATTGCACAACCTGGGCGTCAGCATCCTGAGCACTGTGTGATGAGCCTGCAGCCAGTTCAGAGGGGGCACAGCTGCACAGCACCACCGAGATTTAAACTGCTCAATAAAACTAGCTAGTAAAACTATTAAGCTAAAACTGTGTTTAGCTTAATAAAATGGCCTTCATGAAGAAAAATCATTATAAAATCTAACTGAGAAGGTTAAATGAGATGCTAAGTCAGGCATATGTGAATGAGACATAAGGCATCTGGTTTTAAGAGTAAGATGATTATTCCTTGGAATGAATGACCAAGGAAAATATGAATGCTTCTATCCAAGTATCTTTACATCAGGGTAGATACCTTATACTTCATCTAAATTTCATTTACAGCATTTGGTATAGAGTCAGTTGAGCATAATGGTATGACTTTTTACTGAGAATGCAGTTCTTATTTCATACTTCTGCCATTTCATTTGTGGTGGTCCTGCAACTTAATTTGCACACATTTTGGAGGCTTAAAATAGTTATTGGGGAAAGCTTTTGCTTTTGGCAGAACTGTATTTAAAAAATGCACCACTGTATAAGGCATCATTTTTTCCAATGCAGCTTTGCAGCAAGATACCTTTCAACATTTTCACAGCAACTATTCTGCACGTTGGTGATTTCGTAATTCCAAAGGCAGATGCTTGTACCACCTTTCCGAAAGCTCCATGTCCAAGAGACTTTCCTGTAAAGAAAATAAAGTGGAGAGATACATCTTGGTAAACAAAAGGAATCCTGCCAGCAAATGGCTTCATAGATCATGAACTGAAAAATGTACTTTTCAATGAGTCCCATAGGTACATTTCCAACATATAGCTGGTTTAGGTTTTTAGGTTTATTGGGTATTTTTAAAAAGTAAGCAGTCAAAGTAGAAGACAGAGTCATCAGAGGGAGCAAGTGATAGGCGTGAAAATGTCACTAAATGAAAGCAACCATTCATTGGAGGTACACTGGCTTCAAACTTGATTTTTTCAGTCTAGCTCTGCCAGAGAAAGATTTTGCTCCTCTTTTTCCTGAGCGCACTGCATGGTGCAGCAGCCTGTGGTGCTGCCAGTTATGTCCTCAGTAACACAGACCCTCTTCCCCTTTGACAATGTGTTCACATGGAACGCTCTGGCTGCCTCTGCCCTGCTACAGAGGCTGTCAAGACTTGCTCAGGGGAGATCTTGTCAACCCATCAGCTCTGGCAATAAGTTTTATTTCCAAGTAACTATTTTCAGATTGCTTTTGTGCTTCACCGTCAGCAGAACCCAGGTACCAAAGTGGCTAACAAGAGTATGGCACCAGGTTCTGCGGTGTAGAGGAGAGCAGAAAATAACAGTCAGATTTTCATATAAAAGCAAAGGATAACATGTACCAGATATTTGTTTCTCAGATATGCACATGTGGCATGACCATCTCCACAGGACAATTTCCTGTTCCCATGATGAACACCTGTTTGACTAGCTCTCTCATGGACATCTCTCTTGTTGGTATCTGAGTGAGAGATTAATCCCACTCAGATAGTTGCGAGCAGAGAAAAAGAGCTGCTGTCTGTACTAGTTTAAATCAATACTGCTTTTTAAATGCAAATATTGTATCTAAACTGTAATTCTCAGTATGTCTGTCAGTAGAAGCAAATAACATATGTTATAAAAGCAATGGAAACATGAAGTGGAGTATGCTAAACCAAAAAAAAACCCAGAAAATTATTTCCACCCTAGATGCGCAAAAATGTGGTCTTTTTTTACAGCAAATAAAAGCCACAAAGAACTTGATCTACATGACTGAAAAGGATCAGCAGACTGACTTTGGTTTGCGAAGGGCTTAATATTTATTGGAGAAATATAGATGAATCAGTGTGCATCTAAAAACCTGCTGTTGCCTTTTTCAGTTACTGGATATAGATTGTGTAAGAGAAGACCATTAAGACTCAGGTCTCAGATTTTCTTAGCGAATTGATGTTTTCAGTCCTTAACATTTTGACTGTCCGTGGTTTCTGCACAAAGAACTTGCAGTTTGAGGTCCTATAAAACCCGCCATAGCTTTGTTTAATCCGTAGCTTTAATCTGTTTCCATCACTGTTGATGCACTTCCCACGTTGTGATAACCTACTTAGTCACCAGTTGGAAAACGCAGCGGCTCATAAAGCTGCACAAAGATGCTAACCTTTCAGAGAGGAGAATGAGCACTGGAAACAGCACTTCCTTCACTAAGCAGTGGTGTGATTCAATGGGAGACTGTAACAACACTCAGTCTTTGCTGCTCTGCTGCTGTTTGTACCATGCTGAATAGTAGCACAGGACAGGGCTGCTTTAACTTTACATCATGCAGCTCAAAACTCAACACTTTAGTATGCAATTGTGGCTATGGCTGTTCTTGCAAATGTCCCTTCTGTTGACATACAAAGTAACTACAAAATTATTAATCAGAGAAATATTAAGCTGCCCAACCATCTGAGTCAGTTTGTCATAGCCTTTGAGCAGCTACACTGGATGTGTTTGGGGTAGTGCTCAGATGTGTAATGCTGCAGCATTTAGATCCAGACCAGTGAAGCAAAGTGCTCTGCTTAAGTTTTCCACACTTGACTTGGATTTACTGGGCCACTCAGAACGCATTAAAGTGAACATACGCCTCAGTCAAGGAGTTTTGGATCAGGAGAATTTCCTTTCAGTCCCATTTTAGCAGAGTCCTTCAAGCATGTCAGTTGTTGCACCTGGAGCATTAGCAAAAAGCACTTGCAGGCACCGCACCCCATGCCTGTGGGAGGGCACAGGCTCGAAGATGTGCTTCATTTCTCAGGTTCTTTGCCTCTCCTTGAGTCATCTGGGTTTTCCCCACGGGTGGCTTCACGTTTTCCATTATGTTACACAGGACAGCTGTGCACGTGCAGGAGAGTTGGAAGCGCTGTGCTCAGTGCCAGCACTGTGGGCTTGCAGGGCACAGGAGGGAGCAGGGCTCGGGAAGCCCACTGCCCCCAGAGCCTGTGACACTGCTCTGGAGCCAGCAGCCACGCTGCCCCCGGCCCTGTGTCCTGTGTCCCAGCATCAGCACTGTGCCCCCTCTCCAGGCCAGGAAGGTCAAGCCCAAGCGGGAGGGGAAAAGCGCTCGATGGCTCAGCTAACGCAGCATGTTATTGCTGACCGCACTGACACTGATTTATGGCACCAGCCTTTTCTGCCTAATGAAAAGATGACATTTACTCTCAGTGAGACTAATCTATGCTGAATGTTAATTACCCTGACTTCAGTGATGCCCATTTGAAATTCCCTGTAATGGCTGTGCCTCTTACAGATGAAGGGAGAGTCCTGTTATATAAGCATTGCATTGCGGCCGTGGGCTGTGTGTATGCATGTTGGAGGAACACACAGCAAAAGAGATGTGGGCTGAAAGGAGAGACTTCTTTGCAAAAGTTATAACAAATATGTGTCCTGGAAGATAAGTAGGTGGAAAGAGAAAAACAGTCGCATCAGATGCTGGAAGGGGTTGCATTTCCAAGTAAAAATGTTTTTTAAAAACCATAGAAGCACATTTTGTGTTTTTGAGGCACTAATCCTCAGAGACTGCCAAGGTTATTCAAAGACGGAGCCAACTGCCATGTAAGCAGGACTTGCACTGAGCTAATCTAGCATACTGCACATACACAACTTCTTCAAATCTGGTTCTCATTCATTGTCAGCATTCTTTATTTGTTTACACCAGTTCTTCCACTTTTAACTCATTCTCTGGTCATCGTTCGTCACCTCTGGACTCCAAACACTAACCCTGAAAGGCATGGGTTTTTCCTTGGTGTTTACATTCCATTTCTGTTTGTTTCTTTCCCAGTGGTCACATTGTCTGCACATCAGGCTCTTGGTCCATCGCTGTAAGAAAATTGTCTGAAGATTGAAGTCACTCCAGCACAAGGTTCCAGCATTCCCAGAATTATGTATGACAATTATAAATCGAGAGCAATGTATTTCAGCTGTGCTTATCCACATCTGGCCACCTTGTGTCTTCTGGCAGGCAAATTTAGTGTGATCCTAATTTTGCACATGTTAACTCTGTTCCTGATACCCAGGAGACAGGAGGAATCTGTTACAGCTCCTAACTAAAATGCAAGGATTTTCTAGACCTTGCTGTAGGACAAATGCAATGCATGCCTGAAAGAACAAACAGCACTATAGCAACGAGGCTGAGCTTATCACTGACATTTTAATGTTGACCTTCTTGCTAAAATCTGTGTGATTTCTGGAGGGATTCATCAACTTCCAAATAAGGTCCCTTCCCCTCTTCCCTTCTCATCAGCCCCACACGAGGCTTAATAAGGAATGGTCCCAAACCCACGCCTTTGCTGGGACATCTATTGGGGAGCTGGTTGTAGGTTTAAAGTGTTCAAGAGTATTCATTTTTGTGTGGACTTACATGTCACATTCTTGCTCTTTATGGTTCAATAACAGAATATTTATAAAACTGCAGCACAGAGTGAAAACAAGGAGATTGTGCTGGAAAAAGAAGGACAGGGAGAAAAGGGAAAGGGTGCAGGATGGATTATGAGGACCCATTTCTGCACAGGCCTTTTTCCAAGTTTCTGGGTTGAAGAAAGGGAAGAAAACCATAGAATCATAGAATATCCTGAGTTGGAAGGGACCCACAAGAATCATCCTTGTGGATGATCCTGGCCCTGGACAGCACAATTCCAAGCAGCACACCATGTGCCTGTGAGTGTTGTCTAGAGGTTTCTTGAGCTCTGTCAGGCTGGTGTTGTGAGCACTTCCCTGGGGAGCCTGTGCCAGTGCCCAATCACCCTCTGGGTGAAGAACCTATTTCTAATATCCAACATAAACCTCCCTGACACAACTTCAGGTCATTCCCTCCGATCCTGTCACTGGCACCAGAGAGAAAAATTCAGTGTCTGCCCCTCTCTTCCCCTCACAAGGAAGTTGTAGCTGCAGTGAGGTCTTCTCTCCACTCCTCCAGGCTGAACAAACCAAACTACCTCAGCTGTTCCTCATACAGCTTCCCCTGCAGACCCTTCATCATTTTTATAGTGAATCACCAAAACGACAGTAAATGCCAAAGGTCAGGCTCCCGAGTCTAGAGAGAGAAACCTCGAAGTTGGCAGTCTGATTTGGAAATTTTTGGTTGCTCGTTTTGTGTCATGTTTTAAGTAAATCAGTTTCCAAAATATAGAATGCATCATTCTTGTCTATATTCTCCTTCTGTGACAGGGTGGCCAACCTAATAGAAGAGGGAAAGGCCGTGGGTATTGTCTGCCTGGACCTTAGTAAAGCCTTTGTCACTGTCTTCCACAGCTTTTTCCAGGAGTGAACAGATTGATTATCCATGGTTGGACTTCATCTTGAGGGTCTTCTCCAACCTAAAGGATCTTGTGTTTCTATTTTCTGTCTCCTACATGAAGTCCAAATATACATGTGAAAAGTCAAGTAGACATGGTCAGTCAGTCTGAAAGGCTGAAATTCACAGATCAGTGCTCTCAGCGTGGAATAGATCACACCAAACCTGGCAGTACACTGTGCTGAGTGCCTAGAACACATCCAGCTCCTCTTTACCCATAGTTACAGATACATTTTATTCAATCAACCCAAACTGTAAATGAACTATTCCAATATTACCTAGTTTGAGCCTTTCTCTTGCGATTTCCCACTTGCTGGCATCATAAGGTAGACGTTCACATTGCTCATCTAAGGGGACTTCATCAGGATCCATGATGATTGACAGGTAATGGTTGGTCTTCATTTCAGAGGAGCGAGGCTGGAAAACAAGGACATTGCAGAATGAAAAAGAGGATTAAAGTACCTATCAGCATCTTCTTGTTTGGATCAAGGGCTCCAAGTTCATTCTGTTCACAAGGCTGCGTGTTTCACGGCACACTGGATGGTTTGGTTAAGCTCCCTTTGGCTTTTCTATATATTGCAAGAGTTTTTATATGAAAGAAACTCCTTCCTCTAGCTTTCCTCTTATCTGGACATACCAGTTTCTTCAGTGAAATCCATGTGGGTCTCTATTAACATATGGTGTTATGACACAGGCCCTTGCACAGTCAGGAGAAATACTTTCAGCAAGTGACTAAACATTGCTGATAAAAATAACTTTCCTTCATGATTGTGCAAAGCAAGAAGTGGCCACATGCAACAGATGGAGTTCTACTGCCAGTATTTATTTGTTCCATATATCCCGCAAAGATAGGTCATATGTGGTTAGAAATTGTGCAAGACAAGTCCTCAGGACACTGGACATTGTACACTTCACAAACTGCTGACAAATTTGCAGGATATTTTATTTCTTTGGTATAATTTCTGAAAAATTTACTCAAACCGTTTGAGTCTGGAGGAATTTATTAACAGCTGGACTCAAATGCATGTTTTAAAACAGAAAATTTCAAATTAATTTTCCAGTTTAGTTTCTCCTGAGCAAATGTATTGTCCACTTCACATGGGAAATATAAGGAAAGATTAATCTGATCTGAAAGTTTCCTGCAGTTCATCCATTTTGAAATGTATGTTCCTTCAAAGAGCATCAAGATTTCCATTCTAATCCACTGGACTTTTCTTGACACAGGAGTACTTATCTTTCTGTAGAAAAGGTCTGGTGTTTGTCATCATTTCCGAGCTATTAGTTGGAAGAACTGAACCTAAGGTGTTGCTTTTCCTAAACTTGTGGAAGTAGCACATGGACAAAGACATACAGATGCCCCAAACATACAGATATAATCATATATTCTCTTTTCTATTATTTGCTTCAACTGCCTCCTCATACTTTCAACTTCCTTCCCCTGCAGTTTGGAAATATGTCCCTAATACCTGCATTTCTAGGCATGTTTTTAAAGAAGGATATTCCCAGCAGTGCATGCCTTGATTACAAACACAACTAGACTAAAAGGACAGCAACTAACAACTGCTCATCCTCCCCAAACCCATACACTTTGTCCCAAGAAGGATGCACTGATTTTTGGGAGAAAGGCTTAAAGCCTGTCTCCAAACCATCCACTAAGTCTGGAAAGAACATGGATAAGTGGGATATGAGTGGAAACAGAAACTTGTGTGGTGCTCCAGAAGGGGCATTTCTAGACAGAGATGTGTGTACCACAGTGCTCCTACCCAGCACATTAAAAGAGCCTTGAAGTGGATCCATTCCAGAAAAAGCAATAGGGGAGTAGAAAAGTCAGGCAGTTTCCCACAGTTCTTTCTTCAGATGAACTCAATATCAAAGTTTTGGCACAACTAGAGATTTGAAGCAACATTTTCAATGATGAAAATTTTTTAAGGATATAATCTGTCCCTGTGTGCATCACAGAGAGGTTTTAAGTAAATGCTCTTGGAGAGCATATTTTTTTTTTTCTGTTGTGGCAACATAATTTGTATATAAAATTTAATTCAGAGCTAATTCCAGTCATAAATCTTTGAGAGTAAGGGTTTATAAGAGAAACAGAGAGAAGACCATAAACATAGACTAACACTAGTTGGAAAGTTGCCTCAACATGTCACTTAGTTAAAGTCCCTTGCTCTACATGATATTTTTATTATCTGATGATATTTTTATTATCTTTTAACAATCTAACAAGTTTTGGTCTCATAAAAAATAAAAAGATCTGCAACCCTTTGCTACACTTAGAGCTTACTTTTTCCCAAGATTTGCAGTCACGTTATAACTTGCTTCATCATTACTGTTGAGCATTCAGTACTGGTCCCTCTTGCCTTGTAATTTCCCTTACAGCTATGAAGTTTACCCACAGTTTCAGCTGACCTCTGCTTTCCTTTCCCCCAAACTCCCACGCATTTCTCCTCACCAAGGCTTGCAGCAGTAGAAATACAGGCAGAGGGACTGCTGCCGTACTGCCCTGATTTGGACTGCTTTCCCATCTGTCAATAAAAGTTCTTAGTACCCAGCCCGAGATGCTGGCAGGCCTTAATGCAGGTTGAGATGACATGGTCTGTCAGCCAGCTGTGACATGCCCAGCTGTGGTGGCTGTGAGCAGATCCCTGTGGTGCTGCGCTGTGATATCCTGGGCTGGTGGTGGAGTGGGAGTGAGGAGAGGGAGCAAGCAGCCATTTCTCAGCTCGTGTCTTGCAGTGCCCCAATACCCTCCCTCAAATCCATCTGCTCCTGCAGGTTACACTGAGGAGCTTGATTTTGTGCTTGGGAAAGCTGCCATGGTTCAGCCTGTGCACACCACACAATGCAGACAGGGTGCTGTCAGCAAAAAGGGGTTTTAAACCATCACAGTCAGCCTTGGACAAGAAGGAGGGTCAGCTGCAGGGGCAGTTAAATTTGTCATGTTGGTACAGGATCATCTGCTCTAGAAGCTGCACCATCAAAACTCCTTCAGCAAAATATCACTTTGGAAGTGATGTAATTGTACCAGACACTGTGCGAACCAGACCCCAGCACATTCTGTGAAGATCTGTCATTCCCACTCACTCAGATCTTCAAAGACATTAGGATGCTAAACCCCCACAGTTTCTGTAAGGGAATGAGGATGTCTTTGGTGTGAGTCAGGCACCCAAGTGAGCCTCAGAGCCTTGTCCCCACCCAGGCTTTTCTTTCTGGCTTACTCATGCTCAGGCTTGCAAGTCACGGTTCTCCAGCATCCATCAGCAGCCTGGTTATTTCACCAGAAACAAGGGTGAGCACTATCAAAGAATCATAGAATCATAGGATATTCTGAGTTGGAAGGGACCCACAAGGATCATCAAAGCTCAGTCCCTGGCCTTGCACAGGACAGTCCCAAGAGTCATGCCATGTGCATGAGAATGTTATCCAAACACTCCTTGAGCTCTGGCAGACTTGGTGCTGTGAAAGTGAAACAGAATTTTTCTTTGGTAGACCTGACAATCCCAGCAGCCTGGGAAAAATTTTCTGACATGAGTAAAGGGCTGCCTAGGAGAGGCAGGTGCTGCAGGGCATCCCACCAGACATCCCTGTCTGTTCTTACCCTCTTCAGCTTGCGAATGAAGAGGGTCAACAGGAGCCAGAACAGAGTAGCAGCCACACAGGTACAGGTCAGAGTTATCAGCTCCAGGTTTGACCTCTCTGATATGCCTGGGAAAATCAAGTGGGAAACATGTTAGAAAATGACTTGCAAAGCAAGGGTACTTCATAGTTGTTTTTTTATTTTTTTGCCATTAAAATAAAATACCAGGAAGGACCAGCTCTTTTCAATGGGGTATTAATCTCTGTTTGGACTGGCTCACAGAGCCAAAAATAAAAGTCTCCTGCAGCCCCAGGAGAGGACAGGGCTCACAGAGGGAATGGCTCTGCTGAGGTGATACTGTGGTGTGAGAGCTGCTGCTAATGTGCTGGAGAAGCTCCTGGGAGGGTTTGTGCTGGTGTAGGCACCAGTGACTCCCAGGGTGACCCAGGACACGTTGCAGTGGTGCTGCTTGGGGCTTGCTGTCCAGGACCTGATGCCTTTCCTTGTCCACTTGTCAGAGAGCTCTTCCCAGCTGGTGGCTGAGCCCTGCAGCCTGCACCTCCATCCCAGACATGCTGTAAACCCTCCAGCCCTCGCCAAAACCATCCCTGGGGGTGATCTGGGGATTCTCTTGGAGACTCATGGTGCTGCCAGCAGGAGTCCATGAGCTCTTTTTCCCATGGCTTGGATGGATCTGATCGGTCACCTGGGGGCTCAGCTCATACACAGTGTGGAACCAGGGTCTTGAGCCTCATTCCCACTGGGCAGAAATCCAGGGCACATGGCCTAGCCCTCCCTCCAATCCCCTGCTCCCCTGGCAGGCTCTGTGCCCTCAGGTCTCCTGCCTGTCACACCAGCAGCACATGGGAACGCAGGACCCCCTCCTTTCCCAGCAGCACCCCACAGAACCTGGGTGGCAGGGAGCTGGGAGGGCTCTAGAAACCAGGGAACTGATTAAGCACAGAAAGGGAAAAACAAAACTGGCCACAACTGAAAATGAAGCAGCAAGAAAACATGAAGATTAGAAATCTGGAAAGTATTAGAGCCCACTGACAAATCTTTAAAAAAGCCAAAGTAAAACTCACTTCAGACTGCTATTTAGGGATTTGTAAAATAGATTCAGAGCAGTTTGTTTTGCAAATACTGTGATTGCATCAAAAATCCCACACTTCCCACAATATGTTTTCCATCGGATTGGTAGAAAATGCAAAAGGAACCATCATACCCTGCCTCTTATTCTGATATGCCCTCTAGAGAGGGTAAATGAGAGGACAAGGAGGAGGAATTCTGAACATCATTTCACAGTAGTTTTGTCTGCACTTGCAGAGTTTCAGAGCCTGGCAGCTCGGTGTTACTCCTGACAAATGAAAAAGGTGCAATTGTGTTTTACTGGTGACTTTACTGGGTAATCCAGAGGGATGTGCTGCCTCGTTTTAGGCAAAAGGCCACAAAGCTTTGTTTAGAGGATGTGTTGCTTAATTGGCATAAAGCATTTCCTCCCTAAAATGATAATCAGATTTGTATTCATGTCCCATATCTAAGATTTCCCTGGGGTGTCCATTCTGGAACTTTGAGAATAAAGCTCATTGAGGAAAAGCATGGCTGCAGCTATGAGTGGAGGTACAATATTCTCCAGAAATACCAAGAGAGTTCTCTATTCACAAGTATTTTTTTCAAGTACTTGATTTAGATATAGAACATAATGATAGCATAAATACCACAGCCCAATGCTGCTTGCCTATCCTCTGGCATCTGCATTTCCTTTTACATTTGGATAGTCTCCTCTTGCTTCTGACCAGCACTCCTGCAGGTGGCAGATAATAGTTTCTGATACCTATTCAGCAAAACCTGGAGGGGCTGAAGGTTCATTGGTTGCCACAACTTCATATGGCAGGAGACAGAACACCCACGAGGTACAGCCAGGCCTGGGGTGGAAGACAGCAGCTCTCTAACCACTACGGCAGCTGCCCAGGAATCAGCAGAGATGTGAAGGTGCTGTCTTTGAAATGTTTGAGCAAATGTAGGCAAACAGAAAGCATTTCTCCAGCTGGGCTGGGTTATCAAATGCCAGAGTGCTAGTCTTGCTAAAAGCCTTGAAGGCAGAGCTCTCTGAGTGTCTCTCAGCTGGGCAGAAAAAGGTTTCATTTGAGGCAGAACCGGCAGGAACACTCAGAAGAGGCCTTAGGATTAGCAGAGTTTGGTGAGGCTTTAATCAGTGCTAAATGCCTCTCTCTGCCTGGTAGCTGAAGATTTCAGGCATTCCCTTACACCTCCATCCCAGAGCTTTACTCACCTGACACCTCATTCGACAAAGACTTTTCCCTGTGTGCAGCTCTGTCCCATCTGCCTGAGTCTGCCCCAAGCAGCTGCCCCCTTTTTCCCCCTTTCTCCCCTCCAAAAGCCCCCCTGCACCACCCCATGTCTGCAGGACTGCAGAGGGGTGAGGAGGGGTGAGTGAAGTGTCAGCAACAGCAGTTTCTCTCTTTCAGTAGCAACAGAAGCCACCATGCAAGTATGCCAGGACAAAAGCCTGGATTAATCTGCTGGTCCCTCCAGCTACAAGCTCGAGCCTTTGGCTGGTATGGGCTTTCTCACTAGGATTTCAGCTCTAAACACCTAAACATTGGGGTGCAGCTCAGGTGTCAACCAGGGAAAAAGCAATGCCTGGGCAACAATGCCGATCTGCTGCACCTAAAGGATCCCTCATCCCTACCCCAATGGGATCTACCCTGCTTAATCCATGTGACCTCACAATCACAGCACTGCAGCACTGGGATGGGTGCTCAGAGATTCTGAGGAATGTCCATCCTAAGAGTTTGTCATAACTTAGCCAGACCATTGGTGATGACCCTTGTTTGAACTGAGGTTGAACTATCGACCACCAGGACTCCATTCCAAACCTCTTTAGTGGAATTCTGGGGTAACAGGAGCCTTAGTGTCCCCTGATGTCCACCTGCAATCTTGCAAACTGAAGTCATGACCTGGGCTGAACTTCTTTTAGTAGCGGTGGGAATTCCAGATAAACTTCATGGAGAAGTTCCTGATGGCTTCAGCATGACTCAAAAGGCACAACATTTTGAGATACGAAGTCAGAGAGGGTAGGTAGGTAGGTAGGTAGATAGATAGATAGATAGATAGATAGACAGACAGACAGATAGTTAGTAAAGTTATTTAAAATAAGTCATTTAAATAGAAGTTATTTTAAAAGCTAACACCATTTTCATAGTGTCGGCATTGTTCAGTGAATACTTGATATATGTTTTCCTTTTCATCAGCAGGATTCACATTAAGTGTGATAAAATATCAGCTTTAAGACAGGGTACATTGTTGTATTCATTTATATGTCCATTTTCAGTGAGCATAAACTGCTCCTTCCTTTATCAACACATCTCCTTCAAAGCAGCACCTCTGCAACTAGCTGTATCCCTGGGGCTGTGAGGGTCCTCAGTAGAGGAAGCAGGAAATGGCAGCTCTGCAAGCATGTTGGCCCCCCTAAAAAAGCTGCCCAAGAGTCTGTGTTCCCCACATGCCCAGCAGCATTTCTCCCGAGACTTTTAGGGTACAGTCCCCTCCACCTGCTAGGTGCTCTGGCAGCCATTTGCTGTTTCTATTCTGTCCTTGCAGATTTGGTGCTTCTTCAGTTCCTCAGCCAAGAGCAAGCAGAGAGATTGCTCTGACATGCCCACATACATGGCCCTTCTTCTCCACAGATAGCTCAGCAACCCCTGGTTCCAAACCAAACACAGCCTGCAAAAATTTCAAAACAGCCCTTTGATTCCCCCACCCATTCATCCATCTCGGACACAAAAATAACACATTGTTTTATCTGTGAGTATAAGAATGTTTTCTCAGAGGAAATAAAGAGAGCAGACAGTTTCCTTCCTGACTCATTCACAAACTACTCTTCCAATCTGCTGAACGTGGCCATCAACATGAGGCACTGCTCCGCTCCCTTTGATCTGCAGCCCCGGGTTCAGAGAGCCCCAGGACAGAGGCAAGGCTTGGTGCTCACAGCAGCTGGCACAGGGCCTCTGTTTCTCAGAGAGACAAGAAAGTGGCAAAGCTTAGGGAAAGCCTTCAAGCTCCGATCTTGTCCCTCCAGGCTCAGGGATAAAGTAGGAGGCTTCTTTTCCTGGGAGAGGGACAGACATTCCGGAGCAGCGTAGGCATGAGTAAAAAAAGCTCTAGTGACGTCCCTTCACGTAGTAGGAAAAGAGTGGAAGGACATTTTCCTTGACCAGAGTAGATAAGACAAACTGTCTCTCTTTTCATCATCCAGTCTCAAAGCCATAAATTTTAATGTGGTGGTCTTCATCTCCTGCTCCCATAGAAGTAATACAAGAACACTGCTGGTGGTCCCTCAGGACACGTAACCATAGCAGAAGCCTTCCTGGATGCTCCCTTTCCTCTCCTCTGGCCTAGGATATATGACTTCCTAGAAGCCATCTGACAGAATGCTTGTGGTTGTAATAAACAGCCAAGCTTCAGTTATGTTAAAAATCAATACAATAATGAATTACATTGTCCAGGACTATGAATTAGTAGGATGATTTGGACAGCAAGCAGCTGGCACAAGTTATTAATTTAGCTGTTACAGCAGCTGTAAAAGCCTTGGTATTATCAAGGCACTTAGAGGGAGGCGATCCTGCCTCTCTGCTCTGCTATTGTGAGACCCCATCTGGAGTGCTGCATCCAGCTCTGGGGCTTCCAACATAAGAATGATGTGGATCTTTCGGGGCGAGTCCAGAGGAGGGCCACAAAGATGACCAAAGGACTGAAGCACCTCTCCTATGAAGACAGGTTGGGACAGCTGGAATTGTTCAGCCTGGAGAGGAGAAGACTCCAGGGAGACGTTTTGGCAGCCTTCCATTACTTTAAGGGGGTCTAATAGAGAGATGGAGAGTCACTTCTTCCAAGGGCATGGAGAGACAGGACAAGGGAGAATGGTTTCACACTGAAACAGGACAGGTTTAGATTAGATCTTAGGAACAACTTTTTTACTCTGAGTGTGATGAGGCCCTGGCACAGGCTTCCAATGGAAGTTCTGGGTGCTGCAGCTCTGGAAGTGTTCAAGGCTGGGTTGGAGGAGGCATTGAGAAACTTGGTCTGGTGGAGATGTTCCTGCCTTCCACTAGAGGAGGCTGGAGCTAGAGGATATTTAAGGATCCTACCAACCTAGACCATTCTATGATTCTATAATTATTCATAAGGAGATAGGTGTTTAACTCCTCAATTTCACCAGTTCGGCCAGCCCACACGTGCATACACTTATCCCTGACCTTTTAAAGCAGAAGCATCATTGTATCATTACTATTAACTCCAACTGTAGACACACTTATGGCAAAAAATCAATACTAGTTGTAATTGTCTTGTCCTGCAGAGTATCCAAATAGCCAGAAGTATTCAGACACATTTAATGATTATATGAGAACATCCACAAACATATAATCTCTGCCTAAGAGGCCTGGTTATATTCCAATTGTGTTTTCAAGGAGCAACTAAATGCATCCAGGACTACTTACTTAACACCAGGTCAGTAAAATAGATTATGTCAAATTTAATACATGCACGACACTGACCTATATGAAGAATGTCAACCTACTTCTCTAATCTCATAATTCATGAGCCAAAAGGATACTCAATGAAATTGAAAGGTCACTTAATAAACTTCCTTTGTATTTAATGTAAAATTAATTGATTTCCCTGCCACAGGCACGAGTCGAGATTGTCAGAAGGCAGAACAATGCTGGACATTTAAATTATTAGCATGATAACTCAAGGAATGGTTACAGAAATAACTAAATCAAACTACTTCCTTGTAGTAGTACCTTTGCATATGTAGCTATTGCTAGGCTAAAATCTTCCAGTCTGATTTGGCAATTCATTTTACACTGAAAAATAAATCAGAACATCCCAGGCCTCTAATTTCTATGAGATTAATCTGAAATGGGAAAATATGTGGGCAGGAGAGTGTTACTTACCCTGGTTTTTGTTTGTTTTGCTGATACTAAATTTACATTTGTCTTCTACCCTGACCTGATCTTTGTTGGGTTGAAGCAATTCTTCTTTTTAGGTCAGTGTAAACACACTCTGAGTTAGCATTTCCTGCTGGGCTTCCTTTCCAACCTGGTATGCTTCCCTTGCTAGGACTTCCTTCAAATTGCTTCAGAGATCACCAGAGGAGTCCCAGGTCATACCCCTGCCCTTCCAGCCTAAGAACATCACCCTGGAAGGCTTGCTCTTCCCATTTAGTGTGATGCTTTACCTTGTACCGTGACATACGCCGCACTCTCCACGGACCCTTTCAAGTTGGTGGCTATACACTGGTAAAGTCCTTCATCCTCCTCTTTTACTCTTTCAATAAACAGCATTCGGCTTCCAGGCCCTAAAATTATTCCTGTGAAATGAAATATTTTGCAATGAGAGGGAGCCAGGATATAAACAAAACCTGGCCCTTGTGTAATAGTATCTGCTTCAAGTTCTTCTCAGAAGAAATCTGAGCCACAGACTGCACGGCACAATGTTGTCTGCAGGAAAGCCAAGTGCACTTGGACGCCTGTGAGCCTCTTAGAAATCAGTGTTTACAAAGCACTTGTGTGAGTCAAAAAGCTCAGCCTAAGGGAATGACCTTGGAAGTACTTGGTACTGTTTATGTTGATAGCACTGTGCCTATGCTTTCATCCAGGTGAGCACTTTAGCATATCTGCAGCTTTTGGAAAAAGGATAATCTGATTACTGCGCTTACAGACCCAGGTCTGCCCCAGAAGCAGCTCAAGCTTAGAGCCCTTCCAAAAGCCCTTCAGACTGTCCCTATGGGCAGCAGACTTGTTCCACATCTCACCTCCCCATGTGGTGTGGAACGATGGGCTCCTTCACACAGGGGCTCCGGATAGTGCAAAGAGAATTCCCATGAGGGAATTACCTGAAGTTTTAAACGTCTTGTTTATTCCAGATAGATCAACCCAGAAGGCAGCCTGGACAATACTCCAAGAAGCAAGGAAGAGGGAGGGAGCAGATTTGGTCTCAGGACTGCTGCTAGGGCACCTTCTAGCCAGGAAATGTGCAGTCAAGTACACACTTGTGTTTGGCTCCATCAGAACCACAGTCCCATCAAAATGTATTCCCACCATCTATTTCAGGCACCTAACTGAAGTGCTCTGACCCACCCTCTGGAGACATCTCCCTGGCTCCCAGTTGTATTTGTTGCATTATACCAAGTTAGACACATAACCTTCATTTTGGAAGAGAGTGTTATTAATGCACACTACAGCAATGTGATCACTGTAAAGCTTCATGGAATCTGTCTCTAGATTAAGCTTAGTGCCTGCGCTGGAAGTCTGCATGGGCTTATAACTCAGTTGGAGAAACCCTCAAAATTTTTTCCAGTTGTTTTTATTCACATTATTGTAATTCCTAATAATTCGGGACATGACCCTAACTACAAACTTTCTAAAATGTTCTGTAGAAGATTACACTTTGAATTCAAGTTCCTCTGCACCAGACCTCCTTGAACATTTTTGCTGAGTGTTTTAACAGTATCTCAGTGTGTGCTTCTGAACCAAATGTGCATGAATTCCCATGAGAAATGTTTTCCCTTTTCCTCTGTCATTTATTTCCATCTGAAATATCCAAAGAACATTTCCATGACTATGGAGCCAGCAGCTGGACATTTAGCCGTAGCTGATCTTTGAAGCCGCATTCCAGAAACATCAGTAAACAGCTCCCAAAGTTTTCCTGTTGTTGCAACATGCCACCTGGGAAGCTGTTCCTCTCTGTTGCATGAAACCTGGATTCCCCTGCCGCCATAAATGCATTTGGATTTTGGATACCCCAGACATGGATTTAGTCTCCTGGATAGTTTTTGACTCATGAACAGACTTTGAGTGCCTGACCACAGACCGCTGCTGGTACTTCCATATCTGTTGGCCAAGACCCTGTTCCTTGGGCTCCCTCTATAACAAATGGAGGTAAATATGTTTCTCTGGAGATGGCTCTTTTAAGATGAAAAATACTTCACTAATTCCATAAAGGCCAGTTGTGTCTAGATCTCCAGCCTGGCTCATGTTCTGGAGTGACACAGAATAACCTGGAGCACCTGGATTGCTGCCTGACTGCCTTCCTTCCATCTAAGTACTGATGCCAATGGCTCTGCAAATGGCTACCTAAGGCAGAAGGGTAAATAAAAAGCCTGCTGTAAGAGGTAGGTGAGTACACAAAGCTCTCACCTGGTTCTTGCTGTATTTCCTCATGGTTTTTAAACCAGGATATCTGGGGCTCAGGAATACCACGAGCCTGGCACTCCAACATGGCAGAGTTACTGGCGTTCACTGTCTGATCCGAAAGCTGCCGCAGCAGGGCTGGTGCCTCTTGAGCTATAAGACAAAACAACACCTTTGTTTTACATTCTTGTAATGGTGGAGATTTCATTATCTCCCCTGCACTTGTTTTACTGGTGTTAGAGATTGCTACAGCTCCTCTACCAAGCTCATTTTTCACTGATTTTATTTAGTGTTCCGCTTATCTCGGGAGGGGTTGGTGTGTGCAGGGAACTCCCATTACTCAGCAATGGCATGCTATGGTGACCAGTGAACACCCAATGATGACAGTGCTCAAAAGATTTTCTCAGTTCCATGACCAACCACACTTGTTTATATCGAAAGTAATGACTTTCTATGAAAGCTCAGTTTTTCACCATCAAAGGAAACAAACTGTGACACCAAAGATTTGAAGAATCATCAGAACAGCACTGTAGCAGAGTATCTCTGTGCTGCTTGTAGCACTTTGCTGCTCCGTACACCGTGATAGCCATGAATGTGACTTTGATAATTTACTTACTTTAAAGAGTACAGTTACAAATCATATTCAGTAAACTCACATAATCCAAAACCACCATGAGCACATAAGCATTGTAAAGTTTTCATAAATTATTCCACTTTTGCATTTCCCATATTTGGCTGAACATAACCAGGTCGGGCCAAACCACACCACAGCATTTCAAAAACACACTACAAACATCATGTTAAAGTCATCTCTGAAAGAAACAAAACAATCTCATGATCATTTCAACCCTTTGCCGCTCCTTCCCTCATTTCATACAGTGCTGAAGGTTGTTGTAACAAAGGTCAAGATATTTACAACGTTTATGCATGTTATATGGCAACATCTTTCATTCACATTTGCAACTCTCACATAATTTTTTTTGGTATTTTGGTCCATTTAAAGCAGTCATGGAGAATTCGGGGAGCTCCTGAGCAGCATCACAGATGGAAATGCTCTGCAGATTCCCTCAAATTCCCCAATTATTTGCAATCTTTCCCTTCAAGGACGCTGCCAGGATCAACAATTGCTAACATGGTAATACACAGATTCCAAATACAAAATGGAACCATAAAAAAGCAGAAACCAACTATTTGCAAAGATTTTCTTTCAAGCTGCAATAGGTGCCAATACACCAAGTACAGTATCAGCTGAATTTCTGATATTGTGTTTAGAAGATTATTCTTTTTCCTTACAGAAAAACTAGCCATCACACATAATTATTCTAGCCATCTTCATAATTGTTCTGTTACCAGACATAAATAAAAACTCTCCAGAAATGTTAAACCCCTATGTACCACCAGATTTTTCAGTGTGCATGATCCCCACAGCGCTAAAAATACCTTTAAAGTGGGATATTTTTGCAATGCCCTTGCCCCTTAAAAGTAATTACAACATAGTCATGACTGTGCAATGACTATGGCTTTTGGGCACTTCTGAGCTGCAAGCCAGTAATTTTCACAGGCAACGAAATTTGTTCTTTACAGCCTGGTAGACAATTTGTTCTCTCTTCCCAAACAGCATTGCTTATGAGAGGCACTGTAAATTCTTCATCACATACCTACACAATGACATCGTCAACTCTATTTGCCTTGCAGCCAAGAACACTGCCCTCTTCTCCTGGATACCTCATCTCAGTTTTTATTTAGTTCTCATTTTTCACAACACTATGAACAGGCACAGTCTGAGGCATGTCCACATACACGTGCTGAGAAGAGCTCGATATTTATCAGCAGCTCCTGACAGACACCCCAGCCCAGACATCCAAAATGAAGGCGGACAAGATGACACAACAAAGGCAAATCACACGTTCTGTGAGTTGTGATTAATTTTAATTTGTTTATAGCCATACACTAAAGATGGGATTCCATATTAGGAAAAACTTTTTTGCTTAAAACTTAAGTCATCATTCACATACTTTCAATAATTTCTCTGCTACAATCAGCTGATTTTTCAAGGACTTGGTCAACCTGAGGATTATTCTCTTTTGCAAACCACCTGTTTTCTCCCATTCATTTTTGCAGTGGAGCCAAGGGGGACAGTTTCCAATGTCCTACTCTGCTCACTCCAAAGCCGAGGGGCAAGCCTGGCCCCCAGCAGTGTGTGGGGCTCAGCTCCCAGGGCAGCCCCCCAGACCCAACCCAGCCTTCGTGCTTGCCCACGAATGCTGCCTTGCTGGCCAAACTCTGCTCTCAGTAACCCTGAGGAACTTCATTGTAGGCAGAATTTGGCCGAGGGGAGTGACAGGGGGATCACAGAGGGGAGAAGAGGGCGCTGGCATCAGAGTACTTTTCTGACCTGGGGTGGTAGGGAGGGAAAATTTGCATTTTTAAAAGCAAACAAAGGGGAGAAATTACAATTTGTTAATTTTTAGGTTTACATTTGCATTCCATCCATTTTTGCTCTTTGTTAGGATTATGTTGTCTGTTCACTTATTTTTTATTAATCAGTACAAAAATATAAATACAAGCTTTATTTTAAACACTTAAAAAAAAGGAAGAAGAAATATAATTCACACCTTTCTCCCTAAATAATATATTACACAGCAGAAGGCAGAGAAACTCCTCAAACCCATGAGATTCTCCAGTCATCCAAGGACATCCAAAGCGACATCAGTAGTTTTTATCCTGCCACCAAGAACTGCTTTCCTCCAAGGTTTCCAGTGAGCTTTCTCTGTGCCCTCCAACATGGACAGCCACACTGGGATGTCAAGACATCCTTGCACATCTGAGTGCTGGTCGAGGCCAGGCTGGTGGGACCTCCACTCAGCAGGGACATACACCATTGCAATGCACAACAACTTCACAGAAAAACAGTCTAATTGCCACATCTCTTTTTTTTCTTTTTGACCCAAGCTCATATTGCCTGGCAACTGGCTGCACAAATCATGGTGCTTCGGCTCCCAAGGCCATGGAAAATTTGTAATGTCCTGTCATCACCGTCCACCTCGCCATCAAATGTCTTCCCACAAAATACCCTAGGAAAAAAGGGGATCCTGTATTGTAGTTCTTCTGAAGAATTGCAAATGCTCAAGAGTGAGCTTGCTCCATTTTTAAGCAGTTGCCAACGACTTCACTTGCATTTTAGGCATGATTTAGGAAAAAAAGAGAGCCTGATCCCTTTGCAAGAGCACATTGTTTCTGGAAGCCATCATGCTAATAATGAACAAAAGAGTTACTGTATACAAGCAGGCTATAGGTGACATTTCAAGATATAAATGATTATTCTTTTCTTTACTCTGACAACTTCCAGGTTACCAATTGTTTTCTAAGCATTTTAGGCTCCATGAAACTGGCATTATGGGGAAATGCTATTGTTTACCCTTTCACACTTGACAAAAGCAATTCCCACGTGAAAGGCAAGTTTAGCCGTGGGACACGGTCTCGATACCTAAAGGAGGAAATAGTCTGGTGAGTTCCCAAGCGCAAGAAACTGTCATGTTGTCACCCTCTATTTTAAAAGCACAGCCACTTTGTTCCTTTGCTGCAGCTATTTTGGTCATTGTGGTCTGTTTTGTTATGGCTTGTGTAAATGCTATATAAATGATCGATCATAAATGTAACCAAAATAATTAAAGCTATGTAATTGTAAAAAAATAAAGCTATCAGATCTATTAAAAATAGTAACTTTTTCCTTACACAGAATTTATAGCACACAGAAACATCTCATAGCAAAATCATGACAAAGGAAAAGGGGAAATGCTCACAAGGAATTCTTAGGTTGCCCTTAATTGTCCTTCAGCAGCTTTGCTGGTTCTTAATCCCCATAATAAATCCAATTGTCATTTGCATACCAAAAGCAATGAGTATTTTTAATGGCATCAATTTTGAATTTGTATTTTTAAAATGTATTAACTAACCATGCTGGCTAAAACCTTGTCAGTCATGTTAGTGTAACATTCCTCATTTAATAAAATAATTACAACATTGCAAACTCCTGAATCTTCAGGCCAGAAGCAACACTCACACTTTTATCAGTAGTTTTTTTACATTAGTGCAGAACTGACTTTAAAAATTGACCAACACAGCAACTGGAAGTCTACCTGGATTTATTTGGAGAAACATGGTTCATGGCTGTCAGTTGTAAAATCATCATTATTATAAATGATATGATAGGTCTGTGCATTATATCAACATTTTTATTTCTTCCCTGCATACTTCTTTTAGAAGATACTTTTTTAAGATTAATGTACTTTAGTGTAGAAAATAATTTCAAATAAATAAGTATTAGAACTTGCTCAGCAGGTAATATTTATAAGTCCATCAAGATCAGATTAAAATAAAAAATATGTAGTCCAGTCAATCTCAAACTGAATTGTGCTCATTCTGCACATTCAAGTTAGCTTATTAAATGTCCATTGTTGACTGAAAACAGCAGTTTTTAAAGTTAATCAGTTTATTCAGCTTTGACACTTTTGATGAGGCTGATATCAAAGCAGAAGAAAAGATTGATCCAAAGTTTTCCTTATTGCTCAGTAGGAGATAGCAAGAGAAAAAATAACGGCATGTAAAATGTAGCACGGGGGATCTTCCAAACCCCAGCTTCCATGTGCCTTTCCAAAGCAGAAAACACCCGTCTGAACTCAACTGGAAGCTCACGCATTAGGATTTTGTTTGCTATTCCTCCTATTTCCAACCCATGGGGAAATGAGCACCACCTCAGGGCTTGAAAGGTAGCAACAGTGATACAAAAATCAAGATGATATGAGACATCTCTTACTGTTTAATGAGTCCTTTAATGTTTTACATTGCTTTGTGTTGTACAATCATTCCTTGTGCTTTTATATTTGAGGATCCGAGAGTAAACAGCCTTTTTGTTGCAGTGCTCACCTCTGATCGTAACGTCTTTCTGTTGAAGCACTTCTTTCCCCGTGTATATGTTCCTTGCTCGGCAGGCATAGGTGCCTGAGTGTGCCAGGGAAACGTTTTTGATGGTCAGAGTGAGGGTGATGGAGTACTCCCTGTTGTGAGACTTCTTTGCTTTCGTTTGATTGTTGACTGTCCTGGGTAAAATCCAAGCAATGTCTTTGTACAGGAATTTGTTGGCCGAACAGGACAATACCAAATTTTCTCCTTCAATGGGCATTTTTTCCAAACTAATACGGAATCCACTTGGTACATCTGTCAAAAATCAAGAACACTTTTTAGTTTATATGAAACTAATGAGTCAAAATTAACACAGCATATATTTCCCCCTTTATCAGGAAGTCTTTGAACTAATCAATGTCGTTGTCTTCCTGCTCAGGTGTGTAATCTTTCCTTTCATACACTCAGTTCCAGCTATTCCCATGATTTTTCTTAGAGCTATGATACACTTGGCCTCAGATGTCAGTTGGTGTAAACTGAAGTTGCTCTTGGAAGTAATGGGTTTGTATAAATGTTATGCCAAGTTATGACAGACTGGGGCAAGGTACCAAAAGCAGAATTATTTAAAGACAGCACAGTGAGACTATGAAAAAGGAGAAATATTCTGATCACAGCTCCAGCTTGTGAACTGCATAAGAGAAAAGGAATCTCAAGAGGGCAGTGTAAAAATACTGCATTTCATCATGTTTGGTTATACTGTTTTCTTGTTATTCACAAGTATTCAGATAAAGTAAGTCTATTTTTTAAAAATGCTTTAAGTCCTGAGAAATTACATCATCTGTGATCTACATGCCTGAGATTTCCCTTGGAACAGAGGTGCTTACCCTCGCTGCATTCAAAGCCTCCCAGCCACCCAAGAGGTGAGCAGAAGCAATACCCTCTGCCTGGGGTGACCAGCTGTGTGTAGGCAGCACGAGGATGAAGGCATTTTATTCAGGTGCCTTGGCATTATCACAGGTGAAAAATATTTTCACCTGAGAGAAACCAAGTATCATTGCACCAACAATTTACTAAGTGTAGACATGGGTTAAGTTTTCACTTCATAGCAGATGGTTCAGGCAGGAGTAATTTAACCAACAACGTAGAAAGTCCTACTTGAAAAGGTCCTGTTTGCAGTTTATTGTGATGTCACTTGCAACTTCCTCCACGTGGGCATTGGTGCAGAGCTGTGGTGGCATCAGCTGCCTCCCAGCTGCCTCCACCTGGGGCTCATCCCTCCCGCCAGGTGCTCACATCACTGACCTCAGTGAAAGCAGAAGTTCCTGAGAGAAAGCACTTCCAAGTTTTACTCCTAGAATGCAACCTCTCTTGGTTTATTTGTAGCCAATATTCTGATAAAGTCATTTCCTTCTTCTTGGTCAAGTGACATCGACTGTGGCCATTTTCAATTGTTCTTTCACTACTAATTGCTACGGCACTTGGCCGTAAACTTGACTTGAAATCCTAAGAATGGCTTCTTCTTTCATAAGGGAAAATTATACCTTCTTTTTTTGTTTCTTAGATCATGAACAGCTGATTTCCATTCAGTTCATTCTTACCAGTGTTGCTTCAGGTTTAATGTCACTTCAGCAGGAATATGTAAAAAGTACCTCTCAAGTGAATAATATCCCACATATATTTTCATTAACCTCTCTCATTGGTTGACCAATCCATCAGAAAGCTACTCCCTAAATCCCCACATTGCAAACTGAATTGCCTTGTCTTCCAGGGGAACCATGAGCATAACCTGCTCAATGCTCTCTGCCTATTGGAAGCCTGGCATCAGTTGTCCCCCATAACAACCTCTTTTCCACATCTATCCCTGAGTTAAACAGAGGGTAAATGAGCTCCTGCTAGGCCTGGATTGAAATGTCTCCTGACAGTGGATGCCTCCCAGGGAGAACCCTGATTTCTGCTGGTTGAACTCATCGTGCCCCTGCAGTGGGAGCACAGTGTGTGCCTGTCATCAGCTGTGGTTCAGGTGTGCAGGCCAAAGATCAACCTAGTGGAGGCAGGGACACTAAAATAGTAGACTGGGTATTAAAGCTTGGTGTTAAATTGTTCCACTTACATTCCGTTGGGATACCACTTTCCTCTCTCTGGCAAACAAAGCTGTAAGAAAAACTTCAAATTTCATGAAGTCATCTATGAGTGACGACCATCAGGATCCTGTTTGATATGTAAGGGTGTGTGGTGCCAGATTCTAACCTCAATTAAGAACATATTGACTGGAAGGGCTATGCAGATGAAACACCTCCATACATGGAATACATCATATTCAGCCTCAGCTGCCAAAATGCAGACATTTACTTGAATATAGATGTTTTGTGTTCTGTATGTGGGCAAAAGTTTACAGTCCATGGGGTGACACAGGCTTCCCCAGAGGGCAGTGCAAACTATCCCTTTAAGATGGGTTAAATGCCAGACATCCTGGTCCCTCATGCTTAATTATGAAGAGATCCTACATGATCACCTAATTGTGAGATTTAAGTTAGATGAACTGAATCCTATACTTGATTTTGTTAAAAAACATTAAATTCAAACACACTTAAAAACAATCAGATGGCCAACATTTTGAATGTGGATAAGTACTGGGAAGAAAGAAGGTGCTGCATCTTACTCACAGTACATTTCAAATTCTTCTGATGTGTGTTGTGAAAACCAGGGTATTGGTTAGAAATAGAGACAATTTTTGCTTTTGAAGATACCAGTACTCAGTAAAAGCTAAGAAGAGCCAAGCAAAACTCTTAAGATGAAACTAAATATCCCTGGGGACTGAGGCAAGTGAACTATTTTTAGCTTAAAAGGATAGCATGCCAACAGTATAACACAGTTACAACTACTTTTATGTTGTCAGGTCTGGAGCTCTTCCTCAGTGTGCCTTCTGTGAAGACTATTTTCTGAATAAATCTAGGGACAACAGCAAAATGCACAGGATTCCAAAAGAATCATTTGTTTAAAGGCTACGAGCCTCCTAATATATGACACCTATCTCATCAATTGTTACAGGCTCAGGCTAGCTAAATAACGTGGCTGGGAATAATGTAAAAGGGTTTTATTTACTTTAGTGATTTGAAGCTTCCTGTGGAAATAGCTCCCAGGTTTCCTGATGGAAGATTTTGTTTATCTTTGCCAAGCACCATCAGGAATCTCAAAATAAAATGCGCTTAGTGACATTGGGAAACCAGGGAGATAAGGCAGAGCTGTTCCTGTTTCACCCTCTGTAATTGCAAACACACCCATGGGCCTGCTGTGTGCCAGCAAAACAGCCCAAAATGTAGGGAAAGGGGCAGGCTGGAGGAAAGGGTGCTAATACAATTAAATTTGGCATGAAGGTGCTGTTACAGAGACTGCTTCCATACCAGTGAGCAGGAGAGCTTTCAGAAGTCACCTTTCTATATTGCTTTTATGTAAGTTTCACAGCTACTTTTTGGTCTTGAACAACGATTTGCTTTTAGAGCTAAGTCAGTGACAGTACACCAAAAATGCTCTTTATCTGACAGAAGCCGTAGGAAGGCTACTCCAAAGCCCATGGTCTTCGTGTCATACACCCTGAGGCACAGTGTATAAAATCATGTACACCACTCTCAAACTTCCTAGGAAAAGATAGGCATGTTTCACTTTAAGCCCAGAAATAATGGTATTTACAGTAACTAAAGAAAGTGCCTGTTCTTCCTAGGTTCTCTCTGTTGGCAGTAATTTCCTTATGTTTACCTTTCCCTGAAGGAGTGGAACTTGTCAACTCCAAACTAGTGCTGCTGGGACACCTTCTGCCTTCCACCACCTTCCTAATGGTTTCTGTCCACAAAAAAAGAGACCCTTCACAGCACAGCAGCACGTGCATTTTCTCTTCCCAAGGACAAGGGCTGAGGGAGATTGCCTTCAAGGAAAGGGATCTCCCCGTTCAGAGCAATATTTGTCTGCATCTGCTCTTTAGAGTAATTTCTGGTGTGTCCCTTTTACAGAGGGCAGCAGCTCCTTTTCCTACAAGGAATCATCTCCTCCTGCTTAGACACTTCTCTTACTCTTAGACACTTTTGTGTGGCTCAGGCTGACTTCAAATGGCGCCAGAAGACTCCACAACATAAGATAAACTAGCCCTAAGCTGTCACACAAACCCTGAAGTATTGGTTTTGGACTCGTCAGAAGGAAATACTTTGCAGTGTCCTGTTCACATCCATCAGCATGTAAGGCTCAGGTTTTTACTCCCTCAGTGCATTTTTCAGCACATTCTGGACGTGTTTGTTTCTTGATGTGAAACACAGCCACAGCAGTTTGGTCTCAGCCTGATGGAGGAGAATTATGGTGAGCGCAACTGGATTTTTGTAGGGACCAAACAATAGTATTGTTTGCACTGCTTTCAGTCAATGCAAGTGAGGGTCAGAGGATGATCAGGACTTTCCATGTCACACAGCTGAGGTGCTCAGCTCCAGGAGCTCATAGGACAAATGCATTTCAGCTCCACTACACTATAAGGAATGTTTGCCACCAGTCAAGATGTTAAGAAATTCCAAGATATAATAAAGCTGACACTCCTCTTTCTGAACCCCAGCCAATATAAGATTCTTCAAAGGGAAGTCATTCTGCATGTTCTCGTGCAAGCTTCAGTATCAAGGAGAAGGATTTCCTTCCATCCTTATTTAAGATCTGAGAATGCTAGGTCTAAATAGGAAAACTACATCCTTCATGTTACTGTGCTAAAATACTTGAAACCACCATCAAAATGTTGAAAGGGATATTTGGATATGGATATTGGGTCCATCCAAGTACAGCTTCATTTGGTTTCAGAATCTTCCATGTTATATTGTGAAAACTGAGGAATAAGAGTTAAAGAAGGCCAAATTCAGCTCCTTGCACATTGAAAGAGCAGCATTCTCAGTGAATGATTCTCAGTGACTTCTCAAAGTTTCATGTGAAGTACCCACACAAAGATGAAACTATCATTGGCATGTTAATTTATGGAGAACTATGTGGTGTTCATCTTTCTGTCCAAACATACACAATGTGAGGATAGGGATGAAAGCAAAACTGAGAGTGGGACAAGAGTCATCTTCAAGGTGGCAAATGTTCTTGTCACTTCCATTAATAGAACACGGAGACATTTTTCTTGTTTCTGTACTTTAACAAACAACCTGCCTGTGTGTCACTTATCTGTTTATCCTTCTCATGCTTCTTACCAATTTTCTGTATTTATAGATAAGTGGCACTTTCTAAATGTGAAAGTGTGTTATGACATGGAGCTTTAACAGCTGTAGACACCCACAAACAAAGCCTGCCAGGTGAAACTGTACGAGAAGCAAAACAGTGGATACCTAAAAAAGAAATGGCAAGTGCTTGCAGGGGTGCCCATCTGCTGGCATGATGGAGTCATGCTGCCTTCTGGTAGCTGAGGCCTGAAATGTTGGTGAGACAGTGCCACAACTTGTCAAGAGCACTGACTACTGCTCATTGCTACTCTTCTGTGTGGGCAGGAGTGATACCGCAAGCTGGATAGAAGCCAGATGGAATCTGGGCAGATTCAAGGAAGACTACAAAATCCTGGAGGTGCCAGAGAAAGGTATTGGTGCCCAAGATTCTTTTACCAGTTAGAGGAAAGGGTACTCTCCTGGAAGCACAAAACCAGTTCATCTGGGTCAACAGATCTGCTCAGCTGGAGACCAGCTCTGTGGAAAGGGACCTGTGGTGGACAACAAGCTCAGTATGAATGAAAAGGGCGTTGCTGTGGTAAAAAAAAAAAGTCAACAGGCTGCTGGGCTGTAATAGCAAGGGCATCACCAGCAGAGATAAAGAAGTCATTACACTCTACTCAGAACTTGTCAGGCCATATCCAAAATACTGGATTCAGTTTGGGTCCTCTCTATACAAAACAGATGTGGAAAGTCTGGAAAGGGTCCAGAGAGGTGCCACAAAGATGATCAAAGGAGTGGAAAGTCTGCCATTTGAGGAGAGGCTGAGAGAACTGGGTTTGTTCAGCCTTGAGGAAAGGCTTAGGGGAGACTTTATCAACATGTTCCAGTATTTAGAGGGTGGCTAGAAAGAAGATGGAGACTCCTATTTCAGGAGCCAATGGAAAATATGAGTGGTAATGGGTACAAGTTACTCCTGGGGAGATTCTGATTGGATACAAGAAGAAATTTTTCACTATGTGGACAATCAGTCATTGGAATAATCTCCCCAGGGAAGTGTTGGATTCCACAACTTTGGACACTTTTGAGATCCATCTGGACAGGATGCTGTGTTTTTCCCAAGACAGGTTGGACCAGATGATCCTGAGGCCCCTTTCAACTTGGTATTCTATGATTCAGCTTGTCATTTTAAAAACACAGAGTTTGGGAGGGAGAACATTTTTTGAAGTAGTCTTTTTTTTTTTTTAATCAAATCTAGTGAGAGTGTGTCTATTCTCTTTTGATATCCCTCAGAATAGAAATAGAATGAGTTTCACTAAAATCACTCATCAGAATTATAAGCAAGAGAATGACAACATAAAAACCCCAGAGATTATGATTTGGGGATTAAAGCATCTAAATATTTTAGACTTTTTGCTTTTTCTCATCTTTTTGAATGAATTACGTTTCTTTAATGATCTACCCTGAAAACTGCCAACAGCCTAAGTTTATAAAACTACTGCTTTATAAACAAAACTAAACTTTTGACAGAAAGCAAATCCTTTGTAATTGCATGTGCAGACTTTGTGTTGCTGAATAATGCAGTAGTTATTCCCAAAGCCACACTGTGGGCTTTTTTCAGAAATTCCTGAAGTAAAACATTAAGTCATTTGTTTGTGAAAACTCCAAACACATCTCATAATGCAAAAATAACAGAAAGCATACTCATACATGAAGATAACACCAGGAATTCTCAGTGCCATGGCACAAATGGCATTCCAGGCTGTCTTTCTCAGAAAAGGAAAAACTCTGTAGTCTGTATCCTGACACTTTTCCACCCATAAGTTGCCATTGTCCCTGAGATCTGTGAGAGGCACCCCAGACATCTCTGGCACCTGCAGACACTGGCACTGCTCTAGGCTCTGCATTGTGAGACATCCTGGTGGGCAACAGAATGAGGCTGTAGACACCTCAATGTCACATGTGAAACTGGCTTACTGGTGGGTGAAAATACACTAAAATTTCATGCATGAAATAACTGCAGTGATGAACAAAAATGGGCAATTACTCATTGCTGTATTTGTAATTTCTGTCATGTTGATGCTTGGTGCTTGAGGGAGGAATGAGTCATTCACCAATTTGGCATCCCTAGAAATCCAGACCAGCAGCTATGGAACCTACCAGCATCACCCAAAAGCATGGTATGAGCTCACACGTTACAGCAATTCTGAAACAGTGGTATATTAAAAAGCCACAACGACCTAACAGTTATAACTCCAGGATCAGGAAACATGTTTGACTCTGTAGAGGAGTAGATCTTACCTGTTACAATAAAACTGACATTTCTTTCAGATTTTCCCACTTTGTTGGATGCCACACAGCTGTAGATTCCTGATGATTTGGCTTCAGCTACAACAAGAGTGCTAGCAGTCTGCAAAAGAAAGAAGAGGCTTAGTTCTCATTGGCTTAAGAACTCAAAGTTTTTCTTCTCTTTTTCCTAAGTCACCATTGGCTGTCCCATGATCCACTCTTTCCATTCATTCAGTGATGGGCACCTCTGAGACTATTTAAAGGAGATGTTACCACACACAGTTTTGCAAAGGATAGAAGAATAACAGGAAACAAGCTCCTTGGGTGAGCCTTATATCATCAAAGCCATCACGACCAAAAATCTTTGAACATGTCTTTCAGATTGATTTATCTCTTGCTGGTGATGTAATGGTAAGCTACAAGACATGAAGCACGACAGAATGTGTTTCACACAAGGAGATAAGCAGCCTGTAGGAGAGCCAGACTGCAAAGGGAATAGGTGAGACACGCCTCAGGCATTTGGATAACCCTGGGGGGAAAAAGTAGCTCAATTTAACACTAAACTTGTTGGATTTCTTTGGATTTTCCCACATACATGTCAGGTGAGACAGAGCAGTGGCAAAAGAGGTGTTTACTCATCTTCTTTTGTATTATTTTCCTGGACTTAATATTTCTATTATACAATAATGTGTCATTTTTTGTTATGTTATTCTCTATCACCATCTTAAGAGGTCCAGCACACTAAATACTTTCTCAGAGTTATTTGACTTGAAAGATAAGGCCTTGAAAGGCCAGGGACCAAAACCACCTAATGTGCTCTTAGAAACATAAAATCCACTATAATAGTAAGAGTTATACTTTTAGGGTGATGGGAAGTCATGATCTAGTGGCATGGGCACTAAGCATAAGAAGAAAGTTATGCAGAAACAAATGATGTGTCATTCTGTTATGGAGCTGAGACATGAGACATGGACTTTATCAGTGTAATGCGCTTCCAGTTACTACTTGGTAGTTTAATTTTGCTTCTTTCTGTTGCCATTTTACTTGTTCTGTAAAACATGGTTTGGCTGGAGTTACGGGCAGAACTGGGACGGTGACAAAGGGAAATTGTGGGGCTTCAGAATTCCACTGTTTGGAATTGTTTGGTGTCTCTAAAAATCCTAAAAATAAGATCTGTGCAATTAATACATTCTTTTAAGTCTGCCTGATTGCTGGAGTTCAGAAACAAACGCAAGAGGGTGAGGCAGTAATAAATAATGAACAGTTATCTACATTTTTACATAAACACTGACTGAACATTTGCACTGCTTTTTTCTCCTCCTGGGAGAAAGCATAGCTATCCCCAAACTCTTGTGGAGCCCCTAAATGAAATAGATCTTCTGGTTTCCCAAAATCATTCTTCAGTACAGAGAGTCTATTACTTTTCCTGCACTCAAGCAAACACTGTTGAGGCAAATAATTTCTTTTTGACTGATTTGTTTTAGAAGACTTCATTATGGTAAATTCACTATAAGTAATGCTAACAACACCTCTTCCCTGTGAAATTATCTCAGCGGCCAACTACCTGTCTGCTAACATACTACATAATATTTCTAGCTACAATTTTTATAAACTACATTTTTGGATCTTCTGTGAGATTAAAGAGCATCTGTAATACAAGATAGATAACTACAGCCCTTAGGGAAAAATCATCCTGTTTTGCTAAATTCAGTAGGCTGACCTCCACAAATTTCTAATTATAAAGGGTGTCCGGCCCTGTCCATATTTTGTCATTCTCTTTGAATTCCTTCCAGAACATAATTTTTTTAAGTGTGGACAGCACCAGGATTCCTGCATCTGCTTTTTCAACACTCACTCAGACCAGAAAGAAGTCCCACAATGTTTACCACAGAAGGCTAATGTGAGTGGTTAAAAACTGCTTCTGCCATGCCAGACTTTACACCAAAAACCAGCCTTTTTCTGCCAGTTGGTGTTACCTCACAGCAGCTTTGCCCAGGAAGCAACTGTGACCTATCATGCACAGTGAAGGAGAATGAAGCTCTTGCTCTCTGACTCCAGGACACCTGTCTTTACTATACACAGAGGCAGAGCATTTCTGAGCCTGAAAAACAAGTGCTGACTATTCCTCCCACAACTACTCCGAAGGTTTGAAAAGTTTTTGGAAATATCAGACTGTATTTTGTCCTTCTAGCATTAGGTATTACTCTTAATGGAAAATTGTGCGTACTACCTTGAGTTTCACTGCTTCAGCCCACTGTGATGTGATCATTACTTTTGTCACACTGAGGATGGTGCATAGAGTTATGCTAAATGAGTATGACTGCAGTGACTAACAGATTATGCCTTTTCATGTGTATTAAATTGCCTGAGAGAATATTCATTGGCATTGAAACCCAATGATTTAAATTGCCAGCTTTCTCCCAGCAGCATTTTGGTTTTGACCAACTTACACAAATACATCTTTAGTATGGACTAAAGGTCATTTCCAACAGGCAACTCCCATGCAAGCAATGGCTCTTTGGAAGGCAAGGGAATTAAATGCTGTGAACACAGGAGGCTAGAGAGCACACACTGGTATGTTTACTGAGGCAGAGAAAGCCACAGTGTCTGGGAGGAAGCAAGACTGACTTTGCAACAGAACAGAATATTTAAGAGACAACATGTCTCTGTATAAATCTTTTAGCTTATAAATTAGTCACAAGGATAAGATAACATCTCTTTAAATAGTTTGTGAGCCCTCCAGTGGTGCAGTGTGTTTTTCATTGTGGATGCCAGCCAAAACCCACCAGAGAAACAGTGTGTATAAAACTAAGTCTGGCATATTGTTTATGGAGAAACTATGGCTGTTTGAGATCAGTTTGTGCAGCATGGTCCCTCTGTACAGCTATTACTGCAAAAGAAGCAAAAGGTTTTGCAATCTTGTATCATCTGGCATCACAACAGTGAGTTTCAGTCCCTGGATTTGCAGCTACGTTATATACAGAAAGTCTAAATTGAGTTGGCATGATCAGACAGAACAGGCAAATCCCTCCTGGCACGGTGGCATGGTCAATATCTTTAGCATCATCTCTCCACAAACTCCATTTACCACCAAAGTTTTGGCCTTTTATGCCTTTTTTTTCACTCCCATCATCTCTGCTGAAGCACCATGTTACAGGCTCATCTCAAAGCCAGGGGCTTGGGAAGTAAGTCCCATACTGCTGCTGCTTTGCTGGGCAAATAAAAAAGGCATAAGGCAGAAATCCTAAGAGATGGAAGAGGAATTCTCTGATTTGTTTGTGGTGGAAACTGATGAGGAAAAGACTGTGGAGGCAAAGAGAATACAAAGCAGCTGACAAGATCATTGCTGCTGGAGTCACAGTGGGCTGGTCTTTCCCCTGGAGGGTCTGCTTGAATTTCTCTCTTCTCAAAGTAGCTGAGATAGAGGATTCCCAGTGCTCCAGCTGATGGCAGAGAAGGAAAATAAGTTTTCAGAAAATGTTTGGCAACCTGGCTCTTATGTTACTCCCAGAAGGCCTCTTAAGATGCTGACATGAACTTGCTCTGTTCAGAGATTGCGGCCCTGACTTCTTGAAACAGCCCATGTATTTAAAAAGCCCTTTCAACAAAGAGCAGGTTAGTGCAAGTCTGTCAGTTATCGTCGATTCCCTTCTACGTGTGCTTTTAAGAAGAACTATTGATTTAAAACAAAGGAAGGAAATAAATGAAAATATGCTCTCTTTATGCCCTTGGCATTATCTTTGTCTAAAGGAATATCATTTAGGAAGATCCATTTCTAAACATTGGTTGGGCACTGCTGGACTGGTCTGCTTGTGCCAAAGACATACAATCTGCGTGCCTCACATGTTGGCAAGGTGCATCAGTGCAAAACATCTGGTCAACACGTTTCACCTTCAGGACCAGCATGGGAGAAACACCAAAATACCCTCAACAGGAGGACATGAGTGGATGGGACAGCACCCACCTTCCCCCTGGGGTCAGGCAGAAAAATCTCTACGAGTTGCTGCTGTATATCAAGCAGAGCTGTGTTTTCCCTCGGCATCCCGTGCTGTCCTGCAGCTCAGCAGCAGCAAGCCCCAAGTTCTGCTGGTTTTAATCTCATCAAGGGCTTGGCTTTGCTGGTACCTCCCAAAGATTCACTTGAAAGTGTTGACAGCAATTCTAGTAGCACTCGGGAAGGCTCCAGAAGTTACAATGTGTTGAAGAGAGGAAAGTGGGGCTCCCACTGCTATCTTTAGTCTGGGTTCTGAGGAAGATCATACTGTCCTTATGTTCATCTGTCTGCCAGCCTGTCCATCTGTCTGCCAGTGTCCTCTCCACCCCCACATGCTCAGTAATTTCTGAATCTATTGTCCAGTTCCATCCAAGACTTACTGACAACTCAAAGCTCATGAGATCTCACACATTTAATGAAAACCAGTTGTTTGGTGGAGGAGAAAGATCAAAATGCTGCTGTAGAGAGCTAAACAGCTTTCTCTTCCTCTTTGGGTTCCAGATGGCCAATCTGCACAGATGTACTGGCCAGACAGCTGACATGTGTCAGGACTGAGAACAGACACAGCACATGCTTCTCCCTCTCATCAGTAAGATGGGAACTCAGAAGAGAGGTAGATGTTTAGGGCTTGGCATAGAAGATGCAGGAGAGATGGAACCCTTTTATTTTGTGTGATTACACTTATCAGTCCTGTCCAGGAAGAATTGGCTCTTCTGACTATTTAGCACTCCACTTTGGAGAGTTACATTTTTAATACTACCACCAGTCAGGCTGACCCATCTTTGCAAGCCAAACTGGTGAGTCTAAATTTTGCCTTCCAGAATCATGATACAGGGCCATTACCTTCCTTTTTCCATGAAGTCAAGTGGCTTTGTCATTCACAAGTGTTGGATCCACTAAAAACCTGTGTCAGCTAGGTATTCGTGCAGTGGAAAACAAAGTCATATATATCCATATCCATATCCATATCCATATCCATATCCATATAATATGTATACTTTAACACACACACAGACACACACATATATGCATGGTAACCTCCAATTCCATGCATTACTACCCTTTACACACCATACCTGGAGGCATACCCTGTGACACAGACCCAGCTTTTGTGGTACCTGCTATTGGTCCATGGTACTCCCAACATATGCTGGCAGCAGAGGCATGAGGTAGTCAGGAACATTCTATTCCATTTCAGGTTCTCAGTAGGTTAGTTCCCAAAAAACAAAGGGCTTTGTCTCACTCTCTCCAATTTTTCCTCGCACTCAACTGCCCTCATGTCTACTGTCTCCTTCCCTTGGATTTATAATCCTTTCTTCTTGGCCCACACTTTTTGCTTTCCCCCATCTCAACTTGCCTTCTTAGTGGTCTTCTGCACATGCTGCACACCCAGGACCCTTGCTGACTTCTCCTACAGAACCCTGCCCCTTGTACCCCTGTGCCAGGAGTACCAAGTGCCTTCAAAGCTGTTGATAAGCCAGTGTGAGCCTGCACACCCAGGACAGAGCACACTGAATGCATGCACCACTACCAGTTGTACTCAGGGGCACAATTAACACACCAGCTCTCTGTACCTTATTATAGCAGGTCATTCACTGACTGACACTCTAATGAACACTGACCATGCAAAGAATAGTAATCAGTGTTAGCCCTCAGTCAGACCCAGCAGTCAGCTTTATGGGGGGCACTGAGAAGTGATGGGTGCTAGTCAGCTGAGTGACAGCAGAGTGTCTGTGAGCTGTTTACACGACAGGCCTAAGAATAGCGCAGCTTTGTAGGAAGTCACTGAAATGTCCAACAAAACGAGAATCAAAACATTGGGTGGGGGAATCAAATCACTTCAAGAGCTGTCTTATGATTAAGTATTATGGCTTATGTTACGAAGTTCTTCCATTGTACCACTTGAGTTTCTCAATGTCTGCTTGGAGAGGCTTTAGCGGAAATGTTACTAAAACACTGTTGTCACAGTTTCTCTGTCACCAAAGAATCACGTAGTGCAGGCTTCCTGCACTACTTTAACAGTGCAGGCACAGGGTTTGAGGTTTTGCTAACTTTAAAATATACTTATGGCTACCTTGATAACCACAGACAAACAAACAATCTACCACAGCAAAGAGCCAAACTAGAAGCACTTAGATGTTGCACATACAGGAAACATGTGGAACTGGCACAATGTCCTTAGGAAGGTAAAAACAGCTACCTTCATTGCTAAAGAAACCTGTTGATCATTCCTTGTTCATCTCTTCCCTTGCTTACAATAATCTCATCCTGCGACCACACACATTTCTCCTTTCATGCTAACCCAAACGTGAAACTTTCTGAGTTTCTTCATTCATTTCCTACCTCTTTGTCTCCTGCATGTTTGTTGTTTCCATTGAGCTCTGAGATTGTTTTTACCACTCGTGCTGTGTTGGGATGTGGAAGTGGGGTAGACGCTGTTTATTTAGCAGGGCACCACCGCTGTGGAAGTGCCTCAGAGAGCTGTTCACAGCTGCTTGCAGGAGCAGAACTGCTCACAGTAGCAGTCCGTCAGAGGCAGACACTTGTGATGGAAGTGCTGCATTCAGTGAGCTCAGTGCTATTAGCACTCTGACAATATCCCTGCAGATGGGCAAGGGCTCTGGCTGAGCTGGCTCTTTGAGTTTGCTCAGGGGCGCCAAGGGTGAGTCTTGGACTGCAAAGAGTGAAAAGCCATAGACTCCCATGGAATTAAAAGAACAATCCTGGATGCTCTAGAGCAGCTGTGTGTGCACTGATGGTGCAGCTCTCAGCTTGGCCGGGAGCCTGGGCTTAGGGAGCATTTTTTTACTTACAAAAGCAGTCCAGCTGTGCTTGGAAAGCTACGGAAGAGCAGCAGAAATAGAGAAACTTCAGAAAAGCTGTGAAAAAGCTGAGTACAGAGATTGTTTCACTAACCTCCCCCTCCCCATAGGGACCAGGAGGAGTAAAGCAAAGCAAGGTAGACCTTTTTTAGTTGAACTACAGAGCAAAAAGACAAAGAATACAAGGGAGGATCAATAAATTTCACTGCAAATCCTTCCGTGCAAGGACCATTCCTTGGTTCATTTCTGGGCACATTTTTAAAAAGGGCTGCTTGCCAAAGACTTGCAGTTCTACCGCAAGGACCCATTATTAGCATCTTCCTCCGGGGAGGAATTTATTTGCTGTTGACTGGAAGTTGCTTTGATATTTTAGCCACTCCTCTTCTGCTGTCTCCAAAATGCATGGTACACAAGGAGAATGAGATCTGGTCATTAGACAGCTCCTTCTGCACCCTGTGAAGAGGCAAGACTGCACCCATAGCACGACTATATGACTGCTGGAAAAGAATTGATTCTTATCATCTTGTTCATCATTCCCCCTGTGGAATAGACTGTGTCTTCCTGTGCCTGAAATTGTTTCCCTTTCCTCCTTCAAATCCCTCCTTACGCTTCATTTTTCATGTGCTTTCCTATGATAGAGTACCCTAGGAAACTGTTTGCTCCCATCTTTGCCTTGATCTTTAGGCACGTAGAGCTAAATAGAGCAAATGCCTCCCTGGGATCCAGCCTGTTCCCATGCGCTGGAATGCTGCCACGGACACCTGTGATACTTTCTAAATAATAAAACAGCCGGGCAAAATGCAGTCCCAGATCTGATTCTTGGCTGCACGTAAAACCCTATTTATGCTGCGGTGTGTGAAAGGGCCTTGACATGAGAATAACTACAGTTCATACCCATTTTCATATGCAGGAAACTGAAGGCAGCCATCATGGAAAAGAGACCTTTAACCCCAGTGCCCTTAGAATTACAAAAGACATTTTGGTGTCCTTAAAAATTGAAGGCCTAGAGTAAGATAGGCTTTAAAATTTATAATCTCTTTAGCTATTACAGCCACAAACAAAACTAGCCTGTGAAAACAGACTCTGACAGTGTTATGACACCTGAGCTGCTCTGTAGCACAGGCTACCCAACCACACCAAATCAGTCTCATGTCTACCCCAGGGAAGCGCAGCTGATCTAGGGTACCCCTGATTTGAGGCTTTAACTGATGGACAAGCCTCCTTAGCCCTTGGCAAGTTTATCTCATGGGCTTTCTTTTCCACATTAGACACCAATGGACTACAGGCCCACACACCCTTCAGAGTCACCTGCATGTCCCCATGACCCATAAAGGGACACTTCAACTAACACCTAAATTCAGATGGCTAACACTGCTGGGATAAATCCCATCTTGCTGTCTCTGACTGAGACTTCTCTTAAACTTCGCTTCCATAATCTGGATGCTTTTGGCTTTTTAGAATTTATTCCAAAAAAGACATGGCCATCTAATTAACGAGGACCACATCTGTGAATAAACTGACTAATGAGTGTAAATAGTTTAATTCTCATAGGAATAAAAACCACGAAATTGTGCAATTGCACAAAATGAGGCAAAGATGGCCTGGAACCCTGCCCTGTGCTTCTGAGGCACCCCAACATAGTTCAGACCATGAATAAGAGAGCAGATATAGAGAACCCACTGATACATTCTCTTGGCATGTCACTTACCTTTACATGACAGCCACCAGAAAAAAAAATACTCTCAGCAGATAAATACCAAGTATGAAACTTATCTGCAAGTATGCAGGTCCTCAAATCCAAACAATATAAAAATGCTGGCTTCCTCTCTGTTGCCTTGACAGCATCTTACAGTGCCTTTTCAACACATGCTGTCACACAGAAAGGTTATCTGCTCCTAGGAATCATACCTTATTTTTTCCCTCTATTACAGCCGTTCTCTCAGTGATGCTCTGGATCCTGTTTCCTATGTGGCTGCCAGCTTTCAAGATGAAAGATCCTTCCGTATGAAAGCAAAATCCATGCCTAAAGATAAGAAAAATTGAAATGTTATTGATTTGGTGGTAGAAATTTGATAGAAATTCAACACATAAGACAAAACAATTGTTTTGAAAACAGTGATCAGTCAGGAAAACTGCAGGTGCTGTGACAACCAGGAAAGTATAATTGCTTTTCATTAAATCTTGAGGTTTAGAGCCTGATAATTGGATTCAGTTCCACATCCGCTCCTTGAATGTTAGCTCTGTGGAGTAAATGTTCACATTTAAGCCACTGCAAACTATGAGGCCAGAATTTACAGTCAGAGCCTAAACATAGAGCTGTACAAGACCAACATCCGATTTCCAATGCTCCCGTTTTCAGACATGGCCAAAACACGAGTTCATACTATTTTTAGCCTTTAACTCAAGACAAATTATATTGGTTTCAAGATGCATTCCATAATGCATTGGATGCTCTTTTGCTCTGTGCAGGTTGTTTCTGCTTTAACAAAAGATTATGCCAGTTTTAATTTCTCAATATTTATTTAGTTCAGTTTACAAAACAGCAAGATATTAATAATGAGGCTCAATGATTACAAGACACACAGTAAAAACAAGCATAATCCTGCGAACGAACAAAATGAAGTTAAACAGAATTATACTCAAATGAAAAAGGGATTTAAACGATAATTTAACTGGAGGCAAATCAAATACATCTTAATGAATGAAAGTCCCAGAGATAAAATGTTTTTTCCTTATGCAACTAATTGGCTTGTAATCAGAACATTCAGGTGTGGTCATGGTAGAGATAATTTGTTTCTTAGAGTCTGATTTGGTACACACGGATAAACACATTGGAATGCTTCCTAAGGGCTGCCTGATCCTGTTCTTCTTTGAGAATATCTAGCTAAGTTTTTCATCCAGAATTTAGTTTTTACTTGTTCAATTCCAGCATCACTGGCAGAGATTAACCATTCAGCTTGATGAAGTTCTTTCAAATACACTATATTCCTTGGATTTGAAAGATAATGTCTGTCCAATCTGTAATCAAATAGTTCTGACTTGTATAACAGTTGTTTGGAGAAATGAACTTGAAAGCCCAGTGACTGAAAAACAGAATATGATGCAATCCTGACCAAAGAATGAGGTTCATTTCCCTTCATTTAAACTGTGCAGTTTGCTTTGCACAGTAAACTTGGTGTTGCTTAGAGTACCAATGGTACACCAGCTTTACATGCCTGTTTTTAATTGTGCAGCTTTGCGTCTAACTGGCCAATGACTTAGCAGATATTACAGCTCAAAGAAATAATGACATGGAAATTAACTTGGGCTGCCCAAATTTCACAATGTGCACTGAAAGGATCAGTGTGTTGAAAAGACAAAAAATAAAAAAGCCAGAAAAAAGCAATGGCAATTCAGGCATGGAGAGAGGACAGGGAGCAAGAGCCTGGCAGGAAAGCCCTATCTACACAACCACGTCTATCAGACTCTTGTTTAAAAGCCAACTTCTAATACATTGTTTTTGAGGCCAGGGTAAATGAAAGACAGTTGCGTTAATAAGGGCACCTGTTGCACTCAGATGGGGAAAATTGGTTAAAATTATTCAGAAAAGTAGAAGCCATTTACTTTGCACATTTAAGGCTTTAAGAAGTCTTATTCTGTTACAAGAATAAAACACAGACGACATGATGATTTGGCTAAGCTGATAACATTTTCGTACCATAGAAGATATCAAAACTCAATTAGTGATGCCAGACACACAAACAGGCAGTATCAAAAGCACATTTGTGACTGGATGCAGTCTGTACAGGAAAACAGACACACCAAAATCCCACTTCATGCATATTAAAACGTGCCTCCTAATTTATTTTTTTCCTATCCCCACAGAATGCATTTATGTTTATTTTTACAGTGCTGAAATTTTGTACTCTTTACCATAGAAGTCCTTACACATATTTTGGTAAAGGACACAAGGAAGGCATAATGCATATTCATAAGCTGCTTGTGCATCTCTAAAAAGCATCTCCAATTTCCTTTCTTACAGCTCTGGAGCCTCCAGACTCAGTTGCTATTATTATACTCTTCCTCACAATTCCTTAAAAAGACTGCATATATTAGTTTGCCATGTCTTAGGGATGAGGACAGTGCTATGCCTTTGTTGATGCTTAGCACAATGAGATGCTGATTACTCATTAATACCAGAATGCAAACCACCATCATAACTACAATAACATCACAATAACAAGAAAAACACATGTAAAGTGCTAGATTAGCCCTGGAGGCACATATGTGAACTCTACTGACATCACAATCAATTCTATATCCGAACTGGCGATTACTGCGTTAATGCAATTAGAGTAGAAAACAGAATACTCTTCATAGCTGTTGTCCATGGTTTTAATAAAAAAAGAGTCACAATCAAGCTGGGAATGCTGCATCCAAGAGCACACAGCTGGAGGTGTGAGTACTGTTGTACACACAACTTCGGCTCCACCGGCTGCTGGATCAGCAAACGTTTACGGATCAGTTACAGCACGGCTGCCAGAGAGAGTCCAGGACAAGACTCAGACTCATCCCTCTGGATGCAGAAGCAGATGCTTCCTCTCATCAGCTGCCAAATCTCTTCACTTTAACCTCAAATACACTAAAATAGCTCAGGGACATCACACGAGCTGTGTCCATTATCCTGAGCTGGCTACTCAGGTTAATACTCTGTCATCCCACCTCTTTCTGCTGCCAGGGGTGCCATGTGAAAGATGCTCCCTAAGCCAACAGCATCAGGTAGAGATGGGGAAGGGAAAAATGAGTGAAAAGTCCCGTCTCTTAACTTGACCTCAGCCTCTAACAACTGGCATTTTGTAACAGAAAGAGAAAACGTTCCGCTGAACTTAAATGTAATCATCAAACCAAATGTTTGTGTTAAGCACAGATGCTTGGAAAGAAAAAGAGAAGAATGAAAACACAAAAAACCATGCTGGCTGGAACCAAAATAGGCAATCATTTTCCTGTTAACTCGATTGATGTTTCATAGATTGTGTCCTCACATAACATCAGCTGCATATTTTTCTGATTTCAAGGAAATTACCAATTTCTTCAAACTACCCACTCAGTAAAATAACAAGGGCATTGCATTTTTAGCAGGAACTGTCTGTGTTTGCAGGGAAATCCTACTGCGTTTTAGTATTTCAATCTTACTCCAGATATTGCCAGAGTACATGAATTCCTGAAATGTTTTGCTGTGGGATGAGTCTCGGTGCTTTGCATCTTCAGGAAATCTTACAGCAGGGTTACTGCTGGGTTAGTGAACGAGCACACAGCGTGCACAGGGATTGATAAACAAGCTGATATCTGCCAGCACATTTCTATGCATTTCTTTCACCTGCGTCCCTGCAGACCCTTTCATGTTTCTCCTTTGTGGGTGCAACCCTGCATGTGTAGAGATCCCACATAAGAAATACTAACAGAGATGCATACAAACCTACATTTGTAGAAGTTACACAACCTCAAAGTGAGGTAATCAGACTCTGCTGCCTTGGTGGAGGGCTGGTAGAAGCAGAGCACTCGGGTTAATCACACCCCAAGTAGTTTTTCCCATATGCCTGCATGCGTTCTGGCATGCACATTTGCGGGTGTGCACCCGCACAGGCACGCATCAGCCTTTGTGTCAAGAGCCTGAAAAAAGGCTATCCTTGTGTAAAAACAGGAGCCACTAATTCTCTGTAAGGTTTCCAGAGAAGCCCAGCACTGGGGGAAAGAGGGGTAAGAGTGGCCCTGCCTGTGGCAGGGTGAGTTCTGCTGTCAGACCTGCTCATCACCCAGAGCTGCGGGAATTTACAGGGATTTGGAGAGGCTGGGAGGTGGGTTATGCAACCAGAAGTAAGTCCAGCTTTAAAAAGGGTCTGTGATGTGTGGAGTTGGCACCCGTGGGGGCCCTGGAGAAATGGCTGGGGGGAGGGGAGCCAGCCTGCTACACGAGAATACATCAAGCCCTTGAGGAAGCAGAGTGTGCCATGTTTGAAGATGCAAAGATAATCACAGTGCTGGGAACCGTCTTGTGTAGCGGAGGAAGCCAAACAACAAGAGGAAAGCAGCATATGCTCGTGATTTCGCACAGGAAGCTAGCAGCACCTCCTGCCAAAGCAAGATAAGAAAACTCCCATGGCCTATTCTGGACAGGGCTGTGGTGATCAGCCTTCGCTCCACACTGTCCTCGCTCCGCTCCTCGGCCCGTTCCCTCTCCTAATGAGTTTCAGAGCCCTCACTTCTATCAGCATGCAGCATGCCAAGCACAATAACATGGTGTATTTATAACTATCAACAGGGAAAAGTTTCCAGGGTAAGAGTGTACTTCATGTCATCTTGATGTATTTCACTGAAATCACACTACAAACCAGCTCCAAGCTGAAGCCCTGCCGATGAAACTACTGGTCTCAGAAGAAAAGCTGCTCAGTGATTTATAGCAGAGCATGGGAGCTGAGGTAAACAATTTGTCCAGTTACTCATAGGATGGTTTGACCTCACGTATGACAGTCAGTTCTGATCGAAAGCCCCAGATCTAGCCCATCCAGACACATCTTCCCCATGCCAAAGATAGTACTGCAGTTTTCAGTTCAAGCAGTGCAAAAACAAATACCAGTGAAAGAGCCTCAATCGACAGATTAGTTGGAAAAATACTCATCTTCTGCCTCCTTGTCTTCCCAGCTTCTCCCTCCCAAGCCCTCCTGTGTCATTCCAGAGGCCATTACAATCATTACCTCGTGTAACTTGAATTTCATTCAAATCTCTAAGCAAGCATTCCTCTTGGCAAAGGCCCTGGCAGCCTCACTCACACTCTCATTCACTGGGGTAGATTTTCTGGGAGGGAGAGGAAACTATCCTGTCACCAGCAGTGCCCATTTTTTAGAGTGATTATTGGCAGCCACCATACTTTTCTCAGCAGCTATCCTTTTTATAGGGCAGCAATTGCTAGCAGCGTGAGGGCAACGTTAATACAAATTCAAGTTGGACTGACTCATGTCTTTTAAGAGGCAATGGCAATGACACTAACATTAAGACAGGAACTCTGGAAATTCCTGGAATTGTAAAGAATACATAGGAATTGTTTTTTATTTGCAAGTTGCCAAAACAAAAAATCTGAATGGCATGGGCCATGCCTGCTCTGCACCTCAGTGTCCAGTGCTGTGTGATTGATAGCACAGGGCTGGTGTAGCCACGTGTCCTTGGGAATATTGACTCAATCTGGAGCAGGAAACAGAGAGGAAAAATAGTAGCAGGGAGCATGTAGAGTTTGTAAAACGTGCTTTATGGGGGTGGGGGAAGGAGAACATGTGCTGGCCCCCTGCCAGCTTTGTCTATGCATGTGATTCTATGATTCTAAGAAGCTATGGTCCAGGTGCTCCTGCTCTAGGTCAAAACCAATCAGTTAGAGGTCAAAATACTGGCAAAAATGCAGCTGGGAGCTCATCCTGAGCACCTTCCCTAATATGTGCATTGGTGGAGCTAGGAGGAAAACTACAGGTGGTCGGAACAAGATATATTTTACATCGTTTATTTATTTGTTTATTTAGTATCAGGTCCCTGATGTTCCAAAACCTCATTCTCCTGGGGGGTGTCTTTGAAAAGAGTAGGGTAGATGGCATTTAGAGTTTTCTTGTGTACTTTCATGGCTCTATCAAAAAAGGAAGCATTTGATAGCTGCACATTGCCTTTCTTGCTATTACTGATATGCAACCAGATAACTGGATGGTGTTTCCCTTTCATACTCATCCTTTCCAAACATTATGACTTGCCCTTAACTATTCCAGTTTGGTGCCTGGAAAGCTGATTGATCTGAGCTATCTCAAAAGAAACAGCAAGGCCAACAGCAATGTTACCTACCCCAACTTTCAGTATTTCATCATCCCACACTCAGATTTCCATGGGAAAAAAACCACTTCTATAACTGCACACCTGAGCACCCTGCAACACCAGTTACTTGCAACAAAGAATGCAGATGACTGAGACTGAGGGTCATCAAAAAAAATAGTTTTGCTTCCAACTTCTTTGCCATCACTTGGATGCTCTGGCCGCTAGGGAACATAACAGCATTTTTCAGATGTCCACACATACTGAGGTTATCTGAAATTTTGTCACCTTGTCTTATCATAAGATTATATTTTGCTTTTTGATCTTTAATTTTCTGTTTCACACTGCTTAGCATTCCTCATGGACACAGAATACCATCATATTTCAGCCAAACCTACCTTCCTTCCTTGTTTCTCTTTCCTCCTTTACTAAACTGTTCCCACTCTCATCTCCTATGAAGCCACTGTGATTCAGCGTCCACTTTCTCTGTGCAAAAGCAAAAATCATGTCCTGCACAAAGAAGCAGGATGTTGACTGGAACTATAGCATTATCCTGTGAGATTTCCATAAGAACCCAGAATTTCTTTCAGGGCAAAAAAGTGTTTGATTTTGAGAGTCTTAAGTATTGCAAGGAAGAGGATCGTGCAATTTGGTTGAACAGTCAGAATCCTAAAGAAAAAGTCCACAAACCCTCTAAATACAATGTCCACTCTTGCACTCAGTTTCTTTTTATTTCCAATTTCTGTTCCCTATAAATAAAGTCCAAGATATTGTTCAGATGCTTCTAGTGTAAATTATTTTCCTTGCACAGCTCAATTCTAATAGCTCACTCAACTTCTAGACAGAACCTTATGTCTATAATATTCCAAGATACATGTATTCACAACTCCTTACTTCTCAGAAAGCCAAAATTCCCCTTTTTTCCTTTTCTGTCCCATCTGGATCCTCTTGGTTCTAGAAAGGAATAACTCTTCAGTAGCCTATTTACACAGTCCTCCATACTGCCCACCCTGCTGACAAGCTGGAAGCACAACTCTCACCCTTTCCATTTTCCAGTGATTAGCAAAGGAGACAGACAAGCTGTTGACCCACTGAGGTTGTGTTTTTTCAAGATGATTTGTTTTCAACTTCTCTTCAAGTTGGGATCTGGAAGCAATTCTCCGCTGACTGGAGTGGGGGACTGAAGTCCAGGCAGAAAACAAGGAAAGGATGAGAAAGAATGGAGGGAAACATTTTTAAGGAGAGAGGGGAGTTGATTAGAGGGAAAACAGGAAGAGAAAATACTGACAGGCATGGATGTAAGACCAAGGATTCATCTACCCCATATCCTGTCCCAACAATGACCATATGCAGATGGTTGGGGATGAGTAAGAGTGGGACTAACTTCAGATATTTCCTTCTAATACTCCCCCAGTCACCAATTATTATCAGCTCAGGAACTTCCCGCAATACAGACTGTTTCTACACTTCTCTTCCAAGACTGTAGAAAGTTTTCAAATCCCCAAAATCTTCTGGCAAGGAGATTCACAGCTATGCTATCCACTACATGAGGAGCTGGATCCTTTTCCAGTTCCAAATTCTGCTCCTCCTGTCTTCATCTAATGGCCCTACCTCTTGAATTGGAAAAGATATACACAACTGATCCTCAGACATGTATCTTTCACAAGTCTGTAAGTCTCTATCCTGTAGCTCCCAAGTCACTTCTTTTTCAGTCTGCAGGAGTCTTGATCTCCCTCCTCACTCATCCTTCACACATTCCTCTCATTCTCCAAAATTCCTTTGATCCTTTTTGATGCTATTCCTGGTGTACCTCCCAGTTTGGCTGCATCCTTTGAAATGAAAGGATCAGAAATGCTCGTATCATAAAAGACATGGATAATTTATGGATTTGTGGAGTTATCATGGTGTTCTGTACTGTGGTCTTTGTTTCTTTCCTGGTAACTCCTAACAGTTGATTTTCTTTTTGAGCTGCTCACGGTGGTGTTCACTTTTACAAACCCATCTATCGCAGCACTCAGATCCCTCTTTGTAGTAGAAAAGATCAGCCAACAGCTTTTAAACATGTATTTTACATACGAAAGCAAGATTATTTTTTTTCTCTAAGTGTATCATGCACATTTATCTTCAGTGAATTTCACCTGCCACTTTTTCACTCAGACAGGTACCCGGATTCATAGAGTTCTGCATTTCATTGCAATCAGCCCCTCATCCTTACAAATCTGAACAACTTGTCATCATCAGCAAACACTGTCACCTCCTTGCCACCTTTTCCAGGTTATTTCTGAACGTGTTGACAAGTACAGACCCCAGCACCGGCTCCTGGAAAACCTCACTGATCACCTCCCTACGCTGCAAGAACTGGTTGTTCCCTCTTAACCTCTGTTTTCTATTTTTTAACTGAATACTTTTTTCTGAGCACGATCCTACCTCACATGCCTGTTCAAAGCCTTCTGCAAAGGCTTTTTGAAAGGCGCACACACAAAAGGAAAGAGGATGCTAACTAAAGTTTGTATATTTTTGTAAAAGGTGTACTCGATCCAGTAATAGCACTCCATTCATAATCACTGCTCAGCACACACAGAGCTTGACCTGGAGCCTTCCTTTGGCCAGGAGCCCCTGCCAGTGCAGGAGCAGGCTGCTGGCCACGGGCTGGGGCTCCCCACTGGCTCAGAGGCTGCCAGCATGCGGGGCCTCGCTCACGTCGTGCATCCCCACGAGCAGCCCGTCACACACTTTGCTTCCTAGGGCTGGGCCACACGCAGCAAAAGATCAAGCAGAAACACCCCACCATCTACGTGACCCTGAAGTGTTTTTCCTTAAGGCTGGGTGTCGGACTGCACATAGTACAGCTAAGAGACCACCCTGTGAAGGCAGCAAGAAGTAAAAAAAAGAAACTGGGAAAAAATAAAAGCAACCCAATACAGGCAAGTGAGAATAAAAGCATGATACCAAGCAGAGTATCCCTGGCCATCTGGATCCTGCTGTAGCTCTTTTGTTTGAAGATTGATCCGTGACAAAATAAATAATACAATGCTTCTTGTTTTAATTTTTAAAAAATTTCATTGGAAGTGATTTGGAAACTAGCAATATTGAAACTTGAAAGCTTAAGGTTCTGATTCAACTAAGATCCATAAGGAAGTAATTTATACTTCCCGAATAAATTCGTCAATGTGTAACCCTGTGGACAGACTGGGGCAAACTGTACTCAGTACAAAGCATGTATTTGTCAAGCTTACGTAAACATATGGATGCGCCAGATCTGATTCAAATGGCATTTTGCAAACAAAATATTAAAAAATATTATAAATTCCATAATAGTGACTGAAAACAAGGACTTAGCTCTACTCGGAGGAAAGAATGTGTTCACAAGCAAGCATTGGCTTTTGGCTCCCAGTGAAAGTGCAGAATGAGATACTTGAGCATATTCCTTATTCAGGCTGAAGCAGATCACATGCTGTTTCACTCCTCTTTTTCCTTTGGCTTCAAGTTCCCTGGAAGTCTGTGCTGCTGCAATGTACACCTGTGACAGTTCCTCTGCATTTTTTTAAGGTTATGTAAAAAACCACATGGTTTGACTCTTATTTACTCTAATCTATTTCCCCAATCCCACCAAAATAAGGGAATAGCCAGTAGGATTTTGGTGTACCCGTAAGTACCTTTACAATTACTAGATTGCTGTAAGATGATTTTCTTGTAGCAGAGGGTGGAAGGCACAAAGGCCACCAGATCCTCAGCCAGTGTGGAGGTAGAGCTGAGGATTCAGCCACATGTCAAATTAAGCAAAGGCATTTTAGAACTACCTGTTTGTTAATGGCATCTGACCTACTTATACCAGCTCCAAGGACTCAGCCTTTCCCTTCCTGAAAATAGAAGGTGGCACAGGGAACAAAACAAGTCACTGTGGGCAAACTAATGGGCATCAGTGTTTGCAGACATCCAACAATTAAATTTGGGTGGTTCAGTACATTCCTAATTAAGTACAATTAACATTTGTTCTTTACTTGTTCATTTTACATACCTCACTGACATCTCAAATCTGGTTTCCCCAGATCATCTATCCAAGCACATCCTAATGATTCCGCCTTTCAATCCCTTATTAATACCCTGACACAAACAATGCAGAAATGCAATTAGACTGCTATGAACACATGGCCTGCCTCCTCTTTCACTGAAGCTGCTGGGAGTCTGGCCATGCACTGTCAGTGTGATAGTTTCAGTCTTTCTGTATCTGTGCAGAAGTTTCAGGGAGCACCTCAAGCTTTTTTCCTCCCAGATACTTCATGTATTCAGCCCTCCATCTCTAATCCCACCATCAGGTGGTTTTACCACCAAGTAGAGTTCACATCTTGACACTGTAGTCAGGAGAGCAGAGAATCTTGTACCAATTTCCCCATCTACTTTGCTTTTGTAAGCAACTCCATAATACTGTTACATTTCTCTCAAGCAAACACACACACAGGAAGAAAAAAAAAAAACAAAAAAACAACCAAAAACCAAAAGCCAAAACCCACAGATTGATGGGATGGCAGGGTTATAAAATAATAACGTAACTTTCAGTCTGAGGCTAAACAAAACTGATAGCTCAAGAGGAGGGAGGCAGCAAGGTGATGGGAGAGTTGAAATACCCATGGTAAAATTTCAGTGTTGCAACTGTCTGCTGTTTCTGAAGGGCCAATCAGTCAAACCTTGGGCAGAGGTTGGAGATCTCTCTCAAACTGCCCACATAGAAATGTCCAGAGAGAGAAACTGGTCCCAGACAACGCTGCACAGCTGCTGAGCTAGCCTGTGCTTCCAGTGAGCAATAGCAGTGTCTCACATGCCTTTCCTGGCAATTTCTGCCAGGTCAGTTTAAGATAAACAAAATCTACTGAAGAGATTCAGGTCAAGAACCATTAACATCAAGCACGTTCCTGGCATGCAGAGGCTTGTACTGCAGCCTCAGAACTGATCTGTTTTGGGTGGATCCCAGCCTGCCTGGCTCTGGATACCCACAGCAAGCCCTGCTGCTGCCTGCCCCCACACACTTCTGGTGACAGCCCAGCCTGAGGCAAATTCAGGATGGATTGGATGGCTCCAGAGGGGTAGAAAAGAGGCTAAGGAGGCTGCTGGGCACTTCAGGACAAGTGTCCCACAGGGCTGTGCTCTTCTGTTTCTACTGAACACCTGGGGGCTGCCCAGCATGGGAATAGGTCTGCTACAGAGCAGCAGCATATGCTGCAGCAAGCTAGCCCTGGAAAAGCAGTTTCTCAGTCATTTAATACAGACCAATATTTTTTTATAATTAATTTTAATTTGCATTGTATTTTCTACTGTCTTTTGCTGCCATTTCTAAATTTAATAGATCTACATAAGCTTAAAAACCCCAGAATATTGCTTTTTTGCCCTACACAGATTTCCTTGACTCTTCTATGTTTCCTTGTTTGGGTGAACATCAGAAGAGAATCTTTCCACCTACATATCTAGTTAGCTAGCTAGCTAAAAAGGTTGATTAATGACAAGAGTTAGAGTAAGCAAAGTAATTGTAACAGAAAAGAAAGAACAGGGAAATTTTTATGATGTCATTCTTTCCACATTTCAAAAATTCACATTTGTTGAGCAATGTTACCAGTTTTTTATTGTTATTTACTACAAGGAAACTATGGAAATTATTTAATTTGGCCAGTCTTCTGTTACTGGCCCAAGTGAAGCAGAGAGGAGAGTTATGCAAATTGATTGCATCAATCAGAAAGCATTAAACTATATCTGCATTTAAAAGCAAAGGAATTCATTGAGGTATTTTTAGATTTTTGTAACTGAAATACTGCTTGGAAAATAAAGTGAAAGAAGTATCCAAACAACCTAATTGCTGCTATTAAAGGAGGCCACGGGCAACAGTCCTTCAAAAATAAAAGCATCTAAGTTAGGCAGTCAGTCCCCAGCTAGCAGAGACACGTGCTCATGTGGTGTGAAGTTAAGCACACACGTGGTGTGAAGTTGCCTGACCACAAATAGAGCAGCATTTTAGTGTTGGAAACCTGATGTTGGGCAGATAAATATAAAAAAATGTAGTAATGGCAGAACAAGATATGTTTCTTATCTCCTGCACAAGGTACACACACATTAAATCTCTTGTTTAGGCAAACCTCCCATCACACAAAGAGGGAAGTACATGAAACAGGTGGGATTAAAGGGTTTTCCAGTTCTTCAGGGAGAACACCTGAACAGACATCAGCTTGAGCAAGGTATGCCAGCTGCTGAGGTACTCCACTCTGCTCCCTTCCAGGAGCAGGAGACAAAATGTAATCAGGTATTTCTGCCTTTCTGCAATAGTTAATCGCCATATTACTCAGAGGGAATCATCCCACTCCTTTTAGGCAAAGCCTTAGAAATGGTGTTCTCCAGGATACTTCTTCAATGAGTACTTAAAGGAGAAGGAAGGGGAGAGGGTTAAAGGGAATCATCACAGAACAATTATGACGGTAATTTGGAAGCCAGTCTGGAAACAACATTGTAACAGAGCCAATAGCTGATTCAAATTGTTACATTTCTCCTTTGATCACCTGCTCAAACACACTCCTAATTAGCATTTAATGGAGTCTACAATTCAGCACATTACTGAACACCTGCACATAAATGTCAGTTCCTCTTCTGAAGACTCGCTGTCCTGTCCTGGAGTGCAAACCTGTGCTTCTAACAGAAGGAAATATCTGACAGAAGATGAGCACCACCTCAGCTCCCAAGGAAGAACCAACTGTTTCTTCAGTCCTGCACTGGATTTCAATCCAGACTAATCAAACCTGTAAAACTCTTGAAAGAAGCTAAAAACTCTTGAAAGAAGCTAAAATACTTAAAATTTTCATATATGCCTTTCTCAAGGTTTCTCTAGTTAAAAGATGCTGTGATTTCTCTTCTCTTACATCTCTTTGCAAAAATAAGTTTTGCAACTTGTCGCTGTAAGGTAACACACCAGACAGAGGAAATGCAGCTCTCACCTGTCCTTGAAATGGAGAATTTCAGGTAATAACTATTCCGGCAAGAGGAGAGATTGCTAGTGCCACCTCTTGGTGAGAAGGGCACAGAAAGACAGCCATTAGCATAATCCCGAGGACATAGCGGGAAAAATAACTTCTGCTTCTAGGCAGTGCTGACCACTCTCTCACTGATATCAAAGCACTGATATCTTAGTTTGAGATGTTTAGCATTGAGACACTCAGTATTGAGATGTCCTGTTTAGTTGAAGAACCTGTCTTGTACCCTTGCAATTAAGCATGTACTTAAATATTTGCCTGGTGCTAAATCCCAGTCCTATGAAAATGTTAAAAAAGTTAAATCCTGTGGAGTGTGATTATTCTTCAATTGAAACTGAGAAAATGTTGTGTGTTAAACTTGTCAGGTTTTTAAATATCTTGCTTGATTGGGCTGTGATCCAAGTACCTTGCCTGTTTGAACCCTCCAATAGCAACTTAATGATAATGCTGTTGTGGAGGTTGAGTGTTAATCATTAAGTTTGTGTCAGATCTCATGATGCAGGAAGAGCTGTGGATAAGTGAGTCAATACAAGCTCCTAATCATAAGAAATAGAGTTTAAAAAAAACCTAAAATGTAAAAAGAGGATTAGTTGAGCACCACATCAGCATCAAGTAAGCTTGCATAGTGCCATTTATTCTTTATCCTTTTAAAATATCATCTGGAGAATGATGGGCACATTTAGCTCGCTGAACTGAATCTGTGAATAAACATATCACAGAACAGATCTGACCTTCATAATGGAAGAAATTTCTAAGATGTTTTTCTGTTGATTTCAAAAGAAACCACACGTAGGAGTCACTGTGTGTGGAGAAAAGCATGAAGGAAAACTCCATATGAAAGCGTGTGAACTTTGCAAGACACTGTCTTCTCTCATGAAAATGCAGAAGCAATGATCACTTCTGGACTAATATTGATGCATGAATAGTAGTGAACTGTAAATAAACCCAAACAGCAATACCAAATAACCACTCTGGCTTCCATTTTCAAATAATGATGGAGAAAAAGTTGCATTGTGACTACATGTCCACCAAAAAATATATCAATAAAAAATAGACAATTTTTATTAACTAAGCAATGTTTACAGTAAGCTTTACTCTTGAAAAAAAAAAAAAAAAGAAAAAGAAAAATTAGGTGCAATAGTGAAAGAAGACATACTAAATGAAAGTAAAGATGTTGTCCTACCTTGTTTTAGAATGGTTTTGTTTACAGGGATACCACATCCATGTAATTTTAGGTGGAGGAATACCATACACAGTGCATGTCAGCACTTGTTTGCTGCCTAGTAAATGCAGATTGGGATCAGGGAATGATGACACGGCCTTTTCGTATATCTGTGGTTTCACTGGAAAGGGCAAAAATTGGAAAGCTATTAAAACCAGCTTAATTCCAACATATTGCGTGATTATAAAGATACTACATTCTTGTAGTGTGAGTAACAAGAAAAATCCCCAGGAGAACAAAAGAAAACAGTCCTAAGTCATACAAGTGGTTAGTAACACATTTAAGTCATCCGGAGCAAGTATGTGGCTGCAGAGAACAGAAACACTTCTAATGAAAACCAGCATCCATCTTCTGGTTCAAAGATGGATCCTTCACCCTGCATGTGAGGCTTGAGTTTGGGTCCATGAAGTCAGTCAGAAGACCCACAATGCCCTGATGTATGCAGGATTGGTGACAATCCAGCTCAGAGAAAACTGAGCACTTACATGTTCAGGGGAAGCAAGGGAACATGTTGCAAACTTACCATTTACAGTAAGAGTGACTGTAAGATTCTTTGACAAGTTCCACTGTGGAATGCTCAGTATTATGGTGTAGTTTCCAGCATCCTCCTCAGCAACATCCTTGATGACTAAGGAATAGTCTTTAACCACGTACCGGGCACATTTCTCAGCAGCAGGTAGCCCATCTTTTAACCTGTTTCATGGAATTCCAGAAATCAAAATTCTGAAAATCATTTCTTCTTAAACCATCCATGTTACATCATATCCCTCAATCTTTTGGGAAGGGATTGGATTTCCAGTCTGAGATTCTGTTTACCACAGGCTTGTCCTTTCCTTTCAAATAAGATTGCTGATATTTGTAAACCACTTTAGAGAATACTATTCTATATATTAAAATTTATAAGAATCTGACTCTTGGGGCTCTATGGTATTTGAGAGTTGCTGAAAATTCCAACTCTGTCTCTGAAGATCCCAGTTGTTCATGGTTGTTACCTCCATTTAGTCTAAAAACCAACCATTTTGGCTAAGGGTGGGTCACAGAAATAAAGGTTGCATCATCTTGCATTGGCCATTTCTCTATGACCTCAGAATACATCCTGGGATAAAGTATTACAGTACTCCAAGCACAGCTGTGATTTTAGGAAGAGGAAGAGTAAGTAGATTAGATAAGCACTTAAGAATCAGATATCCTGCTATCAAGAGAATGTTTTTAAAGATTACAGAAAATCAATGTAGCAAGTAGTAACTGTTGCTCACACACAGACAGATTCCTGAAGCAAAATATTTTTCTTCGAAGTCTAAACTACATTGTAAAGTGCGTTTTAACAAGTTGCAAGAAGGTTAACATGATGTTAGTACAAGGGTGCAACATATATTCATTATAATGGTGGATTTTATCTAAATGATTCACAAATTTTAGTAAGTTTTTAGAAAAAAACTCTTACTGTTATTAGACGAACACTAAAATTTGGTCAAAGGACTTACGGATTTAGGCATTTCACTGTTTGTGTATTTTACAGAATCACAAAACAGCTGCAGCTGAAAAAGCCTTTGGAAGTTATTTAGTCTAACGTCCTGTACAAAGCAATGTCAGAAGATTGCCCAAAACCATTTTCAGTATGGTTTTGTGTATCTCCAAGAATGGATACTCCACCACCACTCTGGACTATTTTATTCCAATGTTTGACCAACCTCAATTTTAAATTTAAAAAAAACTAAAATTTGTTACAATATTTGAGAATTTTTTTGTTCAGAAGCTTTGGATCTATATGTGTAGTCAATAAACTCAAACACTGGAAAAACAGAAAATTATGTATAAATGGCTGGCACCAGTGTCACATTCACCCCTCAGTTTTCCACATGAAGCCATAACTGTAAAGGTTTTGTAAAACAAGAAAACACTTTTGGAGCAAAATTAATTCCTGGCTGTAACATGAACTCCCACTATTCATGTATGTATAGTTTGTGTTCTTGATCAGTCTTGTCATGGACCCTTTGTTAAAGTCCAATTAATTGAGCCAGAGCTACTGGTGTTTTAAATTATTAAAAAAAATCCTTGAGATCATGAATAGATAGCATTGTTGCATATGGAAGTGGATTGGATTAATAAAAAAAACTCTTCCAAAAATTTCTTAACACAATTTACACGAGGCAAAATGAATGATCCTGTGAATGCTGTGCCTGCAGATCACAGGTCTCCAACCTGCAGATCACCGCATAATAATACCAACTTCCATTTTTTGCAATAGTGCATGTCTGTATGACTCAAGTCAATAATTTATTTTAATGAAAGCCTTCTTTTCTTTCTCTTACTGTCAAAAGCAAGTCCAGGTTTCATATCTAAGTCTGAGCAAAGCTGGATGCAACACTTCAGTCAAAGCTGGTAGAGATATTTAGCTATGGAGCATCCATTGATTTCAAGAGGAGACATATCCAACCTATTTGAGGATCTTTAAACTTTCCATATCTCCTTTCTTGCACTTGTGAAAGGGAAGTAATGTTCTCAGAACCCCAGGCAGCTCTGAAACTTCAAAAACACCCTCCCCAACTCCATTATAAAAAGAGGTCCAGGATGAACATGTGGGAGTAACTGTTGTCCTACCATATAACCTCTGGAGAGGGAAATGCCTTCACTTTCATTGACAAACGATAGGATTTTCTTCCAGCTACAGCCTCCAGCGCAGTTTTTCTTCGACGTTTCAAATTAATGAACATTTTATCTTAAACACAATAAAAAAAGAGCTTTGCATTACTGATTTTCACCCTGCAAAATGAGTAGCTCTACTAAAGAAAATGTGACTCCAAATAAAAATTATCTTTAGTAATTTTGATGCTCCCACATGTTAACAGCAAGAATAGAGCCTAATCTCCTAGAGATCTATAAAATATAAAGGAATACCATAAATACACATAAAGAAACTGAGAGGCAGTTCCCAGGGCATGAATCTGCTTGGAGAAGATACACTCTAGCCAAATTCACATTGTGTCCAGCCAGAAAAAATGGCACAAGATATAAAGTGGTCTGTAGTATGTGGGAGGCTGAACGGAGGATGATCAGATGACCTCTCCACTCTTACAGGCCAAGGATCAATGAATGTTCCAAAAGAAAATATTTTTCCAGAGAGGATTCAAGGGACCTTCAGAGAAATAGCAAAGGAAAAGACAGAAACTTTCTGTATCATTGGCGAACAGCTGTTTCATCAAACCAACAAATCTTTGTCACTTCACTGGAATAATAACAACCTGCTGGAATTTGTTTTTTATCCATTTGCTCGGCCCCCTATCTCCAACTCTCTGCCAAGTTGATGGCTTTTCCAAGAGGCAATAAAATTCATACAATACATTGGAAAATATGTCTTTCTACCCTGCCAACTTGTGCAAAATAAAATATTCAAAGTATAAGAAATGTTTGAGTGTCCTTTTGATGGTACCTGGGGTACAATTTTTACTCACATTATGAACTGATGATGGACATCCATTAAACAAGTTCAACATTTAATCACACCTACCACATACATTGAAAATAATATGCACAAGGCAAATAAGTAATTTCATTACACAAGTCAAGTTATAAAGATACAGCCCTGATTCTGTAAACCTTTATTCATACAGTCTCTTTCTAATATGGGTATCCTATAGATGGGGCTGCTTATGTGAATGCAAGCTGACTTCAACAGTCCCAGCTTCTCTGACTCTAATTTTAATTTCCAACTTCTCTGATTTAAATTATAATTTAAATCTCTGTTTCTGAAAACTGCAGTTTATCTGTTTAAGATATAGTAAGAGGTTATCATGATTCATCCTATGTTCCCAGTGCCTTATTTCAGAACTTAAATTCTATAGAAAATGGGCTGAAATTTCTCTCTAAGAATATCAACACAGAGTGCTTAGTCCACACTTCCAGATAGGAGAGGAAAGATACACTGCTGAAAATATGTAATAAATCCATATTCTGACCATGAGTCATCTGTTGTAGAGGACACCCACCAGCCACTTGGCCTTAACACCAATGGTGCTCCAAAAGATCCTGGCTAGTTCTAATTGTAACAGGGTGTCCCAAAGAAGGTCACTTCCCAAGAGACCCGATGCAAAAAAAGTTCTTATTCATATGCTTTTGAAATAATATCAGAAATTTCCAGATTTCACAGAAGGCCCAGACAAACCATAGGGAACTTGATCAAGAGTCCTGTTGTAAAACCACATTAATGATTTGCATTTTTTGAATGGTCTACCAGCTACCAGCTCCATGTAGACTTAGGGTATTTATTGTTTATTTTTTCATAGAAATGCATAAGTACCATAGAATCAGAAGTGGGATTCTTCTATTTAAATTATGCTTGTACCTTCTTTTTCCCCCCAAACTAGAATTTGCCTGATTGTATCTCCTAGAACTGACTGAGGACAGCTCCATCACAATATTTAGCAGACAAAAGTGATGAAATTGAATATTAACATGTCTATTGCCAACAGTAGAGAACAGTCATGGAGGAAATAGCACAGGTTTTACCTCCTGGAGCCTCCCTCCCTCGTTTCCCTTTTTCTGCACGTGATGGCTCCCACCTTGTATCACAATGTAAAACCATCACACATCTGACCTTGGTACAGGAGCACTGAATAACCCACAAGTGTGCACCACTTCCTACCATAGACAATGACAGTTGTGTTGACAGCCTTGATGGACGGCCCACTCTTCACGTGGCAGGTGTACTGGCCTTTATCGACGTCCCGCACTCTGTCCACAACGAGGATGCTGTAAAAAATGTTGGCCTCTGAATTCTTCTGATCAATACGCTGCGTTACAGAACCTCTTCTCCTTGTCTATAAGAGCCAAAGAAATAAACAAGAAAGAGCTTGATCAAACCAATTTTCATTAGTATTTCCTGAGATTTTTATTTTCCTGTACTGTCACCATAACTTAATTTAAAAAATCCCAGATGTCTTTGTACAGCACAGATAAGCAAAAGACGCGTAACATTTCCAGAGGGTCAACAGTTAAAAATATAAGCAACCTTATAGGGCAATTCATCCCTGTCTTCACCCAAGGTGTCATCACATCCAAATTATTACTTTTACAAAGGGAGGAAGATCCTCCCTTTTGTATAGCCTGTCATATCAACATGCCCAGCTGCCCATTGCCATTGTCCAGCACTGCTCCTAAAAATCCCTGAAGCCATGATATATCCAGGCACATAATTTGGTGCCTGGATTCAGTGCCATAGGGAACAGACACACAGAAGAAAAGGACATTTACACAAGGAGGGGAGAATTCTGGAAATGCTACAGACGGAAAAGGGACTAGATTTGGCAAGGGAATAACAGGGTGGAACTGAAGATAATGTGACTCTGAGGAGTTATTTCCTGCAACTCCCCCTCAGCATTTGGCCTCAAAGTTTATTTAACCCAGGACATTGTTGATGTCTTATAAACACTGAGCACCCTTCAGTTACCATCTAAATAAAAACAAAGTGCAATTTCACAAGTGTGGTGCCCAGATAGGGCTTGGTAGAGCAGCAACGAGCAATATAATATATTTGAAGCATTTCTTGTTGCTAAGTTGTTTATTTCTGAGGTGAAAAAATGCCAGGGAAAATGGCTACAGTAAGCAATAAACAATTGCATTAATCTTCCCTGTATAATGCAATCATAATTTCAGCCTGTGATTAGATACAATGAATGACATAATAAATGATCTTGACTTGAATCACCAGCATAAATCAAACTGACATGAAAGGAATGGGAGTTGTAAACCTTAAGCTAATGTCAAATTTCTTATCAGTTTTACACGGACTCCCTGGCAGTTATTCTGTAAGTGACAAATATTTATGGGGATGCTCCCAATGTGGGGGGTGGAGAAGCACATTCAAGATCATTCCTGTAGTTGTCAAAACAAGAGGATTGTTAGTGTGACACTTAACAAATGAGATTTTGCTAGCTAAATCAAAATACCTTTCCCAAACATGTTCAAATTGGGTGCCTGACTGTCTGCCAGTCTTTGGAATGAATGTGTTGAGAAGACAGCCTCACTGAAAACTTTTTTGTCGCAACAGAGAGCCCCTGCCTGGGACGGGGTGATAAATTTCGCTTGCTCCATCAGGTTGAAAAGAAGCTCCCAGAGATGAAACAATTCTAGCGTTTGCTCGTGATTATGCAATATAACCAGAGCACATTGTGTAAACATGTTTACTTATGAAATTAGGCATCAGAAGGAAAAAAAAAGAAACCTTAAGAGACATGTCAGCAAGGGTCAAAATGATGGAATGCAAACAATGGCAAGCATTCCGAAGCAGAATTCCTCCCGGGATGCTGGATGCAGCATGATCTGTGGGAAACCTCTGGTTTCTGCCTTCCAGCCACAGCACTCACCTCTCCAGGGTAAGTCCATGTCATCTGCACTCTGGTGTTCCAGGCTGCAGTGACAGTGCAGTTAATTGCTAGGCTGTCTCCCTTCAGCAGCTTGACGAGGCGCGGGGTGCTTAACTGAACATCAAAAATGGTGTTGGCTGCACGTGGCAAAGAGGAAGAGCGATTAGTGATGCCAGCAGAGCAGGGTGCTTTCTGGGAGGCAGGGGGTGGAGCAGGCCACCTACTTTCTCTGTGTGTCAGGTACTTGGTGCTGTACGTGCGCCCAGCGACGGTCGTCTCACAGCTCAGGAGCCCGATGAATTTGTAAGTTGCCTTAGGTATTCTGAAGCCTTGCATGCTGTCCCAGATTATTGTCTTGCCATCAGGGATTAGGGTTTCTCGTGGAATCTGGAAGTGCCAAACACATGTCAGAAAAACAGCTCATCCTCGTGTCTACTCTCTAATCAAAATAGCCTAGTAAAAAAAGGATGGGGGGAAAAGCACCCAAAAAAACGCCAATCAATGTGAAAAGGATGACACTTAATAATGTGGGTTTTTCAAGTCACATTTTCATCACAAAATAGAGGAAAAACCTGAGTGAAGAATGCAAATGCTGCATTTGTTTCCAGGATTTCATTATTTATAACAGGATGTAATTTATGACACAATAGATTGACACTACCATTAGTTTCAGCAGTTGGGCAGCTATTCTGTTGGCTCCTGGTTGGCAGTTGAAGTGCTCATCTCCAGGAACCTTTGCAATTAAGTATCCTGGTTCTAACACAGAGAAACAAATACACACTTTTCAATGGAGATGACAAATGGGCTTAATTTGCTGTCATTTTGTGGCTTTAAGAAATTCCTGCCAGGATTCAATCCATGCATTTCATATTTATTTTGCCTAAAAGACTTAAAAAACAAACAAAAAAATTATTGCCATGTGGGATCAAACGTTCATTTTGTCAGCACTACAAGTTACCTTTTACATTATGATCCTTTGCACTTTAAGCCCCATTTTAATAAGATATTAAGGAAAATCTGAAGGAGTAAAGCCTAACACAGCTATTGGATCTCAGACAAAACCTCTAATTTTCAGATCATGCTATTTTGTTATACCTTATTGATGGAATAAATGCCACTATTTAGATAGCACAGATATCGGCCATGAGTACAAAGCCTGGATATGACTCTACTTTGAGTAACACCTGTTTTAATAGTAAAAATAAGATATTTTTAAAGATGGCACAGAGCAGAGTTTAAATGAATTATGGTCATAAGAAAAGATTCCTGGATCAACTAAACACTTTGCAGCCCTTCACTTCCCACTGTGCACCAGTCTCACTGTGTCCCTTCATCTCTTTCTTCCCCTTTATTTGAGCAGAGGACTTGTGTGCTGGACAGCCCTTTGCTTCCTACAAGCAGAGCCATCATGGGTGGCTGTCGGAGGCTGGGGGAAGCAGAATGAAGTCTGTCTCCCTCCCAAGGGGTACAGCTGCTCCCTACAACGTGCCACCCTCGATGCTGCCTGTGCAGAAAGACACCCCTGAGATCACACTCACTCATCCCATGCCACTTCCTCCAAAACAATCAAGTTCACGATGAATCAAATGAGCAATAAATACAAAGCACAAAATGACGTGGTAGAATTCCTTATCTTTACAACAGCTGATAAGATGCTATAATAAGCATGCAAATCACAGGGAAGTGTGTGTAGCACCCACACAAGTAAAGCCCATTATGCTACAGCTTGCTGGCTACCATTCAACAATATCTTGGTCCCTACAAGCTCTGTTGCCATTCCTATTCTAAACAAAATGCATTTTCAACTTTGGTGTAACTAGTTAATAGTTATGTTTTCATAAGTTTCAATCAGATTTGTCTTTTCCTGCTTCAGTGAAAATCAAACTATTTCTGAACATATTTCTGTATGTGTTTTCAGGAAGAAAGTGAAGCCAGAGGGTGAGAGCTTTCCTAGACTAGCATTTCCCACAGAATTCATTCACTGCACATTTATTACTTGATTGATGTATTACTGACTTTGTATTAGCCTTACTCCAGGAATACAAAAGTAACCAAAACACCCAGAAGAGTCCTATTTTGCAACTTGTAATTGTGAGTTGTCTGGATGTCCACTAGGCTTACTTATTCTGGAGGCAAATCTTTGCCTGTACAGTTTACTCATCTGACACTCCTCAAAACCACTAGAGCTACATCTTTTTTTGTATAATTCTTTTGCATCTCTGAGACTAAGTAACACCAGTCACCTGTGAAAGCATAACACAACACTAAGTTATGAGAAGGAAAACTTCAGAAAACTGAAGTCACCATGCTGATCACTGCGTGGATGGTACAAGACAGAGGACCCAGGAATAACACAATAATTTAGGTTGGAAGGGACCTCCAGAGGTCATCTGGTCCTGCCCCTATGCAGAGCACGGCCAGTGTAGTTCAAGGCCTTGTCAAAAACCTTGGATTTGGTCATCACAGAAAAGTAGAAAACCATCGTGCTGTAACAGTGAGACTCCCACTGAAGCAGCAGAAGATAAATTCAGCCACAATAATAGCTTTCAGATGGGAACCAACAGTGAGTCAGAGGCATTCAAAGAATCAGCTTGTTGCGACGGCTGCAGTAAACATGGAATTTATTGTCTACATACTAATCTGTGTGAACCCTATCACTGTGGCTCCCAGTGCATTCTTGGCCTTTTACCTTCTTTGTACTTTGTTTCAAATGCAACTATTTTTGGTATAGGCTGTGCCTCCTTCTTCGCTCCATCTTTGCTGGATGTTTTTGGTACCTGGTGGCATTAACACAGTACAGCCACACACTGTGTGTGTACATATGGTCAAGAGTTATAGTCAAGCTGTGGTTCCCCACATCTCCAGAGGCAGATTGTATTGGAAAGAGACAACTAAAAGTTTAATTAAAATGTACGTTAGCTTTTCGAATGTTTGGCTTTTCTTTCATGTTTCCCCTTCCACCAACTTGGGAAGGATGAGGTGGCATTATTAAGAATTCAGATTGTCTGCGTATGTGATTCACAAAATCCCTTGGGGGTTTTTGCATTTTTTATTCCTTGTACTGAAGCTTATTTACTTCTATTCCTATGAATGTCATTGTTTTTATGATGGAGAATCCAAAAGGATTCTTGGTAAACAGATGGATTAAATAATCGTATCGAAAGGTGATACTTTCTTCACTTATCAAGATAAGAACAAACGAAGAGGTAAGAGAAGTGCACAGCTTACTTGCAATAAGGTTTATCGTATTTTATGGATCCTGAATGAGGCTGCAAGAATCATGTTGATAGGAATGATCGTTTCAGAGGCTCTGAATATCTAACTATTAAGCATTAGATCAAACTATTAATTGATTTCACAGTACTTCATATGATAAGGAAAAGGCCATCAGCTCCTGCAGATAAAGGTTATATCAGGACCTGAAGGTTGAATTTGAAACATGAATTAAAAGCTTCCTCCCCTTTTTTCAGTCTATGTTCTACTAACTTCTTGATTTTTGAAGACCCTCTCCTATGTTGTATGAGATTGTGATGCCATAAAATACAATATGCACAGATGTTCAGCCTGAAAATGAAAGCAACACAGTATCTGAAAAGGTTGACTAAGGTAAAGATGAAGTTTGAGTAAAAAAATAGTTTGTAGTTTTGAAGACTGATAATAAACCTTTCCCATATTGGTCCACTAAGAAGTAGCCCTGCAAAGAAACAAACGCTGGAGGCAGTGCTCATGCAACTGTAGGGATTCCTTCCAGAAGAGAGAGATTATTAAAAATATTTTGTATTTTTACTTCCTGGCAATGTAGAAGGCAGAACCTAATGACACTAAAGCTGGTATTTTCTTTCCAGTTCCAGAGGACTGCTTTATGAGGACACCAAATTCTTCCTTTATCACTAATGGAAAACACAAAATAGCTCTTGCCATTTCTCCAGCAGTAGTATGCCTGCAGCTGTGGAATGCATTTAACACATCTCTTAATTGCCCTGTGAGTAAAACCGTGCTGGAATCTTCATATAAGGGTGTCATAGAAGATAAATAAAGTAAGATATGATGTAATGCATTTTAGCTTACATGCTTCAGGAAATTCTAGGATTAATTAGGGAACACATTTATTTTTCCTGGAATGCAAAACATGTAAGCAACCAATCCTTTCTTTCAAGGCTTGGCTTTACCTCCTCCTTCTCCTTCTGAGAGTCTTACATCTGGTTTTGATGGTGTAAAGCTGTGCCTTACACTACAAGCCCAAGCTAAAGGCAAATTGATATGAAAAAAAAAAAAAAAAGAGCAGCAACATTTCAATCTTCTACAAATAAGGAGAATTTCTTTTAATATTGTTTAATGAGAGAAACCTGACAGGAATTTTCTCAACTAGAAATCAAATATGCTGAGATTTCAGATGCAACACTACAATGCCCAAATAAATTCCCACTTTACAACACCCCTTCTATGGAATGCTACAACTCACTTGCTTTTGATTCCCTTGCCACACAACCTTGTGCATCTTCTTGCAAGAGAACTGTATGTGTGTGTGTACCTACACAGACAGGGTAATGTCCTGGGTCAGATTGCTTTCTTTTCTTTGCATTTTGTTCTCTTTCATGGAATTTAACAGGTTAAAACCAAGCAGTAAAATCAGTATCTACATTAGCAAAGCAGCACTTGAAAGAATTGATAAAATTTGTGGTTGGTGTAAAGCTCTACAGTCAAAGAATAATCAAAGACTTATGTTGCACTAGATAAGTACCTTATAGTGGTATTGTTTGGCAATTGCACATTATTCTATAAAGAGACAAACCTCCTTTCCTTTTAACAGTGATGAACTTTCATTGCCACTATGTACATAACTCCCTTTATTTAGAAATAAAACTTCTTTGCCACGTCCACCTAATTTTTCAGAAAAAAAAAAAAAAGAGGTAACTTTGAAAAAATGCCCCATTCTCATACCCTTGATACCAGGGGCTTTACTGCATACATATGGTTCAGTTAGCTGTCCATGTAACTCTTAAGGTATCTAGGAGACAAATGTTTTCCTAAAACATGGAAATATATTTTTTTTTCCTTTCTCTCTGAAACTAGCCCTACCACATCAAATGTTGCAGTTTCCCTGTAAAGTTTCCCCAGAAAGAAAAGCCATCCCTTGTCTAAGTGTGCTCACATGTCAAAGGAAGCAGCAAAGTCTCTAGTGGGAGTGAGGTAGGGCAAAGGCTTGCAAAGATCCTTGTGCCGCCACAGCAAGTCCCCAGGGACTCACTGCCTGTTCCAGAGGACAGAAGAGGAAAAGGGAGGAAGGGCAGGGGAAGAAGTGGGAGGAAATCTCTTCTCCTAATAAGAAATTCCTTCCTGGGCTTAAGAAATCTTTGCCAGTGAGGATTTAATAAAGTACTATGAAAAGCTTAAGTTTCTTCAGAAAATTTCCAACCTTTTAGGAGATTTGATGAAGTCCTTCTGTGCAACTCAAAATGAAGCCTCCAGGGTTGAAATATTTCTGAACACATTGACACCCAGAAACATTGCATAAGAAATATTAAATTGTCAAAATATTTCAAAAGCATTACAATAGCTGTAAACAAACAAACAAACAAAAACATCATCCACAGTAACACTTTCAGAGCATGCTCGGATAGAGGTACCTTTTTTAAAGTAACAGCAATGTTTGGATCTGTGACTCTGCATGGAATGATCATTTCTCTTCCTACAGCCATGTTTATTATTTTAGGTATATCACTGTGCATCTCTACAAATGGATTGCTTGTATCTGCAAAAGAAGAAAAAATAAAGGTTAATATGTGAAATCTTAAGGCACTGCATGGGAATTATAACACTGCATACAGACTTAAAAAAACAGACTAACCCTGTCTGTAATGAAAGCTAAACAAAGTCCTGAAACCAGTCTTCTGTTTACTTTTGTCTAAACATATTCATCAAACTATTAAGTATTTGAAGGTGTATGTATCATTCAATAACAGTATCAGTACTTTGAAATCTTCTTTAAATTTCAGGATAGTTGGAGCCCATTTTTCCATTACAGCAACACCTCTACTGCTGAGATATCTGCTTCTTATTTCATGGCATTTGTATCTTTTTATCACCAGGAAAAGTAAATATATGGGAAGTGAGCTGAAATTCATGTATCAGGAACCCCCTAGAAAGCACATCTTCCTGCTGTCTGCAAGGAAATTGATAGGAAAAATTCACACTGACTACATCAGGAGAAAGAATCTACCATGATTATCCAGACATTTTTTCACCTCCGAGCATATGGACTAGAGAGAGTTAATTCTTCTCCTCCTTCCCACTATCACAATACCTATGTGTCTCCTTTTTATGTGACAAGGTAAATGAAAATGCCAGGAAAACATTAATTCTTCTTGAGTCAAAGCTAAAGCTTGGCAGAGTAATTTACCGTCCCTTGAACAATCCCTTTAACAAAGGGCATTGTCATAAATAGCTTGCGCTGGGAACAGGGAACATTGCTGCTGCTATTGTTTGGGCCACTTAACAAAGAGGGGCTTAAGCCACAGGCTCTGGCTCCAAATCTTCTTTGCAGGTGTTCAGATCTGAAGTTTCAGTTTGACTCACATTGCAGATAGACTACCTCCAAATTCACATAAGGTTTGGTTTTTAACTCCTAAAAAAAGCAGAACATTAAGATCTTAATTCTGTGCTTATCTACAGCTCTAATGTTTTTTCAGGCAAATCCCATTATTTTCACTCAGTCAAAAATCCTAGAAATAACAATGGAAATCTTTCTTGGATAAGAAATTAGTAAAGTTAGCAAGAAGCAATCCCTTATAAAACCTCAAACTGTAATACTTGATTTAAATGTTCTGGCCCCAAACTTCTGCGTGTTGACCTATGTTCACTCGAGCAGTTCTTCAAGTAAGTTACTTTTGCTTGTCTTTCAAAAGTATGATATGCACTTCCCAGGGTCATCAAACTGTTCTGCCCTTAGGATCCTCTTTTCTTACTATATGCAATAATATTTTCGTTTGAGACATCAAACAGGAAGAGAAATGGATTCTGCTCTAATTTATACCAGTGAGAATCCTAAGGCAGATGATCTCAAATGTACTCCAGGATACACAAAAATTCTTGCTAAAGTGGTTTAATGAAACTTATACAAATTTTCTGAAATGAAACCCACAAAGTATTATTTAATAGTAGGTATTAAACGTCCACTGAGATAGCGAAAGGAACTTATGAGTAATAGAGGATGCATATGTAATAAAAAATGCCCTGAGGACTTGTTAGGCTGACATTTCCTCTGCAGGACGATTCAAGGAAAGACCAAGAATGAACCTGTTTGTAGCACAGGGAAAAGAACCTTTTTTGTTTCAGGGACTGCAGCACAGAAGAGGTCACCTGCCCCTTAACATCACCAGACAAACCGATTTACTACTCCCCAAAGACTCGTTTGTCTTTGTCACAAAATTAAGAGCTTCTGCCCAAAACCAGCAAGCTTTGCAAAGTGGTTTCCTGTACCATAATCTTCAGATCATTGTAAGTGTGAGGAAGAGCTGTTCTGGGGACTGCCGGTGCTGTCTGCAGACAGTGTCACCACTGACTGATGCCAGTATCGAGGCAGTGGGGGCTGTGCAGCTCAGACCTCGCAGGATTCCTGCAGGGCCAGGAAACCAGCATAAAACACCATGTTTTCCTTCTTCTTCTTCAGTGGAAATGCACGTCCACACCTGAAGCAGCCAACAAAGAGCTGTATGAGAGCAGCTGACACACCCTGGTTGCCCTTGGCGGGCTCCGAGGCTGGTGGCAGCTCCCGTGGTGCCCTCTGTGCGGTGTGCGCCGAGGCGTCGCCGTGCCCCCGCTATTCGCGTGCAGAGCTCCCATTGACATCACCGGGGACTTCCGCCATGGGCCAGAGGGCAATCGATGGCCCCGAGTGCTCCAAATGTCTTCCTGCTTTTGATTAAAAGGAATACGCATCATGTTTCCTAAGCACAGTTTTGTTTTCATAATGAGCATGGAGGCTCTTCCTGGTTCCCTTTGATTTTATTCTCCTTCCATCGTAAAGGCCCTAACGGGATACTCTTGGTGCCTCAAGATCAGAATCTGGTGCAGACTTTACCAGCCTGGATCAGGCAAAGCTGAACACACACACCAGCGCCAGGGCAGCTTATGCCACCTTGGCAGGGTTTGCCAACAACATGGAATTCTTCTGTCCCCCAGCCAATAGCTCTCCTTGCCTTTTCTTTTCCTCTTTCCTTCCCATCACAACCCCAGCTACTGCCATTAGCTCCTACTACATTCCTTCTCAATTTCTTCCTGAGGGGAGGTAAATGAACCTTCCCCACATAGCTGGTTAGCAGCACATCTGGCATGACTTAACTTCCCACCAGCGTCTTTTGAGCCAGTTTCACTCAATTCTATGTTCATAAAGTCCTAGATGTGAAAGGAACATCACTGACCTATTTTGAAGACCACATCCAGGTTACACATTCAGCTTCATTGGGATTTGGAATGGAAGATCTAAGGGGTTGACCTTGTTTTTATGAATTATTGATTTGGGTTGTTGTTTTATTTGTTGGGTTTTTCCCTTCAGACCTGCCTGTGAGGTTAGAAAAATGAAAGCTGGATAGCCAGAATACTTACGTATGTTAAAGGTTACTTAAAAATCAGTTTAGTGTATTTTTTAATTATACCTAGAATGAATGACTGTGTGCTGGGTTGACTGTGTTCCTTACAATCTCTCTCAGTTACAATCAACATGAAACCACAAAGAGCACTCATGAAATCACAAAATCCATGAAGGTCATTTGCTATATTGTTAAAGAGCATAAATAGCAGCTTTTTTGCTAAGCTGGTTGGCAGCCAGATAAAAACGTGATAAGAGACTTAGCACAAGCAATATTATGTCTGGTATCAGTAACCTGTCTAGGCTATTTATGGGGTTTGCACAAACAACTAAATTAGCCAACACTGAAATGCCAAATTCAGAAACAGTGGAAAGGGTTTTTCTTTCCATAAGCTTCAGCTACTCTTCTTGGGTTTGTTTTGTTTTTAATAATCTGAGCTATGTAAGTCAGAGGACTTACACATACACTTGCAAGAAGGAAAGTCTCTGCAGGAAAATCTAAGCTCCTTGAAATCTCTAAAAGCTTATCCTCTGAAGTTCTTCCAAAACACCTGCTTATACTTGGCTCATCCTTAAGATTCTTTTCAGGCTAAAAGAGGTGAAATATTTTCATCACATTCACATAACACCCTTTTCCCTCGTCCATGTGAAAAGGACCATAGTCTTTAGTAAAGAACAGGCATGCAGACTTCATTGAAGTTCATGGGCCAACTGCCACATTCCCTTTCCATTGAAGGGATTAAACCTCCTTAACTTCACTTATCCCAGATAAATTATTGGGGCTGTTCAGAAGTAATTCCAAAAGAATCTTGCACACTGAGAGTCATTCCAGCCTCCCTTGCACATCTACAATACAGACATTTCTCACTGAGCTAGGAGCCAAACCACTGATGTTGTCTCTGGTGAGAAAAGGGGAATTTTGCAACAGGACTCATCTGACCTGTTTTAGACATCTGCTTTACCATGAGGTGAATCATGCCCTAGGAAATGTGTCTGTTGATCCGGCTCACATGCCTAATTTCTTTAAAGAAAAACAATCCCATTTTGTATGTCTTGTTCTAGAAGAAAGGTTGTTCGACTCATGCCTCTTGTAAACCTGTAAAATAACACTCTTCAAATACAAAGTATGTCTAAACCTTGAAAGAAAACCTGATAAAGTATTTCCCTTCTTTTTTGTTTTTCTTTCTTTTACCTGGACTTATATGATTATTAATTTATATCTAGAGCACACTCAGACACAAAGAATTTCTAATACAATTGTACAACAATTTTTAGGCAAGATTGGTTTGCTTTACTTTGAGACTAGTTACACTATGCTATCGTCAACACACGACACAAATAAAACACAGTTAAAAATCTTCAGGAAAAATAGTCATATTAGCCAGGAAATCCACGACAGAGCTATTACTATGTTCAGCAAGCAATCCCTAGAAAGGCTAACGGATACTAGGAATGCTCTTTCAGATGTATCCCTCCATTGTGGTGGCTCACCCTGGAAAGGTGATTGTTTCAGTAGGAGCTGTGAGCCTTGGTGAGGGAGCAGGACCACGGAGGGGTCACTGCAGAGCTTTGGGTGCAGCCAAAGTGAGGGCACAGGCTCCGCTCCCCACGGTGTCCTGTGATACGGAGCCCACGGACATGCAATGACAAAAGCGTGGCAATTATAGGCCATTGACGTCAGCGAGTCCTAGAGATCTCTGTTTTGTAACAGGAACCTCATTAGAAGCTAAAAATGTGTCCGCATACTTGATACAGCTGCAACATAGTTTAATTCCAACGGGTTTCCTCCTCATAACAGCAGCGCTATCATAGTACTGACTCCAACGGTGTAAGCCAAAACCATACTGCTCATAGGCTAAAACTGTGCCAAAAGCAAAGACAAAAAAAGGCATGGAGAGGAAGAGTTTCCCAGGCCTGAGCAGGTTCTTTTATCAGTGTGTTATTTGTAAATAAGGAGAAAAAGGAAAAAGAAGAAAGTTCTCCCTTTCTGTTAGCTCTCAGGGTGTTTTGTCTTACTGCTTTTTTTACACGTTGAATTATTTTGACTCTGATGCTTCTGATTTAGGAGACCCTTTTGCAAAACTCTTTGGATACCCTCCATGTTCTGCAACAATAGTATCTTTAGGATTACAGGAGTCAATCCATTCAAGCTAAATCTTAAATGCATGTCAGTTCTGGGTCTGGATCCAGCTATCTGTCAGCAGGAGGACCTCCCAGAGAGGTGCCCAGGAAGTTCTAAAAAACTCAGAATCTGCAGCATTGAACTTTAGTGTTTGAAAATGAGCTCAGAATCCCAGATGTTTTGGGATTTCAAAGGTTTACATTTTGAACAATTCCCTAATGATAAAGCCCTTCATTTTGAACTTCTGAGCCCAAGACACACATCAAACCAAATACATACAGCTAGTGGGCATGTTCAACATTCTAGGCATTGGTGAGCACAAATACTCTCAGGGCCTGCACCTTTAATTACACAGCTCTGATTTGCCTCACCTGGCTCAAATCCTCTCAAAGCAAGAAATTCATTCTAAGCTTGTTCTCCAGATTTCTTGAAAAGTAGGTGATGAACAGTACATACCAGAAGCTTCTTTTATTCTCTGTTAAGTATAGAAAGAGAATAGACAACTAACACAGCCTAGAGGTCTGATTTTAAAACATGTCTCTCTCTGCAAGGAAAAGTAAGTGACCAGATGACATATACCACAGGATTATGAGAAAAGACAAGGAGAGGGAAAACACTGACTAGGAAATGGGCTACTGCCTCAGAGCAAAAATAGTTTTACTTTGAGAAGGATTCTGTTCTCTGTTGCAGAAGAATTAAGATTTTAATCTTGTATATTACTTGCCAAAAGCAGTCTTCATCACAGAAAATAGCAACACTTCAACTTGAATCACAGTTTGCTTAAATTCATGCAAAAATGTAACATTATATCAATGTAATTGAACTTACAAGCTTTTTCTCTGTCATATCATGGGAGCAATTGTTCAAAGGGAAGAAATTATGAGAGTAGAGAATTAAGAGTACTACACATTTTTTAAGACAGTGAATGAGCTCCAGCAATTGAAAAGTGCCTTGGAGATATTGGGACATAGCAGACAGAAAGAAAAGCCCTTAGTAGTCTCCCCAGGGAAATTTACATATGATTCAGAGCAGCCTGCTGATAATTTGGTGTTTCTTAAATGTCTTTATTCCATCATTATCTCTTTTCAAGCAGAAAATTCCCCATGCCTCACTGCAATGTATGCAGTGAGCGTTCATTGCAAATCTTTCCTTTATACTGTTAGGCTGTATTTTCCCTTACAAAACAAAGCTCTGAGCAGTTCTGGGTCTGGGACAGTGGAGAAATTGGCAAAGAGGTTTGCTTCATTTCAGATTTTTCCCATGGCTCTTGTGGAAAGTCAGGCCATCAGTTTTCTTGAGGCAAAGATGAAGACTCTTAAGAGAATTAATTTCCCTTGCCTAATGTCTCAATTCCTGATCTGTGTGGGGTCAAGAGTTGTGGAGACATTCTGTGCACTTATTCCCCTCTGCAACTCAGTAGTGACCTCTCCAGCTGAAAGAGGGGTGGTGTCAGGACTAGCTCCTCCAAGGCAAGTCACCAGCCTGCCTCTCCTACACCCCTAAAAGCAGGACTTCAGAAATGCTTCAAGTCATCCTGGGGCCTGTGGGACTCTCCCTGGGGCAGTCTCCTTCTCATTACCTTGTCTCCTGTCTTTTTCTATACCAGATCATTTTCTGCTGAAGCTTACATTCATCACTGAACCAAAGGACTCACTGGGTTTATTGTGGTCTGGTCTTTGGGCTTTATTTTTAATCCAGTTCATATTCAGTATCACTCCAATTACGGAAATGAAGAACATTTTTAAAACAATAAGTGATGACTTCCTGTACAAACAATATCAACTTTCCTGATTTGGATTCTGTGTTTGTAAATAGCAACTATTTGTTCTCATCTGCAGCATGCTAAGACATGGGAAACAGGCACCTTGGAGATCCACATGGAGCTAATATGGGAAATGGACTGACACAACGTCCTGTCACAGGAAACAATACAAGACTAGGAGGGACCCAAATTTCACAAATGTTTATTTCCTAAACACCCACGAATTAATGCAGAGTAAAAGTAGACTCAGGAAAGAGAGTCTTCACAGAGGATTTTGTTACCCCTACCTCAACCCCACTTGAGCTAGAATAGAATGAATTTCATGCATATTTACAGAAACAGTGACTCATATTAAGTGACAGGTAGAAAAGAGATAGGGATAATGAGATAACATAGAGAAAGAAAATACTTTTTCTAATACATACTTATCAGAAAGGGTGAGTTTTGGTACTCAGTATCTTGTTTCTTTCTAACTTACTAAACAATTCTTCCTGAAATTGTAAAGTTTGGGAAGACTAATGGACCTTTCTCCACCTTAGTGCAGAGTGACACTTCCAACAGGCATCAAATGAGCAGCTACCTTGCAGTTTCCCTCATTATCCATAGTTTTCCCTAAATTTCAGGTGTGCTTCCTGGGACACAACTAACACTTCAATCTTAAGAAATTTGTTTTCAATCAAAATGACTGCCAAATTCAGAAAATTAACATGCCAGAGAGGTCTAAGGTAATGGACCTTAGACCATTAAAATGTTTAAGGAACAGGTTTGTTCCTTAAACATTTTATTTCTTTTTTGGCAGTTAAGGTAGGAGGAGTTATAAAATCTAGCCATCTCTTCAACAATGACATCAAGATTTGTGACAATGTCCTTGAAAAATCAACAAAAAAAACCCCAAAAAACGAGACATTCAGACAGCCTTCTTTAAATGATTAGCGGGGATAGAAGGACAGGGGTTGGCTTGGGACTGTCCTAAAACAATTTCTGCAATGATACATTTCTCTTCCATCACCACGGGAGTTCTGCAGATAATCTTGGTTTACAATCATCTGACTGAAGGTGCCTTTTAAATGCAGGGAAGCCACATACATGTTGGGAAGCAGTGAAGAGTTGGAAGACTGGTTGTGTCTCTCATTTGTAAAAATTTAGGATACAGAAAAATTAACTCTTCAAACAGGTAAGGGACAAAGAGAATGCAAAGGCAACCCTTGCATGGTAAAGTCAGTTTAGCAGACAGTTCCTTCTCATGCAGTGAATGGAGAGCATTGTGGGTAGGTCTCAGGGATGATGTCCAAGGTGGAAGTTCAAGAAGGTTCCGTGATGGGAAACCTGCAAAAGGTATCTGAGGAAATTGTACATTTCCCTAGGCTGCAGGCTGTTGATCACTAAATGAATATCCTATTTTGGCTATTCTTCCATGGATGTGTCTGTTGTTGGATTTACAGAGAATCATATGAAAAGAGCTGGGTGATGAAAACACTGCAGCATATTTCAGATGAAGGAAAGTAGGATAAACAGCATAAACAGCCAATAGTGCTCAATAAAGCAGCACACAGCAATGGGGAGAGCTATCTTGTTTTCTAACAGTGTAGGGAGAGGTCCACTTCATTCTGCTTTTTCACAGTGCCAGTCTCACTCTTCATATCACAAAATGAAAACAAAGGCTAATTCACTCTGATGTGAACTCATTGGATGCAGCAGACCCAAAATTTGGAAAACTTCCAGTTGCATGTTCTCTGTAACATGGGCTTACAAAACCTGTGAGTCCTGAAATACTACAGTAATCTATTAACATTACTGTGTAAAAATAATGAAAAACTAAAGTATTAATTAAATCCCTAAAGTGTCAATAATTTGTTCTTTATTGTTGTGTCTATTGAATTAAACTCTTCTCAGAAGTGTCTGATTAATACCCTGGAAGGAAGCAGGATCAGAAAGAAATTTCTTTTGTAGTCTAACTGACTTAATTCCAGCACTTCCCATACATTACACAATACTTGTTTGCTGAACACAACTCTGTGTTTAATTTGATTCCATTTATTCTAGATTTTTTCAATCTGTGTGCCATGGATTACAGAGGTTATTTTTAAATATGATTTCACATGCAAATAGTAATTTTCTGCAGCATGAGGCAAGTCACTGATCTGATAGGCAGCTTTAGCATCCTTCAGCTGCCTAGAAATAACATCACACAGGATATGGTTTCTGATACCTATTTCACATATTCACTGGTAGTCTAGTTCCATCTGTTTTCTCTAGGCAAATGGTTGGATTGGGTCTTTTTCTTGCTTCATATTTTTTTTCTAACTGATAAAAGATTACCATTTGTATCTGCAAGTTCTGAGAAAGAAGATTTTATACATTAATTGGCAAATGAATATTATGCAAGGCTGAAAATGTCATTCAAAACTCAGCCCCAGCTGAACTGCCTTACTTTTCCACTTTGCTGTATTGCAGAGTAAGTATCAGGAAGTGTTAAAAAAACTGAATCTTACCGTTAATAAATACATAGACTGTAGATTCCTTCTTCTTTTTTGCTGGACTTGTGGGGTATTTGCAGCTATAATTTCCAGTGTCACTTGCTTGAGTTCTGCTCAAGGTCAGACTGCTGCAGGACTGCTTCCCATTCCTTCCACAGGCATATTTAATTACTTTCAGCCTTTTGCTATCCTTGCTAAGAGTTTCAGGCAAAGACCATGAATGAACCATTTCCCCCCTGCAAACACAGATAAGGAAGCAGAAACAATTATGCTGGGCTGCAATTATATAGCTCCAGTTCCCAAGCTTTCTTTTTTATTATATCAGGCTATTTATGGGGTTCTCTTTTATCTTGTTTTCCAAAAACAACAACAGAAACAACAAAGAACTATTAAACAATTGCCATTGAAGTTCATTCCCCACCTTTCCCCACAACACAAGGTTTAATTTTTTTCTAATTTCAGTTACAAAAAAAGGAAAGTGTCAGGTGTATGAAGTCCCTGCCAAATTATCATAATCCAACTCAGCTGGTTACCTGCAGGTGAGATTTAAAGTCTGGCCGGCTTGAACAACGTGCTGTATGCCATTTATACTCAGCTCAGGAACTTTTAGTTTTGATCCTGAACTAGATCCTAGAAAAACAAAGAAAAAAACCAAAACATTAACAAAGTGAAATAATTCTGCTTCCAGTCCACTCACATTTATGCTGTTATACTGGAAAGGAAAAGAAAAGAAAACTGTGCCTCTCTCACCACACATACTCTCTTCCTTTGAGCAAAGTCCTGTTGCCCTGACTCAGGACTCAAATAACCTTCCAGCAGCATTACTCAGGAAAGAAAATAGAATTGAAAGCTATTAGTAATGACTTTGCTCTCAAATTTTTGACTGAACATATAATGAAGAAACTTGAGAACGTCATGGATCCACATCTAACCAAGGAAGTGTGCCCCCAGCACCACTGGCTGCATTTCCTCAGGAAATACAGCCATGGCAGCCCCTTCAATGGGAAGGGTAAATTCAGCCACTCCCATGGCAAGAGTCAAGTACTGACTCCTAAGATACCAAAATCCCACTCAAACAACTTGCTGCAAGGCTGAAACTGACGTGGAAGGAGTGAAATGCATCAAGGCTCTTCCCTTTCTGGCTGGAGGTCACAGCACTCTTACTCATGGCCCCTCACCAGCTGCAGGCTTCCTGCCAACAAAGTAGCACCAAAAGGTAGACCTTTACAGTAAATCCTGAGAACAAGATCCAGACACCTTCCAGACCAGATTTGCTGCTTGTTTGAGAAAGCAAGCATGTTGTTGTGGCCAAACCATTCTGGCATAGGTGAAAGCCTTGATGTCAGCATGACACGAGGTGGCTGAGGACAGCTGAAAACATCCAGGTGGGCTTTGTGAAGTCTACATGGAGGCATTTTTAAGAAGACCATGGAAGAGCTCCATGGTCAGAAAACCAGAAGAGCATGAGATCTTGCTTCTCATCAAGTCAGGAGGTGCTGGCTGGAAAGACATAATTATTTATCTTTGCCCTATAATAGGCTGTGGCCACAAAAGCTTTCATGGCAAGCTGACAGAAGAACATGCCTTAGGGAAGAAGCAGTGCTTGATCCATCCCACTGCCCTTGCACTGACAGCAAAATGTTCCAGAAGCTGGGAACACAATGTAAAAACATTTCAAAACAGTTAAAAGTTGAAAACCAGTTGTAGTCTAATTGGGACTCAAGCGTAATTTGTAAATATTTCGTTGTTGAGAGAGAGCAACAGCAACTATCCCAAATCACTTTACTCCAAAAGAAAGTATTACCCTGTCAACAAATGGGAGAAACCCCATCTCATCGTAAAGGCAGATAATGCAGATCTTTCTCCTAGAACTCAGTCAAGTACAGTTTTAGCTTAGCTATTTTAAGTCCTTCCAAGAGGTCCCTGCACAGCCAAGTATGAACAGCTGTATGCACCAAACATAGTAGAAATACATGAACCTTTCTTGGGGCTACGTATCACCAATCAGAAAAGCTTCCCTCTTTTGTTGACTAGAGAATGAACTTTTGGACACCAGTTCCTGCTGAGATTGGTAACTAAAATTTAGATGATAAACACATCAAAGCCAATGGCTGCTCCAAATTCGGGACCTTTCTTTTTAGCCCTGGATATCTTACTTAAGATGTGGCTCCAGTAGTTTTTGATATATTCTATCATCTCTGCCAATTCAAAACAAGATTTAAAGGCTACACTTTAACATAGACATAAATAAAATTATAGCTCACTTGTACAAGCTGCAAGCAAGAGCATAACAACTTTTCAGAATAAAGAGATCTGGACTGCACCTCAAATAACACTATAGATTTGAATGGTGAGACTGTCCACATACACAGACTTCCTCTGCGATTTGTCTAGATAATCGTATTTCTAACTAGAAATTAATGTCTTCCAGCAGTTGGTGAGAGAGAAGAAAAATGGTGCAGCAAATCTATGAAGAAGTAATTGTTACGTGATATGCATTGCAAACATACATTTCTCAGGCCTGCCCTTTAGGAATCTCAACTCTGAAGAGCTGGTTCCCCCAAAGTGTGCTCTGTGCTTTTATGGGATAGTCTCCTATAGATGCTTACAGTCTATGAGTCTTCTCATTCACCATTCTGAAACAATGCCTCTGAGGCTAATCACTGAGAAATTGAGATAAGATGTTACAACAGCCTAGGCAGCTGCTTGGAGAGCAACCCAGGCACTCTGGTTGAGAGGGTTTGTCAACATCCTCTAGCTAAACAATCTGATGGTTTTGTGAAACTCCCACATTCCCTCATTTCATTTGCATTCCTCTTGTCATCCCAGAATTGAAGGGTCAGATGCTCTCCCAAGAAGACAGAGTTTATATCCAGCTTTATGAATCTTGGTTTTTACTTTGGGGAAAAGTTGACCTCAAGCTTCGCTGAACTGCTCCTTATTTGAGGCCCTGGAAAAGCTGAAAGCATGCAACAGTGTTTACAAGCAGTTCAATATGTATGAAAAAAACACCAGTGATTGTCTGCCAGAGGAAACCATTGGGATCAAAGCCCAGTCGCTAGAGCTGCAACACTCAACCAAGTTGCTAGAGAGCAACATGAAGGTTGCTTCCTGTGTAAAACTGGTGAGAAAGTGGAAAAATCCATGTGAGTGACAGGCATTGACAGCAAGACAGGAGAGTGAGTCTGCAGTTCCTGGTCATGCCTGCGGTGCCGAGCGCTTGGCTGTGCCCGGCACTGGCACGTAACCATGCCCAGGAGCAAAGCCAAACCTGCAGCATCCTGCCCACGTCTGACCGTGCTGAGGCCAGGAGACCAGCCCTGGCAATGTGGGCTGCTGCTGTCTTCAAAGTCTGCCAGAGGTGAGGAGCAAGAAACCATCATAAAGGTCACAAGGTTTTACTCTTCCTAACTTTACAGTGATATAAACAAAGACATGAACACTCTAAGATCTAACTCATTTGAAGCATATGAAACAAGTCAGCCTGGAAGCCTGTATGTCAGATCTGTCTCAGAGTTACTAAAATCAAAGAAAAAACATAACAAAACCACCCACCTTTTCACCCCATCTTGTAGGCAAAAAAGAAACCCAAATATATGGGACACATACTCAAGCTTTTGCCCTTTTACACATTTTACATATATCTAAAAGACAGCGCAGTATTTATAAATATTGTGTGTGGGATCTTAAGGAGTGCTTAGTGTTTGTCTAACTCTGCTCCCATTGACACAAGCCAGCATTTCATCATTGATTTCAAGTACAGTTTAGACACTTAACTCCAGTAGTTAATCGTATTCATATTCAAGACTTAATGTCATTGTATTTGGGAAGGGATACAAGCCTGGTTATCTATTAATTTATTTAGTTTTTCACTGACAAAAAGCTGAGGTTTCATTTCAAGCCAAAATTGTTGGTTTTACAAGTATGGGACACAATGCTTTTACCAGCAAGATGCTATGTCTCGAAGAAAAATAGCTTTATTTGACATCCTATCTATTCATGGGTCATTAGCTTCCTTACGTTTTTAAATGCTTCAAAACCAATGCAGAGTACAAATGCAATAGAGTTTGACATGTTTACCAGGAAAGAAAAAGGAAGGAGAATAGCAGGGAAATTCCTACTGTCAATATTTAGAAGCAGATTATGCCTTCTATGTACCTTCTGTGGGCATTTTACTTGACACTGCCTTTTCTGAAGGGTCATGGCTCAACAGGACACATTCACTTATCATTGTGCCTGTCACCAAGCGACCATCAGCAGCCTACCCTCACACTGACCTACATTGAGGGGTGCAGCTTCTTTTCATGTGACAACAAGAGAACTAATTAATCCTGATAACTGAGGAATCTCCTCCCATGGGGAAAGGGTGGCTTTTTCAGACACATTTTATTTGTTATGGAAGGCTTATTAGATGCATGTGAAAGTCAGTCAGTGGGGTTGCTTAATTAATGAGCAAACGTTAATTTAGATTGCAAAAGTTAGCCATTCTAACTAAAGTAAGGGGAGGACAATTTTTTTTTATGAAAACAGAGAGCAATCTGTGATTTTCAAGGGGAAAAAAATAAAGGAAGTTTTCTTCCATTAACTTCTGCCCCACATAAAAAGCTGATCCTCTTCCAAATTAAGTAAATAAAAATGTGAATTATCTGATAACAAAAAAACCCTCCGATCACAAGTCAAGAAAAAAAGATAAAATAAATGAACATGCATGTATTTTTCCAATATGATATGTGTCCAGTTCTATAGACAAATGAGTAACATGCATGCAGGGTGAACCTTTCACTGATTTCTGCTAATTCCTGGATTCTCTTAAAAATCGTAGATTAGTTGTACTCAAAATTGGGACCATGATCTGGGTTATTATTCCCATTCCAACTTTCCCAGGTTTTACTTTTAAATTTCTTTTCATACACAGAGAATTTCTACTACCTTTGACTAAAGAAAGGAAATCCAATAGCTAGCTTTAAGACTAAGTTTAAAACATACCAATATTAGAGGTCATTATAAACTTCCTTGAAGTTAGCAGGTTTTATGACTTTCTAATATCTTTTCTATAATTTGGGGATGTGACTGTCTTCCAGCCACTCCTGTTATCCTCAACATGTTGACTAATCCTTTTTTCACCTGCACAGCTAGAGGTTAAGGAGAAAGATCAGTTTATCTTTGCAACTTCTGTGTGTACATAGAATCTGACCTTCTGGGTTTAAAGTGCCATCTGTGGGCAATAAAGTTATCCATCATGAAGTAATTGTTTCAGTCACTGATGGACTTGCACATGTTTTACCCCTTGTGAAACATAACTGAGCTTTTGAGGGTTTTACCATCAAATATAATTTCCTCCTGATTCAAACGTTCAACAAAAATGTGCTTTGTAGAGGACACTCCTGCACTGGAAGGAGAGGGCAGGTTATTTCTTAACAAGGTCTCCACCTCTCTGTGATGCTTAACACATTGGTCATGCAGTTCAGATGCAGCCCAGGACCTCACTCTTGCTTCTGTGCACTTCCTATGAGTCATTCCACTGAAGGGAATGGGAATGCCCACAAGTGTACAACTAAAAAGCAATTGCAGAATCCAGACAAAATGGAAAGATACATGACAGTACCCAGTGTTTTGATCTTCAGTGCATCTCCAGTAAAAATGAGCTCTCTCTGCCTTGCAGCAGTGCCTTAACGAGAGCATGGCCACTAGCTAACTTCAAATGCAGTATATGGCTTTACTCCATTCTGCAAGGAAATCTGGGGTATCAGTAGTGTTCTTTCATTCAGAGCTATTCTTGACAAGCTATTGTATTACTATTTCTTTAAAACGCTCTTCAATCTATTCTGTAAGTAAATATAACTATTTGTTTTGGTCAAACATTTGTACCTACCCATCATAATTGCAATTACATCATTACACCACTTCACTCTATTATATATAGAGAAGAAAAACTCATGGTCAACTCTTAAGAGACACCTAAAGTTTCAATTTACATCTGACTATATGAAGAAGTCTAGACCAGTTTAATCAACACTGAGTCTCTCTTCAGCATTCATCTTGCATTTATAAAGACAGGAGAACTTCTAGGGAGTGTTTTGTTAAAACTTGTGTGGTGAATGGAAAAGAAAATTTTGTTTTCCTGTTCAATGTGTAACTGTCTGGCCTGGTCCTGCTGTGGGACTAGAGGGAAAAAGGAGCACTTCGGATAATGAAGCTTTCTGATTCTGTGCTGGCGGCTAGGCAGAACTGCTGCTGGAAGGAGACACTCCTCTATCCCCATAGCATCAATAGCACCCATCTCATCTGTCACCTGGGTTTCTGATGCTCAGGTGCAGGCAAAGAAGGCAGCACAGTCTGGTTTCCTGCTCCTAGGGGTAAAAGCGTCCTCTCCATTGCACTTACAAACAGTCTCCAGAAAAGACCTACAGTGCCAAAGCATGAGCCACCCTGAGACTCAAAGTGGTATCTTCAGGTCTATCAGATGCCACTAAGTCCCCATGCTAAAGGAAACTTCACAGTCATCTAATTTCACAGCATTTCCCTAAAATAATTCCAAACTTTATACCTGAAGCCTGCAGAAGAGAAACTAGGGCAGCTTAACTGAGAGTGAGCAAGGAGTTGTGACTTTGTCCCAAGCTGACACTGACAATGGTCCAGATGAGCAAACTCATGATCTGAAGAAGCAAAATGTAACCACTGTTTCTATTGAAGCAGAAATCTGCAGGCCAGTTAAGAAGCCATGGGGATTTGCAAGTGTTAATAGATACAGGTCCCTGGACTCAGAGGCAGTTTTGTACTTGTTTCCTGTTGGCTCCTGTGGCAAGAGGAGCACCATGTGTGCTGGTACAGAGCTGGCAGACAGAAACACCCTCAGGGTAGAAGCAAAAGCTCAAGTTGTATCAATCCTTAACAGAGCCATCACTTGCACATATCCCTGTGGTGTCTGAAACTTTCCTCTCTTTTGCATTCAAGACCAAGAAAACTATTGGATGCTATTTACTTACTAAGTACACATAGAAGCACAAAAATTACCAGCTCATTGGTTCATCCCTTTCAGGTCCAAAAGAGACATTCCATCCATCTAGTCTGATGTTTTGCAACACATGCCAAGTGATTTCTGGATCAAATGCTTAATTTGATCAATCTCAATTATAATGTAAGAATTTAAAGTACTATTACAACATAACAGCCAGCGAGCCAAAAAAAAAAAAAAAAAAAAAAAATAGGAAAGGATGGCAAAGCTAGACTGCTTTATGATACATGTCGTAGTCAAGTCTGAACAGCATAAGGTTGGTAACAGTACATTAAATGATTTCTGGGTAGACTTAAAGCCTTGACCATGACTCCATGCTGTGAAACTAAAATCAGTCAGTAGGGAAAATGGATGTGCAACTGCCCAAAACAGGCCTTCATGGGCATAGAAAGGTAAAAGGTATTTGAACAAGTATATTCCTTCCTTTTTAGTTCTAGATCTCAGAGCAAGTTATAATTCATTTACTCCTTATGTATTTGCTGTTCCTAGATGACTATACACACTGATGTAAGATTAAATGTTAGAGAGCCAAAGCTAAAAATAATGCAATAGTTCTGTTCTTCATTAACACTTGTGAGTAGTACACACTGTCATGCCAATATGGCCAATAGCTGCAAATGTAAACAAATATTTATTTCCCCAATAATTGCCAAACATTTTGCCAGCACTTGCCCTAGTTAGGTCAGGTTGGTTTTATAGAAGTTTGTGGTGAAGTCTTTCTAGCAAAGAGCAGGGAGGGGTTGTTCATTAAAAAATTTAGATGTAGGAATTAAACAAACTGAAACCTCAGCGGTTATTTGACATAAATCTCATTCCACTTACTACCAATTGAAATTATTGACATTTCCCATCATACCTGGCAACCAAGGCCATGCAGTTCCATGTTTAGTGCCCCACAAGACCCACTTGAAGGCATTTGCTTCACCAGCTCATCAGAAGTTTGTGCCTTGTTTGCCCTAAACTCACCAGTTAACTTCCATGCATGAGCATAGGCACTTCATATAATGCCAATGACAAATAAATTTCATTATTTAACAGCCAAAGATCTGAGGGAAAAATAATCTTGGTTTCCTGTTGTATCCATCAAGTTTTATTACCTCTAGAAATACAGGATCTGAAATTAACATCTTGGCCAATATCTAGCTGATGAAGGTGCTCATTTCATCAGCTATATAAGGAGGACATATTTACAGAGAAGAAATAAAACCAGCCATAACTACAAACTTTTTCTTTCCCACTGAGCACCTGGAATTTAAAATGGATTTCCAAATGCACAGTCTGACACCTCCATTATGAACCCTTGTGGGACCACCTCGGTAAACCACACCCAGAAAGCAAAAGGCATGCATATATGTGATGTGTGTTGAGAAAAGAAGAGAAATACCACAATTGTGCCCACCTTAGTCTGGTCTTCACTCCAACGGAGTAAATGCCCGCCTTAGAAACAAAACAGGCCAGCTGAGGCTGGTAACACCAGAGCTTGCAACACAGCCGCATTCAGCACAAATCCATGTGGCTGCCATACCCCTCCACCTTGATGCGCCTGTCCTGGCCCTGCATGGTGACCCTGCTCAGGCCATTCAGATGAGAAGTGGTTGTGACTCTGTCATCTGCCCAGCCAAAGGGATGCCACGTGATCAGCCAGTGGCACTCACCTGGGGGTGTCATTTCGTGCCTCCCCACACGATTCAACCTGTGCTGCTCACAGTGTAGAGAGCCCCATCCAGACTATGCCTGTGAGTCGCCAGATCTACCCACTGACAGGTGTCAGCAACCAAGGTGCCTCTGCCCTAATCCCACCATGACAGATCCTAGCACATAATGGCCAGTTCAGTATTCTTCAGAAAAGTTTATCCCATTAATAAGTGAGTAGAAAAGTATCAATATGGTATAAAGAGAAAGCAAGTACACTAAAATTCACACAAAAACAATTTAGAAATCCTAGGCATCTAGAGTAAAGGTGTATATTTTCTTAGCCAAACTAAATTTTTTTACTAGTTGGATACTTTAAATTTGTAACAGATTAGCTGGCAGGACAAAAGAAGCAATGTAATAGGACTGAATTGGAAGACTTGCATAAAGACAGGCAAACTGCCTACCTGACAGTAATCTACCTGCCCAGCCAGCAGCACAAGCCTGTCAAATTCGTCTGGGGCTGTACTAATCACTAAGCTGTAAGCACAGAAACAAATTAGGAACTATGTGAAAGAAAATGTAAAGAAAAGTTGAAGGAGCTACACTTTGCTGAAGGCTGCTGATTATTATTTCCATTGTTACAGCTGAACTGTCCTGTAGTGCTCCAAGACAAAAAGAAGAGTCAGGAACCAACTTTCCATCCACCCCACTTAAAACTATAAAGCAGAGCTGTAAGTAAAGCCCATGGGTTTAAAACAGGAGCAAGTAAATAATACAGCACAATCATTTAAAGTAGAGAGGTGAGAAGAACTGGAGCAGTCTGCACAGAGGAGTCCCTTGCAATGGCTTAGGAGCAAAACCCACTTTGCTGTTAAATGACATGTAAAGCACCAGTCTAGGGAGGTAGATGCACGTGCAGAAATCTTCTGGCAAGTTTGCCTATGGCTCAATTACATTGGGAAATTATAATCATTGGGAAATTAGAATCATTCATTCTAATAAAATAGATTGTCAATTGCAGCACTGCATGAGACAAAGGTGCCCCAAACACTTTCAGCACAACAGAACAAAAAAGTTCTGTCTCATATAGTTTAATGTGATTTATTTCCACTATGTTATAATCCACTTGCATAAACATAGACAACAACTAAATTTTACTTTTATTGACCCTCAACCTCATGGTTTCTTATGAAATACTATTTGATTTTAGATCATACTACCAAAAAAAATTTTAAAATCTCAAGAATTTTATCAGATAAATGCTTTCTGCAAGGCTTCATGAACCTTTCCTGAAGATGAGATGCTGGACACCACTAAAGACATGACATGAAGATAAAAAAGCTCTTGTCTGATCCATGATGGCAACTCTCACGCTTCTGTTAACATTAGTCTATGGTGATCCTGATGAGAGGTTTTTCCATAGAGGAATCACAATGGGAACAAAAGGGGTGAATTCCTTCACTCTGTGTCAAGGAAGAATCCCACAGGAAGGACGCTTAAGTGAGCTATGTGAAATTGTGAAATTCCTCTCATGAAATGCCCTCACACTCATCCCTTTTCGCTCCCCACGCACTAAGCAGGGGGTCTGTTCCCAGAGCACAGGCTTCCTGAGAGAACATCTGAGGAGCAGAGACAGCTGCTCACAGGTCCCTGGCTCTCAAGGACCACTCTGCCCTGCCTGCTTCACCCGCTTCCAGCCATGGAGTGGGAATAATGGCACCACAGCATCTTCAACCCACTGAAACCCTAGAAGCAGTTGCCCTCTAGCCCCGTGCCCATCCCTCAGCTGCTCCAACAGCAAAGAGAGCCTTGTTTCAAGGCCATAACTCCAAAAGAAGGAATACAACTTAAAAAGATGTTGTATTGCACAAGTGCTTAGTGCCACATACCAGTGACTGCTGCAAAAGCAGCCCCACCACCCAGAAAAGTCATGCCAAGAGAAATTGGCGTCAACAACATCTCACTGAATTATGCTCTAAATATGTTACAAGGGTGACTAAACATTGTGGATATGGATTTTGGTAATGAAAAATCAACTGTGTTTTGAGGGGAAAACAACACAGAGAGTAAAACCAGCTCACCATGAACATGAACCTTTTGCTTCAGCATTAACACAAGACAAACCAAAGTCTGAGAAAGATTATTAATGAATCCATTAACTATTGCACAAACATCTATAGTGGTCTAGAATACACCGATGGACCACATCAAGCTAAATCATCTTCCTCTTCATCTTTAGTCTGGCACATCTCCACTCACTGTGCCACACAAAAAACGCCCCAAATGCAAATATGACTTAATGCAGAAGAAACAGTCATCCACATTCCCTGTCCAAATTTCTCCATAGACCTCAATGGCTCAAGATTTATGTTTCAGACAAAAGTACCTCTGAAGTGTAGAGTTTCAAATCTCTTTGCCCTTGTTGTTGGTTTCTCAATCTGTTAGTGCTTCGCTTAGTTCCACCATGAGTTCAATCTGTTGGTCACAAAGGCATGATATTATGCCATGCCTGGCCTTGGAGAGAGCACTAATGACTGTATTTTCACTTTTCCAGCTCCTGCTTGCACCACAGTTCTTTCTTTTAAGCATCAGGATTTATGCAGTTGTGATCTCCAACCACAGGAGAACAAAACTGAACTTCTGCATCTCAGGAAGAGAAAACTGTGTGGGCACCTTCCTGACAATCACTGGACCGATTTTAGGATAAGCAGTTCCCCATGATGCATCAAGAAGTCAGACCATTCACAGCTGAGGATGCTTGGGAGAGGTTGCTTCCCCACTGCAGGAATACATGCAGTGAGGATGCATCACAAGGGCAAAGACAGAAAAGCATGGTTCTGTCTGTGGGTAGAATTCATACACAAATACATACAGAAATGTTTCTCTACATTCTCACAAATCTTGGTAAAGGGGAAAAAAGAGACTACTGGGGGCAGGGATGAGAGCTAAAGATGAAGCATGTCATTGAAGGGAGCGGTTTGCTTCTTGAAGGTCTCACACCAACGGGAGAGATTTCTCTACAAGAACATAGGTGATTGTGATTGGGCATTTCATGCAAAACTTACTCTTGCAGTGGTCTTGCTTTCCATTCCCTCTGGACCTGCAGCAGGAAGTCCCAAACCCTGACTCTGGGGGATTCAAAAGAACAATTTTGCTGCTGAAGTCCCACCACCGCCCCTCTGGACACAGACTTCTGAAACACCAAACCTTAACCGTCATCTGCTTCTGCCAAGCTTCTTACCTTCCCAATCTCAGTCAGACATGAAAACTAACAAGCTGATAAAGAGTGTGCTGGAAGTTTCCAAAACACTTATCAACTGTCCTGCAAATCTGGACAATTTCCTTTTGTCCTATACACCCACACAATGTGGAAGGCTACTGGTTTCAGTCTTTGAAGCATCTGACAAAAAATAGACAGCTTGTTTGTTATTGTTTGGATGCACAAAAAGAAAACCCAACACAACCAAAAAAACCTCTCAAATCTCCTCAAAAGCAAATTTTTAGGGTTCTAAATATATTGGGTGCTTCTGGATATGAAGATCTTTACTACAGCACAGGCCAAGTCCAAGTTTATCCAACACAAAGTGTTAATCTAGACAATGCTAGCCCAGCCCAAAGGAGTTGCTCTAGATTTACACCAGCTGTAAGATAAGGAAATCTAGCTTTGTGTAGAGCACATGGGAAAAACACCTGTCTGGTAAAACATCAGTTAACTCTGTAAGTGATTTTCTTTCACTTTGTGTCAGAAAGTTTGATGCTTTAACTCCCTACACAACATATATTTTCTAAAAATCTCTGTTATATTGCAGTTCCTAACCCTTCTCCTTTATGTGAACACAGTTCAGAATTTTTAGGGAGCCCTGTTTCTATGAAGAAGAAGTGGGAAAGCCAGTTTTTCTCAACTTTGTTAATAACTCCAGCCCTTATGCCAAATTGGACCATTCCATCTGTGTCATTGCTTCAGCAAGTACTCAAATCAAATTGAAACCTTAACATATGAACATCCATCTGAACAGCACTTTCAGAGAAGTCAGGTAAGTTATTGCAAGAAATTAACCTCAGCACTGATTAGATTTCACCTGGAATTTCTTCCTTCACTTTTTCCAGCTGGGCATGAAGTTGAAAAGTCCACTGGGGATTTTGATGTTCTAGTTGCTACTGAAATAACTGAGATCATATAGTGCTGCTTGCAGATGACTGTAATAGAGTCTACCACCTTCTATCGGCAAATTGTGAGGTTCCACTTCTGTGTGGAAAACCAGAAATACAGCTAAACCATCATTTATGTGTCTAGAAACACGGTGCATAAGCCTTGATCCAGACTGCAGAGTCTGATGTTTTCAGGGTTTAAGCACAGTCCTTCACAATCCCAAATGCTAGTGACTAAAACTATAGTAATACTATAGTAATAAATATAATTATAGTAATAAAGTTGAGGACTGGGAGATTGAACTTTATACAGCAACCACATATTCCTGTTGACCATTATGTGTACAGTCATTAGCAAGCATATGCAATAAATTTGGGAAATAAATAATTATAATATATAAAGAAAACATACGTGAGTTCTATGCAAAACCCAGAAAAAAAGTATTGTTCTTTCCCAAGTTAACCAAAATATATGTGGCACAAGAGAGCTGAAGTGCCCAACACTCACATGTCAAATAAATTTAATTTCCTTAATCTAATTTTTCAAATGGGTACTCTCAAAGCTTGTAGGCTGCACCTTGTTTTGGGGTATTTTAAATTATTAAGTAGACTTATATGGGCGGAAAGACCTCCTTCTGTCTCCTCCTTGTGGAGGTCTTTTGGGTTCTTTCTGAGCCACTGACTGTTTCTGACAATCTCCTCTAGAACCTGTCAGTAAATGGAAGCTCAGCAGGCATCTGCAGAGACTGAATTACAAGAGGGCACCAGTGATGAATTGAATTTCATCAAGAGCACTGGAAATGGAAAATGCTGGGCAGCCTGAGTAAGAACTGCAGGTAAATAAGCAGTGAAGGAGGATGAAATGGGAAGCAAAACACAGAGAGATGAATGGTACAAAACATCAACCACTTCAACAATAACTTTCAAACTCTCTATGCAAATGCAACTATGGAGAGTTCTGCCAGTGGCCCAGAAGCAGCATAATCAACCTATTTGAGGTGTCCAAACAAAGCTGAGTAAGAATGCTCGTCTAGAAAACAGACCAAAAAAACCCCAAGAAAGCCAATGAGTCTGAAAACATTCAAATTCTGATTTGAGCACAATCTCTTCTACATGGGGAGGGTATGAACTTCCAGCAAAATGGTTGTAAGGGCACCCAGCCAAACTAGAGAAGAAACTTTCCAACATCTACAGCACCTGAGCTGGCCATCAGGATGTTTGTCCCCAGAGCCCAGAGCGCCAGGTTGTCCCCTAAGCAAGCTAAGCTTTTCCCACTGGGATTGGTGCAGGGTGCACATGAACAGGAAGGTGAACCAGGGTCTTTCTCACAGCCCTTGGCTCAGAGAATCCACCCTCTCCCTGGGCAGTGGGCTTGCCATGATCTGCACAATAGAAAACCTTTCCGACAGGAAAGAGGAAGCCAGTCCCCTGGCGGAGCTGGTCACTGCAGGAGCCCATGCGGGAGCAGGACCCCGAAGTTCAGACTCAAGCTGTGAAGGAAGCCTGGCAAGGATCTGAATCCACATTTCCTGTATCCAGGGTGGGTGTCCCATGCCTCTGCCTATTTCATCTTGGGCATAAGAACCTCCTAGGCAGAGACAAATAATGTGGGGAAATTAGCACTTTCCTGGGGAAAGGAAAGAGGAAAAAAAGTGTAGAAGAATACCTATGTATCTCTATCAAAGCTGATGAATCAGCACTTCCCGAGCAGGAAAACGTCTCGTCGGAGCGGCCCCGCCAGCTCTCCTCCCGGGCAGCCTCAGGCAGCGGCACCGCTCCCGTGGGCGCGGACAGACCGAGCCCGCGGCCACTGGCGCCGCTCACCGCAGCAGCGCTGCCCTCCACGGCTGTCCCGCGGGGAGCTTGGCGTTTCGCTTCCCCACCCGGGGTTTGTTCTCGCTCCCCTTTCCGCCGAGCGCCCGGTCCGCCCCTCTCCGCGGGCATCCCCGCAGGGCAGCGCCCTGCCGAGCCATGAGCCCACGCGGGACCGGCCCGTGCCCGGCCACCACGCACTCCTGCTCTCGGGGGACCAGCCACACAAGGCTGGGACGCACCGCCCGCCGCGGCCCTCCGGCCCACGGGGACTGGCTCTTGGCTCAAACAAAATAAAACTCGGTTAAGAACACCAAATCTGCAATGATCCATCCCCATCATTGCGGGGTGCAGGCACCGGAGAGCAGCTCCATCCCACTCTCCAGTAAGAGCCGGCAGCCAGCCCCGCACGGAGCGCCACCGGCGCGCCGCCGACCTGCTCGGGCGGGAAGCAGCAGAACCTCGATTTTTGCCAAGAAAAGGTACACCTTTGCCGCTTCACGGGCAGAGCTGGCACGCTTGAAAACAAAGTGCGGAGGAAAGAAGCGTGCCCTGCAATGCTCTCGTTCCTTGATGCACCGGCTGGGACACCTCCCGATGGCGTACGGCGGTCCCTGTGCCCAGGAGAGGCTGGCCCCCACGCCACCTCTGCCTTGCTGCAGGAGGAGCGGCACCACGGCTCCGCACCGCCGGACCCTCGGGGGGCTGCTCCCGGGACACGCCGATGGGGATCCGGAGCATAACGACGGCTTGGGGATGCGGCGTTTCTCCGCTCCCTGGAACGCAGGGATCACTTCTCCGGCCCTGCCCAGAGGAAAGGGGCGAAGGGGAGGCAGGTGCCCGCCGGCTCCAGCGGACAAGCGGGGCGCGGTGGGACCGGTCAGGGGCGCGGGAGGCGCAGCCCACGAGGCGCATCACTGGGCACCCGTCGCGGAGAGCTCGGCGCAGAACGGGTCTGACCGGGGCAGCGCGAACCAGCGGTCCCTTACCTGCGAGCAGGAGGGCGGCTCCCAGCAGCACGGTCCCTGAGAGCAGCTGGCGGGGCATGGTCCTGCCTGCGGGAGCGCAGGGCTTTTTCCCTGCCGACGGCGGCGAGGCAGGGGCAGAGGCGCCGGCTGGGCTCCGACGGGCTCTCCTCGGTCCCGGGCGCTTCCCGCGGTGGAAGAGATAACGGCAAAGCGAGGCGCGGAATCCGCATCCAGCAGCCCCCGAATCCTGCCCGCCCGCCCCAGCCCGGCCCGACCTGCGGAAACCGAGTATCCGCTGCGGGCCGCCCTGCCAGCTTCACCTCCCGCGGGCATCAGATACCCGCCAGCCCCAGCCTCGCTGATTTATAACTTCTCCACCCCTCGCCGCGCACCCCTCCGCCCCCCCGCCCACATCCTCCGCCGGGAGCACGCCCTCCCCGGGACGCGTCCCCCGCCCGCCCGTCCGTCCGTCCGCCCGTCCGTCCGTCGGTGGGCATGGTGTCGCTGCCCCGCGGGTCTCCCGGTCCCGGCCGCCCCCGGCCCCCAGGGCCCTGGCCGTGCCGTCCCGCTGGAGCCCGGGCCCGGGCTGCTTCCAGCCGCCGCGGCCGCAGCTTTGCCGGGGCGGCAGCGGGGCTCGTCCCTCGCGCGCCGTCAGGCTCTCCTAGGGAGGGCATGAAGCGGACTTGCGATTCCTGGACCAAATGCTGAGCGGTGGGGTCCCGGTCCTGCGGAGACCCTCGCCTGCTCCGCAGGCAAACCCTGACAGCGCCGCGTCCCGCCAGGGGCTGCCGAGCCGGGTGCCGGGTCGGGCGGGGGCCATTTACAGCCGTGCCCGGCCGCCCAGAGCGATGCTCGGAGCGCCCAAAGCGCTGCCCGTGCCCCAGGGGCTCGGGGCTCCGCTCCCCGCCCTCCTTGGGAGAGCGAGCCGCGGGACAGACCGCTCTGCGCGGAGCCTGACCCAGACCAGCACGGGTCCCAGCCAGCAGCACTGAGAGCGCTCAGAGCAGGGAAGCCAGGAAGGGGCAGCACTGGCTAAGGATGCTTAGGGAGTCTGCCCTGCCAGCTCCCCTGCTGGCCTTCACTGACTCTGTAACATTCAGGGCAGCGCTAGAAATATATTTCTCCCCCCGCCTATGCACATACCTCACGTTTCCCATACGCGTTTTATTTTGTGAAAGATGAGCAGAGAGCCCATGACAGCAAAACTCAAGCCCTATGTTTCCACTTTTTCCCTGTGTAGCCAGAGAAAGGCTGTTGTGAGAGTCAGGTCTTCAGTTTGACCCACTGTGGCCCTTGCTGTATTTTTATACTATGAAACAAGTCACAAGAGTGTCTGCATGGGGCAGGTAAATGTGATCATCCCCCTCTTATAGAGAAGGAAACGGAGGCGCATTGAGAGGTTAGGCAGCTAGTCCAAGGTCATAGGAAGCTGGTGACAGGAGACACAAATAGAACTCAGACCTCCCATGTCCCACCAGACCATCCTGTGCAAGAAAAAAAAAAAAAGAAGTTGATGTTGTTTTTAACTTGAGAACTGTTTAGCTTTAAATTTAAAGTCTGTGAGAATATTTCCTGCACGCGTCTGTTCGACTCCTATTCATAAATTACACCCTAAGCTACAAATTTAAGTCTGTATTTTCCAATCTTCCTGCCCCCAGCTGAGACCTTGAAAATAAAATAGCTATGGATACCTTCCCCCTCAGCTGCTCTCACCACGGGGGAAAGAACCCAGAGGTTTCTTTCCCGAAGAGGATGACTCACACCAAGTCACCTCCTCCACTGGAGAGGATAGCAGCTGGGAAAACAGTCAGCCAGGGAGGACAGGCCAACAAGTACTAGGACACTGAGCATCCTGACAGCTTAGACCCCCTAGGAGCAAGGGCTCCCCTATGGAAGGACCTGAGGGAACAGTTTGTGCCTGCCTTTGGCCAACCCAGAGCTGAGTACGTGCTGAGTCTGAGATGATGCAAACCCAATCACAAGCTCAGCAGCCGTGCCACACCAGTTCCTCCCCATCTTCTTCACACCTCCTACATCACAGCTGCATTCAGCCATGGCCCTCCAAAGACCACATTTCTTTGGCAAGCCATAGCTTCTTCCTTCTCCAACAGATGTCATCAGCTTGTGATCCACTCAAGTGGCTGAGGACCAGGGAAGCCAAACCTGAAGATCTGCTCCTAATCTCTTTTCACTCTTTTATATGTTAAGGTCAGGGAGACATGAGATGCGGAGCTTGTAGAATGGAAAGGCCCTAGCAGAGAGATATGGGGAAGAAAGAAGAAGTAGATATTGCCATAAAGCAGAAGGAAGATACAGGAGGAAGCTTGTGCCTGGAACTAGACAGTCTAAACACATAAATTGGAACATCTGGACAGATGGAAATGCATATGTGAAGGGAAGGGCTGCATGGAATGTACTTGACTTCGTGTGTGTGTGTGTTTGTACTACTACCATGCAATTTCCAACACTCAGTAGGATGCAAGCTACCTTTGAAGAGGAGTTTAGATGCTGTAGGTGGAGAAACACTAAGGAGACAGCCTTAGATCTGTCCCAGGCAAAAGTCTATCCTGCAGGCTTTATGATCTCTTCATACCAGAATCTTAGGCCTTGGTTTGATCCTAAGTAGTGGGTGGCATACGTGAGGCCAATTTAATCATTGGAATTCAACCATTACTCACTGAGGCAAACAGCTCTGGTGCAAGCACATCTCACAGCCAAGCAGGGGATCATGGAGAATAGGGCAAGTTTCTAGAACCAGGGGAAACCCAAGAGAGGCTCACATGGAGCCGGCAGCTTGCACAAGAGAGGCTGACTCAGCACAGGACAGAGCCAGGAGCCCCCTGGGGAGCATGAGCCTGAATCTGAAGACATCCCACTCAGCTGGAAGCTGGCTAATGTCCTAGGCTTCAAGGAGGGCAAGAAGGAGGACCCTGAAAACTGCAGGTCTGTCAGGTTCTGCCAGAGAGCGGCACCACAGAATGTGTGGTGGCAAGCTGAATATAACTGTGACTCATATCAGTGACTTGTACCCGCGAGCCCTGGCAGTCAGGAGGTCAAACACATCCTGGGAGGGTGTCAGGCACAGCATCGCCAGCCAACCAAGGGAGGGGATTGTTCCACTCTGCTCTGCGCTGGTGGGCCTCACCTCAAGTGCTGTGGGCAGTTTTGGGTGCCAAGAAGGACATCAAACTATTACATTTTTTCCAGGGGAATGGGACCCAGATTGTGAATGGCACAAAGAGCAAGACTTAGGAGGAGGAGCTCAAGTGGCTTGTTTGCTCAGCCTACAGAAGGGAAGAGTGAGGGGAGACTTCATAGAGGTCTATAGCTTCCTTACGAGGTGAAGAGGAGGGGCAGGACCTTTTATCTTCTTTCTGGTGACCAGTAATAGACCAATAATGGGAACACTACAAAGCTGTGTCAGGGGACGTTTAGGTTGCATATTAGGAAAAGATTATTCACCCAGAGTGTGACAGGGCACTGAAGCAGCTTCCCCACCACATCAAGCCTGCCAGAGTTCAAGTGTTTGGTCAATGCTGTCAGGCATATGGTGTTATTCTTGGGATGTCCTGTGCAGGGCCAGGAGTTGGACTTGATGATTCTTGTGGGTCCCTTCCAATTCAGAATATTGTATGATTTTATGTTTCTATGAATAATGGATACATAACAGTTGTTAGGTTCCCTTCAGCTCTGAAATGTGGGAATTTTCATTTTTCTAGCATTTGTTAAAAATACTATTACTAAATACTAGGAAGGAAATCAGCCAAATTTAGCAGCTGAGAGTAAGCCCTCTGAAACATATCAGGCAAACATTTTGCAAGACTGATCATCTGCTCAATCTCCAGCACTACAGAAGCTGAAAGAGAGAGAGGAGAAACAACCTTCAGAGTAGACAACATTTGTTTTCAGTGTTCACTTGCAGCCCAGAAGTACCTTGTACTGTTGAATTTTACTCTGCTCTACAGGAAGGTCAAAGTACAGCTTTTGAACAACCCACACATCTGACTCTAAAATCAAGTTGTAAGGCAGCAAAAGCCCCAACTCTCCCATTTACATCCCTTGCCCATCCCTGGCCAGCAAGATTCATTGGAACAACATAGAAAATGAGCAATAGGAAATCTAATTGAGAAGGTGGATAATCAAGGCTCTCAGACCTTAGGTCCACATTGAGCAGCGGATTACCATGACAAAGGAACAGACACATCATCCTGGGAATATTGGACTTTCCATGGCTGAATACTCAGCCAGGCCATTGCCACTTGTCTGCTCTCTGCCTCTTGCATGTCTGGCTTCAGGAGTTAGATGGAGTGGCAACTCCCCTATGGATATGACTTAGTCAAGTCACTGGGACACATTCTAAAGTTGTGGTTTCTACTCCCCAGTGGAAACAGGACACTTTGAACATCCTTGGTTAAGGCTTTAGCCAAGTCTTCTGGGAAGAATTGTTTGGACAGTCCCTGTGGACTTGGCAAAAATAAAGAGCCTAGAAAATCTCATTCACACCAGAAGTTGATATCCTCCCCACATGACCTGACTCCTTCTAGCCATGGCAACAATTCCTTATTTGCACCGATACTCAGAATGCTTCCTTGTAGCACTGGTTCCAGTGTCCAGAGCATTATACAAAATGTCATCACCAGCACCTGTGGGCAGCAGGTGCCTGCCTAGAGAAGAAGACTGCGTTGGTCAGAGTTACAGCTGAGGGACCTCATGATGTGTGTTGTACTCACAGCAGAGGCAGACACCTCACAGGAACAGATTAGAATATCTCTGAGACGGTCCCAAGCCCTTGCTGTTGGGAGAGAAGGAAAAATGTCAAAGCAGAGCAGATTGGATCTCCCTCTGCAGATCTTCTGCAGAATCTGCATCTGCCAACTTAATTTGACAGGATGCTTCCAGGATTGAAAATTTAATCAAAGCAATATTTCAATTGAGCAGCTGAAAACATTAAAATTTTTGGAGAACCAGTGTGAGAGGTTCCAAGGCTCCCTGTCTACCCTACGCCATCTCCATGGTCCCTTGTGAGTTCCACTGGCAGAGCTGTTTCTGGGGCTCAATTTAAAACAGTTTGGTGAAACAGTCCAGGATGCAACTTGTTTACTTTCTATGGAGATTCACATATGACCTGGGTCATTTTACTGGTACCGCTTACAGGAAGCACATCCACACAATGGGAGACACAGTGAACTCTGAGGACTAGAAGAGTATGGATCTAGCCACTGGGGAGACTGTAACCTGGAGCAAGAGGGGAGGTAGGATGGACTGGTCTACCCAAGACCTTCCTCTGGCTCTCTTTTCAATGATATGTTTCCCATCACCATTATTTTGACATCCTCTGGCAGGAACAGAGTTCAAGAAGCACTCTATCAAGGAAATCCAATTTACCATCATCATTATTCTTACTTTTCTCAAGGACTGTGAGAAGTAGAAGCCGAGACCTCTTCTCTGTATTTATATATATTTATTTATTTATATTCTCTGTTTGCTGGGCCATAACTTTTATCTGCTCCCTGGGTACATGCATATGTAAATGTGTGCAGAAGCATAAACTACAGCTGGTGGTGCATTCCCTCAGCAAGGCTGAGCTTTTCCTTATGTTGTATAGACTCTTGACTTTGTACCCCGTCAGTGTTCACCTGCATCACACTTAGGTTCATTTCTGAGGGCAGGCAAAGCAGGCAGCTCTCTCACCATAGCAAGAAAGCAGAGGTAGTGGAAGCACGTCATTTGATGACGTGCTTGAGCAATTAATTAGGTTACCTGGTATTTTATTGGGAACTTTGGAATACTTGGGCCTGGAGAGAATCCCTCTTCCAGGATTTGCAGTGGCTGGACCTCAGCTGGTCCAGTACAAGGTCACTGCCTTCACTGGCAGTAGGTGATGCGGAGAAAGCCAGAGGAAAGAGCCTGGCCCTCCTGTTCCAAGGGAGCTGCTTTGAAACTGAAACCATAGCGCTGATCCCTGCTCATGCCGCACCACAGCTCACACAAGCACATCTCTGCCAGCCTTCTACCACTACTGTGGCCTTGCTTAAGCAATTACCAGACATGGTTTGACCCTGATCACTGCCTCTGGACCCAATCCTGACCCAAACTTCACATTCCACATTCTGGCTCCTTGCTGGTTTTACAGCTGCTCTTACCTGCCTGTTTTACTGCCCCTGGCTCTTGAGAATCAGTTGGCTCTCACTCAGCTCTGGCACATCCAACATGATTTTGGCTCTGCCCCACATCTCCTCTTCTGGTCAGGACCATACAGCAGAAAGCCAATGATTTCCACACCCTACTAAAAGCAAAATCTACTACAATGCACATTTTCTTACAAAATACTACACAAATGGTTTTATGTGTGCATCAGGCAATATTTTACTGAACAGGAAAAAAAAGAGTGGAACAAGATTTTTTTGGACCCTGAAAAACACAAGTACAACAGAAGGATGCTGGTAAGCATTTCCACTGTATGCTGGACCCCACTCACATGCACCCACACCTGCATCAATATGGGAATGACCCACTTTCAGCATAACAGGGTTAGTGTGGTGGTGATGTAATGCTCTTGGCTTAATGTCCCAGGCATCTGAAATTTAGTTCCCAACCATTTCTTCTTCTCTTTATCCAAGAGGATATGTATATGCCTTTCCTGGAGCAGTAAGTGCATGAATGTACCAGGATAAGCATTTAGAAAGAGTCAGGACCACATGAAAGGATCGGCAGCATATCCTCCCTGTGGCACTGGGCCAAGGTTACTGCCTGTCAGTGGGAAAGACAACCAGAAGGTCAGCAAAAGAACCACAGAACCAAACCAAAACACGTCAAAAAGGGAAAACTACCCAAGAAAATATTGGGCCATGAAAAGAAAACCAAACTTACAATGAAGAGCTCTTTTCCTCTTACCACCCCAAGCACGAAGCCCCAGGGGTTTAGTGTTTCCCTCCCCATAACACAAACCAGGCCTCCGTGCTGGGAGCCCACGCAGCTGCTGCTCCAGAGGAGCTGGTGACTCAGGGATGTGCACAAATGCTTATGCCCTGATTGTTTTGGAACGAAGCAGACACAAAATGTGAATAAAAGCAAACAGCTATCTGGCCACAGAAATGGTGTTCACAGGAGTGTCTTGGGAGCTGTACTGGGAAATGTGGGCTATGTACAGCACTGTCAGGGTCCTGCAACACCATGCATATGGTTACACCACATGTGCCCCAAATAGCAGGACCAGTGTACTCCGTGCTCCATGTGCTGGTTCACTCACACAACCACAGGGAAAGGAGTTTCAGGAGACAGGGCTCAGGATACAAGTTTGGAGCTCTGGGTCCAGGGCTAAACTGGGCTAAATCAGTAGCAATGCAAGCCTGCTGGACAGGTGGAAAGAAAGAAGACCCAATACAATGTTTGCCTGGAACCTCACACAGCTCTCTCTAGCTGTAATATTTGTCAAAAACCATGTCAGAGATATCTGCAGCTCCATCTGCCAGTAGTGAGGATGACATTGTACAGAGGAAGACTAAGGAGAGCTCCACTGGTCCAGTGGGAGTAAAAGCTTCCTCCAAAATGCACTAAAATTGTATTTCTTTCATTCTCTACTCATAAATGAGATTTTCAAGACAAAGGTTTTAAGACAGATCTTTTCCACAGAACACCTCATTGAAAATAAGCAAAAAAGGTAAAGCATAAAAGTTTAAAAAATTAAACTAGCTCTCAGGAATAGTTAAAAGGTTGTTTCACTTCTAGTTCCATGAGATACTCATGGTGATGTGGTCAATCATTACCTCAGTGATGCAATTGTGTCATTTCCATGCTATGAAATGAGTATCTTTGCTTCCTTCAGTGCGGGAAAACCTTTACTGGCAGATCAGCATGAACGGGGGATGCAGAAAAGGGTTTCCCACTGACTCAACAAGCCTCAGAGCTGCCCAACAGGTGCTTAGAAATCTCCACTGGAAATGCTTTCTTGTCACAAGGTGCAGCACACAGAATCCATTACAGGTCTAGGAGGGAGAATGATCTGTGCATAATCCAACCTCACAAGCACAAGGACCTGCTGATATGGTTCATGTATGTCTTTACCTTGCACAGATAGCAAGTCATCCCCTGAAGCTGAGCTTTAGGTTGTTATTGGCAAAAAAGGGGGAAGACAAAATAGAGCAGACCAGAAGATTCTGGTGATGGGAGTACTCTTGAGATTATCAGAGTTTGCACTGACTTTTCCTCAGTCTCATTAGTGGGCAGAGGGAAGATAGAGAAGCCAGAACTGGACTGCAGACACCTTTGCCTGAACACCACAAGGCAGTGAAGACCATAACATCATTTGAGGAACAATTTTGTAAAGTGTAATTTATTATACACACACACAGTGTTTTTGAAGTCAGATTTACCCCAAAGGTCTATGTCTATACAGGGCCACATATTTTTTTAACCCTATTATCTCTCCTGGGGAGAACTGGAACAGAAAGACGTTCAAACGTTCTATTAACAAGTGTGTGGCTTTCCTGGGACAGCCATTGTGCAAAGGCCAACATCCTTAGAAGAAAGGGGTTAAAACCTCTGTTGTGGAATCAGAGTTTACAGGTGCCGTGAGCTGTCAAAGGACAGACCTCAATCTGGGTGTTTTAACTCTCACAACTGGAGTTTTTCAACTCTACTCTCACAACCTTTTTTCCTTGGTGGTTTTTCTTTTGGTTGGTTAGTTGGTTGGTGGATTGGTTGGTTGGTTGGTGGGTTGGTTGGTTGGTTGGTGGGTTGGTTGGTGGGTTGGTTGATTGGTTGGTCGGTTGGTTAGTTGGTGGGTGGGCTTTCTTCCCCTTAAGGAGATAAGCAGGCTGCGTTCTCTCTCGCAGAGCAAGAGAAGCTGTGCGTCGCCGTACCCCTCCAGCCTAAGGCATCCCTAGGGACAGCAGGAGCGCTCGGGGCGCTGCTCGGGCTCTGCTCGGGGCAGCGGCACGGCCCGGGCGCTCCGGGCTCGGCGGGCGGAGCGGGGGCTCCGGGGCGGGGCGGGCGGCGCTCGGATCTCCCCCTGCGCCGGGGAGGATGCGGAGAAGAGGCCGCTGCCGCTTCCCTTCCCGAGAGCCTGCGAGCCGAATTTCCCGGGGTGTGTACGGTCAGCAATAAAAAGAGAAACGCGCGGTCCAAGTTAATTTTCCACCCCCGAAAGGAAATGCTGCTTCCTGTATTATGCAAGGCTGGTGCCAACAACACTGACACAGGAGTCTATTGTCCTTTTCACAAAGCCGTGGTGGGGAAGGGCGCCTGAGAAAATAGTCCTTTTGCAACAGCAAGGAGCTTTTGATCTTGGGGGGGTGGGTGGGGGCGGGAGGGTTGTGGGGAGAAAAGCGGGTGCGGCCGGGAGCTGGGAGGGATGCGGCGGCGGAGCAGGGTACCGAGATGTCGTTCGCTGTCCCTCCAGCCCCGCTCAGGATGCGCAGAAGTGCCTGCAAATGTCTTTCCTCTTCCATGCAAAGCGATCACACGCTTCGGCCCCGCTTCCGATGTGTGCAAGCCGGAACAAAGACACCAGGGATTAGGAGAGTCTTCCTCCTCCTCCTCCCCCTCACTTAACCCCTCGGTCTAATGTAGATTACAGAGGCTCGGTCACCGGGCAGGAGCCCAGTGCTTTCCCCGTTAGTGCCTCGGCCGCTCGGCGGTACCGGCGCTCCCGGTGTGCCCCGGGCGGTGCCGGCGCTCCCGGTACGAGCTCCTCCCGGGGGTCCGGGCGCTGCCAGCCGCGGGGCTCCGGCGGGGCTGGATGGGCGGGACGGGCGGGCTGCCGCTCCGCGCCCACCTGGGCGCAGGGGACACGGCGCTCGCGCCAGCTGCAGGTCCCAGCAGCTTCTCAGCAGGAAAAGATAAGTAACATCTGAGGAAGAGCCACGGTGTTTCCAAAAGCAGTTTGGGACACTTTCCTGTCCCAATGCTTTCCTGTCACAGGCTTTAAAAATATCGTGGCTTGCTTTCCCTTAAGTAACTAATAAAGGCATCTTTTTCCTATTCTAGAGAGGTCATGTCAGTCCAAAAGAGGGGGTACATAGATTCTTTTGGATATACGTATAGACTCAATGTTGCTGATGCTATCCCTTGTTAAACAATTCTTAAAGAGTTAATCTCTCCTTAAGAGAGGGTTTGAAAGAACAATTCTTTTTCTTAAAATAGTTCTTATAAACTTTCTTATTAGCTCTTATTAAAGGCGAGTTCCTGCCTTTCTTAATGGGATACAAAACCAATTTGCAAGGGAAGTCCATGTCCAGTAAGAGCAGCAGGGTCAGTGTCTCGCTTTGAGTGTTTTCTGGCATCTGGCTGCCTGCAGGATGGAATCACTTTGGCCCACTACAGACTGACAGTGGCTCATTATGAGAAAATGCAAATAATTTTCTTTAAATGTACCTGCTTGCAATTAAAAAGAAAACATAATGTTCCTCTTCACACATGTAGATGGGCTGAGTTAAAGGAATTTTTGGGAAAGAGGGTATGAGGAATCTTCAAGAATTATTCAGAAATTTTTCTGTATAAAAATAGAATGGGATTTCCTATGTACAAAGAGCAAAGTCCTTTAAAAAATCGAAACAAACTAAAAAACAAACAAACAAAAAAAGAACACCAAAAAAACTCCAAAAGGCAAAAAGAAATAAAGAAACAAAAGGCAAATTAAAAAAAAAAAAAAGCCCAAACAAACGAAGAAAACCCAAAAGAACACAACAAAAAAGATCCCAACCAAACCAAAAACCCCCACCAAACCTAAATGGTACCCATTTTCTGTGTCTCCTTCGTTGCGAAAGCACAACAGAACAAAAATCCCAAGGTAAAACAGATCATCCTGGTTTCCAGTAGCTTGCAAGGTGCTCACGGCTGAGAACAGCTAGTTGTGAAAGGTGCTGAATGTCACTGGTGGTCTTGCAACCCTACAGCTCTATTCATTTACACACTCCCTTGCCCTCTTCACAAGGACACAGGTTTGGGGTTTGTTACACACGGTTTGCAGCACCGTGTCCAACTCTAGTCCGTGGTCTTTAGCTCCCGTCTAAGGTGAGATAGTCAATTTTAACGCAGTCAGCATGCCGGCCCTCCCTGCTCCTTCCAGGCTTTCTGTAAAGGCCAGGAATGCCGCAGGCAGGAAAAGCTGCGCTTCTTCTGCCGGTGGCAGTGCCTGCCCTTCCCCCAGCCCTTAGATGTGGGCAATTCAAGTTTATCTCCCACCAACTCTGCCATAGACTTCTGTTATCTGGAAAAAGCCCCAGAGGCACAAATCCTTAAAGGCATTGAAGTGCCTAACTCCCATCAGAATGAGGGATGTATGTGTCTAAATACCGCTGATAATCTACAAAGTTGCTCACGATTTGTGTAACAGAGATCACGTAAGTACCCGCAGTCTGACACAGGCAAAGCGCTAAACTTTCTTTCATTACTGCTGCTGCTGTCGCTACTGCTGTTATTCAACATCTCTATCCTCTCAAGCCCAAGTCGGCAGTCAGGAGCCCACTGGGAGAAGGACCACAAGGAAAAAGGTTTCTGCTTACGAGATTTCACAGAGAAGAAACAGCTGAGGAAACGGCACAGAAGGACACAGAAGAGGAGGAGATTGCCATGAACACATGAGCACGTTACTACACCAGCCACCTTCTGCTTTCAAGGGGTTTTCAGGCTTGACCAAAGCAGTAAATTTGTAACCTTAAAAGTGTGTCGCTCCTGCCCCTTTGGTGGTGGCTGTTCACTGAGTATCAGAAAATGCCTATGGCAACATCTGTCACCAAGCCATGGAAAAAAAGTTAGCTGCCTGCTTGAGTCTCTGTTGGGAACAGGTTGGAAATGGGATGGATCATTTCCTTGCACTCACCCATGCCTGTATGCGTAGGATGTCGTCATGGCAAAACACAAAGTGTGCCTGTGATTTCAGAACCTTGGGAAATGGCCCGTCATCCGCTTTACACTGGACTTAGCCAGCAATGAAGTTAAGATGAAGTTTGAGAGATGGATGAGGCTTATTTAGAGAGGAAATAGGCACAGCCCTAAGGGATAGGACATACCAAATGAACACCTAAAAATAAACACTTTGTATTTTCTGTTCCCTGAAAGCTATTGTTGAAGTTGCCACAGAAATATTTCATAACTGTGAAACAGAAAAACACCCAAAATGTAATCTCCTCTCTACTTGGAATTTCTCAGAACAGTATTAACTTTTTACAAATTTCAGAGTGTTTGAAATTATCCTTGCATTCAGATGGGACAGATCCATAGCTGTTCATCATTAGTATGATTCAAAAAAATAAAAAAGCTGCTGTTAGTAACATATCTAATTCAAACACTTTAAAATATGATCCAGTTGAAGGTGTCAGCTTTGTGTTTGACTGCTCTGTAATGGGTAAATGTAATAAGTTCATATAAAAATGGAATTATGTGTCTAATTTCACACAGTATGAGTGACTGGGGCAGAAAATGTTTTGTCTTGGAGAAAAAAGAGACAAACATATTGTTCAAACCCTTTCACTGTGTAACAGGCTGCAGTGTTAGAAATGCACCACATGTGAGCAGAGGAACTACTGAAACCTGTTTTCCAGTGTAGTGTGAGGCTCCTGTGTTTGAGAAAGTCTGGGCTCTGCTCCATGCCTTTCCCATGGCATTTAAATGCCCGAGTGAGCTCAGGGACATGCTGCTGACAAAATGACCGTGAATTCACACTAAAGACTTTCCCTCTATTGTTTCTCATTTGGGTTCTCTCCACCTAGCCCTTATTTTCATGAAAACTTCAGGAATATAATTACCTTTAAAGCCTATTGCTTTGTATCAGTTTTAATTCAAACCAATGGATTCCAAAGTAAGAAGAAACTTTTTGTAGAGGTAGAAACCATGTAGGTATTCGTGTTGTTCATACAACTCTCATCTCTTTAAAAACAATGCTAATTGCTTGGATTGTTTGCTGTCACAGAACCCTATTCCCCTACTTTAGAGAATTTCTTCCAGTTGCCAGCCTAAGTTAATTCCTGCTGAGATTACAGTTTCCTGGTTTCATGCTGACTTTCTCTTTCAAGCTTAACTGCTATTTACAGGTATTTATTCCTTGATAAATGCTTATGTCAGACACAGAATCAACTTTATATTTTTACTATAATTGACTCTTCTCACAGGACAGAAATGCCTCCATAGACATTCCCTACATCTATCTCAGTTTTAAATCGGTTTGGTCAAACATGCAAAAACACCATGCTTTTTTCATGGCATTTTCACACTGATGGGTCATGACAACTCTGAGATTCTGAATACATCTTTTTACATTTTTTTCCCTATGCCATTGCCAATGTATGATTGCCAAACTTATAGCAGAAATTTCTGAGGAATTTCCTCAGAACATAAGTCAATGTCCTTTTCTGCTTCCTGGTTTTATGAAGTTGTGATTGACTCACACGTTGACTCACAGACCATCGTAAGTTATTTTAAGCATTATGTACAAAAATATTAAATGTTGAAAGTTGGTTTTATTGGGGATTTTCTGCTATCTCACACATTTATACAGATAACTTTGTAATGTGAGAGTGGCAAATATAGGAAATGAAATCTAGATCTGGTCAAGGAAAGAAATAAGGGCTTTCTGCAGACAAGAAAATTGCAAGATAAACCAAAACAAAACATACGGTTGTTCCAGGAGATGAACCCTAAAAATGAAGCTAGAAGAGTCTTTCCACCACCAAAACTGCCTACTTTTTCAAAAGATGGCTGCACAACAACAACAAAAAAAAAAACAAAAAAAAACGCAAGGTGCTTGCAAAAATCCAGTCTATTTAAAAACAAATAGGACGATCTGAAAGTGAATGCTTTCATTTGTGCTTCATAAGAAATGTACCTGTTTGTATTTCTGTCTCTCATCTAAGGTAAGGATCCTGAAGCTATTTCAAAAAAGCAACAGACGACCTTTCACAACATTTTGAAAATGAGAAACATACTCATTTCTGAACCAGTCTACTTCTCCACAGTGACCACATGTACTGAGGGCACGAAAAGCCTTTGCCAGCTCTGTCTGACCAGGACAAAGTGCTCCTTGAAGAACCATCATGAAATAATCAGCCCTGCCGAGGAGATGAATTATCAGCTACTCCTTTGTGTTCCTTAAGCAACCTTACCACTTTGGCCCCCACACAGGGCCAAACACAGGTGTCTAATCCTACCTGTAGTAAGCTGTGGCACGTGAGCTGTCCATCCTGAGATGAATGGCTCCAGTGAGCCCAGGCCTCTCAGGAGCAATGGCCAGAATCCAAAAGGGATTCCCTGGGGTGTGTACAATGACCAGATGCCAATGTTTGGACAACTGAGCTCTCCCTCAGGCTTCCTTTTAAGCATGTCTCAGATATTTCTATCTTCTTTTCTAGCCAACACATTGCTGAATGGTTAATATCTAGTATTTTCTAAGGAATTTACTTGCAAGGGCATTGAGGCCTAGATTTAATCTAAGTCCTTGTAATTGATGTTTTCTACTGTCTGCAGACCTCTGAAAGCCTGGAGTGAGCCAGCAGAAATCACAAGGCACATGGACCAAAGTGGGCACCCAACCTTAACTGCACCAAAGGATGCAGACAAACCTCAACTCCTCCTGGTAGTGTTGTTAACCTTTGAAGTGGAAATACTAAGGAGATGGATGAGTTGAGTTGACCGAATAAAGCCAGCCTAGATCTGGAAACAGTACAGTCAAGTTTGGTTGGTGTTATTTCTGAGCTAAAACACCCTGCTGGAAAGTGCTCCATGGCCTGGTTTCCACAAGGAGGCTCTACCTTCTGGGTGCTTTTGTCTTGTGGAGGTATAATCTTTTTTTTTTTTTCCTTAGGATGTTTTCCTAGGAAAAGGTGGAATAGCAGTTAAGTTGGACAACCTTTAAGCTGCCCATTTCAGCAACCAAGTCTTGTTGAAGATGGTGAATGCAGTTGCTTCAGTGTTAACTGGAAACATACTTCCCAGGAGGTAGAAACACTGAAACATTTTCTGAGAAAATGCTTTGGTTTAAAAGCTCTGACAGTGGTTCTCTGGTCTTTCGTCTTTCTTTAGGGTGCTGAAAACCTTCTTCTGTCAGTTTATTATGCTGTCTTGCCAGGAAGATTTTTGGCAAGTATCCATTCCATGCCCACCTATTATTTTTCACAGTGAAGTAAACAACAATTCAAACCAGAAGTAGTAAGTAACTGATACTGATTTCTACTGCTAAAATCTAAATCAAACACAACTTCTACTTCCTTACATAAACCTTTGATGAAACTTCTTGTTATCATAGGAGCTTATCATAACACATAAGTTGTTCTCAAATATATTTATGTGGTGGTTGCCTAAATGCTGTCTTTAAACCTATAAGCTGAATGAGGAACTGCTGCTTTTTTTCTCCCCTTCCATATAGCACTCTGTTTCAGGCCTTGTCAGTGTTCAAAGAATGCCCAACCCTTTAGGCAAAAAAGACAGTCGCTAATGGGGTTGTTATAGTGATTTTCACTTAATTCAGTGAAAAGTTGGCTAAACTGCTTTTATATTTGCTTTCCCCTGATTCATTTGACTTGCCTGCCTGAGTGCAGAATGCTTGTGTTTTCCTGGCTCACATATGGAAATTGAAATTACTCTGTGGTTTACTGTTTCCAAGATCAAAATTAACCCACAAGAAGAAGCTTGAAGAATTGTGGATGAGGAGCTAATATTCCTTTTAAAAATTGAATCTCTGCTTCCTGTGTTTGCCAGCAGTTGTTTTCTTTATTGTGCTCTGGGTAGTACAGTAGAAGGCTTGTCTGCCTCTGAACAGTGTGTAGCACACGGTCAGATGCCACAGTCACTTTGGTCACATTTCTTTGCCATTGTGTTTACAACTTCCTTTTATTTCAGAGAACAGAGACTTAATGATGTTTCCTCACTGAAACCATCAGGACATTTAAGTATTTCCCCATAAGTTAATCCTCACCTGCACCTTTCTATTTTTTTTTCTTTTTGGCATCTTTCACTTCTATTGTGCTGGGAAACGTGACAGCATATAGTATAGTACACTGTTTCATTTTCACTTGGCACTCTTTTTAAGAGTGTTTTGTCTATAGTTTCATTCTGTTGGGTTCTATTTTTAATCATTTCCAAGGTCTCATTTTGTTTGGTGTGAATTTGCAAGCCAGAAGGCTGCTGATCTGAAAGTCCATTTCAGTTTTCTCTCCTTCACAAGTGACTACTTCTTCTTTGCTGACATTTTCCATATATTTCTTCTCTCTTCTTGCTAGTGCTTTGGTTTTTTACCTAATGGAGACTTTTAACTTTATCCAGAAGGGGTATTGCTTCCTTTTATTCTTTTCTCCTTTCACACTGTCCTTATATATCTAGACTTGAGTTATATGTGTTAGGAAATTGATAATTCTTATTGAAGCAGCTGAAAGAGACCTGGCATCTTCCTATCTTTTTGAAAGAAATAGAAGAACAAGAAAATTGAAATACAATTCTATAATTTAAAAAAGTCTGTCGTGGAACAGAAAATAGAGTGAGTCCTTGCCATCTGGCTTAAGTATCATAACTATAAATTTATCTTCTTTTCAATCTCTCTTTCTAGTTGCTGCAATTACAGAAGAAAAATGTCCAGGTCATAATTCACTTCAGCTTTTTAAATGTTGATGTTTTAAATATATAATCCTTTAAAATTGTTTTTAACAGCTTTATAGAGTAGTTTCTCAAAGCTATCACACAGACCATTTCCCAGAGCATACCAAAACATCACTTTGTACTTTTCTACTTTGTGTTTCCAGCTACTAATTAAAAAAAGAAAACATGAAGTGTGTTGACAGACAGCACTGGGCTTGGGCACAATGACATAGAAACAATAGTAACGTGATTGCTATAGAATTTGAAGCAGTCATTAACTAACCACAGGGAAAGAAAAATAACACTAGCACCAGAATCAAAGGATATAACAGGAGTTAATGTTGCAGAAACAGGAAAGATTTGAAAAATACTCCCATAAAAATCAACTGATTTGGTGATTTGACAACTAACATCAGGCAGACGAACCAACCCTTTGTCAGTATATTTTTCTAAGAAAAATGGAGATAATTTAAAATATTTTTCTTCTCCTCATAGTACTGGAAGCTGATGGAAACAACTAAGAAAGAAGTCATATTTTCCTATTCCAACCCCAAAATTTAATTTAACCCATTGCAGTTAGCAACACACCCCTAAGCACTATAAACAGAACTGTCAGAACAGGTTACCAACAGAGGACAAGAGAAAATTTAGAAAAATGATCACAATTTATACAAATGTGGACTATTTTAATGCCTACTTACTTCCAACCATTTATCTTTTCTTAATTTTTAAAAAATTATTTTTAAAATTCTTTTCTTTACTTTTAGAAAAAGCTCAAGAACAAAAGCTATACACCCCTTTCCAGACAAGAAAGACTGGAGTCATTCACAGACCCATGTTGCTGTTGAATCACCTCCCTTAACCAAGCCTGACTTTCTTATTCAACAGAATTTCATTCAGCCAGCCAGAATCAAAGCCATTATTGAAGGACAAAACACAACTCCTGTGTCTTATAACTAAAAGGAGGTTATGGCAAGCCCAGACTTCAGTAAATACAAAAGCTGATAACAAACTTACCTCACTGTCTCTATTGCAATGTCTCAAAGGCTGACTAAAGCCATGGATCTTTAAAGCAGTGGATCATAAAGTAATGCTGGATATTCCTCCATATGGGTCCATGGACTTTGGTGCAGGAGCTGGGAGAATAGTCACAGAGCAAAAGAAGTAGCCACATAGAGAAGAAAACAATCATAACATGGGCTCCTGTATCCCCGCAGGATCTTGTCAATAACCAAGCTAACCTATGTCAAAATGCTTATTCAGGAAAGAAACACACCTATCACAGCCAGAATTTCCACCACTGGAGTAGCGGTGAAGAAGGGCACCACTGGGCATCCTAATCATAAATGCCCAACAAAAATTAGGTGGATCTGGTTTTCAGAAAGCAGCAGGGTATGAAATTCAAGACTTCTGGAGACTGGCATGTAAGATGCCCACAAAATTAGGCAACAAAATCATCTCTGGCAATCGGTAAATGTAGTAGTTACTTCATCATTTCTTGAGTAGAAGCGACAGAGGAGCCAGAGATGACAGTACTATCAGGAGATGGGACTGCAATAGTGGGAAAGGCTGTAAACCACAGAGATATGGTGATGGCACAGAAACTGTTACACTAAGGAGGAAGAAACTTGAGAAGTATAAAAATTCCATCCCAGCCCACGCAGTAACAGTAGAATTGCCCTAACAATCCTGCCACTGAAAGTAGAAATTGCTTGATCTCAGACTTTCAGACCATTAACAGAATAAATAAAAGCAAAAGGTTACAAGAAATGAAAATGGAGTGTACAAGTTTTTTAAGGGAGCTTAGAGCTTTTGTTTCCCTTTGTATGCAGCTGTTGAACACACCATATGTAGCCTCACAGCCCTCAGCCACCGATGTCACAGTCAGTCTCCAGCCCTGCCCAATATCACAGTGAGATACAACCCAGCCCACTGAGTGCAGAAGTACCTTGCACCAAGCTCCACCTGCAGCTATCCCTCAGGACTAGCGAGATGTGGTCTTCTCTCCTGTAACATGCCTGCAAAAGAATGTTTCTTCAACCCTGATGAAACTCTTTCAATTTTGATTTCCCCCCACCACTCTGTTCTGCTGATCTGAAGGCAGGCCAAACACATTACATGCAAAAAGTACATTTCTGAGAGGAAATTGAGAAAAGTATGCTTAAAAATTTACAGTATCTTCTGCTGACCATTTTTGTGATTATATTGACTTTATTTTTTACTATTCGGTATGACCTCATTCCCCATTTCCTTTCACTCTAGATAATGTAACTTACTGTTCAAGATCTATCTGTCTATGATGATTTCATCTTTCTGTACACTCTGTAGTACATGTAAAATTGTGTGACATCTCTGTGAACACTCTGGCAAAAGTTTAGCAAATTTATCTTTATATTCCTTTTCCCATTGAAACTCATCCTTCCAAAGCCTTTCAGAGCAACAGCTCAATAGGGAGGTAGTAATATACAATTATTTGGAAAAAAAATTACCATCAAAATGTTGGTGTTTTTTCTGAACAGAAAGCAGAAACACAGTCTACTTAATAGCCTGATTGAGGGATTAATATGGAGTATATATTAGTCTTTCTGCTTGTGGACTCTTCAAGTCACTTATAAAGACTTATAAGCATTACACAGGATAAAAGTTTGTAGTGAGGTTTTTGTCTTAGCATCAATACACATTTCCTTCGTTCCAAAGGTGCCAAGAATTGACATTGTGAAATGAGGTTAATGGAAGGTACAAACATTCCTCCTTTGGAACAATAGGACATGGCTACCTGCTGGGTCGTCTGGTTTTAGGTATCTGTGGTTGAAGCAATTTTACATAGTGTATCTTTTGGGGTCAGAATGAAAAGAAGGTAAGCCTAAAGGAAGTGGGAACTGAAGTAAGAGGTAGGATATAGCCTCAGAATAAAAGAGATCAGCACAGCATATTTTTAGATGCTTGGGAATGGAGCTCAAAAAAAAAATAAAACTGAGCAATCAAGGACACTGCTTCCCCTTCCAATCACACACACACACTCTCTATATTGTATCTAATCACTTACAGTTATGGAGTCATTTCCTTAGGAGTTCTCAGGGAATCACGTTTGGATTCCAAAATGTGTAAGCAATGCATTAATTTGATACTATAGAAACTTGCATCGGAAATCCTTGATCAAAACACTCAGCACTACAAGCACAGTGTCATTCTTTCAGCCCCTTCAGCGTTTTCCACCTGGTATGTTTTTTAAGGATGCATATTAGCTTAGAAAATAAAGAGAACAGATATGAAATTATCTCTAAACTGATAATGAATCTTTGCATGACTTCATTGTCACATGAAATGTGACATGAAATGTATTTCAAGACAAATAAGAGGAATCTTGACTAATTTTATTGTTTCTGAGAAAAGGCCTGTAGAAGGAAGAGTGGGTGGCTGAATAAGATCCCACAAAGTATTCAGCATTTATGATGAAAAAACAAATGCAGTGACAAGTGAAATTAAAACTCAGTGTGTTATCACTGAGTCACACACTGAGAAGCACATCTGCTGACACAGAACATGGAAAATATCTCAAGCATATAGTATAATGACAAGACCTTACAGAAGCGGCAGACTTAAAATCATCACACATAAAGGGAAAAAAATCAGGTAACACCCACACGACCTGGCATTCATGCTGTCACTAGGACAGAAAGGAACAGAAAAAATATTAAGCCATTTGAAAAAAATCACTTATGGACTGAAGTGTAACAACCAGATATTTTATTTTGTTAGTAGTAATATCTGAAACTTCACCTTATTTGAAAAATCAGTATAGTTTTGAATGGCTGCCCTCTGTATGAGTGATAATCCAACTGTACATATGTTACAACAATACAGGCACTGCAGTAATATATACGGAGAAGTAATGATTGTTATTTCACTCTTAAAAGTCACTATGCCCTGGGGCACAATTAACAGGCAATAAATTCCTACATGCTACTGAAGTTCAGAGATTAGTGTTTGCCTGTCAAAGCATGGAAACACATTTACACCTAATAAAAAGGGACTAATTAGCTGTTTAAATAATAGGAAATGTCAGTCAGAGGCCACAAAAGGCTATGAACAATAACTAAACCCACCCCCAAAAAACTGACACGTGTGTTTACAGACAAATATAAAGCATTCAAAAGAGCCTTAAATGTTTGCCAAGTCATCCAAAAAAGAAGGAACTTTATTTAAATAGTGAAAGCAAAAGTTAGTGCTAGAAACTCACTGGAGTAGGGCATGTGTCACTCCAGCCTGTGCACTCCTTCACAGATTGATCTAGGAAAATTTTGTACACACTGGACAGGAATTCAGTGAGAGCTTGGAGTGTTAGAGATCATTAGAATTTGTTTTGGCCTTGTCTGGCCATGGGATTACAGGTGAATCGAAGAGCATGTCTGAACTCCAGGCCAGGAAACTCTATTTGATAGTGGTCAAGGGTGAAAAACTGGATCCTAACTACTGCTGATGTTGAATTTGTACATCCAGATATCCGATTAGATTTTTTAGGCACACTATAAATACTATTCTGTTAGCTTTAACAACTTCAAGTGTTCTCTCTTTTTTTCCTATTTTTCTTTAGCTTTAAATGTCAGAGAGGTCAAAGTGGTCATTAACCAGCAACTACATAAAGAGACTAATAGCATAAATTCTGATTGATTTCATGGTTTGGTCTTCTACACAGTGCTTCTAATCTGATAAAATGAAGCTATATCACTCAAACTTGAACCGACACTATGAAGACATTCCTTTTTTGCTGGTGTGAATCTCCAAATGTAAAACAGGTGCACCACAAATTCATTTTTGTCTGAGATATTTGAGTTTGCCAAATTCAACTGAGCACATCCCCTTACCCAAGGCATTCAGCACCTTGGTGAGAAAAATTTGTGGCACAGTGGAGGCACTTGAAAGGCATACATATTAAACTAATGTGTTGCATAAAGCAGTGACAAACTAATGCATAAATCATCAAATTCAGTTTTGAAACTAAAAAGAATTTTGAATCAAAGTTCAAAGGCAGTCAGTATTTGATGAATTTGTGGATCTTTCCCAGTCTGATTTTCTCCTTGCTTATGGAAGGAGTCAGCCTTCAGGCAAAGAACAGAAATGATCTCACATGGTTATAAATAAATGCAGAACCTGCTTAGTGTTTGCAATTTGTGCCCTCTCCTCCATGGTGCTTGCTCTGCGTCAGTATTGCTGTGCAGCACTGAACAAGAGCTGCATCACAAAGAGCACAGCCAGCAGACTGAGCAGAGTGGTGTCCCCTCTGGTCAGTGTGAGAGAAATCTGTATGGAGATCCTCAGTACGAGAAGGACAAGCTAGAGCAAGACCGGTAGAAAGGCTACCAAAATGTTTAAGGGGGGTGAGTACATGACATGAGAATGAGAGAACTGGGTTCACTCAGCTTAGAGAACAGCAGCCAAAGGAGAGATCTGATTCCTGTCCACAACTAATTAATGGGTGGTTAGAGAAAACAGATCCTTCTCAGAGAGAAAAGCTGCAGCTGGGGAGCTGTTATTAGATGTAAGGGGAAAATCTTCCTAATGAGGTGCCTAGGTGGGAGAAGAGGCTGCAGCAGAATCCTCATCCTCAAAGGTACTCGAGGCCCTGACCTACACAGCGTAACTTCAAAGCTCACTCCATTTGGAGTGAGGGAGAGGGCTTAGGCCAGATGAGGTCCTAAGATCCCTTCAACTGGAATTGTTATATGATTATATGATTTACAGGCTCATGAGAGAAACACATGCTGAAATCCAATTTAGTTTTAGTAGCATTTAAGTTTGTGTTTGAATTATTGCTGAAGCAGAATCAAGAGGGAAATAGAGCTGCAGGACATAGACAAATACAGTGCCAATACAAAGGTTCCAAATAGTTTGAAAATGGGGTGTTCTGTCTAGCCTGCCAAAGAGATCATTTGTCATTTCCAACATTTGTAACAGGCTTTTTTGATTTGGGGCAAATATCTTAATCTCACTATATGTCAGCTGCTGATTGATTAAGTAAAAGGATAAATCTGTTAATACTTAGATATTTGTGTGAATCCTTAATAAAACCTAAAGAAAGTGCACCAGTGGATTCCAACAGGTCAAAGGAGAGGATGCATCTCCTTAAGTCCTGAATAATTTATATTTCTGTAAGACAAGAGCATCATGGACAGCAAAGCTGGTAGGTTTAGCTCCAGGAATCTATCATGTAGACATCTGGATTTGGTTATTACAGTCTCACCCAGGAAGATATGATGCAAAACTTCTTCTTCAAGCCTTCAAATGTAGCATTAATCAGAAGAGAATAAAAAGTAGGATGGATCTTTCTTTTCCTCAGGATCTTAATAATTGCACTTGGTGATGAGTTTTTTTGGCACCGTTGCCAATAATACATCGACAAAACCACGCTGCAATCTCTGTATTAAAAATCTAGATCATTAAAGTGACACAGCTGTCCCAATGACTTCCAGGAAATAAACTTCCGGATGAAAAAAAAAAGGTTCCAATTAAACTTGGGTTAAATATGAATGATTCTTGGGAAAAAATATTTCTGGAACTGTCCTAAGAAAAGTACATTGACTGCTTACAAACACAGAGATCTTTGCAAGTTCTTTAAAGCAGCAGCAACCTCATTGCACTGCACTCTTTGAATGCCATGATCACCACAAGAATGAGCCATGACTTCTTCCATGTAACGCTTAGTAGACACTACACACTATATTTCCAAGTAGTGGTCTGCCTGCCTGCATTCTCCACAAGTCCCAATGTGATTATTTTCCCACATGAGTCAGTAGGTGAAGCAATATAACAGAAACAAAAGTGAAACTACTCAGAAGCCTGTGTTCAGTAAAAGAAAAAATCTATCTTGGAATGAAATTCTTCTCCCAACAATTTTATCATTGATATGGTAAGGAGTTGTCTCAAAAGTAAATTAATCTACCAATTTACCTGCTGCCAAGATTAGTTTCCTAACCATGCTTCTAGAATATCTCTTCTCAGCTGTCTCTACTGATACCTTCCACTTTGACATTCTTCCTGGAATTGTAGTTAGCCTGACTTAATTTAGTTAGCTAAAGATGATTATAGAATCATTAGGCATGAAAGGACCTTTAAGATCATTGAGTCCCACCATTACCCCAGCATTGCCAACTGTATCACATCTCCAAGTGCCACACCAACACATTTTTGTAATACTTCCAGGGATAGTGACTCTACCACTTCCCTAGGGCAACCCCTTTCAGAGTTTGGCAATCCTTTCAGTGAAGAAATTTTTCCTAATATTCAATCTAAACCTCCCTGGCCAACTTGAGGCCATTTCCTCTTATCTTGTCACTTGTTATGTCGGAGAAGAGACTGACCCCAACCTGGCTGGATCTTCCTTTCAGGCATTTGTAGAGAGCAATAAGTTCTCCCCTGAGCCTCCTTGTTTCCAGGCTAACACCCCCAGCTCCCCTAGCTGCTCCTCACAGGACTTGTGTTCTAGACTTTTCCCCAGCTCCGTTGCCCTTCTCTGGATATTCTCCAGCCCCTCAATGCCCTCCTTGCAGTGAGGGCCCAGAACTGAACACAGTATTCAAGGTGTGGCGTCACCAATGCCAAGGACAGGGGACCATCACTGCCCTGGTCCTGCTGGCCACATTAGTGCTGACACAAGCCAATCATTGGCCTTCTTGGCCACCTGGGCACAGCTGGCTCATGTTCAGCTGCCATTGACCAGCATTCCCATTTCCTTTTCCACTGGGCAGCTTTCCAGCCACTGCCCTCAGTCTGTAGCACCGCCTGGGGTTGTGACCCAAGGGCAGGACCAAGTGCTTGGTCTAGTTGAACCTCATACAATTGGCCTTGGCTCATCAACCCAGCCTGTCCAGAGCCCTCTGCAGAGCCTTCCTACCCATGATACCACAGACGGACTTACACTTGCAAGCATGTGTCCGAATTCCCAAGGGCATTTTAAATCCTCAGCTATGATACAAAAAATTAAAGGTTGCAGGGCTGGTCTATAAGCTCCATCTCTTGACTTTTCTTAAGCTTGAAGGATAGCCTTCTTACAGTAAAAATTATATTTTCATTCTCTCTATGTACATTACCTAGTAGACTGTGACCCTTGTCCTATATTGTGATGCCTGCATATTTTACACAAAGAGAAATAACTAATATTGATAAACAACATTTTTTAACTTTTTGTAACTAGCAGAAAACCTGCATGGAAAGAAAATGCCCTCTAGCTTAAGAAACCAGCAAAATCTCTGTATTCATAGATAAGTAAAATCCTAAGCATAAAATGATCACAATCCACTGCCATTGCTTGCAGAACTTAATGACCAGACGTGATTCAAATTCTTAAACTCCATACTGATTGGCTCTTGGGAAAATCATAAGGTAGATTCAAGCAGGTAAGAAAAGAAAATATATAACTGCAACTTTTCACCAGATTCTGAGTTTCTACAAGATCTTGGGCAAACCCAGTGTGCTGAAGTGTGTGAAGCATGTGGGATTTCTGATGCCACTGCCTGGTTTCCTCTTCCTTGAGAACAATGGTATGAATGGGACTGGGAGGGCAGGAGAGCATCCAGCACTGGAGGACATCTATTCACTCTGCTCCAGCCAGAGGCCTGTCAGCATTTCCACTGTTTCACACGAGTCCCAGCTTCAGACAGGGATGACTTCATTTTAACCACTTTTCTCACATTTAAAAAAGTCAAAATTAGTCAAAACAAAAACAGCAACCATGTGTGCTCAGGGATGTGAGCGGAGAAATAAGGATAAACAAATCTGCTCTCTTGGATATCCTACCAGCAGTTCGTCTCAGCATGATCCTTAAAAACAGCAGGGTGCCTAGCCTCAGCTTTTATCAAATAACATTTATAGGACACCCCACATTCCGCAACAGTGGACCACAAAGAATCAACAGGGAATGAAGAGGCTGTCTTTATTCTTGAAATGTTAGGGTCCAGCTTACTCAAAAAAACCCCCATGATCTATTTTATTTTGTTTTCTTGTGCTTTATATCATGAGAAAGAATGGATGAGCAGTGACCCACACAGGCTAACTTATGAAAAATTATGGTTCATCTCACAGGCATGTTTATGAAAACAACTGTGTGTAAGGACAAATACCCCTCAAAATCAGTTCTGCATCTGCACGGACACAAGAAAGTAGCTATAAAGTCTGTTTTACAGGAATGTCATCTCTTCAGCGTAGGAAGAGGGAATGCATGCTCTAGCATGTCCAGACAGATGTGTCCAGGGCTGTTGTCCCTAGACAGCAGAGGATATATGGCCTTTAAAGAGGACAAAGTTTGGCTTTGCTATAAAAGAACAAGCCACTTCCTGGAGAGGAAGATACAATGATTTTTTAGGAAAATGCAGACACATTGTGAGCTCCAAGGAACAGTTATCTAGAGAGGAAGGAAGAGGCTATGGAGTGAGGACTAAACATTACCTACCTACAAACTCTGTAATTAAGGCTCATAGCCTGTTATAAATGACTTTTTGTACAATCTTCACCTAGATGACAAGGAGAAAATACTTTATGTCTTTATTGGTTTTTTTTCTTCTGCTTCTTTTGTGCTTGAAAAGATCAACCAACTTTTAAAGTACGCCTGTAATACGGATTTCACTGCTAGTAAGAAGGAAGGCCAAAGTGGAGTATGCATTGCAAGAGAAGAAAAAGGCTCAGTGCTCAGGAAAAGATAAAGAAAGCAAGAAGATATAGAGAAAACTTGATAATGCATGCCATGTCTCCATACTTAGACACTGACTCCCTGGACTTTCAAAGTTTCAAGGAAAATCTGGCACTGTTGTGTTCACAGAATTCATGCAGAAAATAGGAAATGTTTTCCAAAAATTTAATAACATAATTCGCAAAGTCAGCAAGTTATGTTTTACTACAGGAAAATTAGGAAAAGCAAGAAAAATATGTGAGTGGGAGACAATGGAAAACTGTTATTTAGCTTTCTTGTTTCAGTAAGTAAGCACATAACATCCTTCCTTTGGCTACAAGACAGGCTATGTTTTCTTAATATTTTATTGTGAATAAACACAGATGGAGGTTCAAGGAGTTCTATTCCAAAATTATTGCTGTGGCTTTTAACTTCTGAATTAATGTATTGGGTTGAGTTTCTTTATTAATAATTTTTCAAATTATAGAACTATTTTAGCAGTATTACAAAGGCTAATGTATTATCATAATTCATTAGCTTGTGGTTTTAAATGCTAGGAAAGGAAGTGGGGGATAGGACAGATGTCAAATCCTTTGAACAGAGAAATAATCCTGAAATCTACTCTTCTCTTTCTTATCGCCTAACATTCACATCTTATTATGTTCAAATATGCCAGACAGTAGTTAATAATAGATAAGCATATCTAGAATGAGGGCCAAACACATCACTTCATGCTCTTTATCTCTGTAATCTTCCTTCAGAGGAATTCTCTCCTTCTGGAATTTGGGGCAACTTTTCGGGAAACCACAATGATACCAAACTCAGTAAGTTATCAGTCCTTACAACATGCGTGAGTTGCCACTGGAAGCAGAGCAGATGAAGATATCAACTGACAGCAGATTTTTTCCCATGATATCTGTCATTAGACTAAAGAAAATATGAGCTCATGGCATATTAGATATGAAATGAGGAATGAATAATTTCACAAGCTTACAGGAAAACTGCCAGAAAAAACCATTGGGAAATGTGGCATTGAAGCAGAATAGTACATTATTGCATTAGCCTCTCACTGCCAGACTAGTAAGAAGCTATCTGAGATCCCAGAATCACAGAATCAATTAGGTTAGAAAAGACCTTAGAGATCACCAAGTCCAGCCTTTGACCGAACACCACCTTGTCAACCAGACCATGGCACTGAGTGCCACAGCCAGTCTGCCCTTAAACATCTCCAGGGATAGTGACTCCACCATCTCCCTGGGCAGCCCAGGCTAAATAATATAATTTATCCATTAATTATTTAATTAATAATTAAATAATAATGCCTTCCATCCCCCTATGGATGAATTGGTGGGTTCCAGTTTGGAGACCTTCAGGAACGTGTCTCGAAGAATGAGTATCTATTTCAGTCTGTCTTTGAAAACCACCCAGGAATGTGTAGAAGCACATATTTTAGGCTGGATCCAAGCACTGCTTCAGGGAATAAACAAAATGTGTTGGCAGGTTGAGCTAAATAAGAGTAATGCAAAATGTCAAGTACACTTCATGTAAGCGCAATTGTCTTTTATTTAAAGATTGGTAAATGCTTATTCTTAGAGTTTTGGAAGCACAGTGGTAGACTTTGTTTTAAGAATGCTTGGGCCCAACACTGGCATAGTGTAGTTATTGTGTATGCATGGTGAAGCCTGGTGCTTTAGTCTTGTGTTCACAAAAATGGGTATGAAATAAGACAGAATAGATGCAGAGTCAAAAATATCTACTGTTCAGAGAGAGAGAGAGTAGCTGAAATAGCTTATCACCCAATCCCAATACTATTTTTCAACATATAATGAAAAGTAGGTTATTTCTCTTGGACATAGACCAGATCCCCATGTTCCCTCCCTACTACGAGAAGAAATATCTGGCCTCTTTTTGCCAAATCTTGTGCACTGAGAAGCTACAATCCAGCACATCATTTAGGGCATGATTCTTATTTATGCTCTTTAGACATAAATATCCCAGAGGAGAAGGCTCCAGACACTCTTCCTTCCTCTCTATTTCAAAGGACTTTTTTATCTTTTCAGTATAGTCAGTGTGCTATCCCCAAAGAAAAGCCTAAAGCTATAGCTTTTACTGCAATCTGCTTAGTAGGAATCTAGAGGGAAAATCAAATTTGGAAAAATAATAATCATCATTTTCTTGCAGATACAGCCGTTCTTGAAATTTGATGTAGATCCAATTTCTAGCCAGGGCAGAGCCACCAAAAATGAGTATTCTTTCTTAGTTTCCAAGCAGAATGAGAAGGTATGACATTGCAGCAAGACTGAATGCTAATTTTGAAGAAATCTGTAGAACTGGAAATGTCTATTTCCAAGGTGGCAGAAATTTTTAAAGAGTTGAATAACCAAAATGTTATAGCTTAGGTGATTTTCATCCTCAGTTCCCAAAGAATCAGCACAGTAATCACAAATCTTATAATACGGGTTTTCAATAAATCTGACAAATATTGTTTTTATCTGTTAGTTCATGGTACATTTAGGAGCTTTATTTATGAAAGAGAGAGAAGGAGTATTTTAGATAGCAGTAGAATCAATAATCTGATTATAACAATATGCATAATTTTATGATGAACTTTGAAGGAGAGTGTAATTAGGCATTGGGTAATTGGAAAATAATGTAGACTGAAAAAAATGTCAATTTCCAAGAGGAGGCTGTGTCATATCCTTATTTGGTTGTGAAAAGGAAGCTTTGAAAATAATAAAGTACAGCTCTCATCTAAGCACAATTTTAGTTTAGTACTTGAGATATTATAAGGAAAAAGGTTTAAGATTGAGAAGAAGGGTGGTAATGGTAGGATTAAAATTTGAATAGAAGTTTACACAGTAGACTACAATGGAGTGCCTTGAAATACAATGATTCAGCATATATTGGAGTTTCTTGGGATCTATTTTCAGGATCAGTCTTATTTCATATTTCCATAGCTGATGGTCACTCAAGAAATAGAAATATGTTAATTAAAGTTAATGGTAACCCAGAAAGTCATGAGGTCTGAAACCAGAGGAACATCAGACTAATCACACATGAATGACATGAGAATAATAGAAATGCAACAAAATAAAACAAGATCTCTGACTAGAGATTAAAAAAAGGCTTCCCACAGCAAACAAAGTGCTTGCCAATCAAGCATCTGAGATGAATAGAAAGCCTGAGAAGCAGAATATCCTATGAAGCACCAGTGTGAAGCAGTTATAAAACCCAAATGTGATCCTAAACTGTATAAGAAGAATTGTATTACTGTAGCTGTGCATGCACTGATGTGACCTCATCTGAAGCACTCTACAAAAGGTTGACTACGCATGTTCAAGAATGTAAGACTGGAGTGTATTCTGGGAAGGGTTGTTGGGATTATCAAAGGAACAGATGATGCAGAGTTTTCATGTCCTCTTCATGAAGAAAGAACCATGTGAACTAAAAGCCACCAGAAAAAATAGGTATAAACTGTCTCTGAACGACTTCTGTCCAGATATTAAGTTTTCATGACCAGAACAATGAGGTTTGAGCACAACTGCTTATAATAAGAACAGTCAGGGAAGAAGGAAGAGGAATGAGATCAAGTTAACTTAATATTCAAGTTTATTAAGATGTTATGAAAATAATTATACAGCATGGCTCTTTGTAACATCAGTGGGCAGGATTCAGTAAGTCAAGAGGAGCCCTTGAATCCAAATATCGACCTCCTTCCCCCTCCTCATCTCCCTTGAGCTTGTATATTGCTTTGATCTGCCCACTCTGATCCTTCATCACAAAGGTATTCACGCAAATTTACTCTCAGAGGAGGATATGACAGTCTGTCTTGAAATGTCCACTGTATATATTTCCCAAACCCTTTCAGGACTGTTTGCTTCTTTGAATAAATGGCTTGGGGTTTGTTTTTCCGGTAATCTTTCACAACTTAAAAAATTCCTTCAGAGGAAGAAACCATGCAAGTTTTCACAGTTAATTTGCATTTTTGCTCCAGCCTAAATCTAATTATTTAAATTTCTTTCTTTCTTTCTTTCTCTTTCTTTCTTTCTTTCTTTCTTTCTTTCTTTCTTTCTTTCTTTCTTTCTTTCTTTCTTTCTTTCTTTCTTTTTCTCACCTTCTTTCCTTCTCACCTTCTTTCCTTCCATTGAAGGTCATTCTGAAGCTGATCCACAATCTTCCTTTGCAAAAATAGAGATAAAAATAGAGAATTTACCCAGTGGCATTATTGTAATTTGTTTCTTTTTTTCTTTAGTTTCAGTTCGGTATGTTAAATACAGAACTTTCTACAAATTTGTAATGGTATGTGCTGCAACAGCTGTGAAAAAAACTTGTATTGGCTCTTTGCTGCAATATTCTTTACTTAGTAAGTATAAAGCTGCCACTCTTTGAATTCACTGACAGTTTCTGTCACAAGCATGGTATGATATAAACTGAATAGGAAATCTCATTGTTACAAAGTTCCAGCAACACACAATCAGCATCTCATGGCAATAAACTGGAGCAAAGGAGCATGATTTAAGCTGTTGGTATGACACCTATAACGAAAAAATAACTCATGCCATGGAACAGGTAGGTAGGTCTAAAGACTCAGAATTAAGAGATGCAACATGAAGATCAAAACAAGTCAAGCCCATTATGTGGAAAACCTGAAGTAAGGAAGTATGAATAAAATCATCCATGGAAAATGTATACTCATAGTTTAAAAAAATAAAAAGTTTTAAAAAAAAGTAGGAACAAAAAATAAAATTTGTGATGCACTATATTCTCCTTAGAAACAATTAACTTCACCACCCCTTACAATATAATATTATTGAATGCAATAAAAGCTTTTCCTGCAGAAACAGTGGAATAGTTCTCCATTACAAAAACAATGATATTTTCTGCTCCTTCAGTGAACTCCATTCTCCAGGGTGTGGGATCATTGCACCTGTGTGGAACTCTCTGTAAGTCAAGAAAGCCCTCTACAAGTGCCAGGGCTTGCCTGTGAGCTTACTGTAAGCTACGACCTCTGTCTACCTAGAAGAGAGCAAGCTGCAGTTTTCTGTCAAAATGACTCATCAGATTTAAACCTGAGCCCAAGCCTGGCCAATGTTTGAGAGGCTCAAGAACTATTTCTGATTTTGCTGGCTAAACCTAGACACCGGCTGGCTCATATCCTGAGGAGTTCAACACATTGTTGCCTTTGAAGATTCGAGCCTTAACTGTTTCTAAGCCAGACCACCACCATGATATCTGTGGGCTTAAATCTTAAGTAGCACATGGTGGCTGGATGAGAAACTTGGTCACAATTTCATTTTTAAAGTAACAGAAAATGCACGTGGAGATTTTTTTGATTGACAGTTTCTTAGAGGGAAAAGAAAAAATTTTCTTAGTGTTGCATATTTTTGCTGAAAACGCCTGTTTTCTGCACGGAATGCCAACTTTTCAGTTTGGTGATTATGGGTTCATTTATTGTCGTCAGCCATAGTAGGAAATTAGAGTGACTTCTGATTATTTAGCTGCTTAATGGATGTGGTTATGAGTCAGAGCAGTCTCAGACCCCCCTTTTGCTGCTAGGCATTTTGGCAAACTCTTGTGGGATTTTTTTTTTCCTGCACAGTAGCAGGACTAGGAAGTAATGTTCCATTCAATTCTTTCAGCTGTGACTACCATTAATTAAATTCAAGGTTTCCCGTAGGAAGACACTCTCACAGGAAGCGTGCTCTTAGTCTCACCTATATGTTCAGAGTGGATACGCTTCTGGGAGAAAAATCACGCCAGACTGAAGGGAAACACAAAAATATTTTCCTTTGAATTCTCATGAGGGATCTGATTTCAGACCAGAGGTCCTGACTACGTGAACACTGGCTTGGTTAAATGTTGGACTCAGCCTGCAGGATTAGTTTAATAGTGTCACAGGGAGGTAATAGAGCTTACTGAAAATAGCCATCAACACATTAACTTGGAAATAAGCCTACCAGCATTCTGTCAAGTACTGCCCATATAGCTTCAGCTGTTGCACATACCTTGCTTTTTATCTTTTGACCTTGTTTTTCCATAAATCTCACCGCACTGCAAGTGAAAAAGTACTCAGACCCGGGCAGGAGCATCTGAGCGAGGCGGACCAGAGGCGGCTGGCGAGCGCAGAGGGAAGCAGGCGCGGGGTGCTCGGGCACTGAGCATCCCCTAGTGACCGGCTCTCTCGGTGCAGCATCCCGCTTGTCTGAGCCCGCACAAAGAGCGCAGGGAAACAGACTCACGGAGTACAAACAACGGATTAGTACAAAAAAAGTACTCCTAGACTTACAAAAGCACTGACAAGCTGCAAAGTAAGTCATCACTTCTAGAGAACAAGGACTCCTTTTAAATCCAAGTACATTGCCTGGATCAAAACACAACAGGTTTTCCTTGTCTGACCCACCAAAAAAGGAACTGGAGACAGATATATTATCTTTTCACTTAAATTTCACTGGTGACTTATAAATCAGATAACGAAATGAGGGATTGTCAGTATTATTTCCCCACAAGATGCTACAGTATGTTTAAAAAGTCTACATACATTCCTATAGAGATCCTGATGTTCTCTTTCTGGTCACACATTGGATTTCTGGCTGCTTTTGAATGATGAGGACGGGAAAGTTTTGACTAAAGAAGATCCTACAAACAGTAGATTTTGCTGGTAAACAAACAGGAAAAAATAAGCTCCTTCAGCAATATGTGGGTTTTTTTTTTTTTTTGTCTCCGTGCAACAGTAACTTTTTTTCTAAATACTTTCACCAGCTTCAGGAAAGGGTGGGTTAGAGACAGGGGTTTCCTGAGCCCTTTCAGAACATGGCTTTAACGAAGCCGTGTGTTCAGAAGAGCCCCTAGAGAGTCTTGTTTTGGAACAGTCTGACGCCTACACGTTATTATCTTTGCTACGTTTTGCAGTTTTGTGTGAAATTTATTTTTAATCTTTAACAAAACATGCCCCTGTTTATCTTAAATTCAGAAAAGGTTTAATAATGTAAAACAAAATAACTTTTTAAATAATTAGATTTACAATGAATGCCAAAACATAAAAGTATAAAGCAAGTTAACAAGAAAGGAGTTCTTAAAGATCAAAGAAAATGTGTTTATTTGATTTGATTAAAAACAAATAAAAAGTACTTTCACTTTAACAAGCTATAACTGACTGTTGACAAAAACCAGTGAAAGAGTTTCCCAGTCCCACAGAATAAAGGTTTTTTTCTGATAGAGGTTCACGTAGCCAGAACAGATTGCTGACACTGATACGTCACAGGAATGATATTTTGAAAAGTGACAAAGCTGCATCAATATTTTAAAAAACATGGATACAAAGACAAGCTTCCTTGAAGAACATATTCCTTTTGCAGCCTTTGCCCCACACAAAAAATTTTTAGGACTAGGGTTAGAGTTTGGTAGCAAAGGCTGCCCCATACCAGACTTCTCTACCCATGGAAGAGGAGATCTGTGGAAGCCAGCTCTCCTCTGGGCACTCTGCTGCTATGTTAAAGCAGGTTTTGAGCTAATGTTGTGCCTCTGTGTGACAATTTTTGGATCTACCTTTCTTCTGGAGCTCCAGCAGGAAATGTACAAATCTCCCATGATGATGCCATGCTGGGATCCAGGCAAGAGAAAGATAAGTAACTGAAACCAGAAATTGCTTTAGGTCAGGCTGTTTAAGATTTCTTTAATGAGATTTTTTAAAAATTTTAATTCCAATTTAACTGATAAAAGAACAGTACCATTTTCTTTAAAAAGAGTAAACACTTCCCCATTTCCAAAAGATAAAAGTATCCATTGTCTAAGGATAGCTTGAATCTTTAATGAAGGTCCACAGCTGAACCAAAAAGACCAGGCTTGACATTCCGAAAATGCTGTGGTAAAAAATATCCAGAAAACACACGAAGCAGTCATACATTTCAGACCTCCACTACACAAAGTGATAAAAAACAAATCTCAAAAAACCCCAAAACATTTGGAGTTTATCTTTAAAGGCAACATGTGAAATTCATCATCCTAACTTTATGGAAGTAACCAATTTAGAGGAGCTATAGTTATTTTCACACTAATTTTAAGGTGTCCACATCCTCTTAAAAGAGTGTCCCCAGGCAAGAAGGCCCCTTTAGCAACTGCAGTCACTGCATCTCACTTTCTGTCTGCTTCTGAGCTGTCAAAGTGCTCATTGCTCACCATGGGCTTTCATTTCTGGTCCCAGGTTTGATCAGCCTGACAATTGCTCAAGCAACTCCTATGTCTTTGCAGTGGGGCTGCAGAAAGGCACCCAATCACCTACTATCAAGACGGTCACTGTGAGATTGTTAAAGCAAAGCTGGTTGTGAAAGAAATCAAGCCTTGCTCCAATTTGAAATACTTGGTAATGTGTTGAAAAAAAATACGTGTGTGATTTGTGTTTATGTCTGGAAGTTTTCCCCAGTGTGAAAGCCTGTAAAGAAAAACCAGTTCTTTCTCGCAATGTATGCCCTTTTATGTTATGCAGCCTGCACTGTGGATCGCAGTGATGTCAAAAATGTACATGGAGTGATTGCATCCTGTCTGTGTCCTGCAAGAATGACTTTGAAAGTTAGATGTTTCATCTCTACAGTCATATCCTGATCAACAAACTCAGTCAATAAATAAATACATTTAGTGACAAAACCTAGCTTTCTGTAAGCTGCAGTCAAACAGGAACTTGATTTGTTTTTTGTATTCACATCTATTCTATAATAATGAATCCAGCACCACAATAACCAAGTACCCATTATAATTATAAGATCAGAGAAACCTTTGTGGTGTTCATTTTCCTAAAAATTATTTTAAAAACGGCAGTCCTCCATTCTCATTCTTTTGAAGTTTTTGCTTTAAACCTAAGACTTAAATACAAAGGGCTAGAACTTGGGTTGAGAATGTGGGGGGTGGGGGATTTAAGAAGTGTACAGATATTGTCCAAGAAACAGGAAAATGGAGTATAAAGTGTATTCATTTTCCAGTCTTATTTTTTTTACAAATCTGAGTGCCATTAAAACATATATAAAATTCCTGCTTAAATATTGCCTCTGTGTCTGTGTGTGTGCATGAGAGAGAGAGATGGAGTTTAATTGCGACATTTAAAATTTATAATTTAAAAAGCAGGTCAATTTGGGTTGCTAAGTGTAACCCAAATTAAAAGGTTAAAGGATTGAATGAGCTACACGTCTCACAAGAAATATACAAACTAAATATCCCAAATACACATATGGAGCTATGCATTGAAATGTATGGAAAACTCTGGAAGTATCACTGCCTGGTTTCACCACCTCAGGCCATCAGCACTGTGATGCTTTTGGTGTCACCCAAGCAGTTTTTGCAGCCTGTGGCAGAGGGGGACAGGATGGGTTTGACCGAGAAAAGCTGTCCATAAAAGACATGGCTGCCCAGTCCACTATGTGGAGGTGTTTGTCAACTTTAGCTCCTGCTTGGGACCACAGTGGCACTGAGACAGCTAGGCTTTGCTGGCATGTGAGAAGTTTTAGCCTGGAAAAGAAGATGTCAGGGGTGACCTTATTGCTCTCTCCACGTGCCTGAAAGGAGGGTGCAGCCAGGTGGGGGTCGGCCTCTTCTCCCAGGTGACAAGCGACAGGACAAGAGGAAATGGTCTCAAGCTTTGTCAGGAGAGGTTTAGGTTGGACATGAAGAGGAATTTCTTCACAGAAAGGGTGATTTGGAATGGACTGTCCAGGGAGGTGGTGGAGTCACCGTCCCCGGAGGTGTTTAGGGAAGGACTGGATGCGGCACTCAGTGCCATGGTGTCGTGGACGTGGCAGTGTCCGATCTGGGTTGGACTCGCTGGTCTGATAGGTTTTCTAACTGATCCTGTGCTTCAGTGAACAGCGCGTTCAGTTTACAAGGCACAGACCTCCGAGTAAGAAAGCCAGGGAAAAGGAGGGCCCACGCCGGGACACGAACCCCTCACCCCTCACCCCTCACAGGGCGCCGGGCGAGGCGGTGCGGCCGCCAACAGACCCCGCCCCCTCAGCACTCCCATGGCCCCGCCCGGCCCCGCCCCTCACGCGGTGACGCACGCGGGGGGCGGGGCGGAAGTGAGCGGGCGGCGGCGGCGGAAGTGGCTGCGCGCGTCGGGGGCTCAAGATGGTGAGTGCGGGCAGCGGCGGCGCCGGGCGGGCGGCGGTGTTCCTGTGCTGGACCGCACGGAGCGAGCCTGACCGGACAGAACCTCCTGCCCCGCCGCCCCCGCCAGCTCCCCCGGCCCTCACCCTCTCGGCGTCCCCGGGGGCAGCGGGGCCGTGCTGAGTCATAGGGGTCCGGCGCGGCCATGGCGGGTTTCCTCACGAGCCGGGAGGCGCGGAGGGCCCGTGGCGGCTGTGCTTGAAGCCCTTCCCTGCAGCGGGGCGGGACGGGGAGCCCCGGCGGTGCCAGCCTCCCGCAGCCCGCGGCTTCGGCGGCGCGGCTCCCGGGCAGGGAGGTCACGCCTGGGCCCGCCGTGGTGGGCAGCGGCGCTGGGACCGCCTCGGATGGGCCGGGCACTGCGGTGACTCGAGAGTGTTGGTTCTGGGGCATGTTGTGTAGTTTTCTCCGTGAGTTTAACTTTGATCTTCCCTCAGGTCCGGTCACCCAGGTACCGTATCGCTTTAATGCTCTCATTTACAGCAGTCTCACAAAGGTCTGGTCGGTGCTGAGTGTGTAAATTGGTAGATGTGTTATGTGCACGAAACAACAGGCATGTTAGGACTGTCCTACAGTTCTTATGTTACTGTGAGCTCACATGTTGGTACAAAAGATCTTAGTTTTAAGTATGAGTTTTCTGTTGGATCTGACAGTGCTGCTGGGGGAAACCCTTGCACTGAACTCATCACTGTCATCTTCCAGATATCATTGCTGTCACCTTTTGTTGTGTATTAGATATTGCCCTATTGGTGGAGCAATTTCTATGAACAATCCTAAAATCACTCCAGCAAATTTGGGTAGCTTAGAGTGAAATTAGTGGCATGGGTTACTAGTAAGCAGTACTCAGTAAGTCTGTGGACTTCTGGTGATCCACTGCAAGGTAATGCTTGCCTTTGTTCTTTCAGTTAACTGTACACTGGACTGCTCAGATACACCTTGTCCTCCTTATGGCAGCCTCAAACTGTGGCTAAATTTGGTCTTGTGTCAGTATTGCAGTAAATGAAGGAATGCTCCTTTTCTGTCCTGTCAGCTGTCAGGACTTGCCTCTTTCCTTTCCATCCCTGCAGCCCAGGGTGGGAACAAACAGGGGACATATTGTGAGTTTAACCTGATCTGGGTCAACCAGATCCAAAAATGTTGTCAGTATGTCTAGTTCTTATCATTACTACACCCCAAAACATAAACCCTACACTAATATAGAATTCTATAATTCTATATTAGTGTAGGGTTTATGTTTTGGGGTGTCTTGCCTCTATTTTAAAGAAACTGTAAAGGCTAGGGGTACTTCAAGGAGTTTTTGAGCACTTCCTTTCATTTGGCTGGCCTAATGGCCCATACAAAAGTGGTGTGGTTCTATTGAAGTAATCCTCTTTCTTTTTCTTTTTTTTTTTCTGTTGTTCCAGAATTCCAGAGGTGCTGCTTCTCTGTTGAAGGATGGTATTTCATTTACAGATGTTTCAGCTGCAGGGCTGTTTGAAGGTCATGATCTTCTGCGCAGAGGGTACGCTGTTCTTTTGCTTGCTGAATTGTGTCATAGACAGTGCTGAGCTGCAGTGTGTGTTAAATGCTGGCTTTCACAGAAGTTTCTTGCAAGGTGTGTTGCAAACAGGCATTTGCCTCTGTGATACTGTTCTTTAGAAAAGAAACAGCAAAGTATTGATAATTGTGAAATATCTGATAGTTTTAATATACATTTATATGAGTGCGCCATAACGCTGTGGGAAATGGTTAATTTCAGAACTGGGACAAACCCCAAAAGTAATATAATAAAAATAGTTTGGAGTTTGCTATTTTCCCTCAAGTGCAAACCTTACATCTCTGTCTTGGATAAGGAATCCAGAATAAGTTCATGGAGTTTAAAATGCTGTACAACTGGCATTGGGGGTAAGGTGTGTACAATATTCAATTGCAAAAGCTTGGAGGCTTCAAAAGAAGGTACAATGTAGCTTGGACATAATTAAATATGTAATGATTTCATTTATTAGTATTTTAATCTCTTTCTGAAAGGTATCAAGAAAGAAAAACACATTCTGTTTTGTCAAGCATAAAGAATGCTTGAAACTCTTTTTTCTTCTGGTAGTGCTCTAGTTAGAGGTTTTGCTTCTGCTTCACTATTCACTCTTCTTTTTTGTAGTTCAGACTTGGCTAGTTGTGTGTCTCTGGTGTTTGTATCTGAGATTGGTTTTGGAATGCAACTTAAAAAAACATATCCCAATTAATTTGAAGTTAATGTCCTTTCTACTTATTCTTCTAGCTTTACAAGTGTGAAAAATGAATTGTTGCCCAGCCACCCACTGGAGTTGACAGAAAAGAATGTAAGCATAACATCAAATGTAGCCATCTTCACTCTTTACTAATTATGAAATTTAAACTAACAGTGTGGTTATCTGGACTGCTTTGTGCAGTAGCAAGTAATGAGCAGGGTCTTTAACAGAATGAAGCTGTTCAACAATAGTAACATTTTATTTATACAAATAATATTGTCAGCAAGTCTAACATTAATCTCTTACTTATATCTCTCCCCACTTCAAGTGTGTAAGCAGGCTTCCAGGTAGGGACTTGTGTAGTCAGGTTTAGTCATCCAAGAGTGTGTGCAGCCACCACAGGTAGGCCTGGGGCACGCCTGTCACCTCGTGAAGGCTGATCCTCCCATTTTTGTCTAGATTTACATATAATACCATCTGTACTCACTTTCAGCCTGTGAACACGTGCATATTTTTCCATAAATTCCTCGACCCCATCTAGACATTTTACACCTACAGTTTATCATGAGTGTTTGCAATCTTGTCTGGCTCAGTCCTCGCTCATGGGCCATTACAAGTGGTCTGTGGAAGGTGGAGGGAGGCCGAGCTTGCTGGTTGAGCTGAACGTCTCTGGTGCCTGTTATGTCAGCACAGAAGGTACAATGTATCAAAGTGTCTTGAAGCAAAGATGTTATTTTGATAGAATGTTCCAAATTGCTAAATTAAACATCAGGACAAGGTCTGACTGTAATGTCTAATATATATTCTGATTTTGGCTAGTGTTAGTGTTGCCTTGCATTAAAAGGATGATTTTGTGATACCAAATTTGTGTGTTTATTTATAAATACTGTTAATGTTTCAGAGCTATTTGTCGATTTTTTTTTTTAACTGATTGCTATAACTTAGTTTTTAACTCTGTTTTTGCTATACTAAACCTGCATAATTAAAAGATCACATGTTGAAGATACAAAAATGCAGAGACAAAAATAAAATACGCTATGTGATCCATTAAGAAGTATGTGAATCTTCTAAATTGTTTCTTCCACATTTGCTTAATTTTTCTGTAAGTTTAAGGCAACTTCAACAATTATTTTAATCTATATTTGATTGGGAAAATATTTAACTTAGCCTGAGGTAGTTATGGTTGTTTTTGCTGCTACAAATGTTAAAAAGGTTTTTCAGGTAGCACTGGTAGAAACCAGAGGTCTCTGCTGTCCAAAAATCCTTCTCTCTATAAAATTAAAGAAATGGAAAAATAATGTAACCAGAATTATAAGATTAGGATGAGGCATATAAATATATTTTCTGCTACCTTTTGAAGAGCATTCAATATAGATTGTTGCAAAGAAAATGCTTGTTATGTCTTTGACTTGTATTTTTCAGTTGGTTTTTGAGATCCCTTCTCATAAATATGATGTTCTCATAATAAGAGGGTTTTGTTGTGGTGATGGAGTACAGATTTTAAAGTTAAATATTTTAATTTTTTTGATTATTTAAGCTTAAGTTTAACATTAAGTATAACTTACTTTGTACTCCAGTATACATGAGTAAGTGCTTTTTCTTTAAAAAGCCTCTACTAAATAGATTTTCTTTGTCTTACTGGTAAGTTTGAGAGCAGTTGGAGGAAATATGAGTTTTCATTTGCTTTTCAGAATCCTAAGGACTGTAAGTGGTGCTCTGTTTCCCTGCTTGACCAGAAAAGAAGTACATCAAGTGTTTTTAAGTAGTCTTTGATGACTAACTAATGACATCAAATTGGTTTTTGTGATCTTTAAACTGGACTTAGCTTCCTATTCATCCAGACAATATCCTTGTGAAGTAGTGCAAAACTGTACCACTTAGTGGTGTTACATCTCCTGATTATCAAAAATAACAAAATAAAATTTCTGCTATTAATTTGGAATAAAATCCAGCAAAAAGCCAATTTCAGCTTCATAGAAATCTTACTGTGTCACTCTCTTCCCTGTACACTTGATGTATGTTTGATGGTATCACTGAATTTTTACATACATATTTAGTAAGCGTGTTCATTTAAGTAGGATGTCACAAATTTCTTCTATGGCTGTATTTTAACTTTTTCTAAAATAAAAGTCAGTATTGTTTGTGACAGTTCCAGTTAAATCAAGATAAAACAAACTTTGCCACACTGAGAAACATCCAAGGAATCCATGCACCTTTGAAGCTGCAGATGGAATTCAGAGCAGTGAAACAGGTAGGCATTTTTATCCAACTGACATAACTTAGGCCATTTGAAAAAAATGTTTACCTTGAAACATGCTTTCAAAGACACATCTTTCTTTGTTGAGATACCTTGTGTTTCCAAAAGAAATTAATTCACTGTTAAAAACAATGAACCAAACAGTGCAATTACTAGTTTTTAGAGTAGTCCATATACTGAAGTCTCTTAACTGCTGTTCTTTTATTGGTTATTTGGTGAAGTGATAACTGTTCTAGCTTTGCTGTGGAATAGCTTCCTGTAAGCCTTCAGAAAAAAGCAGGAGAAATTGAGTATTGATTCCTAAAATTAATAGTATCCACTGCAGAATGTATGACCTTCACAGGAAGGAGTCTCTGTAGCTGTAGGGAAAAGAGACTTAGGGGTTTGAAGCAGGTAGTGATTTGGGAGGAGATGTAGAAGTAATGTGAAACCTGGAATAGAGTTTTCTATGTTCTTATTGTTCCTCAGCCTTTGTTGTAAGATCAAGGGAGCTCTACAGGGAGTTAAGTTCAAAGGTTTTAACTTAATTGAGAAGCTGAGTCTCCTTTTCCTTCTTTTCTCCTAGGATTGAGGGTTGCTGGAGAAAGGGAAACATAGAAAGCTCATTGGTCCTAGTAGACTCTTTTGTCTTCTTGAAGGTTGTCAAGCTACTAAGAGTAGGTTTTCCAACTGAATTAGAGCAATTTTGCGCTCTGAGTGATAAGGAATTTTGTACTAAACCATAGTGAGCTGCATTAAGCTTGGAAGAAATTACTGGTCCTGAAGGTGTGAAAGTCAGGATGTGAGATACACAAACATCCGTTGGTCTCAGCTGTGCTGTCCTGAGGAATCTTTTTCCTAACTAACATTAGTACATTGCAGAGAATGAGGGAGGTGAGGATATCCTGTTAGTCTGTCTCCAGAGGTGGTTTTGGGAGATGAGTGGGGGAAATATGGTGATCAGAAGGTTTTTCACTTCAAGATTCATGTTGGGTATACAAGTTTTCTTGTAGTTTAGCTGAAGTATCTCTAGCAGTAGTGAATGCATTCTCAGAAAATTTATGCTCTGAAATCTATGTGTGCTACTTGAATTTTTTTTCAGAAATACTGTGAGTGAAGGGTACAGAAGACTGTTGAAAGTAACTAGGAGTGGACTTGAAGCTTAAGAATTGGTTGAGATCAGAGACATAATTATGATTTAGATTAATTAAAAGGAGGATTATATTTGAATGTGAAAGTCAGTATAGCTCTTTCACTTCCATTCTTGACCCATGTTAGAGATGTAGGAGGCTTAGAATGTAGTTCCCAAACTCTGCAGTATATATCAGTAGTCCAGTACTGACCTCAGGGTCTGGAGGTTTGCAGTGAACCTCCCCACCTTTATGTGAGAGGAGCTTTACAGAGTAGACAGAAAGTACCTTGTTATTTTTTAAAGTGCACTATTTGCTGTACTACCTACACCACAGTGAAAACTAAAAATCTATTAGAGGGCTGTTCTTCTCAAACAGATAACCAAAAGAAGATGGTGGTGTTTGTGTGTCTTTGTATGCCAGTAGTTCTCTTATTCCAGTGTTGCTTTTTCTGGCTGTGTTGATTTTTCTAAGTCACCTCAGACTGAGAAATCCAAATATGAACCCTTTCTATTTCAGACTCGCTGAGATTTGAACTCTTGCTTGAACTCTTTTTACAGGTCCAGCGTCTGCCATTTCTTCACAGCTCAAACATGTCAATGGATATTTTGAGGGGAAATGATGAATGCATTGGTTTTGAGGATATCCTTAATGGTAAATACATTCTGGCTTTAATATTATGGAAACATTTAAAGGTAAAGTTGGGAAGCTGTGAAGTTCTTTGCCTCTACTGAACAAGAGAATTAAACTCCTAAAATGCAAAAAAAACCCCATTAAATCCTAAAAGCAAAGAAACACTGGGGAAGGGGAAACAAATGTAATTCAACTGTAAGTTATGTGAAAATTACTCTGAAATATTGAGCAAGACTGTAGGTTGTCTTGCTTGTAGGCTGGGTTTCTAAAGGAGTAGATTATGCATGTATGTTGTATGCCTCTTTCCTCAGAAACTTTTTAAGTACTTGTGCAGATTTTGTCAACAGAGGTTACAAAGTTTTTTACATTCTGTAATTAAGAAGAAAATGTTGGAGAAGAGGTACAGAATTAATGAAACGGATACTTAGCAGGGGAAAGGCTCCCTCTAATGAGCTCAACAGGCTGAGGTTGCATGGTAGCCTGCTGACTATTAGTATGAGTGGAATAGAATAAGCCTGGAAAAATGGCTTTTGAACAAATTACTTCTAGCTTGTATTTAAGGAGATGGAAGGCGGCAGAGAGTGTTTTGAAGTGGCACTGGAGAGTGGAAATATCTGGGAGATGAGGAGCTGGAAATAATGGAGGAATAAATCTCAATCTGGAGGCATGAAAATAACCCCCAAATTTGGGGTTATTTTCTGCAATGGATATAGAAGGACCAAGGGAAGGAATCTTGGGCTATTGTGGTTCCACAGGGGTAGAACAATGTTGAACATAATTTGTAGACATTTGGTTATTTACCACTGCTCACAACAAACTTAGATTTTTATAGAGTGGTGAGGGGTGAGTGGGTTACAAGTGTTTTTGTAAAGGGCTTTATTTTTCAGAAAGTGGGCTAGATATTTTTGTTGTCTCTAGAGGAATCAGGGGCATTAATATGTCTCATTTATGGAAGGAAAACATGATTGATGCACCCATAAAGAAAAGTGTATTTCTTCCAAACAGTCACAACATGTATGCTGGCTCTGGGCTTGTTTTTTTGTTGTTGTTGTTTTTTGGGGTTTTTTTTTAATTTTAATTTTTTCTGTAGAGAAGGAGTTCAGTATTGGTCTCTCTTGTGTCCTCTGCACATTCCTTGGTAGCCTTTGAGTACAGTGGCTAATGTCAACCATACTTTACAGAATAGAGGAAATCTCAGAGATATTTACCAGTGTAGAATTTCTGTGAAACTAGGCAGCTGGGTGGAGAAGAGAAACCAGGATTATGTCCCAGCTAACAGAAGGGAGGACTGTGAGCTCCAGTTGTGTTGGAAAGGCGTAGGGCAACTATGGAGAAATGCTTCAGTCAGACTTGAGTTTTCTGAAAACACTAAACTTGTGGTGTAATCCCTTTGAGATTCAGGCAGTTGGAGGCTGTGCTTATGCAGAACTGGTTTGTTTTACTTTAAATGTGTGTGTGTCCTTAGGAAAAGCTGTTCATAATACATGTGTTTGTTCTATCAGTGCTTTGGATAGAGGCTTCTGAGTTGCAGGTCTGCTCTCTGCAACACTGTCAAAAATCAGTCAAGTAACTGTTGCACTAAGCATTATAATGAAAGGAGATGTTCAACTTCATTAGTTGTTGTTAGTCTTTGTACCTTGGTAAAGGTTTCATGCTGTCAACTTTTCTTTTTTCAGATCCTTCCCAGAGTGAGGTTATGGGAGAGCCACACATGATGATGGAGCACAAGCTTGGTTTATTGTAACAAAATATACTTCAGAAAAATGTTTTGTGTGTGTCTTTCTAGTGCAGATCAAAGTACATGGTACTAAATTGACACTCACAGTGTTAAGTAAGCAGACCTAGTTATCACTTGCCTTCCTTAATGAAAAGGCACGTTAAATGTTTAATGTCTCTAAATTGTTCTGTGCTTGTTTCCAATCATACATATGTCCTGTAACTAGGTAGTTTAAATAATGCCTTTTCATAAACTGCTCAGGACAATAGCTTCTCAAATATGGAAATGCTATATATGTATACAAGAAATTCAAAAATACCCAGGCATTTTAAAACTGACTACTGTGGTAAATGCATTTAATAGGGGAAGAGGAAGGTATTTTCCGTTGCATAACTCTTTGTTCATGAAAATTTCCATACACTTTTTAAACTATTGAATAAAAGTTTGCTATAAATGCTGTTGCGTTTCAAAATATATTTAATCCTAAATCAAGAATCTCTTATCCATGACCCAGTGTTGTCCCTTTTGTTGTAATATCTTTAAAGGTTTTTAACTTCGGCATTGCCAGTTACATACATTGTAGCCCTCTCTTGACAGCTATTTGAGTGAGCTATTCAGCTTTTATGTAGAATTGAAAGCATTGCTGTAAGAGTGGAATTAAAGGTCTAGCTTTTTTTCCTGTGTCCCTGAGAGGGTATTTTGGTTTCTGGAAGTAGAAGCAAGTTCCACTTGGGGTTTAAAGAGATATTTTAAAATCTGTTTGAACATAATCCAAAAGAGCACTCCCAGGTCTAGGTATTTTAGTATTAAGAAAGAATGCAGAATTATTTAAGTATCTAATAAGCTGCTGCAGTAAGGACATGAAGATATGGTGGTACAAATGCAGAAAAAATTATTTGTGGGTTTACTAAAATCAGATCTTAATTAAGGAAGAGAGAGATTTATACTTAAATACATCTTTTTAAGGAGCAGACCACTGAAAGGGGTTTTGTGTGCCTAAGTGGTTTTATTTATTAAATTCAGGGTTGTAACAATTATTCCTGGTGTCATACATGTGTATATGTTATATCAATCCTGCAAGGCAGGTAATACAATGTGGCATATCAGGAAAAAAGTCTGGTTCAAAAAATGTTATCTATTGTTAGATATCAAGAACTTGAAAGAGTATTTCTAAAACAGGAACTGTCTTTATTCAGCAAGTTCTAATGACTTGGTTAAATGTAATTAGTGTTCTGTTGTAGATAATTTTAGCAGGAATGTTGCTATAAACCTTTTTCCACAACTGCAAACCTCCCTTGTGCTTTACAGTGGGCTTACAGCTACTGCAAATTCCCTATCAGTTTGGGCCAAAGCCTCTAGCTTCTGTCCTGTAAATTTTATAGTGCTTTTATATGCAAAACATTGCAGCATTTTGGAAACATTAAGATAATAGTATGACTCACTTTAGTGGTGGTCTTATTTGGTTTTATATTTAAATTTGTTTCATTTAAGAATTGAAGCTTCTAAAATTTTCTGTCACTTAAGACTTGTAGAGATTAGAGGCTTGTGCTATGCAGTACAAGCTGTTTAATTTCTTGGGTTTTTTTCCTTAGGGAAGTTAAAGAGGGGACCAATAAATTGAACATGCAAGTGCAAACCTACTCACATTTTTGTTTTCTGCAGCTGTCCTCATCTGTGAGTTGATAATCTTTATTAAATATCAGAGTTGGCTGCTGGTTTATAATAAAGCCAAACCAAACTGTTATGAAGCAAGCTTGGGATTCAGTAGGCTTTGTACTGCTCAAGACTCAGGCCAGAAAAGCTGAGGGATTACATTGCCAGGTCTGGGACAAGTTAAAGATGCTGGCATGGATTTTTAGGAGGTCTGCCATCTTACCTGCACTTTTCAAGAAAACAGGGAGCCATCCAACAATCAGACACTGGTACCTTACAACTCCCCACTTCAGTGTATTGAGCTGGTTGGCCTTTCCTAGTGTTGGCTGAAAGATGGATGCTGTTGCATTTAAGCAAAACTACATTAAGACAAGTAATTTACTAGAGTTTCGTATTAATGCAGTGTAAAAGCAGAAGCAGATTAGGAGGCTGCATGCAATTTCTAGGTGGTTTTGTTCAATGATTAGTATACTTTGTAATAATCTTGGGTGAGATCAAACCCTATTCAGAGCCAGGAAGTTGCATTGTTCATTATGTCTGTAAGGAAGCTAATCCTAGGGGTTAGCCAGACTGGAAAGCAAATAGTATGTGTAAGAGGCCTGTCTTGAGAATTTATGCTGTTAGTAGAGAAATGGGAGTCAAGTAGGACTCAGGCAAAAAGCTTTTGAGGTAAAAAGGAAGGGTTAAATTTTCTCTGTGCTATAAGGGTTGGGCTGTGGACTGGGCTTCCTGCCCCAGCCCATTCTTCCCATTTTGTACAAGCTTTATTCTGTAAAGCAGGTGCTGTACAGAACAACCCATGGAGGCAGCTGAGTGGTGTGTGCTGGTCACTGGAGCTGGGACAGATCTGGCCTGGGTAAGGGGAGGAAGGCACTTCCAGCTCTGCTGCTCTGGCAGGTACAACACAAGCCCCCACCATGACTTCTTGCAGGAGGCAGTGCTGTCCCTACTCTGTAACTCCCCACACCTCCTCTTGGTGCAAATGTTCTGGGCAGCCTCTTTTCCTCTCCTCGGGTGCAGGAGGGAAACAAAAGCACATCTGCTCTGCTGTTTGTGTTATGACCATAAAAAATAGATGATACCGTGGTGCTGCTCCTGTTTACACCAACAATCTATCAGTCATGCCATTGGCCATTTGTCAAAAAACAATTTAGAAGCAGAACAAGTCCAAATGCAACAGAGTTTAAAAAACCCGAACTTTATTGTTATTATGTCAAAATAATTTGTATTTATACACAAATAAAGAAATTATTATAAACTTAATAGATTTTGCTTTAATAATCTGATGCATATTAGTACTTGGCTCCTCAGCTTCCACTGGCTTTTTAAAAACACAATTCATATCCTCCATGTGTTTTGGCCTAAATTTATAGCCAGTTCTAAATGCTCCATCTACCAGAAACCTCTGCAAACAGCATGTACTTTGTGCAGTTAAGTCATAACAAAGCCATTCCTGAGGTGTACATGCTTGTTGGACTGACACAGCACCACTGTGCAAGTGGCTCACTTTGTTGTGAGCTCCCAAGTACCAGGAGAGATGTGCACTGAAGAAGAGCAAGTGAAGGTACAAGTCCCTTCTGCATTTGCTTTTTTATTTCCAGGCAGTTTTGTGTGAAATAGTTAATTTCATAAAGCCTTACATAACTGCATAATGAAGAGGCAAGGAAGACAATGTAATGTTTGTGCTAAAATCCTTTACATCAGTGTTTTCTTAATCTCTCTACAAGTACTCATTATGCTTTGGACCCACTGGTTATTGTAGCATTCAGCTCATGTTTCCAGTAAGTTGGCAGTAGCTTGGGCGCCTCAAAGGCATTAAGCAGTTTTATTTTCTGGCCCTCGTCTAAGCTACTGAGAGAAAGCTAATGATCTTTAATTGCCAACATCAGTCTTGGGAGTTCAGGACAGAAGTGTAAGAGCTAGCTAGAGGTGTTAGCCCATTCCCTCTGGCCTGGATAAATGGCCATGTTTTCACCTGTGATGGGCAGATAGTGGTATCCTGAATATTGTAAGCTCTCCCTTTAAATTATTTGAACCTTCTTCCAGGCTTCTCTCTGATCATGACACATAACTTGGAAAGAATACAATCATTCAGTTATAAAGGATCTATAAAAGTATCATCATGATTTGGCATTACTGTTTTTTGGTGGAGTACCACTGGGAAGTTCTGCAGGAGTCTCTGTTCATAGGATGGGTATCAGTGGCTGTAAGCAGCTCATTGTTTATACATGCTATGTCTGTCTGCATTTTCATCCTAAGCTGTGTGCATGTGAAGTCATTGTAGTTGCTTTCCTACAGGTTTCATTCTCTAAAGGCAATGGCTTTACATTGTTTTGCTTTTTCTACCTAATCTGTCTTGGGGGAAGAGTCACACACAACTTTGAGAGATCAGAACAGTATTGGCTGTCAAATTCTTAACAAAATCAACAGATGGGAGTGGTCCTTAACACGATGTTATATTCACATTTCTGCTGTGCATTCTAGAATTTAATACTCAGGATAATTTCTACTTAAAGATTTTCAGGGAAAAGGTGAGGAGTCAGTGCTGAAACTGATTCCTAGGTTTGGCAGTCTCACCAGTTTGCACTGGGCATGTCACTTGTCCTCTCTGTTAATTTCTCTCTATCCAACCGAGAGGATAGTATCTATTATGGAAGGATGTTTTGAATAGCATTTGTAAAGTGCTTTGAAGATTAAAAGTGCTGTTCAAATGTTCATAAATTATGCTGCATTTCTTGCAAGATGAATAGATTATTGATTCTGATTTTGTCACCTCATTTCAGAGTTGTTAAAAAAATAAAGATCTACAGATAAGAAATGCTATCACAGATTTTCACCAAAAGAAACCTTTAAGCTAAGTACCAACTTAACTAGAAAACAAGTATCTCTGGGACAAAACAGAGATGTCTGTATGCATTCCTTAATATATGGAAACTGATAAATTTGCAATATGGCCTCTGCAAAATGTAGGTTTAGGCTAAACTTCACACTCCGTAAGATTTCTCTGCAAGAAATTTTCTGACAGTTCTGTGTGAAAATCCATTTCAAGAGCTAAGTCACAGGCAAGGTCCACACATATTATGTTAAACTTACACAAACACTCTGCTAGCTGCAGAACAGTAAGTGTGCTTATGGCAGGTGTAAGTACTGCCTCCAGTTTGCTTTCTGAAAAAAACTACTTTTTAGTTTAGTAATTTTAGACAGTTTGGGGCTTCAGTGTTAAGACAGGCCTTTCAAGATATATGCAGTGGACCACATCCTCCGCTGGCACAAGCTGCAAATGGCTTCAGCAGAAGTGCCAGCATCCTCTGGGTTGCTAAGCTTGTCTTTGCCACCCAACTTAGAGTGATACAAGATGTATCACAATCCACAGCTGACATTCTCAAACTTGAGAAAGAGTAAGTGGAAAAAGTACCATCCTACCTTATTTTTTCCTTCATGCTGAAGCAGCATTAATCTCAATTGTCAGCCTATTTCCATAGTTAATAGCTAGCTTTAGTCAAATGCTAAAAAGAGATTGGGTATTGAGTGGTACCAATTTAGTGCTTATTGCTGCAGAGCCACTTGGGAGATTGTGTTGTGTTATCTCTGTGGTTTCTGTGTGACATAACTATCTCGGCCACTGCATGTCAGATTAGAAATCCTGGGTATGTGGATCCTTTGTTCAACTATCAGCACTCTCTAAGCTGGATACTTCTTCGGGTACCAGCAGAGCCAAGTCCTCCCCATTCCAGCTTGTGCACAGAAGCCAGCTGTAAGACAAAGATAAGACAGGTATCTTTAGCTGAGATAGTTCAGTATAGCATGCTGATTCAGCACCAACAAACACACAGGCTAGCTCTCTGCAGCCATCTTCTGTGGCACAAATGTATCTTAGTGAACAAAAGCAGTGACACTATTTGCCCTAATTACACAAGTCAGACAATATCATTACTGCTGCCTTTGAGCACAGTACTAAACTACTTTGCATGTTACAGACTGGAACAACTACCTTTCTGCTCTCCAACTGCAACACTGAATGACACCAAAAAGAAAGGGTCAGATATCTGAAACTGATAACAGAAGAGACTTTCTCTGCTTCCACTGAACTAAACTAAAGATAATACTTAAGAGAACAAGTATTTACTGTGCCTTTGTTAATTTAACTGAATTTCTCAATTACTTTATTACTTTACTGGAAAGTATTCTTCTTACATGCAAGACCCCTTTGCTTCAATTCCCTCAGGTCTAAGACCCATTACTACTTTACATTACCATTAGAATAGTCTACTCCTACTTTATTATAATTATTTACACAGTCTTTACATCTTCTGTAAAGACTGTAAATAATTATAATGAAACAGGAATAGACTTGAAATTATGTGAAATGGTCTAAATCTACACTGCCTATTTGAATCTTAAAATGCAGCTGATGCAGAGATAAAAGGAGACCGAGGTAAAGTCTTAGGAAAAAATATGCAAGTCTCCAGCCAGAGTGCCACTCTCTTAAGAAAAAACAGTTTTTTCCCCCAACTGTAAATCTGTCTAATGAAAAGGGATTCCTCTGCCATTTCGATTTTTGTTTCAGCATCCTAAAGAAGTAATTTATAGTGGAAATAATTTTTGCTTATGAGTACTCGTGAATGGTATTTCACTGTCCTTGCTACTAGATGGTCACTAGGTATGATTAGACACAACTTCTATAGAGGCCTTTATTTAAAACATGTTTAGAAGTTTATTCTTTTGGGCTTTAAAATCTTTTACAGGTTTTAATGGCAATGGGTCACAATGTACCCATGACCAAAGACCAGGACAGACAGGTTTCTATTAAACCCAGTGGGTGACTGTCATGTTTATAACCCTCATTAGCATCTAGAAGAGCTCAGATTGCAAAATTAAGTTCAGGGAAAGGTTTTCCTGGAAGAAAGACCAGGTAAAGGTCTCAAACCAAGGGAAGTCACGTGCAGTCAAAGGGTATGGTGTATCCCACTGGCAGTGCATTCAGTTATCTTCAGTTTGGGGGAAATTCACAGCACAGAGCTGAGGGAAAGTGGCTGGATGAGAGAAAAGGTGTGAAGCTAGAGCCACTACAGCACACTTGCAGATAGGAAAGTTTGAGAACTACCACATTAAACTATTCAGCTTCAATTCATGTCAAAACAGAAATTACTAGCAAAGCCAGTCAGAAGAACCCTCCTGATCTGTACTTACCACAGGACAGACAGTGGAATTAGACAAAGGCCTGCTGATAGGAGGAAGCTAAAGCCTGAAAACCATGCAACAGTAGTTGCATAGAGAATATTAAAAACTGAAATTGACATTGTGCCGGTCACAACTTCTAAACAGGCAATACAAGCAAACACAGCACCTGCCAAAAATAAATGGGCAAATTACAAACAAAACAAAACCAAACCAAACCTCTTCAAAGTACTGAAGTTTTTAAACATGGTTCAAAAGATACATCTGTTGACAGTATTTTTGCAAGTTACAAGCACTAGGCAATCATACTTTGCTGTGAAAACCGTGGCAACTCCTACAAAATGCTAGTTATTTTAAATGAACAAAAACCCAACAAATAACACATTTTGTTGATGGAAACTATTTTTCTTTCCTATTATTCTGTCACCATGCCTACTTTCTTGCATTTGCTTATCACATCAAGTTTAACCTGTTCATCCTCACTAACCATGTTGTGCACATTTCCATCCTTTACCCCTTCCAGTTCTCTTCATTTTACTTTTCCCTTTCTTGTTTCTTCCTTCTCTAACCTTCACTTTTATATGTGGAAAATACTGATTCAACGAGGACTGCTAGTTCAGCTTAAAACCACTGCCTTCTCATTTTTGAAAAGAAACAACTTTTTTTGGACTGAACTACCCTTTGGGATGGCAGTCTATCCCACAAGTGTCTTGTTGAACACATTTTCTGGAGCTTCATTCATAGTCACAGAACCATAACCAAAATCACACTAGGTAAGCAGAAAAGGATGACAAGAGGCAACCTGATTGCTTCATCAAACTACTCAAATAGCCAAAGCCCTGAAGAATGCCAAGAAACTCAATACCAGAGGTGCATTTTGGCACAGCTAGTAAAAGAGGTCCTTGTTTTAGTGTATGAAGATTAATCTTTTAAAAAGTAAAACACAGCAACTCAGGAAAATGTTTCTAGAAAGTATATGTTTCCCAAAATCTAGAAAATACACACTCCCCAAAAGCAAAATATGGAATATTAGAGCCGTATTTTGAGGCCTGACATGCTTTTTTCTGTGTTCCATAAGGAAATTACTTTGAGAAGTATTATGTTACATTTCTAGGGATATGTTTAGAAGCTACAAGCCTGAAGCTGGGGTCCTGCTCCATAGCTCAGGATACAAGTCTAATTGTTTTCAAGTGCTATGAAGATTGACCACCTACTGCTTACCTTTTTAAATTAGTAAGTGAGAAATTGACTAAATAACATATTTTTCTCTGCATGCTAAATCTTGTGAATGTAGAAGCCCTTGTGAAACACTTGTATAAATCTTGGGCATTCCCTGCTTCAAGTTTCCCATGGTCTTTAATTTAAGAACAGTATTTTGTTTGAAAGTTGAAACTTGCAGTACTTTTTAACACAGTATTGTTTATATTTAATTCAGAACCAGAAACCATTAATGTCAAGACACAGGCTTATATTATACAGAACTTGAAAGAAAAGGAATCTTAAAGTACCATTATCTGTCTGTTTAAAGGTAATCTTTGTGCATCTCTGTTCAGAGGCACCATATTATTTTATTGTTTAAAAACAATTCTACTTACCCTGTTCACCAGGGAGAACCACTTTTGACAGCATGGATCGGAGAACAGGAATAGGCATAAAGCAGAACAAAGATGGCACTCTCACTGTAAAGCAGCCATGAGACATTGAACTAATTAAAATCCAGGGATTTACAAATATATTGCAACTGCATTAGTCATACACTTTTGAACACTTAGTTCCCCAAATAGTAAAAGGCAGCAGAAAAGTCAGACTACTAGTGCACTGAGACACAATTCTCCAAGAACAGAGAAATTTATAAATCAAGTATATTTCTATGGCACTAAAACCATAAGCAGGTAATTCCATTGTTTCTCCACGCAGTTCATCTTTTAATCAAATCCTAGATCAGGCTGATCACCCATCTATATTTTACCTCTCTGTGACCCTTTCAAGGTGGCACATTCAATATCCAACAACTGCATTCACTACAGATAACACAGCAGTATTTTCATATACATTGTTGACCATAGAATAACTGATTCTGAACTCACCTAAAAACATGAGCAGAGTAGTTTTGGCAAAGGCAGCCATGATCATTCCTCCAATGTAAGAACACATCCCAATAAAGACAATATAAATGTCTTTGAGACATTTGGAAAATAAGTAAACTCCTAAAAAGCTGGTCAGTGAGACAGAAGTGGATGCAGCTGCTCCATATCCAATGTATACTTCATTCCAGCAGAGTGGCTCATCCAGTTCATACAGTGTAAAAAGTGAAGTCCCACCCAGCACAGTAAACAAATAAGTCATAAATGTAAAAAGTAACACAATTATTAAAATTCTCTTTTTATAAGGGGCAGTTTGAAAAAGCATGTACACTCCAGAAAATGTCTCCCTAAGAAGGTCTTTCCAGGATACTGGTGCTTCATGCTGGAATTGAGATACACCTACGGTATCTTCCAGAAAAAATACAATATAGATTATATTAATGACATGGAGCAGAGATGCTATCACAAATGTCCATGCAAAGCCTATTCCTCTTAGAAAGTAGCCAGATGACAATCCTGCCAATCCAGATACAACTCCAAAAATCAAATCCACTACAGCTATTCGTGTTGTTTTCTGCTTCTCATCATGACACTCCTCTGCTATGTAAGCAAAGCCTCCTCCAAGGAAAGTTGCTATACTCCCAAACAGTCCAGAAATAAATGCAAATGCAAATAGGACAGAGAGTGACAAGGAAAAATATGATATTGCAGTGAAGCTAATACTAGAAATCAAAGCTCCCATTGATGGTAAAACTAAAGACCTTTTGTGTCCCTGGCGATCCCCATTAGCTACAACGACAAAGGCAACTATAAGGCTGGGAATGGCTCTAGTTAAGTCCAACTGCATAATAAAAACAGAGGCTTTTTCTTGAACTTCCTGCAAAGAGAAAATAAAAATAATTGTAAATACTATAATAAATTGGGGAAAAAATCTGTCACAATATTGCTTACATAATTATTAGTATGCAATATAATGAATATCACTGTGCATGTTTACAGATTATAAATTATACTATTATAAAACATAATACATGCAATGTAGTTTTATAACATTCTATGACATTTTGATATACTAGGCTATATACTCTATATATAAAACATGCATATTCAGACTTTTGTAATTCGATCTTCAATATTCCTCAAACATTCCCTGTTACATTTTAACCCAAAACTTAAAGCTGAAGACACAGTCTTACTAGTACTGTTGACAGAGCAGTTTCAATGCAGACAGGAGAACTATCCTTTTGAACTTGTACTTAAAAGAGCTGTAAGTATCTTTAACTGCAACTATCTCCTTCAACACAGGATATGGCAAAACAGCACTGGGCTATTTTAATACTACTCAGAAATCAGTAGTAAGCCAGTCACCGATTAAGGAACACACTCAATGCTCCCTCTTCACAGGAGCTCTTTTTTCCTCCCAAATAATTCTGCTGAGGGGGGTACAAAGAAGAATTAATGGACTAGAGCACACTATGCAAGTAAACAGATCACAGTTTGCTCTGACATCCCACTGTACAATCTTACTAGTACTATTACAAACAGCAGTAACAACCAAAAAAGTGAAATACAGGTTTAAATACTGTACTGACTCACAGGTACATGAATTAATGGATTTTGCAAACACTGTAAAGCTCTGGGTTCAGGAATTGTCCAAATCAGTGATGTCTCTACACATACACCACAGCAGGTATTCACATAAGGAACAGCAGCTAGCACTATAAAAATAAACACCCTTTATGGGAAAAATTTCAGACTTCTTTTTAGCAGAAGTATAAAAATTAAATGTGACTGAAAACCAACCATTTAACAGAGCATGGATGCCTGCAGAAAAAAAGAACTAAAGAATATTTAATTGAAAAGAATTGTTTTGAAGCCAGCTGCTAAAGGACCCTCAGCAAGCAAATTCTGATCTTGTTTTTAATGCAGATATGAGAGTACCTGATAAGTGTAGCCACAACAGCTCTTTCAACGACAGCCACCTGATCAGACAGTAGGGGAAAAGGAAGCAACTTTATTCATACAAACCCTTTATACTAGCTAAAACAAAGTTTCAGATGCAGAGAGCAAAGTCTTGTTGAAAGTCTTGGAGTTTTCTGAGGCACAACACTGACTTGGGCAGGCATTGTGCTCTTCAATCAGCAACAGGCACACTTCTGCAAACCTGCCCACGCCATTCTCAGCCTGTATTCAAGCCATCTATACTCCACATTTCAGGTGTCTCCTATGTAGCTAGCATAATCCTGACTGAGTAGCATCCAAAATCATGAAAAAGCCCTAAAACTTACAGGAATGTACCTGGGGAATTTTAAAAGCTGCTGAATGCTGTATAAATTTGTATTTATATTTACAGGCAGAGACCATGAGTTTCTCATTCAATCTCTTCCTTTGCTTACAAGATACCAGGCTTTATTACAAGAGGAAAATCAACTGATCCTGAGGTTGCCAAGGAAAGCCTTCAAGATCCCCAGCCCTCCAAAGTCTTTTGCTCCCTTCCCTTATGGTGTCTGACTGCCTGATCATTCATGACATCCTGGTAACTTGCCAGCAATGCTGTCACCCTGGAAGAGTCAAAACCATGAAGACTGAACAAACTGAGTTGGAAAACATTATTCTGATCTTTAACTCTTCTGCTGCTGACAAAAATAACTCTATGTAGTCACAGACATTGCTTCTTTACTAGGATTGTCTTGTTCAAAGCCATGAGTATCAAACAAATGCTACTATGTTAAAAGTAAAATTAAATGTTAATAAGTATCATCTCAGCCCACATGAATGATATAATACAGAGATTATTGCCAGACCATAATGAAGTGTAAAGGTGAAAGAAAGAAAAACCCAAAACTTGGGAAGAAGTTGTGCAACACACAAAACATGGCTTCACATCCAGGTAACACACGTGAGCATGAACATGCTGAGATAAAAAACTTGATGTCTACTGAAAAAAAGACTACAGACATAAGTACAGGAAAAATCCATTTAGAGTGTAAGGCATGCGACTGTTCAGTCTCTGGTTTTATGAAGCCAAAGGAAAAGAATATAAAAAATGATAGGTCAAACCTTCAGCTTCTTTAAAATCACATAACTCCATTAAATAATCAATGGAACTACATATATTTGAAGGGAAAGGTATAGGTTTTCAATCTGCAAATTCACTCTACTCTGAAAAATTACTCACAGGGGACTGAAATAGGTATTTCAATCACCTATTTCAAAATTAAAAGAACAAAAATGAAGAAGCAAGTAACTTATATAAGGATTAAATTAAGAGAGAAGGGCAGCACCTGAGATTGAACAATATAAAGGACATATAAAATCACAGGCTGATAAGATAAAATATTACTGAGTAGGAAGGGGAAATTAATGGATTGTATAATGAATCAATGGGATGATAAACAATGTTTAATGATTAATAATACAGCTCTTTCTGAGATATTAAAAAAGGATTATCCAAGTTGGTGATCAGAATGCTTCAGTTTACATCCATATTACCTTCAAACTCACTTCATTATGACTATCTTTTTCAAATTGTAAAAAATAATCTAAATTTTGTGAAGATGAACCATTTTGAACTATATTCTACTTTTTATGCAGGCTCCAAGTGATTTTTGTCTTCAATTTCCTTTTACATTTTGCTTTGAAATAGGTGAGATTCGTATAAAGCTTCTTCATTCTCAGAACATAAGGACTTACACTAAATTAACTGTTAGTAGAGATGTTCTTTTAAACATTAATGCCAAACAGGGCCTTACAGCAACAGTTACAACATCTAATAAACCTAATTCAGTTAGATTTAGGTTAGGAAGGTCTTGGAAAATCTGGAACACCTACTTCACACTTCCTTGTGAAAGGGTTTGGAATTAAGTTACTGGATCTACTCTTTGGCCCCCTCACATGATTATAACTCAGCACAGAGGCCCATTTGCACTTAAATTAATGGGTGTTTTGAGCACCTACATTGTTACACTATGGTAACTAGTGTGGTATAAAAATGCAGCAAGGCATCCAGACAAGAGTGTAATTGTTCAAAAGCTCATGCCCTACTGGCAATCACTGAAATGCAGGGAACGGAAATTTGGCAGGAAAGGGAAACGAAGAAGTTCTGTTGGCCTTTATTCAACTGCTGTCTTGAAGGACTCATGTTCTCAAATATCAAATTAACTATAATTTGTAAGCAAAAGACCTGTAAAGTGTGAATATGTCATCAAATCAGAGATGCTATCTAAACTTCAGCTGAAATGAAGCACTCTGCTTCAGTGTTTTGAGAAAAAAAAATGAAGTCATATCTTGAACCATAGGTGATGGCAATTTGAAAGTCAGGTTGAATTTCAGGGGGTTGCAAAATGCAAAGATGTATTTGAAACGTTGATTTCTTGATGGGCTCTGCAATTAGAATTGTATGCTTAGAGAAAATTGCCAGACACAGCATCAAATGGGGAGCTAATACTAAACAAAACACTTTTTGGGAGTAACATACAAGCATTACTCCAACAATAACTGGTGAGTACCTCCATGGGTCAGCCCAGAAGCCATGTTGGACCACAGTTCTATTGACCTTTTCACATTTTTTCTATGAGACCAGCTTCTGTCACATGACAAAGAACATATACCACACTAGAAGTCCTGAATTATTTCTTTAATCACCTTCACTGGAAGCATGTTCCATTAGCAATCTCCTTTTATATATGACAAATGAGGCAGATAAGCTCAGGCATTCAGTCTTTTCAGACTTGCACATATGCAGCACATCAGAGATTCAGATATGGGATGTGAGCAAAACTTTTCAAGTACCAGCTTTTCAGCAGTGTAAGGGAATGCCAATTGACTCTTTCTGTGACCCCAACTTCTGTGTAATTTACACAGTGAATCATTTACTTTTCTGGCCCTAAAGTGGTTTCATCTTTCACTTTATCCAACTCAACTGCCAGTTGTTGTTGACAAGTATGGTGCTATTGCACCTCTTCTGAAAATATGTTCCCTCTGCTGTTCTCATGTTAGACACAGAAATCATGTGGCCACTGAGTGTGCCAGAGCAGTGTATTGCTTCAGGAAAAAAATCCCAACATTATAAAAACAACAACCCCAAAACAAGAGATGAGCTTTCTGTTGAATCAGTGCCCCACTCAAATCCAAACCATAACCTCTAACTGCAGAACTGCAAGACACAACAGTGGGGTGAGAGGGGGAAGGGAAATGGAGAATGACCATCTCTTCTGCTGGCAGCTCTCAGCCAGCTCTGCTTAAGTGTAGCATTAAAACTGCACTGGAAGTGCAATGGAAGAGGTGCCAGTCAACAACTAGCTATCCAGCACACTGAACTATGGAAAAGTGCTAAAAATGTAACTGACCATGGGATCCCGTCATGCTGACGTCCTTGTATTCCAGCAAGGCACACTAGTGCTCTGAATGGCAAACCATCAACCGTATTTAATCATGTAAAGATCAGTTAAAATTTTTTTCCTCGTTTTAAAACCACAAAATTTTTAATTTCCTCTGTTCCTCATTCTTGTAATTCCTCTGAAACACATGTATTTTAAGCTAGATACTGTTCTTCAAAATTACAGCGCATTTGCTAAGCTTCACTCGGTTACAAACAACAGTAGGAGCCGCAGACAACGGGCGGCTCACAAACACAACACGCACAGTGGTGTGGGAGGAGGAGCCTCCACCTCCACTTGTACCCGCGGTAATGTCAGCCCAATGCTAATTTGGTCCCCATTCTCTCAGGCGATCTTCAACTCCCGCTAAAATACGAATTTATCTCAGTATCTTCCTGGAGACAAATCTTTGTCTTTAAAGCACTGTCTCTACCTACAGCATAACATTAGAGCGAGGAGACAGTGAAGTGGGAGCAGGTTACAAAACTACGGCTTTCCGCAGAGTTACAGGTCAAGGTTATGAAACAGGAGGTTATACTGAGGCAGCACCTCCTGGCAGCAAGTTTATTTACAATTATTATTCCTCCCCCGCCACTTGCCTTCTGTTTGATATAAGCCGGGCTGCTCTTATTCTGCTCGCAGTGACTGGCATTGCTGTCGCTGATAAAAGTGGAGTTGTACTCCTGCTCCCACAGCCGCCGGTAGATGAACTGCTGCACCAGCGGGGTCGTCAGGGAAAACGCAAACACGTAGCAGAAAATGACGGGCTCCACGCACAGAACCTTCCTCATTTCTGGGTCTGGGCTTCAAACCCTGCGCCAGGAAACAAACCGCGAGTGCTCAGAAGGTGGAAGCGAAAGCCCCGGGCGGCAGCGGGCTCGGTGACAGCCCCACGCACGGGGGCCGTGCTCCGCCAGCCCCGTCCCGTCCCGCCGGGCTGTCCCCTGCGCACCGGGCCCGTCCCGCAGCGCCGGGACATCGGGACACCGGGGGCGGGACGGGGGCGGCCGTGTCCCTCAGCGGAGGAGCGTCCCCCGCCGCGCCGTCACCGCCCCCCGGCCGCCCAGAGGACGAGGCCCGGAGCGGCCGTCCCGGCGCTGTCCCCGTCAGGGCCCGGGAGCGGGGCGAGGCGCTGCGGCGGGCGGAGCCTGACCGGGCCCGGGGCCGAGCGGGGTCCCTGTGCCCGCCCGCGGCTGCCACCGCCGCCCTGCTTGTCCCCACGCCGGGGGCTGCTGCCGGAGGTCAGCGCGCGTCAGCACCGTGGCCATGCCAGCAGCGCTCCCCGGGCCCGCGGCGTGCTCGGGCTGCTTACACAACGAGGATCTGCGCTGTCAGCGGCATCGCCGGCCTCGTTTAGCACCGCCAGCCCGGCCCGCAGCTCAGCCTGCGCAGGTGGCCGTGCCTGGCCGAAGGGGAGCCCACGGCGTGCTGCTCTCCCGTGCTGCCGAGCGCTCCGCTCTCAGCTGACAGAGCTTAGGGGTTTTATTACAGCCGCTCCCCTTCCGTGGGCTCTCGGCTTGTCAGCGTGTGTAAACGCAACATTTGTTAGCCACCAGCCGGTCTCTCATTAATAGAGGCATAAAGCTGTGTAGGTTGGATAAGATCTCTAATATCATGAAGTCTAACCATTAACCCAGCAGTGCCAGGAAGAGATAGATCTCGCTCTCTGGGTCGGGCATTGCTGGCGCAGGGTATCAGGGGAAAGGCTGTGAACAGCTTCTGTCGCTGTGAGCACCTGCTGGGGCACCTGCTGCATTTCCGCATGAAAGGTTGTGCTGATGCAGACCCGCAGTTGTGCGGTTCAGATACGGCCTCTGCCCGCCCTGCTGTGCGCGGCATCCACAGCACGGCGAGCACACAGCTCTGCACTCTCCTCCCAGGAGAGCACCGAGTAATGGCTCTGCCCTTGTCACAGGTGTGGTGTACCAAGGAGAGGTGACACAGCCAGGGCATCCTGAAGGACCACCTTTCAGTCTTAAATACTGGTTCTCAGTCACAAGTACTGCAAAAAAGTCCCTTTTGCTAAAAGCACATCAGAACTTCAAAGTTTCCCTGATGTATTTGCTCTATTAAAATAAGAAGAGCAGTTTAGAAACTTCATGAAAATTGAGTTCCTTAATAAAGTGATTTGAAGACAGATTGTCCATAATGTGGGTCATATGATCTTGAGCAATGCTTTAACTTGTTCACTGCCATGTGACATGTCATTCAGTCCCAAATTTAGGGACAACACTGGTTTGTCAAGTGTCTCCTAGCACAAGATCAACCCAGCGTACCAGCTCAGTGGCCTTGATCATTTACTTGAGCTTCTTTGGTCTAGCATATAGGCTTGCTCACAAAGGCACACAGACAGGCTGATTCAAAAAAAGGGCTACTCTGGCATGAAATCAGCTTGTAGAGAATGGTGTCCTTCTCCTCAACCTGGCCAAGTCCAAAGTCTGACTCATCCTGTGACAGCATGTTGTTTGTCACAAGGTAAAGCCAAAACAATCATGCGAGGCTGTTAGGTGAGAGAGGCTGTTCAGGTCACTTGTCCAGCTGTTAACATTTATTCGAGCAGGGTGAAGAAGGGATTTTAAGCCTGTTGGAACTTCCTTTTGTTCCACAGAGGGATATTGTCCAGAGGCCATTAAGTTTCTTGCCAGATCCAGCTGTGCTAAAGAGCCTGTCACTTACAAAGGAACACAAGTGTCTGGGTGCAGTCCAGGTTGCTGACCAAACTTGTTTTAATGCACAGCTCCTTCAGAACAGCCTTCCCAGAGCCAAAGAGTGGAGCTGTCCATCTGTGTTCTGGAGAGGTCCTCTGCTTCTCTCCTTCCTAGTAACTGTGTTTAAGTTAGGGCTTGGGTTTACAGAGCCAAGTGGCTCCAGCAAAGCTGTGATCTCACCAGTGCTGAAGGCAAAGCTGCAGCCTGAGCTGCTCACCTGGAAGCGCCTTTTTACCTTTGTGCAGCAGCTCGAAGCAACAGCTGTTTGTGAATATTTCCCAGTGCTGACACAATATATTCCCCTCAAGCAGGTGCACTGGGAGAGACTTGGCCCTCATTTGTTTCCAGTCTCCCTCACTGCAAGGAGAACTAAAAGCAATAGATACGATTGGGCTTTTAAGATCATACCTAGTTGGGTGATGCTTATTCTTTGAAGTTGAGCATTTCCAAATAACACAATACATGGTAAGCTACCTTCCACTGTCCCGTGCCACCAGCATTCACACTGGCCCAAATTTGAGTGACATGCCCATGAACAGACTTCACAAAGATCCCAGGCATGTGGTGGCTGGAGCTCTGCAGTTTGCACTGGTTTGCATTTTATGACATCCTCAATGTGTGAAGAATTGAACATTCTTTTGATGAAGACATTTTGGAAAAACACTTTGCTGAAATATTTTGCTGAAAACATCAGTAGTGCTTTACTAAATAATATTGACATGTAAAATGTAATTTTAATTCCTTCTGAGAAGTACTTTTTAAAATTGAGTTGGCTTTAATTTACACTGCTAACAATCTACTGAGAACCTTAGCCCTCTGCATGTAATTTATGGATTACAGAGTAACATTACTGTACTGTTTGTACTAATGTTCAACTCATGTTTTCAAGGCTGTCTTGAGAACAGTGGTTAACACAAATTTTAAAAAAGAAACCTAAAAAGGGAAGAGAAGCACATTTTTGGCAGATAGTTTTATATGAAATGCAGTTCTGCAGAAATCTTTCATAACCTGTGTCATGCCCATGAGCAGGGCAAACAAAGATGTATGAAGGAAGTTCTCCAAATATTGAAGGAAGAAAAAGAGAGTAAGTAATGCAATTCTGCAGAAGCATACCTAAGTTTAGATGTAACTGTAACGGTGTGGGCAACAACATCCCACTGACTTTGTGTTCCTGAAAATGGGGTGCTCTGAACACCTCTGTCACAGCACCAGCACTACTGTTAACATTCGTCTTGATGCCATATGGCACTTTTTACTCTTCTGAAGTGTTGTGTTGAAAATTTGTGCTTGTTTGAATCCTCAAGCATATCTAAGGCGTCAGGATATATTTATTTTTTCTGAATAAGAAAATCTTAACAGAACTGGGGTTCTTGCTGGCATCTTGTCTCACACACCACATAACAGCAACCATTTCTAAATGGTGTGGTGTATTCAGTAGTTCTGTTTTTCAGTATTTGCAAGTCCTCCTTGCTCATCCCTGATTATTTCATATGTCAGATTTAGTTATTTCCATTGAAAGCCCTTCACACTGGTGGGTCTTCTGTTTAGATGACTCAGTGGCGAAGAATTTAGCAGCTCCCTTTGGGCTGTGCTCAGGTGTAGCTTGTGCAGAGAGCCTGTTGTGGCTTTGCCCAGCCCTAAACAAAGCTACAAGGGTTACTAGATCTGCTGTGACTCGTTTTCAGACTACTTGAGGATTTGAAATTTAGTGCAGCTTCTTGGTTCTGTTTGAGGTGATTTGGTCTTTTGTTTTCCTTCCTGTTTTGCTTTCAATCGCATTTATGTTCTGGGCATGTGATAGCTTTTCACTGTAGATAGCTGATGTAAGTTGTTTTCGTCTGGCCGCGTTGCTTCATACAGAATTTCTAGTGAGCCATTTCCCAGCTCCAGTCCAGCACCTCTGGGAGATAACTGGTGGCGCCGGTAGTGCTGTGCTGCCTGCCCCTCCCTGTCCCTGCCTGGGCAGCAGGGGTGCCTTGGCAGGCCATGATCAGCAGCAGCAGCAGCCGCGCGCTGCAGATATTCGCGGCCGCCGTGACTCAGCAAAGCGCTCCTCGCCTCGGCCTGCGGCTCACCTCACCCTTGGCAGAAGCGGACAGAGGCATGCTTCTGCCTAACAGCGTCTTTTAATCTGAAACAGCAGCTTTCTTTCCTTCTTTCAAGTTTCGTCTGTTTAATGTAAACAGCTCCTTAACGAGGAACTGAAAGTAGGCAGCTGAGGCAGAGCTGGAGTGCCTGCCTCTGAGTCACATGCTGCTCTGTTGCAGGAGGCTGTTAAATTTCATCTGCTCTTAAAATCTTGCTAGAGCAAAGTTCTTTCTCCGTTTGTTAAATGAAAGTGCTTTTCATTCCTAGTAAGTTGTTGGTACTGTTGGCTGCGTTCCCTTTCCAGAGATAAGGACATCCACCATTGCCCTCCTGAGAAGAAGCAGCTCTTTGAGGAGCTTCACAAAGACCAGTACGCAGAATGCAGTGTGTTTAGGATACAAGCATTTAAGCTGATTATCATCAGGAAGGTGGTGACAGATGATGAGCTGTTCTCATCTTTCAAAGTCAGTGGGAGATTGCTGCTGTTCTCCCAGAGAATTGTGCATCAGGTTTGAGCCTGAGCAGCCCAGCTGAACTCTTGAGATCAGTGACAAAGTCTTCCTCACTTGAAGGAGTTTGAAATAGGGTGAGACTGTGTTTCTACCCCAGACATGGATTCCATGTGCTTTTTTTCAGTTTTAGATTCTCAGGGGAAAAAGAAAATATTTTCAAGGGTGAACCTGTGAAAGGTTTCAGAGGAAGCAGGACTCCAGTCTGCTTAGCTGTGGTTTAGGTGGTAATGGCGTTTTTCCTCCACCAATTGACCATCAAACCTATTCTTGACATTCAAAGCAGCAGGAAACATGGTTACCAGTCCTTATTCCTATCCATCCAAAAATACCCAAATACACCCTTACCCAGATTTTCCAAACATCTGCCCAGATCTGTTCAGAAAGATCTGCAAAGCGATGTTCAATATGTCCTGTTGCTTGAACTGGAATAATTCCTTCCCTGGCATGATTCTGTTGTATATTTGTGCACATAAACATCACTGGGTATTTATCAATATTCAATTCAATCAATATTTATCAATATTCAATTTTTTTTTTTTTTTTAATAGTTGCAGTAGGTCTGCTGGTGGTCTCTTAGGTGTCATAGAACAGCAGCAGAAAATTTCCTGGGTTATTTCCTGGGTTAATTCAGATTATGAAAAAACCTGAAGCAGATTTGTCACTTGTTTTCAGACAAGTGTCTTGCAAGATTTCTTATACAGGAAGATGGGGCAATATCATTGAAAATAATATGGCACTTCAATCCAGCTTTAGGCATCATTATAAAATAATTTCTTCTACAATACTGTTGAATGCTATTTATTGCTCCTACAAGGAAAGCAAATAATAAAGCAGCTCCACTGCTTTGGAATTTGGAGCCCATAAAGGGGAGGTATTGAGTTGAGCCAATTGAATGATAAGAGTGAATTCTCAGGTTAAGCACCTTAAACAAGTCCTTCAGGGACCTGTTAAACCCAATAACCTAACCATGGCAGATCACATTCCTGGTTCAAGAAGTTCCTGAACTGATGATTCCTGGAAGGGGGGAAGGTATCCTGAGAACAGTCAGCAGATGTACTTGTTCTTTAACCTGCTTTCTGAGCATCTGTTATTTGCCCCTGCCAGAGAAGGAAATTCGAAGTAGGTGGACTTTTGTCAACTTAATGTGGCCATACTTATTTCAGTAGGACTGCAGTGCTGATAGAAGTATAGAGCTAGCATTTTGAAAAGATTTCATAAAAACTGGGAGCATAAAAATGGGAGCATACAAGGCAAAGGCTGTACAAATTAACCAAAAGGAGAAGCTGCTCAAATAAATTTGCATGAAGATACAAACTTTGGGCTATAACATGTACAGTTAGTTACAGGCAGTTTTGCCCTAAATTAATCAGCTGTATAAATGTATGAGTTTGTATAACATCCTGGAAAAAAATTTTATTTTTTGCATGGGCCAGGGGATAGTTGTTTTTTCTATGAGAAGGTACAAGTCATTTTCAGATAGCTTTGCAAGTGAGCTAAGCCTGATCAGGAGTTTAAATCTTGCTGAGCTTTAAGCTTACCTTGATGCTGTGAACAGCAAGTTTTGCCTTCTGTCTTTTTCAAAAAGTAGGTTTGTGCTGGGGAAATGGGAAACCAGTTATCAAGTGGTTGTGCATAATGAAATTGATTGTGACAGTGTGCTTTACAGACACTGAACCTCCTGTTCATAACTATGCTGCCTGCTTTCCCTGACTGTGTTTATATGGCATGCCCATGGCTGCTAAAACTGCTTAATGGGAAAAAGAACAACTAATAAAGCACTTAGGGACTTAATTGCAAAATTAATTTGGCAAACAAAAAAAGAACTGCCTGACTCTCAGAGATCTTTTTTCTTTTTCATTCCTTCTCTGCTGCTGATTCTCATTGACTGTGTTGTGATGATTTTCTTCTTTGCCACTCCAAACTCCCTGGTACCCTATGCCCTCCTTTGGTGCATTTTATGCCCAGCTTCCTACATCCCCTCAACCTCTTTGGCTGAGGCATTGTGATGCCTTGGGAGCTCTTGTCTCCCAAGGCCTGAGACCTGGGAATATCTACTGTTGTTTCCATGCCTTATTCCCCAGCACTGACACCTCAAAGAAGCAGCTGGGCCTCCTTCCAGAATTGTTTCCAGGTATTTGCAGATGTCAGGTGAGTGAAGCTTGGAAGCTTGGAGAAGAGCTGGAAACCAAAAAGCCATGCTGTCACCAGCAGATCAAGCTGCTCTCCATGAAACCAGACAGTGTCCTTAGCTTCCCTGTCATTTTGCAATCTTTTTACTCTCTGCCTGTTCTGCTCCATCCACACCCATTTCAACACCTGCAATCCAGTCTCTGAGTTGAAGTGATTGTGCCTTCTCACAACTTTTCTTTTTGAACTTGAATAAGCTCTGTTTATTCTATATTGACAAGAAAACCCTTTATAAGTATAATATTTTGAGCCTGAACTTGCATACATTCTCCAGGGCAACATGAGAAAAGTTCCTCTTTCAAAACGAAACATTTCTGTTGTTTTTGAAACAAAACCACATTAACAAAGACATCACTAAATATCATCAGTGATTCAAATAGATTCATAGAATAGATTTACAATAAAACATGCTGTATCAAGTGTAAATAATGTTTACCTGGGAAAAGCCAGACATGTGAAACCGTGAGTACTTGAAATACCACCTTTTCCCGCTCTTCTTTTGTTCTAAACTTTCTGAAGACTGGACTGACATCATAATACTTTTGTTTTATAAAAAACATTTTGAGAGATAAATGAAGAAAATAGAATATTTCATTTAGAAATAGAAAATAGATATTTCATTTAGAAATATCACAGCTTGAAGTTTGTCCTTTCTATTTCAAATTTCTGACTGTGGCTTTTGTTTAGTTTCTACAAGACTAAACTGGTAGAGAACCCCCCCTTAGTTGCTTGTGTTTGTGTTTCTTGAGGGGCTGGCACTCCTCTGGGGCTCCAGAAGAGCTCTGTCAGTGCAGGAGGCACCAGCCTCATGTTCACAACCAACCCACCTGTAAGCTTGAGCTCATGAGATAGTGACAGGTGAGTTGTGTTTCTTTGGCTTGGTTTTTTGGCATGTTTAGAAGATATCAACAACAAATACAACTATTTAAAAGTCTTTACTTATTTACATGTGAATCACTGACAGATTGATTTGTGGTATCTCCACGCTCAGCTATTTTTTATTTTCTGAACAAGAGTAACACTTCTGACAGTCACTCAGGCCTTAGTTAAATAAAAGAGGAAATCAAATTTTAGCATGCCTCATCCCAATCCAAACCACTAATGCTACTTTAAATTGATAAGATTTATGGCAGATCAGATAGTGTCTGACCAAACCACTCCAATGCTTTGCCTACATGGCCACAGGCCATGTTCCTTTGCCCTGTAAGTTAAATACTGCTTTTTTTCATGATGTGACAGCAAGGCTTGTGGTTAAAGGTACTGAAACTTTTCATTAAACTGAACCTTCACTGGCTGTTACACTGAGGTCCTCTCTGGAAATTGTTCCTTGTTGCTGTGAGCAAGTTCAGCTCATGTTTTCAGGAGATCTGACATGTTTGCTGTTGCAGTGTCATTTGCACTTTTCATTTACTTTGGTTATATGCAAAGCACAGGCAATGCTGCATGGTGTTTGCTGTCTGCTTGTCACAGCCTGGGTGAAGAGAGGTAAAAAGTGGTTAAGGTGGGGCTGGGTTGTCTGGGGGTTCCCATTTTTCTTCTCCCCAAGCTGTTCCCTGGGTACAGATTAGATACCTCATTTTGGGATGACTGAGGGGAGGTGAGATTCATCCTCATTCTTGCATCTTCTGAAGAAAATTTGGTACCAGTATTTTAACTAATTTGCAGTATATCTGATTATTCTTTCTTAGTAATATTGGTACTATTTACCTGTCTTTGAAAAGCTGCTGAAATTAATGTAGCCTCAAGCATTCTTTAATTGAGGGTAGCAAAGTACATATTTTCAATAAGTAAACATCCTGAAATTACTGGTTAAAGACTGATTTAATTCTCCATCCTAGTGCAATTCTTCAGTCTAACTCAAATACAATTTCACAGTTCGTTCATGCTGAACTAAACATAAAATATTTTATACTTTTTTTGTGAAATCACCTCAGACTCTTACACACCCATGATACTAATCACCTATTTAATGAGCACAACTGAAGAAATGGGTGAACTCACATATTTAATGAGCACAACTGAAGAAAGGGAACACTGTATGAGAGAGGAAATTATACTATTCCTAAAATTTCAAGAGTAGATTTTTTTTCTAGTAGAAAATTCAGCCCAATTTCAGAAGTGGATGATATAAAATCACGTAGTAAATGGTGGAAATTTATAATAAAATCTAAAGAATCATGCCTACTACCATACAGGAGAATGAAGTTCTGAATTTTCTTTTTTTGATTGCTTCTATTTCAGTGGCCAGATTTCTTGTAAGAAGCAGGTTTTAAGAGGATGCAGAGAGGGTCAAAATGCTGAGGAAATTTAAGGGGAACCATGTGAGATAGAGGTTCCTCTGCTGCCTCCTCTCTCCTACCCTCCCACACCCATCTTCTAATGAATGATGAAAGGCTGTTGAATAACAGAATAATAGAATTTTTGAGCAGCATATGGGACAAAAAAAAAGTTAAAATGCAGTAAAAATTTTCTCCAAAGATGAATTTACATTAGAAAAAATATGATCAAGGTGGAATTTCTAGATCAGTAAGTCCTATTAAAAAAAAGAAAAAGAAAAAAGGACAGACTTTGTGATATTTCATGGATATTAGCAATAATACCTGTGCAACAACCATATCATCACTGCACATAATGGAAGGACCACAATGGATGCAGATTAGGACACAAGCATAGCCATTATAATACATGATTGTGTTCTGTAGTGATAAAGAAATTTAGAAAGACAAAGTGAGTAGCTGTTGCTTGTTGATGATATATTGTTCCTTCCCCTTTATAATGGACATAGTGTAGAAATATCTCAGCAGAATGATGAGGTTGCAGGTAGAAGACAATTGCAATTACTTCAGAAAGGTGAAAAGTAACAGATGCTTTTAAAACTCCAGGGAGCACATTTGATGGAGGCAGCTGCAGCATTGTCATATTAATGTCTGTCAGTAAGACAATCCTCTGAATGATAAGTCATGAAAAAATAAGCTGTCATCCTCAGTGTTGTGACCCTGCCAGCATCATCAGAGCAAGCCTGTCTCAACTGATGAGTCCCATCAGCTAGACAACAAAACTGAAATCAAGTAATTGTAAAAATAATTATTCCCTAAAGTAATTTTTTCCCTGAATATCAACCATTCCTTCAGCTAGCAAAAGCTGACAGTCTTTATTTTCTGGTTATATTTGTAATTTCTCATTTTCCAGAATATTGTCTATAGATTTTTTTCCCTGCAGATGAAAGTTCGTACAATGTTAAATGTGATCAAATTTGCTCCAATTTGCATGAGAGCAGTAACAAATCATAGCTTTCACCCATGACTGCACTGTACATTTCTGCACAATAAATCTTCCTCTCTCACATGTTTTTCATGCTGATGAACCTTCCTTAATGTTATGCAATATCACACAGTCAGTAAAATGGCTACTAGGGAGCCCTGGTTATCATTCCAGTAATTTCCTGTGTGAGGCTGGGATGGGAATATCTGGCAATATTTGATTTTGCAGCTATCACAATATCCTATCTTGTCTATCCTCTTGAGGCTGTTGTTATTGTCTGGAGTCATCTGCAGGCAGTCTGGTCCTGCTTGCAAGTAGACACCTCTGGGAATTTTCTTGCCTTTCATGCTTTGAAGCTTTGCTTGAGAAAGCTCTGCTTTCATCCATTTTTCCCCCTTAAAGCTGTTGTCAGCTATCCTTTGCTGTTCTTTGGTTTGATGGTAAAGTGCAAAGGAATGCTGGAGTCTTATCTTCCCTTGGCTGGAATGCAGTCCTAACAAGCTGGAAGTGATGTATTCCCATTAAAACCTCATTGTATCCTTTGTTGCCTGGCTTTGCTGATGCTTAGCACTACCAAGGCAGTGGTACTGTGCAGGATTCCTCACAGAACTCTGTGTACCTTTCTGCCCTGACCTTGAGCACTTCTGTAGTGGAAGATGCTATGAAGTGATGCCCAGCTGCTGAGCCCCTTAAACAGGGTAAGGTGGATTGTACCAAAATATCTGTGTGTAGGAAGAAGAGTTTCTTCACCTTTTGATTCATATATCTTTTGTGCCCTCTGTGCATCTTGTGCATCCAGGCCCTGCAGGGCCCACAAAACAAGGCACAAGGCCAGCATCAGGGACACCATGATAATCCTGCTATTATCTGCACCTAGCCATTGGGTATTGGTTGGCCATCACTGCCTCTCATCTCCCTGTGATTTACAGGACCCTGTCCCCTTCTGTTGTGTACAGGACCCTGTCCCCTTCTGTTGTATGTGTACAGGGAATGTATTCACAGATGTTTGAGTGCAGCAATACGTACTGCTCATTAATGCCACTAGCCATTTGCTTCCCAAAAAATCCCTGCCAACTTTCAGTAAGAAAAAAGTCTAGATACAAATCAGGGCTGGCATTGCCGAATGATCTGAGATCTACTGTCAGCTTTGCCAAACTTGCGCTGTTAAATAGTGGGAAAACCAGGTAGGTTAGCAGTTTATGTTTTAATTTTAAATTATGTTGATAGCTAGTATTTTCCATTGTGGCTGTTTGAGGTCAGATGCATCTGAAAATGGCTGGTGTGTGTGTAGATCCCTTTGGCTTGATAGTTGGTCTTCATCAGTCCTGTGAATCTAGATGGTTTTATGCTTTTCAGTGCAGACATCAGAAGTTTCTTCTGATCACATCCTTTCTATTTCAGGATTTTCCCATGACTATTATGAATGGGGTGATATTCTTCTGATACCAGGTGCAAATTCAATGTCACCAAATAGGTTGAGAACATAAAACTGCCACCAAAACTGCTGGGGAATTATGCAAGGGGAGAATTCCTTTAATGACAAGGCTCAATTAATGGGAGATTTTTAGCTGTCAAGTCATAAAGAGAAAATTATAGTCTCATTTCCTCTATAATTGATAGAGAAAAAATTTCCTTGCTTTATGATCTCTGGTTTGTGAGTAATTGTTTTATTTCTGCATACCAAGTCAGTTATTGTGAGATTGTCGTCTTCTATGATGTGGATTGCAGCCACAGTTTAAAAGTTTCCTTTTAAAGGAAGCTATAATGTCCTAATCTATTTTTTTGGCATTATATCATTTATAGACAAAATGAACAGGATCAAACTACAGTTGAAGAATCATGGCATTTTTAGCTAAGGAAACGTTCCTGATGAAAACATAGATTTTATTAGTGATACTACAATTAAATAAGCCATTATCAACTTCCTACAGATCTCCTAAGAGCAGCTCTCTTTCATTCTGGAGCCCAAATTACGGAAGCAATCTTCATAAAGGCCACTTCCCCAGCTATAGCGCCTGCTGTGATATGATTCATGCCTTTTGTCTTCTACTTGGAATTTGGGGATGTTTATGAAGGACTGTTATAAATACTGCATCTAATTCCTCTTTTCACAAGATGCTTTATTCACAAGAAAAAAATAAAAAGAAAGAAAGAAAATCGCATCACATGTGTACGTCACATCATTTCCATTCCCACTGCCATCTGGCACTATTCTTGTTGCCTCCTTCATATCCATATCGAAAGGATGTGAGGCCAGTGCCAGGCAGACTCTGGAGCACATGTTTCAGCACTACAGCTGGGAGTTTCATGGGGCACAGGCATCTTTGAGACAGTGAGTCTGTGTAAATGGGCATTTGAAGGCTAGAGCTGGAGACTTACGTGCTTGGGAGCGGAAGTAATGCATAAGAACCCCACTCTCCATGCTGTGTATCACTAGTGATCTAACACAAAAGTTATGAAAGTGAGCAGATTAAATAGCTCAGCTGTTCTTATACTGCTCAGCCTTTCATTTTCCATAGGGAAGCAGTGGTATCATAGGTACCTGGAAAGTACCTGGCTGTTGATTTTCCCTGAAGTGTTGTCTAAAAATACATGTCAGTTCTTTTGGCATGGCAACTTCTTTGAGACAGAAACTGCCATGTATCAGTACTAGCTGCAGCAGGATCCTTTTTCAAAGAAGAGAGAGATTTTCAAGGCTAAAAATGATCAGCAGGATGATCAGTGCAGACCCACTGCACTCATTTTCCCTCCTTAAGGTGAAGGGTGATGATGATGGTTGCATTCATATTCAAGCAGTCTATTTATGTGAACCATTATGCTAATAAGTGACAAAATTATTGGTTATGAAATTCAGATGGGCTTCCAAATACAAGGCAAGTGCGGCCTTGTGACAGGGGAAAGGGAGGAATTTAGGAGTCAGGGATTTCTTGGCTGTGCAAAATACTTATCCGAAAAGCTAGAGAAGTAATTTGGCCATGGGTTCAGAGAGCTGATCTTTTTATAAAGTATACCTAGTTATAGGTTACACTGCTATCACCATTCCTCTCTGTACATCCTAGAATCAATGCCACCCTGACTTCTAGCAGTTGTGACAGGACTGGACATGCAAAAATAGTTGTCAGCAGACACGTCCAGTCCTTCATGGTCTGTATTTGCTGCCTGAGCTTCTGCCTCCCTTCCTGGGCCTGGGGCTCTGTAGCATTGACTTGGGAAGGCAGTTCAGCTAGACCAGACAGCCCCTGCCCAATGGCTCTGAGGAGTGCACATGAGGGACCAGAACCTGGAAAGAGGTGTTTAGGGGACCCAATACCTGCCTCAGCATCGTGAGCAGAGCCCAGCTCAGAATCACTGTGGGATGCTCACTGTCTGGAAGCTCTGTGTTTGCCTGCTCCCGAGGACTGAAGCTTGTTTAAGTAGGAAATCTGAAATAGCATCTCTAGACCCTGCAGGCAAATGAGCCCCAGCAAACAGTGATGTGGATGGAGCAGAAAAATGAAGCAGTTTGTGGTGTTTTGGTTTTTTGTTTTGTGGTTATTTTATCCTCCAGCTGAATAAAGGATAAGGTGGATTATTACACATCCTATTTTGTGGTCTGGCATTAAATCATTAAAGCAATTTATATTTGGGAAGAGTGATTTTTAATCAGCTGGGTACAAATTACCCAAACTGCAATAAACAAAACAAAAACTCATGAGTAATTCATATTTAATGAGCCAAAGGCTCAATTCTCATTGCAGTAGCTTTGTTCTCTGCCCTGAAATCCCAAAGAAGGACACAAAGCCCAGTGGTGGTTCTGGGATTCCTCTATCTGATGTATCAGTCCAGGAGATTGATACATCAGATACTACAGATACTACAGGAGAAGCAAAGGCTACATAATTCCAGGAAAACAAAATGGAGCAAATGTGTTACAGTGGGTTGCGTGACCTTGGCATCCTTTAGGCAGCACTTGTGATTATCAACTATAAATGAAAAATAAATGGAATTAATTGCACTTCAGGAAGTACTTCTGGAGAGCTCACCACGTTCAGCTTCTTTGGGTGTGGGCTCCCCAGATGAACAATACCAGATTTTGAGTGCTGCTCTGACCGTGGCTGTGTGGCATCTCAGGACAGGGGCTGCTACCATGGGGAGTGAAACCCTTCCCGACAGCACCTGGCATTTGCCACTGATCATGAAGGGAGTGCTGATGACTGACTTAGTGTGGAGTCCTGTTTCTAGAGGGTTGGAGTTTGCCTGATTGGTTGTGCAACTGTAAAACAAATTTTCTGTTCATCAGCACTGATGTGATCAGGAACAGTAAGATCTGTCTAATCCATTCCATTTTCATCCCTGAACCTTCCTGGCAGTAATAGCTCCCCATGAACTGGATAACATAATTCTTATGCAAAACCAACTCCTGACCCCGCTTTATGCTGCAGGAGTTATGCAGCTTGATGCACTCATTCCCCCCCTCCAAAATGACTTATAGTTTCAAATAGGATAGGAAAGCTGAGAGCTCCCACTGGTAAAATAATGAGAGCTGAATACAGACTCCTCCTCTGAATAGCTTTTAAGAGCTGCGCTTTCCCCTGGTTTATGAAGGGAAAACAGAGTGGCTTTAAATGCAGCTGATGCAACACTGCCTCCCTCTGCTGCATCCCATGCCTCAGCCATGCTTCTGCCAGCACAAGCCCATTGCTGCTCCAGTGGAAAGGCAGTGGGGCACCACAGATAAATGCTGGGACTTTTCTCATTTTGTTTTCCATGCTGTTGATTCTACATGCCCACATGGATAGATCTAGGTCCTTGTGCTGGGCAGTCTTCAGAGCAGGAGCTGAAACTTCCATCTCCCTTTGTGGAGAGGAAGTTACAATGAAGAAATTCCAATTAAAAATCTTCAAATGACAGTACAAGACAGTGTTTCTTCTTTGTTTTTTTTTCCTAATCAAAGGACCATTCTCTCTTCTAGGAGAGCACATGCACAGAGCAGCCTCCACACTGCTGCCAACAATCACAAATAAATAGAAATCGACTAGGTCGCATATTGTATATTTGTTTTTCACCTCAAATAGCCTTAAATTCACCTTAAATATAAGTAAGTGTTTCATAGACTTCCATGCAAAAAATATATGTATATTGTATATACATATATGTATATATATATGTATACAATATACCAATATATATATACATATACATATATATATATATATGTATGTGTGTATGTATATGTATATTTTAAATGTATATGTACATTTTAAAATATATCTTTGCCACCATCCCACCAAAGCAGAGGCTGAGAGTAAAGCAGAGACTGAAAGGAAGCACTCTCCTGTACCAGTTGATTGCTGAAAAGGCTGTTCTTGTCCTGTAGCAGCACTGTGGCTCACTAGGGGATACTTGTTTTTCTGAATTGGCCCTATGGCAGGCAGCCTAATTCACTGTGGCAAGTACAGTTGTGTAGCCACTTGCTTCTACTTCCCAGGACAGCCTTTTCCTCCCCCACAGATCTTTCCAGAAACGAAAAAAGCACTGAAGGTACTTTTTACTCCAGTATTGGCCAGAGCTCATCTGGACAGGGATTCTGTTCTTCATCGTGGGTTTCAAGTCAGGAGTTGGGCAATATCTCACTCTGACATTTCACAACTTTCTTCTGACTAACCTAGGCTACAACAATCAAATCCCCAAATGTCCTGCCAGGTGTCTTGAATTCTCATGGTTGTTGATGTCTAAGGAGATTTTGGCTTTAAGATTGCTGATTCAAGACTATTAATGCAAGATCACCTTTCAGACATCCCATGGATCAGTCTCCTGCACCATCATGCTCTCCAGATATGATGCATCAGGGGACACACGTCTGCTCTGCTCTCCCAAACCCATCCAGCCCCTGGGCAGCTGGCAGCAGAACAGCCCTTACAAAACCTGATCCTGGATTCTCCATTTGTTAATCACCCAAGAAGGTTTAGCTTGTAAGATAAAGATTTTTTTAAAAGAAATAACCACACAGAGTTACTTTAACTGTTTCCTACCCCTTCTATGACAAAAATCTGTGTTTTCTAGTCAAGCAGCTGCGTATCAGCTGACAGCTTTTCTAGCTGAAAATTGTAGTGCTTTTACACAGTTTGGGTTGGAGTCCTGGAAGACCATAAAATTTGAGCATATGGCCCTTGAAAACATTTAGTTTTCTTTTGATTTCATAGGTGGGTTTCCAGTGACATGTGAACTGTAATCCCTTGTGTCTGGTCTTTCTTTGATGAGGCTGCCTGTTCTTTTGATCCAGTGGGATGCTATTCCTGCTAGTCAACAATGTAACACTCATTAATCAGTTTTGAGACTGTCCAGTGTCATCTCAGAAAGGAGGTTCAAAAGACAAACAGTTGGGAAAATTAAATTTGTGAGTAGTAGTTGTTTTGTTTTTTTTTTTTCAGCCTCCACATATTCATCTATGGAATTCATCTATGGAATTCATCTATGGAATTTCTGCTTTTTTCTGCCATAAGGGACAGCAAAATGAAACGTGCAGCTGATGTGTATCTTTTCACAGAGCTTGAGAGCGCAGAGCACCATCAGAGCTAGCTTTTGGGGCTGAGGCAGGTTGCATCCAGGATGCTGGGAAAGCTCCCTGCTATCTTGCAGTTGAAGGCTCGTGATTCATGCTCGGGCTGCGTGCAGGGCCGGGAGCGAGCAGAGGAAATCAGGAAATCCTTCCTCCCTCTGCCGCTACGTGTGGAGCGGCGCGCAGCTGGGCCGGCCGGCGTGCCTGCCTGCCTGCAGACACGGCATCCCCGCCGAGCGCGCCCGCTCCTTATCTGAAACAAAAATGGACACCTTCCGTGCCCGCAGGATAGCCGTGCACTTCCTCCGGCCGTGTGTCCGTGCGTCCGTGTGTCCGTGCGTCCGTGTCCCGCAGCACGGCCCCGGCTCGGGCAGAACGTGTGAGCCCCTCGCGTGTCCGCTGCGAGTGTTGGCAATACATCCAGCCGCTGGGAGAGCTTATTCCTGGATGCCAAATAATGCTGGCTGGTAGTATAGACCTAGGAGAGCAGCCTGTGGAATATCTACCCACCTACAGCAGCATGAATCCCTCCCACTCCAGTGCAAAAAGTTGTCACCGTTCTGCAGCAGAATTGCCGCGTTCGAGGGGGGATTCACAAAGCCTCAGGCTGCCACGGGGTTTGTAAAAGTGCTTGCAGTAAGAAGGAGCAGATGCATAACAACCAAAGCTAATGGCATCTGTTCCAAGCTTTAAAAAAAGATTTTACTTTTGTGCTTTTCCCTGTTCCAAAAATGGAAGTCTGTTCAAGAATCCCTAGTGGCCGACTGTGTTTCATAAAGTGAAATTAAAAAAATAAACCAGCAAGTGGTTATTGGGAAAGAGCGCATATGTAAAATACAAATTGGATTTTATTAAAGACCTGAAAGGGGAGTAAACATCAGCTACCTCTGATGGGCCAGATGCTGGAGGCCCTTCCAGGCCCTGCCCATGGAACAGCATGCTACTAAATGAGAAACCCCATTATCTTTTAACAGCAAAAGGGAAACTCAATTCCATAGCAACCACATGATGTCTGATATGCTGGAAAGGCAGAATTCATTATGGGAAAAGGAAGCTGTGCCTGGCTTGGAAACGTGAAACTGCCACTCTGACTATGGGAGATCAGAACAGATGCCATTAGAGTGAGATACAGGATGCTGTGTTACAGAATTGGAAGGAGGCGATTTGTGACAACTTTCCTCTCTAGAGTGGGGAGTAAAGAAGAAAGAATTATTTTCATAATCCGCTAATTTTCAGTAGTTTAATTTGACTTCTGATTGTCATTTGTTTAAGTTTTACTAATATTTATTGTACATATCTGCTGCATCATGACAAGGCAGACAGGCAGCTGAATAGTGTTGTACCTTTGTAATCTTCAATTATAGTTGTTATTTTAGTACAGTTCACAGTCATTCCCTGCAATACAGAAGTGGAAAGTTCAACTGCCTCTCAAAAGAGCTGGATTGGGACTGGAAAATGTTCAGAGCAGGATGTCAAAAGTGGCCAAAGGAATGTTTATTTCTTCTTCCCTACAAGAAATAAACAATACCGTTCTTCTAGCTGGAAAAGAGGTGACAGTGGAGAGAGGAAGGCAGTCTCTAAGTGCTGGGGCAATAGGGAACAGGAGAGGGTTTTCACCATCCCTTCCAGTGCAAGAATGAGGGAAACTAGTGGGTAAGAAGTTTCGGGGCACAACCCAAGGTGATTCTTCAAAAGTCTACGGGCTTTGTGAGCTCCTCGCCACAGGAATTGGAGGGTGATAAAGGTCTTCATGCATTTCATTCTCATCAGAGAAATCAGTGAAGGGTTGGTAAACACAAACACAGCCCATATGGTCCAGGCAGTCACTGCCCTGCAGGTTGTGACTGGCTGGCAGGATGTTCTGGGCAGTATCTATACAGGCATTTCCTTGCTTAAACATTTCTCTAGGTATCTACTTCTGGTCATTGTCAGAAGGGCTAACTGATCCAAGTTGATATAGTTTTCATATTCTCAGAGACTTGGCATACAGGCAGTGGCTATTTTTAAAAAAAAGGTCAGAAATCTCCAGTGGATGCCCCTGTCCTGCCATGTTTCCTATCTGCTGTTCCTGTTGCAGCTCTTTTGAGCTTCCACACTGTGCATGTATCTGTCTGACCTCAACCCTCAACTCACACAAATTCTACCCTCCATGAAGGAAAACCCAGGTGCAGAGTGGGACTAAACTCCTCCAAAACATTGCCCCTTGGATGCCAGGGCACCACACAGGTGTAGGGCATATTGTGCTAGATTTTTGGACCCTTATGATCTGGCCCAGTATTGTACTGCCATCAAGAATGAAAGAATTCTTTCTTATAACTTTCTTTTCAAGGTTACACCAGAATTTCCATTTGTCTAGTTCTCCAGCTTAGAGTCTGTCCCATATCCCTGCTGAATTTACATTTAAAATGTGTGTAGCCAGCTCACATGTTTTGCTGTAGTCATTCTTGGTTAGCACATAGAAATTCTATTGGGATATTGGCAACTGTAGTTCGTTAACTTATTAAGTGTCCTTTCATTTGCTTATCAGCTGTATTTGGGGAAAAGAGGGTTTTGTACAAATGTTTCATCCTTGGCTGCAGTAGGCTGAAACCTGATCCTGCTCACGTGTGCACAGGGCGCTGAGGTTTGGGTTATTACATAGTTGTCAAGAGCCTGTGGAGCTTCTCCCTGTTTTTGTGACTGTGTTGCCCTCTGCTGTCTGGAAACGGTTTGGAAGATCCCGCAAGTCCCCACAGAGCAGCCCAGGCGCCTGAAGGCATTCTGCAGCTTATACCGGGATGCATTTTTGACCTGGGATGACAACCATGCTCTCCTATCTAAGGTTAGCTGTGTAGCCAGAGTTGGGAATCCCCCAATAATTCAACAAACTGAATATCCCTCTCCATCCACATTTTCAGCTTAGCTGATATTTTATTAAAGTTTTGATCCTAATTAACAAGTAAAAATTAAATTGACAAAGCTTCAAAACCCACTCTTTATCTCCTGTGAGCAGTGTCTCATGCCTCTCATCAGCTGGTTTAAGAAAATCACAACATGACACACTGCATGGAGGGAAGATGGAATTTGACAGTAGCTTGCACAAGAGCTAGTTTTCAAGGGCAGGAAAAGGAGATGGCAATTATTTGAAAATAGATGCAAGTCTGTACAAAGAGAGAAATCCATCAGGAAATGTAAAGCCAGAGATGATTACGTACTTAGGGCATGAACCACTCCAGACTCAACTTCAGAATTGAAAGAGAACTCTATTACTTAGTTAAAATGTGCTTTCCTGCAATCCCTAAAAAAGCTGTTGCCCTGGACCCTGATCCTTTCCCAGGAAGAAACTGAGGAGCAGCATTTATTGAAATGTTAACAGAGAGATTTGTGTCAGGTGGAGAAAGAGAAGCCTGCCCTTTGACATGGTGGGTTCCTATCTCAAACACAGTCTCTCACATAAAAATTGCTTTGAATAGCTCCATCAAGATTTCAGCAAACTCTTGTTGATAATGCATACCTCCTATTTGTTGTCAGCTTTGAGACTTAGGATTGAAAAAGCAGAGTCTGAGCTGGAGGCAGTATTTACTTTATTTACAAGGGCTGAATGCAGAGAGCAAAGGGAGATTGAGTGATGCTTGTAGACAATGTAACAATACCCCAGGCACAGATGCCCTAGATCTGACTTGCAATTCCATCCTGGGTTATAGTTCTTTTTAAATCATCCAGGCTCAAGGCAGGCTGAGCTGAGTATATAAGAGCAGTTTAGCCAGAGCGCTAAAGTCTCAGACACATTAAAAATACCCCAGATCCCTGCAGAAACAACTATTAGCTCAGAGAGTGTTTTTCATACCTTCAATTTAATAAATCTGTGCAGGGAAGTCTTGCATTTTCAGATTTAGGAAACTATTTTTGCATTTTTATTTGGCTATCAGATAGTTTCTTGCTAATAAGCACCATCTTTTGAAAACTAAAAGCAAGTGCAGCTGCACAGCCATTTAATACCAGAGTTGCCCCTTTTTATGAATGCTGTAAAGTTCTACCCTAACAGCATTATCTTTTCATACATGTCTCTATGTTTTTATATGTAATTTTATATGTGATTTCGAAATGTGGAAGCGGGTCTAAATGCAGATCTGTACAGCTGCATGCAATGTTGTATCATACCCTGCCAGGCAGCAGCCCATCAATGCAGGCCAAGACTCATACTTGCCTCTATTTGCATCAGAATCAGCAGTGCTGCAGCTTTTTAAAGCATGAGTTCTTTTTCTGCGAGCATCCAAGACGTGTGGGTGATCACACATTTTATTATAGGCCCAAGCCTGCAGAAAGTCAAACTTGGTTCAGTTCTACAAGCTCTCAATAAAAGAAGGAGAGAAAGTTCCAGAGAATCTTTAACCTGTGATGATAGAGGAAGAGGTGCTCTTTCATAAACATGAACTGACTTCATTGTCAGTTTAATTAAGGAAACTCATTTAAATATGACTCAAAGATTCGTACTCTCCAGATGAATATTGATACTTGTGGTAGATTTACTTCTTATTTGAAGTGTGGTTATCACTAATTGCCTGCATATATTGGGATGACTTCTGATTATGTCGATAATGTCAAAAGTGTTTTTGGGAAGAGACTTTCTCAGTTGTCACTTGTTAAGGACAAAGCAGATGTCACTGTAATTAGGAGCTAAACATACTGCTCATTTTTAAGAGCATCCAGATGAGCATGCTCCTGCTCAGGTTTGTTTATTTACTTCAAATCTGATTTCTAGCTGGAGACCACTTCTGGGATAAGGACCAGTGCCAGGTGCCCTCTCATCTTCTGCTCTGAGATTCTTTTTATAAGTGCTAATGCTCTCCTTATTGGAAATGAACAGTATTTCTCCCAGAGAATGGTTAATCCTTAGGAAGGAATACCTGAACAATATATACACACTTTTTTACTGGCATATGTGCTGTGGTTTCAAACTGAATGAAGCAAGTAAATTCGCATCACATTAATACTGGATTTATTTTACCTCATCCTACAATTTTCTGCTAGTTTTGTTTCACATTCTGTCGTTCTTTTTTTTTTTTTCCCCCATCCACACTATATTCTCCCATGTTGTTCTTGTATCAGCACACTGTCCTGGTATGGCTCTCTTCCACTTTTTTTTTTTTCCCCCAGGAAAAGTGGCCATTAACCCCACCAGGTACCACCACCCTTTCCAGGTGGCTGGACATGGTCAGCATCCTGAAGTGGAGATGTGGTTAGTGCCCGTGAGGAGCTGTGACAACACATCTACACATACTTTTGGGTGTAAATGATGAGGCAGCAGTCAATGTGGCAAAGGATCAGGCCTACCAGATGAGATGCAGTGAAGGAAACTTGAGCTGAGGCTTGCTGGAAGCTGATCACAGAATTACAGAGTAAGCTGGGTTGGAAGGGACCCACAAGGATCATTGAGTCCAACTCCTGGCCCTGCACAGCACCATCCCCAAGAGTCACACCATAAAATATTTCTTGTTTTTTGAATCTCTTGAATTCCTAATTCCTTTTGGCTGGTTTCAGCCAAGTTTGGTACAGACATAGAAATCTTAAATATCTCAAGTGCTTACCTGTGGCATGAAGGCAGCAGCCAAGTACCCCATGTGCCCTCCCCAGAAGCACAGGTGAGTGAGCTGACTTGCACTATTAGGTATCAGAGAAGGCACAGGGTACCTGAGCAGCCTGGCTGATCCCCACACAGCCCATGGGCACCTTACTGCAGCTGCCTCACCTTATCACAGGGAGCCCAAGGAGGTGGTGCCAAGCCTGGGGAAAACAGGCTCCAGCAGCACCAGAGCCAAAGACTTGTGCTGTTCAATAAAAGCCTTACCAGGGCTCCCCTCTCCCTGTGGAGGCTGTGAGGTGTCCAGCTGGATTTTGTCTCACTTTGAGGGAGGACACAGTCAATGTGGGGAGCTGTGTGCGTCCCCAGCTGTGACAATGAGCCCCAAGTGAGGGAGACTGCTTGGGCATGGCCTCTCCTTGGACGGGGAGGCAGAGGGTATCAGGGCAAACCAGGCAGTGTTTGGACTGCAGCAGTGCTATTTTAATCCCAGTTTTTCCCAGATATTTGGGAAAGATTTGCATCAGTCTCATTTGCAGGACCTAGGAGCTTGTAATTCCCTGTTTGGTACAGTACTCCTTTTTTCTTAAACACAAACCCTGGAAAGCTGACATTTGTGGCCCATGTGAAAGCTGGCCCATGTGAAGCTGACATTTCCTACAGCATTTTACAAAATTGATAGGGAGACAGTAATCCATTCATTCTTAGGGGCTTAGAGCTGAGTTTGGTTAAATACAATACCCAAGGACAGTAGGTCAAGTGCCTGAAATGAGAACATGTCCATCTCTGAGGTTGCTGCAGAAAACTGTTGTGAAACAAGTATGTGCTGAGGGGGAAAGAGAGAAAAGAAACAGGAGTGAGAGAAAATCCCATTTCAGTCCTCCAGCCCTGTCTGTTGGACTCAATTATAAATGTGTTCTTCACAGAAGAGCAGATACCTCATAGTTTTAATTTTTTTTCCTTTCAATTGATTCAGAGTCCACGTAGTCTCATTATAAAGCAAAGCCAAGCTCAAAGGGCAGTGTCCAAATGGAAATGTCCATGGTGAAGGAGGCTGACAGGTGGCCTGCCCTGGGGGAGCCTGTATAACTGATGCTTGCAGGAAGCCCTGGAGCAGCCTTCTCCCTCTGCCCTCAGGGAAGCCAGAAGAGGGTCCTTATTTCTTGATTGTGCCTCTTTCCTGCTGCCTACAAATCCTATGGAGGCTAATGATGTCTGGGGCTGTGATAAACCCTGACATTAGCCCTGCACAGGCAGGTGGCATGTGGACTCAGCTAGCCTCCCCCTGCTCCTCCACTCAGCCTTTCTTTAAACTGCAGTCCCCATTGGCAAGGAGTCACCTTCATCAAGAACATCCCAAGCTCCATGATGTCTCTGCAGGTGAACTCAGGCTCAGAGAAGTGAAACTTTGCCCCAGGGGAAAGCAAAGTGGGAAAATACCTCAAACTCTCCCCAGATCCCACAGCGCAGTTGGCTGTTGGTCCCAGTTGTTGAACCTTGGGTTTTAAAGTGGGAGAACCAAAATTTTGACAGTTTAACTGGGGTGTTACTGGATGGTGCCATAAAGCCAGAAAAAATTGACAGATAAGAGAATGGCACACAAGAGGGCACAGAATTCAATATAAGTGCTGTATAAATAATGGTCCTTTTTGAAGCTTTTCAGTTGTCTGCAGTATGTAGAAATCTCTGTCAGGGCTGAGCTCTGTTCTCACTGCTCCTTCTCTGTGGCTGCTGGACTGAGCTGCCCTCAGGAGAGAATCTGCAGCCAGTGTCACTGCTGCTTATGGGCCTGCTAAAGCACTTGCTGAAGAATTCGCTTTCCTTGGAGCTTGTCAGAGTCACTGCCATCATTTTTCATTCTTCCACTTCATTTGCAATATCATTTTCTGGAGAAGCATCCTTGCCATTTTGGGCTGCTGATAAGTCCCACTGTCAGTCATAGCTCCACAAAGCTCATTATTCTGCATCCACACGAGTGTCAGTTCCCTTTGCTTTCCTGGCTGTGACTGTATTGCTGTTGTTTTCCTCCTGGTCCTCATTTGTGGCTGTTTTCCTCCCTCACACATTTATAAGCAGTGAGTTTCCCCTGAAAATTACCTGGTGCTGCCTTTCCAGCAGTTGAATGACACAGGTAACAGCAGCTCTACTGTAAACCAGCTTCTATTTTCTTTAGTGCCATTATCTAAATGTACTCTGAGGAAAACTAGCTGATACCATGATAAAGCTGAGCCATCCCTGTTCTCAATTTATTCCTGATTTTGACAGTTCCCAGCTCTCCCAGGAGGAGATGCAGAGAAAGGCATGTAGATCTACCATTGCTCCAGCAATGTTGGCTTGGTTCAGCCAGGGCTTGGCCACATTCTTTGTTCCCTGGTGACTGTCTACAGTGCATCCTAAGCTGTGAGTTTTCAAAGGAAGTAATCCAAGCAGAAACTGATGTTCTGTTAAAAACTACTCTGTTCTTCTTCTCTGCCTGATTTATCACAAGTCCAAACAGTGATAGTTGGTGAGAACTGGGTGTATTTTCCTACTGCTGATTTGCAAAGCCATAAATCAGACCAGCAGGCAGCTGAGGAGGATATCTTTGGGTGTGATTTTACAACAACTTACTCTGAGCACTGCATTGCTAGCAACCTCTAAAATGGGAGTGTCCAGCAGGTCTGGCAAGGTCCATAACCCTCTGTAAAAACACCTGACTGCAATGTTGTCTTTTATCCAGCCCGCCTAAGTCCCATGAACAGGCCTGGCTCCCCCACAGCATAGACACCTTCAAATAAAAACTCCAGTTTGGAGTGCATTTGGGTTTTCCTGTTCTCCATACAGCAACATTCAGAGAACTGAAATCACGGCCTTGAGAGAGCTGTGAAGCACCTCCAGCCCTTACTTTGGCCAGTCAGATGAAATACACAGCCATACCCTCCTTTCCACTGCGAATATGCTCCTGAAAAGCATGAGCACTGGCCATGCAATGGGTAGGGAAGCAGTTCTTCTTATCAGAGTTAATGAGCAGGTAAGTGTAGGAAATTATCTTGGCTGCTTTGTTTAGTGAGAGCGCACTCAAGCATTATCCTCCATTGCTGCCCTTCACGTTGCATTGACTTGACTAATCTTGATTCATCTGAGGAAGATGATGCTGAATGTGCCCCAGAAAGAGGCATCAAAAACACTCACAGTAAAAGATGCTGGGTGCTCATTCTCATGGATAAGGCAGCCAGGACAGTGGATTGCTTGTGTCCTCCTCAGGTGATGATCTGGACAATCCTGCTCCTGCATCTTCATCCTCCACATAATATTACTCTGTTCTTGTGCATGTAAGGTATATTTCTCAAGTCTCTGGCACATCCTCCTGTCTTTCATTAATTCTGAGGAAAAAAGTGGTTCATTATCCAGTGAATTCAGTCACTTTACCAGCCAAGCTGAACATTTGATATAAAATTTTTGAGAGGATCCTTGCTGCTGCTTTTTAATAGTCACATCTTCCTTCTCCTCTCCCTCCTCCTCAGATGAATCAGGAGTCAATCAAGGTAAAGGATGGAGAACACAGTAATGAGGATGGTTGGTAGGGCAGGGGCTTGAATGGTCACTGTGGATCTCTAAAGGGATGGACACAGGTGTGATGTAGGTTACAAGGACAAACGAGTGCTCCAGGGCTGCCAGAGGGGAGCTGGGTGCATGAATATCAATAACTTCACTTTAATATGCTCCTAATTTTAGTGCCTTCTCCCTACCCATGCTTTCTGGACAGGGTGTATCTCTGCTTCCTGCAGGTAGTTGTTCCCTGTTCCACCGCTGGTCATACAGGATGACTCCATGCCATGTCCTCCCTTTCTGCCCTGTGTTTCTCTGTGTTCCTGGGTGGCTGCAGGGGCAGTGTGGCTGCTGTGCAATCTCCCCATTGGTCAGGACTGTTGCACCCCACAGCCTGCAGCCCATTCTCCTGCCTATTTGTGGAAGTGCAACCACTTACTGCATTGCACAAGGACTTTTTTCCTAAAACAATTTTCTGGAAATTAAAAAAAATTGTGCCCCAGCTCCCTAAGCCAGCCAGTGTGAGGGCAGTTTTAAGAGTCAGGCTGTGGTTTGACAACAGAGACTGCCACTGGCCATCCTTCCCTCCACCTGCTCCTTCCCATGGCATTCCCTGGTCAGTCATGTACACAGGAAGGACCAGGGGTCCAGCCTCCTTTGTGTAGGGAAGGTTTTCTGAGTGACCAGCTGCATTTTGATGAGCAGAGCTGTGTGATACACTGAGTCAATCTAACCAGCTCTGACAAAAGCTGAAATCCTTCTCTTCCCTCCATGTTCTCCTTTGCCCTCACCCTTTCCTGCTCTCCCCACTCCACCTAATGCACCGATGCCGATGTTCACTGAACTCCTTTGTGAGGCAGATCAGTTTTCTTAATTTTTCCCCCATTTTCTGCCAGCCAGTCATGAACCTGGCAGAAAATGAACCACCTTAAACCAGACTGTCTGTGCTGCCAAACCAGCCCTCAGCCCACCCAGTGCTGACTCCAAGGGTGTTGCCTCCTGCCCCCCGCTCCCAGTGCTGTGCTGCTGCAGTTCCATTGCAAACTCAGGAGAAGAGCTTTGTTGTCCTGTTAGATTTTTGCAAGGCTGGGGTGGCTCAGAGCAGGTCCAGCAGGTGCTGGGGCCACTATGAGCAGAGCAGGAGAGCAGCCCTGCTGTGTGATGGCAGCTGGAGTGGTTTTGAGCAGGGTTAGTGAAATGAATTGGCTCTGGTGTGTACTCAGCAGCCAGCAGGGCTGGGGAAATGAGGGAGCAGGCTGGGATTGAGGGAAGGGAAAGGACTGGAGGATCAGATCTCCCCTCCCATGGTCAGTAAGGTACAACTTGTGTGCAGTCTGTTCCCTGATGGCAGCAGCCCAATGTGTGTAGGCAGCCACCAAAGCCCACTCCAGGCTTAACAATGGAGCTCCTTGTTTTCCTGTTCTAAACTCTGATAGTCTCTAAATCCCAGCTCTTGGCAGAGGAATTGAAGGGAGGTAGCTCTTCTGCAATGTGCCCATCCTGTTGTCTTGAGCTCTGCATTTTGAAAAGGAACTGCTTGGATCTAGAGACACTTGATTTTTGTGGCTCAAAAGGCAGCAGATGCAGGCAATCTGCAAAGAGACTGCTGACTGTGTTTATGTGCAGTTACATATAGGTGTGTGTATGCATATCGATACATGCAACTGCATAAATCCATGGAAATCCATGATCTACAGAGAGTCACACTGCTTGGGCTGCCCCAACAGCTGAGGTTTTCTCAACTCTAATGTTTCTTCAGTAAAAATTGGGGGGAAAAAATAAAAAGGACTGTATAAACATTACTGAAATTGTGCAGTCTTTTCTCATGATGATTAGAAATCATGCACATGAAAAGCCCCCTTGGTCCATGTAAATGTGCTCAATTATATTTATTCAGAGAGCAAGTGGATGTGCTATGCAAGCTGCCATTTTTATCTGACCGCAATTACTCTTCTTCATGGCTGGGATTCCTCAGGTCCCACGGGACAGATATCTTCCACAGTGTCATTCACAGCAGCTCACATCAAACTGCTTTATCATCTGTCTGCAGTGTTTCACTGCTGTTATCAAGCAGTAACACAGCTCAGAGAAGCAACTATTGTGATCCCAGAAGATTTTGAATTTATGGCTTAAAATAATCCAGCCATTTGAAGAGTATTTGAAGTCATCTTAACCAATTGGTTGTACTCTACTCAAAGATGAGCAGGTTATTGCTGTTAGCATGCCTAATGCAATGTTTTTGCAGGATTTTCAGTCGCTAGTGACTTGAGTATAGAAGATAGTCCTCATAATTTAAATGAAGGAGAAATCAACTTCATAGATTAACTTGATATTTTCCTGGGCAAGACTGTTTGCTTTTCATGATGGATTTGCCCTGACTGCAGCCATTTATTTCTTACTAAATTAGCCAGCCAGCAGCCACAGATGAGCGTTGGTTCAGCTGTAATTTACATAGAGCTCCCCTACACCTTCACAGTACAGGTTTCTTTGTGAGGCCGTGTCAAGCCAGTCTTGCTGATGAGAAGAGCAGCAGTCAGCCAGCAGACAGAGCCAGCTTCTCAGTGTTTACTAGGACACAAGAGCTGTCCCACTTTAACTGCACTGATAACAGTTTAAGTGACCCAGTCACCGCTTGTGTTAATGGAAAAGTGCCTGTGTTGTTACAGCTATTCAAGACAAGAAGATACCTAAGTTAGTATCAGATAGCCTCATACTGGGACAAGTATGTCAGCACTTGAGTTTTACCCCGTGTAACTGAAGTTTAAGATGGCATTTAAATAAAAATAGCTGCTAGGACTACAGTAGTTCTGTAAATTAGAAAACAGAAAAGAAAAATAAAACCAAAACCCTAAAACAAATGAAAAACAACAACAACAAAGAAAAACTCCCACAACCCACAATAATATATAAAAATCACACTTTCAACTGCAATAATTTTGCTCATGAACTGTGTGCAAGTCAGACCTGGAGTGCCAAGGAAAAGTTCCCTTAGGAGACAGCAGCTGATGCATCTTACCCAGTCAGAGCTGGGCATGGGGAACAGCCTGTCTGTGCCCCCAGGCTGCAGCTCCAGCCCCTTCTCCTGTGCCCTCAGCAGTGCTTGCAGCCCAGGAGCTTCTCTGTGGATCCTTCATCATGCAGACCCAAGCTGCATCCTCCCTGGTACAAAAACCTTTTAAAAATCTTCTGGCGCTGATAGCCTTTAATATGGTGTTGCAGCTTTTGCAGCTTTATCTGAGGACAGGAAGAGAGGCTATTTTTTTCCCCTGACTTTCATCATTCCCAGATAATCTGCAAAGCTGAACACCGATTGTGTCTCTTGCTTATTTCTGGAGAGAAATGAGCCTTATGCAGCTTTCTGGCATCCCCAGCTTTGTATTTATCACTAAGTGCTGCCAGGGGCACAGACTGGCTATATCCATGCTGCACAGTGCTTGATCCTAGGCTCCCATCTGGTGCCCCTGTGGCCCCAAGATATTGGTATTAATGCAGAGATGTTTCCTTTTTTTTTTTTTTTTCTTCCCAACCTGTGCTGCCTGAGCAAATGTAAAGCTGTGCAGCAGCCCACAGGAATGGTGTTTAATTGCATGAAACAGGGTGTGGATTGCATGACTTGGAGTGAAGTTTGTGGCTGATTAGCCTCCTGTGGCAGAGCTGGCAGACTGCGTAGGGTGAAGGAAATGGGAAGCACTGCAGTCCCATCTCTGCTGCTTGCTGGGGACAATCCCTCCTGTATGGGACTGTCCCATACAGGACTGTGCCCAGGCTACACAGCACTGCCTTGCAGCACACTTACAGTTAATCAGCAGGGATGATCACCAATCCAGCTGGCTCCCTGGTCCCACCGTGTCTGTCAGTACAGCCAGAGCCACTGAGTTATCCTGGTGCTTGTTCAAACACCAGGGATAAAGCCTGGATGTGCAGCAAGAGGTGCCTCCAGTGTGCCAACCATCCGTGCTCTTAACGACAGCGAGGGAAGACCTGGGGGCCTTGGCAGGTCAGCCGTGGCCAAGGCGTGTGGCTGTGCCATTCCCCAGCTCCATCAGGGCCCCATCCAGCCTGGGGTGCTCCAAGACAGGCTGTCCCTGCCCTGCCCCAGGGCCCCTCTCTGCCTTCTCGTTCCAGCTCTATGTGTGAGGCTATTCTGCCACCTCTCTGTGGCTGCAGCAGCTTGTTCCTAAACACATTGACAAAGTGGCTTGAAACTGCTCTGCCTGCATTTATAAAAGCCATGCCCTCTTCAGTTTCTCATCATTTTCTTTTACTCTTTGCAGCATAAACAACTATTCCTTTGTTATGCCTTCTGCTTGTGGGAGCTGCATAAGAAATCTTTCATTGAACATTTTTATAGGCTAGAGATCTCTCTTCCAAATGTTGAAGAAAAACAAGTTTATGTGAACTATCTACAGCAGATAATTTCAGTTCTGCACAGAATCTAAAAATAAAGTGAAGCCCACATTCTACAGCTAAGTAGCTTTTAATTAGGTGTGATAACATCATGAATTATCTTTTAGAGTGCAATAGTTCCATGATCAGAAGTCAAAGGAAGAGAGCAATGATTGTTTGCAAAAATGATTGAGGGAAGAAATGTGATGCTGGCATGCATCTTAGTTTTTTTCCCCATATAATAGATCAGGCTGATTAATATTTTGGGTAAATTTGGACCTTCTCTGTTACTGTCCCTGTTTTAATAGGGCCAGTGGGTCCTTTCAAATACTGATGTAAAAGAGGGCAGTGAAAGCCTGCTAAGTCTCTATTGTCAACAGCTTCATGGCAATGCCTTTGGACAAGACAAATGGCACTGCTGCTTCCTGAAAATCAGTGGCGGAGGTGTGGGATGGCTTAATTAACTTCCTCTGAATCCCCTCTCCTTATTTTAGCCATAGATAAGCTCAGGGCCTGAACATAAATAATATTGTGAATTGTGAGCTGAGGTGCAGCCGTGTCTCCTGTCCTGCCTGCTTTGCTGGGAGGGTTCATGTCCTAAACCACCCCAGATAAAGCAGCCAGTGCCTGGTTTGTCAGGGTTTGTCCTCCTTTGTGCCGGCCAGAGAGATGCTCTCAGTGACTTTACCAGCTGAGATCCTTTATCTTCATTGTCTTTGTAACTGAAGCGTATCATTTAGTCCAGAGTGGTGGGGGTGGGGGTGGGTGTGGGGGAGGAACGCAGCTTTATTCAGCAGGAAGACAAACCTTAAAGGAAGGTCCTTTAAGGATAAGAGACACCCTTATGGTGCCACAGGGATGGTACTTGGCACTTCAGATTGCAGACAGATGCAAGCACAGTGTGTTTGAGCACAGGCAGAAATAAGGAAGTTATTGTGTGCCTGGGAAATAAGGATATATCCTGTGACAGTGGCTGTCCTGCCGTGTGAGGCTGTGACACCAGCCTGACCAGGCAGGCACCAGGAAGGCAAAGCCTTTCCTCAATACTGCACTGAATCCCAGCTGCCAAAGGGCCAGGCTGGCACTGGGATGCAGATAATGGACATTTCTTCCCATGTCTCCCTAGGCACTCTGTCTCACACCTCTGTGCAAGCTCCTGGCTGCTCTTCCGGTGTCTCCAGGCATCACTGCGGGGGCTCCCAGACAGGAGGATGCTGTGCATCATCTGGCTGGCCTCATAATCCAGGAATCCCTTCATCACCCCCTCCTGAACAGATCCTCATGCATTTGCCCAGAGGACTTCATAAAAATTAATTGAGTTGCCCAGCATTAGACACAGATCATAAAACTGCCATCTGATCTCGTGCCTGCTGCAGACTTTAACAGCTGATTGAAACAATGAGCGCCAGCTCACCGGGAATGTGACAATGCCCGCAGAGAGAGCCGCAGCACGGGCTGTAGGTGTAGATAAGGCTGTAAACGCACAACAGATCCTCTGCCGGTACCACAGAGCTCTCTTTGCTACGGGAGTAAAACCCTTGGGCTGCAGTTTAAGCATAGCAAAAGTGATGGAGATTACTCTTCGAGTTACAAGTTTTGCTGAGAAGCAAATCCGTCTCTTGCTATTTATTTAAATAAATAAACATTTATTTGTTTGTTTTTCTATTATCTTGCTCATTGTAAACTGAAAGAGAAATGAACTCGGAGTGAGGGAGAACTCGAGGGCAGCCAGGCAAGGAGCAGAAAAGCCGTGCCACGAGCAAGTCCCGTTTCTGCCTGATGCTATCAGAGGCACTATTACGCAGACGCTGATCCTAAACATTTCCCTCCCCTATCGCCAAAAATAAAAAACCAAAACCAGAACAAAATTCCCATTCGGTAAGGTACTAACAACCATGTACGTGCTTCCAGGGCGCTAACCGGGATGGAAAAGCCGGCCAGGCCGCTAGCCTGGAGAGGGAAGCGGGCCGGGGAGCGGCAGGAGCGCGCACAGCCGTGCGGCGGTGCGGCCCGGGGGTCCCCGCGGGCGCGGGCGGAGCGCGGGGCGCGGGGCGCGGGCGGGCCCGCAGGGGGCGCTGCTGCGCGGCGGCGCTCGCTATAAAAGCCGGGCCCGAGCGCGGCCCGCGCCGTCCGCCCGGCCCGGCAGCGGCGCAGGCGGCGGGAGCGGCACCGGCAGCGTCAGCACCGCTACTGAGGCAGGTGAGCGCCGCGCAGCCCGCGGGCTCCGCTCCCGCCTCGTGGGTGTGCGCCCCTCCCTGCCCCGCATCGCCCCGGGGCTGCTATTGCCCCATGCTCACCGCCTCGGGGCTCCGGGAACGGGACGTGGGCAAAAACTCCAGGAGACGGGGATGGCTCCCGTGAGGGAGGGGCGCGGCGGGGCCGGCGGATGCTCCCGTACCCCTGCTGCGGGCAGGAGATGGGGGAGCAGGAGCAGCTTGTCAGGGTGGATAATATTTGTGATGAAATCCATTCAGGCAAAAGTTCTGGGGATGTCAATAATCGGACTGGCTGGAGCGGGCTTTGCTGTCCGTGCGCGGATCGGAATTGCCAGCGGGGCGACAGTGCCGGGGGAAACAGGGTCCCGGCAGGGCTGGGGACCCCGGGACACGGCCGAGCTTTCGGCATGGGCTAGCGGAGGGCTCAGGGCAGGTGCCGAGCTCGCCGGCAACCCATGGGCGCGCATGGCTGAAGTGCTGCTGTTACTCTCAGCCCCGTCCATGGCATCTAACAGCATCCCATTATTTTTCCGAAAGATGACGGAAGGTAAAGCAGCTACTATGAATAAAAAGCAGCGTTTTTCTAAGAAGGAAAAGCTAAACGTGTGGAAGATAGGGCAGCGAATCCAGATCTTCCTACTCAAGTAAAATGCCTTTGCGTGAAGAGCTGTTCATCCAGATCGGTCGTTTCCAACTCTGTGTAAATGAGTACGGGTACCCTTTTGCTCTTTGCTTTAGCTCCCTCTCTGTCTCTGCCGCTGCTCCTTTCTCCCCGGTGCCCATCGCTGCCTCCCGAAGGTGACAGTGCCGAGGGGGCTGGGGTGCCTTGGCACCCGCTCCCTACAGGTGCCTCTGCTAGCGAGCCAATGATCCCAGGTTGCGCTAAACATGAAAAGAGTAAGCCAGCGGGAACCTCAATATTTATCATTGCATTAAAACGGTGAAGATTAAAAAAAATATAAACATCTCTCTGCGGGTCAAGCGTTAAAAATATTTGCTTGTAGTAAGGCATCGGTAGCAAAATCATTTGCCTGTCAAGTGTTTGCATGCAGGTTAACTTTGCAACGGATGGCTGCATTAAGGAGGCACTTGGCAGCCGATGAGCTGGCTGTAATGTGATGCATAAATGCTTTGTTTTGGTTTGTGTGTGATTTCATAGAGGGATTGTTTTATGCTCCTTACACCCAGTGCAGTGTTTGAGGGTTTTATCGTTTCTCATCGCCAATTTCAAGCAGGGTTGTGGGCTTTTCTGTATCCCATGCTACATAAACCCTTTACTGGGTCTGCCTGTTTGCAATGCAATTAAATATGCCCAGCTACTTGTCTCCTATTTATGCAATCCGTGGTGGAGAGCAGCGCAGCCTGCGCTGCTGCCGGGGAGTGGTAGGAGAGAGCTACTCGTGTGCAAATGAGGGTTAACTTCTCATTCCACGGTGTTTAGCCTCGCCTTCCTTTCTGGAGAACCAGCTCTATTTTAAGGTACAGAAGGGGGATTCTGTAAGTAACTCTTTCAGTGCTGCACTGTGAGTTTGGAAATTGCTACCTGGGAATGGGTGGGGTGTGGAGATGGGATGGGACACAGACACCGAGGAAAATGCTTGCAAGGCTGTGTCCATGTGGTTTATTTGCAGTAGCTTTTGATATGGTACCATGCTTCTCTGTATATTTGTCTCTTTAAGGACAGAGGCAGATATTTGGCTACTGATCTAACAAATAGCAAGTGTAAGGTTGGGTCAGATAAGTAGTTTTTAATTTCTTTAAAGCTTTTTCTATGGTAAAATTTTCTAGGGTGTTATCTTTTATTTTAGTGATAGCAACTGTAACAAGCAGGAAAGCAGCTTTAAACTCATGGCCTTAATTTCTGGAGTGTGTATGTTTATGCAAAATACACTTATGTTATAGTAAGCAATGCTAGCTATTTAGAAAGGTAGGAGAGGAGAGCTAACAGCAGAAGTGCAGCTTCCACAGCTGTAAAGCACATCAGAGCCTGTGCAGGGAACTTGGTAACCAGTGAGAATTAGTCCTCTCTCTGAAGTTAGGAAAACCAAGATTTTCAGCTTTCAGTGTGTGTTCTCTGTCTCTTAAGTTCATTCAGGAAGTACCAGAAATCAGCGTAGGACAGAGTTACAGCCAGTTCCACTTAAATATGTGCTCTCTGGAAAGTCGTACAACAGCAGATAAAGTGAAGCACAGTACAGCAGAGACTCATACACAGTGTTTGGTTTAGTGTTTGATTGAAGGCTCTGCAGGAGAAAAGATCTAGGCATAATAGCGGCCATCTGGGTGAAGGTATTTGCTGAAATGCCAGCAGCAAACAGTGCAAGAGGATCTCCTCTCCTCCTCCCCTGTCTGGATGCTGAGGCTGCTAAAAAGACTATTGAGACACAGCTGATTTAGCAAATGCTTTCCCTCCACAAGCACTGCATTTTATCTGAAGTTATTTATAATTATACTGACGTTGTTTAAATGCAACTATTACCAAACCTGCTGCAGTCAGTTTTGTTAAGGAAGTCATAAGCAGCTGAAACTGAAAAAAAAGTACCAAAGGAGGGCAAAACTTCAGTATGGTGGTTTGTTCTGTACCTGAACTTTTTTACTGCCAACTCAAACCTGTTGAAACAGTTTTTCTTTAGGAAAATAATTCAGATGGATTTTGCTATAACTTACTCTGGCACTATCCTAATATAAGTAGCATCCTTGTGAGCCTGGGAATGCTGTCACTTTCTGTTGCTGGGTATACATTTGATGCTGTTCTCTCTGTAAACCTGATTTGTTTGTTGTTCTGCCCACTGCTGTTATGTGGTATCATCATCTTATTCTGGGTTTTTCAGTGGGCAACTGGAAAGAGGATAAGATCCAGTGCTTCACCTAAGGTGACCAGAAGGATCTCCAGAATACAACCAAATGCTGGAACCACCTGACTGGCCTCTGCCAATGACTTCATAAGAAATATTTTCTTAGTAAGAGTCAGTAGGCTGCAAAGCAAGTGGAGAAATGGCTAGCTGCTATAATTTGCTGTAACTTGACAACCAAGCGATTTATACCAATTAAAGCTCTGCCTCATGTTACTCTGTTATGACAGAGAACCAAGTCATTATTTTGCAGCCAAATGACATATATGTAAAATGTTGAAAGCATTTGAAAAATAGTCCAGCTGTTAACCCAGCACTGCCAAGTCTACCATGTCTCCAAGTACCACATCTACAGATCTTTTAAATACCTCCACCTATGGTGACTCCACTTTCCTAGGCAGCCTCTTCCAGTGCTTGACAACTCTTTCAGTGAATTAATTTTTTCTAATATCCAACCTAAACCTCCCTTGTCACAAACTGGGACGATTTCCTCTTGTTCTGTTGCTTATTACCCGTGAGGAGAGGCCCACCCTCACCTCATTGCAACCTTTTTTCTGTGCAGTTGTAGAAAGCAATAAGGTCTCCCTAGACTCTTTTTCCCCATGCTAAACAGCCCCAGCTCCCTCAGCTCTCCTCATAAGACTTGTGTGCTAGACCTTGCTTTTTAAAAGACTTTATCTAAGCAGTTGCCTTAGTAATTTCTTAAAGGATTTGTATTTTCTTTTTAAATTAAGAGGGTACAAAGCTGACAGTCAGGCAAACAGTTCCTAAGCTCCTGGGATAGTGAATCTTCACATTTTAGGGCAGGACCTGTCTTCTGCTCAAGGAAGAGTAAATGTCACTTTCGTGAGTAGTGTGGCATAGCAAATAGTGAACCAATGGTGCATTGGGTGGAAGGTGAGGAAGTCCAAGTTTTGTTCCTCTGTAAATATGGGAACTTTGGTTTGAGACCATGCCTGTGCTGGCTCACTCTTGCAGAGCATTTGGGGACTGTGGATGGTGAAGTCTGTTTTGTTCCAGCAGAGGTCTCAACATCAAACATCTCTGAAAATGGCTTAATCCTCAGAAGCATCTGGTGTGGCAGCAGTTACCAGGCTTTTGCTGTTAGTGACATAGCTTGCAGATCAGTGATTTTATGCAATCCACAAAACCAGCAGAAGCATCACAATTTTCTTGGGTTGCCCTCCTGGCCTGCAGCTGTGACTCTCAATTCAGATGTTGGTAATACAGGTTGCTGCTCCTTATATGAGCCTGAGGGCTATAAACTGCTTTGAAACAGCTGCTGCACGGGATGCAAAGCTGGAAGAAAGGCATAACTTGTTCCTCTTTGCACAGCTGTGAGTCTCACTTCTTGGGCACAATCACCAAGCACTTACAGGAGAATTGCTTCCCTTTGAAATCACAGCTAAAAAGTAAACAAGCCTCTAAAACAGATACTGGGCAAATCAGTTTCTCTATTAAATTTTACTTTTTGAATTTTAACTCTTTGATTGCTTATTCTAAGTGAGTTGGCTTCCATGTTTATTGTCCTCATGGGGTGCTCTGTTATGGCAAAGCACTAGGGCTGTCAAAGAGCCAGTCTGGCAGGCAAGGGTAGCTCAAAGAGAGATGCTCTGATAGTGCTTTTGCCCTCTGGTCTATTTTCTCTGCCAAGTTTCACAGGGGCACATGGAACAGCAACCTTTCAAGCCACCTGTGATTTTAGTCTGAGGCAGGTCTCTCAGTTATTCTCAAATTCATCCTGCCAGAAAAATTCAGAGAGACCATTACCCAGGTAATGTGTTTCTGTGCTCCACAGTATGTTAGCGTTACTGGACAAGAATTAGATTGTGATGGGAGAAAAACATAAAGCTTTGTATTACGTATTTCTGACCTTGATGCAGTTTGCTCATGCCAGAATGCTGGGAGGAATCATAATGTGCTATGCACAGGGAGGATGCTGGGCACAGATGATAAATGTAAAAGTAAATGACATTTGACCGTGTAAGACCTCAGCAGACTCATGCTCTAAGGATGAATTTGTTCCTTCTGGTCCATCAGACCATGGGGATTTTAGGTCCTTCTCTTGCTGCTGCTGCAAAGTTGTTTTGCTCTTGGTGTGATATAATGGTGAGGCTTTAAAAAGGAAGAACAGTAACACAGCCTCTGGAAACAGTTCACATGAGCTTTGGTGGACTCCAACAGTTGCATGAACAAGACTAGAAATGTCAGACCAGGTACAAGTGCTTAGGACAGGTTTGCTGTATCACCATCCCAATCTGAACAGCTTCTTTGCGGTTTAATGCTAAAAGGATCACAACGAGTATTTAGTATGAGCACTGAAACTGGACTGTTTCTTCAATGTGCTAGAAGCTTGAGGGGCGAGGAGAATAGATAGGAAATCAGCTCTACAAAAGAGTGCTCTTCTCCTTTTCAGATCTCAAACTAAGAAAACATTGGGGAAAAAAAAGGAAAAATTCTTTGGACATTGTAAACTGGAAATTAGTAACTTTCTAAAACAAAACCAGACTGGCTGAAGTGCTAATCTTGATATGATGGCAGCTTGATCAAATTGTCAACCAGGACTCCCTGAAGTATCTGCATCTATCTATCCTTGATACTGCTGGAGCATGTCCCAAGTGTGAGCAAAGTGATTTACAGAAACTATGGAATTTGTTGCATTGATATGCATGTTTTTTAAAGTAATTTTTGTATGCATAGATGTATCATGCAAAATGGTGTGCATTACCATAAAAATTGTTACAGTAATAATCTAAGAAGACAAACTCTTGAAACTTTGGCAAATGAGCTTGCATTTTTCATTGATGAAAGCCCAAGTGTCAGGGTGGCTCATAGCCACCATCCAGTCCAAGCAGAGAAGTTCAGAGCCAGGTACTCAGCCTTTATTCATATGAGTGATCCTTAAATGTCAGTAGAGGCAGCAAGATACTGATGCTGAAACAATGAAAGCCCTCGGGCTTGGTTCAGAAGGTGAAAGCTGTGCTCATCACCTGGTGAGGAGGTGGAAGAAGTTTTCTTTCTTCTTCTGTACCTAGAGTGAAGTGAGAGCTGAGTCATTGTCCCTATAAGCTCAGCATTTTTAAGGTTAAACTTGGATTTAGAGTGGAAAACATAACACTGAGTCTGACAGAATCCCACTGTTCATTTTCAGCTGCTCAGCACTTTTAAAAAATCAAATCACAGAAAAGCTGCCCTGTTTGATTGTTCCTATTACATAATAGCAACATCTTTGGGATTTGAGAGAAGCCATGAGCAACATGTCCCTTACATAACAAATCTAAGTTGCTTTAATCCCTGCTGTGCCTCTGCTGACCCTGGGCAGCCAGGAATAGCCTGGGAGTGGTGCTGAGCTCCCCAGGCTCTCCTCTGGGGCTGCAGGATAGCCATGGAGCAGAGGTCCTCTGCTCTGAGGGGTTTTCTGCCAATCGTGCTTGCTGGATTTACCGTCAGTCTTCTAAAAGATTGCAAATAGTGGTTGAAGCAGGAGCCCTGCCCATAAAAAGTCCTGCCTTGCTCCTCAGGAGTAAATCTGATCCTTTACCACTTCCATTTTTTTTCCTGAAACTGTTAGCATTTACCTCAATTTCCAGCTGAAAACTGGTCATCTTATGGTTTTGGTACCTTTGTTCCTGTGCTAATTTAAAAAAAACACTCAAAAATCCCTGAAAAACCTATGGCTAGATCAGACTTTTGGAGCAGGTCCTTGTGAGGCTTTCTCCTGTCTCTGGGATGATGCCATGTCTTGATGCCTCGAGGGATGTGCTGGGCTTGCCAGGGTGGATGCTGTGGGGGAAGAGCAGCCAGGTATCATTCTGAGGTCAGGGAACACCTGTGACCCCTCCCCCAGCTTTGGTGGGGTGTGGGGGCCTTGTTCCTGCTCTGTGATTTCATGGGGTGGGTGTGATGTTTCAGGGGAAGGATGGCTCATGGAGCAGAAAGGAGGCTACTGGGAAAAGTTTCGAGCTTGGTGTCCATGCAGAGGGTCTGACCCTTTTGTCATAAGTTGTCATTAATTAAATCATCTTATTTAAAATGGGTGGAAGAGCGTGGAAGGGCAGCTCAGCCCTGCCTAAGGGAGGTGTGTGTGTTGCTGGGTGCAGATCCTGCCTCTTCATATCCATGGGAGAGCTCTGCACTGCCCTGATCACCTGGGCTGCCTCTGGTGTAATCGGGAGCATTTGAAGAATGATGATGTGAAAGAAGCAACATTGTGGGATTGTTTGGAAGGAAGGATTGAGGCAGCTGTGCACAAAGAGACCTATCTAATTAAAACTGCAGGGGAATGGAGATGGTGGCTAATGAGGCTGAACACACAATTTAATTTTACTGAGTTATTTGTAAAGAAGCAACCTGCATTGTTGGGAAATAGAAAATCGGGGGGAAATGGTAAAATGTACCTGGAATTTCATATTAAAATACAGATTTATTTTATAGCCATTAGTGCATGCTTGGCTGAGAGTTATTTTGGATTTGGTATTTTACCACATTCATGTGAAATGGATCATAAGTGGTTACCATCAGTTGCATGTGAACAAAACATTTTGAAAGACTATTTAATTAAATCTGTTTCCTAAAATACCATTTATATCTTACATATTCTAATATTTTCCAAGATTTTCATCTAACTTTTCTCCACTTGGCCTTTACCACAAGGAAAAAAAGACTGTCATGATCTCCCTCCCTTGCCTTTACTTCCCCATTCATTCTCTCTTTCTTCCCTTTTCTCTATTATACTGTCAGGTTCCACCTAAATTCCACCTGCTCCACTGGTCCCACAGTAAGATCCCTTATCTTGGTCTTCTGTGCACTCATATATCTTAATTCTTCACTTTAATATCTCCTGTCTGTTTCCCATCATAATATAAATAAATGCACATCACTGACATAATTTTAAAAAATCCCATATATTTTTTTCCCCCTCTAAAATCCAAACCCAAAATATTTTTCACCTCTTTTTATTGTCTTTTTAAACTGGTTAGTGCTACTTGAGAGAGCCTGTTCTTGTTTCATCTCTGAATCTCAGCAGTCTGGCTTCAGCCTTTTTTTTTACCACTGGTAAAAGCACATTTCATGACTGCTTGTCAAATCTCAGGACTGGCTTTCTTTTCTTCTCTGCCTTGACCTGTTTTTTGACGTAACTCACATTCTCTGATTCCAGGGTTTAGTTTTTGTGATTGCAGTCTTTTCCTGACTTCTGTGAGAAGTTCCTTCTGCATGCTTTCCAGATGATCTTCCTCACCCTTCCTTGTTTTCCTTCTTTCCCTCCATACTTTTTCTGGATGATCTCATCACAAGCAAATGCAGCTAAATCTCCCCGAGCAACACCACATCACCCATGTCACATCAAAATGTGGCAAGGGGACAAGGTGTCAAGTAGCACAGAGTGTCTGTAAAACAATGATCTCTATAAATATATGAAAACCTGACTGGGTGGAATCTGTGCTTCCCCTTCAGTTTCTGTACCTAAATTTGACTTGAGTGTTGACTTACTTTAAAGATATTCCAGAGGAAGAGGAACAGAAAATGTGGAGTTTGTTTCACAAAGGTTTTGTAGCCCCTACTCCTTTTAAGAGTAGGTGCATTGCTTCACTTCACTCAGTGCTAAGGCAGATCAGCTTATCTGTGAGCTAATGCCAGGAAACTTGGACAGGATCCTAATCAGAAGAGCAGGATGTTTAATCTTGAGCACTGTGTTTACAGAAGATTTGATGGTGTATGGCCTTGTTACCTACTCTAGTTCTAATGAGTCTTTTGTTTTGGTTTTTCTTTCTTTTTTTTTTTAAGGTTTCCACCCTTGGACTGTCTTCTAAGGCAAACTATCACCAATGGAAGAAAAACTTGTTTTTCCAGCATTTTGGGTAAGCTTGTCTTCTGTATTATTAATGTCTGATTTAATCTTTTAAATGTATTTGCCACTAAAGAACTCTTTCAAGAAATCTTTGAATTTTTTTGAATAGTGCTATTTTATCCAATGAAAATTCCATTTAATGATTGTGTAAGCAGTAGAGATAAATGTGATTTCAAAGCAGACCATGAGGCTTTTTTACTGTGGGAAATTATCAAACAAAGATAGACCTTTGCTTTCCTAATGTTTTTGCTTTGTTTGTTAGGCATAGCATACACTGAAAATATGACTATCTAAACCAATGTACTATATATATGTAAAGTAAATCCTGTTACTTTTTAAGGCATTGTAACACTATTTGAATATAGTCTTTCATGCTTGGGAAGGCATAACTTTGTCAGTGGGGAGAAGACTGTGACATAGATCCTGGAAAAGCTGTGCTGTAGTGGCACAAGGCTGTGTTCATGGTGAGCAATAACAATGCCTGCTGCAGCCTCTTTGCATGCATCTCCTGTGGCCAGGCGTGATCCTGTTCCTCAAGTGATAAAAAACAGTTTGGCTGGACAAGTTCAGACATCAACAGGGCATAAGTTGATGGAAAGTTGCTCTTTCCACTGGGGAGACCCAAAGTCAAAAGCAGTTTCTCTGGCGACAGTCACACTCAGTCACAAATACTGTGATTATGACTGGGAAGTAAGTGATTGAACTGGAGTGTCACTGTCGTCTGGGTGGCACATACATCCTGGTCATAATCCTGCAGCATCAGGTGGCTAAACACCAAAGAGGAGGAATCTTGTGTTCATGGGCTCACAGGTGGCTTGTGATGCTCCAGCCCTGTTGTGTTGTCCCACATGAAAGAAGAGAATGCCCAGTGCAGTGCACGTCTTCTCTTTGAGGACAACATTGCAGGACACTGAGTGATGCAAAGATTGCATAGAAATATTTTTAAATGCATTTCCATTGTTACAAACGGCACTGCTTTAAAAGTGGTTGTAACTGTGCCTACTCATCATTGGGGGTGTAAGTCTTGAAGCAATTGTGATGCCTGCTGCAAACCTGGAAGTATAAATCCTCTGGCCTGTTCCAGAGTTGTTTCCAGAATGACATTTTCAAAACCCTGTGTTTTGTTTCAGACAGACTCAAATAATGTTTGGCAGGGGCAATGTGACTTTCACCTCTTGTACTGATCTCAGCCCACAGCTTAGGAAGATGATGGGTATATAAGAGCACAACTCTAATTGCATGAAATTAGTGTTAGTCACAGCTGTGCCTGCTAGGAGGCTTTCTGATATGCCATGGAAATACTGTTCTGGTAGTGTCACTGTTAATAACACTTCCTAGGAACAGGTTGAAGTGATCCATGTGGGGAGGTGTGGATCAAGAGTTTGAAACTGCCCCTTCCTATTTGTACATAGGCATAGATTTTTGCTGCTTTCAGCCAAAAAATCAGAAAGTCAGGGGAGTGACTTGATAATATTTTAACAGTCATCCAGTAATTTAACACTGGATTACAGTTGAAAACCCATAGAAATACTCAAGACACTTTACTCTGTGTCAGATGGATTAAGCATAATTCACTTATTGCAATAAATTTCTGAGGGATTAATAATGTTTGGGTTGTTGTTTCCTGGGCTTATGAATTTAAAGACCAAAGAGGACCACATGAATATCTATTCTTCTTGCCTGCTCTGTGGAGGTCAGAGGAATTCATAGCATTTTAGTAGTAGTCCTTTAATTTTTATTTAGCACATCTTTTTGAAAGAGACCAGGTTTGATTTAAAGGGTGCCAGTAGTACTCAATCTACCATTAAATTTCAGTAAATAATGAGCCTTGCCTTCCAAGACAGTCTGTATCTCTTTTGAGCTTCTGAGTGTTGTACTTCACTTTTTTTTCCCCTGCTGTACTGACAAGGATTCTATTATCAGGATGTTGATTCTCAGTGTAGTAATCCATTTAGCTAGTCACTTTTGAAATTCACTTGCTATGAGCAGTGTTGATTTAGTATGGTGAATCTTTTAATTCAGGATTTTATGTTTAGCATGACTTTAAATCACTGCCTAGTGGGAAATTAGGGCTAGAAATATGTCCTGTCAGCACATACCATTATCAAATGATGATGTCACTGCATACAAATGATCAGATTTACATGGCCAGGCCTGTTTTCCATACAGCTGTGTTGATTGGTGTTAATTATGTGACTGTCTTTCAATGCCTTATTGATTGTGTCCCATGCTAATCTTTGCCTGCTGTTGCTTACTACTGATGTCAGTCTAACTGCTTGATAGGTGCTTTGCTTATCCCACTTAACCCTTGTAAAAGCTGCTTTGATAGCAAGTCTTTCCAGTCACCAGGAACCTTTAGTGCACCTATGGCTTTTAAAAGAGTCATTGAATTAAAAGTGATTGATTCACCTGCCCTCTGCTCTTGAATGCAGGGTTTGAACTGAGGGGCTATTTCAAGCTCTCTCAAGTCAGTAATATCTTTACCACTGTAACAAGTGAATAGGACACCTTGCATCTTTCTGAATGCACAGAAGTAGTTGTCAAATCTGTCTTTTTCTGAATGTTTTGGTAATTTTTGTCTGGAATGACCAACTATTGAAATCATTGCTTGGCATTCTCTTATTCTTGCTCATTCAGGGAGGAGCTCCTCTTGCCATAAACCTCTCCACAGTTTTTGCTGGTTTTTGCTTCCATTGTTTGCTTGCATTTCTGCAATGTTAATTTGTATTCATTGCTAACAGTGTCTTTCCCCCATCTGTTATGTACTATGCATTTGTTTTACAGATTTCTCTGCTGCTGCTTTCACTCCCTGTAGCCAGGACTCTTCAACCATAAAGGCTTCCTTTCATGTCTGTAGCACAGTGACTTTCCTTTTTATTTTTGTCATGTAATAAAGCATCTCTTAGCAGGTCCTTTTATATTTTTGTATGTGACTATTTTCCTCTGCTCTGTTTAACATATGATTTGTTTTTAATTTTGAGAAATGGTCTTTCTAAAATATCCAAACAAATAAATTAGATATTGGTTAAGATTGCACATTGTTTTCCACTTGCAAAAGAAATTAGAGCATTGCCCTTTGCCTGTATTAAATCATAATTTTCTGGTTAAATGGTTACCTGTATCCAGTAGGAGTCCAATATGATATCAGTTGGAGTTGGTATCACTGCTTGATTGTATTAAGCCATGACTAAAATTTGCAGACTTTCCCAAAGCCACACTTTTAAAGTGGTTCTTCCAGAACAGATTCTATGCTAGAATAAAATTCAATGTGACAATATTTTTCATACCTTTGAGGATACATACTTGAGAAATACCTCACTTGTTGGATTTCTAGCAGACCTCAGCCTCTCTCTCATTTTGTCATTTGTCAATACTCCAGATTCTGTTTTCCTTCTTGGACATGTGGTATCCATGGCTTTATCTTCCCACTCTTTTTCTCATAAATAAGTACAGTGCCTTTTAGTGTTTTGGGGTTTTTTTAATCGTGTGTTTGTCTGTTACCTTCTTAACCTTTAAAAGAATTGAGCTTCCTTTTTGAAAAAGGCAATTCTAATATTTACTGAAATGAAGCCCAACCATTGCCATTGCAAGCAAGCTTTCAGGGGAATGAACTGTTTGCCCTTTTAAAAGAGAAGCTATTCAAATACCACAGTATGGTGAAAGAATTGCTTTCTATTTCTAGCTTTGCAGTACACCAATCACAAGTATTTTGGCCATTTGTTTTGACATGGGGAGGCTCTTGTTTGCTGGTCAGACCTCTTGAGTTGGCAGCTCCCAGCCCATGTGGCCTTTTGCAAGCCAGTGGTCACTGCTGGGGCGCTGTGCAAACAAGGCAAACTTCCTGAGCTGGAGCTGGTGCTGGGGCTGGCTCTAGAAAGCAGCTGAGGTCAAAAGCTGATAAATCTTCTCTTTTCTCCTTCCTTGGGAAGGCCTTGAAAGTAAAGTCATGAGAAGTGGCTGTTACTGTGATGACCAGGTAAATGGTTTAGTGCAAACAGCATGCACCTAGAAATTAATTTCTCACCAGAAGTGGCTGCTCAAGGTGTGATTTTGCTCTGTTGCCAGAAATGACTCTCACAGACTTGGGGAGGGTCTGTATGAGCTGTACAGACAGAGGATAGTTCACATGAGGTGATCAAATGCAAATGCCTGAGAAAAGCACAGTATAATACTGAAATGTGTCATCACAAAGGTATTTTGACAGCTAAGTGCCATGAGTGGGGAACCTGCAGAATGACTCACTGTATGCATTCAGGTGGGTTGTGAAAGCCTCACTCAGCACTGGTGAGGCAGCACCTCAAGCTCTGTGCTCAGTTCAGGGCCCCTCACTGCAAGGAGGGCACTGAGGTGCTGGAGTGTGCCCAGAGACGGGAAACAGAGCTGGGGAAGGGTCTGGAGCACAAGTCCTGTGAGGAGCAGCTAAGAAGTCTGGTGTTTCTTAGGCTGGAGAAAAGGAGGCTCAGGGGAAGCCTTGTTGTTCTCTACAACTGCCTGAAAGGGGGGCGTAGCTGGGTGCAAGTTCTCCCAGGTAACAAGCAGTAGAGCAAGAGAAAGGCCCTCAAGTTGCATGAAGGGAGGTTTAGATTGGGTATTAGGAAAAGCTCCTTCCCAGAAAGATTGGAGCAGGCTGCCCAGGGAAGTGGTTGAGTCACCATCCCTGGGGGTGTTTAAAAGATGTGCAGGTGTGGCACTTGGGGACATGGCTTGGTAGTGGACTTGGGAATGCTGGGTTAATGGTTGGACTTAATGATCTTAAGGGTGTTTTCCAACCTAAATGAATATATGATTCTACATCTCAAGTTTCTGGTTTCCCATCTATAATCACACCGTTACTGATTTGTTTCTAAGGAGCAGCATTCCAGCTGGAAACAAGTCCACAGAGCAGGAATTAGCTTGTAGATGTTTTGGGACAAGAAGACTCTTTTCAGCACTGTGTGGCTTAGTAGCAGGACGCCTACTCCAAAAACCCTTCTGTGCAAAGAATTAGTCAAATAAAGTGAAGTTTATAAACAAAGATTTAGAAATAATTTGTCTGCAATGACAGAATAGCAACAACTTCATAAGCTCCTGGTTTAGCTTGCTTAAAGTTACTTGCAAAGAATCTTCTGATATGTTAATTATATTTTTCATATTGTTTTTTCTGAATTTCAAAACAAAGTGTGACCTGGATTTCAAAGCAAAAGTGCATCAAAGCATGCTGCGCTTATTTTTCATAATTAATCATGTATAAGCCAATTTTATGGCAAAACAGATAAATGAGGTGTCAGAATATTTGTTTGTAAATACTTTGCTTCAAGATATTAGTGCAATTTGGTTCTTACTTTCAACAAAATCCAGTCTACCAGTGTAGGATGAAAGCACAACATGTTAACAAATACTGCAGTTAAACTCTAAATGGATATACCATAACTGGAACATACATTTGCTTTAGTTATTGTAGTGTGTGTGCTAAAACAGAAAAAAAAAAGGCACTTGACTAATAACAAATGCCCGTGAACATCATATATGGGTAATTTTGCATAGTGAAGTTTAACAGCTGATGAAACGTGCTTTGATTTTAAATAGGATTTACTGAATTCTACTGTGAAGTGTCATGGAAAGATTTTATAGCTCACTTCAGTTGTCTCTCAACCCTTGTCTAACAAATCCTGGCATTTAGTATGTTACAAACACAGTATGTTAAGTGTCACCATTACTCTTCATCTGAGCTAGTGCTAGTTTGAATCTTATGGCTCTTCCTCCTAAAGCTGCTGAGTGGTAGAGGACACAGCTCCAATGAGAGAACAGCTTAAACTTTCTCAGTGAACCAGTTTGGAGAAGAGTTTTGTTCAAATGCAGAGTTTCACACTGAGGCAGCGTGATTAAAAGCCTATGGGGGAATCAAGCATGGGAATGGTTTTAAAGAAGATCAAGGGACTGAATGCAATTTTTTCTTCAAATGATATAATTAAAGAAACAGCATCCTCATTAACATAACACACTAAATGATAAAAAGAATTGGACAGATGCCTAATCTTGAAATGCTTCTTAATTTACAAGTATACATTTTAAAAAGAGAGCAATTGAGGTCTGTTCTTTCTAGCTGCCTGCCTGAATCATTGAAACTGCTGCTTATATAACTTAGTGTCTCAAAGAGGGACAAAATATGCAAAAATTAATCATGTATTCTGGGATACCATCCATGTAATATCAGCTGCACACATGTATAGATGCTAGAACATCCACAATGCTTGAGGTCATCTGAAATTGGATGCCTACCTGACAAAAGTACACATTTAAACTGTTCTCAGCTGGGGCCATATGCAGCCCTAAAGCAGTGAAAGAGCTAGCATAAAAATGAAACACTTTTTTTATTGTTGATTTTGACATTATCTGGAAGGTGATTGATCTGAGTTTATGTTGAGTCAGAGAGAAATGTATTTGGGATTCCCATCAAATTTAGTTTTTAAGGAGAATTTTTCTGAATTCTTACAAAAATAGCTTTGTGGTTTTAATGAAATTGTGAATCAGATGTGTCAAGAAGAAGGTGGCATTTATGTTGATGCTTCCATGACTTGCCTGTATTCTGTTCTTGTCCTATATAAGCTGCAATGCTGCAGTTTCCTTTTCTCTTCAAGTTTCATGCTACTTCTGTTCCTTAACCAACACATCTATAGACTCCCAAAGGCTTTTGAGATGAAACAAATCTTGTGAAGTCTCAGAGTTATGTTGCCACCTGTGAATGTGGGGAGGTTCCTTAGACTGTGTCCAGAGTGCTGAACAAGAGGTGAGTGTGTGGCAGGGAGGGATTTACTTGCCCTACTCTGTGTGGAGAGTTGTTCTGCACTGCCCAGCACTCAGCTCAGGGTCTCCTTAGGGGCCCACAGTGCCCTGTGCAACACAGTTATTGCTCCATGTGCTTTTTTTTCCAGTAAAAATTTGTGAAATATGGTGATCACCAGAGTATTTGGGCACACAGGGTCAGAGCTACTGACTTTTGAATTATTCCACCCACAGCCTCAATGCAAGGTAGAGGCTGGCTGCAAATGAATATTAGTTTTTCTAGCTGGAAGCAAACCTCCTTTTCTCTAGTCCTAAAGCTTCTCAGATGGAGAGGTAGGAACCACCACTGTGAAGCTGCTGTGGCAGCCAGAGAGCAGACAGGTAGGCTGCAATAGGCAGTCTCTACCATAACAATATTCTGCTCCTTTGAAGCTCACGTATTTTGGTACATACAAATCCCAGCTTAATGTTCGATAAGGAAAAGTCATCTGCTGATGAGCAAACTGACAGGTCGCTAGAAAGTCAGAAGATCTACTGGCAGTAGCATTAATGTTGTTGCAGGCTGGGTTTGTGTTTGGCATCAAGACTGTTAAGAAAATATTAATAATGCTCAGAAGATGGTATGGCAGGTAACGTGCTCTGTTTTCATCTTGACCTTTGGAGTAATTTGGAGCCAAAGACCTGCCTGTTTGATTTTTCTTGTGTCTTAACACATCAGCTGAATGGGATACCTTTATATCCTGCCAGTCTTTCATATATGCTGAAATAGTGAGGCCTCAGAGTTACGATCTATAAAAGGCAGCACTATTGATCTTGCTGATACAAGTTCAAAGCTCTATCTGAAAATACATGATAATGCTAGAGAATGAATCAATGGTGTGCTAGGGTGTGCATTTTTGAGGCAGGGCTGTATCTCCTTCAGAACTGTGGTTGCCGTCAGTGAGTTGCTAGCACTGAGACGTGAGCTTCTCTGCATTTAGCCAGTCTGATCACAGTAGCACTTCAGCCATTCAAAACTCAGTATTGCAGTCTGTAGGACTCTGCAAACTTTCTCAGGGTTTTCTGTCCATGCATCCCTGTTCTCTGCATACTGTGCCTGGGGCTGCTTCATTGGGCATGAGGTGTAGGATAGAGGGTGACCTTCTTCATCCAGTTCAAGTATTTTGGGATCTAAAGGTGTCCTTTGCTGGCACAGCATCTGGGTTTCTTTATCAGTGAGAAAGGAGGAGACAGGTTGACATGGAGGTGTGTTGCTCTGTGGGCTTGGGATCTAGTTAGAGTGTACTTTTTCAGCCTGAGGATTCAATTCCTCCCCAGACAAGACATTATTATCCAGTCTGTGCTCATGGAGAGCTTGGTATAACTTGTGTGCGCAGTAAGGACCAAGACTGAAACAGTCTTCTTTGCATTGTTTGTTTGGTTTTTTTGTTTTTTTTTTCTAGTCAATTATAATGGTCTTCATTACAGTCCTACTAATTTTTCTTCCGAGTCTCCTGATATTTCATTATTTTTTTAATGCCTGATTTGCGTGCATGTTCTTTATACATATGTGTATAAGCTTTATCTAATACCTAAAGTTTGAGGTGAAAAAGTGATGTAACTGTTCTCGAAGTCTGAATTAATGATTGACAAACAAATATGTTGTAATTTATTTTTAATGGTGAGGGTTTTGAGGAGTGAGTCATAATTTTTTAATTGCAGGGTTTTTCAGTGCAAAAGTTATTCTGCTCTTGTTTGTTTTACTTACTCTTGCAAGTAAATACATGTAGACTTGGTTATTTTTCCTGCTGGAAGTACATAGGATTATAGCCTGGCATGTATATTTTTCTAGAATTCCCATAAATCCTGTCAGATGTCATCTGTTTACATTTGAGCTGCAGTTACGGGTTTGTCTGTGTTCCACTGTTGGGATCCATCACTACCATACCTAGGAGGTTTCCCAGAAACATCAGCAGTGATCTTACTTTTCCTCTCATAAGGCAAGGATTTAATTTTTTCCTACAATGCTTTGTGCTTATTACATTAATTAATAGTGGGATAAAATACTTCATATTAGTTTTGACTTTTTGAAAAAGAAAAACTTGTCAGAAAGTCAGAGTAAGCCTTTTGTCTGCCCAAATACTATACAGGGTATGAACAGTTACCAGGCATAAAGGTACCTCTGAAAGAGAGAGTGAGGCTGCTTCTTGCTCAAGTGAGTTTAACTCTTGAGGAAGAGGAGGTCTTTGCTGACATAATAAACCATTCAAAAAATAAATGTAGGAAGCTTGGAACCTGTCTTCCATTTTCTGATTTGCAAGCATATTCTTCTTCTGTCTGCCCTGATGCTGTTTAAAATTGGTTCCTGTAGATTTTGGGGCTTTATTAATTTGACTGACTTTAAAATGCTGTTTCTATGGAGTCAAAAGCATGCTTTGCATGCTGGTTCCTTAAAAAAGCAGATAAAAAAGTAAATAATTGTTCCACCTTTGAATATGAGAAAAGATGAAGAGTACACCAAATTCCTTTGTTTAAAAATAAAGGGAAACATGTATGATCTTTCTCCCAAATTCTCTTGAAGAATCTATTTGTTAGATATTTGTCTCTTAGGGATTTTCTGAACAGAGGATGCCTGAATTTAGGCATATAGCTGTCTTTAGAATGTGTATTTTTTTCAGTTTTGACTCACAAAAGGTAATATAAATATTTCGTGTATTTAGGGGTTTATGTTACTTCTAGTTTAGACTAGAAAATACAAAATTGTAAGCCTGCCACAGTTTTTAGAGAAACCCACATCATTCTATTTTTGCGGCAGATACATGTTCCACTCTTAGTAAATTTCAAAGACTACATTGCTAAAATTCCCTGGGCAATTGGCTTGGCATCTGCTAATTTAATTCCCATGTAGTACTGTAATAGGATATAAAGTAGAACTCTGGGGACAAGTGATAGTGTTCAGTGAGGATGAAACACTAAAGGATAGGAAAAGGATTGCTTTGCTTATGCTGCAAATGGTGATAAGAGGTAAAAGAAAGTTTAGGGGAGTAGATGGAGATTGAGCTCTTCCAATACCAAACCTTATCCCAGATGGAAAGAAATTATTTGCACCCTGTATCATAGAAATGCTTGAGATTAAACTTGCTGTGACAATGAGAGAAAATAGGTGCTGATTGTTACCACCTTCTACACCCTCAAGGTCAGCAACCAGATTTTTCTTTCCCAAGTCTCTCCTCTGGTCTCCCTCAATTAATCTCTACTTTAAATTCCTGGCTTGACTCCCCTGCTCAAATCAGTTACTTTTACCATCAGTAAAAACCTTCTGGACCTGTTGGTTTTTTTATTTCCCACCTTCCTTCACCTGGGAAAAGGCAAGAAGAGTATGCTGAGGGTTAGGAAGTACCATGTTGCCTAAAGACTCATTTCCTAACTAGAAGAGGACACAGCACAAAATATAATGGACTGTGTGTAGATTTATATTAACATGCTTTGAAAATAATGCTTTGGTTAAGTTAGGAGAAAACGTTGTTATTGCTTCACTGAGCTGTAATTATGTGAGGTGGAATCATAGCCATGCAAGTCTGGATAGAGGCAAGGGGGAATGCTTATCTATAGATAAAGAAACAAAGAAGGAAACAGCTGAAAAATTACTCTACTGAACTTTTTACCACTATTGATGGGTCTCTTCAAACTTTGCCATGCCTAACACATTTTTTCCTCAACTTTTTCAGCTTTTTTTTCTGGAAAAAATTGAATGTTCTTGGATTTATGTTCCCGCTGTTGACACTGCACTTCACATGAAAAACATTTTATTTGGAGACATACTGATGTTTTTGCCCAGCCATTACTTTATAAATTCATCCTCTCATCCCCATCCCTGAGTGGGGGATTTTTGTAGCTCCTGGGTGGGACTGACCTGGTTTTACCACCTTTCACAGTTGCATCACCACTGCTTGGTCAGCTCTTTCTAAGACTATCTGCCTGATGTCCTGCCCTGGCATTCTGCGCCTTATTGCATCTGTGGCTTCTCTCTGTGAATGGCTCATCAGTATTTCAGGCATGTAGCTAAAATAGGTATTCTCCTTTTTTTTCTCCCTGTATATTTTTCTGTGCAGAGAGCACAGCTAACTACTTCTCACTCTCACAGCAGGGAGTTACCTACACATTTTATTTGAAATCCTGTCACTTTTCCTGTAACACCCCTTAGATACTCAGTGCCCCACTTCTGATGGAAGTGCTTTTCCCATCACAGCTGTGCACATCAGCCACTCTCCAGGCTGACCTTCCCTGCTGCACCAGCTTCTGTGCCAACCCCATTTGCTGCCTCTCATCTGTGGCCAAGACAGTAGAAAGTTCTCATCCTCAGCCCTGAATGCCTTCACATCTTTACCAAGCCTTGGCCACTTTGATGCCTCACTCATGAGCCCCTTGTCAGTGGACTCTAACAGTGCACTATTATGTTTGTTACATTTAAACTGATTTTATTTCCACACTCTGGAAACTGGTGAAGTTGATTGGGGATGCTGGTAAAAATAGTTTTGTTGTAATGTAGTTTGCCATAATGAGTTAGTGCATGGTCAATAATGGTGGGTCAGTTTTAATCTTGTGGGAGGTTTGGTGTTTTTTTTCTTCTAATTATGAAGAAAATCACTAGCAAGAATGCTAAAGATTTCAGTTTTCTGCCCTTTGGTGCAAGCCCTTCCTGGAAATGAAAAATCTCTTCTCAAAGATGGACAATTTATAAAGGGAACTCCTTGGATTTGCTTCAGCATTTTCAACTTCCATGGTCAAGAATAAGTAAGAAAACTACTTGGGGCTTGAATATCTCATCTGGCTTTGCACTGAGTCAGCTCCAGCAACTCTACCACAGAGTAACACCTGAGTTTTACAGTGTTTGCAGTCAGAAAATCTTTGGAATTGAAAGGGACCCACAGGAGCCATCAAGTCCAGCTCTTATGTGAATGGCCATTTATGGACACCTAGTTTACTGGGGTGGGGGCTTTGATTTGACACTCTGAAATGTTCTGTTTTAATACGGGCCAGCCGAAAAGGGGCTGTAAGTCACCAAATAATAATGCAGAATGAAATTCATCTGAGAAGTGAGGCTTGTCAAGAGTCTTATTGGCTTCACTAGCCATTTGGATGAATCAGATCACGGATCTGGTTCTGCCAGGCTCTGATGGCTTTTGCTCAGCTTTCATATTTAGAGTAGGATGGTGGGAATCCAAAAACTATCTGAAAGGTGTTGTCATGGGTGTTAAGTCTCCATCAAATCATCCTGTCCTCATCAGGGAGAACAGAAATTTTTCTGGGTTTTGCACAGGCACCTCTTCAGAGGCATTGTGTCCTGCCTGTAGTTGATATTGCTGCCCATGGTGACAGATGTTGGGCCTAGGTGATCTTTAAGGTTCATTCCAACCCCTTAACATTCTATTATTGTTCCTTTCTTTTTTTTTTTTTTTATCTGCTTTTTGTTATTGCCTTCAAAAAGCTGTGTGACTTGACTGGGAATACAGTTTTCGCATGCTTACAAGTTCCATTCAAATTTCAGTGGATTGAGCCATCCTTATTGATGTATTGTATTACAAACACAGACTGTGTCTTTAAGACACATCTTTTTTATAAAAAACCTCCAGGCTGTACCTCATAATATATCAAATTTTATTTCACTTTTTAAATGTTATTAAAGGAGTTTGGATTTTGCCTTTAATTTCTAGTTTGTAGTACTGCAAGCTGCACTGAAGGAAAGGGTGCTGCTGCTGTAAAAATCCAGCTGGTTTATGCAGTCTTCTTGGAGTAAAGGTTTTTTACCAGCTGGAATTACAACTGTCCTTGCCACTTGACCTAAGGGAAGAATGAATAGCACTAATTCTGAAAAAATGCACCTGCAAACCATTGGTAGGACAATATCCTGAGGAAAGTTCCACAGCAGAGAGTGGAATCGGTAGTCCTGGAGTCTCATTTATTAAGTGTGGAGGTCTGTCAGAGTTGGAGCCTCCCTTTGCAGGATGTCTGGGTGTTTACACATGACTTGAGGGCTTTACTAGGAGGAGCCATCACTGAGCACCTCCTCAGGTGCGCTGGTCACCCTTCTGAGTTGACACATCACTTTTATTCCAGGAGAGTGCTATACACACATAACACAGAGCAGTGCAGACTTTCCTCTTTGTCATGAATTGCCCAAAACTGTAAACAGCCACTTTTCACTAGAGAACACTGTTGGTCTCCATTTGTAGTAAATTTGGGCCTTGCTGACTAGTGTACAAGCCCTCTTGCAGGCACCATTTCCTTTACCCAGCCTCACACCATAAGGGAACAGCCTCCCTGTCTTGTGAGAGCAAATAAGTGTAGGCTGTTTATCAAAGTAAGGTGGAAGAGTCTATGCCACCTCATGTTCTTGGTGGAATAAAAGAATTTGTTCTCAATGAAATATCTTTAGAGAACAGAAGAAATCTTTCTTTTGCTGCTGAGAAGTTGGCTTCCTGCTGATTTAGTGAATTTCAGCCATCCCCCCTGCTTATTAACTTTTATACTCTAGGAGTTCATTTTGAGTGTTCTCTTCTGAGAGGCCAGAGAAAATTGCCTGGGATATGGAGAGCAGGGAATATGAAAACATCTCTGGTTAATGCAATATGTAATCCTCTTATTTGATATCAGTGATAAGCGGATCCTTGATCTGTGCTTTTTGTAGTCAGGATATTCTGTTAGCACAATGACTAATGCCTCCATTCCCAACTACATGAATGCTTCTTATTTGCACAGCTTAAACTCTATTGTTGATGCTAATTGATCATTTAGTAGACTGGCTGCTGGCATGGCTGGGCACTGCAGGCTGAAGGAGAGTGCTCTCAGTGACACACATCATTACACGGGCTCTGGCCCTTGCTGCTGGGAATTGTGTAGGAATAACAAAAAATGTAGAAATATCTGGCACACTAAGGCTGAAAAGCATAGAACTGAGCCACTTGCGCTGTTTAACTCTTAGTGTTCAGAGTGTCTTGCTGCATGATCTTAAGCCACAGTAGATGTAGTGAGTAAAACAAAATCTCTCAACAAAGCTGAAGGGCTTCCATAGCTTAAATGTTCAAGAGAATCATTGACAGCTTCAGCTGTGTCTTAGGATGGTTCTTATCACTTGTTTTCATACATGATTTAGGGAAACAGTCAGTACAGTATGATTGCAAGCATGGTTTAAATTTCAGTGGAAATACAGAAGAGAAGGCAGGAAACTGAGGTTAGAGAAAGCAGGGAGAGGATAATTAGGTGCAAAAATTGAAAGTCTAAGGAGTGGCAGACATAAAACTTGGAGGGATGATGAGGAAGTAAACTTCAGGGAAGCAACAAAAGCTTTCAAAGAAGGTGGTGAAATGGTCTGCAGTCTGGCAGAAACAGATACTGTTCAACACAGGCTTTATCTTAATGGCGTATGTTGTAGACTTAGAAGAGGAGAGCTGGAAGGCATCCTGAGACGTCATCTTTTACATGTGCACCCTCTAAATGTTGCTGACCCATTTTCACATGCACTGATGAGAATCCATGGCACTCACTAATTGCACGGGTACTCTTTTAGACTCTGCTCAGGCATCTGGAAATATTTAATTGATATCAAGCATGACTGGAGGTTGAATCCAGGTAGTAGGATAGTCTCCTCAGTAAAAGTAACTTGAAAAGTAACTATGTGTGTACATCAGACACCAGTATTACAATGGTAAAACCAGTCCTTCTGGAGGAAGTCTAACAGTGACACTGGGAATAATTTAAACTTCAAGAGCAATAGAATTGAAGTGTGTTTTTGTTGAAGAACACTTTGGTTTTTAGCATCCACAGAATTGCTAGAGGAAGGTAGCTAGAGAAAGGACGTTAGTACTCAGAACCTCTTACTCAGTGTTTTGTAGTTTTGGTTCTTACCAGAGATCTGTGACTGGTGTAATTTATCATCTTTTGCCCAGTCGACAGACATCCCCATGCTTCTGTTTCCTTACTTGTCTCATGTTTGAATTATTGGTCCTTAAACCTGGAGCTGCAACAGATGAGTCTCTAAATAAATAAATGTGTAAATAAAAGTTCTTATGTGGTGCTATGACTACTTCTAAAGTTTTTCTTGTATGCAGAACATGTTATCATATCCTAATAAAGTATCAGCAAAAATAAGGGTAGGAGGAAGCTGTTCCTGAACTGTCTGGTACACTTGCACTGTGTTCAATTAATTTTAGAGAATTTTCTTATGAGTGCTGGGAGCTCCAATCACTCTACATTCTAACATGAAATCAATGGGACAATCTGTAAAATCCAATGTTGATTCAGGAGAAAAAGAGCAAATCCCTTTCACATAAAGGAATGTTGCATTTATCAATTAACATGTCCATGTACACCAAAAATTAGTAGAATTTTTAAAACAGGACAATTTTATGAGTTTCAAGACTACAGAATTATGCAAATGATCACAAAAATAGCAGAACAACTGAAGCTTGGTTTCTATTGGATTTTTCTCTCATGATTAGTTCACTTTTTACTGAGGTGTACCAAGCCCTTTTGTAGGAAGCCAAAGAAGCCACACAGGGGAGAGTCCTTAGTGATGCTGAAATTGCTGTGGAAACATCAGTCACAGTAGCACCTCATTAGGCAATAGACAGTCACCATGGGAGAGACACAGTAATGAAGAGATTAATTCCTTAGTGTATCATAAAATACTTATTTCAGTTGCAGCTTTCTCATCATTAAGGAAAAATTTTCCCATGAAAACTTTCTGTTGTCACATGAAGTGAAAGCTACTTTCTGTGCTTTCCTCAGCTCTACTCCCTGATCACCAGCTTTCACAGAACTTGTGGGAATTCAGCACTTCCGCCACAGTTGCTCGAAACTGGCCAGGAAGTCAAAAAGAAGACAGGTCATGCATATGAACTACTAGTAGTAATTTAGGATGTACTTGGACATAAAGGAAACCCTTACATGTAAGAGCTCGTTTGGTCTTCAGTGGGTGGATCTGAGGCTACGGGGTCATAGAGGAGGGGAATGTTTGTTCCTTCCATGCTTTCTGCATTATTCCTAGGTCATCCTGTGAAGTATGGTACATAGGGATATTGAGCATAGGGTGAGAAGCCAGATGGGCTTCAGCTCTGATCTGAGAGGGCAACTGCTGTAAAACACCTTCAAATTCCTTTATATAGAAAGATGATTAAAGCATAGAACACCCCAGTAATGAGATTTTAATACAGTAGAAGGCATGCAGTAAGCTAACCCTAGCTGGGAGGTTCCTCAGAAACCCAGCAATGAATGTGTGTGGAGCAATCAAGGAGCACTTCTGGACCTCACAATGGCTGAAGACAGCTTTGACAATTTTGCAGCTCAAGGATTTTAATCTCTATGATTTCAGCATGGTAGACTGTACAATCACTAAAAGCAAACAAATGAAAGCCACCCCCCAAAAAGCTGTTCTACAATTGCATGCTAATGTGCAGTATGGACAATTAGAACTTCTCTCCTAGGTAGTTTCTATTCTGTAATGGGAATTATGTGTTGATGTCAGAGAATACTGATTCTGATGGTGATCTTAACTTGCTGCTTGTACAGGCTGTGTTACACAGTAACTGAATATGAATGCTTCCAGTTCAGACAAAGGATAAATACACAAGTCTATTGAGCTAAAATATGCTTGTTTCTGAAGCAAATCAGTGGTGATGTTTTTTCAGAAGCTATGATAAAAGAACCCAAACAAACATACAAGAAAACCTGAAAACCTCTTTTAAGCTGTGGAATTCTGTATTTTTTGTCATGGTTTAGCCCCAAGTCAGCCTCTCATGCATTCCTTACCAGCAGGATTGGGAAGAGAATTTGAAGAGTAAAAATGAGAAAACTTGTGGGTTGAGTTAAAGATGGTTTAATAGGGAAAGAAAGAGCTGTTCATGCAAGCAAAGAAAAACAAGAAATTAAAATCACCACTTCTCATGGGCAGGTTCATGTTCAGCCATTTCCAGGAGAGCAGAGGCCCATCACACAGGCTCTGACTTGGGAAGACAAACCTCATAATATGAGGATAGAATGTAAGAAAGTAGCGATAGTGCAGAAGGTAATCTCACACCTGAGGAGTTGCAGCTGTTCTAATCACCAAAGATTAAGAACAGGCCTGAACTTAATAGGCCACAGCTGTGTCCAATAAGGAGATGAGTGCTACAAAAGAGTGGGTTAGCTGGGTGAGGAGAGAGCTGGAGTTTGTTGGTTGTGCTGTGAAGAAGGAGTGAGCGCTGTCTGGAGATGCCCATGAGAAATCACAGAGAAGGTATGGGACTTTCGCAATTAGATGACAACACTATAACTCCAAATGTCCCCCCCTGCTTCCTTCTTCTTCCTCCAGCTTTATACACTGAGCATGACACCCCATGGTCTGGGATATCCCCTTGGTCAGCTGGGATCAGGTGTCCCCTCCCAGCTCCATGTGCACCCCCAGCCCAGTCACTGGTGGGGTGGGGTGAGAGGCAGAAAGGGCCTTGACCCTGTGTAAGCCCTGCTCAGCAGCAACCAAAACATCCCTGGATTACCAACACTTTGTTTTTCCCAGCACAAATCCAAAACACAGTCCAGTAAGCAGCCACTGTGAAGAGAATTAATTCTATACAAGCCATAACCAGCACGACATGCTTGACATACAAGTTCTTTGTAGAGAAAGAAAACATTTAAATTTTTATTTCTAGTGCTCTTTCATCTGTGCTTGGGAGTTGCTCGGGTTCATGGTGTTCTTGTATCTGGTTTTTGGGGATAGCCCTTTTTGGCTGCAAAACGGTTTCTGTGTTTTTTTGGCTGTTGCTGGCTTGACTGATGAGGAGCGCTGCTATCAGTCACTGGTTTATTTCCTAATAGTGGTCTTTGTGCAAGACCTTATATAATGATATTTCAGGTGGAAGAGCGTCCTCCTAAAACTATACCGGGAAGTAAGCTGTATGTGTATTGTTGCCTATAAGGAAATTCCCAGTTAATTTTCAAAAGTGTTTATTCCTGGTAGAATAAAGACCTTAACACAGTTTTTTCCTTGTGGTGCTGGTGAGGAAGATCAAACATACCAGGCAGGTTTTTAGCTGTGAAAATAATCAGCATCCAAATCCCAGTGGAAATATAAAGTAATATTTGGGGTCTCTTGGCAAATAAAACAGCTCCTTCAACACCTTTGCAAGTTAAAAATGGGGCATGAAATTGTATCAGTCGTATAGTTTGAAAACTGGACTTCAGTTCACTTTTATTTCAACAAATGTAGATGTTGAATCTCAGATGAATAGTATGCATCAGGAAGGCATATTGTGTTTGCTTTTTGGTGTGTGTGTTGGTTTGTTGGGTTTTTTTACCCAGAAATAGCTGTAAACAACTTAAATGCAGTTAAAAGAAGCCCATCTGTTACTGTTCTTGTTTTCTTACCCATCATTTAAGTGGTAAATATCAAACTGTAAATACTTAAACTGTGTTCTCCTCTTTGACAAAGAACAGGTGGTATCAGTTCACCTTATTGTTCAAGTAGTGCAAAAAACACAGGGCAGGTTTGAAATCATCAGCTGCTTGGTACAAAGTACTTATTCCAATCAACTGCCAAAACATTTCCCAGGTCACAGTTACCTGCTTTTCAGGCTCTCTTCTCCATTAATCTGAAAGGAGGTAACCCTAGCTGATGGGAATGTTTTAGAAAGGAACAGTTTACACCCTGTGAATTTTTGAAATGCCCTTTTTATTTAATGGTCCGCATATGCTTTGTTTAATGAGTTTGAAAAGCTTTAATTTAAACTACAGTGGGTGCTCTAGTGCTCTACTACTACTGCTGAAGCATTGTCAGGCAGTGTTGGTTCTTATCCAACAAAACAACATAATGAAAAAAATGTGCAGTAATTTTTATAACAATAATGTTTTCCTTCATGGAAAACAGCAAATAAATGTGCCTGAAGACTTTGCCTGGGCACAAATTATTTAAGGCTTGCTGTTGTTTTTTTTTTTTTTTTAATGTCAAATTTAAGCTTCCATTTGTATCTCTGCTGTCACTTGTAGGTTTTATCTTTCTGAACCTAAGGTTTTTCTTTATCAGCTCTATCTCAAAAGCCATTTATTTAAGGTTCTTGAGTTTTCCTACCATGACAAGCATACTATTTTTTTCTGATTTTCCAGGATAGTCAAGACAAATGGAGTGGGATGAAAAAATAACAGGTTTTCTCTGACCAACTGCCGTATTATGTTAAGCTACAGGTTTGTCCCTATTAGCAAAGGGCATTGCCAGGCCCCAAGGAGAGCCTGTCTGCTGACACTGGGAAGCTGCTGGAGCAGTTCCTGGCCTGAATTAGAGCCTGCCAGGCAACTTTCTCCCAGTGGGTTCCTAGGCCTATTTGCAGGAGTTGTAGGGTCAGGACATGTCCTCATCAGGCGGCTGCATGCAGTCACCCATTTCAGTCGAATCTTGGAAGGTGACCTTATTCCCGGGAAGCTACTTGGGAATGACTAATTGAGTGGGATAGCTGTGGCCTGTGAGGTTTCCTCAAGCAGCCTGAGCTGGCAGTGCTGGCAGCTGGTGAGCGAGGCAGCAGTTGTCCCATAATAGCAGAGTTTGATCCCACATCTGTGTGTGCCCCTCCACTGGGCTGATGGAGTGGTGGCGTGGGAGGTGAAGAGCTCTGTGTGGCATGGCTCCTGTCTGCCCTGCCATCAACACTGTGCTAGAGGTCCTCTGTCCCCTTGCTCTAAAGGAGGTGAGGAAGTCCCTCAGGACATTTCCTTCTGGACACAGGAGCATGGTTCAGTGGTTGAAGTAATGTATCCCCCAGTGGTAAAAAGGGAATCGGAACGTGTCAGAAGGTGATGTTTTCAGGCTCAACAGATTAACAAAATGATTTAAAATGAGATTGTTGTTAGTTTGTGATTTATTTTTCCTCATTATCTTTCTAAGCACTGAGTTTTTCATTTGTTTCTCAGATCATTCTTCTCCTTCCATTTCTCATGACATCGCTTTCTTCCCATGCCTGTTCCCTCCTTCTGTTGTGTTCTCACATTCCTGGCTGCTTGCCCCACTCATGAATTCTGCTGTATTGCATAGTTTCACTTGTCTGTGACCCAGTCCTAGTTTTCTGTAGTTTATCTCTTCTCTGGTGCACACCTTGTCATGCCCTCAACCAGCTTTGCATCCCATCAGTGAAACCACAGTGGTAATGCCTGTGACTCTCACCTTTCTTTACTTCCCTCCTTCTCAGTTTTCTCAGATTGAGAAGGACTTTCTCCCTTCCCAGACTGCCACCTCTCGCTGAGCTCAGTGTGCTTGCCCATCTCAATGTCCTTGCCCATCTTTCTAAGCTGTGTAGTTTCTCTGGTGTCCCGTCATACTGACAGACAAGGATTTGGGTTCCTGGATATTGATACTGCACAGGATAAAGTAGGCACTGACTAATCTTCTCCTGCTCAAGCAGCTTTAAAAGGCAGGATTTTTAATCCTTCTTCCCCAGTGCAGGCATATTCAGGTGAGACTGTTCTCCAGTTTTAGAAGAAAATTAGAATTTGTTGCCATACAGAAAAGGAATGGGGAAGAAACGGTGATTAAATGGTGGCACATTTAACTGTTTTGTATTTTTGCAGCAGAATTGCATAAGTGCCAGGTGACATCCCTGTCTCTTTGTGGGCTGGTACCAGCAGTAGGGAGAGCTGTGTGAGGCTGCTCATGGGGGAGACATGAGGTGGCTGCCCAGATACTTCAGTTTGGTGCTTTGGCAGTATTTTCTGAGCCCCAGTTACTGGATTTTCCTGCTGGCGCAGGGGGATCTGTGAGCTGCAGCTTCCTGGCAGGATTCTGGGAACAGCACCAAAACCCCCGACAGGCAGCGAGCAGGTTTTGTGCTCTGAGTCAGAAGCAGGCTGAGAAGATGCAGCCTTCAAAGCATGTATCCAAGATGGGGAAGGGGATCTGTGCAAGGAGGATATTTCCAGTGTGAGGCTCAGAGCCTGGAGGGACCCTCTCCTGCCAACACTCTCGGTGAGTCTGTGGGTCAGCTGCTAGTTTTTGTACAATCACAGGAGAAGGGAGATTGCTGCCTTTCACCACTGCTGCCCTGAGCCAGCTCATCCTTCTAGCTATTTCTGTCTATGCTTATCTATAGCATCATCCCCCTTGTGCTTGTGTACCTGCCAAGCATTCAAAACAGGCTCTGCTGTGGCAGCCTCTTTCCTTCTCTCCAGCCTGGAGGATAAACGACTGGATTGCTTTTTTCTTTTTTTTTTTTCTTTTTTCATTTTATTTTTAATTGTTTCTCTGCATCAAGAATTTACAGTGGGAAAGCTAAGCTGGAGAAATGCTTTCTGGAGTGGGTGGCCAGATTGGCAGATCTCTGCTTGCTCTTAGCCCCTAGGGAAGTCCTGCAGGCTGACCCTTGCTGGGCTCACTCTCCTCTTTTTAGAAGAAAGAAAGATGGTTTCTCATAGTGAGATGTGGTCTCGGGTAAAAACAAACAAAGTTTGGATGCGAGAGAGAAGATCTGGATTTGACTTGCCCACAAGGGGACCCAGAACAGAAAGTTGAATGCTTGGGTGAGTTCACAGCAGCTGGCTTGTCCAGTGCAGGACACTGTATTCTTCTTTATTATAGACTGAGTTATCCGAGGTAAAAATAGCAGTATCAGAAATCCTAATATCTCTACACTATCTGTATACTCACTGCAGCTATATGTGTGTTTTGTTTAGTTTGGGGCTGTGAAGCAGATTGCTCTCTGTGTTTAGTCCATCTCACCATGGCTTGTGACTTTACTTCCCACTGGGAATTTCAGTGCTTGCATCTGGAGTTGTGCAAATACATGCAGGTGTGCAAAATTTACATCCTGCTTTAGTGCCTTTGTTACAGCACTGGTTTTAGTAATTAAATTTCACTCAGATTTGATAATTGATATCAAAGCATGTCTTCTGCTACATCAGTGTATGATTTCACCGGCAAAAAAGCATAAATATCTGTATTTGTAACATACTGCTTCATATCCTTAAAATACAAGGTGCATAGTGAAAGTTTCAATGCACCTTCCCAAAGTTGAATTGTTGGATAGGTGTGAAAAGAATGAATATTCAGAATTTTCTTCTTTTAAGTAATCAGATTTTAAACACAGAATTTCGGTGTGAGGCTGTCAGGGCTTCCCAGATACTTCTATCCTTACACTGACTGAAACTCTCATTGTAACATTTGAAATGAGACCTGGGTTCAGACATCCTACATCTATATTTTTTTGTTAAATCTGTAATTAAATATGAATCCCTGTGGCAATATGTACAGTGGAAGTTGTTTTGATGAGAAAGAAGTGTTGCAGTATGTGGAGTATCTAAATATCTAAATTTATGTGTTTTTGTAATAGTGTTTATAAAATACCTCTGTGATGTAGGCAACCACTGAACTAATTTACAAAATGAAGCTTTAAAAATAATTTTTGCACTTCCACAACAGCATAAGTATATTTTTAGGTGGTTACAAGTGATGGAGCATTTGAGCTGAGATGTCCTGTGAATGAATGTGAATTGGAGTTGATGATCCTTGTGGGTTCCTTCCAACTTCTGTGATTCTGTGTGATTCTGCTGGCTATAGTTTGGGTGATACTTGTGGACAGAGACATTTGGCCAGCATTTTGGCTTAGTTTCTTACTGGCAAGATGTGATGTTAAACCTGGCAAGTCCAAGGAAGAATGTGTTTGAGACTGATCGTTAAAAATTATCCACCTTTACTTGTATGAGTCTGACAGGTCTCAATATATATTAAGAGGTTTTCAAATTCATAAGTAACAAAATTCTACTTTTTCTCAATCCATAAGTAAAAGTAACTAGTGCTTGTACAGCCCTTGTCACAAGTTTGTGAGAAAATCCTTTACAAATGGGATTGCTGCCACTGAACTGTTGTGTGCATTGAGGAATAACAGCACAGGAGGTGGGAGGAATTTTGCCTCATTTTCACCATCTGAAGTTAAACTGGCTCACCACCACAGAGTGAGGTGCACAGTTCATCACATTCTGGAGCATCTTTGTCTTCTTTGAGAAATGCAGTTAAATAGCTTCATTCTCCTGCTCAGTCCCAGATTCTTGTTGCCTGGATTTTATCTTGTTGCCTGGGTTTCTTTGCTTCTAATGCTGCTTTTTGGAGACGACTAATTACTTTCCTCTGAGAAAGAACCTATTTTAATTTTGAGGAGAACAGCTTATGGAGGGGGCTGACACAGGAGGAGTTAAGGGTGATGCTACACCAGGTCTGGCTCCCCACGTCCTAAATATCCTCCAGTGCTGGCTCACCAGCAAGGTTATCAAAAGCACCCTCGTGCCCATGCATTGCTCCAAGACATTGCAACACCCACTGCATGCAATTGAATGCTGCTCTGGTGAGCTGCAACACAGACCTCACTTTGTAGTGGGCAGTTCTGAATGGAGAAAATAATCAATTGCCATGTGGCACATTGACATGTGGGTAAAGAGCTTAGTGTATGGATGTGCCAAGAGACCTTCCATGGTGTGGGTGTCTCAGGCAGGATAGAAGCTGTCCAGTTGGCCAGAGAAGGGCTCACCTGCAGAGCTGGGTGAGATGCATTTCAGGCAGCTGACAGATGGAGCAGATCTGACCTGAGGTGACTTGCACAAGGTCACTCAGCAGGTGTGCACTAAAGCTGGATACAAAAACCAACCCACCTGCTGCTCCTTAGGACACACCACCTCCACAGCAGCCAAACAACCTGGGTTAAACACTGCTGTCTTCATGTCCCACGTGAGGTGGATCTGGGTGGGGAGTGCCCAGGAATGCAGCTGTACACATGGCTACACAGCCATGCCTGCAGGATGACGGGAAAAACAAATTGGCAAAAAAGGTTCTTTTCCTAGATTTTGCAAAACATCATGGCTAATATCCTGTTGTGCAGCAAAGGCAGCAGGTGCCTGGGACTTTGAGTGGTCATGGTGCCCTTACCCGATCCTTTCCAAGCCACCAAACCACACAACATTTCAACATTTGTGAACGCTGCTGCAGTGTGCTCCTTTGCGTTCCAGTTCCTATGGAAACATGCTGTAAGAATGTCTAAAATAAGTACAGTGCTTTGAAACTATTATTTTGATCTTTCCTTCCCCCCACCCCCTTCCCAAAATCTCCTTTACCACCTTTCTGGCTGAATTTCTAATACATTAAAAAGATTGTTGTCATTATCTGGAAGAGTGTGCTACTCTGCTTACCCATGTGTCTGCATCCTGGGACCTGATGGATCCCAGGCTGAGATCAGCTCCCTTCCCCTATCCTCCCTGCTCAGTGGGGTGGCTGGTTGTTGGTGCATGTGTTGAACATATATAGATATATAAATCAACAAGCTTTTTTCCTGCTCTTTTTGGGATGTAGAATACGGCTGTGGGCTGTTTGGAACAGCCCTGGCAAAGGAAGTTGATTGTTCTCCCCGAAAAGGTGCTCATGCTGGTAACTGTAAACAGGGCTGGGTATTTAAAGCGCTTTTCCCCTGTGCTCCTGTGGTTTCCTTCTAAAGCTTTTAGCTTCCTAAGAGCAGAAGTCTCCCTGACCTTAGTGATGTCTAAGATTTTCAAACAGCACATCTCGTTTTCAAAAACTACTTTTGATGAGTGAGCTTTAGGAAAGCTAGGGCTAAATCTTACAAAGGGCTAAAAACCATTAGTTAGAGCTAGGTGCTAATTTTTTCTCATTTTCAGGCTTCTGGCCTTTTGCAGTACTAAGCCTCAGAACCCCGTGCTAGATACTAGGAGAAGAGCTGGAGGTGCATGTTGGGCATTCAAGGGGGAAGCAGGCACTTAAATTCAGAAAAGTGATTCAGGAGTTTTTGGGTAGTGCCAAAACCTTTGACACCACTATATGCTGGACACATATATATCCAAGAAGTATCTGCATTCCCAAAGCATCTTCTGGGGATCTACACCCCTTTTGTTTCTGATCCTAAGTGTGGAGGCAACAACAAAACCAGGGTTGAAATACAAGGGAGTTGACACTTCAGCATTATTTTTCATGACTCCACATCCTAGACAAAATAAATTGTAAAGAGTTACGATGATTTGGATCTAGCAAACATTATGCTTTAACATTAAACTAAGTCTTAGCAATTTGAGAAGTGTAGGCTGTTTGAATCCTATTCCAAATCACCAGGCCAAAATTTGCTCACAGGGTTCCTTCCTGCCAGTGAGCAGCTGCTGTGTAATTATGCATCCTGATTTATATTGCTCAGTGCTTAGGCTTTGCATGGTTTCTTATGTGTTTGTGGTAACTGTAGCGGCAACACCAGACCTGTTTTATTTTGGTGCAACACTGAAGGCCAGTAGAAAAATTATGAGACTAATCTTAACAGACAGAATAAAACTTTATAGGCTATTTTCAGGGTTGCTGTAATTTTGAGGTTAAACCACTCATTAACTGAGCAGTCAAATTTAAGTGGAAATGCTTGTAAAATAAATTGTGAAGCTTGGTATTTGCATTGCATTTCATATCTGCAAAGATCCTTACTTGAATGACAAGTGCTAGGTCCAGCACTGAAGTGAATACCAAGAGAGATGAGAATCATGAACTATGGAACAGCAAATCATAAAGAATAATTGCTCTGTTTTAACGTGAATAGGTAGAGCTGAGATTCTTTTTGTGAGGGCTCTGTTTGAACTGCTTTTGAACTGGAGCTGGGCCACTGTAGATGTAACCTTTCTAACCCAATTGATAAGTTCATGTATATGCGCAGTATGTAGGTCATTCACATTTATTCTGAGTAGCCCAGAAAAGAATGCAGTGAGACTTCAAAATATTTTGCATTTCAACCTTTTGTTGTAGCTGATTTCTCTCTCTCACACTTCCTTGTTCATCGGTGCCGGAAAAAGCCCTCAACAAGGTGCAGCAAGGAAAGCTGATAAATGTGCGTGGCTAGGTGATAAATGAAACACTAAACAAACAGCTACACTTGTGAGAGAGCAGGAGTCAGTTAGAGATGCCCTGCAGGTGTGAGGGACAGGATCTATGAAATAGGGAATTACCTACACCTTTACTACATCATTGCAAATTTGTTTAGCAGTCATGAGAATTTTGGAATTATCTTCTATTTGAGAAGGGCAATATTGCAGTGATTTTAAATAATTGTTCTGGCTTATGTCATTAGATAATATTAAATCATGGTTGTAGTAAAGTAATAGTTAAACTCTCTTAAGAGAAAAATCATAAGTTTTCATGGAGGTGGTGGACTCATTAGGAATGTGCATGTGGTTCCACAAAGGAAAATCACAGAATATAGAAGTGACTTTTAAAGTTGACTTATTAATTTTGACTTTTTATTGATATAGTTTGTGGAAACATAAATTGGTTTGTGTTGGAAGGAACCCTAAAGACCAGATAGTTCCAACTCAGAGGTAGGAGCACCTTCTACCATCACCTCCTACTCTTGCCTACCACATCAAATAAATTTCTTGGGGCCAAGTAATATCAGACATACCTAAAATTACATCAGTGGTAATGATAGATGGTCATACTTTGAATTGGGATGTAATGTCCATTGGGTTCCCACAGGGATTCCCATTAAGTCTGACTGGTGAATACAAAATTCAATTGAATTTGAAGGTAGTACTAGACTGGGAGGCATTGCAAGCTCTGGTGAGAATAAAGAGAAGTTTTTAGCTGGGGAACTAGAAATACTGTATTTTCTATCTGTAAGGCTCAAATATGACATAAACACACAGATCTGTGGAAATGATCTGAAAATATATAAACAGTAGTGCTAGGAAGGAGAAGAGGTTCAAGTTGTCATCTTGTAATGTGGTATCTCTTGATGCTGGGTGAGGACTTAGTAAGGACTGTTCCAGACTGAGCAAGACACCAGCTTATGGCACTGTTCATTCAAGGCCCTTGGGAAGAGAGCAGCCAAACCCCTTGTTTTTCTTGTGACACAAGTGCCCCTGAAACTCTGCTGGCACTGAAGGCTCAGTGAAGGGCAGCGGCTGCTCTGTCACCGCAGTGAGCTGCCACATGTACTGCAGAGGCTCTCCCTGTTCTACATCCAGCTCCCATCCAGTGTTCAGTTTTAGCTCCTGCTGGTGGAAAATGGAGATAGAAATGGAATTAAGCATAAGCAATGTGGGTGGGGAGCCATAGTATGTGGGGACAGAAGGGCACCACCATGGAGTCCTGTTAAATGGGGTGGAAAGAGCAGAAAAGGCAAAGGGAACTGTCCCTTCTCAGAGCCACCCTCCCTAAACACGAGTCTCTCAGGCCACGTTGGTTAAACTGGGTAAGCAGAGGGACAGCAATCAATACAGGTTTTGATCTTGGAATAAATTTTTTGCCAATCAATACACTTTGCCTAATCAAGCATCTATATGCCTTCAAGGATTAACGCTTCTGTATTTAATTTGTCTGCCACAGGATAGATTAAAATATTTCCCTCTTTAACTTTGCTTCTGTGTTTTCTCAGTTAAAACATGATATATGTTTTGTTGTCTCAGAAAATGCTTTTGCACGTCCTAATGTATGTCTTTCTGTGAACCCTTTCCCAGCCACAGCGAGCACAGGTTTTCATGGATGCCCAGGGGAATTACATTGTAGAGCATCATTGCGTTTGAAATTTCAGATTTCTTAAAGTGAACTCACACTCTCCTCAACCACATAAGGTGCTTGTTTTTTGTAGTAGAAGGATGGAGTGCTTAAAGAGTTTCTAGTCACAGAGCACTAAACTGGGTATCAGGAGGCCATCAGTGCTTCTCTCTTTTCCCTGTCCACTGACAAAGCTTTTTGCTGGGGTGTTTCTTCCACATGACTTTTGATTTTCCCCACACTTTTTTTTCATCTCATCCTACTTTAACTTTTTGGGATGATGTCCCTTTCTTACTTTGTGTTTGTATAAAGCCTACAGCACTTGACTGTCTGCCTGTGAACAGCTAAAAATGAGGGCGTATTTGGAGACACTGGAAGATAAATGTCTCAGGGGGTTAGACATAGTAAGTAGTTGAGATGAGAAATTTTTTTCAGTTGGGCCTAAAATGCTGGCCTGTTTCAAGAAGGAAACTTTGATTTCTGCTAGCAGAAGTAGACTGGGTGTAGTTGACAGGAGTTCAGCTGGAGAGGATTACAGTCATTAAGAAATACCTCTTTTGCTGAAATGTGGTTCTTCATGTTAATATAAAACATAATTTGCCATTGATCCCTCAGAAAAAGCGGTTTTCTAACATTTACAGTTAATGTGTGCTGCTTCAGATGTCCCTGGGAAGAAAATGTAGTTTTAGTCCCACACTGTCTGGGCTTTGCCTCCCTGCAGCAGGTCCATGTCCCCAAGCTGAGATTGGGACACTTCTTTTGAAAATCTCCCCTAGCCTGTTTCTCTGATGAATGGCTGAAAGCAATTGCAGTGAAAAGAGATTTGAGGAGTGCAAGAAGGAAACAGGGACATCGCTGCATCCAGACTGGAGAGGCTGTGAGGAGCCATGGGGACAATTTTTACCTTCTTTTGCTTCTCTCTGCTTCTACAAATGGTGTATCAGGCTTTGTTGGATTGTGCTAGATGTTTTCAGAGCCCCGTGGATGCTTCTGTAAGCATTATTATTGCATTCTTCCACGTAGGCAGAAATTATTCAATCAGATCTCAGCTATTTCCTCAAATCCAGCTGATAAAGCTAAGCCCAAATTATCCTTCAGTCTCCAAAGCACCTATCAACCTCTCTGCTCATGCCCAGGCCAAGTACTTCAAAGAATTTAAAAAAACTCTAAAATTTATATCCTATGGCCTGTTTCCTTCCCCAGGGTATTTCATTATAGGACAAGTTGAGTGAAGGGGAGAGGTTAGCAAGTTTTTGTGGTTTTGCTTGCACACATTTGGATCAAACTCTTATAACATTTTTCATGAGATCTGCAAATTGTTTTTTTAAACTAAATTTAATCCCTTTGAGCATTTGTGCACTTTATAGCTCTTAAATGCTGCTTAGACTACAAGTTCTGTCACTGTTCATGAAAAGTAGGTTGTCTTAATTTGTAAGATCATGAGAATCTTTTAAGCCCACTGGCTCTCATTGCTGTCAATGGGACATTTTTGCTTTGTATTCCAGCTGCAGGAAGATAATCTCTCTTGCCACTGGGTAATGTACCTTTAACTGTCCTGCATCCTACTTTAGTAATGGATGCATTCTGCACTAAGCTGGGACATTTTCATTTTCTAAGCTGTTCATTAATTCAGACACTGAATAATTAAATAGGAGAAAGAAGCACAAGGAAAACATCTCTTAGAAGACCATCACAGAAGCTATGTATATAAAAAAGGATGCAGACCACAGGGCAGACTGCAAACATAAACAAAGAGCTACCTAAAATCCATGGAAGTCCAGAAGATTTGTTTCCAATTATGCACATACAGTGTCTTTAAGTGAGTGATGCAAAACCCTCAACAAATTCTTGCTTGGTACTTCTAAATACAGAACTTGGAGTTAGAGGCTGAAGTAGTAAAGCAGCATCAGTAACCTGCTTTCCGCTGTAAGAGTGAATAAATATGGCACAGTGTGTTTTCCTAAAATGATTTTAAAAAACACCATCTACACACAGATAGCATGCAGTGGTGCCTCACCACATTTCCATAGAGAAATCAAAGAATAACAAAGAAAAAAGAAAAAAAAAGGCAGTGCATTTTGAGGGACTGTGAGGAAGCAAACTGAAATTTAAGTGTTAGTTGCCAAAAAACATTGTTTCATGTCCTTGGGAGAACAGCAAGCACTTCACGCTTTCTCCTCCCCTGGTGTTTCACTTTTTGTACCAATACAAAATTACAGCAATGTGTTTTTAATCTTTCACTTCTGTCTATTGCACCTTATCTTCTCCTCAGAGGCTTCCAGAGAAAACGGGATTCAAAAACTTTGATGGGGAACCAATCAGATAAATCTGTGTGGATTTTCATCTGATTTGTACTGAAATGACACTATGTGTGCAGTGCTGTGGCAAAGGCACGAGATACAATTAAGGCTGCACAGCCCTCAGGAAATATTAAGGTTTAATAACAATACTGAAACCTGATGTGCCATTCCCAGCCCTGTGTACAGCGTGGCATTTGGATACTGTTGTGTGCTTCAGAATGAGTCTCTGCTTGGTTATGCAAATTGTTCTTGTAGCAAGGAACCACTGTGTGCTGCAAAATTAGAACTGGGAGGAAAAATAACCGCTGTGGGATAACATGCAATAAATCCACTAAAGCTGCTGGCTCTGGTGAGGTAATGTCTTGTCCCTCTATGGGTGGAACATTTCTCTATTGAATCATTACAGTTTTGCTCAGAAACATCCTACTGCTTGAACTGCTGTGGGAAGACTGGTAACGTCAAGCAGATATCAGGTTTTCCCAGTAGGAGTATCCTGCTGGGAAATGAGCTGCGCTGGTGTGATGGTGTAAAAAGCTCAGCTGCAGCAGCTCTCTGTAATTGCTATTCCCTTCTGATTCCTTTGCTGAATGCACAAAACTGCTTCTCACAAACAGATCTGAGAACAAAATCCTTGACTTGTCACCAGTGTAATACTCTGCATGCTAAGCTGGGCTTTCTGACTAGTTTGCCTTCATCGTCTCTTGCAATCACTATTTGAAATTGAATTTGTCATCTACTGTTATGGTGCCGAAGCCTGACACTTGAGAGCAAATGCTGCTGTTTCAATCATTGATGTTTAATTTTTCATGATGAGTGCAGTTTATTAATGCCTCCCCAGGTAGGGGACTGCTGCTAATTACCGAGGAAATGTTTTCTGCCTGCACAGGACACGTGTACTCTGTGTCTTGGTTCTGTCAGGCATCTGAGCTGGGTGGGATCAGTGGTGGTGGCTGCTGGCTGCACCAACAACCTCTTACTACCACTGCTGCTTGAAAGAAGACCTGCTAACTTTTCTCTTGTAGCCCACCCAGCTGCCAAAGAAAGTCTGTTTTATGAGGACACTGTTGAAGGAGGTCTGTAGTCCTGCTTGCACTGGTAAGCATCACTTCCCAGAGAGAAGCACTGTGTTTGTGTGGTGTGAACAAAGGGCAGGCTGGGTTTGGTTCTTCCATGTTTTCTTCATTGATGAGTAATTTAGTCTTAATTTTCAGCAATTGGCTTGTAGACCTACAGCAGAAAACATCTCACGTCTTCCATAATGAGTTGTTCTAATTTTTGTGGATTTTTGGGGATTTGTTTGTTTGTTTTTGTTTTGCTTTGGCTCTTTTTGGTGTACAGTTTAAAATTGTGGCCATTTAAGATTTATTTTCTATAATGATGTTGGGTTGAAAAGGTTGGTAAGGTTTATCTTACTTTTTTGGTGAGCTTATATCAGGATAATTGAACAGCATAGCAGTTATTGTATTCCATTTAAGAGCTGTTATATGGAGTGTTCTGGGATTTGCTTAGAAGGGGTTGTTTTGAATGTATCCTTACTCCTTAGAAGGGGTTGTTTTGAATGTATACTTACTCCTTACATAATTTCCTAAGCTGTTGTTTAGCCCCACCATTCATTTTTTTAGTTATAAGTCACACAGAATTCTGCTCCTCTCTTTGATCCTGCATTGTTTGCCGGGACGATTTTCAGTAGCAGCCTACTGTACTCAGAGTAGAGCATGTAAATGGAGGAATTAGAAATGCCTCATCATGAGTTTTTTGTATTTGCTTGTGCTGAAGAGCAGTGGCTTATATAAGAGAGATAAGACAGTAAAACCTCTCCTATGATAAAGCAAAAGAAGAAGTTGCATGTTATGGGGACTGTATCCTTTACCACCATAAAAAGAAGGGGCTGCTGCAGTGCTCAGACCTGCCCAGGCTGCCCCAGTACTTTCCTCTTAGGGAATTCCTGTCACAGAGTGAGGGAATCAGCAAATAGACCAGCACTGGCAAAAGCTGGCTGAAGAGTTGGCAAAAACTGGCTGAAGAGTTGGCTTTCCAGGGTGTGCAGCTGGTTGTTCCCATGTCCTTATTTCCTCAACCAGAGCAGGGCTGGGTTTTGGGTTCTGTGCCTGTGGAGACTCTTTAGTGGCTGTGAGGTATGTATGGGGTGTAGGTTTGACTTTCTGGGGGCACTCTTGGCAAGTCTCACCCCACAGGGAATCAAGGAAGAACAAGGAGATCTTTGGCAGTGACTTGGATGGGATGATGAGCCCCACAGTGATGGTTTGAGAAGGGGCTGCTGCATGCAGGGCTCTTTTTCTCCATGTGCTTTATGGCACACTGACTGCAGAGCATATCTCATGAGAAGATCACGTGCCTTTCCACAGAGGGCCTAAGGTTTTTAGAGTTGCTGTAACTAAATTTAAGAGCTTAGTTTGGAAAACAGAAGTTTAATCTCAGGGCTTGACTCAAGGGCTGGCATAGCTCCCATAAGAAATCCATAAACCATAGCAATTCCTAAAGCTTGCCCTGAGCATAGTTAGGATGTTAGGATCTGAACAGATATAGCAAATCAAGCCCTTAGGACTTAACTGAGGCCCAAAGGACTTAGAGAGCTGTCCGTCCTTTAGACTCAGAGCTATGTGTCCCCACTGCAGGAGGCAGGTGTATGCATGGAGAGCCCCATTTCTCAGTGCTCAAGAGGAAAGATTAAGAGCACTCAAGAAAATGTTTAGTAGAAGCACAAGTGTTGCAGGATGTGCTGTTGCCCACACCTGGGTTGATCAGGACTTGTTGGATCATAACCCTCTTGAGCACTGGTGTTAATTCCACTTAAACAGCACTTGGATGTCTGTACTTGCTATTCCAGGTCATACAATGGGTTTCCAAACCAAGGCAACTGCTGTAAAAGTTTTCTCCAAGATATACAAGGACTTTGTTTAAGTTCTGCAATATTTCAGATTCCTTTGCCAGAGTGGAAAACTTGAAATTTTGTTCCAAATTAAAGTACAAGAATTTTATTAGAGATAATTGGAGTGGCTCAATATATTTGACTTTCTGAAGAGTTGCTGATGAGGTATTTTAGTGTGAAGTTGGGATTTGAGACTGGGTAGTACCAAATCAAGCTGCGGTGTGTATATTTGAAAAGGATAATACAAATTCTGACTAAATACAAACCTGGTTCTAGGGGTAGTGAGAATTTAGCATTTTCTTTCAGATTTTGATATTGTATGAGCTAAAGAAGCAGTCTGCAATTTTTTGACCTTCACAAATTTTGAACTAATCTGCTTTCTTAAAATAAATAAATGACAAAAGGCAGCTGAAAGCTTGCTTGTGGGAGTGAATGGCTATGACACTTTACCTTTTTCTGCCAGGGTAGGGGTAACTCCAGTAGATCTTGCAATTTTCTGCAAGTCCTGCAGATCTGGTGTGGTCCTCCTACAGTTACAGACACCAATGTCACAACTTTCACTGAAGATGGGAGCCAAGTGCCTAGTGCTCATGATGAAGAAATCAAAAATATGATTTAGAGACACCCAAAGAGGGAGTGAATCCAACCCTGACACAAAGTGTGATATTAAAAATTTGTAAAATCTAATTTTTTAAGCTAGGCTGTGATAATCACAATTATTTTTTTAGAATGGTGACATGCTGAAACAAGAAGTCTTCTGAGCTCTTGGGAGTTTTCCTCTGCAGACATGGAGGATAGAAACTTATGTCATTTAAGTGAAAGCTTTCACTCTTATTTAATCTCGTGCCTCCCGGAGCAAAGTTCTTAAAGAACATAACATTCAGCAATTTGTTGTTGCTCTGTGGGGATTTTTCCCCCCCAAAAATTGGTCTTGCCCATCTCTTTGTGTTCAGGGAAAATTAGTGAGCTGCACTTATTGCAGCAAATCAGCTGAGTCCTCACCTCCTACTGCAGGTCAGCAGAGTGCCAAGTCCTTATTTTGGGCTATGGAAATAATAATGGCAACAAAAGTAGTTGGATGTCTGTGTTAGACCTCTTCTTATTAGTTCAGTGTGTTTTATACACAAGGGTGGAAAGATTGTTTTCAAATCAGCATGTCTTGAGGTTTTTGCTGCAAATGTTCTGTTCAGAAAGTGACCAGCCTCACTGATCTGTGTGAGGTGTGCAGGACCAGCTAGAGCAGGAACTAGAACTCTGTGGTTTTAGGAGTACCTTGTGTTATTGAAATGTAAAGTGCACACCACAGACTTCAGCAGAGCTGAGCAGCCTGTGTGTGTGCTAGGGGAACGCTTCCAGCAATAAACCTGAGCTGAATAAATTCCTGTTTCCTGTAGCTGGGGAATATCCACATGACACTGATGAATTCTGCCAGCTCACATGTTGGAGTTCTATGTTTAATGTTGAAATTTAGTATGGATGGGGAAACACGTAAGTAAACAGAGATTAATTGATTCAGGAAAACTGAGCTCCTTGCTTGGAAGAAGAGTGTGTGGATGGGATCCTGTAATGGATGTCTGGGTGTCAGAGTAAAATATTGATGATTATTTCTGTGGTTCAGGTCACTAGAATGAATGACATTATATCTTACAGAGGAAAATTGATTTGCATTAATTTCTGTTTGGAATGCACAATTAATAAGAGTTATTTATCAGAAGATACAAATGTGTCTCTTTATATTTTACTGTAATATTTTGTGTGTTCAATTTCTACAGTGTTTTGCCCGGGATTCTTTAGAAAATTAATTTCATAAATACACAAGAATGAGCAAACAATGAAAAAAAGCTTCACTCCTCATCTGATCTCATCTGGTACTTAATTTAAAGTGGCAAACCACCAGGAATTCAGAATTAGTAATACTTCACAGCTAATACTGACTTGTTAAAGATTTCTGATTTTAGAGCATCTTACTCTATTACAGAGCCATGAACTGAAATTTCAGTGTTAGCTTGTAAGCAATCACAATTTTTCTATCTATATTTCTCTGTTTTTGAAGTAAGAAAGGCAAAAAATCAAGGATTAGGTTTATTTTGTTTTAAAAGCATTTAATATTTCAAGCCTCCTGCCAGGCCAGCTGGGACTCTGTAAAAGCACATATTTTCAGGAGCTGACCAACATGTTTCTGGTATGGGGTTTTGTTTATTTTTTTCTTCTTTTTTTTTGTTTTTTTCTCCTCAGAAAATGCTGATGGGTCAAGCTCACAACTCTGAAGTTTGGATGAATTTTTGGTTTTATAGAACGTTCAAAAATATTTTGAAACTGGACCAAGATACCCCTGGAGGTTCAAAATAAAAGAATATAGTTTTGTTTATGATTTTGGGGAGGTTAAAAAAAGGTAATTATTATACCAAAAATACAAGTAAAAGGCAAAATCAAGCAATTATTTTGGTGCTATTAAAAATATTTTTTTTCCCCAAATACTACAGTAAAATATTATTTCTTGAACGTTGTAATATCAAATTAATTTCTTTCTTAACTTGTGTGTCAAAAAAAAGGATTCAGTCCCCAGAATTAGAAATAACAAAGACTCAGTCCATTGGGACTCTGATTTTGACATTGATTTTAATGTGGAAGACAGACTGGGATCACTGTGAGGGGTGTTCTCATGAAGCTTTTGACAATTATAATAAGTATGAGATAATGATAGATGAATATGGAAGCATACAGATGGCAGCTGGTGGCCCATGAAAGATGCAAGAAGCCACATCCAATTTGTTGTATTGGTTCAGACAGGTTTATTGTCCATCACTGTACTGTGTGGAGCATATTGCAAGTGTCTGGTTGCTCTGTCTTCCTTCCCTCAATTCTGTTTGGACTTGTTCTGCTAGCAATAGCTTACCTTTAAAATATGCATCTTATTGGCTATGTACTTTTGTTATTCAGTTTTGAGCCATGTCACATTTCCTCCACTGAATAATGACTGCTCAGCCTGTCTTCTCCCCTCCTTGAAATGAAACAGCCATCAGTGTTTTGAGGGTTTCAAGCCCACCTGGGTACCACATGCCCTGTTTTCCATGGGTTTGGAATGGGTTGCCATGGGAGGTGCTGCCCTGGGGCCAATGCTGAGGGTCCCAGCAGTACAGGGACTGCACAGGAGCACAGGGTGAAAGACTTGACATGGGATCCTGTTTAATGAAAATAATTGTGTGGATGGCATTGGAAATCAAAACCCATTCCCCTTGCCAGCTGGTTCAGGTTGATACCTGCTGTGCCAGAGCTCCTCAGTGTCACTCCTGCCAGCCTGCTGAGGGATATTTCGGGGCCAGTGGTTTTCCCTTTGTACTCTAAGTGTTTGCTGGAGAACCTCAGCTCTGCTGCTGCCATTTTGCTGCCAGCAGCTCATTTCAGACACAGGATCTGGTATTGATTAGAATTGATTAACATTTCTATAGCGCTTCTTCATGTGGAGCCGAGTGCCATTGAAGCCACTTGACAGCTGGTAATTTACATCCTGAAGGGTAAAAGGTCTTGTCCTGAGTGATCCAAGGGATGACAGCAACTGCTCTGCTCATGGGCTGTGGTGGTACCTGAGGGTCCTGAAGGAGGGGCTCTGTGCAAAGCAGAGTGCAGTGTCCCCATGCTGAGGGTCTTGGGAGACCTTGCAAGGCGGAGAGGAGGAATGGAGGCATGTCTCTGCCCTTGTAACTCTGGCTCTGTATCTGCTGTATCAGAGCAGCTTCTGGAAAAAAAGTGTGTGAAGAAAACAAAATGTGCATTGGACATCCGTCCTCTTCTAGAAACTTAGCTCTCATTTGAATAATGGAAAGGTGTGAGCTCCTGGAATGAAGCATTTGTAATGAAAGTGGTAATCCAGTGATGCAGTTTGTGATCTGGCTTTGAAAAGACTGGTGACATTTGTTAGATTTCTTGCTAATTTCTTTCTTTATTTGTATTTCTGATCTCTGCAAAAAACCAAAAAACTCTTTGAGGCAACTCCAGAAGCAAAATAGAAAAATGTAAGGTGCATACACAGAAATCCTTCAAGCTTTACTTGTTATTTGTTTTTGTTTCATCAGGCATATTCAAAGTCACTTGAAAGATTTTTAGTTTTCTTATGCCCAATTTCTTTATCCAAAAAATATTGGAAATGTCCTATCATTTCTCCTCCCTTTGAAATTTTTCAGAGGACAGAGATGTGACTAGCTAGCATTTTCTTTCATTCATTAATTGAAAGCCTGGAAAGTTTTGATCATTAATAAGCATATCTTTTCTTCCAGCTGTTTATATAGCATCCCTAAAATACAGAGGTTAACATTGCTGAAAAACAGTTTTAACCCATTTAATCAAAATTATTTCTTTCCCTCAAGCAGAAGTCACTGTTATGGTTGCTATCATTCTCCTTGTTCCTCACTCATCAAGAGGGTCTTTCAAATAAATACTGCAGACAAGGACTGAATTTAAAGGAAATGCAGCAGCCTGTTCTTTCAGGCACTCTATGCATTATAAAGAAGGAAAGAGTTCTAGGGGCTAGACTTATTCAAGCACTCCATGTGTCTGGGTTTACTCAGGCATATCCTCTTCTACTTTGTTGTTCAGGGCACCATGAGAGCTCACAGGTGGTCTTACCTGGCCCCAGTTCCCAGAACACTGTTGCCACCATGGCACTCAGGAGTAGCTGCCCATGTGCTTTGGGCACAGGTGCCTGTACATCCATCCTGGATTTCTGAGTGACTGTGGGGAGCCCTTATTGTCATCCCATGACAGTTCAGCCTCTGTATCACCATTACTGATCTAGCGCCCCTTCTCCCTGCTCCAGCTCCGCTGCCTCCAGGGGCTGTGGGCCCAGGCCAGGTAGGGCATGCTTCCATCTCCAGCTGGGCTCCATCTCATCCCTTTCCAAGGCAGCTGCTCCATTTCTGAGCAGCAGTGCTCTGTGCTGCTTGTGCAGGCTCCTCAGCCAAGTCCTCCCAGCTCACCTGCCAGGGTCTGAGCTGGTAACTATCCTACTGCTTATTGCTACTTCTGAGCCACTGCACTATGTGCCTAAATAAGACATTTTTGAAAGTACTTTGCACTTAAATGACTTGTCAGTTTTGCTACAGTTAGCTGGTACTATTTGTCAGGCTGGGGTGAGTTCTGGCATATTGCATTTGACTCTTCTTCATACAGGGTATTGCAATACCATTAACAACATTAGCAAACACACTGCTGTTTGGCTGGGCAGTAATGAAAGTGCTGTGATGAGTCTGAGCTGGGTGGCAATGAGGGAATCAGGAAATTATGCTCACTTTAAAAGACTTGAAAATTCATCTGGGAAGCATCTTTGCAGGTGAATGGAATAGCAGTCCATTTGGTTAAATTTGCCTTGGGTTTGGGGATATGTAGAGGTCGTGGTAAGATTCAAATGCAATTACATCAGTCATTCAGAATGTAATAGTTTCCAATACCACATATTCTGCTCAGTACTGCGTATGCAAGTAGATAGAGGGAAAAAAAAATAGCCCAAGGGAATGCCCACATTTTCTTAGAGAATCAAACCACTCATTTTGCACAGGTGTCTGTGTTCCGTGTGTGTGCATGTGTAATCCATTTCTTGCAGAGCCAGACAGCCAGCTATTATTCTCTGGAACAGGCAGAAGCTAAAATCTGCTGTGGACTTATGCTGTGCTGGTCCTTTTTCTGACTGACTGACTACTATCTAGGTGGATATATTTTACATCCCCCTTGTATTATAAATATGTCAACTATAAAGTATATAGGAGGCAGCAACCATAGATAAGATTGTAAAATAGTTTTCATTACACAGTTTCCTGGATTTAGGTGGCCAGCATGTAGTGAAACATTTGCTTTTCTAGATGAGAAATTCCAAACATGGCCCATGTCCAAAGATGACAACCTGATTTTAGAGGTTTTACAGATTCTCCAAACAATATTTTTAAGACAGCAAAGTGGAAAAAGAAATGTTAGCATTTAAAGGGATTTTTAAGATGCTTCCCTGGGAAGGTCGGACTCATAGGAAACTTTGAACCTGATGGCCTGATCATGTTTGCACAACAGGGGGTTGAGCATGCTACAGCTTTTGGGGGAGATGATATTAATTATCATTTGAAAACCAGCTGATGTTTGTACACAGCACAAATCCTGTGAGCCCTGCTCTCAGTCTCCATGGGAGTCAGATATGCTTGCAAAGCCAGTCAAGTTTTGTAATTAGCTGCCTGATCCAGTGCACTGCTCCAAGCTGTCTCAGAAAGCTTTCCAACAATTTCAAGGGATGCAAGGTCACGGCAAGCAGACCTTTTTCTTGTAGCAGCTCGAGCCCTTGTGCTCCCTGTTGGCCGTAGGGGATGAAAGTCCTTAAAGTAAATAAACTCAGCTCCATACAGGGAGTTCAGAAGAGCCTTTGAAGATTGGTGCCCTGTCATCTCAGTGGGGATGTCAGAGCCCTGGAAACTTTTCTGTGGAAAAGTCTCCAAGAAGGCATGCTCCATCCTCCTCTCCAAGTCTGCTGAAGCTGCAGGCGCTTGTGCAGATCCATGTAACCCCACTGCAGGGAATCCCTATTAAAGTTGCATAGTGGAGCACTTAAAGCCAAATACAAGTCAAGAAAAAGGTTAAAGACACAGTTTTACTCCCCTCATCCCCTTCCCACCCTGTATTCATTCTGTTACTTTCCAGCTGCAGCACATTCTTTTTTTTCTCTGGGAAAGCACAAGTAGGTTGGAGGGGAATGCCCAGGGAAAGCAGAGACACCACTTGTGCCAAGTCCCTGTCCCCAAGGATTGCCCTCGGGATGCACTGGGAGCAGTGCCATCGCTCAGTGAACAGCGTGGTGGGGAGCTGGGAGTTACAGGTCTGTTTTGAGGAGGAGGGAGCAGGTGGAACTGCTGCACCTCCAGAGAGGACAGGGACTCCCAGCCTGAGTGCAGAGCCTGGGTGGCTGCTGCTCTTGTGGGAACAGGGGCTGAGAAGGAGGTCCTTGTGAGCAGTTGAGGGCTGGCTGGCAGTGTCAGCAGAAACAAATCTGAAAGAGGCATGCAGGGCTCAAACCTGACTGATTTCTTGATGGGAAGGCATGTCACATGCTTCTTGCTTTAGGGGGTTACTCAAAATTAATTGGTATGTGTGCTGGGGTGCCCTTACCTGTGCTGGAAGAGTTTATTCTGCAGAAGTCTGAGGGCTGTGGTGTGGGGAAGGATGGCTGCTGGTGGGGATGGAGCATGGCCAGCATGTCTCCTCCTGACCAGCTACAGCCTTGTCACCTGTGCCCTGTCCCCAGAGCTGGGATGCATGTCATGCACCTGGGCCAAGACTTACCTGTGCAGACTAGGGAGACTGCTTTACATATGTCTCAGAAGCTGGCAGGGAGGACTCACTGTTTGGCTCAGTGTATTAGTGACTGCTGAGAAAAGTGTCTGGCTCCTGTTTTCCTTACAGCCTTGTGAGCAGAAGCTTTTGGAGAGCTCATTACAGACTTTCTCCCAGCTGGCCCTGGGGGGAGATCAGGTGGTATTTGCTTCCTTCAGGGATGAGTTTTCCTGCCCCTTATTTACTGGGGCACGTTTCCTGTGAGACCTGTGAGAGGGCTGGGCTTTCCCATAGCTGCCGCTGCAGGTACCCTGGATGTCCCCACCACAGCACGGCCCGCAGGCTGAAGAGCTACATTGACACGCTAAGAAGAAATAAACTAATAAGTTATAAGCTAGTCAGTGTCTGAGGAGAATCCAGAAGTAGCTTGTGAACTGGTAACCTGGAGATTTCTGCATGACACCCAGTGTGGCTAAAACCTGCCTTCTGCGTCTTTGGACACTTGATGTGCTGGTGCACCATCCATCTTCCTCCTGGTCATCTCTCCTTAGGCAGCAGCTTAGGCAGTGCAGGGTGCTGTGTGTGACCTGAGAACTTGCTCCAGGAGCTGCAGCTAAAGTAATGAAGAGCACATCAGCTGTGTTTCCTCTTTAACATGGAGTGCATGCTGCCTCTCTGGACCCAATGAGGGGATTTATTTCTGAGAAGCACCTCAGCACAGGTGGCTGCTGACACTGCTGGACTCTTTAAGCAGCACCTGCTTTTTGCACTGATGTCAACAGTTGTGCTGCTAAAAATAATAGGAAGTTAAACTCTGCAGATGTGTTTTCAGAGTCTGTTTCCTATCATACAGATCACATGTCTGTATGGGATACTCAACATTGGCTCCAGCAGAACTTATCCTCTGCATCAGATAGACATTGAGTATCCTTTAGAAAGCCTAAGCTAGAGGAAGAGGAATTGCTTATGTTTAATGCAGCCAGTTAGCCTGAAGCAATCCACCTGGCTACAGAAACAAGTTCTATGGGATGCTACTTTTGCTCTCTTCAAATATTTGGGGGAAAGCTGAAGCATTCCAGTGAGGTTATAGCCAAATGCTTATTTTAGTCACTGGGTGTAAAAACTACAGGGAAGAAAAAAATAGATGTTTTTTGTCTTTCTTTGAAGATTTTATATCCTTGTTTTAAAAAGAACATCAAAACTGAAGGTGCAGAAAGGAACCATTGAAATAAGAAAACACAGTTACAGGCACTGAATGTCTCAAAGAAAGCCTGAGAGGTGGCTTGATGTCATATATAAACTCAGCCATAAAGTGATAGTGACAGTAAAAGAGTGGTGAAGAAAGGACTGTCAAGGACTAATAGTTGAAAGCTGATACCACTGAAATTCCAACTGGAAGTAAGTCACTGCTTCTATGGCTCAATTAGGGAGCTAATGAATGAAATTTAATAACTCCTCATATACAGAGGTCAGACCAGATAATTGGTTCATTCCTCTGGGCTTAAGTTCCTCTGGGCTGATGTACCTTCCATGGTTTCACCAAGGAAAAAATATGTAGTAACTAGCAAATGTGTTTCCTCAACTCTGAACCAATTAGAAAACGTTTTCTGTGGTCTAAATGGGGTTTCAGAGTGTCAGAATTTTAGAGGCATTTTTGCTTCAATTTTTGGTAAAGTTATTCTGAGACCAATTATCTCTGAATTATCACTGTGTGCAATTTTGCAAGCATACATTGATTTTAATTAGATTTAAGAAAATCTGTGGAAAATAATATGAATTAAGAATCTTTTAAAAAGCTAACATTTCTGAACTGAGCACTAGTTTTATCCTTTGGGAAGTTAAACAAATTATTTTGCTTTCAGACTGGTAGAAATCAGGAGTAATTACACTAAAATCAGCAGAGTGGACTTTTGTCAGATTGGATGTAAGCTAGTTTGTATTGCAGGCCACCAACAAGGGTTAATGTTAATGCTGTTAACCCAACAAGGGTTAATGTTAAGAGTTAATGTGAAATGTTCTCCTTGTGGGTTTTCTGCTTTCAGCTGTTTATCAAGACTGCTTAAATTATTCATGACGTATAGCGTATAACTTATCTGATAAATTTGAGTTCTTTTCCTATCAGTGAAAATTTGCAGCCTACCTCCAGATGCTGGAAAGGAAGGATTTTCAGCCCCTGAGTGTTTGTGGAGTTCACTTTGACTATCTGCATTTTGCAGCCTGTGGGCTGGTAGCCAGTGGGTCATGTTCATCACGTGTCGCTGCCCCAGCTGGGCTTAGGCATGGCTGTATTTCCAGCAGGACGAATAGGCACACACAGGGAATCAAAGTCCCTTCAGAGAGGGGCAGGGAGTAGAGTTCTTGTTGGGGTATACAAGACCTGCAGACCCAGCTGGGCAGTTCTTGGGTTGGACCAGGGTCTCTTGCCTGTCTTCTGGCCCCTCCATGCCCAGCTTTTCCCTCTGGGGCTCTCACCCTGCAGTGTCCAATATGTGGAGTCAGGGTCACACTGGAGCCCTGCTGCCCATCCCTGAGCTCCAGCGTGGGGCTTCCTGCTGTGGGAAAGCAAAATGCCACAGTCTGCTCATGAATGATCTTTTTCTTGTGTGCATACATTCACGTGCATATCTCCATATGCACGTGTGTCTCCACAGTTACGTATTCATAAGGAGCAATTGGTAATCAAAGTCTGGGGAGTGCAGGAAAAGCCTCTGCTGCCTGGCTCGCCTCCTCATCAATTTTCCTCCTGTGTGAGGGAGGGGAAAAAAAGTGTGGGACGAGCATGCATGCATTCATTGTTTTGTACAGGGGGAATTTGCATTGCCTGGTGTGTTTGAATTAGTACATTGATAAAAATGTGGTTTTGACTGTTAGGAATGGTTACACTGAAGCACTGCGCTTTGTGTTTCTCTTGCCTTAGCCTCTGTGAAGCAATTCTCAGAATAGCCTCAGACTTGGAATGTCTGAATTTAATTACTGTTAACACTCGAGATATTTAGTCTCATTTGGGGGAGGAAAAAACCACAAATTTTCAGGAGCAGAGGTAGCTTGTAAAGATAGCAGCATTGAGAAGTTTGTTAGCTGGTCTGTAGTAATTAAGCTTATTTCCATAGCAACATTATCAGTTAGGTTCAGAATTTTAAGATTTTTGTGTGCCTGGTAATTAGAACTAATATCCTAATTTTAGCAGAGATATTACGTTTTTGTTTGGCAAGAGCCTTGTAACTAGGCAAACTGATTGAAGAGTGAAATAATGTTCTATTTTTCTTGATTTCTCTTTCTTGGATCGCTTCAGACTGCTTAACCAGCTAAAAGCAGATCACTGCACTCTTCTTTCGCAGTACATGAGACTGAATTTACCATTGAGGAGAAATGTATATATGTCTATATCTATGTAAAATGTGGTTACAATTATACAAGCTTGCCTGTCTGTGCAGTCCATAGCAAAACACAAAGGCAGAGCCGAAGTACAGCAGTTAAGGATTCCCACACAGTTCTGGTCTAAATTGCTCCAATATAAGATGTCAGTGACCTCTTTCTCTGATGAGGGATTTGAATGAGTTGCTGCTGAGCCCAGGAAGGGAGAGTATCCTGCCTGCTCACGAGCAAGCCATGGTGCTGTGCTGCTGGGATCTGCAGGGAAAGGAGGCCCCCATCCCATCTTGGTCTCGCTTCTCACCAGTGTTCCTTGGTTTCCATGAGGTCTGTGATCCTTTCCAGGGCAGAGTGCCATTTTTCCACTGAATTTGGTGGAATGACTCCAGTTTATACTATTTGGCCCCATATGACCAGGCTCTGCCTATTTCATATAACCAGCTTGGCAGAGTACACAATTTCATAATTATATACATGTTTGCCTTACAAATTAAAACATAAGTGTTCTACTCACCAATGTTATCCATGAAAAGAGTTATGAAAAACCAAGCAGCCTCAGTGTGAGAACTTGGGTTTGTGTTCTCCATCCTCTAATTCCTCTCAGCTCCCGCAGAATGCCACATTTGCTCTATTCTCCCAGCCTGGTGGGTAAACATCACCTCAGGCTGTGGCTGATGTGAGTTAGGTGTGTGGGGACAGACAATGGACTGTTGCCTCCCAGGGTGGGCAAAATACTCCTGTCTGTCTTCTGTACCTACCCAGCCTCTAATTTTCACATGACCTGTCAGGACTTCTGCCTCTGAGGTCTATTTCTTCCCTGAATCCAGCTGTCAAAGTTGCTTAAAACTGGCCAAGAGGTTCAAGGGTGGCTAAGGAAGGAAGGATTGACGAATGCCATGCAATGTGATTTTATAATCCTCCATTTCCTTAGAAGCAAGGCTAAAAAGTCTGCAGTGTTTGGACAATAAATCCCTGCATCTAGACAGAGTTCACGAAGACCAATGGGTGGATATCTACCTACTGGCTCAACATGCTTTGTGGGTATTTTTAAAGATTTTTTTTTCCCTATCGTCAATTTGTTTTTAAAATTCACTGTTTAAAATAAAGCTAACATTGGAAACACACCACTTTTGAGTGGCACAGCAGGTTCAGCATATGCAGGGGTATATAGTGGAAAATAGCATTAGAAGACTTGCTCCTGTTGCTGATGAGTTCTGAAGGTAAGAAAACAGATAATGTATTCATAACAGACTTAAACTCAAAGATTTGTAAATAATGTATGACTTTCTGTGACTGGGAAGCCAACTACCATAAACCTTGGACCCAAGTAGAAAATAATTTTGTAGCAGCAAAGGACTTTGGATTTTGCAGATGCAGCAATTCAGCTATAATCCCCCTGGCGGGGGGAAAAAAATTATTTAGTCAACTTACCATGGAATATCTGTGGACTTATAATTCCGTTTTTATGGCCTCCTGGCGTTCTATCACAATTTGGCATCTACTTTCCCCTAAGGAAAATGAAACTCCTTGCAGTATGACCAGTATTTTGCCAACTTGTATTTATCTGTGAAAAAAATACTATTATAAATCTAAATTAAAGACAGGAGAGAAATAGGCTGTTGGCATATGACCTCCCCACTGGTGATGGATTTGTGTGTAAATTGGCAGATAGTAACTATTCTTAGAAATACTAGTGAAATAGACAGACATACTTTGCATGTGAATCATGGTGGTCTTTGGGAGTCTGAAACACTGATTTCTTTTACCATGGATTCAAATGACTGAACTACTGTTAAAAGTATGAAAAAATCCATGCAAATGCTTTTTTGTAAGATTGCAATAAAAATCAGAATGGGTGCTCAACAAAAGGCAATGGCAGAGGAGACAGCTTATGGACTGGATTCAAGGGAATTGCCTTTGTTCTCAGTTGAGCTGTTTACATAAAGGTAAAATGAAGGTGTGAGCAATGCATTGCTGTTGTAACCAAGACATGTTCCAAAGTGTGAGCATTGATGGCAACCTTTCTACATACAGTGAAGTAGCATTGCTTATGCTCCATAAGAGCAAAATGATTGGAGCATGTCCAGAGAAGGGCAATGGAGCTGGGGAAGGTTCTGGAGCTCAAGTCTGAGGAGCAGCTGAGGGAGTCGGGGGTGTTTAGCCTGGAGAAAAGGAGGCTGAGGATGGGATCTTATCACTCTACAACAGAGGAGCGTGTAGCTAGATGGGGGTCGGTCTCTTCTCCCAGGTAACAAGTGACAGAACAAGATGAAATGGCCTCAAATTGCTTCCCGTAAAAGATGGTCAAGCATTGGAGCAGTCAACCTTGGGAAGTGGTGGAGTCACTGTCCCTGGAGGTATTTAAAAGATGTGTAGAGTGGTATTTGGTGACATGGCTTAGTGATGGATTTGGCAAAACTGGGTTAATTGTAGGTCTTGATGATATTAAAGGTCTTTTCCAGCCCAAACAATCCTTTGATCCTTTTGATTGGCTCAAATAAGGCAATTTTGGCTCTAGGAGGGGAAGTGGAGAGATGAAGGTCATGGTGATGAGAGACAAGAAGTGCTGGTTGCCTGTTCTGTTGTTAGTAAGTTTGTGTGGGGACACAGCAGCTCTATGATGAATTCAGCCAAGCTGTCTTCACTTGGCAAAGTTTTCTTCCTTGCTAGGAGCCACACTCTTGAAGGAGGGTTTGAAGCCCCTTGCTATCAGACAAACAATGATCTTCCTTTAAAATTTATTTTGGGTTTTGGACCTATGTTACTGCATTGATCTGCAGCTCCTGTGAGACTGTATAATGTTATTCAAAGTTTCTTATTATTCTCAATTTGTTTAGTTGGTAGGGAGGCCTTTTAATATATTTAATTTTTATTCCTTTGCAGTTTTTATTAACATACTTTGGGTTTTAAAGATAATGGTTGAATTAATAGTTGGAGATATATTTTCTTGAGGTGTATTTCCATGTCTCTTGGCTCCAGGAAGGGGGTCAGTACAGAGAACAAAGAGATTTCTTCTCACTGACCTCAAAATTTTGGTAAGGTAATAACCAGACAATTATTTATGAGGATGTGGCAAAATAAATTAGTTTTATGACTTAGTTTGGCCCTTTGTTCAGTGAAAATTTGAGCTCTAGAAGTTGTGTCTAACAGTGCTCATAAGCATAATTTGCAACCGTTTCAAAAAGATTTTATGAACCATCTATGGACATTTCCTGATTGACAGCAAACAAGAAATTGCACTTCTAAAAATTCTGCTTTCCTAGGAGATTGTATCCAAAGAACCTTTTTTTCAAGTGCTGGTGCCCTTAGCAGGAACACATAGCTTGCTGAAATGAAAGAATAGCTGAAAAATTATATGTTTATAGTTTCAGCTATTTCAAAAGAAGTGAGTCAAAATGTGCCTTTTTGCTCATGAAACAGTAATATTTTGCCTTCATGATTAAGATAAACCACCTTGGCTATCTTCCTGTGATAACTACATATTAGGAGTGACATTTAGGTACAAACTGGTGGGAATCTGGTCTGATGAATACAAATGAGGAGGCCCCTACGCAGAAACCTGTCTTTGGCCTCTCTCTGTGTGATTCTTACACCTCATGCATGAAAAACAGAATTGTGAAAGGGTTTTTAAGGCTGCAGTACCTTGTGGGATTTATTGTGAGGAGTAGTGAGAACTGGAAAGTCAAAGTGGCCTATCATATTTTGTCTGATAAAGGGATTTGTATGGCCTGCTGCAAAAGGTAAGTGGAGCAGTTTTTCTGCCTTAATGGATAGTGCATAGCAGTAAATATGAAAAAAAAAGAGTTAGCAGTGTTTCTTTGCTTTAAACTTTATATGTAGGGCATCATAATCTACAATGCAAAATCAAATAAGGTCTTTCCTCAGGAAAGATTCCTATTAACTGGTGCAGAATATGGGGGTTACTTTTGCTAAATATGTTTGGGACACATTTTTTCTATTCTCTCTGCACTGTGATTGAGTGGACAGAGGAGTTAAGTTCTGTTAAATGGGGAAGGTGAAAAGTAAAGGATAGTAAGCATTTCTTGCCTGAAACGGATGAATTGTGGGGAACCGTGAAGAGAATTTCTTTGGAGATTTAATGGAATATTAGTGACTGGCATTTCCTTATGGTGCCAGGAACAGGATGGTGAGCCCCTGGATCAGAGTTAAAATTGAAGGGGAGGCTGTCAGCTAGGAAGAAAAGCTACCCAGGAGGCCCCAAACTTGGGAGCACTTGGACTCACAGCCATGGATACACATGAAAGCTTTACTTTAGCTCTTTCCCCCCACATTCTTGCATAAATCCTTTCATTTTGCAAGGCTGTCCCGCATTGTTGCAAGGGAGCATGCCACTGGATACACCCAAGACTGCTCACAGGTAGCCACACAGAAGGCAGAAGGGTTTGCAAATGTCAGCTTCTGTCTCAGAAGAGATTGGAAGCATTAACACTGTCTGTTGGTCGCATGACTGGAAGAAAGGGAAACTCGTTGGGATCTGCTCAAAGAGTGATAGCAGGAAACCTGCTAAAGTTAGGGTACCTGCTAAAGATAGGGATGTGGCCTGATAACATTTAAACTTCATAGCACGTGAGAGCTGTGTTATGACTTAAACACCATCCTTCTGGTCACCCAAATTAAGTACCTGAATTGAGTGTGTTGTTGCATGTGGTTGTTGAGAATGTACCTGATTCCCTTTCTGTTTATTTTAGTTTTAAATATCTCATATACGAGACTATTTGGCAGCTCTTTCTTTGCAATTCATTGCTGTATTGTTGACTCATTGTCCATGATAAAGTGAAAGGGAGATGAACTGCAACTGGGTCTGTGCTTTTCACCTTACATGATCTCTGAATGCTTGACATGACCGTGACCCACTTCAGACACCACTGCAATGTGTACACTGAGTAATTGTGCAATGATTGGCTGGGTTGAGACTACAAGTGAAAAACAATGAGTTTGCAATTCCGGCAAGCCTTTAGTGAAGCAGTACATTGGTAATTCTGTTAGTGTTTGTTTGTGGAAGGAGAGCTTCTCACAACAGGTTTGAAAAGCTAAGGAAAGCATTTTCAGACCACAGTAGTACTCAGTTATGGTAATTTAAATGACCACAAAAGATGAGTTGTCAGCTAGCAACTTGGCTGGTTTAGTTTTAGAAGTATTATTCAAGAAAATGGTTGGACTAACCTGGAAAAGATGGACTGGAGAACAAGGAGGTTTGGCTTCAGTAAACTACAAAGTTATGTGTTTAATACTGGGAAGAAATGTAACAGGTAAAACTCTGGTCATTGGTTATTGCTTCAGAGCAATTACACTGATGTTAATAAAATCAGTAATGGAGATGGAAAGGGACAACTACTGCCCTGGCATACTTAAGATCTACATTGCTGCAGAACAGTTTTGTTATACTGTCTAATAAAAAACAGCACTGCTTAGTTTTATCAGTTAAATCACTTAAAGGAACTAGAATACTGATAAGTTAATACTGATCCTTCTAATTGTTGACTAAATTAGCATAAAGGAAATAAACTATGCAATCCTGGACTTAAAAGAAGGTAATTTTATTAGAATGATAATTTCTTCAATTGTTTCTTTTCTTAGTATTCAGGTGTGATATTTTTTTTTACACCGACAATAAAAAAGATATATGGAAATCAAACCAATTATTAAAGAAAGTATAGTATGAGAAGTAGTTGCTTGCTCTTTGATTCAATAGATATATTTACTTTCAAATAATTTATGAAGACAAGTGCATTCAGCGAAGTTCTAAAAACTTTGTCTTTTTTGATTCACACCACAATAGTGCTTCCATTACATTCCAGTGTACCCACATTCCAGAATTCACATATTTTCCAGTAAAAATACATGAAGTCATGTTAGCAATGCAGCAGGCAAGAATTTTGTGAAACTATTTCACAGAAGAAATTGTAGAGGTGATAATTTAAATTTTTTCCTGTTTTGTTATTTTGCCTACTGCCTTTTTCTCTGCTTTCTTAGGTGGGTTTTGTAGTGGCTGATTGCATTATGAGAAAGGATGTGTGTAGGGAGCCAGAGCAAGATGTTTTCTTTGGTAGTCTGACCATCAGTCACAGAATATGTCAAGTTTGAAGGGACCCACAAGGATCATCGAGTCCAGCTCCTGGCCCTGCACAGGACCATCCCCAAGAGCCACACCATGCACCTGGGAGAGCTGTCCAAGCACTTCTTGAGCTCTGTCAGGCTGATGCTGTGACTGCTTCCCTAGGGAGCCTGTGCTGGTGCCCAGCCACCCTCTGGGTGAAGAACCTATTTCTAATATCCAACCTAAACCTCCCTGACACAACTTCAGGCCATTCCCTCTGGTCCTGTCACTGGCACCACAGAGCAGAAATCAGTGCCTGCTCCCCTTTTTCCCTCCATGAGGAAGTTGCTGACTGCAATGAGGTCTCCCCTCAGTCTCCTCTGCTCCAGGCTGAACAGACCAAGTGGTCTCAGCAGCTCCTCATGCGGTTTCCCCTCCAGACCCTCCACCATCTTCACTGTCCTCCTTTGGGCGCTCTCTAATGACTCAATCTCTTTCTAAAATCTCATGAGTTTCAGATGTCTTCAGACTTCAGCAATGTGCTGAAAGAGGGAGGGGAAATAAAAATAGATGAATGCTGTCAGACTTGCCATTACATTCAGAGGACTCTTATTAAATTAATTTGAAGTCTGTGTATTGATCAGTCCTTAGTTTAGATGACTGGCACTGTGTTGTAAATAGTGGTGAAAACTGCTGAGGATGTTACCTAACCTTTCCTTGTAATGGCAGCATCAATCACTCCGTGATTAACATGCTCACAGGCACTTTTTTCATCTTTTGCTGTAGCATTTCTTCCAGTAAAAAAACTGGATTAACAGCTGAGTGCTGAAGGAAGAGTCTTTTCTGAAAGAGACTCTATGAAAGTCCATGGAAAAACATAATTTGTCATGTGTCACCTGAAATAATAACGGACAGAGAGATACCCTCCTTATCCCTCAAAATCAATAGTTTTTAAAATATAAATGGAAATATATAACTGACAATGAGGATTGTTTTTCCATTGAATACCTGTAACCAAATTATATAGTAACTTTGATATATAAATGCTTTTTTTTTTCCTGGATGGGGAGAGATCAGTCTAATCACATTTTCACAGCCAGAATCTCATTCTTTTGGGATATCAATCAAATATGTGCCTTCTCTCACCCCTGTCTTGAGCATGAATATTTATTTAGCAAGATTCAGGAAAAGTATGTAGTAAAGAAATCTAACTGCAAATACTAAGATAAAGCAAAGAGAGAAAATATCTAATTGCATACTAAAATATAACTTTTAATTTGTTAAGTTTTCAGACTGCTCTTTTGAAGAAATAGTCAATTTTCATCACTACTTGTACTCTAAACAAATGAGTAAAGTACCCAGTAGATAGCAGTGTAAAAGGTTACTTTATTTATTATGCTCTTAGAATATTTTATGAGTATTTAATCTAATATTGCTTTTTTTCTATACTGTCCTAAGAGAGGTTATACAAAGATTTTCGTGGCCACAAGAATTTCCAAAGCATGTATAATTGCCCATCAAAACATTTCTGAGAAATTAAAAAATGTTACTTACCTATGCCCTGTATGGCACTCAGCACTTAAACTGTCAAGAGGTTCCTATCTCAAAGATTGCATCCTGTAGTGTTTTGGAGCCACTCATCCTCTGAGCTGAAAATTTCATTTTCTCTGACTTTTAAAGCCCAGAACTTCATCCTGCCCCAGAAACACTGCATCCATGTCTGAAAACCGCTCACAGAGTGTTCAGTTCTCCCAGCACTGCATTGGCCCAAAGCTCGTGCTGAAGAGCAAGCTGCAACTCAGGCAGTGATATAAATAGAAAATCTATGCTAGAAAATAGAAATTAGTAGAAAATGTAGTTCAAACATAATTGAGAGTGGTCCTTGTGTGAAAAAAAACATACTGACATTTTAATAGTAATTCTATAATTCAAAGAACTTTCCTATTGACCTAGAGTGATTTTTTCCCCCATTTTGATATCTTTTGAAGGCTTCTGATGATCAGAGCAAGAGTCTTCCCCAGGGAGTATCTTCAGCAGAAACCAAATAGTAAGTAATGCGGGAGGTGTGCAAGGTGCACCTTGCAGATAGCAACTCAATTCCATGTAGTCTAATGGGTACCTCCAGAAATTACTCTGCCTTATAACTGTAAAGGAGCATATGATACCCAGTTTATGTGCAGCCCACGCTTTGTTTTTGGACTTGCACTGGTAGGGCAGTAATCCATATTTTTCAACAAGCTTTCTGTGTCTTCTGCTCTTTGTCAGATGTACACACTAAAGAAGAGATTGTAAAATAAAGTATTTCTAAACGTTTAAGTGTTCTTACCCCACTTCAGCCAACTGGCTTTAGGTGACTAATATTAGTCATTTCACAAGAAACAAACGGTTGTATTGAAATTGAAACTAGGGCTCTGTTGTAAACCAACTTCTGATCCCTCACCTAACTTCCGATGAGGGAAAGCTCCTCTTTCTGGAAGTTTGTGTGCTGTATCTCAGCAGTGAATATGGGATTTCTGGGAATGTAAGGGAAACAGGCTTGGGTAAAATTGTAAAAGCTCACCTATTTCATAGCCAGAAAAACTCAGTCTGGGGTGTTTGTTCTAATTCTGAAAGAGCTGGACTAGACATCCCATGTGTGCTTTGTCTTTGGGGACTTCTTTGGGCTGTGATTATTTTGTGGGAAATAATAGGTCACCTGCAGATATGTGCAATAGGCACATCACTTAAAATGCGGAGGGGACACAATTAATTAGATTTGTTTTAAACTTGGCTGGAAAGATTTGTCCTACTTTGTGACTGACACTCTAGGCAAATTATTTAGAACCCTTGTGTATTAATTAGAAGTTGTAGATGGGATCATGTTTCTTATCTTTTTGACAACAGGTGTTGAGCAATGCAGAAAGGATGGTAACTTAGCAAACTGGTTGAGTACTAAAAGTTGGCAAAGTCACTGAGGAAATTCAGAGTGGCTGGTAGGTGTCAGAAATGTTCAGGTTCTTGGGGCAATGGAATGTCCTCATGTATAAAATATGCCAAAACTCCTGGTATGTGTGAGAAGGACGTAGGAGGCAGAAAGCCTTTACACCTGCCATCCTTTTTTCTCTTTTGAAGTTCAAATTTCAGCTGAGATTTTGCTCATCTAGGAGATAATTGCTTTCCAGTTTTGATAATTACTTTATATACCAATTCTTCCAGTCATTAGACACAAATTGCAGTACTTTGCAAACAGAAGATCTGATTTATTGTCTGACCTGACTAGTAATGAGGCATTTGACTGTAGCTGGCCTAATTCTCTGCTGTGTAAGCATATGTAGCAACTTAGAAGTGAATGGCAATATATGAGATCGTACTAATGATAAGTTTGGCCCATTATTAATAAAATACAAGAAATAGATAGGTTTTGTGCTCATAAATTATTTTAATATTCAGACCAGGACCTGCTGATAAGCAATTATAAGGAAATCTTTCCTCTGACACAAAGAAATGTCAGATTTTTCCAAGAAAACCAAATGATTCTTATCTTCAAAACAAAAAAGTGTTGGGTTAGAGGGCCTTCTATTAAATAGGTACAACACTCAAAATGATGCATGATTTTTATCAACTCCAGTGCTGTTAAAACACAAAAGTTACACATCCCCTCTGAGTGTAGACTTTGGGATAGGTGAAGAAATGTGTGATGCATTGTCCTGCCTTAGGCTGAATCCTTTGTGGAGATGGCTCCTGCTCTCTATTCACTACATGCAGAGAGCTAAAATGATTATCTTGGACTAGGCAACTAAGTTTTGGATTGCTAAAATCAACTAAATCGTATCCACAGCCACTATCTTTATCTTCAGTGTATCTTTTTCTATTTTGTTTTTAATTTCATGTCTCTCCACTCACCCATTTTCTGTGTCTTCTGCAGTTTTTATCTAAATCCATCACCCCACATCGTACAAGTTATTTCCTTTAATTTAACCATGATCTCTGATGCTGGAATGGCAAATGGGATTCTGTGATACTTCTGCTCCACTCTATTTGCTGAAACATTGATTTTCTTAGAGCATTTAAGTACTGAAAAAAATCAATAGGGCTATATACAAGTAATATAAAGGCATCTTGGTAACTTGTGGAGAAAGAGTCAATTGACAGAGTTTCATGTCATTCAGTGAGAGGGAAACCTGTGGTTTCTAGCTGAGGGCAAATGATAGCGCAGTTCTCTCACACCCTGTGTTCCACACCTGCCCATCAAGGGTGACCACAGCCCCACAAAGTGTACAGGAAGACAGAGCACGATCTGGAGAAAATAATTTGAAGATCCCAACCAGTAATAGGGGGCTCCTGGTTCCCAGAAATGCCCCTGTTTTCTTGGCTCATGCCCTAAGGAACATTCCTGGGAGCTCCCTCATCAGGAGGTCCAGCAGCAACCTCTCTTCCTTACACCAATTATCCCTTCTCATTTCTGCCTGGCTTGTTACAGGAGGGGTGTATCTGCCCAAGTCTGTTGTGAGGGAGCTGCTGTGAGCTGGGGATGGCCTCTGCACCCTCTCAGGTGTTGGAGGGGATTTTTGGCATTGCATATAGCCTTCTGCCAGGCTCTGGCTCACTCCAGGTGTGTGTCCCCACCACTGCCTCCAGCTGCTCAGCTCCTCATGGACAAACTTTCAAGCCCTCACAAATGACATCAGGTGAAAAGGAAGCCAGGGCTGCCACCATCTCAACGTGAAGGCAAACCCACAAGCCCAGCAGTATTTTTGATCAGCAGCTCCGTTGGCACTGTCAAAATGTATTATGAATGAATGGCCAAATATTTCACAGATGTAATGCAATAGGGCTCAAGCTCCAAGGCCAGAAATATCTAAGTGTAAAGATAACTGATGTTTGCAGAGATACCTTAAAAATTTGTCTCCTGGTGCATGTAATGGGATTTTTCCATCTTTTTGCCACATAGCTGAGGAATGCAAAAGCTAGAGTATGGTAAGGTTATCATCAAATTCATTTGTTTTTCAATTACTACTGGGTATATTTTATTTCTGAGGCTGGGACAAGATCCAGAATTTTTAGCCTGAATGTGGATAATACAGGTTACAATTTTTTCCTCAAAATGTTGGAGTGCTTATTTTTCCTGTGTTTGACATTGTATAATCACAGATACTCTAATTATAGGTATTCATTTTTTGTGATGAAATGTGGCTAGTGTAACAACATTCTTTAAATAGCTGTCTCTTTTTCAGTGAGAAAGAAACATTTGGCAATGTCTCATTCTGCCATTTAATTGAGCCATGTGAAATATGTGATCGGGGGAAGAATAGAAAGTCTTAAACCCTAGAACATACGAATTAGACATGTGTCTGTCATGTCCCAATCCTGGTATTAGTGCACATGTTTTTGATGCTGTGTTAGAGATGCTGTAGTAAAATAGAGAAATTCCTAGGAGGAATGAGTAGCACTGTGATGGAGATGGTGTAATGCAAGCAAGCACAGCAGGTACCTACCAGTCATCTCTGTGAACATGACCAAGCCCCCCGTGGTGGGACCTAAGAGTGTGTGTGCTGCTGGAAGTTTCTTCCCACAAAGATGCATCAACAGAGATCTCTGGAAGTGAAATGAAAAACTTTTCTAAATGTTCTTCAAAGGGGTGGTAGAGAAGAGACAATTGCTTGATTTGTATTTCCTTGTTGGGAAGAGTTCTTTTAAGAGACAGAGTATTTTTTTTTTTTTATCTATGCAAAGATATGGATGCATATGAACCTCACAATGTAAACAAGCTGTCAGATTTCACTCCCTTAGTACTTGCAATTCATTGCTTTAGGCCATGAATGCCTGAGAGGATAAGTTATAGAGGTTTGCCTTGTTGTAACATGTTCTGTTTGCCAATCTTAAATCTGCTTTTTCTTCTATACCTAAAAGCATAAATTTGGTATAGGAAGGCCAGTCATCAGTGTTATGTTAAGCACTGAAGCATCCTAAGGCAGTCTACATGAGCTCTGTCAAGTATGCACTTCTGTGTGCTTCCCTCAAGGATAGTGATATTTTCCTCCAGAAAACATTAAGTTATTAAGTTCACTGATGCAATTTCCTGTGATACACTGTAGGATCCACATTTTGACTTTCAGATAGATAATCCAAGTAATATTCTGTAAAAGATGGTCAGCATCCAGTAAAGGAGAGCCTCTATGCAAATGTGGTATGAAACATCTACAGTAAACTGATGGGGAAAGCCAGACTGTAAATCCTTTCATGGCATGGGATTTTGTTCCTGCAAAGGGCTTTCCACACAGGTTTCATGAACTGGTACTATGAACTACTTTGTAATCTCTAGTGCGGGAAGGAAAAGCTTTCCCTAAAGGCTCAGCAACTTGCAGCCTAGGCAGGTACATTGCTGCTGGAATACACCAGGCAGAAATGAGAAGAGATAGTTGGTCTGGGTAGGAGATGTTGCTGTTGCAGTTCCTAGTGATGCTCCTAGGAGCTCCAGTGATGTTCCCCAGAGCCTGACTCAGTCAAGAACACAGTGGCGTTTCTGGGAACAAGGAGCCCCTGCTATTTGTTGGAATATTCCCACAGTATCCCCATTGTCTTGGCTCTTGGTTGAGTTCCTGTGTCAGACAGTTTTCCAGAACCACAGCAGCCATCCTGCCCTTTGCACCAACGCACTTTGTCTTCTAGCAAAGCCTAGTAGCCAATCCATCCCCTTTGGAGTTCTTGCCACTGGAATCTGCATGGCTTCTTTTCCATTGATGGAGTTGTCTTAGCAACAGCAAGAAGTTTAGGGCAGGGCAAGGTGTTCTGCACAGTGCAGTGCAGAATTCACAAGGCCATACAAATGTTTTATGACAATAATTTCCCTTTCCTTCCTTCAACAGTTTGTTGTGTTCTTCTTTTAGCAGCTGAACTTCATTTTGTTATTTGTGGCCCATTAGTACTGCTTCCAGGAAGGACTGACAAAGCCATTACTGAAATTGTTCACTTACAGGTATAGATGGTATCCAGAGGACCTGCTGTTTTGTTGAACTGCACAGCTCAGGAGATTTTTCTAGCCTCACACTGGTTGTGGGTTGCTATGCTAGCAACAGCAGCATGTGACAGCAGAAGTGCCATTGCTGTACCAAATGCAATCATCACTGTGGCATCAAAAATGAAAGCCAGCTGAGAAAATAGGGAGTTTTGCTCCTGAACTTGCCAGCATGGAGATTTCCTGCTTGGCATCATAGCATATGTGTAAATTTGGTTGGGATGGCTTATTCAGGCCAGGATCACCTAGGTGTCCATTCATCCCGCTTTCTGGTGCTGCTGATTTTCAGGGCATGGTTCACAGCCAGTTTGGCCAGGAGAAATACAATAAAAGAAGTTAAAAGTTCTGCTATTGTGCCTCACTAGTGAGATGTAATTAACCAGTGGGGAGTCATGGTTCTGGAGAAAATTTCTGTCTGTTTCTATGGGAGAAACAATATGACTTCCTGTGGGATTCCATTCTGTTATTCTGTGACGATGGTGCCTCTGATGTCTAATCAGCAGCAGAAGTGGAAGGACAGAGCATGGTCAGAGCAGATTAAATCTTCATGGCTTTCAGTTGCTGTAATAGCTTTTTTAGCTGCTAATATCTTGATTGAAATGTGATTTTCTTTCTTCTTTTTTTTTCTATGTGCCACTCATATATTGGGCATATTTTATTCAAGAAGGGCAAAAATTACATGCAAGACACCAACCCCCTCTGCCAAGCCATAAGCTGCAGAGGACGAGGACACAATGAAAGTGTCACACAGGTGTCTCTAAGGTGCATTTTCCATAGGCTGATGGCTGAAATACTTACCCTTTACCATTATTATTTCTTAGAAGGATTCCCCCTGGACATGTCACCTACTGCAGAGAAATTTGGCTTCAGCAGCCAAAGGGGCCAGGCCTGTGCTCAGTGCAGGATCAAAGCTGGAGGTTTTGGTTGTGCAATGGAGGGCACAGCTTGTTGCTTTCATTCCCTCTTTGGGAAGGGTGTTCAGTGTGCCAGCTTCTCTGCTTCCAGGGAAGGCCCTGGGACTTTCCTCAGCTGGGCCCTTGGATGCTGCTGCCTGGAGCAGCAGAGCTGCTTCCCATAGAGCTTCTCATTGGAAAAACTGAATCATTCTGGATTTTGTGTGCAGGTGGTTTTCCTTCTAGGAGCTCACTCAGCACAGAGAAGGAAAACTGGGTAAACAGTTTTTGTTTAGTTAACAGTCATCCTTTCAGGTGGTATTCAACCTCTCCAACGTGTGAATTATAAATGTTTATTTATTTAGAGAAAGCCTTGACTGAAATATAATTAAAATTGTATAAACATTTGTATTACTCTTACAGAGTATAAATTTGGACAAAGTTTTTCGTGAAAGTTTGTCTTTTAACCAAATAATCTGTCAATGTTTGAAGTTATAAAGGTAAATATGTATGTAGGTAAATAAATTTGTTACCTACCTTTCATTTGTGATACTCAGTAGATGATAAAAATAAACTAGAATAAAAAGGAAAATAAGGTTATAGAAAATGGAGAAGGCAGGCTGGTAGGTGTATTAGTGTTGAGCAAAGAAATTTGGAAGACAGGCTGAGAAGAAATGACATGCTGTTTGTTTTTTTATGGACACTCATTATTTCTGCAGGGAACATCTGCTCTGCAAGGGTTCTTTGCAGCAGCTCACCAGCAGAGGTGAATAACCCCAAATTACCTCATCCTTAATGCATATTATACCTCATCCACATTTCAATTGATGCTGGCTCTTTTCTCTTTTCAAGTTTACATACAATTCTGAGGTTTCTGGTTGAAGTCCTTCTCTTTCATCCCAAGAGGAGAAATAATTTTGGTGACACATTCATATATATGAGTTTTTATCTGAGATAAATCCTTCTGTTACTAAGTTACTGCTTTAACCACTGTGGACAGAGGTGGTTTGGCCAACAACCTTGTGCATATTTACCTGCAGTGTAGATGTCTGAGTTCAGATGAATCCAGCCCTACAGTATCTGTTGACTGTGATTTGTCACACCTATCTTGGGAGCTCTTCAAAAGCTTCCCAGTTCTTACTTCCTCCCTTGTGTACCTCAGTATCTGGAAAATTTCATCCCATTATCTTTATATATTTACTTGTGGAGGGGCAAGGGTCTTGGCAAGCTGAGCATGTTAAAGGTTTTCTCCAAGTTTACATAAGATATTCCTATTGTTTGCTGTGTGAATTGTTCTTTATATGAAGGCACTGAGACCCATGTAATATCAGCACACCTAGCTGTGCAAATACCAGAAACACTGATATTTTCAAGGGGGTTGAAACACTCATTATTAATCACTCAAAGATATGAAAATGACCTACCCAAGTGAAAGATAAGGTGCTTGACTTTCCTTTTAGTTACACTGGTGAAAATTGAGAGTTGCTGGTGTCAATTATGTTTTGTCTGGCTTAATGGAGATAACAATCAGGTCCCTTGGCTTCTAATCAAGTTTGATATTACCCTGGTGAGTTGTTCTAATCCCTTAAATGGCACCATGCGGTAAGAAATCAATTGTGTTATGAAAATTACTCAGCTTTTCAGTTGCTTTAGTGTAGTTTGGTCTAATTGCCTAATTTTATCTTCTCAATAAAGAAAATATTCAGAATTCTCTGTTGTGCCACATCTCCAGTAGACATCCATATTTGTAATTCTTATTATAAAAAAGACTGACAAATATTTTTGGTTAAACAAGTTTTGAATAAGCAACTCAGAATAACTAGGAACTAGTAAGCACACTGTCTTAGCAAACACCTTGTAGCTGTCTTCTATACTTTGTGTATAGAAGACAAACTTTGGGTAAGTTGTTTTCGTTTTCTGAAGGCAACCTCTTGTCAATGCAGATAGTGCAGGTTATTTCTGCTGTTGCATGTGTGGGATTCTGCCTGTGAAATTTATGCATTACTGAGCGATAGTTCTACAAATGTTGCTGTGCACAGAAAGTGTGGGTATGTTGTTCTCAGAACCAAATACGTCTGGACCACAGTTTTGAGTGCTATAAATTCTGTAGTGGAATAAAACAACACAAATAAGCACACTCACATCCGTACAGTTGTTTGCTGTTAGAGTTACCTAGGTGCAAATTTCTATCATTTGGGAATATCTTGTCTCTTGTAGTTGCTTTGACTCTGGCTCCAAAATCAAACCAGTAGATAGAGTTTGTCCATGTGTGTGCTTGGTCATCCTGTGACCAAGGTGAAGAGATATTTTTGTCTGTTTTCTGAAGACAAAACATTATGAATCACTGAACATTTGCTTTGTGCTTGGAGTTGTCTCCACTGTGCAGAAATGCCTTGGAGCACTGTGAGAGGGATTGCTTGTGTAAGCCATGAAAGGTAACTATGGCATTTAGGGGCACCATGAAGTGAAAAAAATTCAAAAGCTTGGTTTCTTAAAAGCCATGTTACCTTGCAAATGGCCTGTCCTACTTTTTGCTCTGCTGGTGTGTCACAACAGACCACCCTGCTACAGCGCTAAAATGCAGTAATGTGTCGCTGCATAGGATGGAAGTTATGCTTGCAGGACTTGTGGAGTGGTTGAGAGCAAGGTAAGCAACAGGCATAAGCAAAAGCCAGTTGTGATCATGTGTATAATGATAAAAAAGACATGATTTGCCTCGCTGGGGAAACCCTTGTGCACTGGTCTGGGTGAGGGTATTTTCTGAAGCAATCAGAATTATTGGCATCACAGACTGTTTGCCCTTCTGGCTAAGTTCATGCTTCATGAAACCTGTCGGATTGTAACATCAAAACAGTGACATTTCATGGACATGGAAAAATATTTTGGGATTTCTTTATCTTCTAAGGAACAATCTCTTCACAGAACTAGACCTGATAGTGGAGTATTAGAATGAGTAGCAACTTGTAATATTCATGCCCAATATACTTATGCATTGATCAAATTATTATCTGCTTGTGTTATGTATTTTTTTTGTTTCCTTTCTTTTTTTTTTTTCCAATGAGGAAAAATATGGACTAACAATTCTTCAGAATCATCAATTTCTTATAATTGTTTCATTATGGTGGAGATTAAAAGAGCAGAACAAAGGGAAGGTGTTTTATATAAAGTGACAGTTGATTTTCCTCTGCTTGCTCATAAAATACCTCTTTATCCCAGCCTTCTCTGAATATCATGCTTTATTTTCCAGAGAAGATAGTCTGTGCTTGGGGCACATTTCCTTAAATCTTTGCAAACCACTGATGCCCAGAATACGTTCTGCTTAGCATAATCACATTAATTCCACTTTTCACAGACATATGTGTTCCACCCTCCACATCTCTTAATCGCTAATCCCACCTCCATGAAGAGCTTTTTTGGGAGAAGCATGCCGTAAAAGATGAAATTAAATTGTTCCAGAACCAGTTTCTGAATGTCACATGGAAGTTTTTACTTTTGGCAATAATGACATCAATGTGCCTTTACTTCAGGAAAAAAGTCTAGACGTGAAGCAAAAACCTGTGCTTTTCTTAAGCATGCAAGTTTGGCGGCACAGAGGCTGAGCTTTTTCTCAGTACTGTTTCATCCTAATCACTGCTGGGGAAGTGGAGCATTTGATTGATCAGGCTGGAATATGTTCCACTCATAGCTCATCAGCTCAGTCCTGGACATGGATCATCCCTATTGTCAAGCAGGCATGATGCTTTGACTGAGACTGGAAAGACTCACATGTTTTTAAAATGCTGTTATATGTTTATTGTCATGCTTGCCAATCCTAAGATTTCCTTTTACTATTGTTTTTTGAGTGGGAAGCAAAAATGGAGGAGTATGATTGAGGAAGAAAAAGGGAGAAACAAACAAGTGAAACACTGGCATAACCAAGCTGGGACTGTTAAAAGTGGGAGATTGACATTTGTAATAGTAAGGAGGCACTGTGGAAGTCTGGACTGGAAAAGGCCTTCAGTATTGAGTATTTCAGTGAGAGCTGTCTCCTCTGCTTTAGGATACTGGCCCCAGGTAAAGAATTAATAAAATATTAACTTGACAATAAGTTCTTCTCCTGATGTAATTGTTCATTATCTGAAAAAATAGTCCAAAGAACCTAATAAAAAAGAAAATATCATTATTAAAATTGTCTTCCTGAAATGATTGCACATGGAAGAATTATCTGAGGATCATTTCATCTTGATTGTGTGTCATGCTGTGTATCAAATTATATCAGATTTATTCCACAAACAGACATCCTTCAGGACCATCTGACTAGCAAAAGCTTATTCTAGCCAAGAGGCAATGCAATTGTGTAAATCATCCCATTTAATGGGTATAATTATTCAATCAATCAGCAGAAGGGGAGTAAAAGTTCTTGACGTGTTGGTCATAGTACATCTATCTAACCAGGGATGTTTTCCATTGTGTGATGGTGACATCTGAAGCTGTATGGGGCAACTTATTTATCTGTGCAGAGTCAGATCCAGCCAACAGTGCATTCAACAAGACATTACTCCATAAATAAATGTAATGGGACTGCCTGAAGAATGAGACTTTGCTTAGACTGAAAAAAAGTTACAGTCTGGCCCTGATAGAGTTGAACCTCAGTTTCAAGAAATGGATGTGAGGTATAAGAAAAGATAGCCTTTCCCTTTCTGGTCTCTGAAAACTTACAGCAGCTTATAGTTCATGGCTAATGTTCCCAGGAAAGTTAGATGCCTGCTGTCATTCTCTGCTCATATAAACTGTGACAACAGATTGCACATGGAAGTGTAGTGAATTGTTAAAAGTCTTCCATTTCATGTACAAGTTTAATTACTGTAATTTTCTTAATAAAGTTTTAATTTTCTACTTTAACAATAGTGACATAGATAAGTAATAATAATAATAATTGTAAAGAAGGATTATAACATGAAATGGGAATTAAAAAAAAACAAACCCAACTTCCTGTGTCAGCAACACAGCAGTAAAAAAGCATTAAGAAAAAAATCTTGGTCTGAGAGGGAGAAGCAATTTCCCAGGTAATAAAGCTTTAGTCTAAATCATGATTAAGACAGGGGTTTCCCCAGAGATTATGATAAAGCTTTTACAGGTCCCCAGACCACTACTTGTAGTTTTCAAGGCAATGAGTCTTATTTGTCTGGTGTTGATATCTCCTCTTTCCAGCCTCTGCACAGTTTCCAAAAATTGATGACCTCCCAAGAGAATATTGGGATTCATTTAGGTTAATAGAGCTAATAGAGCTGGCAGTTTTACTATAGACCTTCTACTGCCACCTCTGGTGTATACCTGAGAGTGAGCCAGATGGCCAACATCTGCCACGTGTCATTCCCTCACTTGTCTTCCTTGCCTGGTACATTCTTCTTTCTTTCTGAAATCGTGTCTTTTGCTCCATAATCTCTGTTGTTTCTGTTCCTGGAGCAGCCGTGAATTTACAAGAAGCCTCTGATGCAGTCGTTGTTGGACTTGACCAAGTAGTAGAAATAATGTAGAAAGCAGAACACTGTCAGCTTGTAAGCACTTGGAGTGCTGTGGTGTGTTTAACCACAGACAGCCCCTCACCCTCCTACCAGTGGGATCAGAGAGAGAATAGGAAGAGTAAAGCTGGGAACAAGGAATTAATTCACTGCTCCCCATGGACAGGCAGATGTTCAGCCATCTCCAGGAGAGCAAGGCCCCATCATGTATAATGGCTTTCAGTTTAAATCTGTTCCCTCTTGTCCTATCAACACATGTCCTTGTAAAAAGCCCCTCTTTCTTGTAGGCGCCCTTTAGGTACTGAAAGGATGCTGTAGGGTGTCCCCACAACCTTCTCTTCCCCAGACTGAACAAGACCAGCTCTCAGCCTGTGTTCATAGCGGGGGTGATCCAGTCCTCTTTCTTGAGAGACTAATGGAAAAATCTGTGCTGAGACCCTCTAAGAGATTTTACCCCAGGTAAACACTGGACTGAGTGTGTTTGCGCAGGGCCAGCTCAGCGTAGGTGCCTCCAAACCACGATTTCCTAAACAGTGATCTCCTGAGCACTGTGCAGAGATGAGAGTTTAGCTGTGTGTTAACAGCTTCCAAGCAGCATTTCTCACTTGTTTCAAGTGTTGTTAAAAGTAGACTGTATGGTCTCATGCCAAACTTTGGAATCCTTATGTTTTGGTGAGTGTCCAGTGCTATTTTGAAATAGTTTTAAAATTCCTTGTTTGTTGCATAGAAACAATTGGGGTTTGATAAAGTACTGAGTAACTCTGCCTCATTTAAAATATAAGAAGCAGAAAATATGAGGAGATGAACAGGAGTTTCATTATCATTTACCAGTGAAAATCTGAGGGGTTAGATTTTTGTGTAACTGCTTTGCCCAACTTTACTCTGGCCTGGTGCTGTGTTCTCCTTGCTTGGGTCACTTGCTGCTATATAGGATTCTCAGGCATGCTGTGAGCTAGAGTAAGAGGAAAGTTAATACACAGTTTTTAATGCAAAGCTCTTTCTAGAGGAGGTCTTTATAGAATTTGTGTGGGACTGCCCCTTGCATAAAGAATTGTCCAAAAGACACTAACCTCTTCCTTTTCTATGTGGTGTTTTTCTGAAAGGGACAGATGAGGCATCTCCCTGTCTCTATGCAGATGTTCTCAGGTGGCAGCATGCAACATTAATCACCCTGATGCATCCGCCAAGCTGTCAGGAAGGTTTCACGCATCCTGAGTGCTGTGAAATCCCTTTCCCAAGGCATCCAGTCCTCCTCACATTCCTGGGACAGCACACACACTGTGTGGTAGAGGATATGAGCTGAAGACAGAGAGATTCAGCAAAGGAAGTTACTGGCCAGCTTAGTAATTCAGGATCAGGAACACCCCTATCTTCCTCATGGGTGCCATCATCTTCAAAAGAGAAGACTGTAGTAGAGAGATCAGTAAAAAGGGGTGCTGGCTTCTACCTTTTCTTCCTCAAGGAGCCCAGAAGCAGAGGGTAGAGGGGCCAGTTGTAGGCAATCATCTCTAATTGGAGAGATGGACCAAATGCACCCCAAAACCAGAGAGATCAGTACAATAAGAGATGCTCTTTTTGTTGTTTTGTTCTTCTGCATCTGGGATGCCAGTGTTGATCAAAGTAATTTTTGTGTCGCCTCTTGGCAGATTTTCCCAGTGCGCCACATTTGGTAATTTACAGCGCAGCACTTCCAGCAATAACCACAACTGACAGCTGAAAGTGGTTTGCACACATTTAAAAAATTGGGCAATATAAAAGTTAGGCAATGTTTGCAGGAGAGGTAACATTGCAAATTGTAACAGCTGATGTAGCTGGAAAGGCATGGGCACATTTCCAAACACCCATGGCCTTCTCGGGATTGCTGCAGAGACAGACGCTACAGAGAAACAAAAATCCAGCACCTCCCTTTCAACTGTGGCATTTCTAAAATGCCTCCCAGTGCTGCAAATCTGTACAAGTTTAGAATAATCTAATTTATAGCCATAGCACATGCTGTGAGACTGGAAACTCAATAACATTTTATTACCTACTAAAGAAGTTGTTTATTTAAATGATTACTTCTTGTGACATATACCAGAAGATAAACAGTGTACAAATGAGTAAAATGTGTGACTGACTGCTTTGTGACTACACTCTTCTGTTCATTTTATGCCATTCATTGCTGAGTTTATTCCACAATAAATACAGACACTACTATCAGACTACATTTTCCAGAAAAAAAAAATCTACTGCTAAAGGATCCTTGTCAGTGTACCTTACAAGAACCACATCTTTTATCAGATTTTATTCTAATACTCATCTACAATTGAAATTGCTAAGTTTCTGTTTTCAGAGTGAAAAGCAATGATAATTGGTGTGATATTTCTCCCAGCAAAACAAAAGCAAAAAGAAAAAACTCCAAACCAAATTAGGAAGCTTCATTTTAGGTATGTGTAATTAGACACAATGGGAAGATGCCTTAATCCATGGCATCACATTTCCTTTCCTATTAGCATGATATTAATGGATATACAGGGGGAAAATCAGTTTCTCATCTGACAAAAGGTGTTTATCTGCTGGTCATAATCTTGAACTAACCTTTCCCCTCCCCTCACTATTCTTGAGAGTATTATTTAATGTAAATTCCTATTGTAGCTCTTGTGCTGTAAAAGGTGATCTCCTTTTCCCTCAAAGGTGTGATAGCTCATTTTGAAAACTGAGGTATAGCCCTGGTCCATCCTGGTCCTCTGCCTAAAGGAGCAGTGAAGAGCTGAAAGGGTCCTGTGGTTCTGACCTCATGATACTGGGAAGAGGGTTTCTGCCTACCCAGTGTCATGGGAAATGCCATGGGCTCGTGTAGCCAAGACTGTGTTTTGCCTGATGGCCTAGGAAGGCCTTCTTTAATCAGGAAAATGGTGTCTGGTGGAGCTGAAGATGGGAGCTCTTCCCATCTCCCTCTGCCTCTTTTCCTGACATCCTTTTCTGCTGACTTTTTGCTGCCTGCTGGAGACAAACTGAGCATTATTTTTATAGTAATGTGACAATTTATTATTCTTTCTTCTATCTCCAAAACCCCTCTATTTCAGCCTCACCTTTACTAACTTAGTGTTCTGCTAATTGCTTTGTCAGATCTTTCAGGTCTTTTTCTGGGGTGGGGGCAAAAAACAGATCCAAATTGGCACAAACATCAGCACAAGGCTATAGTCTCCTTTTCTCCTGCTACAGTGAGTGTTAAATCTGTTCCTAGTGAGGCTGGCTAATAAACCCTATCACATCCTGGCTGGCATTTGTCATGCTTAGCTGCAGGCACATATTGAGGTTCCTGTTGGAAATAGTTGCTTGCATTTCTGTTCCTTCAGTGCACAGACACTGGAATTTCCAGAGTCAGATTCACAAGGATTATTTTAGACTTTTACAGGGATTATTTCTGCCCAAAGACTGTGGTTACATAGATGTAAATGCTAATCTTAAATCCCTATTTGTAAAAAAATTTAGGTGTAATGTCTACAATGTAGACACGGGAAATTAGGTGAGGTTGATCTCTCTGATGTATTTTGCAGTGATCTCTCTTTTTTGGATAAAGTGGGCAAATGTCAACTGCTCCAGCACCCACTGCCTCTTGTAATGGAACTAAAATGGGAGGAGAAACACTTTTCTGGGGACTGCTCTCTGCTCCAAACCCTCGCACCTATTGGTTTGCACCCATACACCATGGCCTGAGCTGCAGCAGCAGATCCTGCCCGAGTTCAGGGCTCGCTGGGAGTTTATCATTCTCACAGCCATGGTCATCCAGCTCAGGGCACTGGACCCCCTTAGCTTGTCATCAGTGATGAAGACAGAGACAAAGAAAACATTAAGCATCTCTGCCTTATCTTATGAGGTGACCATAATGTTGTCAGACAATTTGGCCTTGGTCAAATATAATCTAAATATTTGCTGAGAACCATGCCTGTTGTATGTTAGGAGAGCAATAGCCAAGTCCAAAATGGAGCTTTCTAGAGAAATCAAGTCTGCTTTTACAATTAGCCCATTAAAGTTTCTGCGTGTTATAGAAAATGTCGCAAGCTGGGCTAATGTACTAACAAATATTTATCTTGGGCAGAATGGCTATAAAATACAGCAGAGCTGTCATTGCTTTTTTTTTTTTTTAACAATCCTAAAATGTAATCACTGTTTTCTAATGCACTTCTTAATATTTCAGTGTTTCTCACGTCTCTGTATCTTCATAAAACAACTTCTTCCATTGAAGTGCTGACATTTTCCTTAAATAAGCAACACCAAACACTAAACTCCATTTTCACAAAATAAATTATTCAGTAAGTCTTCTTTAATTATCTCCTCTGACTGCTTTGTTGCCTGAAATGTTCATTGCTCTTGCAGAGAAGATGAACCCCTCGATTTCCCTGATGGTTATTGTAGATGTCAGCTGTAGTGCTCAGGCTCTTCAAAGGATCACTCCCATGGCCTAATCTCCAGCGCTCCCCAGAGCTCACCAGTGATTGCTTTGCTGTGTTCTAGTAGTGACTGTGAGGTGGGGGGCAGAGCTCATCGCTAGATTTTGTTATCCACAGAAAAAGCTTTGTACCATTGAAAAATGCAAGCTGAATACTGATTAATGTGCCAAAGACAGCTAAGGTCATGGCCACATATTGAGTGGGAAACTTGCCGCTAGTTGATGGGGTAATCAAACAGGATGGAGGAGTGAGTGAACCGTAGATAACAGACATTAGCCACGTCACTTAAGGGACTATTGGAAGGTGCCTGAATGCTGCTAAGAGTAACCTGATACAAACAGCTGCACAGAAGAGTAAAGCAGCTTTAATCCTGCACTGTGTGCCCTTCTGTTTACTTTCCTGTTTCCACAGATAAGTAGCATGGTGGTATTTATTCTCAAAGCTTCTCTCTGACAGGCAGACAGACAGGAGGCAGGGGAAGCAGTTGCATGGCAAAGCTTTGTTCACTGCTCCTGGAGGAATGTTGCAGTTCAGGCTCACCCTAAGTGACTGAAGTACCGTGTTGAGCTGCGTGGGATTTCGACAGAACATCCTGGTGAATTGATACATTCTGTGTTTGCACTCGGGGTTAGATAGCTGCAATCTCTGTGAAGGCTTACTCCTCCTCCCCGGGAAAGCTGTCCAGTTTGGATGTTACCAGGCAAGGTTGGATGTATCAGTCCTTCAGCCACTGACTGACTGAACTGTGTCCTTCAGGCCAAACTCTGACATATCAAACAGCTGAGGCTAACTCTGACTGAGACCAGACTGGTTCACAGCTCAAAACAAGTTTTCTCCTTTAAGGTGCACTCGGTTGCTGTCAGCACTGAACCTGCAAAGCTGAACTTCCTTTCTCATGTCCAGACTTGAGATGACTTTGTGCTGAAGACAAACACGTCTGCAGAGCCATCTTGGGCTTTATAGTCACAGTCTTTGCAGGAGTGTGCAGCTGTGGCATGCTGTTGACCTCTTGAAAACCAAGTTTGCCAAGGCTTTCTCTTTCCCCACAGCCTTCCCAAAAAACTAGCAGATTTTTTGGTAAATATATTTATACTAGCAATAGTATCTTTTGCCCTTTTCAATTTTTTCTTAGCAAATTGATTCAGTCTTTAATTCCTAAACGTGACAAGTGAACTCTTTGGGCCAAGTTTTAACTTGCAGCTTGTATTTATATGGGAGAAGTAGGACATGGAAAACCAGGCTTTGAAATGGAAATTCTGCCTCAGCTACAGCCACAGCAGTGCTGCTCAGAGCCCTATTTTGTTTTCTTTTTCCCCTAGTCAGCCAAATCAGAGTCACCGCTCCTTGCTCAAAGGAGAAGTGTTAACTTTCCAGAATTCCCTGTGCTGCTGCTTATGAGTCTTACAGGCGTTGTTGAATGTTATATCCAGTCATCCATGTCTTTGAGCAGGTCTTGAGTTTCTAAGAAAAGACTATTCTTCTCTGACTTCCAGAGTCTTGGAGCTAGCTCTAGGATACAGGGACCCCAAACAAAATGGAAGGTATTTTTTCAAATTCCAGTGCTTGTGTGTGATTCTAGGCCAGTGTGTGCATTTCTGCTGGATAGCCCTACCCCAGCTGTATGCTTCCATGTTACCAGGCTGCCATCAAATCGGCAGCTGATATACATACAGCCTGTGCAGAGTAAACCACTATTGGATATTTGTGGGAACAGTTAATATGTCACTGGGAAATTCCTTAAATGTCTGCTCGATAACAAAGTCAAGTGATTAAGTGAAGGTAGGTTGATTGTCAAGCTGGAGCTTCTACACAATTGGAAGGCCACTGTAATTGTGAGCTACTGTTAACATTTTTCTTTTTTTATGCTGTCTCTTCTGGAATTGATCTTGTTTCTAAATATACAAATTCTGATCTAATTCCATTTGGAGAGATCCTGTGTTTTGGCAGATGGCAGAACTTTCTGCAGAGTGGCTTGCAAATGTTGGGGTGTGAAGCACGCTTGGCAGTGAAGCTCGGAAAATGATCTGGTGGGATTTGTGAAGCATGTTGTGCTGCTATGCAGTACCTGGGAGAACGAAACCATGAGCACAGTGTCGTGTGCCCAGACCTTGCACAGAGTAACATAAAGCATCACTCCTTGGCTTTTCCTCCAGTGCTGAAACAGCAGGATTTTAGCTGACGATCTTGCATAGCCATCTGGTGAAAGAGAGTGAAAGAACTTTACAGGGACTAATTATTTCCCAGATTAATACTGCTGACAAGTACTCCACGAGGCAGTGTGTGTGTTTGCAGGGTGTTTTGCTGCTAGAAATGCCATTAATTATCTTGCCTGTGATTCGCCGAACGCTGCGATTCTGTGTGCTGGCGTTCTGCCCCAACATCACCATCTGTGTATACCCTAGTATTTATTTCAGAACTTTCTGGAGACTTTTCCATTTTCAGATTTAAGAGCCTGGATTAAGTGAATGCTAATAGAAGGTGTTAAAGTGATCTATTTTTTTGTAACACAGTTTTCTTCTCAAAGCTTGTCAAAGTCTGCTTACTAACAATATGCTCTGTGGGTTGTATTCTAGGTGTGACTGCTCTCAGGCACTGTAGTTTAAATGGAGTGTAAGACTCCTATGCATTGATTAACTTCTCTATGTTTTCTTCTTAAGAGAACTTACTGTGACATATTTTTTTATACCTTGTAACTAAGGTATACTATTTATTTTGTTGTAATGAGCATATGAAAAATACAGCATTGGTTATCCATGCATATGGAGACACTTCAATAATTTAATCAAATATGTCAAGCTAATCAATGTAACCATCAGAAATGTTAAAATAATAATAGAAATATTCCTGGTTTCAAAATATTAGAAATACTAAAGCTTCAACTGTGGTTTTCTTTCATGGCTTAACTAGATTCTGATTGATGATGATTTTCATCCCAACACAGAATTCTGGTGTAATTCCACATCCAGTCAAAGAACTCCTCCTTTTTAATTGATTTATCTACAGAGATTTTATTAAGAATAATTTCAGATTAAAATGCCCATAGATTCTCTTTGACCTTTTGTGTTACTGAGTTTTCAAGGTCTTTTAACACTTCAGGTGTATAAAACCAGACTGATATGACAAACCCCTCTAGGTTTTTGTGTTGTTTAGACAGATGTCCTGCCTTATTTACTGAAAAATGGAACAATCACCCAGTGGAGCAACACATATGGTCTAAATTCACTGACCTATATTCATTGATAAAAAGAAAATCTCTGGTGGAACCTCAGAGAGGGAAGAAACATCGTGTTATCCCTTCAGAGAGAAAAAAAAAGGAATCAAAGAGTTTAAAGAACACTGGGGACTTTATGTAAGATAAAAGTGGTTTTGGGATGGATGACTGTGTGGAAAAATAAGAACTTTTATACTCTGAGGGCAGAAACAGAGGAAAGTAGTAGAATTTGTGAAAGTTGGGTGAGATAAAATGGGAAAGGTAAGGTTTATGGGGTAGCAAGAAGCACCTTGTAAATGAAGCAGTGTTGCTGTCCTGAGGGAGAAGGGTGTTCCTGCTTGGGAGAAAGCTATGGATGGATTTTCCTCACTGCTCTCAGAAGTATCACCCAACCCAAACCCCAAAGTTAGTACATAACTTTTCAAGAAAAAAACATCATTTCTCATAATTGAGAAAGGAACAGGTAAGATGAGACTACTGAACTCAGTATCTTAGATTATTAAATTGCTTCAGGGGTCCAGTCACTCACTGTTTCTTATCACAATGCTGCAGTCAACCTAGAAACCTGTTATGAATGGCCAAATAAAATTGTATTCTTTCATTTTTGTTAGCTTTGCATTTGGCAAAGGTTTTCCTTATTTGCATGAGTCTCTTATAGCTCTAGCACAGCGTAACTCAAAAGTTGGCTCTTATTGCAGTGTCTGCTTAACCCTGACTCTGACTGAAGAGGTGATCCTACCCCAGCGAGGACACCTGTGCTGTAGAGCCAGAATGATGCTGGCAGGACTGTTAGTGATGACCCAGAGAATCAGATCTGTTGCTGGTGCAGCAGCTCTCTGTTCCCAGTGCATGGCTTCCCAGAGAATCTGTTAAAACCTCGGTGTGGCTTTAGGTCCAGAGCAGGTAACGTATAAGCTGAGTCACCTCTGCAACAGAAGACAAACTCTTGAGCTGCAAGAAGATGAGTACTTTTACAAAGCAGACTGTTTGACTGCCTGATTTACATTCAGCTACCAGGAACCTGGGTAGTGGTTTTCCTTGAAGGAGTCAAACCTGTTTTTCAAAGACCTTTCCAGAGCCCTGCCCATAGGTTCCAGCATTCTAACTGTAGGAAATACTGTTGCAAAACAGGGAGCCAAGATTTACCTGAGTTTAACCATATTAAAGAGTCGAGATGATTCAGAACCCAAGTTTAACTTGAATTTCCATCAAGAAGAGCCTTTTCCTCTCAGCAGGTTGCAGAGTATGCCTGTATGACTTGCTTAAACTCAATGCTTGCATCCTGGACAGCAAAAGTTTGTTGGAAAAAACCTCTGCTCTACAGAGATGAAGGGATTTGCCCTTCACTAACGTTGGCTGGAGTCCAGAGACCAGAGTTCAGACCCCCAGGCCTGAGATTCTGGCCAGATGCAGAGATTGCACTGCAGGTGTCTAGGTCTGCACCACAGACAGCAGGTGTGGTTCAGGCAGCATTTAGCTCAGCAGAGAAATCCACTCATCTCAGTTTGAGCTAGGTACATGGGATGAGTTAAATTAATCATGCCCTGGAAATACTTAATTTTCTCTATTGTTTGTGAAAGGAACTTGAGGTGACTTGTTCAGCTGTAGATGCTCGCAGAAAGGTGAGATGAGTCCAGCCTCTCATCACAGCCCTTACTCTACAAATGCTGGCCTTAATAGCAACAGATTGCGGTCAATTGCAGCTCCTGATGGATCCTGATGGAATAGGGAATAGACTGGACTGGTTGGGAGATTGCCAATTGAGATTTCAGTCTTAAACATAACTAAGACAATCTGCTGCTATGTTGTGTTGTGAGTCATGGATCACAAGTAAATCAAGTCCTAGATCTTGATTCTAGTCACTTTTACCAATATAAAAGCAAAGGGTAGGTTGTTGCAGGTTAATGCAGATAGGACATGAGCTAATAATAAACAGCTTTAGTACCAATGGTGGTTTAAATTTAAGGTCCACATCCACACAGTTTTCAACAGTATTTTTCATCATCTCCCTTCTTCATGCTCAGTGCTCTGGTGACCCCTTTTCTCACACCAACATCTGCCTGGTGCTCATTCTCTGGATTACAGGTCTGGGGCTCTTTTCCACATTTGTTCCTTGCTCCAGATTCTCTAAGCATTTTTCCTTTCAATATAGGACAAACCTTTTGTCACAGCAGCTTGGATTGGCTTAAGCAACATGTAAGAGTAGAAAAATTGGAATGACCCTAAGATGTGTAGTATGAAATGTCTTCCCACAGAATAGCTGAATGACAGAGCATTAGACAAGATAAACCTGAGCATCACAGATGATTTAAATCTGTTGCTCCCTCACAGCATGATGGTGCCCTGTGTGTCTGAGCTATGTCTGTGCAAAGGGAGTAGGCTGCATGGGAGGCTTGAGTGCTCTGTCTCAGCTTTCCAGCTGCTATTTATATTACATTACCTCACAGAGCATCCAGCTGAGAACAGGACCTTGCTGTGGGAAGTACAAGGAGTGTACAGACGGTTTTGTACAGTCTTTGACCAAATACCACAGTCTTTTGGAGAGTCTTCAACAGACGTTGACTAAAAAAAGTCAAACAAGTTAAACACACAGGGCAAGTGAGGGGCAAAATAGGAGAGAAAAGTCTGTGGGGGGCTCACCATGAATCAAAAAGAAATGCAGCGTACATGTCTATGTTTTTTGTAATTTGATTTTATGCTTCATTCTGTTTTTTCTTGGATGTCCTCAGTGGCCCATGCTAATGAAGCAGGTGGAAGAAATCTGCAGCATGTGAATCAATCCCCAATAATGAATTCAAAGGTGCTAAAGCAATAAAGGATCTGCGCTTATAAATTACTTGGCACACCTTCAGTTTACTGTTTTTAACAAAGACTGAGGTGGAGCCAGGAATGAACAAGGCCTGTATCACTAAAGATTAGGCAAATCTCTCCCTGTTTCCCCCAACCCTAACATTGTGCTGCAACATTTCAAATAATACCTCCTCAGTAATCTATACTTCTAAGTGAAATATCTGTAATGTATTTTATTACATTCTTCTATCTTGGATTGGGTATGTCACAGTTGATCTCTGAAGTCTCTCCAAATTAATGGGATTAGACTTCTTTCCAAATTTTCTCTGCTTAAACACATTGCTTTGATCTTTTTGTGTGCCAAGTAGGACTGAAAAGAAAATGGAATGACTTCTTGCAGGAAATAATTGTTTCTGGTAATGGAGAAGGATCATAACAATATGTTTGCTTAGCTGCAGATTGACTCTGTGTGGACAGGGAATCCAAATCTGAGCCTTGCTAAGATGTTCAAGGGATCTGTGTACTGGCTGTACAAGAGCTCCCAAATGGATGCAGCTCTGCCAAGAGCCCTGCTCCCATCAGAGCTGCGTGTGCAGGTTTGTGATTGTTGATAGGCAAGGACTCCCAATAGCAGGATCAAATCTTCTTTTTCTTAGTAGAGCTTCACTATGACACCTACCTGGAGGGCACTTTCTGGTCCATGAGTTCTGCACCACCTGCCACAAGTTTCACATCATCTAATCCCTCCAGAATTTTCTCATCTTATGTTTTAGACATACCTGGATAGCAAAAGTCTCTGCTGTAAAAGCTGGGAATTGTCTTCTATTTTCTGCCCAGCTCTATTGACTGCCATGTTGTACTCACTTGTTTTTATGACCCAAATTTAAGTATCTTCTCTCATGTATCATTCTCATATTATTTTTTCTTAGATGAATTCCCTTATGCTCCCCTAGAGAGGGAGAGATCAACCTGTCTCTACTTTTGTTTGACTAGACTAAACAAGCCACATTTTCTTTGCTCTTCTCCCTAAAGAGGCTTATATCTCCCTCAGTTACCTTAAATGTCATTATCTGCATATTGCATTGGACGTGGCTTGCCAATTGGGTCACTTGCTATCTCACCAGTGCTTTATACAGAGACATCTAAATTTGTGAGTCTGTGTTGAAAAAGCTTCCCTAATATTCTATTTGCCATTGTTTTGGCTGCATCACATGAGAAGCTTGCAATTACTTTATGATCAGTTGATTCCAGCAATTCCAGCTGTTGAGTGTTCGGGTTTGAGCTGTTGCTTGTGTTACAAATCCATGAGGGCAAGACAAAAGTGTTGTGAGCTTACTGACTGCCACAGAAAGCAAGTGCTGGAACGACAGACCTGGACATGGCCTGATGCCACCAGTGCCAGATGTGACATCAGACTTTCTCTTGTAAAAAATTCTGGTTTTGAACAAGATAACATTGATACCATGGAAGTCATGGAAATAGATTATTTTCATTATTGTCCTTGTCTCCAAGATAACATCCCTGATTGGAGTAGCAGCACAGAATAAGGTGAAGTCACATTCAAAACAGTTACTTTGCTTATCAGAAGGAAGCAGTTTTATTTCTGTAGGGCACAGCCATGGCTAATCACTTTGCTTTCATTTGTATTTCTCAAAAAACATCCCCCTGTATGTGATAAGGATAATGGCCTCATGCCACAATTCCTCACCCAGCGATCCCTTTTCCAAGGACAGGGAAAGGGCTGATGGCAGGAGAGCTTTGGACCCTTTGCAGGGGAGGTGCCTGTGGAAGGTGTGTGCTGATGGTGATTATCAAGTAATTGCAGCAGGAAGGCAGAAGCCAGCCTCAGTGCCCACATGCTGCATTCAGATAGCAAAGCTCCCAGCTCCTAACGTAATCTTCCGCTGATCAAACAGGGATTGGGCTAAGCCAGGACTTGGCTGAGTGTAATGTTCCTCTTGCCAAGGAGGTCAGGGCTAGGCCAGGCTGGCTGGGAGCTGGTGGAGAGAATGAGGGAGATTGGTTGACTGTGTGTCAGGGCAGACAGATGCTCCCCAACCCACTGGGGACCTCTCTGAGATGAGCAGCTCTCCCCTTAGGCTTCCAGGTAGGTGCAAGGGTCACAGTCTGGATCTCATTGCAAAGAAAATTAATTAATGCAAGAGAAGTCTGCGAGGGAGCAAGGAGAGGGAAGAATTTCTCAGTATCTAGATCAGATGAGAACAGAATGTGGTTGCTCCAGAGTGTCCTTTTTAGCAAATGCTGGGAAACAGTGTGTAATAGGGAGTTATTTAGACTGACTTTGTTCACTTCTTAAGTCTTGATTGTATAAACTGTGGTTTTCTTTCATTTTCTTTCAACTTCTCCAAAATCCAAAGGGTTTTCTGTGAGTGACAGTTCTGCCTGAGAAAGGCAAGAATTGTTATTTGCAAGTGGGTGCAATTTCCTTCTCTTTTATGATTGTACTTCCCTGTCATCTTCCTGGTTATCAGCCTATTCCAGTTTCTTTTACTTTTATTTGTCCTTTCATTGCAAATAATGGATTTCTCAACACTTCTTCCCTTTCATTTTTTTAAAATAATCTCATTATCCATTAAGATTGATGAACTGTTTCCTGCCTTCCTGCTTTCTCTCAGCTTTCCTTCTGCTGTCTCTGCAAATATTCTTCAGCACTCTGATATTGTCCTTGCATCCATTGTGGGACGAGGTTTATTAGTACAGGCTTTGCACTTTCTTTGTAGGTCATGGTGTGGCTTTATGCAGGCTGACTTGGACCCTTTTGTCCTGAAATGTCTAGTAAAAAGGCCAGAAACTATTGACTGGATTATGGGGAAAATGTAAAAAAAAAAAAGAAAAAAAAATTAGATTTTTTCAAATATGCTTTTTCAGAATTAGCTTTTAAAAAATATACTTACATAGTCATAACCCCCTTTGTCTCATCTCTACTCAAAAAACACCAACAAGATAGAAACTTTCCTGTCAAAAATGTATAGAATTTTAATGATGTGATGGGGTTATTTTGATTGAAAAAAATTGATCTGCATTAGTAACCCCAAAGGAGTGAAAACTTGTTCTCTTAAAGGCAGCAGATGTTTTGCTGTGAACATTAAGGCACTGATCTCTCTGGTAGCCAGAGACAGAACCTGAGGGAATGGCCTGAAGCTGCTTCAGGGGAGGTTTAGGTTGGGTATCAAGAAAAGGTTCTTCACCCAGAGGGTGGCTGGGTACTGGAACAGGCTCCCCAAGGAAATGGTCATGGAACCAACACTGACAGAGGTCAAGAATCTTTTGAACAATGCTCTCAAAAAGGTGGTGCGACTCTTGGGGTGTCCTGTGCAAGGCCAGGAGTTGGACTTAAAGATGCTAGTGAGTCCCTTCCTATTCCAGGTATTCTATGACTTCTTGCCAGGAACTTATGCAAGGTTCAGGAGCATCTGGAGGATGAAAGCCTGTCCTGCACAGTGCTCTAGGCAGCTGGGGAGAAAAAGACATTTTGATGCAGAAAGTCATGGGGTTCTCCAGGCATGGCACCTCCTCCTGTCAGGGTTTGACTCTGGCTTTGGTACCATGTGAGAAATGGGGCAGAAGAGACTCAGTTGCACTCTGGGGGACTCCACTGACTATATATGGTTGTTTTTAAATTTGAAGCCGCAAATGTCATGTAAATGAAGTATTTTTGTATGATTGTATTTTTACTGGGGTGTTTTGTACATGAGCTCTTTTCCAGAGTGAAAAGTCAAACAAGCAGAGGAAAAGCATTTCAGGAGTAGTAGGCCATTACTATTCAGTGGTTGATTCCTGCCTTTCAGGGTTATTTCACTGGGATTTGGAGTCCGGGAATATGGTGAGGCTCTCTACAGGATCCCAGAAAGTTACAGTTTCATCAGGTACATTTCCTTGTGTTTCCCCCCAGCCACATCAATACAGATAAACTAAACAGAGAGCCTTCCTGAGCACATATTGATCTCCTCTTGGTTAAATCTTTGGAGTGGCTGGCAGCATAATTTTGGTTCATGAAGGTTAATATTCTCCCAAACATTTCCTTAGAATATCTCCAGTGCTTGAACACTCAAGGATGCAGTTACAATTGTCCATCCTCCTTTGGGGGATAATAATTTCTGGAAGGATAGAGATGGATTGATGAGCCATTTCAAGCCAACTGTCCCCACTGCCGAGGAACATTTCTAACCATGTGTATTTTTAATCTAGGTGTTGGTGGAAGTGCTATCATACCCCTTTCTTTCCTTTTCCTTTTTGTTAAACCTCTGATATCCTTTTTGATTTGAAGTATGTAATTTCACCAAGGGAGCTGTGCTATGAAAACATAAATGATGGCATTTTATGAAAAAAGTGAGGTGTCAAAGGGGCATTTTTGTTGTTTGGAAAAATTCTTGCCAGTGTAACTCATACAACAATAGAGCTAAACCAAATGCTGGAAAACATTTGCACAAATAGCAGTAATTGCAACTGAAAGGTGTAATTGTTGTATCTTCAGCTGACATGATGAATTTGAAATACCATTCATTATCAAAAAAAATTAAAGGGGACATTCCGTGTAAACAAAGTAACACGGTTCACATAGGATAATTTTCACTGATAATCTCTTTTTATATGCAAAACCTGATACAAAGAGACTCTTTTCAGTGTGAGTGTGTATTCTACAGAAGAACTCATATGCTTCTTACAGTGTAGTCTTTCAGCTAAAGCCAGGACAGTTTATATCTAACAAGAGATCTTGTTACTAAATGGTATTTTATTCCCAATGTTCGTTTTAAGAACTTTCACTTAGTATGAATTAATCTGTCACTGAAAATTATTGAGGTGCTTGATTTGGGTGTACATTTATCTGCAGACCTTTACTGAACTACTCATTAAATTCTCTTCACTACACAGGGTTTGAAAAAGACAAATTTGAACTTTACATGAGTCCTGCCTTACCCAGGGCTTTTAGCTGCTCTGTTTACATCAAGGTTGCTCACACATGGGCTCTTCCACTGTCCTCACTGCAATATTTAAGTAAGAGCAAGACAAAATCAGGTAATTCCCAAGTGTTCTCTGATCACTGAGATGTTGACCCGTTCCCAAGGAGCAAAATACATGTATGTGAGTGTAATAGCTTAGAATTTAAAATGTCTTGATGCAATTATGATACAGGATTTCTGCTAGTGGCCTTTACTAATCTGGTGGTATTTTTATTCTAGCATGCAATTTACCAAGTGTTTTTTGAATTTATTTATATTTGATGGGGAATTAGGAGGGAGGAATGCAGGGTCACTTTAGATTATGGGACTTTTTGCATTCTCTAAACAACTGGGGATGAAACACTGGTGGACATGTCTCTGAGTAACAGAGATAAGACGTACAAACAATCATTTCTTAATTACTTGGATGATGAACCTTTGTTAAGATGCTCAGCTTCCAAATCCTGAACAGATTTAATACTGGGAAGAAATTAGCAAAGACAAGAGAACTCATCAATTTTTCGCTGTGTCAGGAGGCATCATTGCTGGCCTGGACCATTGTTGATGCAGGCAGCACACCAGTTCCCCACTGTGCATGGATCTCAGGCCGTGTTATACCTTCATCTTGCATATCTGTGCCTGGTTTCACAGGCACTGAAATCCTTTAATTTATTCACATTCTTGGTGTCAGCACACAATGCTTTTGAATACCCAAGATTCAACTGCATGATCAAATAGTATGGTCTCTGTGATCTAATATTCCCTTCATCCTAAAAATCAATTCACAGAATCAAAATCAATAATGCCCTAACACATGTAACTTGTCAATTCTGAAATCTGTTTCTTGCTTGTCATTGTTTTTGTGAGCCTTGTGTTTTAGCAGAAAATGTCCTTGCTGAATCATATAACTTTAAAGAACATCCTAAAAATGTGAGTATGTGCAGGAAGACCAAAGTGCAGAAAAATTTTGATTGCATTTCAGCGCAGTTGCATGTCTTTGCCTTCATGTCTGTGATGGGAGCACAGACTTCAGATCACATAGCAAAAATTGGATCAGAGACACCATCTGACTCCTTATGCACTCACACCTCTGGATTTTTTGCCTACTCCTGCAACATATGAAACTGGCTGGCATTTTTCAGTTAATAAAGAGGATAGATATTGTAGAGACTTTGTTACTTCTTGTTGATGCTTTGCACTTTCCCCAAGGATAAGATAAAAGCATTTTCTGCATGCTTGTAGTTTGAAAAGAACATTAGATATCAAGACTGTGGGAGAGGAAGGAGAGAAGATGAAAGAAGAAACATGATTAGGTATACGTGTATTACAGAGGAAGTAATTAAGGTCTTGGGTAGGTTTTGCATGGATTTAAGATCTGCAGAAGTGTCCCTACAGCTTGTAACATCCTGCGTTTACATTATGGCAATGCCCACTGCTGTTGTACAGGGAAGAGTCCATCACTGTTTGTTTTTCCAAAACCTCTCCTGTCTTAAAAAAACTCTTCTGTAAATTATTTCTTTTCATTCATTAAAAAAAAAATCTACATCTAGGCTGAAATTTACCATCTAGTGTATCATTCCTGATTTTAGTTATTTAAACTTTATGCACAAACAAGGGAAGAAAGCCTTTCACATGGCTGTTTCCTACTTCTAAAATTACCTGGTATATAGTAATTCAGATGCTAAAGCTCCTACAAAAAGCAGTTCCTTTTTAAAATGCAGCCTATAGTTAGTGTAAGATGCAGCTTTTGAGTGCAAAAAAAGCAAGGGAGGACAAAAGTATGTGAGAATGGCAGCTTAGCTAATGTTTGTGTGCACCCACTTCTGTCAGCAGGCTTTCCAAGATTTTTCAGTAAGATGTCAGCTGCATATATGTTGCTTGTATTGATTGAATTATGGGGAAATATCTCCACAACAGCTGTTCTATGATGTCTTATCAACTGTATATGTGTTTGTGTAATAGGCCACAAATTCCACTTTCTAATAAGTTGTTGAATATGTATTTGCAGTACAGATTTAATGTCTCTGCAGATCAGATAACGCTACAGAAAGTTTGCCAGATGATACTAGCATGTAGTTTTTGGCAACAGCTTTCCTTCCTTGAAAGAATAAAAAGCCCAAAACACTGAACACAGAGAAGCTATCTATAAATAGGTCTTCTTTATGTTTTTTCAAGCCCAGCAGTGGTACATTAGCTGATTGAGTCTTTTGTGAGATGGTTTAATATAATGCCACAACGGTATTTAGACACTTTGCCAAATAAAAGACAAACCACACAATTATTAGAAAGGCACTCTTGCAGTTTTTGTATTGTATTTACTGCCATCATTGTCAGTTAACCAGTGGAAACTTTCTTGAAAGTTAATTCACTTTCAGAAGAGGGGAATACCCAAGAGACACCCTGCTTCTTTACTGTCACTCCTGGCAAGGGGATATTTTCATTCCTCCATAGTGCTTTTGGATATTTATATTCCCTTATTGCCTTGTGTAAGTTACTGTAAGTAAACAATGAGACTGAATGAACAAGCTCCATATATAATCCATTTTGTAGCATGAGGGCAATAGTTTCAAGATGTTTATTTTTCAGTACTCTCTTTTAATCACTTTTAAATTATCATAGCAATAGGCTTGGTGCTGCGCCATTCGAGGCAGTAAAAATGCCCCTAGTAAAGCTCATGGTGCAGGACTGAGTCACAGTAGGAGAAATGTTCATTTCACTTTAATTTTCCTTTCCTCATTTTCTTCCTATTACCACTAATAGTGTTACTTTAGGAGTATTGTATGTTAGACAGACCAGCTTAACTGCTACTTCTTTTTCAGATGCAAGCCTCTAAGCAATTACCCTCAAAGCTATTAAAATGGTTATCTGACAAACTGCATATTAGTCCAGTGAAGACAAACCAGGTGTGCTTTAACAGCCCTTATCACTCCTTTTGTGTAAGCATTCAAGAAGATCCCTAGTGCTCTGTCTAGGGATCATGCAAATCTGTGCTTTGGCCAGAGCCAGACCAGCTCTAAGAGATCCCATCCTGAGAAATACTCCCCCACAAAATTGGTATATGATTGGATTTATATCCACAAATCATCATTGACTCATCCACTTGTTAACTGTATAGAAGTATCCTGTAATATTGAACAAAACCACTTCACTTCTAGACTGATAATATTAAGGTCTCTTTATAGATCACAGCAAAAATGTGCCAAGACATTTGGTGTCAAGACATCCTGACTGCAAAAGTGGGAGCTTCTGACACTAGATCCTTCTTATTTCATCTCAATACCCTCCAAATGAATGTGCAAATGCATTACAAACTTACTGATTCATTGCCCCATCACTTTTTCTACGTCCAGAATCCTACAAGTGTTTCTTGTACAAACTACCAGAGCTCTTCTCTAGCCAGATGTTTCCAGACATTAATTATTTTTATTTGGAAGCTCTTGAAGAGGCAGCATAGAAGTGTGAACAGTCATCTTTCCTCTTGCTGTACAGAAGTGAGAGTTATTGTACTCACAGTGCAAACACTGTGGCATGTCCATAATTTTACTGCTCTGAGTCATCCCCTTGACATCTGTAAGATGACTTAAGAAGCATTTGCTGGACAGGAGTTTATAGTTCCCATAGTCATTATTTATCCATGTTGCATATATTAGGGTTTTTTATTGCTTTTTCCCAAAGTTTCACAGATAAGTTACAGAATAAGATTGGGAGGGAGGTCACATTATCCATTCCTCTTCAAGGCAAGGTAATCTAGAATTGCGTAATTTCTAAGATTTGTCTAAAATGTTCTTAAAAACATCTAATGACAGTTCCATGTCTCCTTATGAAATTTAAGTACAGTGTTTGATGAACCTTACTGGCATGCAGAGCTTAATTATGGGATACTGCTTTCCTACTAAGCAGTTATCTTGTGTTTTTCTTGATGACCTGCAATTTCTTACTGAAACATTTACATGCTCAGAGCTGTACATGATGTGCAGATCCTTGCAGTTTCAAGGAAAAGCAGTCTTTAGTTTTCCTATTAGTGCAACATTTCTACTTCTGAGAGCTGTATTGTCATCTGCCTAACACTCAAAAATACTTTTATGTATATTAAAAGTACTCAGAATGAATTTGAAAATAGAGTAGTTAGTCCATATACATTCCTTCTGTAGTTCTTTGAGAGCATGTAGGTTAATTGTTGTCTGCTGTTTTCCAGGGCTGTCTTCTTTTGTAACTGTTTCCAAATATCTACAGTATCTTTCCAGTTGAGGACATAATGTGGGAATATTACTGACTGCTTGGCTACTGGTGCATTGTGGAATATGAGGTTGAAGGGAGCCAAGAGTAGACATTTTATTTAGAAATTTTTTTTCTGGGGTGCTGAAGAAACCAAGGGAAAAAATGGCTACTTTGGATCACTGAGACTTCTTTCCTTTGGGAGAATGAAAGGCACAGTCCCACAGACTTCCTGAAGGTAGATGATGCTATATTGGCATCACAGGTAAGGTCTCTGTTGTGAAGAGCAGTCCTTTATTTTTAATGTTACCCGTATAAGTGAAGGGGGTAGGGGCAGGTGGGTGTTATGACTGCCCTGCTGCAGCTCAGACCAAAGCCTGGCCATGTCCAGCTATGCATTCTTGCAGCATTACTCATTAGTCATCATTACATATTTATTCAGCTTAAGATACACATTTTGCAAGTGGTAGAGTTGGTTGTAGTACAATTTTTTCTCCTTCTTACAGATTGAAATGGTCTGCCTTATTGCTTCAGTTCTTTTTGATTTTCTGCTTATTTTTCTGATAGAAAAGACCTCTGTTTCAGTAACATGTGTAATTACCCTTATAGCATGGAATTCGTTACTCCATTAGAATGTAGGGTTTAATTGAAGCAATGTGGTGCTGATTCAGGCAGAATAAAAGAAGTTTTAACATAATTTTGTGTGCTGCTTTTGGCTTGAATATTTTTCTTTACAGCAGCTAATGTGGTACTGTGTTTGGGATTTGTGCTGGAAACAGTGTTCATAATTCAGGGATGTTCTCTTTATTGCTGAGCAGCCCTTGCACAGAGTCAAGGCCATTTCTTGCTCTCACACCATCATGCCAGTAACTAGCCTAAAACTTTTACTTGCTCCACCAAAGTGAATTTGAGCAGGTGAGTCTATTCTTGTCTGTATGTCACTGGGAGAACGATTAATTTAACATAATGAAGAAAATAGGCACTATAATTTTCTGGCAGTAATAATTCACTGACAGAAATGTCACATATGTCAAACAGAGGGAATTTCTTGTCCTGTTTCTCTGACACTTTTGGGTGAAAAAGGATCTCAAGTGTAGCACTCAAATATCAGGTTCAGCAGGGAAGGTATTTAGAGTATAGAGCCATTTTTAGCTTCAGTTTTTTCTCCACAGGAGTTAGCAGAATCCTGGGACAGCTATTTACAATGAATAGTTTAGTGTTTGGATATATGAAACTTGTGTTTTGAATGATCTTTTGAGGTTTTAGCAAATGCACTCCATAACAAAGTAGATTGATTTACCTGCACTGAGTAGATTCTTATAGGGGTTGTTTTCATTTTGTCTCCTTACTTTATGTTATCTAACCATGACACACTAGGAAATGCCTTGGCCAGGAGAGATAGAGCCAGCCTAAAACTCAATAGATTTAATAATAAGTATTGTGGCATGAAGAAGGATTGTATCCTCCTGTTGGCTGAGAACTTGTGCCTGCCAGTTTTACCTGAGCTACTGTAACTCACTGGTGAATGTCAGGTACCCTGTCTCTGCCACATCCTTGGTGACTCCAGCATTTTTGCTTCTTCTAACCCAAAACTGAGGCTTTTAACTGCAAAGTAGCTTTACACTACAAGTGATTCTTCTCCATTCCTGTAGTGCTGAGCAAATAATGGCTGCTACATTTTCTGGGTACTGTTTTTGGGCAAAGTTCACTTTATTGCAGATAAAAATACTAATTTCAGGCTGCACTGTGACTTTTCAAAGGCATTTCCAGCAGTGTGTCCTTGCCAAAGGAATTTCTCTCCCTTTGAAGTTGCTGCTGTCAGAACCATGGAAAAAATTGATTAAAAATAATGGACTTCTGTCTGACTTCACCTACTCCAAACCATGCTCACAACTGGACCAATTTTAGGTCAGGATGCTCAGAACCCTTTTGAGCCTCCAAGGATGAAGACTGTATAACTCCTCTGGGTGATCTGTGCCAGTGTCATTATAACCTCTGTCATTATAACATTTTTTTCCCTCTTACATTCCTTACATTCCTCTTATGTTCCTTGTTGCAGCCTGATTTTCTTTTTGCTTCTTTTCCTTTGGCTGAGCACCTAGGAGGTGAGTCAGGCTCTGCCTTCTCTATTATTCCCCTTTCTAGGCAGTAGAGAAGGTGCTATTAGGTCATTCCCATGCTGCAGTCTTTCAGGCTAACACAACCCTGACCCCTTGGCGCTATATTCATGCTTTTTATGCCCCAGATCTGTAACCCTCTTGGTAGCCCTTGTGTGGATCCTCTCCAGCCTCAGCAGCCTGAGGCCCCTCGTGGACACGGTGCTCCAGGTGCCTCGTGCATGCCGAGCAGAGGGCAGGGTCACTCCCTGGACCTGCTGGCCCCTCTCTGGCTAAAGCAGCCAGCACAGGTTAACCTTGGCTGCTGCAAGGACACACTGCTGACTCACGTTCAGCTTGTCCTCCACCAGCGCTCATCCCCCAACCAGCTCCACCAGCAAAGCTGGAAAGTCTTGAGCAGTTCCTTGGGAGACCACATCCTTCTTCCTTCAGTTTGCAGATGCAGTCAAACTGGAGGAAGAAGGAAGGCAATTTGCAAGTGCTTCCTTTACAGCACCCCGTTTCTTTTTTTTTTAACCTGATTTCAGTGTTTTGCCTTGAAAGCCCAGCTCTTTGGCACATGCTTCAAAGCCTGAACCTCTTCCCAACTTCACAAGGAAGGAGGGAAAACAAGTGTGTGGTTGGGGTAAGTGCAGAGTGGGATTACTGCAAGTTGAAACATTGAACTCAAAACATCCCTTTCTCTTTGGGCTGAGGAGGTGGGGGCTTGCTGGTTTTCAGCTGATCTGTATCTGATCGGTACAGGAGATGCCTGGGGCACAACTTTGGGCGCTAATTAACAGCATTAAAAAAATAAACATAAGCTATTAAATCCTGTAATTTTATTGTATACAAAATTGATGTTGAAAAATACAATAGAGAAAACAATCTCTAAATACACGAGCCTTTCTGATTGGAGTGCATGGTGATAGAGTGCTGTAGCTGAATCTAATTTCTGATAATTTATGAAAATGAGGGTGCAGTCTAAATGTTTTTGAGCAACATACACAAAATTTTTTAAGTGGAGCAAATTTAATTGTTTGCAGAGCAGTGCTGGCTGTGCAGTGCTTGTAGTACACTTTCAGGATCAGTAGCAGCAGGCAGATAATGCATTAGTCGTGCTTCACCTTTCTGAATATTAAGATTTTGCATTCTGCCTGCTGTGCTCTCAGGTGAGAACTCCCCTGCCAGTTCTCCTTGCTGAGCCCTTGGCCTCCACAGACGTGTGGTGCAGGTGGGCATCTGAAATTCCAGTTTCTCAGTCAGAGTGGCCTGAGTGGAATAATTGTCTATGTTCCTCCTACCTTACTAATAATTGGAATTCCTCCTGGAAACCTGCTTTATGTGCTTTACTGAGCCTGATAGCAAGGTAAAAGTGTGAATAAAACCACACTGAGATTGATGCCCTTCAGTTGGTTGTAGTAACTGTTGTTACCAAGCTCCTCTGGTGCAGCGCCCGGTCTGGATTTTATCACAGTTTTCATCCTGACACTGCTTTTTCAAACAAATTAACAGTGGTTTTTTTCCTTCCCTTAGTTCTAGTCACAAGTCATAATTTGTTCTACATTTTGGCAATGTAGATTTCCAAATCTCCAATGTCTGATCTGTATTTTGGAAATACAGTGGCATTTTGGAAATATGGGTCAAATTATTGAAAATGTTTTTTACTGAGGTTAAAGCAAACGAGCAGAATTTTCTGATAATGCTTCACATTTGTTTCAGTTTTTACGGATGGATTGCAGTAATGTTTAGAAATTTTGAGTGCAGTAGCATTTCTGAAATTTGACAGCATCACAGAGCTGGTTGTGGTTCAAACTGAAATGTGCAAACCTAGCAATCTGAAATTAAGGTTCTAAATTCATATTTAGGTATTCAGTTGAGAACTGACCCATTTACCTGCTGTTGAATTCAGTAGGATTCAAGAAATTATGTGGAAAGACAGTTTACCCTTGGCTACACTTGAAGTTAAGACTGAGTTCAGTATCAGCTGTAACTGCTTTATCAGCAGTGGGTAAATTTGCTGGAGTAGACAAAGCTTCTGAGTTTCTGGGTTTTTTGCTCAATAGGAAGCAAATTTATGAACTTTTTTTCATGTTTGAGTGTTACAACTAAATCTATTTATTTCTGTCTCCCAGATGTTTTTTGGAAGCCAGGAAGGATTTAGCAGTCTTAGCAAAAAAAACAATGATCATTTTGGAAACATTTCACAATCCCCTTTCTGTGTCAAGATTTTGTGCCGCACAGAAATAAATTAAGCAGTGTTTTGGGGCCCCACGCATCCACCGTCCAGATGTTGCAGATTTTATGATGAACTGCAGTTCATGTTTTTGGATAGAGAGGGACATGGAAAGTTTCTGGCTGGGCTCTAGGAGGTGAAGGCACCAGGAAGGATGGGCAGAATCCTTTTGGTGCTCTCTCTGTTCTGAAGGAGAGCAGTAGGAGCTGATGGTGCCTCTCTCACCTTCCCTGCAATCCCTGCCTGTTTCCATCAGTGGCACCGTGCCCAGGAGTGCCCAGGGATGCAGTGGGGCGTGTGTGGTGCCCTGCTGGCATCTGGGCAACAGAAAGAGTGCAGAGGGCTGTCCCCATGCCTCCTGTTTGGGGCTGACCCCTGGGTAATGTCTCAGCATGTAACAGATGGGCTGCACTGTGGCAGCAGGACTTGATTGGATACATAATTTTTCTTCCGTTTGTTTGCACTTGCTCGGGAGCAATCAGTTTTTGCCTTGACTGTAGTTTTTGTCCAAGAAAACTTCTTTACTGCTTTCCTTCTTGCCATTTTCATTCGCTTTATGGTGCCTTGGGGTGATAAAGGATAATTTTCTCTCCTTTGGGCTTTTGATTCGAGCTTTTCTTGTGCTGCCTGTGTTTTGCTCATGGCTGTGGCAATAAAGATCCACATGGCTTGGGCTGAGGTCTTGCCTTGCTTGATTTACCAGCTCACACTACTTAAAAAGCAAGGATGCCCTTATCTGATACTGTCTTCACGGTGTCTTTCCCTGAGGTTCTGCTGCTTGTTTTTCTTTCCTCAAATTGAACAGCATTGTGCCCCAGAAAGTATGAGCTGTTCCTAAACCTTTAGCCAGGTGTGCTTGGAATTAAATTTAATTTAGAATTAAAATAAAATCAGATATTTTTTCAAAGATTAGTTGCTGTGATTATCAATCAGCCTCCTGGCTGCCATTGCTAAGACAGAGACTTCTACCTTTTTGGAGATAACTAATTAATAGGATTTCTTATATCAGAGTATGTTGTCTTATCCGACAGTGAATATATGAAAGCAAGTAGAAATGTAAAAATAAAGAAGTCTTGAAAAACAACTATTCAGGCTTATGCCTGGTGGAGACTTGATTGATGTTAATAGTGAAAATAATCTGTCAGTTTTGATAATGAGAATCTTTAATCCCAAATCTTGTACTCCTTTGAAATAGCAGTCAGCAGGAGACTTTCCATATAATGTACTTTGGGAATTCAGCCCTCACAGGTGATAAATTATTAGAGTATTATATTACAAAATGCAGTTTTGACAAAACCCCCCCACCAAACTCATACATTTACAAGTTTCTTAAGAAAATAAAATTATATACATTATTTGGAAAGGTTTTTGATAAGGTTTCATTGAAGACATACTGAACCCCACAGAGTAACTGGAGGTAAACTACGAAGCTGTACAAAAATTTCTGCTCTTGCATTGCCATTGCCACTGCCATGGCAGGAAAGATTGTGGGTGTGCGCCCCAGGGAGACCATGAAAACTCAGGTTTCTTTAGCCAAGAGCACCAGGTTGTGGTTGTTTCCATCCTCAGTAGGGCCTGTGAGATAAACCACTGCAGTGCTGAAGAGGGATGCTCAGCCTAAGGAGAAGCAGTGCATTCCCTTTGCTCCATCCGCTGTGTTGGTGTCCTCCAGCTGCCACACACAGGCAATTGAGGATGCATGGAAGTGCTTCTAACAGGGAACATCTCCTTCGGGTTTTTTCAGTGTATTCAGAAAGGAAAGTTGCACTTGCAAGCCAATTACACCTCATGGCACTGCCAGCTGCTGCAGTGATTTCCAGGGCTGGAGTCTTATGCTGGCAGCTTATTTTTCAGTCCTGTTGTTTCATGTGCTGCCACCTCCCCTCCTTTGGAAGGGTGAAGGGACAACCTTGCTTTAGCACCTTTACCTTTGGCTGTGTTTTCAGGAGTGTTGCATGTGGTGGTGATTTCCAGCAAACTGGAAGTGATGCTGCTTCCAGGGGATCTCTCAGGTGTGTTGTACAAGGAAATTGTATTACTGAAGGCTTGGCCCAAAAATCTCTCTGGAAATACAGGGAAGAGAGCCAAAAAGAAATGGCTTATCCTAAGTCTAGTGAAAGCAAGAACCAGGAGTTCTCCACTGGGCTTGTTATCACCCTGTTACTTAGGAAAATAAAAATACTGATTTGGGTAGGGGAAGTAACCTTTCTGTGTTACCTGATTTGCCATTTGAAAATCTTGGCAAGATGAAGTAAATTTGATCTTGAAGTATTATTTGGAACCAAAAATGAAAATGTTTGATTTAGAAAATTTTGAAGCTAAATATGGCAAAAGTTTGAAGTTTATTTTGCTCATAATAATTTTTATAAAATTTGATAAACCAACATAAATTTATTAGATAGACTATTGATTGATTGATTGATTGATTTGGTTTGAGAGACCAGCATAAATTTATTATTTTGATAAAATGAAATCTGGTTTATTATTGAATAAAAATTTAAGTATAACAGAAAAAATTGCCTTGGCCTACGAAACTGTAAGTTGTTCTATCTTCAGTTTTTATACTTATATAATTATACTTATACCTTTATAATTATACTTATAAAGGTGTAAAATATGCAATCATGTAAATAATGAAATCATTAAAAATTATTGACTACAGAGACATTAGACATACTAAAACACTGAAATTCTGGAAATGCTACAGAGCTGCACTCTACAAAAGCTTTTAATATCTTCAAATAATTTCAGTTTTACTTTTGAATCCGAATTGCCTTCCTGCCACTTTCCAGTGTGTAAAAATTTAACATTTTCTCTATCATCTCTTCTCTGCCTATGTTCTAATTGCTTGTCAGGCAGAAAGTTGTCTCTCTGAAGTACTGTCCTCTTCATGACAGACGGCAACATTTCCACAGGACCTGCCAAAGATGAGATTATGCTGTAATTTCCTCAAACAGCTGTGTCTGCTTTGTTATGAATAGAAGCTGTCGGGGACTGTATCCAAATCTTTAGTTCTCACCCTTCCAAATCACATTAACAAAATCATCACATGCCTGCCTGAGCACTTTTCTACCACTTTTAATTAATTCCAATTGTACATTACCTCCTCCAAAAGGATTATTGACTCTTTTTTTAAATATCCTGCTATCAGTTTCAGCTTCTGTCATCATCAGAAACAGTTCTTCATGAAAATTTGGGCTTCCCAAGGAGATATTCCCACCTCCTTTCCATCCAGCACCGTATTTGTTTCATCTGTGGGCTCAGCTCTTGGCAGCCTGCAGGGCTGGCACTGGATGTGGTGGTATCTTGTCTCCCAGAGAAGGCCTCAGTGAAGCTCTGCCTGGTTTGCCAATCCTCCCCAGTGGCATTTCTTGGGACAACTGTGCATTTCAGAAGGCATCTGTTCAGTTTTCTGTAGTAACTGTAAAAACCGCATCTGTTTCCCACCTTATACAAATATATCCCTCATCTGCTTTCCTCCATCTCCCTGCATCACTGCACTGATCAGCACTGAACAGCAGTGTCTTTCTTGTGGGCCAAGATTTTTTCCTCAGGGTCTTTTTCTGCAGGAGTTTATCTGAGGGTATTGTAATGCGTCCAAGACTCTCATCCTTTGGATGTGTCCTGCTTGTGCAGAGGGCAGCAGAGCTGGAGATTGTGCTCAGCCCTTGTCCAGGATGCTCTAGGAGTTTAAGAACTTGGAGCTCTTGATCACATGATAGCCTCTGAGGGAAATGGCTGGAGATTTCTCACTTTGTGCTTTGAACTGAGTTGTGACAAGCAGTCATAGCTGCCTTCTGTGAGGACAAACACCCCATCAGGCCTCCTGACTGCTCCCTGAGTCATTGCCAAGTGGGCTGGTGCACAGGTTCCCCCCATGTATAATAGAATCATAGAGTTTGGGTTGAACAGAGCCTTAAAGATTTTCTAGTTCCAACCCCCTGCCATGGGCAGGGACCCTTTCCACTGATCAAGGTGTTTTGAAGCCCTGTCCAACCTGGCCTTGCACACTTCCAAAGATGAAGCAACCACAACTTCTGTGGGCAGCATATTCCAGTGCCTCACCACTCTCAGTAAAGAATTTTTTCCTAATATCTGATCTAAATCTCTCTTCATTTAAAACTATTTATCTTAGTCCTGTGAATATCTGCTCATTTAAAAAGTAATTTTCCCTCTATTTTATAAGCTCCCTTCAAGTACTAAAAGGCTGCAATGAGGTCTACCTGGAACCCTCTCTACTCCAGGTGAACAACCTGCCTGTGTAATCCTATTTCTTGGGCAGCACAACCCAATTCCCCATTGGGCTGAGAGCTTTTGCCTTGCAGGAGTGGGCAGCTGACTGGGGATGCTGGCCCATGGCTGACCTTTCACAGGCTCCTGGCTCTGTCCAAGCAATTTACAAACTCATTGTTTTCTGTTGTTTGGGGATTTTTTTGTTTTGCTTTGTTGTATGGTAGTAGCAAGAGGCATCACTTCAGTGGCAGATGGTAAATGAAGTGTTCAGGTGCTTCTCATACACATGGTACTGAAAGAGCAATCAGTCTAAGCCATGCACAGTGTTACCAGAACACCCAGATGTTTTTGGTGCATCTTGCTGTAAATATTCTGGGTTTAGACTCTCAGTACTGGGATGGGTAAGCAGCTGTAACAGCCTGTATTAGGAAATGTTTATAGAGGATGCAAAATGCTCAACATGTTTCAGGTTTTATTTCTTTCTTCCCATTTTTATTTGTACATGTGCTTTGATAATTCCTTTGCATATCTTATAATTATTGCTGTTCTATTTTTGTCGCAAATTGAAAGCAGAACAACCAATCTTGTGGAATTCTTCACAATTTTTGTTTTTTCAATTCCTATTGGGGATATCAATATTTCTACACTGCTTGTTTAATAAAAAAAAAACACTGCTGTTACTATTCAGAAGCAGGCTGCTGCATTCTTTTTCCAGCCAGTTTTCTTCTACAAACTTGAGCTCTGCTGATGCAGTCCCTGCTGCATATCCTGGGGCAAAAATCATCCAGCTCAGCTTCTCCTTCCTCTTGATGTCTCCAGAGGTTAGGGTGAGACCTGCTGGCCAAATGTAACTTGGAGTGTAGTGAAGGAACTGCAATATCAGATGGGAAGAAACTCTTGTAGGCTTCTTTCCTAGATCATCATTAAATGGGCTCTGGTTTAAAATAGAGTCTCATAAGAGATAGACATCTTAGAAGGAACCTGATGTGGCTGGAGTTAAACAGAAGTATTTAATTGTGTTTCTGGCTCCTTGAACTTTTCTTCTCCCTGTGGGATTCATAGCTAAACATAGTCTGGTGATATCATTTTGTTCCACTGTCTAGCATGTTCACATCACTTTGTAAAGGGTTTTTGTTTTGGTTTTTCCCCACAAATACATTTATAGATCCTGCCAGGATGCTGTGACATGGAGAGCTATGACTTCATTTTCTACTCTCAGGGGTTCAGAGGGGATATTTTTACATTATACAGTATCAAGAAAATTTTATCCATATAAATCCTTACACATGCCAAGTTCAGTCTTGAAGATTGCAGACATGTTTCTTGTCCAGAGTCCCTACTGATATGCTGCTAAGTGATGTAGTGTTGTCTTTGTTGGGCTTGAGACTCCTCTTACTCCCTTCTCCTGTTCTGAGGAGGGCATCTGAAGTTAGGAGGTTCATGTCCCTCTCATCTCAGAGCATTCCTGCACAGCAGGGAGTGACTTCAGATGTGTGTATGTCAGCCAACATCAGTCAAGAGAGGTGAGTAATAAAACATAGAGGAAGAGCCAGCAGAATCCAGACACAGCTGAGTCTTTTCATCTCACTGACTCCAAAGAGCGTAGCAAAGTTGAATCTGGACAGTGCCATTTAAAATAAACTATCTTGCAGAAAACCCAAGCCAAGGCTTCTTAAATAGCAGCTATTAACAGAAGAATGATCAAATTTAAGGTCCCAAATGTAACACAAAACCATGTATCTTACTTCCAAATGGACCTATCATGATATGTAAATGTTCAACACATTGACTGAACCAAGCTCCAAAGTTTGTATTCTCTAATAGGAAAATACATTATATTTTTATATTAATTTAGTAGGAATCTTGTATGTTCTACAGCAGAACCTTGTATTATTTACAAGCTGTGTAGTTATTGTAATGGTAGTCATGAAACACATTACAAGGTTAAGCAGGCAATATTCTGAGAAAAAGAAAATATCTTTGGGTAATTGTATGGGTGTTAATTGTAAGAATGTAGTGGATTCCTCAAGTCTTTGACATCCCTAATCTGAGGCTGGATGTAGAAGAAGAAGAAGAAGAAATGAAATTGAAATGAAGAAGAACAAGAAGAAATGAAATTGAAATGCTGGGTGCATAGAGTCCATCCTTGTCAGCTTTAAGGGGTTAGTCTCAACTGGCAGCATTCTGAGGCTGAGCAGAGCCCTGTGTTTGAGAGGGGCCAGGTCTTTCCTGACCTTCATGTTAATAAATTTGTACTAGCAACGTTAAGCCAAAGTGCTTGGTCTGTCTCTGAAGCACACCAGCATGGTCTCTCTGCACACTGTGTGTAAAGATGCTTTCAGTGAACACAGGGACCCAGACTGGCACCCAGATACTGTAGACAGAGCACTGGACTTATTCTGCACTTCTATTTAGTGTCCCTGTGAGCCCCTGGCTAGAAACCCAGCACAGCTGGGAGTATCACAAGTGCTTTGAATTCCAGCTTCTGGGAAATGTGGAGCATGTTCCAGTTGCCAGTGCCCATGTTTCTTTATGATGAAGGGTGTGAACACACAGGGTGCAAGAAATATCTCAGAGAGTGAATTTAGGCATGAAACAGGCAGAAATCTCACCTTCATCTTGCTGGAGGTGATAGCAGACAAAATCTGGACTCCCAAAGCCAAACATGTGAGGGAGCCAAAAAGAGATGCACTGTATTGGGATTGGTGTATAGTCCTCTATATTTAAAAATACACACATTCATCTGTCTCAGAAAAAATAGAATTTTTCTTTGCAGGCCTCCAGCCATAGCTTTTGCTTTCTTGTAATCTATAGATCTGGCTAAGAAATGTTGAAGGGGGTGGGGTGTTGGTGCAGAATAGCAGTGATTTCTACAAGGCAAGGAGAGAAACCCATAAACAGCTTCTGTGGACCTGGAATTTTATTATTGATGACTAATCTGTACAGTGATGCTTTCAATGCTTCAGTAGCCACTCTTGGTGTAATAATTGTTGAAGCAATATGCAAATGTTTAGACCCTCAAGACTGGATCCCACCCTCACCTGGCTATTTTTGTCTATTTCCAGTTGTAAACCTATGTGTCTTAAAAACAGTTACAACCACCCCTCTAACCAGGACAGTTTTTGCTGTGTAACTTCTTGAGTCAGAGATCTGCCCTACACTAAGAACTTTTGCTGGGAGCAAAAATGTAATTGAAACAGCATTTAAAGTGTTTGAAAACACTCTGTCCTGGGGTTATACCTGGGAGTGCTATTGATTTTAAGTTTGATTTAGTTAGCATGATTCCTAACATCAGTGTAATGTTGTCTGTTTGGGTTTTTGTTTTATTTGTGTTTGGGTTTTTTTTTCCCCTTAGGTTGTCTGGATTAACTGGCTCTCATTCAGAGGGAACTTGGCAGATCTATTTTGCTTTTGTTGAACCTCTCTACAGCACATCATAAAGATTTCCTAGGTCCGGGAGCTGCAGAAAAGACAACAGAGCAGCAGAAAAATGTGACTCTGAGAAGAGACTTCAAACCTTCCGACGATGAATTTTCTACTGAACAGTTCTAATTTAAACATATAACTGAAGCATGCATAAAAGTTAACCTGATAGGGAAAAACACCTTCTCATTAATTAGAACTACCAAAAAAAAAAAAAAAAAAAAGCAGTCAAGCACTCATTTTGAAACTTCAAAATGAGTGCTCCGTTAATTCCAAACCAGTCATGTTATTCCCAGCTTCACGACAGCCGCAGTGAAATAAGAAACAACAATGAAAGCATAGTGAATGTTGGGGATACCAATGCCAACCAAATTGTAACAAAAGTTAGAGCCACTGACGGGGATGTTAAGAAACATGATTTGACAGATGAGAGTGGGAATATATACTCTGGAGGAACAGAGAAAGTGACTCATCTGCCCACAGAGCAGAATAAACTTCTGACCTTCAAGGACTCTCGATCCTGTCACACCAGTGCACAGGAGAGTAAGCTGCCCTCCACCACAAGCAGGGAAATGGGTAAAGACTGTAGGACCAGCGAAGCTAAGGATATATCCAGGCATATCAGGATTAGCCGAGGACAAAGTCTGTCCAATTTAAAAAGTGGCACAAATGATGCCAACCTGGAGGTTGTCTCCAAAGGTAGTATTGACTTCACCCAGAACATTCCTAAGGGAAAAATGTCCAGGACTGTGGAGGTGGAGGGAATAAAAAGGCTTTCTTTGGGAAGACCAAGTAAATTTTCTCCTCAGCCTGAAACATTTGCAAAAGACGGCGTTGGTCGCGTGTCGTGCAAACGTCTGCTTTCTGCATCACTGGACTCCATTGACAGGTCTCACCACTTGGTAGGAAGTACAGAGAAATCCCAAAAAACATCCACAGATCATTTTCTTGGGATGGTGTTTTGTCCACTTGACAATACCTCAGAGGAAAAGACTGTATTTTATTCCAAACCATCTACCTCAGGGAACAAGAAAACAAGTAAACCAGAAAATGTACCAAATGTTAGCATTGAAAGCACATTGCATACTTCTCATTCTCAACATTCAGCTGTTAAGCTCAGTGAGGTTGCTAGTAAATCAGAAGCACAATTAAGTCAGGGTGATAAAAGCAAAAAACTGGAGGTTAGGACTGCACCATCTCTGCAATATAAAAATACATGTCCACAAAAGGTAGAGAGAATTATGTTGGTAGAGTTCCTGGGGTGTCCAAGACCTGAAAAAACAACAGTGCAGGAACAGAAAAGCTCTGGGTCTGACATGTCAAAATTTCAAGCATCCCATTTTCATGACACCTGTAATAGAGTAGAGGGCCCATTGTCAAGCCAGGTAGTAACTCATCCTGATGATAAATTGCAACATGATAGCATCGCCATCAGTAGGGAAGGAAGAGGAAGCAATGACAGTGACAGCAGGGCAACCAGCCAGGCTGATGAGGAGTATTTTACTGATGAGGAAATGGAAACAATATTTCCACTCACCTGCAGCAATAAATCCAGCATCAAAGTGACACCGAGAAAAAACAAAAATTTGCGTGAAGTTGACACAGGTTGCACTGAAACAGTTGGTGAACAGATATCTCCCGTACATGATATTAATCCACCTGACAGCAAACCCTTGGAAGTTAATGAGAATAAACTGATGCTAGTCAAAGAAGGCACTGAGGATGCTGTTGTGCCTGCTTCTGATCCGTCAGATCGTCACAGAGCGCGCAGTGCAGAGACAGTGTCGAACCAACAACCTGACAGTCACAGCAGTGATGTGGAAACCTCAAATGTTTCGGTTTCAAGTAAAGAAACAGCTAATGTAGAGAAACAACCTCCAGAGGAAGCACAAGAGAGCTGTAACATTCCAGCAAAGGCTGATGTCTTTTTATGTGTCCCAACTCCTGTGCGCCCAATGGCAACGTCGGATGTTAATGGTCAGCCCACACTATCAAACAGTAATTTGAAGGACCTTTATGCACTTCATGATGACAAATTGTCACCCTCCTCAGTCTTACCTCCCACTGACAGCACACAGTTGTTAAACTTATCCCCTAAAGTGCCTATCAAGACTGCTTGCAGCAGCGCCATCCCAAAACCTATCCTGGTCCACCCCAAGGGCTCCCTCGCAGATAAGGCTGGTGTGGACAGTGACTGCAGTGAAAAGCTGGAAGAAGGCGCTGAGATGAAGCCTGCCATCCCCCGGCCCAAACCCGTGAGGCCGAAGATCATCACGTACATTCGGAGGAGCCCTCGTTCCATGGAGCAGCTCGACCCTTTGTTTGCGCCAGCGGGGCTGCCCTTCGACGGCGCCGCGTGCAGCGTGCCCGTCCCCGCCGAGCAGAAGGCGTCCGGCGGAGGGGAGCCAAAGCCCGCCAGCGTCCTCTATGACAAATTTAAACCTGACCTCCAGAAGCCAAGACTCTTTGGTTCTGGACTAGTAGTGTCAGGAATTAGGCCCCCAGGTCATCACTTCGGTCCGATGGGCGAGAAGTTTCTGCAGGAGGTAAGTTTCTGCAGCTTAGACAGCTGCTTTTGTGTGCCAAGTGGTGACTGTTTACTTATTTGCTGCTGCCAGAAGTTAGTTCTCAAGCCTCAAATAAGAAATAAATCCTAAAACAATGCGTGATCATTAAGAATAAACTTACCTAACTGCTTCTGGCACTGACCCTGTTGTGATATCTTAGCTGTTACTGGAAGTCGTTACTGTGTTCTTCCAGTATTCTCCTGATAGTATTATAAATAGGGATGTTTAGAAAGAAAAAGACATGTTGAATTGAATAATTTTATTTTTTTTTTTGCTTCCTGAAGAATGGCTTTGGGAAATGATTGTAATTTTCCCATAGAGACTCTTCGCTCCTAATGGGAAAGTTGGCAGGTTTTTGTAGACAGAGCACTAGAGGTGCTAAACTAATTCCATTCTGTTTAGCTGTATGGAAACCCAGGGATTATCAGAGCTCTTTTTGGATTATACATATAATACAAAAGAAGACTTACTTTTGACTAATTTTAATGCTGTTTCTTACACTGACCTGCACCTCAAAAAAGATTTCTTCTTGCCCCTGGAAAGCCATCCTAAGCAGCCAAAATGTGATGGAAGTCCCTCTAGATGCCTCTGGCTCCAGATATCTCACTGTGTTTCTGCCTTGCTAAAATGGGGAGGAGCCTTGGGTTCCCAAAATCCCTGCTGGGAGATGAGCTCAGTGGAGGAGGGACGAGCTTGCTTGGTAGGTGGAGGAAGGACAGGGAAGAGCAAGCTGTGTCTGTCATGTGCTCTTGCATCCACTGCTTGGGACCTGAGGGAGTTCAACAACCAAGCTTTTCATACAAACACTGAAGATAACACAAGTGATTTTATTTGAATGAGTCTCTAAAAAAAAAGGATATTTTTTTTTTCTCTGTGTCTTGTGGTGTTATTAAGGGTGTTTTACTCCCTTACTCATTCTACATATGGTATAGATCCAAGGAACAGCATTGAAATAAAAAATTTAGTGACTCAGTCAAAACCTGGCAAATACCCAAATTAGGCTACTGTGTGTGAGTGTAGATTGACTCTTATGGCATATTAGCTAGAAACCTACTGAAGTGAGCAAAGATTATAATTATTTCTTGTCACAAACACAGAAAGAACAGTACTTGCTGTCCTTTTTCCTTTAACCACAGTTTTCAGCTATGTCCTTTGTATTTTATGTCCTGGGAGTGAATTACTAAAGTCTTTGGGAGATTGTCTATTTCAGCCATCATGAGTATATTTTCACAATTGCCTTGTAAGGTGAGGAAAATTACTAGGTTGCTGCTGTTGAATGCATGGCAGTGCAATGAAAGCCAAAATGACCCAGACTGTTTGACTGTTTATAGGGTGGCATGACCCTCTGGAGACCACAGGTGTCTGTGAGAATTGGGGTTCAGATAATCAGGCAGGATCAGCAGACACATCAGTGAACAAAGGACAGATTTCTGAGCACTGCTGCGGACTGTTTTTAGCATGAGAAGGATTCAGGTTGTGGAAAGTCTGCAGTGTGATTTTCTCTAGGCTAGGGTTAGAAGTAGGACACATGAGCTGGAGAGGATCTTCCCCTATTCCTCCAAGAAACATGACTTTTGATGGGTATTTCAACAAGAGAATATCTGAACCCAAGAAAACTGCTTCTTCAGAGAAGCTGGACTGATGAGAAGAGGCTGAGAAGAAAAAGTCAAACTGTGGTTTGCATTTGGCTAGGATTCAGGAGCTGATAGCAGAAGATGGAATCTGCTTTCTTGGACTGCCACGTTAAAAGCAATAACCTGGTTGTCCTGCCAGCTGGAGGAATACAATGGGGCCTGATTTGGTTCAGTATGAATCAAGAGAAAGGAAAATGATCAATCCATGAAGGTGAACAGATGCTTAGAAGAACAGCTGTGCAGATGAGTGATGTGTAATCCGAAAGAAACCAATTAGGTTACATTGAAATAGACCCAAATCACTGAGCTGAAGGGAGAATGTGGAAGACTCAGAGGTTTTGGAGACAAGGAGACTGTGGCACGATCTTCGGTCTCACAGGCCATTGTCTTGGTTAGAGAAAAAATCCCAGATTGACCTATTTCACACATCCAGTATTGTCTTTGGAGAGCTTTGATTAGCATTTTGTAGCCCCTTCATATAGCTATGATAGTTTTAATAGCTGTAATCTCTAAACATCGTTCATCTAAGTGGTAGGAACAATTAAATATCTCTCTGGGTGCCAGGCATAGAAGAAATAGGAAGGTGCTGTCTTGGGCAGGAGACTCCAAGAAAAGGCCTGGAGAACTCTACGAGAAAGACTCGAGGGCTTTCTCTCTGCAGAGGGAAGCCTGCAGGGCTTTCTTGAGCTGCCTGTGCTCAGGCAAAAATCCCAACTCCTGCATGAAGGCAGTCCAGCTGTCCTGAGGTGTTGGGTCCACAGTGAAATTGAGTAAAGGCTGAATGGGCAAAAGAACAGAAAACCTCTCATGGTGAAATGCAAAATGCTTAAGAAATCCAGTCCTTTTCCAGGGCAGGTCCACATCTTTGATCACAACATGATCCCCATCTCATTGTGGAGCTCACCCTCTTCTAGTCAGTGCCAGTGGGTGTTTGGGGGCTCTTTGTTCTTCCAGTTGCCTCTGTGGGAAGTTACAGGGCAAATTAAGTTACAGGGACCCTAAGAGTGTAGCTGTCCTAGTGAATTGAACAGTGGAATGCCATGGCCTCCAAGGTTCAGAACAGGTTGACTGCTGGACTGGAAGCAGGCTTCCCAGCTCAGGATCAGCTCTGCCAAGGACCAGCATGGCTCAGCCTGGTCTGCAGGCAGAGAGATTACCCATGCAGGTACAGTCTGTGTGCTGTCAGAAAGTGGTCACTGGTCACTTTATTCACTGTTTTATGGCTGCTGCCAAGAGCCCTGACCTGGTGAGGGTCTGTAAGAAGGTCTGCTGATCACCAGCTCTCCTGCCTGCCTCACCAAGACTGTGCTGGCCCCATTCAAGTACCTTTTTGGGTCTGTTCCCCTGCACAGACATCATTGTGGTCCAATGGATGGACTAAAGTCTGTTGAAACAAAAAGCCTGCTGAGGTAAAAAAGACTTGGGGGAGGTGTTTTATATATAGTCAAACCAAAAGTTTCTCCCCTTGATCTTGTTATTTGAACTGCCTGAACTGATGTTGCCAACTTCTTTTCCCAAAGAGTTGCCTGAAGCAGGCGCTTGACAAGCAAATTCTTCCTCGAGGCATTAATGTTTGATGATGTTCTAAACAAAGTAACAAGAAGGAAGATGTTGGGCATCCGTACCTGCTGGCCATGCTGCCAGCTGTGCTCACGAATACCCAGCCTGTGGAAATTCCTGTGTGCTCAAAGCATTTGTTGCAGACTTTTCTGGCTCATTTTAACAAATTCACTCTTGGGTGTGTAGGTAATGAGCAGACAGCCACACAGAAGAAAACTCTGGGCTGACCTTCTTGGTGGGCAGGCTGCAACAGATCATTTCCCTAGAAGTCTCTCATACAAAAACCTAGTACAGGGTGCTAACAGGGATCATATTAATCCACATCTTTCTGAAGAGCTTTAAAATGGCAATAATTTTATACAATTCTATTGAGACCAGTTGAATTTTGCACTTCACAAATTCACAGTTAAATAGAAAGGAAAAAACGGTGTATCTTCATAACAAGTTCATGTCCTCCAAAACTGGGGTCTTCAAAAAGTAGCATCTAATTCTTGAGAGATATTTGGGCAAATTCAGTTGGACTTGATTATCTTAAGGGTCTTCCCCAATCTAAATGATTCTATTCTCCTTCCTTGAGAAGAGGTTTGATGCTTGTGATTGATTGGGTTTGTGTCCATGTTTGTTGCCCTTCTCAGTTACTCTCAGCATACTGTCTATAAATAAAAAGAAAGGGAGTGAGAGAAGATTTGAATAGATGGACCCAGTTTATAAAAAATGCTTATTTTCTGTATTTAAAGATTTTCTCTTTTCCTTATACTGAAATACTTGGCCTTGGTGCTTAAGTTTCATTTAAGTATGAAATTATAGTATGCATAGTGTAATCTGATAGAAATAAATTTTAGCAGGGGGAGAGAAGATAACTGAGGCTTATCCAGAAAAACAATCTCATATCTAGAAGCTGAAAGTAAGAAGCCAGACATCTGCAGTCCAAGTCTGCAGAATCATTCATATTATACAGCAGAAAACTACGTCCTAACTTTAAATAGGTCATAGGAGTATAATAAAAAAGGAAAGAGAAAGATCTAATGGCAGGAAATAGGACTGCAAATGGAGGAAAAAATATAGGGCAAAACTATAAAGCTCAATGTTTGTTGCATCTGCCCTCCTAGTTCCTGTGCAAAGGCCTCAAATATTCTTCTATATTTCATAGTTTAAGGCCAATCTTGTCTCTTAGCATATTAAAGATTTGCTAAATTAGGATTAAAGCTCCTGAAGGAGCTAGGATCAAAGCTTTTATAGCCAATGTTGAAGTGCATATTCTAATGCTTATAATTGCTAAATAGAAATTGATTTGGCATATTATATGCATCATAACTTACAGCAGAGTTAATTAATTGGCAGTTACATTTCTTCCTAGGTAGCCTGTGGCACTTTTTGATTAATTTTTAAACAAATTTAGTTCAGATTTCCTATTTCCTATGCTTTTTTTCTTTTCCCATGGCCTAAACGGGATGACTGAAAAAATATTTATAAGTCCTTTCTACATTATGTAGATATTGCATTTTATAAGAAAATGATGAAGAAGTTGAGAAGAAGCTCTTACTCAGAAGAGCAAACAGTTCTTTGCAAATGTGAGAGTTCAAAACTCTGCACTCTTGTCCTGAGTCACGAAGCAGCACAGAAAAGTGGGAGTCAGAGCCCAGCCTGAATGCACAAAGACACAAGGGCTGAATCATGGAACCAGATCGTTCCTCGAGTGCAAGTTCAGTGCTCTGAGCCAGCTTTGAGCTGGAAACACTTCCAACTTGGGACTGACTCTGCTGTGCTTACAGTAAATGCCCATTAAAATACTGAGAGATTTGACACTGATTTTAACAGTGCAGCATCTATTTGTCCTAAATAGCAAAAGTTTCACATTTGCATAAGTTAGAGAAATGTGCTTACATCCACAACAAGGTCGCTTTCCAGGAATTAGAGGGGCACAGATTACAATGAACATTTTGCAGTGAGAACATACTGGGGGTTCTTTCCTTTTTTTTTTTTTTTTTTGTCACAGAAATTACTTGGCAGTACAATTTCTCTGATAAAATGTACCTAAACACCTCCAGCTTTATTTTTAGCTATCTAAGTTAAAACCAACTTCTCCCAGAATTGGGCAAGGATATTTTAAATAACTTCTAACAAAAATGCCATTTACACAGTTTCTTAGTATATCTACCTGTGTAAATAATATAACCTTTCATGACTTAACAGTACCCTCATTTTCACTAATTGAAGGTTTTCCATTTGTCCATTTTCTTTAGGGGAAGGCATCAATTCTTTAATGGGGTGTACTTCTATATTGAGGGTGTAATATACATGTTTTTGAAGAGCAATTCATATAGTAAGACCATAAATTTTTGAAAGTTTGCAGTGCTCTGAGGACCAGATTCACAAGGAGGGAAATTTAGCCTTTACAAGCAATTTGGAGCTCCATGTTGTCTGGGTTTATTGATTTATTGTGTAATATCTGTGTTAATGATTTTTCTGCAGGTTGGGGAAAGGCCTGCAAAAGATGAATTCTGCCCTCCAGCGTACACCCACTATGAGGTGTCACCAAGCTTTTATCGATCTGCCATGATCCTGAAGCCACAGCTGGGGCTGGGAGCAGTGTCCAGGTTGCCATCTGCCAAGAGCAGGATTCTCATTGCGAGTCAAAGATCCTCAGGGAGTTGTCTCCATCAGCAAGGAGAGATAACAAGTGCTCCCAGCCTCTACCATCCTGATGCTTCAGGTAAAGTATGAACTTTCTTTCCTTTCCCTTTACTGTTCTCACCAATAAGATACCTTTTTTTTGAGACAGAAAAATCACAAAATGAGCAACATTTTGACCTGATCCTACAAAGCTCCAACAGCACCCTTTGAGATATGTCTTTTCATCCTGCAGCAAGGCTGACTACGGAGTCTGGGACTTGTGCAAAGGTTGTTTAGCAGGTCATTGCCAAAGAAAGAGAATAGTTTTCAATAACAATTCTCATTTTTCATCTTTTTATCTTCCTCCACCTTGTAAATGCCTGAAAAATCTTTGGTTTTGTTCTGGAGAAGATAATGGGACATTTTCTTCCATCATGAAGACCCCACCGTTCAGTCTGGATTTGACATTCCCCACCACGTTGTGCTCTGAAAACTTGGGTAGTGTTCAAATGTGCCAGCAGAGATCTTGATTCTCTGAAGGCCTGGTGTACACCTCTTTGGAGGCAACACTTCTAATACCTTATTCTCACTAGCTACTGCCCAGCTCAGCATGACCCTGGGCAGAATTACAGGGGAGGGTAAAACACAAGAAGAGGTGGAAGGAGAAATGTTCGATGTCACAAGAGAGAGAGAGTAATTACTTCTATGGGACACTCCTTAATAGCCTGGAAAAGTGTGGAAGTTTAAAAAATGCACAGGGGCAAGTTCAGAGACAACTGAAAATCAGTCATTGTCAGAGTGAAGTGTAGCAGCTGTTTAGCAGCCTAGAATGCTGCAGAGATTTTTAAAAGTAGTTATAAGGGCTAAAGTTAATTAATGACTTAAGGTCATATGATCTCTTGCCCCAGGATGGGATTCTTTCTGATGTATCCTTATTTAACCTGTTCATGAAAAACTATTTATAAAAGCCTTTGATATGAGATCTTGGAGCCTCTGAAAGCAGGGCTGCTCCAATGCATTACCTATTTTCAAGTTAAAATTGTTCCCTAATGTTTTGCCTAACCCCCTTTGTTGCAGTTTGCTTCCCCTTTCATCTGGAGTAGTTGTGTGGTCTTTTCTTCTTTGCAGGTATTTGAAAACTATTACCATCTCTCCCCAGTGTCCATTTGTCCATCCTAAGAAGCAAGAGAAATTTAGAAAAATTTAGAATGGAAATGCACCAGAGCATCTTGACTTTACCCTGAGAGGACAGTGTCAGTCAGTAATACAGGTTGACAGGATTTGGGGCTTATCAGACAATCAAGGTTCTCTGTAATACAGTGCCTCTTGCCAGTAGCCTTTACTATCTGACGCTGCATGTGGAGTTTATCTGATGCCATCAGCAGAAGCTGACCAAACTCAGCTGTATGTGACTTCTGAGACACCCCAAGATTGCAGGCTGGGTTGTAAATACCATTTCAGCCCTGTGACTTGAGTTCAGTCAGCAATGAATATGGGAATACAGGTGCAGAGAGTAATTGGATCATAATTTCCATTTAAATGAAACTGCAAGAGTCTGTGAGTTTAGGATATGAGTAGGGTAAACCCTTGTGTTATAGGAACCAGTTTGGGAGATAGATAAGAGAGAAAGTGCAAACAGAACCCATTACAAAATAAATGCTTTTTTCTGATCCTCAGAAATGAATACTGCCTTCATTTTTATTCATCCATCACCCATCCATTATCCACATTATCCTCCATCATTGATGCTAACAGACGTGACTTTCCTTAGCCACTTTTAATCCATACAGGAGCTTGTCTTGCATGTATTCATTTACCATCTTCTGTATTATGTGACATTTTAAAATCTAAACAGGATCAGCTTATCAGTCCCATTTTTTGTCTGTAGTACTGCCTTTAAAAAGAGCCAGTACATGAGGAGTATGCATAAGTAAATTGCACGAGCTGTTACTGTGATTCTTTCCACTGAAGTTGTATTTCTGAAGGTTTTCATACTTCTCAAAAGTTGGTTTTTTTTGGTAATTTTTTGAATTTTAAAAAATTATTCATTTTTTTTAATCACTGTTTATTTTTTGGACCTTGTCTGCTTTGGAGGTCAAGTTTCATATATAAGTCTCCATAATTTCCTTCCTACAACTGTTATTTTGCTTGTTTCTCTCTAGTCTTTTGATACCTTGCTGTTTCAGAAAGGGTATAAAAGACAACTCCTGGTAGTCCAATAATCTGTCTGTCATCTCTTTCAGGACCCCAAAGTGTGTTTCATCTGGTCTTTGGGCTCTGACTGTTTTATAGATTTCAAATTACACAAGACTTGTTCTGGAGAGGTTGCTAATGTCTCCAGTTTTTCACTGTCCACCCCAGGACACGTTGTTTTCACTTCTGGCATCTCACCTTCCATTTCGCCTGCAAGATGAAGAATGTGTTTAATTTTTCTGCAATACCTTATTCTGTTGTGAAGTACTTTTCACTGCTCTCCTTTGTTTCAATGCCTCTTCCCACTTATCTTTTGTGTACTTCTGAAATCTTATGTTGGTTTCTCTACATTTTGACATTCAATTATTTTTGGTATTTTATTTCCCAATTATCTATTCAAGATTTTGTTATAATCACCTTTTCCTTGACTAAAGCCTTTTTCCTTGTATGTCTCAAATGACTTAATCCTTCTCTGGGCAATGGACTTCCTAGGTCAGACCAGACTTTTTTGTTTTTAATATTTCCTTTCAAAAAGAATAATGAATTGCTCACGAAAGAGGCTGAGGTGACAGAAGATAGGACAATATTGGTATAGGAGTGCAGAGGCATCAGAGAATCGATTCCTGTGCCTGTGTCCACAGCAGAGCACACATGCAGACAAGAGATGGGTTGCTGGTTGCTGTGGAAGGGATGAATGGGACAGCATCCCCTGGCATGCCAGAGCTGTTGGGGTGCTAATTAGAGGAGCTTATAGAAGGGCCAGACACCTTTTAGCCATCTGTGTTAAGGTACCCAACACCATTTTCAACCACTTTCCCTTATTTTGGCTGTTAGCTGTCGTACTATTTGCAGTATATTTGATCTGCATCATTGGTTCTGCTGCACTATTTGAAACACAGGATTAAACACAGCTTTGATAGAGACATATTTGCAAATATGAGTAAATAACATGCATGAACATTTGGGCAGTGTCTGGGATGCAGAGAGAGTAAGACTTGCTCACAGGTGTTGTGGGATGTAAGAGCTTGGGTAACTTCAGCAAAAGCAGCTAGGGACTAAGGGGTATTTTTCTGTCAGGGATACCAGGCCTGCCTTCAACACTGCTAATCAGCATCTCTTGCAGCTTGATCCTGAGCTTTTAATCCAGTTTCCAGTCCTGGTGATATCAGCCCTGCCCTGAGGTAATGGAAACAGAAGGATCAGCCGGTTGCTATCCCGTGGCAGAGCACGGTACCGCGGCGGCTCTTACTCTGAGATCGCTGTGGCACGGTATCGGGGACAGCAGCGGTGCCTCTTAACGAGGATTTTATTCCCCTTTGCCGTGCCATTCATTGTGCAGCAGTCTGGTTAAGCAGCACTGATAAGCGGGGTGGTTTGGCCCATGTATAATACTAATCCTCATAAAACTGACTCTGAAGTAATTGATAATTAAATCCCTGAACTGCTGTGATGGACTGCAAGTATTATGAGTGCATTAAGGGTTTTGTTAGCTTTAGGTTATGCCAAGTAGAAAGTGAAATAATGATGAGTGCTCCCTCAAGTGTGATCTCTTAAGAGTGATGCCTAAAGTGTGGTTGGATCAGTGATCCTTCTTCATCAGTAGGGTGTAGGACATGTGGTGGCATTGGCTGCAAGTGCCTTTTGAAGCAGTGCTGCTCTTTCGGTGGTGCTTTGCCTCAGGAGGGTCAGACAAGCAGCCTGACTGTAAGAAAAAGCGTTCTGCAAAGTAGGTAAAATGAGAAGTCACTGAGTTATGATCTACTTATAGGCGCTATAGAGTCTCTGAAAGCTTAACATTTATTTTATGTAAATAGACTCTACTCTTTCTATGGGAAACTTGTCAGTCAAAACAAGCATTGGAGCATACTGTGTCTATAACATGTAAAATATTAATATGTTTTCCTTGGTTATAAAGACTTCTTGAAGCAAGTGTGTTAGGATTTGCATTCATTAGCTGATTATTTTGATGGAATTAATGTCTGATTTGGAAAAGTATAACAGAGATCTCATAGTTAAAGCTTCACTTTAATTATGCTCATTAATTTAACTTAATTCTGCATTTTCAGTAGTGTTTTGGGGTATTTTTTTCTCAAAGAGTGAGTTAATGAAATGTTACTTCCTTATCACCTCTCTGTGTATTAAACTTGTCAGTCCCGAGGGTCTAGCTGCTCCTCTCATTTCTAAGCAAGTCAACTTTCCTTGAAGACAGAATTTACCCATAAATCAGGACTGCAATATTTGTCATTCCTTGGACAGACACAGATATATGCATATATTTGTGTCTTTGCATATGTATAATGTATTTCATCTCAAATGCCACAATATGCCTACAGCTTTCTCCCAGCAGGAATGCTTTATTTTCATGTTTACTCTCAGGAATAAACAATGTAATAGTGACCTATTAATTGAACATGTAAATTAGATTTGATGATAGAAAAGAGGTCTGAGTTAACTTCCTGAAATATTGCCTTACTGCTACTCCAGCTCTGTCTGTACTTGAGATACTTGGATTTGAACTGGCAAGCTTCTTAACTGGCTAAGGAAAGAGGAACAAGGGAATAATTCAAAGAGGAAAATGTTCTCTGTCCTCCACTAACCTGAAGAGTTTTCACTTCACACTCTCTATTTACTTTAGGAGAGCAATCTGACTGTACTTCATTTAAAAAAAAAGTTTCAAAGGGACACACACACTCTTTCTCATGAATTTTTTTTAAGGACGTTGTCATCTTACTTGAGACATTGCCATCTGCCACCTCTCTGCTCCAGTTACTGTGTCTTCAAGGAATTAAACCCCATCATATTAGAAGGGTTGTCTGTGTGACAGTTGTACCAAGCTGTCATTTCTAAGAACAGTATGTGGAGCAATCTGGGTGTAGGAGCAGGCAAATGCTTCCTACCTTGCCTCCTTCCTGCTCAGAGCCAAGCATTGTCTCTGGCTGGACACCCACAGCCCTTCTGAACAGCAGGGGCAGATGAGATGCAGCTCCAGTGCAGAGAAGTGTTCTGGCTGCTCTGGACTGCCAGTGGAAAATGCAATGAGTGAGACTCATGCATGGATGATTCCTGTGCTGCAAGATTTTGAGGGATGCCGTGCTTTTCACAGTAACTGCTGAGTGAACACGGACATTTGCAGCTTGAATGAGTTGTGAGATGACAAGTCCTTGGGGTGTTGAGCATGTGCTAACCAGCCTTGGTTTGCCTGGGAGCTGGGAAGGCGCAGAGCAGTTTTTGGTGCTTTTAAATCTGAATCGTGAGGAGGGGAGCATTTACTACCATATGATGGTGGACTGACCCATCAGAAATTAATCAATGTTCAGCAGTGACAACTGTTTGGCCTTTGGAACTGACCTGTCCCAGGCTTGATGGTATTTGGGTGAGAGACCATCAGGGCAGCTGGGCTCAACCTGCTCACTGCTGTTTAAGTGTAAACCATTAAAGCCTCTGTTTTAAAGCCCCATTCCTAAGTTCTTGTTTGGAGAGAAATTGTTATGTCTACACAGAGAAACCACAAATGTAGGGGCACCAGAAAAAAGTTCTCACATGTGTGATTTGTTTTTAATCTGCAAAGATACAAATGGTTGGGTTAACTCAGCTTGTGTTCTCTCTGACTGATGCAGTGACATTGGAGGTAAGTTCTTTACCCCAGATTTCCCAATATGCAATAAGAATAGAGATGTTCACATCATCAGTAAGTGAGAGAAAATGGCATTTAATGATTAAAGTTTTAAAAGAAGTGCTGGTTAAAAAAAAAAAACTAAAAAAAGGGAAAGCAAAGAAAACTAAAAATCCTATGACCAGATGACAAAGACTTGCCAAGGAACCCTGAGTTACAGAGTTTTAAAGTCTTAAACTGTTACTCCTTTTCATAAGAGCATATCTGTATAACTCATTTCTTTAATTTTTCATTCATTTCAGCTAAATCATATTTCAAATTTCACAGTGAAATTACATGAAAGTTGCTTTTTACCCATGCATGAAGATGCAATTCTTGTGCAGTGGGGACGCATAAAGTGGAGTTCAGACTTTTAGCAAAGTCTCCCCAGGCACATCTAGTTTGTGTCAATCAGTCCCTAACTCAAAATGTTTTTATGTTTCTGGATAGGAACAGCTTGAAGTGTCATAGAAAATCACTTGTGTGCATACAGACAACAATACTTAATTCTATAATTAGCTTCAGGCAGTGAGACAACTAGAAAGATTTTTAAGCTTATTTTGGCAGATTTTCATTAAAATAAAAGCTGCTCATTAAAATAACTTTTGTTTTGAACTCCCAGACCTTGTTTGCAGGAGTACTTCTATACTTTTAAGGAACAGAAATAAAGCAAAAAACATGCATGAGAAAACTTGATGAAGTTTAGAACAGAAAATATGTACAATAGGCTGGTGTCTCATGTATTTTAATGAGAAAATACACAAAATTACTTAGTTTTAAGAATTTGAATGCATCCCTAATGAGGATAATGTCCTGCCCCCAGGTCCTCATGGTACAGAAGAACTGGATTACAAAGAACAGAAGTGAAAAATAATTTCAGGATGATGATGAGTTCAAGATGCAAAATATTGTTAGTTCAGGGGGAATTGGAATTGGAGTCATAAGCTAGAAACACACAAAAAAGTATGAGAAAAAACCACTGAGTCCTCTGCCCAAGTCTGGAAGAATGACTTTGAAGAAAAGGTAAAGATGGTTGGGCAGTTTGTAACCAAAACCCTTTTGGTTTTAAGGAAATTCTTCTTCTTTCATAGTGCTCGGTCACAAACTGCAGAGAACAGTCAGTCTGGGGACTTGTGGGCATCCCTGTAGTTGAGGTGGGGACCTGGGAGTCTCAGGTGAGCCACACTGCCCTAGGCCAAGCACGTTTGAAATGCTTTTTAAATAAAGCCATTTCTAACTTTATTCCGCTGCCCCAGTGGAATTGCCCCTGTTTTGTTGCAGGAAGTCTGTGATATTTATAGTTTGTTGCTGTAAAATGGAAGTATCTCTCCCTCCCTCGATTTTCAGACACGCTTAGGAAAAAGAAATCTCAGCTTATGCAGTCCAGGTGCATTTTTTGGAAACCGGTAAAACCCACGAGAGACAGCCCCATGCCTTCTCCCTGCTGCCACTGAGCTGGGCAGGTTCCTTGCACCTGCAGCTGCTTACCACGAGTACTTGTCTCGCCTTCAGTCTGGAGGGTGCCTGGGCTTGGTCCCGTCACTGATGCAGCACATGGAGAATTTTGCAGTGGTAGGGAAGAAGTCTTGGCTTTGGAAGCAGTAAATCAGCCATAAATCAGCTGCAGTAGGCCACTGTCAAAGCAGCACTGCACAAACCTGGCATGAACGGATGGTGACCATCACTGCCTGTCTCTTCTCTGTGCTAATGTGCCTGCTCTGCCCTTCACCTGCACCTGGAACCCATGGCTGCCTTTGAGCCCCCCTTCACAATATCCAAAGGAAACCACATTCAGGATCATAGTCCAAAATTGCCTCTGCTGGTGCCAGGGATGGGGAGTGAATGGGGATTTTAGTAGTCTTTTTTTACTCACTATAGATATTTGTTATTTTCATTTGGGTTACTCCGCACAGCGTGTACTTCTCTGGGCTGGCAAAGGTGCTGCAGACATCCATCTCCTTGTGTGTTAAGAAAGGGCTCAACCTGGGGAAAGTGGGTACAAAAATGCATTTTTAAGAGCCTAGAGTATATAAATTGTTTTATTCATTGAGCAAGGAGCATTTGTTACATCTTTAAAGGAATGTGCTTTATAGGAGAACAAAACTCTTTTTAGCTTGGTGTTACACCTATTTCTGTTTCAAAAGGAAAGGCTTAGTTACATGAAACAAAGCTTAGCATTAGTATTGTAATGAGGTACACAAATATCTTTCAAAATCCCTGTAACATTTTTCTGCTCAAAGGAGTTAGTCTTGTTTTCTCTAAAGTCTTCTCAAAGTAAAATGCTTCATTAAAATTAATAAGGCTGTGACCTATATAGTTTACAAAAGAATTAAATACTGTAATAATATGACCATATTCTTACTGTGCAGTTAATTTGTATTTTTCTATATATTATGAATGTTTACTTCTTCCTTTGAAGTTTGTGTTGGGCTAGTGTACAATAGTGTTCACTGAATAAGAACAGAAAAATGGTGACTTTTTGGCGTTTTCAGAATATGTTGGTAGCTTTTAATGCTGCCTTTTTTACTATCCCATTTGTCCTGATTAAACACTCTAGCATCAGGTTTTGGAGATTGTTGTTAATATTTTTTTAAAAAATATGTATTTTTGCTGCGCAGAATTCCACAAGGAACAGGAATCTAGTATTCTCAAACTTAGGAAGAAAAAGCTCTGTCCAAATTGATGTACACATGAGGTCTGGAGTCACTTGGGTATCCAGACCTTCCAACCAAAAGCAAAATCTAATTTTTGGTCCTTGACCTTGAAGGCAAGACTGCCATGATCATGGACCTTTGGACCTTTGGCCTGTGAAGGAAAAGAGGAGCATTTTTGAACCTGTGTTCTGTATTTGCCTAGGAAGGTTTGCCTGAGCAGGAGCAGCAGCCTACAGGTTAGGACAGAAGCTAGAGACAGATGAGTGTTTGGTAACCAGGCAGAAACCACAGCTGAACTGCTCCTCTGGTCTAACTGCAGGTGTTATAAACCAGCTACTGGTTTATAGTAGCTGGTGGGTGTCACTCACATGGGCTGGTGTCTTAGCAAGGAAGAGTCCACCAGTAGAAATGGCCAGTGGTATGTTAAAAAAGTTGGACTTTACAGGTCATGTCCTTGTTCCCAGGCTTCGCACAAGAAAAGGGAATTTTTTTTAGTGGAATTTAAAAGAAGAACTTCAAAGGAGTGTTTTCTTTGAAATACAAAGAAGTTCTGTGTCCTTGAAGAGGATTGTTGCTGGTTTACAATACTTTCCAAAACTGGAGGTTATGTGTAGCATGTTTGTCTCTGTGAGTTTTTTTAATTGGCACACAATAAATGTAAAATTAGAAAGTGATACAGCATTGAAGAAGATAACATTAAAAGAAATTTGTAGCAGTGTTGAACTGTGTTACTTTGCTGGAAGTTTGAGTTAGGCCCCATGGGTACTTGGCATATTTCACCTTTTAAAAATGATTGTGACCTGAATTTTTTCCACCAAATGTCTTTTCAGCGCAGCAAAAAATAAGACGTCACTGCAGTTTGATCAGCCATTGTATTCAGTCTTAGTACTGCCTTTATGTAGTTGGGAGATACAGGTAATGGTCTCACATTTCAGTTATTTTACAAAAATTTCTTTCTTTTTCCTTTTTTCAGTTGATCTTAAGAAAGGATCATGTCCAAGTGCTGCAAAATCAAATCTCCCCAAGCCCTGCCCGTCTGGACTCCGTCCCCCAGGTTATTCACGGCTGCCAGCAGCTAAGCTGGCTGCATTTGGGTTTGTCAGGAGCTCGAGTGTGTCCTCTGTCTCCAGCAACCAGTCCAATGACAGCTCTCAGAGCGACCAGAGCAGGACAACTAACCGTAAGTCCCAGACGTGCCCTTCTTTCCAGAGGGATATTAAACAGATGTGTCCCAGGATTGTGCAGACTGTGGTTTCTATATGGTTCAGAACTAATGAAATCTGTCCAGTACTCACTAATCTCTTCTGTGCCACTGACTTTGGTTTGGTATCTTGATTGCCCAGTGAAGTTTTTTAAAAAATATGAATAATAATTATTAAATATTAATAAACAAGCATTAAATTCTAACACCTGTTTAAAATATTAATAGTGAGGGATGAATAGGGCCTGAATGTTGAGGAGGTGGTTTTCCTTGCTACAGAGAAAATTCCATTAAGAGTGAATTTGAGGCATTCTTTCTTGTATTTTGTTTTTTACCTGGAACATGCCTTCTTACAAGCTGAAATAGTAAATAAACAGAGCGAACTGTGTTTGTCAAGTAAATGGCAGCCAATGCAGAACAGGACAAATATTATCTAAAACAGGAGATACAATCTTTCTCATCTACTTTTCTTCTGCTTCTTAATATTCAGTATGATAAATTCAGCCAGTGATATGAAAAATTGAGCCAGTGATATGAAAGAGATCAGGACTGATATCGTAGTACATCTACCAGACTTTGAATGATCCCCTGGCAGAAATGTCATTCCAAATCCTATTTTCTGCAAAGGCTGTTAATTTTATTAAGCACAAAATAATACCCACTGGATTCTGCAGTCCTTGGGAAATGTGCACATGCCCTGGGCTCAGAGCAGAAAGGGGGATTGAGGGATTTTCGTGCCAGTTTTTCTTTGAAGACTAGATTGAGCCTGAACTGTGTCAATATCAAAGCAAGTGGTATCAGCCCAAGAGGGGTGCAGACAGGGCCACCAGGTGACATGAAGCAGCAGAGGAGACAAGATGCAGGCTTCTAAATCTTTCACTGTTTGTATTAATTTGAAATTAATTAAAATAAATACAATTAATATAGTTCAAAACCCTAAGGATTTTCTCTTTCCCCTTTACATGGGGTGATTGAAATGCAAAAGACTAATGTTAGCAGGGACTTTTAACTTTACCAATGCCCCCAAACATCCTTGTATCTTGTTTTACTATTGGACTGATCATTCATTTTTTGTTGTTTCCTAATGAACTTTACTTCGAGTAAGTCAGCCTCTTTTCACTTCGTGCTTTTACCCTACATTTATGCCTTTGGAAGACTTCTCTTTTTACTGGTGTTGTCATCTTTTAGTCTTTATTTACATAAAACCTGTGTTAAGGACAGAATTACCTGATACCTGATTAGATCTAAACTACATCTCTACAAGCAATAGTGTTGTTTAGCAGTTTCAGCAATTTCAGGTGTGAATCTGAAAAAAATGACAACTGTAGGTACAACACCATCCTTGAACACACCAGATGTATACAGGTTCATACAAATCTAACTCCACAATACTCCAGTCTGCTGAATTTGAATCAATTGATTTCTGTTAAAAAAATTGTGGAAGAAGCATTAGCAATCTCAGGCATAGAAAGTTACATCTGATAATTCAGTTCTCTTAAAAGAAGTTGATTTCATTTATGTATTCTGGTGTATTTTTATACTATCTTTGTACATTTTGCCCATAAAAACTGAAGGACATGGAAGCATTTGGTTTCAGCTGACTCAGCTGAGGATGGTAGTGCTCTTTAGTGTTGGGATCAGGATGATGTGACCATCTTGTGCATATTACAAGATCAGTTTTGATGGGTATGAAAATTACCCAGGGGAAGTGTTCTGCTTGTACGAATTCATGTAGAGATGAGCTCAGCCCATCACCTGGTGAAAAACAGCATCTATAACTTTGCTCTTGCTGCCAAGTTAGATAACTCATGGAAGCTGTTGTGGAATTTCCCTCCACCTCCAAGTGAGAGCAGGAGAATGAGCCCCTCCCAAGGGTCATCTCTCTCACATGTCTCACCTGTTTGGCCCAGAAGTCTTTTACTTCTCTGTAGTTCCAAAAGCAGAGTGCTTCCTCCTGGACAAAGGTGAGGGAAGGAGAAGGTGTGTTGCCAAGCAGGTGAGGGCACATCTCGTGTTTATGGTAAGTTGGTAAGTCATGACTTGGTAAGTCATGACACAAGGTGATGCCTACCATCACCTGCTTGCTTTTCATTAAAGACAGCATGACTCCTGTTCATGGGGCAGATGGGTAGGAAGAAATAGTGTTTCCTCACTGTTAATTTATTAACTTTCATAGAAATGTTATCTGAAATGTTATGAAACTCTGCCATCTTTTTCTATTTATAGTCTGTGTGCCAGCGAGAGTTAAATTAGTTGCCCAGTACCCAGGGAGCTCAAATTATCTGGTTTCCATTCTACCGCAGCTTATTTAACACAGAGCAACAGTGCACTTAAACATGTACAGAAAGGACGTAGGGTAGAAGTACTGGCTCAGGAATCTTAGCATGACATATTATTTCTTCCCTTCATTGTCTGCTGGTAGAACAGTTTTATTTAAATTAAATAAATAGCTGATTCTGTAGCTACTACCTGAGATCATGTCTTTGACTAAATCAGGTCTCCTAGAGGGCAAGCAAAAGCTTTACTGTTAATTTCCTAGCTCAGTAGGGTAGCAAAATGCAAAATTATCTAGCTTTAGAAGTCTTCAAACACACATAACACAATTTTCTATTTAAGCAGCATCTCTGCATGTCAGGGAGACAAAAGTAGTTAATAACATCTTACAAGTGTGCATTTGTTATAAATAGAGGAGCTGCTACTGTTGTAAATCATGGAGCTCATTTAAAAGTCATGACATTTTGTAGGTTATTAAAAAGCCAATGACTATGGCTAGGTGAGAGGAAAACACTGGTTTATTTTAGGGAGAGAGTGTCTCTAGGTAAACAGTGATTCTTTAAGGGACCCTGGTGAGATCCTCTTCTTGCTTTTCTCTCCTCTGCCAGATGTCTTGTGGTGCTAGTTCTGCCTAAACACATTTCTTTTCAGAAGTCCGAGCTAGTGTCTCTGTCTAGGGTGTAAAACCCACTTGTTTAGAAAAAGGAGACGTGATGTTTGTGTTGAGGGGAAGTTTGTTAATGGAGCTGCAATATGGCAGCTTTGTTCTTCACCAGATTTCTCCCCTTCCTGTGACCCCTCTAAAAGCAGTAAGCCTGGATGTGCATGGTGCCTGTGCTGCGCTGCTTGGTTCGCTTTCTGGCAATACCTCACATATTCAGGTTGACACAATTAAATGGATTTGAAGCTGTGGGACTGGGCTCTTTTCCCGTGGTGAGACAGGACACACTGCTCAGTACTTGTCTGCTTGTCCTCTGGTCTTTCCTGGAGTTCTATCCCAGGGCTGTGGGTATCACCAGGCTGCTCTTTGCCAAAACCATGCCAGCAGTGACAGTCTTGTCACCAGCTGCTAATCAGGGTCAGTCATAACAGGACTCTGCTGCTGGTCCTGCCCAATTTTCTGTTGAGGCTGAAGGGGCAGCCTCTGGGAAAGCCCAGGCTGAGGCTCGGCTCCTGGTCCTGTTACCAGTAGTCCAAAGATCTGTTCTGTGGCACAGATAGGTTTCTCCACTAATATCACTAATATCTTAGTTCAAGATTACCTGCAAAATTCAAATTTAGCCCCAGTTCTGGTGTACTACTTTTGAGGTTTTCAGAAAATGCCTGATATTTTAAACCATTATTCTTTATTTAGAAAAAGAGAATTTTGTATGCCTAAAAAATTATTTGCAGTGGAGAGAAACAATTGTATAACCATAAAGAGAAACTTCTAATTTAAACAACTTGTAACAAAATACTTCGTGGATTTTTTTTTTTTTTTAAATTTCAAATGCACTATATGGAAGCTTTTCCCGTGTCTGCCCCAATAAAATTTGCATGAGACATTCATGTCATCCACCAAAGGCCACAGTTGTGGGATGTGGTTCCCAGTACTATCTTGTGATTTTGCAGTGAGGTAACATGATGCTCAGACTGTACCTTCTGTTTTACTGGTTTGAGGAGCTCAGAGTTTTGCATTTTGAACTAGTTTGAGGGGCCTGTATCTGCATTTTGAGTGACCATCTGAATGTCCCGCTCACACAATTAGCTTTATGTGCTTCATCAGCATAGACTCCAACTTGCTGTAGGTACCACGTGGGAAAGAGCTTGTCAAGCACTGTGGAAGAATTTGATGTGTAGAGGATTGGAAGGAAGGTGGATTGTTTAGAATGAGTTAAGGCTAAGAGTTCAGGAGATGGAAGAATGTCAGTATAACATCGGGAAATACTTCATAGTCATAAGGTCTACTAGTCTGTTAAATAATCTTCCAACTCAAGCAGTGAAATCCCTGTTGCTTAAGATTCTTTAAATAGAACAATGGCACGGTGTTAGAGGCAATTCTTCTCCGTCGACGTGCTAGACTAAAAGACATAATGCTATTCAGTATCTACCCACAGCTCTGAGTGCTGAAGCAATTTATTTTGGGAGTGAGCAAGAAAATGGTGATGAATATTTCAAAACTTGTTTTAGTATCTCATGACAGCTATTGTTTTGTTAAAAATGATAGAGAAATGAAACGACATGTTTTATTGATGTAAACCTCCATGATCCTTTCTTCAATATATATATTTCTCACTAGTTTTTGACCTTGAATTGCCTGACCTTGCTAAATGTTGAATTTCCATTCTAATAAGCAACAATGTCAAAGTGTCAGATTCAGGTGGGTGGAGAAATGAAGAAATTAAAGTGAGCACAGAGCCTTGAATAGGTGCCTAATTGGCTCCAAAATGGGTAGAACATTCAAAATTGTCACATGGTAGACAGGTAAACCAGTTGTTCTTAAATACATAAGTATTATGTTAATATGAAGAATTTCCTGCATGAAAATACTTTCCAATCATATTTCTATGGTTAATTTTCTGTTCAGTTTTCTACATGACAAATTCTTTTTTTTTTCCCTTCTGATCATGTTTTGATATTAATGCCTTGATGAAAAATCACTTTATGACATCATTTCACTGTGAATAAGACTAAAATAGAACAGTATTGAGATTCTGAGCTTTGTGGGATGAAGCACCTGGAAAAGTGCAGTATGCCAGCCGGGAGGAGCAAGGGCTATAAGACATTTTAGCTGCCTTTACTTAGCAGCATTTACTTTTCATACTCTAGTTGCTAGTTATGGGGGGGAAAAGATTCAAAAATTACTTGGGGGTGTGGGCACAGAAGTTTCTCTCTATTTGCAGAGATTGAAATAACAGTGCTGAAGTATAATAATTGGCTATTAATTTCAGTGGGTTTTAGATATGGTGCTTATGATAATATTTTAAATTTGGTATTATTTTAATAGCTTAGATAATGTCTTTGCTGTCTCCATTGTTACCTCTTCCCCTGCCCATCAGAACACATAGCAGAGGGGAGCACTTCCACATTGGAAGGATCTTATCACCCCTTGTAATGAATAAGTAGAGGCAGGAAGATCAAGCTGGTTTGGAAATGCAGAACTACTTTTATATGAAGATGCCAACCTGAAATATTTAAAGGGTTTTCAGTTTTGCTGAGCTTAAGTTTGTCTAAACTGAAGAAATCCATGAAACACTGAATTCTGCAAAGCTTGCTTTTTATGAGCAAAGAAATGTGGAAAGAACTTTGCCAAGCTCTTGTGCCAGCTCAACTCGAGTGCTTAATCATCATGTTTGTTATTGTTATAAAGTGCCATATAAAATCTGTGGTTTTAGTGTAAGAAGTCCGGTCTGGGAGATTCTGTGTCTGTGTTCTAAAATTGTCCTGGCTCATACCCGGCAACTCCAGTTCCAGTTTTTGGCACTTATTTCTGTCTGGCTTTTAAAAAGTGGCTTAAATGATCAACCTCACTTTCCTGTCTGTAAAATGGGGTGGGAGAGTACAGATGTTTGTGCATGTACTGGGTAACAGGACGGCAAGGAAGAAACAGATAGTGACAAATCCTCTTTCCTGGCCCATTTCCACACAGGATTATTTGACTGATTATGTGCACCTAATTTAGTCACGGCGACTCTTAGTGTTTAATCTGCAGAAGGCAAAAAGTAGTTCAAACCACTTGCACATCAGGCTGCCAGACACCAGTTTACTGGAGAGGGCAGTGCATTGCCCCAGGATTAGATTATTCCCATTACAGACACCCAAGGTGTCTCTGTCCTTTAACTCTGGGAAAATGTTGATTCAATGATCAGCGTGGTGGATGGAGCTACTGTGGCAACCTGCTTGGTCCCCCTATACTGGAAGGTTTCATCAGCCCCTTCTTTATTTTAAAGGTGTCCTGTGGTTGATTCTGTGCTTCCTTGGTCAATAGGAGGTCATGACTACTTTATTTATTTGCAGTTTGATTAACTTCAATAATTTTTAGAGGGATACAAAGAAACCAGCAAAGCCATTTCTAAAACAACCTTTTTTCTTTTTTGATCTTTATTTCGCATTTTTTAAAACGTCTAGTCTTCAGTGATCCTGAAGGGTGTGCCCTCTGGTAGGGATGTGAGAGAGACATGAGGAAGAAGAGAGCTGGTGGTGCAGTGTGAATTTTACAGTCTGGAGAAAAACCTCGGTCAGTCCAGAGCCAGTAACAGGCACAAGCACAGCATTCATCTTTCTGGGGACACTCAGCACTTGAACAGTGGCACTTAAAGTGTCCTTTTGAAAATATGAAGACAAGGAGCAGCTGGAACATGTCTGTCACATCCAAATTAAAACCCCTCTTAAGACCAGAAAACTCACTATAAATTGTCTCTTTTTCAAACTCTAATCTTCCTATTCTATCTGTTGAGGGCGGAAATACTCGTTTAGAAGTGAACCCTGTGGGTATTCATTGAAATGGATTAATCTTTTAATTTAGCCCAGAGAAAAATTAAGGAATAAAGCTTTGAAGAAATGAGAACTCATCCATTTCTCTTTTTCCTTTTTCCTTTTTTTTTCCTCCTATTTTTTTTTCTCCCCTTGCCTTCTAAGGAATCACAGTAAAAATCTTCAGTCTCCCACTAATGAAGTACGACCTTGCAGGACTTTAGAGAAACTTTCTGCTTCACCATGTCTCTCTCATGCATTTCATTTCAGTTTATATATCAATATTTTAAAAGGGTTAATTTTGGATGTCTAGCTATGGGGCTTATCACTGGTATATTCCACTGGCTTCATCTCCAGTTTTTGTGCTTTCTGAAATTCAAGCCTGTGGTAATCCAGATGAACTCAACTCTATAAAGATACATCTTCAAAAAGCACCACATATTGCTTCTGGTGCAATTCTGCATTTTGTATTGTCTGTGAGGTTGAAGCCAGTGAGCACAGTGAGGCATTCTGGCTTTGAAATCTTTAAGTAAATCAAACAGTTGCCTGACTGAACCAATTACTGTCAGTGACAAAAATCATTACATTATCTATGATAATAGGCTTTCTTCCAAAGATAACTTTCCCCCCCTCCCCCCAGAAATAAGTATTAATTTGAAGATACAAGAAGTTCAATATGGTATTTATGAGCCAACTTTGAGTCACAGTGAAACAAAGAAAAATACCTGTGTAACAGTTTGGAGTTATGTAAATTTTGAAAGTATTTTTTAAATTATGTTTTTCCTTGTGTGATTTCTGCTTAGGGTCAGTAAGGCTGTTAGCTTGTTTTCATAAACAAGAAGCAAATAAGCTGAGGTTCAGTGTTTCTTTGATCTCTTTCAACAAGGACCGAAATTTAAAAGTGAAACTGAGATGATCTCCTTGCAATCATATTATTAACAGCTGTAGTCAGAAGGAAAGTGTTGTGAATTTGTCACACAGTTCAGTCCAATTGCCTTACCAGCAATAAACAGGACCAAAATTACAAGTACTGTGAATATGACTGGCAAATCTCATTTAGACCGAAAGGTTTCAGAAAACAAAACTGTCCTCTTTATAGAACATGAAAAATCAATTAACAAAATGGTACGCTTTTGCAAAATGAAGTGTGGATAATCAACACAAACAAATGGGGATTTGGAAAAAGCCTGTAAACTGTCCCTTTTGGGAGGGAGAGTGACTGATTAGTTGAGGAGAACCATGTGGATTAGTGCAGGTATGTATTAACAATGGAGCAAAGGAAGACAAACTTCAAAGATGTTTCTAATCTTTGATCCCATTAGGAATCCTGCAGAAGACTTGTGAATTCTAATTTAGTAGCGTGAGAAGTGTTACAGCCAAAGGAGTGCAGCACTATTTTTAGAGGAAAAACTTTTTCCATGTAGAGGTTGGGGTGGAATATCACTCATGACATTTTTTTCCATCACACTAAACTAGTCCAAACAGGTTAAAATTGAGGTCATTTATGTAAGTCTTCCAGGTGCTTTTGAGAATATCTGAAATAAAGGAAGGATTAACATCTTTTGCAGCTTTCATTATTGCCATGAGTCTGTTAGTTGTTATCCAAGAACTTGAAAATTGCAGTTTAAACAGCTTCCTTCTGGCTTGCTGTTTGGCAATCTCTAGAGGCCTGGACAAGATTACATGAGGCTGTAAACAGCTCAGAATGTAGTGGTTCTTTGCCTTGTGACAAGTGTGAGACCATAGGCTTTCAATGTGGGACTTCCAGAGTTAATTTAAATGCTAGAAGAAAGCTGACTGAAGTCTGAAACAAGTAAAACCACTGCTGGCAGAAAAATGACAGACTGAGACCCTCCAACCAAGAACACTGAGGTGAATAAAACAGGAACAATTGCACAGTCTTTTCCTCCATGGTGGGAGTTATTGGAAACGGTGGGCTGTTGGCACACAGGACATCAGTGACACCACCATCAGCAGTAGCAGACGTTCAGTCCCTTGGAGATGAGCCCAGGAAATGGTAGTATGCTTCCCATGGGGCAGCTTTAAGGGTCTACCTGTGTAATTGGTGTGGTTGGAGGAGAAAGGTGCTGCCATTTCTCTGGATTACACACATGCCTATGACTCTCTGCTCCCTGTGGCAAGAAGTCAGTTAAGCTGGGCTACATGGTGTAAATCTTTAATATATGCTCTTCCCAACTTCGTGATCTGCTCGTGCATCTTGACACAGTGTAAATTGCCATCACTACTTCCATAGCAGGCTAAGCAGTCAGAAATACTTATGCAGAAATATGAACTTTAGGATGGGAGAATAAAGTGCTCTGATTCAGAGGTGGGAACTGGACCTCGTTGGAAGAGCTGTCAGTGTTCCCACATAAACCTCGACATGGGATCGTGCGTCACTGGGGTTTGTCTCAGAACGGGGCACGTCACTCCCTGCGTGCTGATTCACCAGCCAGTCATAAGGGTGCTCTGTTTTGGTGCACACCACCTGCATTGGGCCTCTAGGCATTGAGCAGTGTGTGTTTCTGTGTAAAAAGGTAAAAACTGCTAGCCAGAATGAAATGGAGATGGATGCATGCACTGGCCAGCTCTTGCACTGATGCCAGCACCCACTTGTAGCAGCACTGATGCTGCCCAGTGGTCCTTGGTGAGACCAAACCAGGCTAGATCAGTTTGTTTTCACAAATCAGTTTGTTTTTGCATGTCATGAACCTTTCTCCAGCTGAACCTGACACCAGTCTTTTCTATTTGTTTTCTTATTTAAAGTAAGTCTCCCAAAGAAGATTAATTCCATTATAGTCCTTAATTAAACTGCCACAAAGAAAGAAAATAGCTTCTAATTTGCAGAGAAGAGTCAGGAGACGCCCTTCTACCCCATGCCTAAAAGCAGAGAATGAAGTTAAATGGAGGTAGATGAGTTGTCTCCTACCACTGCCACAGATCTCAGAAATACTGTGCATTTCTGGTGCCCTGATGGTGAAATATTGAAGTTCAGTCAGTGATTAACTTCCTGTCTATCACACATTGCAGTTACACTGTGCTCCTGTCAGCCATTTCTGGAAAGGTGTGCACAACCTCCAGAGCAACTGAGCAAAACTGAGTGAGGAATGCTGAGTTTTCAATAAAATGGCATGTCTCAATCAAAACGTCTCATGGCCAAACCTTGGAAACCCTTGTATTGTCTTCCCCTGCTGCTAAACTGTATGGAATAGTGTGGGCTGGAGTTCAGTCTGTGCCCTCAAGTGCATGGCATGATTTTTTGGGTTTAAACGACAGAATTAAAAATACATCACTTTTAACCAGATTTTTTTCTCCTAAAAATAAGAATATATAATTTATTTGCTGTTTTTTATAAACTCTTCCTCTCAGTTCTTACTGCACATGAGACAATCTATGAGTTAATATTACTTTTGTAATCTGAGGAAAGGGGATTTCCCAATGAATGTTATTACAATACTTTAATTTAAACTGAAGGCCTATTTTTAGATGCTTGGATGTGTCTTGGAATAAAACATTCCTTCTCTGACATGTTCTAATGTTGACTAAATGTATTATGTACTGCATCTAGGTATCTAAGGAATTTTAATTGTCTCAGAGGTACACAATAGTGTTTTAGAATTAGGATATTTATCACTTGTCACAGCTTGTAAATTTAGATACAGAACAGGCCTGTACACTGTCAAACTGTGTGGGAAAGAGGAATAGGAGGTAGCGTCATGGTCTCTGTATGCCTTCCAAAGAATAGATTGGAAATGAATAGAATAAAAATGTCTAAGATGTATTTTAAAAAGGTGCCGTTTAAAAAAGCTTAAACCTGAAGGAAAGATGCAAGAAAATTTAAAAGAAAGAAGCTGATGCTAAGAAACTGTCTCTTGTGTGCACACAAGTCAGTGCCACTTCTTTGGCAGAGCGATAGCTGCTCTAAGAAATGTGCTGAATTATGCATGGCTTACCAACAGTCCTGCTCTGGAGCTCGGTTGTGATGGCTTGGGGGAATGTGTGCATTCCTGAACTGCCATCTCTCCCCCCATTGTGTGAATCAAAAGTACCTGCAGATAAAAAATTCAGATTAATGGAGAAAAGCCTCCAAGCAGCTCACTAAGTGATAGAAGCTTGCTATCAGTGACAGCTGGAAGATGAAACTGTGGACTGTCACGGTAAACAATTTGCAGCTACGATTTGTTTGGTACTCCCCACTTAGAAGCATGCCAGCTATCGTGTTTAAAAAACAGCCCAACTAGTAAAACTAGTTTAAAATATGAAAGATTTTTATATTTTAAATCAGACTGACTTTTTCATGGAGCCTACAGTTTTATAACTGTAATTTTGATTTTGTTTTTCTGTTAAATTGGGTGGATGTTTCCCTAAGTGGTATCTCAGCAGATGTCATAAGGTGGTTCCTGCCCTTTGCCAGGGTGGTGGGAAGCATCTTGGCAGGGTTGAAGCAAAGCAGCAAGGTCCATTTATGACTTCTCCCCTGCCCATATAGCCAGATATTTGGAATTATTATCCTCCTAAAATGCCATATAATGCCAATTTATAGTTCTTGAAATGTGGGCATTCTGTTAGTGTTGAATTCCAGCTATCTCTATTTTGCTGTTTTCTCTCATGACTTTAGACAGGGAACTCCCTCTCTTGTGGGTGCTGCCCATCCCTTGCGTGGCACCCAGAGACGATTTGGAAGACTGGTGCTAAATAAGAACTGTGGTAGCATTTGCCTCTACTACAGCAGGCACAAAGCTTCACCCTGCTTTTTTTTTTTTTGCAGTTTGTAATTAACTAATGAAATGTTTATGTAATTGGCTTTGATAATGCTTCCAGGAAAGCACTGCATGCTTGTTTAAAAGTTTACCTCACTGTATAGGTATTTTAGAGGGAAGTCTATTGGGGAAGGAAGCTCTGCTGGAGGTTTTTAGATGTTTTTCACTGGGTGGATTGTAAAGAAGTCAGTTTTCCCCAGTCTTGGACTTCTGAAGTTTTTGCAGCTTCCATTGCCAACACAAGGTCCTCCCACTGCTTGACATACTGTCCCTCCCTGTCACTTGGAGCCCAGCCAGGTGTGCTGGCATCTCACACGGGCAGCTTGGGCTGGCCGAACCAGTTGTGGGGGCTAAGCTCACACAATTGCTCACTCAAAAGCTCAGTCACATTGGCCCTGTGAGCGTGCACAAACTCTGCCTGTGGCTAACAAGGTGCTGCTGCCTCTGCCTGTGAGCGTGGAGGCGAGGAGCCGGCTGCTGGCACCTTTGGACATTTCACCCTCTCAGCTGCAGCACTTGGAATATGGGGTTCCTGCTGCACCAGGAGCGCAGCTGAGAACCAACCGCTCTCAACTTTCCTGACCCCTGTCCTTGCCTTGACATTGGACCTGATAATATTAATACAATTTTGCCTTGAGAGTGGGGCACGAGATGTAGGAGCCTCCTGCAGTAAAATAAGCTAGGTCGGTACGGCACATAGTGTGTTTTATGTCCCCCAATATGTAGTGCATTTTCCTGCATATCAAGTGGAATGTTATTTACAGCATTTTGGTTACACTTAGAATAAATTTATTTAAATTTTACTTCTCTTCAGCATTAGCTTGCAGACCTGGAGATAAATAAGCCACCGTTGACTTTGGACTTCTGTTACATTTTATTCTGCTTAGCACTTTTTTAACTCTGCAGTTCTGGCAACATTTGAGCAAAGATTCATGCACAAATCACCTTATATAAATTACTGCTCATCTGGTAAGGGCTGGGGGACTTTAGGTTTTACACTTCCCTTCTCTTTTGCGGTATTGTCCTGCAGATGAAGCAGTTTTTCTGGTAGTGGCTCAAAGGAAATGGATACATGGTATAAAATTTTTCAGAGCAATCTACAAGTGCTGAGAGATGGGAAGGGACGGCTTAGCTGGAAATGGCCCTGGCATCCACCCTGCATCGAGAGTTCTAAACTGTGCATGAGCCAAGGGGGTTTTCAGCTCAAGGCAAACTCTCCAAGAACTCAGAGTGATGTGTGGGAATTAAACAGTACAAGTACAGGGAGTAATTATAGGCTTAAGGATCACTTGCACTCATACTAACTTGAATAATTGTTTTCATTGGCCTCATAAGGCCTAGTCAGCGCCGTATACCTTGGAAGGAGAGGTCTCCAGCAGTCTGCTGCAGCACCAGCTGGGAATTCATATTATCCAGGGAACTTGGGAACAAGGTGTTTCCACTGTGACTGCAAGTGGGAACTCCAACAATAACAGATAAAAAGCAACCTACTTTTTCAAATATGTCACTTGTCTTTTAAAAAGCCCCCAGAAAGATTATTACACACTTGAAGGTTAATCTATTTACAGCTGCATCAAGTGCTTCAGTTAGCTGAAATATGGAGAGCCTCTCCATAATGGAGTGTTAATAGCAGCTCCACTGATTTTGTAAAAATTGCCTGCACTTTCCTGCTAGCTGAAGGGATGCAGTGTGGTGACAGATTTTAGCATTTCTGTGTTGCATGATATAGCTAGACAGAGAAACCTTTAGTTTTGGTGGACAAACCTGTTCAGTTTGGACAGACTGCCTCATAAGTACAATTTAAAACATTGATATTTTTAAAGACATTTCTCTTGAAAGCTGTTGGTAAATGATAATTTGCTTTCTTCCAGAAAATTGTTGGGAGGCAGGCAAGTGTTGTGATCACTGCCTTGTGAAAAGGAGGAGCTCTCACATGAGCCATATTGAAAGGTTTATGTGGGATATTTGAAGCTCAGGTGCCTTCAGCTCTCTCAACCTGCTGTGTCCCAGGATACTTGGTCTGAGACCCAGACACAGGCTTTCTGGGACCACAATAGGGAAAATGACCACCAGCTGTGGGAACAAGGCACTGGATGAGAAGTTCACCAAAACCTTGTCAGGGGGAGCATGATAATGCTAAAAGACAGTGTCTGAAGTGTTCTGAAAAAAAGTCACACTTGGACACTTGTTCTCAGCTCCAGTAGAACAAAGCTCTGCTTCCTTGGGGAAAGTTTTAGGAACATTTATGCTTTTTTACGAAGCAATGATGTCCCCTCCAGACTTCCTGAGTTGAGGGAGAACTTCCATGGGCGTGTTTCAGTGGTGAAGTAGATATAGTCCTTCATCTCTGTAAAGCTGGCTTTGGCATTTATCATATCAAAGTATTCAAATTTATGAAGCAGTTTCTTGGAGCTCAGCTGGTCCCATGGGTGACTTTTTTACAGAACCAGCAGCCAAGCTGCCTCCTTGTTAAGACTGCACAGAGAGAACTGTGTCATGTGAACTGCAGGGAAATTAGAGCAGGCTAATCAAAAAATAGCAAAGATGGAAGTTAGACATTAAAGGTGCTTTCATATAGACCACAAGACATGAGCCTAGAAATGTGGTCCTAATGTGTACTATACTCTAGTGCACAAGTAAAAGTGTAGCCAGCATGCAGCCAGAAAAGAACTTATTTGATAAGAACTTTTCCCATTAAAAATGGTAATGAATATATGTAAGGCATGTCACAAAGCATTCTCAGGGAGATCAGAGATGTAGGGTCACTGAAAACAGGGCAGCCTGGTGAGAAGTCCTTGCTCTTGATGGATGATCAGTAACACTGAGCATGATTTGGGGCAGATTTTCAAGACTGTTGTTTATTACATGTGTGAAGGATGGACCTTGACTAGGAAGCTTGTTTCCTTTATATTTTTTGAAAATAATTCATGATGTCTAACCTATATTTCTCTTGCAAGAGTTTATGCCTGCTTGTCTTGTTCTTTCTGAAGAGGATGCAGAGAATTGCTTCTGCCCAATACACATACAGAGAATTGTTTCTGCCTAATACATATTTGAAGACTCCTGTCATGTCTCATCTCTTTTCCCTCTGTAGAAATGAATCAATCCATGTGCTTCAGCTTTATCCTATGCCATCCTTTCAAAGACCTCTGGTAGTTTTCTGTTCCTTACCTTTGGACTTCTACTTTGTCTGAGTGTGATTCCCTGACCTAGACCTAGACCTTACAAAAAGCTAATATAAATCCCACTTTGTAAAACTTTTCATAATGGAAGTCAATCACCTATCAAGGTCAAGGAAATTAAATCTTTCAGAGTTGATATAAACTTGCCTAAGGATACCAATCAGAGAACAGGCAGAGCCAGGGAGATGACCCAAGGCCCCAGCTCCCTAGCCCGTCCTTGTGAAGGCTGGCAAACACACTGCCTGCAAGCCTTTCCTTGGAGAAATGTACTGTGAGGAATCACTAAAAGATCTGGACTGCCCCCCAGACTGGTCCTTTTTCTTGCAAGATGGGAGCTGTAGCAGTGCCTCTCGTATTTATGTGCTGACTGCTCTTGGTATGGCATTCACCCAGCTGAACTCCTACAGCTCCAGTCGCTTGCAGGTTGAAGGCATGACAATTTAAAATGTGCTTTGTCCTCTTCCCTCTCACCTTCAAAACCTTCTGTAAATGGAGCTGGGCATCCAAGTTTAAGCTCTCTTCAGATAAATTTGTGTCTTTTAGTGACAGATTAGAGAAGAAAAGCAGAGCATTTTAAAAAAGAAAAGCTAGAATATGCTGCTTGCTCCAACCAGAGCTCACTTCACAACCCAATAAAGTAAAACTACGAGTATCTGTAAAATGAGGTTGTAGGAGAGATTGCCCAGCACGAGCTACAATTGCAGGAAATTATTTCTTCTTAATTATTGTGCAGTAGTGAGTACATTAAGATGTTCCACCTTCTCCTTAGCAATGTGATGTTTGCTGAACCATAGCACATCTCAGCTACACTGAGTAAAAACATATTTATCTATCTGATTTAAAAATGTTAAAATATCGTAATAATTATTAAGCTGATCTCTACATCTTACCTTTGCAAGGGCTTGGACATGTTTACTTTTTTTTATTGTTTGTTTGGGGTTTTTTTGTGGTTTGGTGTTTGGGGTTTTGTTTTGTTTTTTAATAAGATACATTTATTCATTTTCTTCTCTGCTCTATTGGAATAGTTTATCTGTAATTTAAGATGCAGTAATGTTGCTAGTAGTGGAAATCAATGAATTAATTTGATACCAGCAATTGCTTAACCTGCCCAATGCCAGAAGGACCCCAGTGCAAGAAAAGGTGTACGAATACTTTATGAACATGCAGCACTTCCACTAGCACAGTGCTGATTAAAAAACACAGGAGACTTTTCTTCAAAGGATTCTGAATAAAGCCTTTGGTCCTGTTTCCACATGTGGATTTCTTTTATTTTTTTTCATTGTCCTAAATACATTTGTTAGCCTACCTCATTTTGAACTGTAGCTGAAGCTACATTAGAGGAAGATTTTGCATGCATTTAATACATCACTGAGAACAATTGAGAGTTATATATATATTTTACCTGATAAATATCTCAGCATTTTAAATCCTTCTGAATCCTTGGACAGTGCTGCTTAATCTCTTAAACATGCACTTATAATTACTTAAGAATTCACACACTGGAGATCTAGTGACCTAGTTGTGCTCTGCGCTGCCATATGTGGGAGTTGATTTGGGTTTTATTAACCCAAATAATTTTTGAACCCTGTGAACATACTGAGGACTTTGCAAATGCTAATGAGCATTGCTAGCAAGCTGAGCAAGTGGTGTTGTCCAGCCACAAGCTCTGTGATGGGTGCACACCCTGTGCTGCACACAGTGGTGGTGAACTTGAAAGATCTTTTTTTAATGTAGCTTAGTTACTAGGAAATGTGTGTGCTGGAACTTGCAGTGGTGTCAGATACAGTGGCAAGAAAACTGACTGAGATTGCCTGAAAGATTTTAACTCAAATAATAGCTTTTTTTCAAATATAAATCTTCTCTATCGTACAGAAGAAAAGTAAATGCTTTTCCTTCCTTTGAGGTACAGTGGTGGTCTTAATGTGACTTAAACTGCATTTCAGGGCAATTGCTGCCTCTGAATGCTTTATTAGTATCACTAGCTACAATCCCTTTCTATGACCCCTTACAGAATTATTTCTGTTCCAGAGAGGGAGGAAAAAATTATTATGTATGAAATAATATAATGTCTAGTATAGATCTCTTCTGAAGCCGTAGAGGTGTGTTCATCAGTACAAATGCACCTGTATAAGTCATCATAAACCCCACTGTATAAAGTTGTTAAAAACTATTTGTTACTGGTAATAATATGTATATATTTATTAGCAGCTTTTGATATTTAAATGGCTAGCCTCATAACTAGCTGTGCTTAGAGAGATACTGTCAAGTTAAATGTTCCTTCTCTGTGTTTCAAATTGTACATTTGATAGTTAAAATGAAAGAATGCAATAAGAAAAGAAGTTGAATTTACTGTTTTGTTTTGCGTACAGTAGTCCAGCCATGTGGATTGATTAGTTGCCATCTAAGCAATTTAATTTCAAACATCCTGTCAGGGCATTTCTGAGATGTGCCTTGCACAGAAGCAACACTCTTTGGGTTTCTGTCCATCCCCAAATCTACTGCTGTTTGCTTAAAAAGCTCTTTTGTTTTCTACACCCTGTTTACCTGCTCCATGCACACTTTAAGACCAAACATGTCTCTCACCCTGTCCCTGAGTCCTTTAGCACTGATGTTTCCATGCCAAACAAGTATCCCAAGCTGCTGCTGGGGGAGATGGAAGGAGCAGCATTGTCACAGTGTGATACTGTTTGCATGGACAGCTGAAGGAGCCCTGGATTTTCGGGGTGATAGGCATTTTGAGCTCACCTTATCCACCCATCTGCATCAGCACATGGAAGGTGGGCCTTTCTAGGAGCTGTGTAACAGGTGACAGCTGTTAATGATCATATACTGAAGACTTTGCATGGTGAGCAAGAACTATTTCTAGAGAAGCAAAATGGTTTTTTCCAAGTCCCCAGTGCAAGTGACTGTACTGGACTGGGTTGTGGCACTGCAGGTAAGGCCCACCATGATCTGTGCTTGCCTGTGGTGAGCTGCTGCTGGCCACACCTGTAATAAGGCCACACCTGCCCTGAATATTGCCCTTCCTCCTCTGAAGACACATCACATCATCCTCCTCCTCCTATGCCACTGCAACAATGTCATTTGCGGTTCCTTCTTGGCTATAGGTCATACCAGTGGTCCTCACTGTCAGGCAGCTCTTGCACCATGTGGAGCTGAAAGCCTCCTCAGAGAGCACTGACTCACCTTGCATAGCACAAGAGTCATGATTGTCATTCCAACTTAAATGTACTTCTTGTGTCAAGGGCAAATAAACCTGCTTTCTTCTCCCATAAGTAGGCTTTGGCAGTGAATGAGCCCTTTAAGCCAGTTTGCAAATAACTGCACTATAGGATAGAGAATTCTTATGGAGAAAAAAGGGAGCTTAACTGTGAGCATATTTACATACAGATAAACTCCCGGTTTTTCCTAGGGTCTAACTCAGAAACCACAGGTAAGGCAGGGTACACTGTATCAATTGGACCAGTTCAGGATGCTCATGAGCTTTTCTTCACTCAGAGAAAGTCAGCTTCTTCCAACACTGTCTGAAGTCAGTCACACTGTGGTCAGAATAAATGGAAGTGCAGCCCCTTCCCTTGCAAGAGCCTTAGGGATCTAGCCACAGCACAAGGGACATTATAGAACTTCATGTCACATCTTGCCCTCTAAAGCAGCTGAAATATAAACTGGGCTTCTGTGCCACAAAGCCTTGCCCTTTAAAAGTACCATAAACAAAAATCAGGACTGTGAATCTTGGAGATCTCCTTGTGCCAGAGACAGGATGCTGCTTATACACTGGACAAAACACTGCCATGTCAGAGGCATTAAAATGACATGTTTACCCTATAAAATGAACTTGAAAGGTTCAGCTCTACAAACACCTGCTCAGGTCTGGCTAAGTATTGTCTGAGAAAGCCTGGTTGGGAAAGGACTTGTTTGGATAGGGTGGCCTTGACTGAGGGACAGTTTATTTTCCTCTGAAAGTAAACATATTTTCATATTGTGGAAGATTTTTCAGAGTTTTGGAGGGGGTTTTTTTGTCCAAAAAAAGATTCCTATCACAAATGAGATAGATGAGCTGTATTGAACACATAATGAAGAATAGTGCCTGGGTAAAATACACATGGAGGATGCTCAGTTGTGTGACTGTAAGTTTCTTGTGCTGACTTGGAAAGTCCAGGAGTTCTCCTCCACCTTGTTTGACCATATGATGTCTCCAATGCCATGCAGATGTCACAGGGGCATAAAGATGTCTAAAAATGGCATTTAGACACCTGTGATTGCATGGATGAATCTTATCTCACGGAGAGAAATTCCAATATGCATATCCTGGCGCTTGCAATGCTTCCTGTGTGCAAGCTACCCGTGGCTCTAGCAACAGGAGATGTGGCTCAGTATGGTCAGAGAAGCCTGCCAGAGCTATGTGCCTCCTCCTGAAGTCACTGCTGGTTTTAGGCTTCCCTTAGCTTCCATGACACTTTTTTGTTTTATCTTCTACAAAGAAAGTAGGAGGGTAGTACAGGTAACTAAGCTGTTACTCTCTACTGAGTCAGCTCTGATCCATCCATACCTTAAATTCCAAGGCCATGGCTTATCTTTAAAGATGAGCTATGGACATTGGTTACTCTTGATCTGCCTGCTTTCCACTCTGTTAGCTTTCTGTTTGTCATTGTGGATGATGCACAGTTCTCTCCAAAATTTGTTATTCATCTTTAGCTATGAATGCTTGAAGGCTGAATCTATTATTTCTTGTGCTCCATGGCACATCAGAGATAGAGATTTTCTTGTTATGAAAACAGTCACTGTAATCAAGTGAAGATTAATGGAAAGATTATTTGAGTATCAAGAGTTCCTGTAATATTGTATTTCCCATGTTAATATATTCAGAAATTGCAATACTGCCACCCCCAACTCTCTTTTACCCCCATGTACAGATAATGTACTGGGCTGTCATCTCCCCCCAGACAGTTGCTTGTAGTAGCAGCATCCTGAACTTCTGTACCTGCACATGATGCATCCCACTTAACCAACCCTTCATGAATCATTTGTCCTTTAAAGCATATGTTTTATTCTAGCAGAACATATGGTCTGCCTTAATCTACCTTACATACTATTTGAAGCAGCCAAGACTCATTCCTAGATGTTTTCTGCCTCATTAGAGTCATTATTGTCCTGACCTTTTGTCAGAATGGAGTCCAAAAATTTATGTTTTTTCATTCTGAATATGCTGCATCCTTGACAATTATTTTTAATCAGAGGTGTCCCAGCCTCTCTTAAATTTCCAACCATATGTTGCAGAGTGATGGTGAATCTTGTCAGTTCTCAGGAGAGTTTTCATGCATTTATGTCCCCACTGAAGCTCTTGGGTCTTCTGACATGATGTGAATAAAATTCTGAGAGAATGTTTTCAGTTGCTAGCCTGAAGAGCAGCTGAGGATCTCCTTACAGTACTCCCTGCTGCAGTGAAGGGTTCTTTCATGTCTTGTTTTGCCTCCTCCTCTTGTGTAAGACAGGCAGCAGAAAATGCCCAAGCCTTCACAGGTCCTGGGGATGGATCTGGTAGGGAAACGTTCAGGGATGTGATTTCTTGCAGAATTCAGCAACATTCTCCAGTGGGCTAGAGGGAAATGCTTGAGCCAGAGGGAGAGCTGCTTGCTGTGGAGATGTTTTTGCCTATCCCACAATCTTCCCTCTGTGCACAACTGCAAGCACAACGTGAGAGCCATGCCCAGGTAGCACTGGATGGCTTTGGAAGACTTTGAAGCCACATCCTCAAAGTCTCTATCAGTAGCATCAGTCCCTGCTCCTCCTTTTCCTGTCTGGCTCTGTAAAAGATGCCTAAATTTGGTCCTTCACTTCTGTTGTCTTGCTTTTTTTAAGAGCGCCCCAAGTGCAATGTTATTTTCCACAGTGCAACTGTGGAAATGTTTTTTAAAGCCCAAAATGATTCATCTCATTTAGCATGTGCCACATATATCTGGCCATACCAGGGCAGCCTGGTACCTTCTTGATGAGGGTGCCCACCCGTGCTGCTGCAGGGACAGTGCTGCAGTGACTCAGGGGCACCAGGAGGCCAAACTATTTGTTTCAGCTACATAGATTGCACAGTGGAAAATCTGCAATGAGAGACAGCTACTTCTCATCATGCCATAGTAACAGTGTGCAGGAGCAGTGGCTCACCTGCTTGGGTATGCCCTGAAATCACTGTTGACTTAGTCTGTCCCTGCTGTTCCTCTTACTAATTTATAGTTCATTCAGAAAACACAGACATTTGACTGAGGTGCCTTTGGGTCCTTTAGCTGGCTTCTAGCCAACTTTGCTTGTCAAGGAGCCCTCCTTTTCCTCTGCTGCAATATGTTTGTGCTGGTTGCTAAGCAGATTACCTCCCAGCTGCATATTTAACAGGAGTGAGAATGGTAACGCAGAGTTCGGAGGTGCTGGAGAGCAGCATGGGGTTTTTTGCATTAGGAAACAGTAAATAAAGGACTAAAATAATGATAGCTGCTGCTTCCCAGGATGGATTCTTTATGCATGAAGTCCTTGAGGTTCTGATACTTGCTGTATTTCATGTGGTGTCTTTATTTCTGTTAATGGCCAAAAATGATTGCACTGGCAGCAGGAAAGTACATCTGAGGAAATGTAAGTAATGTAAAATTTGTTATGAAATAGATGTTTCTTAAAAGTTTACTATTTCCCTCCAATATCTTTTAGGCAAAATCCTATCGGCACCTGTGCCGTTGTACTTCCCCTCTTTGTGTAACCCTTTCTGTATGAATGCCTTCAAGTACAGCTTCCTCTGCTGAGGAGTTAGCATGTTCTCTAAGCAAAAAGATTACTGATCTTCTCATTTCCCATTCATACTGTTTCTGTATAAAAATGTGATTATACTGATTGCAGCTTCCTAGTCCACAGGGCTCCTCTAAGATGCATATCATGGGGCAAGAGGAGATCAGGCAAACAGTATCCTCAGGCTAATCTTGCTGTTGAAATTGGTTGGAGGAAGAATGCTACCTTAAGACCCCATCATTTTGAGTAGTTTGGGTTTGGGGGTTCTTTGCCTTTTTAGTGTGCCTAAGCTCTGGTCAATGCAAACACTTAGTAATTGATAATATATCTTTTCTAGTACTCCTTATATTCTTGTATTTCTTATTTTGTCTTATTCATTTGATGCTACAAGATGTCAAGGGCAGGAACTTCTTTCAGTGCACTGGGAGCTCCAACCTAGAACCCACATGGCCATATAAATCCCTAGAGAAGTTTGGAGTAAACACACATTTTCAAGTTGCACTTTTAAAAATGAGGAATTTCTCCCTGAACACACTGGACTCCAGCAGGGCCCCTTGTATATAGGGACTTATAACAGCTTGGTTGTCTTGGGAGAATAATCTGCTGGGAAGGGTAACAGCCTGAATTCATATTGCCACTTCTTGTCATGGTCTCTGTATCTCATGCCAGCAAAAGGGCATTTGTGGGGCAGGCAGAGCCACAGCAGTTTCCTCCTTGCTGTCTTTAGGATGGTGATATTGGGATTTGGGGATGTTCCCAGGGGGCAGATTTCTTCTACTTCTCCATAGAGTATGTGATGGCCTTACTTCGTGCCCTGCTCTTCCCACAAAGCTCAGAGGTGCTGTCACTCACTGCAGCTGCTGTCCTCTGCAGAGCACAGCTCTTGCTGCTTTGCCTGTGGCACAGTTAATGATGCACATCCAAAGGCCACTGCCAATTTCCTCAAGTGGGGATTTCTCTGTCATACATGGACTGCGATGCATCCAGCTGAGTAAGGAGCATGTGCTCAGTACAGCTGAAACCAATTTATACCAGGGGCTAAATTGTCAGGTTTGGAGAGGGAAAGCAGGATGAGCTCCAGTAAGTTTTGTGGAATGTATTACCTCTGCCTGCAGGACTGTCTGTGGGACTACCTACTCCATGGCAATCATGCATTCCCTGATTTACTGCTGCCCATGTCTGGCCTCAGCAATGGTGACATTGTTGGCTACTGCTGTTCAGGTAAATCAGTCTTGGCACTACAAGCAACATTGGGGAGACAGTGCTGACCAATTTCCCCAAATCGGGGAAATTGGGGCTCTTGCTTCCTGATGAGTCTGGCCAGTGTTTTGGTGGGTGGCAAAGCAGTCTCATCTTCTCCATGTGTCTTATTTCCAAAACCAGTGGCACAACTTTTGGCCAGATCCAACCAAACTCATCAGAGACAGAAATTTCATCATAAACAGACTTACAAATAAGAGGTAAGAACTTACAGATGCTCTTACTGAGGTAAGAGCAAAACAAGCTCATCATCTATAATAGCAGGAAATCCTCACAAGAGAATGGCAGTGCAAGTGTCCCAGTGTGCAGAAACCTTCCTTAAAAGTACCCTTTCTCTTAGACACCAGAGGATCCAGCCAGAAGACATGAGGCACCAAACTTCAAAAGCTCCATTGCTGATAGTAATTTTTCCCTTTCATTTGCATTTGGAATCACCTAATTGCCACCAGCTAACACTCTGTTCTTCAAAATCTTGTTCCTTTCACATGTTTTAGAAAGGTGGAAATAAAAAACAAGGGGAATCTCTTAAACTTTTTACAGTCTCAGAAGTTTTACCCTTCCCTGCTCTCCTTCTGAAAAGCGAGCTGTTGTTTCACATGTATCCAAAACACAGAGCAAACTGACAGCAGACACTGAGAGGAGAGAAAAAATAAACAAAACTCACACAGAAAACCCTTTTTCTCAGTGACCTTTTCTTATCACACTGAGAAGAAGGCAGACAATAATATCATCATTGCTAGCATATTTCCCCCAAATATGCTGGCTAATCAGTAAATATAAAGTTGAAGTGAACAGTTTTACTTACTAAGCATTGCCTTGTGCCTACCTTCATTAAAATTTATCTACAGTTGTGTTACCCAATCATCCACTTTGATTAGATCCTCCTGGAATTCCTCTCCAGTCATTTTGTATAACTTAAATAATTCTGTTTCCTCAGCAGATTCACCACCTTGCATACTGCTTCCTTCTCAAGAATATTAAAAAAAATTGTTGAGTTGCAGAGATTTTGAGAGCACCTACAACTTCATCTTGGCAAGAAAACTATTTATTCTTCTTTATAGCTTCTTTTCTCTTTCTCAAAACTCTTGCATTTCCACATACAATTGCAAACTTCCATTAGTGTTCTCCCATGGGAGACTTACCCAAAAGACTTCAGTAAAACTAAGCAAATGTACGGCCTAGTAATTTTGTGCCCTCATAGAGCTTTGCCAGCTTTATTGCAGATAATGTATTTTGACAGAAATTTTGCTTTTTTTCTGTGTATCTTTAACCATCTGAGTTATTTGTGTCTTCAGTGATCTTTTTTATATTTAGATGACAATGATGACATCATTGTATTTTACAGTCTAGAGTGAGAAAAGGTGTATTGCGAAACAAAGAACAGATTCCTATTTATACCCTGGAATAGAAATACTAAAAAAGACAAAAAACAGTATTGATGGCGCTCAACATTTCCTTCTGTAAATGAATGGGCCATATCCATGCATTGCTGCATATCCAGTTAGTACAAGTCCCAGATACTTTCATTTACAATGATCTCTTTGTGTCTTTGTTCTTTTCAAAGAGTATTTGTATTATCTGTTGTTTGTTGCCTACCACACATTTAGCTGGGTTTTTTCTCTTGTCATTAATGAGTGTTAGAAGAGTGTAAGTTTAGCTAATGTGCTGTAAAATGAAACTGCACCAAAACTGTCTGAAGATACCCAACAATGGCTACATAAGATTTTCCTTCCACATATGTTGCTATTTTAGATGATGTACAAGTACTTTAGAATTAGAAAGTCAAATTATTTCCCTCCTACTGTAGTGATAGAGAATAGACATCCTTTTAAGTGGAAGAGGTACAGAAACATGGATGGGCTAATTGCCAGTTGCACAAAAGGCAGATTAATACAGACGGGTTTGTCCTGTGCTGGCTTTCAGAGCTGTTGGTGTGAGCTGTTGTGCTGTTGGTTGTGTTTGTATTGTCTCATGTTAGTTATCAAAGGCAGGCCTTGGATGTGCAAAATGGAAGAGAAAATAATCTTAGCCTCCTAAAGGTAGAGTTGTTAGAGCAGTGGCGCACCAGCTGTTCCATAGCAGAAAGAAATCTTCAGGTCCAAACTTGAGAGAGTTCAGAAGGCCACATTAGGACAAGTTTCTCTATTTTTTTAGTTCTGTGCATCTTAGCTGTCAGAAATAAATGGCTAGTGAACTGAGTCACCCTGCTACGAGGGTCCGTGTTGTTTGTGAGTGAAATGTTCAACCAGAAGAAAGCATCCTGTCCCTGGCAATCTTGTAAAATTTCACAACTTCATGAAGATTAATTTTGAGAAAGCACAGCCTACCATCCTCTCAGTCAAAACCCATAGGAGAACCAATACTTTAGATGGTTATAACTACTTTGTTAGGGCTTTTTTGGTTCGGTTTGTTTTTTTTTTTTCTTCTTTTCTTTTCTTTTGTTGTTGTTACCTGTGCAAGCAAGCACCATAATATGATTATTTTTTCATCTCTATGTTCATCTCTGAGGAAGTGACCTCAGTTTGTTTACTGGGCTGTTTTTGAGATTTAGCCACAAATGATTCCATGCTGGCTCAAAAATGTGCCACTTCAGCACCATTCATGCTCACAGGGTTCAAGTAGCTGCCCTTTAAATGCAATGCAAATAACTTCTTAACAGTCATGCAAAAAATAATCACCCTCTGAAATATTGCTACCTGCTCTGCTTGTAGACTAAGCATTGTGCACCTGTGAAGGTAAGACAGCCCTAGTGTGTACCTGTAATATCCTGTCTGTAATGGCCAATGAAGGGAGAGTTTGTGTTTATTGATCAGTGCTTGTTGGTAGCATTTGAATGTGATTGGCTTGACACTTCTTAAGAAAGAAAAAAGCTATGAAATTGTTTGGAGTTGGTCTTGCTCTCCCAGCCTTCTCTGTGCAGTGTTTTGTGGGGTAGATTGCAAAGGTTTGACGTTGCCCTGATGTCTTATAAAATTAAAAATAATGTTTCACTTCTCACTGGAGCAAGTTCAAATTGACTAACTGATTATCATAAATTATGGCATAATTCAGAATGGTTTATCAATGCTGCCAGTACTTGTTTAAAATAAATCTGCAGCATTTCTACCTGTTCCCATGGCAGGAACTGAATGTGTCTTAGAAATCACAGTAAGTGAATAAACCAATTTAAACACTTACCAAGCCATGCTTGTAATGCCAGTAAGATCAAGCTCTTGAAAAATGAATGGGACACCTGTGGAGATGTCCATTGTGGTATTGACAGTACTTGAAAAGGATGGGTTTTGAAAGTACTGCTTTATGTTAGGATTTCTGATCCCAAGACTGAGGCACATCTTGTTTTTGAATTGCTCAGCTGTTATCTAAGAGGAACTCTAGTGTTGCTTCCGACTCAGCAGCTCCCAGCAGAGCATCTCACAGCTTCCAAGCAACTATTAGGAAAAAAATCTTCCCAATAACTCCTCCAGCATACTGAAAAATAGAAACAATAGAAACATAACGTTGTCCCGTGGGTTCTACAGTGTGTGCTGAGGAACAACAGTGTCTCGGTCTGTTTGTATAAGTAAGGTCTGAAAGCTGATGAATTCTTCAGGTCTGTTGGGCTTCTGCCCTCCTGGTGCTTTATCATTGTCTTTGCCACATGCACTATTAGTACCTAATCCTTGGTCCTTCTGGGGCATTTGGTGATTTATTTGGTTTCATTTTTGGATTGTCCTTCTTCCTGGCATGTTCATTCTTGTCAGTCCTCAGCATTACTGTATTGATTTTTTTATTCATTATGATTCTATAATCTGTAGGCTTTTGCTTGGAAGCTACACTCAGAACAACTTTTTTTAAAACTGAGTGGTATTTATTTATCATCAGGAGTAGAGAAATTGCAGAGGAAAGAATTACGCCCATCAGTCTTACCAGACGAATCCAGCACAACACATTTTCCTACCTGTTGTGCCCCAAAAATAAGCCCTTGTCTTTTGAAAATCAGGCAGGTGAGGACCTTCTGCAGCAAGAAGATGTGACCAGGCACATTTGATAAGTGCTGTGGAAGGGGAAGTTGGGGCAATGTGCCTTCCATCCTCCAGGCATAGAGCTCTCCCTGCAGTTTCGTCTCTCAGCGCATCACACTAACCAGACAAGCAGAGGCCCCTGTGGTACATATATGTGTACAAAAGAGAGGAACAAACACATATCCCTGAGTCTTTATGCTTGGAAGCTATAAATCTTAGAGAAGTTATTTTACATGTCAACGAGATCATCTTTAATAATATGAAGGCAAGAATTACTTCAATTTCCTTAATGTCTTGTGGGACAAGCATCTAATTACCTCTCTGTCTTTAATTTTTTTTTTCTATTGATGAATAGAAGTAAGGAGTAAGGAAATTAAGAAGTAAGGAAATTCTGCAAGGTATTTTCCACTATTTTTTGTTTTGCTATCTGGATAACTCATTGCCCATCCATGCCTTCTTTGTGCATTCACTTGGAGAAGTTGTTCTATTGTTACAATTTTAATTATTCCTGATATCGTAGAGCACTATCTTCTTGTTCTGTATCTTGTATGCTCTCAAGTATAAATCAGCATTATTATTATGAGAATTGCCCAGTACTCCTTATGTTCATCGACAAACATTAATACGAAAATATAAACGGATTCTCTTCAAAAGCGATGGTAGATAAATTCTCAGTAAAGCAAGGTATAGCAAAAAGAATCCTTTCCTTCCTGACGTTAGCTGTTGAAGGAAAACTAGAAGAGGTTTAATTTCCTTGTAGCTGTCATGGTGGGAAAGCATTGGAAACGTTAATGTGAACAATTTATGTAGGTAAATTGTATTACATCCACTATTAGAACCAAAGGGAGTAACTTTTTTATTATGGGAAGAAAAAAGATGCTATAGTTTGTACTCATAATGGTCTAGCTAGGGGATTTAGACCTGAATACATCTGTCTTCATAAAGATGGAGCAGATCAAGGTTGCAGAAGCTCTAATGTCTGGGCTATTGCTAAGACCAAAAGATGAAAAGTTCTCCAACCTGCCAAGCAATCAAAGATTGTTCTTTGCAAGATGCCCAATAGCTCAAGATGAGCAGAAAAAACCCAGAGAAACAAAATTAAGTCCAAGCTGGATCCTTTTCACCCACCTCCTCCTACATATAGTTTGCACCCATTAAAGAACTCTGCATGTTGTATCTCAGGGGATTAATAATTAATGCATTGTTTTCGAAAGGCTGCCATGTCACTGCAATTATTTTAATTTATATTCTTTTCCTGAAGGGATTAATTTAAAAAAAAAAGTTTATAGCTCTTTTGGACTTCCTGTGGCTCTTGTAGGAAACCACAGGAGTGCTATAACCATTAGCTTAATTTCAGAGCCGAAAAAGTTGAGCAGCTCATAGATATGCAGGAACAATGCCAGTAGTTTGCTTAAAAGTACTCAATCTAGATATAGGTCAAGATATTAAGCAGAACTTCATAAAATTCTGAAACATAGTGCTTATCTATATTTCCAACCATCCCTCATTATTTTGCAGAGTATGTAATTAGGGAAGTTCAGTCTGTGGGGATGAGGCCAGTCTGCACTTAAGGCAGGGACACAGATCAGTGAGTCAGGGTCAGGATCAGGTTTGGACACCATGACCAGGGGCAGCTCAGTGATCTGCAGGCAAGCCCACAGGGATAAGGCAGGTGTGGTCAAGCTCCAAGAGGAGGAGGACAGCCTCTGTACAGGATTCCTCCAGCCCTTTTTTCATAGAATCCCCACCAGATGTAAATCCAGAGGAACGAACAGAAGAACATTAGAGCTGCAGGGATGAATTTGCAGTATATCAGTGGATTAAACTAAATGTTTGCAGTTGGATGATGTGAAAACAGTAAAAAGGACAGGAGGACACTAATCATTGTCCACAAGTATGAAAAAAAGAAGAAAGCATAGTGTCAGGACAGTAGAAAAATATATGTAACTTTGCTAAGGAATATAAGCAACATTATAGAATGAAAAATAAAGGTGGCAGTCAGAGAAGATAAAAAATCCAAGAATCACATATGTACAGCCACGTAACTGTATATGAAGGAAGTGGTCAGAGTCTGTGGCTCAGAACATTTTTTAATTGGCCTCACTGAAGCTTTCTACCTCCTCCTCTGAGGATGAATCCATGACTGAATGTAACCTCTCACCATTTGCTCCTTTGTAAGAGCTCTGGACAATGATTTCCAATTTTTTGTCAGACAACTCAAAACATTTTTTGACATTGAAGAACTGCAAGAAGAATCTTTATGAAATATTGCTGGGGTTTGAAAAATGTTTCCACTGTGTAAGGCGTCCTAATAATTTCCAGAGTCAGTAATTAATGGATGCTAACTGAAACCAGGAATCGTTCTTGTGTCTGCTGTTTGAGAACAGCTGTGAACAGATATTTTTATCTCTTCTTCCAGTTACAACAAATTTAGTAATTTAATTTCTTGTATTTTGTTATATATACAGCCATAAATTCCAAAGATAAGACAGTGACAATAGGAAGCCTTAGTTAGTAAAATGAGCCTACAGGCATATGGATGAGTGCTCTTAATAAATTTCATGTTGGTGTAAAGAGAGCCTGCAACTGAGTCTTGAAACTTGTGTAGAAACTTGTGTAAAAGAGTTGCTGAGTGAAGCTAATTAGCATCTATTATTATTATTATTGCTTCCAAATCTCAAAGGCCCGTATTGATGCATGATTAAACATTGAATTTTGTGTAACTCTGGTATAGTAAATGGTGTAGTCTGGTGGCAATGTGCTGGTAGGACAAATACTATGTTTGCAGTTCAACCCATCAGTGTTTTTCCTTTTGTATTGCTAACATCAGTATTAGCTGATTTTAAACTTGATGGAGTCATAGGATATCCTGAGTTGGAAGGCACCAAGGGTCATCAATGTCCAGCTCCTGAGAGCATTATCCGAGCATTTCTTGAGCTCTGTCAGGGTTGGTGCTGTGACCACTTCCCTGGGGAGCCTGTGCCAGTGCCCAACCACCCTCTGGGTGAAGAAGCTTTTTCTAATATTCAATTTAAACCTCCTCTGATAGCGGTACCATTCCCTTGGCTCCTGTCAGTGGTCACCACAGAGAAGAGATCAGTGCCTGCCCCTCCTCTTCTCCTCACGAGGAAGTCTTGAACTGCAGTGGGGTCTCCCCTCAGTCTCCTCCAGGCTGAACAGACCAAGTGACCTTGGCCTTTGCATCTGACCAGCAATCAAATAGTTATTGCTGCCTTCCTCCTGCTAGTACAGAAGGGCTCTTTATTGCTTGATGACACTTCCTGTGATAAGGCAGAAACACCTGGTGGATCATTTTGTTAAGGAGGTAAAAATAAAATTTCTGTGCTCCCATTTCTCTTTTATAGAGTGAAATCGGTGGTATATATTTACTCTGTTGGAATGCTTTTCAATTAAAAAAATGAGTGTTCTGGCAAAAAGGTCTTGAACTGTCACTGGGCAGAAAGAAGAGGAAGGATTCTTCACTTTTCTCACAGTATTATCCAGGGAGGATGTTCTCACTGCTTACAATAGCTTCTAACTGTGAATAATTGCTTTGCTCCTTCTGGGATAAAAACCCCTCACATCTGTCTGATCTTTCTGCTGTGGTGGAGACAAAACACTGTCGAAAACACTGAGTTTTCCCATCTTGAGCTCCAGTTTCTGTGTAAGGACCTGAGCATTGGAGCTATGTAGCTCAAAGTGAGATCAAAGAAACAAAACTGCACTGATTGCATTGCCTTGTGATGTCTTGATAGAGAAAAACGAAGTGTCTGCAATGACCACTTTTCATCTGCCTGACACAGCTGACACTGTTGGTCCAGGATATTTATATTTACAAAAGAATGCAAATTCCAGCAGAAACCTGCAGGGATTGTATTGAAACATCTCTTTCCTTTCAGAGACAATATGGGAGGTGACATTAGGCAGCTATGCACTCATACTTGCAGAGATTTCCTATTAATTACTTTAGGCATCTGTCTTGTCACTTTTCCCCTACTGTGTGTATTTTGCTTCTTCACCTTTTTTTTTCTGTGCAAATGAGTATGTTAAGTAGTAGGTATTCCTGTATAAAATCATAGTTAGGAAAATTTCTGTCTTCCTCCCTGGTGAGACTTTGTGGTTGTGAACTTTTAAGGTAAAGCGAAATAGTAAAAAATTAACCCTGAAAGCTTTAAATGTTTATTCAGCCTTTATCATTCTCCAGGTGCTTCCTGATTTAACTCAGAATGCCACTGAGAGATACACTGTTCTTACTTTGTCTTAGAAATTCTTTAAAATTGCTCTGTATTTGAGAGGGACAAGCAGGCTGGGTGATGTATCAGAGTGTATGTAGTGCATTTCTTTCCCTTTTCTTGGGAGAATTTACAATTCAAAGTGACCGTCCATGTTGGTTTTTTTCAGTGGAAGAAGAGAATGCTGATAATAGACTACAGTGAATGAGGGAATGATGTAGCATTTGAACATACTAAAACAACACTTACTTCATCTTAAAAGCAAATATTTTCATGGACTCAGCCCATGTAGACCATAGCTTACCACTAACTTTTAAATACTCCTGAGCTGTTCACAGGTGATTCTTGTGGCCCAGGCTAATACTGATGTTGGCAATACAAAAGGAAAACCGGGCAGTTAGCATCTCTGTCTGGAGATCTAATGAGTGTCAGGGGTCTGGGAATTTGACACAATTTTGAGTTAAGTGGAGGCAGGATTCTGATTCCTGTCTCAGAAGTCAAGCAGTGTGAACTGGCAATGTGTTACTGGGGACCAGCTCCCTCTGTAGCAGAGCTGTGTTGGAGACAAGTCATTATAATAGCCAAAAAGCATAGCTAGTAAATTGAACTAATTATTAAGGACAATCTAGAACCCAGTGCTTGAGTTTGGCCCTTGGTATTCTTTTATTTTACTCTTTAAAGACAATTCCTAAAACTCAGGTATAGCCCATAGACAAGGTCTATCCCATGGAGAAAGAAAAAGACCTTTAGGAAAGCACCACTGCCAGCTTATCTGTATTATTCCTGGAGCTCTTCCTCATCTTTCTTCTTTGAAAAAGAAGAGATCTTATCTTCCCAGAAATTCTGGGATCACCCTCACACAGTCAGGAAAGTGATTCAGTTCAGATTATGCAGACTGGCCTCTCTAGGTTAACAGCTCAGGGCAGCATCTGCCAATCTTTGTGGGAGCTCCATCTCCACATGTTGCTCCCTCAAGTCCTGGTGTAAGACCACAGCGCTCAGAAAATCAGAGCAAAAGTAAATTCTTATATAGAAAATACCAGGATGCACTGTCATCAGAAAATGTCTCCTGTGGCCAGTTAAAATAGATTGGCACAGACTGCAGTCCGGGGATAGCACAGAAACATGCTCAGCTGATCTTGTGTTGGTGTCTCCTTGAGATGAACAATGCACTATGCTCCTCCACCTGTGTTTTCTAGGTTGCTGATGAGGTGCTGGTAGCATACCCAGCTCACAGAGACACTCCTGCTTTGCTTTACCTATGTACAGGTGTCTCACCTGGAGCTGAATTCGTCCTTCCCTCATTTGCAGAGTAAATCTTTGAAGATTAGATCATGTCTACTTTTGCTTTCACTTCCAATTGCAGGTCAAGGACACTGGGATTTTCTTTTAAGAAGGTCATAGATCTTGCTTGTGGTTCCAGAGTGCTGCCATAGGGTGTGTGGCTGTCAGGCAGATTGATATGCTCAAGCTGGCTGATAATCATCACACCAGCCCCACTGTTAGATCCTATCTGTCTCGGGCATGCACATCAGCCACATCCCCCAGCTGCAGCGCAGACATTAATCCATTCACAGGAGCCTGGAGGTAGAATGTGGGGGCTTAACTGGGGTATTATTGAAATGAGCTCTCCTCCATCAAGGCACGTTCATGCTTAGTGTTGCAGCTTTTGTTCTCAGGCACTGGTCTGCTCTGGGGATCTGTCACTGCCACTGTCACTGCACTTGCTGTCAGTATGGCATTTCTTAATTTTGAGGGAAACCCAGGCACACACCTCTTTCTTTCCTTTGTTTAGTTCCCCAGCAGTCACTCCCTTGACTCCTTTTTTTAAGAGTGCAGATGTTTTCCTGCATCCTTTTAATTACTCAAGGGGCATGCACCATTTACTTGGCATAATGCGCTTTGGTTTTCCTGCAGCGCTTGTTGGGATGCATGCTTCTCTTCCCTTCTTACCTCTGAGATTACAGGAAGCCAGTTTCCTGACAACAAAGGGAAAAGAGCCTGCCTGTACTTTGAATATTTCTATCCTTGGGAAATCTTTCACATGCTGTAAGCAGTAGTCTTCAAGAAAATCAGCAAGCTATCAAAAATAGAGCAGCAAGTAGTGCGCTCCATTTATTTTTGTCTCCCAGCTCTCCGCGCTGGATTAGGAAACATGAAACATTTTGAACTGAGGACGCAAAAGATGAATTCTAGGCTCAATGCTGAATCCTTACTATACTAGAAAAAGATAAATCAAACTTGTGTACTATTTGGTGATGCCTAAATACTCAGTGTTGTTTAAAATACATAATTTGACATTGTTTTGAACTCCTGTGCCATTATATTGACTCAGCCTTGGGGAAATACTTTAATAGCTGCTCCAAGCAGAGAATCCAAAATACTCTAAAATTTCCAGTACATGATCCAAGTCATTCTCAAACCTGTTCCTGTTCTCTCTTTCCCTCTCTCTCACATCAGTAAAATGTTACACATCAGAGAGCAGCTTCTGTTTTCTTTTGAAGTAAATAACTATTGAACATTCCATGAAGCTAAGCTGGTATTTTAAAAGATGTTATTTTACAATAATGTATCATGGGGGCTTCATGGTACCTTCTTGTGGTCCTCAAGAATGTCCATTAAGGTTGATTCTTGTTGATGTTTATCCTCATCCATGTTTTTCTCAACCCACACTCCATTTATTAACTATCACACTGCAAACTGTTTTATCACCCCTTTGTGCTGTTCTAGCACACATTGCAGTTGCTGTACAGTCAGGAGTCTGCCTACTTCTTTCAAATGGAAAGAAGTAAAATTTAAATAAAATACATGAATGGGCAGCTCTACAGAACGCAGGCTCAATTCATTTAATTGCTTGTATGGACTAACTGCAGTTGTTATCCATCACTGCTTTAATGAAATGTTTATTTCTGTTCAAAATTGCTGTCAGCTCCAACACAGCAGAATATTGACAATAACTATAGGGACAGCAATAACTTGTAGCCAGTGTGTAATCTGTGCTTGATGTGTGTGTAATTGATAAAAATTGCTTTCAGTTGGTAACAATGAAAGAATACACCATGCTCCATATATCTGTCAGGATAGCTTTGTACTGACTTTTGATGGTCTTCGGAAGCATTGCAATAAGACAGAAGGTCAGTGCACTTCATTCTTTTTAAATGAGTTTCCATATGGTCTTTAGTGTGTAATATAAAAGGCGAAGGCACTCTGGGCTTTCTGAGGAAATATCATTTAGGTTAAGCTAATGCTAGCATGTAGGGATTGTTGTGAAACGCTAGTCTGGTTCCTTGTATAAAGAAGGCTATCAGCTAGTACTCAAGTGATTCTTGTTTGAATAAATCTTCTCTGTCAGAAAAAAATATTATCATGAATTAAAGATGAAAGAGCCAGGCTGAGTGAGAGTGTGTGTGAAGACAGAGTACTCTGTCTTACTGGCAAGAAAATAAAAGAGAAGGATCAAAGGATCAGGGTCTTTAACAAGGGTGGGCAGAGAAACATCCCTGAGGGAGTCATTTAGGTACAACAAGTGAAGGGTAGGAGTTATATTCCCATCTTCTTCCCAAGGTCCTCTCTCCCAAGCAAGGAGCAGCTCTGACCTCCATTCCTGCACTCGTCTTTGTGGTAGGAGCAGGATGAGATTGCTGATTGCTTCCTTTGTCATCTGAGAGAAGTTATTCCTCTTACTTCCACACTGACTAAGGTGGGCTAATATTTTTCCATGCTTTCTGGGACAGGAGCACACTTGGATATGCTTGAGAGTCAGGTACTTGTTCCTGGCACCTCCATTTAAAGGGGTCATTTGGCTTTTTGGTAAGACAACAGTCTGCAGGCATAGGAGATGCCAGCTCCCTAAATTGCTGATGCAATATACCTAAAAAAAGTGTTGCTTCACTTGGAGGAAACAGGATTAGTATACAAATTGCATTATTGGTGAGGAGCTGGCCAGAGAAAAGACAAGCTCGAGTGCCACTGAAAAGGGAGTTCTTAGGCTAAGGTGAAGATATTAATAGAGTCCTTCCAAAACTGATTTGGGGACTAATCTTATTTAGTATTTTAATTTCTGACCTTGGTGGGGGTCTGTTAATGAAATTTGCTGACTATCTCAGGTGTGAAAGCTGCATCAATAAAGAAGAGATTTGTTTATCATACAAAGAGTCAGATGACCTTGAAGTCTCTAGTAACAGAAGTGGGATGAAATTCAATTGTACAAAAATGCAAGTTCCTGCACTTAGAAACTAATAACAGGAATTTTTACTTCAAGCTAAGAGGATCAGCTGGGAAAAACTCAATGGGAAGATCTGGTTGTATTTTCTACCCCGTGACCAGTAATGCAATCAATGGCACGTGACTCTGAAAATATCAGAAACAATCCCAGAGATTAATGGAAAGGATTATTTCAGCAGAGGAATATGAGTTCCACCTCATAAGACTTTGTCAAAACCTCCTTTAGAATTTCATCTTAGTCCAAAGAGATTAGCTCCAGCTGGGCCAAAGGCAGAAAAGCCTGCCAGTGGCAGGAAACTGTTCATAGCCACGAGTGAAGGGAAATTCCCATGTCTCCTGGTAATTTGGCAAAGTGAAAGCCCAGAGGAAGTGTAGCTTCTCAATACGTGTAGGTGGCCATTTAGTGACCAGTGGTGGATCTATTTCATTTTATTTCCGAGGACTGCTAGCAAATACTATAAGGGAGCACCGCAGTTACAGCTGAACGTGTAAGCTGGTGTCTGGAGAGAAGTGTCCACAAATTTTGTCTGGATTTGCTTTTCTTTCCCCTGATTTCCAGCATAAATGTGTCCTTCACCCCAAAGATGCAGAAAAATGGCTACTAAAGTGATCAGAAGGATGAACAGCCTGATATATAAGATAAAATATAAAAGATTTGTCTTGTTTAGCATTATACAGTCATGTATATAAATATTGTCATGGGAGGATAAAAGTGAGGATAAGAAAACATTAAATTAATGGACCATGTTGGCTTGAAAACATCTGGGTACATAAGGCTGTGTGGAAACTTAAACCTGAAATTTTAATAAATTTAGAAATCAGTAGGTTCTTAATGTAGGAGGAAATAGACTCAGGAAGAGCTTCTATGGAGAAATAGCTTAAAAAGCCCCACACCTTTCAAGCCTGTGAACAGCACTGTGAGATATGGTTCCTAACCATATCAGGACAGAGAATTTCAGTACTCAGATTCTCCAGTCAGTCTCTGTATTTTGCTATTTTTTTGCTACCAAGGTATAAGACACATAATCAGGCCAGAACATTTTTAAGTATTATAGGGATGTCTCAGGGGTATTGTATGAACAGAGATTCTCCTGCTTTGATTTTTACATATACATAATAGTCAAGATGATTTCATCAGGGCTTTCATTCATCTTAACTTACTCAAGTACAATGGAAGCTGCCTACATTTAGAAAGTCTCCTTTTCAGAATCACAGATGTGTCATCATAATTGTAACTGCATTCCTTGTCTAATTTACTGAGTAGAAATAATAGCATATTCATAACAATATTTTAAGATATTGCTGTATATGTCCAGCTGTGTATTAAGGTGGCAGAAAACTATTGCTGCTTTTTCCAGAAAATTTGAAAAATATTGTAAATTCATATTTTATACCCTCTTCCTTTTAGCCTTTTAACTTTTGGATTTTTTTTTTTTTTTTTATTAGTATTGTTTTCTGAAAGATAAGGTAAAAGGAAAAGAGAAGGTAAAGGAAAAAGAAGATAGACAGAAGGAAGGGAAAAAACCCTCAAAAGATTGTTGCAATAGCTAGAATAGCACAAATTGTATTCTGAGAAATACTGGCAAGTCAGAAAAAACCCATTCCTTATAATGAAATATTGTTGTCAATTTGACATGAGCAGGTCTCTTCAGCCTAAGGAAGAAAAGTCTGGCTGGATACAGTAAGTCTTCAGGTCATGAGAAGGTGTTGCAAGAGGTAATACTCTGTTCTCAGTGCCCAAAGTTGATAAAACCAGTAGCTAATGGGTGAAAATTGCAGAAGCGCTGAAGTGGGACATTATAAAATCCTTTTTTAAATACCAGGTGCTGCAGGCAGGGAAGGTCACGTGGGAGGTTGTGGAAGTGCTGTCATCCAGAGGAGATCCTGAGAAGTGATGTGCATTCCACTGGCCCCACCGGGTTGCACAGGGGCACTGAGCATTTCTTGCAGGCTCCTGCTGACTCCCAGGGTGGCTGGAGGAAGGGACCAGCACTGCTCACTGCTGAAATGTCTCTCCTCAACAAATACTATTAAATTGGAAAACTGTGAACACACACACAGACCCCAGCAGAAAAAATACCCCAAGATAAACAAAACAAAAATCGTACTTCAACATCCTTCCTTTTTCTGATTTAGTCTGTTGCATATACTTTGGTCACTTATTTGTAATGGCAAGATTTTTTCTATTTATCTTTTATTTATTTTATTGTGTCCACAAGTTCGCAATTTGTTTTGAGCACCTCAGAATAATCTCTTGGCCAAGTTCTCTAGTTGTACAGTTCAGAGGTCTAAAGGGAGATCTGAAGTTATGAACTTGTGCTGTTTTATGGGCAGAGATGTTTAATAATGCCTTGATGACTTTAGCAACAAAACAAGAACTCTGACTGAAAGCAGCACAAACAATAGACAAGTTGTTTTTTTTCTTTAATGCAAAGAAATGTATTGATTTCTGCAGAGCTTAATGTTTCCAGAGATAGTTTTTAGAGGTAATTTATAATAAAAATTGCCTTCTGGTCGTATTGGCCTGTAAAAGACCTGGTAGATGTCATAATGTTATTGTCAGCAGCACATTAGGTATAAACTGAGGGTTTTAGGATCTTTAAAAAAGAAAGGAATGCTCCTCTCTTCAAGTGAAGTACAAGTCATCACTACAGAATACAATGAGAGAAACAACCTTTTAAACAACCTTTTAAAACAATCCCTTTGAAGCAATGCACAAAGATCATGGGACTCTGAGATCCACTTTGGTGATAGTTATTGTTCATTAGTGTGTGTCTCTTAAAAGCTGAGACTTGTACAATTCAAAAAAGTGCAAATTGAAGTAAAGGGGCTGATAAGGAGAGATTTATGGAGAGAAATTGGCAGAGATCAACACATTCACATCTTTTGAGGCAAGGACTCTAGATTTGATAGTTGCTGGTGATTTTTCATTGCTTTCTCCTCAACTGAAAATCTGTGTAAAGAGCAGGCTAAATAATTTACACATGGTTAATATTGAAGTAGGGAGTTATTCCTTCAAGGCCATCGTTTCCTGGCTGCTCTTTCATGCTCGGATGGGTTCCTCTGCACACACTGAGAAGCCTGCACGAGGCACGCAACCAGCGGTCTCACTTAGCGCTGGTACCTTTTAAAGCAACAGAGACATAACCCTTCCCCACAGCCTCAGCACGCATTTCCTCACACTTCTCTTTCTTTCTCATTCATAAATACGGGAACTGGTCACACCACTCATATTAATCACTGTTTCTTTATGAGGCACACTCTATAGAACAGGCAGAAAACAGTGTTGGGCTTTCTAATGTTTACCAAGTGGTTTTACTTGAAATCACAATTACCAGTTTCTATTAGATGTTTTAATATTTCATTAATAATTCAGATTTTGTTGGTTCAGTGTGAAAGGGTCTTCTGACTGTTCTTATCAGAGAGCTCTGTCAGTTTTAGTGATAGGACAAAGGGGGCACGTTTGGATGGGACATGGTGAAGAAACTCTTCCCTGTGCAGGTGGCGAGGCACAGGTACAGTGTGCTCAGAGAAGCTGTGGATCCCCTGTCTCTGGCAGTGTTCAGGGCAGGTTGGATGGATCTTTTAGCAACCTGGTTTAGTGGAAGGTGTCCCTGCCCATGGCAAGAGGGTTGGAAACAGATGATCTTTTGGTGCTTTCCAACCCAAAGCATTCTACTATTTTGTGAAAATAGTTCTTCCACTAGCTGTGTTTGTGATTGTTATTAGCAAATAACATTCAATACCTGCATGAAAAACTACTGAGAAGGTGTGGCCTATCACTTGAATCATAATACAGATCTGATGAAGAGCTGTAAAGAACATATATTGCATTCTGTTACGTGTACATGAATTTTCAGTACACAGCCACCAGCTAAGGCACACATGTGCCTGCATGGACTCCTGGGCACATGACAAGTTATCTTAAACAGTCCAAGGGAAGAAAAACCAAAACACATCCATGTGACTGCTCTTTGAGCTGCCCCAAGCTGGTGTTTATGACATTTTACTGCCCTGTTTTAGTAAAGCAGATAGTTTTATATGACAAATAATTCTGTAGAATGGTTTGGAAATGGTTCTTGCTGTACATCTTTTAAGTAGTCATAATCCTGATTTACAGAGAACATGTTTTGGCCTGCACCAGCTTAATGCAGCAATACTAGTGTCTAATTTCTCCTGGGTGTAATTTTTATTGGCTATAGGAGAGAAGTAAATGCACAAAGGAATGAGTGAATCCATTCAACAAAAATGCATTGCACATGAATACTTTTACTGGCTGGAGATTTTTCTGCTATGTCTAATTGGCCATGACATATTGTATTACAAATTTCCTTGATTTCAGCAGTTTTCATAGTTCTGTGAATCTCTTATTTGCTTGAAGATTTTTCTCTGTTTTTCTCTACTTATTTTTTTCAAAGTAATTTTCTTTTTGGCTCTTAGTTATAACTTGTCTTCTAGTAGCGTTCAGCTCATGGTGTTTATTTACGTGCCCATGTCTATAATCTCCTAATTACGGGGTGCACACACATGCACACAGAACCCACATGCCTGCAATATATAGAAAAGCAGAAATTATTCTGCAAAAGCTTGTGTCCTGAAGAGACATGTTAAGAGGGACTGGTAGACTATGCTAGTTGTTGGCAATGCTGCCTGTTACTCTGTATTGGTAATTATTTAAAATTCTATTAGATGCATCAGATATATAAGTCTGTCTGCCCCTCAGTTATTAATGACTTGTTTGGCTGAGAGCCTTAGCAGAGAAAGCCTCTTGCTGCTACCTTCCTGCTGATGGCTTTCCTAGATGAGTACTTACATGTTGGACAATCCCTGGCTGTGCTTATAGAGTGTAGGGCAAGCACTCACTAGCTTCATTCATAAAACAAATAAATTATCTGATATCTACCCAGGGTATTTCCTTGTTTATGCTTGCCATTGATTTTCAGCTTAATTATATCTGTTGAACTGACTCTAGTTACTTCCCAACGAAATTACATATTAAACTTGTCCCTTCTAGCTATTCCTAGTCTTTCTTGTGCAGATTCCCAGTCCCTAATGAGATATTGCCTCCTTCTTGTACAAACACTAAATTCACAACTTGCCGTATCCATGTGTGTATTTTCTTAATTCTCTGTGAATTGCTGGATTAAGTGTTCCCAACTCTTCTTTCTGCACAGTACTTTGGATAACCTATTTCTGATCAGAGAAAAACTGGGAGACAAATTTCTGAGATTTCTCCATAAGCTTTGGACGCTTCCATTTTCTTTCTTGACCAGCTTTGGATAGGTCATTCAGGCTCAACTTTAGGAGCTCAAACATTAAACCCTGAGCTCCCCAGCATGAGTGCCTGCCCACATGAACCAACAAGCTGCTCCAGAAACTTTTATAGGTGTTCCTGGTCATTTGGTTGGTAGCCTACAGGTAGTTCTATGGAAAAAAAAAAGAATCTGAGTGTAACAACACACAGTATTTTTAAGTAATTATCATATAAATGGCTCTGAGATTAGCTCAGCTGATTACAGCATGATGCTAATAAAGACAAGGTTGTGGGTTAAATCCCCATATAGGCCTTTCACTTAAGAGCTGAATTCAATGATCCTTGTGGGTCCCTTCCAACTCAGAATATTATGGGAAAGTAGAAATTAAAAAGTAAAAAAAAAATTTTTGACAAAGTTTATCTTTGTAACACTTTGTGTCTGTTATCACTTGGTGGACAACCTGCATGGCGACCACCACAGCAGGCAGGAGGTGAATCCCTGACTGCTCAGTGGGCATCCCCAGGATTGTTCCTGGAATGCTGTTGAAACTGAAATCTGAGTGGTGGAAAACCAGGATATGGCTGTGTAATTAAAGATTGTAATTGTAATCCGTTTGCGCAGGAGGATAAACTTAATATTTCCTTGGCAAAGCTTTCTGCAATGTTCTTCATTTTGCGAATCTAAACAGTTTTTGGCTCTCATATTCCAACTCCTTGGTGCAAATATGTTCCTTTTTCTAAGGTCTTTTCTGTTGTTAAAAAAATGTATAAGTTAAATGTTTTAATTTAGAATGAAACTTTCTTTAATATACCTTGGTCCAAAAATGGGATTTCAAACAATACTTCCATGACATTTGCAAACAATTGGAATAGGAAGGAAAATAAATATTTGTCTTCAACAAAATGTTTATGGTGAAAAACAGAAAAGTTGGATTTTTCTCAGAAAGAATTCAGTGGAGATATAAGCTGAGATTTTGGAAACCTGACTGTAAATGGGCTATGCCTTTGCAAGGTAGACAGAAGGCAAGCTCACGCATAAAAATTAAATAATGAGGAAAAAAGGTAGCTCACTACTTGCAGTTCATTGTTGTGAAAGAATAATCATAGTCTTCCTAAGGAAATGTATGTTTTACAATTAAAATATACTTAATATGGTGATTTAGCAGCACATCAGCCTGTAATAAGCAGAAAATAGGAGGGAATTATCCACCTTCTCATTGTTAGGAAGCTTTTATTTCTGTACGTGAGAAGCCTGAGAAATTCTGGGCAGACTGCAGAGGATGGGTCATGTGTAGTATCCCATTCTGCTGCAGGCACCAGAGATTAGCTGACCTCCAAGGTCATATCTGATATTCTCAATAGACTGGAGAAAGATGGCCTGGCAGTGCAAAATACTGTTAGCTATTGATGTCTTCAGTTTTGGGGAACTTGGCATTCAAATAAAACAAATTGGTTGATGAGAATCAAGACTGAAACAATATTGTGCAAAGCATCATTTTCCAAACACTAAAATGCACCTTTTTATGCATGAAACCCTTCCCTGGGGTGGTGGTCAAGGAAGCAATTCTATGATAGCCTCTTTTTATCAGACAGCTTGCTTTCTAGCATGGTCAATTTTCCATAGCAATCCATCACACTGAAGCACTGCTCCTTTGAGCCCCACAACACCGTGGATAACTATGGCAGCAGGGAACCCAGTATGTAATTACTGCAATGACATCCTCCACCAAATTATATGAGCTGGTCACAAAGCAAGGTCACAGAAAATTTGTTATGTTCTTGCTGCCACATTAAAAGAAGCTCCAGTGCCAGACACATTTTGCGTTCTGAATGTCTAGCTCTGCATCTCCCTCTCAGTGTTTTTTTTAGTCTCCCAAATTAAAGTAATATTTTAACTATAGAGCTTTGAAATCAAGATTTTATTTGCTGCCTTTGGAAATATTAATGTACTTAAATGAGAAAAACACTGAGAGGTACAAAATCTGTCTGTTCCTGTACACACAAAAAGTACATGAAAGCCTTTCACACAATTAACTAGATTTATTGTTGTTGCTGTGTGGATTTTTTTCTGGATAACAAAGAAAAGAGCAATCTAATAAAGGAATCAAACAAACGAAATGTTCTTTATGAAGAGAAGCTTATAATGAGTACTTGAAGACTTCTGTTTTCCTTTTTTATATTGATATGAAACAGCAGGTGATTTCCTTTAACTGTGAAGAGTACAGTAAATTAATATTGCCAAAAGGCAGTGAGGAAGACACATTCCACTACTAATAAAATATTGATAAACATGTGAGTTTTTTGTCACATTAAATATTCTTCATATTTGGTACCCTAGAAGAAAAGCTGAGCGCACAGCTTTTAATCCAGCCACCATCTACTAATGAAAATCTCATTTCAAGGGATGAAAACAGTTTGGATAGAGGCAATTTTTAAAAGATGCATATCCTTCTTCGGTTTTTATGCAGGCTGTAGGCTTGCTTGTTTAGGTGCGTGACTGTATATGAGCACACAATTATAGAGAAAATAATACTTGCAGCTCAAAAAACCCCACAAAAAACCCCAACCTGTGAGGACAAAAAAGGTTTAAGCTTCAAAGGCAAAAGAGTCCTTCACCATTTTGTGGTAGTTTGCTTGTGTAAACTGTGGCCTCAATCCTTGTCTGCTGTCTGCTTTCCAACTCTATTATGAATTTGTAACAAATAGCTGTAGCCAGTTCCAAACAAAAAGGCAGGAGAATTTTTCTTTATCACTGATCTTTTCATTATTTGCTGGATGGACGTTTCTCACTGACCCCTTTACAGAGACACCCCTTCCAAAAAATCACATCAGAAGGCCTTGTATGGAATGCTCAGAGGAGGAGGAACGTGCAAATTGCATGTTCCTCAAACCTGTAAAACATTTGGTGTGGGTGATGTATCATTCTCCCAAAGTGAGAGATTTGGTTTTGCAGTCCAGGTCACTCCCCAGTGACCTGGACTGCAAAGTCAGTGGCCTTTACCATAAAATCATTGTCCTTTCTCATCCTTTACTGTCCTGCCCCATTGACTGACCCACCCTCCCGGTAGCACTGGCCAGCACTCTCATCCAGTGGAGTGCTGGGAGACTTGGGGTTTCCAGCATCTGCAGCAAAACCTTGGAGTTGTGCACAAGAACAATATGCTGCAAAGAGTTTTTTCTCACTGCTCAGCCTGTATTTATTCCCTGAGCATAATCCAGCCTGTGGGTTGTAGGAGGCAGTGCTGCTGAAGTAAAGAAAAACACTGAACCCTTTCAGCTAAAAATAAATAAAGAAATCTAATAAAGTGACTGGGCGGAGGAGAGGAATTCCAAGTTATTAAAGTGTATTTAGGTGATAGATTTAGATTTTTGAAAATGGGGTTTTCAATAGAAAAATAGGGGTTTTCAATAGCACAATTTTGGCCTATGTGTCACTTTTCTAGTCCAGGTGCAGTTGGGGTGGAGATGTCCCTCTATCCCTCTGAGAGGCTGCCCCCCAGTATGGATGTAGCCATGCCTAGACACACACAATTAGGCTTTGGCAGTATCTCATAACCTCTTGCCCATCAATCAGGGGGGTTGCACTAGCATCACATCCTCTGGAGAGCTGCAAATGACTGCAGTGATAAAAGAATACTGTTGAGAAAATGTGCTTTCTCCCCAGACTGAACTGGCTTTGAGCAGGATGGGTTCCCTCTCTCTTTCCAGGGATCAAAGAGGGCCTGCCTGCTTTGTAATCCACTGTATGTGCCGCCTTGAGAACGCAGACACACATTGCTTTGTGATTCACAAAACACACAACATTCAATCTTGATTGCTTTTCTCTGTTTCTGTTGCTGTGGTGTTGAGCTCAGAAGAACGTCCAACAGGGAACCTGGTTTGATTCCTGGGTGCAGTTTGCATGTGGCATCTGGGACAAGTAGGCTTTCAAAGCCTGGGTCTTGCAGGGCAGGCACAGGATAGTGAGTACCCTACCGAGAGTCCCATGTGTTGAACTGTGCTGTTTTTCTTTGCATGGAGGATAGAAAAGGGTTTTCAGAGCATAATGAAACATCTGAAAGCTGAAAAAACCACATCTGTTGATAGAACACCTTTTCCTAGTAGTGTCTGAACCGTGAGTATTGACAAGTTTGAAATCCCTACTTGGGAAATATAATTTCTCTTGTCATACATTCCCTATCTGTACATCTTAGAGGTTTGGGTTTGTCACACATGAGTTATTTTCATGCTCAAAAATTTTTAAGAGATTTGTTCAAGATTATATAATAAATAATTGATTTGTCCCCAATACTGTATTTTTAATCTAGCTGTACTTGGAGCACAGCAAATACACATTTTGAAAAAGCAGCAATCATTTTAGCCTGCTGCTGAAAGCAGAATGAATGTCAGATTTTTGTGAACTGTATTTTCACTATCTTCAAGACAACAGTGTTACATTCCAGTACTGACCAGTCTCCCGTAAGGCATTTCAGAAGAAAAAGTCAAGGACAACAGAAAGCAGTATTTCATCCCAAAGACTGGGAATGGTACAGCCAGTCATTCTCACTGACTACAGACCTTTTATATTTCTCTTCTGCTCCTTGAGGATTGGCTTTCCCTTATTTTCAGGGGATAGCCCATAGATCCTTTACTGGTGACCAGAGAGGGAATGAGACTTTATTTATGATACCCTTTTAAAGAAACTATGAGGAGAAAGAAGAAAAACCCTGCTATTTTTTAAATTAACTCTTGCCTGCTTTTTCAAAATAAAAATATTTTTCTATTTCAGACAGAGAAAGCAAAGTGGACCCAATGGTATAATGTATGGAGATCCTATAGGACTTCACATAATACTAAAGCCATAAACCTATCTTTGCTTTAATGAAACTACTAAAGCAGTTAATCTTTTAACCAGAAAAATTGTTGGTCTGAGCTGAAAGAATGGAAGGGAGTAGGCAAAGACCCCATGACCAGTTAAATCCCTCATCTTTATTTATTTACTATGCCATAGCATTTATGTGAAGTTTAGAATTTTTACATGTCTGTATGCCACAGGACTTGTGAGCTATGGCAGTGTGTTGTGGGCTCAAGCACAGGACATGGCTCTCACATCCCTTTGGTCTTGGCTTTCAGGCTCTGCTTTGCTGCATCCTTCTTCCAGAAATACCTCCCTTTCCTGGTGGTATGGAATGCAAAGGTAGCTCAGGTTGCCATGGGAAGCTTAATTTTTACTTCATGGATAGTTCTCTTGTAAAGATTCCCATCTTTAAAATTACATTAATTTTTCAAAGTGTAGTTATTTACATAAAGATATTTCTTTTGCAATGTTTGAACAGTTCAGTACACATTGTAGGAATCTAATTCTGAGTAGGACTTTCATGCATTTGGGAATAACAATTAAAGACAAACTACAGAAGGTGACCTTTATACATATTTATTCTTGATTGTTTGAAGGGCTACGTGTTTGTGACTCAGTGTATTTTCATAAATAGGTGGACACTCATGGATTTTCCTTCAGATTGATGCCAACTCTTAGGGATGTGCTTATTGCCTTTGGAAATTATGACTCTTTGCCTGTTGGGGTGCCAGCAGTGAAAATCTTGAGAATTTTTCCTGTCATCTATTTTATAGTTTTTACAATTTTTAGGAACTGTTTTGAAAATCAAGCAGTTCTATAGTATCTTAACAACAAGGCTCAAGTGAAATATTTTTCACAGTTTCAAGAAATGCAAACCTGTGACATTTGGTAATTTGTCAGTATAATGCTTTATATGGTATCAGCATGACCCATGTCCAAGTCATTAAGAGTCACAGAAACAAAGTTACTCTGGCATTTCAGAAATGCAAAGATTAGCCCTGAAGAGACACAAAGTTCTGATTTAAATTCAAAGGACAACTAGTAAAAATTGTAATTCTTTCATGACTATTTTTTATGAAAACTGAATTTTGTCTCTTCACTTTGAGAGAGGAAAGAAATAAAACCTCAACATCCATTAAAAATGAGTGGCTTCTTAAATATCAGCAGTTTGTAATTTATAAGAGGTTCCAGTACCCACCTTCCTTAGAAAGTAGGAATGAGAAAAAACAGGAATCAGAAAAATTGTAGAGTGAGAATATCGTGGGTTCAGGGAAATGAGGAACACAGCTAAGAGGTGTGAGATAGACAGCTAAATCATTAAGGTGTTTATAAGGCTAAAACTGCATAGCTGGCATCATGTCTTGTTTGCGTGCCTTCCCCAGCTTTATGTGCACTCTCCCAGCTTGCATTTGGAAACCTAGGAGCAGGCTGTGTGCATCCTCAGGGAATGCATGAGTGCATGATCTGTGTTTGCTGTATTTCTAATACTCCCTGACTGCTTCTCATGTTAACCTAGTTTGAAGCAAATACTGCATGTCAACACAAAACCGGTGACTTCCAAGTCAAAAATCCATAAGGACAACATATTATCTCAAAATTCAGTTCTGGGTTACAGACTATGCTGTAAAATCTAGAGGGGTTACATAAAGGTAAGGGCTCAAAATCCCTAATAATGTCCACAGACTGTTGATATTAAGTGAAGTGGCATATGAGCTTTGTTAACTTTTGCATATATAACAACAGCCCTCTGCCATGGTGGAATTTTCAGTCTTACCTCCTTCTCTGTCTCACATGTTTATGAAATTGCCATGGACATTCTTCCCCCGAATCCTATCACGAGCCACCAGATGAAAGATTAGTACAGGAAAGATGATTAGGAAAGAAGGATCTTGAATAGTTTATATGAGCCATGGACATCGCTGATAGGTTTTATTTCTATTGAAAATAAATTGTCTTTGCTTTCTGGAATCTTAGTAAAACAGACTCAAAATGATTGTGCTGTTTGGGTTTAGATAAGCAGGTAACATTTTTTAAAAGCATAGTGGTGTTATGGGTCCTACACTGAATTTCCCTGTAAGTGATCAAAAGCCTGAACAAATACTATTTTTCAAAGGACTGAAATGTATTTAAATTTCAGAGAACTTTATTGAACAGTCTTTTTCTTTCCCTCTATAAGCACAGGATTTGGCTAAAAATAACTGATTTGTTGAATCAACGACGATCTGATCTAAGAAATTACTCCTTCTCTTGTTTGTGTCCTTGGATTCACTAGTTCATGTCCACTTAGATGCAAGAAGTGATTCATTTAGAAGTGATAATTAGGGAATGTTTTATAATCTTAGAGTAGACCTGTCTGGTGGGACCGACTGCGCTGCTCTGGTACCTATGATGTTAAGCATTGCCAATATTTGCAGCTTGAATTGGCTTGTACTTATCAGGTTTCCTGATCTCCATGTGGTTAACTTGATGTCCATGACTGAGGCAGGTGAGGGTAGGTGACCTCACTGCTGGTGTCCACAGATCACTGCAGTGTTGGTTTGGTTTTGGGGATTTTTAGCAAAACTCTAAAAGATTGAAAGGATAACTGCAGGAATGGTGGCAATGTGGCACAGAGTCTTTTTCAGTCCTATGCATAAAACCTACAATGGGGGCTGTGTGAGGTGGAAATATGTCTGGATAATATTGTGGCATGCCAGACCAGTGCCCACATAGCACAGCTAGCCATGGATGGTGAGTTTTTAAAAGGTTTTCAGAGCCTGGCAGACACTAAGAATGAATATGCTCTTTAAATATTGAAGGGTCAGAGCTAGGGATTTGCTGTGGTTAAGTTGTGGTATTTTCTTAAATTGCATTAAATTCAGGAAACTAAATGAGGCTTTGTCAGTAATAAACCAATATCAGAATTAATTGTGTGTTTTTTATAATTGCTTTGCTTATATGAGAAGATTGTTTAATTCCAATTATATATTCTTGAGAAATCCCCTGAGGCAGCTACTGGCAGGGACCTGCACTGAAGACAGTCAGTGTGCACAATACCACAGGAAGTCACAAAAAGCTGTTCAATCACTGTTGTTTTTCACAGGAGATTTAATAATGTTTTTTAAAAAAATAATTAGCATATTTAGACATACAGGAAAAGCAGTGGAAATGAAGTCTTCTCACATAAGGTGGCAAAGACATTAAATAGAAGGAATTGTGTTAAAGTGGGGAAAAATAATTGTCAAAGCTAAGACATAAAATAACATTATCTTTGACAAAATTAATAACAGTTAATTATTAACTCATAGCCTGTAATGCCCCTGCCAACGTTGTTTTGTAAAACCATTTTCATTCTTCATAATCTATTTTCACTTGGCATGAAAAATGATGCATCATGAAAAATTATGGAGTCTGAATCCACCTTCTCATCTCAAACATATGATTCAATCCAGAAATAAAAATGACATTATTTATTTTTTTTTTTTCTGCCCTAACTACATTGCTGGGTTTTTTTCCAGTGTTTTACCTGGTGCCAGCTACTGCCAGACCTTCCCCATGTCCTCAGCACTCCTTGGGGCTCCATGGACAGCTTCCTCTCCCTCCCCTTCTCTGCTCTCAAAACGTGGGAATGACATGTTCTCACACTGTGTCCTGAGAGCTATCAAATGCTATTTAGTCAGAAGTCTGGCAGGCTGAGGCAAGAAATGTGATTTAAAGACAAAAGCAAAAATCCAGGCAGTATCTCCTGGCTATGCAGGCCCAGTTATACCATGGCAGAGCACAAGTTTTTTGGGAGATGCTTGGCTGGTACCTGCTCCACGCAGCTTCTCCTGAGCAGGGTGCACTGAGCCCCTGGCAGTGATGACAGAGGTTCAAAAGCAAAAATAATCCCTGGAGATTTCAGGGCAGGATGAGGAAGTGTGAAAGGAAGTGGGTGACCAAGGTGATGGCAATAAAGGCCTGTCCCAGCAATCCGTGAGGGTGTGTTGGACTCCCTGCACAGGACAGGTCACCATGCTGGGGTTTGGGGATTTGAGAAGCCCCCGGACACATTTTTTTTTCTGAAACGTACAAAGAGTGCCCAGTGCCTGAGCTGTCACTGAAATGCTCATACACAGCACCTCCAAACATAAGGTCCCATGTCAGGGGCATGAAAGCCCCCCCAAGACCAAACTAAAAGGGGAACAACACGTGGGAGGTCACATTTTGAACTGGGGAAACAGGGATGGGCTTGGAAAGTCTCAGACCTTGCAGTCCAGTCACTTGTAAGACTTCCCTAGTGTTTGCATGGAAACAAAGTGCTCTTAGTTTTAACTCTACCTGGGAATTAGGTGTTTTGGTACAGGTAGGTAGACTCTTGTAGAACAATTCCATCTTTGAAACCAGCATGCACAGAGGTTTTATTGAATCTCAAATTTAAATGGCCATAGCATGTATTCTCCAGGCTTTATCAGATGCAAGCAGATCCAAAAATCATTCTCATTTGCATGATTCTATGTTTTCTAAATGCAGATGCTATAAAGCATTGGTATTTCTTAAAACTAGGTGAATTTTTTTTCTTGGAATTACATGATTCAGTGTTTCATAAGCTGAAATATTTGTGTGTTTGTGTTGTTATATCTGGGGTGGTAAAAGGATATAAAAAGGCAAAATATTTACAAGGAAAATTAATATTAATTATTAGAATATAGGTCGGAATTGGGGGAAAAAATAAGCAACGTTTCAGACACATGAGATCTTCCTCAGGGTTGATATAGATGTCATAAGCTTTGAACTATATTTAAACTACTTTGAGCTTAAGTTGATTACATTAATAGGTAGATGATGTAAAGGAAAAAGTCCTTGGTACTTGAAGACTAGAGATGTATCTTAGATAAGGGAGAGTTGAAAAAGGCATTAGTTCTTCTCGGACAAAGAAGGAAAAATAATAACCAGCTGTGAAGCAGCAAAGGTCTAGCTGGGAGTGAGCAAAATTGTTATGTGCCCATAAAGTCACCTTCCTCTCCAAGTCCATAATTTTAAGTCTCCACTTGAGTTATGAATTTCAGTTCCCAGACTCAGCTTTTGAAGATATTTTTAAGACTTTTTTGGGGTCAGGGACTGAGAAGTCAGAGATTGAGTGGCTTTTCTGTGAAAACAGATTTCCCACTGACAACTGGGTATTTCTGTCCTCTGTCAGTTATCTAGAGCATCCTCCTTGTAGAGTAGAGTGGATGATTTTTGGGAGGGTATCCAGAGCATTGGGTAGAAGAAAGCAAATCCAGGGCTGTAGGATGCCCAGACTGTTCTGTTTCTGGTGTGGGAAGCAGTTACTGAGAGAGTCTGCATCATGCTGATGGCACAGATTTGAGGTTTAGGGGGTCTCTTACATTATGCTGCATTTTGACCTTCAAGGCATTTGTTTTTGGTGTTAAGATTGACAAGTTAAGGAGGTTTCCTGATCACCAAGAAAGGCAGTAATAGGAAAAGTTAATCCATGATCGTCCCAAGATCATGTTTGTTGATTTTCCCCCTCCCTGCTTTCCAGGATGTTTTGTGATGATAGAAGCACATAACCATTGGGGTTTACATTTTGTATTCTGTTACGTATGTACACTGTCCAAGCTCCTAAACACAAGTTCTTGTTGAAGGTAGGACCAGTTCTCTTCAGAAAATTTAGATGGGTGAGGTGCATGTTGCCAGTGTCCACAGGGACACTGAGGATGTTGATACAACCATGACTGGTTTGCTGTATTTGCAAAGCCTGTTGGATGTGTGGAGGTTGGACTGCTGCTCTGTGGTGGCTGAAATTGTTTAAACATCTGATGTTGTGGTAAAACTGACCCAGATGCAAAACCATAAACAGAGCTGGATTAGAAAGGAGCAGAAAGTGAATATGGAACACCTGCCTCACCTACAGTATTTGTAAATGACAATGTAATGTAAGAAAGCCTGAGAAAGAGCTGGGAAAGAGTCTTATTTCTTAAGTCCCACCCCTTTGGTCTCCTTTTTAAAAAGCTATGTTTGTTTTTGAACCTGTCCTCATAGTTCCGTCCTTTTTTTCTTTTTTTTTTTCTTAATCTTGGGGACAACTTCATTGTCCATGAGAGCTGTTTTGTCTGCATGTTCCTTTGTTAAGTGAAAACCAGAAGTGAGGTGGATAAAGTTGAGATCAACATAGATGTCACTTCAGATTACGACTTTCAGCTCTGCCTGTAAGGTTGCACAAAGAATAAAAAGAAAGTTAAAAGTGTTTGAAGACGGAATTGAGGGACCTATTTTGGCAGGGTCACATTTAAGGATAAATGCTGAAGAAAGTGTCCTGAATTTCAGCATTTTCTCATCTGCTGTGATATGGGGCCAGACCTTCCACTGGTGCTGTCCTGTCAAAGACTACAGTGGCTCTTCAGTGATTTATCCCACAGGTGTCTGCCTACCCCCTTAATTGCAGCTCAGCTTCTGGTCTCACAGAAAGGAGCATTTTCATTGTATTTTTTTGGAAGACATTTGCTTGCTTTCCCCAGCTGTGGTACCACAGGTCCTGCTTATGTGGATGTTTCCCAAAAACAGTGGTCTACTAATCAAAATTTTTCCTAACAATAATTAATTTAAACCTAGAGGTTATAACTGAAAAATAAGACATCATATTTCTTAAAGTATCAATTTATGATTTTTCAATAGGCCTGTAGTAGGCCATTTGAGGACTTACATAAACACACCAAAATTGGGAAAGATTTATTATTGAGGAAAACCTCTGACTGAAATGAGCCAACCTCTGCCTGTAAAACATGCCCTGAAATTTAAATACATGTCAGCAGCAATACTAAATATAGCTGCTGGCATTAATGTTAGAGTAAGCAGACCTAGTATGTATAAAACTAATATCCTTTCTGCTATGGTGGGCTAACAGCCCTTGTCTAATTATTATTATTTTCAGTTGAGGAAATTTTGATATGATGAATTGCCTATTACTTGATAAGACACTTTAGATGCAATTTAAATTCAGTGTCAGTTCCACTTCAGAAATAGGCCATATTCTCACCATTCTTTAAATTTACCTACTCAGTCCTACAGATATACTATAAATTATGGCAAGAACAATAAAATCCAGGAGCTAATCACAACCTGGACTATTGCTGCTGGCTAAAGCTCTGTTACTGGCCACAGTTTGCATGGTATATATGGGAGGAACTAACAGCAGTCATCGTACCAAAAATTCTTTATTAAAATAAATAAAAGTATTTTGAAAGCCATTTGTTTTACTCTGTAAAATGTTCCCTTTTGCATTATATTCTGATTATTGTACCTCACTGAACCCCTGGTTTTGTGTAGATGCACTGTTCACTATCTATTATTTTAACAAATATATTCAAAAGTCTACAAGATCCATGTGGTTCTTATGGGTCCAGTGCAGTCCATGACCTTCTGTTTAGTTTTTCTTTCCACCTCTGTGATGGTTTTGATAACTTTTTCTGAAGCATGTGAATTTAAATAAATTTTTTGACATCTTCCACAGTTTACCAAAGTAGTTAAAATCATTCCCCTAGGAGAGTGACCATGGAGAAAATCATGGTGTGGATATATGTTAATGTTTTCTAAGACTGTAAAGAGTGGTTGTATTTTGTTGGTAGTAATGCAGAGGAAAGGGAATGGATTGGTTAAACAAGGGGTATGTTGTGGTCAAGTGAGAGAGTTATTTATTCTCACTATAGCCTAAGACAGAAAAAGATGAGACTAGGCACTAGTGTAAGTTTCCTTCATGCTTGTACTTGGTTAGTCATAGAGAGGCTGAAGAAGTGCTGAGGCATGGAATGAGAGCCCTCAGGGATTTCTGTGTTGTAACTGCAGTGGGTAGCCCAAGAGGACAAACAACTTCAGATAAAAGCTGCAATGCCAGGAAAAATAATGCTCTCTGTTTTGGAACATTTAAATTCTGTGTTTCTCTAATGCAGCTGTAGATTGTGTTATACCTGTGGCTGAAATGTGTCCTGAAGAAAGCAAGGACTGAGTGCAGTGAAGGAAGGCTGCTGCCAGGTTTCACTGCAAGCTGCAAACAGGAATAACCTGGTCCTTGGGGCCAGCAGCACCCATCAGCCTTGGAGCAGCACTGCCCTTGAAGGAACGCCCTAGGAGGATGTGAGGGTTGAGCATTTAACCTCACAGCTAGAAGGTTTTATTTGCCATCTGGCTGCGCAATTTGGGCAGCATTTGATTTGTCCTAAGGCAGGAAAACTCTGGAGAAAGAGCCACCCTGAGGTATTGCAGCAGCAAGAGAGTTCTGTTGCCCCATGGGCCAGGACCTGCTGCAGGGAGAGACAGACAGGAGAAGTAGACCAGGCTTGGCACGAAGTCAGAGAGAACTCTTTTTGAACGTGGCTGGGGGAAGCAGGAGGGACAAGAAGCTCCTTTTGCTGTGCTCAGCATTGCTTGTGCCCTCTCCCTAGCCTAGTGATGCTGCTCTGGTGGCTCTCTATTGTCCCCAGCACACTGCTTCCACAGACAAGCTTTGCATTGCATGTGCCTTGAGCACACGTGCTGTTGGAAAGGAGCTGCTGGAGGGTGTAGTTTTAGCTTTGAGGTGTGGATATCTGCCAGCTTGGAGTCAACTCCATCATCAAAGAAACGACTTTTTAACCTGTTCTAGACTAATTGAACAGAAAACACACTTTCTAAGCCTTAGACTACTTTCCCCAGCAGAAGATGACTCATTGATGTGTGATTTTAGGACTAGAGTGCAGTCAAATTTTTGATGTTGTGCCCTTAAGAGGAATTCACCTTGCTTAGGGACTGCACACCTTCCCTGTGCTCGTTGAACAGGTGCCTGACTTGATGAAGGATTGTTACTTGAGCCTCATTTAGTTCCAAAGACTTGGCTCACAGATAAAAATACCATAGACAAATATACTCATTTGGCTGTGTATTCTGTCTCTTTATAAGATTCTTTTCACAGACAAACCATCTTCCTAATAACACCCACGCTTTAATTACAAACTTGTATAACAGGCACACTGAAGAGCACAGTGCTGGTGTGAACCAGGTGCCGTGTCTGAAGGTTTAATCAGTTCATGGAGAAGCATTATTCCACTGTGAAGGTCAATCCAGCCTATTGACATATTGACAAGTGCGGGGCAGCAATCTTGCTTTGACAGAATCCACAGCAAACTAGGGATTTGTGTGTGGCTCTCTCCTGGAGCTGCTCTCCACACTTACCCATCCACTGAGTCCACTGGCAAAGGAATCACAGCCAAGCCCTCAGAGGGGCCAGGAGAAGCAGTCCAGCCATGGGCAGCAGCAGTGAGACAGGCAGTGCTGTCACAGAGGTGGCTGCCTGGGGTCTACCCAGGAGGGGGAAGAGACAGGGAAATGCAGCAAGTCCAGCTTGAGCAGCCAGAAGCATGCTACCCTGCAAAGGAGGAGTAGATTTTTCCATGGCCACTCTCCCTGTTCCCTACAAGCAGCTGTGGAGCTCAGGCACCCCTGTGAGAAGCTGCACAGGTTTGCCGCCCCAGGGCAGCCTGTGTGTCAGTGCAGCAGTGCTGGTGCTCTCACCATAGCACCAAGTACTGCAGTGGGACCTTGGCTGCCCTCCTTACCCCGGCACCTGCTGCTTCAGCAAGACATGCCAGGTGCTGGAAAAAGTGGCTGCATTTAAGCCTGCAACCTTGCACTTCAGCCCCAGGGATCAGGAGACAGCATGGGATTTTAGGGGTGTTTGTGTAAGCAGCTGCTGCCCCATTTTTTGCAGGAATGTGTTGCATTCACCAGTTCATGTGCACATACAGCCCCACAGCCTACTGGGCTGTGAGGGAACTGTGGGGCTGAGCTGGTACCAGGTTACACTGCCAGATGGTGACTGAGATGAGATTATATCCTAAAACGCTTTTGGAAGTCTTGCCTTGCATTTGCTATGAGCTTTCCAGCCTCCTTGAAAAATAAATGGGTGCTGGTTATATGTTCCTCTCCTGCTGTTTGAATGATGCCAAGGTGCTGCAGCAGGCAATGAACGGGTGCTGAGTTCAGGAGGGCTGGCAGAAACTCCCAAGAAGATTTGCTTCCTTTGTTTCTCTGTTGTCACAACATTAGCTTTTGTCATAAACCTGCTTGTTCCAAGGTTTTAGGTTGCTAAATATTGATGATGTCTACACAGATATTTGTGGTGTTTCGAAGCGTCTGAGCTCCCGACTCCCTGCTCTGCAAGGATTGTCACTGCTTTGAACCTTGCACACAATGTAAGAAATCAAACAAGAGTGGAAGAGTCATGGCAACAAGTCACTAGACACAAAGGAGGTCGGATCAAAGGGAATGTCTCATCTACTTGCCTGCCTATGACCTCACATAAACACCTCGCTCTCAGATCCTGGCTGCAGAGACATGTAAATTATTCAAACCAACAAACAAGTTAGATAGTGTACATGCCAGAAGATGAAGACAGCTAACAACAAAAGTCTGAGGATTGTTTGGGGCAATGGAAGAAAAGGAATGCAGTAAAATATTTGGTAAAGATAAAACAGATATCAAGCTAAGCTAATATATGTAAATAAAACCCACATGTAACTATGTCCATAAGGACCCAAATGCTGTGCCAGGGTGAATCCCTGTTTCTGCAGAAGTTGGTGTTGAACTTTCTGGCACAGGATTTAATCCCCCAGCTTTTCACGGGTGTAATTGTTGCTACATATGGAAAGGCGGATGAAGGAGTTAAAGGCTTATGAATCAGCAAATTGTAGCAAGTGTGAGGTATATCTACCCTAGTGTGAAGAGGAAACAAAGTTGTACCAGCTAGGCCAATGGGATTGTGAGGAAATGTAGGAGGGGATGATACTATAGGTATAGGAAGGCATTCATAGGATCAAAGGGAGTTCCAATAATTGATTATTAACTAATGAAGCCCCAATTAGCCCCACTCTGCATTAGGCCCACCAGGCACAAGGGTTTGGCCTGTTGTCTGCAGCAGTCAAGCAGTCAGCAAGGATTGCCCCGTGCCCCCTGCCAGCCCCCACTGCCTTCAGCACACGGCTGGCTGTGTGCTTGACTTCCATCATGTACCCAAATCTCCTCTCTCTGAAGTGTTGAAGGTGTCAGTGCAGCTTCATTGGCCACGGATGGTGTCCTGAAGTGGCACAGCAGTCCTGCCACAGGGGACTGATCACTCCCCCAGGTCCGAGTGATAATTAGATGTGAGGATTTCCCTTGAGATCCAATTGGAAAAGCCCCTGGGAACCAGAGGCAGATTGCAGCCCCTTGTCGTGGCTGCAGACATTTGATGGCACCATGGAGTTTCCTGCTCTCCAGTTATGGCAAGCAGTCCTCCAGCTGAATGAAGAAATGTGGGTGCCTGCCTCAAATATTGGGGCTCAGTGTTGAGGTGCCTGGCTGGCATATCTGTAACATGGCTGGGATCAACTTAGATGGGCCAGAGGTCCATGCAGATCTTAAACATTTGCTCAGCAAATTACATTTAGGAAAAATGGTACCTTAAAGGCCACAGAACTAAACTGCAAAGCAACATCTCCTGCTCATTTTTCTTCTCTTTGTCATTCTGTCATCTTTAGATTTTAAAACTGGCTGACATGGGCTTCTATTGCTTGTCTTGCTGGACTTTCTGAGTTTTGAGTCGAGTTGTCAGTCTCAGCCTCCATCAGAGACATTTTAAGGTCTTATTTTAACTGCAAATTTCATCTCTACTTTCTTCAATTCTAGTTCACAAAAGCATATGATGGCAATTTTTTCAGAACAATTGATTTCTGATTGCATGAAAAGTGAAAATCAATCATTTACCCCAACTAACCCCCTAAATCAAATTGGGTTTCCTAATATAGTAGTCCTTCTCAGATCATGGTTTGCATATTGTCTGCTTTAAACAGTGCTTCTTGAATGGTCCTTATTTTAAAATAATCTACATTCTACTTGCAGTTTTTTAACGTGAAGCCTTTTTTTGCTGAAAATAGAGAGGGTAATGATTTTTTTTTTTTTGTGTTAAATTTAAAGCGTGCAGCCTGAGATTTGTGCTAGCAAGAATACCATCATTAATATTATCACTTTACAAAGAATGCTTCCCTTTTGGAAACTTTATTTTGTTTACTAAATGACCCAGTTTATTAAATGAAACTTTGTTTTTCCTTTTCACAAAATGCATGCCTTTCACTGTAAGTTTTGTAAGATTTGCTTAGGTTCCTGTGCTTCAGAAAATGTTATACAATTCCTGAGATCAGCATACAGTGACCTGAAATATTCTGTGTCACGTATATACTGTGTCACATCCTCACTGCAACATTTGCTACTTGCACAGCACATTCTGTGCAATGTAAGCATAAGCCTATGCACTCAAACAAACACAAGGGGTCATACCAGATGTCCTGGACCTTCCAGCAATTTATATTTTTAATATCATATTCTTAGTCAGTGCTTAATCATGAGTACATAGATCTTAGATGACCTTGAATTATTCCATTAAAAAATAATCCATAGTTTATTAGAGTGTGTCCACCTCAATGACATAGAAAGCAAACAAGTTAATTGTTGGCTCAGGGTTTTGTGTGTAGCTAACAGTATCTTTGTTCATGGTTAATTCCATAGTTCTTTTTATGTATTTAATGGTTTGGGGTTTTTTCTCATTTGCATAAGTTCTCCATGCAGCTGGAGAGTGAAGGCAGTTACTATTTCTGCAGGTAGAGAGGGCACCTAAAATAGCAGAGAGCACAGGAAGAATACCTGAGGCCACATACCTTCCCTTTGGCCTGGCTTCCTATGGAAATGTGGCTCAGGCAGTCATGTGTGTCGAGGTTCTTGTAGTTCCTTTGAACTCTGATTTTGACAGGGGTTAAGAACTTTTAAATCCCTACAAATATCCTGAAAGTAAACATCTGTGTAGAGGGAGAGCTACCCTGTAAGTGTTTGGACAGAGAGAAAGGGAAAAGTATGAGCTCACATGCTGTTAGGCACCAGAGGATCTGCCTAACAGTGGGACAGGGCCCTTAATAAATATCCCAGCTGTGAGAAAATGTTGCACTTTACTCCATCATTGCTAAAATAGATATGCAGAAAAAACCCAGTTGTCCTCTCCTTTGCTCATGAATTAGCATCTGTTGTAACTATAACCGCAGTTGTGATAGCTTTAGTTTCACCTTACATATAGAAGCTTTCTTCTGATAAACTGCAAGCTTCATTTTTTATTAATACTTATTTTATGCATTTCTCAGTTTGGGAGCAGAAAATACATATTCATTGAGACTGCTATAAGAGGGAAAATAGCTTATTTTATCTTTCAAAGATAAAATCCCCTCAGTCAATCAAATGATTGCAAATGCATGCTTTTTTGTTTATTTTTTAATCCCATAACATCCAATTAATTTAGTTTAATATCTTTCATCTAATCACACAATGTATCTTCCTCATGGGTGGAACGTAATTTGTGCTTTACCAAAACATGAAAATTAGTGGCCAGTCATTTTATTCTGCCCTTTTTTGTCCTAAAGCATATCTGGGGCTGTTGGTCAGCAACTACATTCCTTCCAGTTGAGATACCAGTCAAGCAGGTCAGTCACAAGAGGCTTGTTCTGTAGATTGTGCCTTACTTTCATAGTTTTTGATTTATAGCTTCTTTCATAGCTTCATTTTGCTTATTAAATATTTATAGTTAAGAGAACAGACTTTTTAAAAGAAATTGCTTGCTGTGATTTCACATAATGGTTTCATGCTTTAAGAGAATTAATCCATGAGATATCTTAGATTTGGGGAAGATTGTCTCCTCAGGGTAAAGCTCAACTCTTGTGAATTGCATTTGATAACATCAGGGACTTAGAAGTCCTGATATAACTTCTGCTTCAGAAGCTTTCTGACATGGAACAAGCAGACCTTGTTTTGTCAGACAGAATAAGTGATTAAAGGTTTTTTATTTTTACAGAGAGTAAATTCCCATAAATTTCTTGCATCAAGTTATGATATGATGATATCCTCTGAAGATGTGACATTTTCCTGAATCTATAGTACACATGTAGGAATAAAAGTTAAGAAATCTACAATGCTAAGCTTGTAAAAATTCATTCAGAATAGGTGGGTTCTCTAGATACTGTGACACAATAATTGTCCTCATTTTTCTTACCTTGAAATGCATCTATTGCAGTTGCATTTTTATAGTTGCAAACAAACCCAGATGGAGCATCAGCCTGACCCACTGCAACAGATCCTTTATTCTCTTGGAAATGTAGCAATTTGAAGGTCCAGTCTCAGATTACAATCCAGGAGAGCAGTAAGGCAACACTTAATTGTCCCATTTAAACAATAACTTATTTGGGCATTTATATCTAAGTATGTGTTAAAGACCTAAGTATGTCCTGAGCTGGAGGAGGACCTTTTGATAGTAGATGGAACTTAGTGTTAGTAAGCTCAGCTTCAAATAGTTGTATCAGCAGCACATACTAATTCTGTTTTATTGGCACTTGGCTGCCTTCTAGCTTCTTTGTTGCTTAGCAAAACAATTATAATATTTCATGCATTGCTGCATCAAACAGTGTTTTACAGATGAACAGAGAGTTATGTTTTGTCATCTCTGCATTAATAGCACCATTATAATTGTTTTTATTATTATTGCCCATTGTATTATTTTGCAAATGAGATATTAAAGGCCCAAGCAGATTAGGTTTGAGGTTCATCCATCCTAATTAGATATCTCAAAGTTAGACTGCCTCAGTCTGCAGTATTCACCATAGGCTTCATTTCTAATCAGCAAAGAGGAGCAGGCAGCTCTTGAAAATAACTCAGGTCTTCCTAGAAGAGAGGTTTTGCAGGTGTCTCCTTTTCTCTGCTGACCATGAAGAGATTGTAGAGCCACTTATTCAAATTCAGGTAGTCAGTTTTTTAGGGAAACGTTTTTGCTGAGTTCATTGTGGTTACAAAAGTGTCAGTGGGAAATGTGAAAACTGAATTCAAGTTTGGCTTTCTTCTGGTCTATGCTTTGGTCCCCTGCTGGTTCCTCGTTTCAGGATATTTCATTTCAGGACTCTGACTTGGTAACTTTTTGCTAATTCAGATTGGACATGAATGTCCAAAGCCACAAAAGACCACAAAGTGTTATGATGTGTCAGTGAGTGGCACTTTTCTGTTGGCAGCTTTAGAGATACCTGAACATACATAATGTTGGAGAATCTTTGGCTGTTTGGTGCACATCTGCTCCAGATGACTACAGTTAGATTAATCAGTATCAAATATTTGTGAATTTTGTAATCCTTACTAAAATCTTGATTCTGCAAACTAGTATGAGATGAAGCTTGGTGCTCTGGTGCTTTGTTTTGCCCTTGTTTCTCTTTGTTAAACTTAATTTTTCTGGTATATAGAACCAGGAAGCAATCTTCTACTGCCTCACTCATCCCCAGGGAAGGAGATGGTGGAGTTGCCAAAATGGGTTTTCCTCTGTGGCAAAGTGATGGTGAAAAGCTGAATTTGGCATTAGGGGTTTCTCCTACTGGACTGGGACACAACCACTGTCCCCCAAAGCCCCTCTATATCACAACTTGCAATGTTTAAAAGTTGATTCTCATAGTTTGAGTCATATTTACAGCTAGTCACTTATGCCTTAGTATGGAGTCCCATCATGACATCCAAAGTCTTGGATGTAGCTCCTGACTCTTGGCTCTTCTCCGGGCATGTTTTTTATTTCAGCACTTTTTCATTGGTCCAGGAAAAGCTGAAAATGGGGAAATCAGTGGAGGTCACCTCTTTTGTCTCCTATTCTTCTTCTCTCTCCTGTTTCCAGGATCACAGGGAAATGCTCCCTTTAGATGTAATATGATGTTAAAAGCAAAGGAGATCTGTGCATTTTCATGGAATCACAAAATCATCAAGGTTGGAAGACACCTTGAAGATCATCTAGTCCAACCATCAACGCAGCATAATCACCCCTAAAACATATTCCCAAGTGCCACGTCAAATGCTTCTCGAACACTCGCAGAGATGGTGACTCCATCAGCCTTCTGAATAACTTATTCCAATGCCCAGCTACTCTTTCAGTGTAACATTTTTTCCAATATCTAATCTGAACCTCCCCTGGCACAATTTAAGATCATTTCCTCTCATCCTTTCACTTGAGACATGTCAGAAATGACTGACCCCACCTCACTACATCCTCCTTTCAGGTAGTTATGAATTTTGCTCAGATCCTCCTGAGATGTGGGACAAGTGAAGGGAAATGTCACCTGGCAGCTAACCTGTGCAGGGACAAGGGCAGCACTGCAGCAGTTACAGATGTGTGAGGCAAGAAAAGTCCAGCATCCTCATCACAACCCCCTCCAAGCACTGCTGCCCTTCCCCCAAACTACATCACAGGTGACGTTTGTGTTTATGGTGTCGCCACACACGCTGTTGTTCTAGTCTGAGGCTTTGATGATTGTGCAGCACAGGAAAGAACCATGTAGCTTTTTGACAGTATTGATTTCCAAAAACAAAAGCCAGTCACTGACCCATGGCAACATGCTTTTTCCTTCACTGCAGTGTGCTGCAGTGGGCCATGGTCTCAGTTCTTGCCAGGACCATTCCATGCTGGAATACAGAGAAGCTCTCAGTAAATGAGCAAAGCTGTGACTGTGTCATGGTTGAACCCTAGTCAGGAACGAAGCCCCATGCAGCTGCTCACTCACTCCCACCAGCAGGACGGGGGAGAGAAACAGAAGGGTAGAAGTGAGAAAACTCATGGGTTGACATAAAGACAGTTCAATAGGGAAAGAAAAAAACAGACATTTAAGCAAAGGAAAAAACCCCAAGGAATTAATTCACTGCTTTCACATGGGCCAGCAGGTGTTCAGCCATCCCCAGGAGAGCAGGGCCCCATCACATGTTATGGTGACTTGGGAAGTTAATCTCTCCAATCTCCCCCTCTTCTCCCTCTTCTTCTTTTGGAGGCTTTCTATTCTGAACATGATGTCATGTGGTCTTGCATATCCCCTTGGTCCATCAGGGTCACCTGTCCTGGCTGTGTCCCCTCACAGCTCCTTGTGCACCCCCAGCCCACTCAGGGGCAGGGCAATGCAAGCAGAAAAAGCCTCAATGCTGTGCAAGCACTGCTCAGCAACAACTGAAGCATCCCTGTGTTACCAATACCATTTCCTGCACAAATCCGAAACACAGCCGAGGAAAATTAACTTTACCCCAGCCAGAACCAGCGCAGTCAGGCTGATTATTTCCTGGATCGCTGGATCAGAAAGATTGAACAGATTAATATGTTTTGGCTTATTTCCAGAGAAATTATTTTCTTTTAACCCTATTGTTCATATCTGGCAGCTGATATCAATTCAATGAATGACTCCTGTTCTCTTTGCAAAAATATGAATTCACAGTGTACCTTGTAACTAAACAACCATTTTCAACATATTTGTAGAACACGCACTCCATCAAATGCTGAATTCAATGTCACTGGAAACAGTTCATCCTCCAGCATTTTTGCAACATTTATTATTTTCTTATTCCATTATCTAGGGTAAGCAGATGGAATTTTCATCTAAATATTTTCCCAACGATATGAATAATTAATTTGACAAAATTACAAACTCACAGGCAGAAGCAAGTAGCAAAGCCAGAATTTGAGTAGCCAGCAGGAAAACAAGTAGCCCTTTGTTTGTTCCTGCCCCTCAGGTAGGCTAGGATGTCAGTCCTTGCCCTGTGCTTGGCGTGGGAAGCGGCGATCCCGAGGGATGCGCGGCGGGCTCGGCTCGGGCTGCGCTGTCCGGAGCGGCGCTGCCCTCCCGCGGCCGCGGCCGCCAATCGCCACCGGGGCTCCCCGGCACTCACTGTGCCTGCGAGAGGGAAAATCGATGGGAAAAGTACTCAAAAGGAATACCAGGCTGAGCCATTCAACTGCCTCTACAATTTATGGTTTTTTCTATGAGGCTTGCAATAAAACTCCTGGAGTTAATTCTTGATGAGCATCAATGTGTGAGAGTCAAAATGGAACTTGGGATCTCAAGAAATACATATCTGCAACTGAGCTCTGTGTATCCAGATGATTTGTGTGGTTTTGCTTATGCAAAGATCTGTTTTTCTTCTCCCTGACTGAAGTCTGTATGTAACAGGGCTCAGTGAAAAGCAAATTACTCCTCCCATACACTCAAGCACCCCTCCACAACACACATATGCCTTACACCAAGAGAGCTGAAGAAGAGAAAGGATAGAAGAAAGTCAGGGGAGACCACCCACCCTCTCTCTATCCAAAGCCTTTCCTGGTCATTAAGGCTTGGGCTTTATGTTGGACTTGTTCCAACTGTCTGGGATCCAAGCATCTTTCTCAGAGAAGAAAGAGTGCATGGGGATCAAAATATAAGTAGAGGCTGACTGTGTAAATCAAATACTTCTTGGCAGAGAACTTAGGAAATGCCTAGATGCCATTTCGCTGCTCCTTTGGGATATTCCTCAGTGATTAGTTTTCCAAAGGGGGCTTTTCATTTTTTGAGGAACCAGCACCAGCATGTGCTCCACGCTGATGTATTTGTGCTGACTTTGGTGTCAGCTGAAGGGTGGGAAGTAGGAAGGTGGGGAGGCAGCAGGGCCAGGGGAGGGTGATCTCTGGGGCTGGGCAGCAGTGGGCAGGGTGGCAGGCAGAGCAGCACTGTGCTCCTCATGCAGCCGAGCTGCCTGGAGGGGCTTCTGCAGGTGCCAGCCTGCCCCCATGTTCAGCATATCCTGTTGAACACAATTGCCTGCGTTTGCCTCTTCATCAGAGCCGTGCCAATTGTACACTGAAACAGCAAGGTGTTCAGAAATGCAAAAATGTGGGTACAGAGCAACAAAGGGAGGGACTAAAGTCCTCTGGCACTGCTGTGGTGAGTGCTGAAAGATTCAATTGGCACAAGGAAAAACTGGACAAGCCCATAGAACTGAAAGCCCTCTGTGGCCCTGCACACAGAAAAAACTTTTGAGGCTGGAAAAGACGTGGGGGGAGAGAAGGTTCACTGTCTTTTGCTTTGTTTCTGTGTTCTTTCTTTTTTCTCAGTCTCTGCTGCTGATCACCAGTGAAGACAGAAATCTGGGTTAACTGGGTGTGCTGTCTGCCAATAGGGCTCATGTTTTGTTCTCGAGTGACCTCCCCAAAGCCAGGGCTTGATGTTCTAAAGAGATTCTATTATTTGTTGTTGCTCTGCACCCATTCTGCAGGGGGGAAAAAGAAGCACAACCAGTTTCAGCCTCGTTTTGCTGAGGGCTGTACAAACTCAAGAGCTCTCACAGTTCAGCTTTGTTTCTTACTGAGGTGTTTGCTACCTTTGAGTGCTCCTATTTAAAACTATGACATAGATACACCTACACAGTTTTCAAAGAATTGTTGTTGTCACAGTTGTTGCTAGATATCAGATATCTCTGTAATTGTGACTCTTTTCTGTCTCTGTTTCATGCTGTGCCTCTAAATTGTTCAGAGGCAACCTGAATTATTTCCAAGCCCTGCTAGGGAGGCCCCATTCTAGGTACATAAAAGAGCTTACATAGACTGTTGTATTTGCAAAACCACTTGAAGTGCAGGCAGTCTATATGTTTACATAAAGGGAAGCAATAAAGAAAGACAGCTTTCATCTTGAAGGTTAGCAGTTGTCAGATGTTGAGTTTGTATTAAATATAGTCTGGTAGTACTTATTAATGTAATTGATAGGTGACACACTGACTATCTGCTCTGGGTGGTGGGAAGGACAGTGACTGTGGAGCAGGGAGCCTCTGCTTGTGCTTGGCTGAGCCATGGCTATGTTGGACCCTGCAGTAACCAGCTTGTGGCTGTAACCCTTGCCAGGTGACAAGGGTCCTTTTGGGGTGATCTACCCTGTGCAGCTCAGAAACCCCATGTGCTGTGGGTGCCCACCTAAGGCCATCCTGGCTGCAGGCAGCTGGGATATTGGCTGGCTCCACTGCAAACCCAGTGGTGATTTCCCAATACCAAGGGACCCAGCTGGTCTCCATTCACTTGGAACTTTGGAAAGGCCCAGGAAGGAGAACCTGTCAACAGATCTTCCTCATCCCTTGTTGGACTTTCTTCTGCTTCTGGGGAGAAAATGGAAAACACAACCCTGTACGAGTTCCTTGTATGCAAATGTGTGTGTGTTTGTGTGTAATGTGGGATGCTGGGTGGTCCCAGTTTTGTAAAGGGAGCCCAGGCCTTGAGGCTCAAGTAATCCCCCTGAGAGACTTGTATTTACCTTCTGAAGGACAGTCAGCCCTTCAGAAGTGATTGTTCCATCACATAAAGAGTCTTACAACAACTTTGACAGATACAATGGAGGTTGACTTTGGGTCATAATCATATTGAAGGCAATCATAAGGCTTTAAATTAATAAGACTTGTATTAAGCATAGCCTGAAAGCACTCTCACTTCACTAATCCACTCAGAGTCATAGCTTTTGAAGGAATCATGTAGCATTTAAGTTAATAACGTATTTCTTAAAAACAGTTCTTTTATAGCAAATGTATGACAGCTGAACTTATTGTCCAGCCTTCTAATTTAGGACTGTATTCTTGCTTAAATTGGAGTGACTGTATAGCATTAGAGAGGCTTCCCACAGCTTACCAGTTGGAAAGCCCAGATCCATGCTTCCTTTCCAGTATCAGTGCAGTCATTTTGACAGATAAAAGAAAGGGCTTTTCCTCCTTGCCTTGGGTCCCAAAAGCCATCCTTGTTGTTCCAGGTAATGCTTAACTTTTAAATGTGGTTCACAGTGACTCAAATGTTTGGTGTTTCTCTCTCAATTTAGGGTTTTTTATAATTTTCCAAGTAAACAAAATCTATGTACATCAGTGCGATTAGTCCTGTAATTCTCCATCTCTCGTGCATTTTGAACTGCTCTGAGGGAAGGAGCCACTCCAGATTCTACAGATTTCATAGAATTAGAAACTTGCTACAGACCAAAGGTCCAAATTAGTGCTTTCCATTAAGAAAGTTCCTATCTTGTGGTCTCAGTGGTGCAGAGCCTTTCTGCCCTTCTGGAATAAAACCTGCCACGACACCAGAGACTGAATAGCAGTTAGAGGCCTTGGCAGGGCAGTGAGGTTTCTCTGTGTCATTTATGAGGCCTTTTCAGGAGGAAAACACTGAAACTGCAGACACAAGGAGGATCCACAGGCAGGGGCTCATATGTTGTAGCTGATGGGGAGCTGGGAGTGCTGGTGTGGGAATAACTGGCACTTGGGTGGGCTGCCATCATCAGTGCAGTGCAGGAGATGTATAAAACACAAAAATTCAAAGGAGACCAGATTACATTAGTCCCCCTATTCACAGAGCAGATTGTTGAGACAAAAAGTAGATGGGCAGAAGCTGGTGATGACACTGGCATGCATTGTTAAGTAGGAATGGGCTTCCAGATTGCCTAAAGCTCAGTTTTTTGATTTGTTGCAACTCCCTGCACTCTGCTAACAAGCACAAGAATGTGAAATACTGTTAAGGAACAACCAGCACCACCCCAAGTTTATCCAATTTAGAGATTTTTCAGCAAAATATGTTGCATTTCCAAACTCACAGGAGCCCTTATTTAAACTTCTTTTTTTCCCTAAATTTTAGAGAATACAAAGAGGATAAGAACCCTCTCTGGCGTGCAGCAGTTAAAATTTCATTATGGATTTGAACAAAATCACAGCTCTTCCAGAGAAACCAGAGATATCTGGTGTGTTGATTAATCTCAAAAAGTCCTTATTGTTTTTCAGGCTTTCCATTGTCTTTTCATTGTATAAACAAGAAAACAAAACCAAAAGAAACTCCAAAGGAAGTTCATTAAACTGTGTCATGTAAAACCAGAAGAAAAATTTGTTACTACTCATAAAAGATGAAGCTGTTTGCTTTTTTCCCAGCTACTGAGAAGCCACTGACTATTTTTGAGGCTGGGATTCTGGTGGAGTGGATCTTAATTTCTGATAATGGCTATCCTTGACTAGGAGACGTATGGTCTGTAATATAAAATATTATCTTCATGTGTGTCTTGTGGAGCTAGTAGTGTTTCTTACTCTCAGACAATAATTTTTGTCCACCAGGACCCCCAAACCTTTCTCCTCAGGCTGTTCTTGCCCTATTTTCTAATTTTGATATAGTAAAGAGTAATATCCTTTCTGCAAAGAGCCTCAGCTGTATCTTCCACTTCCTCCTTCATCTGTGAGACTTTAGAAATTTGGAAGGAGACAGATGGGCTTGGTGCATTGTCTTGTTTCCCAGATCCTAAGGAGTTTACAGATGTTATACATGCAGTTTTAACCAAAATTGGCCTTTCTGCAGGACAGTAAAACTCTTCTGTCTCCTCTAAGAGCCTCCTTATTTGTCTTCAGTATCAGTGCTCTAAAGCTCTACCACCACCCCATGTTTAAATGTCAGGGACTAGGACTCGGGTCTCCTGAGATATGTGTTCATGTTTAACTGAGAGAAGGAGGAGATTTTTGAGCATTCCTTAGAGAAAATGCCCCTTTAACCTCTATGTCATCACAGTAGTGTGGTGGGATATCATGGCTCATGCCATTTCAGAAAAACCCAGGACATTTCTTTAAAAGGAAGATCTTGGAGATGCTCTCAGGATACATATAAATGCTGAAGAAGAAGGTAAAAAAAAAAAATAGAAGCATAGTGTAATTATTTTATTATTCATATTAGTGTAATTCTTTTACACTAATACCAACTGAGATTTTTACATAACCACTTGCCTTCAGGATTCAGGAATATAAGAGAAGCATCAAGGGCCCTGTGAGGATCCTGTCAGATTCTGCTGTCGTGAAGGAGAAGGAAACTCTGCAGAATCAGAAAAACAACTCAAAGGAAGATCTACTACTTAGACTCTCCTGAGGCCTCTGCCATTTGTTAGCAGGTCTAAGAGCTATCCAACTCCTCCTGCAGAGTACAGGGCCTTGGAGATCTTTCCCTAAAACTGAAGTACTATGGAAATCACTTGAATTACAATCTTCCAGTAGACAACACTTTAGTTTAATATTCCTACACTTGAATTTTGCCCAAAATCATCTACTAAAGGCACTGGTTTTAGTAAACATGAGATAAGAAAAAAATTTAACAGTCACATAATTAAAAAAATTATGTTTCTTCTCCATGGATAATGCCATTTATAATAGAAGACTGTTTTGCTTGTGTTTCTCTCTCCTAGTGGTTTTGAATTGCAGTTTTATACCCAGGCTCCTCCTAACTGACAATATTTTTTAGAAAAAACACCTTAGTTTGATTGAACAGGTTAAGATGTTTTTTGAGGAAGACATTTCATCAGCAGAATTTCTGCAAATCAAACTTTTTTTGGGAGTCTTAAAATATACAATGTAGCCAGTGCATGTGTTAAAAATAAATCTTTACACTGAAAAATGTTTCCTAACTGTTGAAATTCTGGACTACACAAATAATTTTTTTCCAGATTTATATTTTGCTATAGATTGGTTTGGTTTTTTTCTCTATGACATCCAAAATAGCTACAAAACACAGATCTGGACAGGAGTCAGCCCAGAGCAACACTGTCCGTGTTGTGCATTACTTACACAGGAGTTTGTGAAAATTGACTGGAAACACAGCTTCACTTGTTTTTTCTTGAACAGCATGTTGTCCAAGAGGATGAACATGATGTGAGCACAGCAAATGGCTGCTCTGAACAGCTTAGAAAACTCCCTGAGTGTTTCCAAAGCACAGATCTGGTGCCAATCATCTCCTTTCTCCTCCAACCAAAGAACTGTTCAGCATTCATGGGAGGTTCTGCTCAGCTGCTTGCATCCTTCATACTCTGAAATGGAGACATCTGTGGGTTTGAAACTCCTTCAGGGCTGAGATGGTGATTAAGAATAAGCACAGTGAGTTAAATTTGAATGTGAAATGAAATAGGAGTTAAGTTCCTAAGCAGCTTTGAGGATCTGTGCCTGAGCTCATAAAATGCAATTAATTAGTGACTAACTGGGGACTCTCTAAGGCTCTTCCATCCTTGAGGTTTCAGTATGACATCTCCCCTCCTCAGCCCGTGTCACATGCTCTGAAGTCATCATTATGCCACGTAAGGAGTCAGACACATGTTCCAGCTCTTTGATCTGGTGGAATTCCGTGTAAACCACAGCACACACGTTGTGGTGGGTTTGGCAGGGAAGGAGCGGGACTGAATGCCACCTTCAGTTCTTAAGCACTGACAATTGTTAGAGCATGGCTTAACCTCTCCTAGTCTGCTGAGCTGTGCCAACCAGCACGGATTGCTAAAGCTGGTGGAAATTCATGATCGCTGTTGGAATGTCATTAACACTTTTCTAAGGATTATATATACCTTTAAGTGTCAAAATACTCCAAGCCAGTGTTCAAGCAAATTAAAAGCAGCAATTCTGGGGAAGAGGCATTTATTGATGACAAAATGCTATGAGGTCCAACAGATGTCATTCCTTATAATAAGGCATGTGGCTCTAATTTGGCACTTCTTGCCATCAGGAGGAACCCCTTGCAGAGCAGATGTCACTTCTAATTCTGTCTTTCATGGGTGCCTGTGCCCCTGAGGGTTTGGTATGCCAGCTCAGAAGCAGGCTCAGTGCCATGAAAGCAGATGGTCATGAGCACAAGTCATGCTACCAAACTGGTGCTTCTGGAAGTGTGGGTGCTGAGACCAAAGGACTACCCAGGAACATCAAAATCTTCCTGTGTGGGAAAATTCCCCCTAAGTAGGCTGATACATGCCATTCGTGCTTCAGTGGTAGTAAAAAATGGATGTTATCTGTATCTTCTTTCTGGTTCTTTTAAGATTTAGCCATCCATCCCCTGGTGATCCCAGGGGTCATTCTGGCAGCTGAGGGCATTGGACCATATATGTGTCTGTGGCAAAAATGCCATCAGTGCTTGGCGTTACTTTGAGAGCTCTACAGTGCCTGGGGATTTTGTGGTGTAGAGGCTACATGCTGGGCAGTGAGGGGGAGAAGTGGCCCCTGCACCTGTATCCATCCATCTCCTCTGTAAGACAGTGCATGTCTGTGTCAGACAAGACCTGAAGTAAATCTGTGCTCCTGATTTTCTTCACGTGTCTTTTTGCTTGGCATAGAGAGTAGTCTTTTGCCTAAAACATTCAGCCTAAGTCAAAATTTTGTTGCACCGAAGACAAACACCTCAATTGCCTTCACAGGGGTCAAATACTGTTTTGCTTACAAATTCAGCCTTCAATAACAATCAGTTTCAGTAAATTTACTGAACAAAGGGTCCCAGAAAACCTGCTGCTTGGATATAGCTACTTATTTACTCTCCCAAAATGAACCTTTAATTCTTAGAGGAGTTTAAATGTTTAACTGATACGTAATATGTTCTTAACTTGTGTCAGCAAGAAGAGCTTCCAAAACATTATGAGTACGTCCTTGCCTTCAAGTGTATGTCAGGTTTTAAGAACCAGCCCTTGCTACAGCTAATTGATAAGCTTCAGTAATTACAGAGTAAGATCAGATTACTCTGATCTGATCTGTTAGGAATTTTAATCCATATATCTAGGAGAAGTTTACAGCAGGTATGTTTTTCTCTTCTCAGTTAGAGAAGCAAACATTTCCCCAGTATGTAATTCTACTGTGTCAGCTCCTCCAAGTGCCACAAGAGACACTCCAGTGGAGTATTCCTGACGTGGGATGTGTCTTGTCACTGTGATCAGAGCCATACACTGGATGAGGAAGGTTTGCAGGGAAGATTTGGTCATCAATGACCTTTGATGGCTCAGCTCCAAGTAATGCCAGGAGATTCCTCTTTCAGATGGTAGATACACAGTGATGTCTGAGGGCCCTTTTAAAATGTCATGCAGCCCAGGTACCTTTGGCACTATTCCAAAAAAACTTCTCTCTTCTTAAAAATACTGCAATTGATCAGCAAAATACTATGCTGTCTTCACTCCATGTCCTATGGGGTTTTTTATCCAGTCAATGCAAAAACTCTCAGTTGGCCAAGTAGGTGTAGAATCCGCTATTGGCAGGCAAAGCTACCATGAACATACAGGCTTTATTACATAATAAAATGCTCATCTTTCCTGACAGAGATGTAACATCTCACCAGAACCCAAATAAAGTGGGTTATGTGACTCCAAAGTCAGGCATAGTCAGTGAGTTGTCTGCAATTCCCAGTAACATATACAGAGATTTTACTTTGTGGTGAAATTTTCACCTTGCCCAAGGAGGCTTGTAACATTTCAGGAGGGAGCAGCACATGGCTCTACTCAAGTAGGAAATTCACACAGCCAGATCCTAAAATAAAGTAATATATATTTTATTTGGTGATATGAAATGAATTAGTTAGCATTGACACAAGGAGGTTTATCAGCAGAAGGCTGTATTTCTGCTATCTATTATATTTGAAGGGCACTGAAGATGCGTTTGTGTCCCAAAAATTAATCTAGATTTCAAAAACTCAGTGTCATCAAAACCAGGAAATCATGTAAAGGAAGGAGCTTCAATTCCACTTGGCAGAGGCAAAACATCTCTACTTTTCTTAAACCCACTTTGATGTGAATGAGACTAAGTTGAATGACCTCCTTTGCCAGTGGCATGGAGCACACATGGCCCAGCTCAGTGGATGCTCCTTGGCTGCAGCTCCAGCTGTGCTGGTGAGAAAGGGAAAGCCTGGAAGCCAGGCTAAGCCCAGTCTCCTGATCCCTCACCCTGTTCTTCACACTGTGGCCATGGTTTTGTCTGCTCTAACCTTCTCAGGAAAAGCTACTGTGATCAGCCTGGGTGGTGTGAGGATGAGGCAGCCTACAATGCTTGTCCAGCTTTTGTTTAGCAGTGTAAATACAGTCTGATGGACCAAGCCTCAAATAAAGGACATGTGTGCAAGGGCATCCTGCTGGAAGTAGGGTTACCAGGGCTGCCCTGGCAGCTCAGCTGACACCTGAGTTAGGAAAGCACAGCCTGAAGAGGTGATGCTTCCCTCTGCCCTGCCAAAACCACTACATTTATTTTGCTTGCCTGGATCAGTTACAAGTGCAGGATGCAGCCCTTGCAGAAGTAGTCAGGGCAGCTGGAGGTAGAGGAAGAGCCTGCCAGTGCAGCAGGCTCATCATCAATTAATCATTGGTACAAAGGGCACAGAAGTCCCTCCCTATCAATGAGAGGGCTGCCTCAGAGGAAATCATTGGCAGTGCAGAGACCTAAAGCTATCTAAAGCTGTGCTGACAAGAACTGCAAATTTGGTTCCTTATTTTGGTGGAAATTGTTAACCTGAATTCAAAATTCAAGTTTCGTCTTTGAATGTAAGCACTTCTGAAAAATCCGCTTTTATAAAGTCTTATGATCAGGCACAAAATAAGTATTTTACAGGGAATTATTGCTCAAACATCTTTGTCTGAGCAAGAAAAAAAAAGCAGTGGGAAGAAAGACTTTGAGCTTAGTAGGTTAGGCTTAAGCATTGTGTGGACATCAATTCTTAAACATCTTCTTTTCTGGATGGAAAATAAACCTGTCATGAGCTGGTGCCTGATCTCTTGTGTATTTGGCCTGAGGAAATACCAGGCACTGTCTCTCTGCAAAGGCAAAAAAGCCCCAATTAGCCAGCTAGTAATCTTATGTACTATCAAAACATCTTAATAACATGGTTAGCCCTCAGGGCTAACGATGACACCATACCTCTTGGTCCATAGCTTTGTTTCAGCTTGAGCTACAGAGCTGAATGTTCATTTGTGTCTCTTGAAAATGGCACTATGAAAATTCATATTGAACTATGCCATGCTGGACTTCAAAACAGCAACCCTTAAAGTAGTGAAATAAAAATCTCATTTGACAAGTTGCATATCTGGTAATCATTCTATAAAATTTGCTTACCACTTCACAAGTAACAATGAGGAATAAAGAATGGGCATTAACTGAAGGATGGGAAGATGTCCAAAGTTAGTGAAAAGTGTATCTTGCAGGTTTTGGTTTTAAGCATCACCTGATTATTTTCAGCAGTTTAGGTACTTTTCTTATCAGATCATTCCCCATGGCAGTGACTTTAAATTTCACATTATGCTGGTACTTTTGCTTGAAAACTGGGGCACAAAAGTGCAGCCTAGTAAAACCCAGAGGAATAATACATCCCCGTGTTTTGCAGGTGAAAAAAAGTCATTCCAGCCTCATTTATCATCACTTTTTTTCTGCTCACTTCTCTGTCTCTGCTGTTTCCTTGATGTGTGAATTTGGACTGAAATCCTTTTTTAAAGCTTCTTCAGTTCTGTGACTGGGAAGTGACTGGGATGACTGGTGCAACAACTAGGCACAACTTCATCGTCATTAACTTGGCATCAAGGAGTGTCCAAGGATCTTTATGCTAGAAAGGCCTTCCTGTAACCCTGGGTAAATGTTTGTCCTTCAGTGAACATGCACGATGCCAAGGTGTTCCCAGTGTCTTGAGTGTGATTACAGCTGTGGCAGGAGCCATCAGCTCCAAGCCTGCTGCCAGCACAGACAGTGCTTGACCTGCTGTGAAGAGCTGGAAACTCACTCCATGTCTCTGAGTAAGCTGCAGCCCACGGGACAGGGAGCTGCACTCGTGCTGTAACACTCCTCTGCAGTTTGTTTGTCAGCAACACACAGACCCGTGGGCATTGTCAAACAAGCTGCTTTTCTAGAGAGAATGCAAATTCTCCAGCAAAAGGACACTTTATTGCCCTTGACTTCAGACAGGGAAATCTGTAGCTGTGGGGCTCCAGAACACAGCCCTTCCTATCATTGTCTCCTCTCAGATCAAGACCTGACACACAACATGGCCTAATTAATTTCGCATCAAATGCAGAATTCTCCCCATTCATGTTCCTGCTAGTTTTACAGTTATGTGTATTATCATATGGTATTTCTATCCTTTTTAATAAAATTTGCAAATTATTTCACAAGAGGAACACCTACAGGAGGCAAAAACTCATAGTGACACACACAAAAGGGTCTTCCTTTTCTGAGGGTGAGGAGCCCCTGAAATGAGCTGCAGCCAGATGGTAAAAAGAGTGGTGACAGATACTGAGAAACAGTGGTTCAAAGACATCTAGGAACTAGTGGAATTTTGGTCATGGTGTTCTTCGAACATGCAGCCTACAATATGTTCCCAGCCCTAATTTCCCCATATCTATGGGCAAACAAGTGTAGGGGAAGAGTGGCTGCAGCTGGGACTTTCCAAAGTAACTGCAAGTCTTCAAAGGAATGTTCTTCTTTTCGATATTTTTTTTTTTCTCAGAAGCAGAAGAGTAGGATTCCTTGGGGCTCATAATGATGATAAAAGTGAGGCTGAAGGCCTTCAGCCCCAGCAGATTGTTAATAGCCTGTTAAACACTCTACTGCAGAGTCAGCAGTGCTGCTCCTCATAGAGCACAGAATCTGCAAAAATGCAGGGCCTTTTATGTAGCAGCCCCCAAACGACTCACCAGGTGCTTAAAGGCAGGCAGAGCCTCTCCTGGTTTGGACAGGATGCCAAAGTAGAGGAGTAGGAGGGCAGAGATACAATACAGCAAAGGATGTGGTCACCTGGAAACTGTTCACCCACTGCACATCTGATGTTTTTGTACAGGCTTTTACTGGAAAATAAGATGTTGTATCATGGAAAGGCAGATGCTACTGATTCACCTGCTGCAGATAATAGTGGGAGGCATTATTTCATGAGGTACTAACAGATGGACCATCTGATGAATAATCTTTCTGATTTTCCTATAAGTTGATTCCTTGAAGTAAATAAAAAACTTTATCTTTCTCCTAGATCATGAGAAATATGTATTCTCCTAGGTCCTTAATTTAATTTCTTCTTTGAATCCTGTTTGAGCTCTGGAACCTATGTGCAGCAAGGTGAAACTCACCTACCTCTGCTCCTGGGGAACCAAAGGCTGCCTTAGTGATATCCATGGAAGCGGCAAACATTTGCTTTTTGGGGCATATTATACACACATGTGTTGTATCCCACTGTCTCTTTCCAGTCTCCATCTATGAGTGAAGAGCAAAGTGAGAGACAATGTCTCTTAAGAGAAACATTGACCTTATCTCAGCAAATCCTGGGTGTCCTGATATTGCTGTAGTGCCTTAGCTGGCTGCCAGGCACCCACCTTGTCACTGTCTCGCTGTCTCACCTCCTGTGCAGGACAGGAAAGAAAATAAGGTGAATAAGACCACAGGTAAACACATGGAGATGACTTACCAATTGCTGTCACAGACAAAAATAATTGACTTGGAAAAGATTATTTAATATGTTAACAATTAAAATAGAGTTGAAAGGTGTGAAACAAAGACAAAGCAAAAAACTAAAATAGCTTTCCCCACCGCTTCTTTACGTTCTCAGCATCACCTTTCTCTTCCCAATTCCTCTACCTCCTCCATCCCATATTCCCACTGAGCAGGACAGTGGGAGGAGAATGGGGGTTGCAGTCAGTCCCTTTCAGTTCCTCTCTGCCATTTCTTCCATCTCACACTTCTTCCTGCTCCTGCATGGGTCTTTACCCAGGGCTGCTGTCCCTCAGGATAAACCTACTGTGGCATGGTTCTCATGTGCAGGCCCACAGCTTCTTCCAGGGCCTTGCTCCTGTGAGGGCTCTCCATGGATGCAGCTTCCTTTGGGCCATGTCCACCTGTGCCAGTGTGGAGTGTGAATATCTGCTCCATCAGGGTCCTCCCTACAAGCTGCAGGGAAATTCCTTCTGGAATTCCCCATGGTCTTCCCCAGGCTCCGTAGGGAATACCTGCTCCCTCTCAGCCTCACACTTCTTCCCTCACTCCTCAGTGAATGAATGTTGAAATTGAGAATAAAGGGTTCCCATTAAAGAACACTTGAACTCTATTTCTCTGCAAATAATGAGAATAATTTACTCTTCAAGGTTAGTGCTTCTGCAATGGAAACTTATAAAAAATAGCTGAAGAAAGAAAAAAGATTTCTACAAGTTACGTTACCCAAGCTGACAGGGTAAGCATATATATGAGACCACTTCAGGAACAGCTTCAGGGATGAGGTGCAGACAGCCTGAGGTGGACACACACATGCTGCAGCATCCCCCTGGCACCTGGCAGAAGAGATGCCCTCATGCACAGCTGCAGAAGGGATGGGGCTAGGTTGGGCCAGATTTTGTGCTGTTGTGACTTTATGGAAGTCAGCAATGTTTCGTCACAGTAAATTCAGCACATAAACTTAAATGTTTGTTACACAGGTGAAAAATGCATGCAGTTTGGCTATTCAACACCCACCTGATGTGCTGAGGGATTGTTTGTTATGTGCAGAGATGTGTAAAGGTGACAAATGCTTCAGGTCTTTTTCTTCCTGTGTGGAGTACACTACACTGTTTTGAGTTTTCAGTGGGGCTTGGGAAAGGTCACATATGCTTGTAGAAGTCCATTTATAATGCAGATACACACTTTAAATTAAGAGGTGTATGCAAGCAGCCTCAAAGACACAGCAATACTTAAAGCTGTTTTTTCAGAGCCAAAAGGGATATTCTGCCTTTATCAGAAAGAGGGTTTTCTTTTCCAACCTGCTTTTTATTCCTCTAGTAGATTTTCAGTAATAAAGGCAAAAATGAAATCTCTTCTTTACTTGCACATTTTCAAGAAGCCTACATCTTAAAAATATTGGAGACTTAGATGTGCCAGTTATTAAGATAATGCTATCATTTTCCTGCAGGCAGTACCTAACCAATATTATATTGCATCTGTGTAAAACAATTGAAATAAAAATTATAGGCTTTTTCTGACATCTTTTGCATTTCTTGCACCATCTCCACTAGTTTTTTCAAACAAAATGTTCATTCTTCTGCAAATGTTTAAGTCCAGATCTGCTGTAATCTTTTGCTCCTCTTAGGCCTTGTAGACAGATAGGTAAAACAACACTCCAACTCTGCCTTTCTCAAATGTTAAGAAAATATTTTTTTCCTTATGTCTACAAGGAATCTAGGATGTCATTATTCTGTAGATGGCAAATGCAGGAGGACACCAAACCCATTTAAAGTTTTGAAAGAGGTCAATTTAAGGTGGAAAACTTGGCAAGCTAATATTTGTTATGAGAATATGACTGAAGTGGATGTGAGAGTTAAGGCCGAATTTTTTCCTTGTTCTTTATCTTATTATTCAAATGTCTGAGTGTGATCTGAGGGATTCTTTGTGGGAAATCTCCACCTGAAAACTTTGTACCACTGAGCCCTGCTATTCCCCTCTATTTCGAACATCAGCAGCTTCCAAGTGACAGGATGAGTTTTTGGTGTGGCTCCTCCAGCAGCTACAAAACCATAAACTCATCCACCCGTATATTTAGGAATTCCACGGTTTCTTTATGAGTGTTGTAGCCACATACCTTCACAGAGGCAGACAAACAGGTCTTAATTTCCTGTTGGAACCAGACTGTAACAGCTGCCAAGACTTAGCATTTAAGTAAGTTGTTGGGAACTCTTTACTTCTGCCTGAGGGTTTATAGTGGAGAAAGTCCATGTCACTTAGCCCAAGCTGCAGGGAGAACGTGTCGCTGTGGATTATAATTGCTGATAGAAGTTTGGTCTGTATGCCACAGTTCACATACATTTTTTATGGACTTATAATTAGTGCAATTCCGGTCTCCTGCAGGTTCCAGCTTTGGAAATGAAGAGCAGACCACCCCTAGGGCACCTGCACCTTCTAAGGATGCTCCCAAGGGGAGCAGCAAAGGCACAGCACAGGTATCGAGCAGCACAGCGACACCACGCAGGAGCTTACTGCCAGCGCCAAAAACAGCCACAGCACCCGCTGGTAAGTGCTCCAAGCTTCAAACACCACCTGCCTTAGGCCAAGAAATGCAGAAACCTTGCTGTGATGCTGTTTTACTGCTTGCTTTTCATTAATTTTCATGCCATCCTAGAGCCCATTGCTGGTGTGCTGATTTGGACTCCATTTACCGTAGACCCTTTTGAATGCAGTCAACAGCACAGCTATAATCTCATTTTCTGAGTTATGTGAAGAATTGAAGGCATTTACTGTCCCTAACTACCCATGCCAGAGATTTAGTGTATATATTGTTGGTTCTCAACAAACAGCTTTTTGAAAACATTGTGTTGCTTTAGAGACCAAAGCATTCCATCAAGCGGATAATTCATTGCTAGGTATGTTTGCAGTGATGAGGATATTGGCCTCTAGGTTTAAATAATCTTTTGGTTTTTTTACTCAGAGAGGCAGAAGGAGGCAAGCAATCAAAGCAAAAAACTCTTAGTGTTGTTTCCAGGTTGTTTCCGTGCCTAAACTCTCCTTCTGTTCAATTCAGTTATGTCTCAAATGACCAGTTCCATCAAGTTCAGATTAGATCTGACAGTTTAGATTCCAAAAGAAATAATTTTATCCAGGCTGGTTCTTACTCAACAGCGTTTCATCTCTATGTAAGTTCCATTGGGTTTGATAACACATTGCAAATGGAGCTGGGAAGGAAAAGTCAGTGCAAAATATGACACAAAGACTTTATGCATTGCTAGTTCTTGTCCCCTGGTTTCAAGTCAGATTAACATGATGTAGTGGTTTGAACTTGGCTGATCACCAGGTCCCCACCAAACCAACCAGATGGAGGGAGAGAAATATAATAAAAGACCCATGGGTCAAGGTAAGGATGAAAGGATAACTCAGCAATTACCATGTCATAAACTTGCCTGATTTATTCTGGAAGGAAGCTAAACATGGAAGTAGGGTTACCTGCCTGTGTTATGCAGACAGTCAGACACAGTTGGTGAACAGGAGTAGCTGACAAGTTTAGGAAGCTGTTATTATACACAACAGACAGAAGCAAAAGAAAGTATGATAGTCCAGTGTTCTGGTTTAATTTTTTATGAGCCAAGTTAGCAGCAATTAATGATTTTAAATTTTATTTTTTTTAATTAAAAGAGTGTCATGCTCCCTCAAAATGCTAAGTATCTGATAGGAGCAAAGGTTGAAATAAATCAAAGAAATTATGAAGGCAAGGTCTTTTTTGGCAGTTCTAATCTTGCCACTCTTGCAATAGCATATGAACACTGGGTATAGATCCTAATGTGATAGAGATACCTACAGAATGTAAATTTTTCTGTTTAGGTATCCTTTGGACAGTGATTTCTATAGGCTTGATGTTGCATATATATATGCATCAAATGCAATATATTTAGCATCTGACCAACCTCCTGTGCAAGACATTAGTAAACTGAAGTGCTTAGAACACTCCACAGTTACAGCTGAGGAGCACAGGCACTACGTGTATTGCACACAGCATACTTTATGAGAGGAAGGAGAAAAGTATTTCACAAGGAGGATGGCAGTAATTTAAATATAAATAATATTTCTGAAAGAGTGCAATATCAGGTAATGTAAAAATTGCCTTTGTATTTCAGAGATATACATAATTTTATCTATGTATGAATGGTAAATTAATTCACAAATGAAAACATCTACCTATATTAATGAATCAAAAATAGCCACCAAAAATCACATTAAAGATTTCATGTATTAGGTGTTTCTTGAGAAGACCACATGAACTGTAAATTTTCCCTTAAAAAAAACTAGACACAACAGCTCAAGAGTGATTGTATTCCTGATATTTCACTAAAAGTACTTGTGAAATAAATTGGACTGTAGGGAATAAAAAAACCAAAATTAATGAAAATGGACTCCTTTAGCTGTGGAGCAGATGATGCTGTGCTTCAGATGATCAAAAAAGAATTGTGGCATGGGACAATTGCAGTGGAAGGTCGTTGTCATGCAAATTGTTTTGCAGGCATGAACTGATGGCCTTTCAACTGCTCTGTGAAATGAGTGCACTTAATTGGGTTTTAGTGTATTGCACAGCCCTTTTTATATTTACATGTCTGTCAATTTATAGAACAGGGAAAAGAAAGCATAGACTTGACTAAAAAAAGAGAGGTCTTTTACTTTCACTTACATATATTAGCTACTTTGGGAAGTGCAGTCATAACCTAACTAATACTTACCATTTCTATATTGCTTCATATTTTGTTTAATGATAGGTGAAAGCAGCTCTCCACCAGAAACTTTGCAACTATAATCTAGCTCTGAAATTCATATAAGCTTCCTCTTCCCACAGATGTTGATTAAAATATACAGTACTTGAAGCATACATATATGAATTTTCTGGTTTAAATTTCCCTTAAAATGGGAGATTATCTGCAGAAGGCAATGTTCAGATACTCAGTTCTGTCCACCAGGCTGGATCTGCCACCCAGCTGTCTATGAAATCAGAGAGCTGTGGGATTTTATTTTTTCTATGTCCTGTTATGGATTTTGAGGGGTGTGTGTTATAGGATTCCTGTTTCTACTTGGTTATTATTTAATGACTGTTGTCATGCTTAAGAAATACCCTAATTTGAGTGCAATGACAGTGGCAATAAAAAATTAATTTGAACAGGTTGTTCCTACTTGCCCCCCTAAATTAAAGACTATCAAAAGCACTGTTCAAAAAAATTCACCCAGTCAATTCCTGTGCTTCTACAAGTACCAGTAAATCATATATAACAGGACAGGCTGTTAAATGCAATCAGTCAAGATGAAAAATAGGAGGCCAGTGTTATCTCAGCTCTCACCAGCAATCTTATAGTGTAAAATGTGCTTTTTTTTGATCAGATTCTGCAAAATCCAGACAGCACAACGTCAGCAGGAGGGAGAGGGATGAGCTGAGGTCACCTGAGGGGGGAAGGGTGAGCACCAGCACTCTTGCAGGGATGAAGGGAGAAGAGTCTGCTGCTGCTTTGTTCCCCCTTGCAAACACTTTCCCCTCCAAGCTGAATAGCAGTGTGCAGTGCGTTACATCATATTGCTCCTGTACTGAACACTGGGATGTGCAGCACTTCCTTGCGGGTGGAAGTGGGAGTTCATCTGCAAGTTTTCCCACCTTTCTTCTGGGAACCTCTCTGAAACATGCCATAGCACAGCTGTGTGAGGAAGTGTCTTGGTTTGAAATTTCAACCTTAAACAGGAGGAGACAATAAAATGCCATAGGATCCATGCAAAATGGCAGAAAGAGGAGTAGTTGTTTTAACTTTTCAACTAATGTTGGATGTTCTGAATTACCCTGAGATTTTCTATTCAGTCCAAAGAATTATTTGTTTTACCAGGTGTATCTTTTCCTTTATTTTTTTAAACACCAGCTAAAGAGACTTTGTTATTTTAATACAAGGCAACTGTTTTCAGACAAGACAATTAAATAGTTGTTATCCTTTTTTCTTATCATATTGACTTCAAATTTGAAACAAACACAAAGGGAAAAGCACAAGCATTAGCAGTTTTTACTTCAAGAAGTACATGGTCTTTCTTCCACATCTCCTTCTTTATTCAGTCGTTCAGTGTCTCATAGATCACAGCTGAAGTAGAGAGTCTCTAGAGAGAATTAGACTGCTCTCATTCTACAGAAATCCATCATATTTCCAGCTTTGCTCATTTTGTCTCAAACAATGCATGCAGGGATGTGTCATTACTCACCAAGGACATGACTAGTTGTGGGTATCAGGGGGAAAGGCAGAAGGAAGCTCCGAGGGGCTCCCTGTGTCTGTGAGTGACTGAAGATATTTCCTTGGGTTTGTTTTTTTTTGGGTTTTTTTTTGTAAACTGCATTAGTTAACTTATAAAATACTCCTGAGAACAGTTGGAATCCTTCTGAATGCAGTTACTCCCATTGAATTGTTAATGATGTCTGCAGCATGTTAGGATTTGTTTTGGAAGAAATACTCAATGTACAATTTGTTAACTTGCGTTCAGTCTGAAGTATGAAAGCAAATTGAAGCCTATCCCAGTATAGTGGCTTTTGAAGACTCAGAAATGTACAGGCAAATACAAGTGCTGATTCTGCAGGGCTTGAGGAGATGTCTTGGATAAGGTGTCTTTTGCTCTGCTTCCTAGCATTCAGCACTGCTGGGGGAATGGAGAAGTGGCATAGTTTGTCTGCTATTTTTCTAAGTGATTTCTGGAATGTTTTGCCTCGTGTTTCTAATTATTTTGCATTTGCTCCTTTTGTTTCATTTGGAGCAGGCTGTGTGTAATAATTAGGAAATATAAATACCTTTACAGAACTGTGTGTTTAGAGGCCTTTTTCAAAAGAAAATGTTGTAAGCACACTAGCAGAGAAGACAAACAAATATTTATGCTCATTGTACTCTTATGGCCTGAAATATCCCTTTCTTTACACAAGTATAGCTTTTAAAAGAGGGGAAATGTTGAGAGATTTCTAACCTTAAATGGAATATAGATTCATATAAAAATTAGTACTTTGTAGCTTTGATTACTGGCTACCAGGAACCTCATTGCAGGAGCTCTGTCAGTGGTAGGAGGTGGCAGAGCCTTGGAAGGTGTTCCTGAAAGCCTGGAAGTCAGTGGTAGTTCCTGAGATACCAGGAGCTTTTTGCTAGGAAGCTCAGTGCTAAAAGCCCTGATTATGCAGGAATAAGGCTAATGCACAGGCATTTAACACAGAGCTAAGTGGAATTCCATATTTCCAGTCTGTGGGCAATAACATTAAGAATTTGAATAAATTTTGTTCCAGATCAGACTTAATACACATTATAAAAGATGAATTTAAAGAAAATCATAACACCTTTTGACATTTCAAAATATATATGGCAGAATATGATTTGAGGTTTTACTCATCTTCAGGCCTGTAATAACAACTGAATAATGTTTTTCTTGTTTCCTGAGATACCCTGGAGCATCAGACCTTTTTTTGTGCATTTTAGTCTTTGAATTACTTTTCATACACTTCAAGCTAGAAAGGATCAAGCTTTATAACCTCCTGCTGCACCATACTCTGTGCTACTGCACATTATGCTAATTACTACACCAGTGCTCTCCCTCAGATATTTTGAACTTGAAATTCTATATTTCTGTGAAATGACAAAATCTGGGCCCAAACACTTGTAATCTAAAGATTTATTTTCCCTGCAGGAAATCAACATGTTTTCTGAATGTTTCTCTTTGAACCAGCTAGCAGCTGTTGTTTCAAAAGACAAGAACAAGCCCCATTTTTAGAAAAGCATTCCGCTCAAGCCCTTATATGAGGTCTGATGCCAGGGATGGCTCTTCCCCTAAAATTTCCCTGTGGGTGATGAGCTTAGCAAAACGATAACAGTTTGCTCCCGCAGACCGTCCTTCCTTTTGCCTGCTGTGTGCTTTCTAAATCCCTCTCCTCTAAGGAGGGCCACAGAGAGGCCACCAGGGCCCTCCTACTTGTGAAGGAGAAGTTGGATAACTGCTAGCTCCACGTGTCCCTGTGCCCTTCCCAGCCAGGCTGTGCTGGGCTCTGGCTCTCCCCTTGCGGCACAACCCTGCTCCCTCGCCCGCCTGCTGCACCGCTGCCCCACCACACCTCCGGAGCTCTCCCAGTCTTTCAGACTGAACAAGGGCACTGATCTTCCTCGTTATTAGTTCTATTTATCTTTCCTTGCCCAGATATCTGTTTGCACCTTCTTCCTGCTGATCTTCCACTTTGGGAAGCCAGCATCCCCCATGCAGGTGCACCTAAGGGCAGCACCTGTACGCAGCTCCCATGCTCTGCACAGACCCTGGCCTGCCCTCTGCAAAATCCTGGGCTTCTTTGCTCCGTTTTCTTTCAACTAAGCTCTAATTGGGCAATTGATTCTTGTTTTGTGCTTAAGGTCAAGAGGCTGAGTGAATCCCCCACGTGTTCCTCATTGAAAATGTCTCAAAACCAAAAGCAGTTAATTATTTACATACCTAAGGAAAGCATAAGGAAAGCACACACTTTTCTCTACTGTTGTCTGTGTTTGGCATCTGGCATAGCAATATTTATGGAGGAGCTCTGTATATGGCCCATTTGTACATTATATTTTTATTTTGAAAGCCCCAGAAAAGCCAATGCCTTATTACCTGATGCTTGAATCTATAACTATATAAACTATGTCTTATAAAACAAGCCCTGGTTTTGTCTCATAGCTGCTAGCTCAGGTTGTTCCTTAGTAATGAAAAGGCACCATAAACTTACTTTATGTCCTACTCTGTAGTAAAGTACAGTGTAATAGGGGGCAGGTACAGGCAATTTTCATCTTCAGTCACCTCACTGTGAAAAGTATTAATCACAAATTAGAATCTTAGCCTCAACGTGTTGCATTTATGAACAGCAGAGAAAATGGAGATGGACAAAAGTAAAGGTATGAGCAAGTGTTCAGTCTTTACAAGCCCTGACAGCTGATGGTGTGATTTGCCTATGAACAGTGGAAGAGAGTCAAAGGGGGTTTTAGAACTTGTCCCATGCTTCCCTACCACAAACAGCTGGAGATGCAGGTGCATGTGCTGTTTCCAGAAGCACTCTGCAAGCAAATGCTGAGAGACAGTGCTAGGAATTATGCAGCTCAGCTTCTGGTGCATGGCAAATGCTGTGTCTGCAGCTCTCTGCATGCAAGTCCTGATGCAGGCAGAAGTGGAAGGGTGAAAGATGCATCAGAAATACACGCATATATACTGCAGCTGTGACTAGGTGTGGCTTTGGAGGGAGCAGAAAACTAGTAAAGCAGTAGGCGTCCCTCAAGATTATGATCCCCATATAAAATTATCATTTTTTTCCATTGTTGAAAGAGCCAGGTCACATTTGTATTAAGCAAAGTGGAAGATAGTGTTAGCTTTTGGACTGTGTCTGTCATTAGGCAGCACCAAGAAAATCTGATTTTTTTTTCTTGCTTCAGATACTTCAGATTCAGTGGGGCATTTTCCTGTAAGATATCTGTGAATATACTCATAAGAGAGGGGAAAGTCAATAAGGCAAACTTTTTTTTTCCCTCTAAAGCAAGTAATTTGCCTCAAATCTCTCTGTTTTTCCTGTGTATCCAGGTGCTGTGACACAGCCCTTCAGACTAAAATGCAACCCTCAATAAACTCTAATGGTTAAAAAAAGGAAAGCAAACAGGAAACTACATTATTGTCCCTGGGGTTTGCTTTTTATTACTCTTTCTCCTTACTTCTTTGATGAAAAATTTCTGCTTGAGATCCTGTGACTGTCACACCATGGCCAAAGGAGCAGGGCAGGACCTCATGTTGCTGCACTCAGCATGGTCCCCACAGCTATTTTGATGGGAGCCGTGGGTGGGCAGGAGGAGCTGAGCTTGGGTGGCCCCTCTGGCTTTCAGAGGCAGTCGTGTCTCCCTGGTGCAGAGGCAGTGTCTGGCTGCAGGGCTCTGACAGCTGGCAGACCGTCCCGAGGCCCTGAGCAGAGAGCTCCACTGGTGGGACGCATAGCAACAGACACGGAGCTGCCTCTCTCAGAAATATTCCATGCCCTGGTTCATCCCACACTGGCACAGTGTCTTGTAGGTTTGTGCCCTGAATGTGCTTGCCCAGCTCTGTCCCTGCCTGGCTTACTGCACAGACAGAGACCCACGCTCGTGTCCAGGCAGCCACATCCAGCCCAGCTCTGGCACATCCTGCCTGCTTCTGTCCTGGCCTCTCTCTTCACCACATGAGACCACCTTGGAAAGCTGGTCTCCAGAAAAGGCAGCTTCCTTACCTGTGGAAAAGGTGACAGGGCAGGGACTTGCAGGTAATTTCAGTCAGCTTTGCACAGTCCTATTCTGTTTCTCCTGCAGCCCAGAATGAGGTTGCACAGCAAGGTGAAGAGACAGAACACAGCACTCAGAACAGATAGGATGGGTTGCCTGTGTAGCTGTTTGTGCCTTAATGGCATTTGTCATGGTGCAGATGACTGGAAAGCCAAGGTAGTGTGTAAGGCCTTCTGTCCTTCCTCAGTGCTGTGCATGCATCTCAGCTGCATGTATACAGTCGTGGTTGCAGACACGTCAGGTTGGCATCCAACCCAGAAGTGCTGTGTAGCATCATTCTGCGCAGAGCCCAGGACATGGATTGGTGAAATACATTTTGCCATTTTGATGTGTATCTTAGTGACACAGTTCTGCATATTATGAACAGAATTATAAACCAGGCGTCTTTCTACCTTTGATTTTTTTTTTTCCTAAAACAGGTGTGAAGAAAGAAGTGCAAAAAGATCAGGATGCTAGCAGACCAGTTGCCTCATCCCCTAAGAAATCAGCAGTTACAGCCACAAAACTCCATTCACCAGGTATTTATGAACCTGAAAGCAGTGTTTCAGGGAAGATTTAAACTTGTTGACTTTGCATCTCTTGTTAACACACTCAAATCTGAGACCTACTATTGTTAAGTGAGGATTGATTGTGTCCAAGGTTCATTAAGCTGGCTACAGCAGGCTTTATCATACCAATGCATGAGCTGAATAGACTTTTGTTCTCTTTGTTATAACCATGCAATCATCTCTCTTTCAAAGCAAAGAGTTGTTGCTATTACATGTTTAAGGGCAGAGGAATTTTTTTTTAATCATTACAATTTTCTTACATAAGAAGAGGACAGATACATATAGCAAAATAAAAAACATCTCAGAGAATTGCCTGGAGTGATAATGTATGGCTCAGAATCTACTCTTACTTCTATGCAGAGGCACTAAATTTCCTGGGGTATTTCTGTCCATAACTGGAAAAGGGACTATCTATAGAAAAAGCCTCCAAAGTGCTATTGGGATAATATCAACTTATACCTCAATATTGGGCACAAACGCATGGTTTTAACATTTCTGAAGAATGCCTTTCTTTACTTACTAAAACAAAGAGAACTTGTTTCTATTTATGTCTACTGAGTGTACATTAATAAATGTGCCTAAAGACTTTTGTGAGGCTGGCCTTTGCTTGATCTAAATGCTTCTGAAATGAGTGTGCATGGCCCCACTGATTTCATTGTGCTTGCAGTTTATCTTCTGTTACCTCATTTTTAAGACTCTGCTTGAATACTTAAAATGTCATCTCTACAGCTATGTGATACTTAAGTTATAACTGTGGGGGATAGAACCCCATGTTGCTCCATTTGGTGGCAGAATATAAATAATGTAGAAGAGCTTTCCAGCTCCTATAACTTGCACCAAGAGTTTGTCCATTATTATTAAATTCAATCTTTATTCTTCTTCTTCTCAACCAATAAAATCAATAAAATGGAAGGTTAAATTTAATCTTCCCAGGCACCAACAGGACACAAAATTCTTCTCCTTACAAAGATGCTGGAGTAAAAAGATGCACTTAACGCTGTCCTCTGAGTCATATAATTTACAGGCTATTTTGCACCTGGTGAGACCACAGAGAGATCCAAAGAATTTGTTGCAGAGAGTGCCAGACCAGAAGCTCGCCGGTGTTTATAACGGTGGGAGTCCACTTTAAGCACCAACACTGATTGTGGCTGTAGCAGCGTGTTACAGCTCAGCTGATTTGCTTCCACTAGGATTACAAAGCAAAATGGAACACTGGAATATTTGTACAGTGTATTTGTATTGTCTTAAGGAGGTCTGCCTCTCCATGGGTGATTTAATAGTTTTCAAGGTCTAAAGTTTTGGCATATCCAATTCATGAGGCCTCAAAGGTTTCTTCATTCTTGGGAGAGGTTGAGTAACTGATCTCCATCCATCAGGCTGATTAAAAATTTGTTCAGCTTGCTTGTCTGCAATTTAGCCAATGTAAATTCCTTTATCACTCTAAGGATCAAGTAGGAAAATAAACCTCATCTTCATTTATTTTTTTAGAGTAGCCTTTGGCATTCTTTGAAATAAGTTCAGCAATAACAAAGCAATAATGACAATTTTTTCACTTACTTAACAATTTCAAAAAATACTCAAAGCAGCCTTTGAGGAGGACATGCAGTGTAGCTGATGCTAAGGGGCAGTCACAGATTTTCCTCCATCAGAATCACAAGCCTCTGCATCATTTACACTTTTTGATGGGAGAGAAGGTGTCTCACAGGTCATTTCACCACAGCTACATCTGGCCATGGAACAGGTTCCAAAATTTCTGAGTGCTGTTTCTAGGCTGTATTTGCCTCTGTTACTGGCCTTCTCACATTCAGTTCCTTTTAAACAGTGCTGGTTTTTGACTGTTGGACACAAATTTTTTGAACTTTGACTCTGAAGACTTGCAAGGGAGTTTTGAGATGCAGAGTCTTGCAGTAATCTCAGTTTTATCCTTTGATGCAATACTGTTCCTGAGATCTGTGTAGAGGAACAGGTGTCCATAGAGGGAGGTGCTCTCCTTCCACTCCATTTTAGAGTGGAGCCAGCAGCTTCTGGCATCTGTCACTCCACAGAATGCTTGATAACAATTGTCTCTAAGTAATTTGTTCACTTTCCTTACGAAAATATTGGAAATTGGACAGTGAAAAGGCGAATAAATTGCATTCCCCATCTAAATCCTCATGGACAGTGTTAATTATGAGTATATACTTGTTATGTCTCCCTAGTTCAAACACTCACATAGATAAAAAAGACTTAGGAGTTTTGAAGAGGATCAAAGGGGTACAATGATTTCAGCACCCACTGGGTCTGCCCCTCTGGTCCCCCCATCAGCAAAAAGGACATGAGGAAAAGGGCCAGCATCATTAATACATACCCTGTTTTGTGCAGAGCAACAGAAGAGAGACATCAATGGCAGAATAAGCTTAGTAAGCTGCCTTTCAGACCCAAATGAACCGAGAAATTCAGATTTATCCCTGAGGAGAATAGCACCATTTAATTTACAAGGACAGCTTATAATACTGACAAGGACAACACAGAGATGTGCACTTCAAATCTTCCTGTGAACAGGAAGGCTAGAAAGATGTAAGACTAAGCAACCTGACAGATTTCTGTTTTAATTAAAGACTGAACTGATTTCAAGGGCTTTCCCCTACACTTCTTCCTAAGCCTTCTGTTGTAACATCACTGTCTTGCTTGAATAACCCAAGATTTTTATACTAAAAAGACAGATATTTATGGCTCTTGCTGTTATGAGTTTCTTCTTTTGTGGTATTACCTACTGCACAGCTAAGAGGTATGAATGGAACAGTCTGTATTTTCTTATTATTGCACAAAAAAGTTAACAGGCTTTAAGTGACATAAAAATGGATAGAGGGCAATAGCTATCCTGCTTGAACTCTCCTAATGACAAAAACTCCTTGTGCTGTATTATTTGGGTCTTCCAACAATATGGCATTAGTCTTGACACTGCACAACATATTTTTCTTGGTCACAAATGCAAGTCATGGACACAAAGAGTTTCAAAGGGGTTTTTGCACTCATGGCTCTTTACAGTTGCACCACGAGATGCTTGAAGACATGAGGGAGCATCTCTGCTGGAGCTGGCACCCTGTTAGCTTAGCCTGGAGCCAGGATGTAGCTGAGCAAGATAGAAGATATGCTCCCAATGGCTCCACACAAGCTGGGGATCTGAAAAAGTAGGAATGCACTCCTGGGGTATTGCTCTGGGGAAGCCATTCTGTTCCACTGCCTGATGTCATAAAACTGCCCTTAGGATCTATTTGCACACTCAGACCACAGCCTTGAAGATCTAAAAGATCTAAAGCATGTCTGACAAAATTACCTCTGGAATTTGTAATGCTCTACTTTACAAATTGGCTCAGATTCATACCATCAGAGCCATCTCTGTGGAAGGATTCTTTGGCTTTTTAGGAAAGGAACAGGTAGTATTCATGGCAGAAGACTGTCTCCTATTACACTGATTGCTGAAGACTGGTTGTAGGCATGGTTTCTGTATTGTTTTCAAGAACTGGATACTACAAAACTATGAAACTACAAACTGTCCCCTTTTATCATATTATTGCACACACAACCTTTTCTACTAACACAGAAATGTTCCAGACCCATATCCACCATCTCTAGTAACACATGGGACAAAGGTGTCTGACTCGTATTTTCTCCCTCTTTCTTACTGACTTCAGCTTCTAGGGTAAAAGCTGGAGGATAATGGGAGGATCTGTTGAGGACTGGAGGTTCCTGGCCAGCATTCAGGAATGAGCTAAAGACCATCAGCTGAGGGGTAGCAAAAGGATAGCAAGAAAGACTGAGGGTAGCAAGAAAAGTCACTAAGCTGTGCAAAGGTGATGCCCAGCTGGCCATAAATGTTTGCAGAGGAGAGTCCTCAGAAAGCAAAGAAAGTAAAGACAGATTTTCCAAGCAGTGGCTTGAGCAGCCTGATACCACCAGAACACTGCCCCTTCTTGCTTCATCCTTATAACTGGGTATATCCACAGAAATGGATAGTTGACTCAAGCAGGATGTGAACTTAGGAAAAAAGTCCCACTTTCCTGAAGTGGCTTATCATGAGTAAGCTTCAGTTCTGGTGCTATTGATACAAATATGACACTATACCCTAAACACAAGCTACACGAGTGCTTTCACATCTTTGTACAGCATCAGGCTTGCTTCAAGCCAACCTGGAGCACCTCAGAGGAGCCAGAGTCTGTCTGGGCCTGTTTCTGCAGGCAAATCATGAAGTGATTCTGGTGTGATCAAAGATGCTGAGAGAGCAGGCACGCAGAGCCAGTGATGTAACTCTTGTGCATTGTGTGGCACTTGGTGGCACTTCAGTATGTATCTCCTAGATGCTGCAATTTTGGACACGTTGTAAAGGTGAGAGCAAGGGGAACTCTCAAGGTAGACTGCACTATTGTAGATAAAAAATGATATCTCAGTAGCAAGCAATCCATGCTATGTTTGCATTCAGGGAGGGACAACTCCAGCCCCACATTGTCCTGTGTAGAGGCAAAATGAAATCTGCAAAGGAAAACTGGCACCTCTGTCGAGTCACCAGGCTGGGGTTCACGTGAACAAAGAAACCATGTGTAGAGTAGAAATGTCACCTAGCTGTTTTCCACAGCATCAATAAGATGAATCGTGACCTGGAAGTGCCCATTTCTCTCACTGCCATTCAAGAGAGATGCAGAGATGCAGACCTCTGTTTCTTGTAGATGTCTAGCAGAGGTGAAGTGCTTCCTTCCTCCAACAACCTCAGTTCTCAGTGATACGCTCTTAGGACAGCTCTCCTCAACTTGTAGAAGACTTTCAGGCTCAGAGCCTGAGGTGAGATGACTGTTATAAAGCTTTGAGCTTTGGCCCCTAAAGAAACATATTTCACTATGCTTTTGGGTTTTTTTGGGGTTTTTTTTTGTTGTTGTTGTTTTTTTTGTTTTTGTTGTTGTTGTTGTTGTTGGTTTTGTTTTTGTTTTTTTTTTAAAGACTGGAAGTTCTGTGTGAGTGCTACAGACCTTTTTTCTTTTGTAGGGATGAGTCCCAGAGGCCATAGAAACACATAAAGGTCATGTCTGTACATGTAAACTATGTGATCTGAATGGTCTTTTCTTGCCCCCTCCTTTGCAGGACATTCCAGGCAAAGGCCAGCCACCCCAAAGAATGGATTCTCCCCCAAACCAGGAGAGGGGCGAGACACAGAAAAGCAGTTGGTTCAGAAACTGAAGGAAAAGTGTGATGAGCAGTCCCGGCAGTTAATCAATATCCAAGATGAGCTTAAAAGGGCCAGCTGTGGCTTTGATGTCTTTGCTATAACAACACAGTACTTTTTCAGGCAGGTAAGTGCAATGGGTGCTTCTTACCACTGTAAAGATTCTTTGCCTTTACACCTGTCACTTGCCCAAATTTTTTCCATGGTCACTGAAAATTTGTTCTTGGGATCAAAGCATGCGATTTCTTTACAATTATTATTATGAGAAGGGAATTCAAATTTCATAGAAAGGAAAACTGCAATGACAAAGGAAATCTGGCACCTCTGTTAAGTCACCAAGCTTAGGGATTGGGTGGCCAAAGAAATTGTGTGTATAGTGTAGATGTCATCCAATCTGATAAGTTGAATAATTTGATGCCATATATTTGAAAAAAAGTGCAGGAGCTTGTAAAAGGAAGAATTTTGAATGAAATTTGTTACAATCAGGGGTTTTAGGAGTAAAAGAGATGCAGAAACTTAGAAGGCCCAGTCTCTGATTGCTAGTGCTGGAATGGAAAGTGTAACTGGGATATTAATACTTGTGAGCAACCAAAGCTGTTAGATGAAGGAAGCAATTTGATTTCCCACCATAATTATCTACTCTTCCTGTTCACCATGAATCGGGCAGAGTGTCTCTGTCACAGGGTTGCCAGTTCCTGAAGATGTTAGGATAACATTATCTCAACATGCAGAAGATTACACGCAGCAGGTATAGAGAACATAAAGAAAATGTTGCTGGTAAATAGAGAATTATTTATTCACTCAAGTCAAAATGAATACATTTTAAGACAACCAAAATAACCATGGAAGACTTAAAGGTATTGCTTGTTTCAAAAGCTGTTTAGTGATCTAGGAAACGTAGCTGGGTTCTGAGGTCATTCACACCATGCCCATGTATTTTTTGACTTCCCAGGTTAAGCTGGTGTCCTGGCTGCCTTGTAAAACAGGCAGACAATCAGCAGTAGGATCCAAGGCTTGGATAACACCCTTAATGGCCTGTTTGTCCACTTTTGGAAAGGACAAGAATAAATGTTCTGTGTTAAATGGGAGAAAGAAGAGCAAGGAAACAAAACCTAAACTAAGTCAGTCTTTAAAATTCTGAAATACTTTATTTAGTTTTGAGGGTTTTTATATTAGTGGGAAAGGTTACCTTTGAAGAAATAACCACGATTCACACTTTTCCCTAAGTAGGAGCTGATCTTGCCAGGGAAGATTCACTGAACTGAAAAAACAAGGAGTTTTTAAAATGTCCTAAATATTTTAAATACCTTCCCAGGAGATCTTCCCTCTCTATTTTTCTTTAGCCTTGACATTTCTGTATTTCAGGACTTGTTAGGTATTTCTAAACACTTTTGGGTGGGTTTAGGTTTTTGTTGTGGTTTTTGGGGGAGTTTTTTTCGTTGAGTTTTTTTTAGTTTGGTGGTGTTTTGTCAGGGTTTTTTTTTTTTGCTGTTGTTTTGTTTGTGGTTTTTTTGAGCTGGCTGTGGAGTATCCTTGTTTAAATCAGAGGGAAATAAAAAAGGGGAGAGCACTGTCAGCTCAGCTTTGTCTGTGCATTGTCCACTGGGGAAACATTTTTCATCACATGCCTCATTCACATTTGCTGAAGGAACTCTCACATCTCCTTCATCTCCTCTGGATATGTTTTAAATGAGAACAGCTGCTGGAGCTGAGCTTTGAGATGACTGTTCTGCTGTTGGTGCCTGTTGGATCTGTCCTGAAAATGCCTCCTAAACTGAACAACTCAGGTGTCTTTATTTAATAGCACCCTCACAAAGTCTGGCCAAGCATAGATGCACCTCACATTCCCAGCTCCTCTGTATTTCTCAGGCCAGCTGGGGATTGCAGTAATGCTCCTCTGAGTGCCTGGAGGTGAAAAATAACACACCTGTAGAATTTAAGCACCTTCAAGTTTGGGCAGGATTAGATGTAGATTTGTTCCAGATCCATGCAGATGTGGTACCTCCTTTAGGAGTATGGCTGCTTTAGGCTCCATTTTTAGTGCATGCAGACATGTGAGGACTTCATGAAGACTATTTAGAGCACAAAAGACCTGAATTTCTGCTTGAGTCACTCGCCCTGTCTCATCTGAGACTTCCAGGGAGCAGTAAGGCTGCTGCACTCTTAGATTCAGTGCTAAAGCTGGGAGCCTACATACAGTGGGACAATCTGGGACTACTCAAGCAGTTGTGTAACTGGGCACTCATTTGTCTTGCAACATAGACACAGGCTTACAAGGTTTTGAGTGTCATTCAAAAATGCAATCTGTAGACATTTTCTGAAGTGGCATTATTGTCTGAAAGCTTGAGCAAAATTGAGTTGGCTGTCTTTGGGTTAGGGAAGCATGGGAAAAAATAAACCAACTTTTCACATGATAAAAATAATAACAGTTGGGTGTATATGTAGCTGAGAACCCTGCAGACAAAATGATTGAGGTCTGAGTGGAACTGCAGTTTGCCAAAGGAAAAACATTCTTTTGATAAAAAGGTGCAGCCTTATTCCCAAGAATTTTGGGGTTGATTTGTCCAGCTAGCAGTTCCACTCTTGTGTCTCCTATTTTGAAACTGGGGAGCCACTTACGGACTGATAGTAGTTTGTGTCCAACGTCTCTCTCTCCTTACATCACAGCAAAATAATGTTCAAAACATAGATTTTTCTCAGATTTTGACCTAAATTCTGTTGTAATATATGCTCCTAGGCAGTGAGGACAGGACTGAGTCTTAAAAACAGCCTAAGGACCAGTGTAGGTGTAAGTAGGTGCAAGTGGGCCCATGTCTGTGGCTCTCTTGTTTTGCTCACACTGTTTCTCTCCTCTTTCCAAAGCTGATGAAAGCACCAAGGCAAGTGGTCCAACAGACCACTGTGTAGAAAGAGTGTGTTGTATGTAATAAAGAGTTGGACCACACCAGCAGTTTCTCTGAGTGCTTTAAGATTACATAAATTATATTTTCTTATCATTTTTTGGATTTGTTTTCTGACTGTTTCATACCACTGCTGAATGGTATCCTGGAATCATCTTTCTTCCTCAGCTGAAAATGCTCTTAATTGGCAAGATTCTTTTAATTGGCATCTAGAAGTGCACAACATGTAGCAGTATTTAATGCAGACCCATTAAATGCCATTTAAACCAATTTTCTATCCTTGGGAAAAGCCTAGGCAATCAAAGCAGGTGATAACTGAGGCAATAGATGTAAAAGATTAAAGCAGTGGTTCTGACATAAGCATGAAAATTAATGATTGCAGTGCCTGTGCAGAGCATGGCTTTTAATTATTATTTAATTAGCAGATGTATTAGCTTAAGACCCTCGTATATGCACATGACTCTTGTTGACTTTTGGAACTGCTTCAAACTGATTCTGAAGAGGAGCAGATTAAATTTGTCCTTAAGGTCGTCAGATGTTCCTCTTGCCGATACAGCCCTTGTGCTGTGCTGGCATGGCAGAGTGAACAACTGGCTGGCAGGAGCTGGAGTGACACCAGGAGGACTTTTTAGAGCAAATATTTCCAGAGCCCTGGTGTGGATCACTCCTGACCTGCTGTGGCTTGTTGACCCAGTGATAGTGGCAGTCCTGGCCCAGTGTCAGCCCTGTTCACAGAAGTGCCCGGCCGTGATCTCTCTTGGAAGTGGTAACAGTGCCATCTAAAGGGGAGTAACCCAAAGTGACAGATCCGGGGGAGAAAATCTTTCTGGACAGAAAAAGGGAGGGGAAAATAAATCCGTTTTCATATCTCTAGTACACCACAGAAGTGTTTCTGTTGGAAACTGTGCTAATGGCTCTCTGCAATCCAGCCTGCCCCAGCAGGCAGAAAGTGCAGTCCTAGGCCTGCCTCTGAAATTTCAGAGCAGGACTCTGGAGCTCCAGTGCATGTGAGGAGAAGGATCCTTTCTGGGCTGCAGACCTCCAGGGTGGGAGCAGGTGAGGGAAAGGGTTATGCTGGAGTAGTCTGTCCCATACTCTGCTTGGGCCTGGAGGAGTTTCCAGACCTGCAGCATGGCCTCTTGATATGGTTTTCATCAGGGGAGAAACTCCTCAGGACAGGTGTGGGAAGTGGATTTGATTTTGTCTGTGGGAAATGGATCTAGAAATCCATTTCCCACAGACAGGTCCCAGGACAAGTGCAGCTGGATGAGCTGCATGGAGGAATGGAGGAACCACAGAGATACCCTGAACAAGAGCTGGGACAACACTGCAGTGTTTGGTGACAGAACTTTGTATCAACCAGGACTGGGAAAGTGTCACCAGTAACCAGAGAGTGAGAGTGTGTGTCTGCACATCTAATCATGGCTGTACAATATTGTATATATAATATACACATATAATACATTTCAGAATGTATTACTACATTCTTACTATTCCAGAAAAGTAAACACACACGGAAATATCCTGCAAAATCCAGGATGGGCAAGAAAAACCTTTTCCCTCATTCAGATAATGAATAGGTGTGTGCTAGTGTGCCTTTTGAGAGGAATGTCCCTGTCCTGTGAATGGACAATATGCCACCCAGTGTCATGTGACATCCTTGGCCAGATGCTAATGGCCACTTGTGCTAGAGGCAAAATTGGTCATGCTGTTTATAAGTCGCTTGGCACTTCCCACCACTGCCTCCAAAACATTAATTTGGGCTAACATTTCAAGGGATTATCTCAGGCTAAGCTGAAAATGGTTTATTTTCACAAATGTCTCAGAGAAAAAGTTCAAGAGAAATATATCTATTGTTCGTGCCTGGTGCTGGCAGAGGGGTAAGAAGCCAGCACTATCAGAAAGATTGACCTTCTGGCTTTCAGGGGTAATGCTTTCTCAACATTTGCAAAATATGTTTGAATTTGGCCCAAGAATAGTCCTTAGAAAAGTGCCATTCCTCCCTCCTCACTATTACAGTTGGGCTACATGTCCTGTATTGAGCAAGTTAATTCTTTTCATTGCTCCTGATGAAGACCAGAGCAGTCAGAGCAGCTTAATATTTTCATTATGTATCCTGAAAAAAAATACACTTTGGTCTCATCAAACACTGACAGTTTAGGGCTATGTATCAAAAACACTGTATTGCAAGGGAAACAAAATCTTTGTTTACTTGGAAGGAAAAAAAATAGAAAGAAGCTCTGTCATCATTTAGAGCTTTCTGAACTGATTTTTAAGGAGAAAAGCACAAAGTTTGGTATGTGGGGCTATTAGTTATGGTAAAACAGGGCAGTAAGAATCCAGAGGTGTACTCCTTTACGTGCAAACATTACAATGAAAGATGTGTAGATGGCATGGGACCTGCAGGCCACTTACACATGGTCAGTCTACCCAAGGAATGGATTGGGGTTTGTGAAATTAAGGAAATCACCTTCTGCAGGCCCCCTGCTTATTTGCTGTGTATGCTAAAAGTCAGGTAATGAGTAGGTAAGGTGCTATAGGAAAAGGAACCTTAAAGAAGCTGAGTATCTCTCCCCTCCTCATCCTTTGGGATTTTATACTGCTTCCAGACAGCATGGCCAGCTCTGCTCCAGACCCTGCAAAACAGAAGGAAAAAGGTGTAGGGAACCTCATGGCTTCTCCTTGTGTCCTCAGTGACCTTCTTAAAGACACTGCTGTGACAAAATTGTGAATTTCAGTTTTGGAAGGTGGAAGAATATGCTTCCCTGGGAAGCACTGGTTTAGTTACACGGCCTTTTTTTGGAAAAAAAGACCCAAACAAATTAGACTATGTTTGTATCTGTGGCTGGAGACACATAAATGGAGACACTTGGCTAGTTACGCATAAATATTTTAAATTTTGATATAAAAAAGAAATAGCCCCAGGCATTCTAATGTTCCCCTTGAAGAGCTTTAAATGGCCATTAAAAATTAAAGGTCTCTTTATTCGCATGTTGTCCTTGAAGAGAAATATTTTTAGGATGCATGCCAAGCATCAGGTAAAAGTGGATTTATTTTCTCCTTTTGTTTGTATTATTGATCTCTGTGTAAGCAGCTAACTTTGACAGCCTTGATTTTATACTGCAGAGGCAAAGCACATAAGAGTCAGAAGTGTTTCTTGTGATGCTGGCAGCCTCCAGGGTAGGTATTTGTCTGGGCTTGAGGGATTTGGCAACACATTGGAAGCAGTGGGAAAAGCAGTGATGAGTAGTAGCGTGCAGTGCTATTGTGGCCTCTCATCATGCAGAGGACAGGGAAAACCCAAACCACAGCGCTTCCATGCTGTTCCTTAGGTTCAGCAAAGGAGTCAATGGAAATGTGTACCTCTTTTGAATTCCATGCATTTCAAATTCCTCTCTTACAGCAAAGAGGAAATATCCTCAGATCAATCATTGTTTGCTTTTTTGGTGTTTTGTTTATTGGAGGTTTCTTCCTTTAATTGATTAATTGATTACTCCCCAAAGGCATTCTACCAAGATTTCTAGTAGGAATGTAACAGAACAAGGGCTCTAAAATTCAGTGCAGATCAACTGGTGCAAGGTTCATATATGAAAGTATTAATCGCACCAGAAACCAAAGAATTTTTCTGTTTCAATGTGGGAACAGAAATATTTACCAAATGAAAATTTATAGATACCTTTCAGGAAGTGAATAAGGAAACCATAACTCTCATTAGCAGTGGAGTGGACAAGACCTGAGCTGTCCAGGTGAGAGGGATCCCATCCTCTCTTTGGGAGTCAAAAAGCAGAGCCTCCATTCAAAAGCAAACTTTTCAGCATATCTCTTGTTTTACACACATATCTGTGTGCATAAAATATTTATAACAAGACCAAATGTCACTCTTTAAATTTGCTGTTAATGAGGGCACCATGCCTCAGCTCACAAATAATCTTCAGAAGTCATTTCAAAATGAAATTTTTGAACAGAAGTCTAAGGAAGGTTGGAATCTGCCTAGAGAGAGGTCAAATACCGAGTTCCCTCCCAGAAGAAGAAGTGACCACTGAGTAACTTGACACATATTTACTTGCTGGTAGCTACTTCTCAGTAATGTGTCCCTCTGGAAGATCCAAATCCTTCTTTCCTATGTGGCCAACTTCAGGCATCACCTCCTAATCCCTCATTCTGATGCCCATCACAGCATCCCAGGAGCTCTCCTGCCCCCAGATACACATCCATGGCCTTCCCTACCTTTTCCTGCTGGGATTTTCACACCTCTGGCAGCAATACTTTTTGTTTGGTGGTTTTACATCCCCCTCAGGTCAGTGGCACAGCCATTAATAAAGACAGGTCCAGTAATGACCTATATGTGCATTATAATAATATTGGCAACAATGATCAGTGCAATAGAACTTCAGCTTTTTCAAGTGATCTTAATACTTCTAAAAAAAATGAACAATTTATTATCTATAATAAAGGTCTGGCAATGCTAAATGTGCATCAAACCAACTATGTGCCAGCTTTTTAATTGCAGGAATATTAGGGTTTTAGCCATCACAAAACAAAAAGGTTAGCCTCACTTAAAAAAATCAATTTTTTATCTTCTTATTTACCAGTGGAATACAATCTGTTTAAGTTAACATTAGCTTGTGTTTAATCAAATTACACAGAACAAAGAACAAAAAGATGATGGGATTGAACTGGGTTTGTTGAAAACAGAAAGCACTTGGCTGACTCAATGTATTCCTCTTTGTTAATATTTGAGTTCTATATAGCATTCCTGATAGAAATGAAGACATTCCAGTTTTGTTATTCCACAGTCATCCCAACGAGTGCCAGACATTTTGAGGATGACACAAAAATGACATCCCAGTCCTGGAGCATTTAGCATCTAAACAGGCAAAAGCCTGATGAAAACTGGTGTGTCAAAGTGACTTAGTCTATAAGCCATTTACTCTGTATTTAGTTTCTTTGGGGATTTATTTGGGAAGATAGGCAGGTGTTTTTGTGTGGTTACACACACCTGCATGCACACAAGCACACTGTGCTGTGTCTTCTGCTTTCAGAGACCCTCTGGGAAGAGGATCTGTGTTTCCAATGGCTGTATGGGGAATAGGGCTAGAGCACCAGAGGGCCTGGGATCACCTGCAGGGTCACAGTGATGGGCCCCCCTGGATGAGGACTGGACAGTGAGATGTCCTGCCAGTGTGTCACCCAAGTGCAAGAGTGAGGGCAGCCAAGGAGTCCCAGCAAACCCACGCAGAGCAGGAGGTGCAGAGGCAGCAGTGGTTGTGTGCATGCAGCTCTGTGAGTTGTAGAAGAGAGCCCAGTGAGCAGTTTCCCTTCTGCAGACAGGGATACTCCCACTGTTCATGTTTATTTACACCAAATGGGTGTGATGAATATTTTAGATCCCACACAGGTTTGTCCCATCTGCCCTTGTTGGTGTTCCCATGGTGCAGCGAGCGCACGACTCCAGGCAGCTGCAGACATGAGCAGCAGGACGTGTCCTCAGCAGCACTGCTGGGCTGATGGCTGCTTCTCAGGCAAACAGGCTCCACAGCTATTCTTATTACCACACTCTCATTTCATCTGTGGGGGGAAATTAGCTGTATTTCTTCCTTGGTTAGTTTTGTTGGGGTTTTTTAAATTGCTTAGTGCTTTACAGTCAATGAATAGACCCAGAGTGATGCTTATCCTCCGGGGACGTATTGAGTGTGTGCACATGGTTTGTACAAGAAGCCCTGGCACCTTTGGTGTGCAGGCTGGGGAGTACTGGGGCACCAAACTTGGACCTTATCTGAGGCTGGAGGTGCCTTTATACACCTGAGCTTTGGTACCCCAGGCACTTGGCTGCATGCTGCAGGAGCACCCTTTTGGTCTCACACCTCCTCAGTTCTGTGTCTTGGCTTCCCCCAGAGTACAGAAAGCTGCTTTCCCCCTTCTTCTGGAATATTGCACCACCTGGCACATGGGACATTCTTCCAGTGCCTGACATAGGCACTTTGCTCAGGCTGACCCTTAGCCTGGGGGATTGGTCTGAGCACAAGACACTTAAGTAGTGATCCCTTCAGCAGCTGAAGCTGGCTGCCTTTCTGGAAATGGTTTTTGAAGCTTCTTGGAAAAACTTGTGTAATGCTGAGCTGGCTGCTTTAAGCTGCCTCAGGTTAGCAGCCAGGCAGGAGGTAAGCACCAAGGCAGGCCTGTGACAGGCGAAGCTCCCCAGCCCTCTGGAGAGGCAGTAACAACCTACAGATAACATGCCTGTTAGGGAAAGATATGCTTGATAGGTGTGAGTGTCTGAGGAATTATTCTGCCCTGGAAAGTAGAAGGAAAATGTTAAGGAGGGACTGGATGTTGTCCAGATATCTCTGCATTTCCAGTGGGATCCATGCTGCAAAAGAAAAAGGTTTTGGGATTTCTTTCTGCTCCAACTGTAAAAAACAGAGATCACCTCCTGATTTGGTGCAAGTTTCCAGATATTTGGCCTGATTTTTTTGCTTTCACCTCTTGCTAACTGGTATTCTTAAAGCAAACACAAAGGAGCATAACACACTCAAAGCAATGGCTAAATACATGAAAAAGATTAATTTAGAAATAAATAGGGAACAGTTGGGTATACACCATGTATTTATATAGGTGCCATTCCTATATAATGCTTGAACTTCTTTCCCGTAGTCCCATTGTCTTCTTTCCCATAATTAGAATATCTTCTGTTTCATGTAAAACTCAATTTCACCAATCTTTAGTTAAAATGAAGTACTAAAAGTTGCTGAGTGTTAGATGCACTTAAAAAAATGTTCTGTCTTCTTTCCCCTGCGCCAAAGGCATTTTTAAAAGTCATTTGTAGAAAGACTTCAGATTATTTACTATGTTCCTTGACCACTGCACACTCCTAAGCTAGAACACTCTGCTGATATAACTCCCTGTCTCCAAAATTACTGTGCAGTCCCAGGGGGTGACAGGGTAAATATCACAAGTCCTCTCATGCAGATCCATCAGCAGATGCATTCGGAGCTGACGCACAAGAGGGGCTTTGCAGCAGTGTAGTGGAACTTTCCCTGTTGATCAAAATTCCTGGCAGATGTGAAGTTGTTCCAGTGCAAAGCAAGGCTTGAAAATACAGATATCCATGACAAATATTTCACCTTACGTGTGTCAAGGCCGTATGCCACATCTGCAAAAACCTCTCATATAGACATGCTGATAGAAATGCAGCACTTCCTTCATAAGTTCTGATTTGATCTTTAATTTTTCAAGTACAGTTTCATACCTCCTTTGCAATCCATGTGGATTGTGGTTACAGATTTCAGCAGCTGGAGAGCCACATATTTGATGAGTGGAGTGCAAGCTGCCTGCACTTTTGAGCATATAAAACCAACAGGCACACATTCCCACCGCACTGGTTTGAGTGATGGATGCAGCAAAGCCAGGCTGAAACCAGCTCTGCCTGGAACTGTGGTCTGGCCATCAGGAAGGGAGTAACCCCCAGGAGTAATTAGAGTTTCTGGTGTCAGCACAAATCAATGTGAGCTCCTCTGTGAACATGTGCTAAGAAAAGCTGTCAAGATCTTTGGGTGAGTGAGCAGAGGTGCAGCCAGTCAAAGTGAGGCAGTGACAGCACCTGCACGTTCAGCACTGGGGAGACTGATACTGAATATAGACATTGAGCACTGCTGCTCACACATCTTCAGAAGACAATGAAAAAATGGGGAGGAAAAGGAGACAAGTAATAAGTAACTCTGACGTCTGGAAAAATCCCTTTTTGTGAGAGACAGAAGAGAACTGTTGGTTTGTTTGCAAAAAAGGGCAAAGTGGATGAGTGCAGAGGAGAATAATTCTCATAAGGAGGTACTGCTGTATACCAGAAGGCACTTTCCCCCAATCAGGAGAAAGTTTAGCAGAAATCCCTGCTAAACTTTTGCAGAAATTTTGCAGCTTCAACACATGAAGGAAGAACAGACTTTTAGACATGATCAGTTATTAGAAGAAACCACTGTGAGAAGAAAAAGCAAATCCACGCCTTCATGTCAGCAGTTTGCCAATGTATGCCTTTATAGAGGGGATGTTTTCATCAAATGTAGTTATAGAACAGCAACTGTGTAAAACATCATGTCCTGCAATAAAAAAAAAAATCATACCATTTGATTGAACCATTCCTTTGTCCTTAAAGTCTACTAAGTTCTGTAGGCAGCAAGAATAACTTGACATTTAATATTTGGTGGTGCAATACACGTTAGAGGGGAGATGCCTATTTTAAAGTTGGAAGCCTTTTTCAGATAGATGTTAAGATGAATTTTCCATGCAGAACAGCTTTTCATCACACCCTCTAATGCAGGGTTACTTGCTCCTAATTCTGAATATTCTGGCAATAATCATGGCTCGATGCAGGATCTAGATTAGACAGACCATGACTCAAAGATATATATATATATAAATTGTAATTATTGTGTTCCTAGGACATTTTTGCTATCCTTTCAAGTGGAAAGTATACTTCCTTGATACTGCTTCTGTGTCCCTCACAGCCATCCAAGAGTATGTATCTGCACTTTTGGATCATGTACCCAATGCACAACTTGTCTCTTGCTTAACCCCCTTTAAGGTCTGAGCTGTCTGGTTCCAGAAATCAACTCTAAAAGGTTTCAGCTGCAATCCCCCTGAAATTCTCTGGCCTTGCTCTCACCTCTGAGAACTAATTCATGTGCAGCTTCCTGCAATCACTTCTCACATGTCGTAACTTCAGAAGGTGGTGGTGTGGTTATTATAATGATTCGAGAACTGTTTATTGTTTATCATTTATTATTTATCATTTATCATTTATTATTTATTATTTATTAAATCCAGCTCGAGCTACAAAGGAATTAGTATAAATGATACATTTCTAAAATGACTTCTAAAAATCATCTGAGTTATGTTTTCTTTGTGTAAAAACCTCCCAAGCCCACAGCTGATAGTTTGAATTCTCATTATTGGTGGTAAGTACAGTACCTCTCAGCAGAGCACTGAGAATCTTTCCAGTAGGAGAAACTTGGTCCATGTAAACCTGCTGGAATATTTTGCCACTGACATTGCTGTCATAGAATGTCAGCACTTGTGCCTTGCTCTGCTTGGCCTCAAAGTACAGCAGCTTGAAGTTGTCACTGGCTTGGGCCCAGAGTAAGTCGGGAGTGGAAGAGAGAGGATTGTTGGGAGAAGGGAACATTTCTCTGCAGAGTTGATTTAAGAAAATGGCTATCTGCTTGCAGCTACTCAGAGGTCTGGAATTTAGATATAGCCTTGCAGGGGATGTATTCCTGGGGAGAGAGCAGGTGAGGAGTTCAGTGAAAACATGCATTTTTCCTTGTGATCTTGGTGCATAAATGATATTTCATATGAGGAAGCATGAATTCCCTGACAGCAAGAGCTAGTTCATTTGGAATGCTTACTTTGTACTGTTCCAGACATCAAGAACTAGAAAACATAGCAATAAAGCATTGTTCTCTCATGAATTTTAATCCATGGCCTTGCAAGCTACTGACACTACAATACATGTAAGGCTACACTTGCAGAAATAACAAAACTCTGAAGGAATTCTGTTTAGATCCTCACATTCTTTTTTTATGAGAGCTGAATTTAAAAAAAGAGTCATCTGGCTGGGCTCTCTCACTTGAGAAACAGAGGGCATGTAGTCCGTGTTAATTTGTTAAATTCTAGAGTAAACATTCTATTCATCCAAATATGCAATAGCATAATTGTACAGTTGAAAAACTATATTAAAAAACATTTGTTTCCATATAAATTGCCTGAGGATCATTTAAACGTCATGGTACTGACTAATGCACAAAATGTGAAACCTCACTGTAAATCCAAGGGAAATTGCCATTCTGGGGCCATCTGGCATAACTTTCAGCTCTAGCTGAGTCATCTCACTGAAACTCATTCCTGACTGCTCATGGCTTCAGAAATCCCCAAATCACTGTTACATTTTCTGATTTTTTTTTTAAAGTTAGGCAAGAATAAAAATAAACAACCCCAACCTGGAAAGTAATGAATCACATGTGAAAGCAATGTGGAAAACTGATGATGGGAGAGCTGTGTCAGAGAAAACTTGTAATGCACCTCCAGCAAGGAAAGTGAAGTGCAATAGTGAATGTATTTGCTTTCCTTATTTCCACTGTAGTTTTCAGTCTGACCAGATTAGGGTTCAGGATTCCTGTGACAGGATTCTCTTCCTGGCTAACAGCAGAGTGTGGATTCCATTCCTTTTCCTGGGGATTGGCCCTGTGCCAGCAAAGCTGACTCTCCCCAAATTCACCACTTTATCCCTGCTTTAGTTTTAACCCCCATCTGATTCAGTGCCCAAACACTTGAGGGACTATAAGGAAGGAAGCTGGGACAAAACAAGTGACCAGGAGAGGGGAAGATTAAAACACTTCCTTTGGCAGGAGCACTCGTCTTCATTGGTTTCAAGCACTCACAGAAATACAATGTGACTGGCAATTTCAATAAGTGAAATTGAAAAGACAGTTTAGGACTAGTTAAAGCTGTTTTCAAATTATACTGCTTGCAGAATTGAAGAATTAACAATACTGACAATAAATAAATCAATTTCAGTCTTTGAGGCCAATGTTTGGCCTATTGAAAAATAGATTCAGTTTCCCAACTTGTCTGCAACTCTGTCAGTATACTCAACTTCCCTCTTGTAGATATCAAAATTCTGACAAAGTCCACCTGCATGTTCTGTCACACAAACTGTAACAGAGTTTGAGGAGAGCACATGCAGAGAAATAGGTCGTGACAATCACATAAAACGTGCTGGATGTCCCTTCTCCTTGCCTTGCTCTCTTGTTTTTGGCATGCCACTCAAGGATTTTCTGAGCCTCCTGTTCAGAGTACATTGCTGGAATAGCATTGCCCTGTTCTGCCGGTGCAGTGCCTCAGACAGAAGCCCTGTCCCCGGGAATGCCGCCGGCCCGGCTCCTCCTCACGCCGTGCTCTGGGGCGCTCGGTGTCGGTGTCACCGTCACCTCCCGCTGCTGACTGCAGGGAATGCCAGGGGCGGCAGCTGCCGACAGCCCGGCTTATCCATCGCTCTCCAGAGCCGAGACACTTCAGACCTTGCCGTGTCTCAGTCGTGCACCAGCTCCTCTGCATCTGACACGTATCTCCCCATTCCTGCAGTCTCCTGTTCCTTGTCTCCCTTCACCACTGCGTGTCCCTTTGTCCTCTGAAATGCCACCTGCAGTTCAGTCTTTCCTTTCTCCTTAGTCTCATCTCTTTTTTTGAATCTGTACTTTTGTTTCTTTATCAGGTGGAGAAGTTTTTGAACTTTCGGTATGCCTCACCTCAGCCTTCTCTGCCAGTAATCTCTCTCTGTATCCCCATGGTGCTGCCTTCAGTCTCCTTGGTCCTCACCACTATCAGCTTTCTCCTTGCTTCTTTTGTTTATTTCCATAAGCACTGCATACTGCCCTACCAAATAATTCCTGGAGCTGGCAATCCTCTTGCAAAAACATTTCCTTCATGTTTCCTGTACTGTCTTTTGCTGCTCATGCCCTCAGAGTGTTATCTATTCAAATTAAATGAAATATTTGTTTGACATACTTCACATGCTCTGCCCCTCAGCAAGGCTTTCCAGCATTTCATAAAGGATGAATTATATGCAGTTCCCTTGAGGATTCTCCTGCTCTGGGAGACACATAGCTCTGCATTACTACCTTTATCTCCCAGAGCCTTCCCCAGTCTTCAGTTCTGTTTTTCCTTCTCCATGGATCTCCATCTTCACACTTTGCCACATCTTTGCACTGTGAAAATCCAGGGAAAGCACTTTATCTCTCCAGGAAGGTTAGCCAGCCTCCATAAAATAGGGAAATATCAGATACTAATGATTAGGAATTAAAATCTTCTTATATATGTATAGAACCCTAATGATTGATTGTTTATTCTCTACAGAGCAGAATGTATGCACTGATACATAAAGACCATTATGGAGCTAAAGAAAATAATGTGCCCCATTTGGGGACCGTAGTAAATTATAAAATATGGCTAATTTATCCCTACCTCTGTCAGTTTAGTTCAGATGGATGTAAAATATTGGAATTGCTTGGGCAGTAAATAGGAATTGTATTATGTGCATTGTGGAGGAAAGCATTGATTCTGTCACTGTAGGGAAAAACTGCTCCCATGGTGCCTCTTTACCATTAGAATAGGTTGTTTATAGACTGAGCCACTCCTCTGGGACATTTAGGAACATGCAGGTATCCTCCTTGGCCTTTAATTGCCTAGGAGCCTTACCCTGTCAGGTGCTAACTACATTGTATTTCCACTGAAGTCAATAAATACTGTAAAACATACCCTGTTAAGTCACTTGTCTTGTGCAATTACTTTTATGTTTTGAAATCTAAATTTATAAGACTTTTTTCCTCTTAGGTTTGTTGCTAATCCTTTACATAAGGAACTTACCTTTCTTTGCGGAACTTACCTGTACTTTCTCTTTCCAGTAATGAAACAAAACCACAGCTTTTATGAAGAATGTTTTTTAAACTAACAGTGCAGGTTTTCCCAGCCCATGTTGATTTCTGTCTTATCCACAGACTTGTTCATTCTGCCTTGAGGGGAAATGTGAGCCAGATCTGTTGGGACAGAGCTCCATGCAAAGCAGTTTGGCAGAGGCACATTCACATTCTGGGTGTGGACCATCAGCAAAATCCATAGCAATATATTGGTATGGAAAGGAAAGACTAGCAAAGTTCATTCCAGGTCATCAAATCCAGATCCTCCCTGTTGCCAAACACTACAACTTCTTCCCTAAAATGATTGATTCTCAGCTTGAAAGTCATTATATTTTCCTTTGTTTCTACCAGAGGACTGTTTCAGAATCTCTTGTGATTTAGGTATGTCCAAGTTCACACTCTTTTATCCTTACATAAATATATTTTTTGACTTTGAAGTACTTCTGCCTCTCTTACTGTTTTCCCTATATTTATAGAAAGCTGTAATCTTCCAGCTTTACTGTTGTTTTCATAGAAGAAGCAGATGTGTATTTACACCCCTCCAGTGGTGTAGGTTATATATATTCCCTGCCTCAGAACTGCTATCCCCCAAACATGGGGAACCAGAGCTGTCTGAGGTTTCAGGTGAGATCTCTCTGTGGCTTTTCTTGAAGCACTTAAACTTCCCTTCTATTGTTTCCTGGAGCCTAAGGTTGTATTTGCTTTATTTAGATCTATACAGTAGACATCATTCTTATTTATCCCATGATGGGATAAGCAACACAGGTTTTTGCTGTTACTTCCAGCTGATGAGTTTCCATCTTCTACTTGAATTTCCTAGTATTTGTCCCTGTGATTGGGACCTTGGACTGCTCAGTATTCTGTATTTCTTATCATGACTGCCCCTATAGTCCTAGATAGCATTCAGCTTGACAAGCATGGTGTTTTAACTCTCTCACCTTGGTGTTTTAGCATCTCCCCTGATGGACAGTGCATCCCAGCATCACATCAGCATTCACTAATATTTGACCAGGGTCAAAAGTGAACGACATAACTTGCCCCCAGGATTGATTGTTTGAACAGCTCTCTTCATTGTCGCCACTCAGCCCAATAGTTCCATTTACTGCAACTCCTTGTCCTCTTCCCCCACAGGCCTCCTCCCCACTTAACCCTTCTTCAGCAGCTCCCAATCTTTCCCAGACCGATGAGCAATGTTGTGGTGGTGGCACCACGCGGTCACTTTGTCCCCAATAGGTGGGAGTTACATATTACCCTTATGTAAAAATGTCAATTATTTCAGTGTACAGAGGCAGCAGTCTGCACTGGTGTGGATCTATCTGCCTTTGATGCTCTGTTGTGCTTAACAGGGTGTTTTTAAAATGTTATTCCTCTCAGTATTTGATCCAAGTGCCACATGCCACTGAAATCAGGCAGATGGCTCTTGCAGTTTAAAATTAAGAATCAATAATTTTAAAACCTTATTTTGAACCTGCTGTTTAAAGTGTCAGTTCTCATAGAATTTGGGTGTAGGGGCTGGCCTCTCCTTGGATGTGCCTGCTTTGCTGAGTGTTTTGCTTCTGCCTCAGTTATGTTCATTTCCCTTTCGGTATCCTTAATTCCCAAGGCATTGCTGCCTTCAGGTGTGTGCTCAAAGCCCTCCATGTAGTAACCAACCTGTCAGCATGCTGCCACCACAGACCCCTCCTAAATTCTTTCTTCAAATTCTTTCTTCATCCTCCTCGTTTGTGTGTCTGACTGAGGAACTGCTCTTTAAAATAGTTTCTTTTTTCCATTTGCTTTCTGAACTTTGGTCTTTTCTCACCTTAATGCTACACACCGGAAAGATGAGGTTTAATTCAAACTGAGTTTAGTCTTACTTTCTCCAAAAGGATCTAAGCTGACCAAAGAGCCCAGCAGCTTTCCCAAGCACATCCTTATCCCTTATCAATCCTAAATCAGCCTGTGGGACCTCAATTCACCCTTGCCAGAAGGACAACAGATGGTTTCTGCTTAATTTAAGTTTCACTTTAATATTTTCTCTTCCAGTTTAGTGCTCAAGAGATACTAAAGTCATGCATAGACCTTGCTAGCTAACATTTACCTTGGATTTATAATCATGTGCAAGCCACAAATCCCCCATTCTTAGCAAAGCAGTTGAAGAAGATGAGTTGTTCATTTTAAAAGCATTACGAAAGGAATATTGACCAGGTTTTGTTTTCCCTGCCTGACAGTCAGAGGTGGATCTAAATACTGTAGTTCTAATGGCCAACTCAGAGAAAGGCCATGGTAATTTGTGTGCAAGTGGTTATGTAGGTTTTTTGTATGGCAGTTAAAAAATTTCCAGTCGGGATTTGGGCTGTAAAAGATCCAAATTACAGATTTCAGGTTGTGTGGCAAGAAAGAGAAGCTCCTACAGTGAGGATGAAATTATTTCACCATACAAGGAAGTCTTATTGTACCTCTACTCTGTAGCTGTTCAATAGGCCAACCAAATTAATGTTCAGATGCTGAAAGTTAGGTCTTGAAAGCAAATGTTAAAAGGCGTTTGTAGTAATGTACTTGGAGTGCAATTTTAAATTCGGTTTGGTGTTTTGGTTTTTTGTTTATTTGTGTGATAGGCAGGGTTTCTATCTTGTTGTCTTTGTTTGTTTGTTTTTAATTACTTGACTGTGATATTCTAAAACTTTAGTTGAAGTCCTGGCAGGACTGAGGAAGAGTGAGAGAGAGAATAAGAAGTTGACATAAACCGAAGTTACCTGAGAATTTAAATGTAATTTAACACAGTTTTGTTGGACATTTTTGTTGGCTCCTACTATTTTTAAAACCACTTTGTGCATCACCAGTCACAGTTGAACAAACATTTAAACAAAAACATCCGTCCAGAGAAGCACAGACTTGAGCATCTTTCCCAGCAGAACGCAGAGCTGCTCAGCAGTACGGGCAATGTCACTTTTCTGTATGTTTGGTAGTGATTTGGCTTTCAGGAAAATAGTGGTTTTCAGGTTAAACAGCACAAGTACCACCTTAGGTGTGAGTCATTGAGCTCTTTTGCCTTTTCCCGGCATTGGCTTTAATGTAAATTGTTAGAGGAAAATTGTTATGTAAATATGCCATGCCAAAGGCAGCAGCCCAGGAGAAATGAGGCGGCTGCAGCTCCATGTCCTGGGTCCGGCCAAGAAAATGTGTTCCCAGTGGACAAACTGATACAGACCGGATATAAACAGCACACCCGTGTGTATAGGCAGCTTAAGGTTAGGTTCTGTGATGTAAATATATAAATGCAGGGGCAAAAAATTATGCCAGTCCTTGAGGATTACAGAAGTCTCAGAGTACGTTGCAGAGATACTGTTTTTGCCATTACGAGGAGTCACCGAGATCCAATGGGCGCTGATCGTCCTCACGATTTAACTAAGCGACTTCAGGGAAAGTCCTTTCGGGGCGATTAGAGCGTCTCGGGGAGCGGGGGGACACCCGGGAGAGGGGGGACACCCCCACGGCGGGCGGACGAGCTGGCGGCCGGTGCCGCAGCCTGGAGCGAGCCGCTGGCAGGCAGCGCCCGGCCCGCGGAGCCGCGCAGCGCTGCGCTCGCCCGGGGACGCGCCGGCACAGCCGCGCACGGCCTCGCACAGCCGCGCACAGCCGCGCAGGACGGCGGGGCCCGCACGGCGGCCGGGAGGAGCCCAGTGCGGCAGATCCGGGAGTGGATTTGGGAGCGCTGAGGGACAGCAATCCAACGGCAGCCCGCCGGGACCCGCTCGGCTTAAAGGCGCCATCCGAGCGGGAGCGGAGCGCAGGGACCGCGCTCATCGGTGCCCGTGGATGCGGCACGGAGAGGAGAAGCCAGCGGCACCGCGGCTGGGAGCCCTGGCTCAGCCTCGGGTTTCAGCGCCCCTGCGGCTGTCGCTGCGAAGTTTGCAGCCCCGTCCCGCAGCCGCCCGCCCCGGCACTTCCCTGCGATGGCGCTGCTGGACGTGCCCTGCTGTGGGCAAGCCTTTGCCAGCCGGAGCAGCCTTTTCGGGAGAGGCCGGATCCAGCGGCGAGCGGCAGGGCGGGCAGCGCTGGCCGGGGGCCGGACCCGCCGGGCTCCGCAGCCGCCCTCCCACGGCACCGTCCCTTCCCCGCTCCCGGCGCCGCGACCCCGGCCCCGGCATCCCTTGGCGCCCCGGAGGCATCGGGGTGCCAGGTGCCCTTGGCCGGTCCCGGCGCGCCGGGACGTGACATCCCTTTCTGCTCCGGGCCGGGCGGGACGCTGTCCGGCGGCTGTCGGTCCGGTGGGCGGCTGTCCTGCCAGCATGGGCAAATGCTGCTCCACGTGTTTCCCCCCCTCTCTGTGCGAGGACGAGACGGTACTTTTGCCTCTTTTTTAAAGTCCTTTAGGGAAAGGGAAGGACGGTAGCGGTGATAGAGCGTGTGCTGCTGCTTCTCGCTGGGGTCGGTGGCGGATGCGCTTCCCGGGCGGCGGAGAGGAGAGCGATGCTCGGCTTGTTTGCACTGTGCTGATCTCCCCTTCACAGGGACAGGTCTAAGTGCCGCTTTCTCATGCATTGCAGTGCCTTACATAAGTTTATCCTGCAGTCCGAATGGAAGGGTTGCATGCTCGTGAAGCAAGGAGGGACTGCTGGCATCTTCTGTAGCAACAGTCGGTTTGATGTTTGCTCTGCTTTTCTTACATTTTTAATAGCCATGTGGAGTACAAGTTATAAAGGAAACTTGCAGAGAGTTTTAAAGTTTGAAGAGAGGTTATTCAGCCTCTAGCTGTCCTAAAGTTTTACACTCCAACAGAGGAATGACCCTCCAGTCTAGGAGAAGTGAAACAAGACAAAACTACCTGTTTTCTTATGTTTGTGTGAATCTAAATCAAACACATTCCTAGGCACCCAAATGGGTCATGTAAGAAATGTCAGTGCAGAAGGTAGAGACAACAAAATGCTGTTTTCCAACAACAGGAAAATAGCATTTGCAAAAGATGTTGTGGGACACTTTGAATACATAGTTTTTCCCATTATTCTTCTGGAAATTTGCCTGGGTTTTATGTACAGAAGGGTGAGAAAATGAATATATGCATTTAATTTGCTTAATAGAAAATGTCTTGGCAGAAACACATGTTTGTGCAATGTATTCTGTTAGAGTTTGGCTTTATGGTATATTCATATAACTGTTACATTACAAACTGATAGTGTCTCCCATTTACTTAATGATAGCTCAAATATAGCTTGAGATATGCTACTAACCAGGTTAAGAAAAAATGTGTGGGTTAATATAAAACTTGGCAAAGTGCAGTCACTGTGGAATATCTAAGTGCTTGTAAACTTTAACCAAACTTTAACCTAAAGCGTGTTATGAAGAAGGATTGCCTGACAACCAGCATGATTGAACAGCAGTGTTAAAACACCTCTTTTTAAAGGAAGATTGTAGGTAATTTTGAGTATAAGCTGCAGTGGGATTCAGTTATTGCTTCTACAAGTGTCATCTGAAATATTTATTGGTACAATAGAATTCCCAATGTATATTATTCTCTCTCCAATTATAATATAATACCTTGCCACAAGGAGGTCTGAATACAGCACAACAGTGACTAAGCACCATTTGCAGGTCAGGGATTTTTTTTTTAGTATTTTGAAAGCTCTGCATGGAAGACAGCTGTTCTGGAGGAGCCGTTTTAATAACAAGTGCCACAGAGCATCTGTGCGCAGAGAGTTTTTAGGAGATACTGTGGAGAACTGAGAAGTGTTTGTACAGTGGAGACACTGTACATGCATTTGGATCTTAGAATATAAGCACACATGTAAGTTGGCAGGATGGAGAGTCATGTCAGTTTGGGAAGGTAATTCCAGGCTCCCATGTTTGCTTCCTAGCTGCTGCTGACTTCCTATGTGGGTCTGAGCAATTTTCTGGTGCTCCTTACCTGATCTGACCCATTTTCATTTCTATGATGGATCTACTATTACTTACCTATTGTTTAAAAGTACCTGGAGGTTTACTTAATTAGTATTTTTAATTCATTAATAGCTCTCAGTTAGGTTATAGCTCTCAGAGGAGAGACACTCTAAGGCAAACCTCAAATCTGCCTTCCCATCCTCAGTTATTCCTGGTCCAAGGTAGAATCTCGACTTGTCTCCCTGATGATGTTCCTTGAGGATGTCTACCTGTCATCTGAAGCTCCATGCAACTAAAGCAGAGCCTTTCATAGAACCACAGAATTACAGAATAGTTTGGGTTGGAAGGGACCTTTAAAGCTCATCTAGTCTGAGACCACTGCAGTGAGCAGGGACATCTTCAATGAGATCAGGTTGCCCAGTGCCCCATTGAGCCTCTGGCCACAAGCTTTCATCACTACCTCCTCTCTTAATCTGTTTGAGCAATGCCAGCATCTTGCCCATCCTCAGGTCCAGATTATGACTTCTCCTACCAAGTTATTTTTCTAGGTCCTTGCATGCAGTTATATCTAAATTCTGCTAATTTTTTTTTTGAGCTACGCTTCTTGGTTTGGCCATTGTTATTTAATTGCACAAACTCCTGTTTTATTCCTGCACCTCTGCCTACCTGCTGACTACCTGCCTTGTTTTCTGTTTTCTCATGCCTCAGTCCATCCTCAACATGTTTTGAGTTGAATTGAGAACTCACATGGGCCATTTTTGATGTCCGTTTCACTTGCTGACATGCTGTCCAACATCAAACCTTTAACAGGCGAAATATTGGGAAGTCTGTGTGCTACAGAGCTCATGATAGGAAAAAGAGTTGCTACTGTGCCTTCTGTTCATCAGAGCAGTAGGACAAACATCTCATTCTGCCTGTCTTATTCTACTTTTCTTTCTGTCTGAAGAGATGGGACATATTCCAGGCACAAGACTTAATCATTATGTTGCAGAGTTCAGGAATGAGGAAGATGTTTTTCTTCATCTCCATAATAAGTGTAATCTTATTTTATGAAAATTATTTCATTGCCAGAGTAATTTCTTGGGATGCAGCCAACAGAAGTCCTTTGTCATCATTTTTCTAAAAAGTAATGCAGTCTATCATTCATTAAAAGGATGTGAAAAGTAAATGTGACATTTTTGTGCAAAGCACACTGGTTTGGTTTCACATTTTTGGGCATAAAAAAGGGAATTCCAGACCACATCAAGGCAATTTTTTTTCTTCCTTGCCATTTAACAGCTGCACTGGAAATGGTGGATATTTGCACAATCTCCTTACAGGGTCTCTGATATTTTCACCTACTGAAAACAGGTGTGTACAGTCGATGAACCTTATTAAACCTGAGTTAGATTTGGCCCTTGGATGCTCACCTGCAATGACTCAACTCCAAGTGGTGACCTAGTACAGAATCCCTGCAAAGCTCCTTTGGTATACTGAGCCTTAGTGGACCCAAAACTCTTGGGAGGGCACCTCAAATCTTTGCTCTACTGCTTCTTACCTTGTCTTCAGTTTCAAATAGTTTGTTGAGATAATTGATGAAGACTGATTAATGGGACATCCTCTTGACTTGGTTTCTTATCCATTTGCTTTGGGGAAGTTTTCCTTGTGTGCTTGTGAAGTTTTCAATTGCATTGATGTTTTGACAGTGGATGTATAGGAATCTCAGCGCTGAACGTGGTAGCTTTACATTCCAAAGTAGATCCAGATTTGTCCTACTGTAATGTTTGGTTTCCTTGGCTCTGGCATTCCCAGTTCCCTGGCTACACTGACGGTGGAGTGCTGGTTATCTGCAGAGCCACACTGCTGATAACAACAGGGGCTCTTTTGTTTTGCACTGCTGTCATGTTTACAGTGTCACAGGAACATGTGCAGGCCAAACCCATCGTGTCACACTGACAAAGCAGGTTGCAGTTACAGGAGATGCCAGGGATTTGTGAGTTCACTGCACATCCAGGAAACCATGAGGCTGACTTGATGATCAGCCAAAGCTGCACCTCGCTGCTCTTCCACAAGAGGAAGATAAGGACTCATGCTGTTGCTCTCCAGAAGAACCCTCTGAGAAAGAGGGTTCTACTGCTTGAGGCCTTGGCACTGAGGGCAACCCTTGCATGTCTGATCTCCTGGGAAACATAAGTATGAGGTCCCAAAGAGCAGACAGGAAGCTCTGACCAAAATAAAACACAGTGCAAGAAGTACTGGCAGAGCAGTAAAATGACAGCCAAGGCACCTGAGCTGTGCTGATCTGGCTGCCATGGAAGCCCCAGGGGCTGCCCTGCTCTGGAAACCACAGCCCCAGCGTGGTGGGAGGCAGGCATGACCCACACTGCCCTGGTGGCCTGGTGCCCATGCTGGAGCTGGAGTTATGGGATAGCATGTTTAAGCTGGCACCATGGCAGTTGTCCACATTTTTGGAGAGGATCCCACCACCAAGTGTCCTCAAGGGAAGGAAAAACCTTATCCAAGATAAGACATGATGTAAAATGTGGAGCCTGTAATATTTCTTATGGGGAATCAAAATTTTTTATGCTTTTCCTCCCAAAAAATGGGGGTTTTACCTGCTTTTAACAATCCCATTGAGTTTTGCTCATCAGTAGGTGATGGCAATGATTTGTGCAGAACTCCCTTGCTTTGAATAGCTTCTGTTTCAAAAAATGAGAGCTGGTAACTTGAGTGGGTGCTTCCCATCCCCAAGTCCTGCATCCAGTATATCCCTGAGCACCCCCCTCCAAGGGCACCAGGCCTGGCAGTCTGTCAAGAGCACTTCTGAAAATGACTCCAGTGAGTTAAACAGACCATATGGACAGATTCAATGATGTCCTCCAAAAGGGGAAACCTTACTCCTGTAAGGCTGCTGGTTTGGGAATCTGTGTGAAGAAATCTGGTTTTTGACTATATCAGGCTGTATTTATCTGGACTTTTTTTTTTTCCCCATAACTTTTTGACTAATTAGGAAAAAGAAATCTATAAGAATCCACATAATTTTATTCTGAGCCTAATGCAGTGGGTGAGGACTGGGCACTCTGCAGTCCTGGCACACGGCCCCCTGTGCATTACTCAGCAGGGTATGGAGCCAGGAGGAGGCACTGGGGGAGCCAGGCCTTGCACTCCTGCCTTCTGCCCATAACTGAATGAGAAAGATGCCCACATCATCTGGGGCTCCTCAAGCCTTCAAGGCTCTCAAATCAGTTCAGTTTATCACTCCATTTACAGCAAACTTTCTGGGATAGATGTAGTTTGGATCTGGCGGAAATCATCCCAAAAGGGCAGTCTGTAAGGGATTAATTCAAAGTCTAGATTCTATTATTCTGGTATTACTAGAAATGAACTTGTGTTACTTCTCTTAACAGAGTTAAAAGTTAGGGGCAGGAAAAATACACAGAAACATTAAGTTCTAAATTTTTTTCCACTTTCATTTGTGTAATATAAAACTGACTTGCTATCTTATCTGCTATGTATCCTGCAGCCAAAGTAATCCTGTCTGTGCCCTAGATTTTTATTAGCCTTTCTTGCTATAAAGGCTAATAAAGAAAGATTTGGTTTCTAGGACTCCTTTTAATTCAATTTACTGCTGCACTGCTTTTTGTATTGAATATGATTTTTCTGTAGTGTCCTTTAAGGATTCTTGACCTTTTCTAACCCGGGACATATTTATAGTAACCTGATCTAGTTTTATTAATCATTAGTGATCTTCCCAGCAGGGTACATTCCTTTGTCTTCTTTCTAATATGATTCACGATACATCCCAATTTAAAGTGCCCATATGATTGAGCTGCTATGCTGGGATTTATTGTACTAAATCAGACTCCAGTGGATGGAGATAAGAATTTTGTTTGTCAGTTTGCACAGCACTAGTCAGATATCTCCTGTCAAAGTCCTTGCATTTTGGTAATACCACCTTAACATTGCTCATGTAAATACATTTTAATTTTCCTTTAGCCAATTCAACTGTTTTACTTCTTAAATATTCAGATGAATATATTCTCTTTTGAGACTAGTCAAGGAAAAGGGCCCTAATAAATAAATAAATAAATAAAATCACAGAAATAGATGTGGAGATGGGCATGAACATCAGGTTATTAGTGGTGTTTGTATGGGAATGCTCACCATGCATAAAATGTTGTGAGTACAGCAATCTGCTCTGTGAGTTTGACTCTGTGAATATATTGATATGATTGGAGGTGGCTAAATGCAGGCTTAAATAGATGAAAAAAATTTAACAGTTTTAATACATCCATCTTGTACATGCAGTCCATCTATAAATGATATGCAGACTGACCACAAAATTATAAAAAATTAGAGATGTCTTTGTAGACACATAGGAGTTAACAGAGTATTCTGCACTGTTGTGTACACGCAAGTGTGTGTACATGTACTCATAGACATACAAGGTACTTGTAGCCCATGAGTTGTAGCTCCTAAACTTGATTTAAAAACTGAATGAGTTCATTATAATCCCACTCCCCTCCCCTAAAAATCCCCTAAAAAAAAAAAAAAAAGTAGTATGAGGAATCAATCTAATCTGCTTTACTAAATGAACATGTGAAAGTGCTTATCTGGGATAAACCTGGGTACTATACATATTTTTCTCTCTTTTTCCTTAAACAGAATGAAAATGCCCTTGTGAAAATAAAGGAGTTAGGAGTCGAGCTTGAAAAGATCAGGGAGGAAGTTGGTAAGTAGTACAAGAAAAGTAACAACAAAGTGATTTTCTCACTTTACATGATTTCCTGTGACCTGATCCTGGGGAACCTCCATACATGTTATGAAGTGTTTTCTGAAGCCCAGTGGCAAAGGGTTTTGTGATTTTGCAGGGCACCTTGATTTTACGTCTTTGTTGTGCAGATGAGTTTATCACCACACACACTTGTGCATCATCTTTGCTGTACAAATTGCTCTCCATGAATCCATAGCTTCTGTCCTCAAGCACCAGCACTGCTGAGAGGAAAGCACAGTGTGATGAGAAGTGGGAGCTTGGGACCATTGCAGTGCACAGTGACTGGGAATGCATCACCAGCTTATGAACATTGCTGTGCTTTGCAGTTCAGCTACAAACCAAAGGACACCAAGCTCAGAACTTACTTGTTAATATCTCTAAGGTCTCTTGCTGGTTGAGAGACAGAAAGAGCAATGCATCCCATTTGGTGTGTGTGTTCCCTGTATATCTGCATGCCCCTCTTTTCCTTTTTAGTTTCTGATCTAGACAGGAGAGAGTATGTAAAGATACTGCCCCTCCTGAGAGAGAAGGTGGGCTTCTGCTCTGGCTTCAGCCAACAGGCTGAGTTCTTCTGGGCTTAAGTCTCTCCAGAATGAGTGTGATGTTGGGTTCATCTACCTCAGGGCCCCTCTGAAGTGCTTTGGCTGATTGTCATTTCATAGAGAGCTTTATTGTCCCCATGGCCAGTGAATACTGCAGCAATGGCAAAACAGGTTTCCAGTTACTCCCTAATGCCTGCCTTGCTCCATCCTCTGCATCTCTACAGCTCTTACAGAAGAATTGTTGCCACTGGTGCTTTCTTCATGCAGGGCACACCTGAAGTTCTCAGTTCAATAGCCACTTCTCATTTGAGAGCCCTACCTCAATCTAGCAGGTTGGGTTTGCTCATTTTCCTGCGTGCTTTTCTAAGTGGTGGTGACATGGGAAGGAAAGAGATTCAGTGCTGGAGATAAAGAGCTCTGCTTCCATTTACACCATGTTTGTACAGCTGAAATGAGCACACATCCCCAGTGGTTTTGCTGGAGAGGAGAACTTTGCCGGGGGTATAACTGGTGTCAGTTTGGGGGCCCCAGAGCAGCATGCTCAGTAACAGGAGATCCCTGCTCTGCCTGCCCTTGCACATGCAGCAACAGACACCTCCTCTGCACAAAGCTGAGGCCTGGTGGCATGTGTGGGGACAGCTTTGGTGAGAACCACAGACAGCCCAGGAAAGCAGCCTGAGCTGTACTGCTTCAGAAGGGATATAAGCTGGAGTTGTGTGTGGGCTTTCTTCCTCAGAAAGGGAAAAGATGGTGTGACACAGTCCTTTCCTCAGCGGTCCTGTGGGCATGTGTAATGGAGAGGAGTCGTTACAGGCCACCTCTTCCTCCCATCACTCTGGAAGACATGGAGATGCTGAGCAGAGGCTGTTTGTGAGGGACACAGGTGGCTGGTCACCTGCTTGGTGGAGGAAATCCTCTCTGTGCAACCCTGAGATGCAGCATGGCCAGCTAGAACCACTCCCACCAGGGACAAACAGCAAGATGAACATGTGCAGGTACTGCACTTCAGCAGAATGAGAAATAATTCATCAGCAATAAAAATCTTAGCATATATCCATAAATATCCCTAGCATATATCCCATGTCCTATTATATATGGGAGGTAAATGACTCTGCTTTTTCGTATAAGTCAAAAATTGCTGCACAGTCTGTTTTCCTTTGGTATAAAAGTACAAAACTTAATTTTGTGAAACAACCAGTGTTTAAAAACCAGAGGTGAAATGGTAAATGCCACGTACATGAGAGCATTTCTCATCAGTGCAGCTCTTTGCAGTCTCTAAACAGTCCAAGCTGAGGTTATTACTGCAGATATGAGGGTGCTCCTTGGCACATGCAGCCCACCTGTGCTATAGGAGGATTATTTTGGTCTCACTATCAGATGGATCAGTGTGTTGTACAGTATTGTACATGATTTATGCAAATGAAAAATGAAACAGTCCTTTATTTGACAACAGCAATGTTGGGTGATTCTATGAAGAAATTCAGAGAAAATCAGAGCATATTATTTTGACTACAACCAAGCTGTAGTTCTGACTTTCTTCCATTACTTTAATAAGTAAGTTTTCATTAATTTAAAAATAACCTGTCCAGTTAAACAGCATGGGTGTTGGTCAGAAATTCCTGATTTCTCATGTGTAAATTCACCATGTCAGACTCACTGATGCAAATGCCTGAATGAATCAGTAAAGCCAGGCTGCACTAGCCAGGTTTGATACAGGCAGTGAGTCCAACACTTAGTTGTTTAGCTGTAATTGAAAGTTACAATTTGGGTGCTGAATGTGCTTGGTTTTCACAGTGTGCAGTCTTTAACTTCAACAGAAACTGCAGAATTCTGCTATGCAAAGCAATGAAACTGCAACAGAGAACCCACTGTTCAGAAAAATAAGAATATATGTTTAAGGAAAATTCTTGTGGTAAATAAACCATTGCTGAAGCAATAGCAGCAATGGACCATGTGTAAAAACAGCTTAGGGAGACCTGCATCCTTCTGGAGCCAGGCAAAATACTGAGGTCAGACGACACTGACCACTTTTACCCCCAGCGCTCCTGTGGAAGTATCACACCGCATCTGAAACCAGCGTGGGTGAAATTGGAAAGTGATTCTCCCTTCCCAGACCTGGGGAGGAGCCTTGGCCTCTATAAACACTGAGGGACTTGTTATTTAAAGCAATAAGGTTTGCTCATGTATTTTGCTAGAAATAGCAAGGCTAGGAAAACATGACAAGCAACCGTTCTACACTCAAGAGACCGATTTTTATAAATTATAAATATAAGCACTTTTCAGCTGCAACACTGAGTCTCTTTCAATAAAGAGGTTTTGAATACCAGCTGTTTCCCTTCAAACTAGTGGAAATTAAATGTCAAAATTACCTGCTCCTTCACTGTCAGACCAATGACATGAAGTGTGTTGAGAGGAGGTATGGAGATGCATAAAAAACCTGGATGAAGGAAAGGCAGTGAGATGTCAAGTTTAAAATTTTTATTATCTGTATTGTCAAGCATTTCAAAGCCAAAGCCTTTGTGCCATCTACTCCTGGATATGCTTCCCAGTCAGAGGACGCTTAACCTGAGTGTGGTGGCTGTGATTTGTGTGTGATTTTGGGGCCAAGGCTCAGGAAGAAGAGCCCATTTCCCGTGTCAGAAGGAAACAGTCCCTCTGTCAGGCCATAAGGCACCACAAGCTGCACTCCAGAATGCAAAGTGCCAGGGCTGGGGAGGCAGCACTGTGGCTCTGACTGTGTGGTGGGGGAAGGAAGGTCAGCCCAATGGTGATATCTACCTTTCCCTCGCCTCCCCAGCCCAGCCTGAAGTGGGTTTTGCTCATCTGTTGCGCACTCAGTGCTCAGGGAGTAGGGAAGCTGCAGTAGCCGGTCTCATTTAACCCAGCACACTGCCATCCCAGGAAATGCCACCTTGTGTCAGAGTCATTTCCTGCCTGTGAGCAGCAATGCAGATACCTACAGAGAAGGAAAAAGAAAACCAAGGTGTAACTCTTCAAAACAGACCAGTAATAGCTGTGCTCTGCTTGTCTTTTTCCATGTCAGTATTACATTCATGTAACTTTTCAGAGTAATTTTTTCTTTTTTCCACAAGAGTAGCTCACTTTAACAGTATCCCTGTCTTGATGCCTGAAAGATAAATCCAGAGTTTTCCAGCAGCACTTCAGGTCACCTGTTCAGGCATCTGTTATGGGGTCCCTGCTGGAGATGACCCAGCTGTGTCACCAGGACCACACAGCTGGCCCCAGCAGGACAGGCTGTCCCACCTGCTGCAGCTGCAGACCCCTGGACTCCATGGGTGCTGCCTTCTGCCATGGCTGTCCCAGGAGAGCTGGGCACAAAGGTCCATCTCCCTGATAAGAAGAGATTCAGTTTTTCCTCAACACCTCAGTCCTCAGCCTCATTTGTCTTAGTCTGACACTTATGGTAGGGATCACTCCTTCTCATTAGAGGTGTTCAATATTCTGTATAGGACAAATTGCCTCATTTTCTGCCTCCAGTAGCATTGTTGGGTATATGGGGAACATGCCATGCAAGCTCACTTTCCCTGCTTCCTTCTTCCCTCCATTTTGCATCAGGGTCTGATTTGTGAATAGTCTTGTATTTCAGGTTACAGGATGTGTTTCAGATGAACTTTCTTTTGGTAAGAGCATGTTTCACTTCCCAGCCCTCCCTGTGTGCTGGTAAATCTCATTAGAGAGGCTGGAGAGAGATGGGGTTCATTACATCCCCTATTTAAAGCTTGAGTAAGTTTGAATTCTACTGAAGGCAGAGCTGCAAGCACAACCCCTCCTGCTCTGGGATCGCTTTACATGCCAAAGATAATAAAAAAGCAAAAAGCAAGAGAGAGGGTTTAGAGCCCTAATCCAGACTGCCGGGAGACAAGACATTCCAGCTAATGTACCATTCCATTCTGGAAATAAGGCAAGTGGGAATGCTTTCTGTGTGCTGCCAATGAGGTGCTGAACTCGCTGGTTCACTCTCTTTCAATCAGGAGCACAAAACTTGACAGGGACAGAGTCCCCCCACAGTGCTCCAGAAAATTCCAGAATCAGAACAGGAGCCCAGCTGTATTGTATTTGCAGGGCACCCCAACAAAGGCAGGAATGATGCATCTGATTCCATGTTCTCAGAAGGCTAATTTATTACTTTGTTATACTATATTATATTAAAGAATACTATACTATGCTATATTAAAGAATAGAGAAAGGATACTTACTGAATGCTAAAAAGATAATAATGAAAACTCCTGACTCTTTTCAGAGTCCTGACACAGCTTGGCCCCCCTTGGCCAATGAGTCCAAACAACTCACACCAGAATCCCATGAAACAATCATCTGTGGGTAAATAATCTCCAAACGTATTCCAGATGAGCACAACACAGGAGAAGCAAATGAGATAAGAATTGTTTTCCTTTCCTCTGAGGCCTCTCTTGCTGCCTGTCAGCTTCCCAGGAGAAAAACCTTGGGTGAAGGGATTTTTTCAGAGAATGTGAATGGCACACAGCAGTGTTTTTCTGTCTGGACATACTGAGCAAATCTGGATATTGGTGTCCAGTAAGTGTGGAAGCAGAGCTCTAAATAGGGTGAAAAATAGCCATGTGGGGAAGGGAATGGTTAGCTTGGGTGTCCAAACTACCTTGGCATGGGTGCACCTAACATAAGCTCTGGGGACAGCACTAGTAACTTGGACAAATTGTTGCTATCCTGGGAAAAATGAGCACAGTCTGACACTGTAGCAGAAAGAGGTAGGAAGATACAGATATTGAACAATGATGTTGTCATAGGAAAAATATGGGTTTGAAGCATTCAGCAGGGAGACAGCTGCTCCCAATCCTCTGACTTGCAGTGCCACATGGCCCTGTGCATGGCACGTGCATCTTGAAAGGCAAGGGAAGGATAAATATGCAGTCAGTTTGTTCAAAAACTTGATCATCTTTCTAAATCAACTATGGGTCTAAATCAGAAAGAAGATCTAGCAGTGCTATTAAAAACCCATTTCTCCTTTAATATTCTGAATGTTATGGTCAGGATGATTTTAATCACTGATTACCTGTTAGATCTTTACAAGTGAGCAAGCTTGCTCTGTAAGTGTACTCTGCCTGATCTTGTCCATCTTGCATCAAGTCTTCAATATCTGGATTTTTTGCAACTGTTCTTTAGCAAAGCAAATGGCTGAGGACACAGTGTTTGTGACAGTGCTTTCCTGGGACCTGGGGGACAGTAAAGGTGAAGAACCAAATGGGGAAATGGACTGATTTTCCTTGACTTGATAGAACTGTTGGAAAACAGTGGTGTGAATTCTGAGACATAGTGGGTTAGTTCACCAGAGTAAAAATTTCACACTTTCTGATTGCCTTTAGTCAGCCTGTCACTGTGCTCTCTGATGCCATGAAGCACACAAGATAGTGGTTTGAACACAAAAATATTTTAAGCAAGTGTGCGTTAATGGATTTGAATGGTCCTTGCTGGAGCTGGAGACAGGCTTATGGGAGGAGCAGCTTCGAACAGCTTGAAAATGGGAGTATGAGATTCAAGTGGTCAGTCATACCCCTTGTACAACAGAGTGGAGAGAAGCACCAGGCTCATTGCCCTGCCAACAGGTCCAATGCCACTGCTTGCTCCTGGGCAGCGTGAGAACTGTGTGGTGGTGTTGTCTCCACAGAGCTCAACACGGCGCGATGGAAGGAGCTGCAGAGCGAGAAGGAGCAGCTGGAGCGGCGCTTCCAGGAGGAGGGGCAGCAGCTCCGCAGGCAGCAGCAGCAGGAGATGCAGGCCCTGGAGCAGCGGCTGCAGCAGGAGTACCAGGCCAAGAAGGAGAGCCTGCAGGAGCAGCACAGGCTGCAGCTGGAACAAGCCAAATTGCAGCATCAGGATCAGGTCAGTCTCCACCTGTTGCCTTTGAAGAGTAGTCCATTCTAGTCCTGATTGGGTTCAGGTAATGAAATACATTGAACACTCCGACATGAAAACACTGGTAATGAGTTATGAGTGGGAAAATGTCATCCTGAATATCTTTACTGCTCTTTCTCCCTATTAGTTCTACTGTTTTTTCCATACACTAGTCTATTACATTGCCATGTCTTGTCTTCACATGCTTGCTGATGTTTTACAATAAAAATATTATCTCTGCTGCCCACACATACCTGCTCCTCAACCCACCTCTCTTAGTCAATTTATGACTAAAACCAAGGGTTATAAGGAGTTGTTCCACACAGTTCAGGCCAGCAGAGCCAGCCCATTGTTATTTGCTAGTTAAAGGGCAACACAGTGAAGCGATGGCAACCATGCAACACATGCTGCCTAAACATCAAGCACATGATGCACTCCAGATCCCCTGATTGCTGCCCCACCACTCAGCCTAATCTCTTGGACTGTACACCCTAAGTGTTTCTCCTTGCTCTGCTTTCTGTGTGTAGGCAGGAGTGTTCTCAACAGCAGCTGCTTTTATATGGTTTGTCAGAACAAACACTGGAACTCAATGCAACTGGGTTGTTTTGTCCTGGACAAACTACCTATTTCTGTTCATCAACTGATTTCTAAAGATGTATTAGAAGGTGCTGTCAAATAGGTCTTTATGTTCTAAATCAGATTTCTAAAAATATTTCTGAAAATATTTCTCTTAAATGGTTAGATTATATGCTGAGCCATGTCTTTTGGTTCTCATTTCAGTTTATGCAAGTTGGTTTCCTTGCAATGCCCTTCAAAATTTCTGCTTTTCTTTCTGAAATGAAGGAGGGGTTATGTTCCCAAAAGCCTCAACAATCTTTTCCTTTCACTGTGTCAGTGTGTCAGTCTGCCTGGTAGAATATGTTGGCTCTAGCTGCAAAGGCTTACCTTCCCTGGATCACCTGACATCAGCATTTGTGAAGGAATTTGTTCATTTTTTGCTGAAATAGCTTATAGCTCAGCTCTGCTCTCTTTGAAGTGTTTCTGTGAGCTCTCAGGACCAAAAGAACAGATGTCGATTCTTCTCCTCTCAAGCTGATCAGTGCAAGAAGGCTGTTCAAAGTCATTGTAGGACTTGATTAGAAGTGTGCTTATTTTTCTCATGTTTTCATCTGTTGTGACTCTATTCATCATCACGGAGAAGCAATGGAAACACATCCTTCCCTCTGTGGGGCAAATAGTTCTTGGTTCGCTCCAGAGCTCTGTGTTCCCTGATTGCTGAAAATAACACAAACATTCCTCTCCATTGCTTTCAAGGTGTGGCTGTGACCCAAGTATCTCAGAGCTTTAGCCCACATTTTCAATTCACAGTTCAGTTAGCATGATGAGTTTTAGCAGGTTTTCCCTTTGAATTCCTACTCTGCTGTGCACCCATCCTGTGCACAGGATGAGTGCTCTTGGGTCAGTAGGGGCTGACAGGCCATGCTGGAAAGCTGCTCACCAGCATTTCTTGGCCAAGGAAATGGAGCTCTTGCACTGCATGTGAGAAGAGCCTCGTGCTTGAGCTGCCCATCTGCATGAGGGGGATTTGAATTTGCATTCTTGAAGGCAATAATAATAGCAAAATCCTTCTGACCATGGATCTGCGTGTATTTCTGTATCCATAAATCTGATTTGGAAGATACTCATCCCACTTTCATGGTTTCCAGTCACAGCTTAACCTTCCATGCTGTGTTGCTTCAGTCACCACTTAGTTCACTATGAGATAGCTGTTATTTGTTTGGGGACACAGTTCCTGTGTCAGGTTTTGGAGGTTCAGCTGTCTCTGAGGAGGGAGCAGAGCATGAGAGCCAAACTCCTCCCAAAATGATCTTGTGTGCCAGTGCATGCTCACATCTCCTTGCAGCTAAAGGCAGAATTGCAAAGTAAAGGCTGTGATCTGTCTTGCCAGTGTTTCTCACTTGAGGTGCTCAGCTCAAGCTGTTTTGCCCAGCAGCTTGCTGAACTTCTCCCACTAGAGCTCCTCTTGATTTTACTTTATTAAGCCTTAAAAATCCCACCTGAGGTACTTTCCATAGCCAGAAATAAACATGACTTGTGTTAAGTGAGGTGATTAAGCTTCCAGAGTAAGTTATTAGCATCCAGGAGAGCTGCTTCCCAGTGCCAAGTTGACTATCTGCCATGGAAAACTGCAGACAGGACATCACTCTGGAAGATTAAAAAGAGCCGTTTGCAATGTGGATATGAAACACACAGAAGGCAGAAAAATCCCTGCAGATAATTTGGGACATGTTTAATTGGTTTTATAGATAAATAACTTGTCAAGGATGGTGGCAGCAAGGGGAGACTCCTTCACCTTCTGTGGGCATTGGGGATAATCATTCCTAGGGGGGCTGTTCAGCTGAGAAGCAATTAGAGTACAAATAAAGGCTTCAGCAAGGGTGGGGTAAAGAACATGGCAATGCTCATGAGGCTTCAGCTTGCAGACATCATATACAAGGACACTGTGCTCTGGGAAAAGCCAGGTGACAGTCCTTACCCCATTAGGAGCCCTTTGAGTCATCTGCCCCCACCTTTCTCAGCTCTGTCATGCAATATATCATCAGGCTGAGCCCCCATTATTTTGCAAACAGTTTTTCCCCACTGAGTTGTCTCCCACATTATTATGAAAATTAGTTTGGATAATTTTAAATTCCATGTTAGATGCCCAACTTTCATTTGAAGAGCATGTTTTCTCTAGTATGGTTGGAAATTTGGCTTCTGGTGGGTTACCTAATGCATATGTTTGACAACAAAAAGCACTGAAATAACATTTATTCAAGGCAAACTCAGATGAAGTAAACTTCTACCATTATTTACATAACTGTGAGCAAATAAAGCTGTTTAGAGTCAAGTCATTTAGCCATGAACAGAACAGCTGTTTCACTGTAAATGTAAAATAGTTTGATCCTCTGCCTTGCCAGATATTGCAGATAATATTGTATTAAATGTAGGGAATAAAATCACTGTGGTTACAAACCCCAGAAAATCAAATTGATGCATTGCATTCAGAAAATGCTCTGGACCACTGACTCAATCTTCATCAGGATTTCTTATTCTAATTCCTTTAATGATTCATATCAAAAGACCATCATTAGGGATCTCACTTTGCCTTTAGCCAAGTCTAGTAACAAACCATGCACTGAAGGAGTCCCAAACCCAGAGGGTGCTCTGGAACACAGTCCTCTTCCAGCTGCACTCCTCACTCCAATCATGGCCATGGGCTCTGTGGACATTGTTATCATTTAGATTAATGGAATGTCGAGACTTCTGAACATTGAATAAACAGCATCTCCACCTAAGGGCTTTTTCACCTTTTGCTTTCTTATGTACCTCTTCATCACCTCTTCATCTCCATTAAGTTAAAAAACAAAAAATACCATCAGCAGTGACAACATGCTACCACTCAAGGCATCAACATGGCAAAACTGGCTCAGGTGCTGCAAGTGTCACATTCAGTAGGTCCCTTTGCTGTCTCCAGCTCACTGGAGCTCTCCAGCAGAGGCTTGTCAGCGTGCCACAGCCTGTCTAACCGTGTGTCCATGTCTGTGCTCGCTGTTGCTGGAGCAGGTGGAAGATCTCACAGCTGTACATGAAGCTGCAATGTCACAGCTGGAGAATAACCACATAGTGGCCATTACAGTCCTGCAGGATGAGAACGACTGCAAGATTCAAGGTAAGCCAAAGTCAACCCAACAGCTACACAGCTGTTCCAGAGCAGGAATTAATGCTGTAGTGACACTGTGCTTCTTCCTCCAGAGCAGATTACACAGAGCATTTGTGATGGTCTAGTGCTTTCACGTGGGGGGGACCACCAGTTTCATGCTAGGGCAGAGGGAGAGATGTCTGTAGTCTACAACATCTAACTTTGACCTGAAATTATCTGAGGGGGGTATCTGGGTCAAAGATAAGGCTTTCTCTATGTGTTGCTGAAAATAGAATCCAAATTCCACATCACTTCTCACACAATGCTTTTTCAAGAGCCTAATCCTCAGATGCTCAGGAGGATAGAGCTCTTGGGACATCTCTGAATTTAGGTACTTAAATACCCACAAGTGCTTCTAAAAACAAGACTCATGATTTCCAGTAGCAAACTTCTGGCCATGCTGAGCAGACTGAAGCCTTTTGAAGTGCAAATCTGTGCCTCGGCTCTGTTACCTTTATTTTGTGGTAGAGTTTGGCCACAGGATTGATGCTGCAGACAGAGCTCTTCCCTCCCTACCAGTTCAGTGTCTAAACATTTGCCTTTGTGCATGCTTTGGCTGACATTTAACAGTAATCTGTACAATCTCCCTATTTTTTCCTATATTTTAAATATCTCTAGTAGGTTTTCCCACGTTTCCCAGACCAAGCCATATTGCTTAGCTCTGCATTGTGTCAATTAGAAACACAGTCCAGAGCATAACATGAACTCAGAACAGTCTATTCTCCTCTCTCATGGGCAGAGAAGGTATCTAGCATAGCATTTGTAAATGAATATACACAATTTTGAAAATAAATAAGCAAAAAGCTGATTATTACTTGAGGATAATCTTATCTCTCCAGTTTTATAGTATTTTCTGATGATAAAATTCAAGGTTGTGGTACATCAAGGGTCTGGTGGCTGAAGTTTGTGCTCCCTGCTCCTGGTGCGGGTGTGAAATGCCCTCCTGTGCCTGGAAAAGGCACTGCAGCCACTGGAGCCATGTGCCACTTTGTCACTCATCGCTGCTGTGACTGTGGCTGCTGAGCACAAGTCATGGCCTTGGCAGGGAAAACACAAAAAATAGTGTCCATATACTAAAATGACTGCTGCTACTACTGCACTGAATCATGATTTTATGGTATTGCTTTAGAGATTAAGCTTTATTTCACTTTATTTATTACACTTCTGGTAATTAGTGTGCCCAGGGTGAGTTATTCTAGCAGGAAAACCTTTAATCAAGTTTCTTGTTTTCTCTGTCTCACTACTGGAATAAACCTCTTAGCTCATCTACCACAGCTTGGGGAGAAGCACTGTCCTGTGTATTTTTGCATCTCAGGTGGTGGCCATCCTCTCTATCCCCCAAAGAAATTGCAACTCAAGCTTTCAAATTTATCCAGTTTTAAATCCTTTGATCTAGGGATTCTCACTCTGAACTGGTAAATGGCCCATTGTCAGACTGACCCTTTTCAGATCAGAGTACCTGGGAACTGAGAATTCTGAGAAGTTCTAAAAAATCAGAGCCTGGCCGTGTAGAAACAAAGGTATCTGCAAACAGCGAAAGATCAGGAAACTGATTTTCAGAACAATTTACCTAAGGTCACAGAACATATTGCTACAAATTTCCTATTCCATGTCCTAAAATTGCATCCCAATTTGCATGTGGCTCACAACATGTGTGCTCTCAGACCCTGGTTTGCTGGACTTCATCAGTAATTCATGTCTGTGTAACCTCTCCAGAACTGAATACTGCTCACAAGCTGGAAAAGGCACAACTGGAGGAGACCTTTGAGAAGCTGCGTCTGTCACTCCAGGTGAGCAGTTTCTTTGTTTCCCACCCTGTGATGTGCCGGGGAGCAGCCCTGGGCACGCTGCCCTCTGCCAGCACACCAGGCTCCTACCAGCTCTGGTATCTCCTGTGCTCTGCCTGTCCAAACCGGGATAGAGCAGCAAACCCTCGCAATCTTTCCTCCCCCTGGGCTGGTTCACAAGAGAGAGGAAACTTAAAGGGACTTAAAGGCATCTGGATGAAGAAAGAAATGTCTTTTTGACCCTGCTGTCTGCTGGCAGATTTGAGCTCTTCCCTGCTTGATGGGGAGGACTCTGGCACCTGCAGTGGCTGTGAGCATCACCCTGTCTGCATGGTACCCGCCAGCTGGCACCGCCAGGGGTCAGAAACAGCGACATCTCCCAGCCTGGCCCTGTGCCTGGGTCTGTGCTTTCGCCTCCTCCTGCTGCCTGAATGTGGGAAAGAGGGTCCCACGCTGCAGACACAGCTCCAGCCCCAGCGGAGGGCAGTGCAGTCCCTGCTGTGCGCTGCCCCAGGGCTGCCCTGCTGTGCAGCCAGGCTGTGGATGGGCAGGTCAACCCTGCACATCGCAGATCCCACTGCACATCCCAGTGCTTAACACCAAGGTCAGAGTCATCTAATCCTTCTAAAAACTCCGTGCTCTTCTCACTCCCTAGATGAAGAAATCACAAGGAGTGGAGGGCAGAACTGCATCCCCGTGACACAAGCTAAGGTTGGAAATGTGTGAACAAGTAAAGATGCCTGAGCAAATAATGCAAGCCCTGTTTGATTTCCCAGGCAGAGATGAACTGCAATTTTTAAATGTCCTGGCTAGCAGATATTGTTGCACTGCTGCAACAGCTCGAGGCATGTCAGCAGTTTTGCAATAAGGGCTGATGTAATGTTCCAGACAAGAAATCACAACTGTGAAAGATAAAAATACCATCTTCACAGCAACTGTGGATTTTACAGGTGTTGGATAGGCAGAAATGCCTTTGATGGTAACAGAAATATGATTGCTTAAAATAACATGTTGTTCCCATATATAGCTCTGAGATGAAATAATGATCATTTGAATTCCACACCACTAACTCATCATTGCTTGTTACCATGTTAGAAACTTAGAAAGGGGAAGGAAACAGGTATCTCCTGCCTCATTTGGACTCTAAGGACCACACAAATGCATGTGGTATAAATGCCAGCTCTGCCAAGGAAGGACATGTCTGCTCTCATCCAGCACAAGGTGATTTAGCATCAGCCACAGGTGTTACAGGGATTTTGTGATTCCCTGAGGCTTCTCAAATACCCCTTCTATGTTCAAGTGGCCCGATATAAAAAATATCACCTTACAGGGGCGTCTGAGCCTTATTTAGCTTCCCTGATAAACCACTGCCTGGTTTGGCAGTGCAGACTGACCAGTATGAATGTGAGAGGGCTGCTAACACAGCTGATGTGTTAATTGGTGTGTTTCCCCCCCAGGACCAGATAGACACCCTCACCTTCCAGAATCAATCTCTAAAGGCCAAAGCAGACCGGTTTGAAGAGGCTCTGAAGAAAAACACTGAGGAACAGCTGAAGGTAGATGACAACTCTAACTGTACAGGCATCAAGATACATGTTTCTAAGTATTTCACATCACCTGATTCAATGAAGAGCAGTTGGATCCTCATTCCAGGGGCACGGGGCAGGTCCCAGCTGAGATCCCAAATATTGAGCTCTGAGGAAGAGTCACAAATCTTAGCCAAAGGGGAAACAATATCAGGGGTCAAATGGGCTGCAGGGGACCAGGTCCAGGTAGTTTTCACACCACTGATTCTCCTAAATAACAGGGTTACGTGGAGGAATCTCTGTCTTATGGCTGAAGATGTATGTATGGCTGGCATATCCAAATCTCTGATATATTTCCTAGATTGTGAGAGCTCCGTATCTACACTTAGAAAAAGATTTGAAGAGCTTAAAACATGTTCTGGAAATGAAGAACCTCCAGATTCACCAGCAGGAGAAGATGATTATGGAACTAGAAAAACAGGTGAGTTGTCATTTTTCCTACAGAGGAGACATCACAGAGTTAACAAAGGAGAAGTTTGGTTACAGCAGATGAACTTAAGAGAGGTGAGTACCAACATAAGGCTGGGGCAAGACACAGTCAAAGAGGTTCACATCCATCAGTCTGGATTGCTTCTTCACACAGTAACTGCTCAGCATGTTAGGTTATACAGGAGGTGAGTGGTGGAGAAGAATGGGGGAAAGGGAAATTCGTGGTAATCCAGGGTACACCAGTCTGCACCATATGCCCCTACAAGCATCAGGTAGCTTTTTAGGGCTGGAGAGGGGACATGGGGGAAGGTTGAGCCATGGTGTGTCTTGCTGCTGCTACTGCAGGCATTTTGGGAGCCATATGTGGCTTAGCAATACTCAGCAAGCAGTTCTTAGCAAGGCTTGCTCTGGAAGAGGTCTCTCCAGCCCTCCAGTAATGCTTTTCTGCAGGCTATGCTGTTTTCTCCTCCTTTGCTTGTGGGATTCCCTAATGAAGAACTCCCCAGTTCACCATCAATTACATTTTTTGTGGGAAAGGGGATTCATTTTGTACAGAATAACCTGCAGTGACAGTAAAATACAGTGTGGTGACAGGATGAGGCAATACCTCAGCTGGGAGCTGTGGCAGCTGGTTCAGCACAGCATTCAGCAAGATTTGTTTCCATTTACAGGGAAATTTGAGAACTCTGGTGATTATTTTGCTGAACAGATGCTTTAGTAAGTGGATGCAGAGAAAAGTGCCTTTTTGCAACTGAGGCTTATTATCTCTGCTCCCAACGTGCTGCTCTTGGAGCTAAGCCAGGATTTGGAAACACTGGGCGGGGGGGGGGAAGTCCCAAACAACAGCCTATATAATTCCTAGTCCTTCAGCTGCTTTTGCTCATTAACTGCATGTGAGTGCACAGTCCTGTTACTGCCCTGCCCTTTTTCACAGTAAAACACTGGGTCTGCTGTGGCCCAAAGGCACAACTGCTTTCCATTTCAAGATACACCTTTGGAAGTGTCAGACCACCTACAGGACATCTCCAAATGCTCTGGAGCCTCACAAGGGAGCAAGAGGGCATTTCAAACACAGGGTCAGCCTTGGCTCCTTGGCAGCTGAATGGGAGGCTGGAAATGCAGGTGGCATAGCTACTACTTGTGAAAACTATTGAAGAGGCAGAGAGGGAGCCCATGATGGTGATTCCTCTCTCAAAACAGGGACAGAATCCATGTGCTGCTCTAACAAAATAAACTGGGACAGACCAGAATATCTGAGAATCAGGAGTATCCTTTACAATTACCTGCACAGAGCAGAAAACACAACCTAAATCTGATGTCTCCACCATTAAGTGTGAGTTATTGCTATCCCCAGTGCACAATATTTCGGATCTTTATAAAAGGTTGGGAAATTAAATAACCAAGCTCACATAGAGAGAAGGTTACCCTGTGCTATCTTGTTTTCTTTCAAAAGTGTTGAATTCAGCACAATTTTCAGTTGGAAAACCAAGGACTAAGGTGATAAAGTATGTCAAATTTCAAAGCCTGGGGAAGACAGGGTACCTGAGGCTGTGGAACATGCCTGTAGACATCTTACTAATGCACTGCTACTGATGTCCTCAAACTCTGCCCTTGAACTGTGCTGAATAAAAGCTACCTGTGCTTGGGATAGGATTAATTTCAATTAATTACAGCTTAAACTTAAATGTCTGGTTTAGGCCTATCATTTAAGCTGACATTGTCAGCAGCAGTGAGGAGTCTTCAGAGGCCAGCCCACCTCATGAGAATGCAGCAGCACTCTAAGGCTGCTGGTGGGTGACTCTTTCCTGTCCATAACTGAGGCATCATAATCCTGGAGGCTGGATGTCAGACTGCAATGTCTGGGAGATGTACATCATCCCATCTTGCACTCCATCACTAGGCTGACCACTCATACCACAGTGCTGGGCAACTTTCCGTGCTGGGTGCTCCTCAAGTGTCACCAGCACTTTCTCCAACGCATGGTAGCGCTGGCTCCTTGAGGGACAAAAGTTGTGGGGCACCACTGAGGAAAACATCCACTTGCACTGAACAAAACTAAAACCCTCCTCCCCGGTTATAAGTAAGGGCTGGTTCAGCTCTGCCCCTGCTCAATGCTCTGCTGATGGCCCCAGGAACTCCACCAGTATGATTGGTGGTGTGAGTCAGGTCTCTAAGTCTCAACTGCAGTCAGAAAACCACCTCCACCTACCCTCAAATTTTAGAAGTTTCTCCACAGATTAACATAGAACAAATTATCTTGGATCAAGTGCTGAGTGTTCTTCAGACTTAACAAACCTTCTTTTGCTGCAGGTTGAAAAAAATTTAAAACTGGAAGAAAAAATCACCATGCTGCAACAGCAGAATGAAGAACTCAGAGCCAGGATTGAGCAAAATACTGTCATAACAAGGTTTGTGCTGGTATTTGCAATCTGTCTGAGATTGAAAGGAGGCCCTGGGTCTTAATTGTCCAAGGCTGACACTTATTTCCGAAGGGGAAAAACTTATTTCCCCCTGAAAATGTATTTGTGTTCTGCTCTGCTTATTAAAAAAATATTTTTATATTGGGGTTTGCTTCCTTTAACATAAGGAAGGCCATGTATCTGTCTGTGTATTTCCATGATTTTGACATGCTGCTGAGAACAAGCTTGCCGGTGGTTCTGATCTCAGTATCAGTGCCCTGAGACCTGTTAGTCAGTGGGTAATGAGGATGCAAAATGGAAAAATCCTGGGAAAGACGTCCTAAGGATGTCATTGTCAGCCAGGCAGGATTAACCTTTGGCAGGTTTTTTCATCAGCACTCCCTTTTTGCAGCCTTGTCACAATGGGACAAGGGTGACAAGGCTCCTTGTTAGGTGACATATGAAGAACAGGGTAGGATAGTCCCTGTCCCAGAGAGTTTATATCATGCTGTAAGGCTGGAGAGCACAGCAGGGAAAAGGGGTGCCAGAGGGAGAAACTAGAGCTGGTCTTCTCCCAGCACTGCAGCTACCTAGCTGTCATGGAATCCAGAAATTATGCCACTGGCCAAAAATTTAATTTTTAGACGATTTTTTTAAACTGTCAGTGTCTCCTCTCTGATTTTAGTTTTTGTCTTTCTCATGCCTCATTTCTTAATGACTCAGCCTTTTGAAATTGTCTCCAACATGCAGATATTCTATCACTCAGATTGGGGTGAGAATTATGTTTTCTCCCACCTGATTGTAAATACCTGTAGTACATGTCTCACTGTCTACAGCATTTCTGTGCTGGGGGAGGAAAACTGGGTAATTTTTAGGTCTGGTTCACCAGACCAGTTTGAGATGCCTGCTTTTGGGCTGGATGAATTGTGGCCTGGAAGTGGCAGTGTCTCTCCACGGCTGACAGCAGCCAGGGTGTCTGGTTCAGCGCCTGGCATCTCTGCATTGCAGCTCTCTCTCTGGCTGGGCGAACAGCACCCTCCTTCCACTCCCTGCTGCCATCCAGCTGCAGCACTTTGCTTGTTGCCTGCAACTGCTTAGGTACTGCTCTCAAAAACACCTTTCAGGAGAAATGCTGAATTCGAAGTCAGCCAGGGAACTCAGCTTCAAGGAGAATAATTTTCAACAAGTAACTCTTCGGGAACAGCTGTGGGGCAGCTACAGGGACAGCCAGGGCTTTAAAGCTGGAGTTATTAAAGCATGCACTTTCCCAGCTGCAGTAAGCACCCTGACTGCTGATTTCTGTTGTACTGGCACTGCCTGGGAAGCACAGCATGAATGAGCTCAGGGAGCTGCCCTGGATTAGAGCTATTTCTGCAGTCTGGGTGCCCAAGTGGCCGTGGCAGCCCAGCAGCAGTGAGAGGAGGGAGAGGAAAGAGCAAAGCCAGCCTCTGCATCACCGCCAGGAGGGGGTCCCAGAGGCACTGGGGTGCGAGGGGTGCACCACAGAGATATTTCCAATTAAGGACAAGGGCAGGTACAAAGGGAAGGACAAGAGCCTTTCAGGTAGATCATGACCCAGTTTTGGATAAGAGAGCTCCACAAAGCCCCTGCTGGGACTTCCCCAAGAACTTGAATAAGTGATCTGATCTCCCAGTGCTTCAGATCCTCCCTCCAATTCAACCAGCATTTTTTTGGTCCTTTGGACTGGGGTTGTCTGAAGAATGACTGTTTCCAACACCCAAGAGATCAAGGTGACTCTGCTAGCCACTGCTCACTTCACAGTTCAGAACTTTCGGGGACTGGGAGAAGAAGGAGATGTATTTTTGAGCTACATTTCTGTAGGAATTGAGGCTAAAAAAGCAAAAATCCTTTTAAAACGTCTTTTAAATAAAATCAGAAATGCCAACCCCACCCTTTCACAGACTTCTGATGAGTGGACCAGCAGTCCCTGACATCTGCTACACCCAGAAAAGCAGTTGTACAGAATTTTTTGTATGCATCCAAAATCCACACCCAGCTGCTGCTGAACACTGAAAACACCTAGGGGGAGGTTGGGTTCCTCCCTGTTCATTCCTATAAAACCCTAAATTGCCAGTAAATCAGGTTAGGTGCCTGCCCAGAGCTGCTGCAGGTTGATCACATGAGGAGTTGGCTCCTGCCCAAGCGTAGTGGAGCTGCAGAAGCCTGGTGCTCCTGCATGCATCCTTTGGGACATGGATGTTGTCAGCACATGCCCAAAACACGTCTCGATCAGGTCCCACAGTCTACTTGCCCTGCTCCATTTGTTTTTGTTTCAAAACCAGTCACCTGGCTGATGAGTACAGACTCACTAAGGCTGTGGTGCCCATAGGAGATTTCCACGCCCCAGCTCCAAGAAAGCCATGAAGTTATAGGCATTCTAGGCAGACCACCTCCCTGGTCATTACTGGGGAAGTTTATCTGGTGTTGCAGTCAGGAATAGAGGCTATTTTGGGACCAAGGAGGATGGAGCTGGAGAAAAACCCATACCCTCATGACCTTTTATAGAGTAGAGGGAAGCCTTGAAGCTGAGCTGTGTCCTGCATCAGGACATCAGCTGAAATTCAGAACATGGAAAGGCCAGACTGCTTTGCCTTTGCATACTGTAGCAGCAAGTTGAAAAAATCATGGATGCAACTGCTGCCAACCCTCTTTTACTTCAACACTCCACAAGGGCAGGGAGAAAGGCTGGGGCTCATCCCACCACAGGTGCACCTGGAAGCAGAATCAGACACTAGGGGGAAGCTATGACTTGTAGATGACTTTCTCACCCAGCAGTGAAGAGATCTGGGGCCAGCTGTGCCACAGCTTTGGCAGCTCAGCTGTAGGGGCAGGGGTGGCTGCATGAATGCCACATCTTTGCCCTGGAATGCCTTACACATTATCCCACTTCTCTCTCCAGGCAACTGTCAGAGGAGAATGCAAATCTTCAAGAATACGTTGAGAAAGAAGTGGAGGAGAAGAAGAAGCTCAGCAGGACTAACGAGGAGCTGCTCTGGAAGCTGCAGGAGGGAGATGCCGTGAGCCCCGTCAAGCTCCCGCCCTCACCGTCCACTCCTCTCTATCGCTGCTCGTCAGGGAACTCCTCTCCAGCAAAAGTCAGAACCTTGAGGCGATGAACAGGCAGCTGTGTGCCGAATGTTCCCTGCCTTTTATGCATTTCCAGTCTGCAAAGTGTTACCATCCAAGGAAGTACTACCATCAACAGGTGCCCAGGGTTCATGGCTGCAAGCATGCTCAGCAGCTGCATAGCTTTACACTAGGCAGGGTACTCTTACAGTCCCCACACAGAAATTCTTGGTTCTGACATGTTGATTAGGGTAGCAAAAAAGATAGCCAAAACTAGAACAGCAGAAAGTTAGGATAGGAAAAGGTTTAGCTTGATGTGTGAACATTTTAACTATGGTTAGAGCCAAAAGTTGGGAAATGCTCTATTAATGTTCATCAGAATGAACTTTTGCTGCAGTATTTCAGGTTAGTTGCAAATGGTGTGAATATTTCTGTATATGTGTCTGTGTTTATATACATGTATGTATTGTACCTTTATACCTATATATAGACGCACACACATATATATGTAGTTGCAGATGTTCTGAATTACATTTTTTATATTATTGGATACTACTAAGTGCTGATATATTTTCATTACAGTCAGCAGTTTTCTAACTCGTGCCTAAGACTTGTATCTAAACAAAATGCATTTCTGTTTAGCCTCCCAGGAATATTTATACCCAACCTAGAAGAAAGTTACACAGAAGTAGAAGCGCCTTCCAAGTGACCACCAAGTGGTACTCTATGTAACATGAACACCAGCGAATTTGAAATTCTAAGACAGTACTGCCTTCGAAACCATCACCTTTGCATTGAACACCAGAAAAGATACGCATACCATCCACTACTTTTTAACTCTTAGCATTGATATTCTAAGTGGAGATAGGCTAGAGATGAGAAAACTGAGAGTTTTAGCAAATTTGGTAGAGGTTACTGGTTAACATGGTTCAATTTTAGTGTCTTTATTTCAATCCTAGTCAGATCTTATCTTGTTTAACCTTGTCGTGGTTAGGATGCAATCAAAATCTCTGGCTGTAGATTTCTGTCCATTTTGTTTTATTTCAAGCCCCAGAAGCAAGAAGGAAAAAATAAGTTGCTTATCTTTGCTGGAGGAGAGGTTTCCAATGGTAAGATGAGATACTGGACATCTGCTAGGGCTCTAGCTTCCTTACACTGCAAATGCCAAACAGAGCATAGCCAAGTTCATAGGTGCAGATGAAGTCAGAATTTCATTCCTTCCACATATCTGCATTATTTCACATTGCTACAGCTTACCCAGAGTTACAGAGCACTTTGAAGATTCATGGAAATGAGTGGCTAAACTACCTTTAACTTTCCCATCTAGAAGCAAAAATGTTCACCCAGGCTTGGGGTGACTTCCCACCTAAGGGGACGGTGAGGCCGAGGAGTAGTTGGGGTCAGACTGTCTGCAGGGCCCTCACGGGCATGGCTAACAAGATAAAAATATCCCTGAGAACAATTTACAAAACAAAGAGATCTGTGGGATGCTTTTCTACCCAGCTTAGGGCAAAGAGCCTGCATGCAGGCTGCTCTGTGCACTGGGGCCAAAGTTAGCAGGGCAACAGCACCTGGAGGGAATCCCTGAGGTGCAGGACGGCTGCAGGGAGGGTGGCTTTCTCACCCGGGTGTGGTGCAGCAGGCCCTGCACCCACAGGGGTGGCACTGCACAGCCCTGCCATCCTGCCAGAGTGGGAGCTGTGCTTCAGCTTTCCTGGGAAATACTCAGGATTCACAGACTGCAGCTTAGATACAGCTTCAACCACCATCAAAGCACCTGTGGCCTGTTCCACAGTGTTAAAAAGAAAGATGATTTTTTTTCTCCTTTTTTAGAGAAATTTATTTTTGTAGCAGCTTTTGCATGGTACTGTGATACTGAGTAAATTGAGCATCTTCTTAGAATAGATCATGCCACACCAGCTACTACTGTTGAAATGCATTGCTAGATTTTAGTGTGTCCAGCAAGTGCAACCTGAAAGATAGATACCTAGCACGCACATGCACACACAGCCCTTCTTGCCAAGTACGACTTTAATAATTTTGATATTTGCTAATGGCACAACTATTTGCAACACCTACGGCATTGTCATCTTTCATTCCACCAACAGAATTCTGAGACAGTGAGGTCACAGGCTCAGAGGGTGATTTGGGTTAGAAGGGAACTTTAAGACTATCCAGTCCAGCCCCCACTGCCATGGGCAGGGACACTTCCCACTAGACCAGGTTGCTTAGAGCTTCATCCAGCCTGGCCTAGAACACTTCTAGGAATGGGGTATCTACAATTTCTCTGGGCAACCTATTCCTACCACTCTCATTGTAAAAATCCTTTTTCTTATGTCCAATCTAAACCTATCCTCTTCCAGTTTAAAACTGTTGTCCCTTCCATCACTACAGGCCCTCTCCATTTTTCCTACAGGCCCCCTTAAGGTTCTGGAAGGCTGCTAAAAGATCTCCCCCAAGTCTTCTCTTCTCCAGGCTGAACAACTCTAACTGTCTCAGCCTGTCTCCATAGAAGAGGTGCTCCAGCCTTTTAAGATCTTTGTGGCACTCCTCTTAGACCCACTCCAAGATGCCCATGTCCTTCTTATCCCCAGAGCCAGACGCAGCACTCCAGGCTGGGTCTCACAAGAGCAGAGAAGGGCAGAATCCGCCCTTGCCCTGCTGGCCATGCTGTTTTGGATGCAGCCCAGGATACAAGTGACTTTCTGGGCTTTGAGCACCAACTGTTGGTTCATGTCCAGCCTCTCATCCAGCAGTATTCCCAAGTCCTTCTCAGCAAGGCTGTTTTCAATCTCTTTATCCCCCAGCCTGTATTCATACCAAGGGTTGCCCCAGCCTAGGTGCAGGACCTTGCTCTTGGCCTCGTTGAACCTCATGATGTTCACATGGCCCCACCTCTCAGGCATATCCAGATCCACCTGTATGGCATTCCCACCTTCCAGTGTACCAACTGAACCACTCACCTTGGTGTCAATCCACAGACTTGCTGTGGATGCACCTGATCCCACTGAGTCATTTACGCTATTACACAGTAATATCTTAAATATCAGTCCCAATACGACCCCAGAGGGGCACCACTTCTCACTGATGGCCGTTTGGACATTGAGCTGCTCCGGATGGAACCATCCAGCCAATTCCATTGCCAGCTGCCATCCATCAAAGCTGCATCTCCCCAGTCTAGGATGCTGTGTGGGGCTATGTCAAAGGCCCTGCAGAGTCCAGGTAAATGACATCAGTTGCTCATCCCTCACTCACTGACACAGGCACACCATTGGAGAGAGCCATCAGATTAGTCAGAGCGGATTGTTGGTAGTTTCTAGGATCCTCCTTTTTGCCCTTTGTAAAAATGGTTGAGATGAAACAACTGGAGTTGTTATTGATGCTACTCAAAACTTTAAATGCACTAAAGCATATTATTGGCCCAGGCTGGCTGAACCTGTTGTAATTTATTAATCTTTCTCCTTTATACCTGGTGCTTTCCTTATCACTTTGTTGGTTTAAAATCATATTCAAGAGATGCTTCCAGCAGTGAATTGGGAGTGGGGCTTTTATGGTGGGAAAACTGGGACTGAACCCAGCTCCATCATCATTTGTTATCATTGCCAATCCCTTTCCCATCTAATTTTTGCCTCCCAATCCTGCCTCTCACTGGATTCTTCCTTGGCACACCGTCTAGGGCATGCCCAATCACTAGCAAAACTGTAGGAAGTTCTGCCTAACCAGAGGGACCCAGCAAACTGTCCCTGTGGGGGGTGTGAAGAGTGGCTCCTTCTGGTGCAAGCCCAGAAAAAGACTTCTTTCCCCAAAAGAGGTTATACCTTTTTTATACTTTTCCTCTGTCCTTTCTTTGCCTCTGCATGCTGAACTAGGTGCAAAAGAAAAGCTCAGGTCACTCGGAGAGTGGGAGGAAGGGAGCAGCCCCTGAATGGGGCAGCCATTCCCAGGGAATGAAGATCCCCCGATGCAGGGCCAAGCTGGGGAGGGGAAGCGTTTGCTTCTGCAGAGCTGGAAACTTCCCAAATGCCATAGCCACTGTGGGGACTTTGCCATTTGGAAATAGGATGGCCTTTGGAAGCAGAGGGAATGTAGCCAACACTAAGCAGAAAGAGTTTCATCATCTCTGTCTTTAAGGAAGCTGTTTAATTTCATTAATCTTTACTCAATGCAGAAGGGTGTAGCAGCAATAAAACCAGCCCACAGCTGCTCTCAGGGGATTCCAGAGATAGGCACTGGGAGCAGGTATCAGCCATGGGATGGCAGGAGAGCCAGCAGCAAGTGGGGCATGGAAAACTCCTTTTTATTGTGGAAAGGTACCATTTGTCCCTCCTGGGACTGCACCTCCAGTGACTGCTGGCACAGACAGGTTGACTCAATGCACAGCAGCAAAGGCTTGTGGTGGTGGCAGGTGGGGGAAGGAAAGGAAAAACTATCAAGTGCAAAATCAGGTATTTTGTCTCTGCACTGATGGTGGTTGTGTCCCATGGACACTCTGAGGAGCCTCTGTACAGTTTCCCATGCAGCAGGAGTTCTGTGGTCCCGTTTATTATGTGGCTAATGATTACAGGAAGAGTTTGTATTATTTCAATTATGATGTACAGATAAGTGTAATATATTCCTGATAATAAATCCGTGCGCCAGTGCACCCGTGGGCTGACGGATACAAACCAGCATGTCCTGCCGTGTTTTCTGTGCACACGGGAACTGGGATGAACGGGAAACAAAACAAAAGCCCATCAGAGACTTACCCCATTAAGGTAAAGACAGAAGCTAGTCATTAGCTTCCTGGCAGCAGGGCTGGTCAGCTGCCTTACCTGACAGTGCCTCACATGCTAGGAGTTTCCATGGACTCATTTTCTAGGATGCTTCCAGTATGACTGGGACTGCCAGAACAGTGATTGTGGTCTGCAGTGTTTCCACTGAAGTGTCATGCTGCAGAACATGGTAACAGGAACATTTCTGCCAGTGGTTCAGGCTCATCAGCAAACACCTGTACTCCCCAATGTTCCAGTTCACTCAGTTTCAACACCCCACATCCTGCCTCCTTCACCCTGCCCTCCTGCTGAGAGCCACAGAGCTGCTCAGGCTTTGCCACAAGGATTAAAAAGGGACCAGGTCATACCCCACCTCGGGAATGTGCCTGACAACATGCGCCTGAAATATTTTTCACCAGGCCCTTGGCTTGCTCAGCGCAGATGAAGCTTTGATAAGGACACAAGCTTCATGTTTTCACTGAACAGAAGCTGGTAGCCCGGTAGGAAAAACATCCTTATATTTTTAGTACAATACAAAACTTTGATCCTGTCTGAGTTATCATCTTGTTGCCCTCCCAGCACATTTTCAGTGCCTTTTGGAAGGCTGTGGAGTGTGCTGAGCTTGCCTGTGTTTAAACAAAACAGACTTCAACTTAGTGGCTTTTAATTTCTATATTAATCTCTCCCTGCTTGAGTATGACTTTGTATATGCACAAGGAGCAAAGCCTTGGCAGATGGTCAAGACCCAGTGACTGGAGCAGACCCCCAACTTCATTCTGTAGGGGAAGCTGCACTCATAACACACCCTGAAGTCCACCTAGGAAGCAATGAACACATTGCCTTCACTTCCTCAAATTGCAATCCCAATGTACTAGAATTAAAAGATGAAAACACTTCAATGGGCAGAAAGGCTATAAAGTCTCTTGGAAACATGAGAAATGGTCCACAATCCAGCCATGAAATCCAGGAGATGGTCTGATTCCCTTTTCTGCTGCATCAGATGCCTGGTGAGATCCTGGGCAAGTCATGCAGGGGTCTGTTCAGTTCTCCAACTCAATGACAGGTGCAAGAGCCTGTCGCTTCATCAGCAAGAGCCATGCTGACAAACCAAGTAAGATTGTCCAACGTTCAGAGGCAGTAGTATGAAGGACACCTAGGAAAGCATCCACTCACACTGGGAAAGGGGATTTCTGCAGTATCTATCTGGGATACTCCAACCCAGAAGTGTTTGAGAGCAGGATGGACAGGGCTTTTAGCAACCTGATTTAATTAAACATGTCCCTGCTGATGTCAGGTAAGCTGAACCAGATGATCTTCAAAGGTCCCTTTCCAACCCAACTGTTCCACAATTCTATGATTTGTTTTTCAGTACAAGCTGAAGCGTTAATTTAGATCAGTGGCATTACTTGGGCATGGCTCACCTTAATAAGCCTTTTTAGAGTAGTGGATTAATTTGGCTAGGGAAAGCTATTAGAGAGAATTAAAACAAAAAAAATTCATCTTACAGCCAAAACCAAGGCATTGCCAAATACAGACCCTGGTCTCAACTCCAAATTTCCCACCTTTCACTCCAGGCAGGCTCTGGAGACAATCTCAGCCCCAAAGGGAAAGCTCCCCTCAGCAAGTCAGATCCTAGAGCTTAATGGTGTTTTCTGGGTTGCACATTCTGACAGGACTGAAAAATCCCTGCACACCCCTCCAGCCTCCCCTGGGCAGGTGGCTGACACCAGGCATTGTTCACATCACTTTGTGCCTCTGAGGATTCTCCTGTGCTTCCCCTCCCAGAGCAGGAATGTGCTCCAGCCACCAATGCCAAACCAAAGTTGCTAATGCCAGGCAGCCAGCACAGAAGACTGATGTGGGGGGAGGAACATAGGGCTGCACTTGCTGTCAGAGCTAGCTCAGTTCTGCTGGCCACCCCCACCACTACAGCCACACCACTGGTGGTTTCTGAGAGGAAAAAGAGGCAGGACTGCTCTTTGGAGACACCCCTTGTTTTCAAGCCTTTGCAGTACTTGCACCATGTGGTTTCCTGACTAAAGCTGGCAATCCCTCTGTGGAGTGTACAGCTGGGAGAAACACCTGCTGGTGTGAGCTGTGTGCCGCCGAGTGATTGCTCACCTGACAATCAGCAACCACAAACCTTCCCAACATTTCACAGCAGTGACATGCTTTAAAGCATGTGAGCATGTAGCTAAAAAACCCAGTTAAATAAAAACAAAAAAGGTAAGACCTGATATTTTAAAGAATGCAAATCTTGCAGGTGCTTTGTTAACCTGGGGAAATCTAGTGACTGGGGAGAATCTTTTTTTCTGTATGTGTGCATACACAGAGGGTACAGCTCACATAGGGTGAAGTGAAGGATGGACCCTGGTCTATGCCTGGTAGTAGCACTGCAAAACCTGCTCCATGTAAAACTGAGTATAATATCTGTTGGGAGGAATTCCTGGGGCTACTGAAAGAAGGACATTTGTGAGGCCTGGTTTCTTAGCAGCAGTTGCACACAGAAGCAGTTCTCTTTCTACACACTGGGGAAAAAAAACAAAACTGGAGAGAGAGAGAGAGGGAAGTGCCCAGATGAGCCGCCAGTGCTGCTGGGAATATGCCAGAGTTGTGTCTTTCCATCTTGTGGTCCCTTTTAACTGTGCTGCTAAACAAACTGCAAGCTGCAGTAATCAAGTGGGGGAGGCCTGCATTCTGCTTCCTTACTTCTGCATAACTGCTTACAGGTGTAATCTGGTTCAGGATCCCCACCACAAAGTTTCTTTCACTGCAGCCATTCTTTCAGTCGCCCATAAACCGAACAGTCATTTACAGCTGTCTGAGCCAGTGTCTGTGTTTCTCTCCGCTTCTGCTGAGGCTGCGTAGCTGGCTTCCACACTGTGCCATATTCCATAGGTAAAGTAGATGATAAAGCCTGTGGAAGCCAAGGGAGAGGGCACTGTTAGCTCTGAAAAGAAACAGAAACCTCTACTCACAGCCACTGACACAAGTTACACCAGTCTAAGTCCAGCCATCCTCATGGTTAGCTTCTAGCAGACAGCCACTATCTTCTTTAGGGAAAAAAGCCATTAACACAGGCAGGCACCAGTCTTGAAAAGTCAATCTATCCCAGCCCCAAACAGGATCCTGATTTGAGCACCTCAGACAATTCAGCCCTATCTAAGTGGCTGCTGGGAGCATTTTGGGATGCAGCTCAGCTTGTTCAGCTCCAGAAGCACAAGCTCCACCACCTGGACAGCAGTGCAAGGCTGGCCAACAAGGAATGCTCTGTGGTTTCTTGTTGGCAACAAGACCCATAAGATGGTTCATGGGTTGTTGTTTTGTCCACACAAAGGCTTCAAGACCCTTGAATTCGAAACAAAGCTTGTTACATGCTGACTAAAGGGCTTCAGTCAAGTCACCAGGGTTGCCCAAGGACGGCCAGAGTGCAGAATCCCTCCCTGGAATGCTATAATAAATATATGGTGAACAGAATCTAGTAACTCTGAACATAGCATTTTTCACTTAAACTCACCTAGGAGCATCCAGATTGCAAACCGAATCCACGTGCCTGCGTCTAGCTGCATCATGAGGTAAACATTGACAAAAATACTCCCAGCAGGAAGGAAGGGCAAAAAAGGTACCTGAGGAAGAACAAGGGATATGTTACATCTACAAGCATGGTTAACGAGCAGCAACGAACATCACATTCCTCGTAAATGGGAAGTGATGGCTGTGACCAACTCTTCAGCTGCCAGATGTGAGAAAAGGCAAGGTTAAACCCAAAGGGACATCAGTCCAACACAGGAGGGGCATGTGAACGATGCTATTCATCTGTTTTAAAAGCCTGTTTTGTGGTCCAGAAGGAGGTAAGAGGCAAATTTTAGTGGCAATACTAAATACTTGTTGGGCAAAGGAGAGAAGAGTAAAAACCAAGGACTGTGTCATGGCAAGCACCTACTGAAGACCAAGAGATGAAGGTAAGGGGAATGTCAGAGGAGGGACCTGAGGAACTTCATCCATCAGGTACCAAGGCAATGAAGCAATAGAGAGCAAATTATCCCAAAGCAGGGAAAACCAGCAAATACTGCAAGAGATGACTATACCAGTACCAAGAATGTCTTAGTGGTCTGACAATCAAAGAAGAACGAGACAGCAAAGCCAAAATGCAAAAAAAAGAATACAGAAAACAGCACTGCAAATATAAAATCAAACAAGGCAAATTATAATACTAGAAAAGTTTCTGAATATGGTGGAATTAAGTGGAAAGTGAGCTTCACTCCTAAGGGAAAAAGGAGATCTACAAAAACAAACGGGCAGAGATGTGGCCTTTCTTAATTTAAGCTTTGCCAAAAAAATTTATGCAAAGTAGCTGCTCACATCATTAGAGAGAGGGGGTAGGTACACAAATTAGAAAAGAGAAAAAGAATATTTTTCTAAAGCCATTTTTCTAAGGCTTTGTCAAGTAAGTAGAGACATAAAATTTCCCTAGGTGAGTGAGCTATGTACCCAGAGATTGCAGAAGTGATCTCTGAACTATTAAATCAGCAACTCTGAGAGCTCTTGGTATACTGGTAAAGTCTCTTAAGACTGGGGAAGAGAGAAAAATTACCTGTTAAAAAATACAGAAAAACAACTGGGAAACAAACAGGTCAGCCTTGGATTTCTAGAGTGATTTTGGAGAAAAATCACCATCAGGTTGTAAATGCCCAGAGAACAGCAAGGAGATAAGAAACCAGATTGTCAAGCATGGCAACAGGCTACGCAGGGAAGCGGTGCCATCATCACACCTGGAGGTGCTAAAAGACATGTAGATGTGGCACCTGGGGGCATGGTTTAGAGGTGGATTTGGCAGTGCTGGGCTAATGGTTGGACTTGATGATATTAAAGGTCTTTTCCAACCAAAATGATTCTATGATTACAGATTTAGCTGTGACAGGTATAATTTTCTTTTTTCTTGGACAGAGTAGTGGCTGAGGGGAAAAAACAGAGGTGAAACATCCTGAGTGAAAGGTGAACAGAGCTCCTCAGAAGCATGTTCAGAAAATACCATCTAGTGAGAGTGCATAACTTTTTTGCTCCTGGATATTTCTGTTTCCACCTTTGGGACCATCACCCCAAAATGAGCTGCAAACACAACCTTGGAAAACTCTAGCCGTATTAAGTTACTGAAATCTGTGAATTTACTGAAAATTTTTAATTGAAGAGCAATCAAAATGAACACAGTTTAGAGCATGGAATTATAACCCAAAATTAATTTAATAAATTGCAGAGCTACATGAAATCAATACAATAAAGCATGACTTAGGATTACTTTGGGAGAAAAAATCCATCCCAGTGTTTGTTTAATATAGAAAGGATGGTGTGCTTGGAGAGGGCAGGAAAACAACAGAGTTCCTCATACTTAAGGCTGTTTAAGAGAGAATGGTCATCTCTTAGCCTCCATGAGGACCAGGGAGGACATGAAAGTGCACTTAGAGCCTTAGATCTTTGCCAACAAGTTTACTTCTTATATTCTTTCTCCTTTTGTATCCATGATCCGATGTGGCCCTTCACAACCATCCCCTTTCCTCCAATGTCTGTTCCCTATCCTATAACCATCTGCTCTCAAATGCAGGGTCCTGCCCTTCCCTTCCAGCCACACCTCTGCAGCAGCTTCTGCCTTTCCAGCTTCTCCTGGATAGCAAAGCTGACATCATGCCTGTATTCTATGCACATCCATTTGGCCAGTGTCCCCCTTCTGATACAGGCCAACACATGCACTTCCTCCTCCAACCACCTCCCAGATACCTCTATCCTAGCTACATGTCCCAGGACATTCACCTTAAAGGAGAGTTTGGTTTTGCTTTCAGGCTGTTTCCGTATAATGAAGATGATAGTGACAACAAGGATGGCGGCAATAATCTGTACAGTATTTATCAGAATGTTTGGCTCAAGGGAAGTCAGGATACAGATACCCACAATAAGGAAACCTGTGAACAGACACCAAAGGTTACTGATTTTTTTTTTTTTTACATACAGGGAAAACCCAAGAACAATCATAAGCAGGCAAAGCAGAATCTGAAAGCTCACAAACAAAACAGCGACTCACAAAAACCTAACCATAACAGATATGCCTTTCCCACTATACACCCCCACACACTCCATCTGTGGATTTCTTTTTAAGTCAGAAATTTAATCTTCAGTTATTTTGGCCATTACAAAAGCTCATCAAAATCACATCAAGGAGGTGAGTTTTCCCACCATGGTGAGTACAAAGCCCTACCAGCTGACTCAATGCCCCAGAGACACACTGCCCAGCACTCACCTAAGATGAAGGTTGAGACATTCACCACCAAACCTGAGAATTTGGAAGGATCTGACTCTGTGGAACATAGTACGGCTTTGAGGGAAAACTTCTCTTCTTCCTCTGGCAGAAACCCAGCCTGTGACTCACTGGTGCTCACAGACTCGTTGTTATCTGTCTCCTCTGTCGACCTTGCCATCTGGTATGCCAAATTAGGCTGCTCTGGCTGGTACCTAGGAAAAGAAAATGACACAAAGAGCCTGTTAGTTTGGCTTTTAAATGAGTGGTACCCTCACACAGATAGTCATGGCTACGTGCCAGACCTTTACAGCACCAGAATAGGCCCACATCACTTCTATATCCTTCTGCTTCAAGGAGAAATTTGAGGAATGATGTCATCATGATGTAAGCAAGTAGGGCCAGCTCTTATCCCCTACAGCGTGGTTGTAACGTTAAGTGTTACAAAGTGGACAATGCTCCCTTTCATGAGCCCTGTCATCCATGTCACCAAGACATGACTGGGTGACAGCAGAAGGAAACTGCAGAGGGACATACTGATGCTCATAACCAGGGCCATTGTGTCATCTGTGGCAGTTCAGCTCTTGCATTTTGGCACAGAGGTGGCTGAGCTAACAGCTCTGCAGCTGTCACACCCTGCAGCAGCATTCCTGCTGCCCCGTACCCCTCCACCCCAGGCTCTCCTGCCAGCTTGTCTGCTGCCACATAAAGAAGGAAGAGCTGAAGCAAGAATGGTTGTTGCTGTGGACAGCACATTCAACAGGGCTGTGACACACAACCATGTGGAACCATAAATAAAAAACTTTACCAGCCTCAGCTCTCTGTAACAGAAGGTTTTGTTAAGTTACTCAGCCACAAGTCTGACTAAAGGACTGGGCCACTTTGAAAGTCACCTTAAAACTGTTCCTGTGGGGATGTGTTCACAATGAGGCATTTGTTAAACACTGAGACTTGTGAAATGCAGTGAAATCCTTGGGTGCAGCCACAGCAAGCAACTAGTGGCAGGATCTTACAGCTTTGGAAACAATTCAGCTGCTACATCATTAAGCAGTCAAGACGCAGACAAATCCGCTGCCAAGGTTACTACAAAACAGGCTGTCGCCTCTGCCAACCCATGATGGGGGAAATGTCATGCAATAGGTACAGCAGCTTGCAAAAACAAATTAAAAAGCCATTTCTAGCTCTGAGGAAAAGAGTAGGCTGGGAAATCAGGAAACTTAAGACGGATAAGGTAAATCGGCAAGAATTTTCAAGGGGTAGGGAGCAGAGCACAACCACAAAGCAATGGTACCACAGAACAGCACTGGCCCTTCACCTGCTGCAAGACTGTTCTCAGTTCAGTGCAATTGCTGTGAGAGCCTCCATCTGATTCTGAGTAAGTCATTCTATACAAAGGTACTTCTCAGTAACATGATCTTCAGATATTTTTTTCATTAATCGAGTGCTCCTGTCTGTAAGGTGCCAAGCACTGAAGATTTTTAGCTTAGGTTTGGGAAGCTGTGGGAGCTCAGCACTTCTCAAAGACACACTGATCCTGCAAACACATGCTCAGTTCTTTTCCTGCTACTAAACTTCATCTCATATCTTCTTTTAAAAGGAGGACAACCTGAAATGGTATCCCCATGGGGGACAAGAGTGGGGACAAGGCAGGCATCCAGGATCACACATCTTTCCTCCCTATCCCTTGGCATATCTCCTGGGGCATTTAGAGTTGACCACAGCAGGACTGGCACGGAACAGGGGTTAACCAAGTTCAGAGGACCTCCCTGTAGATCCAACTAACACAATCCCCCCATGAAATTAAAGAAACAAGCTCTTCACATGCCTGTAGGTGGAGATGTGCCCATAGAAACTATGAGGGCATCTGACTGTTGTGTGGAATTCTCTCTGTGTGCCAGAAGAGACAAGCTTCTACATTCTTACCTCAGTACCAACACACAAGCTGCTACCAAGGAGTAAGCCAGGAGGGTCCCGATGGACATGAGGTCCACAAGATCTTTCAAGTCAAAGAGAAAGGCCATAACAGCTGTAGGAGGAGAGGAAGGTAAGAGAGAAGAAAAATCAGCAACATGGCAGAACATGCACATCTCAGCAGCGTTAATAACAATGCAGCACACATGTGACTTGCCCAGGGCTTGGTAGGGGAGTTTAAGATGTCCCAAGAGAAGGAGAGGCAGGCCTGGGTGCATGAATACCCTAAGACTCCACAGGCTGTCCCAGCCTCAGTAGCTGAAACAACAGGAAATGCTTACTACAGTAAATTCCAGCCTGTTTGTCTCACACAGCTATGTTCACCCAACTATCAACAAAAAGCAAGGGTTTAAGCCACAACCTCATTGTTAGTCCCCAAGTGCAGCTGCAGCACTCCTAAAGTCACAATTATCTCCTGGAAGTAGCCAGAGGGAACAGAGGATGGGCAGCACCTTGCCCTGCTGTCTCAGCTTCGCTGGGTTGCAATCAGGCTTCTGCATGCAGTGGGACCAAGCATCAAAGAGGGCATCATGAAGTAGCAGGTGTCATCACATTTCCAGCGTTTCCAAAAAAAGGCTGCCATTCCTTAGGGATTACCCTGCTTACACAGTCTCACTAGGTAATCCTGGTTGTGCAGGAATTTGTATAGGACTTTCAGAAGGCAAATAAGTGGATAAAAGACACACAGTCAGATATCAGGTGGCACCAACAGCCATATGAGAGTGTAGGGACCTCAGAGCCAAGCCTGGCCCCACTCAGCCTTAACGTACAATGTGGAGCCCAATAGCCAGCCCAACCTTGAAATTCAGCTGGCAAATGCTGTCCCTGCAGCTTTGTGTGGGTTTTGGTCATAGGCACTATGGACCATTTGGATGAGACCACAAAGTTGTTTGTTTTTTTTTACTTTATATTGCTCTTTTTCCTACCTCACTATGGTCTGGACCCCAGAACATCTGAAGAGGAAGGTGTGGGAGAAGGAAGCTGTGAGGAGGCTCTGAGAGTCACAGCAGCAGGAGCTGAGCCCTTTCACAGGAGATAAGAGCCCAGGGCAGCAGTCTGGCACAACTCCCCACCAAAGGTGGCACATTTTTGTACCCACAGCTTATCCTACACTTGCAGCAGAAGGTAAAGAGAAAGCAGCAAGACTGCTCTCCCCTTTGCCAGGCATCGTGAGGAAGGGGGTGGCTTCAAGAACAGGGTAAGCTGCTCATCCTTGCTGTCCAGGAGGTTTAATTCCTGTATTTCTGGCAGGCCAGGAGAAGGAAGGGGAGAACAGGATGGCTGCCAGCTGTGACTAACTGATTAACAAATGCCAGTGCCACAGGGGCCATCTGCTTGTCTCCGGCTGCTCTGGCATCTTGTGCAGAGCTGCTACCCACAGGCAGAGCAGTGTCTCCAGCCGAGCCAGGCCAGCAGCCACAAGGATGCTGGGGCACCACTGGCTCCTACCTTGCAGGGTGTTAATTACTTTCAAGGCTGGCTGAGCAGATAAAGGTAGCTCCTGGCAGGAGACAGGACTGTAAGCAATGAGCTCTGAGAAAGAGGGACAGGCACACAGCGAGCTTCTCATGCTCACGCAGACTCCCCGGGGCATGCCCTGGAAATCCAGGACACCCTCTGGGATGCTGTATTTTGCAATATATCCAATTAGTAAGTGGGCTAGAGTCAGGCGGACTTATCTGCCCTGAAGATGAGCTTATGTCTCCTTTCCACACATTTGTGCAAGTCTTTGGATCCTACCTGCAGTAGCTCCTGAGGTCACTGTTGCAATTAAGGGAGTTTTTCTCTTCTCGTTGACTTTAGCCAAAAATTTGAAGAGAAGTCCATCTTCTGCCATAGCATAAATTATTCGAGGCATCGGAAACATGGAGCCAAGCAGACTAAGGACACAGGAAGGAGAAATAATCTACTTATGTCACCTCCTGCTGAGCACAGGCACACAAGTGAAAGCAAGTTTATGGCAGTGTAACTATAGAACAGGTGGCATTCATTCCCTTCAGCTTCTCCTTCAAGGGCTCCCTCTGAATACCCATAGCTGGTAACTGAGTGCAGCTCTATGATTTTGGATAGCTAAACTTAGCCATGGGGCACAAAACCAGCCTGACTTTCAGGCAGTAAAAGAGCTGTAATTTCTATGAGCCTCTGTGAGATGCTCACCTAATTGAGTATGCCTAAGTTGATCTGAAATAGGCCTTCCAAGTTCAGGAGGTGAAAAGTTCTGCCTCCAGCCTGCCCTGCCTCCCATCCAGATGGCTGTCCTGCAGGTAACCTGCAGACAGATGGCCCTGGATATGGTAAGCCCCATGTGCTCCTGAAGATGCACCCTGCACCACCTGACACAAGTCTGCTCTCCACCCAGCAGGCCAGGATGTCTTGCACCCAAACTGTGCCTGCATTGCATAGCTGCCTCCATGATTTAGTCATTCAATCCAGATTTATATTCCTGAGATGCACCCGCTGGTTCTTCTGCTAAGATGGGACTTTCTGAAGTGATACTGGTCACCTGCTTCTCTGGTACCTACCACAGGGTGGGATCCTGGTCCTTTTGAGATCAGTAGCCCTGAATTTCATCTCTGGTTTCCACTCCATTTCTTAAAGGAGATGGAGGTACATGAGAGATGTACCTTGAAAGACACAAAAATGAAGAGCAGTGTCTTACCTTGTAGAAAGTGCACACAAGGAACCGACAGCCACTGCATAATTGGCTCCATCCCAATCCACGTATTTAAAGGCATTGGGTAAAGGGCTATTGGTATCCAGCAGGTAGTAAGGCATCATGAGCGTCAGGGCAGCCGACACGCCAAAATAAGCCACAAAGCAGATGAGAAGAGATGCCACAATGCCAATAGGAATGGCCTTCTGAGGGTTTTTTACCTCCTCACCTAGAAGAAAGAAATTTAACTATCAGCTAAATGACAAGCAAGACCTTTATCTCAGCCTAGGGCAGGTGTGCTGGCTGGGGCTTTCAAAGGTTTCATGGGTACAGAGGTGCTCTTTGGCCATAATGCTGTTGATGGCCTGCTCCATCCACTTGGGTTATCACAGCCTGTTTGCTCCCATTTCTGCTGCTCCTGTCACTTCTGACACACATTCGTGGAAGCCTTGTAAACTCAGGCACAGAAACAATCTGGATTAAAATAGTGCTTTGCCCAAAACAGATCATCCTTCTATCCTACTCCTTCTATCCTACTGATGCTGCAGACCCAAGAAGAGTTCAATGATCACAGATCATGGAACAAGAAATTATTCTGCAGTTGTAGGGAAAATCCATGGATGTCCATTTTAGTAACATCTCTACCAGAACTAATACACCAGGATCATGGCACCATAGGTGCCATTTCTGGAGAAGGGCATAGTGCCTGAAAGTCATATGGTTCTTTGAACACGCCTCATAACAGAAGGACCTCCTCTAGTTTTTATGGAAAATTTTCAACAACCAAGTAGGAAAAAATGTGTGTAAAAAACCAAAATTCCCCAAAACTCAGGCAGCGATCAATTACAGAACAGATTTGCACTTTCCTAGTCCTACAAAACTGCTCTGAAAGCAAGAACTCCTGAGGTACAGCATTTCAGCAGGATGAACTGATAAACACAGATCCATACCCCTACAAGTCAAAAGCAGATGAATGTTTCTCCCACAAGGAGAAGCTCCAGGGCTGGCTGGAGTAATGGAGCCAACACTTCTCCAGCTCCTTGCTTGGAAGAAGACACGGTAATGCTTTATCTCTCTGTGATGATTCCGTTCTCCCTCTGCTCCAACCGTTCTTGCCAAATGTGAAATTAAGGACAATCCTTTCTTCAGGAAATTAAGATTCATCTTAGCCCCAAGAAATACGACCATGCTAATGGTTTCTCTCTCAAAATGAGACCTTTTAACCTTTACATGTAAAATCTCCTGATTCTAAAGCACAGCTCTAGGGTACAGTTTACTCCCCAGAGGCTTCCTCTTTCTCTGGATCTTTAAAATACCCCAAGCCATCAGAGCTTTTGCAGCTGAAGGCACTGAAGAACACTGTTCCAGAATAACCTGTTAATTAAAGTATCATCTAGAGTTAGAGGCTCAAACTCATACCAGACATGTGAACCTAGGCCTTCCCTGTTTGCCTAGCTGGAAAACCTGAACATCTGACCTGGTTGTGTCGTCACTGACCATCCACTAGCTTGGGCCCTGCAGGCAAAGAAGGGAGGAAGCTCATGGTTATACAGTTTATCCGTGTGCTACAGCAGCTAGAAGTCAGCACTAAGGCACTCAGGGACTTGAACAAATTTAGCACTTTCACTATTAGGAGCAGCTGAGCCAAAAGCCTATTTTGAGCTGAGGTTCAGAGGGACAACAAACGTGGTGTCCTGAATTCCCTATTATCTGTGCTCTCCAATGTTACTGAAAGTTGATCTACCGGCAGCCAGGTTCATAACCACAACGAAGACATCTTCCCTCTTACCTGTAGTAGCAATACAGTCAAATCCCACAAAAGCATAAAAACACGTGGCTGCCCCTGAGAGGACTCCTTTCCATCCATAGGGCATAAACCCTCCAACACCGTAGAGCTTTTCTTCCTGTGTTTGACTGAAAGGCATGGCACTGGGTTAGAAGTGATCCTGCCTAGCTGGGAGTCACAAAGCTATTCACACAGCTCATAACAAAATCCAAAGCCAAAGTTTGAAGAAGCAGGCTCTCTCTTTCATATGCTAGCATACCAGGCAAAATGCTAAGCTCTACCCACTGCTGAGCTTTGGACTGGCCTGCAACAGCCTGGGGAAGGCATGGAATAAAAATGGCTCATGATTTGCTCCCACCACCTGTTCTGTGGGGTGGATAAAAATGTCTTGGCTAAGACAAGGAGAAAATAGCATGAACATTAAAAATAATTTCCTAACATTACTGCATGTGTGCACATACATATAATTCATTTGAACAGAAGCTTTTGGAAAAACTGAAGACTGAGAAACACATGAACCATCCACTTTTTACTTCAGATGGACTCAGATAAAAGGTAGGTGAGTAGACATAAGAAAGGAATGCAGGGTGCCATGATTGTTTAAAATCCACCCCATCTTCTCAAATTCCATGTGCCAAGCTCATACCCAAACCACTCCTGTAACCATGAGAGAGAAATGGAGCCTGGATCCCTGACACACCAACTGCTTTGCTGGGCCTTAAACAAAGTTCATTTAAGTCAACAGACAAACACAGGCTGATCCCAGTGCACTCTGGATTGCAACCCCATATCCATGTGCCTTGTGTTGAGTGATATAACAAGCACACCCTTCAGTTCAAGTGCCTTAGGTAACATTTTCAGTGAAAAGTCATTGTAAAGATGAATTAAGGCAGTTAAACTAAACTAAATCCCAAATCTGAAAGTCTTCTCACATATAAGTATCTGAACTCTCTCATAGAAGCTTTGCTGAGACTTAGGTGAAATCTGGCCAACAGAAATAGTACAACTCAAATGTGGATCACTCTGGAAATAATGATAAAATAAACCCCAGACAGGTTTTACAAAAATAGTAAGTCATACAGGTCAAAGAGCTGCACTCATACTTTGAAACTTTTGCAGTAATTGCTCCTTGCATGGGAATAGCAGGAGGGAAGGAGAAGGGACTAGTCCTATAGAAGCAATTTTTTTGCAGCAGGTTGAATTTTGAAAAGAGGCTCAAGAAGTGGCTTTTACACAAGATAAATCTGACCCACACAACACTTATGAATCTCACCAAATTTTGTCCAACTGTGCTTCCTTGCAGACCATCATAAAAGTGGAGACATATAAAGGCCCTTATCCTGTGTGATACAGTCTCAAACAAAAATTAATCATTTTGTCTTACTGGTAGGCCTCATAAGCTCATTAATTTTGACCTTGTGTAGGATGACAGAATTTTGGCCAAGCAAAATGTCATTAAAAACAGATTTATGATATGCTTGCAGCAATGCATTAAAATAACCTGCAACTTGCCTTCATTTTATTGAGGTATTTGCAACAAGGTCCCTATAAGGTATAACAATGCCAAAGGATGTTGCCCAACTATTCAAACAAAGTACACAGCTATACTTGGACATGGCTTCACACAGGCACCAGAGCCAGCCTGGTGTACACTTGAGTAGAACACTGTCTAAAGAGCTCTTTTCTCTCAACTTTGGGTGCTATATTGGTTATAAGGCTAGAAACGGTCAGTCCTGCAGCAGGGCCCACGACGACACAGCTGCTCCAAGCACTTTCAGCCCATCAGAACAGCTTGCTTTCAGCAAACACCCACCAAAGAGAGCTTTGCCTCCAAGGTCTGTGGCAAAGGAGGCAGCCATCCCATTCACTGCTTTTCTATCTCAGTCCACAACCCCCCATTTAAACTTGCTTTTGAAAATGCACCAGCTTCTGAGATGAGAAGAAAACATCCAACCTACTTGTCTTTGAAAAGGCTATGGCTTCTGTTGTAAATGTCCTGTTCAGTCAGGTTCCAGTTTTTAACAGATCCTTTCACAAAGCCGGAGATCACGACAAATCCAAGGACAAGGACGTTGATGCAGGTGAACACTTTGTTCACCAGGGCAGATTCTTTCACACCAAAAGCTAAAAGCCCTGGGGAAAAAATGTCATAGGTCAGGTATTTCATCAGCAGCAGCAGGTGCTGGGGACTCACAGACACAGCTCAACTGCGTTCACGCTGTGCTCTGCCCAAATTATCCCATCTCGTTTCTTCACAAAGCCAAGCAGCTCAGGATTCACTCAGCCAGAAGTAGGATGGGGACTTCAGCTCAGACATTATTTCTGCAGAATGTGACACACACCCTCCCATCCAGCACGCCCATGTGGACCACGTCCCTGGTAAAGTGCTTTGCTAATACACTTAAACTACTCCCACAGCCTCAAACTTCACACAGAGACCCAGAGAAAGCACAACAGGTGGTTTTCAATGAAGGAATATTGTCTTGAAGGTCTTGGCCAAATGCAGAAGTTATGAAGAACACTCAACCTTCCTCAGAAACTGGGGGAAATATGAGCAGGGACCAAATCCAGGAGGATTCTACTTCCAATAGCTACTTCTAAAGTTGAAGACAAAGAAGGTGGCATCTTAGGAATCCTGCTCCTACCTAATCAGCAAGAGCTTTGCCAGGGAGTTCAGTGAGAGGAGGATTTCAGCTTGGTCTTAAGATGATCTGTCTGAAGAAGAGCATGGCTACAGGCCTTGGGAAGCAAAATCTCACTGAAGCATAGCTTGGCTTCTCAGGTCCACAAGCTCTCTTAACTTCCTCTTCAGGTGTCTGATTTTTAAGAACTGAAACTTTTAACTCAAATCTAAGGCTGAAGGAGAAGTAAAAAAACTTCACACAGGCCCAAGGGAGAAGAGAAGCACAACACAGTGTTCTTCTACTGCTACTCCAAGGGACTTCAATGAGAGAAGAGCATCCTGTGTACTCACCTTTCCTTCTTTTAAAGTAAGAAATAAGCTGAGACAGCCATATCAGAAGAGTCTTTGATAGAACTACATACCAGCCCACAAAAACTTGTAAGGTACTTTTTAGAAATCTGAAGCTCAAGACAGTGCAAGCAGATACAAACTTGTGATGATGGTATTTGAGACTAAAGCTGCTCTTTCAGCAGCTTTTTTTTAGAAAATAATGGTTTGCCTTTTTTATTAAAATCCATGGAATTTGCTTCATGCAGGAGCATAAAGCCACCTTAGTACAAAGTAACCTTTGTAATTTTACACCTCAGCAGTGCTAAAGCAAGGAGTTCTAAATTTTATAAATTGTATCTGAAATGAAAGATCAGATTCTGATTTGAAATGAGAGCAATTCATATTACATACAAATGAACAAAGGGGAAAATCTCTCTCATTCAGATGTAATCCTGAAAACAGAGGGCTGCTATTGGCTTCAGCAGCCATGAACGCAGTCCTAGATCCAAATGCAAATCCAAATGCCAAAGCATCCCTTGCTTATGAGACCTGTCCCTATGAGCACAGCTCACACTGAGGCCATTCCAATCAGAGTGGGAAATGTCAGGATAACCTTGCTAGTGGGACACTGCAGCTTCTGCCTGCTGGAAACTACAGAGGAGTATAGAAGCATAATTTTTTAAATTTGCCTAAACTTGGTAATGCTTTACAAGACCCTGCTGGAGTAGAAGTAAACATTCAGAAGAATTTTGATCTTGCAAGTTGTCAAAACTTTTCCAATTTATGAACAAAGGCTTGGCACACTTTTAGAAAAAAAAAAAGAAATGCAGACTGTGTGTGACACATTTAATTCTCTGGAGTCTTGTATTCACTTCTGCAAACTGAAGCCTGTACATATTTAAAAACACCCAAAACTAAAACAGTAGTACATGAAACTGTAACCAAGTCCTCTTTCTTTTTTCCCCTCACTTTTCTGGCTCAAAGCATAAAAAATTGGCAGATAATCAAAGGGGGAATAAGGCTGATAGACTAACTGCATGAAATTCCTGTGTAATAGGATTTGTGGAGGGAAGGATTAAACTCCTATACCTGATTGAGGATAACAAGTCATCTTTTCTTTTCCTCCTTAGAAAAATTTTGATTGAAGGCTTTAAAAGTGGCTCAAAAATATCAAGAATGCTCCCCTCTAATTCAAAACCTTGTAAGCAGGCTATGCCCTGTGCTAACTCCTCAGCAGTTATATAGGTCAATCCAACACTTGTAGCAAAGAAAGTCTTTAATATGTTCTTCAAAATAAATCAGGACTTCATGCTCATTCCAAAAGCAAACGATGAGATTACAGAAGAAGGAGGTGCACACCCACAAACCCATCCAGTGCCTCACCTGTTAGGATGATGATTATCACCACAGCAAAGATGTCTGGGTACTTTGCTAGCACTCCGGGAGCATCCATTGTCATGTATTTTTTACAAAACGTTTCAATGTGCTGCCCTATGATTTCATCAAACGTCGCGCTCCAGGCTCTGGCCACACTCGAGGTTCCTGCCAGAGGATAGAAAGGACAAAGATCACCTTTGTGGCTGGCACATGTTCCAAACCAGGGGGAGCCTTGCAAGGCTTTTCAATACAGAGGGCCTCAAAGCAACCTTGCATGTGCTCCCAGGTGCTGGGAGCAGCCTTTCATATCCATACCCAGCCCACAGCCTGTGTTCACGCTTGGCATCTGCTCTGATAGTAACACACACAGGCAGTGGGCCTCAGACTCACCCTGAGCTGACAAGATGAGAAAAATCTTTTTAGTCTGGCTTCTTTGCAAACCTCAGCTTTGCCTTTGATACTGCCCTGATTGACCTTTTCCTCACACCCCCAAGGGCCCTTCCCCCAAACCTGGTAATTTCTGTTACCAGAGAGGTCCAAAGGTAATGCTGGCAGAAGCCCCTGGCAGCCCCAGTTAGGGGGCTGCAGCCCAGGCAGAGGGCCCTTACAGAACCCAGCTGCCCTCCAGCAGGGCAGTGCTGGAGCACCAGAGCCTGGACCACACCAGTGGCCAGCTCTGCACTCTGGAAACACCCAGGTCAGCTCTGACCTCCAGTGCTACAGCACCCAAGCAGGAAAAAGACTCAGATACAAATTACATGTTATCTGAGCATAAGTCAGCTTATTGCAGAGTGCTGGGGATGACCACAGCAAGTGGAACAGCTCCTGCCTGCAGCAAGTGCTCAGGCTTTGCCCTCTGGGACCACTTTTTGTTTCTGTTTGAGTGCATCCAACTACATGCAGCTTGCTGGGGTGAGAACTGAACCTGGGGTCTCAGGACAAGCAAGCTGGGGATAATGTCTGGGCCATAAATGTAATTTTAGAGAACTGAAATAGTAACAACAAAGAGCTACCACCAGACAGTGGCAGCATTTTGTGAAATAAGTAGGTTTGGATAAAAGCCAATTTCTCCCTCTCCTGTGTTAACGTGGCTACACTCTCAAGGTCTCATACAGTACATACACTGTATATAACAGCATCTAATTACATATCATAATTATTTCTGTACATAATTACCTAGTTAAAAAAAGACCTTGGCTTGGTTTTGGCTTGCAGAGCAGCTCCTCAGAGGATGCCATCAGGGGCCCCTTTCCACCCAGAACAGTCTGTCCTGCCACACTCACCTGTGAGTGGGTGTTCAGGTCCCAACTCCAGCACCTGCAATCCTGTCAAACAATGTCTGTGCTCACCCACAGCCAAATCCTCTGCAGCAGCGGTGGGCAGCACCTGCAGCACAGCTGGGAACACTCACCTGCCCAATCCAGCTTTGCAACAGCATAAAAATTAAGCTGCAGAACAGACCTGTTGGGAGACTCTTCTGTTCACCAAGACAGAAAAGTGCACAGTGTGAACACGCCTTTAAAGAGTTTGGACATCACTGCCATCAATTTAATCCTGAGAAATTGCAAAAGTTATTGTACACCACATTACAATTTTTCAGGTTAGCTTTGGCATGATTTGAGGAAAAAGACTATTTTAGTGCTATTTTTTGTCCTAGCTGTAATATTTTACGTTCTAGGAAGGGAACACCCAGCTCCTGCATGTGTTATATTAGATGCCAGCTGCTTCGATGCCAGCTCCACATAACTATCAGCTATTTATCTGGAACTCTCTGTAACCAACAGGCTCGAGGGAGCAGAGGGAATCTGACATTCTTTCAACAACACAGACACCTGCATAATATCTTGCTGTTATTAGAGAGCACAGTGTAAAGACATTCAGCTTGTACCTAGGAGGATTTACCCAGTTCTGGGTCAGCATAGCCTCACCAGAGCAGATTTGGCTCCTGCCTACAGCACACAGCTCCCAGGAGAACTGCAGAGTTCAGGTGCTGGGCTCACTGCAGGAACAAGCACGGGCAAGGAGGTCACCGAGTGCCAGGAAACCCCTGCAGCACCTACTGAACAGAGATGCTGTTACTCATCATACTACCAGCTCCTGCCAGTTTCTAGTTCCTGAAACGCACCCCACCATCTGGCCCAGTTCCCCAAACCCACATCATCCCAGAAGAAAATTCACATCAGATTCTGGTCCTGGACACCTTTCTCCTTCTCTCTAGACCATAACTGATAAGTTGCACGCCCATTTATTTCTCATCACCCACCTCCAAGACTCCACACAAGCCTTCCCCCAAGTCATGTCACTTCAATTAATTAAAAGTTACTGGCCACTCATCCTTGGGACTCCAGGATTTCTTTTACCACCCTCACAATGCTTCCTGAGCCGATGTCTGAGAACCTCAGCATGAAAACACCAAGCTGGCCGAGCTTTTTAGAGATGCACATTTTTGATGCACTGCTTGGCATTTTCTCTGCAAGATTAAGAAAAAAACCAGCTTTCTGTCCCTTTCAAGCCCTGGCTCTGAAGTGCAGCGTCTGCCTGTCAGAGACTGATGTCCCGAGATATTTAGGGATGCCTGTGTGTGTGAGTGAGCAGGTCAAGCTTTGCCCCGGTGAGGCAGTGCCCTGTCCCCACACCCCCAGCCTCTATTCCAGCACTGCACTGGCACACCAGGGGCAGGGCTCCACTCTGCCTAACCCAGCTCCTGAGAGGCCAAATGACCTGAAGTCCCACCTGGAGGGAGGGCCCACAAAGGCCTAGGGGTTTTTATGGCTGACCATGAGTGCAGCACATCTTGACCCTACCTTCCTCTTGGAGCTTGTATCTGAACACTGCTGGAACCCAGGCATTGGTAGCTCTGTGTGCTTTTCCATATCTTCTCTGTCTTTCACTCCTTCTTCTAATTCCCTCTTCTTGGAAGATTTTGAGTAACTAACAGGTATAAAGTTTGTCAAGTTGGATGGGCTAAATTAATGCTGTGAGAAGTGTTCTTGATCAGATGTTGTAGTAAGTCTTTAGCCAAAGTCTCCTAATTTTTCAGAAGTTTGCCGGTAAACTTTTGTGTTGTTTTGACCTCTTGAGATTATCTGGTCAGTATTTCTCCCGTGTGTCTAACTCAGAGTACAGGAACCATTATAAACACTTTCAAAAGTCTCATTGAGAGAGCTGATTGGGGCCTAACAGTGGCAGCCAACATATCTTTCTCCTCCACGCCCCAGAAGCTGCTGGGAGTTGTCCTTGCTCTCAAGAGGGGCAATTAGGTCTGAGAGAAAAGCTGGGCAAGATAAAGAGACCTCCTACACCTCATATCCTCCCCCAGTGTTCTTCCGCCTTAGCCACCCTTTCTCACAAATTATGAGAAAGACAGTTTACAAATACACATTCTTGACACAGGACTGAAATAAAAGTAAGGAAGTTGTATTTGAACACATTCATGGATTGTATCTACTTATTTTTAATTGAATTTCCTGCCCTGTGACAATACACTGAGCAGTCAACTCTGAAACAAGAACTGCGACAGTTGTTCAAAATCCACTGTGAGAGGGGAGGGAAAAAAATCTCGGAAATACCACTCTGAGCCCAGATCCTTGGAGTAGAACATTCAGTAGGCAAAACTTTTCATTGTGCATTTGCAGAATCAGGTTTTGGGGCAGCAACCACGGCTATGTCACTCATTTTGGTCGTCCAGTATCATGGTAGGAATGGCCCCAAAACCAACTAGATGAAGGGCATGAAGGAGACGATTTATCATTACCTTTCTGGAACAGAAGAAAAATTACCAAGAAGTCTATTCAATTTTTCTATGTGTAGCCTAAGCAGAGTCCATCGTAGAAGTGTGGAAGAAATTAAACACTTACTTTTTTAAAAATTATTTTTATCTACTCCTTGCAGTGAATGTAATTCACAAAATAGCTACAGGACTCAGATTTCTTAAGGAGAGGAGTTTAATTGACTCTGGCTTTTCATCTTCTCTCTCTTTTTTTTTTTTTTTTTTAAGAAGGAGGAGAAGAGGAGAAAAATATTTCAGGTAACACACAGAGGAAAGCCAGCATGATCTCAGACAGGCAGCTGCTATGCCACTATGTTGTTCTTGATATGATCTTACCCTCTAAGCACCATGGAAACTAAATTCCGAGGAAATGCTTACAAATCCCATAAAATGCATTTAAAAAAACCAACTCCCTTTAGTAATTTAGCAAACAGTTGGTTTTCAGTTTAGCTAGCAAGCTTTCAGTCTCAACTGGCGAGTCTGTTGCAGCCTTAGAGGCGTGATAACAAGAAGCCTGCCCAGAATGTGCTTGAAAAGACACAAATCCTTAATTAGCAAAGTGTGGCTTAGTTTTAATGCATCAGCTGAGTTGCACAGCGCATGCTCTGAGCTTGAGCCAGGGCTTCTCCTAGTGGGAGTCAAGGGCTTAGGAGGGATTTGGTTTGTATTTTCCAGAGACTCTGAACCTGCAGATCATCTCAAGATTAATTCTGCAGCACTTCACAAGACAAAACTCTTATCTCCAGATACTTTAAATAGATCCCAAAGGGACCAGAATTAATCCTTGATCAACTGTGAGTACAGACAGTCTATATAAAAGCATCTCTCCATGAGCAGCTCCTTTCTCAGCAGAGAGGACACCCTAACAAGTGTGCAGAAGCCAGGGGATGCCAGAGGGAGGAGGTGGAGATTCAAGGAATTCCCAGCAGCAATAAGCCCTCAGCCAGCAGCACAGGAGCCATCAAAAACACATCCCACTGATGAGTCCTGAAACCCTGGTGAGCGCAAGAGTGAAGCATCTATTTTGTAACAGTAACACAGGCGTGACCAGAAACAAGGGTGACCCTACACACCAGGCTGCCACCTTGAACCGAAGCTAGGCTCTCGCAGCACACCCACCACACTTACCAATAACATAGGAGAGGATGAGGTTCCAGCCTGTGATGAAGGCCCACAGCTCACCCACAGTCACGTAGCTGTAGAGATAAGCTGATCCCGTCTTAGGAACTCGAGCACCGAATTCCCCGTAGCAGAGTCCGGCCAGCACGGAAGCCAAGGCGGCAATCAAGAAGGAGATGACGATGGCAGGTCCTGCGTTCTCCCGTGCCACAGCCCCAGCCAGTACATAGACACCTGCACCCAAAGTGCTGCCTACACCCAGAGCCACCAAGTCAAACGTGTTAAGGCATCGCGAGAGGCGACTGTCTTCTCGAGAGCAGTCCACATTTTTCCGACGAAGAAGCTGGTTTCCAAAATTGGTAATTTTTTGACAATCCATCTTCCTGTTTGGGCCTGCAAGAAAGATGCTGCCATCATTATCCAGACCAGAATATCCTCCTACATCAGCATCACTGCACAGGTACAGTGCTACAGCCCTCGTACATTTCAGCAAATCAAACTTCCCATTTTCCACCTTTTTACAGGGTGAAATGTCTCCTGTGACATTTTATCTAGACCTACCGTGGGGAATTAAAATAAACAACACCAAAGTTCTGCTTCCAACTCCTCTCAGTCATGCTGCAAACCCTGTGCAATCTCAGGAGAGAGGCAATACTCCAGTCCAGCTCCCACCCTGCTCCACCGTCACTCAGTGCCCACACACAAGTGGGCAAAACAAAAATGCCAATTTTGTCTCTCAGATTTCAGACACGTTTTCCTGTTCTGGGCAGGAGAGTATTTTAAAAGTGAATGTTCCAGCTTCCCCATCTACCACTGGTTCACATTGCAGAGAGCTTGTAGAGTGCACAAACCCTGTATTACTGGGATGAATCTAAACCTGAGGATGCTGCAGGGATGTACATAACACCTCTCAACCTGATAACCTGAGGGAACAGCTACTCCCCTCCTCTGTAAGATGTGTTGTACAAACTATCAGATTTTCTCTGCTTTTCTCTACAAATCCCCAGGCTTTGCAGCCACAGCCCACAAGGATGAACCTCATCTTCCATCTCAGACTGCATCCTCCAACTCCAACAGCCCCACCCTGATACCCACACTGCACCATTTAGCTGGCTTCAACAACAGGGCTTTAAAAATGTTTCCTCATTAATTATGGAAAAGGAAAAAGGTTATTTTATTTCAATGCAATGCTGGATTGAAACACATATTTTTCAGCAGTACACACTGCACACAGACATCAATACTATGTTGAGAATAACATGCAGGAAAAAATACTCCTAAATGCAATTTACAGTACAGTTCAGTGAGACTGGTACTTCATCAGCTCCAGTTAAAATCTAGTGTAATAGGTGGGAAAATACATGCTAAGAAACTTAATTAACTGAGGCAACTATTAAATCCATGCTTCAATTCTGTTACCACAGCATCAACTACAAAACCAAAAATCCTCTTCACTTTTCCAAGACACCCGTCATAAATCCTGGCTTAAATCCCTTTCTCTTGGCTATAACACTAACTCCCCTACTATGAGAAAATAATTACAACTGCAGGAACAGGGCTGGGGATTTATAAGGCCCACTGTGTCAGGAATTGTACCCCACCAACAGCTCTCAAACATGCTCCCAACGGACATGGATTTAGACAAATAAAGAAAAGCAGGTTTTGGGCCAATCTTACAAAAATCTTGTTTCATTAACCATGGGAGTTCTCAACACATGCAGAGAGGGAAAAATATCTTCTCCCTTCAGCAGGAAGACACACCTAAGTCTTTACCTAAATGCATTCATGTCAGATTGTTCACTCAATCTCCTTTTCACCTGAGCCTTACCCAAACCCATGTCAGCCAGGATTGCTTTTGGCTGGACAACTGCTCACCTCCCTAAAGCTGGGACAGGGCAGTCACAAACTTTGAACTGGTTAAATAGACAAGAAGACTGTGGTACTGGAGTGTCTCCTATGAATTCTGCTGCTTTCTAGGATGCCAACAACATGGTAGACCTTTTACTTCCTACACAGCCATCTACCTTAACAAATCCTGCAAAACAAACATAACAGTGGTTTTAATTCTGCACTGAAAATGAAGGAGTAACTGGTCCCCAATTCCACGCCTTGTCACACACATACACATCATGAGAAATCACTTCCTTGGCAAAAAAACAGGGCTGGGGAGGGGAAACGTCCCCAGGAGAAGAACAGACTTTTGGTGCAGAGATGGAGGACCAGAGAACTTGGCAAGGTCTTAGGGGGCAGGGGGACATACAATTTATTCACTAAGAAAATAACCTAGTGAATTATTTCAAGTTTATATATCACTGGAGAGTGTCCCAGAAGAAACATTTTCAAAGCAATTTCATTTGGAAGCTCCCTTGGGCCTATCTACAGGTGTGCACAGCTGTACTATGGCCATCAAGAATAAAGCAGAACTGCTTTTTATGAATAATTTGCTTAGAAGAGGGGCTGTTTAATTATGATAGATCTAGAAATTAAGACCAACATCCTGCAATTGGCTTAATGCCAGCAGACAGTGTTCTTCCAGGTGAACTCCAGATTAAGATATCAACTGCCTCTTTCACAAAAAACATGTCAAAGTCTGAGCATCTCTGCTGTGAATAGAATACTTCCTATAGCCTGCAGGTAACAAACAGGGAGCCGGCAATGCAGCCATGTTCTGTGGCCCTCACACAGAGCACAGTCATTCATCTCACAGGCACCACTGATCACCACCCAAGCATCTCTTACATGTTTTCTTTGCTTTTGAAACAGCAGGTACCAAATCAACCTTTTACTTTCAATTATATTCACTGTCACTTAACAAAGAGACCTTCAGTGAAGACAAGTGGGATTTTTTGCAGGAGAACGATCTTCTGGTTTTGCAGGATGCAGTACAGAGTCATTACACCTCGGCCCAAAACCTTCTGTGTATCATTTGTTATCTTTGCAAGTGTATCAAAGGGTGATTTTGGCAAAGATTATGATTTTTCCCGTCCTTAGAAGTTGGATCCAGCTGTGATTTCGCCTTCTGAAACAGTCATCCTTGACTTTGAAGTGACCCTTTGTTCTGGGCTGGTACCACTCCCAGCCTCACTTGAAAAGATGAGCCTTTCTTTTGAATGCACAGCCAGTATTCCTGTGGCATAATGCAGTCCTAATAACATAAAACAATATAAATTATACCAGAAATGTTTCCAGATGGTACCTAACCACCTTCAAGCTGAGGAAACTTGAATCTGAATGAATATAGATGAGTTTTGTTCTGCACATGCTCAGCTCTGGTTTCTCTGATGAGAAGCACTGAGCTGCAAGTTCCAGCCACTCAGCTCCTGGGTAAGAAATGGTTTCACCCCAAGACTTTGGGTATCTCCATGTTCTGGCTGGAGCTGAGGTCTTTGGGACTGGTGGGAAGCAAGGACACACCCAGGTAGCCTAGCAGGGTGGACCCCAGGCCAGGGGCCACATCCTTGGGTGAATCCTGTCCCACCAAAGTCAATGGCAAAGCTCCCACCAACTTCAATAGTCCAACTGCTACTGGTGTTTTATTTACAGTGCATTTTATGTTTATTACTTTTGTTCCCTGTCCAACTTTTTGTGTCTTGACTCTATTGTATTTTTAAATAAAATAAGATATTCTTCCTCCTTTTATCTAACAGTTAACATACCTATTATATCAGGTTGATAGATTTCCTTCCCCATTTCTCAAACCCGTAAGAAAATAAGCAATCTGCCATGTGGTTGACAGCAAGAAGTAAACCATAATAAACATCTGTCCAGCTAAACATAAAACACCATGTGTAAAAATAAGTTGACAGAGCACCATTTTACATAAGCAGTACTATCACTTCCTCAACAGTTACAAGTTGTTTCAGCTTCTGAAACGCCACCCCTTACCTACTTCAAGGCACTGCTGCTCCTGAGAATTTTCTTCTCCAATTTGCAGAAGAGCATAAAATTAAAGCTGATTAAGCAGAACAAGGAGTTTTCTACTAAGGAAAAGAGTAAACCTAACCCTAATCTTGCTGCATGTCCAACAAAGTCCCCAGACATCTCCTTGAAGGACAAGTGAGCTGAAATCCTTATTCAACATGGTCCCACACAGGCTTATATCCATTCTGAAACACATGGAAATGTCTACTGCCATCAGTACCCTTCTCTCACAGCAAAGTCAAAAGAATGCTGAGGAGAAATATCCTTCATACAACTGTATAATCACTGCTACAAGTCTGCAGAACAAAGAGCTTGCCCTGGTGCTGGTATATTTGACAATGTAGAATGGTTTTCACCCAGTATTTTTAGTGCAAACGTGGTCCCCAAACAAGCATGCAGTGATGATGCCAACCAGTTGATCAACACATAGGTAACAAACCCCTTTGGGAGCCCTTTCCAAAGGCTAGTTTTGCTGCTTCCATTCCCAAGGCAGCATCATTCACACAGAAGTCCTACAGAGGGAAAAGAGGTGGGGAACCTCAATTCCTACTACTGCTGTTAGCATTACAGGTATTTTTGGGGTGTCAGATTTGACTGTGGACTCCTAAAAGCAAAAGATCATAAAGTAAGGGACCAAACTACATCTCCTGAATGTTTTCTGAAGCATCAATCAGAAAACCAAATCACCAAGGCACATCAGTCCTGGGTGTGATCCATTCCAGTTTCAAGCAAGAATTGTGTCAGATACATCCTTCCAAAATGTCCTGCCTTGGAAAATTTTATGTTACTCTGCAACAAGCAATAGAGCAGAGGCAAGATGACTACAGAAGATGCTGAGCTTTCCCAACAGATATTCGAGCACCTGTCTCTAGACTTTTAGAAACAGAAGCAAAGGATGTGGCATCAAACCCTAAGCTGCATCTGGCTGTGTCCCTGGAGTGGATGCAAGTGTCCCCATCAGCTGTGCTGGAGAGGGCAGGCAGTTTAGGGAAGACACATTTGAGACAAATGCTGAGACCAATTCAGAGACTTCAGCTGTAGTCATTTGCAGATGCAGCCACCAGCAAAAAGGCCAGTGAAAGCAAAGGCATGACCAAGCATTATGCAAAGCTGGAAGTTATCTCACTATAGCAGCAGCAATGGCTGAGAGTCCAAGCCAAAACCACCAAAGTAGCTGCAATCCTTTGCATTTGTTTCATTGTGTGTGTGGAGATGTTGTCTTGCTGAAGTATTTTAACTAGAAAAGGAAGGTATTGTCTATGAGCTGGTAAAAATTTGTTCTCTTATTGATTATCATTATTTTTTTAAATATGTGTGCAAATGTATGCATGTATCTCAATATACATTAATCTAGATTACATTGAGTGTATATACTTATATACATATACGGATATTAATGTTAAATTCTTTGCCAATTTTGTCATTAAAAATCAAGATCAGCCACCAGCAAGGCATTTGTCACTCAGAGGAAAGGAGCCAGGCAGTTAAATACAAACAACACATTAAACAAAGATAGAGAGGCACGCACAGGAGTGGGTGTGGAGTGTACACAAAACTCAATCTTTTTCACGTGCTTAAAGGCACACTGCCTGTCTGAAGGGGATCATATTACCCTCCTTTACTGAGCAGATCCTTTAACACCACCAGGGAGGTGGTGCTGGGGGACCAGCCCGTTGTCACAGACAGCTGGGCATGCTGCAGCTTTCTGCTCTTCAATCTCCTGAGTATTAGGAACATTTTCAAAGCAGCACCGCCCACTCCTCTCCAGGTGTCTCATAGACCTGGAGGATTTCTTCCATTGGAAGAGGTGCAGTGAGGTGCACTTTTTCTCCTCTCCAGGTGTCTCATAGACCTGGAGGATTTCTTCCATTGGAAAAGGTGCAGTGAGGTGCTCTTTATAATCCCTATACCACCACTGAACCAATTACTGAAAGGTGACCACTATGTCCCACTGGACATGAGGACAGTGCTCAGTTACCACCATGGGCGAACACCAGGGTGCTGCAGCTCACTCAAATGCTTTCCAAACTGCCATGGCTACTGGCTGTACCAAGGTCAGAAAATCCTCTCATCCCAGCACAACTCCCAAGATGGCAAAGACCATCCTTTTGCACAAGTTCAGATAGGAATTCTCAACTTCCCCAAAATTTCAAAGCAGGCAAACTTTGGTTTTGTCTCAACACCTGCAGAAAAGTCAATCTGGGTTATTTGTGATGATACACAAAATTCATTTTGAAATGAGCAGTTATTTTTGACAAAAGGAGGGAGGTTTCTGCAGTGGAAGTCATGAGAAGAGTACTTCAAACACCCAGAATTCAAGCTTCAAAATCTCCAAAATAGATGTTGTGACACCCTTTCTTCTGCACAAAGCTCCAGCTGTGATTATCATCAAACATGTCACACAGTAAGCCATTCAACAAGGAAAAGTTTGGATAAACACTAATTCCCCGACTGCAGAAACACACACCATATCATGCTTAATTTGCAGTGGGGAATTTGATGCTCCAATCACTTTCCAACTGTGGGCACAATGGAAGGCTGGGACAGGGTACAGAATCAGATCTCCACCACCCAAGAGTTGCAAAAACAGGTTAGAGAAATACGTTTTAAACTCTAACCGGGTATAGTGCACCCTGCCTCAAAACAGGGAAAACAGGAGCAACCAGATAACATGTTTGTTTTGGCAGGGCTAAATCATGAAACCAGATCTTCCTCTCCCCAGCCTACTGCCTATCATCCATAGCTGTACCAGAATAACCACCTGGGGAATCACCTGAACACCATGACCACTGAAACGAACTCAGCACTGTGACTCCAGCTGAGCCAATGGCAGCCCACCACAAACAGCAGCCAGGGCAGAAGAGAGGGAGGTGACACTTTCCAGGATAGATGCCCATCTGAGAAGCACCATCCATTGAAAGGTGCCACCAGTGCCCTCAGCCCTTTTAGTCCACACTTCAAATTTCAGCTGGTAACATCCTGTCAGCTCAAAACAGCACCTGGATGTTTTGAGGAGGACAGCAGCACACTTGCCATCCCCAGCTCCTCAGAAATAAAAAAGTTAAGGAAATGTCTTCCTGCCTAGCCATTAAAGGGCATCACACCTCTCTAATTACATGAATCACTATTTTCTGAAGAAAAAGCATCTAATTGAAAAGTCTCCCATCAGCTCTAGTACAGTCTCCTCAAACAGTTCCTCAGCATGACTTCAAATTACACCTTGCAAGAAAATTGCTTGATTTAACTCCCTCAATTTGTCATAACACCAAAGGGGATCTCCACTGATAATTAAACTTCCCAAATGAAAGCCTGAGACAGACTGGCAGCAATTCTCTTGAAACAACCCATCGTCCATAATCTGCCAGGGACTCAGCCTTGGTATTGAACAGAAAAAAATATAATGCTCTGGGAAACAATATAAAATAAGTGAGCTTCTGTCACGTTAAACCCAGATAAAATGAAGACAGAACTTTGCTTAGCCAAAAGCCCTGGCCATGTCATTCAGCATAAACCAGTGCTTGGAAGAAGGTGGGAAATGTCCCGTAGGGAATAAGGAAGTAAGTTAGACAGCAACAGAAGTTGGTTTGTTATTAAAACAATACTGGGGAAACAAACAAAACATTAAGAGCCCCAACCTTCATGCAGAACAAAAAGTATCCTGTACAGACATGGGACACATCCAATCAGACTGATAGAAGAAAGGAAAGAGAAGACTTCCCCAAACACCATTATTTTTACCAGGAACGAAGGGCAGAGCCAAGTTGGGACTTTCAGGTGCAGACAAGGGGCAGATCAAAGTGGGTATAAACATTTGGACTTTGCTACATCCCTGAGCAGCAGGGAACCGGCAGAGGCCAGCAGCTAGGTCATGGAGAGCAGTGCCAGCTCCAGCTGGAGGCAGGACCACAAGGCAGCTGCAGACCCTGGGCACCCCTGCCAAGTGACCCATGAGCATCCTGCCTGAGTGACAGGCTGGGCCATGGACCTGTGGCCACCCCTGTGCATCAGCGTGTCTGCACATCAGATGCTTCTCAAACAGGCACACTCCCAGCACTGCTGAACCAATTAAAAAACTGTCCCAATTTAAAAAATGCTGTCCCAATTAAAAACTTCCTCCATTACCATAAAGGGTACGGAATTGAAGCAAAAGATCCCTTTCCCTTGCTGGGAAAGCAGGAGTGGTGTTTCTGTGAATGAGATGGAAGAGTTTGAATAGCTTTTTCAGAGAAAACACTCTGTAACAAACTTCAGAGGAATGGCTCACATAAGGGAGTACTCAGCCTGAGCTGGACACACTCATTCAGGGAGGAAGGGGAACAGAAATTGTATGTGGTCAAGTCACGGGGCTCCTTGCCTTATGCCAAGGTGATTGTAGGCTTCTGAGAAAGGTTTTGCTATCCCTGGGTAACTGTGTATGCCAATTAAGCATTTAGAGTCAGGATGGATAGGGCTTTGAATAACCTCACAGCAGATGGATTGTACTGCGTGGAACTTCAAAGGTTCCTTCCAATCCAAACCATTCTAGGATTCTATGGAAATTCAAAACACACTACATCACTCCTTTAGGCTCCTGCAATCAAAACTAAGTCATTAGCAAAGTAATTAGAATACATTTTTGTTAATTTAGGAGTTTTTCCACTGGTTTGCAGGCATTCAAGGGCTTGCCCCATGCAGAATTCCAAGTGAGACCTGCCAACTCTGCACCCTGGTGTGGCTGTTGAAGGGTGACTCAACACAGTGGAACAATTAAGAAAAACTTCCCTTTTTTAAAGAAACTGAAGGTAATTTCTCATTGAACACATCAGCTGAATTAAAAAAACATATTACAGCCTTCTGAGAGCGTTTGCATGACCACAAACCTAATACTAAAGCTTTTTGCAACTATGATTTACACCATACTAAAGAGACGCTGACTGTGAAAGGAGTTAAAATGTTTGCTTTTAGATTCAGTATTCCCACATTCCAGCCATAATTCAAGGGCTGGGGAGGGATCAGGTCCTTCCAAGCATCACATGCTCATCACTGCAGGCACAGACAAGCACTTCACACCCCTTGCTTGGCAGGTGTGTGCAGCAGACACATGCTCTCCTGCAGCAGAGAGGCTGTTGCATGTCTGCAGTTCCCCAGGTGCCTCTTCCAAGTAATTCCTACTGTCAAGTTCTTCAGAAAGGCGTTCCCCTAACACCCTAACACACTGGCATTCCCCCTGATGCACAATGGAATGAAAGCAATGACTGAATCCTACCATCTGATCCAACTAGTACTGCTCACTGACCAGACCCACCCCACTGACCAGGGTCACTCAGCGCTGAATGAGACAACAGTGCATGACTTGGATGCACCAATGCCTCAGCTGCCTTGGAGCAGCAGGAGAAGCTCCCACACGAGGAAGCCCTAAATGAGGCAGCCTGGGTAGCCCAACTGAAGGCAGAGGGGCATGCTGAGCACCAATGGTGTGGCCACACTCCCCGGGTAACTGGGATATGGCAATGTCCCAACTTGTTGGGCCAGTAAACATCTCCCCTTCCCTGCCAGCCCATGACATGTGCCTCACCAAGGATTGTCCTTTTAGGATGGGACTTGGTTGTGCATTGTGCAGGTCAGTCACAACACCTGGCTGCTATGTCTACAGGACATGCCTACAGCAGTGTAGCCTAGACACACACACACAGAAAAACAGGAGCTGAGGATGGTGCAAGGAGGTGGAGCAGAGGAGATACAGTATGGGGCTATGTGGAAAAAAATTCAGTCTCAAAGGTGTTTTGCATACTACTCCACAAGCCATCACTGCCAAGACTTCACAGCCTAAGCAGAGTGACTTACAACAAAATGCCTTGGAAAACTGCATCTTTCAGGCATTTAAGTCTAAATTAAGTACAGAACATGGCAAATCATACAAGCATCATGTCTGATTAGTATGTCAGTGGGGTAACCAACCACTCCTGTTTCCACATACAACCTAGTTTTGATATATTCTACTTTAATAAATCTCATCAGAAAAGTGCTAGAACACTGATGTGGAATAAATTTCACAGTGAGGTAGGTATAGAGGATTTTTTCCTTTGGGTAAATACTCTTTTCTTAGGCACATGTTCACCATTCAGCTTTCTCCTCTTCAGAACAGGACAGCTGCTGTTTAAGTAGAGTTTTGCCTCCACCTAACCCAAACAATCATGGCTGCAAGGCTGCTGATATAGGGAGGGACTGGGGAAAAGAAGCATCCAAACACAGCATATTTCATATTTATCTCAGAACTTCTATCAAAAGCACGACAAAAGACTTCCTGCTCCTTTTTTGGATCAAAGCAAGACTTGCTAAAGTTTGTGGGATTCTAAGGGGATTTTTCCCCTCAAAAAAGCAAAGATGACACTGACCAACCAAACTGTGAGCCTGACCACAACCCAGGTATTTCACATCTCACTGGTGCCAATGTCACACAGAAGGATCCTGCATGCTGGCCAGCCCCAAGAGAGGTTTGGACAGAAAGCTGCTGGATGTGACAGCTGAAGGAGCAGTGACAGCAGGTCACTGTGATACAGTGATACCAGGAGGTAAGAAACGCAAAAACTTGGCAGACTTGGCCTGAACCTAGACATGAAGCCACTGCAAAACACCGTGCAGCTGCCTGGTTTGTACAAGGACAAGCATTACCTTGTAGATACCCTTACAGTTTACTTTGCTATCTGTGTGGCAGAAAACCAGGTCTTGCAACCCACGTCTCTTATGAAGAAAGCTTGTTCAGGCTCCCTTGGAAGCACAAGTCAACTTAGAGCAGTAATTAAATCCTGTGAGCCAAAAAAAAAAAAAGATCTGTCATCTACTTTTTGTTCAACCCCTCCAGTGTAGTAGTGATCCAATCTGTTGGCTAAAATCTTACTCAGTTTTCTGAATGTATTAGAATTGCCACCTGCATCTCCCTGCCTTTCATGCAGAAGCCTGGTCTGCCCCAAAAAATGCTCCTGCAACCCAGTAACAGAGGTAAGTGAAGCCACCCAGCACACAGTCCTGTCAAGGGAAGTTACACTGCTATCCTTAAAAATAATTGTGTCCCTATCAGCAAAATGCAGTGTTTGGAGTAAGTATACACTTTTTACTGGGAGAAAAATTACTAATATAATCCAGTCTGCTCAACTTGTTAAAACAATGTTATATTTTTCCACATCATCATTCTGGCATCAAAGGAAATCATTCCTAATTATGTTTATGGGACTGAGGGAATAGACAGAGACCTAGATATGACAGTCTTGGAGAAGTGTGGTGAAATATATAATGCAACACCTCTCAGAATATGTACAGTGCCATCTCTCCCCATGTCACTTACCTAGAACAAGAAACTTTGAAGTATAAGAAGTTCTGCTGCTGCAAGGTGCTTTAAGTGACAGCAAGAAGGAAACAAACAACTGGCTGTAAATATTCTGCTTAGCTCCCCTGTGCTGGGACTTCCAAAAGAAAATAGGTGGTTTTAAAGCAAAGTAAGTGAAACAAATGATAATTACCATTTTCCCCCAAGGGTCTGAACAGGAGCATGAAAAGTAAAGCACTGCTGTTGTGTTTTTGATGGTGCCCAACACCATGCTACTCTGCTCTCCAGGTATTTCCTTAGAAGGAAAAAACAGGTTCAAAAACGCTGCAACATCTGTGACGGCTTATCTGGAGCAGCCAAAGCACAACAGTGAGGCTTCATCACTTGTATAAGTTTTTTTGGAGGATCATCCAGGTTTCTTCACATGCCAACCAGGTTATGAGGGGTAGAACTCTTCTTGACTAGCTTCAGCCCACTCCAAAGCAGACACAGGACCCCCCTCTATAACCAACAGGCTAAGACAGGCACCTCAAGGCATGAACTTTTTCCCGTTGTAGGAAAGACAGGAGCTATGGCCCTCCAGAGGTACCTGCTTTCCCCAGTAACTATTACTAGTGCAGTAGTGACTGCACTACTCCAGCAAACATCTACAAAAGCTCCACCAGACAGATGCACGAGACAGAAGACAGGACTGCACCTAGACCCAGCTGAAGCAGAAACACCTTGATGAATTCCGACTGGTCTTTCTGTGGACGCTTCATAAAAGGATGGTGAAAGTCTTTGAAGTCATAGGGGTTTTAACAACTCAGACATGCACTTTTCTCACAAGAGCAACAACTCCTGCTTGTTCTTGCTTTCCTCAAAAATAATAGTGTTTTCTGGAGAAAACCTTGGGATTTCAGGACTGTCCAAGCACTGATCCTAGCACTTCCAGAGCAAAGCATAAGCATTTTGCTTCAGCTCTTTTCCAGTTACTCAGCTGTTACACTTTTCACTGTATTGCTTGTGTTGGTACCTCTCCTGAATTATAAAGCTGCTAGAAGCCAAATTTCTGCTCCCATCTCACAGAAGTTCTCACTTCCAAAACCCCAACAAACACCTACTGTTTTTCTCCCCCAAGATGTAGCACCTCCACCCTAATCCAACATCCAGCTCATGACTTCTGGCTGCTGTGCCTTCATTTTGCTTCTGGTGCCAGAACATTTTGCTCCTTTCTCCCAGCCAACTGCACAGTCAGAACAGTCATGCCTAATGCACCTGGGGTCAGCACGGACAGACAGACAACGGTGCAGCACTTCTGCACTTCAACCCAGATCAGCCCAGTGCTGTATTCCTCTCAATGGCCTCCCCAAGGGCTTTTGGAAGCTACAAGCACACAAAACAGCCTGCCCCTGCAATGTGAGACAAATAGTAAGACTCTTCACATCATGTATGTTACAGGTCATCCTGTTTTGTGTACTTTTAGAGTGAGAAAAACAAATAAAGTGGCATGCAGCAGCACCCATTGCCAGGGGATTATATCACATAGGGCATCAACCAGCTATCAGGCAGTGTGCAACCCCCAGTAAAGTTCAATCAGCAACCTAATGACAGAAGACTACATTCTGGTTACCTCAGATAACTAATTCCCTCTGGAATATTTTGTAAAGATACAACACATTATTTACTTTGTTAGCTGAAACTGCTTTATAAAAGAGTCACTTCAACAAAACAATCTTGTTCCACAAACTCAATGATGCATTTTCCAACTAGTTTATTTTAAGAATTTGTCACCTGACAAAAGCAAGCTATTCTTAAACTTAAGGAAACAATTCATTTATCAAATTACAGTACAATTTCTTGTACAGTGCATTTACTCCTGCTGCATACATATCCAAATAAGCCTCCTACATCAGCACTCCCAAATGAAACTACGGCTAGCATCACTGACTCTGGGTCAGCACTGACTGCAGCTGACCCCAAGCAAATCTGCCCGAAGCAGTGAAGCAGCTCCCCACACCACACAGCCATGGTGCTGATGGTCAGAAGCACCAGCCTCTCCTCATACAGAGTTAAGTCAGCAGGATTTCCTAGCTCATCCTTCAGGAGCAGCAAAGGGGCTGCGTCGCATCGCCATCTGCCTTTGTCACCACTGGAAGGCAGAGCCAATAAATCCCATCAGGATCAAGCCAGCATCTCCTCAGCACATCTGCACACAAAGTAACTCACTTTCTTTTCCTCCTGCCCCCCTCTACACCGATGCTTTTAGCATCACAGATATAGGTCAAGAGAAGAAAATTAAACGTACCACTTTGTTTTCTATTCACTTAAAGCTGGGATGGAACTGGAAGTGACATTTCTGAAAGGCTACCGAAGTCTAGTTAACCTGTCCTCAAGGTTGAGGAACTTGCTAGATCAAGAGTGAACTAAAGGTAGCAGAAGCAGTAATTGCAGTAAGACCCCTGCCCTCCTGCACTCTAGCCATATTTCCCCCTCTCTTCTTTCCCATCTGCTTTTTCTTCTTTTCCCACTACTCCTTTTTCCCCCCTCCCTCTTGCACACGCCAGGCCAGCAACTGTGCTCAACACCGGCTAGATTGGAACTCGCTCCTGTCATCTCAGAATCAGGCTGTTGTTAAGGTTGGAGAAGGACTCCAAGATGACCAAATCCAACCATTTGCCATGTCACACAACTGAAAGCAGAGACACAGAACACAGGCACACCACCATGAGAATGAACACTTCCTGCCACATGGCAACAGATTACACAGGAAGAAAGGAGGAAGAAAAAAAAAAAAGAAGGGAAAAGAGAAGGAAAAAAAAGAAGAGGGAGTGACAAATCTTTCAACAATAACCTTAGAACTGGTTTCTCCAGTAACTGGTTAAAGAGTTACTAGCTTTTTCTTCTCTAAAATAATGCCTTCTGTTTATAAAAAATATTGTAAGGAGTCAAGAGCATATTGCATCTCAACCACACACACGACTGAACTGCCTCAATTAGAAGCCTAGCAGGCCTCGGGGTTCTGTCACAGCCGACTGGAAACAAGAAGTGCCTTCTGAACACACCCCCTCACTGTTAAGCACAGTCCTACAAGCAGCAAGACTCAAATTTTACAAATACCACCAAAGTGGCATAAATTGGGGACTAAACACCAATTGGCTCCCCTGCCCAAGAAAAGGCTCCATTCCAAAGCCAACATGACCATCTAAAGCGTGCACATGATGGAGCACAGTCAAGGTCTGACCCTGTCAGATCACTCAAAATGCAAGATACTTGAAGTACTTGAATGCAAAGTAACTTTCAAAGCTTGTGGCAAAGCACAAGCTTGCTCCTGCTTTGTGCCAAGGTCAGCACTTGCAGCTAACGACCCTGTGCCATTACACAGTCTTTTGCATTATGTGGAAAGCTTGTCCAAAAAATGCGTCCAGACGGCCACTGAAGGTGACAGAAGTCCATAGAGCACCTGACCAGAACGATAAACTTGTGCCTGTTCTTTCCAAGTTTTCATTGTATTTGCCTCTTACTTGGAGATGGCAGACAGTCAAGCATCAGCAAGTGAACGAACAGCTTCAAGAGGCATTGCTGTGCCACTGCAGAGGGCCCCACATGACACCTGCACCGCCATGTGTGACCACATCACCAACACTTGTCCCTGTGGCTTAGCAGAGTCCACAGAGGTGGGCAAAGGGAGGCAGGGTAGGGTATCCACTAGTTCAGCTGATGTTGGACTTCACCAGGCAGTCGCAACTCAAGCACAAAGTAACGTTTGCAAATGACCACAGGCAAGCGAGTCAGCTAACTCGTGAACCTTCAGCACCATCACCATCAGCTCTTCGGCCCAGATCAGCAGCCTCTGTAGAGCTGCAACTGCATTTCTGTCACTAATCTATACAGCACCTACAAAAACATCACCTTGCTCCAAAACGAAGGTTTCCAGCAGATGACAACGGAACTAACTAGCAATTTCCTATGTAGTCCCAATCTTTCTCTCCAGCCTTAGCTGCATACAAATTTCCTCTTAAGGATTTTTAGCGGGTTCCCCTTGCTCCACCCCATCTGCCACCCACATTCATACACATGCAGAAAACGAAAAGACCCATATGTGAGCCAGAGCAGCTGCCTGCAAAGCGCTGACAGCCCAAATGGAGAGAACTCCCTGCCCTGCTCACAGGAGCAGGTTCGGGAGCAGAACCTAGGATACGGGCCTGGCTATGAGCCCTATGGGCGATACTCGCATTCTCGGCAAATTCTAAGTCTCTTTTGCAATTTGACGAAGGAAGCAGAGCCCAGCATGGCAGCCCCGCGGGAGCCACCCTGGAAAGGCCCTCAGAGGCACGGCCCAGGGTCTCCCCACGGCACCTGGGCCTTCACCTCCAGCTCAGCACGTTTCCTGCGCTGCTGGCACCGCAGGGAAGACAGGCAAAAAAAAGGAAGGGGGTGAGGGTCAGGCGAGGCGAGGGGAGGGGGTCGCTCCGGCAGGGACGCGCCGCGGGGCCGGCGGCGGGCCGGGAGCGGCCCGGGAGCGCCGCGCCCGCCACACCGCACCGCAAAATGGACGAGCCGCGTGGGGCCCCCGCCCGCTCCGTCCCACACTCACCCAGCCGGGGGCTCGGGCAAGCGGCGAGGCAGCGCAGCCACGACTCCCCGCTCCCCGCTGCCGCTTTAGACCTCCTGCGCGGGCGCGCCCGCCCCAGCGCACCTCCCAATGAATGGGAGGCGCTGTTCCACGTGGGAAGAGCCCTACGTGTGTAGGGGGTGGGCCGGGGGTAGCCTACGGCGGGAGGAGGGGGAGGCGGAGGCCGGCGTGTGGAGCCCTGGGTCTCCGGGCGCGGGAGAACCGCGTGGCTGGGCACGGCCGCGCAGATCGCCTCCGTGGGGCAGGAAGGGGCTTCACAGGCCAGCCCCCCGCAAACAGCTCATGCCGCTCGTTTGGCGTGGGCTGAAAAGCTACTCGGCTTTTCTTTTTCCCCTGATGCTCCCTGGGAGTGAGAACTGGGGCTGCGTTGGACTAAATCATCCATTCGGCTCTAACACACATCATGCTCTAAGAGCTGATGGATTCTGCGGAACATGGTTGAGCAAGAGATGTCAGCATGAAATGGATGCGGTGGGTATCACAGAATGTTAAGGGTTGGGAATGGACCTTAAAGGTCATCCAGTCCTAAACTCTCTTGCTGTGGGCAGGGACACCTCCCACTCGACCAGGTTGCTCAAAGCATTATCCAGTATGTCGTTGAAGACTGCCAGGGTTGGGGTATCCACAGTCTCCCCAGGAAACCCGTTCCAGGGTTTCACCACCCTCAGAGTAAAAAATTTCTAATATTTAATAATTTCTATTATAAAAATATAATATTTATATTTTAATAATATAAAACTTGAATTCCTCCCTTTTCGATTTTTATGCATTACTTCTTGTCCTGTCACTACAGTTCCTGACAAAAAGTCCCTTACCAGCTTCCCTGTAGGCCCCTCTAAGATACTGGAAGGCTGCTCTGAGGTCTCCACACAAACTTTTCTCCAGGCTGAACAGCCCCTAATAAGGGAACTAGAACAGCATTTCACTCACTTGATAAGGAACACTTCTTACCAAGGACAGTAGAACAGAACAGCACAGCCTTGGAGAAATAAATGAAGGATGTAACTTAGGCAAACAGAATTCATGCAAAATGCAAGCAGGATGCCAACTCAGCTCTGCAAGGCTGAAACAGTAGAAGTTAAGCAAAACAATCTTGCTGTACTTAAGCAAAAGCAGGGGTCAAAGAATAGCCCCCTGAAAAGGACACTGGACTTTGATGATGGACCCTCAAAGAACCAATAGAAGGACTTTGATAAGAATTGTGACTGTGTAAAATAAAGTTAAGGAAGTGGGGATAGCTAATGAACATGTAATCAGCATTTATGATAAAAACTGTACACTTGACACTCAGGGCATCGATTAGAGGAAATATCCTCCAGCACGCTGTAATAAAGAATGCCTGCTATCTAGCATTCAGAATTGTGCTAGAAAGTTTCTATCCAGCTAATTGCGGTACCACGTCTCTCTATATGTCTTCACAGGAGAGGTGTTTGTCTTGGTTTCCAAGACAGATGTCTGCTAGTGAAGGCAGAAAAGCCTCCCTTGGAATGGAGACTATAAACCCCCTCCCTCCAAATTATTAGAATCTTGACATTAAGGGGCTCTTAGGCAAAGACATGGGAATAGGAATCACAGTTCTTTACTGGTATGTATAATAAAGCAAACAAACAGCAGCAAGGACGGAACTAACACCAAACAGAGCCCGGAACCTTCGGTGCAGTTCCGGTCACGGCCGGCAGGGGCGCTGCAGGTGCGGTGACTCCCCGGGCCTGCAGGGGGCGCTGGGCGCGGGCTGAGGGAGCACGTGGCGATGGCGGCTCGGCCCAGACGGGAAGGGATGCAGGGGAGGCTTCGCTTCTCAAACCCCGGGGGCGGCCGATCTCGGTGCCCCTGACAGGACTGTCGGAAGCAGCAGGCTAGAAACAGCAGGAATGAGCAGAAATGCTGGGGCAGGGAACGAGGATGTCCCAAAACTCCACGCCAAATAGCTGGAACCTGCGGGGTGTCCTGGCAGGGCAGGGGAATGTGGGAGCCCAGAAGCAGAAGAAAGGTTCCCCGCTGAGTCACGGTGCGGGTCGGAGAATGCAGCAGGGCAGAGTCTCACAGTGCTGGCCAATCCTCTCCACAATGCCTGTCTCCCCTACGTGCCGAGAGAGGGAGAGCCAGGAACTGGCCTCAGCCCCTTCTCTCAGCCTGAATCTCTCCGTATATCAGCTACCCTCTTCCCCCGCCCAAAAAAAACCTCCCAGATCCTAAGAGTTCCCCTAGACTGCCTGTCTCAAGCCATCAGTTCTGATTAGCAACTCAATGGGAAGAAATTCTACAGGTTTCTACATGTTTCCACAGGAAAGAACAAAAAAAAAAAAAAAAACACAAAACCTAACACCCAACAGTGTCCCAGTCTTCTTACCAACTATGTGACCACCCTTTGGACTTGCTCCAACCATTCTATGACCTTTTTATGCTGGAGACACCAGAACTGTGCACAGCACTCCAGGTGGGGTCTGACAATCTGACAAGAGCAGAGCACAGGGGGAGAATCACCCTCAGCCTGCTGGCCATGCTGCTTTTGGTGCAGCCCAGGATTCAATACTGGTAGACACTGGTGGACTTGGATTAGGCTTTTGACATTACCTCCCATGAAGCACAATGCTCCCAATCTGGAAAATACCCTGTTGATGAAACTTCCATGGCTGATCCCAAAACTATGGCAAACAGCCCAAAAGAGCTGTGGATGTTGGAAGAACAGCATGGTGTCTGTGCCACACTTGACAAGATCCCATTTCCATTACTATTCATAAGAGACCACTATGGGAAAACTGTCCAGTGTGCTGCAGGATGAGATAGCATCTGAACATGAATCTTGAAGAAAAATCCAAGATTCACACTGTCCAAAATAAAGTGGAATTGTAGAAAGGAGGAGAGTGATAGTTAAGGAAAGAAAACCAAATAAGCAGTGAAGAGCATCTGGCTGAGCAACCAATTAAAATTGCATGAGAGGAGGTTTAGATCAGATATTAAGTAAAACTTCTTTAAGTTTTAAGAAAAACAACAAAAGAGTTGTCAAGCAAGGGAGCAGGCAGCCCAGGGAAGCAGGGAAGTCACCCTTCCTGAAGGTATTTAAAAGATGTGTAGGGACACAGGGCTTAGTGCTAGACTTGGCAGCGCTGGGTTAATTGTTGGACTTTATGAACTTAGAAGTCTTTTGCAACCTAAATGACTCTGTTTGGAAAGAGATCAAGAGATTAAAGTGGATCCCAAGAACCATGTGAGACTGATGCATGGGACTAATGGTGCTAATGAAAAATACCACCCAAAAGAACTGTATCTTTCTAGTAGAGCACCTTAATTGAAACTTATATAGTACATAGAAAGTAATTATGAAGCTGTAAACAATAGTGCCAAATCTTTAGTACGGTGCTAATTTTGGCATTTAACCATAAAGAAATACATCTACTCGGTGGAACCCTGAAAAAACACTGGTAGGAGCCACGATCATTTAAAAAAAGTGCAAGGAATTGTTTTTCTTTTCCAGGACAAAGGTAGAGTAGAACAGTCCTTCAGTGATTAAGAGGCAAAGGTATAAACACTAAAGGAAGAAAGAAATTGTTTCATGTCAATTACAATTGCACCATGCTCATTAACAATTGCCCACTGGAGAGGCTGGAGGACATTTTGGGGTAAGCATTCACAAAAACCCCTAAAAAAATGTTTTACTGCTGTGTTTCTTCATCAGTTGCTCCATATGAGATCAACAACTATACCTGTCACGTTGTCATCTGCTTCTGCCCATCACTTCCATAGAACCTTTGCCCTCGGTTATTATAGCTGTGCTTGCATAAATAAGGGGAGTGCTGGTCTGAGATAATGGCTCCTAAAATTGTTCTGGGAAAGAAACCCTCTCTTTTATGCCAAGTTGAAGTACCCAAGACACCCAAGTATCAATTAATAGGAAAAAGACCCCAACCAAACAATGGTTCTGAAATTTCTTTCTGCTGGAATTACACTCTTTATTCAAAAATCATTTCTCGCACCTTAATCCTTCCTTGCTCTTTAATCAATCAGCTGGTCTGCCTGTCATAGTTCATTTTAATCTGTGGAAGCCATCCATACCAACTAACAGTATCTCAAAAAATCCTTAGACACAAGAGCTGTTAACACAAGCCTGTGGCCATTCCCTGTTTACAAACAAGCAGCCAATTATGGAGGGTAAGAGGATGTAATAGTAGTAATAGAACCATTCTGTTCCATAAGCATTTTCTGTCTTCAGCAAGTTTAGCAGAGTAATAAAAAAGCAATCCATACAGCTGTTTGTGGAACGGTGCTTAGGGACATGCCCTATGTTTCACTACCAAGCACAGATGTGGGCTGGATGTGTGAAACTAAGTGTGACATGTAAGGCAGTGAGAAGGGCAGAGCTGCTTTGACTACGCACTTCAACATTTTCTGCAAAATTTATCAAGCCAAATGTGAAGATGTAACAAGTGGTGTACATGGAGTAATGCAGAAGTTGTCTATCAGTTTAACCAAAAAAACCCCAGTTATCCAGTGGCTAAAGACTTCTCACAGTACATGACTGAAGTCATCCAAGATGTCCCAACAACATCTGTGTCATTTGTATCATCCCAGTCTCAGAAGCTAGACTTGTGTTACTAAATAAGGTTGGCTTGTTCTCTGTCTTTGAGAGCACAGCACAGCTTACATCCATTCAGCAAAACCCTCTTCTTCTCCAAAACAGCTCCTTAGCAGGGTGACCACCTCCAAACTGCTCACTGGGAAGAACAATCTGATGCTATCCCATGAACTGTGCACAGGCATTTCCTGGGAGAGGGCTGTCTTGCTTAGACCGTACCTGTAGCAGGAACTGTTCAACACCATGGGCAGTTGAGGACTGGCACACCATCCTGAGCCCTCACCATCCTTCATTTGCTGATGCAGGTGTAGCCAGGGGAGGCTGGAGCTTTGCTGTGAACCTAGAACCAGACAAGATGGTGTTGGACATGTGGCTTTGGCATTTCCTCATGACACCACACCAGTTTGTTGTAGATTTTAGCCTCCAGAAGGTGACTTTCTCTCATTTACTAGCCAGAAGAATAAGACATCTTCCTTAGCATTGTACATTTTGTTCCCAGAGCTAAATTAACTTCCTGGCATTACAAGCCTGTATACCCCCCTAGGTCTGGCCCTTGATGATCCAAAGTATAATCCAAATACTGTGTTTGATCTCAGCCTCCTACTCTGTACACAGCAACCCCACTTCCTCCTTTTTAAATTTTGTTTCCATTTATACAGTTAACAGACCTTTCCGCATCCATCTTCACAGATCTTTGCAAGGTCTAACTCAGCTTGACTTTTGGCATTTGATGCTATATTCCTACAGTTTTTGACCTTCAAAACATAGCTGCATAGACTAACTGACCTCTTTATCTGTTCCCACAGAGTGTTTACACCTAGCATCCTTCCTTGAACAGTCAATTATCCAGGTAACTGGAGAATGTCGTTGTTAGTTTTCCCTTTGTTTAGCATACAAATTCCAGAAGGATTTTTCTACCTCTGATGTAAAATCCGATACATCCTCATATGCAACTCCACATCTTGTCAAATTTATTAACTCCAGTCACTACTTTTCTTAAATTTCTTTATGTTTTCCCTGTGGAAAAACAAACAAACAAACAAACAAAACTCAGAAAGGTATTTTTAACCTCTTCCCCATTCTACTGAAATGCTATCAACACCTTGATCCAATTTTTTTTTATTGTAACTATAGTTCCATCGTTCTTCTCTAATATGTTCACTGCCAAAACTGCATCCCAATTACATGCCCTTTTGCTTATGGAGATACACAAATGTAACACCACATCCCTTTATTCTTGAGTTTGCAACTCTGACTCACACTGAGCTGTTGCCCACCATGAACCCCAGATCCCTTTCTGCAGGGCTGCTTTCCAGCCACTCCTCTCCCGGTTTACACTTATGTCTGGCATTACCTTGTCCCAGGAGCACATTCCAGCACTTGGACTTAAACTTCATGCTATAAATCATAGCCCAGTGTTCCAATCTGCGTAGATCCTCACGAAAGCCAAAAGCACCTCCCAGTTTGGTATCACCAGCAAACTCAGTAAAGGTGCACTGCATTCCTGCATCCAGATCGTTGGGAAGTACAGGAACAGGAGTGGCCCTGGAACTGACCCCTGAGGAGCACCGGTCACCAGCTGTACCCCCTTCACTTTACAACCCTTTGAGCTCTGCCCTTCAGCCAGTCCTTCACCCAGCACACCATGATAGTTTTACATGCCATATTCTTCCATACTCAAATCTTGTTTCTGTGCTCCTCTTATATTGCTCACGTACACCCTTTGCACCTTCTTCCCAGAATGGGCCAGGCTGGAAGGGACCACAGTGGAGCATCAGGTCCAACCTCTCTGCTCAAGCACGGTCATCCTGAACATGTGGCACAGGATTGCAACCAAACAGTGCTTCAATATTCTCCGGTGAGAATATTTTCTCTGCTGCTTCTCTTTATGTATCCCAGCTTAGTCCTTGCAGTAATGGAGAGGGTTTGTTATTTCTGCCTTCCTACCTGAATTAGAGACAGTCTCTTCTTCAGCAGGACCAAACGGTGACAGTAGGGCTGCATGTGCATCCTCTGTACAACAGGAACTAGTGGCCTTGCATTATTTCCAGTCTCTCTTGATAACCCAGGCAAGCCTTAACTCTCGCTCTGCCCCTGCTCTAGGCAATGGTTTCTGGGCACATGAGCAAGGTCCAGGGGGAAAAGCCAGGCAAGCCACGCCACAAGCGAGCAGGCCGTGCCTGTGACCACCAGCGCCAACCACAGTGTGAACGATTAGCCGGGACCATGCTGGCATCGAGGGCGTGCTCACACCTTGAATCCCCAGGAATGGAGACTGAGGAGCAGCCTCCCGCCCTGGCCCATCCTGGGCCCATCCCGAGCTCATCTCGGCCCATCCCGGCCCATGCCGGGCCCATCCCGAGCCCATCCCGAGCCCATCCCGGCCCATCCCGGGCCCATCCCGGGCCCACCCCGGGCCCGCGGCAGAGCCGGCGGCGGCCCCGGGCCCAGGCGCCGTCCTGGGGCGCCCCCGTGCGGGCGGCGTTGGCGCTGCCGCTCCCGTTCCCTTCCCGCGGCGGGATCGGCGGAGCCGCCTGCAGCCCCCGCCCAGCCCCCGCCCAGCCCCGGGAACGGGATCGGCTGCTCCGCGGGGCTCAGGCCTCAGCTATCGGTGGGTGTTGCTGGGGCTTCACCCTGTCATCCGCGGGGCCGCACCCCTGAGGTCCCCAGGGTTTACGGGGGCTCCTGTCACAGCCGTCACTGCCGCCTCTAAGGACAGAGCCTCGCTTCCCCGGCTTGACCTCCCACCACCAAACCTTCCTCTCTCCAAGAAGGAGCCAACCCACAAAGACATTTGGGCACCTAAACCCTCCGGTTTCAGTAGGATGTTGGTACCTAAATACATGTGTAGGTCTTAATTTCTTTCACATTCTCTAGGAAGTGTGGAATTTCCCACTGAGCTAATGGAGAAACTGCCCAAGAAACCCCCTAAAACCCTCCTTTATTGACATAAAAATAAAGCAAAACCCCCGACCGTGTGGCCGTGGAGCACCTGTGTTCCATAGAGGGGGTGGTTGTGTTTCTTCACCAGAAATTACATCGTACCCATGACACAAAAGGGAAAACGTAAGGGGAAAACCACTCCCACCCAAAGACTGTGCTATAGTGAGGCTGTGTGGTTTGGCTGGCTTAAATAAGATGGATGCAGCTTGCAAAGTGCTGCTGGAGCTAATGCAGTCTCCCAAGTCTTGGCCAGGTCCGATGCTGAGCAGAATGACTGCTGAGCCCTCCTGACACCTCCAGTGGGATCAACAGAGTGGGGCACTGGCTCAAATCAAATTATCCTGATGCTGGCTGTTGCTGCCATGAGAGCAGCCTTCCTGGATGTGGCCTGGGAGAAATGCTCCTGACGGAAAAGCATCCCTCCTCCTTATTTAAATGTTCCCACATTGCCTGCAAAAGAAGCCATTACTGCAGCTTTTACTTGAACCTGCTGAATTATGCCAAAAAATGCCTGGATTTTGACCCTCCTCCATTTGACATATCCATCATCTCCCCCACAAAAACTGCACACCCTCTAGAAATATCCCTTTGGTCTCCCCATTGCTTCATTAGGCGTGGGGTCATTGCCATCCACAGCTCATGTCCTTGCTGACACGTAAGTGTCCTGTTTCCATCCAGGACAGAGTTAATTTTTGCAGTAGCTTGAGGAGGGGAAGCCTGGAGTGGTGTGGACATGGCTTGGAAGGTATTCTGTACCAACTCATGTCAGTTGCTGGTGCCAGAGTTGAGGGACTTTCTGGCTTCTGAGGAGAAGGACTTTCTTTTCCAGTGAGGAGAAAGTGTGCTGTGGTGGGGAAGAGCTGCTCTGATATTTGTTGGGGCTTTCTGCGTATATAGTTTCTTTGTCTTATAACTTTTATTATTAATATTGCTGTTAGTGTTTGTTTTCTTATCTCATTACTCTTTCCAGTAAATTGTTCTTATCTCAATCCATGTTCTTTGCTTTTTGTGCTTCCAACTGGAGGGGGCAGGATGATGTGTTATTTCTTTTTAGTGGGACTACTAAATTGAAGAATACCATTCCTAGACAACAACAAGCCATATATTACTTGGGTTTACCAATTTGCCATCTGTTCCTGGCTACCAAATCTTTGTTCCTCTGAGCAAGTGGCTCTTTTTCTTTTTTTTTTTAATTTTTGCCAGTATTTCCCTATCTAGACCCTGCTGTCCATCAGAAATAGATGGGCATTTTCCATTTTCCATCAGAAAACTCTTTCAATTTCCTTCAAAAGTAGATCCTTCTAGGTCTATGGTCTGGCCTAGCTCTCACAAAGAACTTCAGATCAGATCCTCTCCTTCAGGTGCCTTGTTTAGGCTTTTCCATTCCTTCAAATGCAGCGTTTCTTCTTCTGTATTCAATAACCCTGCCACAATGGGACAGTTCCAGAAGATACAGGCCTGTATCTTCTCTTCTTTAGAGTCTCACACCCCTCTGGTGCAGGGTAGCCTGGTGAAGCCTGGGTGCAGCCTGAAACCAGCATCTCCCAAGCTAGCATCTCTGAGATTGCTTCCTTCTGTTCTGTTCCTTCCCCCAACTTCACCATACCAAGGCAGTGAGTAGCAGATGTGGACATCTTTCCCAGACAGGAATGCATTTCCAGTATCTCTCCTCAATCACCTTCCAGCAAAATTGGTGCCTTGTGCTTGCTCATGGTTTTCCCCAGCCCCTGTCCTTTGTCTCCCTCTCCTGCTCTGAGATGGTTGCCTACAACCAGGAATTCATGAAGGAACTTTTTATTCAGTCTTCAAGGAGAAAGGGCTACCCTTGCAGGAAACTTGAAGATGTCAATGAAAATGCAGCAGGGAATTATGGTGATTCCTGCTTTAGCTTGCCTAATGTGGCCCATTCCTCTTGGGGCATTCTTAGCAGTTTACTACCCTCTCCTAAGTTTGTAATGTGGCTTTATTTTAATGCACATACCTTGCGTGCAATTCTCTAAGACCTCATGGGTTTTGGTTGCTGTTTATGCTTTTTTTCCAGAGGAGTAATTATGTTCCACCCCAGTTGTGGTGCCATCTAGAAATTCCCCAGACTTTCCCTCCCACTGGTAGCCTTTAATACTTTTCTCCAGAGCAACATATCACCCTCCAGTCTCTCAGTAAAAAAACACATGTGTTTGAGGCAAAACATCTGAGCAGCAAAACCAGAGGCACCTCTGATCTTCGCCCTGTCCTCTCAGACCCTTGCTGCCTCTGAAATGTAGCAGCTCGGTGTTTGCTCTCTCCAACTTCCCCCGCTGTGTTTTGTTTCTCAGGTTCTGGCAGAGTTAAATTCAGACAGAAAATACCTAATCACCTTATGCAATGTTTTTACCCCAAACAACCCTGGTTCTCCCGGTGTTTGGAAGCTAGGGAAGTGTTATGTGAGAACTTGTCTCCATCACTGGGAAAGCCCAGGCCCAGTGCTTGGCCCAGGGCCGTGACCTTGAGCGGGGTTCAGTGAGCCTGACAAGACCATGGCTGTGTCTGTCGCTCTGCGGCACTCACTCACCGTGGAGCCACTGCCTTCCTGCCAGGTGACACAATGGCTCTGGATGTCCTGGGGCTGCTGGAGCTCAGCAGAGCTCAGGTCACTGCCCAGCAGTGCCCACGTGCAGCACAGAGGACAGGCACCAGGCTCCCACCGTTCCCTGTCACTCGGTGAGGGGTGTGGAGAATTGCTGGTAGAAATCAAGAGTGGGTCCCACTGCCTGGGGAGGAGATGGGTGTTCCCTGTGACACCCTTTCCTCGGGGGTGATCAGTTGATTCCTGGTAAATTTAGTGTTATCAGATATGGTAACAATTTTCCTTGAAAACAAAAGGAACAGTTTGACTCTTTGTCCCTGAGGAATGAGATATATGACAAACTGCCCTGGAAGAGGGAGCACAGTGGGAAAGCAAGTCTGGGACATCCAGCTGAGAGTGCTGTGGTTCTGGAGTGCCACATCATGAAAATCAAAACAAGTCTGCATCATTATAGGAGCATTAATAGTCACAGAGATCTGCCTTTTGCCCTTCAAGGGAGAGAGCCAGGCCAGGAGCACTGGAGCTATTAATTGAGTCACAGAGCACTCATTTGTACATTTAAATGGTAGAAAGCTAAATATGTTCTGTAATCAGTCCTAGCAAAGGACACTGGCTGGGACATCCATCCACTCTGGGCTGCCTGACACAGTTCTGCAAGCACCGCTCTTTCTGCCTGGCTCTTACCAGGCTCCCTTAAAGGAGGCAGTTCCACACACCTTTTTCTTCCTCAAGCCAAAGGTAATAGCAAGGAAGAATTGAAATGGTCATAACACATAGCTTCCAGCATAAATAAACAACCTCACTGATTTAAAATGTCCTATTGATTTTTGGGGTGTATGTGTTGGCACTTGTAGAAGTGGCATAAAAATACCTGCACCCTGGGCAAATCTATCCTCTGGCTCTGCCCAGAGCTACCTCAGCCAACAAAGTACTGCCCTTACAGCAGGACTCCAAGCATTCCTTCAGTTTTTCCCCCTGAATCAGATTTGCTTCCCATTTTTTCAGTCTCTGTATTATTCAGTTTCCAGGTGTTGCTTGAGGAAGATGAGACACATTTTTTTTTTTTTCTGTAAACCTTTCTCTCTGGCAGGACAAGCATATTGCAGCTGTCTTCTATTACTGTCACCTTGCTTTAGCCCAAGTGCTCCAGCTGGTGTCTGACCAGCTTGGTGTGCTGGCACAGTCTCTGCTACTGTGTTTTCCCAGGTCTTAGTATATGAGATGCAGAATTAAGGGGTCGTGTTTCCCGTTCTTAGCCCAAATGCAGCATCATCTTTACCAGCACTATGCCAAATAGCTGTTTGCTTGAGATGCTCGTTCAAAGATCTGTGAGGGCAGTCTTCATCCCTCCCCACAGTAAGAAATGATGGTTGAAACTTCTGAGCCTGCTGAATGCAAATTAAGCAGTGGCTGGAGACAAGAATAACTCTCAAACAGAATGCAAAAAAGCATGAGCTGTCTTTCTACAGCCTCACCAGAGACCTGCTGATGATGAAGTGTAGAAAAATACCTGGCATCAAGTATATCCTAAAGAAAACATTCCCTTTGCATGTAGTGAAATCACTCCCTTCCAACACATTTACAGGAATCCTTTAAAGTCTCTCCATCACAGAGTTCTGATCTTTCCCTTCTTTCAGTCTCCTCTTTCTTTGGTGCCCATCCCTTCTGTTGAAATTCAACTTGCAGGATTTCCCACATAACAAAGAGACTCTGTTTCCTGCACATACACATTCTGAATGTAACAAGTTCACACTCACTTTGGTACTTACCTGGGTTTGCATTTCACACCCTTCCTGTTAAAGATCAGTTTGTGTAGTGTCTAGGGTTTACTGCATGTCTTGGCTTATCGATGGTGTTGTTTCCAGTGTTGTTAAAACTGGTTTTAGCCCCACACCACTTTGAGCATCTGTATCCAGTTTTAAATAAACAAATACCCAGTTTGGTTTGGGGCTGATCACCCATGTGTGCTCTGCACCTACTGGCAACCTCTGTCAATGCTGCAAAATGTTGGAGCCGCTGCAGCTTTTGCATCTCCTTCCAAATGACAAACATCATCTCTGTTCATGGTGTCTGCCTCAGAGCCTGCAGGTCCTTGGGCTGTGTCTTTTTCCTGAACGGCTTCCCTTTTTCACTGGGGGTATTTTCCATTTGATTTCACATGTGGCACCAAGTACTGAGCAGTAACCACTCAGTGCTCCCCTTCAGCATCACTGGCTTTTGAGCACTGTGTAGCAAGAACCTCACTACAGCTGCACAGCATGTCCTAAGCAGCTCTGGCAAAAGCCTCCAAAACACTGTTAATGAGGAACACCCAATCATGAGCCTTCTCTTGTCATTATTCTCTGTGTGTTCCTGGGATTCCTTCCCCCCTTGCAGTAATACCATCTTTGCTCCCTCCTGCCACAGGGTGCTGGGATGTGGGCTTTGATTTATTGGCTAGTGGAGAAGGGGGTTTGCTGGGATTTTTCCCAGAAAGCACGGCACTTCCTCAGGCTAGCTTGCTAAAAGCTGAGTAGAAGCAGGCTGTGGAGACCAGAGCAGATGGGCAGCTTTTATTTAAACGAGAAAATGTCTCTGGTGACAGGAGGGGGAAAAAACTTGGGAAGAGAATGAGAGAGCTCTCTGAATGTTCTCTGCAGGAAAAAACCAGCTCTAACAATGGCCCTGAGGTCTGGGTCCTCCCACTGCCAGATGCTGGATTTATTTCAAGGCTGGGGATGATTAGACCAAATGGAAAATAAGATTCAGGCAGTCTAGCCAAAGATCAGGCTGACAAACTCAGAAGAGCTCTGCTCTGTATTTGGTGGGCCAAGAGCTGAAAATATGTTTTCCTTCAAGCTGATGACTTTGAAAATGCAAAAGTCTAGAATGCTGAAGCTGGCAACTTGAATTAATATTTCATAAGATACTGGATTTTTTTTTTTTTTTTGTACAAGATTGATTCTATTGGCAAAGCTTTCATAGCCCTTCACATCCCAGCACAGCACAGAGAATTCACCCACAGGTTTCATGATTAAATGTTACAGGAATTATTTTTATTTTTTGTAAGAGAGATTGCTGGATGTCAGAGAGGCTGTAGCTTGACACTGATTTGATGCCAGAGAAAGCAATTACAGCAAATACACAAACCAAGAACTCCAAGAAGCAGCAGGCGACATTGCAGGGTCCAGTAGTCCCCTAGGAAACATCAACCATGTTATTACTTGATGCCAACAGTTAAAGAAATATCAGCAATAACCTGCAATGCAGCAGCTTTTCCAAACAAGCAAAAAACAGTCTGTACAACGTAAGGCAGAATCAAACAGTTTTGTATGCATCTGGTGCAGCAGTAGCTGCTTATTCCAATGGCTGAGGTAATAAAGGACACAAGGGCCATTAGACACACATCTGACTCTGGGGAGAGGAGGGAGTAAGTCACTGCAATAGAGAGATTTCACACTGAGAGAGTACAGTCTGTTTCAGGACTATGACAGGAACAGATACTCCTGCGAAGATGTACAAATCTCTTCTGGCTCAGCACACGCCCTGCCCTGTTGGCAAGCAATTTTATGTACCAAAGAGGTCCCCACAGCCAGAATCAGTATCCAGGACACCAGCATGGTTTGAGGTGGTGTCCACACAGGAAGACATCTGTTGAGTTAAAACCTTTTAAATAGCGCTGCTGAGCTGTAATTTAAGTGAAGAACTAGCTGTGACAGAGGCTTAATGAGAATCCCCTCTCAGGCTGAGAAGCTAAAGGCAAGCCATGGCTGGCCAGCAGGCCTCATACAGCTCCAGCTCCTGCAGAAGAGCTGTCTTACAGCACACAGCCCCATTCAGAGCTGCAATGTGCTGCTTTGTTGTCACAAGACTTAAATCACAGACATGCCCAGCAGTTTCAGTGACACTCAGATTCTCCTCTCTGCTCCTGCCTCCACTTCTTACACAGACGTCTCAGTAAAAATTAGGGGAACTATCATTTCTTTGTAGGTTATTTCCTGTGGAAGCCTATCTGATATTCCTCAAAATTAACTCTGCAAAATAAAGCTCAGGAAATATGATGGGCCGTAGCATGGTCCCCAGCTTAGAGATCAGGAAAACTGGAACACAATCTTTAGCTAAGCTAGCAGCCAGGCATGCACTTGGCCAGGTAAACTTGGTGCCAAGAACATGCTAAAATGAATGGTATTTTGTGGGTATCGTTCCCTCATGTCTGAGATGCTCTCCAGACACCCACCAGCTGCATTTGAATGTGCAAGCTCAGATATTTATTCTTTGAAATTTCTTTTGCATCTAAGACATTTGGAAAGACAATTAGCCACCCACTGTAATATTCATAAGCGTGACCTTCACCACATTGTAGTGCATGGCTTTATTGTCTGGATGCTTTGTGGTCATCTGACCAAAATGCTGTGACTGTTTCAAAAGGCCAGACTCATCTGAATGCAAGCAGATGTGGATTCACAAGAGAAAGCTTCATTTCCATGTCCAGTACCACCCCCCCAGCAAGAGCCAGCTGAGGACATCTACAGAGCATCACCATGGAGCTGAACTCTTAGCTGGATGTGACCAACTTATTGGAAAAATAAAAAGATATCCGAAAATGGTTGGCACCTGAGAATCTTTGAACTGTGGTACTTTGACTGAAGTGCAGAAAAGGAAGTGATGGTGGGCAAAGAAGGAATTACATTACAAGACAATCTCTGTTTAAAGCTCACCTCTTTTCTGCCAGCAAAATGTGCCAATGCCATGACATTGAAAGAGGAGATCTTCCACTGAGAAAGAAGGATATGGTGATGGGAATGCCTCAGGAATGCTGTTCTGCAGAGAGAAAAAACATCACCACAGGCTTCTGTGCAGCTCTCACAGCTGACCATGAGCAGTTCTTCCTGTCAGGTTGTCCCAGCTTGCTCTCAGGGAGTGCAGTGAATCCAGATGTGAGGGATGAGGCAATTAGCTTGTGGTCCTGGCAGCCCAGGGGAAGCCTCTTGCCACAGCAGGTGCCCTCTCAAGAAACCCATTGCCTGAAGCCAGAGGCTGGCTGATTGCAGAACTGACTGCTGGCTTATTAGGAGTGTGTTACCAGCCACAGATCAAAAGCTGGCTGAGACCTGCTCAGCAAACAGGCTGAGGAAACACGATCAAAGGAGCTCTGCCCTTCAGGATACTGAATGAGTCTCAGCTAGGAATGCAGACAAAAGTTCACCCATCTTCCTGGAGAGCTGGCAAAGGCATACTTTCTGCTCATCCAAGAACTGTGCAGTCTGAAACATTCCCATGTCCTTGTCAAAAAAAAGGAGCTGACTTGTTTCACCTGACCAGCAAATAATACTTTTTTATGTCTGACCAGTATCACACAGTCCTGGGCCAGTCACATTTCATGGGGTTTATCCTAATACTGGTTTTAATCCCTAAAAGTTCATCTTTGGACTGCCAGAAATGAGCTGACTTTCCCCAAAGGCTGCAGCTTTAGCCACCTTGCTTGGAGACCTTCCTGTTCACAGAGTGCATTGCATCAGTGATGAAGACTATGAGGATCTGTCTAGCAGGAGCTGGTCACACACACAAGGTATTATTGACTTACTCTGTCCTACTGTGGCTGTGTCCTTTCTTACCAGTGCATTTATTCCAGTTTATCACAAATTTGTGCTATATATATATATATTCATAAGGAATATGAGAATAGACAGAATAGGAAAACATTGTTGGATATTTTGGATACCTCAGGCCTCTTGAGAGAATTTATTCTTTGGTGATGGTATGTGCATTCATGCACTAGTCAAAGAAAATTTTAGGATTCCGTTTGTTTTATTTTGTATCTGAAAACTCTATACTCTTCTCCTTACCACAGCTTACCTTGCCTTGCCTTGCCTCCTTCCAGCCACCCTCTTGGGGTCATAAGAAACAGGACCAGACCAGATCCTGACCTATTTGCCCTCCTACTCCATAACCATAAAGAAGGAACACAGTGTTTTGCAGCAGCTCCTTTTTTCCAACGTGTTCATCACAGACTGGCGCATCTGTCAGTCACCATTCAGAACAGGGAAAATCCTTGGGTAATCCCTTCTTCATAATTGCAGTATGTGGGAAAACCTCCAACACAGATGTATCCACCCCCGCACCAGTCTTCAGCGTGAGAAGCAGATGCACCAGAAATCCAGAGTCTTTCCTTGCAGTGATGGTCCTTGAAAAGCAGATATTCTCCTTCCTTGGGTATCTGCTCATCACAGTTTGCTTGGCAGAGACAGTTCCCTGTCCTGAATCTCTCTCCTGACAGACTTGATGTGAACACCTTTCATGTCTATGCCTTTCATTCTCATTCACTGACCACCAAATTAGGAGCTCCTGTGCCCAGACTGTTGCTTTCCATGGTTTCCTGAAGAATGAAGGAGGCTTAGAACTCTTATTTTTGCCCTGCATGCAAAAAAAGGGCCATGGTAAGGCTGACAAACAATAAAGAAAACTGGAGTCTGTTGTATTTTTTCTTCATCTGGCCAGTGACTCATTTGGCACTGCTGTCTCAGCTCAAAATTAAAACTTAGATATGATCCAATTTGCAACCCATAGAAGGAGGCATTTTACTCTCCCTGTTCCAGGACTCTCCCAGTAGGCCACAAAGGGTTCAGCAGATAGAATGTTTTCTGTGCTGTGTATAATGAAATTATATTCACCACAGTTTCTACTGGGAGCTTTTGAACTCCAGGTTTTTTTCTTAAACAGCCACCGAAAATTTTATTGCCAGAACAAATAATTAAAGAGAGAATGGAGAACCTTGTCTAATGGATATATGTATCTCAAAGAAGATAAAATGATAGGTTTTAGTCCGATCATTTTTTGGAGATTGTATCACAGAGATTATATGATCAATTATAGAGCAAATTAATATGAAGCAAAGGTTTTTAAAAGTTACGCCTGCTTACCCATATCAGAAATTCCTTAAACCGCTCAAAAATAGAATAACCACCGATTAAAATAATTATAACTTAGAAATGAAGCATTAAAGGAAGGTAATAGAATGTGAGCTGTCAGCCTGTGTGATATATGTGTGATTGAACTTTCTGGGTGGATCCATTCTCCAGTTGCAGTGACGCCTGTGCTAGGAGCTGCCATTCTTAGACAGCCACTGATTTTAAAAGAACATCCAAATATAGCTCTATTATTCCATATCTTTTTCTAAAAAAATTCTCAGCTTAATCACCAGTCTCCAGGGCAGCGATTCTACACAGACTTCAGACTGGTACTTTGGAGAGTCCTGCCTGGTATTTTTGCTACATCAAAGCTTGAATTCTAAATTTGAGAGCCATTTGACAACATTAGGAAAGTAAATTAAGCACTTTGACATGGGGAGTGGCTCTGTAGCAAGAACAAATGTAACTGCAGTCAGGGAGTCTTTCCCCTTAAGGAATTACATTCGTAACCAGAACACAAAATAAATCAGCTCAAGAAAAAGTAGAGCAATCAGCTCATTCCCCAGCATACAGATAAATCCAGTCCCATGAGCTATAGCTATGTCACCCAGATACATTCTCCCTGTTTTAATCACCTGAGAGCGAGGAAGGAAAATGAGAGCAAAGTACTGTCCTGGACCTCTTGCAAAGGACCACTGATTTCAGAAGGCAGTAAACTCTGCATGGTGCTAATCACACTGATAAAGCCATTACTTTCAGGGAACATTTCTCCATAGTAAAAAGCCTAGAGTCCCATTGTAGGAACAGATATATTAAATAAGGTTCATGTCTTCACTTTGTCAATGATTCATGTAAGGAGGATTTTTAGGGCTCAGAAACAGCCTCTATTTAATATTTTAAACTCAGAGAAGAGCTCACTTTTCTCTTCAATTTTTTTTCCCCTTAATGCTTAGATAAACATAATACATAGCAATATTCATGTACCAAAACCAGGTTGGCTTATCAGCTCTCCCCAAAGCATGTGTCTGTCAGAGACTTCAGCACAGGACCTTGTGTTCAATTACAGCTTCTGCCTTTCAGTAGTATTAATCAAGACATGACAGAGATAAGTGTCTCAATGTGTCTTCCCATCCTTCACTTCCTTTCTCATCAGCCACTCTCTCTGCAGGAATAGCTGCAAAATTGGTCAGAGTTGTCCAGGTTATTCTCCTTCCTATAAGTTTACTGGAAAATACTTGTTGATTTGTGCAGTTTCACTTAGGTAATTTAATGCATTTCATCTGCAGCAGTGCCAAGGATCCGTTTGTACAAAGCTTTTTGTGTGTGGAACTGCCGTCAACACTAGTCAGATGCAGAAAATTTAAATACTCAGAACTTCATGAACTCTGTACAGAAACAGAAGTGAATCTCCAAGAAAAGAAGAAAAAGCTGATTTTGGACAATTCCAAAATAAACATTCCAGTATCTTGATTCAGTTGGAAAGTAATTAAGATAATCTGGAAATCAGATTCAAAATCTAGCCAGAAAGAAAGGCTCCCACTGCTAAGAGAAACAGGATGATGTTTCTGATGCTTGCAGGAGATGCTGCTATATAACACATATTCTGGTGTAATGGAAAACAACTAGATTGTTACTGCAATACAAAATTCCATTTTAATAAATAAACCCTATATTTTCACTCATTTACAGCTCTGCCTGCTTTCTTTTCTTCTTTCCTTGCTTGTCATTGTCCCCTCATAGACATTCCAGGCAGGTCTACTGTAAATCCTTTTCATCACACTGTCACACTTATTGACATTTCAAGGACATTTCATATGAAATGTTAAGAAAAACAGCACTTCGCAGCCTTCCAAGTAGCAGCATCAGTGACTGTCAGCATTTGAATTAATGTTGTCCCATCTCCAGCAGGACCCAAACCCTGAGAAGCAACATCTGGAAACAGGAATATCAGAAACACTTCTAAAGGCCTACACACAGTTTGGGTTTGCCTGTGACGCCATGTCATGGCAGCAATTCACTCGCAGCTTGGTGCTGTAATTTAGCACAAGCTACCTCATTATTTTTTGCCTGCCTTGTCTGTAGTTTTACTCTTCCACCTGCAATTATGCTCATTCCTGGCATCCCTTGTTGCTTCCTCAACATGAACTCTCCCCAGTTCCTTTTCTTCCATTATTGCTCACATCACAAGCTCACTCAAAAGATTGCATTCAAAAATTATTGCTTTTGTAAATTACCAGCACCAGATCCTCCCCTGATGTCGTTCACAGTTGACAATTAACAGCTCGATGCCATTGGAGGTGTTGGAGGATACAGATCACTGGTGTCTAGCCCACAGTGTTCTTGGAGATAGGGACTACACTGCCAATAGGTAAAAATATGTGTCAATGGATAAAAAGATGATGATAGCTCCAACATGGAGTCTAAACAGCAAGGAGGAAAAAGAGAACCAGCCCTTGAACTATGAGACATATGGCAAAGGGAATAATCAAAGGTGACCTCTGGTAATGGAGTGTGTGATGTGGGGCTTTGGAAGGTTTGGAGAAGATGGTAGAAACCAGATGGTAGAGCAGGCCCTAAATCTTCATGGTGGATGGAGAAGGTTGGTGCAGCTGTGCACGGGTGGAGGCCCATGGGGACAGCTGTGCTCCTCTGCGCCTGAGCTGCTGAGCCCAACTGGGACAGCAGACGCTCCTGCATCAATGAGTGGGCTTGTCTTTCCTGCTTTCTCTTTTCAAGGAATACCATTTGCAAAACAGAAACAGGATATGGCACAGAGTAAAAACCCTTACTCAGTTTTGATCTGCTGGATCAGCAGTATTTGGCAATGGCAAAGAAGAAAAGAACAAAAAAATACCACTGTAGACTAACTAAATACCTGTGTCTCTAGTTATTATTTCTCTGCTTAATAAAAAAAACAATACAAACCAGCCCAAGTATGGGATCCACATTTTCTTGATCTGCTCAAAAGTAATTTCCCTGATGATGGATTTTGCTTTCCCATCATATCCTCCTCTGTGTGAATCCTGCCCTTGTAACAGACCAACTCCAGCTGTCAGAGATATCAGAAAGGAGTGAATCAAGGACTGTCATTGTTTCTGCACTCTCCATCACTCTTCTCTCAATTGCTTTGTTTCTTTTTTGGTTTGAAAAAGAAAAATCACACAATCAATGATGATATGCCAACGTGAGATTCACTTTGCTCCCCACTCTCTGGAATTGCAATGAAATTGTGAAATCACAGTCTTCAACAATATATCATTGACGGCCTTTGAAAGTGGCACAAAAAAGTCAATAAAGTCTCATTTCTTCAGAATGACTTCTCTGTTGTTTTTTCATATTTTCCCTGTGGGATGTTTGGCAATTTGTCACACAAGCACACATAACCAAGTTGACTTATCACACACAGTTCTTTAAAATAACACTGGAGGAATTCAAGGATTTTACTTAACACAATATTGTGAAGAAACACATCAGGGTTCTGTTTGCATTAGCTATAATTCCCTAATGTCCCAGTGGGTCTGTTCAGCTGGAGCTTGCAATTAAGCTAAAGTTGTTTATGCAATAATTAAGTTTTTAATCATGAATATCTTTTAGAGTTCTATTTGTGGAAAACCATTTCAGAACAAACCTATGTTCAGATCAATGGTTGTCTTGGGTTAGACAAACATCTCAAAAAGTGACTAAGATGATACTGAGGTAATTTTCTATGATACCAACAACTGTCACTGATGCCTCCTGTGGAGTCAGTGTTTGAGAGAGCAGTGAGCAATTCAAAGCCCTATTTTCCAACATGCCCAGACCCTGCCTGCTTACGTGGTCCATAAAGAGAAGCCATCAAAACACCCTGCAGAGGTGCCAGTAGACTTTGGTTTGAACACAGGCCCTGCTCCTCACAGTCTATACAGAGCCAACACTGGGAAATCTGATGTCTAAACCACTTTTTTTGGGTGTCAATGTCATAGGAAGCATCTGGACAGGACATCTGAGTGTTCAAACACCTCTTATGTTAATGCTTAGCCCTTGGTAGCGCTGTTCACTGGACAAGTTTGTTCGTAAATAACCACCCAGGTTGGTTTTATTGCACATTGTTTCATCTTTACTGCCTATGTAGAGCAGGATTCCAGCGCCACAACCCTCTCCAGAGAGTGAAAACCCTCTCTGTTGGCCTCCAAAGCAGCTCTGCCTTGGCATGAGGTTGTGAGTCCACAGCATCCTACACCTGATGCAGCTCAGTCCACGTGATTTGCGCTTCCTGCTGCAGTGGTGCTGAACACAGCATTTCCACAGCTAGCAAAGCAGTGATTCATGGGCCCCAGCAATCTCTGAGCCTGAAGGCACCCCCAGGCTTTTCATTTGGGAGAGAGCTGTGTTCCTGGGCACAGCTCTCCATGGCACTGGCTCTAACTGTGCTGCAACATCACTGGGCCAAATCCTCAGCTCTTGCTCAGTCTCCCCTCTGGGCATGTTTACCTTTACAAATAAAGAGCAAGACAGAGACAACAAGGTGGAACAAAAACAGTCTCTGCCCTTTCTTTGAACAATGCATGAAATCACAGTGACCTCACCCTCACTGAAGGCTTTCTAGTGTTACCTAAATAAAAATAATTATCCTAATTGTTCGCTAAAAGTATTTCAGGTTGACAGTAGTTGTGTCTTAGAAATGAAAACATGAAATAAAAAAAAAATAGATGAAGCAACTAGCCTTATGAAGAAAAAAATCTAAATATCAAATCCACATCACAGTAAGACAACATGAAGAATGTGGCTGTAGCATCAACATCAAACACCGCAAGTTAGAAGTATTTCTTTAGTACTAAAAGTTTCATCAAAAGTTTCACAAACCTTTTGGTCCTGTTTGTGCCCTGATCCCCCTTGAGAAAGCCCATACCTCAAAATGAGGGCTTTCATGGTCTGTGTGCCACCTTCATAGCACCTGAAGCTGGTTATAGTAGCAGGAGCTATCCACAGCCAGCAGAGAATATCCAATCCTCTGAGTGAAACACTAACAATGTGCCACATTGTGGTGATACAGCTCTTTCAAATGGTTATTTTCTGTCAAAATCCTGATCATGACCGGGGATTGTTCAGCCTGGAGAAACTGAGGCTCAGGGGGACCTTATTGCCCTCTACAGCTACCTGGAAGGAGATTGTAGCCAGGTGGGATCTCTTTTCCCTGGTAACAAGTAGCAGGACAAGAGAAAATGGCCTCAAGCTGTTCCATAGGAGATTTAAGTGGAATTTTAGAAAAATTTCTTAATGGAAAGTATTGTCAAGCACTGGAATAGACTGCTCAGGAAAGTGTTAGAGCCACCATCCCTGGAAGTATTTAGAAGATGTGTAGGTGTGTGAGGGATGTGGTTTAGTGGTAGACTTTACAGTGCTGGATTAATGGCTGGACTTGATGATCTTAAAGGTCTTAAAGGTCTTTCCCAACTTAAATAATTCTGTGTTTCTGTTTCACCTTGAGGACCAGAGCAGAAGAAACAGATCTCACTGCAGCAGGGACTGTGCCCTGGCAGGGCAATAGCAGTGTCTGCAGTGGCCTGTGCTGATGGGGGGAGAGGCTGGCAGAGCAGTGAACTCCATGTGTGTGCTGTGGTGCTGGCTGGGGCAGGCCTGCATGCCCTACATTGGCATGGGGGGTGCAAAGCCTCCTTTGAAGACCTGGTGAGCCCTTTGCCTGCTCTGCTCAGCCATGCCCAAAGCAAACAAAACTTCCCAGAATCAGCATACGCTGGTGGGGTGGGCATTTCGAGTCTAGTGAGGAGGCCTGAGAGAGGCTGTGAGCACTCTGCTCATGCCCCAGGGGCAAGCACAGGAAGGCTGAAGAGGCTTTCTGTACTGTAAACCAGTGCTGGCACTGAGCAGGCTGATGATAGCAGCTTGCCCAGGGCACTCCCCGAGGGTCCCAGGGGCTCAGGGCAGCCCCTGCCCCGGGGTACAGGGCCCTGCTCCACCTGGAAACAGAGGATGGCAGCTTCATAAGCAGGGCTAGGTGACTGATGAGGCAGAGGAGCCAAAAGGAGGTTTGTTTTGATGAGCCAGGAGTCCCATCAGTCCCACAGCTCTCAGTCTCCCTGGGAATTTCCATTAGGAAGCAGAAATAGGGCTTCTTAGCCCTTGCCTTATCCGTACCCATCTGAGTCCTGACTATTGCCTTGCTGCCAGTGACCATGTACATGGAGTGCATCTTGCAGGGGAGCCCCTCTCTGGGGCAAACTTTATGAGTTCCTAATTTTAAAGCACATGTTTCTGTGACTTTGCCCTGTTCTTGCTTCTTTCTGCAGTATGTCACTGCCAGAATGATCCAGCCATGTAACAATAGAGACTCCTGTCTAAATTTCATCCATTATGAAAATTTCAGGCCACAACATTCTTTCAAAAACATATCACTTTATACAACTGGTGATGCTCTGATATGAGTCAGTCTGTGAATCACAGGAGATACACCTAAAAACCCAACTAGAACATGTTCTGTTCTGTATTGTTAAAGAATTATTTTCTGTCATAGCAAATGACTCTATTCCTTCAAAAAATTTTTGTTACTTTTGCTCTTCTGTCTCCCAATTACTTCCTTTTTTTCCTTCTAAGAGTTGCTTATTTGTCCCTGGCTGGAGGCACATCCTGCCACAGGCCTGCATGCTGGTGCTTTCCCCTTGTCACTGGCCTCAGGAGCACCTGTGGGAGCAGTGGGAATGCTCCCAGAGGCTGGGATCCTCTTGCTTCTCATGAATGCTGCAGCCATGCCCAGAAATGTTTGCCAGGACTATGCAAAAATTGCATGCATGATACAACAATGCATGATACAAGTATGCTTTTAAGAAGTGCAGTGTGGAATCCCAGCTGGGGCTCTTGTGCAACCTCCTTCTTATCCTAAAGGGAAGCTTCACGCTGGAATATGTTGCTGCAAAGAGCCTTAAGCGTGTCAAGGAGTAAAGTATGAGTGCACCATCACACTGGGGGGCACAGGGACTGCCTGTGCTGGGGATCTGGGAGCCAAGAAGGACATGTATCCCTGTGGCTGCATGCCTGGGTCCAGAACAGGGTGAGCCCATGCAAACACCCATCTGGGACAGCAAATTCCTGGCCAGGGCAAGCAGCTCTGTTGCTCCTGAGAGCAGAAAGTTGGTTTTCCTGGTGGTAAGTTTAGTTTTTCCATGGAAAGCCACTCTCTGTGTGAAGTGTGGAAACCAGATAGAAAAAAAAACCAGCAGGGATGGGAAAAACTTTCTCATTATTTTTTTTTATCCACTGCTAAATCAATTTATATTCAGCCCTCTTCTGGCCAAGTTGTCAAGATGAACTGGCACAATCACACTGAGGAGGGAGAAAAAATAGTTTTTCCACAAGTACTTCAACATCCACCTTTCCATCCCCCAACAATTAACCTAACTGCAGAGTGGAGATCAGCTGCAGGAGGAGGTATCCTATTCATCTGGTAGATATGGGTGTCCAGGTGGAGAAGAGGAGTTCACTCCTGCCTAGGCACAGGAGCCACCTGGGCACACTCCTGCCAGGGACAAGCCCAGATGGGACCAGGCTCGTCTCATGCTGCTGCTCCAGCAGGACTTTGCTTTTCCATGTTTGCAAACAATTTGCCAAACCTGAGTTCACTTTTGCCTGCAGGTTTGGAGGAAGGCTCTCCCCCTCAGCAAGGCGTCCCCTCCCATGGCACAAGCGCACTCCCAGCCTTCATGACCACATTCAGCCAAGCTGCCATCCCTGTTCTTCTTTCTTCTTGGACTGCTTTTGTGGGCAAAACACAAGGAAACATGGGCACCTCTTCCCATGCTGGATGAGCTCCCTGTCCCTCCTCACTCTGCTGGGCTGGTGTGGCTGCAGAGGGCAGGGGGCAGGCATGGCTGGGCAGCACTGGCTGTCCTCATGTTTGCATCACGGTGTCCCGGGAAGCAGAGGGAAAACAGGGAATGTTCAAGCCAGAAACTAAAGCTAGTGAGAGTAACTAGCACTGTGCAGGAGCTGGAATTTCCATGTTCATGGGAAATTCCCCAGTTTTTCAATGGGCTATTTTTCTTTGCTGGAGGAAAACCAGAAAGTTTTGGAGTTTCCTATAAAACTAAACTTGGGAAACACAAGTAGATCCTTTGAAACCTGTCAAGTGTTTGTTGTCATTTCAAAAACTGACAGGGCTTTTTTTATATTAAATGAATTTCAGAACATGTTGCCTCATAAAGGATTAAGCCAAGTATTTCACCATGCAAGGGTTGAAGCAAAGTACTTTTATTACCTTAGCGCAATGCTTCCTTGCTTGCTACCAAGATTTTATTCAGCCTTTTTCTCTAGAAGTTCCCTTAAAAAATTCCCTTCAAATACTTTCTCCTGGAAAAAGGAATGGTATTTTCTTGCTTTACTACTACTAACAAAGCTAAGCAATTGCAGCCATAAGTGTATCTCTGGTACTTCCTGAATCTTGAAAACCAGCCCTATGGAAATAAACCAGATGCTTTTTCCTTTCCCCTAGGTTTTCTTGAGTGCCAGCTGTCCTTGGAGGGGCTGGAGGTATGCCCTGGTGACACCTGGGAAGGGGACCAGAACCTGCCCAAGCTTCCCTCCCATCCCAGGGTCCTCACCAAAGAGAAAGAGGGATGCACAGACAATCTGTTGAAGGATTACAACAACTATTCAAGCTGGGACTGACTTAAAATTTGATTAATGTGGGAGCAGAAACAAAATTCAGGCGCTGAGCAGCTGCCTTTGACAAGATGACAGCTTGATCTTGGAGAATAGAAGACCTGATGGATCTATCAGCCAGGCCAGCCCTGCATATGTATTTAGGCTTCATGTTTTCAGTAAGAAAAATGTACAAACACTTTATCCACGTCCTTAGTTTTCCATAGTTTTCCTCCTGCGGCGAGGAGGTGCTGCAAAACCAGGGGCTCACACCAGGGAGTTCACCTCACTGATGGTGGGAAGGAAGGAGGTTCATGGCTTTGGGGTGTCTCCCCCATGACAATTGGTAGAAGGAGATGGACAACCTGCATTGGCTTGTGAGGTGCTTTCATGTAATGAGTTTTAAATAACCATGTTCTCACTTGATGCAGTGCTCCCCATCCCAGTTTTCCCTGGCAGCTGTGCCCAAAGGCACGGCCCCCTCTGGTTTTAGTGGGCATGAGAACCACTGCAGTGCAAGCCATCCTGCTGGAGAAGAAGCCCCCCTTCAACAATGTAGATCAAAGTTGTTGCTTTCTTTCTTGGCCATATTTGTTACTTCCACTAAGTCATTCCCATCTGAATTCCTGAAAGCCAAATTTCCTGACCTACATAAGGCACTTTTTAATCTTTATGAGAAAAGCAATGGGATCATTTTTCTCTGTATAGGTGCCTTTGTGTTTGTACTAACTGCTTTTTTTCATTTTAATTTTTCATTTAATATCCACTGCCCCTTTGCTGCTGCCTGAAGTACACTTCAAAGCTCCAAAACATGAGCTAGGTGCATATAAATTTCAGCATGAATCAAAGCAAAGATGAATCTCAGAAAGCCATAAAAGAGCTGCATGGAGAATCTTCCTTAACCCTCCCCACTCACAGCAGGCAGCTCTGATGCCCCATGGTTCCTCCCTGGTAGCAAAAAACTTTGGAAGAAGCTCTTCCAGTACCAGTCCCACTCCAAGGATTACAGTGGGATGTAGGTGCCTAGACTGTCTGAAAACTGTTATTTCACAGGTTTCAATAAAATATTCAAGCCTGTCCATGAGCAGTGTCCACCAAACACACAAGGGACCATATGTGCACTCCAGTGTCTTGGCTGTGAGCAAAGGTAGATCCTAATCCTCTTCCCAGGATGTGACAGCTCCTTCCAATTCCCTACCATCCCTCCCAGGGACCAGCAGCTCCTCCAACACCTGGGTGAGAGGTGCTCTTTGGAAGGGTCGAGTTTCAAACCCTTCCATTAATTAGTTGAACCAAGAAAATGACAATGGCTTTATGTTTTGTCTTCCTAGTCCATCCATCAGCTCAGTAGAGGTTTCCTTCTACCCTGTTGGTCTTGGAGAAGCCTCCCTTGCCTTCAAACCACTTAGCTCAGTTCTGCTCTTCACTGCTTCCCTGTGCTCAGCATTCCTCTATTCCTAGCACTCCATGTGCATTGCCATGTAAGGGATCTTTTAGGCAACATTCCTGACATGCATCCAAGTCATCTCAGCTGTCTTTTCCAACACTTCAGTAACAGGGCAGCTTCTCCTCTTAGCTGTTTCCCTCATCACATCATCTTTTATTTTCTGCAGCTCTAGCCTAGCTGGCTTCTGTCTGTGGTCCCCATCCCCAAGTTGCTGCCGTTCTCATGCTCCTCATCCTGACCCATTCAGTGAAGCCATCTTAAACACGCTCATTCCTGACTTTGGCAGAATGTTGGGAGTGCACTCCAGTCTTGCAGTTTCCAGAACTGTTCCTCTCCTGGTGCCAGTTTCATAGCTCTAATCACTTCCACTAGTTCTCCACCAGGTTTTCCACCTCCCAATTCAATCTTTGCCTCTTCCTGTTGGTTTCCATGTGACATGGTTTTCTCCTCCATGCTAAGCCTCTGTCCAAGCTTTCTGATCTTCCAGTCCCACCTTGTCCCGTTATTCCCCGCAGGCCTTTTTTCATCAGTGGTACCAGGTCATCAGGAGAGCTGAGCTGGGAAAGTGGCAATGAATAATTTATCTGACGGGTGTAGCTCCTTTGTGTGCCATGGCATAGCCCTGAGCTGTTTCCCTGGACTGCTTCCAAGTCCTAGCCCCATCCAGAAGCCTGTTAATCACCAAGAGATTTATTACTGACTCACAGGTTCATCTGCCTGGGGGAAACCAAGCCCTGGCTCTCACCAAGTCCCAACTGGGTCCAGCACTGGTGGCTGAGCAATTTTCCCTCTACAGGTGCCTCGCTGCTGCTGCCTTCCACAGGAAAAGGCATTTGGGAGACTCCCCTAGGGGTGGAAGATCTGGTTCCCACACACCTGTGGAGGCAGCATGGCCACTCCTCATCACTGAGCATGAACAGCAGCGTGGCTGGTCTGGGTGAGCATGTGTGGCTCCCAGAGGGATTTTGGGACAACATGGGGCCAAGGGGCTGCTTGTGACACACAGCTAGGAGCCTCCCCCAGCTCCCATCAGAGGACACACTCCTGATGGACACTTCTCCATGCAAGGGCTACCAGGTAATTTTAAAATCTAATTTCATCACCAGTTATGTCAGAAGAAAAGGTTGTCAGGAAGCTGAATAGCACGGGGAAATGTCTGACTCTTAGAAATGTCAAGGATTATTCAGGGAAACCTGTGTGCTGGCCACTTCTTTCTGAGTAATCCTAGCAATGATAAATGGATATTTAAACTGAACCCAGCCCTTCTTCCCCTTGTAACCTCAGTCACAACAGACTGACAGACAGAACTTATGCAAGTGAGAGAGCATAGCTAATGGGTTGCCTTCATTCCCTGAAGGGATGGGATTTTATTCCCTTTTAGCTTCAAGTGCTGCCTTTGCACAGTGGACTGCAGTGGCGATTAATAGGAGGAAGAAGCCCATTGACCCAAACAAAAGCCCATTACAGTAAATGGATGCTGCCCATTGATTTTTCTGCATCCTTCCTCCCGTGGTCCAGTGAGAGAGGACGTCCCTGGAGCTGCTCTGCAGCACTGCTGCCTCTTGGAAACTACTTGGGTTGGGAAGGTGGGAAGTGAAGGATGGTTCTCTGCATCCCCCCTGCCCCCTGCTTTGGCCCCTGTGTATCCTGACACTGTTTGCTCTGACACTATGGGCTCCAGAGTCACTGCACATCACCAAAGCCATCACAGTGATGAACACTCGTGGAAGAGGCTGTGTAGGGATGGGGGTAAAGCTGGGGATATAAACCCCCTGGGTGTGGTAGGTTTTACCCCAGGGCTCAGCTTCACAGCTCACTGGTTTGGAAAGGCTCAGGAAGGGAAAAAGGCTCCTGAAGGAGCAAGTCCTGGCAGAGGGAGCTGCTCCTCTGCGGGGTCTGAGGGAGCACAGTCGCATCACGCAAACAGATGCATGCACAGATGACTCCATCAGCTGGGGTCAAAAGGACTCCCAGGGTTTCAAACCTGTGTTTTCTGGCATACCCTAATCTGGTTCACAGGAGGTCACCAGTCAAAACCTGGTCATCTTTTTGCTCTTGAAAAGCTTCACTGTCCCACGGAAAAGCTTGGTTGTCACATGGGAGCCTGGAGTTCCCATCCGTGTCAGCTGGCACAAAAGCTACCGCTCCAGACAAATATTAGATGTATGCAGTTTCTACATCATTGACGACAACAAACAGCTTGCCTGGATATTCACAAATTGGAACAGGCATAATGTTAGAAAGGGAAGTAAAAAGACCAATGGGAACAAACACAAATGCTAAGCAACAGAAGAAAAAAATACTTGAAAAACGCTGGATGCCATCCTGGGGCTGTTTTCTCTCCAGATGAAAATAGCTTTCAAGTCTCTGAATGTTGGCTAGATGTTAGGATACAGCAAAATGGCATCTATAAGTCAGAGTAGGTTACTTTTCACCTGGGATCTGTTAAAAATGTTATTATAACACTCTAGAGAAAGTTAAAGTTATTAAGCCACCGGCTCTTGGCGCTCAGTCTGCAAGACAGTTTTATTCCCATAAAACCAGTGATGTGGCAAAGCAAGCCCTGGTAATATCTAAATGTGCTTCCCCCTGCAGTCTCACTGTGAGGATTATGATGCTTGGCAGCTGAATAGTAGTGTGTTTGAATTTATGAGATTTGGAGTTATTTCAGGGTAAAATCTCACAAAGTTGGTTTTTTTTTAAAGAAGCCTACATGTTTTAAGGGTCCGAAAAGCAGAAAAGGGGACAAATGATGTAGGATTTCCTCTTAGTTATTCAAAATACTGAATTCAAAATGGAAAAACCCTTCCTCACGGCACTCTATCCCCCTGCAGCGTGGAGTCCATGAACACAGGGTGCCCTGAGTTCAGAGAGCACATCCAGAGGAGAAGAAAGGAGCATTTGTCTCCTTGTTCTGTGCCAAGTGGTGCCCTGGCCTCTGCCTGCCACGCTTTGCACTCCCTGGCAATATAAATCAGGATTTCCCAAGCTGTGCTCCAGGAGCTGAAATACTGAACTGCTGTGTGGCTGCCTGGAGGCAGGCAGGGCCTTGAGGCAGGGCCAGGCAGCCAGGGAGGTGCAGGGCCTGGCTCTTCTGACCTCACACAAAATGCAACCATTTGATTTGACCCCAGGGAAACAGGGGAAATAACTGTGCCCCCCTGGCCAGCCCCACCTCTGCCTGTCCCGGCTGTCCAGCCCCACTGTGCAGGCACTGGTTTTCCTGGGGATGGCAGAGGAAGAGAAGACAGATTTCCTCAAGAACCGGGTCCAAAATCTTATCACAGCAGAATGTCCTGTTTCCCACCTCTGTCCCCAGCTGGCAGCTCCAGTGGGAGGCAGGCCATCTCCACGTACTGCTGTCCTGCCCCCAGCTCCTTGTGTGGCCATCAGTGGATCACACTAGCAATGAATAGCTCAGTTCCAGACCTGTCACCCACACAGCCATCCATCACTCCTAGCATCACCTGTATGATCTTCCCAGTGCTGGGAGCGACTCCTGCCTGGCAGGTTGAGATAGAGTTGGTCAGTGGCATCAGAAGCTGCTGAGGGCAAGCAGGCCCAGCTTGGGTGCCTGGCTGGTGAGACAGATGCCTTGGGTGAGTTTATGGACCTCATTTCCTCAGAAATCTAAGCTAAAATTAAGTGTTTGTGCCATGACAGCAGTGGTTTCTAAGAAGATGTGAAGAGGTAGCTCTGAGCTCACTGCATGTCCTGGGCAACTGAGAGCAAAAGGTCAAATACATATATCCGGCAATAAAGATCCCCTGTTAACAAAGACTTTCTTATTTCTGTGGCTCACAAAGAAATCCACCCCCAAGACAGAAGCAGAGTCACAGAAAATATGGATGGAAAAGCCTTAAATAGGAATTCATCCTCCTGCTCCTCAGTGGCACCCAGGGCCCCAGCCCAGCCCCAGAGTGGGGGTGTCTGACTGCTGCCCACTGACTCTGCATCCGCCCTCCCTCCACACTGCTGGTGGCCTGGGGAGCCTTCCAGAGACATCCTGGTGGCCAGCAGGCCCTTCACTGAAACAGCCTGGTCACAGCTCACCTACTGCCCAAGCTTGCTCAGCTCCCTTGAAAAAAGTCAGTTAAACCTTATTTAGTTGAGCCTGCCTTGCAGAAAATGCTGTGCTCCATCTGAGTCCAGGACAAAGCCTGTTCTGCCACTTTTATCCATCTTATTTGGGAGAGGAGGGCACAAGTGGCCCGGAGCAGTCAGGCTGGGGTGCAAGGCTCATCCATTCCTTTGGAAGGGACAGCACTGCTCCCTGCCAGGCTCAAGCCAGGTGTCATCTGTGGAATGTTTCTGACTTCAGCAGAACAGCAGAGTGATCTGATCGTTCTCTTGCTATGTTTCCTTCTGCTCTGTCTGGCAGTGGGCACGGCAAAACAGCACCAGCCACATGCAGGTGGTGCCCAGCCCAGGGACCCCAGGGCTCTCTGCAGCTGTAGTTTCCTGATTTTCTCCCCTCAGCCCCCCTTGCCAGGACAGAGAGGGGCACTCAAGGTGCTTCCTGAAGAGCACACCTACAGCACACACAGCAAAGATGAGCAGGGCCCAGGGGAAACAGCCCATCACCTCTAACCCAAGGATAACTTATGCCTACCCTCCCTTTTCTCCTTCACAGGAGGCTTTGCTCTACAAGGTGATGACAGCCTTTTAGCTCTGTGCCACTAAAAGAGATCGAAAAGCAAATTAAAAAATACCATTAAGAGACATGAACAAGATCAGCATCTCCTGTGTCCAGCCACAGGGTCAATAGGCCAGTGCAGGAAGAGGGATGCTGGGGCCATGCCAGCAGCAGCAGCAGGCAGGGAAGGGGCCAGAAACCCCTCTGAAACTTGCTTCTGGCAACCTCAGTTCAGTGAAGCCTGTTCAGGAGCCCAAATGCCTTCTTTTCTTCAGAGCTCAGCTGTGGCTCTGCACCACTGCACAGAGATCAGTCTGAACAAAATGTGCTTTAAAAATAGATGGGCAAAGCCCAGGGGTGGTTCCTCAGGCAGGGAAGGGGCCACTGTCCCTCCCTCCTTTGCTTTCCTGCAGCCAGCATGCTGAGAGCTGCTGGGGATGTGTGCAGCCTCTCCTTTCTGTCTCACTGCAGGCTGCTGGTGCTGAGGAGGCAGCAGCACAGTGCAGAGACACAGGGAGCAGTTTCCTGCAGCCACCACAGCCAGCCATGCCCTTCTCTGCAGGCAGAGCATCCACAGCCAAGCTGCCCTTCTGATCTGGAGCAGCCTCTGCCACCATGAAATAACCAATAAAATAAAGTTTTGCATATAAGCAAAATACAACCCAGGATGAATTTCCTCCCATTTTCTCCCTCTTCTTCGTGGTTTGTAGGAGGTGAAGCACGTGCTGTACCCTGACACTCGTGTGCTGCCTTCAGGATGCTCCCCCATGGCAGGAACAGCCCATCTGTCAGGGCCAGACAAGGGCACACTGACAGGCTTTCTGTGTTCCTGAAGCCACAAAAGAATACACACCCTCTGCCAGGGGTCCTGATTGCCTCCTGTGGAAACCCAGGAACACCAGAAAATGGAAGTGGCTCTGTTAAACGGCAGAAATTACACCAGGGGAAATTTCCTGGTGTTCAAGCAGAAGCCTCAGCTGAGGGATTTTGCTTTTCAGCCAGAATTTCACCTGACTGCAGCCATCCTCCTGGCTCCCCCTTTGACATGAATCTCAGTCAACATCTCACTCCTGTAATTGGAGAATTATGTCAATTATGAAGGTGAGGGGAAATTTTATGCTTGCAGGTGCCAGGACAGCCTCCTGGAGACAACCTCTCACCACACGCCTGTGGCTCGGGAATCCTTCTGCATCAAGGATGAAATTCACCCCTAGGAGAGACGTGCCATAACAAACCTAGGTGTGCACACATGGTCTGTGGATGGGGAAGGGCCAGGGCTGAGCTGTTGTCCTGGTTTAGGCCATAAAGCCACCCTAGGACAGCTATCCCACTCATCCCCTGCTGCCTGGTTTGGAGGTGCCTCTGGGGCTGCCTGAGCACACTGGGGCTCAGGGCTGCAGCAGTGGGATCTGCTCTCTCTGTCCCTGAAACTGCACCACGAGTGGCTCTGCTGCAGAAACTGCTGTGAAATAGAAGCATTTCTTTTTTGCCTTTCCCTACAAGCAAAGAAACCATTTGATCCTGTGTAAGCTGTGGGGTGTGCCAGTCCCTGTCCCTGCTGTGGAGCCTGGGAGCAGCACTGCAGGTCCTGGCAAGGGCAGGGAGCTGAGGGGGAGGCATGGGGTGCACACCCAGGGGGAGTTGAGAGGAGCTCAGGAGGGATTTCCCCAGGCATTCCATGAACATTATATCAAGGTATAATCTAAAGTCATCTGACTCCAAAACCCAAAAGCTCAAAATCCAACTGGAGCAGTAGCCAAAACACCTTAAAGGGAGTAAACGTGTCTTCAGTCACCCCTACTGCCCGCTGCAGGATGGTGCAGCAGTAACTGGGAGCGCAGCACAGCAGGGACAGGAGGGGCATCCAGCACTGCCCCCACCTGTACCTTCCAAAAGAAACTCTGGATTTCCACTGCACGGGCTCGTAGTGAAGGCTAGGAGTGCTTTCAGTCAATTGTAAGGAAGGTTTTTTCACTCATCAGGAATTGCATTCCTGTTATGCCACCAATGGCACATGGTGATATGGCAGGGGCTGGAGTGGCAGCATGAATTGCAGCTTCCAGGGAGTGGGCTTTGCTGTGACAAAGGAGGAAAATGTCTTTGAACCAGCAAACTGAGCTGGGGCATGGGAATTCGAAGGTTTCTTTCAGCGCACCCAGCTCAACTGGCAAAGCAACAAACTCAGCAGTCTGCAGCAAGAGCAGTGAAGTCATGGCAGATAAGTGATCTCAGAAGGACAGGAAGGAATGTATTGATTTAGGGGCTTGGAGACCACTTTCATGCAGAGGATGCACAGGAAAGCCAGGGCTGTTTAGCAGAACCTGTACTTTTTTTTTTTTTTTTTTTTTTTAAGCTATGAGATATCTGCCAGAGGAAAAAACGGCCCGGACAGAAAACGAACTGCCTCCCACTCCTGTCTCGTTACCCATGTGTTTTTTTGGCAGAATCACCTGAATTGGAGACACTGTTAAATGTAAGAGATAAAATAAATTACCCTTTTCAGACTGACCTTTCTTACATTTACCTTGATATGGATTGCCTGCCTCGCTCCAGGCTGAAAGGCAAAAGCTTTTAAGTATGCAGGGGTCCTCATCACCTGCCATCATTCCAGGCAGGGCCAGAGAGAGGCTTTCTCCTCCTGGCTTCTTGCCCCCTGCATGCACATCACTGTTTTCCTTTTCTGTCCCCACTGAGCCTCCTCAGAGGATGCTGCAGCTATTCCTGCTCCTCCCATCCTCCCCAGGGCCACTTCAAAGAGCAGGACTGCCTTTTCCACAGTGACAACCAGTTTTGTACTTCTCCCTGGTTTATAAGCAAAAAGGTTTCTGGGAAAAGTTATGAGTAAATAACTTTGGGAGCAGTCAGCCACATCATTTGGTATGACTGCTCACACTGGAGCTGTTTCTAATGGAAGTATCTCTGGGGTTTTTTGTAATTGTCAGGAAACCATTTGGAAATAGATACACACCAAACAAGGCTGGAGCTGCCGCACGTGTGAGAGGGGAAGTAATGCACCAGGTTATAGTTTGTAGCTCCAACAATGGTTCAGCATTTTGTTCATTTTGGGACCCTTGGACACTTCTGGCAGGGGCCTCAGGAGGTCTTTAGTCCACCCTGGTGCCCAGAGCATGGTCAGCTTTGAGACTTGACAGGTGCCTCTGTTGCCTCCTCCAGGCAATTGGCTAAGAGTGCTAAACAGGACAGGTGCCCACCATGGCCCCTGGCACCCCCCTATGGGGCTGTGGGCAGAGCACAACCCATTACCCATCTAGACAGGCTTTGCTTCTGCTCTCCCACAGAGCAGAGTAGGAAGAGGATGGTAAATTTGAAAAGCTGGTCTCTGGTGGCACTACTAATTTCTCCTCTCTTCACAAATGTTGTCCTCTTCTCAGTAATTATTTAGAACTGTGCTGACACTAGTCTTTGTGAGATCAGTAGCTTGCTTTCACAAAGAGCAGACGTGACAAAGATCAGGAGGAGTAAAAGAGAACCTGTGAAGGGGTGCTATAATAATCTGGGCAGATAGGAGTGTCCTCAGGTGCCATCCATGGCTGCACCTGCACCATGGGCAGAGCAAAACAACAAACCACCAAGGGAAATCTGCTCTCTCCTTCTAGCCCCTTGCAGGAAATCCTCAAATGAAAACTGTGGGAGGGGAAGATTGATCCAGCCTGCTGACTTACTCACATATCCAGGGGCATCTTCCTCCCAGGGGCACTTGACTCTGACCTTGAAAAGGACAGAGATATCCTACATTCAGAAAGGGGACAAAGTCTTTCACTGGGAAACTTCAATCAGAGCTCTCACCATGTTTGGTACATGGGCCAAATGCAAAGAAATTATTGGAGCCAACAGAAAATTATCCATGAGCTCCTCTAGGGACAAGAGGAGGCCACACTTCTCAGTACCTTTTCCTTTTGCTGCTCCTCTCTATTGGCAGCCCTTGGAGACCAGCCAAGTCTGCTTCCTGTGCTCCTCATTTTTCAGCACACACCTAAAAATCAATAGCCTTGCACTGGCTGCTTCTGTTAGTGCATTACCATTTCCTGCAACAAAGATAGCTTGACAAAATGAAGTCTCAGCTAATTAAAGACTGTAAAACAGTTGTGTTGACAACTGGGTCTCCAGCACTCTGTGAGCCATTTCAAACGATTTCTTCTGGAGGAGACTCTGAAAGATCTTAGCTCCTTCATGAGTCCTTCTGCAGTTGCTGCTCCTGTGTGGTGCTCAGGTAGGACCAGTCCCCTGTCCATTGGGAGATGCTCTGATTTTAAGGATGCAAGTGTAATCCAGGTTCAATGGGCTGTGAGCCCTTTGCATTGCTGTTGACACAAAGGCACCGAAGGCTCCATCCACATGCAAATTTCCCATCTGTTAATGCTGAAACCTCCCTCATGGCACATGCAGTCCTTCATGTAAATGAGCATCAGCCTTTCTGATTTCCAGAATGTTTTCAGCAGAACAGGTGCCTGCTGAGAGAACAACACACCATTGCCAAACCAAACGGCTCCCAAGAGCTGACCAAGGAGCCTTTGAAGGGAAGGAGAGGAAACTGTGCAGCAATTTTCAGTTTGCTGATAAATCCCAGGGTAGTCTGGGATTTATCAGAGAGAGACTGAACAAGATCTATCTGACAGCCGTAGCTCTCCAACAGTCCGGTTAGGCTTGACAGTTTAACAGGCCAGTTTGCACAGCAGCATCGTGTAGCACACAAGCTTCAAGTACTCCAATAAGGTGGACCCTCAGGTTTCCAGACAGGTGCAAAAAAGCACTGAGGGACCAACACAGCAGTGAAGCTAAATAGGGCAAAGTCAGCGCAAGGTCCTTTATCTTCTGCCCTTTCCCTAAGAGGGATATTATGTCAGCTTAGGGCTGCATTAACTTGCTCAGAGAAAAATCTCTCTTCCCTCCTTCTGAACACATGGTGAATGCAATCCTGCAGCTTGGCATAAGACAAATGCAAAAAGCCCAAAAGAGAGCGTGTGCTGGAAGAGGAATCTAAGAGCATGGCTGAGAAACAGCAGCTGGTGAGAGCAGAGAGCCCTCTGGTTTGGTCCCCAGAGTTCCCATATGTTCCTTTACACCAGCCCAAAGTCAGGCATCACATGAGACACCTGCACACCAGCCCCCCTTCCCATCCATAGACTAAAGCCTTTTCTATTTGGTCTTGGAGTACAGCAGCCTTATTTCCTCCTTCCCTGTGTGATGTGTGGGATGCAGCTCAGCTGTTTTTGCTGAGCCTTCCCTGTGATTGCTTAGTAATGACTGCACTAGTAGAGCAGCTATTGCTCTGCACAGGACTGCATCATAAAGATGCCTACCTCATAGGAGGAAAGGAGATTGATTCCTGCTGCTGCACCAAATCCTGTAGTTGGCACATTAAAAAAAAAATTATATAAGTACACAGATCACTGGTACAGGATCTGTGCAGAGACACAAATTGGGGAATTATTATAGGGTTTTTCTAAACAAGTTCAGAGGCTTGCCCATTCATAGTTTCTTGATAGCACCAGAAAACCTGGCAGCCTCATCCAAGGTGTGATTGAGAGCTGGAGGTGGTGACCTCTGCCTCTGTCCATGTTCCTGCCAGCAGTCCCAAGAGGGAGCAGTGATGGAGTAGCCATAAGGAGGAAATACTTCTTCCCACTACAGCAGGACTGATGGTCCAGCATTGCCAAGATGTCACACCACCCAGAAAGGCGATTTTTCATGTTGATCAAGTGAATTCAGTGCTCAAAAGAGGTGTAAAGAAGGGACAGGAAAAGAAGACATTTTTGTTGAATCAGATGCCAACATCCTGGCTGGATTTTCAGTCTAGAAATGAATCATAGCATCTATTACAAGCTTCTGCACATTTAGTCTTTTACAATCCTTTTTTTCAAGTTTTCAGTAGAAAAATACTGTTTTCATTACAAAACTAGGACCAAAAGTCAAGCTACCTTTACAGTACTGTAAAGGTGACAAAAAGGGCCTGCTCTGGGAATTATCCTTTGGTGAGACCTTATTTTCACCCTTAAGAGAACATCAGTAAGCACAAAGAGCCTGATGCAGGAATGGCAGCAGGTACAGGAGGGAAAGTCCTGACCTGCAGGTGCTGTGAGTGCCTTGTCAGGACCTGACACAAATGTCAGATGAAAAGCCACGGCCTCAGTTCCCCTCACCAGTCACTTCTGTGCTTCCTGACAAAACCAGCTCATCTCCCTTGGAGCATTTCTTAACACAAAGCTCTTTTCAGCAGTAGAAACTGCACTTCTGTAAGGAAGCAAGTTGGAGAACTGCAGCTGTAATGAGCTATCAGATGTCGGAATTCAGCACCTGTATCCAGGGATCGATAACAGCCTCAGTATGACAGTCTGCAAATCCCAAAGTGCTGGAAGCAGCGTTATTTACAAGCAGCCCTTCGTTGCTGATGCCAGACACTGCAGTAGCCTGCTTGCTTCCCCAGCTGAACGGCACTCAGCCTTTTCCCTCCTCTTCCATTACCGCGCTGCCTTTCGCCTTGGAAACAGGCATCTCCGACAGCAACGCTGCTTCAGGGGAGTTGAACCTACGATCCCTTTCCCGTTCCACAAATACTTTGTTTCGGCTTTGGCTCGCAGCCCTTTTGCCCCATTTGGCCTGCCGGTGCAATCAGGGATGCCCACATTGCCAATTTAAGGCTCCTCACGCTGGTGAGCGGGGCTGGGGCAGCTCCACCCGCAGCTGCCGGCCCCGCTCTCCTCCCACAGCGGTGCCAGGGCGGCTGGGCTGCCCCAGACTCTCCGGCCCCACAGCCGGCCGGCAGCTCCGCGGGGCTATCCAGTTCCCCCGGCTTCTCACTCAGCAGATAATGAGCTTCAGTCTGGGGTTCTGCAAATCCCACTGGCTGTCTTCAAAGAAACATCTGGCGAGTCAGGGAGTATTCATCCCAGGGGGTAGGAACTGAACCACTCACATTTAAATTGCTCGCCGTGTCTGAAAAGGTGAGTTGTTGAACGCCAATTATGCCCTGCTCTCAGAAGCTTCATTATCTCCAGGCTCTCCTGTTTGCCCTAATCCACCAACACAGAAATGTCTCATCTCCATTTTTCATTTTTTCACCTGAGAAAGAAGAGGTGTCTCTCTAGGTTTTGGAATCAGCCTACAGGGACCAGAGGAACCAGTCGGGTTTTTCCTGGCAGCAGCGATATTTCACTCTAAGGAGCATGAGAGGAATCTCTGTGTTTGCTGTCTGTGGCCAACTCTTCCCTCTTGGAGCACAGGGGAATACCTACACCTGCCCTCCGGGCAGCTCTTTCCAGCAGAACTCTTACCAGAGCTCACTAACTTCTGCACACTGGTTCCCCTGTCCAGGAAACAGGACAAAAGTTCTTCACTGAATCAAAGGGGAGCTGAGTTAGAGATTTAGATACCACAACACCAACCCAACATCTTTAAGGCCCACAGGCTCCCTCAAGCAGCCTGTGAACTTGTGCGTGCAAGCCTTGCCACAGACGGATCCTCCCACCCATGCACAGCCCTGCATCACTGCTGGCCCTGCCCTCCTCAAAGGCAGGGTGGGCGTTTGGCACCTTCACAGGCAACAAGCCACCACACCTTCAAGCTGCCTTAATTTCCAGAGGTGAGGAGAGGCTTCCAAGTGCCTGGCTGCAGTCTCCAGGGCTTATTAACTGTCAGGTGAGAAAGGACAGCCAGGCACACATACGATCTAGCAGGAGCAAAAGCCTCCTCAGGCTTTTAACCAGCAGGCAGAAGAATCTGTGTCCTTGAAGATGAAACCCCCACAGCCCTGAAGCCCAGGGGAAGCTGCCAGGCCAATGGGGCAAAAGGAAAGCAACAGGCTTAGGCCTGGCACCCTGTAAGACCCTCTGGCAGCTCAGGTCCCCCCATCCCACTGGTGGCAGCACACCTCCAGGGAGCTCATGGGAGCATTTGATTCCTGAGGGGTTACCAGCTCAGGTGTGGGTGCTGGATCTGGGAATGAGGCGGGCAGTGAGGCTGCTCCCTGCCAGTCAGGCTGAGCCATGCAAGGTCAACGTGGTAATTGAGGTCACTTCTCACAAGGGGCTGGGGCACATATGAGCAGTTGTGCAGCCACGGGGAGCTGGCAGAAGTGATCTGCACTGACTGCACCTCCCCAGAGGCTCTCCAAGGACAGGGTTGCCTTGGGCTGTCCCAGCCCTGCAGTTACATCCCAGCCTCCCAACCGGGAGCTCAGGATTATTCTGATCATGGCAGACCTTGAGATGGTAAAAGGCACTGGCAGCTGAGCAGCCCCCAGGCGAGTTCCTCCCAGGGCAGCTCAGGGTGCTGAAGCCAGGCCCTGTGATCCCAGCTCTGGTCCACTGTGACAGGCAGCTCCAGCAGCAGAGAACAGGGCCAGGTCCCAGGCCATCCCCCCTGAGCACTCTTCCCCTGCCTGTTCCCCATGGTCCCCAGAGCAGCCAGCACAGCACTCCCCTCTGCAGCAGGGGCAGAGCTTAGGGTGCTCTTCACCCACATCTGCTCTCCTGCTCAGACAGGAGTTAGAGCCTCCCTGCTGCAGGAGGGCCACTAGCTCTCGCTGGTTTGGTCACCACTGAGGTTCTCTGCTAAAACACAGACTTACCCAAAGGAAAGAGGCAAATGCAGCTGGAGCTGGGGGCTGGCCAGTGTTGGGAATGGTGGGTCTGCACTTTGCTTGGAAGCTCAAAGCATGTTCCTCTCCTCTAGGCAGTTCAGACTACCCATCAACAACCAGAGCCATGGAGGAGTCCTGTCTGCAGGCAGGAGAATGATGTGGTGCTAAAAGACCTTGGCGAGGAAGCCAGAGACGCTCATTGCTCAGGGCAAAGAAAAATAGGGCCTGAGGCAGCCTTCATATCTGTTCCTTGGGATGCTGTCAGTCATGGTGACAGGAACCAAAAGGTTTGGCTGGCATCACTTCATTAATGCAAGAGTGCAGGAGCAGACTCTTGCCTCTTTGCTTTGCAGAACGCACATTGCATTCACTGACAGACAGCTCAGCTGGACAGTCCCGTGGATTTGGTGGAGTGCCCCAGTCTGGACACATGCCGAGTTGCCACACTGACATTTTATGCCACTCAAGATCTTTGTGCTTCTCCTGTCACACAGTGGGCACAGCTGCAGTGACTTTTCACCTGGTGAGGCTGCAGGGCTGGAGCTCCCTGCCAGCTCCACTGCCAGCTCCAGCAGAGCCATAACCTTGGGACCACCGGGGATTAATGAGCCTTATTTAGGGACACAGGAGCTGCACAAGTTAAAGAACTGAAACCCAATCTTTCTTTAAATTAGCCAGCACAGGTAACAGACAGATCAAGGTAAGATATACACCAGCATGTATTTCCCTCGTTCTGGAAGTCCAGTATCATCCATCCAACAGAGAATTGGCTTCCAGTATAACGGATTTCTTAAAACTTTAATTTTCCAACCTAACATCTACAGGCAGTTTCCCTCTGTTATTCTGCTCCCTAATGACTGGTGCAAGATCCTATTCCACTTTTTTGCCAGGCAACAGCTGAAAGTCCCAAAGTGACAACTTTCCAACCACTTTTCCCTCTCATTCTCAGCCTGAGCTATTTCACCCTTGCAATCACTTGATTGGGCAGTGATCACTTCTTTTCTACAGTTGCTCTTTCTTGCATGGATAGCTGCTGGCCAGTTTATTTTCACCATTTATTTTAATGGTTGATCCAATGGTAGGTACCTAAAACTTCTCCCATTGTTTCTTCCTGATTTTTAGTTCAATGAAAGTAAAAGGAAAATTGTTGTTTCATCCCACTGCTTTGCCTCTATCCAAACAAAATAGTAGTTGAAGAGTATTTTCTGTTAGAAGTGTCAGAACATTTACCACCTATAAATTCAGCATCCTTGGAATTAATAAAAGCAGGGTGCTTACATGTGGCACCACTCAAGAGGCAGCAGCTTCTGCCCTAAGGAACTGTAGTTCACACTCTTTACCAGCTAAAACACAGTAAATTATTCCCTCAAGCCTGCTCCAGAACAAACATCTCCTTGACTCTGACCAAAATTTCTTCTCAGGAAGCAGAGGATTTGTAGAGATAAACTCCTGCTGGAGTAGGTGATATGCTGGTCCTGGGGCTCACATTATGCACTTGCTTGTACATAATGAAGGTGGTAACATGCCAGAAATTTTTTCCCCTCAAAGCTGGGCTCTTCACTGAAAGGTAACACAATGTCTAAAGGATAAAAATACTACCTAGTTGGGAGTTTGGCATCACTAATGTTGCTAATTCTGGAAATTCTATCAATTTTCATTGATAAAATAATCCATTTTACTTTTATATCTAGTTCAGCTGTTCTCCTCAAATTACTTCTGGTGGCAGTGAGTGCCATTCATTTAATGAAAAAATGTTTCTATCAAATCTGAATTTATCACCTCTGCTTTACAAATGTAAAAATCGGGCCTATAAAGCTACAAGACAGAAATAGAATTTCTCCATCCATTTTGTCTGTGTTAATCATCACTGTAGCTATTTTAACCTCCCATTCTCTTCAATCTTTCTGTAATATTTCTGCTGTCTCACTATTTTTGTTAGCATTTTCAAAATCCTAAGGAAATTGAAATACAAAGCATCTGCCCATGATGGCCAGAACTCAGACTGGACTGATCCAGGTAATTTCAAAAATAAGAGTTAGAATACTTTGCTCTCTCTGCCTATGCTGTCCTTCACATTGCAAACTGCAACTTCCTTTATCATTGTGATCCACTCCCTGAGCTTGATAATGTATCATTACAGTCTCTTTTTTTTTGTGAGCTTGACTTTCATAACCTTCATTATTTTCTATCTCACTAGTCCTTTTCCAGATTAATTTAAAAATCCCAAACCAAATCCTTATCAACAACAACAACAACAAAAAGCCAAGTAGTAGTCAATAATAAACCACTGGAAAAACCCAGAGCATGACAAGGGCTTTGTAATTATACAGTCTAGTGTAATAAATTGGTGAGCAAATTAGCTCACACATTTTAAATGTCTTCACAGGTATGTACACGTGGCACAGAAGGACAAATATGCCTTTATTATCCTATTTTATGAGGATTCTTAACAGTTTATTATCATGAACCATATATCACCATCAGCCTCTTGAGTAACAACAAACCTTTTTTTGTGCTCTGAAAATAAGCTTGAAACTCAAAGCTTTGGCCAAGACAGGGTGTCTAGGAAGAGCCTCAGTACTGCAGCAGAAATAAAGGGGGAAGGAACTCTCCTTTAAGTCTTAACAGATCTTGGCATTTCCTCTGATTTAGGCACAGAATTCCTCCCAGTTTCAATAGTGTAACTGCTGTTAATTGTCTAAATGCCAGTTTACACAGGACATATAGCTCAAAATCTGCTTAAGCTTAACCACCTAACATAAAGTTAGCAAGAGAGTTTTAGGTGAAGTATATCCATCCGTCTATTTGCTTCTTGAAGCAAGATTTGTGTAAGAAATCTAATCAGAGCACACACAGAACTACAAAATACACAAGCTTTACTCCCCTGGAAAGCAGCAGCAGCCACCCCTGATTTCTAGCTAGCCCAGAAACACCTGCTTGCCTTCTTACCTGTGAGAGAGGAAGGATGTTTTTACAAAGTGCTTATGTTTCTCTTCTCTGTAAGTTAAATCATTGTTCCTTCTGTTGCAAATGTGCTAAGGAATGGTATCCATAAACTGCAGAGCTCAGCATTAAATTAATCTTGATGCAGCACCTTAGCAAAGCCTCTAATATTTCAGTGGCCACGCTTTATTCCTCCAGCAGCTGAGCTAATCCCCAGAACTGTTTCCAGAGCCATAATTTTGCTATCCTTTAAGAAAAGTTAGAAGTAGAGCACTTTCATTGCTACCAGACACTAGAGAATCACAGAACGGTCCAGGTTGGAACGCTCCCCAGTAGGTCATCTGGTCCAACCTCTCTGCTCAGGGAGGGCCATCCTAGAGCAAATGGCACAGGATTGTGTCCAGACAGTTCTGGAATGTCTCCAGTGAGGGACACTCCACACCCCCTCTGGGCAATCTGCTCCAGTGTGTTGTCACTGCACAGTAAGGAAGTCCTTCCTCATGTTCAGGTGGAACTTCCTGTGCATCAGTTTCTGCCTGTTGCCTCTTGTCCTGTAGCTCAGCACTGCTGAGCAGAGCCTGGATCCATTCTCTTGGCACTCTTCTTTAGACACTTAAAGACACTGATGAGGTCCCACCTCAGTCATCTCTTCCCATGGCTGAACAGGCCCAGCTCCCTCAGCCTTTCCTTGTAAGAGAGATGCTCCAGTCCCTCACTCATCCTTGCTCTTCTCCAATGCACCAGGAGCTCTGTGTCTCTCTTGTCCTGAGGAGCCCAGAACTGGACACAGCGCTCCAGATGTGCCTCACCAGGGCAGGGTAGAGGGGCAGGATCAGCTCCCCTGACCTGCTGGCCCTGCTCTTCCATCCTAATCCAGCCCAGGACACCAACGCCCTTCTTGGCCACAAGGGCTCTGCTGGCTCAGGAGCAGCTTGCTGTCCACCAGGACCCCCAGGTCCTTCTCTGCAGAGCTCCTTCCCTCAGCCTGTGCTGATGCAAGGGGAAGAGCCCTGCATTTGCCTTTGTTGAGTTTCAGACAGTTCTTCTCTGTCCATCTCTCCCCACCATCGAGGTCCTTCTGAAGGGCTGCCCAGCACTCTGGGCTATCGGCCACAATATCACTCCTCTCATGTGTGATGGTTTATAACACACACACAAAATGGTAGAGGAGACAGAGGCAGTCCCTTTGTGGTATTTCAGAATAAGAAGAGCTCCAGATCATCCTGTCCTTCCCTTCCTTCATGACATCTATTAAATAATGCATAGGGAAAAGATCATTTCCATCTAGCAGTGCAAATCAAATGTCAAACTCTTCAGTGTATTATCAGACCATCCAACAGCCTGACCCTGCAAAGACTTAACTTTAATCTTTTTGGGCTGCTAGTATCCACTTTACTCCCATCAAAGAAGAAGAGAAGCATATGCATGAGCTTTAGCAAGGCTGGGAAATGTGGGACTAAGAGCTACTGCTTTTGTTTCAGCAAATGCACAAACCACAACACAAAGCACACAAAGAAAAAAGCACACATCTTTTAGCAATCCCCCGGCCCCAATTTTCCACCCTCCTCACACCACAACAGAAATGCTCTTCCAAGAGCAGAACTCTGACAATTGGTGGGAAAATTCAGGCAAACTGTTCTATCCACTTTCTGCAGGAGTCGTTTTGGCATGCTTTAAATTCCAGGCATTATTTAAGGATTTGCTTGGACATGTGCATATATGCATCTTATTCACCTTAACAAAAGGGAACTCCACATACTTTGCTACAGAACCTCACCAAATATTTTAAATGGAAGCTTCTGGATTTTCATGTATTTATTCTGTATTAAGTACCTGGCAACTTTTTCAAAGTAGGATTACATCTCATGCATTTATTTTTCAAAATCAATGCATTTGAAAGACTTAACTAACTGAACATGTCCTGTCTCAGACCATTTCTTTTTCTTGTGCTGTCATAGCCATTTCCCATCTAATTCTGTTTTACTTGGGTGGTCAGCATTTTGGACACGGGAAGTCTATCACACTTTTCTCTTTTTAAAGAAGAATGTTTGTGTCCCTACAGTTTCTTATTTAGCAACCACACTGCAGAGCAGAAGGAAAAGCTCCCTCCCAAGGTTCATTTTGGTAATGAGCACAGTGGTGTTTGGATGACACAGTGGTGTCATCCAGTTCCCAGCACCTCAAGGGGAATGTCCGTGCTCTCTGCAATCAGTAAGTGAAAACTGCAAAAACCCACAGTCCGAGCACACGGCTCCTGGGAGGCACACGAGGGTCTGACACAGCTGCACTTTTGCAATTGCTCAGGCTCACATTCCTATTCTACAGAAGAAAGACTTCCAGGCCACTTATGGAGTCAAAGGAAAACAAATATTGCAGTGATAAATCCCATTAGCATTTTTCAGCAAGCTTTGTGCCCCTCCTTTTTAAAAAATAAATGAAATGGAGTCCTTACTTAATTTCCAGATTAAGAAGCAGTTCAGGCCCAATTACAATCCTTGAAACACCACTGAAATGCACTACAATATTCTTTTATTTAGTTTACAGAAGAGTCTATCAGTACAGGTTGCAGAAAGAAAATGTTTAGTGCTATTTACAATTTGTTTTAAAACTCTGCTCTATACAAATTTAATTCTGATCAGTATGAACAATATTTTTGTAAATCTACTGCATATAAAGCATTTCATCAAAGCAGTAACAATGAATAAAATAACCTGTTTACATTTGAATGATGCCAATCATTCGGAAAAACGATTACACAGAACATCTGTAAGAGTTGTGGACACTTAAGTACAGAACACAATGTCAACCTGTGACTCAGTTTTTTAAAGGCTAAAGCTATTTATATGGAATATTGTTCTATTATACTACACGCCAATCTATATTTAACTTCTATAGTTATGTATTTTATAAGATTTTTATTAAATATATTCTACACATATTTGTAATTTCACCCAGGAAGAATTCCTCCCCAGTGAAAAAATATAAAATCTTTTATATTTTTTAATTTTTATTTATTTTTATTTTTTACAGGTTTAGATGAAACTAGCTCATGCTTTAGTGCTGTGCAAATTTCTTTAGCATATCAACATTTAAATTATTGATATGAAATAAAAGAATGGCATCCTTTTCAATTATGTATGCCTTCAAAAATCAGCTTCTGATTTTAATACCATTGCAAGCACTAATTCCAAATGCAGATTACGTAAAGAAACAAAACTAGTACTATGGCAGAAGTTTTTCTTTTTGCTTTTTAAATTTTAATAATTCTTTTGAAATCTCTAATGAGTAAGCATGACACTGAAGTCTAAGGTACAGATGAGAAAAATGACTGAAAAACACCAATTGCCAATATTCAAATACATAAAACTGATTAGTAAATGATGTTTCCTAACATTTATGCACAATAATAAAAGCCTATGAACTACAGGAAACTACCCCTCCCATATTAAGGCTAGGAAATGCACTCTCTGCACTTGTTTGTGCTGTCTGAATAAGCACTCAACTAATACACGATCGGAGTGCACACAGTAACAAAAAATCAGTTTCATCAGCCCTCTACAGAGTGCTTTTAAATTACAGGCACATAGTATTTTTTCTTTGTTGCAGTGAAAAGATATATAGTTAGACTTGGTTTAGTTAGTATTCTGTGCCAGTTTGGCCACCGAGGTTGACTTAGGTAGAATTGACTTAACAGTTTTTCCTTTGATTTGGCCATAAGTGAGATTTGTTTTACCTATTAATATACTATTTTCCAGTGTTGCATTATACATTGTGGGTTATTACTAGATGTCTCAAATATTGTTAGAGATTGTTGAGGAGAAATATACTGTCAACCATATTTAGTGCAAATTGCATCTAGAAAGCTTGACTGGTTAGATCCGGTTAATGCGGATTTTTGTGGTAGCAAAAAGATTCCTGCTATGGAAAAAAACACAAACTTTTCTGGAGACTGAATTCTTTCAAAAAGTGATGTACTGTAAGATTATTCAACAAACAAAAAGGAGGAATTGAAAAAAATAAACAACTAAAGTGTTCATAGATCTTTCACTTTTTTTTTTTAAAAAGACGAATGAGACAGTGTTCGTGTATTATTTCAGTTCCATGGATTTACAGACAGGCTCTTCCTACAGGTGGTTGAAGCAAGGTAGGGCCTCTTCTATTCCAGCAGCATGAAAGACAAAGACTATATTACATCACACTTAGCAGGTAAAGCTAACAGGGTTTACAGGATTACACAGCAATTGCTTTCTCCAGTTTTTTCACGGTTCCTTTGACCTGCAAAGAAAAGGGAAGTGTTACTTACATTCCATTTCTAAAGCAATGAGGCTGTTCTGTGTGAGAGTATGCTTAATACAAATCTGTTCTTAATTATTTCCAGTAAAAAAACTATTTATTGCTGTACAAATGCATGCATAACTGAAAAATAAATCAGGACTAGTTTTTCACAATAAAAACAAGAACTTTTAAGGTCTGAGTAAGTTTCTGCACTATATAAAAATGCTAAACCAGAAAGTTAATTTCTTAGTTTTCTATAAACATGTAGAAAAGCATTCCATTAACTTCTTTTAACAAAATAATTCCATTAACAAAAGAGCACAAGGACTTGACTTTTCTCTACTATGAAATACTCAAAGAGCCCATAAGAGACCTGACCACTCTGCCATGTACTCAAGTAGGAAACTCCTCTAGTGCCCAGCCTACCTTGAGAGTTTGGTTCTGGCAGTGTCTCTCTAGCCACCAAATGCATCACTGTTGTTTTGCCAAAAGGAAGTTTTAATGCTGCAAAAGGAAAAAGGGAGAGTTATTAACACATTGTGTCAGCTTTTTTCCCTCCAAAATACCCAGTTGAAACTAACTGTAATTGGATTAGCACCTACTCAAAAGTTCAAACTGTTAGGTTTGAACTGCTTACTGGTTGAAGTTTGGTAAATCTCAGGGCATGACAATAGTCACTTAGAACACTGCATTCTTAAAGACATGATACTCCTGTTAGGAAGCTTAGCCTTCCTCTTTTGAGTAAAAAAGTGAAGTAGGCATTCATGCCAAGACTCAGGTGGTTAAGCACTCTTTAATGATAAGGATGCAAAAAAATTGCTAATGCAGCCACCAAATTGTTATTCCTGAGATATCAAAACATTGAGCCTCTACAGCAAAACAGATTTTCCTAACACATACTTTGATCCATGACACAGATTTCTTGAAATACAAAATCTCTGCATCTTGCCTTTTAATACTAATCTGTAATATCAGCTGCATGTGAAAAATATCAAATTTAAAGTAGTAGGTCTCAAAATGCTGCCTTTGTGAGCTTTAGCAACAAAAAAAAATTAAAAATTATGCTTTCCACAATTCATTCTGCTTGTGTCTGAAACTAAAATAATAATTTCTATATTCCAATTTAAGTATACAAATACACTGCATACTTATTTTCCTTGATTGTTTTTCTAAGAAATAAAAGGTCTTCTGGCAAAGTTCTGCCCTTCCTACTTTATAATGGAAAAAAAAGTCAGTGATAAATTTAACAAGAATTTAATCCTTAATACACAAATAATTCTGACTTGAATAGACTTTGTCCTATCAAACTCAAGTTACAGCTTTTATTTTCACACACAGTGAAATGGCATTTTAAGTGAATAAATGAATAAAGAATGGGCAATAAACCTGAAGGTAAATGAAGCAAAAAATGCCCCTCTGTTTTAATCCCTACAGCATAGATTAAAGATTCATCAATAAAAAGCCTCACTACAACACCACTATTAAATCATGTTCATTGCCTACATATTTATTTAAATAAATGCAAATTGTGATTTAAACACAGGTTCAAACACAGGTGTAAGCTCACAAAGTGGTACAGAACTCCACAAGATTCTTTGAAGCAGCTGTACTTTGGGAGAAGCCATCTCTATGGAAAGGCAAATCTGAAAGTTGCTTGATTTACTTGAAGCACTGCCTGTGCCCTGCAACTAGAAGCTGTTGATAACTTGAAATCTGACAAAGATGATGCATTTTGGGTACTTGACAACATGATACAACTGAAAACTCTAACTGACTGTTAATATGCTCTTTGCAAACTCCATGGAAAAGGACTGTCTTCATAACATAAACTCTTGAATTACAAAATAATCACATTAGGAACATCTTTCATAATATCAACACAATTCAGGAGACATCACTAGTGAGTTGTGGAGATTAACTATTTACAGTAATCAAGTTGTACTATGCTAATATTTATATTAACTAATTTCAGCTAGTAGTTTGTACAGTTTACACAAGTTCTTGCTAGAAATTTCCAGCTTCTTGCTTGGAGCACCACGACAGCAACTGAGCAGTCTAACCTATGCTCAGTAATCCTTCCTTGCTCTTCTCTTTGTGTTCTCACCCCTTTCTCTCAGTTTAGCCAATTTGTATTTAATTCCTTTCCCAACTGTTCAATTCCATTGTTGCTTTGTATTTTCTATCATCAGAACTTACTTTTCACCCCCTTTTGGAATGTGCATGGCACATGGTGGGTTAAACTTCCCTTCACCAGTAAATAAGGAAGCAAATACTGCTGATTACCATTATCTACCAAGAAATGGAGAACTGTTGATTATGTATTACTTCCCTAATTAATATTATTTGAAATGCAAACTGCAGAACAAATATTTAGCTAAAGGATTAAATTTCCTGTTGGAAGCTGAACAACGGACTCTGCCTTGCTAGCCAACTCCCCAGCCCTCTGCACAGGCAGGACACAGCAAAGCAGCTCAAGCACAGCAGGCAGGAGCAGTGCAGCTTTACAGAGGTGTCTGTTCCACACTGCTCCCAGTGCCATTAGCTCTGCTGTTCCTGCAGTGACAGGCCATTCAGAGGGGGTATCACAAGGCATGATTTATCAAAAATAGTTTTTCACTCAAAAGCACTTTTTCCTACCAATTTCTCTTTTCTGAGGCATCTTAGTTTATAGGAGTCTTAAATTCATAACACTACACAGACATGTAAGGCACAAGTGAACAAAAATGGACTCCAATTAAAAAGAAAAACATCAAACTGTTTCCTGGGAAACTTTTATTTCACTGGATGATAAAATGATTTCCAGGAGGTCCAAATTCTAGTCAATATTTCCTAATCACCTAAAGCAAATATAACACTAAGTGCTATAACTCAAAGAGAACTGCAGCTAGAAAAGCTTAATGCAAGTTAAGCTAAGTTAAGAAACATAATATAAATATTGTTTAATAAACCCCCCCCTTCACCTCCCTTTTGAAGGTAACTAGTTCACTTAAGGTTACCTCTAATGAATAACACAAACTGAAGTAAGAGTCTTTTCAGGCTGTTTCATGAATTCCTGTTCCACTTTCAGCTGTGTAATCTTACTCCTGATAACTTCATTAGTGCTGAAGTTAAGCCAAGGTTTTAGGGATTCTTTTTCTTAAAACAATACAGCAACAAGAATATTTTTGAAAAACACTAATATACATGTAAGATCCTTGGGGTAAAAACATGGTGATTAAATCTCAACGCATGAGTGATTAAGAATGAACTAAAATGCCCTGAACCCAAGTAAGTGTTCAAAATTCATAGACCTGGGTTAATGCAATAGTCAGCAGCATGCAGCTATTATTTTTCAGCTTAATTCATTAAATAATATATTAAATATATTGAACAGATATTCAACATTTTCTCATATTGAGACAAATGTCACTAAGGGAAAAATACTGGTGGTGAAGAGCAGCACTCAGTAAAGTGTAAAGTAAATAAATGGCAAAGTAAATCCCAGTTAGCTATCCTTGCCTGGAAATGTAGGGTAAGACTAGCATCTTTAATTGCAGAGATGATCCAAGACTTAACATTTGTCTTTCAACTCTACTCCAACTGCTACTAGCTGTACTCACTGTCACCTGGTAAAAATACAAATTAAAGAGTGAATAAAAATTTCAGAGTTCTTCCAGCTGAGCTGACAATGATCTTGTTTGCATATATAGAAGCATTAAAAATTTATATATGTGGAGAGTAAATCTATAAGTACATCACTAGGCAACATTGGGAATGGTAGAAAGTGAATCAATAGCTATATCATCCAAGTCAATTCTTCATGGAACATCACCATAAGCAGTCCAGAAATAGTATTTTCAGATTCCTCTTAACTTCAGAATAATTAATTGGTGATTTTGTATTGTATTATATTCTCCTTTCTGTACAGCATTCAGGTACCAAACCATATATAATTTGAACATACAAAGCAGAAGCATTAATTTGTTTTTAAACTGGCACAGAATGGAGAGTCTCATATTGTTTAGTCATTGATACAGCTGATATTCCCACTGGCAAATGCTACCTACAAAAGGAGGGATGACTTAACAAATGTGTGTCACACCTCTATGAAGGGTTCCCACCAAAATGCATAACCATGGGGAAACACTTGCCACGAGGGGGCACAGTTGAATTGCATTTCCTCAGCAATCGAAGTGAAGCCATTTACTGTTGTTTTCACATAACTATGCAATTGTATCCCTGGGAGAGCACTGGACAGCAAGAATGCTTCCCCTCATTCTCATTCACAGGGTGTCTCCCTGCGTTGTACAAAGATTTCAAGTATTGTTTGACCAATTATCATAAAGTTTATCAAGCATTTTAAAATACTTCAGATATTTATTAAGTAGCTTGTACTGCAAATGCAGTGTAAGAGAGGTGGAACAAAATATTTCATTTAGAAAGACAACAAATAAAAGCAGGACTACAGCACTACTCCTTTGTGTGAGAGGAGACTTAACTTGGCAGGTGGGACCTCGCAAAGTTTAACAGCTCGTGGTAACAAGATGGAAAAATATGCAATAAAATACAATGTCATTGTATGCACAAGAACAGCAGTATAAAGCAGGCCATCCTGTGATCTTGAACAATAAAGTAGTATTCATTGAACTGTAAATAAATATCCCCTTTTGCCAAACTGTAACATGTATAATAAAAATTATTTTCATACCTCCTAATGTCACGTTGCCATGAAGAAACCTCCCTTGATAAATAAGCCGCAAGATATTTGGACTGCTGACTTGTTCTTCTTCCCAGTCTGAAGAGAGAGAGAATTTTCACAGTTACATTGTAATAAAAACATCTTTTGTTAGTTCTCTCATCTTTACCCAGGAAGAAAATCAGGAAAGGACTCTTGTATAAAACACTGAAGAGAGAACACAGGCTGAAGGTACAGGAAGACAATTCAAGACCAGCACTCCTGAAGTCTATTCTTGAATCTATTATTTGACCCTGGGCATTGAAACACGTAATTTTATGTCTGCAAGTATATATATTACTGATGTCACAGACTGCAGGATATATTTAGCAGATACACAACTCCTAAAGAAAATATTTCATACATGCAAATTGCTTCCTGAATCCTGGTATGCAGGCCATTCTGAAGCTTCCCGAGCCATACTTCTCATCACCAGCTAATTGACTAGCTGGAGCCGTTCTCCAGCAGCGGGAAGCTGCCGCACACAGAGCGAGCGCGCATGTGATGGGTCACTTGAAACAGGACTCTGAGATCACAGCCCTGAAAAAAAGCTCCGCAGGCAGCTCAGCGCCGTTCGATGACGGCCAGATCCAACCAGTTCCATGTCTGGAGGGGGCAGTGACCTGAGCAGCCCCCGACCGCCACCACAGAGCTCTCTCAGAGCGCCCACCAGTACATTTTAAGGAGCTTCTCCAAGGCTCATCCATTTTTATGCGTGTTTTTATGTGTTTCAGTGTTTTTATGTAGCAAACAGTGGTTCAAAAAAAAGCAAGCTTGCATTTTCCTACAATGCTTAAGCTATCATAAATAAATTATAAGCTTAAATGGTCTTTCCTACTCTTTTCCCATTCCCGGTCACAATGTGAAGAACAAATAAATATGCACTTTTCTTTCAGAACAAGTATCACAAAGCCTTGAAATGTTGAATTTAAATGGTCTCTCTGGGAATACAGTGTCTTCTGTTTCTTAGATGACCAGATATCTGGCTATAGTTGTACACAAACATTCTCTCTTTCTGTTTTTGTAGTGTTTATATAGCAAAATCAATATTCAGCAAGAGATCAGGACAAGCCACAGAAACCAACCTGTTCCCCGGGAACACACAATTAACATACAGGCAATAGCAACTGGCACCACAAAAGGAGAAGAACTGAAAAGAGTAGAAGGGGAAGCATGTAAAACAAAAGCCACAGCTGCAGAGTGTACAGAGAGGCATCTGGTGCAAAAAGCAAGCAGGCAGAGACTGGGCAGCAGGAGCCATCTCAGCCCCAGACCGCGGTGGGAGCAAGGCTGGTGCCAACAGTAGAATGTGCTACACTCCCAGGTGCTCCCATGTGCCTGGTTTATAAGATTAGATCAAATTAGGCAACCAAAGCTATTTGAATTTCAAGTATTTCCACTCAGGGGCTGATTCAATTGTCTTGCAATTCAAGCACATGCCCGTTCCGCTGTGCTGTGAAGTGGGCTACATCAAGGCTGAATTATTGCACTGCTACCATAATAGTTTTGTTTTGGATTTTTTTACTCCATACAGTCTGAACTCCACTATACTATGGCTGTAAAGAGAAATTCAGCCAGTTGACAGAGCCATAATGATGTAAAAGCACAACCAAAAGAAGACAGACTAGATTTTGGCACAGGTATTTTCTCACTGTTAAGCTGCCAAGTTACCCATCCTTTTAATTTCTGCTTCTTGGCTGGAAGTCTGAAACATTTCTTTCTGACATGAATTCAAATTTTAATTTCCACCGATGACTAAATGAGCCAAGGACTCACTGAATCTACCTTTTTTTTTTAAAGTTCAGATAATTGCTGTACAAAAAAGAAGTTAATATTATTTAGCAGAAAATGGGGAGGAGAAGAAGAGAACAGGTAGCCTATCTAGATGATATACATTAAAATAAATTTGGCATTTTCTACTGCAAGTCGAGACATCCTTAATTAACAACTGTATTGCCAAAAGAGGTGGGGCAAGGTTTGCCTTAATCCTGCCAGCATGTGACAGAGGTTATTTCATTCCTTTTTTCCCCACAAGATAATGACAAGTCCAAATGGTGGTAAAAACAATTGTAACATCTGTGTTTCAAGGCAACTTTAGTCCTCATCAAGATTTCTCAGTCCTGTGGCAAAGAGGAGCACTCTCAGTCTGAAAACATCTAATGGGCAAATGTTTGTAAAAATCTATATGCTACTCTGAAGTGAGGTGTCTTTTTTCCATTTAAATTGAGACTATTCTTCTTTGCAAAAGCAATTAAATATTCATCAAAATTTAGAGTACTCCCCCAGGACAGCAGGTATTTGAACTGAGATTTCCATGTCTGGTTCTACTTTTTTAAAGAAGAGACTTTAAGGTCTGGGTCTCTTCCCAACTCTAAACTCAGAATCTGCAACTTTCAAGCTCTTCACAAGACTGTGAACATGATATCACATGTTCACAGGCACAGACTTGAGTAAGGAAAAAAAATCCAGCTCTGCCTCTACCAATTCAGATAAATGTACACAAAGAACATTTGGTTATGACAACTATGTTGTGCATTATGTACATATGTACATTAAAATATGTACAGCACAGAAGCTATGTTAACCTATTTTTTAAAACGTTTTACTTCTGTAACTAATACTTCAGAGGACTTAAAACCTCCTCCTTCATTACATATTTTACTAAATACATAATACTGCATCCCAGCAAATCAAACAGCAAACTGAACTTTTTTCCTGACCTCAAAGACCAGTTTAAGGACTGATTATCACCATTAACTTTTTGGCATAAACTATTATCCACCATATGTCTTTGACAAAGGCACCACAGAAACAGATAGTGCAATGTTTTAGTTTGTCTAAATAGTAGTCTTTTTAACATCAAAACAGTAACCCAAATGAAGTCCTGTACCAAAAGAAGCATTTTCTTTCATCGTATGTAATGCTATGTCTGGGTTTTGGCTATTTTCCCATGAAATCATAGTCGGGGAGAACAGAAGCACTTTGTTTTGGGGAGCTATTCACATATGTGAATACACATCTTAAGTTCTCAAGTCCATTTTCCAAAGCCAGTATTCCTGCATGACACCAAGTATATTTACACAAACAACATCCAGTCTTCTAATGTCTCTTAAAATGATCTTTTATATTCGTTTTCTTCCTAAAGCAATATCAGTATTCCAGATCCTTTTGAAGAGAAGGCAGTAAGGAAAAAGTACTTCAGACTCAATTTCACTAATGCATTCCTGTGACTTCCCATGTTTTATTTTAGCTGTTCTCACATAAGAGGTTTTATATCTCCGACATTTCCTCACACTTACTAGATCCTCTAAATGGATCGATAAAGAAAAGTGTCTAAAGATAGGGGGAAAGAAGTACTTCAGTTTGGGGAAGCAGATTTCAGAAATAAAGTAGGAAACAGTTCTGACATCTAAAAATCTGCCCAACTGAAGGAACTGTGAAAAAGAAAGCAAGACACCTGTATTTCTGCATAAATCTTTGTCCAGATAGTGAATACACATACTTAATTTGAATGTTGAGCAAGAGATCAGTTTAATGACACTTCAGTCTGAATACACAGGGAATCTCCTTGCTCACCAGTTAAAAAGCCCAAGCCACGCTGCTACTCACCCATTGGCCAGTTGTCATACACATGTTTTGCAATATCTGCAGCAGAGTCATTCGGTGAAAACAGGAACTCTTTTGTTTTCCCGCTTACCAAGATGAGGCGCAAATTTATCTGGTAAAAAAATCCCAAAACATCAGTATTAGGAAAGCTTACACAGACAATTTAAATTATTTATTTGTTACAGTTACTAAAAACTGTTGTTGGTTTTGGAAGACTGATCCAAATGATTTGAGAAAACAGTTTAACATGTTAACATATGTTAAAAAGAGGGTCAAAGAGGTCAACAGAATGTTGTTCACATATCCATAATCTAGGAAGATTAAATTCTAACAGCTGGTATTTTTGATTATAAACACCAGAAGATTCTGTTAGTGATTGAATCAATTGTGCCAGTAAAAAATAGCTTTCAACAAGGTAGAAACATACTCTAGCAATGACACATAAGGAACATAGCTCCTGAATGAAGAGGAAAAGTATAAACCTGAAAAATTAACCTAGAGAGAATTAAAATATCAAAATCTGCATCTGAATACCCTATGAGCCTAAAGAAAAGCCCTAGAATGCTCCCTCCTGATCTCAGCCAGTGCATCTCCTACAAAATGCCAGAGAGAGTTAGCATCCTTCCTTGCCCCCAGCTGCCACAGAGTTGCCTTCCTGAATCCCTCTGCCAGTCTTCTGAATCCAAAACTTTGTCCCACAACTGTCTTTTACCACAAGCAAAGTGCGATCCACATGCAACAAAGTAATAACATCACACCATAATTTTTCTTTCATTAATTTCCTCCATACAACCACCAGCACCTTCAGTCATAATTTTCCTCTCTTCTATTTGCAAACTACTGAATATAATTTCTTTTCCATATAGCATTAAAATAACACATATAAAGAGCTCACTATGACATTGTTTACAATGCAAAAGAGATTAAATTCTGGCTCCTCAAGCGACTGTTTGCAAGGTCACAAAATACATTTGGTAGCACTTAGCAATGCCCATGGCAAGCAGGAGTCCAGCTGCTGTTGTACTTTGACCTACAGGCCCACATTTCATCAAGTTTCAGTGAGACTTTAGCAGACTAACTGCTTGGATACTTTTTTCCAAGTCACATTCTCAAGCTGTGGCTCTCACTTTAGGTAAGTTGCAACAAAGCTTTCTTTGTTGGAATTCAGAAAACTGTTTTCTACATCAAATATCAAGTGCAGAATTTATAGCAAAGTCCAAGTTTTCTAGACTTCTTGAAAAAGATCTCAGTGCATCACATCTTCTGAACATAAGAGCCCTGCCTCAGCTGCCTGCTCTCCACTTATTTCAGAAGCTCTTTAGACAGATCATCTATTCCCTCCTGAATGCTTTGGCTTGGATTCATCCCACCTATCTTTAAGCACCTAATAGAGGTATCCAAATTACAATCTCTACCATCCAGCACACTGCAAGGTCAATGAAGGAAATGACCCCTCCTAAAAGCAATTCAGTGTCTATTTCAAAGTGTAGCAAGCACAAAAAGAGTGAGCATAAAAGGCTAAGTTCTCCTCCCTGTCCTCCCACTAACACCCTTTGGAAAAATACAAGTTCTCCCATTAGCCCAGGAAAGCAAATGGCAGCTGTCTCTGAGAAAGCACCACAGCCACTCCAAGAGCATCACTGCATACCATGAAATGACAAAAAAAAACTTGAAAGAGAGAAACTGAGGGAATGCTGTTTAGTTGAAGAGAATTCTTCATAAAATTCAGAATACATTTGGCTATACACAATAAAGTTTGTTTTCTTTGGGATTTCCACAATGATTATGGAATTATTTTCAGATTTCACCAATATTTAGCAGAAAAAGCAGCTCAAGTTCTACTGTTCTTGTTTACTCCAAAAACCTAACTACTGTGATGAAACTACAGCTTCAAAAAGTTGGACGATATTCAGGTGTTGTTTTGCTTATATTGCCTTCCAGTTTCAGTATTTCACCCCCCTTTACTGTCTCCACCTGTGTATGTATAGACAACACTCACATACACAGTTTCTTTTGCTGGACTACCCCAGGTAAGCTCTTCAAGCTTTCTCCAGTGAGATAACTATTTCTCCTTTCATCCTAGGAGTCTGTCTCTGCACAATTCTTTCTATCTCTTCCCCAAACAAATGACAATTTCTGAAGCATACTACATGATGTCTAACCAGATGCTTGTAGAACACCACCAGTAATTTCCTCTGTCTACTGGAACCACCTGTAACTGTGTCCCAAGAGCACATATGCCTTCTTCATAACTGCACCACGCTGTTTGCTCGGTTACTCTGCACTCTTTTCTACTTTGATCCTTTCAATTATTCAGCCTCCAAGCATTTATTTTGGCTGTATCACCCTAAAGCACATGGCTACAAATTTCACCCCAGTCCTATTACTCCATCCCTCAGAGAGAAAGGAGGCTAGGTGTAAAGAAGTATTCTGCATCGCAAAGATGTTTCAGATTTATCCCATGTCTGGGCACTGGACCTAAGAAATCTCCCACAGTTGTTCTTCCTCTCTGCATTACAAGCACTGTTCAAACTTCATGTCACCAATGAATTCTAGCAGCAGGACATCTTTACACTTACCTTTGTCATTAAATGAATTAGGAAACATCAAAATTGATCTGACACTTGTTTGATAATGAATTTAATAACAAGGGCTCTCTGAGCTGTCTCCCCCCCTTCTCAGCCAGGTCCTTTATGTGAGGCTCACAGACACACAGTTTCTCTAATACTTTTTAATTTCTCCTGTTTAATCAACAGTTTGCAAAACAGCACCACACCAGTTACTAAGTACATATTCAGATGACACTATAAAAATATGCATGTAGAAAGTAAGTTCTTTTCATCAGTTTGCCACACTCCAGCTTTTGGAAGTGGGGTGTACTGCATTTGATTCCACTCTCTCTATACCTCATTATTTTTAAAGCATTAATGCACCTTTTTAAAATACTGCCAAAAATTTAGGAAGTTCAGACCACATCACAAACTGTTACTTGTGCTTGGAATGGGCTGCCTGTTTAAAAGAACAAACAAACCAACCCCAAATTTTCATCACCAGTGCCTACCTTAGCTTCTTCACCAGAAGCCCTTTGGCCTCTCACTCCAATTCCCCATATCCATTTCCTATACTCTAACTGGCTCATGAGACACCCCCTTAGCTTGCTCCCTCTGGCCAAGCAGTTCCCAAACTCTGAATTTCTATCATTTATCTAAGGATTTATTTTGCTTCATCTCTGTGTAATTTAGCTGTGGTGGGGGTTACCTGGTTTTAAGACCACAGCACTTTTCTAGGTAGCAGACATAACACCAAACCATCCACTCCCTAGAACTAGTTTGTTTGGATCCTACAAGGAGATGACTGAAAACAACTGAAGATTAGCCCTGCTCCGCACTTAAAAGTATGATTATGGCACTGCATTAACATAGACATTATGTTAACACAGAAGTGAAGTTATTCTTCTTCTACCACAACATTAGGAAGACACATTTCTTTTTATTCTCACTACTGAGTTTTGAGATCACTAGGCACACTACAGTGAATACAGAAAGGAGATTAATATCACTAAAAAATAACCAAAACTAACTTGGCTTCCTGGAAAATTTCATTAAGTCATACCTATGCATTTAATATACACCATAAAATTAATAAAAACAATATGGGGAGGGAGGGGGGAGGCAGGGGGAAGAGTGAAAAATGTGAGATCCTTCTTTCCCTCTACCTCCCCAAGATGGATAAGGTTCTTGATGCTGAAGAGCATTTCTTAGTCTTAAAAGGCACATTGAGATAAGATAATAATTTTACAGGGTATATTAAAAAGTATGTCTAAAACACAGTATAAATATTTTCATTAACAAAAATAAATCATCCCATGTCAGCAGAAGCCCAAAATGAATTTTTAAGTCAGTCAAGCAGATGTTATATGAAGTGCAAAGATATAGCTGTTCTAATGAAAGCTTTGAGCATTTTCTTATTTATAGTACAGCATGCCACTGACACATTTAGTTTGCATGTTTATCTCTCTCTCTCTCTGTATATATATATATTTGTGTTTCTTAATCTTGGCTTGAAGGAATCTTAGTCTTGAGTTGCTTATCACAGTACCCCAAAGGGTTTGAAGCAAATAATCCTAAAACTTGTCTCTAAATTTAGAATCCAAACTCATTTCCCTCAAGAATATTGGTAAATGTCAAACTTGCAACTGCTGTACTACTTAATCTTGCAAATAAACTATAGGGGATCTGAAAAAAATTCCAGAAATTCCAGAAACCTCAGAACTAAAAGAAGAAAGAGAAAAGATAAACCCATATGTGTATAGACAATAACTCAAAGTGAAGAAAAAAGTCTTGGTTAGGTAGAGAAATTTTGACACAAAAGCATCAAGTTTTTATTTTTCAAGTTAAGAAAGAATTCTTAGCAACCTGAGCTATCGTATTTCCTACATTAAAAGCTGCCAAGGAGGTTGTATCTGTATTCCTTGTATGCTTAAAGCCCCTCCACCTATTCTTGTTGAGTGTCTTGGTCACAAAAAACTTTTGCAATTCTCATAGTCCTGACAAGTTTGCTTTTCAACTGGGAATGTTACAACAACTGTCCTGATTATGGTTTTTTTCTTTTTTTCAGGGTACCAAAGGGAGTTCCAGCCTTTTGCTACAACAAAGTGATAGAGATACTATCCTCACACTTCTGTGTTGTAGCATCCACTGCAACATTACTGCTGACAGCAGTCAAGGGCAGCCAGAGTATCAGAAGAAGGATTAAATACAATTTGCAGTCTACATCCCCTCTGCACTCTTATGTAATAGCACATTCTGTTTGTGATCTCGAGCATGCAAATCTCACCCTCTCCCCTCCACCCCAATCTCATAATCACAGCTCCAGTAACTCCCCCATCAGTTGCACTGAGTACACAATAAAAATTTTCAGCATAGATTATATTATCCAAACAACAACAAACCCCCCCACCAAACAGAAAACTTCCCAAAAATAAAACTGTATTTATGAAAAGATTATAGTAACAACTGTGACAACAATTTTTGGAAGAGAAATTTGGGTCACATATATGCTGACATAGAGTAAGTTGTGTTTTCTTTGTTCTAGGCATCTGCAAAGTTTGTTCATTCTTTAAGACATGCCTACAAAATATCTTAGCGCCACAGTGCTTCTAATTTCACAGCTAATGTTAAATAAATGGGAAGTCACTTTAACATCAATAAACATTGTGTAGGTTGGAAATCTCATTTCTTAATGTTTGACTTCTCATCTATTCAGTTAAACAAGCTAATTGGTTATCAATTTTATGCTCCAGTAGCAGCTTAAGATTGCTCCCCAACTTACAATTCAAATGCAAAGAAGTGTCATATCACTACATCATATGCAGCCCCAAGTTTAAGCCAACTGCTTTTCTTTAGCTGTTTTAAGATTGAAATACATGCACAAAACAATTTTTTCCTCAACATCCAATACACTTACCTTCTTGTTCAAGTTCATTAATGTAAAAATTAAGTTGGCTCTCTAAAGACACATTAAGGTTTCCTAATGGCTCTAGGCCAAAGAGGAACCTCTCAGCCCCCACTTTAGTGACTGAATTCCACCAGATTTACATACAAGGTTGAACAAAGCCCAAATAACAGTCTAAGCATCACACAAGCCAACTCAGCAGGGACCTGCAGGTTCTGAACACCAGGTCACTCCTGGAATGCATCCACCTGAATATAATGAAGAACTTCAGTTTTTACATGTCCTGCAAGTCCGTTGTAGAACCTGAGCTGTTTCACTGAGTGCTGCCTTCTCGTTCCCAGCTTAAATTTATTCTTGAATAAGTTACACTCACTGATCTCACATGCACATCACGCTTTAGCCCAAAAAACCCTGGGGTTTTGATAGCTTTCTTCTGCATCTGCAGACAAGGACACACTTAGCCAAAATTAAAAAGCAAAGGTTCTCCTCATTAGAAGCCTGGTCCTTGGTGGGAACACTGTCTTCAGAATGCTGAAGCACATCAATAGGGATTAAGGTAACTGGGCTTGGTAGGCCTGGAGGGGACCTATTAGCAGCCTTCCCATGCCTAAATTACCAAAGTACCCCTTTACTGAGGTCCAAGACAGAAGATCAACAGATCAATGGTCATAAATCAACAGATCAATGGTCTTAAATGGAAACAAGAGACTCTGAACTGTGATCAGATAGAAAGGTTTTCACCCTGAGGATCTCAAAACAGTGGTCACTCAGAGATGCTCTGGAAGCTCTGGCCTTGTGGATTTTCAAGGTCCAACCAACAAAGCCTCAAGCAATCTGGTCTGAATTCAGTGGTGAGTCTGCTTCCAGCAGGAGCTTGAGCTAGAAAATTGCTCAAGGTCCTTTCCAAAGTGAACAATTCCACAATCCACTTTAATCCCTATCCATATTTTTAGTTTTGTTTAAACTTTCTTAAGTATGCATAATTAGAATGATACACAGTATTTCAGGAATTCATAAAATGATACTAGAACCTCCTTAAACTGACTGCAAAAGCCTCTCCACTTTCAATTATAAACATCACAACTGTCTTACATTTGTAATGCAGTAATCTCACAATGCTCTTCTCCAGCCCAGTTGTTTCTATGACATAAACTTTCAAGCTTGCATTTCAAAATACAGCTTTTAACCACTCGTAATGTACAGGATATTCTTATTGTAATTCGACTAATTCTGTTCCTCTTAATTCAGTCTTTGAGATAATCCCATCTCCATACAACACTACAATCATCTTCTATACTATTCATCATCAACAAATTTCATCAGCATACTGATTTTCCTTGTCTAAGAGGCATAAACAAAGACAATACAAAGACAGCTGGTCCCAAAACTATCTTTAAGGAATTCCACTAAGCATAACTGACAGCCTGACACTTACATCCTGAACACTGTACTTTGTCATCCTCTCCACCTAAGTCACACACTCAATCAAACCCTGCCTTCCCCAGCTGATCCCTTGCTATGCAACATCAGCTACCCACTGAAGTCCAGGCAGGTTACACCTCTTCTGCATTTCCCCTATGTGGAAAACACTCTCCTTCCAGAGAAAACTAGCTGGTGAATCTGTCCTGATCTGATTTGGATCAATAGAAATCATGAATTTTATTCCATTATTTCTTCTCTGTTCCTTCTCAGCATCCTTCCCGAGATGGTTACTCATCTGTCAAGTTCAAAAGTCTCTCTTCACATCTTTTCACTCAACTAGCATGTAGATATTTTATAACTTAATTTCTTCAACCTGAAGAAATTAAGTTATAAAATATCTGAAGAAACACCAAGCATGCAAATCCCTCAGGCACACTCCTTAATACTAACCCACTACATTTAGTTTAATCAGCATCTGCCTCCTTGAAATCCAAAGCCTTTACATATACTTCTGCTTTGTTTATTCTTCCATTTGATTTTAACTGTATCAGCTTGTGGTCATTGAAACTAATGGTCATCTCCCCAAGCAGCCTTTTGAAGATTTCCAGAACTTTCTGGGAATTTGAGACACATCTAGAATAATAGTATTAGCTCCTTCTCAGCCAAGAAACTACCTGGAAGAGGGACTGAGGTGCCCAAGGTAAGAAAGTAAGAGAGCAAAATTATAATGCAAGCAATGAGAATGCAAGCATTCTCAATGAGAGACAAGAGATCCTTCATTCTGAACTCTTCTTCAAGAGTCACTTGGTAAAATAAATTAAACTACAGTTCTCATGAATCACACTTCTAGCCAACTATTTTCATCAGCTACTTTATAGGAAATACAGGTAACTTAACCACACTTCCTCAATTGAACACCTAAAATTTACACTTGGCAACCCTCAGAACCCCTGTATTTAGCTTTGCTCAACCTCTACAGCACTTGCAGTATCTGTAATAAATTTCCTTTGTATTATGAAACAAAACATTGACATGGAAAATCAAAAGAAACATACATTGTCCATGTGAATGAACAAAGCTCTGAAGGTCCATTGCCAGCTGTGTCACTTGTTCAAAGGCACAGCACTTGTGAAAGTAGGGCAATCCCAACACGACACCGGGTAAATGTGACAGCACCCTGCGTCACTGTGCAGGGCTAAGGTGAACTTCAGACCAGTTCCAATGACACACTCACCTTTAGACTACTCCAAAGTGAAACAAATATGGTTTTATGTGCAACTGCTTTCTCAAACAAGGAATGGATAAGGAAGCTTTGAACTGCTAAAAATTTAGTTAGCAAATTTGAGAAACTTGAAGTGAAAAGAAAGAGAAAACCAAAAGAGAGCATAAGCAAATTTTACTTCAAAGGGGGAAAAAAAGCAAAATCCTATAGGCATTTAACTCAGTAGCTATGATAGAACTAGCTGTTTCTATGGAAACCATGACACTCTTGAACTTAAAATCCTAGTGCCTGGTTACACTTCATCCATTTCCTCACTTCAGTTCAAGTAACATAGGAACAATGGCAATATCCTCCAATGAGTTTCAGGGTTATGTTTTCAGAAGAAATATCTAGGAAACACTGTTCTTCAAAAGAAATGAATACAGCCACTGCAATAAATAAGCAGCAAAATACAATGGATTTCAGTCAAGTTTACATACCGTTTCCTGTACTATCCTGACTATTTGCATTCCTGAAACAATTCTGGGTTAGTTCGGTTTTTTGGGGTTTTGTGGAGAGGGATGAGGTAAACACAACACACTAATGTGCCTGCTGGAGCTAATTAAGAACTAAGAATTTTCACTGAAAATCAACTTTAACAAGACTTTAAAACCAGAAGAATAACTTTTTCTTATAACATACTGGTTGTATTAGCAAAAGATTTTTTCATGATTTAATGAAATAGGACTCTAACACAGAATAATTTGTCTCACAGCAGTAAAAGAAAACTGAGGCACTACTTTACCTGGATCAAGTACCTCAGGTCAAGTGGAATTTTGGCCTCTGTATCCCACGTACATACTTTAGTCATAAACTGTCTCCTGCTGCCTCCCAGGAGAATTCACTCTGACAGAGAAGACTCAAAGACCTACTCTGATTACTCATTAGCCATAGTCAGGGCAGTTTCACCCTGCACATGTTGTAATTGTCTTAGTCCATCATGATCCTAATGTGCAAATTACAAGACAGAAGACATCGAAGACCTTTAACTTGTCTTTAACACATGCCAGAAGATCAGGAGACTTAATATAAATAGGTAGTAAAAAATGCAGAAAGTGGCATTCAAGTTTGCTATTTTTGGAGTTCATCCTTTCAACTCAGTGTTGGAATAAGCGTACTTTCACTGACGAATAAAGTGATTAAAACATGAAACAGTGAAACTGATATACTCAACATGAAATTTGGGTAGAGGCCATTTTAGCCATCGGTATGCCACACTGAGCCAGTCAATTCCAAACACAAGGGTGGAAACAGTAAAACTGCAATGCCCACAAGGGAAGTTCTTGTTTGCAGGCTGAACCAGTTAGCTCTGGTCAGCAGGGCCACAGGGAGGTGGTTTGGTATCTATGGTGGTTTACAGCTCCTGCTCTCAGGAGGGACCTGTAACACAGGAACCAGCCCGTCCTGGGGTGACATATCCTGGGGGCCCTGGCCTGTAGTGCATGGAGTTAGTGTTGCAGCTCCAACACCGGCATTTGTGTGCCTTCTTCAGAACTTACATATAATAACAGCAGAGAGCATTCCAGGGTTTCTTTCTGAAGTGGGAAAGAGTGTGAGTAGGAGAGAGAGAGAGAAAAAGGTGTCTGTTTCTATATTTTCAATCTCTGTCTCCCTAAAAATATCTTTTAATGACACACATCCCAGTATTTGACCCCAGAATTTAAAAATGCAATCAGCGTGTACCATTTGTGCTACCATTCTGCCATCTCTTCTCAAGAGCTGCCCCTGGATGAGCCCAACACCTTGTTTTCATTCTCTCCTATTAAGCTGATATTTGAAGCTTAGGAGTCCACCGCACAAATATTATTAATGATAATTCTAGTCACTTAAATTTGGATTTAATTCTGTTACAACTCAATAATTGTTCTATTGTGTTCTGTAGGGAGAATATTTAAGTATTATTTTAAAATATTATTTAGGACAGTTCAGTGGCACCTTGTAAAAGACTGATGCAAGACCATCAAGTCTGTGAACACTGATGTTGTGCAATGCCTAACACCTGCAATTTGAAAGTCAATACTACCACTGCTGCTAACAAAGGAGAACATACAATTCCACAGAACCAGTTCCATATGCAGCTACTTTTTCCAAGTACAAGCAGCAGAGACATACTCTCTATCCCTTCATGATCCCCAATCAATTATTTTTTCTTACTTTTAACCAACTCTGCAGGGTTCAGTTCGATTTAACCATGTACCTAGAAGACTACCTAGACTGGGAGGTACTACAGTTTTATAACCCACAGAGGTGATACCATAGACAAAAGTCAAAGTAGTCTTCCACTTATAGCCTGGATGAAAATAAACATCAGCTTCAATTTGACCAAAACTAAAGCTCTTAGGAGGAAAAAAAAAAGTGAACACAACGAAAACATTAAAAATACATGAAAAAAATGGACATTTCAAGGGAGCTGCTATTTACTGGAGCAATCAAAATAATTATAATTGCAAGCAGCACTGATTCGTGGATATCCTATAGTTCCACATGCTAATTTTCAGGAGAAAAGTTTCAGTTTTTTAAAATGTTCTTTGTTTGTTTTTAAATGAAGTTTTAAAATGTGATTTTTCATATTTAGTTACCTAAACATAATAAAGATGGACTGGGTTCTCTGCATTCTTGAGCTAGACTTTATTGCAGAAGTCCAACTGCTCCTCCCTTTGCTTCCCCTTTCTACCATGTGAGGCAGGAGCATCAACTAAGGATCACTTCAGTGTGGATATTCAGGTACATGAACATATACATAAGAAGACACAAGTAACTAGCCAATTCAGAAAATCTCTTGGGAAATATTTAAATAAGGAAAAAAAAGGATTTCTTTAAAAAGAAAAGACCCCCAAACATAAAACACACACACACAAAACCACATACAAATCCACAAAAAAAATCACCCCACTGTCTTGGAAATGGATGGTCTACTCCTTACATATGAGAACATAAAGATTCATGAGATCTTACTCATGAAGATTACAGCATGAGATTATACTTTTCCTCAGAAACAAATTGATCTCCAACACAAAGCCTCTATTTTAAAATGTGCTATTCTTCAGGCCCCCCAAAACAGACAAAAATAGTCTGATTTGGAGCAGAAGAAAAATAATACAAAAGCAAGGAAACAACCCAACCTTCTGAATCCAATTTCATCTTCTCTTCTCTCTTGCAATAAGTGTTGCATTATATGTTATTTAATACAGTTTACTCCGCAATACAGAAAACACCACACTGTGACTAAGTAGGAGATTATAGCTAAAAAAATACTATTTTCCATTTCAACTAAACACAGCTTGAAAAACTCTTAGAATAAAAAGTCACTCCATAAGGATAAATAAAGAGTGACACAGTTCTATGGAACTCTCCTCATATAAACTCTGTTGCGTAAATAAAAAAAACCAACAAAACTTCCTTAGGATTTTTCAGGACCTAGATCCCAATGGAAATATCAGCAACAGGGGGTCAAATTTGTGGCTTCTCACTTCAGAGTCATATTGGGACTCTGCTGACAGGTCCTTTAACTTGGTCAGCAACAAAGTATGAAATTCTTCAGGCCTTGAGAGTGTATGTCAAAAACAAAATAGAGAAAAATCTTTAAAATCTTTTAAAACATGAAAGAGGCAAAGAGTTGCACCTTGACTTAGAGATATATTTCAGATCACTCGGGTGGGCATACCATAAAATTAAATTTTTATTAATAACTACCAATTCCTAGCTTCCCTGGGCCCACTGTGTATCATGGCAGTCAGCCAAAGTTTTGCCATTCCAAAGCACTACATAAATCACTGAGCTATGGTAATTAAAGGCAAGAGACAGGACATTATATATTTTTGTCTCTGATGCAAAATATCGTTCATATTTTAATCAAAATGGATGTTTCAATGACCAGAGAGCTCTTTTATTCTAGCAAAACCAAGCAACTCAGATATGAATGAGAACAGAATCTTTTCTAATTGTTTTCCTTTTAAAATAGCCCAGAGAAAACACTGAATTACGTGATAAAAAATCAAGGATTTTCATGCTGGTGCCAATTTATTCAGAATACAACTCTTCAAGAGCAAACAGCTTGACTTTGACCTCTGCCTGTACTTCTCAGAATAGAATAATGAACACACTTTCTTTTCCTTTTTTTCCTTCCTCAATGAGTTACCCTCCTTAATGTTGAACAAAAATTTAAACCATGTTTATAGAAACCTTACATGTTTTTCTTCTATTTAAACATTATGGCACTAATGCATCCCCAAGCTAAGTTTGCTGAAGTCAACTGTCTGAATTAATGGAATGACATCACAAATAAGGTCTGATGCAGTTATTTACTGTGCTCTGCATTCACTGTTGCACACTAAAAGGCACAGCTTATTCCCCTCTGAAGCCAGTCAAGTGCTTCTGTTGTTCCAACCAGCTCCCAGTCTAAGAGTAATTCTTGTCCTGCTTCCATCATGAAGAGCACCAGCACATCCAGACTGCCTATTAATGACTAAAAGAGTTAAAGCTGCCCTTTCATTTTGGTCTCCTCCTTTTCCAGAATTGTAAAGACTTCTGTAGAGTCAGAAACATACAATTTACCAGCTGTTAACTTACCACTCAACTTCCTTGGGTGATTTAGTTTCTGATGCAGTATCCCTTTATGACTACCCTGTGGCTTTGTGAAGTACTTGCTACCACAGTGTGTCTGCATGGGAAGGTACCTTAACTTTTTTCCTCCACACAAGAGTTTTCTTCAAAGAAAAAGAGATTTTAGTGAAGATGGAAAAAAAAAAAAAGATTTATAAGAAAAGCTTTTCAGAGCTTTCTTCTATCTTCATTTGTCCTATATGCCCAGGGTCTACACAAAAAGCATTAAATTACATAAAAATGCTTCATTCCAGCCCTTCAGAAAAATCTATCTTCAGACAAATAGCACAAACTTAAGACCCAACTGATATTCAGGCATCTTCTAAGCATAAATATCTTCTTGGTCTAGGATCTCACTAAATCCTTACCACAAGGAGAGAACAGTGATGCCTTCTTGAAGGCAATACAATCTTTTAATCAGTAGTGATTATAAGCAACACCAGTCACGGCTCTCAGTTCTTACTGCATCAACAACTACATTATAACAAGCCATCTGCTCTGTGTCAAAGCAGTGAGTAAGGTTGGCTTCTGTGAATCTGGGGCAACATGTGTTCTAGCTTGCATCTTAATTATGATTTACAAAACACTAGGTATGGACAACCACAGAGGTATGTCACTGACAGCTCCCCAGGTAGCTATGATTCTTGCCTTTAAAGTAAAAAGGAATTAGTAGTACCTCCCTGAACTAATTTCTTTGAATCTATACACATAGGCAACAGCAGAATACATAATTTAACATGCTTTTCTTCTCATACATTGTAACTTTCGCTAAAACAAAATAATTTTAGACCTAAGTCATATTGCAAAACTCTAAATTTGCCTGTCCTCATGTTTTTGCACGTGGTCAATACAGCTAGCAGACAGTACTTCCCACCTCTGCATGTCCAAGTCCTCTGAGACCTGGAGATGACCCAATCGGAGATGACCTGACTGTCTCTCCTCATTTTTGTTTCTTGTGTACTCAGACTGTAAAGTTTTTTAGGACAGCTATTTGTTATGCCTGATATACAATATTACTTCCAGGCTACAGGACAGATGCTGATTTAAAATTAAGAGCGTTTTACTAATAGTTCCACAAATGCTACAGATATTAAAGACCCTCTAAACCTCTATTTTCATTAAGGAAAAGGCCTGACAGTCTAGAGTGATAGCATCAACTGACCACGTTATGAAAAATCTCACTGGCACCACTGGCTATAAACAGTTATAGTTAGAGAAGAATAATTTCCTAGACAATTACTAAACTTTTGTATTTATCTCAATTGAAGCATTACATTGATGTTACAAGAAACAGAATAACCTCTCACAAAAACTAACAAGCCAGAAGATTGTCTTCCTTATTGGGGTTCAACATGTTCAGCTCAAGAGCTGTGGACAGACGTCATGTCAGCAACAATGACCAATCTTTAACAAAAAGAATTTTATTAATATATATATATGTATGTATGTATAAAATATATAAAGGCATCTTTTCATTAGAGGGAAGAAAGACGCTATAGTTTTGCACTTCCTGCCATGACACAATAAAGTTAATGGAACCATGCTTTTGAAGAGAAAAGGATAAGAATAGAATTTAGCAAGCCCTCTCTGTCAGGAGACACAACACCCATTATTATAAAATTGTTTTTAGGGAAATACGTATGTATGTTGGCCGAAGGTCAGTTCTGTACATACAACCTGATGCTAACAGTATTATGGTTCAAAAGTTTCCAGTCATCAGGCAAATTATTTTCTAGCTAATTACCAAGTCAAAATTACAGCACAGTAGTAGAATTGCAGATGTAACTACTTCTTACAAAGGGTCTAGCACATAGACACAAGACAGCCTAGAAGAATACAGCTGCTCTATAGGAAGAGAATGAAGGTCCACATAGTCAGATTTCTTCCATTCTTCCCTATCAGTTTGGGAAACAAATAATTATACAAAGCTGAAAGGAAGATCTGGCATTTAGAAAGAGGAGTGTATTTGTCATACAAAACAACTATCAAGAAAACTATTGTCTTAAGTCATGCAAGGCTTGGGTGACTATTCAGCAGAGAGTCAATCAGCATCAACCTGTGACAAGTAACACTGTCCCTCACCGTGCCAGACACAGCCATGGCATCATCTGCTTTCCACACTCCCATCCTCATTCAGAAATTCCTTTTCAGCAAATATAATGAATTCTCCTGTGCATATAACTATTCCATTGATTACTTCAATAAGCAAGGCTTGCAAGAAACAGCCCATCAGGTCATACCAAATAAGTGTTATGTGAACATTATGCAGAATTTGCACAACAAATCAAGGATCTGAGAAGCAGAATAAGCATACACTGCTGGATACTGCCTAGGATCTAAACATCACCACATTACAGAAACATTCAATCTTGTCATCTTGGGAACACATTTGTTAGTGTGTCAGCTATCTGACAGGTGAGTACCAAGTGGGACAGTTCAGTTCTGTTTTAATTTGTACTGTAAGTGAGGTTAAAAAAACTTTTTTTTTCAATCCAAGATTTTTTAATAAAGCTTGAAACCACTATAAAGCAACTAGACAAGGCAGCACAGAGGGGAACAACAAATGTAGAAGTGGAACAAGATGACAGCTACAAAAACTTGTAGAACCTGGAAACTGTCTCCTTGGGAAAAAACCAAACAAACAAATCCAAAGCAAAACACAAACAGAAAATAACTACAAACAAAAAACCCACAAAAACCCAAACCCAACTCAATTCCAGACTGCAAAAAACACAGGAATAACATCAGCAAGGGGAACACTACACCAGCAAAAGGACAAAAATCAAGAACAGTGGTGATGAACAGAGCATGGAACAAGACTGAGGCTGCCAGCTATAAACTTTGTAAAGCTACCTGAAGCCTATGAGGCTCTAAGCCATGAAAAGTAACTGGCCACAAATGTTCATGGCCAAGCAATTAAAAATAAGTAAAACCAAGGCAAGAATCAATTGAGTCTCCTGAGCAGCAAACGTCTCCAAGAAAGAGCAGGTGAATACACCTAATGTGATATGCCCCACATAAAAGCTTAGCCAAAGTACCTCCGAAGCAAATGTTTAGAAACTTCTAATAAAGTATCAAAGTTTATATTCTATCCTGGCAAAAACATGTTTCACATTTTAATAACTGCAGCACAGAGAATTGTAACCAACCATAAGCAAAACTCCTCTGTTCAAAACCCGTGGTATTTTGGACCTTTCCAACACATGCCTCAAAGGTAGGATTCAGAAGTTTAATTAGCTTTTTATGCACGTACTGAACCAGCTGATCATATTCACCTTCCTCCCCAAGTGTGTTAGCGAAGTCATCAGGGTGCTATTTGCTCTCTGAAGAAGAGACCATAATCATGATTACCTGCTAACAGCCAAGTCTCAAAAGCCTTGGTGTCATCTCAAAACAACATAGGAAAGGTCTCATGATTGCTGTGTTATACAGCATAGACCTTGCACTCTTGTACCCATCCACACTCTGGAACTGAGAACACACCTGTGTCCCATAATCCATCCTCCTTTCTTTACAATGAAGAAAATTGACTTCCTCCATAATAAAATAAAATCCTTACATTAATAAATGTCATATTAATTACATTACACATGTATATACATGATATAAATGTAATATAATAGATATAATATATTAACAAAAATATAATAGCAATGTAATCGATTAATTATACGTTGTTATAATAGAAATATAATAGATTAGCCAAACAGAACCAATCTTCAACACACTAAGTATGGAAACGAGTAAGTCTTTACATAAGATAAGTCTCCATCAGGATATAATCTGAAACTTCAAAACATTGAACAGGAATGCACATAAGAGAATAGATTAAGTAATAAAAATGTGACTAGTGTTGCTAAAACCCACCAGTTTGCTAAGCATTACACATACCCTGAGTCAATCTGGTTTTGTTACAAGAACAATAACTCACATGCAATGTCACTGTGAAAAATTAACATAAACTACCCATAGAATTTTGTTTCACTAATAGTGAGAATATTAATAATACATACAATATTAATAATTTGTACTTTCACAAAGAAAATTGAGGCAGTGTTTAGATCCTACATTCTAGAATGCTTGTCAGGTCACAAGTTTAAACTTCTCTTAAACTTCTGAGATATTTCTTTGCAACTCAAATATTATTAGTGTTTTTTCCAAAAGGAACTTCTATATTTCCCCATTAAAAACTCTGCTAAATAAACAACAGTAAATTCCATATACTAGCAAGCAGTTCCATAATTATTAATTATAGTATTGCTTCTCAGTACTAATTCTACCTATGGAGAATATTAACTGCAGATGGAGCTTTATTTTATCACAAACTTATTCTGGATATCGCAGAGAAATGAGTAAAATTTTTATGGAGAGTCTCATTTCCACTGTGCCATAACTGAAGAACGTTTTCCTGCCTTCAACAACTGGGCTTGGGTCTTGAAAATTAACAGCCCTGTTTGATGTAAATCAAGACAATAATTTTCAAAACGATTCTTACTAAATTACCTCTTTTGTCTCATTAAAACAAACTCGTTAATTCCACTCAATACTTACCTTGCACATCCTCTCTTTTCTTGTAATCTGACCTTCAATCTCCCTCACTGTCCAAAGACACTTTATATCGTTATTAACTCTAACAGCATTTTCCCATCCTTTTCTTACCTCAGAAGGGGGATTCAGCACGTTTTTCATGTCCAAAAAGGAAGTAATTCAGCAGGTAGCATACCCAGTTTTGGTCTATTTTGAAGCATTGTATTTAATCAAAAAAAAGTAACCTTTCACTCTCAAAAGAGCATTTTTATCCTTTAATATACATTAACTTATCACTTCTCTTCAAATTTAAGGGTTAATAACAATTCACAGCTACTCAGACTGCATTATTTTCTCAGTTAATGTTTAATAATTAACATAATTCATAATATGATATTTCCACATCACATATAGATAAAGTTCAAGTCAAATACAAGTGCACTAAGGTGCACACTGGGAGGTTTGAAAAAACATTAACTTTGATCCTTCTTTAAATAGTGATAATCATTACCAAAAAACCACATGCACATACATGCAGAAAAAACCACATTTCCTAAGAAGTCTGCAAATTGCAGCATAAACTCAAATCTTTCTTGCCTACTAATAAATTCTTTTGTGGTTTGGTAACAGAGGGAATTTGCACAGAGGGAAGGTACTGGCAACAAGCTAAATTACTAGAGGGACATAAATCAAAATAGTATTTCACTCTCCTCTGCTTCACAAGCTACATTCACAGACACTCATCAGTTAAGTACTTCCAAACTTTCCCGAGGAAAATACCACGGTAAATAATACTTCCTTGTTGTTATATTGTTTGTTTCATCAAGGAAGGAAGTGCAACTGACATAAAAGCCACAAGAGACAAAGTCATTAGGACTCTTAATTATTATTTTTTCCCCTCTCTCAACAAACTAAGCTCTGAATGGACACTGAGTGTCCAATTGACACTGATTCAACAGGAGAAGTTACAAGTGTGGCCTCTGCAGCATTTCCATGTGCTTGTAGGTGGGGATGACCTGAAGTCTGACTTGCAGCTCCCCAGGCTGCTGCTGCTGCCTCCTCACAACAGGCTGAAGCCAAACAGATTCTCCTACAGAGCTGTTACAGCTCTGTAGAAAAGCATTAAGAAGAAAACCAAAGAGAAATATTAAAGATGACAAGCTGCTAAATGGACCCCTTCCATTCCCTTCTGTCCCTCCAAAACCACACACAGCCTGTCATATGATTTGTCTCCTGCACATAAACGAGTGCAGACAGAAACACCAGGAAATACATATGGGGAAAAATTATCCTATAGGCAAACCAGCAAGATTAACTGTTGGAAGCATAAGTTCATGACAACAAGCCAAAGGCACATGCCTCAAATTGAGAAAGGTTTCCATTTCCATTTTGAAAACTGTGCCATATCTGTGCACACTTGAAATAGTTTTAGTCAGACATAATGTCCCTGGAAAGGACTGTAAAAGTACCACCCTCAGTACATGCTCTTAGTTGGAGATTAAGAGAAAGAACAACATATTTTTTTTTACCAGTCTTCCACAGGCAGCAGTTCAATGTGCAGAGAAAGGAACAGAACCATTGGCTTCCAAAATTAACAGATTTTAAAGACCTTGTGACTTCTGATCCAGAGTGCTCAGTAAGGACAACAATTAATATTTTTTCCAACAGTACTTCAAGAACTTCAGTATATTTTTGTGGTAGCTTCTTTTTCTTTTTTTTTTTTTTTTGATAACACTTAAAAAGTGTGCCCTAGCATAGAAACTCTATTACTAACCAAAATGTTTTCCCCTTTGCACATGGTTCAAGTATGAAAGCAGTACAAAACACAGAACAAATATTTAATTTCTTGAAATAACACTGATTGCTTCCCTTTCCAGAAAAGCATTAAGTGCTTGTGAATACATATCTCTTAAGAGATTAGATACTTCTATGTAAAATAAAGGATTAGAGTTGCTAGGGCTTTTAAATGGCCACAATTATTTTAATTGCTTCAGAAACAGCACAATTACATTTTTGTTGTATAAAACTACAGGTTGCACATATGACTCCAATCTTTCCAGAAAAACATTTTTAGAGACAAACAGGCCCACATTCATTGCATTACTAACACATACAATGTTAGCAGCAAAGGCATAGTTAACACTTACTGAGGTTTTCCACTGAAACCTTCTGCACTGATCACACTCAATATTCTCAGACCTACATCTGTGACACTGAGATTTTCTACACTAGTTCTCACTTAAGATAGGGCTTGCTCTGTATGTTCAAAAGGAGGGCTGGAATGAAGTAATTTCTTCTGAAAAAAAGTGAAGAAATAAGGAAAATGAGAAACGCTTCCACTTACTTTTTAAAAAGCAACTTTTAATATTTAAATTAAAGTTTGAAACAACTGTCTTAATACAAATGGAAAAGAACCTAAATGCCCAGTGGTAATGTTTGAGTGAAGTGTACTGTGTGCTCTACTGTGCTCTTGTGAGACCCCATATGGAGAACTGCCCACAGTTTTGCTGTCCCCAACAGAAGGACATGGAGCTGTTGGAGCACGTCCAGAGGAAAGTCGCAAAAGTAGGTAACAGGTCTGCAGCACCTCCTTTAGGAAGACAGGCTGGGAAAGTTGGGGCTGTTCTGCCTGGAGAAGAGGAGGTTGTGTAGAGAGACCTCATAGCAAACTTCCAGTACCTGAAGGGGGCCAGAGGGAAGCTGGAGAGGGACTCTTCATCAGGAACTGATAGGACAAGGAGTTATGGATGAAAACTGAAAGAAGGGAAACTTAAGTTAGATATTAGGGAGAAATTTTTCACTGTGAGGGTGGTGAGACACAGGGACAGGTTGCCCAGGGAAGCTGTCAATGTCCCAACCCTGGCAGTGTTCAAGGCCAGGTTGGATAAGGCCTTGAGCAACCTGGTCTGGTGAGAGGTGTCCCTGCCCATGGCAAGGACTTGGGACGGGATCATCTTTAAGGCCCATTCCAACCCCTGAATGTTTATTATCTACAGCTATCTTCTAACTCAAGCAAAGAAAATTAAGCTGTTTACGATTATCTTGAAAACTGTATCAGAGCATAACAACATTTAGTCTTTCCTGGAAGAGTTACATTTTAAAGGGAAGCTTTGCAACAAGTCATCCTTTGCAGATGTCATTTTAGCTGACAGCTTTCTGGTAATTAATTCATTGGCCCACATTGCTGTCTGTAGCTTAGGTTTCTTTCCTAGCTCACAGTGAACTAGATGCACCTAGATGAAGAAGTAAATACTACCCAAGAGACCAAGCATCCACAACAATACAGGTAAGTATGTAACACTGAGGAAATCCTTCTATAAGCATTCCATACCATATTCAGCTTCCCTCAGGAATCATCCTATACAACTAACTTCACTTTTTCTAGGTGGGTGAGTTCTTGTTCCTTGGGAAAAACAGTGCAAATCACTAGAAAACATGGATTACATCACCTTTCCTGTTTGACTGGAAATTGTCAAGAAGCCAAAAACCAATTTACTCCCAGAAGATGAACAAAACTAGCAAGAAACCACTCTGATGACTGTTTAATCCCTAGTCATCTGCTGTGATCCTGGATGCTCTCTGCTGTCTCCACCTCTTACAATACCTCAGATTCCTATCAATTTCCTTATTTATTTTCCTAACTTTTTCCCCCTTCAGCACTGTTTTCTCATTATCTGCACTCAGTACAAGGCAACTCATTTATGTGCACACATTTATTTGACACTATACATTGAAGCACTTGCCCTTAATTTAGTCACATATGTGACAGTCCATTTTATCTGCAGGTAGCTCAGGCTCAGCACAATCCAAAGTAGGCTTGTGTTTTGCCTTCAAATTCTTTCCTACTTGTATCTATTCCTACTTCTACTTACTACTATTGTCCCATTTTTCTGGCTGCTGTGAGTAGTTGCTGGCCAGCGCTCACTCAGGGCACCTTACAATTTTCATTTGCTCCTTACAAACATAGACAGATACTGTCCACCTTTTCCTTACTTATCTGTAATCACAATACTGCCTAGAAATCCAAGTCTAGCACACTTAACTGTTACCAGAATAAACAAGTTGTCCCTTATAACTCAAGGTTGACAAAAAAATACAAAATCCCTTCAGACAAACCACAAAGACAGCACTGCTGACTATTATTATGCTCAGTGGTCTTAGAATAACACCTATGAGTTGTCAAAATTCTTGTGGAAATTTGCAAAAGATATTCAAGGGGTAAAAAAACCCGAAAATATTAGTTTTGCAAAAGACATACACCATACTCTTTCTGAACAGAAAGAGCACCATGGGATAAAGGTCAAGATGTACTCACTGGATCATTAAGTGCACATGCAGCTGCCAGTGAGAGACAAACAATCCTGCAGCAAACAGAAGTGTATAATACAAAGATAAGCAATCTACTTTTTCATGAACTAGGGGAGAAAGAGACAGTGAATAGACATATTAAGAATGCAAACATTACATGTATTATCTTTGTAGATCATTCTGAAAGCTTATAAAATGAGCTTTTTCAGAGAAAAGAATACTGAAGCAACTAAAAAAAAAAAAAAAAAGAGAGAACCTGGACAGTACAAGCTGTAGGAACAAGAAAATGTAAATTATTTAGAGCTGCTATGGAAGAAGAATCTGAAAGCTTTAGATGAAGATCTTATTAAGGCCTTTCAATCACACCCATTCAAAAATGTCACCCAGATTACAGGCCCAAGTGAGATCAGAAAGCTGATGCTGCTCATGTAACCAGAAGAGAGGTAAAGTGAACACCTTTAGGACCAGTTCTGCTCAAGCTAATAGAAGATTATCAGAGGGGCAGAGATGTTAGCCGGACCAAAACACAAGCCTGGACTAGAGGCTTGCACACAAACCTGGCAGCAGATGGTTCTCTGTGAACAAGGAAGTGCTTGGCAAAGTCATAGCAAGGAGAGATAGAGCAAAGATGGGTACACACACACAACTGAGCAAAGTACCAAGGACAGTGTGTTTTGAAACCTCTGCAAGAAAGCCTGGAGTGAAAGAGTTTGAGCCATCTAAAGCAATAAAGATACTGCAGAAAAAAAAGGAGAAAATAATGTTACAGTATCCCTGAGGGACGGACTTCCTCAAATCCATTATAACCCCATGGCTGTAATTTATTGCCAATAGTGAGATATATGCACACATCTCATTTAGAGATTAGTAACAAGTGTATTATTTAATGAACATTGGACACAGACATAAGATGTAGCTGAAGATGACATTTCTCTCAAGGATTTACAGGCACTAGAGTTGGAACAAAAGTTCCAACTTTTGTTGGGCACAGAAGTTGAAACAAGAAGTTTTGAGTCTTTTTGAGCTATTCCTAGCAGGACAACAACAATTGCAAATTATACCAGATAAAATTGCAATTCCATCTTCAGGAAAGTAATACAGTACTTGTATTAACACAGCAGAAGACATTACCTGAAGTATATATTAAGATGCTTCAAGGAAGTGATTAAATATGTTCACAGCCTTTCAGGACTTAAAAGCCAGGATTTAAAAACAAACAATTACAAAAAATTTAAAGAGGCTCCAGGACAAGCAACTACATATGGAACACAACACAAAAAGACAGCATCCCTGTCAAGGTGGGTTTCAAGAAATAAAATATGGCAAACCATCTGGATACAAGAGGGAGGTATTCCAGATTCAATCTCATTGTACATCAGTTAACTGTAACCCTCTCTTCCATTTCTGTAGTTGTGTTCTTTACACCATTTATGTTTTCTCTTTGAAATATTAATAATAAATTATTAATAATAAATATAGTTGGGGGAGTTAAATTTTATATAAATCTAAATTTAAGCAAAAATAATTTCAAAGTAAACCTGAACACTAAGGACAGGAAGCAAGCTTATGAATGAGTCAAAAAAATTTCATATCGATGAATGCAAAAGTAAAAAAAAAAAAAAAATGCCACCAGTATTCCCCCATCTCATCTCCTAACTCAAAACCTTTCTTGTTCCCATTTTGATCACTGTCATTCACTCTCTCACCCTTTTAATTTAGTTAAAAGATTGGTTTCAGCTTTTAGACAAGTTCCTTGTAGATACAAGGAGGCTGCTCTAAGGTCTCCCCAAAGCCAGCTTTTCTCCAGGCTGAAGAAGCCCTGTTCCCCCAGCCTCCCTCACAGAAGTGCTCCACCTCACTCCCCTCAGCTGAACACGCTGCAGCTGATGGACACATTTCCTCTTTTAGTGCAGTACAGCAAACAATGTTCAAAGCTGCCACTGCATTCCTGATGCAGCCTACTGAGTGCCAAGTAAAGGTGCACATTCACCTCCCCTAATTCCCTAGTTTCTGCTCCTGCTGGAATCTCCTGGGTGCTGTGAGCCTTCACTCCTGCCAAGATGCCCTGGCAGCTCATGTCTGATCCCAGACCATCAGTCCCCAGCATGCATCACTTCTAGAGCTTAGTCCACCCCAGGTGCAAGACATCTGCTCTTGCTGAATTGCCTCAAGTTCCTGCTGGTCCATTCCCTGGGCTGGCTGAGTCCCTCTGCGTGGCAGCCCTGCAACTCCAGCAGGCCAACTGCAGCTTGATGTTCACAAGAGCTCACAATGCAGGAGTGTCTCCTCCTCCAGGTCACTGATAAAAGATATTAAATAATCTGCTCCAACAATAAGAGCCCTGCAGGTCTGCTTGTACCCAACGTGCAGGATGGAAACCAACCATTAGGCACAACCTTTATCTGAAGTTTAAAGATCCAACCAAGAGTTCCCTGTTTAACCAACCAACCTACAGGCTCCTCTCTTCATTTTCCCCATTCCTGGGCTAGACTACCTCTGTGCTTAGAGCAGGTGGAATCTGCAAAAAGCCCTGATAAAGCACGCTCAGACAAGGGAAGCTTCAGCAGTTTGGCAAGGCGCATGGCACAGTTTCCAGCTGGCACTGTAGGATGCTGCAGTCTACAGGATCTCCACCATTATCTAATTAAAAAAGAAAAAACCCTTCTGTTTCTTCTCCAACCATATGTCTGTCTACAGAATACCTGAATTAACACAGTTTTTCCACACAACCATACCACAGATGTTAGGACTTTCAGGCCAGGCAAAAGTCCAGGGAAGAAAGGCATGTCATATCAGAATATTTTCAGTTGTTGGTATATAAACCTACTTATAAATTATTCTCATTTTATTCATAATCCTCCCTTGGCACTGAGAAATAAAAGTACATTTAATATACCAATCCTTGGATCTCTTTAGAAAGACAAACATGTTGAAGAGAATAAATATCTGTTCAGAAAGTAATTTAGTATTTGAAGGTATTTTTTGTGCTTTTTTACGATTTCTTTCTCTAACTACTATGTAAAGGTCATTTTTTAATTCATTAAAACAGCATGAACTTTTCCTTTCATGGCCCATATTTGAAGGGAGGAAAGAAAAATACTATAGTGTCATTTTCATTAAAATTAAGATTTTCAGAAGCATCACTTTCTTAGAATATTACCCAAACCCTTTACAGAGCTTTATGGGTGGTTCAGGCATTTTCTTAGGTCATAATTTTATTTCCAGTATTGCAATTCTTAGAGTGACAGGCACATTTTCTTTTCCTATATCTGAAAGGATCAAAAGAGTCACGAGGTATAAGCAGTCACCCACACTCCCTCAATATACAAATGCTACAAACATGCTTTTCTCCACTGAGTCACTGCCTGTTCACACCTGGAAATGGAATGAGAGAGCAACACACCAGCAGTGACAGAGTGAAAAACACTACTCAGTATACGGTCACACCACCTGAAACACTACACAACCTGCTGCAAGGATGACACTGCCTGATAGCACTCGGATGAAGGTACTGTACATCTTATGTGACATTATCCTGAGGGGCACAGCTCCCAGTGGCCCTGCAGGATTAAACTGCTGTGTTTTACCACTTCAGAAAATGAAGGGGCTTTTCAGAAATAAAGCCAGGGGAACAGACATTCAAATGGAAAAGTTTGTTATGTACAAATAGCAAGGTACAGTGACAGCGTGGACATTCAAGTGAAGCACAGGACAGTGAAACACACATCACATGTTTGGCCAGACAGGGACAACATTGCTAACTGAGGCCCCTTTCTTAGCTGATAACAAAAGCTAAGAGCAATATTCTGCTCCAGATCTCCCTCTTTTCCAGTACTTAGCACCAAATTCCACCAGGATAAATATTTCAGAGATGACAACTCTTATAATATCTGTTTTCAAAAACTGATGAGACACATGCAATAAAGCATTTCAGAGAACAACTTAAAACATAATTTCCACATCTTTCAGTATCAATAACACCACTTAGATTAAATAAGGTATTTGCTGGATTCTTATCCCCCTTTTTCTGTTTGTTCCTTTCAGTAGCCTGAATGCTTAAAGTTTAAAACAAAACGAAAAGCAAGCAAGCAACCAAAAACCCCTGCAACACATTAAATGAAGTATATAAGTGAACAAAATACAGGTTACTATACATGCAAGGAACAAAAGGCTAACTTCTGACCCAGAAGATTGGATGGGAGAACATAACTCTTTGCACACACTTTTAAAGCACTTTTCCTTGTTAACAAACAGCAAAAAGAGAAGAAACTTTCCTTGTTTGTTGTTTTTGCCTTACAAAAATCTGATCAACTGCTCATCTCCAAAGCTTCACACACACAATAGCCTGTTTAACATTTGGGAAGAATTCTTTTCTTTGTTCCTATTTAGCTATCTAGTTTCAATTGAAGTATCTTGCTATTTTTAAGTTCCTCTTCACTCAAAAAATAAATTTACTTTCTCTTTCCTACTTCCACCCAAGTAACTGAGATGTCCTTTTTAGTTGGTATTTTAGGTAGGCTTGAATTTCAATACAAATCTACACAATCACAACTATTCCATCTTTAGATGGGGGCAAACATTTAAATGAAGTGAGGAATGCAGAATGACAGGATATTTTGGTAAAAATTGAGATATATCTTCAAACTCCGATGTACAGGCAAAATCCTTATCTGCTACAGATCCCAAATCAATCACATGTGGACTTTGAAATAAAAGGAATTCTGATGTAGCTTGGTTTCCAACAGCTAAGTATCTAAGAGCATTTCTACCATCTCGATGGTTGCAAGCTGCAGCAAGGGAAATTCCCACTGCCCATGCAGACAAAACCTTCCCAGTAAAGGCAGGTTAATCTCTGGCCCTACGAGACAGCAGAATGAGCATATTTGGACACAGCCAGAACTCAAATGCAAAAGGCTCGAGCAGCATGATCTAAGTCTGAGGTTAGCCCTGCTCTGAACCACCATCACAGCTAGCATGCTTTGGGCTACAAACTGGAGAGGTCTCTTCTAATATTAAGACTCAATGATCTATAAATACAGATTTTCTTACTTTTATTTAGCATTTGTATTAAACACATTGCATATATCAAAGCACTGGTAAACTGAACAGAGCTTCAAATGAAGTTCATGTCTGGCAGCCTCAGTTGCCAAGCTGTAAGCCCACTAAGCCCAGCTAGTAAATTCTGGAAAAATTATTTATTATTAGTCTAGAACTGTATATCTGAATAACAAACTCTGACTTAAAATTTTTCTCTGAGACTCCAAGAGTTAAAAGAAAAAAAAATCTTTTATTCTGCCTTAACACTTCATACTATTGCTTCACTACAACTGACAGTTGAAGGGCTAAACAAACAAAAAAAAAATTACAGGAATATCCCCAATGCCCCTCCCATACATGCACCTGATAGTTTTATTAAAACTGTAATGTATTAAAAGTCCTCTCTCAGACCAATGGACTTTTATTGCTACAGACTCCTCACTGTTCCTCTGATTTACTTCCTCCCCCCTCTCCCAAAACAGAACCTGTTGGGAGATTAATGTCTGATGAATATGGCACCAGGAATATGAGAAGAGAGTGAGCAAATATTCTATCAAAAAGGAATTAAAATGAAAGAAGTTTATGTCCTAAATTCTCTTCTTGGGTTATTCAATTCCATCAGAAGTCTGGAATAGCAATAACTACCTAAATAGCAATAACTACCTAAAATGAAGACTATTTAGGTATTCATCTGCCTTTCACCATTAATATATTCTGTTCATGAGATAAAAAAAAAATCAGAAGAGGGCTTCTGTTTTGCCTGACAAGCAACTAATCCTTTAAGCTATGTTCACTGCTATGATCCGACTTGGAGACTGGCATTGTCTCAGAGCAGTGGTGGTTACATAAATGTAAGCAGGCTTGGATCTCTAACGTTCAGCTCGCTGGTCTTTTCATTACGAGTGTGCATTTCCTGTTACCTCCCATAAGGTAACTCAGGCTACCAATAAAAGGGATGCTCCCACTCTCTCCCCTTTGCTGGGGTCACATCTGATGACCTACTAGCACCAGATGAGTGGGTTTAAGCTGGACCTATGGAAAAGCTCTGGGGGAATTTCTGGTAGATTACTGCTCCCTCAAATCACTCACTGGCTAATTCCTCTCGGACCAGTCCTACTATAAGGATGTGGAAACCAGTGGAAGGCAAGTATTAAGTGGTTAATTTTGTACAGACATAATGACTAGATGGGAAGGTAGAGGGAGAAGCAGAGCTTACAGCACATTTTGTCTACTGGTTCACGTGGAGACGTTCAAAACCCACCCAAATGTGTTCCTGCATAACCTGCACTAGGTGACCCTGCTTTGGCAGGGGGGCTGGACTAGACGATCTCCAGAGGTGCTTGGTTTGGCTGTCCACTTGTCAGGAACACAGATAAATGGACCATCTTGCAATCATCTTACATACTCTGGTTTTAGCTACAAAGCTTCCAGTGAGATTTTGAAGACAAGGGCTGGGGCAAAGGAGATTTTAAAAGCATAGATTTGAGGTCCTTGATCTTCCTAGAATAAGCCTCTGATGAGCTGGGCCAATAAAGTTAAGCCAAAGCAAACCATGTACAAACAGCAGAGACTGGATACAATTAATTCTCAAGTTCAGTTTATCCAATTCACATATGCATAAAAAAGCCCCAAGCATTTCAAGTATTTTGATACCATAGCTTGATTAGCAGTCCAGATGAACTCCATACAACAGCAACAAATTCTTGTTTTCATTTCACTTGCATATCTACACTTTGGAGAAACAGCAAAATGCTACTCCATCCAGCTGAACATAAACAGTGCTGCTGTTCTGAGATCAAAAATGAAGCTGGACAAGACAAGAATACATTGGTGTACTCATATACAACACTGGCTTGAGAGGTTCCAAGCTTTTAAGGGGTACAAACATGTCTAGCTAACACAGTGATGAAGAATAAACAAATGGGGACCTCCATCTTTCCCAGCACAGCAATCTCATCCTGGCTGAACAGAGGGAGCCAATGAAAGGAGCTTTGCCACTCTGAGTGATCAGACACAGCACACAATTTATTTCAGGGAAATACAAATCAGAAAGTACAGTGCATTGCCTCAGGTGGCTTCTTCAACTGACTTCTGCTCAATTTTACTAAGGCATTATTCTGCAATTTTAAAAAGGGAAAAGTCCTGTGGAAGTCAGAAAATTAACTTCTAAAACTAAGTTTTAAAGCCAGCTCTAAATTGCAGTCAGCAAAAAGTTTTTAATTCTAAACCAATCTCTACAATTCATTATTTTTTCCCTGAATAGAGGTTGTTTTGCTGCAAATTGAGCAGCAGAACAGAATGATTACCTGACCTGCAATAACCTTCTTCCCAGGCTTTTGTAAATACTGACTTCTTCCCTTGTCTGATCATCCCTTATATAAATTATAATCAAGTACACAAACAACATAACACTAAAATCTGCCAGGTCACCCTGACACCATTACAGAATAGATCTTTTTTATTGTGAAGACAACAGTGAATGTGAGAATGATTTCAGAGAATGATTTCAGCAAACTCTAGTGGTCTGAATGACCATCCTAAGTCACTCACGTAAAGGAAAATAAAGTTACAAAAAGCTGTATCATCTCGCAGGGTCAGATAAAGCAAGCAGAGCGGGGGGGGCAGATTAAGTGACCGCCACGTGGGCTGCATGTCAATAGGATTAGAGCGGACTTTGGTGGCCGCGAGCAAAGACGCGCACATGGCTGGCACAGGGGTCGCTGCGAAGGCAAGCCTCCTCCTGTGGGGCAGCTCCACACAGCACCGGCACAAGATGAAAGCACGAACCAGAGGAGTGCAGCAGGGGAAAGGTTTCAAATACATTCCTCAGCCAGAGACTAAATATAAGGAAGTGTCAGACAAGCTAGGGGAGTTTCAGATGAAAATAAAAAAGCTTTTTGTCAACTCACAGAAAGCCTACTGTGTTATTCTTAAATGCACGCCTCCATCCAGGCAACATTATAAAATGGACAGCTGGCTAAACCCATCCAGAAAAAAAAATAAGCTTCTGGTGTATTTAACAGATGGTGACACAGGTTATGAAATTGGTCTTTGCTTCAGTCTACAAATATTATTTTTAACGTAATTGAGATATAATATTTAAACACCCTTAGAATAATTCTCAGATGAAACAAAGCTAAGCAATTACTGAAGTGTATGTGTGTATATAGATTATATCCTATTCCACGTTTCTGTTTTCTGAGAAAAAAATCTGTGCTCACAAAAGTGAGAAGTTTAGGGTGACTTTCTTGTATCTAAATATTATATTGCTTAAAAAAAAAATTACAAACAATTAAAAACTTTCCCCTCATTCATACAGCTACCAAGTTGTCTTCTAAATAGGTGTTCTGGAATGCACTGCCAAGCAACAACATGCAATTTTCACAGAGAAAGGAGTAGAGCTGTTATCTTTGTTTTATATTACAGGATTTCAGGGAAAAAAGAGATTTGTTTTTTATAAATAACAAAGCTCATTCCCTTCTACTCCTTCATAAATCAAAGTCTTGACCTTTTCCCATGGTATAGGAAAAAATGAAGGTATCCTCTCAAAAACATTGGTTTAAATAAGGGGTTTTTCTTAAAGTCACAAATAAACATGTTCAATCCTGTTTAACTTAATCACCAAATTTAATGCCACAAAAAACAAGCTCAGTCTGGGCTCAAGCTAAAGTAGCACAGCCCCACATTTCATCAATTTGAAAGGAAAGGAAAACACAGAACATAACTACTTAACTGCAGTTCTTTATTCGAATGTTTAAAACCTCTATTTTTACATGTCTAAGTAACAAATTTGCTCATTTACAGTGACTTGAGCATCCTTGAAAAAGAAAAGTGAATATATACTAGGGGAGGTTTAGATTGGATTTCAGGAAAGCATTCTTCACTGAAAGGGTTGTGAAGCCCCGGAGCAGGCTGCCCAGGGAATGGTGCAGCCACCATCCCTGGTGGTATTTAAAAGCCACGTGGATGTGGCATCAGAGACAAGGTTTAGTGGAGGCTTTGGCAGCGCTGGGTTAACTGCTGCACTTGACCTTACAGGTCTTTCTCAACCTAATGAATTCCATGATTCTGTAATTATCAGACTTCCAAAATTCAAATACCTATCACTACAGGTTGGGCAGTCAATTCTCCCTAAATATGTACCATGCTGATGCCACAAATGTGCAAGCTACCTACTCCAGAGCCCACATCAATTATGTGGGCTGACCTCTCCAATATGTTACATTGGGTGAAACATTCTCCTCACATTAAAATTAAACCCTAATTTAACATGTAATAAAACACTGTGCACATTCTATTAACAGACACGTAACTCTTAAACATAAAATAATTTATTCATCATCAATCTTCAAAGAGAAGGAAGTAAAATTAAACATAGACATACATGTGCACAGATTTGGCAGTTTAACTCTTTCCAAAGCGTGGAAGTCCAGAACTATGTCACAGCTTTACCTTGCAGATCATTTTCAGCTTTGTTTGAACAATAAGAAAGTCATTTAAACAAATGTGCCTGCATTCAACAATTATAATACACTTATCCTGAAACAGAAGCTGTATGTGTAACAGTCCATGTATCCACAAGATAAAAGGGATGGAGTTGAACAAATATATTCGTGGGCTGATAGTTCTTTGCTCCTTTGTAATTTAAAATTATTAAAAAAAAAAAAAAAATCTGACTCTTCAGGTCAAGTATTATTTCCAGGGTTCTCGATCTACAAATTCTTTGTCAATTTTTCATTGACCTCTTAGTAATGGAATCTGGCCATGCAAAAGAAGTCTGCTAGGAACAAAACTACAAAGTTTACTTTTGTCAAAGGGATGAAGACTATATTTGGATATATATCTATTTACACAGTTACCATGAAAGATTCCTCTACGTCAGGTTCTCACAACATGAAGAAGTGTGTAAGCAAAATAACTTTCATGACAATTTGTACTGAAAAGATCTCATTTATGACCATTAGATTTCTACCTTAAGTTAAAAAAGCAAAGCATAACCAGCAACAACAAAAACAAAACCAACCCATATACAAAACTAATGTTTCAAAACTTCAATTCAGACAGAAGCACTAATATGAAACACACCAGAAAGGCTTCACTCAATCTGTAAATTAATCTTTAGCAGTACACACATATCAAAAGCTCCTCTCCAAAATATAAATGGAAAATATATTCATCAAAATGTAAGACTGAAATTACTCCAGTATCCAAGTGGAGAAATTACATTGAATTCCTAGGGCAATGATAACAAATCTCCCTGCATTTATATCTTACATAATGCCAAAGAATCCTCATTATTTAATTATGTAAGCATAATTTTTCAACCCACTCATATTCATTTATGCTCTGAGGATATGAAATATCTTGCAAACATTTCAGGCCAAATGTCAAGAGAGACCTGTCAAGCTTCAAGGAGTAAGCCTCTTTCTTTTAATGTAATACAAAAACCCCCAAACCAATCCATATCTTTCTTTGCAAGATTCCATTATAAAAAGTTCAGTTATTAAAACAACCTAGCAATGGTATTGGCAGTGATGTTTCTCTCCTGCTCCACAGGTGTGATTACACACCTAAGCAAAAGCACACCACATTTCTGCTGTGATTTTTAGAACAGACCGTTCAAGTCCAACTTTATACAACAGATAATGATGACAATGGATAATGCTCTTTAAAATTTTTCAGAATTACCCCAAATTAAATTAACCCAATTTTCATGTGTTCGATAACTTAGATTACTTTTAAATTTACTGTGACAACATGTATAAAATTCCTTTTCCTCCTTTTTAACAGGCTGTATGCAACAGCTTAGATGGGATCATGCTTAGTAAAGATCTGCAGCCACACTGTACCTACTTCACCACCACAAGCAGCTGTACAATATTTCCATCTTGTTGTAGTTAGGAGAAGATCTGCTACACTCAAATGGCAGCAATGTATTTTGAAACCCTGAAAAGTGTTTTTTCTTTTGGAGTGTTTGTGTCTGTAGATGTGAGAGTTTTCTATAGGAAATAACAAAGCTGGTAGAACTGTGATTACCTGAAAATTGAACTACTTAATGATTTTGAAACACTACTTAATGAATTTAAGCTAGGAAAAGCCAACCTACCAAAAACCAATCTAAAAGGATGGGAAATGAGGTTTTACAAAGCCCCAACAGCTCACAAGAATTACCTAAAAATATACATCTAGTGCTATTTCCAGGTGCCATGAAATATTCTCTTTGTCCAGAGCAGCTGCATCTCCTGCAGGGCATGGGTCTCCTGCAGCTCATGTGTCATTGCTGCCTGCCCTTTTTGGCCATGCTGAGAATGCTGGCATGTGCACACTGGCACGGGATGCCATGTTTAGGTAACTGAATCATGTGCTTGAAGCTTTATTGGTGTAAAGCCTGTATTTAATAAGGTAAGATTTACTTTTGCCAAAAGGTGAGATAATGTTTACACGGACACTTCTCAACAGTCTTTCCACCCAGCGAAGTAACACACACTGCTTTTCTATCTCCACTCAGCAGCAATATTGAAAATACAAATATTAAGCGATGGATTTGGATATGCTTGTGTCTGGAAGGCAGAGGAACAGCAAGGGTGTTCTTCATCAGAAACCTGTTATCATTTGATACACTAATAGCTTAATTAAATGGAATTTAATCGCTCCAAGTACAACCTATGCATGGTAAGAGAAATTCATTATAATTTCTTGACTGTTTCTTGTGTGCTTGTACAGCAAATTACTGTCCCTAAATAAGCCTGATGGCTTTGACACTGATATGTTCAGTGTCTGTACCTTTATCACTACACGATTGTGTAATCACAATTTGTCTTTCCCTTTAAGTCCTTTCAGCTCCTACCACCACCCATCCTACAAACTGCTACACTACTCCAAAATGCCTACACTGACAAGTGAATGCCACCCAGCAAGAACTACTTGAAGCAATTCAAAAGACTTCTCTTCCCTATCCCAATGGCTCCACAGACACGCTGGGGGGTTAGCCAACACAGCTTCCAACAGAGCCCCACAAAATAACTGCTGGCTTTATCCAAAAGTTAAACACAAGAAAAAAGGATAAGACTACTCTATTTTTGGATTTTGAGTAAGTGATTTCTGCATAGAAAATTTTAAACTGCTACAACAAAGAGCTATGGGTCTTCCTAAAATCTGGATCCCATTTTTTGGAACATGCTACAATCCAATTTTACAAGAAAAACTATGATGTGATATAAAACACAGCAGAAAATGTTGTGTTCATTCAAGTATAATTCTCTATGTTCCATTTCCTGCAAAACAACACCTAGTCAAAGAAAAGTAAAAGCAACTTCAAAACTGTACTTCAAATGGTCTTCATTTCTATGTGTTAAAAATTACAAGATAAAACAAAAAGTTTCTTTTTTTTTTCCTTTCTTGAAGACAACAATAAAGGGGAACAAAATCACCTCCAAACCACAAGTTCTTTATAAATAAAATTCATAACCTAGGACACTTATTTAAGCATCAAAGTCAGGACAGACATGCAGGAGCAGAATCAAGTATGAAAAGCAGCAAACTATTTACCTACACTCTGCCTTATCTGGCACTACTCAGCACACTGAATTATTCACTTTGGTGCTTGTCTGTTGGTTGTGGGCTTCTTTAAAGCTGACTTTGAAACTTACCAAGCAGCACATTCAGAGATAAACGCACTGACTGATAATCATATAATAATTCTGTGCTCTATGCTTAGGGCAAGCTGTCTTTCCTACATTTCATTTCCTGAAAAAAAAATTAATACAGAACTTAAAGGAGATAATTTAAGAATAAAACTAAATCCCCATGTCCTTGAACACTGGGAACTACTCTGGATTTTTCTTCTTCTCCTGAGATTGTTCCACATTTAAACTGAGGGAATGGTATTTAAAAAGCAGGAACATGAAAATAAGTCAAGATTTGACAATCAAGAGCGCAGAATTACTACTTTATTGAAAGATCAACAAAAACACATCAACAAAATCACATGATTCTCAAATAGCAAGAGTGGAAAGAAATACTAACATAACTCTAAAAACAAGCTTCCCCATATGCATTAGCCACAAAACTTGCTTTTGCAACTCATTAACAAATACAGTTACAACCTTTCTCCAAATGTTCTTAGGAGCATTTCTCAATGTACAAATATTTCTCTTTTTTTTGCTTGATTTTAATTAACTTGCTCTCCACAAGTCTTTTGAAATAAACCCTTCACATCAGCACAGAGCATGCTGGCTTAGCTGAAATGCTGGTAAAGCCATGCTCTGCACATTCAAGACTGACAGGCACAGAAGATGCACCAGAGCAAAGCTGGCTTGAGAAATTTCAACTATTTGAATTTCTATAAATTGACTAAATTTGACAAAATTTGACTAAAAGAAGAAACATCATTTAAAAAAATAAACCACAAAAAAACACAAGAAAGTCTTGATCTTGTTTGAATTTTGACTCACTCCAATTCAAATGGTAAGATTTTATTCCCTGCAGCTCTGCTGCATTTATCTAGCATAAGAGTATATTTGAATGAAACTACATTTCCTCAACATCCACTATTTTTTATAAATAATAACCTTCTTCCCAAAAAATAGATAGATTTTTATTAAGTACTTGTTAAGAAGACTAGTATCACAGGAAGGCTGAAGATTAGGATTTATCTTCCAAGAAAAGTTTGAAGAGTGCAGGAAGATAAGACACTGATCCAGTCTCTGAACAACGAGGAGGTGCTGAATAAGGGGAGGGGCAAAAGACATGATTGTGGAAGAAGAGAGACAATTAAACATTCACACCACAGGATGGATAAATATCATTGAACAGTCAGATATTTAGGACCAGTTGTACTTCATTTAACAAGTCAAGGGAGTTCCCCAACATGAGGTTTCCATGTACGACAAAGCATTATGGTGCATACACCACACTCACAGCAGCCGAACGCACAAGATAAAATTGTGTGTGCCACAAAATCTGTACTGAAAAGCAATCTAAGCTTAAAAATGCCAGGCTCTTTGCAGAGAGATATTTCAGTCCTCACAGTTAATTCAGGGACAGTTACAGCTGCACTTCTGGAGTCCACCCCCACCAAAAGCTCACCCTCAAAAACTTTCCACTCCTTACTCCTGCAGTTAAGTGCAAGGAGCACATATGCTGGGATCATCAAGTGCCTGCATGAGAATGCTGGAACAAGAAGTATTGAGCAACTGCACTGCAGCCCTCTGTAGGGACTTCCCTGGCTATCCCTTGAACCACCTCCTCCCTTCCTAGTGAGAAGAAGCAAGTCAAAAATTACCCTCTCCAAATTAAAACAATTTTGCAAATACCTGCTGCCACTTTCACCAGAGCCGTCACCACAACCTCACTCACAGTTTACCAACCATTCCACCCACTACGATGGCTACTTTGAACCTCCAAATAATTTCCAACATATGTAATTTGAAAAAAAAAGAAATTATCCACTTGCAGATTTACATGAAATCCTGATTTATCCAGAAATATACTGGCCAGATGCAGTAAGCAGATAGAAATCAAACCCAGTTGCAGTTAATCTTTATTAAGAGTTCCTAGCTATCTTGTCATTAGTTATGAAAATGAGATCCTCAAAAGAGAGTCAAATATCTCAGTAACAAACTGTTGTCTTGGTGCCAGACCTAACCTACTGCACTCAAAAACCTCAGTCATATGTCTAGAACACTAGAAATACCCACTAGCTTCCTCTCCTACTTTCTTGGAATTGAAAGAACTTGCATAGAGCTGACCTTACAAAAAATACTTGACATGACTTTAAATTATACAGATGGTGTCTAAAACACCTTATCTTGGAAATCCACAGCATGAAGCACACACGTTACACCCTTTTTGGTAAAAAATCTTCGAATATTCATGTCAAACATTACTCCACTTATGTGCTGTAATATGGGTAGTGGAAGTTACTAATTTTTTGTTGGGACTTCATGTTAACATCATTACCACTGAATCATATGGACTTAGCAAATGTGGATTTATTCCCCACATGTAAAATATTTTAATAAAGCTTTTTGCAAGTTTGGGATTGATTGCCAAAAAATACCTATATAAGTATGCAGAGAGTATAAATCACTACAACTTGCAAGTCCAATAGAGTTTGCTTGCATCACAGATCAATAACCTGGATTCAGAAGTGAGAGCTAAGCTTTCACTGTCACACCACACAACTGTTATGATGCACAGATTAAAAATAAATGCACAGGCAAAATGACATAAATATTCACATATGACCTAAGTAATGTGTTGTGCATCAAATAAACCACCAAGCACTAGTTCAAAAATTAAGTTTATTTTGACATTATTGCCCATAAAAATAAGAATCCTATAAATAGAAGAAAGTACTGCAACCAGGTATTCCAGACTTTAAAAGCACACAAAGGCTTCTAATTACTTTCTTATAGCATAAAAAAGGTAAGCATGCCTAAAAACTCTTGCACAATATTTAATCTTCAAAGAAATACTGAAAAGAAATGCTATTTTAGAAGAACTATATTATAGTAGTGTAATTTATAGTAAGTTTTCTGAGACTAATATACGTCACAAATATTTGCATATAGATTGGCACTAATCTACTTTCAAGGAGAGAATCCTGAATTTACAACCTCAGCTACGAAAGATTTTTGACTAGCACCACACTTTGCTATTTTATCACTATTCCATTATTTCTCTATATTAAAAACACACGTCAAATTCTGGGGACAGATTAAGTAGTACCATCTAGAGCATGAATTAAGTATCAGATACAGATTATGGTGATGTGGATTTGTGCCAAACCACAGAGCATTATAACATCACAATTTTGCTGAGGAGACACCAACCAACTCTACAGTATAAGGCTATGAAGTACTGTTCTTTTTGAGATTAAATACACTGTTCTTTTCCATCTCAAAGAAGAACACACATAGCTTCCTTCTGTTTATTTTGAGATTGGTATCCCAATTTTATCAAGTGCTGGAGATAATTTCTTATGCAACATAAAACAGTTAATATTGCATAATGAAGACCACAGAAGAGCTTAGAGAGAAACTCAGGACTACTTAAAAAAAAAACAAAAAAAACCAAAACAACCAAAGAAGAAAAGGAGCTTAGCCTTCATTTCCAACCAAACTGTCCATAGTCACAGACTAAAATCCAGACCCGCAGCTGCAGCTAAAGAGCACCCCAGGATAAGACCACCTTTGTTCCTCAGCAGTGGTGCAAGCCCTTGACATAAATCATACCAGCCCTGAGAGAGACTGAAACCACCACAGCAGGTAGACACCAACACAAACAATTCCAGTTTGTATTCCTTGTGTGAACACCAAGAATCATTTTGGCACCTCCATCCCACTAAGGCAGAGATTTCTTGTTAGGTAGTAGTAAAACAAACCTACCAAACTCCCAGACAGAATCTCTGGTTTTACTTGGCCAATTTCTATGGGATACATAAAACTCAAGGAGTTTCTTGCTTGCTTCTGTCTCCATAACAACAGTGTCATGGAATAAAGTCTCAGCTAAACTCCGCCACAAGCCTTCCATTTAACTCTAAACTGAATCTCTCAAATAATTTTAAGAAAGCAGCCAAACCAAAACAAACCCACAAATGTAATTCTGTCACTGGCAAGCTATTTTCAAATTTCTTTACAGAAAGTAAGGAAAAAACTTCAAGATGCTGATGGCAGTGTCAGAGTTGTGCAATCTGCCAAATCTTCATTTTCCACAAAGTTTCTATCTGTGGAAAATGTGCATTATTTTTTTAAATCACATTTTACAGTATGTGTGGAGTCTTACTACAAATTGAGAGCAGGCCTTCACTGTGGATAGTATACAAGCAGCTATAAATTTATCGTCTGTCAAGGAGCTAAACACAATCCCAGTTAGTGACCACAAAATACACCAAATTTCCACCAATATATAAGAGCTGTCAGCTGCAACATTTAAGCATTTCTCCAGAACTATACTTCTCAGGCTCAGCAGGCCTACAAATAAGGTCTCAACTTTTTCTTTAAGTATTGCTCTCAAAACCAAACAGACCTCCTAAATAATGAATCCACATTCTTAGAAAGCTTTTAGAGTAACTTTTCTGCCACTTCAAATTTCTTTTCAGATATTGAAATGCATTGACATGCTGCTCATTTTCCAATGTTTTTAAAATGAAAACAACACAGTCATATTCCTTTAATAATTACAATGAGCTAAAGTTTATCCATGCAAAATTGTGTCAGGAAAGGCTCGCTACTTTAGTAGGCTCAATTAATTGCTGCAAAAACAACCTAATGTAAAAAAGAATACTGATCAACAATAATGCCTTTCACCATAATCAGAATAAGAAATAACCAACCTAGAGGATCCAATACTGTACTCGGAAGAGACTGAAAATAAGCTGAATTATCTCTTTTACATAAAACCACAAGAATGATTAGTCACATTCCAGTTATTTCTGGATTCCTGCAAGCCAGTGTAGCACTCGCAGGCTGAGTCAGAACCGAGGTCTCCATTCTGCTCACTATTGCATAAGCAGATAAAGAGATCTCCAAAAGTTTACATTCTGAGTTTTACTGAGTAACAAAGCTGACTGACCAGAAGTATAAAATAAGTAAATCCCACTGATTACAAATACTGTGGCCATGGCTTTCAACATTCACAAAAGTTATACCTAGGAGGAACTCTCAACTAAAAAAAGTAGTAAAGCATGCCTTTAGTCATTTTGTTCAAAGTATCATGAAAGTACTTCTTCCCAAGACTGCTGCAAGGACCATGTTCAGACACCCTAAGCTCCCACTGCAGCCTTAAGCCAAACCAAGGAAGTGAGAGATGGGCATTGAATGATTGAAAGTTTAGATCAAGATATGCACAAAGCAGTCACAAGCCCCAAGGTGAAACACTGGCTACAGATACCTGACATTACCCCTAATTCCACATCTGAGAGGTGTAACTTGTTCCCATTCAGGCCCTGACTGACCTGTCCAGTCACCAGATGATTCTGATACCTGAGCACTCCTGCTGTAGATATGACTGTTTTCCTACACTCACATATACTCAGCATTTGTCTTTTGCCTCTCAGTCCTGCTGGAATCTGCCAGCAGCTACTTTCCAGCACTCCCAACACGGGAGGAGTTAAATCTCCTTCAGTATACCTTCCCTCCAGTATTTCATGAAATTACACAACAAAAGCAGAAAGAAACCAGTTCAGGTAATGACAACAACAAGGGTGGGTGGCAGGAAGGAAGGAACAGTTTATATCATCAGCCTACACTTCTATCTGTACTATGGAGCTGCACCACAGCCCAGAGTAAGGATCAATCCAACCACAGCTTACAGCTGCTCATCCCCAAAGAAAATGAGACTATGGTCATTTAAACATTGTTTCAGAGCATGTCAGATGTCTTAATATTAATATGTTACAAAGTTTCTCCTACAGCATCAAGCCTAATAATGTCAGTGCTTGCTAAGATGTTTCTTTTTGGTTGTTAGATACATTTTTAATCTGTGAAACAAAAAAAAAAAGGTGGGTGGGAGAAATGATAAATACAAATAATTTTGGAGTATACCCAAATGTACACACACCGAAGATGAGCTTTAGTAAGTTTATCCCTGGCCAGTGCTTCAAATAACAGAGAAAGATTCTCCATTTCATTACAAGAAGCACTGCAATATACTACAAAGGCTCAACTGGCTTATATATTGGCTCAGTACATAAGGAGTCAAAGACACTTCTCCAAGCTCTTCTTTCTGACACAGATCCCACCTCTAATTCCTCTCCAAGAGGAAAAAAACAAACCCAAAACAAACATTGAGAATGGCAAAAGATAGGCTACTAATTTCTGTTATAATCAGCAAACTATTGGGGGAAAAAAATCAAAAAAGGGAAGGAAAAAAGACCCATACAGAAAAACTCAATTAGCTATTTTTATTACAGAATGTAATGAATTAGAACTTTCAACATGTGGGGGATATAAAAATACAGAGAAATAATCATACATCTATTGCTACAAAAACATAAGGGACTGACTTAAGCCTGTTATGTACAAAGGCTACTAGGACTACAATAATTTTCAAAACCATCAAAAGGATCCACTGAAGGCAAAAGGAAAAGCAGTTAAAACAGAAGAACAGAGATGCAGGACTTCTCACATGTTGTTCTGATACATTAAAGTGCTATAGTGAACAAATTACTTTCTATGTTCCAAGTGTATTATAATCCTACTGCACCTATTATTCTTAAATGAAATAATTTTTCAAACTGAATGATAGCAACTAAACTGAATGATAGCAACTAAACTCAGCTGCCATAGAACCAACTACTCCTTTAAGTCTCTCATACCTGAACCTTATTCTTGGATCCCAAAATTCCCTTACTGATGTAGCATCAGTTTCTGTCCATCCTTTTCCACTGTTAGCCACCATTAGTATCTATCAGAAACAAAGTCCTTATACATGTTCAACTATTCATCAACATTCTATACTAAATCTCCTAAAGAAGAAGATGCACATACAGATTTCCACTAAAGATGTTAACTCTAATAAGGAGTGAACTGAGCAGGGTTTCTATTTGTTATTCTTCTTCCACCTACTACCCCATTTTAACACTGACCACATATAACCATTTTAGACCATACACTCTTCTATGTCTGCAAATGTCTCACACCAAACATTCAGTTTTCTTAAAAATAATCTCTCCCATGCCATCTACATCTCTTATGTACAGCACATGGATTGAAGAGCCATGCACATTAAAATTAAATCCTTTAATTGTTTGGTAGATTCCAACATTTTGCTGTTTACCCAATGCAGAAAAACCCAACAAACCAACAAGAAAACAAACCAACAATAAAAACCCCACCGTGAGCCAAAAGCATCATCCTCTGTTACTGCTCAGACAGAAAAGGAATTGGATCTCCTAGAGGGCATGCAAAGAACTGCCCAGAAAGTGCTGGCAGAGCCTTTTCATACTGACATAAAACACACGGACTACAGGAAACGGTGGACACTGTTAAAACTTTTTAGTCATTTAGGCAGGCAGCTTTCTGTGGACTCCTAAAATCCCTGAAGAATTCTAACTGTCAGAAGAAGTATCGCAGGCACACAGAATACACAGAGAGGAAGCTTCCCAGATTCTGATAACTCCACTAAAATAAAGGGGATTATTCAATTGAGTAAGAACTTCTTGACTGAATATAAGTTTTTCATAGCTTGCTTTAAAATTGTCAGCTAGAGTGTTTAAATATATATCAAACTATTTTCATTTCATCCACTCAAAAATCCTGTGTGATTAATTTCACAAGTCCATAAACCACTGCATGTCTATTTATCATTCCAAAAGAAACACAACTTGCAAATAGCCCTGCTGTTATTCACAGTCAAACTCTAACTGCTACCAAATGGTAAAACTGATAAATTACCTGATTAAATTACTGAACATAATCAGAGATGCCCTGCTGCCACTATAGTCATCAGTGCATATGTGAAAAATTGAGCAAAACTGGGCTGTAGATAAGCAGTTTGGTATTCAAGAACTACCCCAGACACATCTAGTCCTAATAAAGTTAATGAAACTACTCAGGTAGAGAGGTCAGTATCAGCAGGTTTCATTCCAGGAGTGGAGTTTTAAGCCGTTGCTTAAGGAATAATGCTAAGCAGTAAGGAAACATTGCTAAGGAATAATGCAGCACAAACTTGCAACACTGGGAATGTGGTGTGTCACTATCCAATTTATTAGTGGAATGTAAATGATAAAGTACTGTGTTAATTATTTAGGAAGTGATGTTGAAATGGTTAGCTGGTAAAAACTGCAGTAGTTCTGGAAACAAGTCAACTCAACGCCAGAGAACAGGAGACTGGGTCAAATTATGTCTACTCAGAAATCCAAAGCTTACTGGAAATCAGATAATTTACTATTAATTTATGTATAGCAGATCATTCTCAAAGGTGGGACAGGAAGACAAATTAACACATTTTTAAGAAGCAGCAATTATAATATTATCATTATGAGCAGGTTAGTTTGTGAATCTGACATAAACAGTTTCAAACATTATTATTATTATAATGCTTATGTAATTCATAGCAGATTTACTAAGTATAATGGAGTCTTCATAAAATGACACTCCATCACACTGCTGCCAGCTCCTACAGAAATGGGAAATCAATTTTTTGCAAATGCAAATTACACAGTGGGTGGGTAAGAGAAATGCAAACTGCAAAATCCTACACTAAATAAAAACATATATAAATATGGTGACAGCCTGGTAAGGGCTCCTCTTCAAATAGCTAAGGAATGGCAATCCCATTTTCCCTCTTGAACAAACTCCTTTCAAATATGGAGGATGTCAACAAAAGGAGACCAAAAATGAGTTTTCAAGCAATCTTTTCATAACGTAATATTTATTATTTGTAATTAATAATTGGAATTTCTACAGCACACTTCAAACCTTCAGAGAGAAACTGCATCTAATAACGCAGACACTAAGAGAAAAATGATCCCATGACAGGCCAGAAAATATCTATTTATTTAGTTAAATTCTACCGACATTGGAAACATCTTTATTCAAATGTTTTTGTAATGACTCAATATTTAAACATCACTATGTATAACAAGCTTCTTCCTGATTTGAATAAACAGAGCAGCATTAGGCCCAGCTACCCCCAGCAGCGGCATTCTCATTACACTGTAACAACACAAGGAAATAGTTTTCGTAGAAAAAATTGTATTTTGCCTATCTTAAAATCTGTGTACTTTGTAGCAAATGCCGAGCAATACAAGCCGAGTGGCAGCAGCGGGACTCCCAGGCAGGCAGGCCCTAGGAGGAGCACGGAGGTGGCAGCTCAGCCCAGGGTGACAGGGAGGAGGAGGAGTGTGTTCCATGGCACAGCCAAGGGACTCCTCCAGGCAACTTAAAAAGCAGCACTGAGAGATTTGCACCTAATCCTCCACGGCCCAGGCGAGGATTGCTGTGATATAACGCCAGACAGCCACGTGCAGGAGAGAAGGGGGTTCAAAAGGCTCCCACAGTCAGAGACAGACAGAGACACTAAAAAGATATATGTGAAAACTGATAGCTGGGGAGCTTATTGCCTCCGAGTTTAAATCCTTTCATCACTCTTTTCATCCAGGGGAGGCAAAATTTATTTATAGTATTTGAGAAAGGCAGGGGGAAGAAAAGAAAAAACCTATAAGCTTATAACTTGCTGTTTGATCATCCTCTGTACCTTACTGTTTCTGCTTTTTTTTGGTCAAAATTCACTCATTGTGACTGCTGTACAAAATCTGTGAAGGAAATACAGAAAGCAAGCAACTAAACAGATACCATTATTTCAACAGCCCAATTGCCATACATATCCCAATTAACTGTACATCAATGACTTAAGCAAGGGCTACTCGATTTTATTGTTCTCACTACCGGGGCAGGTTGCACCCACAAAACACAACTTCATGCTGAGATTTAAAAAAAACCCCAAAAACACAGACAAGTCCTCTGCTTCTGGGGAGGTAAAAAAAGTACCTTTAAATGTGAACATCCATGTGGAGATACGTGAAAATATTCTGCTGTAAGAATAAAGAATTAACATACCAAACTGCAGCTACAAGTTCGTGAGTGTTTTTTCCAATTAAGTGACTTATGAAAATATATCTTGATTTATGGAAATACATACAAATAGAGAAAGTCGTGCTGAACGGAAGATTATCTAGCAGACCTGATTGACCCTACCTCCTCATGATCTGCTATACCTTCCTGATTTAAACGTACAGAGCCGAGTATCCAATACAAGCTGAAGTACAGTCCGCCATAAGAAGTACTAGGAGTGCCCTTGAAAAATGTCCAGATTGCAGCTAGTGCACAAAGGACCTCGCCATGAAAATAAAGCGCATGAAAATTTCTCTCTCGCTCTTGAGGCGGCAGCAAGTGAAGAGATTAACTTCCCATCAACATCGGAAGGCAAAGCGTTGTCAAGACACAAGCGAAGTTTAAGAGGTTTAGAAAGAAACAAATGGAAAAAAAAAAAAAAAGAAAAGAAAGAAATGGGTCGAGCAATTAATCCCGAATACTCTGCTTCGTAATTACCTCCCCCCCAAAAATGCTCGACTAAGCTGAAGAGCAGTACTGCACGATCCAAGCGGGATCACCCAGGTGCTGACTGCCAAAGGTAAGGGAGCCTGGCATCCCCCTTCCCTCGCTACACGGGAGGCGACGCTGCAGATCTCCCACTCCATCACCGAAAAGCGAAGCAGAACCAGCATCTGGAGTGGGAGGGGGGAGGTAATTAACTGGGAACTTTATGTTCTTTAAATATGTAACCACGACCTTTTTTTCTTCCCACGCCCCTCTTTATTTCCACGTTCTCTGTCAAAACCAGGCTGAAATAAACGTTATTCTATAATATAACTATTAAATAAGCAGTACAACACTCACCATATCAGCTGGAACGCTGCTGGACATTTTGATGTTACCCTAAATGGCTTAAAATCAACTTTAAAAAAAAAAAAACACAAGGCAAAAAAAAAAAAAAGCAGCAGCACCAAGAGCAGCCCGCTGGAGATCTTCAAGATGCAAAACCAGTGTCAGTATCGGAGGCAGCAGCTTCCAGGTCCCCTACGCGAAAGAGGTGCCCGATAAGCAGCGGGGAAGGCGGCCGGCTGAGGAGCAGGAATATCCAGGGGCAGCGGCGCCGGGCTGGACCGGAGGAGCCAGCGGGAGACCAGAGATGGCAGCAGATCCCTGTCAGCGGCAGCGGCACCAGCGGTGCCAGGTAGACCAGGCAGCAGGACTACACCGCCACATGAGCTGCGTGCGGGCTTTTTCCCCCCTTCTCGCCCTCTGCCTTCTCTCCCAGCCTCGACAAATGACGACGGGATGATTCACACGGGATAATAGTGCGTCCAAGTCACCTCCTCAGCCGGCGCAGGCGACCCGGGCGCGCAGGCAGGACCTGGCTCGTGCCCTGGGCGGCGGGCAGGGAGGCGGGAGGGCCGGGGTGGGCCCGGGGCCGCTGGGGAGGACGCCGGGCTGCAGCCCCCCCTAGGCGGTGTGCGGCATCCAAGAGCGCCCGGCGGGGACGCGGGCCGGGGAGGGAAGGGAGGGAGGGCGCTCGGAGGGGAGAGCCCTCCCCCGCGGCGCTCGGAGGGGGCCGGGGGGCGTTCGACGGCGGCCGCCTCCCGCAGCCTCAGCTCTCCGCTCGCATCGCCGCCGCCGCCTCCTCAGCCCGCCCTCCCTCCCTCCCCCTCCTCGTCCGTCGGCGGCTCCGGCCGCCCCCCGAGAGCCGCGCTGCGAGCCGGAGGTGCCGCTCCTTCAGCGCGATCCTCGCCCGCAGCCGCCCCCTGTCATCTTCGGCTCAAGCCAACATGGCGCCCGCCGAGCCGAGCGAGGGGACGCGGCAGGGGAGACACGGACCCTCCGCCGCCGCCTCCGCCGCCCCCGCTCCCGCCGCGTCACACGCCGCCGCCCCGCGCGGCACCATGGGGCTTGTAGGCGGCCGGGGCTCTCCGCCGCCGGGGCGGGGCCACCCGCCCTCCGCAGGCCCGGTCCGCCCCGTCGCGGCGGCCCCAGGACCATGTCGGGTTGCCACAGTGTCGGCCAGGGCGGCTCCGAGTGCGCTCCGTGGCACCGGCGGCGCCGCTTCCCCCTCGGGCAGCAGAGACGCCCGAGCTCCGCGTGAATCGACGCTTTCCCCGCACGGGCGCCGCAGCTCCATCAGGGCGTTCTGGCGCTCCCCTCCCCTCGCAGCCCCTGCCCCCCGTAGCGGGTGCCATTCCCGGCGGGTGGGCCTGCGCTGTCCTCTTGGACGGCTTCCAACCAAAAAAACCCCAAAAACCCAACCCAACTAATTAGCACAGAATGATAAGGGTTTGTAATGGAGCTTAAGGATCATCTAGCCCTGACCCACCCTGCCCCTAGACCAGGTTGCTCAAGGCCTTATCCAGGCTGGCCTTGAATGCTGCCAGGATTGGGGCATCCACGACCTGCCTGAGCAGCCTTTTCCAGGGCTTCACTGCCTTCTGAGTAAAGAATTTCTTCCTAATATCTGTATTTTCCCTCATTATGTAAATACTCATTACTCCTTGTCATATTACACATTGTCCTATCATTACACTTCTTGACAAGAGTCCATCTACAGATTGCCTGTAGACATGCTACATTTTCATGTTATTGTTTTGTTTTGCACCCCAGATCTTCAAGTCTGGGCCTGTACATCACTTTTTTTTTTTTAAATGTATTTCTCATTCTCACATTATTCTTTTGGTTTTTCTTGAGTTTTGGGGTTTTTTTCAATTATTTTAATTATTTGAAATTTTGGGGTTTTTTTTTCCCCCAAACTCTGTAGTTTTAATAATGAAAAAAGCTCCTGTAAGATTCACAGTGCAAACAATGACTGCTGCCTTGGAAGCACTCTGAGAAAGGGAACTCCCTCATCATGTCAAATTCCCCTTCAGAAGCCACCTTGCTTCCTGAAGAACTCTGCATTTTGTTATGGACCCAAGTTATCAGAAACTGTCTGCAACTGGTGTTTTATTCATCATTCCAGGCAGCTCCTGGAGACCAGCATTCAACAAAGAAAGGGAGTGCCTGATGAAAAGTGCACTGCAGCTCAAATTCACACAAAAAAATATCCACACAAGGCACATGTCTATTGAAGAAATGACTTGGCCTTTTGAGAGGGGTGTGGATAGGCACATTCACATACCAAGACTGTGAAACTGTCCAAGAAAAAAAAATAAATCAAGAAAATGAAGCAGATGGTGACAGATGGTTCCTTTGTGGACAAATCTCATGTAAAACCACAGGAAATTAAGACAGAGTTGTTCCCTTTAATTCTAAAAGTTCGAGTCTGCCTTCCCTCTGTAGGACTTCATGCTGCAAAGGCAACCCACTGTCCCTTGCAGGGGTTATAATTCTTTACTTTGACCTCTGCCTCAAAATAGTTCAAAACTTCTGACTTCGGAAGATAGATCTGATAGCAAGCAGCCCTGTTTGATGCCTGGGAAAAGAGTTGGGGGCCAACAGAAGTGGCCCTACGTGTGTGATCTCTGTGAGCATGCCACATTGTGTGACTTAAGGCGTGTCGCTCCCTCTCTTGTCAGCCGAATTTGCTCAGATAGTACATTTTTGGGAGTCAGTGCCAGCCCCAATCTCAGTCAGGCCTTCTAGACACCAACAGGATAAAAGGTCTTGTGTTTGTGGGAATAGCAAGCTGTGGAAGCACCACTTACTCTCTCTCCAACTGGGTATCCTTGAGGGACAGAGAAAGTAAAAGAGGGGAGTCAAAGAGATGAGACTTGAACGATGATTCTTTATTTCAAACATTATGCATTCCTGGTATCTGTGACTTTCTGATTGAATCAGTGACAAACTAAGGAATTATAAAAGATCTTGCTTAGTAGAGTTTATCCGTAGAACCTTACTACTGTGGGCTTTTCCCTGAAAAACAATCAAACAAACAAAAAAAACCCCAAGAAACATACATACAATAGCTTAAATTTATTCAGGATTGTAAGATCTGCTCCAAGGCCATCCTGCAGCCCAGCCCTTCACGCCTCTCAGACAGCAGCCCTGTACAGGTGCCTTGAGGTGATCCAGGTAATTTAGGAAGTGCCCTGCCCATACTTTTCCTGCTAGCACTCTCAGAGTAGCGGCAAGAGAACAAGCACCACAACTGCTTTACAGGCACTGCACATCACAGCTGTCTCCTGATGTAAACTGAAATTGGTGGCAGTGCAATTGTGTTCTTGGCCACTTTGTGACTGCTGAGATTCGTGGCCCTTCCCACCTCCCCTGCTACAAGCAGGACACACAAACAGTGGGCCTTTGTAATCCTTTGCAGCTCAAAGGTGGATTGCCAAAGACTATGTGGAAATACCCTTCCACTGCACATCAAGAAGTCCATGTGCCCAAGCAAGTCAGGCAAGTAAGGACAGCAGCAAGCACAGGCAAAGTGGATGCAGGGTCAGCAAGGCAAGCAGGCAGCAGCAGGGCGCATCTGCTGCACTGGAGCTGGCTCTTTCTAATGTTCAGATGGAGAAACTCTTTGGTGGTGCATAATGATAAACAAATCCAAAGCACATAACCACAGGAAAGAAACCAGCATGATTCTATGGGTTTTGCTTTTTTGCCTCTATTTTAGCAATCCAATAAGAGGAAGGATCATGTGTTGGTGAAGCAGTGGGGTACAGGAGGAGTCAGAAGTCCTGACTACTTTGGATCTCTTCTGCTTTGTGTATGCAGTCGACTTGGCCAACTTTTCTGCCAAGTGTTGTACAAATGAGGATCAGCTCCTCTCTTTGATACACAGCTGTACTGGCCAAGAGATGTCAATTACCTTTTAATGATTATTTTGATTACCATCTATTTGAATCTACAGTTATGACTGCTGGCCAGAATGCTCTAGTATTAGACACAGCACAATAAAAATACATATTGTGTCCTGTTCTGAAAGGTTCATAAGTCTGGGTTTGCCCAACAGCTGATATTTATGTCATATTCAAATGATTGGTTTTCCCCTGGTTCTTATCTGTGATGACCAAACGAATGGAGGGTCTAGTACAAGTGGTACATGCTGGAAGTCATTTCAGGGTGATTGTGTGATGGGCAAATAAGTAAGAAGAGTTGCTGAATGATGATCCTGGTAGAAGTTGCACTACATATGATGACAGGGGTAAAACTTACCAGTTTTGTAGAGGTGAGGTCACATATGCTTGAAATGCAGGGTGGTCAAATATAAAACAGAAAAACGATCTTTTCTCCTTGGCATGTGCTAAGAAGTGCTGTTATGATAGTATTAATTTCACATTTGCAGAGAGAGGAAATGAGAGTTGTGGTCAGCAGTTGTCTGGAACAAGGGACCCTGCAAAAGCATAACCACAGGCTCAGTCTGTGATCAGCTTGCAGATAAATCCCGAGCAAGTGCTACAGGCATACACATCTGAAAACAAATCTTTTCCACATCCAAAGATCAAGGAAAAAAAGGGAAAATGCTGTTCAAGAGGAATGTTAGCAACATAGGAAGCTTAAAAAGCTATTCTGTTTTAGGGTCTAATCCTGTACTCAGATGCACAAATCTTATTTCCATTAAGTCTCCTTTACAGAATTGTCATTTGAATTTGGACATCCAGGAACAAAATCATTCATCATCACTACTTTGGCAACTTATGGGGGAAATTGACAAAGTATACAACTAATATTTCATTCCTTATTTGAAAAACATGACATGACACAAGTAGAATTTGGCCATTCTGTATTCCCTTAGAGAAGAATTGTGCCAGGTATTTACAAGTAGACTGAGCTGCGGATTAAGTGTTTCATGGCCATCAGTACTAGTTGAAAGCTGACTCTGTACTGAGATGTGCTTAATAGGAATAAAAGGTCTGTTATACTAAATCAGATTAGCAGTCCAGCCAATGTGATATCCTGTCTCCAGCAGTGGCCAGCATCAAATGCTTCAGAGAAGGACACACAGACCCCCACAGTGGACAATCACGTTACAATCATCTTATTTGCTAAGTTTCCACTGCTACCAAGGCTGCCAGAGAGGCTGGTTTATGCCCTGGAGCACAAAACTTCATGTCATTTATAGCCTTAATGGCAGCATAACCCACTGCTGACATGTGAGACTGACTGCCATTTTTCAGAAGAGCAGCACTCTCTCCTGAGTGTTGTAATTGCTGGGGCTGGAGACCACATCGAGCCTACATCCCACGACTGACACTAGAACCTTTCAGCCCAGTACTGTCCTCCAGTGTTTTCCCTTTGAGGCAGGCTGTGAACAGGAGCATCTTCAGGAGAGGTAGCACAACATCAGGAAATTTCTCTTAGGGCGATTTCTGATTTGCCTCCAGATTTTCTGAGTGCCCGGAGAAGGTGAAAAGCTCCCCAGACAAAAGGTTTAATTCTTTGGGGTTTGGCCGTGGGACAGATCAGGATTCTTTCCCTCTCTGGCAGCCACAGCAGCAAGATATCCAGGGCAGCAAGGAGCACACCAGGTTCCTCAACAGGATACTTTTAATACCTTTGTAGAAACGTGTGGCCTTTTTTTTTTTTAACTCTTACAGAGCCAAGTTTGCATTCAACTCGGTATGACTCAGACACACTGAATTCAGGCACCTTACAACAAAATGTTCAGGCAAAAATCTGCACTGGAAATGGGGGCTGGATCCCACAGAATGCTTGCCACCCACTGTCTGCTCCTATGCTCTGCTGGTTTCTCATTCTGGCTGCTGCAAAAAACTCCTGTTTTCTGTGTTCAGATTTATTTTTTTAAACTAAACTAACTCCTTTCCCCTTGGAAGAACATTGATTTTTGCCTGTTTGCTGCTCCTGTGTGAAGCCAAACCAGCATGTGGGTCCTATCAGCCTCTCTGTCAATGCCAGCAGGCTTCTGGGAACAGAATTCCTCAGGTCCTCACCTTTCTCTGAGCCAGCAGGAAGGCAACAAAAGGACCTCTGAGATTTTGCAGCATTTAGAATACACACTGCCAGGCAGAATCATGATTTATTTATCTATTTTTTAAGTTATTCATCAGATTGATCTTGCTGGAAAATAAAAACACAGAACCAGTTTAAACCAACTCACATTGTTCCTCTGAATGCCCCAATTTGCTTTAAGGGGTTATTTTCCCCCTCACATCTGCAGTACTTGTGTATAAAAAGAAGATGATAGGAAACAACTGAGTGACACTGAATGCCCGAGGTTATTCCTGACCTTCCTGATGCAGCTGAACCAGGCAGGACCCATGCTCTGCCACTCTAGTGGGTGTTTCTGAGATATGGCATAGTGGTGTTACACTTAGTGATGCCACAAATTATGTCAGTTAACTCCTCAGGGCAGAGGTGAGGACTGAAATAAGAGGTTACAAAGGTGGAATAAAAACAAGAAGTCCCCAGGCCTGTTTTAGAGAGTATTCTAATCACCAGAGTTCTGGAGGTGGTTTAATTATCCGTATACCTAGGAATAAATGGATACATCTGTCCAGTTTATACAGAAAAATAAAACAATTGGGACAGGTCCCTTATTTTACAATATATATAAGAAACAGGAAGGAGAAATTTTAGCAGTAAAGCTTCCATCCTGGATCAGCTTCCTGACAACAAGGGGGAACTAGGGGAAGCATTGAGGTTACGCTACAGCTCGGAACTTGAAACTTGAATTTAACAAAATAAAACTGTAAAATGCTCTTTAATATCATGAAATAAATATGTGGAAATTAAGAAGTCCTACACAACTGATTGCAAAAGTTATGGTGGCAAAAATTATTACAATTTTTTCAGAGAAGAGGGAGGTCAAAGATCATGAAAAGTGCCATATCAAATTAAATGACAGCTCTGCAGAAAAAGGAACAAGAATTTGTGACTTTGGGGAATGACAGTTGCAAAACTCAACACTGCAAAAGAAATTGTCTAGAAAAAAAATGGAGAAAAATGTATGGGTAGTGTGACACTAAACCATAAGAAAAAGCAGTAGAAAGAGAAAACAGTAAGAAGAACAGAAAGAAGCAGTAGAAGAGCACCAGGTATCAGTCTCAGACCAATCAAGGATGTAAAAGGAGAATGGCCTCATAAAACTGATGTAAAACTATTTGTTAAACATGAAGGCTAAAGCTCAGATTGTTTGTTGGTGCTACCAGGATCCCATCTATTGTTTGTGCCTTACGTGAGCCGCAGCAGCTCAAGGCTGAGTGCAGCCTATTAGTTGTGCTGAGCCAGAATCTACAGGGACCCTGGGGTACCAACTGTGTTTTATCATCCCTCTGTCCTGCTGACTGCAGCAGGTTATTTTTTTACACTAATAGGCAGCTAAGTTCATTTTTTTTTTTTTTTTACTGTAAGGGTCTCTAGTGGGCAGCTAAACATTAGTGAGCTCCCATTATAGCAAAGATTTACTATTTATAAAATTAGTACTAAAAATACTAAATTGAAGTAAGAAATAATTTTTGCTTCTTTGAATTTCATGTCTGTTATCTGTACTACATTAGAACTATTCAGGTTTTTTAAATTTAAGGACCTTCATATGCCTGTACTTTCAGGCTGTTTCTTATATGCATATGTATATATACTTAAACATATGTTTATAAAACTCTCAATCTGTATGCACACATACATATTAATACTCTGAACACTTTTTAAATTAGCTGAAGCACTCAGATAGATTACATGCAAATCTAATTGTATACTGCTTGAACTGAAACAAAAACCCAACCCAGAATCTGCACTGAGGAGTTAATTGTTGTTTACATAAGTTATGTCAATGTAATATAGTATTTTATTTGCCTTATTTTCTATCATTCATTACTCTTTAGATCAGAAACAATATCTGAATGAAGCAGTGTCTAGAAATGCTATTTTTAATTGGCTAAAGAGATTGGTTGACCTCTGGTAACTGGTCACTGTTGTTGGGGAGACTCTCCATGAGTGGTGGTGCATTGTTTAAGCATAATGGGCCAACAGTCTCATGTCATCCATAGGATATGGAGACACCAGAGTTTTGTGTTTCTTTTACTTTATTACTATACATGCGAGGCACAATCGACAAAGACTTCCTGAGGATGAATGTTGTCAGTATATGAAACACTGAATAACTGCTTTTTGTTTTGATGAATGGTCCCCTTTCTCTCAGATTTAAAGGGGAAAGTACAGAAAAAAAGTAGTAGCTCTGGGGAATGGAGTCTTGAAGATAGGATTTATTTTTTTTTAACAGGCTTTGGGCTGCATTAAGTTCTTACGATAATTTTATATGACTTTGACTCCATTGATATAATCTAAATGATTCCAAGCTTACAATGTAATGTTAGGGACTGGGCAAATTAATAGGAAGCTGAATTCCATGTTACTTCCAAGCTCAGTCACTCGAGTCCTGAATGTTACCAGTTTTGGGACTGATTTTTTGTTTCTCTATTTTCACTTTTATTCATCATGAGAATGAAACCCAAGGGAGACTGATTTCATTCTAGTCTCCCTTTCTCATTCCAGTTCCAAGCTTCTGTGGACAGTAATAGGTATTTGTGTTGCAGAGACAACTGCTCCCAAAATAGCCAGCACTAGAAGTCTTCTAATTGGTTTACTGTCAGCAAAAGAGCAACAGAATCTGAAAGACTGAGTGGACAGGTTTTACCATGTTGGAGTTTGTTCTATGTACATGTAGTTGCTTTGAAAGAGCTTTATTTGTTTTGATTAATCTTAGTTTTATTAATTTATTGAAATTATTTTAATGCAAAGTTCAATAAAAGGAGGCTTTGTCAGACAGCAGTGTCACTGCTCGCTTATGTTGTGTGTGTCATTGGCAGTGGGCTGGTGCCTTGGGTGCCAGCTGCAGGCACAACAGATAGATGAAGAGCAATAGTGTCAATTCTTGTCCATGCACAAAAACTGGGACCACATTTTCAGATTCCCTTTAGCATAACTCTAAGGGTGGCACTGAACTCATCTAAATCTAGTCCTCTAAAAATACTAGATATCATATCTAAACCACTTTTGCAGCCTCTATCAGTGGAGCACGGTACATCCATCACTTTAACCTCTTAGATAAGACTCTTGACTTCCTTCTATTGACCATTTTGAAAGCTTTTAAATGTCTAGATGCCTAATTTTTATACAGCTGCAGATAACCTTTGTGAATTCTCTCCAGTCTCTCTCGCTTCTCTCCACCAGCATGGTGTTTTCTGCTCCCCACTCTGCTCAGCTGGAAAGTTAGCCATGATTTGATGCTCAGGGCTGTTCCCCACTAACCCATCCAGACCCTGGCATTGTTCATGCTCCAGAGTGCTGAGATCCAATTCCAGGAAGGCTGCAGACATTTATGCCTGCCTGAACCTTCAGCATGAAAGCAGTACCACCATGGCTGGAGTTGGTGGGCACAGGCTGGAGGAGTTACCTAACAGAAGCAGAACTGGTTACATACTTAAGCAGGTGCAGAAATTTTGGCAGGATCAAGGCTTAAATAACAATTACCTCAAGGCAAGAAAATGTTCGTTTGTTTCCTTTGCTGCACAACACTTTCTATTGTCACTTAATTAACTCGGTTTTCAAACTGATGAATGATGGAGTAACTTTGGAAGCGTTACAATCATGGCATCACTTGAAACGCCTCAGTGCTCTCCCGAGAGAGGTGAGAAGGTTATGGGCGGCCTGTTCTGCTAAATGAGGCTACTCAGTGATCACAGCATGTGCTGTGGAGTCTGCCACATCAAGTCCTTGGGGTGCAGCCTGGCTGCTATTAAACCATATGGGTAGAGTCCCATTATCCAGGTGAGAGTTGCATCAGGTCTGAAAACCTTTCATTTTTCCAGAAAGATCCATATGTAGGACACCAAGGACACAGTGAGGGAGCTGATTGTTACAGGTTTGTTGAAAAGGAACAAGAAGAGCACATGAAAGCGTGGAGAAAATATGCCTAGATCTCTTTCTTTTCATAGCTTTAGTATGGCATGTAATGTGTGTATGCTTCCTAGTCCACTGCTGCAGATTTCTCTGCAGATGCAGCAAGAGGCATTTCTTAAGCAGAGACTGGTTACACAGAATATTAGAGTATTTCAAGGGTATTAGAAATGCCACTAAACAAAGATCTTGTTCACTCACCCTGCCCTTTCTGTGACAAATGACTGCAGTAAAAGTGAACTCCTGCTTTTCCTTATTTATGAAACACCTCCTCCCTTTTGTATGAAAAACTAATATTCCTGTGCTTTAGAAAGTGTATAAGTGGCAGTTGAGAGAGCGGGTGAAAGCTGTACATTAGAGTGGTGGAACAAGGCAAGCACTGAAAAACAAAAAGCTATTCAGATTTTCTTTTTTTCCCCTAAAAGAAAAGGAATGAAAACTCTCATCAGACTGAATTGTTCCACTTCTGATTACTGTGTGTAGCATGATGAAACAAAAAATGCATTTCCATTTTAGCTCTTGCAGGCAATATGTGCCTGCAAACCTTTTGATAGAGAACTGATTTTCAAAGCAGCACATTCCAGTAGGCTGTCAGTGATCCAGCAGAGCTCTCACGCTGCTTTGACTTTTCCTCCTCCCAAGAGTATCAAACCTTTACAATTCTTTCTAGGATCCTAGCAAATTTAATAATATAGGCAAACTTCTTCACAGATTGATTTTGGATTTACAAGGCTCCTGGCTGTTTGCTTGCAGAGACATAACCCAGAGGCAGAAACCCACATATCAGTCTTGTAAAAAACAACCTCATTTGCACCAAATAGATTTTGCTCTTCAACATCTTCACAACTGAAACTGGCAATGTGTCACACTTAGCCATAAACATTTTTTCAGGAAGGAACTGGTCTCAAATAAGCCAGTTTAAATAAGATCAGCAAAGCCATCTCCAGTAATACCATCTGGTGACTCTTAATCACATTCGAGTGTAGAATATTGAAAATATGAGTCAGGCTAGAAAAGACATGAGGAAAAACAGTGTGAGCAGGGAAGTGCAAGAGTATTAACTAAGAGTGGCTTGCAGGCTGTAGGATGGAGAAGAGCAATAAAGAGGAACATGTAGCAGAGCAATTCATAAAATCAAGGACTAAGGCAATACTTTCTCGTTAAATGCAGCCATGCACCAACACCCTGCCCATTCTAATGTCTGGTTTTGGCTTAGTCCTTATGTGCCACCCAGGTTCTGAGACAGGTGCAGAGGTGAAAGATCAGTGCAGAGTTGAGCATTATGTGTTTGCAGTGGTCTCACCAGAACTGGACTCCCCTGCCTGGTGAGCCACAGCAGCAACATGTGCCTCCTGAAAGTACATGAGAATCCACGAGCCACCATTGAGTCAACTGCATTTTCTAAGCCACTGGCAATATTTTGTAGAATTTGAACTTTTGTGTGTGAAGTTGTGAGATTCTTTTTCTTTCCCACATTTGTTTTTTCTTTTCTGTAGTTGAACCCTTAAATAAATAACAGCCTGTAGCAGCTTGTGTCAAGAGTAACAAAAAGGTGGCTGACACCTGTACTAGTTTGAAGAAACAATTTAAAGAGTTTGGTTATGAATTCTTCTGCAAAGCAATTTTTTTTTTCCTGCTGGTATGCATAGTTAGATTCAGTTTCATTTCACTTTCTGTGATGCCATTCCTTCTCCACAATAACCATCCAAGTGACGCATCTCAGGCTTGCTGTATCAGGGAATGTTGACAAATAAATGAATGTGCTGTTTTCTTTGGCATTTAAACCTTTTATTCAACCCTCTAAGCTAAAGACAGGTGATTTCTTAAAATGGTTTTGCATGCTAGCAAATATAAATAATCACTTAAAGTGACAGTAGAGGTGACATCTCTATAGACTTGGAAGTTATTAGAAAAAGAAATTTAAAAGGTGAGAGTAGTTTTGCCATTTTAAAAATACTTCCCAATTAGTTTAATAGGATTTGGTGCAGTGTTTTACAGTTTGATGAGCAAGTAGCTGAATAGTTTGGGCAGCATGTGTCTAATCTTGTTCTGAATATTTTGTTTTCTTTAAGCAGGTAGCAGTCTCTTCATTACTGGCCTCTATTCTCACACTCTTTCTTTTCCTTCTTCGGGCAAAATATTTTTGCACATGCTTAATCCCAAGGACATGGTTAATCCCAGGATCTTCATGTGTGGAAACTAAGGACAGCTTTCAGTACTTTATTGGCCTGTGCTGGGACACCCAGGGACACATCCCATAGGAATCCATCTATCCTGGGAAAGTCTGTGCTGCGTGCTCTGTGTGTGGGTTTGACTTCTGCTGGCCAAGGGCGGGGACGTGACAACCTCTTCCTGTGGCCATACGGCAGCCATCGGGTCATGCACAGAGTGGCCTTGAAAATCAGGCTTAAGCACCTGCTCTGGCCACTAAATTCAGGAAATTAGTGAACTGTTGAGGGGATCTGTTCTAAATGTCACGCCCAAGCAGTCGGTTTAAGTCCATCTTGGATGTTTCAGCATGGTGTCTGCTTGTAAGATCTGCAGTGTGGCAGGTCTGGGTCCAGCTCTGGTTTTTTTCTCACATTTTCAGACTGAGTCCTGGCTTTGCAGCTGTGAAGAGCAGGGACTCTGAAACACCCCTTGCCCTTTTCTCACACATTAGGTGATCAGATCTGTCAGAAGTCTCATGGGGATAGTCTCTTCCCGTTTGTGAACTTCACTCACTATTGGAATTGTGGAAGGTAAGGCAATGTGTGATGAATGCTCTTGTCATGCATTGAATTATTTAAATCCTCTGGAGAGAGTCTGGGCATTCAGTTCCTCCTCCTGGGAACAGGAGATCTTCAGCTGTTCTGCAGCCAAGGAAAAGTACTGATCAGAGAGGTGAACATAAAAAAAGTACATTATATATTTATAGAAGTATATATGTGTGTGCATGAATAAAGCCAGTTGTTTCTTTTCCTCATATCTGTTGCCTGGGAGTGCTATTGCCTGGTGCTTGGCCCTCAGGACATTTTGTGTGGTTGTAGAATTAATTGGCATATTTGGTGGGGTCTTCTGTGATAGACATTTGGGGTGTTTTGGTTAAGAGTTAGTTAGTTTTATGGGTACTCTCACTCATACAGAATCAAATATACACGTGCAAATAAAGCAAGGAAGGATGCAGTTACCTTTATGATTAATTTGATTGACAAAGTATGGGAATAGAGTGTTTCTTTGTCCTTGTAGAGGACATGTTTGTTGTTCTTCAAGCACTTTTGTGAGCAAATGAATATGCTAAATTAGGTCCTGTAGAGACTTGTTGGCAAGTGGCATAAGGAAGCTTGTTTCCAGTTTTGCAGAGATAGATTCTTTTCTTAATCTACCAAATTAAGTATTGGGTAGACTTCTTAAAGTCAACCCCATGGCAGAGGACAACAAATGGCAGAGGACATGCCAAGACTCTGTTCTTTGACCCTCCTGCTCTCAGGTCTGTGACCACCCTCTCTTTCCCGAGGGGGAACCAGAATTCTGTGCTCTGCAGAATCAGGGCAAACCTTTTCTGGCACAGGAGCCTGTCTCAGATCAAACACCTCCCTTGGAAAATACTGACACACGTTAGAAGAAAACAAACCAAGCCAGAAAAAAACCCCATCTGTTAGTTTCTTCACAGGTTTCACATTTGTTTCAAGCATGCTGGTCAAAAAAACACACCCCAACAACACAATCACATGGAGAAAGTATCAGTTCCTCACCTCAGAGAAAAGTCTTCTACAGCAACTTTGAACACTTCAGAGTGGATTCTCCTCAAAGTCACCTGAAAGATTTCTGTTTACCTTAAGATTCAAATGAACTAAAAAAAAGGTAGGAGCAGAGGGCAAGCCATCCCATCTACTCTGGCAGCTATCTTTAGAGGAGTGAACCATATTTTGGCAACCCATCTCTTCTCTGACCAGACAGGCTGCCAACATGGCTGGCTAAGATTTGATGCCTGACTCCTGAAAAGCTAAATTTAAGTGGTAAGAATTCCAACCTTAAATTTTTAATCTTAAGACAAAATGAGTGGCTGTAGGTACCCCAGCAGAGCTTATTGTTCCTTTCCCAAAAATCCAAGCACTTCATGTCATGCCAGATCAATTTTAAAGACTAGTTGCCCTTCAGTTGAGATGTGGTACTGTGGTATTCCTGCTGCCAGATCATTCCTGCTTTGCGGATAATGCAAAAAAAAAAAAAAAAGAAAAAAAAAAAGAAAAAAAGAAAAATACTCCCTCCAGCTGCACATTGAGCAGTGAGAAGCCTGGGGCTGAGAACAACAGAGTGCTCAAGTGGTTTTGACCAGTACATCTGAATAAAACAACCTTTATAATATTTGAACAACAAAACACTTTACTGCTCTTATAGCAACAAACCCCTTTGCACACAATAGCAAAGGGAGTTATTACTGGTGCTAGAGCACAGTGGTAGCTCATCAAGGGATCCATGTCTTACCTTTCCAGCATTAATCACTGGAAATTCTCACTGTACCAATAAGCTTTTACTTGTACACAGTGGAAATAATGGTCTCACCTATACACAGTGAAGTCAGAGAGAAGGCAATAGTGCAGAGCCACAGGTAGCTTTTATATCCTGTATAGTGAAATCTGGCAATGTATCCTTATACAGAGGCTAAAATACTCTGCTTGAAAATAAAGACAGTAACACTCAAAAGCCACTTGTAGCATTGTATTTACTGCTTCTCACTTTGAAAACAGAAAATGCTTGTGCCTTTTAAAAATCAAAACACACAGAAAGCAGAAAATGTAATGACTTAATTTTGTAATAAGACCCAGGCACAGGAACCCACGAGGATTTTCTTCCTGATGTTGGACTTCACATCTCACACCCAGAGAGGCCACATGCTGGCTTTGGCTCCCAACACTGTCCCCAAATGCCTTCCGGCATGGAGAGGAGAAAGCCTTCTCTGGTTACCTTCAGACTTGTCCTTGGGCTGCAGGAAGAGGAGGGAAAGGACAAATCTGTGTTGGCATCAGGAAAAGACTGTTGTCTGAGCCCCTTGCTAGAAAGTGAGTGCACAGCACTACAGGCGATACTGGGGTTTCCTTCAGCCAAAATGTGTCTGCAAAACCATTCCTGTCTCTGGAGACAGCAGCAGAAGGTCCATTGCTGTTCCTACACTCCTTCAGGGATGCTCTACAAAACAGAGAAAGAAACATCAAGCAGAGTAAATATTACCAGTCCCACTCATTGCTGCATGCACAATGAAAATCATCTGTTTCTGCTCATGGATAAAACCAAATCTCATGGAACTGGTGAAAAGCAAAGAAAGAAAATGTAGGAGTACCCAGAGACAGATCCCTGTAGACACAATGCTTCTGGAGACGTGATCATAGAGCTGCTCTCCTCCTTGGTTATTTCCAGAGCACACAAAATTCTTCTGCAGCCAGCTCAAAGCATGCTTATCTGTATCTGGAAGGACTTACTAGTGTGCCATTCTTCACACTCACAGTCATGGGCCCAGATATCTCATCTTTCCCCTAATTCCTCCCAATGCACCTGTGACAGGGAGGGGAGAAGCAACCTCTTTCAGAAGAATAATAGGGCTAAGCCCAAAGGTGAGTGCTGGCTCAGTGTGAGCACTGTTTCACACAGAATCAGGAAGAAAATTATCCCAAAGGCCTACAAAATTCCTTAATCTCAGCTGCTGGAACTGCCTGTGTGTTTTGGAGTGACTCCTTGCCTTGTCAGAGCTGGACTTCATGCAGGAAAACAAATTACTTTTTTTTTTATTCTAGCAGCATTCCACTCCAATACCAGAATCTTTGCAAAGAAATGCTCCTCTCTTGCCTTTTATCTCTGCGTGTGGCGCAGTTTGTGCAGAGAAACAAAGGACACAGCCATGAGGCAGAAGAAATCAATGTACTGAGGTGCTGCATGAGAGCATCTGATGTGGGTTTGCTCCATTGCCTACACAAAGGAGGTTCCAGGCTGTCCTGGCTGCCAGAGCCAGGCAGGACAGCTGGGGGCAAGGGCATGGAGGGTGTTCAGACCAAAGCAAGGATAAATGTAAGCTTCAGCCGTGCAAACAGGGGCGAGAAGCTCTTTGCTGAAAGTCATTCCCCCTCTTTCAGCAGCACCAGCTCCTGACATGTCACCATGTGCCTTGTTTGCAACACCGGAAAGGGAAGCTCATGGAGGTGATTTCCTTACATTTCTGGATTCTTTCAAGCCTGAACAAAAGACTTACTACTTCTGACATTGGATTCCTGTGTCTGATGAACCTCTGACTTCCCTTACTTGACTAAGTAGTTCAATTCATAGCGGAGCTGATTTCAGCTCGTGGTGTTGAAGTGTTGTCATCACAGCATCATTCAACACAGGATAGGAAGGTGACCAGGAAAAACTGAAATTAATAGTGCTTTCATATGGCCTTCCTAGAAGAGTGTGAACAAAAAAAAGCCATAACTGTAGAGGAAAAATTGCAATTTCTGTATGGAAAAGATTCATTCTGCCATTTGCTCTCCGGATCATTATATTTGGTTTCCACCACCACCATCATTCCTTTACTGTAAGATAGTAACTTTTCAGAAAGCTATTCTCCATTGACATTTCACCTCTATTTCATTGGCTCAGAAAACTTGAAGTGACTTGGATAACATTTAGTGAAAGAAAACAGACTGAATCTGATCAAACATTCTTTTCTTTGATGGAACACTTAAAAGCAAACCAACAAAAAATATATGAAATATATGGTTAGAGTCATCATATGTTCTTAATTTTGTTGGGTTACTAAATTACAGGGACTGCAAAAGGAGACACTATATAAATCCCATGTGAACATATGGCTTTTTTTTCCCCTTCTGAGACTGCAGGCTGAATCTATGCAATCCTGTTAACAAAATGAGCCTTGTCATTTGAGGAGTAGTGCTTAATGACAGTTGTCAGTCATCACTAGGTACCACACTCAAGGGACATCTTGATACGCCTGTGACAGACAGATTAGATATTGTCTGGAGAGGGATGGTTGTGCAGCAGCTGTAAGGAAGCCTAGTGGAGAGGAAATGAGGATAAAAAAAAAAAGAGCAAGGAAATCAGATACAGCTTTTCCAGCCCCTGATCTCTGGAGCAGATGATTCTTCTCAGGTATGAGCTGTGCGTGTCTGAAGTTAATGGCTGGATGGGAGATGGCTGCTGCTGAGGTTTGGCTTCAGTCACCCAGAATCCCAGCCTTGTTTTGGTCAGACCTGTGCAGATGAAAACCCTCTTTCCCCCCAAAATAGTTTGCTGTATAATCAGTTTTCCTTCTCATTCTTCACAGTCTTTTGCACTGAAGGCAAATGTAATTAGCACAGCTATGTCTGAGGCAGAAAGAGACCAAAATCACTTGGCATTTGTGGCTTTCACTGCCAGTAGCAGGAGGTAGTGGAGGGAGGCTACTGCCCATCCTTGCATCCTTGTGCCCTGCAGGGGACGTGTTCAGTGCCAGCAGGGTTCTGGAGCTGGCACAGGACCCTGCTCCCACTGCCAGGGACCCACAGCTCCCAGTTAGGGCATACCTGTAAGAATTGCCTCCCAAACAGCTCTCTGCCGCATTTGTCCTTGTTAATTTGCCATGTGGAAACCAAAAAGATGCAGGGGTCAGCTCAGGAGTCCGTGCACACGCTGCTCTCATGAAGACATGCTCTGTATCCACGAGTGACCAGACACTGAGCCTGTCAACCAGAGCAAAGGCTTTTCATGCATTTCTAGTAATAGCCACAAGGTCATTCAACACAGGTACAGGCAGCAGGAGATAGGATTTGGAGCCTCTGCTGCAAAAGTCCTTTATCTTTTTTTCAGCCAAGGGTCAAGTGAGATTGCAGAGCAAGAAAAACAAATGGGACACCAGCCCCAGGAGACCTGATGCAGGAGGCCAGTGGAGGCTGCCGAGCCAGCAGGTTGTAGCACACGTAGTGCTGCTCACATAAAGCTGAGCAGTGAAACTGCAGCACTCTGGGGCCTGTGAAACTGCTCCCTGCTGCCTGGCTGGGACAGCAGTGATGATGGATTACACTGGCTCCACTCTGCAGGACGCCCAGCCACAGGAACACTGCCTGCTCCTGCTGCTGGATACTGCTGGTGTCTCAGGAGGCTGCAGCCAGCATCTCCCACAGTGAGCTGCTCCCCAGGCACCAGCCCTCTGCTCACATCAGCTTTTTTTCTTTTGTGAAGTCAGAAAACTCCTTGAGGATTCATACAGTGCAACACACCCCACCTAATACCTTCAGTCTTGATCTTCATGTCCGGAAAAGCAGATGTGAACAGAACACACTACAGAACAATAAAAGTTGTATAAAAAGAAAGGAAATAAGTGACCTTGAATTGTGGAGAAAGCAAGAGAAAATTCAAGGTTTAAAGTTAATTAGCCCTTGAACTGTCAGGCCCAATTACTTCCAGCAGGCTCTGACATTTCAAAGATTAATTAGGGAGTCCATTGTCATTTCTCACAAAGGACCACCATTATGCCAGAGAAAACCTACCTGCTTTCTGCACACAATGTCTTGAAATTTTGCTAAAAACTAATTGGGGACCTTTGATAAAAGCTTTCTGATTGTTATATCCATTTTGAGGAATACACTCTATTTATAACCTGAAATAAATCTGGCAGCTTTGAAGGGAAGGTTTAACTCCCCGGTTGATGATTTGAAATATTTGAAGCTCCCGGGCAAAGGGTCCTTACATTCCTCTGCTTCTTTCACAACACTCTTGTTGTATCCAGCATAACTATGCTGTAGTGCTGTACCCAGTGTGTATCAATTATTTAGCACATTTACTCCCAAGCAGATCCATGCATGTTACTGTGTACCTGTCACCAAAATCAGCCTCCTGAATGATTTCTGAGCAGCAGAAATGCAGCTCCACAAATCTGAGTGAACAGCAGCCTCCTGCAGCAGCAAAAGCAAGACATCTCCTGGCCTGGACTGGCAAGGGCATAGCAGGCAGGGCAGGGAATGGGATTCTTGCACTCTTCTGGGGAGTCCATGAGCCTGTTGCAATTTTGCCCCCAGTTCCAAAGGCACATTGGAAAATAGGAGAGGATCCAGTAGATGTCTATGATGGTGCTTAACTAGATGGAAAATCCAATCTAAGACCCTGTTTTCAAGGGAGAGTCACAGCTGGCAATTCCCAGAAGCGCCTCTCCTATTCTGGTGTGATATTTTAACCCTCTGATCCTCCCCAGGACAGACCAGCTCCCTGCAGAACTGGAGGGAGAAGCCGTGTGCTGAGCTTTCTGCTCACCAGTGCAGTGAGCTCTGCAGCAGTGAAGCATGATTCTACCTGCAAGTCTGTCTATCTCACACTATTTAAAATGTTGTTGTGAGCTCCTTTTAGCAGATAGAAAGCCCTCCCTGGCTCACAACAAAGTTTGAATCTTCGATATAGTGATTGTGGATAGGGTCCTTCAGAAAAATTGGAACAGAAAAAAAACACAAAAGAAAGGAAAAGGAAATGAAATCCCATTTTAGACACAAAATGGTTTCTGGCTTGCAGCCCTGCAGATATTTTTAACATGTCCATCAATACAGTCTCTGTGCACAGCAACTGACTGATCTGTGACTCTCTGTTCATGCTTCCATCTCACCCCCAATGACCAGAGGGTTCCTTAAAAGAATAATTTGGTCATAACTGTTTTTATTTTCCTTTATCATCAGGGGATACTTATGTGAAAGCTGAGCTCTAGAGGGGTGGGACCTCTTTCCAGAGAGGTGGTACATGTCCCATCCCTGGAAACATTCAAGGTTGGATGGAGCTCTGAGAAACCTGATCTAGTTGAAGATGTCCCTACTCATTGCAGGGAGGTTTGGACTACATGGCCTTTAAAGGTCACTTCCAGCCCAAACTGTTCTATGATTCTCTTGTTTCTGTGCTCCTTCTGCTGTCCATGGGAGGGTGTTCCATGGCCATGGCAGAGCTGTGTGCAGCAGCCAGTCTCCTGCAGGGGCCCCCTCAGCCCCAGCACAGCGAGCTCAGGGGCTGCTGGGGAACGTGCTGCGCTGTCCCATCCATGCCACCAAGGTGCAGTCACCAATGAGCTCTCTGACCTCAGCCAGCCAAGGTACATGCCTACCAGCCAGTGCAGCTGCAAGGCAAGGTCCTGAGGAGGGTAAGGCTAGGACTCACCCTAATCTCCTTCAGCCATCTCAAAATTAAACAGCTAAGCCAAGTTGAGAACTTGTTTTTTAAAATGTTCTTTTCAGTCGGTTCTCCCAAAAAGCACTTCATCTCAGCCCAAGATATGTGGGATGATTCACTCTCCATCACTTGTAGGGAGAACTTGGTATTCTTAGGGCCTGGCTCAGGGGATGGTCCTGACATAGGTTTTCTCTCTCTGGGAGCTAGACTTCAACTCTTAAAACCCTAAAAAAAAAGTGCTTTGCTCTCCTAGTGACCCATTCAAGGTCATAGATTTGGCAAGCAGACCAGGAAATTATGTGCCCCAGCCACAAGCCTGTTTTTTCTTGCATGCTTTTCTAACCATTTTCAAACCTACCAGAAACAGATAAGAGAAAAAACCCAAAAAAACCCTGAGATTCCAAATGCCTTCTAATCTTCCATACCATCAATGCCATGATCATACATACCCACTGGAACCAAACCAAGGATAGTTTTTCATTTCATCTTTCAAGGTCTATTTTTTTAAAAGCCGAGAGAAAAACTAGTTCCTCTACAGAAAACTGTTAATCATTAATGGTACATGCAAAACATAACATGCTTGACCCTTTGATATGGTAGCAGCAGCATGTAAGTGGAGATGACAGGATATATTGGCTTATGCTCCTCCCAGAAAAATCTGCCTCGCTGTGGGAAGGGAGGAATTGAAATCTTTATCACCTGAGCTTAGTAAGGATCTTGCTTTAGAAAGGGAGCAATCGGCTATTTTAAGGCTGCTAGCTCGTAGCCACTTCAGTAATTCTTCCTAATAAATGCAAAGTCATTCATGCTTTGTGGTTGATGTCCAGCATCAGAGAGGGAAGTGCTTAGTCAGGCCTATTTTGCTGACTCACTGACTCAGCTTTTGGAGGCACAGCCCGTCTTCCCTAGGCAGTGCTTTGAGGGTGAAATGTAGGAGCTGGCAGGCAGGCAGGCTGGGATCAGCATCCTGCACAGTTCTGTGTCCCCTCACCGGCACTCAGAGATGCTGCCCAAGAGGTGAGTTCCTGGATCCTCTTGGAGTCGGACCCAAGGCACTGAGTACCCTCAGCTCCTCAGGTCAGGAGGATGTGAGGATGCTTGGCATATTGCACATGCAGCCGTTTATTTCCTGGGAATAAACAGGGCAGCATTCCTTCATAAGGTTTTGCAAGGACGGATCTTTAGAGAAAATCAGTATTTATAGATGTATTTTCTAAGTTCACCCATAAAGTTCTTTGCAGCCCTGGGCTCATCCGCACCTTAAAAAAAACCCAAAAAAACAAAAACAAAAACCACCAAACAAAAAACCAAAAACAAAAAACAAACAGAGAAAAAAAAATATAGAAAAGCAGACGTTTTTCTTGGTTTCCCTGGCCAGGGCGTTGAGAGAGGCGATGCCATCTGCTGGCGACAGAAGGCCGGATCCCCTCGCGTCCCCGCAGCTTGTACTGCACAGCCTTTGGTGTCACTGTGATGATTTTAAAAAATGAGGTGCTCAGCCGTGACACAGGGTGAGTGTCCCGGTGCGAGGCTGCAGAGTGGGATGCTCAGCCTTTTGTGTCACGGCTGATCCCCACGGGAATGACTAACCCCTTGGGAAGCAGAGGTCTGTACACATGGTGCCACAAGGTGTAAGAGGGTAATTCTGCGTGTCTGGGTTTGTGGGAAAGGGGGGATGCTGGGCAGGAGGATGCTCTTTCTGCTCAGACACTTCCACAGGCACTGTGCTGATGTAGCCCAGATTTCCCCCTCTGTGAGCCCCTAACACATGGCTTTGCATCAGCAGCAGCTGAGGTCCCCTGTGGTAATGCAGGAGCTCACATGAATGATACAAAGAGAAACTCAGAGACAAGCCCAGAACAGGGAATGGGAGTTATGAACCTCATGCTGTGCCAGGTGTGCTGCCCACTCCTCCCCACTCCTGTGTCTGGCTGTCTCAGCAGAGGGAAGCAATTCCAACAGCCACAGGGACCCTTCCCTGGCATTGCAAAACATGCCCAGCAAGGAGAGGAACGTCTCTGAGATTTCACAGGAGCTGTAAAGCTTATTCCTGTATGTCTGCACCAGCTGTGTTGGAAGGGAAGGTGGGCAGCATGTCTGTGCCAGGGCCCTTCCTTCTCCTCCAGTCCCCCAAAGACCACAGGAACCAAACAATGTACTCCCTGGCCACCAGGTCATTTTGGCCAGAGGCAGCCTGTGCTGCCTCAGAGTTCATGTGCCTGTGCATTATTTGCCCAGGCACACACAAAGGGTCAGAGCTGGGACTGAACAGGCTTCACCTCTCACCTTGCCCTGGGAGGGCTTGGTTGTGCCTCTCGCCCAAATGTTTTGACCAGAGTGCGTTGCTAAAAACTGTAGGTAAGTGTAAGATGGAGGCTTGGAGAGGCAAATACAGTAATTGCAGAGCTAAGGAAGATTTGATCCCATTCAGTTTGTAATGCCCTGGCACCTAGATTCTTCCCAAAGCCTGTGCAGTGCACTGTGAGCTGTAGCTGTGGGGTGAGGCACATTCTGGCACAGTAAACCTGTTGCAGCTTCTTCTTCAGAGTAAATAGTTCTGAAAGAAAGATTGGATGGTTAAGTGCATACAGAAAATCTTCTGTGGCCAAGTTGCCAGCCCCAAAGCAAACCTAGGAACTCTTGAGAGGGTTATGCAAGGGCTGCCATCTATGGTGGAAGCTGAAAACAATCCTGGGTCATTCTTCCAGACTTCTCGGAAGAAACCTTCACCTTGAAGGAGTGCTTTGCACTGAACGCCTCAGAGCTGAATGAGAGGGGAGGAAAGGTTGGGGTGGCAGAGCCAGGGGAGCAGGCAGCCCTGTGCAGCCAGTGCCACCAGAGCAGGTGGCCACAGTGCCACCACACTCTTCTGCTGGGTCATAAATGGAAGAGTGGGAGATCTGGAACATGAGACTCCAGCACAGGACAGAGGGCCGGCACCCACCGAGTGGCTCCCACGTGCTGTGCCGGGTGCCTGAGCCCTCACAGCAGGGCAGTGTGTGCCCCTGGCCACCAGCCTGCTGCTTTTCACAATGGCTTTGAGACAGCTTCAGCACTCTGAGCTCCTGGAGCCCTGGAGCTGAATGCCTGGTTCTGCCCTTGCCAGCACCCTCCCAGGATCATGGTGGCACAGAGAAAAGGGAAGAGAAAAGTGATGTTTCATGCCTAGGCAGAGACCAGCTGATCTCAAGAGGAAGCATAAAAATTAGTTTCTGTTTTAAAATACCCTCAATTTCTTACTGCCCTTTCTCATTGGTATGGCTGTGATTAATGACAACAGGCTCCCACCTGGCAGCTGGGATAGCTGCTCAGAAAAGTGAGAGGGAGTTTGTCAGGTGGTGACAGCTTCTTCCAGGGCAGGCAGGCTGTGGCTTGGGCACTCAGTGAAGGCAACCACTTAAGCTTTCTGTGAAACAGCAGCATCTCAGCTGTGACTTCTGCAAAGAGCTGTGCTGAGGACTGGAGTGTGGTGGCAGCCAGGCTGCTCCAGCACCCTCTCTGCAGCATTGGAGCTGGGGTGGCAGGTCAGCTGCTCCAGAGATCACCATCAGTGTGGTGTTTGGCCAGCAGTCAACCCCCTACGTTGGCTGCTAATTCTGATTGAAAGATAACCTGCATAAAGTCATGAGATCGAAAATGGGGACAGGAGAGGGGCCATGAACCATTTAATTTCTTGCCCAACTCAGCTGAGGAAGCAGCAAAGAAGAACTTGCCATTCTTGGCCGTTTGCCCAAGGCTGTGTGCAGCTGGGGAAAGAAGAAGTGAAAGGAAGAACCTCCTGCTTGGGTACCAGAGGGAAGCATGGTGCTGATGGAATGCAAAACTTGAGTCTGCAGCAGCCACGCCAGAAATGCACGTAGTAGGTAAGAGCCCTGAGGCAGTCCTGCCTAGCTGTACATGCAATGAGAACGCACAGTGCCAAGGGCATCTGAGCTAATTGCCCTTCTAGCCTGCACTCTGACCCTGGGCAAGTCTCTTCACCTCTGTGCTCCCTGTTGGTCTGCTCAGATTTCAAAACCTCCAGGCTCTCCCCACACGTTTGACACAGTGCCTTGGAGTGCTGCAATCCCACTGGTAATAAACTGGTGGTGAGTCTTTCACAATGTCTGTCAACCCTGACTGAGCAAGCCAAGTCCCTTATAACCTCACTCTCCTTGAAATGTTTTGTTTTGTACAGCTCTTTCTGTAAAGTAACTCCTCATTGTGGCATCAGAGACCTAAAAATCTGACTCTGGATAAAGGAGCTCCAGAAACTAAATCCCTCAAATCCCAATGATCTACTTCATCATGTCTTGGAAGCCAGGCCACGTTTCTTTGCTAAAGGTAAGTTGATTGGTGAAAAAAAGTCAGATCTCAGTTATTATTTAATACCAATTAATTTAATTCCTCAGTGTTTTATCAATTATTTTCTCCTTTGTCATCCTCCTCTTAGTTTGTGTAAATGAATGTCTGGAAGGACTCTTGTTCCCTTTTGATTAATGTGCTCATTAGCTGCCCTCATCTCACCCATTTTCTGAATGGTTCTGAGTTCATTTAAAAGAAAACACAATATTTTATTTGGATGTGGTGGATTGACCCTGGCTGGATGCCAGGTGTCCACCAAAGCCATTTTGTCATTTCCCTCCTCAGCTGGGCAGGGAAGAGAAAATGTGATGAAAGGCATGTGGGTTGAGGTAAGGGCAGGGAGAGATCACTCACTAATTACTGTTACAGGCAAAACAGGCTTGACTTGGGGAAATTAGCTAAATTTATTATCAATCACATCAAAACAGGATAATAAGAAATAAATCCAAGTCTTGAAAACACCCTCCCGTCGCACGTTGCTGCTTCCCAGGCTCAGCTTTACTCCCAAATTCTCTACCTCCTTCCCCCAGGAACACAGAGGGACAGGGAATAGGGGCTGTGCTCAGTTCATCCTACCTGGCTCCTGCCACTCCTTCCTCCTCAGGGGGAGGAGTGCTCACACTCCTGTTCCAGCATGGAGTCTCTCCCAAAGGACACAGTCCTCTATAAACTTCTGTAATATCCTTTCCACCAGCTGCAATTTTTCACAAACTGCTCCAGCATGGGTGCAATCCCTCAGGAACAGGTTGCTCCAGCATGGGTCCCCAGTGGGGTCACAGCTCCTGCCAACAAACCTGCTCCAGTGTCAGCTCCTCTCTCCATGGGGCCACAGGTCCTGCTGGGAGCCTGCTCCAGCATGGGCTTCCACAGGGTCACAGCCTCCAGTGGGCCTCCACCTGCTGTGGTGTGGGGGCCTCTCTGGGGGCATGTGTACCTCCTCCCCAGGGAGTGCCATGGGCTGCAGGGGAACCTCTGCTCCAGCTCCCAGAGCACCTCATTCCCCCATCTTCTGCACTGACCTTGGTGTCTGCAGGGCTGTTCTTCTCACATGTTCTCACTCCTGTCTGGCTGCAGTTGCTGCTGTGCAGCGTTTTTCCATCATTTCTTCTTCCTGTTATCCCAAAGGGATACTACCACTCCTCCTGGCAGGCTTGGCTCTGGCAGCAGCAGGTCTGTCTTGGGGCCCGCTGCCATTGCCTCTGTTAGACATGGGCCGTCTTCTCAGAGAAGCTCTGTAGCCCTTCTCTGTAGCCATGCAAACCCAACACATCAGTTAATAAATAAATGTATCTAGTGGTATATAATCACCATGGATGTAAATAACGTGTCTTACACCGCTTCATGAGCAGATGAATCATGTTCTGCTGGCACTCTGTAGAAGGTGTTACCCACCTAGCTCAGGCCCTGGTGTGCAGCACATTGTGCTCGCAGGAGGCACTGGCTGTCCCGAGACCTGGAGGCTCTTTCCACCTGGGCAGGGCCTGGTGGGCTCCAGCAGAGGAGCTCCTGCAGCTCTGGCAGGCTCTTTCCCAGCAGACCTGCCTATCTCCCTGCAGGTGCTGCCATGCCCCGAGGCTGGAGCAGCCCTCACATGTCAGAGCAAACCCCAGCACTGACATGCAGTCAAAACCCAAACAACTCCTGTCATGCAAACCAGTTGGAGGGTGTGGAAAACCCTGGCATGGCCAGCCTCTTTGGGACTTTTTCTTTCTAACCCAGCAATAACACTGTGGAATTCAGTGAGGCTATCCCTGCTCTGAGAAACCCCTCATTAGTGGGAAGGACAGATGAATATTTACATTCCTCCAGAAACAAAAATTATCAGCAGAGATGAATACAGCTGAATTGACATGGACATGCCATTCCTGCTGCTGATAACCAGGGAGTAAATGGGGTCACTGTCGTTTCCTTCAACAGCTGTATCTGGGGCACCAGAAAACCTGGGGTGAGGGTGAGCAAGCTATCAGACCATTATACCAGTTGTCAATATAAAACCAGATTTAAACTGAGGAAATGTGAAGGAAAAATCCTATGGGCGGGCAGGAAACTCCCCTCCCTGGGAGTCTGCTGGCCTGGAGATGGCCACCATGCCCAGTCAGGGCTTCAGGCTGCTCTTTGTGATCTCTGTGTCCTTGCTGCATCCCTGCTGCCACTTCTCTGCTCGCACCCTTGACACCTTCAGGGGCCCCCTGGCTCACTGGGGTTTCCCAGATGCAATGTGTCTGGTGGCTGCTTCTTCCGGGCTTTGTCCCCACTTGCTCCTCCTTGTTAATGAGACCAGCATGGCTTCCAGTGTTGCCAGCTGCCCAGCCCTGGCTCTGCTACATTATTCTCACCCATGAGACTCATTTCTGCTTGGGGTAGAGTGTGAAATTCCCAAGCCTAATTCTTCTAGGTTTCTTGGTCTCTGTGAAAGGAGATCAATTGGTGCCATTGTCTGATGGACGTTGCAGGCGTCATCAGTGTCCAGGATGTGGTTTCACCCAGCAGCTTATCCTGGGGATCCCTGCCGACTGCCAGCCCATTGACTGGTTGTTCAGTGTAGTAAGCAGATGTTGCTCTCCTCCACAATTCCCTTGTTGGAGGGAGCACTGCTGAGATAACCCTCCAGCCCCTGCCCACCAGTGACTGCAGCATACAAACAGTTCTGGGCTGCAGCTCACCAAAGGGTTTCCAGCCTCCACGTCTGCCCTGTGGAGCTCAGGGACTTCCAAGATATCACTTCAGTGGTGAGAGATATTCCCTTCTAACCTGAGCTGTCATGGAGAGAGGTTATAATTTTTTCTTTTCTGATGCCAGAATTTACCTTAAGTAGCCTTCCCCACCCTCTCAGGAATTTGCAGTGGGCAGTGACAGCTCCTCTTGGCTTTCCTTTGGGTGCACCACAAACATCAGATTTCTTCCTAAAGCAGCCTCCATTTCTTTGGCCAGCTGGTTCTCCAGGTGCTGTTCTTTGTGGGGCACTTTGCTCTTGTAACCAAGGGCAGTGTTTGTGCAGGGACACACAGAGAGTTGCCAAACAATATTGACTTCCTTGCTTGGTTTTCTCATGGGTTGGGCCTTGCAATCCTGTAACTTGATCATTGTTATTGGCAAATGGGCCTCTGGGCACTCTTTCGGGTGAGGTGCTGACAGTCAGAACCACAGACACTAAAATATTTATCTTTCCAGGGCAAGCAAATAGAGCTTCCTTATCCCAAAGCATTTCCCTACACATCTCCCAAATATATGTAAAAATGGGCGGTTTTGGCCAGCTTTATGTCCTCTTGGAAATTTACTCAGCAAATTGTTCTGCATCTGCTCCAGGACAAGCTCTGTGAAGTTACTCCAACTATTTATTTTAGTGTAACTATTGGCATGCTTACCTCCAGGTCTGTGCCCTTTTTTCCCCTAATTTTAGTTCAATATACCTTGTGTGTTGCCATCACTTGGGAGAAGTGTTGAGGCACAACTTAGGTTTCTGGCAAGTCTCTTAAACTGCTGTGTCCCTGGTGTCCCACAAGGAACCAGATCAGCCTTGGACTGGTTCAGCAGGAGGTCTCTGACAACTGCAACCCAGCCTGCTGGGAGGAAGCTGAAGGACCAGCAAAAGCAGCTGTAAACCTCAGTGCTTGGTGTAGTGCATCCAATGGAAACCCACTTCAACAACCTTATTTACTGAGAAGGAGGTAAAATAACCTCCCTTTTGTACTGCAGGGATTTGTTTGATTGCTAGGAAAAAAACAAACCATGATTGCAGGTGAGAAGTGTCTTGGTCTGAGTGAAAAATTATCAGATGGAGGCAGGAAAACCTTATTGTTTGAGAAAATTATCCCAGTTCATGGGAAGAGAGGGAAAAGATGTTAAAAAGAACCAGTGGCTGTGTTTTCTTTACTTGTTTCTTCTTTTAAAATTTTATACAGATAAGATCCGTGTCTCATCCCCGGTGCTAAACTCAGAGGGTATTGGGTGACACCTTCTCCATGCCTGTCACAGTGGGAGCTCTTGGAAGAGTTTTTCTTGGTGCAAAGTGAGTCCAGGGTGGTCACTGGTCACTGGGCTCGTGGCAGGGGGTCTTCTGGAGATGAAGGTGGAGTAGACAGAACCCATTCCCAGGACATGCTCAGCAGGTCACAGAAAGCAGCTCTGTGTCATCTCTGCAGTCCAAAATGGATCTGCTGTTTGGGGACTCAGATTCAGCAAGGTGGCACATTCTTGCATTCAGCCAAAGTATCCACTTCACAATATCATGGGGGAATATAATTTTGTGTTTAGTTTTGGAGTAATAGTCAAGGACTGTTTTAGGTGTAATTCTTCTGGAACATCTACATCTGTAAATTAGCACTCTTGGGCAAGACTTGCCCTGCTGTAAATCTGTGTTACAGAGCAGAAGAGAATAAAACAAGATTTTACACTACAGATGTAACCAGGAGGAGGGCCTGGCTGGATGATTAGTATATTTGCTCAATTCACACTTTAATAGCACCAGATTTGTTGCTGAGCTCTGTCACAGAGGCCAAACACCTTGACCCTCAACCTGAGCATCCAAAAATAGAGCAACTTCAGCTGAAATTCACCTCATACAGCATCTTCCCTCTTCTGTAAGCCATCCTGTGTCTTTCCATGCTTAGCACAGAAAAACAGACTCAGGGAGAGCCTTGGCTCAGTCACTGGGCACTAATTATGGTGGCACAAGGAACACAGATGTTCAGCTGAGGCTGAAGGGAACTTTCATGCAGTGCAAGTTAAAGAAATCCAACCCCAAGACCAGAGGTCACGCTTGAAAATTGTGACTGTGGATTTTATCTTAGGTCCCATCACTGTGGCCACTGGGAACTCTATGGGAAGCATACAGACCATCAGACAGAGGACATGAAACCTAAGGGAAAGGAAACACCGATAAAAAAACTGAATACAACTGGTCATTTCTCAGTTAAGGAGTCATGCTGATTACTCCAGTGCTCTTGGCCTGCTGGTATTTTAATCAGAGGGTCCCACGAGCACATTGCACTTAATGTGCATTAAACACCCCAGCCAGGAATGCAGGCAGCAGAGACAGGAACACTCGAGGATGAAGTGCCTCTTAATGTGTTTTCCCGTTTAAACAAAGCCGTGCACTGGCTGAACACCGCTGCGCTGCAGAAGGAGGCGGCAGCCCTTGGCAAGGCAGCCTACCTGTGGCACGCTCTGGGCACATGTTTGCTCTGGGCTCTAGGAGTGTACCCAGTGTGTTGACACTGTAAAGCTGTGTCCCCTGGGGCCCTGCCCTGCCGGCCAGGAGGGAGGGCTGCCCACCTCGCCGCTGGCCCCAGAGTTACTCTGACCCAGGACGTCGGTATTTCTTTGCAAGTAGCTGGAGCTTGGAAGAACTGGATTAGCTCCCAGGCATATTTGGAAAGAAATTAAGTTCTGCCACCAATGAAAGAACCAATCACAAAGCAAACACAGGCAAAAGTACTTGAGGGAAAACAAAGGCCTTGTGTGGCAGCTCACAAGCCCTGCGTGGCTGCAGAGAGATATCACTACCCAGAGAGGTTCTATGGGTGATATGCAGCACTCAATATCTGGGTATTTGGGGAGTCACAAAGATCTCCCTGAGGCTGGAGAGATGCCACACTTCCCCTCTTCCTGCATGGAGGTCAAACCTTATTATGAGGTTTAAGAGTCTCACCCAACACAATCATTATCATCTTTGTCCATTTCCTTCCCATTATGAAGTTGACATTAGATCCTGCTATTTGGAAAAAAACAATCATGTATGTGGCAATTTCTTTAGTTTTATTTTTGGTTATGGTGCATGCCTCATGCTGACCAGTCCCAAATGCTCACCTGGTTACCTCTAAAATCTTCATCCTGCTTGCAAACAGTTTAAAACTACAGAAATTAAACATCTCTCACAAGCTCTTTGAAGCCTGATCTTCAGGACTTGGAGTTTCAAGCTTTCATCTTTCACATGGAAGAGACAAAGAAGATGATGTAACAAAAAGTTGCAATGCTGCTAAAAGCTGGGCAACTGCAGCCTCTTGGTCCTTAACAAAAGCTCCAGATGCTGGAATTCAAGATGAAATAAATCAGATTGACAACATTGTATTAAAAGCACTAAATACATTTTCACTCTTATTATTCTATTTCTCTCTGTGTGACTGTACTTGTGATGAAAAGTCCTGCCATTTAGATAAGGAACCAGGCTTTGAAGCCAGGACTTGAATTAGGTTTTGGTGTCTTTTCCTTCGTAGCAAACTCCGCCTGTTTGGTTGGTCTCTTTCCGCATTGAAAAGAAATATCCACAAGCCAGGCAAGCTCCACTTTTCCCCCAGAGCTCTTTCAATTCCAGCTCGTTCTGGCTCAGTGTCTCTTTATGCCATCCAAAGCATTGCCTGCAATACAAAGAACAGAAAAAGAGAAATCCATTCAATTAAAAAATGACACAAAATAAAAAGGGCTTTGGAGGGCAGGTGTCAGAGCTGGGCACTGTTCTCACTGTCTGACTCTTGTGAATTTGTTAACCTTAAGGATTATTAACAGAAAATTTATTTCCTGCTCTTACACAGGTTTCATCTGCAATTTGTGGAGGCTTGGAGTGTTTTTTTTCTAGTTTGAAAATGTTTTCTCTTGTCAGTGTACACTGATAAATTCTCATTAAATCTTCTGAGAAAAAGTAATGTCTCTGTTAAGAGAAAAGCTGTGGTGCTCTGTGAAGACCTCACTAAGGCAGAGGGACCCTTTCTCTGGATTCTGTTCTCTATTCATCATGAGGATCCCCCGACTGCTCTGGAGCTCCTAATTTTTGCTAAACCTGGTAAAGTGTCTGTTGGAGGAATCAGTATGCATATGGGCATTTCTCCAAAGCTGCCTCCTTTAGCATACAGCAAATTAAATTCAGTGTCAGTCCCAGGGCTGCTTCCCTCAGGGCCCTTTGAAAACCCCAGCTTTTAAGTCCTGCTTCAGCCTTGCAGTGGTTTTCTGTAAAGCTTAACAAGCTTAATTTGTTTGGTTTTCTTTCTTTTTTTCCCCAGACTTAATTTGTCTCGCAGCACTGTCTTCGCCATATACAAAAAGTCTGTTTTGAGCAAAAATGTGGCAAAATAATATGAACATACAGAGACTCCTAAAGCTGTCCCTCCTTAAGGTCTCCTAAAAATTGTGCATGTTTAGCAAAGGGAGGCAGGGGAAGTTTAATGAGCTAGCCTTGTAAGGATTTGAGTGGGGGTTGGTGAATAATAAAATTTAGATGTGGGGTTATGGCATTGATGGTGTTAGGGTAAGCACTGAGAGATGGGGAAGAGGAGCCTGCACATCTCCAGCTGACAAGAGGCTGAGACGTGGGCACAGTGAGCAAAGACGGGGTAAAAGGGCATAATCCATAAAGGCTGGGCAGTGATGTGGCCACCACAGCAGATGTGGGATTGGCCAGGGGCTTGGGATAATCCTCGCCCCACACTGGGCTTGTGTGCAGCACTGCGCAAGGAGTTCATGAATATAATTCCAGGGAGGATCTGTCTGAAGTGTAAGCACGGGCAATTTCCCTAATTAGGGGAAGTTCATTTGAACATGGAGAGGAGCCAGAGCTAATCTCTGTGTCCAGTCACCACTCTGCCTGGGAAATGCCTGCAGGCTGGAGCACTGCTGCAGAGTGAGCAGCCATGTGCCACGGGGCCACACCGCCGGACACAGCGCGGCACAGAGGAGGGGACAAGTGTGAGAGGCAGGGCAAGGCTTTCCCCTCTGTCAGCTCTGTATCAGGTACTGATACAGACACACCCCTCATTTCCTCAGAAAAATGGAAATATAAGGGAGGCTGTGCTGTTTCACCCCTGGAAAGAGGGAAATGCAGGTGTGCAACATCACTCCAGCTCCTTGTGCTGAAGGAGGATATGGAAACTGAGCCAGCCTCCCATGTGCTGGGTGAGGAGAAGGAGGAGGGCTGGGGTCAAAAAAAGAGGTGACAGCCTCCTCACCAGTGTCTTTTTCCAGCTGGAACACCTGACCTCTAATGGAAAAACTGAATTGATTCAGGCTGCTAAGAAAATTGCTGGTTAGTAATGGAAGCAAGAAGCTCAGGTAAGGGGCTGATGAAGAACCTTTAATTTCAGGTGGCTAAAAGGCCTTCCAAGAAAAGCCTGAGGTACAGTACAGAGGAAGCCAAAAACAATTACAGACAAAAGAGCTGCAGACAAAGGCATGAGGATATCACCAGCTCTCAGATATTGCATCTGCAGAGCTCTCCTTTCACAGATCAATAAAAAAGATGCAGAGAAAAAGAAAAGAGAAGAAAACCCCCACATTTTTAGTGAATACTTCCTGAAGCATCAGCTCTTGTCTGTATTATCTGATGCCAGCCCTCTCTGAAATTGAACCCCTTCCATTCACTGCCAATCAGTAGCCACTGACCCAAGTTTAATTTTCTGTTATTTCATGTTATTTTGGTAGGGTGAGGTGGAAGGATTGCCACTGTGCTATGCAGTGAGAGGCAGCCTGTGAGCAGAGGATATTAGGGCCCATAGTGGGAAAGGGACTGACTGTCCCTGTTTCACAGACACTGATCACAATTCCACAAAGTCTGGAAATGGACGAAAAGATGACTCCAGGCTTCCCCACAGCAGCTCTTTTATATTTTTGTTCCCCTAACCAGAGCAAAGCTTTATTTTCTCACTTCTTCCATACCAGCATCTCTCCTAGTAGGAGCCCTTAAATCCTTTAATGCTTTTAAAAACCTTTGCACTTTAAGTTTGGATTTGAAATCTGTATAAGTATGCATATATACACATAAGTGTGGGTGTAGGCACATACCGTAAGGAACTCCTAAACAAAAAGGTTAGGTGCTAAGTGAGCATTTCCCTCCATCACCCCCAGCCCGCTCCTCCTTCCCGGGGGCTGATCCTGTGCCTGGCATGGTGATGCAGGGCACACTGTGCAGGCTGCTGGCCCCTGGGCTCAGCCCCAGACCCATGGCATATTCCCACTGTGCAGGCTTTGCAGCTCACAGCAGGGCCTCCACCTGGGCTTCTCTAAGGCCTTGGGTGCAATCCCTCACATCATTCCTGACAGTAAGTGGGAGAGATACTGTATGGACTGTTGGATGGATAAGGAATTGGCTGGATGGCTCTGTCCAGCACGTTACAGCAATGTCCAGGTGGAAACCAGCAAAGAGAGCCATCCCTCAGGGGGCAATACTGGGACCAGTACTGTTTAGTATCGTCGTCAGAGGCATTGACAGTGGGATTGAGTGCACCCTTAGCAAGTTTGCAGACCACCAAGCTGAACTGTGTGGTTGATATGTTGGAGAGAAGGGATGCCACCCAGAGGGACCTGGACAGGCTGGAAGAGTGCACCTGTGGGACTCCCTTGAGGTTCAACACGACCAAGTACAAGGTGCTGCACCTGGGCTGGGACAACCTCTGCTATCAACACAGGCTGGGGGATGAATGCATCAAGAGCAGCCCTGCAGAGGACTTGAGGATACTGGTGGGTGGAAACTGGACATGACCCAGCAATGTATGATTGCAGCCCAGAAAGCCGTCTATAACCTGGGCTGCATCCAAAGCAGCATGGGCAGCAGCGGGACAGGGAGGACTCTTCCCTTATACTCCTCTCTGGTGAGACCCCACCTGGAGCGCTGCATCCAGCTCTGAGACCCCCAGTACAAGAAATACATGGACCTCTTTGAGTGGGCCCAGAGTAGAGCCACAAAAATGAAAAGAAGGACTGAATAGCCAAAGAAAGGCTGAGAGAGTTGGGGTTGTGCAGCCTGGAGGAGGGAAGGCTCTGGAAAGACCTAGCTGTGGCCTTTCAGTACTAAAAGTGTGTTTATAAGAATAATGAAGAGAAGTTTTTTACCAGAGACAGGATTAGGGGTAACAGTTTTAAACTGAGAGAGGGTGAGTTTAGATTGGGCATGAGGAAGAGATTCTTTACTGTTAAAGGGGTGAGACACTGGTGCAGGCTGCCCAGGGGAGCTGTGGATGCCCACACCTGGTAAGAGCAAGGGCTGTGGCACGAGGACCTTGAGAGACTCTGTTTTGCCCCAGAGAGCCATCCCTGCAGCACTGCAGAGCCTGAGCTGTGCTGCACACTCAGGGCTGCTCTGGCCCCTACAGGTTCAGAAAGTGGCTCCTGTCTTTAACTTTATTAGGGAGATGTTGCTAATTTTATAGACAGCCAAGACTGACATTTCTCTGACCATTTGTCAGAAGCACCACAGCAAAAATAGTACCATTAAAAATGGATCCTACCTGTGACTTGAAACTGAAAGCCATTATGTGGGCTAGCTCTAAAATTTATGCCTTAATATTGTGAGATGGGTTTATAAAGGAGCTCCATTTCAGGTTCCCATTTTCTTCTCTTCATGCAGCCGGCACTGAAGGATTGCAAGCACTTTTCTGACAGGCTCTCTCTTTACACCGTCTCTTACTCATCCCTAAAAATCACCAAGTGAGTTTTCCAATATCCCATTAGTCACCTAAGACCACTGCTCATGCTGAAGTTCATTACTTTCAGTTTAAGGAAGATTTGTGGCACATGGTAACTAAAGCTCGATTAAAAATCCTTTATTTCCAAAGACAAAATCCATCCCCCTAATAGCATTTATTACCGATTTTTAGCCATCACCCAAAATTTTCATTTTACCAGCTGGGTACACTCATACTCAGATTCAGGTCACTCGTGCACAGGATGAATGGCAGCTGGCCATAATCTGTGCACTCACCACTTTCCAAAGGCTCTGCATACACAACCAACAAAAACAGGGTTTTGATTCCCACAGACACACAAGTCTGAATGTGTCACACTTCCAGGCCCTCCGGAGAGGGAGGATAACCTGTCACCTCCCCTGGTGAGGCAGCAGGGGAAGCTGGACAGTCGGAGCCCTTTGCCCTGCATCGGTGCCGGTCTCCTGCCTTGGGATGCGCTCGCTGGCAATGCCCCGTGACTCCTTCAGCGCCTGCATTTGACTCTTCTCACATTTGATTGTTCCTAAATTATTAACATGCCTAGTACTCTGTGCTGTGGCTTTGTCTGAAGCCTTTTCCTTTGATCTGCATTGCCTTTGAAACTCTGCCTGTGTGTGTGGGCAAGCCACGCTGCTTTCTGCAAACCATCACCCTGCAGGGTGATATTTCTCTCACTGAAACCAGTGCAAAAGGTCCTGCAAACCCTCTGGAGCTCAGGACACAAACTGATGCATTGTTTTAATGCTGGGGTATGTTTTTAGGAGCCTGGACATTTGCCTATGTCTCACAAGGTGTGAGGTATCTCGTGCAGTCACCAGCAGCAGGTGAGAGCACCAACACATCCTCAGAGGCCCACAGCATCTCCAGTATTAGATCCATCTGTTGCTGCTGCTGGTTTACACCCTTCCCAGTATAAATTCAAGCCGGTTTACATCCTTCAAGTGCCACGCAAGAAAGCTCAAGCATCATCACTGCACACATTTGTACTGCAAAAATGCACATCTTGTGCCAGACCAGCAGCTGGGCTGCCCAAAAATCTGTCTGTGAAGGCATGCCTCCTTCTGGAGGAGTGTCAGAAAAGGGATGTGCCAGAGCAATCTTACACATGGTGTGTAGTTGAGCCCTCCAACACAAAGCCATTTGAAGATATTATGAGGCTGGAGTTAGAAGGCAGGATTTGGCATGCAGCATGGACAGATCATTGCTTCCCATCTTGACCTTAAATTCTGGAATGTGTCAAAGAACAAAACGCAGGCATAGGAAAGCACCAACTATGACTCTTAGCAAATCCAGTGGACCAGCTGATTACCTGTTGGTGAGCAATTTAATTTGTGTTGAATTATACCCTCTGTAAGCCTGGCTCTCAGGGAGGTAATTAACCCAAATGTCTGCCCTCTGATGGGGCCCAGCTTGCCGGTGTTGTGTGGTGTCCGTCCACCAGCATCCCACCAGCTGGCAGGCCGCAGGCTGCTGCAGGAAATGTCCTGGCTGCTGAGCATGAGGAATATCCATACTGCTCATCTTCTCATGTCATGGCACTTTTGAAACACCAGGGACTGTTTCAAGAATGCTTTTAAATCTGAAAAAACCCCTGTGTTTGAGCCATGTGCTGAATGTGTTTGACTTGAGGGGAAGCCAGGATAGTCAACACCCCCTAACATTAACATGAGCTGGCTGGGGCCCCAGGCTATCACAATTTTATTTACTGGAGACTTTATCTTTCATGTCCGGTTTATATTTAGGCCTGGTTGTGCAAGGCTGTCCCATGCTGCTGGGCATGCACTCATTTCCTCTGACATTGATGGCAGTGCTCACATGGGGGAGGACTCCCTAAGGTGAGGAAAAGGTGGCTTCTGTGGGAAAAAGCGAAGTTTCAAAATGGCAAAGGCCTTCCTCGTCTTGGATGTTTAGGCCGGGCTCACACTGCAGCAATCACAAGGTTTGGTGGAGGCGCCATTTTAGGAGGACATTGTGCAACCAAAGGAGCAGGCAATTCTAGTTCTGGTGGGAAGCCTCACTTCTTTAAATTCCTAACACTTCAACACTTCCTCAAATGCTCCTGTTATGGTCTTTGATAAAATGTCTGGACAGGTATTTCTTGGCTGCATGATTATTTGTGCCTTGATCTTGCTCTTCAAAAGCAAAAGGACGTGGCATGTTATAAACACAACAGCAACAAGAGTTACACCAGCAGGATTGCTCAAAACTCAGTAGCACTGGTGTATGTGCCAGGAGCCAGGCAGTTGGTAAAATTCTGGAGTGAATGAGGCCTTATAATTGGTTTATCCAGGATCTACAGGAGCAAATCAAGTTTATACAGACAAAGATCACACCCTAGCATGCTGTAAAGTGCAAACACTATTTGCTGGCAGAAATAGCTGGCAGAGCTTTGTGGACACAAAGATGGATTATTAATTAAGAAAGGATATTCCTGCTGTTATGAGATCATATATTTAGGGGGGGAGAGATGGTGCATAACAAAACCAGGGTCTGAGCTCGCTTCCACCTTGTGCAGCAGTTTCAGCAGAGCTGAAGCCTTCCCCAGCTTCTGTCCATCACCCATCCTGGAGCAGGGCTGCTCCCTGAGTGTTACCCTTGTCTGCCAGTAAACACATGGCTGCTTGCAGCTTCAGTGTCTGAAACCACCCCTTGACTGCCAAGATTTCTCAATGCAGCTCCTCAGAGGCATGTCTAGCTACGCAGTTCCCTTTACTTAACGCAAAAGAAAGAAAGGGTGGGGAAAAAAGAAGATTATCAGTCAGATCTACGTGTCCTACATCTCTATGGCAACCATGTGCAGTTTGGCAACGACACACGTACATCCAGGAACTCTCTTAACAGCATCCACCTCAAACCAGCAGCCTGCAAACGGTGCTGGAAATCTGTCTGGCACCCTGAGAGTACAGCAGGGGAATTGGAGGGCCAGCACAGAACTGCCCTCCCAGGGAATTTTGATGTCTCTACTAGAGGGCAGCCAGGCATGAGTCACACTGTGCCTCGCACAGCACATGGCATCAAAGCAGCCACATTCCCCCGGTGGAGAAGGATCACCTGTGCTCAGAAGGCACTGCAGTGACCCAGTGAGCATGTACAGCTTTGGGGTGACATGAGAGACCCAATGAGCAAGGGAAGGTGGGGATACGAGGTGCAGGTTTTGCCACACTCATATTTTTATGTAACCAAGCAGGTCTCAAAATGTGGCCAGCTTTCCCTGATTCCCTCTCTGCAGTTTTGGTCCAAGCTGTGATGGGAGAGCAGAATGCATGGGACACCAGCCACCAGCAAGAAGCCACATCAGTGGGCATGAGTTTGTTGCATCTTGAGGAAGGAGCAAAAGATAAAAAGGGATAAAGTTTTTGAACTAACTGGTTGGGATAGCCACCAGATGCTCTAGAGGCTGTACCCCCCAGCCATGGCTGCCCTAGCCCAGCTGGGTTTCCAACAGTGCTGTGAAGGTGGCGGCAAGCAGTGGAGTAGTTTGAAGGAGAGAGTGGTTCAAAGGTGCTTTGCACAGCAGGGCTTTTAGCTCCCAAAATGAGGGGTTAAGCATGGGGGAAGCTCTCCAAGAGACTCCTGTCCCAGCAGCACCATGTCTCTCCCCACCTCCTGCCCTCCACCTCCTTCCAGAGTTATCCATCTCAGGATGCTGGAGAGCATCACCACTTGCCAGGCTGGCTCCTCTGCTGGTCCATGGGGCAGGAACTTGAACTTTGGGACAAAAGCATAAAGGTCTAACACTGCCCATCCTAGTGGACTGTCTAGTTTTTTTCCAATTAAGCCTTAGGAGACCCTCGACTGGAATGGGACCTGAACTTGTTTAACAATTCCAATGAATATTTGTCCATACTTTTCTCCGAGGCTGAATATCTTTGCAAGATTATATCCCATTCCTTCTTCCTCATTTCTCAAGCCACGCTCTTAGTTTTATTCTAAGCAAATACAGGTTTTAGGCTTCTTGAGAAGTCAAATATTTAATGAACTCTCTCAGTGATGGTATTTTCCCTCCAAACTCTGTGGCTAACACATAATTTCTTGTTTAGACCTCTGCTAAGTGGAGAGTGATGGCTGGCCACCTGTGGGGCCACATCAGCAAGAGAGTGTGCAGGACATGGAGGGAAATGAGAATTCCCCTCCACTCAGTGCCCATGGGGCAACATCTAGGGCACTGTGATAGTGGGGATTACTAATGCTGTCTATGGGGGGACTTAATGCAGTTGTTCATTGCCTAAGGGGAATTACAGGGAAGAGAGAGGCAGGCTCTTCCCAGAGATGCACACTCTGGAAAGGACCAAGGCAATGGTCACACATTGTAACAAGGGAAAATCTGGTTTATTAAAGGAAAGTGTGTCTTGCCATGAGGTTGGTCAAACACTGGCACAGATTGCCCAGTGAGGAGGTGGGATCACTCATCCCTGGAAAAACTCATAACCAGAGTCCTGAGGACCTGGTCTAGCTTTGGAGTTGTCCACAGCTTGGGTTCCTTCTCCCTGAAATCATCCTGTGACTCTGCAATTCTGTTGTACACATAAAAAAAGGATGAGAAAATTAAAAAGAAAGGTAAAGAGAAACAGTTGTTTCTGTTCTGATGGCAATAAAGAATAAAGCAGCAGGCTTAAGCACAGCTCTGAAATGATTCAGTCTGATGAGTCTGCTGATGGTTATGCCTGAGAAAAACACAAGCTGCAAAACACAGCTAAACATTGTTTATTCTAAACCTAACATGAGATTTCTCCTTTTTTTTTCTCCTTATGAGTTTTCAAATTCACACAGGACTCTTCTGCCCCCTTAATGCACATGAATCAAATACGGGTTTTGCTTTGCTGTGTGAAAGTGGAGAGCTGGAGCTGCCTGTTTTAAAGCTGCTAAAGCTCCCTCAGGGTGGCAGGGTGGCCATCTTATTTTCCTTCAGCTTGAAATAAAGCCCTCTTTTTAAAGCCCTCGTTTGATTTCCACACTTGATCTCTGGCATTCTCAAGAACCAGAGCCCTTATCACTACAATGGTATTGCAGATAAAAGGCCTCACACCCACCCTCCATGAGGCCTTTTGCCAGGAGAGCCAGGGGCACAGCTCCCTGCAAAGCAGCTCTTTTATTCCCACTGCTTTGCTGCAAACTCCCCTGGTGCTTTCTTGTGCCCCAGGTCCTTGGGCTGCCTGCACTGGGTGGAAATTCCACTCACAGCAGCCTTTCCCACTCCTTTTCTTTATTGAAATCTCTCAGGTATCTGATTCAGATTAAATTCTCTCTCTCCCACCCAAAGGCTATTGACCGCTGAATTCTTTAGGAAGGGGTGCTTCTGGCTGCTGTAATCTCTTTGGAAACTCAAGGGTTTCTCAAGCAGAACATTTACTATTTTGCAGGCATAAGGTGTTCTCCCCCAGGTGGGCAATTCCACCCTGCAGCTCCATCATCATTTAACTGAGAAAAATCACCCATTTGGGCATGTCTGACCTGGGTTAGACAGAGGCACATACATGGGTTCATTTCTGTTGGGCCGGCCCAGGAGGTGGCACAGGGTTGTGGCAGCCACAGGGGAACAGACAGTCCCTGATGGGACACAGAGTGAACCTGCCAGATTGCAAATAACAGGGTCCCACCAGCACAGCGTGTTTATTCCAGATAAACCTTTTGTTTATCAGGGGACTGGGGCAGTTCTGGTTTGATGGAAAAAGCCCCAGAGCTCCACTCAGCCTCCTACCAAGCACAGGCCCAGGGAGCCCTTTCTGTCCCACCAACAGAGATTCTCCCAACACCACGGGCTCCAGCAGCCACGCTGAAGGTGTTGGCACTGGCGTGGCACAAATGCCAGCAGCTCCTTACCTACCACCATGTGAAAGGGGCAGGCCTGGGAGCGAGCTGGGGCTTAAAGTGGCAAGGAGGCTGAGGCCACTGAACCCCAGAACCACCTCCCAACAGATCCCACATCGTGGATCTCCATGAAAATTGCAGCTGGCAAGATGATGTCATGGTGATCTCGGCTGTCCCATGCTGCGGGTGCTTCGCTCACAGCTTCTGGGATGATGATGACAGCCAGACAGCCCACAGACCACCTGAGGCAGCAACTGGAGCCATGGACACTTAGGCATATCCTCTTGGAGCCTACAGCTTCTGGGAAAGCTCAAACTGCTCTTGTGGCAGCTCCCACTGGCTTGTCTCTGCTGCTTCTCCAAAGCAGTGCTCAGCTCCTGCAAACTCCCACAGGATTTTAGGCACCAAACCTGCTGAAGAGTAGCAGAGGAAACTTAAAAGGGAGCCTGGAAGTCTCTTTCATGTGATGCTAGAAAGGCAAAACAGTGGGTTTAAGGAACGCAGGGTAAAACAAAGAAACCTGTGGCTGCCAAGATGAATCTCCTGTGGGCTGCCTGCAAGTAATCCTTTAGGCATGACACTCTTCTGTCACAGGAAAGGAGTCACTCTCTTGCACATGACCAACAACAGTGATGAGAGATTAGGAAGGAAGAGAGCTATCACGATGACAAGCTGTGTTCATATGGCACTGCAGCACAGATCCTGATGAGGCAAAAATAGCATCATGATTGTCTGGGCAGGCCAAAGGATGATCAGGAACTCACGTGGGTAGTTCAGGGCAAATCAAGAGCTATCTCTGCAACACCCATGCCTTGTTTCTGTGCCATGCAGGTGGTACTGTGTCTCATGGCTGCTGACAGAGCATTCCCATGGAGCTCAGGGCAAGGGCTGGCACATAGCATTAGGAGGAGCTCAGGGCAAGGGCTAGCACATGGCATTAGGAGGAGCATCGCAGTGCTCCACAGGCCACTGTCCCATGCCAGGCAGGATGCCCTTCAAGGGTCACAGGACCTGCCAAGGGGACACCTGCCCAAGGAACGGGTCAGACAGCCATGCATGTGGGGATGGTTACAGCAGCTCAGGCAGAGCCCTGTGAGTCAGGGCTGGGTGGGGAGCAAAGCGTTTCCTCTCCTCTCCCGGCAGCCCTGCCTGGGCACAGGTGGGTGGGAGGCACACAGGGCACTGCCATCTCCACATCCAAGGCCCTGGCAGCTGCTCCATGACAGTCTCTTGTTGCAAAGGGGCCAGCTTAGAGGTGGCCCCTGGTCCTGAGCTCCTCAGACTGGTGTGGTTTTTCCTCCAGCCTCTGTACTGAGATGTGCTGTGAAAAGCAGACTATTCCTACACACTCCCATTCCTTCTCTTTTACTGTTTTCCCTCTGTAAAATTGAGACCAAATCCAGGCCCAAATCCAGGACCAACATCTCCCCAGAGTGATGAACTGGAGAGAAACCTGAGCAGTATCCACACTGCTCACACTTTCCCCACATGCCTCCCTCTTAAACACTGTGCTCGGGGAACCTGCATTTCCATGTTTTGCCTGTTTGCCACAGACATACACACAGAGCAATTATGGCACACAGAAACAGAAGTAAAAAGTATATTTAGCAAACCTCTCCTCGCCTTACCTTGAATTTTGTGTGAAGTTTTGATCACTGCAATATGGAAAAGACATTAAACTACTGTAGAGCATCCAAAGCAGGGCAATGAAGATGGTGAAAGGTCTTGAGGGAAAGCTGTATAAGGAGTAGCTGAGGTCACTTGGTCTGCTCAGCCTGGAGGAGACTGAGGGGAGAGCTCACTGCAGTTACAACCTCCTTGTGAGGGGGAAAAGGGGGGGCAGGCACTGATCTCTTCTCTGTGGTGAGCACTGACAGGGCCTGAGGGAATGGCCTGAAGCTGTGCCAGTTGAGGTTTAGGTTGGATATTAGAGAAAGGTTCTTCACCCAGAGGGTGGTTGGGCATTGGAACAGGCTCCCCAGGTCAGGGGTCACAGCACCAGCCTGACAGAATCCACAGAGTGTTTAGGCAGTGCTCTTAGACAGGTGGTGTGACTCTTGGGCATGGTGCTGTGCAGGGCCAGGGGTTTACTTCAATGATCCTTGTGGTTCCCTTCCAACTCAGCCTATTCTGTGATTCCTTTTTTGACTGCAGAGTTGTATTTTAAGCTGGGTGTTACAAGGCTTACTTACATCTTATTTTTGATGGTAAAGAGAGTGGAAGGGCGCAAGTGGTAAAGAGAGTGGAAGGGCGCAGCAGAAAGGCAAAGCAGTGCTCCTCCCTCTCCAGCCCCAATGGGCAGCCCTGGGTCCCTCAGACATGATGCTGCTCAGGCTCCCTCTGCCAGGGACATTTGAGCTCAGCAAAACACCAGTGTGTGAGGGAAAAGCATCCTCAGTGCCACCAGAGGAGGAGTGCACACATGAGGGTGTGTTTATGGGCACACAGACACATCTGCCTAGGATCAGGGACTCTTTTCTGTGGCAGACAGGCAGTGACTTGGGTGTCCAGCTGCAGTCCAGTGACCAGCTTCCCAAGTGGCTTTCACAGAGTCAGTCTGTCCCACTCAGCAAAAGACAGATGCTGGGAAGGGGCAAACCCCTCATTACAAGGACCCACCTGCCCTTGTCCCTTTACCCCAGAGTGGTACCCCAGAGTGAGGGGCTTGCCCAAACTCACACTGGAGGTAGGAACAACTCAGATTTCACAAAGTCCAACTTTGTGCTTTGTGCTAAGAGGAGTTTCAGCTGTAGTATTCCTTTGCCAGCTCTCATATACAGATCATAGGGCAGGATACTGTACTGGCTTTTCTGGATGAAAGATACTTTAAAAAGTAGAGAAGTATTTATTCCTGACCCCTTTCCACCCTGATTTGCAATGAAGGATCACGCCAGGCTCCCTGGCAGCCAGGCTGGCACTGCAGCTTCCCCCAGAGGGAGATTTTACCACATGACATGTGTCTGCGGGCATGGGAGGAACAGTGATAGCATCGGCTGAGATAAGGGGAGAGAAGCCATTATCCTGGCAGCCTGGAGGTCAGGAGAAGATGAGGCTGAACAAATTCCAGCTCCAAGGGCCCAAAACACCACAACTGTCATGTCGTGGATTATTTTGGAATAAATATGCACATGCCACTCCCAGCACTCAATTGCTTTCCATCATCAAACTGAAAGAGAGTAGGTTTGGACAAGATATTATGAAAAAATTCTTTACTGTGAGGGTGGTGACGCACCATCACAGGCTGCCCAGATAAGCTGTGGGTGCCCCATCCCTGTCAGTGTTTAAGGCCAGGTTTGGATGGAAATCTGAGCAATCAGGTCTAGTGGAAGGGGTCCCTGTCCATGGCAAGGGGATTGGATGTGAACCAGGTGATCTCCAAGGTCCCTTCCAACACAAACCATTCTATGCTTCTATAATTCTGTGATCCTTAGCAGTGGGGCTGTGCTGGGCTGTTCCTTGTGCATCTGCAGGTCAAACATATACCACAAATCCCTCCTGGAGACAAGCACAGTCCAGCCACTGTGACATGCAGAATGGCCTCCTCTGATGCAGCCTCCCACAGGAAGAGTTTCTTTCTCTCTGCCTTATCCCAAAGTAGAAGGAACGAGTGTGACCCAAGGCAGGCAGGCGTCAGCACCTGGAAAGACTCTGTGCTCAGATCAGCAGGCTGGGAGCAGCAATTGGAGCTGCTGGTGTGCAACTGAGAGGGTTGCAGAAAGGGATGTGAATTTGGGTCCATGTCAGGTACTTCCATGTGAAAAATTTATTGTTCTGCCTGGCAGCCGTGCCCACAGGGAGAAATGAGGCACCATCACTGCAGAGGTGACTGCCTGCTTTGAGCATAAACTGTGCCCAACTCATCCTGTCTGAGTTCTTCCAGGTTTGTCTGGGGAACTTCTCAGAGGAAAAAACAAAAATATTTTTCTGCCAAACGCACCTGTTGAGGCAATTTTTTCCCACCAGATTTGGCTGCACAGTTCTGGATGCAAATCCAGATGGGGTGAGGTCTCTGCTCATGCTCTCAGTGGCTGCTGCTGTAGGGACCCCCTGGTCCAGTGCTGCATTCCAGCATGTGGCACCACACTCTGAGCTTCCAGCCTTCCTCCCTGGGCACCTTGCATGCGCATCTTGCTGCCTCTCTGTTCCTCTGTGTAGTAGATTTTTGCCTTACTGGCCTACCTCAGCCAAACACAGCACCAGGGCAAAGGCACCCCAGGCAGCCAGGTTTGTACAAATCCATTTAAAACATCCCCCATCGTAAGGCAGGATGCCCTCTGTGCTGAGGAGAGCAGATAAAAAGCTGCCATCAGTGCAACATCAGGAAACCCAGGTGAACACGATCGCTTAGGCAAGCAGAATACGATGGGGGAGGCTGTGGGCTGACCCCAACTTCCATGGAAAAGGTTTTCCCTGATAAACATGCTGAGAACTGCAAATCCCCATGCATGCTGTGCTCCCAGCCTGCTTCAAGGCCAGGAATTAAGGCAGCTTTGCAGGCAAAGCCGTGAGGACGCTGGGGAGCTGTCAGCCCAGCAGATGATTTAATAGAGCAGCAGCAGCAGAAGGGCCAGGGCCAGGCTGGGGCTCAGCAGCCTCTCTGTGGCAGCCCAGCCCTGCCCTGGCTCCGTGCTGAGCCCAACCACTGCAGCCCATGCTCAGCCATGTGCAGCCTGGAGCACAGCAGCAGGCAGAGCATCTGCCACTGCCCTGGCCAGCTTGTCAAGGACTGGGGGGCATGGCCCTAATGGGAACAGTTTTATTTCCCAGTCTGGAGAGGTTTTTCTCCTTTTGGAAGAGGACTATCAGCCTTTTCTGACCTTTTTCCAAGGGACAGATGTTTTTGGTCTGTCACTCATTCACTGCTAAGGCTCTAGGCTACAGCTACCGCTAATTTTTTAGGTTTTGGATTCAGTTCCACAGCAGTGGTCCCTGGCTAAGTTAGGCTGTTTAATTAGTTATTGAAATGGAAGCACTATTTTTTTTTTATCACATCTCCTACCATTTTGGAACACGTCCACTAATAGTAGACACTACTCAGACAAGCATTTTTTACTCTGCCTTGAATAGACAAAATAATTTTGGCAAGTCAACCTTTCTCTTCTAGGTTTGCCAGGCATCTGACTCCCTCTCACATTTGCTTTCAGGAGGGTGCAGCTGCCAAAGGCAAGGCAGCTGGACCAGGCACAGGCACTCTGTCACCCCAACAGCAGCATTCCCACCTGGCATTACAAGAGGATATAGGGTTGCTCCATCTCTTTAGGGTGATGGTTTGCTCTGAAAGCCTGATTAAGTGCTTGTGGAGGTATCTTGTGGCAGGATTTCCTGTTTATGTTGCCCTACACCTTGTTATTAGCATCACACCTCTGCTGAATGTGTGCCCTCACCCTGCAGCTCTGCACAACCCGGGTGGGAGGACGAGGTTTGGGAAGGTGAGTCAGGAAAACGCTGGGGGCAATGGCTCTAAGCTGGATGACAGAGAGAAGGAACCATGTGCGAGCAGTGGCACCGTGCTGTGAGGGGACAGACCACAGCATGCCTCCTCTGCCCCTGGTGAACTCCCTAATTTACTTTCCAATTACACCCCGGTGGAGGTAAGAGTCCCCCATGCGTTCACCTGGGATTTGTTCTGGCACAGGGTCCTCAGGAGCCAGGAGATGCCAGGAGCACAGATGTTGCAGACATCTTTTCACTAAAAATCCTTTCTTGGGATTTTTTCCCTTCTGAGAAGCTGAGGCTTTAGAAACAAAATGTAAACAATGGCTATCTGCTGCTGTGGAACACATCAGGTGGATTTTTGATTGGGCCATCTTGAATGTTTACAATTAATGGCCAGCCACAGACCAGACAGCTTGGACTCTCTGTCCAAGCCACAGATCTTTGTTATTCATTCTTTCCTATTCTTAGCTATCTCCTGAGAGGAAACCTTTCCTTCTATTTCTTTTTAGAATAGTTATAATGTAATATATATATATCATAAAATAATAAATCAAGCCTTCTGAACATGGAGTCAACATTCTCGTCTCTCCCCTCATCCAAGAACCCCTGTGAACACCGTCACGCACAGATAGATCCTTCAGGGTCTCAGGCTGCTTTTCTCAGCTGCTTTCTGTCCTCTCATGCATTTTACCTTCCAGAACTCTCCTCTCCTCAGCAGGAAGGTGCCGCAGGCTCTGTGCCACGCACGCAGCCTCAGCATGGTGGTATTGCCCTGGCCCCACCATGCCTTGTGCCATCACCAAATTAAGCAGTGACCTACGAGTCAGCCTGACACCAAGGAACCAACTCTGGGTGCCTGACAGAAACAAATCAGCGTTTCAGTGGGGAATGCAAGTGTCACAGATGCTCCAAGGCAGCCTGGGGGAAGCCAGAGCAGACCACAGAGTGAATATTTCAGTTTCTTGGTTTTGTGGCAGGCTGGTGATTAGCTTGGCCTTTACATCGAGCTAATGAGAGGTCTCTGCACAAAGAGATGCCCACATGCCCTCTGAGGCTTGCGTGGAGCAGTGCTTCCCATCACCCAGGCACAACTTGAGCCTTCCTCCTTCAGAGGAAGATTGATGATTTCTGAGTGCTCAGCATCCATCTAACACAGCTCCCTTCCTTGGCAAGAGGTATTTCTGGGATCTGGGATATTTTCCTGGCAGGCAAAAAGTGGAAGCACACTTCCAGTATGTGCCAACCCCAACCACCCAGTGTTCCCACCACTGACATGCATGGTGGGAGGTAGGTGAAACCTCAGATGTTAGGATTGGCTTTTCCAAGGCCCTTCAGAAAAGTTGAAGGTTTGCTGTAAAAAAAAGAGAGGAAACTATCAAGAGAAAGATTTTCCTGTCAGACATGAATGTTTGCTGCTGCAAAGCAAATTAAGAATGCCTCGAGGCTACACTGAGCACCCGAGGTTACCCAGTTGTTAGTATTTGCATGTTTATCTGAGGCAAGGGACAAGCACACCACCTCTGCCTCTGTGCAACCTGCCACACCACCCTGCCAGCAAAATTAGCCACTTATCAGATCTGAAGACTGTGTCCCTGTTAAATGGCTTAATTTGTTCAGAGGGGCAGCCAGAGGTCACATCAGCCCACCAGTGCCACAGCCGTAATCCATTGGAGTGACATTTCACAGGTGACAGAGCTCTGGGCTGTGTTAGAGGGCTGGTGGTGCTCAACACCTGCAGGAATTGGAGCTCTGGGTCTGTCATGCACAGCCTCAAAGCAGCAAGGGCAGCCCCTTGTGAAAAGGGGCCATCTGGCCCCTTGCTCCTTAAAATGCTCATGGCTGAAGTGCTCCTGGCTGTGCACCTCTGGGAGTGCTGGGATGACCCCACTTCCCTGGCATGGAGCCAGGATGTAGCTGGGACAAACCAGTGGTTCTGAGAGATGGGGAGTTGTATTGGGCCCAGCACCCCTACCCTGTCCCAAGGCTGAGCACTGCCTCTGCCGGGCTGGGGTTGCAGGTTCTAACCCTGACAGGCTTTGGTGGTGCCTCCTCTGGGGACTGCTTTTGGCCCCTTGCTCCCCTCCTCAGGCTGTGCCAGCAGAAGCCAGCCCAGGATCTGGGCTGGAGCTGCTGCCAGGGAGGAGGTGCAGGGCACACCTGGGTGAGTGTTGGTCTGGGTGAGGCAGGAGGGGAATCTCCATCCCCAGCCCCAAGCAAGGCACCGTCACATCCCAGATTCCCTGCAGGATGTGGGCATGTGCTATCTCAGCTGCTTTAGCAGCTGGCAGGGATGGGGCCTCAGCCCTGTGCTGGATTGCACAGCCTGACACAGGGCACGTCCCCAGGCAGGGCAAGTGACAAAAGCCAAGGCAGGAGGATGATTCCTCACTCACCATTATGGCCTCTCTGCCCCCATCACCTGTGAACTGGGCTGGACTTCCACAGGTCCAGCTAAGCTGTGGCAGTGCTGCCAAAGGCCTGCTGTGCCAGAGGTGGCTGCAGGCAGCTCCACAGACAGACAAACAGCCACCTCACTGCAGAGCCAACCCCAAAGTGCTCCTGCCAGGCCACCCTGCAGCCCTGAAAACACCCATTGGTCTGCCATGCACAACACAGTGCAAGGCAGTCACGCCCCACAAAAACACAAAAAGAAAAGATACCTGTGTTTCAGCAGTTCCCCCTTGACTGTGCTACCAGGAAAAGGGCATTTAGGGTAACCATGGAGTCTCTGGGTAGCTTGGCACTGCACAGGGAGCTGCAGACTAAGCTCCCCCCCTCCAATTTCCAGGCCAGATGGAGCTCAGGCAGGATGTGATACACCAAGCACCCACTGCAAGATTTTCCCTGGCTCGCTTGGGAAGGGATTTCATGGTTGTGGCAGCAGGAAGAGAGCCAACAGAGAGAGCCCTGTGGCCAGACCACACGGGGCACCAGGCTCTGGTGTCCCTGCTCCGTGCAAGGCCAGAGCTGCCCACAGCTCCCTGCTGAGGAGGGCTCTGTAACCAGCTGTGAGAGCCTGGCCCAGAAGTGCAGGGGTGGCCTCAGCTCATCCCAGCGCTGATCCTGCCGTGGGGAGCTGCAAGGAAAGCTGAGAGCTGCTCAGGAGGCGATGCTTGCTCGGGTGTCTCTGGAGCTGGGCCCTGGCAGGATGGCAGTGGCAGAGCAAGCAGCAGTGACAGCTGCTCTCTTTGCCTTGGGGATGCTGTGCCGCTCTGCCTCCGGGCTTGCCACCTCACTGTTTTTAATGCATTAAGTCCATTTCCTCAAACTCAGCCCCTGGCAGGACAAAGTAGGCTCCCACTGGCCTTCTTCAGCACTGAGCAAGAGGAGTCTCATGCACCATGAGTGGTAGACCACCAAGCCACCACACTCCAGGCATAGAAGCACTCCTGAGGGGCCACCAAAGCTTTCCACCACAGCAGCAAAAGTGATTTCTAAGCTTTTAATTTCAAAAAATGAAGTGTGTGTGGAGTACACCTGGTCTCCCTGTTACACCCTCACTGTGGCTTTTGCTGCATGGCAGAGGATTGACATTGCAGGGAGCACTTCCTCTCCAGGGAAGGGCTTCTTGCTGCCAGCAGGTCGGTCAGGCTGACCCCAACATCCCTGACATCCTAATGTGGGCAATTACTGCTATGGCTGGGCTCAGTCCAGCCCCAGGAATGTCTCAATAAGTGCAAATAGAGAACTGCTGCTAGTGTACTCATTCATCCAAAACTTGAATTGATGGAAAGGCTTCACAGTCCATTGCTGTCAGTGTCAGGTCAGCACAGAGCAGGATCACCCAGAGGGACATGCTGGGCACTGGAGGATGCCAATCCCTACTGGATCACAGCATTGCTGCACTGAAGCTCTCAACCTTGGCACATTAAGAGGAGAGGGCATCTTGCAGGAAGTGTTGATCCCTTAGTTAAGCACTGAAGGTGTTGTTAAGGGCACTGCTTGCTGTTGGGCCAGGGGATGACTGTGCCCACCCTCTCCCCTTGAGGGAGGGAAAGTTGCCAAAAAGGTGTTGCAGGAATATCAAAAACTTCTCACTGCATAAACTAAGAATCAATAACACTCGGGGAAGGGAAGAAGGAAAGATTTTCTTCTGAGAAAAAGGGGTGGGATTGTTTCTAGGGGCAGAGTGAAGGTCTGAGCAGCCTTTCCTCCATGACTGCAGAGCTGGGCCTGCAGGAGGGTTGGCAGGAGGGTTGACAGGGCCTCCTTGGATCTGATACCATGGTAGGCAGATATCAGCGTGGTTTTCTTTAAATCCTACACACTGTCCCCAGTACAAGGTAATTTCATATTTATCTGACAGATACTTACACCCCCACAGTGCCCATCTCTGCCCAGGCTCGTAGCAGGGTCTCCAGGCACCCACTGGCAGCACTAACCAAGGCTCTGGCAGACAAGCTGTGCTGTCTTTCAGCAGGACTATGCACACTCTGTCTCAAAGGTCTGCATCCCAATGACCTGTCTGTGGCTTTTACACCACTACAAGAAAGCACAGAAGGCTGGAAGCTGTTACACATCAGAGAATTCTCCTGCTAAATTGATGGTTTGCTGTGGTGTTCTATGAACACAGAAAGAGCTGGGGATGGGGAAGATGCTTCAGTGTTTCTCCTTGCTTTGGTAGGACTGAGCAGCATCATTGCAGGATGGTGAGGGTCACCTGTGTTTTTTCCCCCATGGAAGCCGTGCTTTTGAAGAACATTTTGAAGGGTTGGATCTCCTCATAAGTGGGGCTTGTTTGCAGTTTTTACTGCTTAAGACCTGAGGGAAAGCTGAATTTAGATGCTGCTGTGCAAACAGAATATAAGAACTAATCAAAGTACTCACAAAAATTGATAGGTCAGCATTTTAAACCACTAGTTTCATCCTTCAGAACATGTTTCTACCAGCATAGTACATGATATAACAAATAGCTGGCCTAGGGTATATAAATACAATATATTATCACTCTTTCTGAGGTGTACTTGAGTATCATCCTAGAAAAGTTGCTTGTGCAGCTTTCACTTAACCTGTGGTTTAGGAAAATTAATGACACGCTCACATACTGGAGATCAGCTGGAATACTTGCTCCCACCTGTGACAGGAGAGACAATGCTCCAGGAACATGTCTGGGCTGTGCACAGGAAAGGCTCCTGCCTGAAGGATCACTGCTGTGTGATACAGCTGGGAAGGAAGGAAGGGAAAGAGGATCAGTGACTTGCTGAAGTGACAGGCTAAAGGAGCTGATGGCCCTACCAGAGACTGGGATCTACCCTTGCTGAACTTGTGATATTTCTGTTCCTGCCACCAGCCCACCAACCCACAGGTCGTGTGCTTTCCCTGTCTCCCAGACATCGGGGAAGCAGGGAGGGCTATGTGTGATGTTGAGGCAGCCCAGGCATGCAGAGCTGCACCAAAATGTGCTCTGCACACCAAAAATATCCTGCCCTGAGCACCCCAGGAGAGGGGGCAGAGTGACCCCAGGCCCCTCCTTGCACAGCTGAGAGGGGAGGCTTGCCCCTGCCTGCAAGGGAACAGAGGAGGCAAATTGCTGCCATACCAGCGCCACTGCCAAAGCACCTGAGAGGAAATGAACCATTATAAAGCCTGTGCAAGGAACACCTGGGTGCACACAACCAAGCCACGAACTGGGGGTGTCCAGTAAAGGCAAAAAGGGGGTGAGTGAAGGGAACGAAGGCTCCAGACCCACAGCTGATGGTGGGTTCGAGGATGCTGGGTTAGAGCAGGGACCTGGAGTGACCAGCACTGCTGGCTGTGCTCGGCTTGCTTCTCCTCTCCTGCCACCTCCCTCCTCCTGAAAAGCCTCATCCCAGTCCTGTGAGCAAACTGGTGTGTCATGGTGCAATTACAGGCTGTCAGCCTGTGTCACCAGAGGTGGGTGGGAATTAAGGCTCCCCTGACATCTAGCATTTTTCTCATTTTTGACAGTCTGTCTAATTTCAGAGTAATTTGGTGTCTTCTTGCATTCTGTCCTTTGGGTTTTATCATTATTACTATAATAACATTATATTTATGCATGTTTCTGCTTGATTAAGCCTCAAATAGTAAATATCCACATGTAGGAGTCACAACAAGAACAAATCCAGAGAACTTCAGTCCCTAGCTGGCCCTGGAGCAAAAAGCACGTGACCCAGGACCTTCACCTTGGAGGAATGCATGAATTCTGGATATGATGATCAGAGAATTGCCTCTGGGCAAAGCCAGGAGAAACAGTTTGCTCCCTGGCTCCACTGTCCTTTAGGTTCCCACAGCAATCAAGCGTCTTCCTTCCTCTCTTTACTCACCCGCTGTTTGTAGCTTAACAGTTGTGTTAACATGTGAGGCATGAATACTGTCTAGAATATGTATTTATGCAACCTCTTAGGCATTTGAGGATGTTTCAGAGGCAGCAAGATACATGAGCACCCCCATCAGTAATGCTCACCAAGGTGTTACTTGACAATGATCAAGATTTCTCTTTTTGGCCAAGTTATAATTCTGCATCCTGGGCGACAGTGGCACCTTGATTTAGGAAGTTATTTGCACCTGGCAGCTGTGCTGGGGCAGCTCTCTGTGGTTGTGTTCAGCAGACAGCTCCAATGGAAGTGCTTGCTGGTGCAGGAAAGGCCCACGGGTGGATTGGAGCCGCCAGGGATAAGCGGGTGGCAATGGCACAGCTTTGGTGCTGAGTGCCCACCTCTGGGTGCAGGGAGACAAGGAGCAAGGGCACAAGGGGGAGCATGCCAATGTCCCCTCCATGCCACAAATGGGTCACAAGGGAGCCCCTGGTCCCAGGGAATGTGCCCACCTACACTAGCGGGAATTGCAAGCTGTGCAATGCAGGGCAGGGGCAGTGAGGGAGGGCACAAGGAAGGAAGCACCTAAAGACACGGGAGGTGTCTCACCGGGATTGCTGCTGGGGTGGAAGTCATTCTGGGACACACTGCACACCCATGAGCTGTCCTGGCCTCGGCAACTGGGTCCTGAGCACTGCTTCGTTGTTTGGTTGGTTTACATTTCTCCCAAACCACTGCGGTGGCAGAACCAGACTTGAAAACCTCAGCTCACCACAAGTGAGAGCTCCAAAGCAAGGCTACCCCGACCAGGGCAAGTGATGGATGTCACCATCAGGAGGCACCACAAGGGCAGGAGGGTTTGGGTGGACCTGGCTACTTGTGAAAGAGCAGGTCTGAGCTGTGGTCTGTGAGAGCAAACTGGCTTTGCCAGGCAGAGACATGGCTTGGCTTGGCACAATTTCAGCTCTTCCAGAACCACTCCCCAGAGGAGAAAATATATTACTTTTCTTTATGACTGGAGATGTGACTTCCCTGCCCCCTCCAGAGCAGAGGCTTTGCAAGAGGAAGGTCTCTGGACCTGAGATCCACAGGAGCTATTCTGGTCCATTAAATGGGGACTAGAGCCTGCTCTCATCTTCAGGTGGCTTTTTACCCTGCTTGCTGCCCCAGCACATCCCGTGGCTGTTTTGCCTTCCAGAACCAGCAGGCATTTCCTCTGGGTTTCACCCAGGAAGCACATAACATGTTATATCTGAAGCCCATCAACAGGCTGAGTCAAACCCTGAGGTGCCTGGGTCAGGACCTGTTTGTGTACACCACACGCAGACTTCTTCCGCAGCTGTCACAGGAAGGGCACAATTTCACAGCACTTGTTGTCTGAACATCAATTTGTAACATAACAGGAAGAGCCAGAGAGGGGCACCTCACACCAGCTGTGCCCATTTTGTGCCAGGAGGATGGCTCAGGCACAAATGAAGGAAATGTGCCCATTTTGTGCCAGGAGGATGGCTCAGGCACAAATGAAGGAAATGTGCCCATTTTGTGCCAACAGGATGGCTCAGGGGTGGTGTGGAACTGCTGTGCTCTGTCACTGCATGCCGGGCTCAGGCAGGGCCACTGGTGACCATCTGTGCACACGTGCAGGCAGCAAATGCAGGAGCTCACCTAGGAGAAAATATGCAGAGACATTTAACCCAGGAGCTTTTCATCACCCCGGTCCAACCAGTCCCAGCCTGACTAACAGGAGGCCAAGCCTATATTTACTGCAATCTATATAAATCAAGAGACATCCCATGAAAGACAACCAACCAACCTAATTGCTCTAGGGACGAATTCCTTCTGACACACACATCTGATAACATCAATTACTTCCCAAACAGACTGATTCAAATGCTGTGGGTGTTTTCAGAGGTGATAAACATTATGGGAGGAGGCTGGGCTGAGGCTGAAACACACTGGCAAAGGCATGGACCTGTAAGGAACAACATCAGTCACAAACCATGCTCTCACAAGCAACAGAGACCCCAGAACGAGCTGTTCACATCTCCATGCACACCACAGGCAAAAAAAAAAACCTCCCAGCATCTTATAATAAAATTCAGACTTATTGTTAAAAAAATTTTGAAGCTAGACTGTGCTGAGGCACACTGCTGCGTCAAAACCTCCTGTAATAGCAGGGAATACGTTGAATGAAAAATGCTTAAAACCGTGGACACTGCTCCCTGACAGCCTCCTCAACAAATCCATCCCACTCTCCAGCTGGTGCTTGGTGCTCAGGTGAGGGCAGGCTGAGGTCAGCAGGAGGCCAGGCAGTGCCTCAGGAGAAGAGGATGACACTGTACCCATTACTACTCATTGCCACACGGAGCAAGCCTCCCTGCTGCCACAGATTCCTCTGCACCTCCACCTGCCCTTCAGGAGCTGTGGCTGCCTGGGGGGACTCTGCAGGGGAAGCTGGTGCAGGTGAGCTCAGACAGCTGGAGCAGCACAGCACACCTGCAGGCTCAGGTGACTTTGTGCCCGAGCTGCCCAAGCCCACACTGCTGGTGTTGCTCAGCAGGGCTGAGCTCTGTGGCTGTGCAGCACAGGCACATCTCCGTCTGATGGCAGCCACCCCAGCTCCTCCCTGGGCCAGGGACAGCATCCCCATCTCCGTGGGCAGGCAGTGCTTGTGCCCAGCCTGCTGGAAGGTGGCTTAGCCTCTCACAGCTGGCCCAGGCTTGGAGTGCTGCACTGTGCCCCCAGAGTCATTAAGTGCAATTATTGTTTTTGCACAATTTCCCAGTTCCAAGGGTCTGAAATAATATGTCACAGCCTGCCAGTGTGGTGCCCTCATAGCAATGGGTGCCAAGGCTGTGTTTTGTGTGCCCTAGGGTGCAGCAGAAGGGCTTTGGAGGGCATCCAAGGGTAAGAATGCCTGTAGGACCACAGCACTAGAGGACCATTAGGATAATTGGGAGCAGTTTGCATCAGGCTCGGGAGGCAAATTTCCTATCAGCTGGGTGAAATGGGCAGATACAGGGAAGGTAGCCTTCATTTCCAGTTGTATTTTAGGGCTAAAAGCAGCTTCTCTATGGGCCTTTGCAGCTGCTGCCCATCCCAGTGAGCGTCTCACTCCTGGGAGGAATAGGAGGTGTGAAAGGGGAGGAGGAAAAAGTCTGGGCAGGAGTTCAGAAAACTTAAGTGTGAGAAAGAATGAGGCAGGACAAAAGTGAAAAGTAAATAAAGTCAATAAAAAGCAGTAACTGCAGAACACTTAAATGAATTTGTAAATCTTGGAAATAAAAAGGAAAGAGTCGTTGTTAGAGCAGAAAGGAAGCTTGAGACCTACAAAAACTCTCTTGTGTCTGTGAGAAGTTGAGGTCAAAGTGAATACAACACTCACCCTACTACTACACTTGGAAATGCTGCAGGAAACACCTCACTGTGAGGAGCAGCTGTAACTGAGAAGGGATAGACTTCAGGTGGGAAGGACTTGTGCTCTCCAGTGTTTGCTGGGAGCTGAAGAACCCACAGGCAGCCACGGGAACAGAGGGAGAGGCATCTAAAGGTAATTGGTTGTGATTTGAAAGGACTAAATATAAATCCTGGGGGAAGACCTCAGCAAGCAGCACGTCTCTCCAGGGGACGCTGACTCAAGCAGAAGTGGCATGACGCAGATGAACAGAGAGGCAAGACTGTCCTGAGCAGAAATCTCATTACAGCTACTTAGCTATTCCTGCTAAACGGCCTCCTATTTACTGCCCCAAGGGCTTAAGCAAAGAACATTAGGAGTGAGATTAAGAAAGCAGAAATGTAGGCTGAATGTCTGAAAAAATTTCCCTGACACAGCAGGATGAGCCGAGCCTGTCCACAGAGATCTTTGCCTGGCTGAGACAGAGTGGAAGCGCGCACACTCCTGCAGCAGCCTCTCCTCCAGCCCCAACCAAAACTGCCCGGGGCTGCTTCCCACCTGCAGGGCACCTCGGGGCTCCTGGCAGGCAGGGGATTGGGGATGCAAGCTCCCCCAGGGCTCCTGTGAGCAGGGGTGCTCCCACTGGCTGCATTATCGCCCCCAGGCCGGGTCAGTTGCCCACTTGCCACTCGCCCTTGCCGGGGTGGGGAGCAGCCCACACATCTTGGAGCTCAGGGTGGGGATTCCACAGGAGGGGGGAACAGCTCTGGCAGACGTGCAACACCTCATAAGTCTCTGAGTGGAAGGGTGAGCCTGAAGCACTTTTATATTTTTATTTGTGGTAGCCTTTCAGCTGCTCCCACAGCCCCCAAGAGCACTGAGGCTCACACAGGACTGTGCTGTAACAGTGAAACTTCAGCCTGTGCTCACCCAACCAGCAGTTTCCCATCTCTCACCCAACTCTGCTTTTTTGTCCACTCCAAAACAGATAAACTAATGAGAAAATGGAAAAGCACTGGGGCCCGAGCCTTGCTAAAGGACAGCAAAGCCTTCCTCCCTCTCCTGTGCCCACTGCTGCCCTCTCCAGCAGCAGGACCTGCTCCGACTGCAGGAATGCTTTGTTGCTGGCACTGCAACTCGAGGCTGACACGAGCTGTCTGTGCTGGAACTTGCTACACAGGCATCTCTGTGGGTAATTATGCACATAGTGGGATCCCCAGGGCTGCCACAGGGGCTAGCCCCAGCAAAGGGCCAGAAGGACGAGAGCACAGCCAAGTGAGGAGTCTGGCACCCACAGAAAGTGTCACACAGTGTGTATCAGTGCCTCCCTATGGCGGGAAGTGACTGCAAACACTTGCTTTTAGAGACAAGAATTGAGTAACCAGTGCATAAATAATAGCATCTTGGTTCATCTTTCCACCGCTCCTGCAATCGCAGAGTTGCCATCTAGGCAGAAAGTTGGTTATCTCTGGGATGGGAAGTGCAGCTTTCAGGGCAAGGACTTTTCTCTGAAATCCAAGGGAACAGGGAAGTGGTTGCTGCCAGGTTTAGTTGGATATTCGTCCCATGCAGTGTGGGTAGCTCTAGGCTGGAGAAGGCTGAATGTCTGTAAGGTCTGAAGATGGGAGCAAATCTCCAGCTCTAATTTAGACACCCCTGCACTGAAGCTTTTAATCAGATGTTCAGCTTCATTCCTGAGCTCAGGTTCCAGATTAGCAAAAAACACCTGTGGTTCACAGTCATGGCAAGATCCCATGCCAGCTGCCCCCAAACCCCAGCCCCAAAGGCTGTCAGGAGTTGATGGAGCTTCACCAGGCAGAAGGTAACAGTAATTCTTCCTTCTCAAATTAATTTTGTCCTGAACACATTTTCAACTCCAGTTGATGGAGCTTCACCAGGCAGCAGGTAACAGTAATTCTTCCTTCTCTAATGAATTTTGTCCTGGACACGTTTTCAGCAGTTGATATATGTCTCTTCTGACAGGGCCTGAGCCTTAGGACCCAGATCTCCCCTGCCAGGGATCTTCTAACACACAACGAGGGAAAACAGCCCTGGCCATGGAAATCCTGGTTCTGCAGCATCTCTCTAAATGCCCAGACTGGAACACCCTGGTCTCAAAGCCCAGGAGCTGGAGTGGGGACATCATTCTCTTCCAGGCTCCATGGTCATTGGTGTCTTGTCTTGGGCAAAACAATAACCCATCCCATGTCTTTTTGCCACTTCAGACCCAGAATAGCAACTTAAATTCTTCAGAAAAAAAGAGATCATCCTTTAACAGTGTCCTGCTTTACAAAAGGCTGAGAACCTCATTTTTAGCTCCTGTTTGAATTGCTAAAATGATTACTAACTTCTAATCACTTTTAATTAAAACTCTGCTGTATTGCTAGTTATGTTCCAAACAGTTAATATTGAATCACTCATCTACAATTTCCTGAAAGCAGCAACCACTGCTGCATTTATTATTCCAATCCCAAACCATCCTGTAAGAGTTATTTTTATTTGTACACCTCAGTGACCACTGGTAATTCTGCAGCTCAAATCAACATAATGCTTTTTCCATTCCCCAAAATGACACCAAAGTATTTGTGAGAATTGTAGTTGTCCAACCAAATTATCATCAATCACATTAAATTAGAAAGCATGAGAGGGACTGTTCCACTCCAAATCATCTTTTTTGTTCCAAGTAGAACAAGAGAAATACAGTTCCTATTCTTCCCTGCTGACATTCCCAGGCCTCACTTCCCATTCCCTCTATTCCTGCTGCTGATGCTCTGCAGGCATCACCAGGTGTGGGGACTTTCCTTTGAGGATGACAAGAATTTGGAGATGCCATGGCATTGCCCAGCCAGCACCCAGTGGAGCAGGCTGGGACACCCAGGACTGCAGTGGAGAGAAAACAGAAGGAAAACAGAGTTCAGTAGAAGAAAGCTGCCTGCACAGAGGCGCTGCCACATACTGCAGCGGACCTGAGCTCTCCATGGAATGCTGTGGTCAAATATCTCACCCAGGCATCCTGGCCAAGCAGTGCTTCTGCCCCTCTGCTCTTCCACAGCCCACAGGCACTGTGTGGCAGGGGCTGCTGCCTTTTTCCCTGCCTAGCCTTCCTGGTTTAACTCATCACTTATGATAAGTGAAAACTGCATTTCCAGAGCTCTCCCTGTATAGCCATTGCCTGGAATTGTGCACAGCTGGAGATCACGTCCATCTGGGCACTAAAAAGCCTGTTATTTCTCATATGGTGTCTCATTCCAGCCTCTCTTTGACATTTGCATGGAAAGAGGCTCTAGAGAAAATTCGGGGTAACACTGCAACCTTGTGTCAGGTGAAGCTAAACAGCAATGCAACTTCAAAACTCAGTTTATAGTCACAGCCATCCCCTCCACACACCTTGGGATGGAGGGATGGATGGATGGATGGATGGATGGATGGATGGATGGATGGATGGATGGATGGATCACCCACAGCAGCCTTGAGAAATCCCTTGGGAAGGCCTAGCAGGAAAAAAAAACCCAGATAGAGCTGGGACTTAGTCCTTCCACTGTCACTGTCATATTTCCTGAAAAATCCCTTTGCTAGGATTTCTTCTCCTGGGAAGATGAGAAGCCGCAGCTTCTCCATGTTTTGCTGCTCTGGAATGGGGTCTGGAGATTGTTTATCCAAACATATGAATTGTTTTTACCTAATGACCAATCACCATCAGCTGTGTCAGACCCTGAGGAGTCAGTCACGAGCTTTCATAATAATTCTTGTTAAGCCTTCTGTCTGTATCCTTCTTTTTCTTTAGTATAGTTTTAGTATATCATATCATATAATAATAAATCAGCCTTCTGAGACCACGGAGTCTTAGTCTCATCTCTCACCTCATCCTGGGGACCTCGCAAACACCACATTCTTCTTCTTGGCCATGGGGAGCAAACAAGCCCAGATTCTGGAGCCCCCAGGTAACGCAGGTGTGAGCTATAAGGACCGGCTCTGCCGACTCGGCCAGCTGCTCTCAGTGCCGGGCACAGGAGACAGCAGCATTGTCACCTGCATGGTCACAGCCAGTCCGGATGCTCTGCTCCCTGCCTGCAGCTGATGTAGCTCTGAGCCTCCAGACCCCAAAATGCCACCCATGACGTGGGGTAAGTGTGAAGGAATTCATCACCTCTGCTTTCTCTGGCGCTCACCAGCAATGAAACACTGACTGCTGAACGCGCCAGCATGACAGCCCCAGATCTCCTCTGGGACAAGGGATGAGATTTGCTTTCAAAACTAGGATTTAAATAAGCTTTTTAAATAAGCTTTTTAAATTCTATTTCAGGGACTTTCGACTTAGATCCGACTAAGCCATGTCTCCTGTGCCGGGAGCAGAAATGGCTGGGGATGACACAGACATACCAGAAAGCCCAAAAGTGTGAGAAGCACCCAGGGACACTGAAGCATCTGACAAGCAGCACAAGCCCCTCCGTTCTCCCACCCTCTCCATGCAGTGCAGGCGCTCCAGCACCGATGGCTACAGCTTAGGTTTTAGTTTTGCGCTCATGGCACAAAGGGCGGCCGGGCCTGTGGACAGCCAGGCAGAAATGCCAGTTCCGTACACTTCCCGGGGGGATGTGGCCCCGCACGGAGGGAGCCCGGCCGCTTCCCAATGAACCCCGCCGGTTCCCAAGGAGCAGCGCCGCACGCTGTTCTCCATGGGAGCCGGCAGAGGGCAGCTGAGCCCTGCCGAACGCCGGGAATGCCGCGCCGGGAGCGGCTGCCCGCCCGCTCTCCCCGCCGGGCACCGGGGGCGCGCCCGGCACCGGCGAAGGCGCACGGAGGATGCGGCTCCGACTGCTGCCCCCGCTCCCCACCCTCTGTGGGCAGCGCGGAGCCAGCCCGCCCGCCCTCTGTGCTGGGAATCTCGGGTTACTAGTGGCGAAAATGCTGCAGCCCATCGTGTCTTCCTTTCGGGGCGGCTGGAGCTCCGGGCGGTCCGGCTGCCCGGCCAGGGCTCGGTTTGGTCCTTGAGACGCCCCCGCTGAAGCCGCTGCCTTTCTGCAGGGAAGGATGGGCTGGGCAGATGTCAATGCCTGTGCCCGTGGGGGTCCCAGACCTAAGGGTGAGTGACGAGGCGACAGGGATGCCGCCCTCATCCTGGCCCGATGGGGATGGTTTGAGCGTTTCCTGGTAAAAGCCCATGCAGCCCATACTAGAAATGGGGTGAATGCCTTTCACCTTCCGCCGTGCGGTGGGCTCACCCTCCGGGCAGGGGAGGCTGCCCCGCTCCTCCCCTTTCCAGGCACTCGCTGCCACGTGTGAGCGAGGGGCTCAGCTGGGCAGGAACATGCCAGGCATCACAGAGCCGTAAGGAAGGGCACAACCTCGTCAGGGATGCGTTTTCTGCAAATCGTTCCTCAGTAAATAGATCGGAGGAGCCCCAGCTCTTATGTAAACATCATCGAAGAGGGTGAGTGGAAGAAATTTTTACCCAGAAATAATTTATAGCCATTCTTTCCAAACAGCTATGGCCCAGGCAATTGGGTGATCCACATCCATGTGTGGCAAACAAACTTGGACTGGAAAGGCTTGCTGGCTTCAGCAGTAATTTTGTTATCTTCCCAAAGGCTAAGCTGTACTGCCAGGGCCCATCTTCTGTCACAAGCGTTTTCTTCCTCGTCTTTCCTAAAGTCCACTCTGGGATTTCTGTCCTGGCTTTTGCCACGCTTCGTCTGCATGTGGGATAAAAACAATCGTACAGCAAACAGCAACCACAACCATGATGTTTCCATCTGCAACACACAGTGCTGGTGAAGGCATATTTGCAAACCAAAAAGTCAGCGGGGAAGAAATCCCTGGGAAAAATAATTAACTATTTTAATTAATTAGGAAATCACCATGGCAATTTTACACCTCCAGGATAGAAAACACACCCGCAGCTCATTTCATTGGTACTTCACTGTGTTCCTATGAAAATGTGTGGGGAGGACACACTGCTCATCCCGAAGGTGCTGTGCCCACCAGTGGGACCAGAGATGTGACACATGTTCCTGGCCCTAGCTGAGCCCAAGCAGCAAGCAATTCCAGGTGCATCACAGCACGAGGAGTCTGGTGCACTCCCCTCTTCAGCCACAGAGCCAGACACTCCCTAATTTGTACAGGGACACCAACACTGAGTTAAGTAATCAAAAATGACACCAGCTCTTGGCGGCAGCCTACTGGTGTGGTGGCTGTGCCAGAGCAGGCAGTTGCCTGAGGGTGTCCCACACCATGGAATGAGTGTCTCCTGTGTGCCAGAGAGATGTGGGTCCCACAGCCTGGGCTGGCCAGGTGAGCCAGGGGGGCTGCTTCCTTTGGTTGCTGGTATTATCTTGCATTTTGAAGCCACAAGCCCAGACAGGGATGTGTCCAAGCCATGGCACACTCCCATGCTCAGCTGCACAGACAGATATTCACTGTCTTCAACATGGACATGGACAGCAAGTTAAGGCTAACAAGAATCTGACAGAGCCCTGGGAGGGGTGCTTGTTTGTTCTCCTGCCTTTGACAGCCACAGGCACAGAAAGACAGGGACAGGACCAGACCATGACACACCCCCATCCCCTCCCTCCACAGCCACTCAGCCAGAGATTTCTGCAGCTTTCGACAAAGCCTAAGGGCAGAAATGTACACAGAGCCCCGGTCTGCACTGCACCATGCTCCCACAGGCAGCTGGATGCTCCCCACGGCCATAGACAAGAGGGAACCAGCCTTTACAATGCTCAAAAAACGTGTGTTTGTGGCACTTGGGGAAATGGCTTTGTGGTGAAGGTGGCAGTGCTGGGTTAATGGCTGCACTCAATGGTCTCGGAGGTCTTTCCCAACCTTAGCAGTTCTATGGTACCATGATTTTACAACGCAACACGCTCAGTCTTCATTTACCTGACACCACTCATTGACTGTCATGCAAATTCATATTCAACTCGGGTTCTCTGAATGATTTTCAACAAATAAACTATTTATGAATAAAATGTAACCTATCATATATACAATGATTTTGGCTTTCTGGCTTTCTGGTTTAAAAACAGTGAGGGTAGGCGGAACCCTAAGCCTAACCCGAGGCAGTAAAAGTCTCGTTGGGCTAAGGTGGGCTCCGAGGAAAAAGCTGAGGAGGCAGCCGTGTTGTGGCAGTTTTGCGCTCTCCTTGGTATGCCTTTCACAGCTGCAGTACTTCTGGAGCTCAGGGCTTCCTGGTTTAAAAAACACTAACCCTAGGCATAACGTAGCCACAGCCCTAACGCGAGGCGCGTAAATCAGCCTAGGGTTAGGGATGGTCTCAAGGAAACAGCTGAGGAGGCAGCCATGTTAGGGCAGTTTTGCACTCCCCTTGGGATGCCTTTGGCAGCTGTAGTGGGCTTGGAGCTCTGGGCTTCCTGGTTTAAAAAACCCTAACCCTAGGCACAACTCTAACCCTAATGTGAGGCAGGTAAATCAGCCTAGGGTTAGGGATGGTCCCAGGGAAAAAGCAGAGGAGGCAGCCATGTTGTGGCCCGTTTGCGCTCCCCTTGGGATGCCTTTCACAGTATGTCTGGAGCTCAGGGCTTTCTTGTTTATAAAACGCCAACCCTAGGCATAACCCTAGCCACAACCCTAACGCAAGGCAGGTAAATAAGCCTAGAATTAGGGATGGTCTCGAGGAAAAGCAAAGGAGGCAGCCATGTTAGGGCAGTTTTGCAAACCCCTTGGGATGCCTTTTGCAGCTGCAGTGTGTCTGGAGCTCAGGGCTTTCTGGTTTAAAAAACCCTAACCCTACCCCTAACCCTACCCCTAACCCTAACCCTAACCCTAACCCTAGGCATGGAAATCAGCCTAGGGTTAGGCACGGTCCCAAGGAAAAAGCTGAGGACGAAACCATAATGTGACAGTTTTGCGCTCCCCTTGGGATGCCTTTCAACACTGCGGAGTTCCTAGGGCTCTGTGCTTTGTGGATTTTGAGACACTAACCCTAGATGTAGCCCTAAACCTAACCCTAGGCAGTAAAAGCAGCCTTGGCCTAAGGGTGGTCCCAAGGAAGGAGTCATGGAGGCAGCCATGTTGTGGCAGTTTTGCATTCCTTTTGGGAAGCCTTTGGCAGCTGCGGAGTTGCTGGAGCTCTGGGCTCTGTGGTTTTTGAGATGCTAACCCTAGGTGTAACCCTAACCCTAGGCAGTAAAAGCAGCCTTGGCCTAAGGGTGGCTCTGAGGAAAAAGTTGTGCAGGGAGCCATGTTGTAGCAGTTTCGTGTTCTCCTCGGCATGCCTTTTGCAGCTGCTGTGTCCATGGGGCTCTGGGCTTTTTGGTTTAAAATCCCTATCCCCAGATGTAACCCTAACCCTAACCGTAGGCAATAAAAGTTGCCTTGGGCTGTTGTTCACAGTTCTCTCTTAAGTGTGCGTTTCTTCAAATGAAATCTTGGTATTATGTATAACCAAATCTAAAATTTTACAGTGGAAATCACTACTGTTGCTGTGATTATTTTTCACCATCCTAATAATGTTGTTAAAACATGCAGCTTTTAGAACAAAGTGATGCCTAAGTTAGACTATATTACAAGATGGTCTAGGCATTTTTTGCAAGGAAATTCGAACAAGTCACATTCTGATTTCTTTTTCCACTTCAACTTGTTGTCATTTTCTGTATAGTATTTAAAACTGTTTAACTTTTTGTGGTTTAAAATTAAATGTGGTTTTTTTAATGTATTATTTTGTTACCTTGCATATTCTGGACTAACTTGAGAAATCAAGGCTCTTCTGTGTAGAGGATTGTAACTAAATCAACCATTTACAAACTAATTCTTATCAGAAATACAGATTCTACAACTCTCAGGACAACCAGTGCCAGTGCTTTGTCTCCCCCATAGTACAAAATTGCTTCCTGATGTTCATACAGAGCCTCCTGTTTCTGTTGGTCCCTGCTCTAGTTCTGGGGCAGGGATTTTATGGGTTGGCTCCCGCTGAGCAGTGCTGCCGGAATGTCTCACACATGGTATGACACACCTGCTGGTTACTCAGAAAGGAAACCAGGAAGGGAAGCAGGAGTCCTCCCTGGCAGAACAAGCCCTGGAGGGTGAAATGTTATAACCCCATCCCTGAGGCAAGGGGAGCTCTGCATGCTCTTGAGGACTTGTTACACACCCTTGAAGCAAAGCTGAGGCAGCCAGAGATGCTCCCTTGGCCACAGCCCTGGGAGTGCCTTGCCTGAGCACCTGCCCTCTGTTGCCACCCAGCACACACTTCTGTCTCACTCTCCTTGAGCTTTTCTGTTCATGCACTTGACTCAGGGCCCCGAATCAAAAACCTTTGTGGTTTTAAAGGGATTCTACTCCACAGGAACCAAGCTGCTTCTGCATGGACATTACAGCCCACAGACTGAGCAAGGAGTGAATGTCCATGAGTCATCGAGCTCTTCTCACACAGAGAAGCAGCTTGCTCTTGGTTACGTGCCGGAGGTGCCTGCGTCTCCAACAGGAGGTGGGAGAAGGAAGTTTTTAGCCCTCAAGTGTAAAACAAATGTTCAATAAATAGAATCACTTTTCAGCCATGAAAAAGCAGCGTTCAAGTCACTGGTGCCCCGGAGCTTATTTACTTGGCTACAAAACTGGTGGGTGTAGAACAAAGCAGCTCCTGAGTTTTGTCATGCACACTGCAGGATTTTGCTTGAGCACTTTGGGTGTTTGTCTGGATCACTTTTAAATAAGTGTGAGGTGCAGGCAGTGCTGTGGGGACACCATGAATGGGGCAGCTCGAACTCAGCCCTTCCCAGGCACTCAAAAAAGATTTGCTTGTGAGGTAGGGCAGACAAATGCGTAAAGTTTGCAGGCACTATCACTTGTCTGGTGCGATCTCTCCCATTTCTCTAAATAATTTGCCACAAATTAATTAACACACTTGAAGCCTCATCCCTCTCCAGTGCCCATCCCCTGCCACCCTCTGGACCAGGGTGCTGCTGAGAAGGCAGCAGTCAGTAGTGCTTTCTGAGATAAAAATTGCATGTGGAATAATAACATCCCTAGGGCTTATCATGGTTTTCACAGGAACAAGTCAAAATGCACCTACACTGGACAGAAATTTGGAATATTCCTTCACATATCCTGTCAGTTACATCCCTGTTAGCACTGTGAGCATGGTAGGCAGTATTCTGTGGACCCAGACCTCAGTGACCCACCATGCCTCATCCATGCTGAACTTGATCGATCCAAATCCTTCCAGGAGACAGGTGGCACAGAGCTTGGGATGGGTTGATGCCAGATCCTTGCCCAGAGATGCAGAGATGTGTGTTTGGGTAGGATTGACCCACAGATCACCTTCCATCCCCTCCCGGGGAATTCCCACTTGCCTTTGAGTCCCTGTAGGGTCTCTGCCCTAAGGCAGCAGAGCATCCACAACCTTTCCCACATCATCATCCCAGAGCAGGGATTTTGGAGAAAATGACATGGCTGGCCCTGGCAGGGACAACTTGGACTTATTCTGGTGCATTTGAGGGGCTCTTTGGTATGCATGTCTCTCCACAGCTGAGCACAGCCAACAGGATACACCTTCTTCCATCCCTCCCCTCCCCTCTACACCATGAGGACCTGTCCAGCCTGAAACCTCAGCAGCTCAGTTTAAGAGGTTATTTTGTGAGGAAGACTGACCCATGCCAAAACTAACATAGGAAAAGAACCATCATCTGTTTCCTCTTTAGGAAGTGCTATTGCTATGCCAAAACCATGCCCCAAACCCCTAATATTTGATCCAAGACAATAAAACAATTGTCCAACAACAATAAAACCACTTATGGTTGCACTCCTAGCCTAGTCCAGCACCTAGTGCTTGGCAGGCATTTGCTTGGAAGGCACAACTTTGGGATGCCCCATGTCCCAGAGAATAATTTGTTGTGCAAAATCCAAAATGTTCCAGAGGAGACCATTTTGTGGTGCCAGCATCATTATTCAGCAGATTGCACATGCCCATCCAGTATCTTCATGGAAAACCAGGCTGAAATAACCACCTCTGAAGAAACCAGTACAGAGCATTTGGCTGATGAGGTAAAGCAAAAATGGTTTTAGTCCTGAACTTATTTATTCAGAATTAAATCCTTTGTTTCTGACCATGCACTTGCAAGCAGGCAGGGTGGTACCTGCAAGGCAGAAAGATGACACCTGCAATAAATTGTGACTCTGTGAAAGGCAGCCAGTGTCAGTGAACAATTGTGACCTGCCTGGGCTGTCCCACCCCAACCAGCCGTGCTCTGGTTTGCGATCCCTGGCAGGGAGCAGGGACTCACACACAGTGCTTCCACTGCCTTGGCAGGGGGCACCAGCTGAGCAGGTGGGGCAGCTTCTTCAGCCAGGAAAGGATATTGCTTCACCAGGGAACAGCCTCTGGATCCAGTCCATGCCTGCCTGGCCTCACCCAGGGCATGGCAGGGCAAAGCCAGCAGGGCCAAAGGAGCATCCCAGAGCCCTGCCCATGAGCTGCAGCAGGGCTCAGGGGTGCTGCCTGCCAGGCAGAGGGGTTATTCAGCCCAGCCTCCAAAGAACACATCTGGCTGAGCCCTGAGCAGTGCCTGCTGCCAGGAGTCCCAGTGCAGTGCGAAGAGACAAAAGAGAAGTGGGTTCTGATGTCAGCACGACACAGAGGGAGGGTTTATTCCTGAAGGCTTTGCTGCAGGCACCAGAGAGTCTTCCCTGGTTATGAGAAAGATGCGCTGGGAGCAAAGAGATCAACTCTGAGCAGCCTGTACCACGGGGTTGCAAAAAATATCACTGCAAGGATGTCAAGGCTCATGGCCAATATCTGGATTTTTGAAATTCACAAATAAATACAGAGTTCTTCTAATTTACTACCACATTAAACATATAAACCAACAACTTATTGTTCCATCATGTCTCCCAGGGGAGGTTTGGCTGTTGCAGGGTCCTGTGAGAGCTGCAGTGAATGTTGGAGGTTAGACCAGCAATCTCATTGTGAGAGCTCTTTGTGAGATGGGGCTCCAAAAATCACTGCTCCCCAGGAAACACAGCTTCACACTGCCATGGCTCTCTGAAGAAGAAATGGGGTGCTGGATGGAAAATGCTGTCCCGGAGCAACATACCCATGAAGCCTGCAGCTGTGCTAGTCCTGCTGTTTGCTGGGTCCCAGCAGAGTTTGAAGCCACTCTTCTGGGTTTCTTCCATGTCCATAGTGAACTTTTCTTGGACAACAATCTCTTCTTGGCATCTCTGTTCCCTTGATTTTCATTCCACAGAAATGCCTCCATTTCTCAAAAACTCTCCCTTTGCCCAGCAGCTTTCAAAGGACCTTTGGGACATTTTTCTTCTCTTTTGTTTTTCTGTTCAATCCCATTTCTTCGGCAATTGTGTCATACTTAATGCAAATATCTTCATAGGTCAAGTCACTTCAGGTGTTGAGCTGCTGGAGATGAGAGAAATAACAAGTTGTTCAGTCTGTTCAGTTTCTATGGCAGCAAGAAGAGAGGTTTTTTTATTAGGCTTTGCTTTCAAGATGCTGCTTCCAGAGCAGTTCCCAGGCTCTGGCAATCAGCAGTCCCTGTGTGACCTGTGGCTTCAGCACCTGCCAGACCCACAGACATCTGTCCTCCCTCAGTCAGTCTCGTGGGCAGAGGGCACTGCTCCATCCCTAGGATCTAAAAGGATCTAGGGCACTGCTCCATCCCTAGGATCTAAAGCCAAAAGGCTAACTTTTTACACACGTGAGATACTGAACAAGAGGTGAAACACTGTAATTCTTTGTGACCTTACACAGGGCTGAAGGTGCATAATCACATGTTTAAAATCCAGGAGAGAGCTTTGCAATGATGGAACAATTTCTGTAAGTAACACGCTGTTTAATGCACCTGTGGAACAAGCTCGAATCTGCTTCTCCATCAGTGCTGTTTAAAATGCATGGAAGTGTGTTGGGTGTCAGGGTCCCAGCAATGCTGCTTTGCCAGGGACACGGAGCCTTCCCTGGGAACTGCCTGCTCCTGCATGGTGGTTTGTCTGGACACTCGTAGGTATCCTCCAAAATACTCTTTTGGGATTTACACAGACACAAAACATATCTTTCACATTTGTGCTGACAGAGAACAACATTTTAAGATGTAATTCAGCATTCTTGGCTTTATTTTCTGTCTTATGGCCTTGATAGGCCAGATCAGGTTTTCTCCTGACCAAAACACAGGCTGCCTTTAAGAATCAAATAGCAATGTGCTCTTCTCTCTTTGAAGAGCAGGGAAAGCTTTTCTGAAGTCTTGTGAGGCAGTCTCTGCAGTATTTAATGTGGCAGCTGGGCCCGGAGCAGGAGGAGGCACTGCTAGCACAGGAGGAAGAGTCAGCAAACAAAATGATGGATACCATTTAGGAGTAATGTGAGGGGCTTTGGGGAGGTGTCTGGAATCAGAGAATGGAAGAAAGAACAGGGAGAGAATGACACACATGGATGCCCTTGGTAACCTGGTCAGGGCAAATCAAGCTGAGGTGTTGCTTTTCCACCAAAGGCAAGCACAATTTTTTCCTATAGGAAGCATAACTCTTCAGCTCCATACTTTTCAGTATGAAAACATTGACTCTGAAAGAGCAGAAGTTCAGGATAGTGGCACATGGCATCAGGAATTGGACTTCCCTCTCTAGCTTTAGCCATATAAAACTCTGATTCCTGATCCCATGAAGGCAGTATATTGCCTTGGTGCTGAGCTTGGCCCTCACAGGGACTTGGTCCCTTCCCAGATATGTTGAGTCATGTGGAGTCTTAAGGTACACCTATAACCAACCCCCAAAATGGGTTGTTTCCACTGGCCAAGTCTATGATGGCTGTCCCTCTAATCCCCAGATCAGACTCCCACTCTGTAGCCAATAAAGAAAGACAGTAAACTCCAAATACTATCATCAACATTATCAACTCACCAGTCTTAGACACACACCTCAGGATGAGCTGAATCCTCCAAAGGGAGCATACCACCTTCCACAGATGAGGCTCCAGCCCTGCCTCCAAGGCCTGAAGTGAGGTGACATGAGTCCCACCTCACATCACCCCCATCTGGCCAAACAATGCTCATTTGTCTTCTCTTTACCACTGCCTACAACCTGAGCACTAATGAGGCTCAGAGGCCAAGAGGCCACAACTATGCAATTCCCAGGTCTGTCCAGGTCTGTCTCCAGGGCCTTGGTGCAGCTGCTGCCTCCATGAGAGCTCCCAGCAGTGCTTGCAGGGCACCTGGAGCATCTCTGGTCCAAGAGCACGGCTCTCCTTCAGCCCCTTTGTGCATTGCCCCTGTCCAAGGTGAAATGCTGTTCCATGGACTAGGATTGCACTGCTTTCTTTAATAAAAGTGGTGCTGCATGAAGATTAAATTTTATCCTATTCCTATGCCAGTAAGCCATCTGCATAGCCTTCGTTTCAAGGGATTGTGGCTGCTGTCTCCTTGCTGTCATTGCCCTGCAGGTTACTTCAAGTGTGTCAGAGAATGACAGAGTAACCCAGGTCAGAAGGGACCTCTGGAAGCCATGAGGCACCAGCCCAGCTCTAAGTAGGTCCAGTCATAGCAAGCTGATCAGGATCACGATGAATTTTAACACCTCAAGGACAGAGACAGTACTACCTTTCTCGGCAGCCTGTGCCAGTGTTCGACCACCCTCACAGTGGTCTGCTGATTCTAATGCCTTATATCTACACAGAATTTCCTGTGCTGTCTCTCATCCTTTCACCATGTATATCCTGTAAAGGTCTGATTCATATTTTGTATTACCCCCCATGGGATAATTGCAGGCAAAAACTGGATCTTTCTTATTCAGCCTTCTCCCCATATGGCTGAAAAAGTTCAGCTCTCTCACCATCTCCTGGTGCACCAGCCATCTTGTGACCTCCACCAGGCTCTCTCCAGTCCATCAGTCCCCCAACAACTGTCTCCATACACCAGTGCTCCTGTCCCTGGCTTTGCTTTGCCCCCTGAGGTAAGGACACCCTCCCACAGGTGTCCCAGAAGAAGCACACGCAGCAAGCACAGGACTGACAGTGCCCTCAGTGTCCAGGTTCCTGGAACACCCAAGCACCAGGGGTCAAAGCCCCAAACTGGCAGGTCAGCAAGGGAGAAGGATACACCCTGTCACTCTAACTCTGAGGACAGAAGCAGTGCAACAAAGTTTGCAGCAGCACAAATGAAAAAAATCTTGGGATGGGATCTGAGCATCCTATCCAACCCCAAGATTGTTAAATCTATTTTACGGATATAGAAATGAGGAAATCTCACAGAAACCCTTCAAAGACCAGGAGACCTGACCACTGGCACAGGGCACATTACCCTTGGGATGCTTCAGGGAATCCCTCAAAGATTTTAGAGCAATTGGGGTCAGGTCACTGTCCCTAATACAGGAAGATGTACTGAAAATGTATTTGCAAATGACACGGTGACTCTGCATTCAGCAAGTGTCACGAGGCATGGGAACTAAGGAAGAACCCTCCTGCCTGTGAAACATTTTCAATGCAGAAGACAGAGAGGACAAAGGGTTGTGAGTGCCCTCCTGCGTGAGGAGCCCTTAAAGTGTCTCGCAGTTTGCAGGGCAGGTCTATCCACAGCCAGCTGTGGGCTGAGCCTGGAAAAGATCAGAGCTCGCCTGGCACCTCAAAGAGCTGGGGGCAGAATTTAGCAAGGTCTCCAAGGGCAGCCCTGCGATCCCAGAGTCACTCACCCTCCCCCGGGCTGCCTGGCGCTTTGTGGCACCCGGAGCACAGCCTGCCCACCGCACAGGAGCCTTCACAGCAGCGCTGCCTTGCAATCGGCTCTGAAGTGGAAGAAACTGTTTTCTCAGCATTTTTTTTCAACTAATGTGCCCAGGCTAGTATCACAGTGTGCTATTAATCCTGCCCTGGTTTGTAATTCTGCTTTTATGTTGGCTCCATTTATCTCTTTTTAATACCACTATCTGGCCTTCTGGTTCTCAAATGTGGGGTCTATTTTTTTTTTTTTGTCTGCTGCAGCAGAATGAGCTAATTTGGTCATTCAGTCATTCAGTGCATAAGCAAGAGGACTGTGAAGTGGAATAGAAGGCGATTTTATCTCTATGCATGTCCTTGGTCAGGTTGACACTGGAACACTACATTCTGCTGAGGTGCCATATTTAAAAGAGCACATCAAAAAAAATTGGAGCGGGTAAAGAAAGGAGACATAAAAAATGGTTTGAGAGCTGAAGAAAATCACTTCCAGGGAGAGACTTCTAGAGGTCAGCCTCTGTAACTTGTCAGAAAGAAAACTGAGAAGTGATCTGATGATGTGTATAAGTACATGTGTGGAGAGAAAATATGGGATGCTAATAGGGCACCAAGAATCCAGTCTGAGAAAGGCCCACAGATAGACAGTGATGGGCACTGGAGAACATGACGAGCTGAACTAGGAATCAGGCACACTTTCTAACCATAAGGACATTAACATCCTGGAGAAAATTGCACAGCCAGTGATGGATACTGCACTTCTTGAGGTGTTTGAGACAAGACTGGATGCTAATTCCACATGTCAGGATAGAGGCAGGGTTACCTAGCAGATGGAAATTGAGATGAGTTTGCCCGAACACAACCTGGGAGGCAGTAGAATCTCCCTTCACAAAACCTAGAGTTCCACATTTTGTTTTATATGCCTTTTCTTCCTGTTGCCCATCATGTTCTTAGACAAAATCCTTGTGGTAGGGGGGCAGCTCAGTCCCTTAAGTATTAATAAACCATAAACAGGCCAAGTTGTCCCTTTTAAGGCTGGAGGGGGGGATATAGGGAGGCAGAGCTGGGGTGTGAGGATGTGTGCTGTGAGGCTGCAGCCATGAGAACACCTTTAGGACCTTGGAGGAGGCAGGTAAGTGCCAGCACCCCAGCTGGCCCCAGTGCTTCCACAGTGGCCAGTGTGGAAATGCCCATCCAGCTTGGTGTGAAACTGTGCCACTAGATTCCTGAAACTGAACTTCTCCCTCTGCCTCTGCTGGGGGGTGCCAGCAGGAACTCCATCAAGCAGCACTTATAAACTCAGGTCTTTCGTGTACAGGAAAAGGGGGATAAGGGTGTAAGGCTCAAATTGTGGCAGAACTCATCAGAACTATGTCCAGATGATCATTTAGTCCACTTTCCTGCTCACAGGCAGGATGGCTGCTCCAGTGCTGTTTATGGGGAAAAATTTTTAGTCCAGACACATTTTGCTGGAATGATGTCTCCTCTACTCTTCCAATTTTTGATGTAGGGAGGTTTGCATTTTTTTCCCTTGATATTTAACACAAATATCCCATGTTAACTTGAGCTTGTATCACTCTGCCTTCCCCACAGTGGACACCACGCATGGTATACCCTCTCCCTCTTAAAAAAATATTCAATTTTTAAAGATGTTTTGAAACTAGATTTAAAAATAGACTTTTTAGAAAAATGTCAAATTACCCTCTCTTGAAGTTTTCTTTTTAAAAATGTAGTGACCCTCATTCTGATCACCTTCCTCCACAGACTATATTTCTTCTCACCTCTTCCATTCCTTACTGCCTTTCTGTAGACACACTCAGATCCCTCATGTTTTAATAATCCCAGTGCCAGCACTGGGAACAGATGCCCAGGGGATAAGGACAGGAAACCCTTTCTTCCACCCAGAGAACAGGATGCTGGTCCCTCATACCCAGCTGGCAATGCCCTGGGACCCCCAGACCCTTCCCTGCATGCTGTGGCTGCTCAGGTCATTTCCCTACCCTGCACATACACAGTTCATAAATATATCCCCAATTATGCAACTCCTCTTTAGTAAACATGGGCCTTTTAAAAGACTCCTACACGCCTGCCTCAGAAAAATAACACGTCAGAAAGCCGCAAAGAGAAACTTCCAATTAAGCACACTTTGTAAATCATCTGCGGTTTCTAAACAAGCCTGGTGCATCACATTCCTCTTGGTTTTCCTCGTGATGGATGTTTGCAGTCAGCGCTTTGTACACAAACCTTTGCAGTGGCTTTAGAGCTGAAGCTGCTCTGAGCAAGAGGCGCATGCCTGAGCCCAGCCCCGAGGCCGGGAGCTGCAGCCAGCCCCCAGCCACGGCTGCTAGATGCACAAACAGAAAGCTGCTGGGCATGTAAAGCAACTGCTGAGCTGTTCCCGCTCTTAAAACATCCTCAAGGGGCTTATGAATCTTGAAAGCAGTCTGAACCCTTTCCTTCTTTGACAATTTCTTACTCTCTTAAAGGATGCATTTCTGCAGATGGCTGCATTTGGGAGGTTTCTGTTGGATCAAGGAGTCAAGTGGTCTTCAAGAATTCAGAGCTCAGCAGGACTCTGAGTCCCTTCCAGTTGAGCTCTTATGCTGTGCAGCCTCTGTGCTTCTTAAGAAATTTCAGTATTTATCAATCCAGTGTGGACACCACATCCCAAGAACCCTAAATCAAAGGGGTGACAGACTCCATGTACATGGCATATAAAACACTGCTTGAGGGATTTGTGCTGGATGAGCAAGTGGGTTCTGCACACTCAGTACCTGCACATTCCTTTCCGTACAGGAAAATTACATGGAAAACTCCAAGGCTTAAATAAAAAACAAGGCTTAGGTGTAAATTCGCAATGAGTCCTGAGAGACTGGAGGAGATACTGGAACATTTGTTATATGGCATGCTAAATCAATTCTTAAGGAAAACATGAATTTGTCTCAAGTTTAAAACTGAAGCTGAAGCTGGAGAGCAGAGCTTACTGGAGACACAAATGGTCCAGCTCTGTGCACTGTAGCAACAGCAGCTGGAAATCCTGGTGGGACTAGAAAACCTTCAGGAAGCTGAGCCAGGAGATATTGCACCATCTCTCTTTGGGAGCAGATGGAAATGGTCCCAACCCCAGCTTCACAAAGAGCAGGCTGCCTGTGCTCCCAGCTGCCCATGCCCCACAGTGCCCAGCTGAGTCTGGGAGCTGCCCAGCCAAACTGCAAACCATCCCACGGCTGTAGTCTGGACAGCTTCCTCCAGAAAAGCCTGTGTTTGACCTCAGCCCTTGGAAGACACCATCTCTAGGGTTGCTAACAAGCATCAGGGACAGCAACAAGCTCAGAACATCCTGGCTGCACCCATGATGAGATGGATCTCCTACCTCTGCTCTTGCCTCTTCCTTTGCCCATCCTGGCTTGTCTCACTGGTGTCCCCAGTTTCCTGTTCAGGCTGGGGATGTTATTCCTGCATGCCTGTCCAGCACCTTGCACAACACAGGTCTCTGAAGAGATGCAGTGCCCACAGAAAGATGGCCTTGGCAATACCCCCTTCACAGGACCCTCTGTCCCCTGCCCTTGAGAAGAGTGTTAGCAAAACTCACAGCTATGAGAAAACACGATTTAAACACCAAAGCCATATAAACTACGAGTCTGTTCCAAACTCATACCCCTAAGGCATCCATGGATCCTCACTTGGGCAGCTGCATCATTGTCCCAGTACTAGCTTCAGCAGCAGGAATCCCTCCCACCTATCCCTTCCTCATCCTGTCCCATGGTCCTTCCCTGATCATGTTCAACACATTATCAACAAGTGTGACTCCCATTTGGGGAGCTGTGTGGTGAGCTCTGTCAGGGTTCAGACACAACCTTGTTCTGGTGTTCCTGTCCTTTACCAAACCTGGCCAGGCATTTTTTCTTCAGTGTGACAGGTTTTTTGTCTTCTTAAAACTACCCTGCACCATTAGAGGACAAGAGTGGCCAGGCAGCCTGCAGGTAACTTCTGTCAGAAGGACTGAGAGTTGGAACATGGTACAAAATACGTCTGGTTGGAAGAAGCCTTTGACAAGTAGAGCTGCTGGGTCTCTAATGGGAGACAAAGCCTTTGCACTCCCAGGGTCACCAAGCAGCAAAGCTGTGGCTGTCTACACACAGCCCCTGCAGCTGCTGGGACACCACAGAGTCCCTGCAGAGCAACACAACAGAAAAGCCACAAACCAGCCCTGTGGTCACTGAGGAGCACAAGAGCAATAGGTTTATTCCCACCTTGACTGTAAGAGCCACCAGCAGATAGGAAGGGAACCTCTTGAACAGACTTAGTCTAAGTGGGTTCACTTCTTGCATAATAGGGTTTCTGGTGCCAAATGCTTAACAGCTCCCTTTGGGAGGCTGCAGTTTGGTTTTGCATCCAGACAGCTCAAGAACAAGGAGCATGCACTGGAGAATCCTGTTCCAGCAGGGTCTTGCACAGTGACTGGGGACTCGTGGCAGTGGGGACCTGAGTGTGAGTGCCTGGGCTCCAAGAGCAAGGCAGAAGCAGGGAGACAGGCAGAAGGCTGTTGTTATCCATCCTGTTCCTCCCCACTCACATTCATCCCTGGTTTCTGGTGGCCATGGACCCCTGGACTGTATTAGCTGGTCCCAAATATTTTTTTCCCCTTTGCCTGGGCAGCATCCAAACGTCCACAAAAATGCTGTGGTCTCCAATCATGTGGGTGCATGTAGCTGCATTCCCTGCAAACAGAATATCCACATCTTTCTATTGCTGCTCTCTGGAGAGATCCTGCATCTTCAACCACTTCTCTGTGTATCCCATTGCTTATGAATGCCTCAGTTATCTAATGAAGCCTGTTTGCTGTGCAATGATAATATACCCAAACCTCCTGTCCTCCTGCATGCCATAAAACCAAATACTTGGTTTATTTGCTTCATTACAGGAATGTACCATGACAGCAATTTCTTTTTTTCTTTGCCTTACTGGGTAACTTGCTGTGTGTGGCTTATGGAGCCACCATGTAACCCTCCTGATGATCTGTGTTAAATAAAGAACAGTCAGAAAGGAAGGGTGCTGAGGAGGATCCAGTTTGTACAAGAGCCTGAAGGAGTTTGTACAGTACAACAAAGCACAAGGTGTTGCTTTATATGGTGAGTCTATGAAAGCATTCAGGGATGTACAGCAAATACCAGGGAGTGAGAAATATTTGTTAGACAGCGCTATCAGCACAAGATCAAATGGATACAAATCAAGTGAGAACTTAGACTGGAAACAAGTTCCAAATCATCTGTGAGAAAACAAAACATCTGGAAATGCCAAAGAGATGTAAAAGGCCTCCTGGGTTACAGCCTCCACTCCATCTTAAAACTAATTAGTTTGTCATTTGTTCCTTTGTTTTAAACTAAGTTTCCTACTCTTCTCCCATCCAGATCTACATTGCATGCCTGAGGGAATGCTGCTCCCTCTCCTCACCACTGATTTCCCCTGCACACAGACACTGGGTGGGCACACAGGGCTGCAGCCCAGCATCCCATCCCACCCCAACACTGCCTGAGCTCCTCCCCAGCATTCTGCACGCAGTTTGCTCCCACAGGCTCCACTCGGGGCTGTGTTTTGCAAAAGCACAGCTGCCTTGGCAGGTGAAGGAGGGGAGCCTGGACAGGGTGCCAAGAATTTGCTTAAGCTGGGCAATTCCCAGTTTAAATAGATCTGAATTCCCAGGATCTAAGGAGGGAGGCTGACCTGGCAGCGCCACCAGTGTGTGGCTGGGAGCCCCACAGGGTAGGGGAGGATTTCCTGCCTTGTTCTCCCTGAGCTGAGGCACACAGATCCCTCAGGCTCTTGGCTCCTCAGCAAGGGGGAAGGAGACTGGTCCCCCAGCACCATGGCAGAAATGTCTAATTAGATACAACAGAGGGACAGATATGCATACCCAGGGACCTTTCTACAGAAGCATAATTTAAGGAAACCAAATATTTATTTTAAATGGCTGCACCATATGCTGATGAAATGCTAATCTGCACAGAAGAAAACACACCGTAAATAAACTCCCCAGAAGCACCTCACATACACTGAGCTTCATCCTTCTGAGCAAACTAACAAGTAGAAAATAAAATCAACACCATCCATTATAGACTCTCTCCCATAAGAAATTCAGGCAAGATTAGGATGTCATGAGCCAGTGCTTTTCAGACCATCATCTGTGGCTCACAGGAGCACCTATTAAGGGTCTGCAAAAGGTATTTAAGAAAAACGAACCTGCTCTATTAAAGAAAAAAAAAAAAAACTTGCTCTATTTAATTCACAATACAGAGATCTTCAGCTTCAGTACAAAAAATGCTAGGGGGCTGCAAATCAAAAGCAACTGAGAAATACTACTATCTGCCTTAGGGTTGGGAACTGGGAGTCAGAGAGACAGTTTTGTCTCCTCCACTGATCCCAGGACCTTCCACCTCCCTCCCCATCCTTCTATCATCTAAACTCCCCATAAGCATTTGGAGTATCTCCCAAATTGTACCCAGCACAACAAAGCCCCAGGACCCTACAGAAATACACCCCTATTAACATTGCCTCATTCTTCTAGCCCTCTAAGCACAGCTCCAGTCCCACCACATGCCAAAGGCTGAAGACATTTCAAGACAGGCAGCAAGCTTTTGGAAAGTCCAATTTGATTATCTAAAAGGCAGCTTTTGTAGCAGCAGTGACAAATTGGCCCCTGGAGATTGTCATGCTTTAAAGCAGCAAGGCTGGGTGGTGAAAGCTGTTGGCAGTGCCTGGAATTGGTTTCCTTTGAGCCACTTCCACCCTCTTACGTAGCTTCTGCTCACTGGTGAAGACACAAAGACCCACACTTTTATCAATATGCATATTGTGGTGTTGTCAGCATCTCCTTGAGGGTATTCCCCTTTTCTTCTTGGTTGTATTTATAAGCCCTGTGCAGAGTTGCTATGGTTTCTGTTCCCGCCAGTCCAATTGGTATTCTGTGCTGTTCTTCTCACCTTCACCATTTGGGTGACCTTTCCTTCACAAGGAAGATCTCATGCCATCAGCCTGTTCAGTCAGATGTCACACAGCATGCTGTGCCAGAACACCAACAGCCAAGCAAAAGAGAGTTCTGTGGAACCAAATCATCTGCAAAGGCTGTCTGAGAGACAGATAAACAATGGCAATTATTTCAAAACAAATTGGAAACAGAAAGCACAGCCCAGCAGCACAACAAAAAGGAAAGCCACAAAAAGAAGAAACTGCAAATCTCTATGTCTTCAGTACTCTTGTATCTTCCTCTAGGCAAATATTTTTCTACCTTTCTTGCTCTCCAAAGTCAAATTCAAAAAAAATCCTAATTCCAAGACATTTTCTTTTACCTCAAACAACATATGCAAGGGGCTGCTTACAAATGAGAGCAATACAATTGCAAACTGGCAGTAAAAATTTGTCTCTTTGTCAAACAAATATTCTAAATATTATATTTATGTGAGTTTGCACAAAGCTACACTTACTGTACAGCCAGATAGTCAGGCAGGATGCATGATGAGTTTCTCCAAAAGTAAGCATCCTGGGAATGGGTTCAGTTGTTTCATGTATCAACCAGATCATGGGATCTCCAAAATCCTAATCCAGACACTGAACAAATACCCCATGGCTTCCCCCTTACTCTGAGAAAAATGTTCCTACTGCAACAAAGAAATCACAAATACACAAAAGCCAGGAAACAGAGCTTGGACATGATACAACCCTAACTTTGCCTGTGCAGTAGGAGTAGGAACAGCCCCAGATTTTGCCACTTCATAACAAAGCCAGAACTTTCCTTGTGGCACCTTCTTGCTGCTGAGGTAAGTCTTCTTGCATTGGGCAACCAGGCTAGCCAAGATATTTCATCCCATCTGGTTTTAATGCTAGCTGGGGCCTTCTAAAGAAGAGGAAAATTGCCTGAATGTTTCCAAGACACCTTCATGCAGGCATGTAGAAGCATGGCACTTCGGCTGATCAAAAGACAGCTCTGCACTGCGCACAAAGAAACTCCTCTGTCAGAGGCACTGAACCACCCTGTATGCAGTGAGTGGGTCACAAGAATGGGTCACAACCTGCACACTAAACCAGGCAGGCCCAGAAGGCGGAGAGGGTCAAACATTCCTGTGCTGTGGGATGCAGGAGCACCCCTGGCTGCTGCAGCTCTGTTAGCTGTGCTGTGTGTGGCAGCTGGGCTCTGGGCAGGGTGTCTGAGGCACCCACAGTGATGGCCAAGCTTTTGCACAGTGCTCCAGTGAAACCCTCACCATGCACAGGGAAATGGCCGGGCGAGACGTTCTCCGAACTGCACCAGCACCTGCCTTTGCACCAGCAGTCTGCTTCATTCCAGGGCACTACTGAGGCTACTCTGGTCCATCTTGGCTCCACTCTGCACACAGTGCTGCCTGGTGCACAGCTCACCCTCACAGAGCGGCTCAGCTGCTGCCGTGGTGCTGACGCCCACCTTACACCAGCGTGCAGCTCTAGGACTCTCAGGCTCCCTGCCTGCTCGCCCGCAGCACGGTGTCACCTGCGTGTTCATCACGTATTTATTTGTCACTACAGCTCTGAAAAAACATCTCAATTCGAAATCTGATTGAGGGTGGCTTATTCCAATAACAGATTTTAAAAAAAAATCACTATTTCTTCATCTGCTTCCACGTCCTCATGCCTGGATTGTACCACGAAGTCTTTGCTCATTTGATGGAGGACTTCTTTACAGCACACAAGCTCTTTCATCTTTCCCATGATCAGAACAAGTCAGTGCACCTTTGCTATTTCAGTCCCTTTTAAACTGGGGTGAGCTGAACTTCCTATGCAAAGATTTGACCTCTCCTGAAATCCCCTGATCAGCATTTCCCTTGCTCGCTTTCATGTCTGAAGCATTATGAAACACTGGAAACTCCATTCTTTCATAAGGAAGTTAGTGAGAAAATTCAAATAATCAACTAAGTCCCAGGAGACATGGGGTCTCATTCCAAGTTTGAAAGCTCCTTCCTAATAGAAGTTTTGCTCTTGAAAGTCTCCTGGTTAGCAGGCAGCTGATGATACAGCTTCTTTGGAGCCTGATTATACTTCCAGCCCAGGGGCAAGTAATAAAAAGGCTGCCTAGCTCTGTGAGGTCTGAATCAGGTGCTAACACTGAACATCTGCCGGGGCCTCTGCTCTCCCCTACCCTCCCTTCCATGTGGTGGGCATTGGAGTATTCTCCATTTTATAGCTTGTGGCAACAAAAGGCCAATTTAGAGAGAAAGCACTGCTGACAGCTTTATCCAAAATCCCCAGATTTTAACTGCTCTCCATGCAGGACTTTGGTGAAAGGGCACCATGACATACTGAAGAGATCCCCACTGTATGGCAGCCTTTGGAAGCAGTCAGCAGCAAAGCACTCCCAGCCCCACTCGAGCAAGACAGACAGACTCTAGCACACATTTATTACTTCATACAACCAGATCACATACTGTACAAAAACTAACAGTGCCACCCAAGAGGGCCTTCACAGATGTTCAGAAAACACATAAACACAGCCCTAAGGCATATTTTTTATGCAATCTAGGCACAACTACTGAAGAACCCCCTATTGTGTGTGCATACTCCACGTGTGTGGATGATCTCCATACACACACAGGCATAGACTGAACAGTGTCACAGCAGGCTGTGACATGCTGGTACATTGCTCTCCAAGGAATCCAGTGTCCTTACACAAGGGTTTCCAGCACTGGGATGTGAACTGGTCTCACTTTGAGCTGTAAGCTCATCCTTTGGGCCTTGAGCTGCTGCCACTGTTGGCTGCCCTTCCCCCCTGGGCTGTCCTTTGCTGCATCCCCTGCTGGCTCCCCTGGAGTGAATAACCCAGCTCCAAGCCCACCTAGGTGCGTGTGCCAGCATGACTTGGTAAAGATGAAAGGGTCAGCACATAAGGACAGCTCCCCTTCCTGAAAGGGAGGGATGGTCTCAGCCTTCTGGGGTGCCTGATCTAGCAGGGCCAAGTCATGTCAGTAATTCTGAGGCACAACAATCATAAACATCTACTGCCTGAAAACTTCCACTTTTCTGTTCTGCAGCTGTAAAGGATGAATGGACCTCTACAGTAAAAACATTTCTGGGGTAGAAACCATGACCTTTAGAGAAAAAGACTGCAGCACCTGAATAATTCCTACTAAAGGGAATGCCCAGTACAGTGAATTTTGCTTAACAGCCAAGAGGGAAGTTTAATGCCTTAAGGTAGAAGATTCATCAAAGAGCCAAGGACTGACATTTTTACCAAGTGCTGTGCTTTGATCAGTAGGAAGGTCACTTCTGATTGCAATGTGAAACTGAGCAAACTGGAACTCAGACCCTACTAAGCAGCAACTGCTGAATCCCAGCACTGCTCCTGGGCAGCTGAGTAGGGTTGTTACTGGCATTCATGTCAACTCCCTTCTACATTTTGGTTGTGCAGATTAAGCTCCTTGGGTAGCAATGGCCTCTTTAGTGAGAGACCCCATAGTGCTAATCTGGTATTGGCCACAAAAGATTTGTGTAGCTTTACTAATTTCTACTGCAAACAAACAAACAAAGAACAACAGCCGCCACCTACAGCTTCACAAGGAAAAAATGAGAGTCCATAGCAATATTTTCAGAGCTTTCTCTTTATAAAGGTCCAGTTATTCCCTGTGAGGAATTACAGAATCATTAGGGTTGGAAAAGACCTCTCAGATCATCCAATCTGACCACTGACCCAGCACTGACATGTCAAAATGTTCACATGTACCCAAGTGCCACATCTACACATTTTTTAAACACTCCCGTGGATGGTGATTTTACCACTTCCCTGAGCAAACAAAGTATGTGATTTAAGGTTTTTTGTCTTAGTATTAACATGTCATGGCCCAAGAGACCAGTGTGCTGAATTACTGACATTATTGGGAACTTCTGAGGACTAACAAAAAGGAGCAAATAATGATACATTCCCATTCAATAAGGGGTGCTGTGCATTTCTTACTCCATCACATCTCTCTGTGCCACTACACAGAGAGCTGAAGGGTGGAATACCTACCAAGCTGCAGGGCAATTCACATCCACCAAAATACTTAAGGCCCAGCTCACAACATCACCAAAAACCTGAGAGCTTGCATGCTTATCTGTAAATCTGTTGTTTGACCACTCCTTCACATTCCTACCACAAGAAAACTTCACAGGCTGAGTCTGTGAAAAGTTCATACAGTCAGTGTGACAGGTATACTCTAGAGAAGATTTCCACATTAGACTTTAGAGCACTTCTCATCACTGCACTTGTATGAGGGAAGGGAAGAAACAGTTAAGAACATAAATGAGATCATACAGATTATTTTCTAAATATTACTAAACCAGTAATATTTATACATTTTTAAGAAACCTTCACAAAAAACAAAATTAAGCATGAACAGTTCAACATAAAAAGGTAAAAGTCCCATTGCCTAGTAATGCTAGGAAAAAGTTCATATCTAATCAGAAGTGGAAGTTCACAGCCATTTGTTCTAAAGACAGCGTTGTGTTTTAAATACAGCCTTGAAATTAGTGTCTTTATTAAACTCTTAGTACTAAAATAATAATAACAATAGTAATAACAATTACATTTAGATAGCACAGACAAAGCACAAGATGATACATAAGCATAAAAGTGCAAGTTATAACCTAAGTCAAAGTGCCTACTGGTCAAACAGGTTCAAACTATGTTCAGAGAACAAGCATAAACCAGACTAAGAGCAATCCATGCCTTTTGCTTTCCCTCTCATTCCCATCAGAAGTCATTGCAGGTAACACTGATAACAGTCTGAAGTGACATCAATTCCAAATGAGAGTACATAAGAGGAGAGTCAGGCCCATGTCTTGATGGAAAACTGATCCTCATTTCCTCTGTGCAATGCCAATTAATCCACAGGCTTTGCTCTGAATATCCGAGCACAGAGAGAAAGAATAATAACTTGGATGCCACATTCAAGGGAGGCAGAAGCAGCATTTAAGAGCAGGGGGTACATCAAGCCCTTGTCTGTTCCTTTGGAGTCACATCCCCCAGCTGATTTATTGACTCCAGCCATAAAAAAAATGACTAGGAGGAAGTTAAGTAACACTGCTCTTCATTTGAAAATTAAAAAGACTACCCTCAGAAGTATGATTTTTCCCTTCCTGTTTGTCTTATTTTTCTACTTCAGAGATAAAATATCTTTTACAATATCAGCTCATTATTGTGCTCATTCCCTTTAAAGGCAAACAGCTTAAAAGATCCTGTCAGCAGAAAGGGGTGGGATGAGGGCAGAGGCAGACCTTTTATTAAACCTTTAAAAATATTTCTAACTCATTTTGAAAGTGAGAACAACAAAAACCATAAAACTCCAGCAAAGGAAAGCTGTCACTGAGATTAAGCAGATCCAAACTCCGCCATCCATTTTTCATACTTCTCCAGGTCTGCAGCAGAAACAGATTTGGAGATTTTCTTCAGAGCCAGCTCAAAGTCCCCCTTGGTAACCGGCATCTGAAGCTCTTCTTTAGAAAGTGCACGAATCTCTTCTGGAGTTAAGCCATTAATACGTCTTCTCATTGCCATTAAAGATGCATCCCTGGAAATACAGGACAATGCATGGCAGCTAATTGCTAGCAAAATGTGCTGTAAGCCTATGAATTTTGATTGTATACTCTTGCTAGAAACCAGTGGCAGGAACACTTGAGACAGCATTTATTTACCATAGAAGATGCAGTTCACATCTTTCATAGCTTCCATGTTCCCAGATCGCTACATTAATTCAACATAAAGAATGCACTGGCACCAAAACCCATTTAAGCATATGGTAAATGTGCAGAGATAATTAAAACTATAAAACTGAAAACCTTTTACAATGATTCATGGAGATGAAATTTTACAACTTTAGAGCAGAAAAGGGCAGGGTAAGAGACAAACTCAAAAGACTTTTTTTTTAAAGTAATCTGGATTTTTACACTGCATTTCTTTTAGACTTCAACTTTCTCCCTGCAGTGTAGCCCCAAACGACAGTCAGCAAGGGTTGAGAGTGCAGCCCAGCTGAGCTGCCTGCTTGTCCATAGCACCTGGATGTGTGAAGGTCAGAGCAGGAGGCATCAGACACAGCACCACATGGCCCTGCAGTGCTGAGGCCATGGGTGCCTGTGGCTCCTCATGCTCTGCCTGCTCTGCAACTCCTCCCCAGCTCAGATCCTGCCAGCCTGGCCCACCAGCTTGAAGAACACTGCTCATTTTCTCACACTGTGGCCCACAGGCAGTCTGAAATTACATTTTCTTTTTCCCTGGGTTTTTCCCAGCAAGGGATAACACCAGCCTTAGGGAGAAAGGTAATTTCACTACTACGTGACACACACCGAGTTTTCAAATCCATGGAGTGATTTCACATTTTCAGGAAGGCAGCAGGGGGAGAAGAAAAAAGATTCCCAAGCCATACTCTTACATGATCAGTTTCTCTTGACAGGATTCTTAAGGGACATAGACTTCCTTCAGATAAGTTTCTTCAAATACCTACCCTTCACCAGAAAAGACTGATTTGTCAAAAATGAAATAAATTGTGGGAACAGGACAGAAATAAATTAAATACTAATATTATAATCTATATCCCCCTAGAAGATTCAGGAAGACACCAAGATTCAGCTGCACTGGGGGCTGTCCAAACATGCAACACATAGAAGTCCCGAAGAAGTGTTCTGTGAAAGGAATTTTTTTGGATTATGGTCTAGCTCTTAAACTAATGGGATTTAAAAAAAACCCCAACAATCTGCTTTGCACTACATTAACAAATGCAGATAACTACAGTAAATGCAGCCAATTGTAACATGAGATTAGCTCAGATAATTTTTTTCACTTCAGATCCAAGAAAAACACATCTCACAGAAAGACTTCATGGTATTTGGACCACTCCACATGACAGTAATACATGAATACAGTAAATAGACGTGGGCCTAATACACAGACACTGTGAGCATGGCTTCAGCTGTAGTGGGTATTGCCTTTCATCATATAATGCAAATGATGAGTTCCCATGCAGTTCTATTCGCAAATAAAGGGCAGTGTGTTACCTGCAAACATTAGTGATGTCAGCACCAGAATAGCCTTCAATCTTCTCTGCAATTTCTTCAAGGCTGATATCAGGATCTAGTTCTACTTCCCGAAGATTAATCTTCAGTAGTTCTGCTCTGCCCTTTGCTAGAACATAAAAATATTTGTTTGAAGACTGGCAAGAGTTGCACTAAAAAAAGATATAAACACAACCTAGATTTTTCAGTGAAAAGTATGAACAAAAGAGTTCAATATAAGAAAAGAGAGAGAACAAGTCATAGTGAAGTGTGCAATCAAATACAGTAAAGTATTTGGTTAAATGCAGTATATTAAAACAGCATGGTCGAAAGATATTTGTCAAAGTGATCTGTCACTAAAAATGTCTCTTATGTCTCAGGTGATAAAGCATTTGGTCGCACATTACCCAAGGGCACAAAAGCACAATCCTACAAATTTCTGTTTCTTCTCACATCCCTTTGGATCCACTCCCTATTCGAGGGTTTGACTGCATATTATTCATAGGGTTTCATTAGAACTACAACAAGGATTCTATTAAAAAAGCTTCAGACAGCACAAACCCCTTAACAACAGGCTGAACTTTAAGCATATGTTTAAGCAGTTTATTCAGTTTATTCAGCTGGGACCCAAGAAATCAGCTCAAGTCTGATAGAAAACAGACACATTAATAAACCTATATTAATATATTTTCGACAGAAATGTCTTGGTATCCCACTTTCCTACCCAGATGCAGTGTGCACACAGTGATAGCCAGCTGTGTAAATGAGCACTTATGCAGTCAATTAACCATTCCTCTTGCAGGGGGCATGTGCATATGTGCATTTGGGTGCACATGTTAAGCAGCCTAAGCTTGTAAGAGGGAATTTGACAGCTTAGGGCTCTGTGTTACTGTGCACAAGGGTGGGAAAGAAGAGCATGACTGGTTTCCTGGCTTTCACTGTACAGGAAAAATACGCCAGCTCAGCATCTTTATTCCCCAAGTGATCAATTTTTATGACCTATAAAAAAGGACAACCGCAACAGCAGAAGTAGCAGGAGGAAAGGCTAAACGCCTTAAAGAAATGTCCAATAAAATACATTATGTTTTATTCATTGTTGCCCCTAATTCTTATTTTTTTAACTTTTGGGGAAGGAGAAATACAAAAGAAAATAGAAAGCTTCTCTAGAGCTGCTGGTTTTGTGTGCTTTGCAGAACTGTCAAGAGCACAGAGTTATCCATCACACACAACTGGCACTAGCTATAAAATGGGGATTTATTATTTAGAGGGCACAATGTACACACAGTATACCTGCAGAGAGTATCCTGCATCAGAGAACATTCTTCTAATTGTTGCTATGGGGCTAAGCAAGTCTGTGCAGCATTTTGAAAATTAAACACTACAGAATATATGCTTGCATCAAATTCCACGATACACAGATGCATATTTGCTACCATGCCACTTTTTCAGTTAAAATGCCTGACTACATCAAATCACACAACACAGTTATAAATGCATCACTAAGACTTGCCCAGAGTAGCACAACATTCTTACTTGCAGAATAGATACAACAGAAACTAAGACTGGAAATAAAACCAGATCACATCTCCTAAGTTGTCCAGGGTGTAATACACTGTGTTAAAAAACAATCTGGTTTAATTAGAAACAAGAGGAAGAGCTGATAGGATTTTAAACTAATTGGTGATAAAGACAGGCATCCTGTAGGGGCTGTTACTGCCTGTAAGCTGCACAGACAAGCTGTAGAACTATTAAGTGTCCTTAGACCTGCTAAACTCAATCACAACCACTGTCACCATGGACATGCATCTTGTTATCTTGACTGCTCATGCAGGCAGATGAGGCATCCACTGTACCAAGAAGAAAGGGAGCTATGCAAACTTCAAGTGATAGGAATCTCAAAATTAATAGGACAGGTGAATGACAGCTAGGAAAGACAATACAAGCTGAGATGTCTTAGGGCAGGAAAGCAATCAGCCTGCTGCATTCTGAGTGACTGGAAGCACAGTAATAAAGGCAAGCAAGCAGTGATTTGCAATGAACTAAGCCTGTAAGTGAAAATTCATGGATCTACTTCTTTCCATTTGTCTGCAAGGGCATGGAGTGCATTTGCAATATTTGTGAACATGTCCAAAGGCTGCCTTTGATGATCACTCAAGGGCTGACTGTTAAACATTTAAAATAATTCCAGGCTCATTAAAACTAACTCTCTTTCAAAATATAAGAACCCATCAATGGCTTGCAATGAAATGCCACAGCTCTTTGTTTTTCAGCCCCCAAGCAAGCAGCATTTCTCTTTTTTCCACTCTTCAAAAATAAAGCGATCCAGACAAATGATTAACCCCTGAATTACACTGCTCATCACAAAACCATCAGGATTCCTTACAAGCACAACAGTCCTGCAGTTATCCTAAACTCATCTTGTATAGAGAGGAAAAGAAAATGGTCTTCTCAAACACACCTGTGGGCAAAGGTATATAAATCCTCTTTTCCAGTCTTCGTCGGAGAGCTTCGTCAATGTCCCAGGGAAAATTTGTAGCAGATAATACCATAACCATCTTGGAAGGGTCATCGTTTTCCAGAGCACCACCTACCCCTGCAAGCACAACAGTTCAGAGCAATTTTACTCCAGAGCTCTTATTGATGGAGATGTTTGCTGAGAAAGACTGCACAGACAAACATAGCCTGGACAAAGTTAAGCAACAGCTCTCTATAGTCCTTTCCAAACTTCCCATAGCTAGGTGTCACAAGACCATCATTATTACAGAGAGAGGGACAGTTCATTATTTTGCTGAGTAAGGGGAGGTCTTTCTTGGACACTGCTAATAACACAGCAATATGTGAGTGTAGCCCTACTAGTCCCACTGACAGTGCTATCTCTGTCAAGTCTGCTCATAGAAGAAACAGGACTCACTCAGCTTACCAAGTGAGGACTGCAAAGAGACCAAAAGCTTTCCTATCCTGAGCTTACCACAATGAACCTGCAAATTTGAGAACATTTAAAATAGTAGTTTATATACAGCAGTTTATACAGCAGTTCATGATAGCTGCAATATAAAGGTGGCTATCAAACCTCTACACCATACAATATTCCTTAGATGGTCATGCTTGCTGCGTGCACCTGCACAAAACAGGTACTACACCTGACTTAAAAGGGTAGTATTAGCTGCCATCATAGAATACAGCAAAAGCAGATCTCACAAGGGGTTCCACAGTTGGAGAGTCTAGCAAAGGGCAGAATTTTGTTTAAACTGAATACAAATTAAATATCTGCATTAAACTGCACAAATCTCCATTATCTGCTTCTCGTGCAGTCTGTGTCTCTTTAATATGTGCTTTCAAGTCACCCTAAAAATAGCCATTTTAGAAAAAATAAAGCAGAACACCCTTTTCAGTTATCTGTTGTTGAACACTCCAAAAATACACTCATCTCAAGTTGCGCTTCATTTTTCTCTCACGCATAAAGCCAGGTTTTCCAGATGGCTCGAGTTCTTACATTCCCACCTGTAAAGAAGCAGCATCCCAGCCCCAAAGCCAGATCTAAGTCCTTGTTACCATCCATTTGCACAAGCAGCTCTGACTTGACTCTGCGACTGGCCTCGTGCTCGTCAGACGTGCCTCTGCGGCTGCAGATGGAATCTATCTCGTCAATGAAGATCGTTGTTGGCGCATAAAACCGTGCCTTTATTCAAATGAAAACATCACTGTTAAGGCTGCTCAGCAAGCACAGGCCCTCATCAGACCACAACCCAGCCCTGCTGGACATACTGCATACATATCTTCCCTGACTGTCACAAGGGAGGAATTCAAGACCTTCATTTACAAACTGTCACATGCTTTATACACTTTGAATTGTACTCCTTGGGTCAGTGTTGGTTGGCTTGCCCCAGCAAATGACATTGGAAAGGGGAAAAGAAACACTGCCACAATAGGATACTCTTCTTGACACAATACAAGCAGTTTTCACATCCAGGTTTTAGGCTGGTGAGGGTTAGGCATAAGGGACAGAAGGGAGCTCAGCAATCCCAAGAGACTCAGGTTTTAGCTGTGAAGATTGCAGGAATGCAGGGAGGGTCCCAGAGGTGTAGCCTACATGGACATGTCCTTCACACACCCTACATGATGGACTGCACCCACAGCTTCACTGAGAGGCTTGTGACCATGATTCAGAAAAAAAACAGAACAAAACCACGTATGGCTTCTAGAATAACTGTTCCAAACCCCTTCCAATTTCAAATCTACTTCACATGGGATTGTTACCCCATAACCAAACAAGTACTGAATTTCTGTTGAGGTCACGACTCTTGATTTAGTCTGGAAAATGCTATCCTCAACATGGGTGATGAAGCATTTCCTTCTTAATCCTCAATAACATACCATATGTGGTAACCCAGAAATTATGTTTTTCTAATTGGTTCAGGGGGTGTCTTGGTTCAGAGGGTGTCAGTTCAGTGAACTCCATGCTTCCAGCAAGCTACTGGAAAGGCAGGAAACCAAGAGTGCTGTCCTTTCTCACCTGAATGAGCCCCAGATCACGTCATGGAGGACATACCATTTCAAACAAGAGGCGGACCAGCTTCTCAGACTCGCCTCTGTACTTAGACGTCAGTGTAGAGGAGGACACGTTGAAGAATGTTGTCCCACACTCTGTAGCAACAGCTTTTGCTAGCATTGTTTTACCAGTGCCAGGAGGACCAACCATCAGCACACCCTGAAAGGTGAGAACAAAGGTAATGAACAACAAATTAAGAACAAAAAATTTGTCATTGGTACTTTACACAACACCTCTATATAAGCCAAGATCTGGATTAAAATTAATAACATAATCCTCTTCAGTGGGAAACAGAAGACAAGTATCCTGCTTTTGAGGACAGTGTGGAAGTGTTCTGCCATTCTTACCACTCCACTGGAGTCAAAACCACAAAAGCCAATATCTGTTGCTTGTTCTAACACCTAGGAAATGGACAAGATATTTACAGCCTTGCTCAGCATCAGAGTCTAGACTTGAACTTAGGCCTTTCCCAGCTCACAAGGAGCTGCACAGGCAGATGAAGATGGTAAACTCTGTTTTTGGAACAAAGGCCCCTTCACGAGAAAGTTTCACAGAAACCAAAATACTTTTGCAGTAAGTTTTGTTTCCTCAGTAGAGAAATTTTCTACAGAAAAACAATTTCCCAAAATATCCTGACAATATGTATGAATCTGGTTGATGTTTACATTTGCATGAGAGCATTCACTGAACACATCAGTTTGTTTTTTGCCTAATCTCCCGATCTCAATGTTCCTATGACCACACTACAGCATCATAGCAATCTCTGGATGAAACACCATCCTCATCATGCTGGATGACTGGACTGCACTGCTATTCCTATTTTACAGATACGCAACTGTGGCTCATGTGGACTAGTGCTTAGTCCCACAAAAGCCTAATCTGAATTTCAGTGATTATTCAGAAAGCTTTAAACTAGAAACAACTCTTATATCCACTTCATCAGACTATCTTTCCATCTGTGGTCTGTGAAAGAAAGAAGCACACATGTCTGCAACTCAGCACATTTATCCATCATTACACAAACAATTTTTTGGTTTTACACACAGTTCTCTCAGAACTCATGTTAAGATTGTATCACTGAGATGGGTTAAATCACTCTTGATAATACTACTAAATACAGCCATCTTTATGGGTAGTCTTTCCAACCCTTTCAGCAGCAGCACTGGAGAAGGACAAAACACTGTTCCATGCTCTACACAGTGCTAGTATAGGGCCCTGTGATTTTAAGTAAATCAGTGAAAATGTAGTGCTCAAGCAGCTTGGGGGTTTTTTTCTCCTCCCAATTGCAAGATCTTATTACATGCTAACAAGAGTTTCCTAAAATTGTACTGTATTGCAAGGGTAATCAAATTAGCTAGTGTTAGAATTGCACATCATAATGTGCTTTGCAATTAATAACTTACATAAAATGCCGCAGCAATAAAATATCTGTTAAATGCAAGCCATACAGCAAATTAGATTTCATCTGTTCCTCACAAAAATCTACTTCAAAAAGCACAAAGAATGACATGGAAGAGATCTATAAAAACAAATCAACCGGGAATGCAATTATTCAAAAATGTCCCATTCAAAAGCAATAGCCTGTCTGTATTCCATTTTCCATTAACTCTTAATACCTTTATTGCCATTTAATACTTAGCTAATGCAAGCTCAACATACATTCATCGGTAAATTAAATCAGAAATGTTCACACACCACCTCTACAGCTAACAGTCCAAAGTCACTCCTCAGGCTGTCCAAGGTTTCCTAAGCTCCAGAGCAGCAAGCATAAAAAGCAAATGGACTCTCTTTTCTCCCCGTGAACACTCAGACATTCTGATTTGAGATGCTGCACAGTTATACTGATATTACAGCAATATTGCAAATACAGCCCTGGAGTGACTGGGTGAAAATTACTCAGCCTGTAATATGCAGGTCAGAGATGACTTACTGCTCTCTCTGAGCTTCAAATGTGTTCATTTAATATTTTTTTAAAAACTTCACCTCAATTCAAATCACATTCAAAGCATGTGTTTGATAAACTGTGTTTAGTGCAGGACCTGGTGATATAGGGAAGTAATGACATTTTTGGGATATTAGTTCAATTCTCCATTATTCTGGAAGGTCAAATCCTGACTTCAGGTACACATGCAAAAACTGAAACCCATCCATTGCTTTTCACCTCCTGCTAAGTACTACAAGAAGCATTACCCTGCACGTGATACTGGTGGCATTATACATATGCATAACACAGGTGCAAAGCAGCCACACCAGGTGTAAAGCCAGGGGGAAAGTAAGGTCTCAGGGGATAGAGACAGTAGAAATATCAGTTTAAAAAAAAAAGAAAAAAAAAAAAAAAAGAACTTGAGTTCACAGCAAAACAAGATGTGCATGGCTGCAAACAGAAACACATAGGATCAAGTTGCTCTTTCTGCAAACTAGGAGGCTGCCACTTACTATTTAAAATCCTTGACAAACACAAAGACTTCTTTATTCTTCCTCTAAGGCTCTGTTAATCCAAAGTATTCCAATAAGAAGCTGAAATGCACCGCAGGGAGTAAGTGTTTTGATGAAATCACTGCAGGGTTACTTCTTGTTGTTGTAACAATCACTAGCAGAGCAGTGGGAAGCACAGTGAGCAACCAGGCTTTCTTGGCACAAAACATTTCAGAGAAACAGAAAGAGCAAACCCATGGACACGCAGAAACCCGTGGCTGCAACTACACAGCCAGCACCTGTGTTGAATCAGGGAAGACAGCTGGCTCCTTCAGACAAGGCACAATTCTCTGAATACCAGCACAAACTGTGAGGGCTGTCTTGGGAATTGTTCTCAGGGGAGCCTGAGCATCCAAAACCAGCTTCGGCTGCCTTTTTCCCTGAATTATTGTCCTGAATTCCTAGGCTCAACAAATGCCTGCTGCTACACTGATTACTGCAAGAAACAGCCTTCCCTTCAATACTTTTCATCCTTATAGCACAGTCAGAGGTCAACAGTAGGGAAAATACATGCTGTTCTGTGTGAAAAATAAATTCACGAGAGTTACAGCTTCACAAGTCACCAGGGAAAAGGCTAACAATGAAGACTCTTCATAGCCTTGTCAGAAATCAATTTGCATTTCAGACTGAAGAGAGGAAATAATCTTAGAATCTTTTCCATGTCTACAACCACCTGGTTTTCAGAGGTGACACTGCTCGGTAGGAAAAGCTAGTCTTGTGCAAAGAGATGGAGACTGTAACTCTTTAAAGGACCAAGCTGTTGCTCCTTTATCCCCTGCCACAGCACTTGGAGACAAGGTCAGTGGCATTTTTCACATTTCCTGCAGTCTGCTGAAGTACCTGCCTTAAAGACAGATGGCCACTGCCTCCTCTATGCATGCTAACAGGCGAAAAGAAAGCAGAGCAGATCTTTATTCCGTTAGAAGATTTTGAACACTAGACAGATGGGGCCCCCATAGTCTATAACAAGAGTATGGATCAACTTCCTCTAAGCTGAGAAGAAAGAGATTCAGCTGTTCAAAATACTCTAAAATCTCACCCTAAACATGTAACCCACAACATCTAGGCTCTGTCCAAGATGATGGCTCAGTTAACCCTAAGGTTAACCACAAGGCCACTGGTACTGACCACAAGCACTCTAACTCCAAAGGCTGGGGCCAGGTTTGCACTAAGCATATGTTTGGGCTCCCTCCCTGCAACTCACTAAAACCTCTGTAGCAGCTCTCAAGCAGCAATCTCCCAGCCCCTGCTGAGTCTGACCTAGGTATAAGCCAGGGAAGCACAAGGACGGATCAGGAAAAGACAGAACAAGTGTTAGCAGAGCAAGATCCGACACACGCTGCTGAACCAGCGTACTGAACAGGAAACTACTCATGCACACAGCATTCCCTACACACGCCACTTCCTTCCACACTCAGAGCAACAGACAACTTGCAAGTCTCTTTTCCCCAGGAATGCTTCTCAATAACCAAAAAGGCCTTGTGTTGTGACTAGATATTCCCCAAACAAGCATCAATCCATTCCATATTGGAAGCAAAATGCTGCTGCTTGCTGTTTATAGAAATGCTTGCCAAACTCCTCCCTCCTCTTCCTTCTTAGCTCTAAGCAAGGCCCAGACTGGGCTCACTTCTGGTCAGTCAGCCTAGTTCAGTCCTATATCCTTCCTGCTGCCCTGTCTGCAACTCCTTCTCCTACTCTGAATTTCCCACTCCAGCTGCAACTATGCCCAGCTGCAAATCTAAGTCACCAGACTGGCCCCCTCTTTCCTTGCTTCCTTGTACCATGCAAGCTGCAGTTTGCAGTCTGAGTGAGAGATAGTTGAAACATTGGAGAAAAACAGTCCAAGGATTGCTTTCTTCTGGGAAGTGATGACAACTGGACACCATAAGCCTATGTGGAGCTCTCTGTTAAGCATTTCTGCTTCAGTCAATATAATTTGTTTGCTCACGTCTACAGGTTGGCATATAGAAAGTATTATAATTGCAACAAACTATAAGTGAGTAAATAAACAGAAAATACTGTTTACTCTAAGGGCCAGATACACTTCTAGCTGTTTCTTTCAGTGCCTTTTACATGAATCATTATGAGAGGATTTAATAAACAAATTCATGAACTTTTCTTTTTAGCCTTTGCTACAGACCTCCACACGTTACAGCAGGAGTCTCACATAGCTACAGCTTGCCATTTACTAGACCACCACATAAATTCTCACCTTCCAAGGTCTTCTGATCCCTTTGAAAAAATCAGGCATCCACATTGGAAGAACAACAGCTTCTCTTAATAATTTCTTGGCTTCTTCCAAATCTGCTATGTCATCCCTGTGCAAGATGAAGAAACTTGTATAAGATTCTCATACAACTCTATTTCTTCTATTTTTATACAAGAGAAATAGAAAAGCTTTTCACTTAGTACCATTTCTTTTAGTATGCAAGCATATGCCTCATGAGAGCACTCCTATCATACTGTGACCTAAAATTGAATCTACTTTTGGAAGACAGGGAAAAAATTATTTTCAACTCAAGTTACCCAGAGCTGCTTAATTAAAAATTGTTTTGGACAATGTGAACACCAAAGCAGTATCTTTAAAGATCTCTGGAGCATATGCTCATTTCAGCAGTACCTGTAATGAATGTACTGCACTTAATATCAATTAGCATCAAAAGCTTAACTTTAATCAAATTAATAAACTGTTAAAGCAAAAGATCTCATTTTTGCCTGTCTGTAGAAGATTATCTTGTCTCCCTATTTTAGGAGTTTTAAGATGGGCAATTTCCACCCTTTCTCACACTAGCAAAACACTTAAATTGAGAAAATCCTCATACCAATGAATGCTTGGATTCCTTGACACAATGTCTCTTTCAAGAGCTTCGATCAGGTCTTTGTCGTAACCTGCTCCATCAAATTTTGGAATATCCCCATCACCAAATTCCTGGGGTATTTTCTTTCCCTAGAAGTGAAAAATCATACAGACCCATAAGAATATTATACAACTGACACACTTCCTGGCCAACCAAAGGTATGAATGCAGGAACAGCCTCACATAGGTGGCTGTGTCACAACCAGCTGAACACCAGAGCATCCAAAACACATATTGAAGATGCTACACTAGCCACCCGTCAGAAGTAACATCTGACACTATCATCACTGAAAAGGAACAGGGAAGTTTCACACGTGCTGTCTTTGATGGAGGAAAACCAAGGTTCTCTGCCCTTGTTTCATTAAAGCCTTCCTGCCCGGCAATATCTGCTTTGCTCAACTACAAACTATCCATGTCTCGCCTCTCATTTGCACGCCAGCTTCATAAACAATTAAAATGCTTTTCATAGGTTGTATTTATTTAAGGGCTGCACCAAAAGCCCTAAAGAAGCTCCAAAGACACCCAGGTTTCAATAATTTTTGCAGCACACCGATGCTACATCAGTGATCAAGCCACACTGTCCCAAGTGGGCCAGAGCTTCTGGTTAATACTTCCACAGTGCAGTTCAGCTGATGGGGGCGAAGTAACATTTTGCCTTTGAAGCATCGGGGCTCACGCTCCTCCTCTCTCAGTGCTGAAGGAAATCGCTTCCCCTCCCACCATTCAGGGTGCCTGAAAAGCAGCTGCGCTGGCTTAACGGAGGGGGCTGAGCAGGGAGCTACTTTAGGACTCTCAACTCAGCTTCTAAACACTATCAGCAGCAAGTTAAAGAATCCCAGCTGGCTGGACAAAAGCGTCCTAGACGAAGGCGGGTTGAGAGGCAGCTGGAGACACACAAATAACCTCGCAGTGGAAAAACAAAAAGGCAGCGATTACACCCCTCCCAGTTGCCGTTTGCCCACGACGACTTAGGAGGGAGCAGTTTCTCTTCCCACTACTTTTATTTCTTGCTTCCAAGCGAACTCTTGTGTTGTTCAGTACTCCTAACTCAGCTTTTTGCAATGGAAACGAAGCTCAGAGTTGTGTTTAAGCAGAAAGCTGGTGTAAAAAGTGTAGTAGTCTGGTGTAAAAAGGAAACGGCAAAAATACACCCTGTGGAGTTTTCAAGATTTAAGGAGAGATAAAATAGAATCCAAATGTAACCATTAAAAAAATAGTAAGAACAAGAAAACAGGACAATGAAATGAAAGGTAGTTGTTGTCTGCTACATACTCCTCTTGTTCCGCAATGGACTGGCATTCCTAGTAGAAAAATTTTTCTGCACATCACAGAACAATTGGTTTATCTAGTTGCGGTTGGGTTTTGTTTTTTCCTGAGTGACACCGAGTTACGGCAGGAGCTGAAGAGCAGGGCAGGGAGGGCGGCACACGCCGGGGCACCCGAGAGCCCCCGAGCCCGGGGCAGCCGGCGCAGCTCGGCCCAGCGGGGCGGAGCAGAAACCCAAAAATGAAACGGGGAAGGACGGCCCGGGGCCGGGAGGGCGCCGGCAGCCCCGGTGCGGCCCCGATCCCGCGGGACGCGCTGTGCCCGGGACCGCTGCTTCTCCTGCCCCTGCGGAACGTCCCGCCAGCGGAACGATGGAGAAGGGCGGCCAGCGGGCAGACGTGCTCTCAGCATCACCTCGGCTCTCATTTAGTGACACTGAATTATTCTTTTTTTTCTTCTTTTTTTTTTTTACCCCCAGTTCCATAATTAAATCAAGATTTAAAGTAGTTGTGGTTTTCACAAGTAATAAGATTCTTAATGCTGGTCCCAAATTGGTCCAACCTGCAATTCTCAGTCAGCAGGTAAGTGAGCATAGACTAGAAATAATGATTTTTTAAAAATGTCATCTGAAACTAGGCAGCAGGAGTAACCATAATTTTCCCAGTCATCTCTTCAGGTACTACTTTCACAAAATAGCTTTAAATAAAGTTGCTGTGATGGCTTCTTTCTAAGAGGGTATGCCAACAGATAGGTATACAGGGCTGCAAAATCTACTCCCACCCCTGGCAATCCCATCTCATAATTTCAGGCAACCAGTATCTGTCTTAAACATTTAAAAATCAGCTGTCCTTTCCATCAGGGAGAACTATTAGACCTGCACTAACACACTGGAACAAAAGCCTTGTTTCCAAAACTGATGTTATTCCTACTCCTGTACTAAATTTCTGCAATAGTTTCAGCTGTTCACTCCTGGGTGTGTCCACCACACTGAGATACTTGCATCGGGCTTGTGCCCTCCCTTCATTTACCAAAGTAAGTCAGTCTCCTTTTGGAACACAAGCTGAACATAATTACCCATTCACTTTGTCAATGCTTTTTTTTCCCTCTCCCTCCTAATGTTAACATATCTTTCTTGACTGTGGTTGTACACAAAATACTCCAGCTGTTTTCTCAGCAGATCCCCCTATAATGGCACAGGTATCTCTTCTTTCTGTGGGAACACCTCAGCAATCTGGGATTTTGTTTACATTTGCATCCACAGCATTATTATACTGCTCCCCCTTCAAGGCAATCTCAGAAGATTAATCACATAGAATAACCCTGAGGGCTGTAATGGCCAGAACTGGACTCTGAAGACACCTTGCCTTCCTGCAGGTTCTTCCCATTGCATACAAGTGCCAAATAACCACTGTCACACGCAGCCTCCACCCCTCACTGCCAAAGCCAAAGGTGGCACCTGACTGTGCCTCACCCCTTCCCAAGCAGCCAGCCCTTCCCATCACCACCAGGAAAAGGTAATGTGCCAAATGGAAGTTCAGCCTGGTCCAGTTTCTGCTGATACATCCAAATCTGTCTTCTCCTCTACTGCTGAGTTCCCAGCTTCTAGCAAAAACTCTTGTTACAGTTTCCAGGAACACAGCCTGCTGCTCTGCACCTCTAAACATTATCCCATTTCCATTACATCTCTAAACATTATCCCATTTCCATGATTCCAACACAGAGTCATCCAATTCTTCCTGTGCAACAGCCTCATTTGCCTTTTGTGGTGATGGTGCTTCCCAGCTTGGTGTCATTAGCAAATTCAGTGCATGTCTCTTTTTTGTGGCAAGTTAAATTGGCACAAAAATATTAATTTAAATACAAAACAAGAATCAAAAATTATTTGCCAGTTGACTGCCACTTCTCCTTTCAGTACTGCTTGTTTACTTTTCCCTTGCTGCCTAATCCCACTTAAAATTTCCTCTACACCACACACTAGATTAGCAAATTGCTTTCCATGTGGTATCTGGGTAGATTGATTTGTTTCTATAAGACATTAACTAGAACTCTAAAGAAATCCTGGCAGAGGCAACACCTTTGCTTAAGAAACCATATTTCACTCCATTCCACTTTTCAATTAGTTCCAAGTCTTCAGCTTTTCGCTTTTCATCCACTCTAAATTTGTTGTAAAACATATAACAATTAACAACTCTAGTTGCCTGGATCGCTTTTCCTTTCCTCTTCTCAATAGAGGCATTGTCAACACAACTCACCATTCACATGAGACAGCATCAAACTAAGTAAATTTTACTGTAAAAATGTGCTCCCAGCCCTGCAATTTCACCAAACAGCTCTTTCAGTGTTTTCAATGGAGGTTATGCAGCCTTCCAGTCCCAATGCACGGAGGTCTGTGCTGTCACCTAAATGCAACTATCTCATCTCATGTCACAGTTGGTGATGCACAGGAAGATAATCAATCAAAAATAATTTAATTTTTTAAGTCCTTTCACTGACATGGCTGTGCAGCCCTCGGCTGTTTCATATCCTTCATAATATTTACTGTCTTTATCCACTGACAGTCTAAAATAATCTAAAGAGTACTCCCAGAAAAGTGTTCCACTACTTAGATATGGTATTATGCAATTTCTAAAAGACATACTGGTAGCATTCATGCTGCCTCTTTAAACTAAAATATTAAACAGAAGCTAAAACTCTTGGTAATGCTTCAGCAGAAGGTACCTTGAGAACAAGCCTAATAATTTCCAGTGGAACTAAGAAGGAAAAAAAAACTTGAAAGCAGTATTTTAGGAAAAAAAAAGACACATAAGGATTTAGTGGACAGACACAATCTGGTGGGTTTCGTTCAAAATTATTTATATAGCAATAAAAAATGTAATTTTATTGGCATAGTTAGGTTAAAATTACCTATCCCAAGATGGTTACTGTCAGAATGAAAAGATGTTATGGTCTAGAGAGGAAAAACATTGAAAGACAGAATTTGTTTCAACTGAGGCAGAGCATTTCTAAAATATATGTGCCATACTTACATTTACCTTGAAAAAAAATATGCATTACATTGTGGTGTTATAGGCAGGACAGCACACAACCTATTACACTGCTGTCAATGTCTTAGGAAATGGGTAGTTCATGACATGTTCTAAGTAGTCCTATCCTAGCACCCAAACCCAAAAACTACACAGCTGAAACATTTAGTAGGAGAAAAGATACCTGGTTACTTAATTTAAAGCTTCAGGTTAGCCCTATTATTTTTAATTGAACATGAGAAGTTACCAAATCTCTTTGATTTGACATAGCAGTCTACAGAACAAAGTTGCTTGATGGTTCAAACTCAGAAACTGAAGAACAAATGCTTGTAAAGTAAGAAAGGATAAAACTGAAAGGTAAACCTATTTTCATGCATCTGTTCAAAATATAGGAAGTTGCATTAACTTCTTCCTCTTCCCACACCTGGCTATTTCTTCTTTCATTCAAAATCTTTCTCAAAGGCAAATCATGGATCCCTTACAAGAACCATTATGTAGCACATGTGGATTTGTAACCTGGGGTGATTTTCAGTCACATATCCCAGACAAAGGAACTAGAACAACCACCCAGGAGCTAGACAAAGAGGAATACAAGAGCACATGTACTGGAATGTTTTGAGGAGTAGACATATTTTCCTTCTGCCACCTAGTGACCAATTTACTCGGGTAAGAGCAGTGTTTAAAATGTACCATATTAAATGGAACACCTCCATGACTTTTCCTGCACCTCACAGCAGTAGTACTGCTAATCACATTATTCCCAGAGACAAGCATTATACAAGTCATGTTGTTGTAGGCTCCTTATAGTAAAGCCCTATAATGCTCATCACCGGAAAGCTTGGAGAGCAGAGTTCACCCTCATTAGAGCTAAGACTTTGAAGGCTGCCTTACACAAGCACATCTGGTGAACCTGTCACACACCATGACTCCAATTCCCCATATAGCTGGCAAATCTTTCAATAATTTCACAGATCTTCACGAGATTTTTATAGCTTGCAGGAGGCACACTTGTTATTTTAAATCTTACTGATCCAGGGTAGAGAGATTTCTAAAATGCTTGATCTGTACAGTCACTCAGTGGCACTGCTGAAAATGTGCCTGGCCCTACCTTCTGATTGTCATAAGGGCCAGGATTACTTAATAGTTTTCCTGTGTATCAGAAAACAATTTATGATGGAAAAAGCATATCTTTGAGTTGTTCCTAAGCTGTCAAGAAGTGCACTAGAAAAGTCACAAAGGAACTAACCAAATTTTGGAAGAAAACTGGCCTAAATATTTTCTTATTCATCTCTCAAGATCTGTACAATACTTTGTGCCTCCATAGGAAGGCATGTCTTGTATCTTTGTCTGTCAGGAAAGTAATGCCACTTCAGAACAGTCTCAGCTTGTATAATTAACACCACAGAGTCCTTGGGTTCCTGGCACTAACTCCACAGTTAAATTTAAAAACACAAGTGTCTCAGAAACAGTGATTTGCACACTGACATTTTTCCAGCCACAAAACAGTCCTGGTTTTGACATCACCACTTTATACTGAATCGCTGTTTCTCCTTTTCTTTCACTTCAGCACTGCTTCCTTTTCATGGATCTTCAGAAGAAAGTATCTCCAGATTAGTCTAGTTTAATTCATTGCTTTTACTTTTAAAACAAAACAGTTCCAAGAAGCTTCTTTCTAACACTATAATAAATACAAAACCCCTTTCATAAACCAGAGAAAATGAATGTTGCTTAGAGTTTGGTTTTAATACTTCTCCCTCATACTATTTTCAAATATGTACCTTCAAATAATTTGGCACAGATTTACCTACCATCAATGCATTTATGGAACTGTTCTGAACTCCTAGGCATGCCTACATTATACTATGGTGTGGCAGAGGCAATGGTACTGTGGAACTCCAGTCATAATGCTGTCATAACTCCAGTCAAGTCTAGGTAAGGGCACCAGTCTCATTTTTGCACTTTTTATATTAATATCTTTACATTTACAAAAGTCCTGTATCGGATTCCTTTAAGGAAGAAAAAAAACCAAAAAACAAAAACAAAAACAAACAAAAAAACAAAAATAAAAACAAAAAAAAAAACAAAACAAAAAAACCCAAAAAAACCACACAAAAAAAAACCACAAAAAAAACCCAACAACAACAACAACAAAAAAAACCAACAAAACAAAACAACCCACCAAATATGGGGGAAAAGGAGGAGGAAGAGGGACTACATGCCTGAATAACACTTAGAGATTAGAGACAAACCCATGGTCTTCACTCAAAGAATAAGAAACCCCCAGCAACAGGACACTATGCTTCCCTTCCTCAAAAAAAATGTTACACCAAGATAGAGCAAACACGACGGAACTTTTCTTAATTTGGTGTAATTATTAATAAATGTGACCACTATACAAGCTTTGATTGTGGGGAAAAAGAAAGCACTAAGTTTTCCCACAAGTGATTATTGTGAATTTTATTATCTGTATTAAATGACTAAGAGTGCTTCCCTGTGCCACCTGCTGCAGCACGACAGCTCCCTGCCAAGTTCTTTCCCACCTCTTACCTTGTCATCCCTTGCCCTGGCTCTGGATTCCCTTTCACGGCTGCCTGAAGATTTCTCCCCCTTGGACACCAGGTGTGCTCTGCCCGCGGGCCCGCGCGGCTGCAGCCCTGGGGAGTCTTTCTTCAAAGATTTGCCATCTCGGTTGGGACGTTTTATCTGAGGTGGAGCCCTAACAACAGCAACCACAACAAAAACATGCTAAAAACAGCGAAAAAAAGAGCAACATTAAGAAGGACACATTCTAATTTGCCTTAGTGCATTATTACTAAAGCTGCCAAGACCCTAAGCCTTATTTCCCTGTATCTACAAATCCAAAACCACATTCCTGGTTCTGTCTGATACCCAAAGTAAGAAAAAAAAACACAAACGAAAAAATTAGCAACATTATCAGATCAGTATTCCCAATCAGTCTTACAACAAACCAACACCCATGTAACAAAAGAGGAAACAATTTAGCAACAGTAGTCAAATCGAATATTCCTCTGACTCCAAAGCAGGAGATCATATTAGGCTACATTCACATGCACAAATTCTACAAAAAATAGATGACATTCCTGGTAAAATAAAGATTTTTAAAATAGAGATATAAAAAAAAAGGTGGCTAAAATCTTTGACAGGCCCCAAAACAAAACAGGGAGGATTTTAAACAATCCGCCTACCTCTGACTTCATTCCCCTGTGTGAAAATGTCAAAACATAAAAATTGCCTTGAAAGCAAAAGCAAACAGAGCTGAACTGCAATCACCTATATTTGTGTGCATCACCCACAATGTCAAAGAGTACTCAGCAGTAGAATGAGGAGAAAGAATTTGGTTTTAAGACAAGAAGTCATTGTCATTTTTCTCCAGGGATTGAATTTAAAATACAGAACTACAATAAACAGCCAGGAATGCCACGCAAATTTAATAAGTTTCCACTATTGAATCTTGTACTGATTCTTGTTTTGAGTAACTCAAAATTTGTTAACTCCAAAAACATTTTCCTGGAATATGCTTTAAATTAGGCACATTCTTAAATACATTGCTGGATACAATGGCAACATTTTGCTTTTCATGCATTTTCTTTAAACTTAACAGCAGAGAACAGTGCCTAAGTTTCCTTACTTATTTGCACAAGATTTAAATTTCAGCCTAAAAAAAGCAGATGAACTGTTGGGGCTTTACCACTAAGGAAAATATAAGAATAAATACATCTTGAACTTTACATAACATTACTACAGAAAACCTGAGTTATTTCTACCACTCACAAAAGCAATCAGCATTAATATAATATTACACTTATATTCTTAGGTTGGGTTTTTTTTTTTAAAAACAAAGATCTTTTTGATAATCATAAAGCACAGAAAGTTATAAATAAACTTGGCATTTCTTTCTGTTAACCGAGATCTCTCATTTTACTTTGCTCCTTTGCTTATGTGAGTATACACAAGTTAAAATTCTGTGCTCTTATGTTAAAAAACAATTGGCATGATAAATGCTATTTTTGTCTGTAAACTGAATCTGTTTCCAACCATCTCTGTTAGGTTGAAAATAGGGATTTCAGAAAATGGACAAGGATCTATTTTAAGAAATCTATCAGGTAACTGACGTTACCCTAAATATGGTTAGAGAAGAGATATACCATGTGTAACAGAACATGTTTAGCAATTAAACTAACCAATGGATTAAATACAGGTTGAATTATCTGTAGCTAGGGAGTGATTTCTAACCACCATGTCCTTCAAGATCCTTCAGTTCCAGCTCCTTACAGACTTCTCAGTCATCAATTAATTCTTTTGCTCAAATAAACTGAAATGGAAAAGTTTTCTCCTTGCACATGAGAACATGTCACCAAAAGCCCACTTACCTCTGCAGCAGATTCTAGTTCCACGCACTTAGTTACTCCTACCAGAATAAAGGAGTGACTCTCTTTAGAATGTCAGAAACAAATCTGACTGTAGTTTAAATACTTTTTTCTCCATTAATTATATTTACTCCTTATTTCAAGTGACTAAATTAAATTTAATAAATGTGTAAATTAAATGTGATTTTCATGTTACAGAAGCATTCACAAACAAATATAAAATTATGGTGACCCACCTTTATTCCACCCACTCTGCTTGAGCCTCTCCTTACCTGTGTTCAGCTGGAACAGGAGGAGGCCAAACAGCTGGATCTCTGAAAGGCTCATCTTGACAGGATACAGAGATATCTGGAGGTCTGTCCATTTTAAAACTCTCTAAAGTGTTGACAATGCTCTTAACTTGTTCATATTCTTCAACTAATTCTTGTCGGACCTTGAGAAGCACGTATATTATTTAAAAATTGTTACAATTCAAACTTTAAAAAGAACCAAACAAACATAGAAAGTACCTCAAGAACCTCAAAGGCAGGGACTCGACTTCCTATTCACAAACCCCAGACCTATCAGGTTGATAAGAGACCTTTAACAGCAGCATAAACAATTGAGTTCATTTTCCTGCTTGTAAATGTCCCAAGCAGACAGGATTGCTAACACAGTGATCACTCTTCTGTAATGTATGCTGATGCCTGGATTCGTGTGTGCATGCTGACGTGTATGCACACATGCTTTCACACTAGTAAGGGTGCTCTTGGCAGATCTGCAGTAATGTGCTACTGTTTTGGCATAAAAGATCTCTGATTACAGTCTCTGACGTTCTAGTTATAAAACTGGCCAAATCATTAAAATATAATATTACAAAATGAACTCTGTGAGGAGCACAACATTAGAGTGTGTCCAAAGCAGAGCAACTAACATGGTGAAAGGGCAAGGGCAAGACTTATGAGGAGCAGCTGAGGTCACTTGGCTTGTTCAGCTTGGAGAAGAGAAAGCTGAGGAGTGACCTCACAGTGGTCTACAACTTCCTCAAGGCAGGCAGCAGAGAAGGTGCTGCTGATCTCCTCTCCCTGGGGACCAGAGATGGAATAAAGCTGCACCAGGGCAAGTTCAGATTGGACATTAGGTTCTTCACTGAGAGGGTGGTCACTGGAACAAGCTCCCCAGTAAAGCAGTCATGGAACCAAGTCTGCCAGAGTTCAAGGAGCGTCTAGACAATGTTCTTAGTCATGTGGTTTAGTTTTAGGTAGGAGCAGGGAGTTGGACTCAATGATCCTTATGACTTCCTTCCAGCCTGAGAGTTTCCACCATGATTTTATTAATATATGCGACTGTCATCAGTGAAATACTGGCATGGACAGAGGGAAAGAGAAGGGTAAACCCCCAAGGCCCTGAACAGATCTCAAAACACTGCATGTACTTTACCAGAAGGTTTATGAACACCTATACAAAAAGAGCCTTAAGTACAGGAAGATCTTGATCATTTCACAGGGCAAAGCAGCCTTCTTGCTCTTTCCAGATGGGCTAACTGTATCTCTCCAAAGACACAAGACATCCAGCTCAGGCAGGATTATTCCTGCCCTGCTCTGCTGTCTTTGCTTTCTCATCACACAATCAGTGGACACATTCCCCAATGTGAGAGCTTCCAGCTGAGTTACAAATGTGATTGATTACTAACTTGGTTCCTTCAAGCTGTCTTCACACACATCCCTCCTGTCCAAAAATAAATCCAGCCAAACAGCTGCTGTGAGGTACAAAAGAATGATACAGCATAAATCCTCCAGGGCACCACTCCAAGAGACAGCCACTTCCTACTCCAGTGCTCCAAGAGTACTGACAGGATCCATTCTATCAGCCTTCCAACACATGCAGAGAAATTGGTGGAAAACAACTTTCCAGCACTAACAGCCAGTGTGCTGTTGTTCACCTCACTGGACCAGCAAGAGGATGGTATCTGAAAACTGAGGGAAAGTGACCATTTGATGCTTTGGAAGATGAAAACAGACTAGTGTCTACCAGCCATCTCTTAGCCTGCCCTGAGCAGACCAAACTCTGAAATACACACCCTATTTCTTAGTCAATACCTGGCAAATCAACCAACAAGGAATCCTCAGCGTGTGGACCACAAAGGAAAACCAACCATAAACTCCTAGAGGCCTTAAAGAAAGTGACTCAGATGAAACCTGTGCAGAAAGACTTCCTTGCAGTTGAGAAACAACCCAGACATGGGCCAAAAAGGCTGTGCCACAATTATGAAGTTGACTGAGCAGTGTCTTTCAGTGATCACTGCCACTCTGAAGCAACCTAGGAAGGATGCAAATGGAAAAATCACTCACCCAGTCTCCTTGTCCCGCATCATACACACCATTATGTCCCAGATCCCTTAGGAGGCACCAGCTCAGGTTTTAGAGAGCCAGAAGAAAACTTTTAAGTTATTTATGTGTAAGAAGTTTCAAGAGATAGTGTGACAATTAGCAGCTCACCGCTGCCAAATAGAAAAAATTCCCTTCACTTCTCCCCAGCCTCACTGCCCCTGCTCTTCTGGATTCAATTCTGGCATCTCAATACAGTAAGACAGGTTGGTAAAATGGCAAAAAAATTGGCCTAGGAGGGTAAAAAAAAATAAATAAAGGACACTTCTGCTGGGTTAGCAAGCTGCACATGCACACTATCCTGTGATCAGGTAAATCCCAGGAAAAAAAAAGGGAAGGGGGCAGAGGTGAGAGAGAAGCTGGCACAGATGGAAGGGAAAAAAAAGGTAGGGAAGAGCTTGGCCTCTCTATGCATGGCAGGATGTTAGCTGAATACAGCTGCCATGTGAAGCTGCCTGGTCCCCAGAGGCAGGCTCTGGTACAGCCACTAGTGTTGCCCTACCAGCCCCATTACCTCCTCTGGGCAGTGGGTGATGCTGGAAGGCCCAACAAAAAGCCTTTCAGCCCACAGGATGGCCCCACAGCTTTTTTTTGACACGCCAACCCCAAGAATTTCCAGTAACCAAGCAGAAAACACATCCTATCATATAGGTATAAAACACAGTGAACAAGAATTGAGTTCACTCATTCTTAGTGGTAGTTACAAAACCCATTTCAGGGAGTAACTCTGTATTTCATAATCCGGCAACTGTTATACCTTCTCCATCACCAGCTTTTATTTGCTATGCTAGAGCTTGTACTTCTATACCCATTGTAATAAGCGTGGGCATTTGTGCCTTGGTAAATACAAATAATGTGTGGGATTTTTCTTTTGCTGAAGAAAACTGATCAAGTTTATCTCTAAGAGTTTTCCAAACCTGAAATTACTACCTGCAATTAGTGTTAGCTATTCAAAAAGCTCGATCTTTTAAAACGTGAAAATAAAAGATTCCTAAACCAGGTATCCTGGAACCCTGTCTGATCACACAGAGTGAGGGTATAGCTCCTGTAATGACACCTCTTCATGAGTTACCCACAGAATGAGTCTTAGTTAATCACGAGATAACCTACTAAATGTTAATGAAACAGGCATGAAGCAAAAAACAACAAAAGCACAGATTGACTAAAATGTGTTTGTAATAATAAGAAGAAGAATTTACCCTTTATTCCTTAAGCAGGAATAAAGCGCACCTAATCAGTGCACCTGCACCAGTGACCATAGTCAGTCAGGGTGCCCTGCTGGCTGCTCCACGCACTCAGGGAATCACTGAACTCCTGCCTGAGCTCCAGTGGAGGCCCCTGTGCTCTCAGCTCTTGTGCAACACGGAGCACATGGCTCTAACACGCAGCAGGTTTAGCTTGACAGCCGCTGGCCTTGTTGTAAGCCAGCACTATCTCCCAGGGGCGCGCTCTGCTGTCATTCTGCAGCTGCTGAGCTGTCACTGAAGCTGCTCGTTCCTACAAGCCAGCTGTCTAGTAAAAACACTGCAGCAGCCAAGAAACTCTCTCAGAATAAACAGGGAGAACGTCAACACAAGTTCACAGTAGTGGACATGAGACTAAACCTACCTTTTAGTTTTGGGAAGGATGAGTTGCTTCTGATTTTGTATCTTTCCAGTCTCAGCCTGCATTTACATGAAATAATATGCCTACCTGTCAGCCTAACCTCAAAGCACAACAAAGTAACTTTTTTTTAAATGAGCTCCGGCGGCCTAGGAGTGAAGATGCAAATGGAGGTACACTTGGCCAACCAAAATGCAAGCTGGGAATTCCCTGGATGCAAAACAAAGATGGTCTCAGGACCACGTCACCCTGACATCCCCAGGATAAACCAGTCAAGAGATGATGATCAGTGGCTGTGAATTTTCCATGAAGTCAGAGGAATTCTTATGCTGTCATGTCTCTGCTTTGGTGGATCCTCAGCATGCATCTTTTGCCCTGTTTAAGATCTGCAGGGTGTGCCAGAGAGTAACAGAATCCCTCTACCCTGGTTAGCACTGATTTGGAATTCCCAGACGCAGTATTGCATCAACTGTAACTGAATGAGTCAGCTGTTCGCAGAGGAGATGTTAACATGTTCATATTCCTCCTCATCCTAACCATCAGCTCCAAGCAGGAGGAATCCTCAAAATCAAGACATCCAGTTGCAAAGCTGAAGCTGTCTCTCGGTGTGACATGAAATACAGCTCAAAAAATACTTGCACAGAACATAATTCTGTCCAGACCAATCTGTAGCAATTTTAAAACAATGACACTTCTGCAAAGAGATGTAGATCAAGAGCATTTGGGAATCTGACCCAAAATCCCAACTAGTTCTGGTTCACCTGGGCTTTGACATTGCTCAATAAACTACTGAGAAAATCCTCTGTCATATACAAAAGCAGATCCATCAGGCATGAGGTACCTATGCAGGATGGAGCACCCACTGTTGACAAGGACCAAACAGGAAGAACAATGGTGCATGTAAGAGATGTAAGTTGGTCAGCTGCACAGCCACAGCTGGAACCATTCTTTGAGATGTTCCTCAAATGAACATTTTTGTTTTACAATGGAACTTGTCCACAAACACACGAAACAGATCACTGCCCTAGAAGTATCAGTAGGACAAAAACCCTGTTAGTGAGCTGCACACAAACCATACAGAAAGGAAGGGGATGCTTCATACTGACACTCAGTACCCCAGGAATCCTTCAGAAGGCTCAATATTGTGAATGTGTATGCAGACAGCACATCCCAGAGAAGAACTAGTTTACGTAACATTCTTCTCCTTTGAGCACTTACTTACAAGGACATTCAAGAGTTAAAGCTCCCACAGTGTTAGTGATTGCTAAACTCCCCCTCCAAAAGGCACCAGTGGTCTTATCCTCTCCAGATTCCTCAGATGATGGAGAAGCTGAAGAACCTGAAGAACAGGCTAGTTCCATATGCTTGAGAAGACAGAATTTCAGGTAAAAATCAACTGCATTAATCCCCTTACCCTTGACCTAAGGGTTGCTTTGCTTCTCAAGCCACTTGCAAGAACCACACTGGTATGGGAATCTTTTGCTTCTGCACATTACTGGTACCAAGTGGGCTGGACTCGAAATTTGCTAAACTTACATAATGTGTATGGCATAACTCTTTAATGAGAAAGATCTAAAATTAGTATCCAGATATTGCTTTAATACTGTGAATGAGTGTTACTTGTGATCCAACTTCTCAGTTACATTTTTTTCAGAACAGGCTGTCATTCCAGATAGCTGCTTGACTGTGACTGATAGTTTGAATGTAGCTGCTGTTGGAGCTGGAAAGTAGTGCTAACATCCACATCACCAAACTCCTTCTCAGTCTGTTTCAAGAAGTGAGAAAGCACAACAATTATTTATTTATAAAGAGTGGGTAAGGAAAGCAGGTCTAACTCTGTAGGTCTCACCTAAACATGCAAGCTCTGGTATGGAAAAGCTAGTAATTACAGGGCTGCATTGTTTGCTCTTGGGCTGCATCATTCTGTTCCCACAAACGAATGAGAAGGCAAATAACCTAGGGATGAAGCCCTTCATTTATTTTTTTTTCAGTCACACTTCTTACTTTTTGCTGTTTGTCTCCAAGCCTGGCACCAGTAACAGCAAAGCAATATTCTGACAAAGCTCATCTGCCACTACTATGTTGGGAAGTTCCAGAATTAACATGAGTGCACAGTGTGACAGACGCTACCCCACCTGCTGCAGATCTTATTTGGGACACATCTCTAAAGCATTTATGTGACATGGTCAGGAGCAATTCTTCTTTTGCCTAAAGGGGATAATTTCTGAGAAGGTGCCAACTTCAGATCCTCTGCTGGAGAGACAGCTGCCTTCCCCAGGGAATAAATCCTGGAAACTGTGTTAATGGTCCTTTTGTACTTGAGGTTTGTCTCCAATGTGCAGCACACATTCCATGGTGCACAGGCTTCTGTGAAGCAGTTCAAACAACACACAGTAACATGAGACTTGAGTGACCTTCACAACACAGGAGCTGTTGAAAGTTTATTGGAAGAATCAGTGTCATCAGAAGAAACACTAAATACTAGATGTGAAGACAATGCAGTGGTTCAGCTGCAGAATGAGGAAATCCTCATACTCTACCTTCACGTCAGCTACAAGTTTGGCAGGAACTAAGGACATGTACTGGGCATGAACACCTTGTATCAGCATGTCCTGGGGTGGGAAAAATCTTGAATACAAGTACTTGAATGTGAATATCTCCTACACAACATCCAGCTTACTACATTACCAGGAAAGCTATCTCTGCTGGATGTACAGGCACAAGCTCTTCATAGACATTCTATGATAAACACCTATGAATAGTAGTTACTACAAAGTGGTTGTTAAGTGTTGTACTTATCAGTGCACAAAATACTCTATGTTAGTGTCAGAAGTTACAAACACAAACCTATAAACAAATCATCTGCTGCAATAAAAAGGAAATTTTGCTTCCGTTTTTAGGTGATATCATTTAAACATATATATAGAAAAACTCTTACTGAAATAATCTCTTTAGCTACCTACTGCAAAATTGTATCTTTCATAGGAGATATGTTATTCTTTCAAAACATAGTCTTTATGCAACATGAATTCTTTATTCTAGGAAACATCTTTATATGGTTTTCCTCCTTTTCATGTTTATAGAACCACATGAAAAATGGGCTAAAAAATGTGATGAAGACTTAAATACTGAAAGTAATAAAAATAGATGGGGTTCTTATATTTCACCTGCAGATTACTTCCATGGTTTCAACAGTACTCTGTCTAGCAAGGAGACAGATGTGAGCAAGATTCAGGCTAAGAGTATGACTTGCAGTTTTAGAAACCTGATCCAAATTTGTACACTATAGTCATTTAGTGTACATTTAGGGTACATTTAATGTCATTATAGTCAGACAACAATTCTAGTGATGCTAACCCACCCACTCACATTTTAGTTTACTGGACATTAGATGGCCAAAAGATACAAGGGGAAAAGAAAGTCCTCAATTTTTTCAAAAGTATGCAGTCACAGAGAGCATGCAGAGAGAAACAGACCAGGAATTAGACAGATATCCTAAGTGACAACAACAGAAGAACTGATTCAGTTAGAACAATAGAATTCCTTTTGAATACACCATGAAAAATATTTTCCCATGAATATCGACAAAATATTGTACAACTGTTGCCAACATCACTGAAATGTAAGTCCTCTGCATCTTATAGGGTTTGGGAGATATAGTGTGGTTTTCAAATATCAAGTAATAGAATATGGTCAATGTCATTTCACCCTACCTGTTGCCATTTGCCCTTAATTGCTGGATCTCTGATTGACTGGCAATGTCTCTGGATTTGCTGGATGACACCCTGGTAATATACCATAGAAGAGTCATAATTCCCAAGGAGTGCATATTCTCTTCCTTTTTTGGCATTATCACAAATCTCTGCTAAATTCATCTTCACTAAGAAATCTAAAAGAGAACATAATTACCAGAAAAAAAAATGAATTTTACATGCTGTAGAATAATTCAGACAGTGATGCTTTAGTTTTGTTATTTTTCTCGTAGCTGAACTGTGTCTTTCCAACACTGCTCCCATCCAGTCCTGCTCTTCTACAACCATTTATGTCTGGAGTATCACTTTACTAGCCTAAGGTTTCAGATCATGAATTGTAACTCTTTTATAGTGATTAAAACCACAACTTCTTTGCTGCCTTTGGCCTCAATCCTGTTAAATTAATGCAACAAAATTAAACGCCCTTCCCACACTGAAACTAACAAACTCAACTTTAATTTGTAGATCACCACAATGTATTAGCAGCCATCAGCTGTGAATCACAAATCACACGAGGCATTAAATTGCTTTTTATTCTGTTATATTACATACATGCCTAAATGTGCCAACCAGCATCAGGGATGTCTGCACTTCACACTTTCAAGAGCCCTCACCCTAATGAGATTATGATATGGTTGAATGACTGCTCTACTATAGATGAAGTTGAGAGCCTCATTCTGTTTAAATATTCTTTCAAAGTACTCCAACATCCACATGCTGACTTGAATTTTTTCATTAAATTTAACATGTCACTTAGAGATTTATGGCAGTTAGCAATCCAAATTTAACATTCCTTAGAACAGTGAATCCCAAAGTACAACCTTCCCCTAGTCCTCAAACTGCATGACTTTAAGGCAAACCCATAGCCCAGCTTTTCCCAGTAACCTGTCAAGAAAGCAATAACCCAGACATTCAGAATTCAGCTGTATTGTACAGCTAGGTTTGTATTTAAGGTTCAGGATTGTAGCAGTGCCTGCCCTTTTATCTGAATCTCATGTGACCCAAAGTTTAGGTCCCCACCACAGAAAAAGAGCATCAGTTCCTTTCCCTTGTGCTCTCAATATGTGTGGGGTCCCTGAAATTCACTGAGATATAAACCTCTGGAAATGAAAAATAAAAAATTGCATTTCATAGCTATGCAATGCAGAGTTGCACTGAACAAGAGGGAGGAGGTCAGCTCTGGAGTGAGGTTCACTAGTTGTATCAAGGGTTTGGCAAGACCAAGGAGATGAAGAAGAAACTGGGAAGGAGGGATACAAACACAGTTCACACTACACAGCTGAAAACAGCCCATGCTACAGGAGTGCACACAGAAGGAACAGGTGGTAGCAGACAGAAGCCAGAACAGGCAGAAGCAACCTTTTACATCCTCGTGGGTTATAAAAATGTTAGTAGGTTTTATAAACAGACAAGAGCAAGATGGCATTAAGGAGCATGTGTCTTATGCTTTTGTATTCCCTTGTGCTTAGCAAAATTCAAACCCCTGACAAGTTAAACAGACATCCACACGAAATTCATTCTGCCCTGAGCAAACACACGCTGCACCTCCCCAGGGTGCCACACTGATGGTCCTAACTGCTGCCTAGAGCTGCACACCAGGTCTGCTCCACCACCTCACCACTCCTGCTCCCTGCAGCAAAGCCATGGAAACTGCACCCTCACTTAAACCCACAGGTCACACAGCTTGCATGTGGCTGATGACTTTGAGAGCAAGAACATGCTGCTACTCTGCAGCTGACACTCCACCAAGCACAGCAGGACTGACTGGGCTTTACTTGTCCTCATGCTGTGCTGCACATTTCAGCTTGCACAGCATTCCTGCTGGCTGCTGTAAACTACTGGGCAGGAGAAAATCTAAGGTGGAAAGGGTGACAACCCTAATTTTGTTCCCTGACATAGGCAGGATACATCATTACCAAGATCAGGATTAGCAACAACTGAGATAATTTAATTTTTAAATACAGAAGATTGTAACTAATAGGAAAAAAAGTGATGTCACCCACATCGCCCAGGAAATGCATAAATTGATAGGAACTGAAGATAGTTTATGACCCATTCAGATCTCATGAGTCAGCTTATAAATGAACAGAACACCATGTGGGGCAGAAGCCTTTGACCTGTCTTCAAACACATCCAGGTCAGGATCTGCTTCACAACCAGCCTGTCACTATTAAGAAAATCATTCCTCAAATCTCTGGAGATTTTCCGCATTTGTAGTGAAAGAGAGAGAGTAAATAAAACATTTTTAAGGAACTGCTGAATTCAATTCCTAGAAATCTATTAAACAGAACACATACTTCCTTTACAACCTCTCATTGCTCCTTATTACAGCTAATTCCCACCCTCTGGGCATATTTAATTCTCTTTTGCCTTAAGAGGACTGACATTCACAACCAACTCCCCTTAATTCCAGAAGATTCCCCTGCTCACCAGAGGAGACAACCTCCTCATCTCTGTCTGTGGTGGGAGCTGGGTCAATCCACAGGCAGGAGGCAACACTTCAGGACAAGGAAGATGAGAGGCAGGAAGCAGAAAAATGTACACAGTTTTAAAATTGCAGGAGCAAACCAAACAAGACTCTCCCATTTCCTCCAGCTACCAAGAGTACAGAGGCCTCTAGCCTCATGCTTGTGATGCCAAAGCTTATGCATGAGCATGATGCCTGGTGTGTCACACTGAAGAGCTCATAAAACACTGACAGCACTGAAACTTGGAGCATGGAGGGAGGCTGGTGGATGGATGTACACCTGTGTACCTCCTGAACAGTCAATGCCTCCAGAGCTAGGCTGGCAAAAGCCCCTGGATCTTTCCTGTGGACTCAGGCACTTCAGTTTTACTTATTACCTACACTAGACACCAAAGGTGTCATACAGCTTGAAAAGGTGAATATAATGCCACCTATTTACCTTAGCTTTATTTGAAACAGCAGCTATAGTCCTCAGTCTAAACCAGTGCTTTCCTGGAATCCCAGGCAGTTTGCTGAGATTCTACTGCTATTTAAAACTAATGCTAAAAATGGTTTAAACAAATTACAAGCTTCCTATGCACACCAGTGAAGGTAATGTTAATTCAGAATATCCAAAGCAAATCAAAACAAATAAGTCCAAAATCAAGGGAAAATTATTTTTTGGAAGGAATTATTTCCTGTGTTGTTTTCTCATCATCCCATTCTTCAATGTCAGGGATGGAGAGGGAGGGAGAAGTAACTACAACTAGGTGAGGACCTTTTCATGCTATGTACTCACTCTTTATTATCTATTCTACATTGTATTATAGAGTTCATACAACATCAGAGACATCCAAGGAACCAGAAATATAGAAATCATAAAGAAAGCATTTTGTTGCTTGTTATCTGGAGCTTTGTTTAGTAATTTAATTTTCCTACCATACCACAGCCACATCTTTTAAGTAACTATACAGCCAGGGACACCTGTTGTCAAGTACATTTAGAACAACTTACACACTTCTTGTGACACAGCTTTTCATTGTACCATTGTGTGGCTCTCTCCTGCACTAGACCGTAACAGCTCCACTGCAAGTCAAGATATCCTTGGAGATTCCTCAGTTCACGGATCATTGACAAGAAGAGACATTACAGACATTCAAGTCGGCGTAGCTGCCACACATGGGGTCTTAAACCCACTTGTTAAAAACCCTGCAGCAGCCAGGCTAAAAGGTCACAGGGGATATTAATCTCTATTCTTTGGAGCATAAGCTGAGCTGATCCCTATCTAGGGTCAGAAAAGAATTTTTCTCCCAGAACTAAAGCAATGCACAATTGAGCAAGATGCAAAAATCAGTCTCTACTTTAGCATCAAAGCATTATACACACAAAAGTATCCATGGGCAGATACAGTGACTGTGTGGACGACAGGCAAAGGGGGACAACCTAGCACATTATTCCAAACTTGTGTGCAACACCAGTGGGAATGGATTCAGGACTGGTCCCCTTCAAACCATCTCTCAGCACTATCTCACCACAGTGTTACCAGAGGCAGAAAATGCTCTCCCCTGTAGAGGGGGTCTGCAGCAGGGCTTTTCCCCTTGCTTGATCCCAAACATTCACTCTGCAAGTGCCAAAATGGAAGGCATCTGCTATCTCTACGTGTCTCTTTTATGCATGTGTTTTGATACAAACAGTGACACCACTGGATCCCATTTTCTCCACAAGCCCTTGACTCTTGCACAGGATGAAGGACTCTCTTTAAATAAGCTGTTAGACACTTTTGCTTTATTCTCATTGTTTCAATGCTCACATCAAGCCATAATTAATACCTACTAATCAGACTTTTCTCCAAATCAGATGTTAATTCCCCACTGAGAGGGCTATACCATACGTGGATTTTCCTGGACATGTGTCTTTCTCTGATCAAAATTTTATCCTGGCAAAACAAAAGCATTCCACAGCTTCCTGAGATTGCTGGACATATGCTCTCACATCATGGCAGCCCTGCAGTACTGCTGACTGGACAGCTGAACATCTGGAAAGGCCTGGACATACGCTGATGAAGATTGGTTACTAACCCTGTTTCTCATTTCCTGTAAATCAGCCGTGCGTGATGTTGGGCATCCCGAAAGGCAATGTAAGAGTTACAACTAATGTCACAAGACAGAGAGTCACACTGTTAGGCACCATCTTCTGAACACAGTGCTTATGACTGAGGTATGACTGTACATTCTCCACTTGTACAGGGCAGAGCCAGGATGATTCTCTGCCACGCACAATCCCAGAAAGGTCAATTGCCACAGAGAGCAAAGCAAGGAAGAGAAGTCCATTGTTAAGAGGTTTTGATTTTTAGATTTGTATACTTTTCATGTGCAACCAGTTCCATTATCAGAGTCTAAGTCATAAACTGAAGTTGTTTTTCCCTCAAATTCCTCTTACTGCTTGGAAGTTTTTCATTCAGTTAATTGAAACCTGCCCTTCTTAAGTTAAAGCCATATTGGTTTTGTAAGCCAACTTTGACCAGTTTCAAACAGCTCTCTCTCCCTCAATTATGTCTTCTCTTAAAATAGCACAATGATCTGATTTTCAGTCTTCTCTTCAAACTTAAAAATCGTTAAAATAGAGACATGTAACAGTATGACAATGCTTTACCTGAGAGAGCATAAACAGCAACACTAACTGGAACATTGTCAGAGGAACAAAAAAAGTGGTTTTCCCCGCATGACATGTGACTCCTGCTAGAAGCCTACAGAATTCTATTTCTAACAGAAATACAGACTATATTTTTTTACATGCTTGATATATTTCATTTGATTTTTAAGAATAAGATATTAAAAAATGCAATAATTAGAATAAATTAAATAAGTTTTTCCTGCTTTATTATAAAGATTATCTCTCATTTTGGTGTTGGATGCAGAACAACTGATCTTCCTTGCCAATAACAGTCTGTCCCTGTTCAGAAGCAATTGCTGATGCTGCAGACATTACGTTTGCATGACAAAAACAACATTTTAACTGATTATTGTCAGATAAAAAACAAACAAACAAAAGTCTTGCCAAGTTTCACAGCTACATCCATCTTTCCCTGTTAACATGGCTTTGTTTGAACATGCAGCTGTAGTCCCATGGACTAGTGTGAAAACTAACAATCATGACTTCACAGGATCACAACTCCTGTTAAAAACATATCTATAAGTAAAGACATGGCTCAGTTCCAGCAGATTTGAATTTAAACTACATGTAAATGAATCAAAGATGAGAAATGTGTTATGCCAGTGCTGTTTTTTCTTTTTGCTGTGTGCATTAGCAGTGACAAGGCTGACTACAATGGCAGCAGCAGACATCAGATAAAACACACGCACGCACACACACACGCACACACACACACACATATATACCATGGTCCAGGAAACCCAGCACCAAGGGATCTTTTAACTCAGTCAGTTGCTTTCTGCTAACTGGTTTTTGGCCTCTTGCATTGAAACTGTTTTGCAATGGCAGACATGGAGTTAATGGGAAATGTGTATGGAAGTGGGAAGGAGAAGAAGCATGCATGCAGGCCTCAAACTATTTTTGTGTGCATTCTTAACTTGAAACAGAGAATTACTTTGAGCGCAAGTGAAAAAAAAATCTCCAAATGAAGTAAAGACATTCATCACAAGTTAAAAGTAAACTCATAAGAAAACACTAAATAGGTGGCCAGTCTTTTAGTTAAAGATTAATTTAGATATTTAAATTAGAGATTTCATTAGTTTGGTGAACCAAACAGCAAGCATCCTGGAGAATGAAATAGCCATTTGCAGAGCCTTTGAAGTACAGTTCTCTGAAGAAGCAGAAAGGAGAATCAGAGACGGCTGTGCCATTGCTAAAACTGAGTGTGAACTGCACCCTTCTCCAAGCACCTCATACACCAGTTTCAGACACATCCATATGGGCCCATCACCATCCTTGGGGTAATGAGGTGTTCCTTAGCAAGGCTGGGTAGTGAAAAGAGCTAAAACAAATGCTGTGGGGCACTCTGGGGGGTGCAACTCCATACACACACAGGGGTCAGGCAGTGACAGCTCGCCAGCTTCTGCTCCATCTTAGCCCTGCTGGACCCAGGCTGGCTGCTCACCTCTCTCTCCTCTCCAGCACAGCCTCCAGGGCTTCTGGCACTAGTAACAAATCAAACCCAGGCCCATGATCAGTCAAACCCCTCCTCTGACAGGATGCAGGGCCCAGAGACCTGAAGGATTCTGTAGGGCCTGTCTGGAGCTCAACAAAGTGGATCCCAGCCTGAGTCAATAATCCTTTGTGGAGCCACTTGCTCCTCTGCATATCACGTGTGTAAGCACTTCTGGTAGAGCAAACATGCCACCAAAGGCTCCCAAACTGGGTCTGCACAGAGCCAGCTCGGGTTCAGAGCATTTCTTAGGTTGGGCTCTGTGCCAAGAACAGTGAAGCTGCTCCTGCACCTGGCCCTGGATACAGCACTCCTGTGTTCCCCCCCACCAGACCACAGCCAGCTCCACAAAGACTCAGTGCTGCTGCTGCTCCATTCCACTTCAGGCAAGCTGCATCCCAGATAAGCTTTCCATGAATAACTGGAGGTTTAATACACTCAACACAGGTGTTTATAACCCTGACTCATAAGGTCAGAATTTTGGGCTGAATACTTTCCTGCCTCTTGAACTCCACTCTGAATTTCAAAGAATTGGCTCTTTAGGACTAAGGACATGTATTACATAAATAGAATAGCATGCATATTTTTAAATATACATTTATATGCATATTGCTGTTAGTGCTACAAACACCAAGTCTTCAGATTTCTCAGTTCATCCCCAGAAGAATCAGCTTTTTTTTGTTATTATTAATTACACAGAAAACCAGATAAAGGCCTATCATTTTTTTCTTGTATTCCATTTATTTCTTTTGATTGGGATTAGGTCAGGGCAGTAACTATTTCTGCCCATTACCTGCTCAAAAGCTCAAATCTCCAAGAGCCAGGGACCCTGGAAGCACTCTGCAGCTGCAATGTTCCCTTCTGCAGTGTGGCAAGCACAAGGAGCTGCAAGAAGCTGAAGCCTGTCTAGGATATAGCTGACATAGGGGTGGGGGGGAAAGGAAGAAAAAGGAAACTGCTCAGCAATCCGCAGCTGCAATCAAGCATTCATTGGAAAGAAACCTATCTCTGTGAAATGTGAAACTGTAGTAGGAATAGACATTCAATATTCATATACAAGGGAGTACTAATGCACTGATGCTTTTAAGATACAGATTTTCAGGAAGAAAAAATGACACCCCCTTATATACCAATCATAAACACGTGTATTTTAAGTATGATATATAGAAAAACTGTAATTTTATTCTCCCTCATGACTGTTAGAGAACACAAGATAAAGAATAACAGAGAACTGTCAGGAGAGGAAATGGAGAGAGAAAAGGGACAAATGCTGGTATCATGACAGACTTTTGGGGGAAAAAAATAGAAATGTAGCAGAATAATTTTAAAAAAGTAACACTGTGTCCAGACCACTTACTACAACAAGCTCATCAGAGCCCAAGCGTGGTAGGAGACATGAAACCGGAAACCATAAATGCAAACTGGCCGGGGAAACTTTCCAGAGCTCCCTCTGACCATTGCCTCCTTGGTACCCATTCCCAGCCTCCAGGCTGCTCGGCCTTCTGCACAGCTCTCCGTCCATCTGCTCCACCACTCCTCCTCCAGCACATATCTATCCATCCATCCATCCATCCATCCATCCATGTGCCCCTTCCCCTGTATTCTTTCTCTCCCCCACATGCATCCAGCCGCCCCTGCGCCCACCCTCCCCTCACGGCAGGCACCCACCCGTGTTTCTCCCGCACCACCCCCATTCACTGCCCTTCCCCGCGCCTCCCTCTGCAGCCGCACCGCCCCTGCGCCCACCCTGCCAGCCGGCCCGGCCGCACCGCCCCTCCCTCCGGCCCCTCCCGCCCCGGCAGCGGCACAGGGGCTCCTGTCCCTCGCTGTTCCGCGGGCAGAGCTGCCTCAGCGCCCTCGTTCAGAGGGAGCCTCCCGTCCCCATGGGGCTCCCCTCCGCAGCACCTATCTCTTCCCCCCCCCCCCCCCCAACCGCCGAGAGCGCTGGGGGCTGTAGTTCCCTCCCGCCGCTTCTCCCGGCAGCCCCCAGCGCCCGGCGGGGGGCGCGGACTACACTTCCCGGCACGCTCCGCGGGAGATTGGGGGCGCCACCGCCCTCCTCCAGCCTCTACCGCTGGTTTCCCCCCCATCCCCGCCGCCTCTCTCGGCGTAGCGGGGTCCGAGCCGCCGTCGCCCGCCGCGGGCAGTAGCGCTGTGAGGGGCTGCCCCGTTCCCGGGCCCTGCCGTTACCTGGGAGAGCCGGGGGTGCGTGTCCGCGGGCGGGAGCGGCGCGGGGAGGGGGCGCAGCGCTGCGGCTCTGTCAGAGCAGGGCCGGGGGGGGAGAGGCGCGGGGGGGCGGGCGGGGAAGGGGGTGCGCGCGCGCGGCGACGGGCGGTTGCCATGGCGGCGGCGGCGGGCGCGGGGAGGGGACGGCACCGCCGCTCCGGCCTCCGGAGCGCCTCCGCCTCGTCCTCCCTTTAGGAAAGGGATTTTCCTAAAGGAAAGGGAAACGCCGAGGCACCGCCGGCGATGGCTGCGGGCGCCGCCGCCCAGCCCACGTTTAGCAGCCCTGGGCAGGGCTCCGCGCTGAGCATCCCAGGCGGAGGCGGGCGGGAGCTGGAGCGGCGCGGGGCCCGGCCGGGCAGCAGGGAGGGAGCGCCGGAGCCCAGCGGCCGGGCTGGCTGCTGAGCCCGCCGTGCTGTGCGCTGTGCTGCGCCAGGGCTCGGGGCGGGGAGGCTGAAAACACAAAAACACAGAGTCACAGGGTGCGTCAGGCTGGAAGGGACCCCAGTGCGGCATCTGGTCCAGACTCCCTGCTCAGGCAGGGCCGTGCCACAGCACATGGCGCAGCATTGCGTCCAGAGCCTTCTTGAATAGCTCCAGTGAGGGAGGCTCCACAAGCACTCTGGGCAATCTGTTCCATTGCACGGTCACTGCACGGTAAAGAAGTCCTTCCTCATGTTCAGCTGGAACTTCCTGTGCATCGCTTTCTGCCCTTGCGTCGTGTCCTTGCAGCTGGAACCAGCGGGAAGAGCTCTGAATACACATCAGAGCTCATTCACGCTCTGAATGCAAACCTCATGTCCCTCCACCTCGTCTGTGGGAGAGTCTAGGAAATGCAGAGCATACGTTTGTGTGGGCATGCAGAAGGGCACTGGACTGTCTTTGCTATAGCAGTGTAATACACTTTCATAGTACCATAAAGGAACAGATTTAGGGATTTACCCTGTTCCTGTACCAAAGCGGTATTTGGTGATCAGAGGCAGTCTCACAGGGTGGCACCACCCAGTTTGTGTCATCTCCTGAGGGTGAATGTTACCTAGCGTTTCTGAAACGTGCAGCTCACTGTTAATACGAGCAGCCTGGTGCCCTGCAAGGGGAGCCATGCAGTTATAAACCTTTCTAAGGATGTAATTTCAAGGTTAATGCAAGACAGCCTGTGTCTGTATTGCCACCGAAAGGGGCAGTCCTGCATTCCTCTCTGATCAAGGATATGCCCTCCTGTTTGTTATTTACACTGCAGTAACACTGATGATGCCATCTGGCAAGGCAAGCCTGGGATCTGATCTGGTGGAGAGCCAGTTTTGCTCCTCCAAAAAATTAACCGAGTTCAGCTGGAACTGAGAGTTCCCGAATTAGCTGAGTCTGTGGAGCTGCTGCAGGCACAAGGAAGGCAGAGGAGATGTGCAGGCAGGAGCAGCCCATTGAATCTGCAGCCCAGCGGAGCTGAGCTGTGTTTCTGTGTGCAGCAGCACCACTGCAGTGAGCCCTTACTGCTGAAACTGCCTTGTGACAGCTCTGAGAGTGTCCCAGTGATGATGATCTTGTGATCACACCCGATAGTTGTACAAAATTTCTCCAGAAAATTTCTGTTGTTGTTACTTTAAGGCAGCAGCATGAAGTTGTATCTCACAATAAGGTTCTCAGAAATGCTAACTGACACAAGTGAGAGAGCAGGGATTGAAACTAAAAGCTCAGTATGCCTCTTAAACAATACAGCATGCATGAATGTGTCACTCGTATATCTACAGATCTTGCTTCCCTCAAAATCATGTGGAGATTCTTATGTCTCTGTGAGGATTTTGGAACCGGGGCCAAAATCGTGATGAATTCATAACAGCTGCAACTCTGGCTTCCCCCTTTCCCAGATTTCTCCAAACTTGCCTGCCCATGACATCAATTCCTGCTGGTTTTTCACATACACAAAAGCATAGATGCTGTGCAGACCTTACAGACTTCAGCCTTTCTAGGGGAGAGCAGATGATAAGCAGCCTTGTCCCAGCACTTCCATAACATCCCTTCCCACAAGACCATGTACCTCTTACCACATTAGGCAACACGTGAAGTGCTTTGTCTGAGGATTGTGTCCCCCAGCTAGGAAACTGTGACCCAGAGAAGGTTGGTTATTTGGGTGTAATCTCTATTTATAGTCTGGTTGGGGTTGTTTTTTTTCCCCATCCCTTCTTCTAGTAACCATTGAGTCAGGCAGGGCTGCTTCCTAGTGGCAGAGGGTCCCCATGCTACCTCCCTTCTGAAAAGCACTTTTTCAACACCAGAACAATACCAGTGTCAGCCACTCTGTTTGACCACTCTGAGAGAAAGTTTGGTAAGCATGGGTCTCCACAGTTTGCCAAGATAGGCTGTGGCTGTGTCAGCAGGAAGAGCTGTGTCTTCAGCTTCCTGGCCACACACACTAGGTGTATAGGGTAATTCATGTTGGAGGGGACCTCAGAAGGTCATCTAGTCCAGCCAGACAGGCAGAAGTTAATAAACCTGTTAGTAAGCCATAAAAATTATAACTCTAAGTGTGAAATTTCTTCGTCTTTCCTATTGCTGGGTCAAATTTGAGCAAATCTGGCTGGACTTCTGCAAAAGATACTGCTTCCCTGACCTCCTTACTGAAGGTTCCTGCCTTCACAGCAGTCCCTGAATTGAAAAACAGTAATGTTTTTAAGCCATTTTAATGCAAAATATGATCTTAAAGTAATTTTATGGGTAGTTTAGGCTAATTTGCAGGACCTTGTGTGGAAGCAGCTGGGACTAGTGTGTGTGTCTCATTCCACCAGCTCTGCTGTGAGGCAGTAATATCAGGCAAAGAGGAGGTAGGAAATTGCTGGGAGGGGAGATGACACCTCAAGCCACTGAAGCTTGTTCTACTTTGAGCATATTCTCATGGCTTACATCTTCTTTATTTTTTGATAGGGGCTATAAACCTAGCAGGTCTGGATAAGAGGCTATAAACCTAGCAGCTCTGGATAAGACATGATGATGGTGGGTGTCAGCGAGTGTGGTTAGGCAGGATCCAGCTGTGTTGGTGGAGGAGAGCATTACTCACAGCCAGACCCCAGAGACTTATCATGGCCCTTTCCAGCAATCTGCAAATCTGCCAGCAGAGCTGATTGTGTGCCCGCTCACTCTGATTTATTCTAGTCAGTTCAATCAGAAGCTGATAGAAATTAATGTAACTCTTTTGCCATGAACATTAGGTTTGGTTCAAAAGTGTCTCTTCAGCTAGAGTAATTGCAGACACTGTCAGAGAAGTTTAAAGCTGTGCTCTCTTAGGGTCTCTGACAGATTAACAAAACTGGTTTCTGAATTGATTTGGTTATCATTACATAAATTCCACTGACTAGAGGGCTGGCACAGGTTTTTAGCACAAAGTAGCAGAGAGCTTCATTTGTAACATCTTCCCACCCACAAAGTTCTGCAAGGAGAAGGTTGAAATCATGTGAGAAGTCTATGAATTATGAACTGCCCTCTACTTCTGTCTTCCTTTCCCATTGCAATTATATTTAACTAGACTACAGGAATTATTGTGCCTTCATAATAAGCTTTAATGCTCAGATGCAAACATAACTCTTTACCAAAGGTCTTACAGGCTATATGGAGAAATGCTGTAATAATGAAAAGGGAAAAACAATAGGGAAGCAGTAGGGAGAAGAAGGTGCATGTTACATATTCATGGACATTACCCTTCCAAGGGAAGTTATGCACAAGTCAGTAAAGGCATCAGTAGACTGTTAATTTTCATTCACACATAGTAATTGTTCTTCTGCATAGATATTTTTATGGAATTATATTTACCACTATGACACATCCACCAATTTTTCTCCTAGGAAAGAACTTCAGAGTCTGAACCCTGAGAAAGATTTAGTCAACATCCTTCCCACAAGGCACATCTCAAAGGGCTGTGAATTGTTGATAGAGAACAGTGTAAGAGAAAGCAGTTAATTTTCAAACAGGATTGATTGCAATTAAGCCAGAAGGTAAGAGGTGGAGTAGACAAGGATGTTTTTATTTATCTGGTCAATGTAGACATCCATCAAGTAGACTTTTGCCTCTGAGTTAAGACTTTGGGGATACAATTCCTGCTTCAACCAAGGTGGATTGTGGCCTGAATGTGCTTAATTTTTTTCCAGTGCTTATAGCAGACTCATCTGATCAACATAAATGGAAGTGTTTGCACTGTAGATGTCTAAAGGTAGGTGACAGGAGTCCCACCCAATGTGTTGAGTTGTTAGAGCCCTAGAGAGGGAAAGCTGTCATGGCAGTTTTAAGTTGGTTGATTAAAATGATGAAGAACAGGCCAGTGTTACTTTAATGGAAATCACAGGTGGAAGAGAACACAGATCTTTGAGGTGAATTGAAACAAGCCCACAGTACACTGGGAAAACAACCCACCTGTTCTGCTTTGAGTCTATGGACAGAAATTAGAAAAATAAACAGGAACTAGGATATTGTGTTTCTTTTATGAGTATACTTAATATGTTGGAGTATTACTTTTTGGACAGGAATAAGAAAGGAGTTTACAGGAGTCAAAACAAAGAGAGAGGAAACTTGCACAGAAACCTCAGAGAAAGTAGAGTCATGCCCAAAGAGCTGGATGTCAGCAACTGTTAAGTGAAAACCTGGACCAGGAAAGAAAGTTTATTCACACTATCTCGACTTTGTGGCACACCACTAGACAGTATCAAGTGGCAAAGTTCCCTTAATCCGTCTGCTGGGGTTGAGAGCTGAGAGAAAATCTCTTGTGATGTGCTTTTGTTCAGTGGTACAACTCTTTCATGGTAAAATGTGAACTTTAAGCTGTTTCTTAAAGATGTGACATTCTGGAGTTTCACTGTCTGTCCCACTGCAATAAGTTTGAGCCTCACTGCTCAGTTTCTGCCACATTTGCAGAAGGATGGAGGTGTAACCAAGTTCCATTTTGTTTTGTAGTAGCACAGTAGAAAAGGTACACTCAGCTGGTGCTTCTGCTGAGCACAAGGCAGGCAGAGTCAGCTCCTCTAGATTTCATCAGGCAGCGAGCTGCCCAGGGTACCCCTGTAAAATGACTGGCAGCTCCCCACCTAACGATACCCACAGCACCTGCTTCTGGGCACAAGTTGCAATACCATGTATGATCCATTGGCAAGTTTATTGAAGGGATGAGGGCTTAGTGGAAGTGGATACAACACCACAGGATAGTAGGCTTTGATAGTTTGAACCAGTTACATCAGTTGAGCCCATTAACTCAGGCAGAGCCATTTTAAGTCATGCTGGTATATATTATTCTCATTCCCCTGTAGATGTTTTTCTGACTTAGCTGTGGCAGATTCAAATCAGGGAGCTGTTGGGCAGCTTTTTGCACACACTGTGCAGATGCTCAAACCACTAGAATAAACAAATCACAGTCTAATACATATTAATGGCTTGCCCAGCATGTTTGATTTCTTAGGCATGTTAGTTGCAGTTCCGCAGTGTGAGACACTAGAAAATGAATTGGTTTTAACAATCCACTCCTGTAAACATATTCATCCAGGAGAGAAGATAGCTACATTTAAAGAGTATTCCTTCCACAACTGTCTCGAGTAGTCCTTTGAATAGTGCTGTGATCAATGGCAATGAGCATGTTTACACTGGAGAAAGACACACTGAAAATTGGTGTTCTGGTGTGTGCCTTAGTATCAAGATTTTGCAGGGCAGGAGGTAAGCCATGCATCTTCACTGAAAGAACAACTTCACAACTTCTGGCATTTTTTTATAAACTCTGAAACCCACATCTCTGAATATGTAAAAAGTTCTGAGTAGATGAGAGCAATGTAGACAAGATGTAATTACAGATCAAAGCTCCTAATTGAAACATTTTTAAAAAAAGTTTGAGGAGAGCAATAAAGTTAAATATACACTGGTCATCATTGTGAAGAATCTATTTTCCCTTTCTGGTCCCCTAAAATGATTACTGCTGGGAATTTGCACTGGTTTCCATGTGAGCAACTTAATCTGGTTTGTATTTTGAGAGTAAAGTTGGTAATCTTTTTTTAACTTCAGAATTTAGACCGTCACTGAACAATGTGCATTCTGTTAATGTTGTTCATTTATCTAATAAACGAGCAACATGGTTGTGTCAGTAGAGGATCGGTGGCACAAAGAACAGTATCTCATAAAAGAACACACATTGGCATCACAGCTTCAGTGAAACATGTTTTAAACTATTATAACATCCCATTCGCATTCTCGGGGGGAATATTCACTGCCTACATTTAAACATCTAACTTAGATGCCTAAATTAGGAGGCTTGTCTCCCTAGATGCCTTGCATAGTTGAAGGAGTGAGAGAGGCTCCTCCAGAGAGCAGTTCAGACTGTTAGTTAGGCTTCTGCTCTGAATTATCTAGATGAGCCTCTTCAACTTTGAATGCCTTTCTGTGCTATTCTTTGCATCTTTTCCTTGGTAACTAAACTGACTTACCTGATCTCCACCCCTCAGCACTTGTTCTTGCCTTCTGCTTTACATACCAGTCTGTCTCTTGGGCTAGTACAGGGGTTGATGTGATGGTACTGCCAGCTAGGTTGGTGAAATCACCTGAATTGAACCCTACTGAAGAAGGTGTAACTTTTAACCTGGGTTATGTCTGATATTCTTAATTGCATGATCTTGTAAACAGATCTGAGGAAGGGATGATCTTTAGCAAGGGACAGAAATGCACTGTTGACCTCTTTGCCAAGTGTGTAATCAAGAAAAAGGTATGTTTAAGATGTAAGTTAAGGAGACTAAGACTTGTATCTAAGCATCGTTCTGTTCAAGTACATTATTTTTATACCATTACAGTTTCAAAGATGTCATGAAAGTTTATTATGGTTTGCATCACTGTAAGAAAGATATAATCTAGCCATGTGTCTCTGTTATCTGTGTAAAAAGTGGCCATAATTTATACAGAATTATTTATAGTATTTACAAATGTACCATGAAAAGGTGTGCCAAACTTTATAAAGAAGCCTAGAAGCATGGTGTTGCCACTAGCATAGAGCAGCTGCAGTCAAGTAGGAGTAGCTTAAGAGGTTCCCCACCCATCAGCCAAGGGCTGCTAATGTTTCATCAGACATGCTGGATGCAGTGTGCCTACCTTTAATGGTTTACAATGCAGGCATCTGCATGTGAACCAGTTGTCTAAAATTCTTTTCAAATTCAGTGGAAAATCTGGCCTTCTGGATGATGCTTTATATGACCCATGAGAGATGCTGAGATATGAAATGCCTACATTTGGGCAGCTGGATCCCTCCTCCAGGCTGAGCAGCTGCTCCTTGTACATGGAGCACTGCTGACTACAACAAGCAGGGTTCAACTGCCCTGTGTGCTGACCTCTAAAACCACTCAGGCTCAGCTGCTAGTATGTCACTACAGCTTCATTTCCTAATTGTTAAAACTCATTCCAGTTCAGACAGACTTGATGCTACTGGTGTCCACCACCAAGACACTTTTGCAGTCTCTGGCAGTTAAGGTATTTCATGTTGTTACAGAGTTAACCATCCTGTTATAAAACAGTATTCTTTTAAAACAAGCATGTATTAGGAATGTGAGCCACAAACCCAATGAGGTGAGAGAATTATTAGTAGTTTTTAATAGTTTTGCATTGCATTTTTTGCTGTTTTTTAAATTCCTGGTAAGCATCTTAATAACCTGTGAAGACATTGCCTAATTATATTTATCTGTGACCTTCTATAGCTTCACTCACCCAATTGCTTCTTTTAGCTAAAGTACTCACCTTTTTCTGGTCCTTTTCCATGCAAGTAAGAATAAAACTATTCCTAAAGATTTAAATAAGGAAGAAGCTAAAATCCACAAGGAAGCACAGCTGAAGCTAAACCCCAATATGCTAAGCTGGAGTTAAACCTATATATGCTGTTGTCTTCCTGTATGCATTTCCTCATTCAAACAATTTTTCATGTCACCTTAAAAGAAAAAAAAGAGGGGAAGTGTTACATTTAATTTTCATGCTTGATGCATTTATAAATGTAATGAATTTACAAAATGAGCCTGTTGTGGCTTAACCCCATTGGGCAGCTCAGCCCCACACGGCTGCTTGCTCACTCCCTGGACAGTAGGATGGGAGAATCAGAACGATAAAAGTGAGAAAACACATGGGCTAAGATAAAAACAATTTAATAGGTAATGCACAAGCCCCACAAGCCAGCAAAGAAAATTAAGGAATTCATTCACAACTTCCCAGAGCCAGGCAGGTGTTCAGCCATCTCCTAGGAAAGCCAGGCTCCATCATGCTTAATGATTACTTGGGGAGATCAGCATCATGACTCTGAACATCTCCCCTTCTTCCTTCTTCCTCCAGCTTTATACACTGAGCATGACACCCCATGGTCTGGGATATCCCGTTGGTCAGCTGGGGTCAGCTGTCCCTGCTGTGTCCCCTCCCAGCTCCATGTGCACCCCCAGCCCAGTCACTGGTGGGGTGGGGTGAGAGGCAGAAAGGGCCTTGACTCTGTGTAAGCCCTGCTCAGCAGCAACCAAAACATCCCCATGTTATTACAGCACAAATCCAAAACACAGCCCAGCACCAGCTACTGTGAAGAAAATTAACTTTATCCCAGCCAAAATCAATACAAGAGCCTTAAGTCTTCACATCCTTCTATAGTGTAGGAATACATATATGATGAGGGTACTTGTGCTTTAGAAGACAGAAGATAGAGGTTGCTATAATTACAGGTTACAAAAGAACAAAGGTTATCAAAAGAAGTTGTTCCTAGTGCACAGGAGATTAATATTCTATGGATTTCTCAGGATGGGGAAGGTAATAATTTTTATAATTTTTATTCTGGGTTTCTGTTTTGCTCAGATACCAAAAAAACCCCTCCTATTGAGACAGTCCTTGGGACCTTTTTATGTGATGAAAGCAGTTTCCATTGCCACTGTTGAGTGCAGTGCTGGCTGATATGGGCAGACAACCTATGCCATTATTTGCAAGTGTCTGCAAAGTCTGTATCCACACAAGAGAGAGAGCAGTTTTCCATCCCAAGGCTCAGTGGTGCGTGCTGATGCACACCAAGGATGCTTAGGGCTACTCCAGACTGCTCTGTCTACACCACACAGCCCTGTACCCTGGATCTCACATGGATGTACCCTGTGGTGTCCATCTCTGCTCCATGCAGAGCCCACAGGAATAGTGTTGGAAGACAGCTGGGTCTGGGAGAGCCAAATACAATGTTCCTGGCCTTACTGCCATTTGGGGGCAATCTTGAGAGTGAATGCAGGGGATGTACCTGAAGAGGTCCCCAAGGAGAAAGCTGCAGTTCAGCAGAGGGGACAGTTGGGTGCTCAGACTTCCTCCCTGTCAGTGTGGGACACAGTGGTGACATTTCCTAAGTACCCAGTTTTAGTCCAATGGTGGGATGAGTTCTATATAAACACACACATTCCTATAGATTAGCTGAGCATCTGTGTTACTGTATGCAGATTTTGGAAACACAAGTGGTTAATACCATATATCTGAGGCACCTTAGTCTTTCATACGTACTGCTGAAATAAAACCACTTACATTCCTAGTTAGTAGCTTACCTGCAACTCGGCAGAGCTTTGGCTGGGTCTTAGATGTAAACATAACATTTTCTTTCCTGAGATAGCCTACATATAAAATATCACTTCAGTGATATTTTTAGTAGAAATGCAGTGCAAAAGTGAAATAGATTATATTAATCGTTGTCTAGAAGCTTTCTATCCACTGCATAGGAAGTCCTTATTACATTTTTCATCAGGCCATATGGCATCTAAATATAATGTGCTAAATTACTAATGCAGGACAATAAATAACATTATGATTATGTGTTATGGGTGCCACCTCATATGTGCACAACAAGTAATTATAGTTGGGATGAGTAATGGAGATTTGAGTGTTATATTTAGGAATATATGAGAAAGGACACAATTTGTCATTAAGGATGGTAATTGTCTCATCTCACTTTGCAGATTCAATAAGTAGGTGTCCATACTAAGCCAGTCATCTGTGACTGCATCTGTGATCAGTGGAGAGGAACAGGGACTTCAAAAGATAAATGGTCCTTCCTCTCTTAGACAAATATTTTCAGAGGACTGCATCCCAAAGTCTCACACAAACAGAACAACATCTTTCTAGGGAAAAAAAGAGCATCCAGGAAGACCTGGTCACACATTGTAACCTTACTCAGATGAATCTCCAAGTCTTCTCTGCTTCAGTGAGTAATCATCCATAGTGAAACTTTTGATGGTGTTTATTTAAGCCTTTTTTATGTTCCAGTGAAAAGTTTCATTACTTCCCTAGGCACTATATACCAGTGCTTAATTTCCCTTAATCCTACTCTGTTGTCTAGTGGTTTAATGTAAATATCCTTTACTGCAATTTATCCCTATTGCTTCTTGTTCTAATCGACATAAACAAGTTTATTTCATCCTTTTTCACAAGCACTTTCACATATTTAAAGATTCCCCTGCCCCCAGTTTTCTTTCTTCTTGACATCGTTTGTGTCTTGACACCGAACTAAAGTACAAGTGAAGCGATATTAGTAGGATTTATATAGAGTTAAACCTTCCCTCCCCTACCCCTGCACACCCCCATAACCTCAGTGTTGCACAGACTCCACGACAGCACTGATCTATCTTGCTGCACCCGTGGTTGTGACTCCCTAATACTGTTGGTCTCTCAGCCCTGGCTAATTTCAAGTGAGCACTCCCAGCTTCTTCCTGGAAAATTGAGGACAGGAGAGAGTTAAGTGTTTGGTTGTTTAACACTTTTTATGGACACTAGCTGCTTCACAGCTTTGCCGGTGTTTACAAGCATAATGTAGTTTTTTACTCATATCTGCCTTTTTAATTTTCATGTATCATTTTCACTGACCTTCCATGCTTTTTAATTTCTTTACAGTGATACCTTCATAATTTCCACAAATCCAGCCATTTTGTTTGAGTGTACTGAAACATGCCTAAGGATTTTGTGAGTTACGCTTCACAGAGAACATTTCACAGAACTATACATTATACCACAAAATTGTTCTTACCATGCTAATTTAAAACATATTTTTCTTTAGATTAGTTCATAAAGAGAGAGGAAGGAAGATATTTAGCTCCAGACAGCACTTGCAATAGAAATCAGTTATTTCTGTACAGCATCTTTCCTTTGAAATATCACTAAATGATTTCCAGAGAGAGGAAGAATGTAATTTAATGATCCCTTGCACAGCTCAAACACCTTTCATCAGAGCATCTCAAAGCATTTCAGACAAGCCTCAAAGCTTGTCTGTTTTTCCCCAACTATTTCAGTTGGCCTAATAAAAGATACTGTCTTCCTACACACATTGTATTGTTTAGCACTCAAAGCATTATCATACTTGTTTTACCGATAAGTAAAAGGGGCACAAAGAATCCACATAGTTTTATTTGAGACAGTGAATCTAAGGTGAACTCTGTGGGGTCTGGTTTTCACTGAGTCTCCAGGATGTGCAGAATACATGTTCTCAGATTACAGGCAGACATGTAGAGGGGAGTCTTCATTCCACTTACATCAGTGGCAGAGTTCCCACCGATCTGAATAAGGCTGAAATCACATCCCAGCTTTTCTAGCTGCTGCCTGCCAAAGTCAGCTTCAGACCTGTGCATCCTTCCCATCTTCTGTGTCACTGTTAGTAATGGAGGTTCTGTCACACCATGCCTGCCATGCCTGGCATTTCCCCCCCAAATAAGTGAACAAGACAAGTCTAAATAAGGAATGAGAGACCCCAGCAACAGGAGGGGGTGAGTGTGTGGTGTGTGGTGTGTGGTTAACAGTGTCCCTGCAGTCGCTGCAGATCCCTGCATCTGCCTGCACACTCCCTGTGCTGACTAAAGGACCCCTATGAAGAGCCCTTTGGACAGGCTTGCCCTGAACTGGATGTGTGCTGTCCTGGCTCATGAGTGTCCCAGGCTGCAAATGTGCTGCTGATACCACCACAAAAACCATATCACGTCTCTGTTACTATGTCTGACCTTTTTAATTTAAGGACAATCTAACCATTTTGAGAAATCTATCAATCTCTTTCGGCTTCATTCTTGCGTAATTAAGACTGTGGATTTGGGCGTACAGCACCAAATGCATCCAAAGAAACTGTTGTCTTAAGGAATTAAGAGTCTCAAAACAATGATCATTAAATCTTTTTACATACTGCCTGTGGAGTATGCACTTTCATCAGAAGCCGTATTGTACAACAGAAATACAAACACTTTAAAATACAGATTACAAAAAGGAGCACAAAGAGAGAGAATTCCATATACACATGTTGTCTGCTATTGAGGATAGATGAATATGGCCCTGATGAGAAACAGAAGATATGTTCATTCTCACTCCCTGTACTGTCCATTTGTCCCTTGCTACAAGGGTCTTCTCAAGCTTGATGCGGGTGCAGCCTGGGTGGCTGGTCTTAGTATATTCTTGTTTATTTTTAAGCAAAATGATCACTAAATCCTCTTGCTGTGGTGCTAGACTGAGAACAGAAAGCTCTTGCCCATCTGGCATTTGTTATCTTCAGCTGCCTTTCCTCTTTCATAGGTATTTCAGGTCATGGATAAGTTAGAGGAAAAAAGAAAGTTTTTCATACCACCAGTTTCAACTTGAAGGTAAAGAACACCAAACAGACAAGGTCTGAATGTAACTTCTAAGCTCACAGAAACATTTTCATGTCTTTTTGGCAAAATTATACACTAGTGTTTCTATACACATCATGTATTACAAGCCACTTGCAAATCTTTATATCTGATCATTCTCTCATTGTGTTGGAAAACAATATGTGGGAGTTGCTTTCCATACTAGATCTTTGTGGGTAACTTGCTAGTAAACTAATTTTACATGACTCAGATTTAAATAATAAAAAGGCTTAACTCCAGTCTGAGAAGAGTTTATTGTCCACAACTGTAGCCTAGAGACAAACTCCAGCACCTTTGGGACTCGGCTGAGGCAGCAATTAGGCAGCATTTTATTGTGATGCAGTGAGTGCGCAAAAGATGAAGCTGGACTACTCTCAAGAGCTTAGAAACAAAATTGGCTTCCTGGAGAGAGAACATAAGAAATCTGGCAACCTAAAAATATTTAAAGAGCTTAGGGCTCCCAGGGGAGAATTTCAAGCTATTGAAGTGGAAAAGACTGAGCATTTGCTAAGATTGAAAAAAAAAAAAAGGAGGGGGGGGGTTACATGAAAAACGACAAAGTGGGGATTTTTTTACTGTAGCATTTTTCAAAGGGGAAAATATAATAAACCTGAAATCAATCAGTAACACAGACTTCAATGCAGCGTTCCAAATCAAACAGCCCTGGCTTGAAAACAGGAGTCAAAAGAGATTTTTTTTTTCATTTCAGAATTATAAGGGATTGAGGCCAAGAAACCATTAAATGAGGTGAAAGGTCTAGGGTAGAGGGCATCTTGAGCAAGTCTAATGAAGTCATGGTTGCTTCAGCAGCCACATTCCCGAAGGGTTTTGCTGTGTCTGTCACTGTGTGTCTATTCCTCTGCATCTGGCTCCCTGGCCTCTGGGGTTACGTGCCAGAGCGTGCTGCACCAGGCATCCTACAGAGCCCCTTTCTGCAGCCCCAGAACGTGAAGCATGCCTGTGTCAGAATGCAGCCGTGCAAAGTGGGATTTATCTCGCCATCGTTTGGTGTGTGTCATGTGTTCACCTGGGAGCTGGCTATGCCTGACTCCGTGTATTATCAGCAGGGAGCAGCAGGAGCTCACGAGGCACAATTGAGTTCAGCTGAGTGTAAATTTCTATCTTATGCCAAAAGTGTCCATTTTTCTCACTTAAAACGGCGTCCTAAGGTGACTGAGTAGCAAATGGAGACCTACTGCTTAAACATCTACATTTGTTCAAAGAGCACTACCCACGCAACTGGCATCACCCCCCGTGCAGACTGTGTGTTACAGGTTTCTCTGCTGTTTTCTTCATGCAACATGTATCTAGGACTAAGATGAATTAGCTGGAACAGTTGCATTTATGTCCCAACAGGAACTAGAGGGTGCAGAGTGTTTACCTTGTTGTAGGCTCTTCTCTTATTTGCCACCATTCCTCCGCATTATGCTGACAGCCCTGTCTTATATCACCCCTCCAGCCAGATTTGGGTCTGAGGAATGACTGTCAGTAAGGAGAGAGGGATGAGGATCACCACAGAATGGAAATTAAGAAGGCAGGTGGAGGGAAGGAAGCAATGCAGTGTGAGGAAGGGCCAGGATACTTTGTATGCAGAGTAACAGCAGCCCAGTGTGTCTCCTGGGCATCCTCAGGGCAGTGCAGTTCACAGTCCTGAGCTCTGTGTGTGTAAGGCAGCTGAGGAACAGATCACTCAAGTTCTCCACCTGGGTCCTGGGCTGCACTGCAGGTAGAGGGAGCATGCTGTGTGTTATGTCTCTGACATGAAATGAACCCTGCCACACACATCCTACCTGCATCTGGTATTACCACCCTGCCTCAGCCATACAGCTCAGCCCATGGTTTCATGTATCAGAGGCAAACCCATCAAATGACAAAAGAAACTCAGAGATGTCTGAAGAATTTCTCCCCCAAGGGCAGAGCCAGGCAACTGATCAAAAAGCAAAGTCATGCTCTGCTCTTCTGTACCTGAATAAACTTCACCTGCACAAACATTTGACATCTCTGTTGACTGACAAAGCTGTGTGTAGGCAGAACGAGTCAATGAGTTTTAAATAGTCTCCTGAGGATTACCCATTCAGTGCTGAAGGTAATTTCTTCTCATGGTCCCAAGGCATCCCTTTCATGTATTTAATGTCATAGGCTTTCCATGCTGTTGTTGTGTTGCTGGTTTTGAAGTTTCATTATCTCTGGCTGCAATTTGCAGTGCAGACAGTGTTTGCTGCTGTTATCACTAATCATCAGTCTAAGGGCCTGGTACAAGTGTGATACCCAGTGTCAGGGGGCTTTGTTGAGCCCTACTCACAGGCTATATATATTGTAAAGCCATCTTGCTCACCCTGCACTTAATTATTGGGAAATTGCCCAGAATTCATCTCTTTTGTTTGCCAGAAATTAGGGTTACGATAAGCAACAGGGAAAAGGACAGCATTATGTTCTCTGAAATGCACCAGCATAGCAGCCAATTTCTGGACACACCATTCATAAACCAGGAAGCAAAGTGCTGGCTGGTGTGCAAATGTAACAGCAAACACAGCGTTCTCCGGAGAGGCTGAGCTGTAATGTGCAGAGACAATGTGGGCAGCTCTGGATGAGCAGAGGACATGTGGATCTCAGTGTGCTGCAGACAGCTGTGGCTCTGCTATGGCATGGTGGAAGGCCAGACATATACTTAAGGCATTTCCTGCCTCACCATTGTCTGCTCAGAGCACGATACACACTTTCTATATATCCAGAAGACCTCGGATAAATGCAGTCACATTTGCAGGAGAGGGGGAATTGAACCCTATACCCAGGACCCCATGTTCAGGATCTGTATGGAAGTACTCTGTGGTCACTGCCATATCAGTGGTAAGGATCAGTGCACACTGCATGGCACCCCATGATGCTGAAGAGGAGACAGTGCTGAGGATCTGTGCAAATGCACCCATCCCAGGCCTGAGCTGCTTTGTGCTGAAGATCCTGTCACTTCACTGAAGTGGTGCACAGGAGAAGGAGCACGATGGAGGGTGGATTCAGCTAAACATGGGAAGGAACAGCCTGGGCTATGAAGGGAGGTGGGTATACCTTAAATGGGTTTGTTGTTGACAGGACAATCTGCAGCCCCAGAGTCAGGGCCTTATGGTAGGAATCCAGAGCCATGTGCCCTTCTGCAGTACACCCTTTGTTGCTGGATGAGCATCCACAGACGAAGCACATATTGCAGCAAGGCTTGCAAGAAAGCAGGTATAATCCATTGTCATATTGCTAGGTGACAAGAAAATAAATGCTTTTATGCCTACCAAGATGTGACTAGCTTTGTCAGTTATGTAACCCACTTGTTCATGCTGTTGTCAGGATCAAAAGATCTTACACAGCTTCTTGGCCTTCAGAAACCCTAAAGATCTGGGCTACATTGCATTAACATGATGCATACTATAGAAGGATTAGGACATCCTCAATAAACTCTTCTTATGGCCATATATTTGCTTTTCTCAGGTGAGCTCAAATCTGCAATACAGAGTGATTAAAAAACAAGCCGACTCTTACAAGTCTTTCAACTTTAAGTTACATATTTAATAAACAATTCACCCAAATCATACCTTGTTTTATAGTAGAGATGTGAAAGGGGATCAGATGTATGAAGTGTCAGGTCAAGGCTAGTTTAAGACACACTTCAGACACCTAAAAAACACCAGTAGCACTTTGTACTCTTGTTGAGATCTCACCAAGCTACATCATCTCAAAGTGTTCTGCAAACAAGCAGTTGTGCCTCTGCTGTAAGAGATATCAGTATTACTCCCATTACAGATAGGAAAAGTTAAAACAAAAGAGACATGGATTTGTCTCGTCGGTGGCAGAGCTGGGATCGGATTCACTTGTCCTGATTTTTTGCTCTAAGCACCAGCATTGTTTCTCAGGTGTTATCTCAGCCAAGCCTTCACTGATGAACAATGGGGCAGGAAGCAGAGTAAAGCCAAATAAGGCCAGTGTTCATCTTGAATTAGATCAATACTAATGGAACCTGAGTAGCTGCTTGGAAATTACTACAGGTTGACAACTCGATAATATGAGGAAGAGAAAGACCTCTGCATTTTGGTGAGGAAAGAGGTCCTTGGGGAAAAACTCTTACAAACTAAAACCAGACTAACAGGTGGATTTTGGTATCTGCTTATCTGCTCTTTGTGGTATAGCTGAGTTTGACAAATGTCATTACTTTCCTTGGTTTACAGTTATTTTATTTTGTACCTGGAAATCCCCACTACTCACAGTGAACTGTTGCCCACTAGATGCTCTGAATACACAGTTTATGGCCCCTGTGACCTTCCTGAGCATTGAAGATGCATTGAACCTTGACCAGAATATGGCAAAGGCAAGGGGACTTGCTTCAAGGTACAGAATTGAGATGGCATTGCATGAAACACAGCCATCGGCATCTCTGTAGACACTGACTCACTTTCAGAATTATAGGTTCCAGGGTATGGAATAGAGGGGGAAGAAACCCAGGGAGAGCCCTTCTCAGGCAGATGAAGAACTTTGAGTGCTGTTCTGGTGAGGAATGCTTTTTTATCTACTGTCATGTGCATGAGCCACTTCCCTTGGAGCATCCCTCTCTGCCACTGTTCTCATCTCTACTATCCCCACTCCTAGGCAGATGCTGATGCTGTCTGGACATGCCTTGTGGAAATGAGCTTCTCTATGGGATGGAGGACTGCACGCTGCCTTTGGAGAAAAGGAGGGCCAGGATTACTGCTCCCAGAAGAACTGAAATAGCTATTTACCCACAGCAAGAAAATGTTATTTTTGGGGCAAAAGGGAGCTGTAATGTTTTCCTGTTACAGTAGTTGGCAGCATTTCTCTATAGCCCAAACAGTTCTTTCTTTACTCTTTGCTGTAAGTTTACTAGAAGGAGAGACATATATGAGCAATTCTGTAATTCAAACAATATACTGACAGTAAGACAGGTTTAAACCCTGGGAGACTATGGGGATGGAGTGAAGGAATAGCACAGTGGGACCCTGTACCAAGAGCCTAAGCTGAGAGGATACTGGTGGCTATGTGCAGAGAAATGTTGCATGCACAGTGATTTTCAAAGCATAGATTATTTGAAATAAAGTAAGGACGTCTCTTGCAGTTTTTTTCCTGGGTTCATCCAGATGTTTCAGTTTACTAGATTGGAGTGGTGGCATGGGGAAATGTGAATCAAATGAGTTAGCTAAGACAACTACACTTTGAGGCTGAGGTAGCTGAATGAGCTGATCTAAAACAGGAGGAGCATTTCATGGAAATACTGAAGAAAGCTGTGTAGCAACTTGTCTTTCCTACAGAACAGATTATAAGCCATCCAATGACCCTGTTTTTCCTCTTCCATTAACATCTTAAACCTCTTTTGCTTCAGGGGAAGGTTAATGGAGAGGCTGCAGTGGCTTAATCCTGGCAGAACTTGTCTTACTCTATAGCTTCATCTTACAGGGGTCACACAAGCCTGACAGACAAGGGAAGAATGAATTCTCTCTTCAGGGAATGCTGAGGGGCCTCTAGTTCAGCTGGTTGCCAGTGTTTGCCCGTTTTGCCTAGTCAGTGTGAGCACTAGGTCCTTTTCTGCACAGTTCCCTACACAGCTGCAGCACTGGCCCTTCACCAGACACTCTTCCCCCAGGCCAGGCACCTACCAAATACACTCTCCCATCAGCAACATGCCATAACCAACAAAGAAAGACACTTGATTTTGGACAAAATGTTGTTCTTTGGGGAGGGTGTTGACCATGATGTGGCAGATTCAGCCAGGGTATAAGCTGCTGCTGGAGCCATAGCCATGGTGCAGCAGGTGTTAAATCTAGTGCATGGGTTGCACTGAACACATTTGCAGCTTGGGTGCATAGCTGGATGGTAAAACTGTAAACACCTCAGGCCTAAATACCACAGGAAAACCCCACACTTGCACATATATCAGATGTGTTTTCCTCATGGCAGCATTCTTTAACAGATGGTTTTTAAAGCCCTTTTCTCTGTGTTCAAAGGAGCAGAGGAATGTTTGCATCCATCCCATGGTAGGGCAGTGGCCTGCCCTGCCCTCCTCCCGTGGGCATTTGGGGTGGTTTGTGGGCACTGCAGAAGCTGTGTGGTTTGGTGCACAGCCCTCTGACTCCTGGGGGCTCAGCCCCACGGTGGCAGAAAGGCCAGACTTGCACTTTCGAGCTCGGCAACCCTGGCCATCTCCTTGTGCCAGCTCCAGTGTCCACCCAAGCAGTCAGCCAATTCAGCAAACTGAGCCAACTGAAAATTAACCCTACCAAAAGAGAAAAAAAACAGGAGGGGAGAATTGCACTGAGACCAATCAGCCCCTGGCACCACAGAGCCTACAGCCAAAGGAGCGCAAGAGTCAGCAGAGGGGGAGAGCTGCCTTTTGGCTGGAGCCCAGCTGTAGGTCAGCTTAGGCCAGTTGTGAAACCGCACAGCCCCTGCGCTGCCGAGAGAGCGGGCGTGCTCACCAAGAAACCTCTCTGTGGAGAGCTTCTCTGTCAGTGTTTGTGTTAGGGAGCCTGGAACGTCCCTCGTGGATCCAGCCACTTCCGTGATTCATGTCTGAGGCCTCGAAGATTTAATGGCTATTTTCCCAAGCAAGAAAAGTGCAGATTCTCACTGCACGTGCACTGTGAGTGCCCTTCGAGGGTGATTTTGTGTCATCCCACTAGAGGAAGTGCCTCAGGGCAGAGCTGGGTCTTGTTCTTTTGCAAAGTGAGAGGCATAAATAGTTAATAGAAGAACAAAAGAGGACAGCTATGCCAGGGTATACATCAGGGAAAGTGAGAGCACAAATTAACCTTATGGCTTGCCTTTTGAAGAACCACACAAAGTTTTGGATGTTTTTACAGTAGAGTAGCAGCAGTGATGGTGTGAGGCTATAACCATGACAGAATTTATAGAAAGAGATTAGGTCTACCAGCTGACCATGTTGTAGTAAGCAGACACATAAGCTCTTCTTCAGGCCTGTTTTAGATTTGAAGAACTTATGTCTCTGAAAGCATGTTTTGCCTAGGAAATAGGTTGGTCTACCAAACATCTTTTCAACCGGTCCTGCCCCACTGCTGATTTAAGGGCACTCCTCTGGCAAAAGTTTCAGCTGGAAATTCAATTCTCAGTCTTGAAACATTAACTCATAGATCTACATTGTTAAAGGCACATCAGAGGCAGGAGTGCGGTGCACCCAGTTACACACTGAATTAATTCTTCTCCCTTCCCTCCCCCCTGCCAGGCACCACCACACGCCATCTAGTGAAGTAACAAAGAACGCGGCCAGACATACTGTGCACATGTAGACTACATTGATCGTATTAAACCATGAAACGATGCCTACTGGAGAGAGCAGGCTCGTTTTTTCAAACTCCAGTTATTTATTTTAAGGTAGCTACCCTAAGGAAAGGGCCTTTCCCAGCCTTTGCTGTTACATAGACTGGGGCATTTATCATCACTGCTGTGATGGGATTGATATGAGCAGAAGACAAAACTTACACCAAAATTGCTTAATACATACTCAGTAAGCTTGAAGATGCCTGTAAGGTATCTGTTGCCTGAAATACTTCCTGGCTTAAAGGCAGATGCTGTTTCAAAACTAACTTTACCACGGTGAAACTGCAGCCCGGAGTGAGCCGCGCTCCTTGGCCCTTGAAAGCCACATTCCTGCCGCTGGCGTGGCTGCAGCCTGCGCTGCGGATCCCTGCGTCCTTCCTGCTTCGGGCTGTCGTGCTGTAGCAGCAGCCAGAGTACAGGAAGCAATGCCGAGCACACACCCTCCCTTTGTGCTCTAGGAACCTTCCAAAGGCAGCAAACACTTGTCCTTTGTCAGCGAATAAAGCACAGAGCGTAAGGCACAGAAGATTTATAGGTGTGCTGTCCCGGCACTGCGTGCTTGGATTTACCCTCACTCAGATCCCATTTACTTTAATAGGGATGTTGCTGCTAAAACCCGGCACGATGTTTAAAATATTTACCCCATAGAGAGCAGATAATCTGGGAAGTAACAAGGTGTCATTTCCTACCAAATGTGCTCTCTGACTATAACCACATGTTAATGGTACTATTTAGGGGCATGCTAGAGCAAGGAGCCAATTCACCACTTACCAACACAGTTAAGCTGTGCCGCCATGTGAACTAGGAGGGTTCTGTTTGCTGTCATGCTGATATTTGTCAGATAGGAAAAAGAAAAAAAAATTATAATACCAAAGCTGGAACATCAGGCTTCCTTGTGTGTGGCTTGCTTTCATTATTTTTCCTTTAATCCTCAGGACAAAATAATTTTTTTCTTGCAGTCCAACTCTGAAGTTTATTAGATTTCTATGAGTGCTTCAGTGGTGCTCCTCACACGTGACCACCACAGATGACATGGTGGTCCTAGAGATCATGTTAAGCATGGCAGAAGGATGCTTAACATCAGGAATTCTGCCTCCCTTTTCAAGAATATCAAAATGCTGCCTAGCCTTTCATTTTGCCATGATTTTGCCCATTCTGGTGTTGACATCAGCAGATTTTACTCTGTCATTTGCAACATGAAGCAAAGACAGCAGCTGAGTTCTCCCATCACTTCACCTACCCCTTGCTCAGTTCTGAATGAAGGCACATCAGCACAGCACAGCTCAAAACCTCTGAAGAAGCCATGAAACCCAGCAGCCCCTATGAAACTGTAGCCTTTCTCCAGCCCAGACTAAAGTGGTGCTTGATTGACTCTCCTTGTCAGTGGACAAGGAGACTTGTTATGAGATGTATTAATGAGTGTGTTGGGAGGGATTAACCACAGTCCCTCACCTTGAAATTGCTTCAGCTTGATTTCTTATGGAAATGAGGGCAGCTGTATACATATATCTCAGTCTCTGCTTTTCTGCATATCTGCCCTTCCCCCAGCAACTTCTGAATTCTTTGACCAATGTCAGCAATCTGTAATAGAGGAGTAGCAGTCTTAAAGATAATTAAGTTGCTAAATGTTCATTAAAGCTGGCCATGAACTACAGGAGAAAGAACTTATTGTCATTTAAAATAACAATGTGGCTCAAAACTAACTTGTCCCAAAGAATCCCTGCTGGGGAGGATATTATGCGAACACTTTTTTTCCTCCCTACACATGTGCTTAGTAGAGCAGAATCCAGCCCTAAAAACTGCAGTTTCTTTATAAATGATTTCTAAGGTGGAATCCCAGATATTATTGCATAGATAATTAACCATCAAACGCTAATGAATTCCTTCAAATATGGTGCAAGGCACCACAGAGGGTGTGCTGTAGCATGCTGCCAAATGAAGCAGTCTTTTCAAAACTGTAATGGGATCGCTAGTAGAGTTGCCCAAAACTCTAGAAATAATCTAGTGGGATTAGAAAAGTTCCCTTTGATGAGGGGTATGTGGTAGCATCCAAACGGTTTTCACCAGGTGCTCGCGTGGAGCTTGTTGGGCATGTTGAGCTTGCACACATGTTGCTGTTCACCCATTTTGTACTCTAACCCCATCCATTTTGTGCATGCTAGCACGGCAGCAGCAGCAGCAGCATCATCTCTGTCTCAGGCAGTTTGCAGGGAGGAATCACCTCACTCTGCAGCCCTGCCCCACAAATACAAGAGAGCAGAGTCTCGGAGCACAGATTGAGCAAAGAGCTGACATTGGGAGCCCAAAGCCCCTTGTGCTGTGACACAGAGAAGGGCTGGGAGTGACAGACGTTCCCTGCTCATCGCCGAGCCCAGAGCTACCACTTGAAACAGATGTCTGTGTGAAAAAGGCCTCACACCTGCCAAACCACCAGCCTCAAGCTTCCTTCCTTGTTTCTTCAGGCCTCAGAATAATAACAGCATTTGTGCAATATGTACTGCAGCCTGTGGTTTTCTCTTGTCCCTGTACACATGCTATTGAACCTCCCTGGAGCAAAAATCAGACAGCAAAGCCTTACAAGATGGCAGAAAAGAGATGAACAGTGAAGCAATGTGTACTCTGCTCAGCTGGGTTCACTTTTCAACACCAATAAAAAAGGAGGAAAAGCATGGGTCAGTGTTGCAAACCTTGCTGGAGTGGCATTTGAATCTGATAAATACTGCAAGCACCTCATTTGCACATTGACTGCAGAGCACTAAACTAGGAAAACAATCCGTTAACAGCAAAGTCATCTTGAATCGGAAACTTTCAAGATTTCATTTTTAACTGCGGTGAGAATTTAGCGTTTATTGCTGCTTTGCTTTTGGTTCCTGTTTTTGCTAGCATTGAGAAATGAGGTGCCTTAGGAAGCCGCATGGTATGTAACAGGCAGGAGCAGCCTGTATACAAAGGAAGGAAGATGATGTGGCAGAACATTGTTGAGGAAAGATCCTGTTTGTACAGGGAGCTGCAGAATAGTAAATCAGAACAGAGCAGGGATGGAGAATTGAAAGGAAATCGACCTAAAATGATCCTGAATCCTGTTTGTGTGCAAGAGCCCACTAGAGCCACCAATAAAATTTAAAAATCAGGCTTGTCTGATTTCTTATTCTGCAGTGGAGCGGAGAAGAGAGAAGAAGAGAGGGTAGACATGCTAGCTTGAATTCCCCTGCCAGTCTTTCTTCCCAGTGCAGTCCTGCAGCAGTGACTGCAGCAGCACTCAGGTTTGCTTTAAAACTGCTAGAGCTGACCAAAAGTTTCTCAAAAGTCATTCCTAGCTGTGTTTTATCCCAGGGACACTTATTTCAGGAAGAATTTCTGAAAACGTCCTGACTACCTTTCTGATTTTTTTAGATATATTAAAAAAAAACATCTCTTAGGGCTTGGTTTTGGTTGTTTTGGGTTTTTTTGAAACAATTAACTGATTCAATGAGCTTCAGTTCCTGATAAATATTTGCCTGTTCTGCAGATGCTGTATGTGTAGCAGAGGGAAGTGACTTCCCTGCAATATATGCCCATTTCAGGTCACATACTCTTTTGTTAGCCCTTTTAAAGAACAGCCACTTAAGGTCATTACATTCTCTAAATAAGTCTCTAATATGGTTTTCAATAAACTTATCTCCTCAAAGTCATATCAAACATCTTGATAACATCTTGTTATCCCTGCAACAGGAGGATTAGCCTGTGAGTAACCTGGGTGGTGCTGCAGCAAGTGTTTGGGGTTTTTTTAATTGCTTCAAGTGGTTTATGGTCAAATTTAGAGACCAATACATGCAAATCCTGCATCCAAACCTGAGCATTTGTAGTTATTTTTTTGCTTGTATGTAACCTTCTTGCTTTGGTGTGAGCAACTTTGATCTTTGATACACTGACCAGCTTCCTGCAGTAGGCGGAAAAGACATTCTTAACTGTGTCTGCAAGCTGCGTCAAGAGTTTATCGAAGTTGCTGACTCCTGAACTTCAGGCGAGCAGTGCCACAGCACATACTATAAGTGACCTTTTTATCCTGGCCTGCTGGCTGTAAACAAGCTTTATACAAACATAGGCAAGGAAAGCACCATGCTAAGGTGTTTTTTGATTTCTGTGTGTTATTGATATGGTAGTTTGGGTGGGCCCTGCTGAAGTCTCCTATAAAAAAAGGCAGTGCATGAAAATGCCTCCCCCATGAAATTTGAAATAATCTTAATTGTAACATGCCAGAGATATTCTAGCACATATCAGAGGTGTCCTGGACCCGAGCAAAGAATGACATGATTCTTATCCCAAGGCACGCAAAATGCAGTCAGCCAGTGCTGAGTGGGGAGTGAATCACTAATTCAATGAGCTTCAGTTCCTGATAAAATGTCTGGGAGAGAAGTAACTGGTCAAGGAGTTTTTCTAGGCATTGAGAGCCTAGAAAGCCTGTTTCCTCAGGAAATTTCCAGGAGGAATTTGCGTGGTTTGTGCTTTTCTATGGGTGATGAATGATGTCACTGGATAATTTTGGTCATTCTAATGGCAGGTGCAATATGGGTGGGGCAAAGGGAAAGCAAAGGGGGCTAAAATTCCTCCCTTGTTTTAGATACGTCATCTGCTCCTCACAATGTGGCTGGCACCTCTCACTGTCTGTGCTGATGGGGTGAGGCAAAGTGACACAGGAGCCAGCCAATGCTCTTGTGCATAGCTGCAGCAAGGTGGGGCAGTGCCATGGACTCCATCAGCTCTCCCTGCCAGGCATGGTGAGGTGCTGTATGGCTAGGAGATCCCCAAACACAGTGAAGTGCCAGGTGGCCAGGGGATCTCAGGACTGGAGGGCTATGCTGCCTGGCAACTATGGGCTCCGGGCAGCAAGTCCTGCCTTCCCATGTGGCCCACATATGAAGTCAGGCATGTGTCTGGTATATATATATGTATATATCCAAGTGATCCCTCCTAGAGGTCCCATCCCATGCTGGGGACACATGGGATGTATGCCTCCCCAGCATGCACACTGTCCCTTTCAAAACTGGCAGTGAATGACCCAACTCTCTGTGAGGCAGCAGCAGTGATGCAAGTTTTAAATTAAAAAAAAAAAACAAAAACCCCAGCACACTTCTCAGTCTTTAAGTTCTGATGTCTGAGTATGCCATGTGGCATGCCAGGTGGGATTGGAGCTGTGGATGTGTACTTCAGGTAGCCATCAGCACCAAGGTATGTATCTGCAGGATGTGGGTATGGAAGTGCCTGCCCAGGTCTGCTTCTGCTGCTTCAGTGTTGACTAGGCATACTAAAAACTTCATTGTGGTAAGGAATGTCCTCTCTTCTCACCGTTTTGGTACATTTGTGCAGCCTCTCTGGGTTTGTATGATGCATGTTTGAAAAGGAAACAGGAAGGAGCTGCAAGTGGAAATTTCAAGCTGTCAGCAACAGAGCAAACCCCAACCAACTTCCTATAGCCTAGGTGTAAAACTCAGGCTGTGCACTTCAGCTTCAAGTGACAGAAGATGCTGAATTTTATACAGAGTCTTCTGAGATCAACAGGTGCTGGAGATGAAAGAAATGGCTTTGTCTTGGTTGTATCAGCCCCAGGAGAGGGCCCAGGTTCCAGCACCCCTTGGCACAGCTCTGCCTGTTGCCTGTGAGCCCTCTCTGAGATGTTTTTCCTTAGGCTGGCCACTCTATTTTGTTTGGAGGTGGCTGTGGGAGAGGAGCTTGCCATGTATGAAAGCTCTGCTGTGCCACTTGATGATGGGGGAGAGAACACTCCCTGGTCTGTTTTGCTCACAACATAAATCACAGTGTCACATTTGTCTTTGGCTTCACTAGAATTGTACCAGAGAGTTTTAGCCCATAGCTGTATAATGCATGTCCAGCTGCCATGAAAATGCATGTGAATAGAACAGGAGAAAAGGTCTATGGTATGAGAGCCTAATACCTGTATTGTCAAATATTTCTGTGTGTACACCATCACCCAATCCAGAACTGGTCACAAACTGTGCATGGAAAAGTACAGAATTTATTCTGATCTCCAGTTAATCAGTTTCTCACCCAAGGACTGATGAGTGTGTGACCTTTTTCTAGGAAAGAGCCACTCCCACCAGCTATAAAATTTCACAAATCCACAAAGCAAACAAGTTGCCATTCTGCAAAACTCTCACACCTATGGAATCCTCATTTCCTGCGAGGTGTGGATTTCAGGTGAGCAGTGCTGGATTCTTGGATTACTTTGCTAGGCTGAAGGAGCATACCCAATACAGGTGTATCTGTAAATTGATATGAATCCAACTAAAAAAATTAGCAGTGAAATTGTGCAAGTTTTGCAAATTTACAGTGTCCCAAATAGGTGGTTGTTGTGCTGTCCTGCTTTCATACAGTTAAGGGCTTCCTTCTATGTAAGTGTGAGGATGAGTGAAAATGTGATTGTCCCATAGTACTGACAGACTAAAAACATGATTTTCTAGAGCTGTGAACTCTAGACTTGGTAGAATGGACAGAAAGAGGATAATTTTCCTGGAAAAGACTGGGTAGCTGAATAGGGATTCTTTTAAACAGGATGAAAGTAAGAGAGCAAGGGGTGTGGATCATCAGTGCTTCGCATTTGGAAAAAAGAGCGTGAGGATTTTCAGTCCATGGGGAGATGAATGGAGACAGAAAGCAAGTCCAGAATATGTGAAGGTAGAATCTTCATAAGGCCTTGCTGCAGGGCTGGTTTTCTGTGCTAGTGGTTCGGGGAACTGGTAAAACTGGACGGGGATATTAAAGGCTGTAATCCCAATTCATCATTTATAGCCTGCTCGTGTCCAGGCAGACATGTCCATCCCAGCCTTCTCAGATCCAGTGAACTGCTGCATTTCACAATCATGGGAAGGGCTTCCCAGCTGCACGATCCGAGCGTTTTGAAGTGACACATGGTGCATTATATTAACTTGGTTCAGACAACCAGCTTTAAACATCTGAATCTGATTTCTTGATGCTAATTCTTCTTGCTCAATCTTTATTTCAGCTGTGTGGAATTCTCAGACCTTTTTGACCCTGACTTATCATTTCCTGATGTTTTATTGCTAAGTCATTGAGGTTTCAGGGAGGCTGATGTTTCTAAAATGTGCACACCTTTGATTGTATGCATGGCTGGCGTGTCAGAGCAAACTTTTCATACGCTCTGTATATATCACTGTCTGCAGTGCTGTGTGCTCTGCAGTTGCACCATTTGGTGTGCTTATCTGCATGCCCCATTAGTGCAGTCCTCCTTAAAATGTGGTTGTTATTTAAGGCTTTTCAAAAGCTCAGCCTCTGCACAGTACAAAATTTGATCTGAGCCTACGTCCGCTCTTGTCACTCAAGTACAGGTTCCATCTGTTCCCCTTTTCCTCTCCCGTTGCTGCTTGCCACATCCAGACCACATGCTGCTTATACATTGTACAATAGACATTTCTGCACACACACTTCTGAAAATGTGGCTCTTAGTGCTTTATTGTTCACATGTGTCTTGTTGCTTAAGGCAAGTTTTATCAGTAACAATTTTGTTGTTTACTGACACATAGAATAAAATGGGTACTGTTAAAATGTGACTTGAGGAGAGTAAAAAGACCTTTGATACACCAATTACACAATTTCTGCCAGCTTTCTGATCACTCTCCCCTGCCACCACTTCCCCAAATTCAGTAGTTACCCAAGAATAAAGCAAGATCCTAACATCACTCACGGTAAGGGCCACTCCACTCTGCATGAGGCTGCTCCATGTTGGTAAAAATTCACCAGCACCTCCCCTGCTTCTGTGTCTGGTGAGGAGAAAAGGTGGAACCTTCTAGCACTCCTTTCCAGCAAGGCAGCTCTGGCTTTTGCTTTAGATCTCTTTTACAGGTCCCCCGTGGTACCTTGAAAAATGGCTACATTCTTCCCTTTGGGGAAAGAAAATTCCCTATAGGAACTAGTTCCAGAAGTGGAATCAGTGCTAGGAAAGCCTATGAAGACGCTTCTCTTGCAGGAGCTGAGCTGAGCTCTAGCAGCTCCCCCAGTGTGCAGACTGGAGCAGACCTAGAGGTATGCAATGACAAGGGAATTAACACAGGCAGATTCCCTGGGAGCCTTCTCAGGCCTTTCCCATCACACCTCACTCCAGACATGTGGTGAGACTGGAGTATCTGCAAACAGATCACAATGGGTGCAACTCCCAGTAATGTTCCTGGGTGTCTGCAGCAGGGATGGCACACAGCCCAATACACTGGATTATTGCCACCCAGGGATTTCCCACACCAGGAAAATCCCCAACTGCCCAAAACCTCTAGTTTCCCACCTGGAGAAACCCAAGATGTGCCCATGGCAATGATAATTTCTCCTACTGGGGAAGACCACAAATGGTAGGAATAGAGCCGGTTTCTATTCGATGGAAGCTCCCCTGCCAAAGACAGCGTGTGCTGCTGACACAGACACAGTCCCCTACGAGCAGCCACAGATCTCCCTTGCATCCTGCACGTGCAACCAGGGGCTGAAAAACCACCTCAGGACAGGATCATAAAGAGCCTTTTCTGACCATGCTCCCTTGCATCCTGCACGTGCAACCAGGGGCTGAAAAAACACCTCAGGACAGGATCATAAAGAGTCTTTTCTGACCATGGACTACAGCCATGGCTCATAGGGTGTCTCTTGGCTACTGTTCCACCCTGTGGCTCCCATCCCACCCAGTCCTCTCGCAGATCAGCAGAAGCAGTGAGAAGACCCAAGGTCTCTTTTCCCTCAGAAGGGGTGGGTAGGAAGAGCCAACTTTTGTTTGCACCAAAATTCTCATCATTTTCAGATACAATTCACTGAATATTCTGTGTACCGCCCTGTACCAAATCTGAGGTCATCCAGTGGAGGGGAAGCATGAAGGATACAAAAGAAGAGAATGGAGCAAAGCTCTTGGCAAGCTGTAGTAAATTGGAAAGGAGGCAGGTAGGAACAAAAATGAAGCAAGTGCTTAAAAGAGTTATTCAGGAGAAACAAGGGCTTTAAGTGACATTTGAGTACGGGAAAGAAATCAGTATCCGTGGTTTCCACCGGTGTTCGGAGTGCTAAAAGCAGAAGTGGTTGCTGAAGTCTAAACAGGAATGTGAGGCTGAGCTCTCAGCTTCCTCACAAATTGTATGATTTACAGGCTCACTTGATTTACAGGCTCACGTGCAGAAGAGGCCTTATTTTATAGAATTTCAGGCCTTTTTGAAACAAATTGCTTTGTGAGCAGTGGAACTAATGGCTCATGGTGTCCTGAGGGTCTCTGACCACTGCTTCATATTCACCTCCCTTCTGTCCTCTCCTCCTAAAATAAAATGGCTGCAATGAGCTCCACTCTTCCCTCATTATATGCTCCAAGACCCTTTCCTGGGCTGCAGTCAGGTCCATATATGCTGGCTGATCAGTTAATGCATACATGGCCAGCCAGCATGCCAGGTGACTGCTGGCTGCATTTCTTTAGCTGAGGTCCCTGCCCCTCACACTGCAATCAGTTTGCACAAAATTTGGAGAGAAAATCAGTAGCTGTTGAAATTTCTACCTTTCAGTCCTGTGTGAAATCAGGTACAAATTATTGATGGAGCTGGACAGACAGATGGAATCTGAGCTAAAAAGGTTCTGCTGTATCAGCTTTGGATGAACATATAGCATATTAGTCCAGGTTCTGGAATTCATTTCTCTCTCTCTTTCTCTCTCTCTTTTCCAGCTATTTTTAACCTGGATGTGTTCTGTGATATGTTTCCCACACAGCACAGAAACTGGCACAGCTGAGGGGTGAGTGAGTGGTGGGAGAGGGGAAATCAGGGAATGCTTATGTTGGTGCTGCTGCTGAAAGAAGTGCTCATCAAACGATAGCCTCTCAGATCTGTGTAATGTGGAGTCCCACACCTCCCCACAGAAAAAATTGTTACTCTAAATACATTCACAGTCTTAAAGTGCTCAGATACAGGGCAAAAAGAGCTAGAGAAATTAAGGGAAACTCTAAAAATAACCAGCAGAAACAGCAGCCAGTTTTGAAATGTAATATTTTCTGTCATAGCTTAACATCTTAGTACTGCCCACATTCTTGTGTGTACATCTCAAGACATCCCTTGCAGAGGATCTCATAAGGAAAATTCTGTTTGTGGCAGCTCAGTCTCTGCACAGAGTGCACATCAACTCAGAAACACTTTATCTGACTTAGTATACATGCAAACCTCAAGCTTGAAAGAACAGAGTTTTTGTATGGAAAAACATAGGAAAAAGCTTCTTGAGTATTAATTTACAAAATGAGACCTCTAAATGTGAAGGATTTCTTCAGTTAACTATAGATAATTATAATGTGTGAGATCTGCTTTTCCCCCCATGTTCTGTTTAACACTGTTTGTTAGACATGAAAGGAAAAGAGGATTAAAAGGGAGAGATGGTATTGTAAACAACCCTTCAGGGGAGGTGGGAAAACAACAGTAACTCTCTCAAACAGAACACAAAGATGCCCTTAGGAAAAGGTTTGCAGTGTCCTGCATTTGAAAGTTAATGAGTAAATTGATGTCAAATATTGCTTTAAGGACTGACAGTGCCATCTTTAAGATCTCAAGCATGCACCACAACTGAGAAGAGACAAAGGGAATTTTTAATGGGCAATAAATGGATTAATATTTTTTGAAGCAAAGCTACAAGCAGGTTAGTTCTCATGGGATGTGAATTTGGTCTGTACTTCCTGGCACTGTGACTTTATTTTTTTGATGTCTTTTGATGAAGCACTGATTTTTCTTTTAAAAAGGAAAAAAAAAAATGTGGTCTTAGTAAATAATCCTTCTTCAAGTTACAGTAAGTCCCTTGAGGAGTACAGAGTTGGCTGGTTTGGGGGTTGTGTAGGCACGTGCCAGACCATCTGCCCACTATCCTGTTATGCTTTGCCTCACATCAAGCTCAGGTTGCTTGGTCATCTCTGCCCCTGCAGAGATGTTGCAAGACCACCTTGTACAGATGCCTCCTTCACCCAGAGCTACCTGCCAAGAATGTTTTAAGACCCTACTAATGTCTTCCCAACCTTTTACCCACTCAGGGATCCCAAAACCATACCACCTGTTCCCAGCTGCCTCTTACTTATCCTCACACCTCAGAAATGCACAGGCCACTTCACAAACCTTTCCTACTCTTCATTTCTCAAAAAAACTCCTTTGCCATCACCACAACATTGAGACACATCTGCTTACACTACCATAAGTTGCCAGACTAAAAAAAAAGACAAAAAGAAGAAGAGAGAATCAGCTCCTCAAGTTTAGACACACAGACACAAGGGAGCACATGCCCAGCCTTGAGGGAGTGCATCAATAACACCTCCACCCTTTTATCACTGCTGCTCTCTGGCTCACTTAACCTATTCCCAAGGGTCAGCCACTACCTTCCAGTACTTTCTCTGTGGATAAAAACCACTTAGTTTAACTTTTCTGCTCAGCTGCTATGTTCTAGCTCTTCCAGAGCAACTAAAACCCCAGTCGGTTCACACTTTCATGCCAGACCCTGCCTTTCAGAGCTAAGGGTTGTACTGCTCTTTGAAACCCTCCCAGCACTCAGCTTCTCTCCAGGAGACATCCTGACCTAGTGCAGCATCTGCCCTCTCTGCAGGAGAGGTGCCTGTGCTCCAGCACGGATCACATGGCTCCCTTGTCCCTGCAAGCTCGAGTACTTCAGTACTTGGACAGAGAGACAGGCTTGGCTCCTCAGTGTCATCTGCCTCTCCTCTCAGGGCATTTTCAATACATTCCCCATCTCCCCCCTCTCATTAGCTTCTGGGTTAGTCTCGGGCTCATCCCTATCTAAATGACAGGCTGCCAAACAGGCACATGAGCTTTCACTTGGCTTCCACCAGGGAATACAGCTTTGATCTGCTAAGAATGTAACTCTTAACAGTTCTCCTGCCCCATCAGGACAGGAGAACTGTTGATGACACCATGTGGGATCAGCTCTGCTGTGCTTTCTCTCTCCCCTTTGGAAGTCCCCACCAGCAAGATCCCACCTTTCATACACAGGTACATACTCAGACATACATACACTGGCTCTACTGCATCCTGTCCCATTTCTGAGCAACTGGAGCATGAAAGTAGGGAAGCAAGATGATACTGAGGTGCTCTATGTTTTTATGAAAGAGAGACTGCTTGAACCAAGTGGCTGAGTTCTGTGTAGTCCCAGCTAACTGGCTCAAGGCTCTAGCCAAGCTTGTTGTGACCCTCTTTGGAAAAACTGGAGTTCAGCTTCTGTCTGACTGATAAAGTTTGTATTGTAAAGAAACCAGAAATACAAGTCCTGCTCAAGAGCTGTGCTGTGCCTCAGGCAAGAATATGAACACAGGCTTCTCCTTCCAAATTACTGTCAAAAAATCAGGTATTCTCAGAACAGCCCTGGCTGGCAAAGCCTTGCTTGCTGAGGTACACGTAGTTTGTACAACTTCGGGCAATGATGCGAGACTGGGGACAGCTGGGGCAGGGAAACACAAACCCATTTGGATAAAGGGTTTCCCCATGGTGCAGAACCAAAGAGGAGTTTCAGCACCATGTTTCTCCTAGGCACAGGTCAAATCATCTTGATGCCTCATTTGATTTGACTCACCAAGAACAGCATCACGTTCAGCACAAGGTGCAGCACAGAGGAATTGCATGGGGCAGGTGTTTGCAGAGAAGCAGATGGAAAAGGTGGGTACTCCAATACTATCATGGCAAGCATGGAAGAAAGAGTTTGAAGAGGGCTAGGAAAAAACCTCAAAATTCTCCTTACCATGCATGAGATCAATTGGTACAGCAAAGTTAAGTCTGGGTCTTTTCAGTGGGTGGAGGAAACCTCCCAGGCTGAAAACTGTGCTCCCATTCCCTGTCCTCATCCAATGCCCAGACTCATGTCAAGCATCAATATTGTGTGAAACACGAGCCCTAGTACATATCAATGTACAAATCCTTGAAATCTAGCAAGTTCCATCACACTCCAGGGAATGTCCAGTTTCCAGCTTGTTTTCTGCTCCTTCTGTGCCTTGATTCATGCTAGACATGGATTTAGTCTTTTAAAAAAAACACTTGGATTGAACAAAACAGTCTTTTTACTGAAAAACCTGTCCTGAAAAACCACACTCCAACATCCCTTACCTCCCACTCCCTTGCAGCAAGTGCAGTGCTGGGCATAAGTCATCTCTCCAAATGCAGGTGTCAAACTCAGAAAAGGAAAACCAAGCAAACTCCCAGGATTCCAGTTAGTGAACTGACTGGATATACACTGAGTGTAAAGCTCAAGCTACACTCCAGAACTCACTGACACCTCCCTGAAATCCTGAGGATGCACAGTTGGAGACCCAAAGCCAGACCTATTTTCTACGTGCTGTAGAAAAACAACAGCTGCTGTGAGGTCCCAAGTCTTGCTATGGCAGGGACTCTTTGGCAGGTATTTCAGAGTCAACACATCTAGACCCCTAACATTATTCCCATCCAGTACTGGTGTATATTTTAACTTGGACAGTGCCCAATCTGCACGGTTAGTGTTTTCCACACAAAAATGCCTGGTTGGTAAACTTCCAAGAAGTTCTATTTTAGATTCAATGAAGAGTAGCAGCTTTCCATGGAACTTAACTTTGTTCTTTCTTCTTCTCTTTTCCCTCATCCCATGATCCCTAAAAGACCCATAAATTTTCATTTGGAAATGCTACCTGGGGTGCCTCATGGATGTCAGAGTTCATTTGTTCTGTCCTTCAGGCAGTGGGATAGTTTCATTAGAAGCCCTTTTGTACCTTGAAAAAATACCTGGGGGGGCAAGGAAGGTTACATCTTTACCTTTTCATTGAACTGCTTTTCCTGAAAACAGTACAGTAGAGGCTCTGCTGTTGACTATTGAAAAATCACAATTTTTAACACTGTGCTGCTGCTCCTGTGGTGTGCACGAGTGTATGGTCGCTCATCACCATGAGGATGAGGAGCAGAATCACAGCTGTGGAGAAGCCACCCCTCCATGGTCAGAATATCAATCTGCTGATGTGCAATTGCCTCAGAGTGGGAGATACACACAAATCCTACTGGAAACCTCTTATTCTCCTGCATCCAGGTTCCCCTACTTCTGCATAAGAGCTGTCCCACAGCCTGCAAACCATGTCCTAAACAGCTGAAATTTGCAGGAGTATGCCATCTCCTTATCAGCTCCTGCTTTGTGGTACATTTCTATATTTGTTTTGTCCCATTCTGTGTCTCCATAGCTCTCAGAAAGAACTGAGCTCCTTCCAAGTTGTAATGATCCTCACTTGTTCACTCCCTCACAAACAGAAATCACTTTGGCCAAAAGCCAGGACTGCAAAAAGGGCCAGGCACATACACGGGCAGCTTAAAAGCACCTCAGCTTTGGGAAATCCTGCTGGGCTGTAAAAGCTGCCACAAACCCAAATAATATCAAGCAAGGCCTGTCTGATTATTCTTTGGCTCAATCCCCAAACTGGCTAAACTGCTTTTCCATACAAAGTATTTCCAGGTGGGTTATTAGGTCCTGTATCCCTTCCATGTTGTATTCTCTCATGGTTGAAAAAGACATTCCTTAGAACAAGCTATTTTTAAAAGAAAAGCAAATATTCTCCTTTATATTTCTGGCTCCTCTAAACCAGAAGGATACTTTGCAAGACACAAACTGTTCCCACTGAGTAGCACATGGGTCTTATCTGCCCACAGTGTCTGTGCCTGTGCAGGACTTTCAGCTGGGGATATAATTTACATTTTCACAAGGAGATTGATGCTGGTAGAAGTACCAGTGTGAAGAGTTATGCAAGTATGAAGGGTCATGCTTTGTTAAACCTAGTTTCCCTTCCTGTATTTTTATAGCAGCATCACTACAGCCACATTTGAGTCTGTGCTGCTTTAATAGTACCAGAGGAGTTAAAAGGAAAGAACTGAGCCAAGGGTGCCCCACAGCTGGTTCTGGCTGGGCTGTGTGAGTCGCAGTGTGAGGAGGAGGCAGAAGCCTGGCTCCACACAGCCCTCCCAGCTTCAGGTACGCACACCTGGGCTGTTTGACATGTGTGCACATGAGATCCATCAGTAAAGCTTTGCTGAAATAGCTGCACTTATACAAACTCTTCATGGTGTAAGAGAGCAAAGCTTTGGGAGGGCTCGTTTGCTGCACTCTCTGTGGTGGATGGAGCAGGCATTGATCGACCTGCTGTGACTTTGGCCCATTGCAAAAATCTATGCCCAATGTGAACAGGATTGTTGGAAACCAACCACAAGTGTGAGACCTGTAGATCTGTAACTGGATACTGCACGACAGAAGTAGGTAAGGAAAAAACAGGGCTTTCATTTGAAAACTGTAAGAAAAAAAATAAAAATGGTTTGTTGGTTGATTTGAGTCTCTCGGGTCTCGGAAGGGAGGTGGAGACAGAACAGTATGAAACCCAGAGGTTTCTGTGAATTAGAACAAACTGTTTCACTTTGAGACGCTTGCAGACACGATGATCTGGACATGTGTCTTTAGAAAAAAAAAAATACCCCGCAGTGACCAACAAAATCCAGCCAGGCGGCGATCGCCGGGGTCTGACCGAGCTGCGGGTGAGAGGCCTGTCCCCAGGGCGGGCTGCCTGCGGCACACAGTGCCAGCCAGCATTTCTCTCTCAGCGCTGCTGGGAACAGGCACGTCTCGATGGGAGCCCTGTCGGCTGCGTGCCGCCTCGCCAGGCCTGTGCTCCGGGCTGCAGGCAGGGCCGGAGCTCAGGCTGCAGCGCTGCGGGCAGGGCCGGAGCAGGCAGGGCCGGAGCTCGGGCTGCAGCGCTGCAGGCAGGCCCGCGGCACCGCCATGACTCAGGCTCCCGGCTGCCCTGCACGGCCTTCCTCCCGGCGGCCTCCCGGGCCGTGATGCTGACATCGCCCACTCTGGATACCGTCATCTTTTCCCAAAGACAGCGCTGCCAAGCGCTGCTGCCAGCGGCTCACGGCTGTGCCAGGCACTCGGCCAAAGCTCCTGCCCTTAGCCCACGGCAGCCCGGCTCGTCGATGAGTGCCAGTGAGACAGCGTGAGGGCTGCTCTGGGCTGCAGAACAAGCTGGGAGTCCTGGAAAAACTGCGGCATTACCGGCCTGGCAGAGCCTGGAAAGAGCCCCGTGCTCCTGCGGGAGAGCAAAACAAAGCAGGAGTGTTGCAAACACTTTCTGTTTCCTCCCAGTGAACAGTAGAAAGCCCCACCCAAATTTCACTCCTCGCTCCCACTTTATGTTAAAAAACAAACACACTCAAAAAAAAAAAAAAAAACAAAAAGAAAGAAAGAAAAAAGTCAACATTTGCTACTGCGTGTTGTCCTTGCTTCCATGTGACCCAGGCATGTGATGAAGTTGTTGATACTTGTTTTTTATAGGATCAAATTCATAGCTGCTGTAGAAGCCTGTGTAACTTGTCAGAGCAATTCTCTACCCTGGCAAGTTACACAAGCTGAGGAGCTTCTGTCGGCCACAGGGTATCCTGCCCATCTCAGCCTTCTCCCTGCATGTGTGGCACCTTCTGTCCACCCCAGAAAGCCACCAGTTGTATACATTTTTGGAAAAACAGGCAAAATCTCTCTTAGCTGCACTGTAGATCTCGGTGAGAGGCCCCCACCCCATGGCAAGTCAGTATTTTCTTCCAGCCTTTCTTTCTTCCACTTGGAAGTGCTGCTTAAATACAAGAGAAGGATAAGACTCCACCAAAAAAAAAAAGGAAAAAAAAAGGCCCAGCTTGCCAGCCCACGGCGTGCTCTGTGTTTGGTTTCCGCTCACAGATTACACAGCCCTGCCTGTGTGGATCTGTTGAGTCATGTTGCATGGCTGGATGGGATGGGGCTGTTTGCTTCCAGCCTGCTTTTTGTTCCCAGCTCTCCTGAACCATCAGATGTTACCTATGCTAGGGAGCCACAGTGTTGCCATCAGGCCCCTTTCCCTCCTTGGCAGGCAGGAACTCTGGGCGATCAAGAGGTGATGCAGAGCCTGTGTAAGGAAAGCATGGGGACACCCTTTTCCTCAGGTGGTAGAAATAACCATGGCCCTGCTTGTGGGGTCTCCCTGTGACCAGTGTGCAATGCACTGGGCCACATCAGCCCAGCAACCACTTCTCAGGTCTCAGTAGTTCCTGTAAATAATGGGGGAAGCCTCTGCATCTGTGACTAGCAAGCTTCTGAGATACTTACACAAGGCTCTGCTGCTGGGGTTGGCCAGGGAGCAGGCCAGCACCTGATCTGAGGTGTCCTATTTATGAACCTGGAGTCCAGCCACAGGTCCATGATTACACAGAGGCACAAGTAGGAACCAGTGCTGCACTGTTGCTCCTCAGCACCCTGTCAGGGGAGCACTGGGGGTGTGAAATGCCTGTGTCTTACCCCAGCGTTAATTCCTGAGTACCACAGAATCATGGGATGTGTCAGGCTGGAAGGGACCACAGTGGGGCTTCTGGTCCAACTCTCTGCTCAAGCAGGGCCATCCTAGAGCACATGGCACAGGATTGTGTTTAGACGCCTCTCTGGGTGTATTGAGGCAGAAGACACAAGTGTAAACCTTAGAGATCTCCCCAGTTTGCCCCAAATCTGTGTGTGCTTACAACTGATGCAACACAGTCTTCTTGAGATTTACTTTTAATTACAAATGAGTTTTTGTTCACAGTTGTAGGTACTACCTTTCCCTATAGGCTTTAACTGCTTACAAAGTTGCTCCTGCAGCAGTGGTGTCCCTTCCACTCTTTCTGCAGGGCTCACTGGTGTTAAATTGCTGTAGATGCTTCTACCTGCAGCCATCCCCAAGCAATGGAGACACTGCGTGTTTTTTGGAGCAGGAATCAGGTGTAACAGTCATATAATCTGCCCCACACAGAAAAAAATTCTATTTTTCTGTGGGTGTCTTGTTTCTGTCAAACATAAAGCCTGAAGGCAGCACTGGACACATGCTTGCTTTTCCCCTTTCCCAATGTTTCCCTTCTTCTGTACTTTGCCACTCTATCTTCCTTCTTGTTGGAAAGGTAAATCTTTGGACATAATAATTTATCATCCCCTCTTTTCATAATGCCTGGATTTGAATAAGAAAGTCACGATCTCTAAAACTCATTGAAAACTCTTTGAGTTGCCCCATTCTTTGGGGAAAAAATTGTGATGTTAGTGTTCTTCTGTTTGAAAAAAAATATTTGGAAACAGCACATTACTTTTAATGGCAGTTTGGACTGTCAGATCCAGGAAATTTTAGGCTTTCTGTGCTGAAATAAGAAATCATAAAATTGATAACTTTGTTTGGGTTAGAAAAGACGTTTAAAGATCGTCTGGTCCACCCCCACTGCTGTGGGCAGGGACATTGTTTCACTGGATCATCCAACCTGTCTTTTAACACTTCCAGTGATGGACATCCACTTTTCTGGGCAAGCTGTGCCAGTGTTTGGATGTCAGTCAGCATACATCATATCCCCAAAATATATTTATTTATAGCTTTTTTAGTTTTTTGGTATTCTGGTCTTCTTTATCATGGCCTGTGTGAGCACCTAGTAACTTCTCTAGGCTCTCTCCTGTGGCACGCTAGTCTGAAATTCCTTCTCTCCCAAAGAACTCAGACAGCTCATGTCTGGTTTGCATCAGACCTCTTGTGCCTCTGACACAGCCTGAGGTCTCTGTGCATTACTGGTTTCTTTTTGCTGAACAGGAGCCTCTAAATTTTTAAACAACTTTATTCCCATGGTTGGGGAAGGTTCTCTTTTGCCAGATCACCAAACCATCAGCATGGAGATACCAATTATCCATAGGTCCCTGAGCAATTAGTTGGATGGGGTTGAGTGTGTGGTACTCAGGAGCAGTCAGTATAATTTTTTTTGGTTTTTTCACATCAGTATAGCTTGTTGTTTCTTGTTGAGAATTACTTTCTGATATTAGCAACCCCCTCTCTTCTCAGAACTCTCTTTTTTCCTTAGTGATGCCAGCAGGAAACCCATTTCTGATGGCAGATATTTATAGGAGTAATAGACCTTCAGTTGTCCAGATTTTAACTGAAATGTCTACTTTGCATTTCAAAAAAAGAGTCTGAAATACTCTGAGAAGGTCTGCCATTTTCTGAGAAACTCTATTAAAAATTAATTTTCAGTTCCTTCCTTTTCTGCCTGCCAATATTCTCTGTCAGGTGGGTGTTTTTTCTGGCCAGGAGGGGGGCTAATCCACATCTGTTTTCTTCTTAGCCTGGCAAGGCCTATAGGTCAGAGATTGCTCTGGTACTTGTGCTGCTGCTGAGGGCAATACGCTGAAGCTCTTCACAAAAAACAGTTCAGCTGCTTTCATTCTCCCAAATCAACAGCTACTTGCAAAAACAGAGAGGAGTATTTTTGCCAGTCTCAGATCTCTCTTATTTCCCCACGAAAAGTTACATAGACTTCTGTGCCAGGCAGGGGAGAAACATCAACTCTCCTCAGTGGTCATCACAATTAATTGAAGCTGTGAGCCAGAGCTGCATTTCATGAGCCCAGAGCTTTCCCATGCAGGAGCTTTAACTTCACTGAGGGGTGCCACATTAGAGATGAGCTTCCAGGCTCCCAACAGCAAGTCTGTTGCAATAACTCTGTTGATCAAATAAAGTTTCTGTTCACAGCACAGAGCCAAAAACTGTTTTTGATTGCAGCCTTGAGGGGTATTTCTTGGCTCATAGTCAATGTTTTAAGCAATGTGCTGCTCTACAAGTCATTACCAATGTTTGAAATCTCTTCCTTCTTACTATTATCCTCAGAGATGTGGAATGAAGACTATTTACCTTTCCCTCATAGTTCATTATGATTATTAAGCCAGGTTTGAGGACTTGTGCATGAGAGTTGAATATAGCAGGCCTGTTCTGGCTGTGATATTATTCTCAGAAGAAGTGAGTATATTCAGAAATATGGCCAAGTTTTTCTTTTTTTTCTTCTCCTAACTGTACTTATGTACAAAGATTTCAGGATTTCACAATACCATGTTGTATATGCACTCTGTGCTGGAAGCAGTAATAACAAGGTTGCTCACTGCTACATTACCAAGACACTTAAACAAGCCTCTCATTAATAAACTGCTGCCTATACCTTCAGATTCCAGTGCCTGGTCTCACCACTGCTCATTCTCTCAGCTGTCTTTCTACCCCTCCACACTGAATTTAAAGCTACTTTGGGTGCCCCACCTCCCCCTTTGGGTCGTACCAGCTCCTGTGAAACAGATCCTGAGGCCATCTCAGAGAAGTGAGGAGTGAGCGAGGTCCCAGCATAGATGGGGGATGTGAGCACTTGCAGATGTGTCCCCACCACACCCACAGCAGCTGTTTCCAGCTGGAGCCACCATGTGCTGCTGTGTAGTGCCATGCAGGGGTGCTGTGAGGGTAGGAAAGGGTGTATGTCTGCATTGGCACTGGGTTACATGGCAGCAAAAGAGCAAAGTTTGTTCAGCCAGGCTTTGATCAACCTGGCTATGCTGATTCTAGCCCTGGGGGCACCTTGGGCTCTTCAGACCACCTTCACTTGCTGCAGTGGAGGTGGATCCTGAAGCCCTTCATGGCTTTCTCGCTACACTATTGAGCCCTGTTTTCAAACAGGCTCATTTACATGAGACTTCCACACATTAATAATTACGTTCAGGCTCCTCCATGCCAAAATCTCTTTGGAAAATGCAGGTTGCTGTTATAAGTCACTGCAGACAGTGGGTGGATTAATTGTCTCATCTGAAGTCTGTGAGTAATATTTCTCTCAGCCCCTTTTTCCAAGGATGAGGAGATGGCAGTGGTGAAGATCCTGCTGTTGATGGAAGTGGGAACACAGAGAGCAAGCTGCAGTGGGTACAGAGCCTGAACTGTCCTCTTCTTCCCTTTTAAATTTAGTCTTGACAGGTCACTGTGGAACAACCTGATGTATTTGTTCTCTGGATGGAGAAAACTGAAATTTTTCAGGCTTTTTATTTGTCTCGTTTCATAAGCACTTCACCCATTCTTAAATAAAAATGAGATGTCTGCATAGACCATGAGCACTTTCACATTGTACAGTTTTCTCCTGAAAAGCAAACTTTTCCTGCTCTGAAAAATGTGAGTTTTTGCTGGGCACATCAATTTGCACATTCTCCCCACTGGCACTGTCCTTTATCTTCTGCTTCGAGGTCACCGTGGCACTACACTGGAGTCTGCAGGAACAGGGACTGTTTCATGACTTGTAGCACCTACAAAAGTGAGGTTTTAATCTAAACACACATCCCTAGTCCATAAATACAATAAATTGGCATAATGAAAATGGATAACTGGGAGTGCATTTCATTGTGGAAATAGTACCTAATATGGGAATAATTCCTAACTCCTCAGGGTTCCAGTGCTCCTTTCTGCTTTGCTTTGAGCACTCAAAAGCATGCTCACTGCAAGATGGTTTGTGTTAGGAATGATGACATTTACTTAATTAAATTTCAAAAATATCTAAGTGGCAGCCCTACTGGGCCAGAGTCAAGAACTTTTCCATGTTTTGTGGTGCTCAGGCAATGCTGTTGGTTGGTGACTACTGAGTTTTCAGTTTATACTCTCAACAACACATTGCTGATGGCAAATATGATCTGACTCTTTGGTCTGGAAGCCTTACCAATACAAATCTGTCTTTATAACTTAGCTATGCTACTCTAGCCAAAGAGAAAGCAGCATTAACTAATAATTCTGTAGATATGTGGATGACTTTTATTAATAATATAACCAGGTATTTTATTAATGTTACAGTCCCTGAGAGCAAATGCTCATAACCAGGATCATGCTGCATTGGACTCTCAGCAAGCAACAGGACAGACATGCTCCAAAGTGGTTGACTGCAAGAAAAAATAGATGGATATAGATAGGATCATGTAGGGCCAGGAGCAGGTATGGGTACAAGGCTCTGCTAGCAGAACTGAGCAATGGGGACAGTCTCATCTTGCATGGAGCTGTCACCAAGGTTAAGTCAACCTGTCTCAAAACTGTGTCCATGAAGAAAAAGAGACAGGTCATTGCCATGGAAGACTCCCTTCTGAAGGGAGAAGAAGGCCCCATATGCTGGCTGGAACCACTTCTGAGGGACGTGTGCTGCCTGTCTGGGACATGGGTTTTAAGATGTGAAGAGAAAGTTTCTTGCCCTCGGGTTGTTCTCCTCTATTAGTTTTCAGGTAGGCAGCAATGAAGTTGCACAAGGAAGTCCAAAGGCAATCAGGAGACACTTCAGAGCTTTGGGACAATTGGTTAAGGGATCTGGACCACAGGCAGTGCTCTCCCTTATCCTACCAATTGCAGGGGATGATAAGGAGAGAAATAGGAAGAGACAACAGATCAATACCTGTCTCTGAGCCCAGTGTCACCCACAACATTTGGGGGATTTTGATCATGGGTCAGTTTACATGACAGCAAGGCCACTGGTCACAGATAGGGCATACCTGTGTCAGAGGGGGAAAAGGATCTTTGCCCTGAATACTTGGAAAAATTTGTTCACCAAGGAGATTTTCAAGCATTGGAACAGGCTGCCTAGGGGAGTAATGGAGTCCCTGTTCCTGGAGGTATTTAAAAGACATGTAGCTGTGGCACTGAGGTTTAGTGGTGCACTTGGAACTGCTGGATTAACAGTTGGACCCAATGCTGTTATAACTCTTTTCCAACATAAATGATTCTATGATTCTATGGCTGCATTCTGGCCTATCCATGTGCCTTTAAAATCAATACTCAAGATCCTTTTGGTCAGCAGATCAGAACAGGGTTGTCTTTTAAGCAGTAGCAAATGTTCAGATACCAAAAACACCATGTAAATCCGTGTGTATGTACAAAATGTTGTCAGTTCCTGGCACTTACCAGGTACTCCTGCAGCTCCAGAGCGTGCATACAGCCCCATACATGTAGCAGCTCCCCCAGACCTTGTGCCAGTCTCCCTGAAACTTGAAAATGTGGTACATGCAGGTGTACTTTCTAATGGCAGCACATTTCAGCGAGGCGCAGTGTTTGGTGCTAGTGCAGCTCTGAGGGAACTGTAGCTGCTCTGTGCCACCTTTCATTGACGCCACCTTTGCTTCTGTCTCCATTCCATCTGTTTTAATTAGCTTCATCATAGCCACCACAATACTGCTGCTGTAGAGCTCCCCAGAATGTTTGGCCCTGTCAATACCTGACACAGTGAGCAGAAGTTGTAGGGCTGCTGTCTGCCACGAGGAGAGCTAACAGAGCTGCTGGGACCAAGTCATCATGGGCTGAATGCAGTTTGGGGTGAAAAGGCTAGCACAGGCACTCGGCTGCCAGAACACTCATGGGTGGAGAGGAGCCCTGAGGCAGCACTTTTGTGCCAGGTCTTCACTTTGAGGATTGGATCTGGCCTTGAGGGCATCTCAGAGCCCTGGGAGGCTTTGAGGGTGGTACTGGGGCAGTGTATGGGCGTGCTGTTGATGCATTATGGAATTCAGAGGGCAAAAGCTTGGTCAAAGAAAGAGCAATTAGTCCAGAGGTGCCTAAAACTGAAGAGAACAGATGGAGCAAGTAACCCAGATGTATCCAACTGGACAAAACAAGTTGTATATAAACAGTCTCAAACTGTTTACAAAGTCCAAAAGAAAGAGGAATACAAAAGATTATTTTTCTCTGTGAGAGCAGAGGACACATGCTGGTTCTTTGTCCCTTCCACCATTGTTGGACAGCTTGGTGCTGGTGATGACACTGTCTGTGCCTGTGGTGTTTTGGAGTGTGGGGCTCCCCATGTTACACAAGCGCTTCCATTGGTCACCCAGCCATTTCTGCAGTCTCTGCAGATACATCAGGAGAAGCAGAACAACTACAGGCACCCGTTCATTTGACTTTTTTCTCTTCTGCCCTTCTCCTTGTATCAGAGCACCAAATCCTCCTCTGCCCTGGAGCAATCAGTCATTAACAAGGACCTTGCTACTGCCACAGCTCTTCTCAAGCCACTGAAGTCAAGATGACTTCTGGGAAAGAGAAAGCAAGTTAGACTTTCATCTGCTGCAAAAAGGAAAAAAAGACCATTTTAAAACTCTGTGGGGGACTTTTTTACCCCATATCCATGCAGGACAGCAGGGTAAGGCTGCAGCACTGCAGAGAGATGGCTTATCAGAAGCTTGTCTGCCATGATGAGTAAATAAAAACTCAGCAACTAGATCCCTTTTTCCCAAGAGAGGGGGAAGTTGGCAGAGGACATTCAGAGAATGCAAAGGGCTAGTAAACATTGCAAAGATTGGAGTTGCATGGAGTTGCAGATCTTGGGCTAGAGAGAGAAATTGTTTCAGACAGCCAGAGGATGCTGCGTGATCCCTCTGTTAGCAGAAAAGGAGCCTGCTGAAGTGTCTGTGGTGTGCATGAGTGGAAGCAGCAATAAACTGTGCCAGGATCCTCAAGTGAACAGAACCTGCTGCAAGGAGACATGGTCTGGGTTAGTTGATGACAAGAAGAATTCCCAGCAACAATTGCCTCCTACCCTGGGATATCTCTTCTTCTACCATTAGTTCTGAGTGAAGCAATTGGACTGTCAACACTCATGGCTAGACCATGCTCACAGGACCACAAGCCATGTTTCTGCAGCAAAGTGGAGACTGGAGGTGGACACAACACACTGCTGCCTGTGGGAGAAGGAGGAGTAGAGAGGGACTAGCATTTCTTAACCTTTTCTGCTAGCTTCTTGGAAAGAAGACTGCAGGACCAGCTCCTTAGTTGGCATAAAAAGACATGTATCCATGGAGCTGAAGAGTGTTCATTTCCTTCACTAGGAAAATAATAGAAACACAAAAATGTTTGGAAAAGTCCTGTGAAGGCCCAAGGTCATCCAGTCTCCTGCTTAGCACAGGACTATCACATTACATCAAGTCAGCTTTGGCATTGTCTAGCCAAGTCATGACAGCCTCCAATGATGGAGAATGCACACTCTCCCTCTCTGGGACATGTTTTCTGTTAATGTCCATTCTTTTCTCCCAAGCTCCAGGCTGGATTTGTTGCCCCCTGTTTGTCCACCTGTTGCTTGCAGGATGGATTGGGGTCTGTCCATCTCCTCCTGAGGGAGAAGTGATTGGCAGTAGGGTCCTGTTGGATCACCCCTCCATCCCCCTGTCTCTGGACTAGCCCCACCCAGCTCGCTCAGCCTCTGCTCCTAGCGCGTACACTGTGCCCCAGCTGTCTCAGACCCCTCTGACTGGCTCTGCTCACACTGAGGGGTCCAGAGCAGCACGGAACCTCACCCATGGCCTCTGTGGAACACAGGCTTCCCTCTCCCTGCCAGCTACGTGCCTCCTCCTGCAGTCTGCCAGGCACTTTGTCCTGCTGGCAATGCCAGCACACGCTGGGCTCGGACAAGGTGGGACCTGTAATTACAGCAACATGAAAAGCAGCAGAGGTCTCATTCACTGCATGGAGATAGTACAGTAAGCAAACAGATTTAAAATCCAATTTCATAGACACAGAGATTACATTAATCTCTTTTAATAGCTAAACAATTCCATTTTCAAGACAGAACAAAGCATGGGGATATTCTTGACAAAACTGGTGCTTCAAAGGTGCCTACATCAGATTTCCAATCCTAACTCCTAAGCTGCTAATGGTAGAACCGATTGTATCTTTTCATACAGTAGTGCTACAAAACTTGCTTTTAATCTCCTCTTTTTGTAATACGCTGTAGCTGCCTGGGCTTGCCTGTGGGAAGCAAATGTAGATTGTCTTTGCCTTCAAACACCATATGAGGAAATTTACCCAGCCCTCACCAACTGATCTTGGGGGCCTGTGGAACAATAAAAGCCCAAGTTATCAAAGTATCTGTAAACTGGCTTCTGATTTCTAGCTGGAGTACCTCCCTGAATCTGGACCCTTTGATTTAAGGTAGCTGCTTTCTTTCACCATGTCTCAACAGGCAGGAAAGAGCACAGCTTTAATTCCTGTTGGCTCAGTCACATTTGCTCAACATGACTGAAAACCCCTCTTCACCTCTAGAAATGCAAAAGTGAATGTGGATCTACATTGGAATCTTCTGTCCTTGTAGTAAGTACTGTGTAATATACATGGATGTTTCTATACTGCCAAAAATATTGGTGTAAAATGCTTTTCTTGTCGACACTGTTTTGCTTGGAGAGTCCAAGTTATCTGTCCCGGGGAAGGCACTATTTATTGAACTAGATTGCACGTTTTTAGAGAATTTTCAGGTCTTGTAGTCTAGCCATATCCATTTTGGGTTGATTTCTAGTGTTTGTGTTGTGATTTAGGGCTTTGATAAATGAGCTCTAACAAGTGATGGTGAGGTGACTGAAGAGGACCCACCCAGCTGCTCTTACTGCTCTGCTGGTAAAGATTACAGTCCCTGCAGTGGAGCTGGCAGAAGACAACATTTGTCCAGGGCAAAGCTGCTCCAAATGGCATTGGAGTTGAAATCTCCAAGGAGGTGGGCTTAGACGAAACAGAAGACTGTGAACTAGAGATACTGAGATGTTGTCCATAATGGTTTATGCCCACCTAGAACAGCTCTGCTTCAGTGCCTCAAGTCCTAACAGATCCTGCCTCATGTTCCTGTCCCTTCCTTTACATCAGAACTGGCAGTCATCTGATGCTAATACAAAATTATATAGAGACTTCAAGCCAGCCAAAATTTCTTCTCTTTCAGCCAGAAGGTGTGGAAGGGACTGAAACACCACCAACTTCTATCAGATTAATCATGGTAACCTGTTTCTCAGGTAGCAGTGAAAGTGTTCCTGGGTCTCAGTGCCACTCTACCCTGTGGTCACAGGGTGATGTCCAGGAACAGCAGGTGACAGTGTCTTCATCTGTTCATTTGTTTTCCACCCAAACAATAATCTGGGGCCAGAGCCTTCCCCTGATGCTCCTGCATGGCCAGCCAGCAAGGTTTTGCTGCCAGGGAAGTCCCTTTTCCTGTCCTGTTCTGCTAGAGGGATAACATGCTGTAGTGGTGGCCTAGCTGTCAGGAATGGAGCTGGCATGAGCAGTTGTCTCTTTCCCCTCCTGACTCAGGGGGTTCTGGCCAGACACTGCCCTTGCACCCCCATGCAGCAGCAAGCAGGAACCACAGCAGGAGAGAGTCAGGACTGTCAGGACTGACTGACCTGAGCACTATTTCCTGGCTAAATTACATAAGAGTTTTCCTCTCCCTGGCCCATTACTAACATGGCAAAAAATCAGTGGGAAAATGCCTGGGCCTTAAATATACAATGAGCCTTTCCCCACCCATTACCACCTAACTGATAAGCTGCTCCAGGCTATCTTGTTTATGTTTATGAGTCTTTAATACCTCGTAGCATTTGCGTTTGCCTTGAAGCTACAGGCAGCTATGTGCTGTAGCCTGCTGAATTTTCGTGCTGTAAGTACAAACAGATGTTTGAAGATCTGCTTTGAAGCAAATCTATGCCCTCTACATTCTCTCCCAAGACTCCTCAGGAACAGCATGCATCACTGTATTCAGAGGAAAGCTTTGAAGGGCAGTGAGAGAGGAGACACATAGGAATAGTTAGCAGTGGAACAGGAACGCAGTCACATTTCTATTGCATAAATCCTTCACAGCAGCGCTTCGGACAGTAGTGTGCATTAAAAAATTTGCAGGGCCTTATTCCTACAAAGCAGCTGCTGCTGTATGCACATCTTGCCTAGCCTAAGTCACTAGCTAGATCCTTGTTGCCCTCAAGAGCTATTTCCTGCAGCTTAAATAATTTCCCTGATACCAAAAATCTCAGGGTGAGCAGAAGTAGTAAAACCTGAGCAATGTGCACAGATGGCTCTTGCTCACTTCCACTGCTTCTGCCAGCTGCTCTTAGGCGTGGAAAAGCTTCAGGAGGCGGACTCAAGTGGCATTAAGTAATTTGACTCTCTCAAAAACTCAATTTAGAGTCAAAACCTGTGAGACACCCCATGATACTTCATGTTGCATGCAAAATAATGGGGAAGCTTAAACAGCTTCTGCCTCAGGCAGCTCCCAGTTTATGTCAGAACACAACAGAAAGGCTGAGAGGGAAAGGTAAGATGGCAGTGGTGAAAGCAGCCAAGATTTTGTGGTGATTGCTGTGTGGGAGGTTGCAGCCAGGACTCTCAAATGACTCAAACCACTGTTGTATGGTTTTGGTTTTATTTCTTCTTTTCTCACATTTTGAAGGAGAAGAGGGTGTGTCTGGAGGTTCAGATGCTAGCTTGGAACCTGGGTGATCTACATTCAGGTATCTGCCTTGCCAGTGACTCCCTTGTGTATGCTGGTCCCATCCTTCTGCCTTTTGCCCCCCATTTTCCAAGGAAGAATGTGTTTCCATACCCCTGAGTTGTGTGAGGTTAATACCTGTGAGGAATTTAGCTACAGTATGAGAGAGAGTCATATCAGGCCATCAAATGGTTTGGTCTGTATTCCCTTTTTACCGTAGGCAATGGACAGCAAAGGGGATCCTTCAGAGCACTGTGTGTAGCTGACTTTTAAATGCAAAGCAGTGTTTGACCTGAGCTGCACAGGGAGCTGATATTGTGCTGTAAATCTCTCTAATTCCCTCTGGAGAATGCTTTTTCTTAATTCTGCTTCATTTCATACCTCTCACATTTCTTGCTTAAAGATGAAAACTATTCATATCTTTATTTATAGAATTCTTTTTCATTTCCTAGTAACCACTCTTTTGTCTTGCCTAGTTCCATTTCATCTGATACAGTTCTTCCTCCCTTCCTCCTCCTCATCCATGAGCTTAGGGGATCTCAAAAGGACCTATCTGGGAGCCTGAAAGCTGCTTGCTGTACCCCTCCTTACCCAGCACCCCTAAAGTGGCCTGAGGGGAGAAAAGAAAATATTCTGGGGGGGACAGCTGACTGCAGGGCCTTCCCCTGAGGATTACACTGTGTACATCAGTACTGTAGTGAACACATCTTGTCAGAAGTAGTGGTTCCTGCAAGTCATGTACAGCAGATCTCCTTTAAGCAGCAATGAAATTTGTGATGTTTTTGTTTGATATCTGCAACCTCAGGGGAAAGAAAGTGTGACTCTTGCCTTGTGTTTGCAGCTGAAAACTTATTAAGGACAGAAAAGTAGATGCATCTCTATTTTTTTAATATTCTGCATGTACAAACACGTTTTTTTCAGTGTAGATTGAGAGGTGTAAGGCTCTGTGGGAGTGATCTCCTTCTAGGAATTTATTTCATGTGGCTGTGAGGGGCTCAGCAAGATAGGATGGGGAAAAAAAAAAGAAAGAGGCCCAAATCTCTAGATAACTGAAAAAGTGAAAATGCCCAGTGAACAAATCCTCACATGAAATCTCCTGTTTCTCCAAAAGAAATGAAACCTTTCCCAGGGATCTGACACCTACTTATAGTGTTTTGCCTTCTAAAGAACATCCAAGTTACACTAGGAAGTATGCCCTGCCCAGTCATAAGTCAAAACAAATAAATATTCTTGGGGTTTGCCTTTTGCTTGCTCAGTGCCAGTTTTTCTGTGCCTAGCATGAGTCTTTTAATAAATTCTCCACCAACATGGAGGCCAGGTAGGCAGCTCCCTGGCCCTGTCACCTCCACAGTGGCTGACAAAACACAGGAGAGCTCAGATAGCCAATGATCCCACATCCCAACAGGTTGGCACTCCATTTTTGACCTTGCTAGTTCTCAGTGCAGGGCTTCCTGCTCGATCTTGTCTTTCAAGGAGGGACTGTCCAGTTCCCTTTTAGAAAGGGCAGTTTTTTAAATTGTCCTTGTTTGAAAGAAAACACTGTGTTGGGCAGCAGTGAAAACAGAGAGCTGAATGCAGTCTGGTGTGTGCTGTGCTGATGTGATGAGGCTGGGCCATGAGTCCAGGAAGTTTTGCTCATTTCTGCACAGTGTGGTGGTAAGCTGCTCTGTACATTATTTTTCCTTTACCCTGGAGCTTCCTCTCAGGACCCTGCCAGTAACTTGATCTTGCTTTGATAAACCATCATGCAGACACGATGTGAAACTGTAGTCCTAATGACCTGTGTTATTTAAAAATCAAATGACACTTTCTCAAGAGAAAGTTCTTTAGTTCCAGTGTTTTCCTAAGATAACTATACCAAGGCAGCATATTACCCTCCCTGGTAGTTTCATTTATTGCTCACTTTGTCTAAACTCCTGCATGCCATAGCGCTGCACTATTTTGTCATGTTCCACCCCATCATTTCAAAATAGCTTCCCTGTTTGTTTAAAAGTACAGCAAAAGCTTTAAAGACTTGAGGAAAGTGATGCCATATACTTTGTGTAATGATGTACAGCCTGCCTGCTCAATTTCACTGCCTTGTAGCACCAAATTATGAAACTCTTTGCCTCTTCATCTCCCCTGTCTTCTGAGCTAGCAAGAGATAAACAGGAAAAAGGGGAGACACCTTCTGTTTGATATTGTCTGACTCTCAAGTCAGTTCAGGCTCTGATATTAATAACTTCCTGTTTTGCTGTAAGCCTTCTGATAAGTGAAAAGTCTCCATGCATGTTGACTTTTCATCCTGAACTCAGGCAACTACATGACTGCTGTATTCCCAGCCCCTGGGCTACAAATTCCAGTTAGATGCTTACCTCCAGGCCAGAATTTTAGAGTTGGAATTCAAATCACTGAAAATTTAGATGCCTAAATGCACAGTTAGTTGCCAAAATACAAATTACCTGACTTGCTGACTCTGTGAGTGTAGTGGGACTTGAGAGGGCAGAATCTATACAAATTAGACTAATTTTATTTAGGAACTCAAGTAAGGATCCTAATCTGAAATGTTGGGCTGTTGTTCATTGCTCAGGATGTGCTCAGAAGCTAGAAACAGAAAAGAGGATCTGCAAAATAATGTGGAGAAAGGTGCATTTGTGTAATATCACTTGTGCAAGATGCTTGTGAAATGTAGTATACGCTGCATTGTGCATTTTTTCACACATGCTTAAAATAGTAAGGCCTTTTCTTTTCCAACTCTGTGTAGCAGGTTGACCCTGGCAGGGCACCAGGCGCCCACTAAGCCAAGGGGACAGGGGAGACAATAAGGTGGAGAGCAACCAGTGGGTGAGATAAGGCCATTTTATTACAGTGAAAGAAAAAAGGGAGAACCTGCGTGTGCATAAGCAAAGGGAAAAGTCAGTCTCTACTTCCCATCAGCAAGCAATGTTCAGACACCTCTGGGAGGCAGGGCTTCATCATGTGTAATGGCTCCCTTCTATCAGTCCAGGGGCCAGTTTGGTAGGGTGTTTGCCTGTTCAGGAGTAAATTCCCAGGCAATGGGAGATGATTTAGGTGATTTAGAACCACCCTAGGAACCTGCCCAAATCCCTCCACGCACCCTTCCACCCAGGAACTGGATGCCTCAGGGCACATTTTAATAGCTCCTCACCTAAAGGTTGTTTCTCTTGCACTAGGGTGATGACAAATTCCATTAATTCCATAGAATAACAGTGGTATGGGCTAATAATATTAACAGTATCAGACAGCTTGTAAGGATTGCCAACAACCGTGGAAGTCTGCAGTAAAAAAATCATCCACATTCAATATACAATCTTTACTTACAACAACAAAAACAACTAAATTAGCAGCAAAAAAAGGAAAAAAAAGTTGTCCACACTAGATCCAAAAAAACCCCATCATCACAATACAGAACAAAAATGGACAAACTACACAAAATCCACCCCTAGACCCTTCACTACAATTCCTTCACTACAATGCAAATTCGCCACTATCATTCTACTTCATAACATGGTTTAATAATTGGTTTGCCCAATATTTCTCCCAATTTATATCCTTATCTCAAAGTCCTTGTTAGTGCCTGCATTCTCCACCAAAACTGTTGTGGTTTGACAGTGCCAAACACCAGGCACCCACAAAAGCTGTTCATTCATCCTCCCCTGCCACAGCTGGACAGAAGGGAGAAAAGTTTAATGAAGGGTTGAGATAAGGACCAGGAGAAAACAGACAACTTGGAAGTGCAAAGTGAATTTATTACTACCATAGTCAGAGAAGGATAATGAGAAGTAAAATAATCCCTTAAAACACCTTTTCTTCCTCAACCCCCTCCCTGCTTTCCACTGACAGCGCAGGGAGACAGGGCATTGGGGTTTGATCAGTTCACCACCCAAGATTTTCTTCCACTGCTCAGGGAGAGGAGTCCATTCCCTGCTATGCCATGAGGTCCCTTCCCTAGGGAGACAGTTCTCCATGAACTTCTCCAGTGTGTTTCCAATCTCACGAGCAGCAGTTCTCCCAAAACTGCTGCACTGTGAATCCCTCCCATGGGCACACAGTCCTCCCAAAACTGCTGTGAGTGGGTCACTCTTCCACGAGGTGCAGCCCTCCAAGGACAGGCTGCTCCAGCCTGAAAGCAGGGGCTCGCTCTCTCCACTGGGTCTCCCACTGGACCACAGCCTCCTCCAGGCATCCACCCACTCCAGCATGGCAGCTGCCCCACAGGCTGTGAGTGGATCTCTGCATCCCCCATGGACTACAGAGGGACAGCTGCCTCACCATGGCCTCTTTACAGCTTGCAGAGGAACCTCAACACTGGTGCCTCGAGTACCTCCTGCCCTTCCTTCTCCACCAACCATGGTGTCTCCATGCTGTTTCCCTCACATGTTCTCACCTCCTCCTCTTCTCTAGCTGGAATTAACACTGTGCACACACCTCACTTAGTTTTGATTTTCTTCTTAAATCTGTTATCACAGAGGTGTTACCAACCTTCCTAATTGGCCCAGCTTTGGCCAGCATCATGTCCATCTTCAGAGCCATCAGCCATTGGCTCTGCTGGACATGGTGGAAACTTCCAGCAGCTTCTCACAGAAGCCACCTCTGTGGCCCCCCGGCTACCAAAAACCAGGCCATGCAAATCCGGCACACTACGAGTTATTCAAATAACTTTCCTTGTGAACTGAACTATTTCCTGTGGATAATGCACTGTTTTGCTACCTGCTGCAGAGATAGAGTCCCCCTGAATGCCTAATGCCTGTGTAGTGCTGCTCTGCATGAGTGGGAACAGTCTCCTGATCACAGTGTGAGACAGGAAAGCTTGGACTTAGCAGTTCTGTGAGATTTACAAATCATAACAACTAATCAAGATTTAAAGCAGCTCTGGACTGAAAAGGCTAGCAAGTGGTCCAGCTGTGAGTTAATTCATTAGTTGCAGTAAATATCACTGGAAGAGCTTGTCAAAAGGAAATTCTTTTCCAGCTGAAAAGAATCATCCTTAAAGTGAATGTCAGAGGTTTTTGCAGCTGTCATCCAGTGGACTGGAGACTCTGGGCATTGGAGAGAAAATGAGAGTGAAAGACATAAAAATTTGAGTACAGAGGATAAAGTACCAGTTCCCACTGAGTGATTATAAAGGAAGCAATCTCACCACTACAGGGACCTAATTAGAGACTGAATCTCACAACCATCACAGCACTCTGAGAACCCAAACCAGTGAACACAGCCCGCTCCGAGCAGCAGCAGGAGGAGGCTCTGCTGCCTCAGCAGCACGATGGAATATCACGTTTGTGTAGCTGGGGGCATTTCCAGTGTCCTTGTGTTCTGCTCAGCAATCACTTGGGTCCAGAGGAGCCACATCATTTTCCTGCCTGCCAGCACAGCTTTGTCCTGGTCCTACAGAAGGCAACAACAGGCTTCCACTGCCACATACCTGAGCATCCCAGAGGAAAGGCACCAGGACCCTTTTCCCCCGGCAAATATAAGAGTTAATTGTCAACATTAACAAGACAGATTTTTGCATTTCTATGACTGATCTGATAAATCACCACTTTTCTTGCTCTCCTAAATGTGCAGATCGATGTGAGTCCTCAGGCCTCCCTGGAGACACCAGTGCTGTCAGCCAGAGGTTGCATGTATGGTTCACTCAAGCCTTGGTGCAGGGCTTAGCTCCACCTCACTCCAGCTATTGCCTGTCTGAGACACTGTCACCCTTCCCTCCATCTTTGTGGAAATGTGGAAATACTGGCTTTAGTTTGAAGCCAGCCTTTGGCAGCAATGCCCACTCCCCTGCTCTAGCAGCTCCCTCCTACCTCTGGGTTGCAGTGCATCACCTAATCATTGGTATGCCAAGCAGAGAATTCTCTGAGTTGGGTCTTTTCTTTGTCTGGTGATTATTTCTAAGCAGCAGCAGGTTTTCATTGGATTTTATTTGTGACTGGGTCATTCTGGGTGCTGGTTCTTGGCACTTCCCTCCTGGTGCCAGGAAGGACTGTTGCCTGAAGGAGCCATGCTCTGGGGTGGGTGAGCAGCAGGGTCAGCAAGAAGGAGTTCTTGTACCTGGTATTGGCAGGAAAGGCACTTTTAATGTAACCCTATGAGGGTTGCAGGGATTTCTACCATTATCACTACTACTAGCAATGACATTTTTCTCTAGCAGGATTTTCCAGGCAGAGGGAAGGAAGCCTTCTGAGACAACTTGGGCAGCTCAGGGAAGAGAAGGGATGACTGCTCAGGATGCACAGATGTATCATGTTCGGGGGGCAGTGGTTTATGGGTCTCCTCTGGAGCTGGTAGGAGATAGGTGACCTGCCCAGAGAGAATTCAGCTGACATCTGACAAGGACATTTTCGTAGCCAAGATAAACAGATGCCTTTTGTTTTATTCCAGGGAAAGCAAATTACTGGCCCGAGGTCAGGCTAAACCTGACAAGCCTAAACCACTTCATTTGAGGTTGTTATTTATTTGGGTCAATATGAAACATTTCTAGCTTTTATTTTCCATTTTTGGCCATCACATGCTGCTGTTTTCACTCCTATGTATGTTTTCTTCTCTAACATTTCAAATCTTCTCTCTTGTAGTATTTAAAATCCTTATTTGACTGATGCTGCAGGTGGAGAGTATTAGTTACCTTCCATGACCACTCTGGCCACAATGGCTTCCTTTGCTTGACAAGCTGATTACTTTGTCAAGGTGAATGTTAAGTCTGCCAGGAGTATCTCTGTGTGTCTTGTGTAAGATTGAGGTTGCAAGCTGGTTTCTTATTGGACATGCAGTTTCTCCAGAAACAGAATACCTCTGAGGGGATATTTCCCCCCTCACTTTCCTCCTGAGAGTGATGTTGCTGCAGTTTATGCAGTAAGATTTAGATGGCTGTATCTCTGAATTTGACAAGCTAGTGGATAGCAAGCAAACCCAACCGATGAAATTCCATTGATAAAGAAAATTCTCATCCTAGCAACTACCCAGAAAAGTCCACAAGTAGAGATTAGGAGTTAAAAACAACTGCACCAAGTCTGCCAAAGCTGCTGGGGATGTGACCAACTTCTGTGGAGCCAAAGAATCACTGCAGTGCCTGCTCCTGCTGCCCCTCATCAGCAGGTTTGGAAAAGCACAATCTGAAGAGGGTGATGGGGCTGATGGGCTCCCCAAAGTACCAGTTACAGGCAGTAGGGATCAGTCAGGGCCCTTTATGACAGCTTTGCAAAAAATGGCTTAACACTGTGTGGACTCATTAAAGTAGGAAAGAAATTTCCTGTCAATTGTCACTGGGGTTGGTGTCTCGGATTGCTGCTGACACGGGAGTCCGTAGCCCTGCTTCACAGAGCCAGAGCACAGTGCAGGATCCAGGTGTGTCTCTGCTTGCCAAAGTGGCTGTAGGCAGGACCAAACTTTGCCATGCACAACCCACCCAGGCCTCCTTCAAATAGTCATATCCTGCATGATCTCTAAAAGAGGCCAGACAGAACTGCAGCAGGGAAGCTGCAGCATAAGTAGTGCCTTCAGATTGTCCATTGGATATAGTTGAGACACAAGACCAAAACTCAAGTAAATTAAATGCATTTCTTAGCAGTTCCTGAGAGGGAACAGGTTGTGTTGTTTGTGAGCTGCAGGCCACATCAAGTGGGGTGGGTCTTCCACAGAGAAATTGCTGCCTCTGGCCCCAAAGCATCATTGTAAGAAGGTAGGAAAACATCCAAATTTCTCTTAATTTTTGCTAGATGGTACATTATGAGCAACTGGCAGTCAGACCACTATAGATAATAAGAATTCAGGAAACATTACTAAGCAACACAAAGAACAGAAAACAGTGTGTATTTTCTGAGAAGATTGGGGAAAAAGTCCTGTGCTACTGAATGCTTTGGGAGAATGAGTCCTAATAGTTACAGTAGCCAAATGTCACCTGGGACCAGCACGTGAACAATTCTTTTGTAATATTATTTGGCAAATGTCTCAACATCTTGAGCTTATTGTAGAATAGAAAAGAAAATTATGGCCAGTGTTGTTTTCTGGTGGTACAGGAACATTCATTTCTCTAACTCTGTGTGGTGGCATCTGACCATACCTGAGGGGGCAGGTCAAAGGAAAGCAATGTGTAGATGTGGTTTTCAAAGGCACCTATTTCCTCATTTACTGCTAGGAATAAATTTTTTCCTGGCATATTGTGAAAGAAATAGTAAAATAAACAAAAGCATGGTATACTTTGTAAGATGAGGCAAACATTTGTAAGTACTTTGTGAGATGAACCTCAGGGCTCCACTGCCCACAGGCAAACCAGCTCTGGGTGCTAGGTAAGCACTGAGGGCAAACACTGGGCTGCTCTTTTCCCATACAGATGCTGTCCTGGGGCTTCTTTCCTCACGGCAGGAAGGAGAAAAAGCAGCTTTTACCATCCAAGTGCATGACATTCCTGCTCTTCCTGGGTGGATGTTGGAACCCAGGAAATTCCTCTGGCTGCCCTGGAGGACTTGAGACCCTGACAGAGGGCTCAGGGACCTTGGCACAGAATCAAAAACACCTGTGCCTTCAATTTTAGCCCTTGGAAAAAACAATTACCAACATTATATGAGGATTCACAAGCCACAAACCTTAAGTAGAATGATAGTTTGTTACAAGATAGAAAAGTAGAATTTTGAGTTTTTAGAATGGGGGTTCAGAAGCCAAGATGGAGGGATTTGGGCATGCCTTGTCCTTCTTCTTAGCCTCCATCTTCTGGGTGATGTTGGCACTTTTGGATTGGTTTAGAGTAGAAACACACTGTCTAACATGGGTGGTAGGTATTGAGAAATTATTGTAAATAACATAAATGTATTTTTTAGTATAAAAAGATAACACTGCCCCTGAAGGTAGTCAGTGTGCCTTGGACCAACCTGCTAGACAGACCTCAGCAGGTCAGAAAAGGAATGTCATAGATAACAAAGAATACACAACCTTGAAAACCAGAACAGAAGAATCCCGACTCCTTCCGCTGCCAGGCTGGGAAAAGAGACTCTCTAACACATCTCAGGGTCATCTTGACCACAGAGACCCCCGAGAGGTGAAAAAGAGAGGGAGCTCTTCTCCCCCTCTGCCTGCGAGGGAAGCACTGACTGTTGCTGAGGGGCAGCAAGCTGTCTCGGGGCAGACCTTGTTCCCTGCAGGGACCTGTACCCTGCCCTAGATCAGTGTGCTGGGATGCCCTGGCCTGCCCTTCCCATGCCCCCTTCTCTGTAGCTCCGAGCTCTGCCGCTTGCTGTCCTTGGAAAGGCAGAGGTGAGGGAGCAGAGGGTCTCCAGCGGGGGTATCTCCTTGTAGGAGATGAAGAAGGCACTGGCTGCAGACAGGAGCACCCACCAGCCTCCCTCTGCAGCCGGCAGCGCTCTGCCTCTCTCGTTGTTTATTATCTGACGTCTGTTTTGGTGTGTTTCCCTGCAGGCCGGGAGCCAGGAGGGCTGGCGCTCGGGACACCTCCTCCTGGTGCGCTGCCAAGGACGGTGGCGGTGTCCTGCGGCCAGGGCGGTGGCCCCGGGCACTCGGCATCCGTCCTGCGGCTCGCCGACCCTCCCCTCGAGACCTACTTCTGCCGGGACAGGCAAGGTAACTCGCTCTGAAAATAGCTGGGACGGCGGCCAGCCGAGATTAATGCCTTCATTAACGTCCCCGGTTTATTTATAGGCTTAAAAATGCCTTGGACCTGCAAACTGAGCACAGTTGCTCCGTGGAAGGCAGGGAATCACAGGTCTCCTGCTTCTGCCTTTCCCCTTCCTGCTATTTCATTCTGATTGCTGGGACTGTAAAACCTCAGGAGCAGGCACTGTTTCCCATTGTGAAGCTACTTTGTAAACCTTCCTAACTGAAGGGACACACACAGATACTCTTTTTCATTCTTTCTTTTTTTTTTTTTTTTCCCAAGAATGATGTATTTGTCTGGTCTCCTTCCTCTACCAACTTCTTTTTGTGTGCACACTGTGTCCTGTGGCCCTCTTGGAGAAAATTCTCTTTTTGATGAATTCCTGAGGCAAAGACTGAGCAGCCATCACAGGAGTTAGTGATTTCCCACCTTGGGTTTTAGACTGTGAGCTCTGTGGAAGACTGAGATTCTCATGGCTGTGGAGAGCATGGAGAGCACTTAGGATGTGTAGGGCCCTAGTGAGAAATGCAAATGCGATTAGTGATTGTGCAGGTCTTCCAACAAAAGCAGCAGAGCTAGCCCAGGACCCAGCTCCTCCAGGAGCCTCATGGGACTGGTGAGAAAAGAAATAAACCACCCTAAGTGTGCTGGCCCCGGATGAGGAGTTTTTGGCTCGTGACCTGTGGCCATACTGCCTGGCCTGTTTCCCAGAGGTCAGTGAAAGGTAAGTGAGAAAGGAGACTTGTTGTCAGCAAGCACAAATCCAAGGGATAGGCTGTCTGACTGGGAGATAGAAGGCTCCATGAGTAGGAGGAAAAGGTAAAAATGCCTGTCCTCACACCCAGAAGCATGGCAGCTCATTGAAGTGAGGTTGTTTCAGACGGCAGCCACCCTTCACTTCACTATTGCTTTTTTGTTGTATCAATCTGAGATAAACTCCTGTGTCAGTCTCCCCTTGGCCCTCATCTTCTGGGGGTGAAATAAAGAACCAGCAGAGAACCACTCAAACCTCTGTTGTCTTGATTTTCTCTCTGGGCAGTGAGAATACTTCAGAGCAGAGTGAATGAGCCCAAAATGGTAGAAGGAAGGAGGGTTTCTGTGCCTCTACAGGTGAAGGCACAACCCTGGGATGCCCTCACTCTGCCAGCAACTGGTGGTTTTGAGGCATCTTCAGGCCTTGCTTTCTCCTTACTTTCTTTCCCACTTGGATTCTTGGCTCCAGATCTCCTCCATCCCATCTTGGCCAGGCCCCAGCTCTCCTGGGATGGGGCTGTGATGAGGATGGGAATGCCTGCTCACATCTCACTTTCCACATCTGTTAACGGGACCATGACACTCTAACTTTATATGGAAGTGTTCCAGGCCAGGTTGGATGGGGCTTGGAGCAATCTGGTCCAGTGGAGGTTGACCCTGCTCATGGCAGGAGAATTGGAACTGGATGGTCTTTAAAGGTCCTCCCAACCCAAACCATTCTGTGATTTTCTACAGTCCATGGAAGGGTAAAAGCAGACATGCAATTGTTCAGCCATCCAAAGATGGTAACTGGGAGAATATTTCTATGCCTGATATATATGAGATCCTGTGTGATTTTAAAGGCTTCAAAGAAAAGACAAGTCATATGCAGCACCTGAGACAAAGGCAGGAAGGGGGAAAAGAGTCGTGTGTAACTGTATTCTATTTATTCTAGGAAAGAGACACAATTTATACTGTTGCGTGTCATCTAAATTCCTGAACATCTGACCAGAAAAGTCAGTGCAGCTTTCTCACTAGACAGATGTCAGACTAGGGGAGTGAGTCTTGTGACAAGAGACCATCTGCATCTCAAACTGATTACCTGCTTTGAAAAGTGAATAGAAAAAGTAGAGGGGTTTGGGTTTTTTTTTAAACAAGATGGCTAAACTTCATTTCAGCTCTGGGACACCTATCCCTGAATGCTGGTGCTATCCAGCTTCTGTGACATTACTCACCCTGATACAGAAAGCAAGAGCTGGGTTTTTTTCCTGTTTCACTGGGCTACACCCAGTTGTAACCATATTTAACCTTCCTTTTTCTAGCTGCCAACACTGGGTGGCACTAAGTAACTCCTTCTGACATTTTACAAAATTGACTCTAAAACCTTGAATCGCACTGATTTGGCTCCACTCTGTCTTGACAGCAAATGGTTTTGTTTGAGAAACTTCAGATCATATGGTTGTTGCATAGAAACATCTGACTTGCATGGCATGTTTTGTACTTCCCTGGTTTGTTAGGTTGTTAAAACTCTCATGAAACTCTGGCCTCACAGCCTGGTAAAGGTTCAATGTGCTGTTGGACTTGAAAGCCAAATTTCCTGTATTGAGTCAAGAATTTATGGAATACTTGAATATATACGCCTGAATATCCAATCTGTGCTTTATGACAGAGGTTTAAATAAGTCTCAGTGAAAGGCTGAGGTTGAAAAGCACCTCTGGAGATCACCTAGGCCAAGTCCTCTACTTCAGCAAGGTCAGCCAAAGCAGGGTTAACCAGGCGGTCCCCAAAGGGTTCCAGGAGCCTGTTGCCAGCCCCAGAGTTTCCTTGTCAGTCTCTAACCAGAGCCTGGACACTGCCATGTCTGCTGGCCACCACTGCCAGATACACTCTGTAAAAATCCTGCTAAAATAAATCAGCTTTAAAAGAAGCACCCCCACAAACACGTGGCTGTCACCCCCACTGGCTGTGCTCACCCTACAAGCACCCCAGCCACCCTTAAACCAGCCTGTCCAGTGGGCTCTGGGAGATGCTGGTGCATATGGTGATGGAGGTGGCAAAAGATCAGGGCCAAGTGGTTTGTCCTCAGAGGACACCCAGGTCTATGAGCAGCCTGACCTGGTGGCCATGCCCGTGATGGAAGGTTGGAACTAGACGATCTTTAAGGTCCCTTCCAGCTCAAGCCATTCTATGATGCTGTGACAATGGCTTGTGGCCATTGTCAGCTACGCCACTGTGGAGCCCACTGCCATGTGCTGGTAACAAACATTACCACTGTTGTGCATGTACCTGTCCCTAAGAAGGTGTTTACATTCTAACAGAGAGCAGATGGCATAACCTGATGGACACATAAAGATGTGTGTCCTGAAAGGAGGACATAGAAACACCAATGATAGTAGCTAAAAATGCTCAATACGGAAGTTGAGCAAGTGAGCAAGTCTTGACAGACTGGCCATGGCCATTCTGACAGCAGTGGGAGAGGTGCAGCTGAGGAAGAAGCTGCCCAGGGTGAGAGATGGTAACTGCTGAAGGTCCTTGATGTCTCCCAACAGAAGAGCAGGCAGAGGGTGAGACCATCTGGCGGCTACATTGGAGCCAGGGCAGCAAGGATCATACATGAAGCAGTACCTGCAGTATCCCTTCCCTCTCCTGTGGCAGTGGGAAGGGGGCACAAGTAGAGCCAATGATGTCTGAAGAACAGCTTACTCACTGAAAAGCACAGCTTCTGGTTGACTGAAGCTATCTGCCAATTGGTGTGCAACCATTCATCAGAATTAGCCCCAAAAATTAGAAACATAAAAATGGCTTGCTTTGTTGGTTTGAGGTTCCTTTTACTTGTTTTTTGAAGATGATCTCAAAAGGAAACCTCAGCTGGAGCAAGGATTTACCCAACACGCTGTGTCTTCAGAGTGTGGCCAAACCACAGGACAGTCTGCAAAGGGGCTCTCCTAATCCTCTTGCTCAGGGCAGAATTATTTACTCTGTTTATTGGACCAGATAGAGCAGGAACACCAGTGGGACTAAACTGCCTGCCCCAAAGGGCAGGCCTGGGATCTGGTAGCTAGTGGACAAGAGCAGTTGTTTCAGAGTAGCATTGGCTGCTCAGGGCCAGCCAACAAAAAAGAGACTGAATTTGACAGCATAGCATGGCACTTGACTCCAGCTTAGCTTGGCCCTGTGTGTTGGGCTTATGGACCTAAGAGCAAACCAAAGTATTGTTGTAAGTTTGGTGGTTTTTTATCCCAGCATAAAATGCCCAGAAGATGATGCTATAGCTCACCAGTGCTGAATTCCAGAGGGTGTGGTGTAGCATCGTCTGGATTGAGGCATGAGAGCATTCAGGAGAGCTGGAGGATGGAAAGGCTGGTGGGACCGTGCTGGAGGAACATCCTGAGGGAAATGAGACACAGCTTGTTCGTGTGGCTCTTGCAAGTTGTTCCAGGAGTGTTCATGCCCAGAGAAGCGCTGCCTGGTGGCTGGAGGGAGCTGCTTGTCCCAGTCCAGAGGACAGCATAGGTGTGTGCTGACCAACACCATGGGAACAGTCAAGGATGAGGACCCAGAGTCAGCTGGGGAGCTGTGTCTGACATTGTAGGCACATCTGACAGCTATAGCTACATCACCAGCAAAGAACAGATGGACTCCAGCCCTGGATTTGTGCTCATTGTCTGCTGGGCTCTCTGCTAACTCTGAGCCTTTGGTGTGGATCACTCCAAGTAGCAGTTGCCAAGGTAAATGTTCTCCTTGGGAAGCAAGCTCTAGGCACGGTGCCTGCGAGCCCAGGGGTGCCACTCTGCCCTGGCCTTTGTGCTGAGCAGTGTGGGCACAGCAGGGCACAGCCAGTCTCCTGCCTCTTTGTGCTGCATCTCCATGTGCCTCCGGTGCTGCCTGGCACACTGGGTGTGATATTGCTTCCAGGAAACCTTTTAAAAATATTTTTCACATGAGAAACAGAAGGGATTTGAACTTGTATTCTGTGTGCTCTGAGGCTGTGTTGTAGGCAGTGGATTGCAGTGGGTGATAGCTTCCCTTCATAGGCCTTGTGGCTGAGGACAAAGTTTCCTTGGGAATCTCCCTTCCCATTCCCGTGAGGGTTTTGGGGTTGGCCTGTATCATGCTTTTTTAGCCTTTAGTTTGATTGCCAAACAGAAAATCAACTATTGAAGATCTGCCTTGTCAAACAGACAAAGGCCCAGAGAGGCAGAAGCTTTTTGGAAAGAGGCCTTGGCTTTGCAGGGATCATGAGGATTGGGCAGAATTTAGGCAGAGGATAAACCCCACTATCCAAGAGGATAACTTGAGGAAAGGGAGTTGCACAGGATTTTTCCACTGCTGTAGGAACCTTTGCTGTAATTCAGCTCGTGTTGATTAACCCTGGATGCTGGATTCTTAAAAAGTGATTAGTGAGATCACCCTGGAAATAGATGCAGATGTGCCATCTGTTATGCAGTGTATGGGGCTTAGAGGGAGGTTTTGCTGAAACACTGAAAGAAAGGAGGAGATCCCAACACTGAAATGAGACTTCACTCCTGTCACCTTCCTGTTTACCTCCCCAGAAGCTAAACACCCCTGTGAACACGTGAGGTGAACTGGTGGGATTCACTGTCAGTGGACTGGAGCTGTAGTTCTGGCCAGTGACTGGGTTGAGAGATGAGCTATGGTGGCATCTCAGCCTTCAGGGGAAGACATGGTATAGAACTCGGTGTCAGAGACACTCTCCAAACACCTGGAATCCCAAAGTGGGAAGTCTGGGCTTCAGTCTGAACTTGTGCTGGTGCTGCCTCAGAGCACCTTTCCCCTCAGTGAAATGTAAACTGGAGGTAGTTTTTTTTAATACTTCTATGGAGTTGTTCCTGTGCTGTACCCCTGCCCCAAAATGCTCTCCCTTCATCATGTAGTGACTCACTGCGGGTCCCAAGGATTATCAGAAGCACTAAGCAGCTCTGAGACAGCAATTGCAATTATGCTTCTACAGCTGTGATTGTCCACAGCCATGCTTTCTGTCTTCCTCCAGAGCAACGGAGGATTTTAAGGAATGGTGCAAGGCTGAAGAAGGCAATACATCCATATGTGCTTTCCTAAATCTAATCTGGCATCCTTCTGGCTGCCATAACCTCTGGAGAGCAAAGTGCACTTTTGTGCTGTTCATAGCACTGCTGCCTGATAAGCAATACCTGCTCTAACAGGGGAAGCACTGCCGCACCTGGGGAGAACGGGAGCGGGTTCCCTTTGATCTGCAGGGCACCTCTCTCAGCACAGCTGCACAGCCAGTAGAAAACTGTCAGGATTCTTGTTTCCTGCTTCCTTTTTCTCAGACTAAATCTCGAGTTTCATACTCAAAAAGAGCCTCTGGCAGGCCTGCATGTAAAAATATAACAATGTCACTACTATTTGTTATTCATACATACTGTCTATTCATATTCAGGAGCAGAGAAGGGCCACTGCTTTATGACCATGCAATAAAACAGGTCACTGCTCCCCATGTGCTTTGAAGCCCAGGACACGATCCAGTGGGGGTTGAAAATGAGACTCCAGGCACATAAAAGGGATTGCTGCAGTGGATCCCTTGGCAGAGACCAGACCTAAATACACAACACACCTACAAAGCACAGGTACAGCTCCACAGTGGAAAAGGAGCCCAGTATCCAGCTGCCTCCCTCAAGCAGAGGTGTTCAAGGGAGGCTGAGCACTGCTTCACCAACACCTTTGGGGATCTGCTGAATGTGGAGCTTGCTGGCATTGCCCTGGTTTTACCTGGCTAAATCCATCTGCCCCATAAAACAAATTACTTGACTGCCCTCCTGTTGCTCCTCTTGCCCACCTCTACCACTATCACCTGCCCTTGTCTCTGGAGTCTCCACTGGGACAAATGTGGGGCAGGTGATATGCCATAAGGAGGGTGACCAGATGGATTTAGGATGCAGTTGTTCCTTACATTTTCAAAATGTCATCTCAACCCCCACCAACACCCCCAGCTTCAGCATTTCATGGCTATCCCCATGGCTTGCTCCCCAGGATGCTGGAAGTTTGGAATTTGGAATTCAGGAGGGTAGAGGGGACAGCCTGGAGAAGATAGCTCACTTTCTGGAGGCCAGGGCACATCTTGGGGCAGATAGAAACTTCAAGAGCTGAGTCACTATCTCCTCTCAACACCACCTGTGTGGTGAGGAACCCAAGTAGACCCCACCAGTTCCATTCACTCCAACAGGAATCTGGGGACACAAAAATGTGTGTCCCTGAGCAAGAAGGGCTCAGGTTTTCTCTCTGGTTCCCTACAGAGGCATTTTGGCCTCACAAGGAGTTAGGGGACAGGCAAGCACAGCACAGGAGGAAAGCAGGATGCTGTTGAAGCCTGTGGAGACAGCAACCCCACCAACATCTCTTTTTTCCCCCCAGCAGTGGCAGCAACCCTCTGCCTCCCATCCCAAATGGAGCTGCCCCCAGCAAGCCCAGCTGTCCTCAAGGATGACATCGCTCTTCCGGGCTCCCCCTTGTTCATGCAGGGCTGATCCAAAAAAGATGTTGGCAGAAGATGTTACAGACCTTTCAAAATCCCCCTTCATACTCCAGCATTTCCTCTTCTCCATCCTCAGACAGGAATCACTCAGGTCTGGACCTCATTCCCCAGCCCTGGAGCCCCAGCAAGCAGAAGCCGGTGCCTGCAGCAAGTCCTCCCAATTACTCCTTCTAAAAACACTCTCACCAAAGAGTTGATTAACACAACAAAACGTCCTCTCTGAGCACCCTACCATGCACAAGGATCACACACCCACTGCCCAGGGAGAGGATGGGGTCCAGACTCCTCCTGGAAGCCCTAATGGGTGAGGGGAGAAGGGATGTTATCAGGAAGGGCAATGGTTATCTTCAGAAAAAAGTCACATAATATAAATCTTTTTGTCCCTCTAAAGCCATGGAAACAAAAAGATGTTGTTACTCTCTATTTCCATGGAGCTTTCATCAGAAAAATGGAAAGCATGTTTAAAAAATAGGAAGAAGGATGTGGGGAGCCTTACCAAAATCTCTGAGCACACCTGCCTGGCTGTGTTAGCGCTGCTGGACCCTGTGCCCTGGAGCTCAGCGATGCTCAGGGGACAAGGCAGTGCACCCATGGGGGGCTTTTTCCCTGTCAGCATTCACACAGCTGGAGCAAGGACACAGGAGGAAGTGCTGGTGGTCCTGAATGTTTTGTTTGAGCAGCTGGAGGGAGAGATGTTTTCTCCCATGGTTTATTGGAAAAGCGGAGTACAGCGTGGCTGCCAGCACAGCGACAAGGTCCCCACTCGGCGATGCAGGTCAGCACTCAAGGGCGTGCTGGAGCACACTCTGACATGGCAGCCCAGCCTCCCCTGGGACAGACACCACTCAGTGCTGGACCTACAACCACCCACAACAATCCTCACACTGCCCCTTGGGCTGCCTGCCCTAATAATAACTCAGTAGTAACTCCCCCCTCCACACACCCAAGCATAACCACACATTTTTCCCAAGTGTTTAGCAAATGTAACCTCTGTGTTTTATACCTTTCAATCATTGATCAAGCTGATGTGTTTCTCTTTTGGACAAATAGTCATTACATCTGAAAGTTTATGGCTTGGCTTTGAAGTTAATGTTGTCTGAGATGAAGGAGAAAGTTCACACTTCTTCTATTGCTTCCAGCCCTTCTGGCTGCAGACCAGATAAGAGAGTGATGCCTTCAATTTACAAGTGATGACTATTTTTTCAGGCAGAAAAGCTGAAAGACTTCTTAATGTAATAATGGCTTGAATATTGCTATAGTGCTCAGCAAAATGCTAGAAAAGGAGGGAAGTGAGTCCACGAAACATATGGACACCTCAGACTGGTTATTTCTCTATTTACAGTCTCATTTTCATCTGAGGCTGCATTTCCCTTCCTCCACTCTTTTGCTGTTGCAGCCACTCTGACTCTGTTTGTCCACAAGCTGTCATTTTCAGCCAGCAACCTTCCTGTGTGGAAGAGCAGCCTTCACAGCCAAAAAGTTTTCTCCAGCTTAACTTTAAGAGGTCTCTCCCTCTAATTCTCCTTGAATAGGTAAAGAAAATGCAGTTTTACGGCACACTCCATTAACAGCCAAGACTAAGTGTTTAAGTTGGGGGGTGTTAAGGCATCCAGTTCCTTCACACTTATTTGGAAATTGCAGCCTTGGTGTGACCTTTTCAAGACTCCTACTTCTCCTCCTTCCTATTGCAGCATCAGCTCCTCCAGCCTTCACTGGGAGAAAGATTTTAGAAGCTTTTAGGAGCAACCTGCACAGAATGCTTGGAGCATGACTGTCACTACCTGCAAGCTCCAGGGAGAGTAAGCAAGCCCTGAAGGGACTTTGGAGAGGGATTGGGTTTCCCAGAGATCCATCAAGCCAGCTTTGGGAAGTTTCTAAAGGTGGCAGAGCCACCACTTGAGTTGAGGTGCCTGTGCTTGCCCACATCCTGCTCCCCTGCTCCCCTGCCCTCTAGGCCTCTTCACCCAGACATGGCTTTTCCATTTGACCCCACCAGTCATAGGACTGGACAAAAAAAGAGATGCCAGGAAGACCTAAGTGTACCTCTCAGCTGCGGCTATCTGAGCTGTGAAATGCAGCTCAGGCAAGAGCTCCTGCAGAGTGTGCACAAAATTGCCACTATTTTGATACTGCTAATGAGCAGATGCTTGTATAAATAAAATACCTTCTGATATGTGATTTACAAAACATCAAATAATTTAGGATTGAATGACACCCTGTTGTAGCACATAAGGGGAAGGATTAGGGCACTGCAGCTCACAGCTGGGCAGCTAAACCTGCTTTTCCTGTTCAATCGTCTGCCTTCGATCTGTTTCTCTTTAATATTCAGCTGAAATTCAGCTGAAAGGCATCAGCCATGCTCAGGTCAGTAAGGTACCACTGGATGAATGTTTGTGCTCTTTGTTAAGTGAAATTTGGCACCTGGCTGGAGGGACCACAAGCCCCCCAGCAAATCCTGGATGCCTCCCTGTTGTTGGGTCAGGTGCTGCTGAGAATTGGCAGCCCAGCAGCACAAGGCTCTCAAGCCTCCCTGGCACAACCACAAGGACTGGTCAGAAAATCCCTCCCAGGAGGTGATGGAAAACCTCAGGGTGCCACCAGCATCCCCCACACCAGCCAACAGAGCCCCTCCACCACTACAGACCTGCAGCATCCTTTGCCACATGCAATAGTTCCCTTTTGTTGACATCTGTGCTGCTCATTTATTTGCCTCTGTCAGCATGACCAAGTGATGGGAATGGGCTCTGCAGGATTTCTGTTGATCTTCCTCCATGTCTTGGCATTGGGATCTGGCTCACTGACCACTCAAGAAACTTCCTTTTCCTTTATTTCACTCCATTTCATCCTTTGATGTAATGCTAAATAAAATCTACTTATTGTTAACCACACCTCACAACAGCAGTGGTTATGTTTGTTGCTGGTTTAGTTTCCAAGTAATTTAAATAAACAACTGAGCCATGAGGAGAAACTACAAAACATCCTTTTCCCCTGGACATCATGACATGGCAGGCCATTAATATTTCTTTAGCACAGCAAACCTTGAGGCTTGAAATACATACCTTGGTTTGTCAAATGGAATAATTATTAACATTTTCAACTATCCAGCTAATGAGTTCCTGTGTTGCAGTGAATGTGGTGCTGTATGGTGTTTCTCACACTAATTTCTTGGGAAATCTGGGTCTGTAATTCAGTGCAGTCCTCACAGCAGCAATGTGTTTCATCTTCTAAGGTGACGTCAGCCACTCTTGTCCTGGCATAAAAGTCAGCCAGTGTCCCTTCCAGCTTTCCCAGGCAATCAGCAGCCAGAAAATCTGTGTTGTGCTTGGGAACACCAGTGTCAGGAAGTGTGAAGGTGGTTGTCCTGCTTTTGGTGTCAGGGGTACCCTCTGAGAACCAGCCCCAGTGCAACAGCCCCTCTATTTCAGGGAATGCCCAATCTTTCCTCCAGGAGCACCTACAAGTGCTTGGCAGTGCCACACTGGGGACACAATGGATAAATCTCCTCCAGGAGAGCTCAGGGGCTGGAATCACTTTAGGGTCTTTGATGCTTTTCTCTCCTTCCCCTGGGGAAGGCAGGGCCACTGGGAGGGGGGCTGGGTACCAGTGGCACTGGAGCATCCCTGGGGCTGCCAGGGGCACCAGGACATCCCGTGCTGTGGCCCTGCTCTGTTTCTATGGTGCTGCCTGCTCGCTTCCATTTTCAGAGGGTGGCATGGCCGAAAGTGAAGCTGTGCACCCCTCGGGGGAGACATTCTGGAGAGCACCAGCCGGTTCCCCAACTGCACCACAGAGCAATATTGTTTCACCACAAAAAAATCTCACTGGCCAACACACAGCAGGTCTGGAGCAGCCCCTGAGAAGCACCAGGCTCTGCATCCCATTAGGGCTGCCCGGAGGAAGCTGGACAGGATTTTTATTAAATCAAGCTCAGTCAATGCTTAAAGAAGGGCTTTTTTGAATTACGAGCTGAACCTCATGTTTGGTGCCCTGCCAAGCTCAGGATAGTGCGAGGAAGAAAAGGAGATGTATTTTTGGACTCCATGTCTGCTAACAGGCTGTTAGATAAAATTAAAGAGGCTGTTTGTAAAGAATCCACTGGTGCTGAAGCAGATGTGGAAGCCTGAGTTTATGACAAGATATATTTCTGGTGTTGGCACGAACAATCAATTTCATTCAGGACTTTCCTCATGCTGTAATGATTTGTTGGTTTGGGGTTGATTTCTTTTTTATTTATTTCATTATTTTAACTGAAACTGGCACAATGCCCTCATTGCTTGTGATAAACTTGTTTGTTTACTCATGTCGTGGTAACCGGAGAGCTGGACTCAGGCTCTGCTTCCTTGGATGCTGCTTGATTCCTACCAGAGCACTTGGAGCTGGCTGACACTGGCACTGTGTTTTAAAAAAACACTGCTTTCCTCAGCCTTGCAGGCAGCAAGGGCATCACTGTGGTTTTACAAGAAAAATCAAGAGCACAAGTGAAGGCACATTGTCATTAATTATGTATGGTTTGGGTTTTTCCTGCCTTGCTGCTCCTCCTTGGACCCTACACTGAGTCCTGATTTCCTTATGGCACAGATAAAAACTTGAAAGAGAGAAGCCCAACACGATTGCTGTGATCTAAATCTACAGCAGGGCATTGCATATGGAAGGCATAATATTTGATGGTAAATTTTTGTTTGACATTATAGCAGAAGTTAAGGGAAAAGGTGTCATCCTTAGCCTAGGGTTTCAAAGTGCCACAGGCAGATGGGCTCTTTTAAACCTTCCCCTCCTCTTCTAAAAGGAGAAACAATCTGGACTCAAGCAAACCTTAAAGTCATAAAATCCCAGGTTCCAATAAATCTTTGTTTTATAAAAACACATCGAGCATATATATCAAAACAGAAACTGTAAAAGAAATTAAACATGTGTGTGTCGCATACTCTACTGGGTGCTCCCTAGTAGTTTTGCAGGATCAGTGGAATAACGAGGTGCAGTTTTGCTCTGTGAAGCTTTGGCACCTCCCTGCAGCGCTGTTGGGCTGCCCAGGGCGCCCACCCAGAACACGAGCAAGCACCAGGGGAGGGGATGGCAGCTCCACTCCCACCTCCTCTCCCTTCTTTCCCAGTGTGGACAAGCTGGGCCGTAGCTGTGTCCCCACAGGCCCTGGGCATCACAGCATCTTCCCTTTGGGGGCCAGCAAAGTGGGGACTTGCTCCTCCAGCCCAGTGAGTGGCAAGGCCATGGCAAACAACAGTGCTGTAAGTCAAAGGGAGGGAAAAGTAAAATGATATCTGGGAGGAGGATTTGCCTGCCTGTTCCCATAAAGTGGAAGAGCAAAGCAAAAATGAAAGGAACTGGGATCACACTGCAGAGACAGAGATTTTAACAAGCTCCTTTTCAGGGCTTTAAAAGATTAGGCATGTGACGTAATCTTGACATTTCCTGGCTGACTGGTGATTTCCTCGGATCAAATACCCGGAATGCTGGGGACTTGTCACCACCTCGTGCAGCTCCTATTGCTTGCAGCACCCCGGGGGACACAGAAGGGGTGAGGCACAGGGTTCTGGGGCAGGGAGCAGGACATGCACCCCTCTCCCTGTGGTCCCTCTCATCCTGGCTGGGTGAGACACGGAGCACACACCTTCCCTTTTAGAAATTCCCCTTAACTTTGAGGGTTGAGGTTTAAGGCTCCTGGCCACGGGTCCTGCACACAGAAGCCTTGGCAGAGAGACTAAAGCCTGCGAGAACCCTGGCAGGGACAGACCCTCAGACGTTGTCACAATATATAATCTATTTCTTTCAATCTCTTGTCGAATGACAATTTTATAAAATTCTAATTGGCTTGCTAGAGTAGTCAAAACCAAGACCCAAGAGCCAGCAAAGCACTATAAATTCCTTCCCCTGGTGCTTGCTCGTGTTCTGGGTGGGCGCCCTGGGCAGCCCAACAGCGCTGCAGGGAGGTGCCAAAACTTCACAGAGCAAAACTGCACCTCGTTATTCCACTGATCCTGCAAAACTACTAGGGAGCACCCAGCAGAGCATGTGACACACACATGTTTAATTTCTTTTACAGTTTCTGTTTTGAAATATGCTGGTATTGTGCTGAAACTTTAAAGTTATGGGGAAAGAGGAAAAAAAAAGCAGCAAAACATTTATTAGCATTTTGTCAAGCATTGAGACAGGCTTCCCAGGGAAGTGATAGAGTTGCCAAACCTGGAGCTTGCAACCAGAGCAGGCACAGCGGCAAACCCCCATCCTGACTTGAGATCCTCCAACCTCTGCTGTAGTGGGTAGAAGGAAAACAACCCCAAACTCTTGCGAGATTTTTTTTTTTATCAGGATTTCCAAAGAGTGTCTAAATTTGAGTTGCTCAGGAGCTCTCTATTAGTAATTACCCTAAAATAGGTACAACCAAAGGCAAGCAAAGAAGCACCGGTCAGGGAAGCACTCATACTGTGACCAAAGACTCCAGGCAGCTCCTCCCTACCAGGGAACCACTGGCAAATCAAGTCAGCTGGAGGCTGCAGGGGATCAGGGTGGTGGGAGCTGCAGGGGCCACCCTTCTGCTCCTGACCCGGCAGGTTCAGGCTGTGTGTAAACAGGGAAGCTGCAGCTGAGAGGTTAATGCAATTCCCCTCTTTAAAAGTATTTAGAAAGGGCATTTAAAAGAGTATCACCAACTAGTTTAATGCAGCACCAGCATGGCTTTAGTAGTAGTATTTTGAAAAATATAATCCTAATATCAGAAAGAATATATATTTTGTTACAATTTCCATGCAAATAGTGTAAATAATTGATAGAGGATGTTGCAACCCTTCCAGCACAGCCCTGCACAGCAGAAAGAGAAAGTGAAACAAAATGCAAGCTGGAAAGCCCCTGGGAAGGCAGGGAGACAAGGCCAGGAGGAGGCTTTGGCAGGGCTCCTGTCTGCCCAGTGCCTGCCCCAGGCTCCCAGTCCCAGGCAAAGTCTGGGCAGAAGGTTACAGCAAAGATTAGTTAAGCAGCATGGGCTGGTTTTGGTTTTTAGCTTAAATATATCCCATGCTCTGGCTTTTTATACTCACATGGAGATGCATGATGTGATTTTTGGGCTTGGGTCACTTCAATTTTATTATTGCAGGTGGCCCAAATAAACTTTCCTGAGGTTTTTCTTCTATGTTTTCTAAAGAGAACTGTAAAATGAACAGTTAAGAGGTTTGTTGGAGCTTTTGAATAAGGATGGGGAGCAGCTTCCCCATCAGTTTTACAATTATGCACTCTGCCTCAATCCTGACATTAAATGCATCATCCCAACGCCAAAAAAATCAACAGAACTTACCTGACAGATGCAGATATTCAGATGCACAAAACAACTGTTTATTACAGGCATTTCAGGCAATTTGAATTGTGTCATGCATTCCTGTTTCCACCTTTCTTTCCTCCGTTTTGCTTCACTAAAAACCTCCACAAAGCTGCATGCACGCAAATCTGCTTCACACAAACAACCTCCCAAGGTTAATTTATAACCAATTAACTTGAGGAGCTCAACACCTTTGCAAAGGTTGGTGTGAACTCTCAAAATCTATAGCTGGAAATCAAATACAGGTAAATCTCTGATTAAAAAAATAAATAAGGAACATGATTAGTAATCCTTTGGTGTTTGGCAACCAAAGCAAGCGGAAAAAGGAGCAAGGCTAATGATCACATACCCCTTTTAGGAGCAGAGCTACACACTGTGCAGCACAGTAGGTTCTCTCTGAAGCATTTTTAAAAGTCTTCTGTGGGATGAAGGAATTGTCTTGAACTTTTATTGTTTTAAAATTAATACAGAAAAATAGGAAAATAGGGAGTTGCCTCTGCAAAAGTCATGGACCAGTGATCAAGCACAGGGGTTATCAACTTGATCTCAAGTTTTGAGAGCACTGAATAGAGAAAAGTCCATGGATAATACCGAGTTTGCTAGTTTACCTTTGAAAAACCACCTGTGGAGCCTCTTCTGGCCTTTTGGCCTTTTTCATGAAATCCAGGAGATCTCAGTGATGAGAGATTTCTGCACGCTGTGGGCACGAGCCACTGCTCGGAGCAGCGCTCTGGAACGCGCTGTCTCCTTGTTTATATTCCAGTGCTACGCGTGATTAATCCTCCATTTCATTCATTGTCTTTTTACTTCTCTGCTACTGGGAACAGTAAATAAGAGGGAAGTTGTAACAAGAGCCTCCCTTTTATTCAGAGACCTTCTGTTTCCTGCAGGCTGGCAGCTTCGAAAAAAATCACAGCTCCATTGTGCTCCAAAGTCATACTGAATGATTCAGATGGAAAGAAAAACCCACGTCAGAAGGAACAGGGGACTCAAAGACCAGTGTCGAGGCCAGCAGACCAGAGACATCTATCCCAGGCAGCAGCACACCCTGAGAATGTTGTACCTGGAACAGCAGTGACATTGTGGTTTACCCCTCTGTGGAAGACAAGTGCTGCTCCCGGTATTGGGGTGTCCCTGAGCACCCCTGGCCCCACGGGACTGGCATCGATTGCCTGGGGGTGCTGGGGCAGCAGGAAAACCATCCTGTCCTACCTGGGGGATGCTGATCCAGCTCCCAGCAGCTGGGGGAGGTGAACGCACTCCTTCCTCCTGGAGCAGGGCTGCCAGCAGTGGGTCAGGCAGGGCAGCAGAAGGGACAGGGTCACCGGCGGCAGAGGCAGGCGGGCAGAGCCCGGGGGCTCCTGGGCGGAAGCAGAGCATGCAGTGATGGAGACAGCGTTGCCATCACCGAACATCTGGTGCAAAGGCTCCCCAAAAATAGATCACTTCCTTCTTCCACCTCAGAGGAAACACTGTTGGAAGGAGACTCAGAGACAGCAGGGCTGGTGCAAGGTGGGGTCTCGTTCACTGTCAGCCTCCCACTGGGAGCCACTTAAACATTCCAGGGTGTGACTCTGGGACCAGACATCAGTCTCAGACAGGTTCTAAGGGATCAGTCCTGTGAAACGCCCCGACAACCCACGTGGGTGCTGAGCCTCCCAGCGCCCCGGAGCAGAAACCCACCAGCACTTTCCATCGGTGCCTGGTATTGCCAAACCAATCCCTCTCTTCCCAAAAGCCGCTCTGGTGCCAAGGGGTTCAGGCTGTGATCAGCCCTCACCTGCATTTTCCCATGCCAGTTTTACATCACAGTGCTGCTTCACAGCATCTTCCTTATTGGCAGGCGTCGGGAGAAATGTGTGTCAACAAATCTGAAGCGAGCGTAAGCGCCGCTACAGTCAAGTCTGATAATAAAACATGAGTCACTGTTATTCAATCATTTACCAGCGCACGTCTTGCAAGAAAGTTCTCTCTTCTAAGAATCACCACCACAGAAATTTGGGAGTTGTTTTAAAGAGCACCCTGATTTTACTTTCAGCTGCGTGGCTGAGTTTTCAGAGGGCTGGTTCCTGCTATCCCTACTTGCAGCCCACCGCCCCGGGCTCCCTCTGCATCTGCGTTTCAAAGCCAGGCATGAGGCACTCAGCCCTGGCATGACCTGATGCTCTTCCCAGGAGTTTTCACACTCAGGGTCTCCCCAACACCAGGAGTGAACTGGCAGCAAGGAGAGGGCTGCTGGGACTGACTCCCCCAGCTGCCATCAATGCCCCCCACACCATCTGTAGTGTTGCTGCACAGTGTTCCAGGGATGCACCATTTTCCCTGGGGACAGGGTGAGGAAGAGCATGGTCAACCCCAGCATTTTGGCAAGGAAGACTTCTTCCCATAAAAATATTATTTTCATTGTTTTCCTTCATTTCAGTTTGGGAAGGAGCAGGAGGGGTCAGGAATGTCATCCCAGACATTTCTTCAAAACTGTTTTTATCCTTGGTAACAAATGCCCCTGCCAAACACAGCAGCACGCGTCCTCGGTTTCCCCTCCATAAGCCTGATTTTTTGAACGGCTTCTTGGAAAAAGCATTTACATGGTGACCTCTTGCTGCTGTAAGATGTGCAGGGAGATGGGTCCTTTCCAGGCATTCAAGCTGCAGTGCTTGGTCCTTCCTGTTTTTACTGAGGAACTCTTGGGAGGTCAGAAATACATGAATTGAGCTTTTGCTGCCTTAATAGGTGAAAGGCTGCTGGAAGCACATGGATAAACTTCCTCTGTGCCAAATGACCGTCATTAAAGTCAAACACTTTTTAACAATAGAGGCAAAATTTTAAAAGGTGTAGTTTAAAAAAACCCCACATTTGCCTGTCTGTCCTCCTTGCTCCGTGCTGCTCTGCCTCTTGCTGCCTAGCTTGATCTCGAGCACTCCTGCTGCAGGGAAGGAGCTTCTGATGTGGCAAACAGGTAGACTAAGCTAATTTATCACTCTAGTCTTTTATTCCATCACAGAGTGGCAAAAGGGAAGGCTCGTCTCTCTTGTGGGTCACCTCTAATAGCAATTGCTTCAGCAAGATGGATTTCAAAATTAGGTGCTCTTGAAGCAGAAGCCACACTGTATTTTTCAACAGCACAAAGCAGCCGTAAGAGGAATCTGACCTTCATTCTTCATAATAAATTCACTGGGAAAAAAAAAATCCATCTTTGTTTTTCAGCTTGAAGTACTGTCAAAAGAAAAGCCAGGGCACACACAACATTTACAAAATAAAAATACAAGACAACTTCAGCAAAATGATAAAAAACTCAGGGATTTGCTTTTCCTACTTTTTCGTATTTAAACATTGGAATAGAGTCTGACAGCTTGCCTGCAAGTACATTGTTTTGAAATAAAGGCTGGTGTTAATTTAAAGTGGATCTATACTAGGCTAAATTAAGGCCACCTCAAAGTGCTTTTCAGATGTAGAGCACAATCCAGTAGCTAAGTCTGGGGAAAAGTTTATTGATACACACCCACATTTAGGCACTCCATTGGACTTAGCATGTTTGTAAAATGTCTCTGAATGTATTTCAGGTGCTAAAATAATGTCTGCCGCAGCCTGCCAAAGGAAAATGTCACAGTTATTTTCTGCTAAAGTGCCCCAAAAAGATGTGATCTGCAGACAAGTACAGACTAGTAAGCTAAAGAATATAATGGAGGAATCCTTGAAAATATTTAGCATTTTACTGTGATTAATAAAATGATTGGTACATTTGAGTCCTAAAAGCCTGTAACTGGTCAGCTGTCACTGGCACAGCCTGGAAATGGTGAAAATTAATCATCAAAATTAAACACTACCTTTGTATTTTGCCATGTCTCCATTACAGACTCTGTATTGAATAACTCATTATAACCCAACACAGCACATTGCCTTTATTCCTTTAATCTCCTGTCAGGCATAGCTGGGAAGGCAGAATGGGAATGTTTATTCTAACCAGCAGGTCTGACCCTTAGGCTAGTGAGAATTAGGAGAGGTTTTTTCCAAGCTCGGCTTGTCCCCCATCCAGAGAACCTAATGCTGTGGCATTGTGCAATCCACCTGGCTCCTCTTCTGGAGGAGTCACTCAAATCCAGCTTCCCACTTTCCAGCAAGCCTAGACCCAGCTGTTTCTCAGCCTTTTCTTTCCAGGATGGGCTGGTTACACTGATAAAAGCAGCTATAAAGAGGCTGTGTCAGCAGTGTCCTAATTAAGCTGCAGAAATCAGCCACTTCACACCCCTTAGTTCAGGTTTCCAGGGGCCCGTTTGCCTGGACAGAAACATTTTGTTAAATAAGCTCAGCTTTTTGCTAGAGCTGGTGAGATCACTGAAGGCTTGGCAGGAGGGATGAACAGTGTCCATACATTTAGTTAAACCAGCTTAAAATTACAGAGCATATCTAGCATATCTAAGTGGCTCCTTTCAGGACCAACTCAAATAAACAACCATAAACATCAGTCTGGCTTCATTTGGCATTCAAGGTATCCTAACTCCCACATATTAACATTCAAGTTCTCTCCAGACCAATCAATATTTGTTGCTGTTTAGAAAAGGAAAAGCTTTTTCTTGACCTCTGCAACAAGCATTTACATGAAGGTTAAAGCCCGAGAAGCTTTTTGATAGTGATGTCAAGGCTGTCAGCCCCCTGTGGGGAACCACCACCTGAACAGTCGCAATTTCACCGCTCATTATCCCTCTTCTACAGCAGGCACCCACTTTTAAAGATCGAGGGGAGGCAGGTTCAAGCTGAAGTGCCATCAGTGACTGACCTCCGACCAAGTAATCTTGGAGTGGCCAAGTCTGACCGATCGGTGAGGAGGCTCAGTTTTGACCAAGAGGATTTATTCAACCACTGGAGCTTGCAGGGGAGCACAGCTGCGGAACAGGGAGGTCCTTTCCAGCAACAACCCTCAGCAGCTCTTCCTTAAAAAGGGCAATTAATCTCCCTACGGCATTCCTCTTCACCGAAGAACACTTCCACTGTTTCAGAACAGTTTTACAGCAGACACAAGCAAAGGCTTCAGTCCCAAATCCACGTGCTGGCTCAGCTGAATTACAGGCACCTGCCGAGTGCTCCTGAGAAAACCACGGCCACTCTGGAGAGCTGGGGAAGCTTTGGGGCACCTCCCACCCAACACTGGCCTCTGCAGTGAGATACGGGGGGGCTGTTCTCCTCAGCAAGCAGCACTGATACACTGATAATTACATTACCTACCCTCTTTGGCCTCGAGCATGCTGTGTTTGTTACCCACGTGCTAAAGGCAAGGCAATGGCCATGCCTGGCTGCCAGGGAAGCGCTCACTACTCCTCTTTCAAGTTCAGCTGAATCCTCTCGGTTACTTCTGTCAACATCAAGCACCGAGAACAAAGGCACAAGATTAGGGGGATCTCATTAAGTATGCCTTGTTCCAAGAACAAGAAATGTGTCTACTTTCCTCTGATGACCTGGGGAAACAAAAAAACCCTTCAGCACAGAAAATTTATTTGTCATCGGTTAAGAGCATTTGAATGTGTAATATCCAGTTTAAGGAGACAAAAAAAAGTCTGTCTGTCCTACCCTTTCTGTATCGAGACCCTGCAAACAGCACCATTCTTCTGCTTGGAACAGAAAGCAGGGATGTACACATCTGAGAACACCAACACACACAAAAAGCCCCAAATCCTTAGGGTATTAAGTGAGCCATTTAACTAAGTATTTAAAACCTCTGCAATTATTAGTTTATTAGTATCATCCAGGATTTCAGATGTTCAATATTTCTCCTGAAGTTATACATAAATGCAAATTGAAATAAGAATCTGAAAGTCAAAATTGTATAACAAAACAATACTCCATCACAAAAGCGTGTAAAATTACAAGAATGCTTTTTTTTGTTTGTTTTTAAACACTGGCACTTAAGAGAACCATAATTTTGTAACCACAAAATTGCCGAATTGTCCCCCAGACTGGTAAGCAGGTATATGTGAAAATAGTTACAGCTGCCAGCACTTGAAGTTTTACTAAATATGCAAAAAACCCCTTAGCTTTGGTTTTGGAAGAGAACTGTATTTGACCAAATTAGACGTTGTTGGTATACCATAAACATTTAACTTTTTAATGCAAAATTTAATAAAATGTACTTTTCCATACAACTATATTTAACTTAAAAATGGGCAAACATCAAGAGTGCGGTATAAAACCTAACAGGAAAAATACATCTTATCTCATTTTCAATTTGAGACAATATACAACTTTGTTTAAAGGGCTAAAACTAGAATTTCAAGAATACAAATATGAATTTACATAGATTTAACAAATAATAATGGTACCATTTATAGAAATCTTAGAAAGAAAAATCATTTCTTGTGGGCCCTTTGCTACCAGGAGTCTCATGGTATAAAGCCCGTGGCCATCACCAGACCTGTCACCAAAAAATAATATGGTCATTTCATGCTTTTAACTTTACACATTTTAGGTACGCTCATCACTCCCAGGTGTTCAGAGATTTACAAATATAACTTCCATTACATGGTAACAGAGCCACACGTGTAAATTTCTCTACACCGGATGGACATACACTCTTCCTATGGGTCCTTCTAGGACAAAATTTAACATTCCCTCCCTCCCCACCCCCCAAAGTATTTAGTTTCTGTAAAATTGAACTCTATACTTCTCAACTCTCCAAGACTGGTAAACTCATGCAACGCAATAGAATATTACATTTCACAAAAATCTGAACAAGTATCCGTTTGCTGAGATTGAATTTTTGTTGTTTCCAGTTATGGAAGATTTTCATCATATGCCTATATATTTCTTTTCTTACCCTATCATGATAATGCAGGGTATGCAGATCAAAGCTTTGTTTATCAGCTGGTTATATGAAAGATGAAAACTGTAATATTCCCGTGATCCCATACGGGCATTCAATAAAGCAAAAGATGAGTTCCCCTCAAAAAAAAAAAAAAAAAAAAAAAAAAGAAAAGAAAAAGTATGATTCTCAAGGGCACCTATTAAAAGGACAACAATACTAATAAAAAAAATTGTATTTACTTAGAAGCATTCAGAATGTCAACAAAACAGCTGCAACTTTTTTTCTTCCTTTTTGCAATTACAGAGTGGTATTCAGTTAACAGAACAACAATTATTTTTTATGATGCATCAGAGACAACTGAAGATGAGAAATGAACTACATCCCCAAATATAACTAAATTTGTGCTGTGCACCAACAAGAACCTGCTTTATAACTCCCATGCCAATTTACAACCCCCACACTGTACCAGGCAAGGTTAGTGGCCATTGAAATACCACTAAGGACAGGGCTATCTAAAGACACATTCGGTAGTGTGTTAACTATACAAAAAAAGAGACACTGTACAGTTTAAAAACAAATCTTACACAGCCTTACATTTCAATTTTTTTTCTTTAAAAGGAGTGAGTTGTGTACAGGGGGGTTAAATGCTTTATAGACAAGAAAGAAATTGCTCTAAAAGAGACTTATTCATCATCATCATCATCTTCATCCTCCTCTTCTTCCTCCTCTTCATCATCTTCATCCTCTTCATCTTCGTCCTCATCCTCCTCCTCTTCCTTCTTCTTCTTGCTCTTCTCAGCCTTGGCAACTACTTTCTTGCCTCCATCAACCTTCCCTTTGGCCCGGTATGCAGCGATATCCTTGGAGAAGAAAAGCAGGAACAATCTCTCAAAGACTTACGCAGCCAAGAGGTCTGAGCAACCTCCACAGAGCAGTTGTGAAAGCAGAGACCCAGCTACCTGCCCCTTCTGCACATCCACCGGGGCAGGACCAGGAGGGAGCTGTGGCTTCAGCTCTGAGGTGAACCGAAGCCAAAGGAACGGGAACCCTCTAACACAGAAATGACACTGGCATGCTGCTGCACACTGCTTATGGCTGCTAAGCAATCTCCATTGCTGGGCTTCTGGGAACAGCCTGGAAAAGCTGCTACCTCTGATGGTAAAGGCACAGCTGAGCCCACTATCCCATAAGGAAATGGAGTAGGGAGACCTCTTAAGTTCCCTTTCTAGCCCTACCTTCTACAGTGCCTAAAGAAATGCACAGGAAACCCTCGTTCGAGGCACAAACCTGGGATCAGCCACCCAGAATGACCCAGCCTAACAGCTGCAATGTTATGCCTCAGCAAAGAGCAGTTAGACTGAACCCTGCCTAACAGAAGTTTACTAAATAAAAGGTATAAGAACTTGATTAAAGGGTAGACACTGCCACCTTCTGCATGCAATAAATTTATTCCAGTCGTTTGAAATGCACAAAATTCAGTTCCTGCTACAGGGAAGTTAAAACCATACCTCGAAGGCACAGTCATAAAAACAGTTAAGACTTCCCAACTTTATGCCAAAACAGTAAAATCATTAGATAGGAGAACTGATCTACAAAGCTTACACACACCAGCTAGAGAGAAACATCACCACATTCACACTGATGGTCCAAATCTTCAAATATTCCCCACCTGTTAAACACTACACCACTAATCTTACTGCTCTCTTGGACTCTCTTAAACTCAGCATGAAATTTTGAGAAGATATGATACCCACTAAGTCAAAGGCCAAGCAGTGAAATAGTGAAGATTACTACCCCTTAAAATCCTACATGTAAGTCTAAGAAACAAGGACATTACTACTGAAAATTAAAATAATATCTGCAAATAAAGACTAATAAAATGCCTGAGTTTCCTTGGCTGTGTGTAGAAGCAATTACTATGAAGTTGTACAGAAAGCATTATAGATCTGCAACTCCTCTCTGGCACATCAACAAGGCTCCAAGGCTCCACCTTGCATACTACAGTGCAAACATTTTGAACTTGGATTTGTTTGCCAGCAGGAGAAATACCCAGAGCAAAGTGACAGCACACAATGGACATGGGTGCTGTATGGCAGCACAGTGGTCCCTGACCCCTTGTGAAGCATCATCAGGGGATGCGAAGGTGCATTCCTCCTCTTCCCTTGGCTTCCACATATTGGCATGGGAATCTGCCTCTAGAAATAAAACCATGTGTAGCACAGTCCTGTGTGCACAACAGAATTCTGCAACTCCAATTGGGATGGCAGGGTTTAGCCTTAATAATTAAAAAAACTGTATGACAAGCTGCTTCATATGCATAATTAACGAAATTCATTACTAGAAAGGACATGGACACAAAGTAGGTCCAGAAAAAACACAGGCCTAAAAGTAGTTATCTCATTTTGTGTTTTGACATTTTCCCTGGAGTACATTTAAAATATCAGCTATGTGTATCAATTATCCTAACATTCAAGGATGCTCACCAGCATCTCCAAAATTAGGGAGAACCAATTCATTCCTTACCAGTATTACTTATTGCTACCAACTTAACTCAAATTCTGCTGTGACTTATGGATTTGGTAACAATGCAGAGCCCACAGTATTTATTCAAGCACCAATAACAAGTCAAACCCACAGACAAATGCAAACAGTTCAAGGTAAAGGACTCCAATTTACTGTTATGCCAATGAATCATTTGCCCCTGCATACAACCCTCTTCAACAAATCTAATGAATTACGTCATTAGCATACTATAATTTGCTACATCGGGTATCAGGGTACACAGTAAGGGAAAAAGTGTCCAGAAAACTGAGGTGTGACCTCCCCAAAGCATGTCCCTAATTGTCAGTGTTACCTTTTCGTATTTCTCCTTCAGCTTAGCAGCCTTCTTTTCGTAAGGCTGTTTATCGTCTGCAGCAGTGTTGTTCCACATCTCTCCCAGCTTCTTTGCCACATCTCCAATGGACAGACCGGGATGTTCTCCTTTGATTTTTGGACGAAACTCAGAGCAAAACAAGAAAAAAGCCGAACTACAGAGGAAAAATAAAAGAAGATTTAAATTTTAGACTTTGCTACAGCAGCAACTTTTGGGGCCTTTGCTGCTGTTCCTTAAGAGCATTTTGGAAAAGGCACCTAAAAGTGAGACAGACAATGATTACAATGGAAGGTATCAGAACTGAATGAGCCACTTTGCAAACTCAATGCACCCTTTTCTCTTAAGTAATGCTGCACATCTGGTCCCATTTCTGGCAGAATCCCAAGACAGGGAGACTTTATACACTAGACTCAGAGAAAAGCTTTAGAAATTAGACTAAGTCAATGATGCTAGGCCAGCATATGTTGTGTCAGAACTGTTAGTGGTGGCAGGCTGCAATATGTGTTAAAAAAGTAGGATTTCCAGACCACAGCAACAGCCCAAGCAAGAACATTAGCTTGTAAAGGATCTTCCCTGTCCTTTTCAGCATTAGCTCAGTTCAAAACACAGACATACAAACACAATAAAGTGCTGGTGTCCAGAAGATGAATTTGAAGCCAGCTGTCATTATGCTGTGGCTAAAGTTTTAACTTTCCAGGCTGGTTTTGAGGAAGATCACCCCTCAAACTCTTTCTGTGCAAAAGCCTTTAATTTTAAACTGACTGCCAAGCAAAACTTCTGCTCAAGCCAAGAGGTGATGAGAGCAGGACCAGCAGTACTTTACTGCCATATTACAATGGAATCACCCTCTTAACAGAAATTTGAAGAATCAGTCAGAATCACACATAGTCTATCTTTGCATCTACTTTTAAATGCTGCCATTACTCCAACTTTGATAGTGGGACCACCTACCTGAAAATAAAAGCTTAGCATTCATAACTAAAATCTCAACCTATCTTTACACCACTGGTGAGGAAGATCATACACTCTTGTATTTCTGAAGCTCCTGGATAAAATTACCATTTTATAGATCCACACCAGTGTGATGGTCCCAAACAAGACAACCTACAGCTAGGAATCTACTTACGGAGGCCTCTTCGGTGCATTTGGATCCTTGAACTTCTTTTTTGTTTCCCCCTTAGGTGGTACATAGTTTTTCATTTCTTTTTCATAACGAAGCTTGTCAGCCTTTGCCATATCTTCAAACTTCCCTTTCTCCTTAGAAGACATAGTCTGCAAGGCAATCAGAATCACAGAGCACCTTATAAGATACACATAACGATCAAAACAGTACTTTAAGATTCAAAAACATACCAAAGCCCATTCCAAAATTTCAGCTGGGGGAGCTAAAGGTAAGACAAGGATAATGGATAATCACTTTACAACTACACTTCATACTTACCCAAAACCTGAGCTCCCAAAGAAATAATTTACAATCTTGAATGGTATTCCAAAAACCAGTCATTTAAGGTTTTGTGGCTTTTTTATTTTTTAAGCAGCTATTCCTACCTTCCATCGTTCTGAGCATTTTTTTGAGAACTCTGAGAAGTTCACTGACGCATCTGGATGTTTCTTCTTGTGCTCCTCCCGACAGGTTTGCACAAAGAAGGCGTATGAAGACATTTTACCTCTCGGCTTCTTAGGATCACCTTTACCCATTTTTGCTGATTTTCTGTAATGAAGCAAATGAGACACCTTTAAAACTTGTATTTTCAACCAATCAGGGCAGAAAGCAAGTCACAACCAGGGGTCATGCCAAACAGGACCTGCTGGAGGAGTATTCTGAAATCATACAACGAGAAGATTCCCTTCTGGAAAATTTGCTGAATATTTCTGTCATCCCTGTCTGAGGTGACCTGGATGTATGGATGTAAGCAACCTGAAATCTCAAAGGGCCTTTAAAATGTGCAGTTATGGTCTTCTGCAAACAAGAACCATCCTTCCAAGCAATCTGAAGGCAAGCATTACAGTGGAGATTGCATACCACAATTATTATCGGTGTATTAATCATATGCTTGGGAAGAATAAACACTATTGAAAGGAGGGAACAAGTACCCAAGCATCTTGTCTCAGTGGCCTTCTAGATTACTGATTTGTTTCTTTTCACAGCCCATGTTTTCTACCTCTTCCCTGTAGGCCCCGTGTGTTTATTCACAAAATATGGTTTTTATTATTTTCTATACCATATGTTTGACCAATCTTTATGTGTACTGCAAAAGCCTACTCTTTGAAGCTATACATTGAAATATGGGAATGAAACTTGGTCAAATATGTTATAAACTACGCAGGGAAAAGCACAACATTTATGTACAGCCAGCAGAGCTGTGCTCAGCAAGAGCACTATCTGACACTTTCAGGGACTGAAAAATGCTTTCCTGGGACTTTCACACCCAAGTCAGACATTTGGAGTATTTCTTCATAGCTCCCTGAAAAAGTCACTTGCACCCTGACAAGCTCTGCTTTTCAGCAGAGTTAAAAGAAGGATAAAAAAAAAAAAAAGGCGTGAAAGTAAAAAAAAAAAGGGCAGGCGGTGCCTGTCCGTATTGCCACAGAAGCTGTATTTCCTATCGGTTTGGCGGATAGACAGAAACAGATTTCTGCTCTGTGACTAAACACGTCCGGTTTGAAGTTTCTACCAAGTAAACAAGAGGGCTGAGGAAGCAGGAGCCGCTGCAGCCTGCACGGGGCCGCTCCCAGCGCGGCCGGGCCGGGGCAGCGGGGCCAGGGGCGGCCGCGGGCAGGGCTCGGCACCGCGATCCCGGCGCTGGCGTTTGAAAGCCGCCTCCTTCCCGCCATTTTGGACGCTTCCCCTACCAGGGGGGCAGAGGGAAACTTCTGAAGTCCCTCAAGAGACCTGCTGGGGGTGGAAGAAAAAAAAAAAAAAGAAAAAAAAAAAAGAAAAAAAGAAAAAACTAGTCCCGTTATTAGGGCGAACATGTGTAAGTTTTATTCCGCGTTCAGGCGAGGCCTCGCAGCGGCGAGCACATGCCCAGGAGTCGGACACGCAGCGGGGTGCAGCTGCCCGCCGGCGGCGACCCCCGGCCCCGGCGGGACAAAGCGTTCTCCCGCCGCCGCCCCCGTACCCCCGCGGCGGGGGGAGCGTGCCCGTGCCCAGCCCTGCCCGCTCCGGCCGCCATGAGGCGAGGCAGCCCCGGCCTGCGCTCGCTCCCTCCCTGCCGGCCGCGCCGCCGCAGCGGCGATGTCGGCGGGAGCGGCCGCCATGGCGCAGGCTCCTGGCGGAGGAGGTCACCCGCCGCCGAGCCTCCTTCCATTTTGTGCGCCGAGGAGCAGAGCCGGCCGCTCCCCACCCCCCCGCCGCCACCACACCCCCCGCGGTCGGGCGGGGCGGCGAGCCCGGGCGGCGGGACCCCCGCCGAGAGGGGCCGCGGCGGGGACCCCCGCCCGCGGGGGCGGCGGTAGCAGCGCAGCCCAGGCGGCGCGGAATGGCCGCTGTGGCGTCGCCCGCTGCCGCCGCCGCACAGAGAACATGGCTCCTTCCTCCCTTCCCTTCCCTTTGTGTGAGCGCGCCGCTACCCTGGCGCACACGCTCAGCCATTGCAGCCGAGGGAGGGCGGGCGGGAGACGGGGGGAGGTGGGTGGGAGCGGGGGGGAAGAAGATGGGGGGGACCAGCGCGCTTTCGGTGCCCGCCCGAGCCCCGGCGGCGCGGTAGAAGCCCCGGCGGGGACGCCCCGCTCGCTCCCTCGCCCCGCCGAGCTGTGCGGCCCCGGGGCTGCCAGCCCCGCGCCCGGGCGAGCGGCGGCTGCTGGAGAAAAAAGTTCCCCCGAACTGCGCCCCCGCCCGCCCGAGCGCCTCCTCTGCTGCTCCGCGCCGCTCGCCTTGTTTTCTCGCTCGCGGCTGCCGTCAGCCATGTTACAGCCGGGCGGCCGCGGGGCCAGCGGCGCCCCGGCCCGCGCCCCGCTTCCCCGCGCTCCCCACCGCCCCGGCGCGGCCCGCCCGGAGCCCCTGCCGCCCCGCCGGCCGCCCCGCCGCCGCGGCGATAGCCACGGCGAGGCACCGTGTAAGCGGCTTACGGCGGGGCACGGCGCGGCCCTCGCCCCCCGCGGCGGGCGACCCCCGGCCGCTCGCCCCGTTCCCATCGCCTGCCTCTCTCTCCCCACCTCGCTTCTTGCCTCCCGCCGCCCCGCTCTCCCGAAGTCGCCCGCCGCCCCCGCCCCGCCCCGGCCGAGGGGCTCGCCGCCCGGGAAAGGGTCTCCCGGGCACAGCCCCGCTCGCCTTTGTGTACGGGCGCCCGAGCCGGCGCTGCCCCGCGCTCCGCGGTCGCGCAGCGGCGGCGGCACGACGGCCACCACAGGCTCACCGCCCGGCTGCGAGCGGGCGGGCGAGCGGGCGAGCGTGCCCGGCCGGCCCAGCGGCCCCCGGCGCGTACTCACCCGTGTCAGACAGAGTCGGCACGCAGCCCTCGCTCGGTCCCGAGCCCCAGAGACGCTCCCGCGGCCGCCCGCCCGGCCCCAGCGCTGGCTGGGTCGCTGTGCAGCCCGGTGCACCGCAATGGCTGAGCGCGGGATCGATACGCAGCCTCCTCACACTCGCGGCGCTGGTAACATTACTCTCTGCACAGCCCCGCGCCCATTGGCCGCCGCCAAGCCGAGCGCCGCGCCGATTGGCCCAGGCGCTCCCATTGTCCTGACCAGAGCGCGCCGCGGGTTGGGCGCGCGGCGGGACACGTCACCGAGCAGGGAAAGGGCGCGCAAATATAAAAGTGAGCGCAGGGAGCCGGGCGGCGGCGGGGCCCGCACAGCGGCGGTGGCCGCCCGGCGCTGTACTGCCAATCGCGCGGGGCGCGGGCCCCGCCGCCCCCATAGCCGCCCCCGCCGCACCGGGGGGACCAACGCGGCCGCCCCGCGGTGAGGAGCGGGGCGCCGCCGCCCCCCGCCCCTGCGGCCGCGCCGCCCCGCCGCCCAGGCGCGGAAACCGGAGCTCAGCGGGGAGCCGAGCCGAGCCCGCGTGTCTCGGCTCTTCTTGCCCCGTTCCAGCCGGGGCACGGGGCTCCCCTCCGCCGCCGCGGCGCTGTGCGCGGCTCTGCCCCCTCCCTGAGGTTGGGGGACGTTTGTTTTGTTTTGTTGTTCGTGGTTTTTTGGGTCTTTTTCTTTCTTTTTCCAGAAACGGCTTCATCACCTGTGTGAGCAACAGGCGGAAGATGCTGGCTTTCCACAACCTCCCGGGTGACAAGGAGCAGCCCGCAGCGCTCGGGCAGCTCCCCCAAACTCTCAGCAGTGGCGCAGCCGTGGCCCGGCGCCGTCCCGGGCATCCCGGTGCAGGGGCGCGCTGAGCCATACCTCACCTGTCCTTCGCTGCTGCTCCTCTCTCTGCTTTTTTACTGTCATTTGCACCGCATGAGGCTGCTGCACAGGACCAGCGATTGGGAGAAATATCCCTTAACAGCAGCTTCGCTGTTTACGCTACTTTGTTAGTGCAAACAACGCTGGGAGGAGCGCTGCTGAGAAGAATCCAAAACCACTGCTTTGCCCCGAAAGGCAGTGTCAGGGCACTTGTTGTAATAGCACAAACTTGAGTGAAGAGAGGTGTACATTGCTCAAAAATATTCGAGAATAAATAGCTGATTTCAATAATTGCTTAATTACCATGCTCTCTCAAAATCTATCCATGGAGTTTTGGAAGGGTCTGTGGTCTGACACACAAGGGATAGCAATTGTTTGGGAAGGTATGGTGCTTCATGTAAGGCAGAGATCCTTCTGAACAACGACCCTAATTCTAAAATTGCCTCATTTGTGAAGAAGTGCTAGTCGACGTACAAAGAGAGTTTATTCTGCTACCTGAAATCATGCAAAAATACATGAATAATAAGGAACACCAGTGTTTCTGTCTCAAGGAAAGTTTTTGTTTGTGGCTTGGTGGAGATTTTTTCTGATTTGCATTTAAAATTAAAACCTTTATATGGAACAGAAGAAAACTAAAAATCACTACTATTTATGCGGTGTACTGTGCAGAAGCTGATAGCTTTGTACATATAGAACTTGAAGGTTTATTCTATGAAAACCAGACCTGAAAGGAAAGCAAAGTAATGCTTTTATTTCTTGCTCTTGTCCAGAGCTGAACCTTCAGTAAAAGGCAAGTGAGGAGAATTTGATTGCGTGACATACTCCTGTAAGGGTTTTCCTTCATCTCTGTCAGTTATATGCTCAGGGCCATACAGGTTTGCATATTCCAGTGGGTTTCTTCTGCAATCCTTGATGACAGAAATACAAAAGAATTTACTCATCAGTTGCAGACAGCAGCACTTTTTACGGAAGCAATATATGCTTTTTCTCTTGTTCATGCTGTGCCACATCCCTTCTGATACTTCACAAACATGCCTTCTTCTGCAAACCTCATTGAAGTTCAAATCTGTTTTACATTACACTCCACTAGGCAGGTGCAGTCACTGAGATCACTTGGATAACATAAAACACCTTTGACTTCTTGCACATAAGCTTTGCCCACAACATTTGGGTCACAACAGCCCAGTACCACTGCTCCAGGAAAAAAAAAAAAGTATGTAGCTGCAGAGGAAGTTTCAAACCCCCTGTTTAGTAATTTTGATGTTTTGCAAACTAGGGTATACTTTGGAAAAAGACACACAGATTGGTTATCATATTGCAAAGAAAGACTAAAACTAGGATCTCTATCAGAAAATAAACTACTTCAGTTTTTAGGATACCTGTTGTAGCTACTTATCTGGAAACCTGCAGAAATGGTTGTAAGAAGCCTTTTGGTTCAACTCCTTTTCCATGTAAGGCAAGCTGAACTTGAATGGGAACATCAGCTATATCAAACTTTTTTTAAAGCATTCTTTTGTTCTCCAGTTTTCTTTAGAGGTAATAGAGGAAGGCCTCTCCAAGGACAGAACTGTTCTTCTTAACAATGTAGTCTTGAGTAGGAACAGAAAAGTTCCAAATGAATTACAAAAAAAGTTTTATTAAAATTTTCCTCTCACTTCCTATCATCCCCCATGTAGCTCACAACCAAAGACTTCTAGCAAACACGAACAAGGATGGAGAATTCCAACAAGAACAGACTACCTGGTTGGCAGTGGAGCCTGACTGAGAAAGAGATGGAGAGATCTCATTCTCCGCCATTCCCAAAATAACTGTGAAACACATTGGTGACACTACACCAGCAGAATTTTTGATGAACTCACAGTATATAAAGAACCTTAGAAAGCTTCTGCCCACTTTAGTGCTGTGGTTGTTGACAGCGGTGGGAAAACACACTTGCATCAATTCCAGAAGTCACAGGGTGTGGGGCAGCACACTTCCCATGGGGCAGGAACGTGGTTCTCCCGTGCCCTCATGTTCTCCTGCAAAACGTGTGTTCTGTGAAGGACACTGCTTACTCCCCAGTGGGATTTGGCAGGAAAGCAGATGATTTCATAGCTTGCTTTGACAACAAAGAGATTCAGTGTCGTCACGGGACCTCCAGATTTTGTCACTCTGTCCTCCCTCCCAAGGAATGAGATCATTGTTTCTTTGGGTCAAAATTACTAGACTATTGCAGTGAAAATGGCACAGTAACAACTACCTTGTCAGTCAAATCCAAAGCTACTATTAGGCTATTTTTAACAAGATCTAAAAGTCGTTTTCAAAAAAAAAGTTACATTTTCAGCTCAAAATGAGAGCAAAACATCTGTGGAGACAGGGCACCTGGGCACAAGTACTTCTGATGGAGCTGCTGGTAATGTAGATTTTCATTCTTGCTTTTGAACACTTCCATCCCTACAGCGGACACAGTTTTCGCAGCGTATTTGAAAAAAAGCCCCGGTCATATTTACCCTTTTCCTGAGGCTGCAGTGCCAGCCTGTGCACAGCCCAGATGAACACAATTCTCAGTTGCTCATCAGATGCAGACTTGAAGTCAGTATTTTCCTCTGGTGTCTTTATTTGAAATCTGAAGGAGGTACACTTTAAGTATTTCCTTAAAATCATTTCTGCAAGAGAAAGACTCTGTTCAAAGGAATGAGAATCAGCATGTCTGCAAACAGTACCAATGCATGGAACCTGATTTGCTTTACCTTTCTCTCTGGATTTGCTCACACTGTGTCAAGTCATCTGTGCAGGCTGCTGTCCCTCTTCTATCAGTGAGCAGGGTTTCAAGTGGCTTTCTGTCCACTCCCCAGGGATGAGTGGCTGGCTGACCCAGGTGTGTAAGTGGAGCAGTGGAGCAGAGGCAGACAGGCCAGGGAACCTCGGCTGACTGAAGGCAGCAGTCTGGGAGAGGCAGGCAGGGAGCAGGGATGGCACCGGGGCCGCTGCAGCGTTCTCCTCGCCAAGCTTCACGTGTGAACCAGCTGATCTTTGCTGACATATGAGCCCTGAAGACAATTCCATCGTTTCTAGAGCTGATACATTCTTAAATCAGGGTCAGTACTTACACAGTGATTTTATCCACAAAATGGGTAACATGAAAATTTGTACATTTTTTGTGGAATTAGCAGATGCATGGCAAAGTATTCAAGTAAACAGGTTTTCACAGCAAAAGCATATACTCACACTGTTCAGCTCAGAAAGATGGTGAAGATACATCAGTATGGACTTTTCCTCAGATGATCAGTTTACCATGAACATTTTTTAGAGTGAATATGTGTATAGAAAGTAACTATTTTATGGTAAGATTAATAGCTTTACTCTTATGAAATATGATTCCTTCAGCATCTTATTCCTTATGCATAAGTACATAACTTCTTTAAGTGCCTCTGTGAAGCTCTCAATGTACAGTTTCAGACAGATGGAACTGTGTTCAGCTTCCACAGCAAAAAGGAGTTCAAAAAATGTTCTTTCAGGACTGCACTATTTCTGAAATCGCTGACCTGCTGAGATGCCTGCTTTGCTGAGAACACAACATGCAGTGCAATATCCATTTATCTCTTCAACTTTCTGGAAACATGGCATCAAATATTCAGTCCCCTCCAAAATCTCCAGATCATTTATGTATTGTACACTGAAGCCTACCACTGAGATAAGAGTTAATAGCTGCTTCTAATAAACCCAAAATGCTGCTGTCCATCTTCACAGACACTGCTCTAAAGGTGTTAGTGCTCTGTCTCACTCACTCCAGAAGAGAGGCAGGCAAGCTTCTGATGCTGACACCACTGTTAGACTTCTACACCTGAACAGACAGAATCCAACCAGGCCTAAGGTGATGAAAAATACCTGAGATGCCCTTCCTTCCTATTTTATCCAGCTCAGAAGATTCACCAGGACATGCTGTCACAGCCAGGACTCCTTTAGACAGATCTCAGTGCTCCATGTCAAACTGGAAAGATTCCTAGAGCTAGGTACAGTACTGGGACAGAGCTACTGTTTCCTTATCCACATGTTTTCTGAAAATACACAATATATAAACATCACCTGACATGTACTCTGGTCCTTTATATGGGACTGCAACACAGACTAAACCATCTGCTTCTGGATTTGAGGATGACACCTTAATGCCAACACAGTCCCTGATATTAGAAATCCTGGCACAGTCTTATGTGAATTTATGGGATGCTGATACCCAAAAAACCAGGATGCAGCATACATCACTCTAGTAACTACTCAGGACCTACTGTGAATGTTGACTGCATACAAGCAGTTACAGGAACTGCTGGAGGAAATAACCATTAGCTCACAGCTTCAAAAGGGGAACTCACACAGTTTGATAGAACAGTCTTACCCTTTTGCTGAATACAGCCAAGTGTACATGGGTGTCACTGAGTAGTGACTGTCTCATCCCTTACAATGCAATGGAGAGTTTCTCATCCATTCGAGGAGTTGTCCACATCCTCAGGAACTTCATAAACCTGCTAACTTCCATTGGAGATATGGTGCCCAAGGCAGATCACAAGTACTACAAGTTATCAGCATATAACTCACTAGGGAGGGCAAAGAACATATCTTGGAAGAGCAGAAGCAGCCTCAAAAAACTCTTATCCTTTCTCCATCTCTCTCCTTTCTGTGCCCCCTTTCTTCACTTCTTTTGTCCACACTCCTGTGCAAAGATAAACTGAAAAATGCATTCTGGCAGCTGTATCTGCTCACCAAATAGTCATTAGTAGCATTATTTAATGGGAAAGTAATTTTCTAGCCAGACCTCTCTCCCCTCACTTCCAAAATGGTTTTCCAGTATGTACTGCACTGCACTAGGTGCTGCATTGGTGAAACACCCACCATTACATGCAGCCATAGCAATTTATTACTGGCTCAGAAAGGAGGATCACCTTTTAACTGGCTGTTCAGAGAAAAGAAGTTATGCTAGTATTCTCACAAAGACTGTCACAGCTTCTGTCATAACCATCCTGTTTCTTCTACCATCATCTTTCCCAGGGATGTCATCTCCTGCTATTTAATGGTTCTATTCCAAGATTTCTGAGACTCAGGAGAAGAAACTGAGGTAACCTAGGATGTGAGAAATCACATACTTTACACTGACTAAGCCTGAGATACCAAAAAGCATTCAAGGGAATGCCCACTTATCTTGCCTTTTCTAACAGCAGTTGGTTGTTTTGAAAAGGGCTCTGTGAACTCATCATTGCAGGGGGACAACTCCTACCCCAAATCACTCAGTGTTACCAAAATCTTAGTAATAACTTTTCCATTAACACACAAAAATTAATAGTCTAAATATGTTTAGCTTAGTACTTTCTTAACTAGAGCTCAGTTCTTGTTCGCCTTTACTTCTTTTCCATGAGTTTCAGAGGATTCTAAGTCTTTTTGCATTATTTTAAATCTCATTCCTTCCTCATTTACCATGTTTCCATGAATTTTCATTTTGCTGAAACAAATGAAGACCTTTGTGGAATATGCCCTGAATTTCACAGAGGGAATGCTGCCACAAGGGAAAGATGCATTCTTTTCCAAGTCAAAACTCAAGTCAGTTTGGACAGAAAGTCAATGTGGTGACCTCAAAGTTTTGTCAGACACAACATTAGACAGACTTGCATCAAACTAATCTGCACCACTGAGAGTTTAAACAGTCTGAAGTTGGATTTAATGTAAAATCTGATGGTTTCCAGGAGGGATAAGTGTGGGGCTGGGAGTGCAGATCCAATTCAGATGCTTATATGCATGATATGCATGAAAATCAATGGGTAGGCTGAGATGTTTTGACTAGACGGGCATCTGATTAGTCTTGTTCATGTAAATTTAACTTAACCTTGTCCTAAAGTATGGATGCAAATCAAATTAAATAGCCACCCCTTTGGAAAGAAATACTGAAGCAGTGAAACTTTCAAGAGCCTCTTTGAAGCTCTGGATTTTGATTGTTTGAACTTTTACATGACTTAATAGAGACAATCTTTATAAAAAACAGAATTCTTAATACTATGTTATTTCTTCAACTTCAGCAGAACAGCTCACATAACTGTTCTTGGGTTTCCAAATATAAGCAAGTGGCTACTTATAGGATTAAATGGATGTAAGGGATATGTACATTCACATCCACTTAGTCTCTGTTTCCAGTGACCCACAACAGTGCGTTAATAACAAGCATTTTTCATTCAGTCCTACAAAATTTCTGCAACTATGCATTACTATGCTAAACACAGCACTTAAGTTTTGATGTATTATTGTTGCTTTACAATTAAAATTCTTATTTTTATTTTCACTTCTAGCTCCTTAAAAACCTCAACATAAATACTTTTGGCATCCCTCCTGCACACCCACTCTTGCTGATGTGTGGATCACTTAAAAATATTTAAATGTTTTTAAAGTCATCCATCCATCTTCCTCTAATAACTACACTCAGGTGTGTATAAGTCATATTAGGGTTTTTTTAGTTTTTTTTTTTTTTTTATCTGACCTTGCAATACTATCAATTTCTAACCATACTAACATAAGAGGAACTAGAGAGGTAATTTTAGTCCTGTGCATGTGACTAGTAACACAGAGTTTTATGGATAGAAAAGAGCCACAAAAATAATCCAGGAATGTTAAAAAATAATGAGAACCCTAAAAAGCACAATCTGTTTAGCTTTGTCTAAAAACAAACAAACAACAACAAAAATAATATTGAGAAGTAACTTGATCACAGGGTAAAAGCACCTTCCTGGGGAGAAAATAGTGAGTCCTAAAGAGCTCTTTAATCCATCAGAGAAGGCATAACAAGAATCAATGACTAGAAGTTGAAGGCAAACAAATGCAAATGAAATAACATAGAAAATTTTTAGCAGCAGGCATGATTAGTACTCGTATTTTCCTAGTACCTGGAAGCCAAATCATGGATCAGGGCTCAGTTAGGTGCTCAGTTAGATAAAAAAACTCAACCCCAAACCAAAAGAAGACACCCCAAACACAGAAAAAACCGTGATCCCTGCCAAAAGGTTACAAAAAGCAGGTAAGATGAAGTAACATAATAAATCAGTGATAATATTAACTGATATGACAGGCAGCAGTTTCAGGCCATGGTTTCATGATACAAAGTGTTGAGTTGAGATACAGACTTAAGGTGATTCTAGGTATCAAGACTGTTTTGTCCCATTCCCACAATTTCTCTACAGCTATGAAATGTTGAAAACTAATCCTCATTTAAAAAAATATCAGTACTAAAATCAGGGTTTTCATTTTTATTTTGCAGTAAAATGCCAGTGAACACTTTTGCAAGTATTTTGATTTTTATGAATTTCAGTGAATGGGTTGAACAAATTTTCCCTAACAGTATTCTCACCAGCTCTTTTTACAAGAACTTGCTGCATTAGTTGCAAGAAAAGACTGTATATCCCAGAGAAAAACATGCAAAAGCAAAGTATGAGGTTGTTTTGTTTTCCTCATAGCAAATCACTAGGCTTGGTGACCAAATCTCAAGCACTATCCATAGATAAAGCAGACATTAACAACAACTGAAACTCAGACCATGATCTGGCAAGGTTTCTCTGAAAAAAATCTTATTATGCTACCAAATACTAACATAAAACATAACAAGATGAGCTTGTGTTCTCAACACAATTGCTCTGGCACTGGAGTCTACACAACATCCTTGGTAGCTTACAAACACAATAGGCCACTACAATTTGACTGAGAAGAACATTAAAGAGGTAAACCAAGAGCAAAATTTTCTATTATTAAAGTTTTTGCCATCTATTTGTGAGATCAAGGATCAGAAGCATAGCCCCTGAAATTCATTGTGGAGAGAACTGAGAGCATCTCCTCTTATTTTTCAACAAGAAAACGTAGGAGAAAAGCCCATCCTTGATTTCTTTTTCTTCATTTAAATGATTAGCACACTACAGCAACACCCCCAATGTCTATTGCACTGAGAAGTTCTGGAGGAGCTAATTTTTGGGCTGGGAATGCTGAAGAGAAAACAAAAGCTAAAGAGCTAGGGTCAACATTCCACAAATAGTCCCTGAGACTTGGAAGCAAGTTGGATACAGCCATGGTGTTAAGCACCCATCCTTCTTCCTTCCCTTCCTCCCTGGAGGTGGCCAGCCTCCTCCCATCGGCTGATGTTCTGTGTTTCACTGAGCTGGATATTCACGTTCACAGGCTAGACAGGGAATTGGTTACAACCAGTTCTAAAAGCTTTCATTTTCATCTTGTTTCTTGTTAAAAATACTTTGAGCTATGGCTATAATAAGTGACATTAAAAGAACATTGCTTCATTGCAAAATTTAAAGACGCTTAACAGCCTTACTCTTTGGCCTTGTGCACTGTGCTGAATTTTTCCATGGGACTGCAGCCACTTTGTGTGTGCAGGACACAGCTCAGGAAGTGAATCAGGGCTGTGCATCAAATTGGATTATTTATTGGTTGGTATACATGTTGTCTTTAGGAGTTCTGCTGAGAACAAGACAGACAACTACAGGAAGAGAGCGATGGGCATGTGGTTAAGGCAGTTGAACGCCACACAGAACACTCAGTTCTGCCTCTGCCTTCAGCAGCAGCCCCAGGCAGCAAGGAGCGAGTCAGACCTCGCGCCCTGGCAGGTGGCCAACCAGCTTCGTCTTCCTCATTTTCTGGGGGTCCAAACAGAAACACCTTGGGCATTTCACGTAGAAATGCAAAGCAGATGATGGCAATGGAAGGTTTTGGTCTTGAGGGAAAAATGGAGCTGGAGGCACAAGGTTAAAAGGCAGGAGAATCCATTTAATATCATTGACTTTACCACTGACTAAACAAGTGGCTCAGTTTTCTCTTTGGTCTAACAGGACAATGGTGCAATTCTGTTCAGGGAATATGCAAAAATTTATCAAATTCTGTGAATCTCCTCAATATCATTGTAATTAGCCTACAAAAACCAAAAAAGTTTCTCTGATTCTCTGTACGGAAAGGATGTTTTGGATCTTTTGGACCTCTTAACTATCCTACACTGCTAAACACTTGCTTTAAAAATATATACAACATAAATACTAACATGTATAGAGATAGAACACACCTGTTTTTTCTCTCACACTCTATTTGTGATCACACTCTACATGTGATTTTTCAAAGTCCTTTCTACAGCTTCTACCAAGGCTATTCAGTGAAACTGCAATATGGCATAGGACAGGGAACAGCACTTATTGTCAACAAAAGGTATACACTGGCTCAAAAAGTAAAAATATCTTCACTCTCAGTCATATGTTGTGTAACCACAGCCACAGGAATAGAAAAGCAACAGGAGAGCTAGTAAAAGGGTAATTTCCTACTTATTTTATTACATCAGAGTATCATCGTACTGTAAGCTTTTAGTAATACTAGGCTACCAAGTTTGCAAAATAAAATATTATACTTTGAGTTTAGCAAGAAATAAACAAATCTACCTGTATCTTTAAAAATAACCTGAACAGTTTCAACAGTTACTCTGACTTAAAAATTTGAGTTAAGAGAAATATCACAACTGAAAACACAGGTGATGATCTTCTCTATTTTAGGTAAAAAGGCACTAAACAGAAAAATCTAATACAATAATCAGAGCAATCAGGAGGTTTAGGCACACAACAGAACAGAAATATTTTAACAATGTCTGACAACATCCCAAACACACAGTGTTTGAACACTACTAAAGTGGATGTGCATGAGACTCAAAGACAACACCATTTCAAAGGATAATTTTCATCATTTAAGAAGCAAAGAGACAGGAAAACAAAATAGAAATTAAGGTTCAGGCCTACAATCAGATCTTCAGAGTGAGAACCTGCAGTCACCAGAGTCCCATGGACTTCATCAGGCCCCCAGGCTCTCGAGGTCCATTTGAACAAATCCAGTTACAGGACTAGGACCTAAATATGTAAAGAGAAAAAGAATGAAACCAGGTAACACAGCAAACAGCTCTAATTAAAGAGACACCAAACTAATCACAGAAAAATAATCTGAGTGCCTAGACCATGACAAGATCTCTATTTTTACCCTAAGATGCTGCAGCTACAGCAAAGGCAACAGTAATTTCTTATGCCAAGAGATTTATAGAGCATTAATTGATCACAGCACATTCCCCTTCAGGCAAACACAAGTACCTGCAGTGTTTGCTCACCTCCTGTGTGCTGCTGCTTTTTTGTTGTTATATGTAATTTGTTTTATTATTTTTAATAAAAGAGAGTGGTCTAAAATCAATAAAGGTGATTTATCTTCATCAGCTCTTCATGGAGATTTTCAGCCTCTTAGTAAGACGATGGCCAAAACTAAAATATCTGCCTGTATTTTAAAACACGGTAAAACTGACAGAAAGTAAATGATATTTCTATAAGAACTGTCATTGCTATGACTATCTGAAGGTTGTGAGAAGTTCTAGCTTGGCAGTGTGTCTCCCCAGGGTTTCAGTAAAACCCCATGGTAGCATGCACCTAGTATCATTCAACTGCTAATGAGAGGAGAGACTAGCAAAAAAATGCCTACCTCATAATGAGGTTTGCCCACTGAAATACAGATTTTAACACAACAAGAGAGTGTGACAGAAGCAGTGAAGACACTACAGGAATATCAGATTTATGGTGGCACAAGCACATGGAATCCCCACAGGCTACACCATGGGGAGCTGTGTCATCCAGACTTCCACACCAGCACTTATCATCCACCCCAGGAAGGGGTCCATGATTCCTCTCTGCCTGAGGCTCTCTCTCAGCCTGGGAGGCCACAATGGCCAATTCACCATGCCTGTAAATGTCATCACTGCACCTTGTACCTTCACTTGCATGACCTCTTTGAGACAGCCAGACCAAAGACAGAATGAATTGTCCAGGAGTATGATACCATTCTTCCTATTACTAGAGCAGAATTACACCTTCAGAGATCAGCATGTAACCAGACAAATCAATTTAAATACGCCTTCTACCCCAAAAATGTTCAAGACAATCAACAATCTCTGATTACTTTTGTACCTCCTACAGGATGGCTTAAGCTGCAGCAAGATCCTTTACATAAAAAAAATTAGTAAGTTTAAAAATTAACTCAAGATACACGAGGACATGAACATCTTAAATTCACTGAGACATTGATTTGCTTATAGCACTCATAGAGAGATAAGGACTCAAACTGCTATTATTTCTGGATAGGAAAAAAATAGTAGTATATACAAAGTTTTCCATGCACAGGGACATTAAGAAGCCTTTTTGCCAAGATGACACACTAACTTAGACCACTTACATATACGTAAACTCAGATATGCAAGGTAGATGAGATTTCCAAAATTTGTGAAGAAATTATGTGTTTATCTTTTCAGAATTGGTGTTAGCTCAGGACAGATAACAAAATTTTTACTCCCATTTTAATATTGAATTCCCAGTTATATCCCACATGTATGTCTGAAACTGGCACACAGTAAAGAATCCACAACACTGAACTTCAAATGAAGTGTCATATTTTGGTTATTTTATCTCCAGAGAGTTCCAGCCTCAAACCTGGGGTCACTCAGTAGGCACACAGGGACTTGGGGGGAAGATGCAGCTGGCAGGGCTCAGCCTGGTGCAGGCAGAGGCCCCAGGACCCAGTATGCCCATGGGGTATGTTTGCTCAATGGATTTATGATTTCACAAATGTTCATCAAGCAGAGAGTAATCTACTGCCTCATCTGGTTATCACCGCTCTTTCTTTGAACAACTTGAAACTATTGATGGGCCATTAATATCAAATTCCTTGCCAGAGTTACATTTCCAAAGAAAGGCAGGTTTTCTTTTCCTGAAGCGTTATCTTTTTAATCTGGACACCTAACTACTCAACACCTAAGACAACCTTTCTGCTTGCTGTTGCAAACATACACTAACAGTTTAGTTTTCCACACCTGGCAGAAATTTATTGAAAAACAACAACAACAACAAAAAAGCTGTTCGGATTTTTTTTCTTCAGACTATGCCTCCTTGATATAAAGCTGCCTCTTCCCTGGTTTAAGTCAGAAAAGCCTAGGAAAAGTTCTAACTCACACCTATTTGCTACCATGTCCATACAACTACACACCACTGGAAAGTTAGCCAAGAGCAGATGTATTTCCTCTGTCCTTTCTCAACCTGTGAGATCCAGGACATGCTGAAGGGGTAAGAGAAAAATGACTATGGCTGGTATGAGACCTGGCTATAAAATTCTCAAGCAAGCTGAAAGCTTCCTCCTCCTGGGGGGAATTCTTGTATCATCAGGCAGAATCAGACTGAGGAACAGAATCAATTAATTATTACTGAAATACTATGGGGTATTGTTATTAGAAGGCTCGACTTCATAATTTAATTGTAAGGAAATTACTGCATCTGTGTTCACCATTACTATAAACCAAATGAAAAGATCAGTGCCTTCCCAGCAAATGCAAAATACATCTTTTCATACTAGGCATCCCACTGTGACATTACAAATCAAACTCAACAATTAATGACCAGTCCTTTGTGGCAGGTGGGGAAATATTCTAAGCACTATTATGTGGGAAGCAGTTGTAGGAGTGAAGAACGTCAAATAATACAATTATATTTGAGGACAGATTTTACAGTTTTTCCTATGAATGACTTAGCTGTTGGTGACACACACAAGCTGCACAGCTACACCATCATCCTACCTATTGCTCAGACATGTAACTCTAGCATCACCTTACATCCCAAAGATACTCCAAATCCCAAGATTCATATTCATAATTTGCGGATACTTTCAATGCAACATTTCCAAGATGGTATTTTTCTTAATCGTCCCAATCAGCTAAAGTATTCAATTGGTTAATCATCATCATCATGTTTTGATTCAGCAAGATTTTGCTCTCTGTTTTTTGATTCAGCAGCATTTTTTCTCTTTGCTTTTGACAAACACAGTCTCATATCACACACATTCACTCAGAGAACTGCTGCAAAAACCCTTTTCCTGTCAATCACTTGGAGAGCACATCACTATCTCCACAGCTCTCCCTGGATATTTCTGCAGCATCTGCCACTTGTCTTCACTTTCAATGTCCATCCTTGCTGATCACCACCACACCTATTACTCCTTAATCTTTTTCAGGAAGACAACTGTGGTTTACTCATGTTTGAAACCGGGCCAATTTTCATAAAACATAGCTCAAAAGACCATTAGATCATGCTGTCTAATTTGATTGTTACGGTTTTTTTGGCTAAAACACTTTAAAAACCCTCCACTTTTTACTGATACAAAAATAAATTTCAGGGATGCTTCTTGTATCTCTTCCCTTCCTATCTCCCACCTGCCATTCAGTGTCAGGAGTCCAGTTTCCAGCTTCTCTCACACCCACATGGTGTATTTTCAACAAAACTTCTTGTGCCTTTTTCTGTCTTACACCTTACACTTTATGGAAACTCCCTTAAATATCTGAAAACATACTGCATTACTGCTGTTCAAAGCTTTCTTTGAAATTCAGCTTACTAACCTGCCCCTACAGCCCCAATGAGCAAAATGTGTGATAAGTAGTTACATACACATCACCTGTTTTCAAATGTCAAAAGTAAGCAAGAGTGGTATGTAGGAGACAGATCCTACCCTACAGTAAATAGAGAGAGGCTCCTTGAGAGAGATTTGGCTGAAGGAACTCCTGAAATGCTACAAAATGTCCTGTGAAGGAATCTCTGCATACACTGTGGCAATGGCCTAAGGAAATCAGTCTTTTGATTTAGTTACAGGAGTTGGATCCCTAAAGTTTGAATGTTCCCTGACTACTAGCATTTCCATTTTCCTCTGTGTATTTGCTACTTTCAGCTGTATTATATTTACACTGCTAGAATTTAAAATTGCAGATATCCTTTCCAGCACACATCTGCGTGATGCAAAGCATCACAGGAACTAACTATTTTACAATCATACAAAAGCAGTCTTACAACGCTATACAGTATTTCATTAGACAGATCCTGATCATGTAATTATCATAGCATTACACACATATTACTGGTGAATGGTGCACAGCTCTCCTGATGTTTACTAAATTCCTCAATCCTATAATGAAGGCCTGGAATGCATTCATATCTGGCACTGGCTTTTTTCTCCCCACTGTGAATCATGGGCAAATCCTCAAGACAAATCAATATAGCTAAAAAAACAGAGAAGGGAAAAGAAGAATATTAGGAAGAATTAGGATATCAAGAAGAATTTATTCATATAAAGGGTGATTTGACATTGGAATGGGCTGCATAAACAATAACCAAAAGTCATACCAGGCACCATGTAAAAAAGAAAATAGAATAGAAAACTGCTACTGGTGATAATCTAGTTCTTGCTCCAGATAACAGAAAACAAGTTCTTTCAAAGCCCAAAGAGAAAAATGCCTCCTGAAGCAATCAAACAAAAAATGAGGACACAGTCAGTCATAGATGAAAATCTGATCAAAATCTAACCAGGGAAAATATTGAATTAAATTATTTGATTTCATTATAATAAATGTCTTTAATAGCAAAGAGCTAACCGCAAAATGCTGAAAGGGACGTATTTGGTCCTGTATTACAGTACAGTTGTTAATAATTCAGAAACTGGGGCAAGTATCATGGCAGAAAATCTGCAGTCATTTCAGTTACTCAGAATGAAGGAAAATTATTAATCTAACCAAAATTAATAAGTGGACCCCAGAAACACTAAATAAGGTTTAAATGATGACAGACAGATAACAGACACATATTAAAATAAACCCATTAAAAAAAAAAGTCTGTGTTTCATGAGGTTTCAAATTAAAGACACAACTGTAAGGAACTCAGTGCAAAAAAACTCAATGTGTTAGGCAAAGGGAGGGTAACAGTTACCCACAAAATCTCCAGATAAATTCATGTTAGTCACTAACATTTAGCCTCTCATAGATTGAATTTACTCACAGTCTTATGTTCACATACTCACAAGCACTGACACTTTAAAGATCTGTTTAAAGGTCTGGCCAAGGTAACTTCTATGAAAAACAAAAGACAAGGGCCATCAGCTATAAAGTCCTTGCCCCATTTCAGGAGTTGTTTTAATTATCAATTTCAATTAGACAAGTCATACAATTATAAAATGGTTTGGTTTGGAGGAGACCTTAAAGATCATCTAGTTCCAACCCTCCCTGCCATGGGTAAGAACACCTTTCACTGGACCAGGTGGCTCAAAGACCCATCCAATCTGGCCTTGAACACTTCCAGAGATGGAGGATCCACAGCTTCTCTGGGAAACTTGTTCCAGTACCTCACCACACTCACACTACAGAATTATTTCCTAACATCTAATCTATCTCCTTTCAGTTTGAAGCCATTAACCCTTGTCCTATCACTACATGCCAGTGTCAGGTGCAAGGGGCTGGTAGGATTGCATTTGTTTAATGGAAGTCAATCATTAGATCAGTTATCCCATACTGGGAAAACACACCAGTTGCTTTAGCATCAGGAAGGAACCAGGGCCCACTTAAGCAGTTTAGTGAAAATGAAAACACACCACTACAATCAAAATAAAAAAAATAAAACAGGCAGCTTAAACAATGCAAGACAATTAGAAGAAAACCAGTGTAACAGGATTATAAAAACCAGCGCAGTGACCTTACCAGAAAAAAAAAAACCATATGAGGTACAGGTCACTCTCCCTCCAAAAGGATACTAAAGATATTGACAGGGTTCAAGTGTGAACAGCACTAAACATAGAAAATATCCTATGAAGAGAAATTAGAAAGTTTCAGATTAGGAATATTATGCATGAACATGTAAAGTAATTGCTCTAGAGAGGTCAGATCCAACATTTGTATGCTTGCTATCTACAACACAAGAAAAATACAAAGAAGCACTGAAAGTGTGGAAAATTCAAAACTGAGCAGAAGAAATGTTTTTTTCACATCATATATAACCAATTCATATTAATTATCATGGAAATGAAGTTATTAATCTCAACACAATGTCCCTATCAATGACAGTATAAATTAAATCAGTTACTACATAGAGAAATCAGGAAGCAACTTGCTCATAGTTAACACCTACTGAAGAATTAGGAGGTGTTTTACCAAATGGGAAACTGTTATGGTTTAAGCAAATATGATAAGCAGATATGCCTATGTAAAATATAAATTAAAAAAGGAATAGCAAATTGATTTCATTATTGAAATTTTATTCACAATCTCACAGTAACTCTTCCTACAGTTTGCATTAAATACTATTAATAGCTCATTAACAACAGTAGTTGTCTTTAGAAGGTTTTGAAACAACTAAAGTTTGGACACATTAAACTTTTATGTAAGCAGTAAAGTCAAGTACATGAAAAATTAAAAACTGCATGATTATGAACTTGTTTACTCCATCACTGCTGGTTCTATCTAAAACATTTTTTTTCTCATTTCCAATCACAGCCAGTTTCTTAGAAGCTTGCCTATTTTTCAAAAACCTGATACTGAACAGTGTTCCCTTTATCACTTTTTAAAAAGATTATTTTAACAAGGATTCTCATCACAAATCTTGCTAACAAGCACCCAAAAACTGACTACTTACCACTCACCCACAGACAAGCCAGCTAGAATTAGCTTAAGCACTGAGTCCTTAGCATGCCACAACTATACTGCTTGGTTATCTTGATAAGATCATCCTGGTTTAGTTTGAAATGCACATGGTCACTGCACATACTGAGACACACGCTGCCCTGTTGTATTAGTAATTACAAAAACATATATAGCATTATAACCTATATAAAACATATAGCATTATAATTTTTTATCAAGGAGCAGAGTCATAATTTTATAAGGATAGGCAAAAATGAAAGAGAGCATAAAGAGGTGGCTTTATATATTTTGGTTGATTTTTCCCATTGTATCTGAGAAGGTAAAGAGAATCTGATATTGTCTGGTTGTGGGGGAGCAGGAGAGGCTGCTAGCACTGTTAATGCAAGGTTGGACCTAGTCAGGGGCTGGGTCAGGTAAACAGGGCAGAAGTAAAAGGCTGCAGCATCACACAGTACAAGAGACAGTAGAAGTGAAGACTCACACGTCAATAGCATAGAGAGTGCAAAGAACCAAAAAGATTGCCTGGGAATTCTTTCTTGGATAAAGAGAATACAGCTTGTACTAGGACACAAGAAATGGAGGGATTTAAAAAGCTACATGAACTTCATGCAGTGATACTTGAGTGTAGGCTCTGGTTCTGGTAGAGAAGGGAATTTCAGTACATGGGCAGCTGTGGGTCTGAGAAGACCTTACTACCAGCAATGACAGGAAAACTGTCTGGAATAAAAGCAATGCAACAAGTTGCAGAAAGGCTATATAAAACTTCTGAACCCAAAAGGCAACATCATCTGTGTTCTGAAAGCAGATCATTCACCACCAGGATACTAAGAACATAAAAATTATTCTCCTTGGGTGACTTACTGTTTTGCTGTTTTCATGGGCTGTGTATTTGAGTGCAAGAACTGACACTTGGCAGATTTACCTTTCAGTTATATAGTTTCTACCTGTGATTGTTTTAATAACACATCCCATTAACAAATTACTCTGAAATAAAAGTGACACTTTGCTTTTCTAAAGCTATTATATGCTTGATAGTATGTTCTGAATGTACATAACTTGAAATATACCTCATTGGACACTTACCTGCAAAGCTGTCCCATACTTTTTTCCTTTTAAGTAGAAGGTGGGCAAGAGCAATAAACTAAAGTCATGGGAGAAAGGGTGTAAACTTACTACATCTAGATGTAAAGGAATTTCTTGTTAAGGACACTTCTTTGCTCATTCCAACAGTACCAAAGCTATTTATTTGGTAATAAACAGCACCAATGCCATTTATTTGGTAATAAGAGTTTCTGGACTGAAACAGACATTTCTGAACTTGTTGTTGATGATTAATGTGCAGTTTAAAAGAGCCATTACTTTGTGACAGGCACTACAGAAGCCAAGTGTCAGATAATATATCAACTTCTGCTCCAGTCTAATTCTAATTTAATGGTTAGACCTCTTATTCTTACGGTCTTGTTTCAAATATGATACTACAAAGAGTTCAGCAGGATACATAGTAGTTGCTGTCAAAGTCTTGTAGTGCGAATATCATGTAGGCATTAAATTCGATGTATTTTAACATTAGCCAAAGCACGTTTTCAAAGAAGAACAAGTGCCACAATACCCTGCATAACCACTGAAGGAAGAGCGAAGTTTCTGCTATAAGTGCACAACAGAAGCCTGACATGAAGGCAGCGCGGAGCGGGCGCTCCGGCTGTTCGGCGGGCAAAGGTCCCTCCAGCCCCGGCCCCAGCCCCAGTCCCGGCCGCTGCCGCTCCCGGGGCCGCCGCCAGCGCCCTGCCGAGGGAGGGGGACAGAGGGAGGCACGACCTGCCGGGTCCTAATGCCGCCGGCCCGGGCAGGAGCCGCTCGCATCCCGCCCCGGCGGGCTGAAGGCACCGAGGCCATGCCCGGACCATCCCAATGGAGACATTTCTGGCCGCGCTGGCCCGAGGACAGATCCCACGGGAACACCCCGAGGCCACTCGGACGTGCTCATGTGCAACACGGTCCGTGCGCAGGTAACCGGCAGAGCTGAGCACTGCCACGGGTGAAGCCACCTCCCCATCCCCCAGAGGGAAAAGCACTGAAGGATTCCACGGGAAAAGGAAGAGGATGGTACCACCAGCCCCTGACAGCGACGCTCCTTCTGTACTTGTAAGAAACCCTGATTTGTTAGTCAAAACTCAGCCCCTGAGCTTTACCTGAGAGCTGCACATCTTCATCACGCAGTACAGGAACAGAAAAAATTATGTGGAACAGGTGGGAAAGTGAGAGAGCAGGACTAAAACTGTACATGCTGCAGCAGACACCAGCACGTTTCCAGGATCTCTCCTGGCAAACAAAGAAGGCGCTTGACAAGCCAAAGACTGCAAGAAGTCCAGCGAGGCAGCTTTTACACCGATAGATGTGGAATACACCAGCACACCACAGACTTTCTGGCTTGCTGTTGTTACTATGGTCTATTATAAGCAGATGCAGCAGTACAAGATTACCACCCTCTGCACCTTCACACCATTCTTTCAAACACATCAGCTGGCCAGAGCAGTAATTTCTGATGTATTTTCACTTTGCTACCTCCTTCTTCATGCCTATACCTCAACACCACTTGAAGATCAAACAGTAGACTTGTTATAACTTTATATGTTTTAATATCATTTTAGTGAGACATCCTTAAGTGACCTGAGATGACTTGGTCTGGGGGCACTAGAACTGCAAACAGGATTGAAACAGTTGCTTTTATTGCCTTCCAGCGTTTCCTGTGCAATTGTGATCGATGTTGTTAACAGTTGCACATAGTTTTCATTGATGTGCCTGGTCTTGCTGCCAAAGCCGACAGGGGATGGGACAGACAAGCTCCCCACCAGTGAAAGTAGAGTTAGCTGGGCAGTGACAACCTCCTCATGAAAACAAGCAGGGACACAGACAGAAAAAGTTGCACCCAAAGGACAGCCATGAGTAATGTTGAGTGAAAAATTTATATTGAAGAGTGGTCTTCCCATAAATGTATCTGTTCACTTTGGCATGAACTCCTCCACTGCATACTATGCACGACAGAACAAGATCATTATTTAAAAGCCAAAATACCTGACTTGTGATATGTTTTATCTATCCTGTCACAGCAATCTGTCTTACTCCTATCAAAACCACAAAACAAAACCACAGAACAAAAATTCTGGAGCCATACACATACTTTCACTATATGAATCAATAAGACTTAGCATTAACACCACTATACAGCACATGAAAAAAAGCCCAAATGTCCTAAAGATTACAGATACCAAAGAGCCTACTCCTAGCAACATTCTAATGTGAAGCTTCTGTAATGTGATAATTTTTGTGACTTCATCAATAGGTAAATCTGTTTCATCTTTCACATTCTTATTAAACAATGAAAAATCAAATGGGTAAGAAAGCCAAAATTCAAAGAGAGATAAGGTAATCAGGTCCAGCTTGTTCAATCTAATACTAATTAGTGTTTTCACAAGGTGGAGAGCATTAGATCTGTGCTATCAACTTCCAAAATAAAACAATTTCTGAATCTGTCAAAATACTTTAAAAAATGCACAGGTGGCAATGCAAATCAGATACTTCTGTAGCTTCTCATCAAACAGTCCAGAAATGAATACAATGAAACTGTACCACCTTGTTAAAAGAAACAAAAAAACAACTAAAAATTACCATTTCTCAGTTCCAACTTGGGTTCATAAGACAGATGTAGCTTACAAACTCAGCAAATCAACAGTGTGAAAAAGAGCAATCAGACATGGTAAGCCACAGCTTTTTGAAAGAACATACATTGAGTCATTGCTAGCACACATGTCCAAAGTGCACAGAACTTCCCAAGGATTCAAACGGATACGAGCATCTTCCACATTTTTCTGTGCAATGGCATCAAGTTTCATTGTGGGCTGCAATAGCGAGGGCATGCCTTGGGGCTGGCATGTTCATTTAACATATGAGTCATTCAGTGTGGAAACAACATAACAGAAATATCCACAAACCAATGAATTGTGAAAGAACTATAACATTTTCCCCCTCAGGCCTGCACCTAGTAAAGTGTCACAAATGAAGTTAATATCACAGAAATTATTCAGCAAAAGAGGAATTAAGCAGAAAATGACAGTCAACTCTTTTACAAGTCAATAACTTAACTGTTTTTATTTGAAACCATACCAGTCAGTACAGTCATCTTAGAAAAGACCAACAAAAAAAGACACTCCAGACTTGACTTTTATAACTACTGCACCCACAGATAAGGTACCTCTACAATAGGGAAATTGCAAAGTAGGTTTTTCTTCACTGGTATCCTCCTTCAGAGTGAATTTAAAACTCAGAACTTAACACCACTCCCTTAGCCCTCTCTCCCTCCACCCCTCCCCCTGAAAAAAGTTGGTTTAAAATATAAATAAGATAAAATAATTAACCAAACACTTGACATGTAATGAACCTGAGTGAAAGATTAGCTTGGCAAGAAAAATAAAAGTTGTAGAGCAGCCTAGTTTCCTCTCCATTAGCTTCTTACCACATTAGCCCAGAGAATGACAGCAGTCAAAAAAAAAAAACATTTATAAGTACATCAAAGCAGCTAAGTTTACATTCATATATCTAACATGCATATTTGTCCAAGTGCACTAGGGAACCTGGTATGCCCCTAAATTTAAGGTGCTGATTTGTGTTTCATGTTTTGGCACTGGAATGAGTACACAGTACTTTGAGGGCCAGATTTTATCTCACTCCCACCTCAAAAGTAAGAATGAAAAACTGAATGTTAGAGAAAGGGATATTAAATAGTCATTCTTAGTCACCTTGCTTGCCAATCTAATTTCAAATAAGGAGACTGCTTACATTAATCTTTTTAGGTCTAACTTATGTACTTATATGAGACCTTTGGAGTGTGGCCACAGACCTTTCAGGAGCTCACCTACCAGGCATTATCTGTCCTTCCTCCCTCAGTATCTCAGTGAGGATGCTCTGTTTCAATGAATGCTGCCCTAGGTACCTGTTATGAGGTACATCTACACTGTGCAATGGAGCCCAGAGCAGCTGGGCTCTGCCAGCCTGGCTGGTGCTCACCCCCATGAGAATACACCCCTGTTTTCCTGCTCTCACTGTGTGTGCATGGGAAGTATCTGTGCTGGCACAAGATGTGTCTGAGCTCCTTATCCTTGCCTCTGAGCAGGGCTAAGGCCTCTGCCAGGCCCGCTGTTAGCACTCAGACATGAGCCACCAGCCCTCTGCCCAACACAGACTATCCGATTAACGCCTAATCCGCTTGTGGATCGGCTCCCGGCCACCGCTGCTTTCTGCAGGGCATGACAAAATTCAGAGTTCCTGAGGTGTGTCTAAACCCTGACTTCACTGCAAGCAGCACGCTCAGGAACAGCTATCTCAGCTATGAAACTGGCTCAGCAGAAGAACGTGCAGTGTCTGTGCTGCTCTTTACTACAGAGCATATGCACATTCAGCACCTCAAAATACCCTTAACCAAGGAGCTTTGAGAATTGCCAGCTGCCACAGAACAGTTCCACTTCAATATAAACCACCAGTGGGATTCAAAGAATAGGATGGAAAAGAGGCACAAATTCCTTGTTAATTTCAAGAAGTCGTTATCTACAAAGATAAGAATATACTTTGTTTTGGTGAAAACAAAAATTTTTGCTTAGGCAATTGTTGGCCTAAGTTATTTCAAATACTAAACTTAAAGGAATCACTTGTACTACATTGCAGTTACAGAAAAACTTTAATTGGTGTTTTTACTTGCACTTTCTAACCGTGTACATTATTTAAATGGTGTGAAACTTCCAACAATCAGTAACTTAGCATGCTGCCATATTTTTTTAACCAATATGAGGATTAAAAGTTTCCAGCTATGATTAGTTTGTCAATAATTATGTGTTTTGTATCTCCTGCAAAGCTGGATGCAATGCCTGTTAGAACATTCTCATGTGTAGTGGTGAAATATGCCACAAGAGAATATACTCTGAGTGAAAAAAAAGCAGTTTGTTTTTTTTAAATGACAGTTCAAAAATATTCAGTTCTAAATATTCAGAGAAACAGGCTCACAAACAGTCAGCCATAAATGGCCACTAACTCCCTCTCTAAAATAACTTCTCTAAAAAGATGTTTTCACTATTTTTATATGCAAGAACTCAATGCTAAGTAAAGTTGTTGTACAATGCTTCAGAATTTAAAATACTTCATGATATAGAGCAATCCTCCTACTTTTCACATTTTAGAAGAAAATTTCATCTGACAAATCCTCAGAGAGAGACACAAACACATTCTACTGAGAACTATCACGTAGTGTTTAATAAATTACATGCAAATTCTTACCAGAATGCCACTGCTTTTGAAGATGCCATATCCATTGTTATCCTCAAGATATTCATTCTTATTCATCATTAGTACCCTCCTTCCTTTGCACTCAAGCTTCGGAACGGATTTCTGACAAGCAACCCACACCTACCAAAATGATTTCTAGAAAGCAAATTATATAGCTGTAAGACATGGAAAACAAACCAGCAATTTGCAAACCACTGCAAGTGCAATGCAAACACAGCAAATAGAAAATTCATTCTGAAACATTCATCCTATTATGCTGGACACTAATACAACCACAGCTGTAACATTATACTTTTAAATCATGGTTCACCTATAGAAAAATTGCAAGAGCAAAATTCCTTTTTATCCCATGGAATCTCATATGTTTCATCTCATTAAGGGTGGTCATTTGCTTGTGAATGATTTTTATAAAAGAACAGGATAAAGGAATATTATTCTTAAACTATACTTAAGGTTTTCTAAGGACTTATGAAAATTGAAGTTCCATTTATGCTGGATAGAGCAAATACACAGAAGAGTAAAAGGTCCCCGACCACATTAAAAGAACAAGTCTAAACAGGTAAGACAGCACAGGGGAAAAGTCCACACACAGCACAAACAGCAGGACTGCAGTAAATGTAACAGTAGTTCTACTGTGCAGGTGGCTTTTGCTTGCAAACAACATAGAAGGAGGTACAGGGTAAGGAGGGCACATTAGGTGGGAGGAAGCATATGTAGTATGCAGGAATGAAGCAGAAGTGAAGAGGTAGAACAGACAGCAAGAGGTGGAAGAAACAATCAGTAAGCACAGGACAGAGAACAGCTAATTAAAGTTAGTGAATGTTCTCTGAATGGTCAAAGGTCCCTGGGCTCTTGGCTCTTTCTGTTTCTGTGAGTTGGTCTCTGGCAAGGTCCCTTCTTTACTGCTCCCAGGCTTAGAGCAGTATATTTAGACTTATTTTATACTTATTTTCAGTTCTTTTCCCCATCACAATCCCCTCCCCACATCTTAAAGATCTCTCCCTTACTTGTAGCTTTAAAACAGAGATGATCTGAATCTACTCAACAATATCTATATAGAACAAGCACATGCAGATCAGCCCTATTTGCAAGTGATCCAAGTTCTTATATTCTGACTTCAACCTTCCTAACTCTTTCTTAGGTAACATACTGGATAGTAGAAAAGTGAGGCAAGACACTGTTCTATAAAAGACCAGTTGAAAGTTGCTGAAACATTGTACTTCATGCTGAATAACAGAGTTGTTAGGATTCAGGATGGGGACAGCTGCTCTATAGGCTCTGGTGCACACAGCCAGATGGAAATATTCTAACCTTCACAGTGAACTGTACTTGTTCTAGCATTAACTGAATAGATTAGGCTTATATCAGAACAAAAGATGCATTTTCATTGTCAAAACAGTCATTGTTTATATCCTTTAGCATAAATGGAGATAAGTCAGTGTAAAGAGCAAGTCTGCCTACAAAGGCAAATCAAACCTGTGAAACTGAAGTGGTGTAATTTTTTATGGGGCTGTATGGATAAGGGCAAATAAACTAGATGGAAGTCACTTTCATCTGGTGCAAGATCTCCAATAAGAATAATTTATACTGGCATAGCAACTGCAATATAATTAAAAACAATTCCTGGAATTAGGCCAGTGCTGCCAGGTTGTTTCCTTCTGTGTGGAAATAAGCTACCAATAGATACAGTTTTATACTGATACAGCTCTATTCACACTGGGGAAAGGTGGCTGATACTTTAATTATGCCAGTACAGATAAAGAAGAGAAACGCCTGATAGAAAACCAGGTGTCTCAAATATAGTCCATTTACCTATTGCAAGAGAGTAACAACATTCCTAGCACAGGCAACACTTTGGAGTACTAATTCTTAACTTAAAAAAATAATCCCTCCTGTGTCATTCTCAGAACACCACCAACCTTTGAAATGCTAATGGAATTACTAGAGACAAACCAGACTTTGAATTACTGCCAGATTCTGTCAGGAGTTCATCTGACAAAAGTTTTCTCCGTGCCACTCAAGTGTCACTATTCTCTTCCTATCTCCTTTTCTTTTAAAACAAACTTTTTTTTTTTAAGCAACAATGTTGTGGTAATTTTGAATCTTTGTAAAAACACTGGTAAAAGTAAAGTGTGTGTCTTGGCTTGAAAAATACACATAAAAGCAATTATTACTTCTCTGCCAGACTACAGCTTTGGAAATTACCTGTAACTTGCCAATGACAATAACAGGCAAGTAGTTATCCATCAAAATACCTTTAGCTCAGCTGCACAATAGTACTTCCACACTACCTGCACTTTACCTGGTTGTTTGAAACAGCATCTGCCAATTCCAGCTGTGCTGTTAAAAAAAACCCCAAAAACCAAACAAAAAACCCAAATGTTTTGCTTCTAAAGGAATAAAGTTTAGCTATTTATCCCAGTGCTCTTTAAAGGACAAAACAAATGAAAAAAAAAAAGTTTTAACTACTGTGCTGTCGCTGGGACACTAAGAATGGTAACTCCCAGACAACTGAGTTGAGACATCAGCATAACCTGATAAAACGAGAATGCATTTTCCTCTTTACTTGTGACTTCTTTACAACAGCTTCCAAAATAGAGTCAAGAGAAATGCATTGTTTTTGTCACCCTATCTCTGCCTCCCCCTAAAATAAGACCTCTGCTCTCAGGAATCTTAGAATAAAGTGAAATATCTACAACTGTAACTTACCTATCAAAGGTGAACTGCATGTGCCTCACTAAGAACATGAACTGCAGCGACCATAACCTAGCACATGTACTGATAGGTACGTTAGTCATTAAAAAATAGTAAAATATTGACTTTTAATAGCATGAATGTTCTCATCCAGGGATCGACCTGTGTTAAAAAGTGAGGTGCTTGAAAGTAGGGGATTTTTGTTTGCTAGTTGATGAACCTCAGCAAGAAGAAAAAAGTTGAAAATAAAACTCAACATTACAATTCTTGTATAGCATGCTATCATAAATTAATGGGAAGGGCATACTTATATAGAAAATCTTGTTAAACAAACAAGACTTGTTTGTTTATCTCTATTTAGAAAAAATATCTCATTGCAAATAGTTAATAGAACACTTTAAAGACCTGCCAGTAAATGTAGTCTATTATATGCAAAATTTATCATTTCTCAATACTCTGAAATTCTGTAAAAATTAATTTAAAATACTTTTAACTTACAGAAAGCGTCTTGAAGGATGCAATACGTAATCTACTCCTTAATAATCAACTTCACTGCTCTTTTTGACAGTATTCCATAATGTACACAATTACCATTCCATAGCACATGATAATGAAGTTAATCTTCCAAGCACTGCATAGGCTTCATGACCTCCTCTTGGTGAGCATGTCAGGAATGAGATATCCTCTTTTGGAAGACCCTGAAACTCCCATAGCTGTACTGCAGATAAGGCAACAGATTCTCCTCCTTCAAAAACATAATCAACCAGTTCAATATGACAACAATAAAAGACTGGGATCCAAGAGGAGATCATTTAAGCTAGATGTTCATGATCAGGATAACAAATTTCTGGGCCTGCTCTCAAAAAAATGTCATGAGGTTGGGACTCAAAATCAGTGTAGCACATTGGGTGGTATCCAGTCCTGCCACTGTTGCTAAGCCCTAAGGTAAGCTACACATCAGCTCCCACATGAGCCCTCTCTTAGACATTCTTGGAACTCAAGTCCCAAGAACAAGTTAAGATACATCCTTCTGAGCAGGCAGGAAGCTGTGTTCTAAAGAACACTGGAACAAAGATATTCCATAAAACTAAAATATCAATGGGTTATCCACAGAGAGAGGTACATGCACAGCTGATGTGTTGCTCAGAGACTTCTATTTCAAAGTGCTAACAAACTTACCTACAGTGGTATGAACTGTCTCTTAAAACACGTCACTTCTCTAAGACTGAATGTGCTGTGTGCTACATTTTTTTTTTAATTACATGGAACCTTTAATAACTGTTGATCAGATTTTCTATAACTTTACAAATTCAAGAGGTACAGGAACTTGCCCCCAATAGCTTAGTGTATCCTGTGGCAAAAATTACAGGGATTACTCATTTCTATAGGGAAAAAAAACCCCAAACCTTGTATTCTTCACCACTTAGGAACACACAACTTATTACAAGCATGCAATTCTCCTTCTACTTACTTAAATGAATTAGGAAGCTACTATAAAGCCATTTGTATTTAAATAGGTTTTTTTAACCAATTGCTTGGAAGGAATTATTGCTTACTTTTTAAAGCAGATGATCTATTTCAGATGCAGCTGTTTCTCTCACATTCTATATTGCCTATAGAACTGAACATAGAAAACCCTAAATATATCTCATTGATGTTAACGGCCCATTGAAGTTAAATATCTTAAAAGTAATACATGTATTTCTTTGATTTGTTGTAATCTTTTATCTTAAAATACTCTCAATTTTTATTCTTGATCTCAAAATACTGATCCTTTTAGATTATCTTTCTGGTTTTGAAGGTGGCAAGGAAGTAAGTCTATAGTTGAAATTGGGTAAGTCTTAAAAACAAATACCCAAATCTGTCATGTTTTCTCTTTGAAACAACAGAAGGAAAACTTTTTGGTTTTTAACAAGGAAAACTTACTGCTTTTTTTAACAATTACAGAACTATTTTCCACTTTTTTCCTGCCCATCCCTCCCAAAAAGCAGAGCAAAAGAGGACCCTGGAAGATGAGTTAGGAGAAGCCACCAGAGATAGCCATAACAGCTCCTGCTGCCGTTGCACAGTGCTCCTCTCCAAGTTTCCTGCTCCCAGTACTGAGGCAGCAGCACCACTGTACTGTCCAAGAGCAGAAATAAACTACAGCAGCACCAGTCCTAGGTGACCTTAAAGATCTTTGTTACCAGCTATACTGAGCTGTCACAACATAATTTAGTTACCCTGTTCTTGGAGAAACTGGGGACTAGCCAAAGCAGGAAACAAACCAAGTTAAATCCCATGATCTGAACAGAGCCCCTATCACTTACTCTAATATGGAAGCTGTTAGTTCTAAATCATACATTCAATATGAGAAGACCTCTCTGTCTTTGCAAAATAAAAACCACAGTAGTTGAACCAACTACACACAGGTTCACATTGGAAAATGGGATTAGAACTAGACATTCATGTGCTGTGTCAGTGTAGAAGTCCTCTTTAGAAACAGTACTGCTGGAATGTTAGATAATTATATAAGGCTCAAACTGCAACTAACAAATCCTCTCACAAATATAGACATGTCTATTTTAAAGTAAATGTTAAGTGGGAAATATTTATAGTTTAAGTTGCACACTTTGCTACTTAATTATCATAATTTTAAAAAGAAGACACCTTTAATTTCCTCCTCCAAAGAAGTTATTTACCTGATCTGTAGCCTGGGAGTCCCCAGTAGTCAGTTCTGAGATTCTCATCCCACTGAATGTCAAGGACCTAGCATTTGAAGGATGGTATTTCAACATCAGTTATTGACAACTTAACTTTGACTCACCAAAGATAAACCAACCTTCATTCCCACTCAGGTCAGCTCATTGATTTCACAGAAAACACATTTAGAAAGCAGAGCTGAATCCTTTCAGAAATTCCACTGATGAGATAAAAAGGGGAAAAAAACCCCAGCCAGCAAAAAGGAACTGATATAAAATGCTTGAGACTTGTTGATGCACAATGAATCAAGTATTTTTGTGTATTTCTGTGCAAAGTAACAAATAACCAAAATTACTGTTAACTGCTTGCTGAAATGATATAATCTCAAATACCTTACCTTCTTAATCTTCAGATACAGGACTCTGTTCTTTGACAAAAACCCAATTTTATCCTTGTACCAGAGGTTGTGTTAGGAAAATAACAGTTCTGCTGAAAGAGTATGAAAAAAAAATGCACTTGCTGCTCTCAATATCCATATTACAGACACCATAACCATTATTATGAATAATATGGAACTTAGTTTCTGTTTTACTCTTGTCCTACTTTGGGTTCAATGGAACTGTGTTCCATTAAAGTCTGACTTCACGTGCAGCTGGAATAGATTCTCACCAACAGGACCTAATAAGCTTAAGAATAAATATTGTCCTTCAATTACCTTAAAAATAAATTTGGATACACCAAAGCCCTCAGTTTTTATAATTCTGTGTCATTAAAAAAAAAAAATTAAAATTGTATCTAGTGAACACTATTCATAGCATTCATACTGCAAAATAGGACCAGATAATTCTGGTTTGTGGTGATTATATTGACATGTATTTCAATTTTTAGAAGTACACTGAAACAACAGCCTCCTTTTCACTACTGCTATTCCTGTTTGGAGTACACAAACAATTCAAAAGCTATTTTAAACTAGTCTCTGACTTCTAATTATCCATTACATTTTAAAGCATTTATTTAAAACATCATCTTCATGATTCCTACAAGAATGAGGAGACTAAACTAAAGGCTTACACTTTAAAAAAAGCAATGCTCTTTCTATGCCACTGAAGTTCTCAGCATCAGTTCTCTACCAGGAAGGCACTGACAGGAAGTCAAAAGTACATGAAAACACGCAGAACAGAAGCCTCCGTTTCCAGACCCAAAAGATCCCACAACAATATGCCTGAGAAATTTGAAATCCATTTAATTCTGCAGGATTTTTAGCATGACAAATGATATTGTTAAGGCTTCTCAGATCATATATGCATCTACAAAAATGCAAGCAATCGAGTAATTTAACTAATAAATCTAATTTAACTAACTAAACTAGTAATTTAACTAACAGAGTAGACAGATATCATTAAAAGATTCTTGATTTGTGCACCACTGAAAAAGCTGACTAACTGTACCCTACCTGATAAGAACCATTTGCTGTTGGGTTTTTTCCACATTATCATTAATTTGTCTGCTGGTTGGAACACCAAACCCATCACCAGTTAAAGAATCCCCACAGTTTGCAATGAGAACACAAGAAATTCAAGTGCCTGTTTAAATATTCACAATTATTTTATTAATTTACTGCTAATAGTTCTTATTGAATGTACATTGCATATAGCTCCCATACAGATTATTACTAGAAACCAACTTGTGCTGTGAAGTCATGATTAAGTTATTAAAATAATTGGATGTCTTGAAAAAAAAATAAACACTACATAGAGAAACCATTAGTCTAAAATTAAATCCTGGTCAGGTGTTACAATGCCAAGATTCAATAACACACTTTAGAAAAAATAAAATTAAAATAAAATTTTAAAAATTTCAAGGCTGATTTTTTTAAAGTAGAAAATTTTCCAAGCTGTGAAAACCTAACTGTGCCTTTCTTTTTACTGCCTCTGAGTGACTTGAGACCTAATAACATTTTGATACAAAACAACAACTCAGGCTTAGCAAATACTGAACTTACATAATAAACACATACAAAAAGTCTGAAAAAGCATGCAGCAAAAGGGAGTTGTGTCATTAAGATCATAACCTCCATTGACGGCTACTCCAGAGATAATAAATGGTGCCAGAATTATTTTCCAGACTATTTCCCTCTACTCATCTTGTATGTCTGCTCCTACATGTGCCTTTTAATTTCAACACACTTCATGTGTCAAATGACCAACACAAAGGTTCTGACAGGATATAGCATATATGCTCATGTAAATGAAATGCCAGCATACCAAACCCAAGTAAGAATAATTAAACAAAACGTACCTGGACTTGAAAAAGCACCCTTGAGCTGCATCAGTGCTAATTCCCAAATGAAGACTCTTCCTTGCAAATGAGTGAGCTTTCTTCAGATCATTATTCTGTGGCACAGGCTCCTCCAAATGGCAGAATGAATGTATTGCCATTATTGAAAATTTACAGATCATCTGAAGTAATTGAACTGAAAGCAAGAAGTAAAGCAACTTGATTTGGTCTAAACTTACTGAAAATACTTTACTTAGTTTTCAAGAACTTGTTACTTAACAATAGCATTTAAAATACATAAAGGATATGTATATGCAGCGATTGATAAAGTATAAATTGATTCATTAAACCAGACAGACAGTTCATCTAAGCAGAGATGCCCAGATAAGGAACTTCCATTTAGTGCTACTGCAGAGCACCACTTCCATACATTTTAGGGATGTTTTTATACATTATATATTTCTTCTCTTCAAAGAGGCTTTCACCTGGGTATCTATAATGATACACGTATTTTGCAGAATATTTTGCTTGTAATATAGAGTTATCTTCAAGTAGTTGAAGTTACCCCTTCCAACATGAATTATTTTGTAACTAAAACTACCAAATGCCATCTACCACCATCGTGCTAATACAGACAGCTTTAGAAGACTGCCTTCAAGTTTCTCACAACTTCAAGCTTCTCTGATTTTACAGAATGTATTCTGTACTGCTTGGGATGCTTACTTGAGGGCAAGATGAGTCACAGATTCTAGAGGCATAATCTGATGAGCATCTATTCTGGTAAAATGCCAGTTCAAAGAGAGAGGACCCTCCTGCTGCTTGTTCTGATCCTTAGGCCATGATCCCACCTCCTGGTGGAGCCACCCACTAGACCAAAGTGAGGAACTAGCTTGGGTCAGAAATTGCTGCTTGCCACAAACCCCTCTCGAAGTCAGGATCAATTTTCTGATTCAAGTCACTGCATGATAGCACAAATCACTGTGCTAATACAGCAGGAGGGAAATTGAGGGAGCAAGACCACACAGCTAATTGCAGCTACAAAAGTCAGTACTTAAGAACTGCTGTTGTCACCTGAGTGTAAACTACAAGGTACATCACAGCTTTGCCACTGAAAGCAGCACAGCATACTCCTGGGCTGCTTTAACTTTCAGTTCCGCCTCTGCATCACTGGTCATCATCCCCACAATGACATCAAAAATGACAACTTGTAGAGCCTCACCCAAACTGCGTGGGGTACAATTTCCTGCCAAAGGCCACACACTGCAAGTTTAAAGTGGGATGAACTAAACAGGGTGTGTGAGTGTATCAGTATATAGATTCATCCCTCTCTTGTCTACTAATAACAGAAGTAACTTAGTCATTCTTTAGACTGCTAAACACAGAAGAGATTAATGCAGTTAAACATGTCTGCTTAGGTTAGGCCTGGCATTTTCTAACTTTCAAATCCACTCCCTGATTTCAAACTTTATCAAAAAGGAAAATTGAAAAGTCATTTATAGTTTACTAAGAATTCAGAGATTTCAGAAATCCCAGTACTGGGCAGATAGATATAGAAGACCAACCCACAAACAGACCAAAGTGAAGTACAGACTGCAGTCTATGCCCTTGTTATTAGGGAACAAACACACAAGCAAGGGACACATGACAAGTACCCCAGCTGCAGCTGGTATTTTTCATTACTTCTAAGATACAACTGCATAGAAAGCTGTTGTATCTTGTGCTCACAGAACTACTAGACTACCCATGCAGAATTCAAAGCTACTTAAGTGGCATTAAAATAAGAGTCCTTGGTCTGCAAATTCCAGCTCTGCTCTTTGTGTTTAGTTTAGAAGTACAGTATGTACAGCCCTTGACAGCTTCCGGTCTCCTGGCACAGCATCTCATCCTAACAAGATGCATTCTTCTTAGCAGATCAGCCACTTCATCCTTTAGAACCACTAAAGGAATGAATAGCATCGAGTCCTGGTGACTTAGGAGTCTTTAGCACTTCATTCTAGCATTCAGTCTTTCGCCACTCTAATCCCATAATCAGATAACATCCAATCAACATTATTTGAAAAGAATAAAATGCCCACAACATCCTTGTGGTGAAGAGCAGCATAAAGAAATAACTCCACTCCTTCCTAGCACCTCTTATTCCTTTTAATTGCTTTCTATACTCCCTAAAAGCCCAAGAGACCTGCCAGGTCCTTAACACATTACTTTAGATGCTACCATACTCCTTGTATTTTTAAATAAAAGCACACAAACAAGTGTTTTCCTGAAATACGCTGCTACCAATAAGGCATGACAACAACCATAGCCTGTTACTGAGATTAATGCAACTATTGGGAGGCTTAAAATGTTACATAAAAACATTTCTAATTGCATGGAAGTGAAAGTGATTGGCCTTTTACAGGCAGCAGATAAGGGATTTCCTCTCTTATCACCAACTTCTTGCTTAAAAGTAAGTAATTAACAATACCAAATGAGAACAGTTATAGAAGTATCAATGGGTACAAAGTTTATCCAGACACTGGAAGAAAATCCATATGATTCGCTGCACATGAGAAGGATTATTGTTTATTAAACTCAATCAGCTGGGTCTCAACATCTAGATATATTCAGATTCTACATACAGTGGGGGAGTTTGTTGGGGTGGTAGTGGGTTTGGGATTTTTTTTTTTTTAATATATAAGAATGCCCTCTCACATTCCGAGTCCTTGCTTTAGAAAGTGTTTAGGGTCTCAAGCATTTCTTAGACTGCTAACCTGCACTGATGCCTTCGTTACTGTAGTCTCAGTACTAGTGGTACCTGAATTAGGCAGAGTAAGTTTAAATCCATTCACACACCTCAATTGCACAATAAGGCACCAAATTTTCAGCCACTCTTGTCTGGGCTAATTCTAGAACAAGTCAACTGTATGCTAGGAAAGAATTCCCACACAAGAAATTCAATCTGACATAAAATTGTATACAAAGAATTTGAAGCAATACACAAAAAAGACATGAGTGTATTCCTCTTACTGTTTTAAATCTTAAACTTTGATCAAATTTGCAATTCCATGCTACAACATGATGCAATTAGGTAAAATAATGGCAGTGACTTACTAGAGTTTAGCTTATCCAACTAATGATTTTTTTTTGTAAAGGAAATGATCTATTTGCATAATACAAGTGTGATAATCAAAAAACCATACTAGTAGGAAAAGGCCTCAGAGGTCATCTAGTTCAATCTCTGCTCAAAGCAGCATTAATATGTGAATACTCATTAATGATACAAGTTGTACTCTCAACCTTGCAGGCCACTAATCGCATGTAATCCTTAATCAAATGCACTCAACTGCCTTTGATAGGATTACTTATCTGCAGAAGGGTTTGTGGGACCAGTCACTTGCCACACATTATTCCTAAGCATGGAACATTACAGCACTTCCAGCTGTACTCAGAACCAGTGCCACCCCTGCTTTTCATTTCAAATGTCTTCTAATCAGTACTGTTATGAGAGCAGCTTTCCAAGGGGACCTGCTGTACAGGGGTAGATTCTGATGGATGACAAAAGGATGGAGTGAAGTAGGGGGTGATGAACCCCTAAGCAAGGTAGAAGTACAAGGCTGAGTCCTGGTTTTAGATGGTTTGCAGGTTGATGAATGCAGGATAGAGGTCCTGCCCTGAGAGATACCTATAAACCTAAAAAATACCTATAAAGAGAAATTAACCCCACTGGCACCAACAGTCCTTTAGATATCAAGATCAGGGACCAAACTTCAGCAGAATAAGTTTGGGAACTTCTGTTATAGTACTGCCATTCTGTTTTGTTCCTCCAGTTTTGCTCTGATAAGGATCTCCATTTTGGATTTGTGCTTAAGTTTAATCCTTTATTTCATGCATGAAATATGGTACAGCATTGCTAATTACAAAAAAAAAACAAAACAAAACGAACCAATTAAGAAACCCTCACTGAAACAATCCACAAATAATAATAAAAAAGTTGAAATGTTTTATAAAAACATAGTTGCCCAATTACACAAGTTGAATTACAAAATAAATTTGCCTTATATTAGTTCAGTAATATCCTCTGTTCTGAAGCATGAAATACAGTGACAGTTTATCTATGCTGTGTGGCAATATGTGAACTCTGCCAAACAAACTAAATAAAGAAAAGTTAATCTTCTAAATAATTATTTCATTTGAACATTTAATACCTGATGTTGTAAGTAACTTCAAATATTAATATTGGGGCACTACTGTAAACAATATAGGCACTATTTAAGTGGTAACAACAGCAACAAGAAATAAATAGCAGAAGGTGTAGAAAAAAAGAAATTTACTTTAGCAGCTTTGCTAACCTCAGTCTTAGGACCATTCAAAAGGCATTTTAAAACACTGGGTTCTGGGGTATTTTTAAATACACTGAAAACTGTTTAAATTCTACAGTTCCAGACATTGTTTACATGCCTTCCCCAAGCATTCAGTAGTAGCCACTGCTGTTTGCTAGGTTGCATCGAGGGCCTGTCCCTATTTGACCTCACTCACTCAAACTACAGTTTACTCCAACAACATCCACGGAAGGAGTTAAATTTCCCACCAGCGTTTAAGGGGCAGAAGTTAGGTCACAGGATGGTGCACCCATATCAACCACAAAGTCATGAAAGTGAAGGACGGTTCAAAGATGCAGGTAGGAAGAGACAACAATAAAGCCAGCAATTCTAAAGCCAAAAATAAGAGGTCAGTCAGATTCTCAAACTGACAGAGCATCTTCACCAGCAAATTTCTACCTTAGATATCTTTATTTTATACTTGTGTTAAGGAACTTCAATATTTTTTCTGATTAATAGAGGGGAGTAATTGATTCTACTAAACATTTAAGTTCCCTTTTAACAACAAACTCAATTGCTTTTGTGTTTTAGAAAGAAAAAAATTACTTTAGAATAGTTGTTTGCAACAAAACTAACTGCATTTCCAGGTTTGCAACCCTTCTTAGAAGTGTGGTGTTTGGCATACTAGCTGAGAAAGGAAGGGCAATACCTGACTACCAAGCAACAAATTCCTGTCCTGGCACCCTGTCTGAGAGAAGAGAGAATAAATTGCAAGGAGATGCTCCATGGTATGTTGCCAACACAGGTATGCCCACACATTGCTAGGTGCTGCTGCCATGTAAAAAGCAGATGATTTGGTCTGAGTTTTAGCCAAGGTGCAAAATTACTTTACTGAAAACTGTAACTGGGAAAAAGGGAACAAAAAAAAAAAAAAAAGAGAGAGAGACAAAGAGTTTTGTCAATCATACCATATTGTGTACAGAGAATGACATCAGCATACCTCAAAACTTCTCCATTAGCACACTACAGGTTATATAAAAATTACCAGTCTACCTAGTTAATAACATTTCTGATATATGGAAAAAGCACTATCAGGCTGAAAAGGACAATTACAGCCATTCCCTTCTGTTCTAAAGGCAAAGGTAGAAATGATGCTTTACATAGAACAAGTACCAAACACTACCATAGCTTTGGAACATTAATTTCAAAGTACAAAGAAAGGTTGAGAGACTGACAGGGAAGAGGACACGCAATCAGATGCACTTAACAGGCCAATGGGTTGCAACACTTGAAGAAAGAAGTGCTAAATTTACATCAGCGAACCAGAACTCAGCAATATTTCATTTCAGCTAGAAGTTGAACTATTGATATTTTAGGCTAGAGGGGAAAAAGGTAATCGTTTTTTGTTACCACCATGATCCCACTCATCCACTCCCTAAAGCCCTTGTCAATCCAGGATCCAAGAATTACAGAAAAAATGCTCTAAAAACAGTTTGGAGATTTAAAAAAATAATTTATTTAGAAAAGGGTAGTGGTCTCCAGGCCCAAAATGTCTCCCATTTGAGGGTGAAGAGCTACATGCATTCTTACAGCAACTAGCATAACAAAATCATGTGGTGATTCAGCACCGGGAGCAAATAAAAACTGTCACATAAAAATATCTGGGTCCTACACTTTAATAAAGACAAGTTATTTTCTTTCATTAGCCCTACCTAAGGAATTAATTCATATACAAATAAATTTTTCAGACATTAAGAAAACCAAACAAAACCAGCACAGGATAACTCAGAAACAAGAAAGATTTTGCAAGGGCTTTAAGCTCACACAGAATTAGTCCCACCAACTTTAACAAACTCTTTAGACTCAAGCAACTCTGTGAAATATTAGGGGAGTATGCAATATTCTGGCAATTCCAGAAAGAGGAGACAGGACAAGCAGTTGAAACTCTTCAGAATAAGCATCAGTCTTTGTTTGAATTTACACAGCACTTACTGGAAAGAGATGCCAGAAGCTGGAGCCTCTGTTCAGACACAGTGTAAAGTGGCTGTAACAATACCAGGGTCCTTACACAGCATGTTTAATCAAATGGGACTGCGGAAAGCAAAAACCTCCAAGACTAAATAAGAAAAGAACCACAAGATAATGGTGATAAAATGTAGCTCAAGTGCTTCAAGTACCAGAGGGTACTTGAAGTCTCTAATGGACAGGTAATGCTACATCAGTGTAAGTTTAAACAGTAAGTAAGAATGGATAATCTGTCACTTTCAAATTTCACCAAATGGATCATTGTTCTTTTTCCTTTGTCAGTACCAATTGACATCTTACAAACTTAGGATCAGTCCACTTGAAAAGACTTCTTCCTTCTGCAAGTACCAAAATACATGAAAAATACCTTCAAGCACACTATGGAGTGTAAAAATAACAGGCCAATTTCTTGGACAGCGAGTATGTTACTTAATATTCTTTGCTCTGCTAACATAGGAACTGGGTGCTGCAGCCAAAATATTTAGAATTTTTTTCTCAAGAGTCACAAAGGTTCAACTTTAACTAATATGTTTGATTACCACTACTTCTTTCAAGAAGACAAAACAGCCTTTAATGTTACTTTGAAAACAGAATGAAACAACTAAGATTCTTTTTAAAAGTGTCATTATATCAATTATTGTTTACTTGCATAGATATAATTTAGTATTGATTTCCCTTTTATAAACACACACAAAAGAGTGATAGCACCTTTTACATCACCACAGTTTTCCTAAATTCCTGTAAAATACTGTCTTTAGCAGCTACTGCTGAAAACCACTATTCTCAAAATGAATGAAACTTGACTGATAATACATCTTGGAATTCTGCTAAAAGTCAATCAGTTAAACCTAAAACCACCTTAGAAATTCCAGAATTCCATAAAGACGAAGAGAAAAACAGTACAAAGGCCAAACAAAAAGGAGAGTCAAATATAACCTGCCTTAGAAGAGCAATTAATGCATGAAACCAGAAACCAGCATATCACATCTGGGCAAGTGTTAACTATTTGTTCATTTAATTTCAAAGCATTTGGCTTGCTGTAATCCTTTCTTACTCTGCAAGTCTTTTAACCAATGCAACTCCAAACTTCCACATCAGTTTTTCAAGTCCTTAACATCAAGCTAGCCAATATCTTGGTCACTACAGAGACATGAATTTTGTTTGATTGCTGCTATATTACCTCATTCTGAGTCCCATCCAAATCCTTCCATCAACATTAAGCTGTATTTTCTATTTTTGCTGATTTTCACAAGAGTAGCAATACAACACCACAGAAACATAACCTAACTACTGGAAGATTCCTAAGGACACAAATGCACAACATAACCACCATGATCACATCAGATAGCAATCAGCTTTCCATGGGTTTCAGTAACAACATTGCATCACTGGTATTTTCCCACTAGAAAGATTCCTGAAAATAATTCATTTCTGGAAACACAAGAGATACTAAGTTAATTCTTGACTGTTGTTCCTACTAGAATGGGGTCAAGAAGCCTACAGGCTGAAGAAAATGGAGGTAAAATAACTTTAAGAATAGTATGAAAAATAAGAAATTATTTTGAAGGCCAGCTGCCTTCAAATTCCCAAATTTGAATTGGGAATTTCCCAAATGGAAATCTTTGCAGTGATTTCTGAAAGCACTGCATCAGGTGTCAAGCTTCTCTCTTTCTACACAGCAAAAAACACACTCCTGTTAAGGATGACAAAATAAGAGGCACCCTCATAAGATCCAAGAAGAAAAAAGAAATCTACCTTTACCTCAGAGCAATATATAGATTTCTCCTGCTCTGTCAAGGCTACAGGCACCATAGTAGGGAAAAAATGCAGCACTTCTTTTTTTTCCTCTACTTTTGAAAATGAGTCATAAAAATGTAAGAGGATTTTACTCCAGAAAAAATAAAGGGTTTAAACAGGCAGTAGTTGACAAAAAAAACCTGGTCTCTTATTTTAGAATCTCTCTTAGAAAAGATCTCCCTCCCTTTGGTTAAAGTACTGCAATGCAATAGCAAAAGGATACTACGTGTATATATCATAGTCAGTAATGTTACTAATTTTTGGGCTTAAAAATAGTTGAGGAATGCAAAAAAGTTTACAATCACAGTCACCTGGACTTCATATACAAAAAAAAAATCTAAGTGAAACAATGGTTTTCTTGTGACCTGTACTTGAAAAACAGAACATAATTAATATATTTAAGCAATTAAACAGAGAAAAAGAGGTACATATATAATTAGTTACTTTATTTTTCTTACATTAAAATTTAAACTTGCAAAGCGCCATTTTGGAAATGTTCTTATGTTAGGTTTTGGAAAAAGGGGGAAAGTCAAGCAGAAGCAAAATCCAAGAAACAAAACCTTTAAAGCAAAAGTTTTCAGCTGGTACCTCCCACTCTATTCTCAGTTTCTCAGAGATCATCATGCAGCAACAACATGGTTAGAACTGAGCAGCCAGCGGGTGTGTAATTTGCATGTGAAAATATTTTTGGAAGACACACATGAACAGCATATGCTCTCAGCCCAAGTACAATTTTCTAAATAAATGCCCTGAATATTGTTTTCCCAACATTCTTAACTATGTTCCAGATAATGGTTTCTTGTACAGATTTGTTACTCTTTGAAAGCACCAGATATATATATACCCATATACAATATACACATACATACATATATATATATATATATATACACACGTGTGTGTATATATACATCAAGCCTTAAACAATGTTCATTTCAAGAGTTCATCTTGGGGTTTGAGGGGAGACTGTTCTTCACTGTGTCCGTGTAATCACAAAGTTGGCAAACAATGCTCGAACAGAGTGCAACAAGAGGAGGATTCCCTGATTCAGGAAGTTAAATCAGACATGGAGGTCCATTCACTTGCCTGAACCAAAGGAACTTCAAAAATTTTATCTTAAAACCCTCCTAATTCTTTCTATGTTGTGAAAAAAGTTTCAAAAGGCAGATAGAAATTGATAAAACAAGAAACAAGCCATGTGCTCATGCACTGTTAGTTAAATCGAAAGCAAATCTAGTCAAATTGACACAACATGCAAAACAAAACTCCATTTGAGCAAACAGCAGTCTAACTGGATCCCAAAGTCATTACCAGTCCACATCTGGAACACAAATCAATTCCTCATGACTGCAGAGTCGGCATCACATAGTAATTATTACTACAGGACTCTTTTGTTCAGGACAAATGAAGTTCTATGGTAAAATGAGATGAAAACATCAGTTTCTTTTCTTTGCCAACACACAAATTCCGTTCCTTAAGCATATGGAAAAACTCAGATTCTGGATTCTGTGACTTCCTTTAATCAACTTGAATGTCAGGGAGGAAAGAAGATAAAGGACACCAGTAAATCCTACTGTGGTACTCAGGGGCATATAAAAAGCACCTGAAATAATGGAATACTTTGGGTTGGAAGGGACCTTTAACGCTCATCTTGTCCAACCTCATGCAATGAGCACAGACATCTACAAGACCAGGGTGCTCAGAGTCCTGGCCCAAATGACCTTGAATGTTTCCATGGATGAGGCATCTACCATCTCTCTGCAACCTGACAGTTTTTCACCACCCTCACTGTAAAGTATTTCTTCCTAGACCCTGCTAAAATGCCTGTCGCCAAATATAAGTTAATTGACCAAGAAAGTTGGAGGTGGAAGGGAGGAGACAAAGCAGAGAATGGAGGCATTAGGCAGTTTAAAAAGTCTTAACAGCATTGAGCGATGAATTCTAATTTACCAGAGAACTGGGATCTAGTACTAGAGCTTTTTCAAAATCAGCCCCTGCTAACAAGCAGCAAAAACATCTATTTAATCCTTCCAGAGCACAAACACACACAAGTAAACACCTTTTGCCACATTATCTCTTAGGCTGTACACACTTGAAACAAAAGTCTGTGGAAGGCCGAAACAAAACGGCAGACTCTAGTCACCCCTGGGAAAAGGTAAAACTTGCACTAAAATCAAAGCACTAATAAAGCAAACCCCAACATCAATCTAAAAAATAAGCACTCGTGACATAATTCTTCACAAATTTCAGTGCAGTATTTCTCCAATCAGGCATAAAACTTCCTCCAAATAGAACAAAATACTCCCAACCATTAATTCAACCTTGACAACATTGCTGCATAAATTAAAGGAATAACTACAGCAAAAAATTAGATTACGGATGTTACGACGGACCCGTTATAGTAACACATCATTTCGCAATGCAAATCATACAGGGCTAAGCGCTTTTTAAGAACGCAGCCAGGAGCAGCGTGTCAGGAAAGCAGAGGCAGGCAGGAGGAGAGAAGGATTTTCTGTGCTATCACTGGAACAATCTCCTGACTCACTGGCTCCGCAGCCGCGGGGAGCAGAGGCTGGGGCCGTACTGACAGCTCTCCTGACGCAAGAGACGCGGAGCACTGACCTAAATGCCGCAGCTGTGAGCTCCTTGCGGCTCAGCCCGAGGAAAAGGGGCCGGCAGGGATTCAAGCGCCAGCCACAAACACTCCTGCAGCCCGGGGCTGCTGCTGCACACACGGTCGCCGAGACCCCCACATCACCTCGACCTCTTGAGCCTGAAACTTCCAAAAACGACTGCGAGGCGAGCTCTAGGCTGAGATTTAGAGCAGAGATTTTCAACAGGGAGCTGCTCATCCCTGTAGCGCTTCGGCGGCAGCAGCAGAACAGGCCGCCCCAGGGTCTCGGGCAGTCACACGGGAGGCACCGAGCCCCGGACAAGGTTAAACCCCACCCTGGGCGCGACTTTAGGCAGGCACTCAATGGCCCGCAGGTTAATCATCAACTCCCTGCGCCGGGCACCGCGCCGAGCGGCAGCGCGGCCCCTGCCGCCACCGGGGCGAGCGCCGCGGGGCCGCCGCCCCCCGGGCCTCGGCTGGGGGGGAGCAGGAGCAGGAGCGGGCCCCTCCCTGCCCGGGGAGGTGCCGCAGGACCGGCCCTCGCCGCCAGGCCCTCCCACCGCGCCGCGTGAGTGACGGAGCGGGGCGGAAGGACGAGGAGGAGAGGGGGCGGGAGCGAGAAATACCTCGGGCGCTGTCGGCCCCGCTCGGCGGTGGCTCCGCCTGCGCTGGCTGCCGGGAGCGGGGCGGGCCGGGCCCGCATGGAGGCGGGAGCGCGCCGGAAGCTGCGCAGCGGCAGCGACAGCGACCGCGACCGGGCGGGCAGCGGCGGCGGCGGCGGCGGCGGCGGCTGAGGCCAGGCGCGGCGGGGTCCGGGACAGCGGCGGGAGCCGGGAGTGGCGGCGGCCGCAGGTGAGAGCGGGGCGCCGAGCGCAGCGGGCCGGGGCTCGGCTGGCGCCGGGAGCGGCGGGCCCGGCCTGTCCCGGTCCCTTCGGTGCGAGCGGGGCGCAGGGCGAGGGGGTCTCGCGGGTCCCGAAATGCCGACTGAGTATTTCATGTCAGTAGCATGGCGGGGAAGGAAGGGTGCGGGCCTTCCGCGCCTCGCTCCTCGGAGAGGCGCCCGGGGAGGCGCCGCGTGTGTGTGTCCGCTCGCGTCTGCCCCCGGCACGGTTCTCTGGTGCTCAGCGATTAACTCCGAACGCTTTTTTCCTCTGCAGTAGCGTGTGGATCACTCTGGATGTGGAATAAGAGCTCAGGAGGCAGTTTACCCATAGGTTTACCAAAAAAGCCGAGCACATTTCGGGGAGGGAGGGAGGGAGGGAGGGAAGGCAGCAGCCCCGCGCTGGGCCGGCTCTGCCCTGACGCCTCGTTAAGTGGTATCCACACCCCCGTGCCTCTCGTTTCCACTGCCTTGGGGCACAGATCGCCTGCCTTCCTGAAATCTTGCCTCTTCGCTGCAGCTAGAATAAACTGCACTAGTTCTGGCTGTGTTTTTTGTACATTCACCTTTTTGTTTCAGAAGGACTGAATGATTTGCCAGCAAAGCGTAGTCCCTGCCCCTGGTCATACACCCATAAAAGCTATAATAAATAAACTGCACTAGTTCAGGCTGTGTTTTTCATACATTCCCATTTTTGTTTCGGAAGGACTGGATGATTTGCAAAATGTAGTCCCTGTCCCTTGTCATACACTCATTTAATATGTGGGCATCTCAGAGAAGTCTGCCTGTAGAAGAAACTCTTAGAACAGTGGAGTAATGTTGTTGCATGCTGGTTTGTTTTGCCATGTCATCAGATTTATCTTTATTTGCTTGGTCTATGTTAGGCTATTTTCAGGAAGGGAATTCGTGTTTTCCCCTACACCATGAAGCCTTGCAGTTCTGCCCAGTACTCACAGGCTAGGCTGGAGAGAGAGTTGCTTTCTCACAGGAACAATGTTACTGTTGCATCTAATAAAATATATTTTGTGGCCAAAGCTGTCAATTTTTGAGTGAGGGACTGAAATTTGGATATTTGTAGTTATGAGTTATGACGTCAGATAAAGAAAAACCTTAGTACTCTTATTTCTTATTGTGTAGAGAATGGAAGGGTAACTAACACCACTTTCTTTTTCTTCACATTTGTTTCTTTTAATCTTTTCAATGTCCCATTGATGAAGAAAAAAAGACTTGTGATTTACAAAAAGGTTATTTTTAAATGTCCTTTTAGCCTGTAAACAAGGAGATGTCCTCTTCACTGTAGTGTCACCACTGTTGTTGCCTGCTTTTTGCAGTTGGTAACTGATTCTAATTCATAAGGTACTGTTTCACAAGGTACAGTTATTGCCAAAAAGGCCCGGGTCCCTTTTTCCGTAGAATTGTTTGATGTGATGGTTTGGGCTGGAAGGGACCTTTAAAGATCATTTAGTTCCAGCCCCCCCCTGCAGTGGGCAGGGATGCTTTCCACTAGACCAGGTTCTTCTAAGCTCTGTCCCACCTGACCTTGAACATTTCCGATGATGAGACATCCACATCTTCCTTGAGCAGCCTCTCCCAGAGTCTCACCATCCTGATTGTAGAGAATTTCTTCCTTTAATCCAATTTAAATCTGCCCTCTTTAAATTTAAAACCACTGCCCATTGTACCATCACCACAGATCCCAGTAAAAGGCCTCTATCTCTCAAAAGCCTTTTTTAATTACTGAAAGGCTGCAGTAAGGTCTCCCCAGAGCCTGCTCTTCTCCAGGCTGAACAATCTCAGCTCTCACAGCATTTCTGCATAGGAGAGGTGCTCTGGACTTGCTCCACAGGTCCACATCATTACTCAGTTCCCAGCACTTCAGTGGGGGTCTCACCAGAGCAGACTGGAGGAGCAGAATCCAGATCCTACAGTCTGAGTCTCTTTGCTGAAGATAATAAACAGTATTGGCCCTTCTGTGGGCCCTTGAGGGACACCACTGGTTTGTGCTTGGTACATTGACCTGCAGGTGTTTGGATGTGGCATCCATCCAGCCAGTTCCTCAGGCATTTAGCAGTTCTATTTCAAGACCATGTGTCTCTATTACTTCATCTTTTCCTTATTTTCTATCTTCTGCCCTCCCTAGGTCATTGGAGTTCTCACAGGCCAATTTAATTCCATGGAATAGCAAAAAAACTTGTTCTTTACTAAGTTTTCTGCTGTTTTGTGAGTTCATTTAGTTCATAAAAATTCTGATTAGGACATGAGCTGTCAGGAAAAGTGGGGGGAAGGGAAATAAAGAGAAAAATGATGCCCCTATTTTGCAGCAGCAAGTTGTTAGATCTACTCAAGGAAGCGTAGCCACAGCATAATGATAACTTAGTCACATCCATAGCATATTTTGCATAACATTTTTCAATGTGCAGACTTAAAGAAGGAAAGCAGCACTAATTGTATAGAACATGCCCCAGTAAGGCTGAGTGTGCCTTCCTTTGCACTTGCCCATGTGTAATGCAGTTATTGCCCGTGGCTGCAATGAGTTGTTGCAGTACTTGATGCAGCAGTCTTTACTTGGCTGTTTTTCTTGGCAGGGTTGATCTGATGCCCAGTGTTTGTACATTGTGCAAAGATCACCAGTACCTTCCTGTAATGTTAGAAACTTTGAAGAGTAAAGGCAGGCCTCTTGGTACCACTCTACATATCTAGCACTGGCAGACCTATTTTATTTGCTCATTGTGTTGGTCTTTGAACTAAAACGATAATGAATTTTCTTTAAATGTTACTATATTAGTAAGAAATAAAAGTCTTTATTTCAATATTGTGGTACAATTGGCTGGGTGACTATAGCTGGGGGAGGTGTTGTACATCTCAGAACATCTTATAAATCTCAGTATTTAAGCCTTTAAAAGAACAGCAGAAGAAACAGAAACTGAACACAACCAGAAAAAAGCAACTTGATTTCCTTTTGAGAGAGCTGGTAGCATAAACAGGGCCTTGCAAAGAAATACATATGTTTTATAAAACCAAGGGGCATGCTTAAAACAGAATAACCTGCAGGTTCTTAGTGTTATTAACCTTCTGAGTGTGGTGAATTTTTGTGGTGAGAAATTTCTCAGGAGTTTCTGTCATGTGATCTGGTTTTTATTTACTCTGGAGTGCTGAGACTGCTTCATGCCAAGGAATCAACTAAAAGTCCCTTGAAAAATAAAGTTATGTATTATAGTATGATATAGCCTATGATAAAGGTTCTTATCTGTACAACTTGTAATTGTATAAAACAAGTCAACTTCCTGGCTAGACTAAATATATGATAACAGAGTTGAGTTGCAGTATGATAGTGCTGTTGCTGCTGTGTGAAAAGTTGGGGTGCTTGTCTTTCCTTTACACTCCAACAAGCTTGTATACCTTGAGCTAATTCATTAATTTTCAACTTGCATGCGCCCATGCTGTTTCATGGGCACCCTACAACATTACTTGGAAAGCCAAATGTGCTCTAAGGGACATGGCTTGCTATTTTTATGCTCTTGCCTTCTATTACAACCATTAGTTTCATCAGTCAGGGAATACTGCCTCTACGTGCTGCAGACTGATAATTCTGAAAAGGGCTGCTGGACACACTGAAGGTTTAGATAGGATATCATCTCATTTTGACCCACTCTTAAGTTGGGGGTCTGATTTGAAATCTGAGTGGTTGTGTTTTTCTGTTGTGCTTTTTTAGTTCATGCTCTGTTGGTTTTTTGGCATTCCATGCAGTTCTGTAGGGTCTCTTCTTGCCAAGTATTGTAAGTAGGTTTAGGTTGAATGAGTATTAGTACTGGTCTCAAGAATGCCTGGAGAAATTTTTTTTTTGTAAGGAGTTGTTGCTGTACTGTATAAAGGGCTGAAAGGACATCATGGTGTGGGAGAAAATGTTTTTCATTGAAGTAATGAAAAGGGAGCAATTGTGGCTGAAGGAAAGATACTGCACTGATGACTTTGCAATTCAACCTAACTTCATCGTGCATCCTGAAGAGATATATATTTATTCTAGTCAGTGTCAAGTCCACAGGACCAGGATTGGGTTCCTGTAGTTCTTAGTTTAAAGTTTTGAGTTCACAATCTGCACTGGAACAAAAAAAAGTATTTTCAGTTTAGGAAATACTCTTCTGAATTAATTTCCACAAACTATGCAAGCTGCATTGTTGCTGGTATTTTTTTTTCCCAAACTTCAGTCTAATTTTTCTTTAATTGTTTTATTCACTTCTTATTTTTCAGGAGTCTGAAAAAACCTTAGTGGTCATGACATTGTTACAAGTGACATAAATTAGCCAGTGGCTCAGAATGATGGATACCCAGAAGACTACAAATGGTTTGCAAGTGATTGGAGAAGGGACTGGTATAGGGAAATCGACACTCCACATGGTGGGGTATTTGGGAAAAGTCAGTTGAAACTTGTTTTACATATGTGCAAAGTTAATATTTTTCTCTGTTTTGAGAGATTTTTAATTGGTCTTAATTTTACCCCAAAAATAAAATTCAAATTCATTTTCCACGGAAATCTATAACAATGGCGAAAGATTATTCTAAGTAAATATGTGCCTATGTTTTTTACTGGCACTATTTTTACAACTGTTTGCATTCCTATGAAAAATGATTTGTCTTTCAAAGACCTGAGCTTGTGTTCCTTGGCAATAAGGGTCCTGTGGTTTAGTTCAAGTAAATAAAACATGCATAAAAGTACCTAAAATGTGCAAAAATAAAATGTGTTGTTAAAGACACTTTATTTGAATATTTAACTAAAAAGATAAATTTATTTAAATCATGCTACCATACAAATATATTAAAATATTTAAAAAGAAACCAATGTAGTTTGCTTTTTATATTGTATTGTATTATATCTAGAAATTGAACAGTGATTTTGTATAAGAATGTCTTACCTTGGGATAATGTATGAAATACATAAATTTATGCTGCTTTATCTTTCTTGGTTTGTTTTTATTTTAGAGCTGTAATCCTGTGGAAACAACTGCACATGGGTATTGTCCAGTCTGCAAAGAGAAGGGTCAGATCCAAGGTTTACGGACTTACCGCCTTAATTTTCAAGAGTCCATTTTCCTTTGTGAAAATCCTCAGGTATTACACTAATAAAGAGTTTTATTTGGCCCTGCAGAGGCTCTTACCTTCAGCAGTTACACCTCTCTAGGTCTGTGATTTTGTTGGTAGTAAGCAGACTGTTGAAATAGGACCCCTCTGAGTCTGTATGCTGTAGGATGTTTGCTTGCAGATAGGGAAAAACAGAACTAACATGTATATATGCAGTGTTTAGGCATAGGTAGCTCCCCTATAAAAAGAGTAAAAAAATAATGAAATAAAGGAGGGTTCTTCTCAATTAGCAAGGGATCTCAAGTGGTACTAAATGAATTTTTGTACAAGTCAGACTAGAAGGTGAATATTTGATGATCCATGGAACTAGTACGTAACTAGCAGATCTGAGTCTCCCATTTTCCCTTCTGTAAGTCTGGGTAATGCATATAGGTTTATAATTGTAATTACTATGCTTTTATTTCTTTTTTCCCCCATTTTTAATTTTAACCTTAGCTGGATTTCTGTGCTGCTTAATATTTGACTTGTGATTTTGCTACCTGTCCCTTCACTGTTCCATGTATGTGGGAAGGGTATAGCAATCGCAAATGGACTTAATTTGCCCTTAAATTAGTAGAAACTTGACTAGATATGGGTCTCAGAGTTGGTTTTCCCATTCTTTCCTGCTTTTAACTAATTATGGTATAGTTCTGGAGATTGGTAATAGGGATTTGTCTATATTCATTGAGCTAGCCTGAAAGATACCTTGTCAATTTGGGCACCAGTAGTCTCTCAGGCATGAGATAATAATGTCAAATCTGTACCCTAAAGGAGTGGATTTAGCAGAATAAGACAAGAAGACTCTCCTTAGCAAAATTAAGTTGTTTGCAGAGGTTGGGAGAATTTACTGGAAAAGTAGTGTTGAAGTATCACTACTGATGTATTTATTTCATAGTTGCTTATAAGACAGTGGTGGGATAACACACCCTTTCTGTCATACCTATGTTGAATATATGTATTGATTTAATTAAAAAAATCACTTTACAGGAGTCCCTATTGCTGGGTTGGATGGAGGTCTAAGCAACTTGGTCCAGTAGAAGGTGTCCCTGCCAATGGCAGGGGGTTTGGAACTGGATGGTCTGTAGCATCCTTTCTAAACCAAGCCATTTTATGATTCTGTGATTCAACTCCATTTTAAAAAGTATGTTTTGCACTTTCTTTAGCTCTCATTCACCTGAAATTGCTTTGTAGATTTCACTGTAACCTTTTTTCTTTCCTTTAGTGTATCTACCCACTTGGTTATAAACCATTAAACAGCATAATTACTTCTGCTGGTTCAGAAAATCATCAAGCTCCATCTACTCACAAGAAGAGGAAATTTGGTAATATCGGTGACTTTTCTGCTGTTGGATCAGATCCAAAAAAAGCAAATAACAACGTGCTCAATGTTGAGCACACCATTAATGCAGACTCAGTTGTGAAAGGCTGCCAGAATAGTTTGTGTATTCCCAAGGCAAGCCTACACAGTGTATTACAAAATGACCAGCAAAACCCTGGCAATCATGTGGGGTCTTGCATGCAGAACGTGGATTTTGAAACAACCACCAAGACCAACAACTACCAAGAAAGTCCACCAAAGACTTCTAGTCCCAAAACACAACTATTGCCAAATTCTCAGAATTTGTCGACAGCATCTCAAATTTCACTCCAAGAGGATAAAGGTTCCACTAATAACAGAGATTTGTGTCTTCAGTGGAGAAACAAACATAATCTTTGTTGGTTAGATTGTATTTTGTCAGCACTGGTACACTTAGAAACATTAAAATCTGCTCTAGCAGAAGAATGTAACAATGGAAAATGTTTACTCCAGAAACTTATAACAAAGTATAATCAAGCGTCTGTTCTTCTGAATACCTGTAAAAGGAGTAAAGTAAAAGGTGAGTAAATTTAGCTGCTGTTTTCTGTTGTCAGATTGATTTGCTACGAGATTGATTTGCTACAAATATGTGGAATTTTTATATATGCCTCTGTTCTATTTCAAGATGGCAAAAAATACAGCTATTACCATGAATTTGCAGAATAGTGTGCATTCTCTAGCAAAATCCTGGTAACATCTGAAATTGTTTTTCTTGGGCAAACATGCACTCTGAAGGCATCAAACACCAAGCATCTCTTAATTTTTTTTTTTGTCATATCCAGCATAAAGATATTATGAATTATTTATGTAATTCACCCTTACTTTGTTTCCTTCCCCTCTGTTGGTTAACATATTAGGATACTGTTATAAGCTTGATCTTTGAAACAATTTCTGTTGTGGTTTATATCCTTTGTAAATGGGCAGTTGCCTTGTCACACTGAAAATAGTAAAGCTGGGAACATAAGTTCTTTTCTGGCTCCAGCTGTGCTCATTGAAGGAGTGCTTCCCCTGAGGTTTGCAAGTTGCTGTAGATGACAGTGTTTCCTAACCTGCTTCAGCCTGAAGTAGTCAAACACATGAACCTGGATCCTGTGGTCTGGAAAGGATTAGTTAGTACTCAGTAACCCTTAACAAGGGGTTAGGAGGTCAGCTTAGCTTTACACATTGGAGGATTGTAACCGAGGAGGATGTGTCACTGTATTCTGCTGGTGTGGCCTTTAGTCATTTTCTGTTCTGTGGATTCTGTTTAAGACTCCTAAACGAAGATCATGGGGTTTTTATTTCTCTTGAACTGGACCATTGGTGTCATAAGTCTAAACTTCTAAGATGTGGTCTGTTACAGAAGGAATAAAGCTCTCTGGTTAGCCAGTACCTCTCCTGAATTTCAGTGGACACTCTGTTGTACTATGTGTATTTGAATATAAAAAGCACAGTCACAGAACAGCCCTAGGTACCTTGAAAAAGGTCCTGTCTTTCCTGGGAAAAATAATGTGCATCAGAAGTGGTTTAATCCATGTTACAAAGCGGGGAGAAACCCCCAAAATGTTCTGAACTAGTTCATGTGCTGTGCTTGCCAGGAAGTCAGGATGCTTGAGTTTAGGTGTTCAGCTGTTACTGGGAAGTCCTTTGCTATCCTAGAACCTGTCTGAGATGTTTGTTTTTGTTGGACTGGGTTTGCAAAGGAGCTCTGCTGGTGTGCAGTGACCCTTAAATGGGAATGTTAGGTGTTGGAATACAGTGTTGGTTTGAAAGTACTTAAACCTTTTCATTTCAATTGCTGCAAAACAAATCAGTTTATTTGGGTAACAGCAGAGAGGGGATTGGGTGAAGAGTATTTTTGTGGAGAATAGATGTAGAATTCATTCTGTTCTTTTGTGTAATTTTACCATATCTTTTGCATGCAGCTATTTTTAAAAACAATCGAAAGCAATATAGCTGCAAGAAACTTTGTTTCTTTTTTCTATACACAGTTTATATGTATTAAGCCGTTTCAATGGCTATTCTAAATATTTCCTTTAATTTCTGCAGGTAGTGATCATGATTGTGTAGTAGAAGTTATGTTCTTGCTTGTGTTTGAGGAATGTATTTGTGTTTAAACAACATGCAAAATTAAAATACTAAGATATATAAAGTAAAAAGTTATTTTTAAATTTAAAATTATTTTTACTGTTTGAAAAGCTCACTTAGGGAATTGGTATTTAATCTGAAACAACACATTAAAGTGTTTTATTATTTGAATTGTATAGCCTTAAAATGCATGTAAGCAAATTTTTGTGCTTTTGGTCTTAATGCTTAAGTTTTAAATTTTTCTTTTAATCTCCGAGTCTTCAGGATTTGTAATGTGTGGTCACACTATCCTTAAAAATTGTTACTACAGAGCTGTTGGTGCAGGCTCTTAGTCATAAGTCAGAGCAAGTAGTTTTTAGTCAGCAGACTGCAGTAAACTGAGTACCTTGTGTAAATTCTTCTCCAATTTTCAAACCTATTAATACCAAGAATTGGCTGTTCTACCAACAAGCCTTAGGCAAGTATGGGTCAATATGAAAGGCATTGGTTTGCAGAGAGGGAGTGCATGCTGGGGGTACATATGTGTGTGAAAAGGTGTGGGGCTGTTACACATGACTACATGAACACATACGTATTTTTTTCTTTAGATGTTCTTCCAAAAGCAGAATCTCAGCTCAATGAAATAAGAAACGTAATGTTTACAGAACTTAAGCCTCAGCTGACATGTGAATTGGGTAAGTAATTAGGGCAGCATCTCAGTAATTACTTTCAGGAAACCCTAGATATAAAGCCTTTTATGTCATACATAAAAGTATGTGTGTAGCAATGCATACAAGAAAGTTTGCAAATACATTTGTTTCTATTGGTGACTTACACATACTTTACAGTATGATCAGCTGGTTTGTCCTTTGCCCATTTTGACTTTTTAGAGAGCAGATAATCAGCAAGTAATTCTGCTGTAGTCATGGAATTGTCACTGATAACAATCTAATAACATGGATCAATCCCTTTGCTGTGAGAATTGCAAATAGAGCCTCGAAATAATAACTGACATTTAAATCGAAGTAATAAGCCTTCTTATTACTTCCTTTTTGAGGTACTGAAAGGTGATTTCAGATATTTAGTGACCATTTTTTTCTGCCCCATCTTTGAAGGTAATATGAAGAATCCAGTGTTTGCACTTCAACTACTCCTACAAGTGGATCAACAAGCTGAGGAACTATTCTTGCATTCATTTTCATGGAAGTTTGAATGTGTACATTGTGGCCACAAATACCAGGACCGGTGAGATTTTTATAGAAATAGCTTCTACATAGCTGTTCTACCTTACCTTTTTAAATCTGCATATAATAGTTGGTTTTCTTCAGATTTCCAGGTTTAAGGTGATTGTTGAAGTTTTACATCATCTGCTTTTTCATTTGCAAATAGTTTACTGCTACTCCATGTCTTAAGCAACCATGTTATCAATTAATTAAGAAAGAAACAATAGGTAACTGTGTGAGTGTCTGGACATACTTACTGTGAGATTTTGCTGAGAGTATGCAAATTGCTGTGGTTCTAAAGAATGTATGCCTAGAACACTTTTGCTATTGAGAAATACCTGGAATATTCACTTGGGCTACAAAGAATCAGAGATTTTCTAACATAGTTTGTCTATTTTAAAATAGTTTTACAGGGGAGTAATTTCTTGAGAATTGATTTAGTTCTGCGTAGCCACAGGTCCAAGCTTGTAATTTAGGCTCCTTTTAGAGTCAGCAAGTAAAGAGAGATACCTTAAGAATACAGCTTGTTTTATTTGAAAAACATCTGTATTACCTAGTAAATTATGCAGATCCTGGTACAAGCTCTGTCTTATTTTGGAAAGGAAACAGAGATAACATTAGAAGGGAGAAAAAGCAAATATTGTGAAACTGAAGGCCACAGGGCTGCTGAAAACAAATTGTGACTGATGCTGTTTGGCAGAACTGAATTCAGGGCTGACTTGGATGTGATGCTGTCACAGTGAATTCCACACAAATGGCATGAGCATGAATAGTATTTGGGTTTTTATAATGTTTTTATAACTTGTTTCCTGGTAAAGTATGTATATTTATGGCTTTCTGATCACCAACTCAGCTTACTCTTTATTTGTGTGTGTGTGTCCAGATTGAAGAAAACCCTAACAACGTTTACAAATGTAATCCCTGATTGGCATCCTCTCAATGCTGTTCATATTGGACCATGTATTAACTGTGGAAATACATGTCAAAGACAACAGATGATCTTGGAAAAGTAAGTTTGAATATGTGAACTTGAAAGTGACATACATAAAGTTCTGAGACTTCATTTATTGAACCTATGACTTCTGAAACCAAACTATTACTATGGGTTTGCAGAGATTCTAAACTTTAAATTCTGATCAGTACTCACTTTGAAAGATTTTTAGATCATTCTTATAAGCTGAAATAGCAAGTAGTGTTTACTAAAGATGAAACAGAGCAGTGTTTAACATGCTGACCAGCATGTGTTTCAAGTAGGTCATAAATACTTAACTATCAAGTAGTAAATACAGACAACCGATATCCAATGTCAGCCTTTTCACAGCCCCTGCTGTGGATAAAAGTTGTTTGATCATTTGTTTACTTAATTGATCTGGGAACAACATCCCTTGGTACTGTGTTTATGGCACAGGAATGGTTTTTTTCTCAACTTTTCCCCACTCCCCAAATCTCTTATTTGGTGTTGGGTTTTTTCCCCCCCCAGTCTATAATTAAATGGAACATCCAGTTGGGATATTCTTTTTCCTTTCTGCTTACTGTGCAATCTGAAGAGTCTGTGAGGAAGTAGAATAGTAAGGGCAGAACCAAATACTCGTAGAGATGTCTTACTTTTTCATTAGGAACTTTTCCCATTGTTCTATTGTAATAAACTGGTTGTTTATTGTTTCTTTGTCAGAGTACCCTCAATATTAACATTACATTTTGTGGAAGGCTTGCCACATAACAACCTGGAGAAATACTCATTTCAATTTGAGGAAGACACCTACCAAATAACATCTGTTGTTCAGTATCAAACAGATAAGAAGCACTTCATAAGCTGGTCTTTGAATCCTGATGGTAAGAATCACAGAATGGCTCAGGTTGGAAGGGGCCACAGGGGGTCATCCAACTTCCCTGCTCAAGCAGGGCCATCCCAGAGCACATGGCACAGGATGACATCCAGATGGTTCTTGAATATTTCCTGTGAGGGAAAGCCCACAACCTCTCTGGGCAATCTGCTCTAGTGTATTGTCACTGCATAGTAAGGAAGTCCTTCCTTATGTTGAGGTGGAACTTGCTGTGTATCAGTTTCTGCCTGTTGCCTTCTGTCCTGTTGCTGAGCACTGCTGAGCAGGGCCTGGGTCTGTCTTCCGACACCTCCCTCTGGATACTTACAGACACTGGTGAGGTCCCGTCTCAATTGTCTTTTTTGAAGGCTGAACAGGCCCAACTCCCTCAGTCTTTCCTCATAAAAGAGAGAGATAAGATAGAGTTTATGGTTCTTATCTACCATAATATTTCATGAGTTTTATGGGTTACTGCTGTAGTCTCAACCGTTGATATATAATAACAAAGATTTCTTTTGTCTGCATTCTAAACTTCATATTAAATTGTTGCAAATAATTGGGTTTCTCAGAGTGAAGGTTTTCGGTTGGTTTTACTGCACTGTGCTGTCTTACAGAGCACTTACTGGAAAAAGTAATTTGGCTATAGAGTTTTTTTCCCTTCATAACTTCGTAAAAGTTAAAAAATGCAGTCTGACCATGACTGTGGAACAAATAGTATTGTTTATTTTTAAACCAGTGATTCATCCATTCTTGGCTGGAAACAAGGTAACCTATGGTACTATGAGCAATTAATGAAGTTATTTTTTATACCTGAACTTTATGGCACCTCAGGGGTGGGAGGCAGAAATCCATGTTGGAAACATTACTAATGGTATGATGGTTGTACCACTGATGGAAGATCCATAAATAGAGAAGGTGAAAAGGTGATATTTTGATAATCATGCCTCTGTAGAGAGCGTGGGGTACAGTCTTATGAAGTGTTGTGACAATATGAAAATTGTCTAAGTCATACTGCCAGAGATAAAAAAGAAATGGGAAGAGGAAGCAGTTGGGAAATGCCTAGTTAAGAAGCTCCTATATGCCATATATATCTGTTTTAAAATTCTTAAAGCTATAAAATATTCTTTCATGACCTATGAACAGTTTGCAGGTGATGAGACAAGAGTTTTAAAATAAGCAGTTTCTTTTTAGGTCCCGTGCTTCCAGACAGGCAATTAAAAGGTCTACAGAGAAACTTAATTTAAGAGGTGGTTTTTAACTCAGACTTGTGAGACTATTTTCAGACAAGATGTTTCAGCCAAAAAATCCCTTAGCTAGCTTTGTTTTATGGTTGACCTACTCTGACCTGTAATACTATTGCTGCAACTTCTTGTATTTGCACTTTTTACAGTGGAAGTCTCCTAGTTTTCTCTGGAGAAAAAAAACCCCAAACTCTATTTTCTGCTTGCCAGGAGAATGGGTTAATAAAAATACTTGACAAGTGTGAGGATAGTGATTTCAATTTTAAAAGTCTCTGAGTCTCTGCACTGATTGCTATTTTTCAGGAACTTGGCTTGAATGTGATGATTTAAAGGGTCCGTATTGCAAGAGACGTAAAAGATTTGAAGTTCCTCCTTCAGAGATTCATATTGTTATCTGGGAAAAGAAAGCATCCCATGTGCCACAAGAGCTGAATTCACAGTTCCAAAGTAAAAATAGTGAAGATACTCCTCTTAATAATGTACATTCAAATTCCACGGTGTTGAATTGTTTTGATAACACTGTCGGCAAAACACCTGCAGAACCTCACAAAGAGCATTCTGTGAGGACTCCAGAGAAGAAACAGCAGCAAGTAACTGAGGACAAAAGTATTGTTCATCGTGGTTCAGAAAATCTGGCAGATGGTGATCTTGTAACACTGATGCCTGAAGAAGTTCTGGTTGACTCAGAAGATAAATCGCTGCCTAACGGATGGATGGTGGGAAATAACCTTCTTGATGGATGGGGCACACCAGAACAGCTGGAACCAGCTTTTTCACTTAGCACTCCATATGCAGGAGAGTTTGCTGGAACTAGTCTAGCTATGAACAATAAATCCATGTTGTATGAAAATTCCAGTATTTGCTTTCCTCTAGAAGAGTTGAACCCAGTAAATATTACTGCTCCTGTGCCCAGAAAACATGACCCTGATTCATCTGACTCATTGCCTTCTCAATTAAATGACAGAGCTAATTTAGCTAACAGAGAACATGGATTAAATTCAGAACTACTGCTAAGCAAGAATTGGTTAGCAGTAGAAAATACTATACAAAAACCACCTGACTTGAGAGATGCAAGCAAAACTGTAGTTAATTCTCAAGCTGGCAGTTCTTCTGGTGCCAGTAATTCAGTTCAGTCCTCACACAAAGACCGAAAAGGAGGATTTGTAGGAAGCTGGGTAAAGAAATTAAGCAAGAGTACTTCTTTTATGCCTTCAAGTGCCTCAGCTCTCAAGAATGAGAGAAATTGCAAAACTCCCTCATTACAAAAAATAAGTGAAGTTCGGCTGCCAGTTAAGGGTGCAAGTAACTTCGGTGGATTTCAGAGCAGAGGTACAAAGAAAACAACTGAGACCCCAAAGTTACTGGCTCCTCAGAGTAATAATACTCATCCTTTATCAAGTTTCAAAGGATTTTCTCAAAGCACTTGTCTTCCAACAGCAAATCATACCACTATTGTAGGTCCAACTTGGTTTAAGTCACAAAGTATGTTGGGTACCTCAGGTAAAGTGACTCAGTTCCCCTCCCCTGGCTATAACTCTGGCAAGGCAGAAGAGTCAGAGAGTGACAAAACAAAAAAACTTCGCCTAAAATTGTTAAAAAAACTTAATGCTAAAAAGAAGAAGTTGGCTTCACTGGATAGATTAGCAGTGGAACAGATGAAACAGGAAAAACCTGTGAGTGGAGACGTGAGCACCCCATCGCCGACTGAATCTCAGAACGACAGTGAATTATTGCAGAGCTTAAGGGAGCTGCAGTATCAGATTGATGTCACAGGGAATGGACCTGGATTGAATGCAAGCGCTGTGCCAGGGTGCACTGGCCCTGATAACGCTGATGAAATACTGGCAGAAATACTGTCCCCTATTTCCACTGTCGCTTCCTTGGAGGAGCCCAAGAGCGGAGATGAGTGCATGTACATGGAAATGGTGCACGGCAGCGTGGCAACGACCGTGCCCCAGGAGAACACCCCTGTGCCACAGGCAGCAGTGACAAGTGAGGACCACAATTACTACAGTCCTGTAAAGGACACCACTTCAGAGCTTGATGCAATAAACAAACACAATGGGAAAAAACTTTCTTTTGAAAGTCCTACAAGAGATGATATCCTCGAAGACCTGTTCTCCATTTCAGCACCAAGCTCAATGGCAGATGACATCGATTTACCTCATTTTGATGAAACTCTGTTTGAAACTTGGTAAATACTCAGTTTCTTGAGTTTAAGTATTTTTTCAGTATTATGTATATTTTGAAACAAAGCACTACTAAATTATATTTTATAACTAGTTTAATTGCACACTGGCTGTACTTGAACAATTTACATTTGAGATTTTTTTTCTTAATATTTTACCGTAACAAGCAAATCAGGGTTTAATGTATTCTATTCTTCTGAGAAGCAGTTATTTTAGCTGTCAGATATGACAATGATTTTTAATTAAAAGCTCCTAAGAGTCTTAATTTTTGCTGCTTTTAATATGAAAATCTTCCATACTCTAGTGTGTTTGAGAACTAATTAAGTTCTGTAGTCTTGATGATATAATGGTGTAAGAAATACTATTTATATAGTAATGAATTTACAGGACCACTCAACTCCTGAAGTTATTTTGTCCAACATTTAAAAAAAAATTTAAGTACCTTCTGTAAGTAGGGAATTTTTCATTCTCTGATATGAACTTGGAGGTTTCTTAGAATTAACTGTAAGTTAATGCCTATTACTGTTGTCACTTGGAGTTTTTCATGACTCAGGCAGTGCACTCCCGACTGGATGTGAGGTGCCAAGAAGAGGCAAGGTCAGTAGGAAGAAAGTAATGGAAAAATGTGGCAAGACAGCAGTGAGTAAGCAGAGGGATTCACACCTTGGTGTTTCTGGATATGTATAGCTTTCATTTTGCCATATTGGAGTCTTTTTTTAAATGCATGGCCACAAAGCTGAGGGTGTTATATGCCAAGTTAGATTAGCTGTACACTTTTCTGGTTCTTGGAAATAAGGATTTTATCAGCAAGTCTTTATATCAGGCATATTTAGAACTGTCCTGCATTTTTTCATTGTTTTAGATTCCAAGCTCAAAACATTAAATGCTCAGTCTTACTTTTCCAGTAGATGCAGTTAAACATAATGCTATTACAAGGCATGGTTACAGATTCTAATGGTTTTGGATTGTTTGAACTAGTTTTTGAAAAATTATCATTGGCCCTGAACTTGTTGCAATTTGATACATTGTTATCAAACTGGTACTTTAGGCAATGAATTTTTGAAATTCAAGTTATTGCGAAGAACTTGAGCTTCTTCTTTGTTTTGAATACTGTAATTGGTAATGTTACAATAGAAAACAAATGAATGGATTCTGAATGTTAAGGGCTGGTGTACTGCTTGTGAAATGTTTGCCCATTTATGAATTCCCTAATTAAAAAGAAAAGAGGAAAAAAAAAAGAAAAATAAAAAGAAAAAAAAAAAGGAGCTGACCAAAATGAGAGTTTGATTTATCCATGAATGGATTGCAGTGACCTGCAGCTGTGACATGGGAGCTCCTTCACCACTGGCTTGGGACACAAACACAGACCCAGGGGTGAGTAAAGCAGTGCGCCCAGCGTTGGTGATGCAGAATGCACAGGGGGGAGAAACAGGAGGAAGAAGCCCTGCTAGAAGATGTGGAGATCCTGGTGGAGAGGTTTACAATGAGGTTCAAGGAAGAGGAGGGAGGGTGTGGGGGCACACCTGCTGTGCACATGCACCTAGACAGAAGCAAGAACCTCTGGTCACCACTGGCACCCCCTCCACAAACTGAAGCTGGGAGTGTTTGGTCTGCAGCTGCGTGGGATTTAGTGTGGGTACAGGTATATATAGAAGCTCCAAGAGCAAACAAATAGCACTTGAGATTAAAGAAGGTATGAAAATAAATCTGTTGGTGCTGCATGTTCCTGGCTGCCTTTTTCTCTGAAACAGAAGACTAAAGATGACGCAGTGCAGATTTGCTTGTTTCCATAAATGCTTTACTGCCTCTGATCCTCTGCAAGTGAGAATTCAGCTGAGTTTGAATGAAAACCCCATGACTAAAGAAATTGTTTGGAATTCGAAATGTTACTGGTTGTTTTATATTAAGAGTAGTTTTTAAATGCAGCTCTTAATTTGCCATGAAGAGAATACAAAGTATTGTAGTCATCTTTTGTCAATTGGAAGTACAGGTAGTGATCAGAAACTGGCCCCTGTATTATGGAGGTTTTATTAGTGTTCTAGGATAGATTTCCCACAGTCTAAGGGCTTTGAGCACTGCCATCTTCACCACTAAACCATGTCCCTGAATGCCACATCTACATTTTTTGAACACTTCCAGGGATGATAACTTCACCACTTCCCTGGGCAGTCTCTTCCAATTCCTAACCATCCTTTCAGAGAGGAGATTTTTCCTAACATCCAGTCTAACCTCCCATGGCACAACTTGAAACCATATCCTCACATCCTGTCTCATTACCTACGACAAAAGACCTGCCCCCACCTGGCTACGCTCTCTTTTCAAGTAGTTGTGGAGAGCAGTAAGGTCCCCCCTGAGCCTCCTTTTCTTCGGGCCAAACACCATTAGCAGCTCCTCATCAATCTTGCACTCCAGATCCTTTCCCAGCTCCCTTGCCCTTCTCTGGACACACTCCAGCCCCTCAATGTCCTTCTTGTAGTGAGGGGCCCAGAACTGGACACAGAACTTGACGTGTGGCCTCACCAGTGCTGAGTACAGGGGACAATCCCTGCCCTGCTCCTGCTGGCCACACTATTGCTGACACAAGCCAGGATGCCATTGCCAGCATTCCCATTTTCTTTTCCACTGGGCAGCTTTCCAGACACTGCCCTCAGTGCCTCCAGCACTGCCTGGGGTTGTTGTGACCCAAGGGCAGGACCAAGTGCTTAGTCTAGTTGAACCTCATACAATTGGCCTTGGCTCATCAACCCAGCCTGTCCAGAGCCCTCTGCAGAGCCTTGTTAGTCTGTGTCTTCTGCTTTGGGAAAGGCATAATCGTGGCACTCAGAGTGTGGAATCAGCTCTGCAGAAAAGGTGCTGTGATTCAGATCTGACTACTTGATGATACATTCAAACACTTCTTATAACACAGTACAGGATGAAAAACAGGGCTGCCCTCTAGCATCCTGCCTACAATAAACCAACACATCTGCATAGGAGCTGCCTGGATGGATTTCTAGCCATATACCTGCTAGAGCACTGTTCAAGAAATCTGTTGTGGTGCCGACTACAAATATGATTTTGATCTTGATGGTTTTCATGGCTGGGTATTGCCATTTATTCTTCCATCACTGGTTTTCTGCTTTAAATAATTACTCCCTTCCTGACAACATATCCGCGAGAGCCATTGTGTGTCTGTGTTCCTTTTGCAAAACTAAACAGCTGCTCTTGATGTGAACCCCTTGGTGCCCAGAGCAAAACACATTGCCTTTGAGCAGCTTATACTCGAAAGTGTGTGCTGTCCTTTGAAGTCCACCAGGATTCGGTCTCGGAGTGGAAGAAAATTCCAGTCTAAGTATTGATCTAAGACAGGGTGCAGGCAGAGCAAGAGAGAAGAGAAGTTTAGTGGGATAAGAAGGCTGATGGAATTTGCAGCATTTTTAGTTTTACACTGCTGTGCACAAACACACTGTGGTTGTTTGCGAGGGAGATGCTGAAGCTGCACAGCCCAAGAGAACACGGGGGAGCCACAGGGCTCACAAAGGAGAGGAAATGCTGAGAAAGGAGTGTAAGGAAGAAGGGGCTGGGTGTCTCCAGCTACATTTTCGAGGAAGAGGCTGGAGAAACCCTCAAAAGATGCTTCTCCCCTGACCTGGATGTGTATTACTCTTTTTATGTAAGTTAATAGCTAAAGGGCCTTCTGTAATGCCCACGGCGAATGGCTGTAGTTTTTGCCTCAAGTTTTCTGATGTTCAGACCGTTTCAGCTGAAGCTCCTTTCCCCTCCTCTGGGCGATCTTTCCGGAAAAAACACGTTTGCTGAGGAGCTCGGGCATGGGAAGGAAGCAGAGCTTCAGCACAGCCCCCAGCCCTGCCCCTGCTCCTCCCTGCCGGCCCCCGGCAGCCCAGGAGGCCGCTCGCCCTCTCCCACGGCGGGGCGGGGGATGAGCCCCGCGGCTAAAGAGGAAACCAGGGAACACATCCGCGGTGACACGGGAAGGGGAAAAAAAACCTCGTGTTTCCGCCCGGTTTCGAACCGGGGACCTTTCGCGTGTTAGGCGAACGTGATAACCACTACACTACGGAAACTCCCGTTGGAGCAGACTTGTCCTGCAGTCCCACTTGACCAATCGAACGGAGCACCTGCAACCCTGCTGTGAGCACACGGTGCGGGTGGAATTCCTCCTGGCCGAGCATGAGGAGCGAGGTCCCGGAGCCAAAAGCGGGTCTCGGGCAGTTCCCGCCCCTATAAAGGCGGCGCGGGCCGGTTACAGCCACCGCCTCTTGCGGGAGTGAAGGAAAAAACTCATTGAGCCGCCACAAAATAACTGCTTTGCGTCCCTGGGTGGGCTCGAACCACCAACCTTTCGGTTAACAGCCGAACGCGCTAACCGATTGCGCCACAGAGACGCGCTGTGAGGCAGGGCCGCCGAGCCACGCCTGGGTCCCGCGGCGACCGGGGCGGGCTCTGCGCTTTTTTGTGTCCTTCCCGTTCCAGCTCCTTCGGGGGCGGCCTGGGCTGGGCTTTAATCACCCTCTATGGGGCCCGAGTGATTTTTTAATCTGAAAAACGGCTCTTCCTTTTCTTCCCTTTTTTGTTTTCTCCGTGGCCTTTTCCCTTTGTTTTCCTGGGGGACTGGCGAAGAGTGGACAAGCAGAAAAATGTAGTGGTTGAAGTTCTGCGTCTTGGTGGGACGGTTGCCAACGGGAGCCTGAAGGCTGCTCTCCGAGACAGCTCAGCTTGCAAGAGGAAGCTCTGACACTATGTGTCAGGGATGAGGAAGGCAAAAATTAGCATTGCTCTGTTATTAAGGTGGTCAAAGGATCCAGCATCTTTCCTTCTGATAATTACAGTGCCAAAAGGAGTGGTTGTGACCACAGACTTTGTGAAAAACGCCAATCGCTTGTTTTTAAAATTTTTAAAGTTTAATAATAATAAAATGGTTATAAAAATAACAATATAATTAGAGTAATAATAATTTGGACAATTTGGATTAGGGCAATATGAGACAATAAAAACAAAGAGTTATGGATGTCCGGGTACCTTTTCTGGGCAGCATAAGCCTGAAAAAGGACACCTGGTAATAGAGGATTAACCCTTAAAAGCAACAGCCTTTTGTATGTTCATACACCCCATACATGACACTTTTGCATGTTCATACACCCCATACATGACACATTAAATTCCATTCAAACAAAGGATTCTGTCTGGTCAGTGTCAGCTTCTTCCTCTTAATCCTAATGGCATCTTCAGGGCTGAGCGAGGTGGGAAGAACTTGATAAGAGGGCAATAAATTTGTTTTCTCTGAAAGATTTAGGTGTACTGTGGCTGCTATCTCGCTGTGAGTCCTTTCCTTTAAATAAAAGTATCTTACATAGCATAGTTTCTATTTTAACATTATGTTATTATGTTAAAACTTTATGTTAAACATTATGTTAAAACTATATTTAACACACTACTTAAAAAAATTAATACAGCATAACTTTCTTACACAACACGTATAATATTCATTTTAATATTTGCTAAAAGCCAATCATAAAATATGCATATTTCACAACTTGAAGAACAGAAGACAAAATTAACTCCACAGTGACTTTTGATTCATAGTCCTCTGATAATTATTTGCAAGACCTAATGGAAAGCAGGAACAGAAATGAGACAGGATGAGAGTCTTCTCAAAGCAGAGTAGAGAGAAAGACCTGTGAATCTGCTGCCCAGGCAGCCTCACCTCAGTTTTAAACAGTCTATAAAATGAATTGAAACTAATTATTAATCAAATTGCAGCCCCCTAAAAAGTGATAAGGTGATAATGGCAGCAAACATGAGTTACAAAAAACAAATCAGCAAGGAAGATATACCCTAGATGGATGAGGGCCAAGTCTGGGAATACTTAAGCAACCTGCATGTGCATAACTCCATTGGCCCTGGTGGGATACACCCACAGGTGCTGAGACAGATGATAGATCCATTGCAGTTTCCATCAGCTTTGATCAGTCATGGCAATGAGGGGAAGTGCCCAAGGATGGGAATAAAGCAACATCACCCCCACCTTCCAGAAGGGCAGGAAGGATGACTGGGGGAACTACTGACTGGGGTCAGCTTCACCTCAGTGCCTGGGAAGGTGATGGATGAGCTCATCCTGGAAACCATCCTCAGGCCCATCAAAGACAGTGGAAGTGCCAGCAGTTGGTCAGTATGGCTCAAACAAGGAGAAGTCGTGTTAGACAGTTTGGTAAACCATGGTGAAGTGATTGGCCTGGTAGAGGAGAGGAGGGCAGGGGTATTGTCTGCCTGGACTTGAGTGAGGCCTTTGACACTGCCTCCCATGAGATCCTTGCAGAGAAGCTGTTGATGTGTGGGTTCGATAAGTGGACAGTGAGGTGGACTGAAAAGTGGCCAAAATGTTGTCCAGAGTGTGGTGGCATGATGTAGTTGGATGCCATCAGGGATCAATATTGCACAACATTCCATTATTGATCTGGATGATGTGCCACAGTTTAGCCTCAGCAAGTTTGCAGACAGCACCAGATCCACAGGAGTGGCAGACAGAGCAGAAGGTGATGCTGCTATCCAGAGGGACCTTGACAGGTTGGAGAAATGGGCTGATGGGTACCTCATGAAGTTCAGCAAGGAGAAGTGCAAAGTCCTGCAGCTGTAGACAAAAAAACCCACCATGGTACCATCTAGAATTCAACCTGGCAGAAAGGAATTTGGTTGTCCTGGTGGACAGCAGGTTGAACATCAGCCAGTGGTGGGCCTTTGTGGTCAAGAAGGTGAGTGGTACCCTGGGTCACATTAGACAAAGCATTGCCAGCATGTCAAGAAAAGTGATTCTGCTTCTTTGCTCAGCTCTGGTGAGGCCAGATCTGAAATACTCTGGGTAGAGTTAATTTTCTTCCTAGCTTCTGGCATGTAGCTCTGGTTTGGACTGGTGCTGGAAGCACTGCTGATCACAAAGGGTTGTTTTTGTCACTGCTGAGCAGGACTTATGCAAAGTCTAGGCCTTTTCTGCGTCTCACATCACCCTACCAGTGAGCTGAGAGGGGACAGAGCGGGCACATCTGACCCCAGCAGATCCAAGCATTACCCCATAACATATGGCACCATGCTCAGCATATAAAGCTGGTGGAAGAACGAGAGAGGAGAGAACATTTGGAGTGATGGCATTGTCTCCCACAGTAACCATTATGTGTGATGGAACCTGGCTTTCCTGGAAATGGCTGAACACTTGCCTGCCTGTGGGAAGCGGTGAATGCATTTATTGTTTTTATTTGCCTGCATGTGTGGAATTTCCTAACCCTTTCCTCACTTTTATCCTCCTGATCCTCTCCCCCATCTCACTGGTGGGGAGTGAGCGAGTGGCTGTGTGGGGCTAAGTTGTGGCTGGGGTTGAACTGTGACAATGGGACGAGGAGGGTGAGGAGGGGGAGGCTGTGCCAAGGGACCTGAAGGGACTACTGCTTCTGTCTTCCAGCTCTGTTTTGAGCTGAATTTGTGCCAAAGGAATATGAAAACAGTGAGTGAAAGGAGGAAGCCTGTGAAATGTGGAGAAGGAGGGGTTTTTGAGGCGGTGCTCTGTCGGCTCATTCTCTTGGCTGTGCAGAATGAAGGCAGCATTTTAAAACCTGCAGCATTGCCCTTTTCTTTGTGCTGCACTTCACAGTTCCAGCTCTGTTCATGCTCTCTGCTGGGGTTTTGTCAGGTTCAGCGAGGATGGGATGCTGAGGCAGGCAGGGAGTCACCCACACGTGTGCCTGTGCTGTACAGCTGATGGGTCTACGGTGCTTTCCCTTTGCAGAGCACACTGCTCGTATTAACCAGACAGTTCAGGTGGCTTGTGTCCCCTTGCATTTGTGACAAAGCATGACAGCTGGGTGTCACCTGGCTTTCATGTGTGAGAACTTCACACGAGCAGCCTTTATTTTATCATGAGGCACACTTTCATTGGAGTCCTTTCTCCTGAGCTCTGATCAGAGTGCATGAGAGGAGAGATGAACATCCTCAAATGTATTTATAGATCTGCGTTCCCACTCCTTTCCTCTTCACCATGAAAGCAATTCTACAAAGGGATTATTTTGACTGGCTGTTCAAGATTCCAGGGGAGGAGATTAATGTGCAGGAAGCCTCACAGTGCAACTGGAAAAGCTTGCTGGCTTTGCACATTTTTGTGAGCTTCATGGCTCACTGTGTCAAGGTTATCTTCCTTGGACAGGATGATGTGGATGTCAAAGAGCCATGCAGCAAGCAAAAGGGCTGGGATCTGACAGCAGCTGCTGAAATGGTGAATTGCCTGTGCCTGGAGAAGTCTGACCACAGCTGGAGGTTACAGAAGGTGCAGGCACAGTTCCCCAAGGTGTGTATCCCTCCCATCATACCCCCTTTTCGGGTTTTTTTTGTCTACTCGGGAGAATCCCTTATTTCAAACAGCCAAGTGAGATATGATGGAGGTGTTTTGCACTGCTGTTTCTCCCAGGTGAATGGGATTTTCCAGTGGTACTAACTTTGTCTTATCCAGACACTGATCCTGTGTGTGTTTAGGTCTCAGGGAGAGGGAACAATTTAGTGTGTAGATATGGAAAAAGCTGCTGCAGAGTAATTTTAGCTCTCCCTTGCCAAGGCAATTCCCCAAATTGCAAAAATATTGCCAGAATCTCCTACCCTTCAGCTATTACAGTGCCAAGGGGTATGGAAAGTAATATTCCTTCCCACAAGAGGTTTCTGCTCAGTCTGGCTACACAACAGTGTTGCCTTGCCATGGTAAAGGGAATTATTCTTCAATGTCTCACATACCACCTTGATTTCCTTGTTTTTCCTCAAGCAGAGCCCTCAGAGTGATGCTGACTTAAAAAACAAAACAAACAACAAAAACCAAACAAAACAAAACCCTGCAGTTCCTTTCTTAAGGCAGCCATACCAAAGTGGTTCTTGCTGGCAAAGCTTTTTTCTCCTTGCACACCAAGAAATTATTTTAACAAGCCCTGGAGTTGATGTCATGGGGTTTTTTTTTTACTGCAGGGAGGAGTGTGAAACCCTGCTTTCCTCCACACATACATGTGGGATGGCTTTGGAGCAAACCTGGGTGAGAGGAGGGAACAGGCTGGGTTTCCAGAAAAGCTCTGGCGATGTCAAGTGCCAAAATGCCAAAGCAGTTCCAGGGGACAGGGGGAAATCAGAAGGGCAGAGCAGAAGAGCAAAGTGGGGATGAGTCTGTGCTGAGAGGCACCAAGCAGCAGCAAAGCAAAGAGCTACAAAACAAAGAGCAGGACAAGGAGAAAGCAAAGGCATCAGCAGCTCATCTCTCACGATGTGGCCAGCGCACAGGGATGGGAGCTTGGGTCAGCCAGCTGGAAAGCCTGCTGGCACAAACTCCTGGTGTCTTGTGGGGTTTTTTGCATTATGGCAACTTCACACCTCAGCAGCCTGGTTCCTACCCTCTTTTATACAAGAGGTCTGCTGAGTAGAAGTCATCTCTGGGAAGCCTTTGATAGCAGGGAAGTGTGTGTGTTTTCTTGGCAAGGTGGAGCAGGCTCATGTGCTTGTACTGCCACTTGTAAATCAAAAGCAAGCTGCAGGCTGCCTGCTAGGTTTGCACCAGCACAAAACAGGTAGCAGAAGGAGAATGCTTGCTGCAGGAGGATGAGTGGGAATCCTCCTACCACAGATGCCCTGAGAATCTGTGCTGTCCCCTTTGCCCTCTCCTGTCAGCAGCTCCCCCTGCTTGCCCATGCCCATGCACAGCTCCTCTCTTTACAGTCATAACACTGATCTCTGCTTAGGCAATATTCTTCTTTTGACTTCATTCCATCATGGCTTTTAGGTGATGGGTTCTTCTTCTCAGAGCACTAGTAGATGCTTAACATTAAATACCCTCTCTTAATACCAGCTACAATCCTGTGCTCCATAAACCACAAAACATAAACATTGCTGTTCAAGTAAGAAAAGATCGTATTCTGGGGAAAAAGAGAGCTTCAGCCTGAATAAAAGCGTTCTCAAAGATCTGTTCTCATTCTCTTTTTGTTCTTGGATTTGGGTATTTCCTAAAGCAAATCTGGCAAAAGTTAAAGATCTGAAGAAAAAAATCACAGGCCGAATCTAAACCTTGATATTCTTTATGGCCTTGCTTTTCACACAGCTGTATCTGTGTGGACTCTAGGGGAGGCATCCCAGAAAGACAGCCTTTTCCTATGCTGATAACTACATCACAGCTCACAGTTTTAATCGCCTACCTCTGCCAGTTCATTTCTGTGTATTTGTTTATACCCAAAGCATATGAGTGTTTTCCATATGTAAGACTATGGATGATAAAAATTTGCATGATAGAGAGACTGGGTAAAAACACCATTGTAAGTAAATGTGTCCCCATTGAAAAAGATAGGTTATGCATGTTGGCTCCTGCTGGAATTCCTGCCTGGCTGTGTCCCACCCAGAGGGAGGTCTGATTTGCCTGTGACAGTAACTGGTGAGTGATCTCTCCCTGCCCTTATCTCAACCCCTTAGCCTTTTGTTGCATTTTCTCTTCCCTGTCCAGCTGACGAGGGAAGATATAGAGTGGCTTGGGTGGGCGCCTGATGTTCAGCCAAGGTCAGCCCACTCCTCTGTCCAGCACTGCAGCCTGTGCTTCTGTGCCAGCTTCATCGAGGGGTTGGATCTGGGCTGTGAACATGCTGCAGCAATTGTACTCAGGTATACTGGGCTTCAAGCACTAAAACTGGGGCACAACTGTGAAGTCTGAAGCTGTAAAACACTGAATACTTGTAGCTGTCACTGTCTTCCTCAGAGTTATTCGTAGGGGGCAGGATGCAGGATCCATGCCTGGTAACAAAAGACATATTTCTGTGCTCAGCAGCAATGCTCACAGCACTGCTGTACTGCCCATTCCATAATGCCAGGGGATTCAGGAGCTCTGGCTTGTGATGTGCAGGCCTGGGATCTCCTCACTGGTGAGACTGATGGAGATGTGACCAGGGAGAGCATCTGCATGAGAGCAGCACCATTGCTGAGACTTGTCCACATTATTTCTCCTCCCAGCTGCTTGTGGAGTGTCCGGGCACTTGCTATCAATGCCGTGGTAGCCTGACTGGTTTCTTCCAGCCTTCTGCTGTTCCACACAGCCAGTCAAATGCTCAGACATGCTTTAGGCATCCAGGTTTTGCTTGTGTGTAGGAAGGGCAATAGGTATCTTTCCACATTATGTATCATCTTAGATCACAGACGTGTAATCTCTATTTTCCCTGGGCTTCATCTGTACAAGTGAGTGAGTGAGCCTGCGGTTGTTGGTCTGACAGGCACCAGAGCAGAGGGTGCTGCCACTCTCCTGTGAAACCATAGGAAGTGTTTCATGATTCAAGATAAGACCTTCACTTCCTCGTTCTGTGCTCGTACCACTGAGCTGCCACGGAGGCTGCACCATCCACCCCGAGAGCCCTCTCACGAAATGGACCAGGAGACCCTGGGAAGCATTGTCCTGCTTGTCATCGTCACCCTGATCAGTGTCGTCCAGAACGGTAAGACAAAAACGAACTTTTTTTTAAGGGAGCTGAGAAAAGTTCAGGATGATATATGCTGAGCTGATCTTTGGATTGATAATATTTAGTTATAAGTGCATGCATGCTTAGGCATGGCTTTGGCTTTAGAAATGGCCTTCTAGGCATGGAATTTTGTATGACATTGTGGCAGTATCCTGACAGTCACATCTTACTCTCTGACATTCTGGGGTGAGTTTTCAGCTAATGTAAGGACTAATATGCTGGGATACCCTGTGGCAATATGCATTTTGATTTGATTACTAAGACCTCCTTTTCTGACCTAGGTCCCTGCTATGGTCAGGCAGAACTGCATTCAAACTGGAGCCATGCTGCCATGGGCAGGGATGGAGTCCCTGGGGATGGCAAGGGGAGCTGGGTGAAGGGAACCGAATTGGAGGAGTCTGTGTGGGCTATTTGTGGGCAGGCAGCTCTCCTGCTTTCCTGCATCTCCAAGTCCTGCAGTATAACTAATCTCAATTAACTGTGGTCCCAAGAACACTGTACATTTCCTGAGACGGTGAAGTTTCCTTCTCCAGCTCTTATTCAGACCTTGCATAGTCCCTTGTATATTCTTCAAGGTTTTTTAAATAAAACAAGTATCTCTCCTGTGCAAATTTGATTTTAACTTCTTCGTCCTCTCTTACAAATACTTTTTTTAGCAGGAAATTCTGCCCAGAATTTAAAGAAAGGATTGACTTTTGCCTCAGCTGCACTATGTTTGCCCAGGTTCAAGGAGACTCAGCAGTGGGCTGGGCGGCTGGTGAAAATTCCAGAAATCTGTAGTGAAGGCTTCTTATTACAAATAGGAGATTCCCACTGAACACAAAGTCCTAGGAAATGAACTATTATTCTATTCTTGGGCTGCTGCAGAGAGGGGGAAGTAGTGGGATCCTAGCTGCCAAGGAGCAAAAAAAAAACAGTAGATGCAGACTGCTTTAGTTTCAACATAGGCATTAAATGCCACATCATTTAACCCAATGTTATTCTCTGGAAAATGAACAATGTGTGACATCACCAGAATATGGCACATTAAGACCAGAGCACATACCGTAATTAAGAAAATGTGTCAAATATACATTTCTTGCTATGTAATCATATGACTTTATATACAGGTGTTTTTTCTCTTGTTTTTTTCTCACTCGGACATGTCAGGCTTCCATCCATGTGCTTTTATCTGTCTGTGAGATTATGGACCCAACTGCTAAAAAGGGGAAGTAGGATGCTTGGCAGAGTCTGCCAAGCACGTGAGGCAGACAGCCCTAAACCAGGATTTCAAGCTTTGCGTCATCTGGTTTCCTCTTCCCAAGCTTTCTTTCTAGAAAGACCAGACCTGATATGCAGTCTTGCAGTGAATTATGCTTCACATTGCAATTATGAAAGCAACAGAAATGTTTGTCAAGGGGTATCAGGAATGTTGAACTCTTGCTGTGGCTGTCATTCAGCAAAGCACTTGGGCCTCTGCTTGACTGTCTCTGAGCACATGAAGTCAGTACCACGAAAATTTGTGATTAAATACTTCTCTGCACAGGGTGCAGGACTAGAAAACAGTTTGAATTCTGCTGTTCCTGAAGATGGAGGTGGGCTGTGGTGCTGCCCCAGTCTGGTGTCCATTTACTGTCATTTTGTTAATGATGTAATCTTTACATCCTACAGAATGACTCAGGTGGCCGCATACCACTGAGTGACGCACGCAGCCTAAAGTTTTGCTATTTTACCGGAGATATGTTGCAATCCAGCATCTTTCGGGGCAAATTAGGGGTCATTGATGAGCAGATCAGGACAGAGAAAGCAAAGTGGAGAGAAATAAGGGGCATGTTTGCAAGCACTGGCTATATGGGATCATCAGCTCCCAGTTTCTGTTTGCATGGACTTGTGAAACAACCAGGCTTATACTGAACTTTTGCACATTACCTGGATCAGAGTGGGACTGCCACTGTTCAGCCTGTGGGCAGTCTGTGGAACCTTGGAGCCTCAGGGAATTATTTCCAGCAACAACTGAGGTGAATTAAACCTCTCCACTCCAGCCTTGCTCTGCTCACTTCCCTCATGATGGCTTGTGAAAGCACCCTCTTGCCTCCCAGCATAGTGGAACTTCTCTGCAGCAGCAAGCTGATATTTGGGAAGTGGCAGGACCTGCAGCAGTGGAGAGGGAGATAAATAGCTTACTTGGCTTTCTCAGAAAAAAGAAAGCCAAGTATGTGGTATTTTCTAGAGATTTTCAAGCATGATAAAAGAAAGTGAGAAGGTGTGCTACCAGTGAGTCCATGGGGTCCCAGGCCAGCAGGAAGTCCATTGCTGCAGCTCAGCACTGGACAAAAAAAGTACGGATCAACTCTGTCCTCTTCAATTAGGTCCTCTTAGTGGCTGTAGGCAGGGTAACCTCTTGCCAGAGGCGGTGCTGGTGTGCAGATGGAGCTGTTGACAACTCTGTGCCACCGGATGATGTCTGGTCTGGGTCCCCCAGGAGCCAGTGCGCTGTGCTAGTGGCTGTGGGAGGATCTGCAGCCTGGCTCAGAGTAGGGGTGCTGGCTTAAAGCACTGTGGGTTTTTCTGCAGAAGGGCTGTATGTACCTAGGGGATCCCACAATACTGGGAACTGAAAAACCCAGTCATTTTTGTTAAAGACAGTGGAAGTACAAAGGACCTATTTACAGCATTGATGAAGGGGGAAAAAAGAGGCAACTCTTCAGATTGCAGGGATGAAATCCTGCAGCTTATCTAGCTAAATTTTTATTGCTATAATAATGTATTTCTTGATGGGTTATCTTTCATGTGTATATATTAGGTTAATATTCCAAGCCATAGAGTGATTTGGAAACACTTGAGATGGGGCGCATGACAGCAGAAAGCTTGCAGCTTGTAGCCTGCCAGAGCTCTCTCTGGTGTACTTAGACATATGATTGATGGTCTCTGGTTTAGTGTCATCAGATAAAACGTGTTTGTCAAGAGCATGATGCATTATCTTGAGGTGCTGCATTTTTGCAGCAGCAAACATTCTGACACAACTCTGTTGCTTAAAAGGAGGATACACAGAAATCAGCCATTAAGACCTGGCTTCCTTTGGGCCTTTCTGGGAAAAGGACCAGCCCTGCAGGATGTCCTTGGTTTGGCAAATGGGTTTCACTAAAAGAGAATAGACTCCCTTGTCTCCCTACTCTGTTGGAGGGCAAGATTTGGGGTTGGCAGCTCTGACTGGAAAGCTCTTTTCCCACTGGGAGCTCAAAGGGCCAGGTCAGGGCAGTGCTTCTGCAGCAGAGATGCAGAGACTGCCCAAAGTGCAAAGCTGGGATGAGGGAGGGATTGGAGGTTAGAGCCTGTTACCTGTCACATACAGACATGTAGGGATGCATGGAGTGTTTGGTTAAATCTGGGTGACAGAGCAAGCACACTGGCCACATCCTGCACCCTCATGCACCTGTGTCTTCTCCGGCCATCTGTCCATGGGAACAGAGCTGAGCCCACAATGCCCAGCTTCTGCAATATCTTCAGGTGACATCTCAGACTGAATACTCTGTGGTTTTTTAACAGCTTTTTTTGCAAACAAAGTGGAGCATGAAAGCAGACACTGCAATGGGAAGGTGTTGCAGCGGCAGGGATCCTCCTCCTTCGACCGTGTCTACACTGCCAAGTGAGTAGACAAGAACTGAGGAGTTGGTGTGGGCAGAGTGGGGTTCATCATGCTCTGCATTAAAATTAAATCCAAACCCTTTTGGGGGCCAGGGGTGGATTCCAGATTGCCTCAGATGAGGGCTTTGTACTTAATCCCTAGCTGAGCTCAATGTTCAGACATGAGGTTTTTGGATATATTTGCTGGCTGAATCCAGCACCCTTGTTGCCACCATGCATGTATATAGATTTTGCAGCCATCACAAGTATTGTGTCCCTTCATTTGGGAACCAGTTCACTCTTCCCTGACACAGCCAGGGTGTCAAGGGCTCAAAAGGAAAGGGCAAGCAGAGACATCAGCCTGCTGAGGAGCAGGTAGGTGGCAGAGCTGACACAAATCCCTTGGTCTCTGGCACCTCCCTTGGCACACAGCTCTCCACTTCTCCGCTCCTTTGCCACATGGAATCACTCTCAACTTCTTCACTTCTCCCCCTCAGAAAGCATTCACAGCTGAAGGAGGCAGCTGGACACCATTCCTGTTCCCCTGCAAAGACACGTGTTAACTCTGTGAGACACTCTTAGTTGTGATTCAATTCTACATTTGCTGGTTTCATCCAATAGCTTTATTAATATGGCTCAGTTAAAAGGACTTCAAGCCAGTAAAGTTCACAGCATCTATCATGATCAAACAGGATAGGGAGAAAGTGGCTTGCACAGGTGCCAGGCAGGCGCAGGATGGTTTGTTTTCCTCATCAGGCAGCACAAAGGCATCCATTATCTGAGTGAGAAAACAGGGAAGCAGACCTGGGTGAGGAGCCCAGCCCTTGGCAGTCAGGGGCCTCCCACTGCTCTGTGGTAACAGCCTGCTCTCAAGGGCCCTAGTGCAGCCCAAATTCACCTGCCATCAGTCTCTTCTGGTGAAACATACTGATTTTCTTCTATTTGCTTGTGCTCTGATTTTTCTCCTATAAATTCCATTCCAGCCAGAACTGTGGACATGCATACCCTACATTCCTCGCTGTGCTTTGGTGTGCTGGCCTTCTCTGCAGCCAAGGTAACACTCTGTTTGTTTGTTTGTTTGCTTTTCCTCCTTCAGCCTGACACCACATTCAGCAGAGGATGGTGAGCACTGTGGAAGTTACACTTTCAGGGATCAAGCCTCCTGCAGCAGGAGAGCCTCTCTTACCCCCCTGTCCTGGAGCTGAGCATGCTGCTGGAGTAGCAGCACACTCGTGGCATGGCCTGGCTTATGTCAACAGATGTGTTCCCAGACCTAATTCAAGGCAGTCCAGACCAGGGACATTTCCCATTATGGATGAGTTCCCTTTGTTTTGGGTGGAAAGTTTAGTACTTGGTTGCTGGACTATTGCCACATTATTCCATCTAGGGACAGAAAATGAGCTCAATTTATTAAATTGCCAGACCTGCCACCTCTCCCCTGTGCTGAGGCCCACGTGGGACTGTTGACCTGCATTTCTAATTGTTATCCCCTCCAATGCAATGTCAGTTTATATAAAATGGAGATGAGTGCTTACCTGGGGTACATGTGTATTCTTTCTGGAAAAAAACCTGAGTTTCTTAACCAGGAGAAGAAGGGGGGTGGGAAATGCTAGAATTATGGGAGAAAGCTCCTTTTTTAATGCTCAAAAGTTAGCATTGGACCATAATGTATCCTCCACCTGCTCCTAGTGAAGTACATCTACCAATGGCCTTCTATTTCCGGTGAGAACAGTGCCTGAGTTGGGGCTCTCTTTCCTGAGCCTGGTGCAGCCCACACTGGGTTTCACAAAATCATAGAATGGTTAGGGTTGGAAAAGATCTCAATGATCATCTTTTTACAGGTCCCTTGCCAGGGGCAGGGTCACCTTCCACTAGACCAGGTAGTTCAAAGCTCCTTCCAGCCTGGCCTTGAACACTTCCAGGGATGGGGCATCCACAACTTCTCTGGGAAACCTGTGCCAGTGTCTCATCACTCTCACAGTGAAGAACTTTTTCCTTTTATATAATCTAAACCTGCTTTCTTTCAGGTTAAAGCCATTTCCCCTTTTCCTGTGAGTTCATGTCCTTGTGAAAAGTCCCTCTCTAGCTTTCTTGTAGGCTGCCTTTAGGTACTGGAAGGATGGTGGTGAGTGTGTGCTCTGCAGTGAGCACAGCTGTGTGCAGGATTACACCCACAAAGTTTTCAGAAAAGCTGGTGTGAAGGCAAGGCAAGTGCTGTTTCCCATGCAGAGTCTCTATCCCAGTTCCAGTGCTTGTCCTATCACCCAAGACTGCAGATTCCCGTTTCCATTCCAGCCCAGGCAGCAGATGGGGACAGTGTGTACAGTGAGAGCTGGGCTGGTGTTGTTAATGCCTTGTTTTGTCCTTTGCCCAGCTCCTGCTGCCTTTGCTGGCCTGATGTACCTGTTTGTGAGGCAGAAGTACTTTGTGGGCTACCTCGGGGAGAGAACTCAGAGGTAAGGACTTGCAGAGCCTCTTTAAAAAATCCAGAATGTGATAGCAGCACAGCTGGATGCTGCACTTCCACAGGCAGAGCCACTGGCTTCTGGTGCTGCCTGCAAGAGCTGCTGGCATTGGGTAGTGCAGGAAAGCCCCTCTCTTTTGGATGAATGAGGGTTGCTGTGGGAGATGTTGGATGTGCAGCAGCACTGGGGTCAATGAATCCTGCTCACAGGATTCTCTGGAAACACAGGTTTGCATGTTGGTGCCACTATTTGCACAAAATTGCCTTTTCATATTAATATTTATATTTTATTTATATTAATAAAGCAAATTACACACATGTGGAAACAGAGTTGTCCCACAGCCTGTAATGGATAAGAGCACATTCAAGTACCTCCAAACAGACACTTTTGTAATCAGCAGCCTACACTGAAAACAGAAGGCCAAATCCAGATCCAAATGGATCCTGGAAATTACATTTAAGTCCTCTCAACTGCCTGGGAATGAAAGACAGAAAAGGAATTTTTCCCCACTCTCTCAGCCCCTGAGATCTTTCAGGTGGTCTCAACAATAGAGTCCGAAGTCTGAGGGTTCTCATGTGAGATGATGCACAATAACAAATTGCTTTCCTCCATTTCTGTCTCTTCAGCACTCCTGGTTACCTGTTTGGAAAGCGCATCATTTTGTTCCTGTTCCTCATGTCTGTGGCTGGAATACTCAACTACTATCTTGTCTTCTTTTTCGGAAGTGACTTTGAAATACACATTAAGACGATAACCAGCGCGATCTCTCCATTGCTGCTCATACCCTAACTCCCCACAGCACTGAGGGGGTCAGCACGCTTCCTATATTGATGCCCAAAAGCTGCTATAATTCAACTGTTTAAGAAATGAACCCATAACCCAGTGAGATTTCTGTAAATCTCACGCTTGACAAGCTCTGTAGTTTGATTTAGCCTTGCTTTTTTTCTTCGGCAAAAAGATTTATCATGAGCACTTGGCACACCCAAGGAATGGTAACAACTTTTCAGGTAATTCTTTAGAATTTTTTTCCCTAAAGGGCATCTTGCAAGCTGCGTGCATGACTGGAAGGGACATTGTATGCTTGCTTCATAACTGTGTCGTGCTTAGCTTTTGTCCCAAACCCCAGGATCCTCCCAGCGTCGTTCCTGTCTGGTGGCTCCCCCAGTCACCCTCAGATGCAAGAGCAGCCTTTCACCAGCATTCCCCATGGCCCTGCCCACACAAAGGCATGGACCAGCCTCTTCACCTACCCTTTCCCTCTGACTTGTTGATGACCAAGCTCTTGCTGGTGCAGGAGGGCGGCAAATTGGATCCTTTCTGGTCTTCCTTGATAAATAAATATTCATGTGCGTAACACTCACCATGCTGATCTCATTTACGCTTCAGCCTCTTTGTTCTCCCAGAACTGGGAAAAGGAGTGGTGTGTAAATGAGGAGCTGGTGTATCGCCGGTGGGGTTGGGTTTGTTTTGATTTGCTTTGTTTAATAAAACAGTCTAAAGCAATGAAATGTGTCTGCTGCTGTCTTCTTTGCCTGGTGCGCGATCCCAGCGCTCCATGGCTCAGCATCCGGCTGGAGAGTGGAGCCAGGGCAGGAGCACTGGGCTCTTTGTGCGAGCTGCTGATCGCCCCGAGAGGACCAAGCTGAACAAGTCCCCCTCTATGAACACGGTCAGTGCTCTGCTCCAGCTGTGACCATGTGCTCCACAGGTCCACGTTGAGAGAGAGAGATTAGTGGTGCAGACCGAGGCAGGCAAACAGGTCTGTGCAATCTTTTTAAACATTGCTACCCTCCGAGTGCTTAAGCTCTTAAGCCTGTCTGATTGCTGCATGCAGGGTGGATAAAGCTGTATTTTATGACTTCTTCGGGAGGGAATGAGACTCCTCACTATGTGAGAAGAGAGTTAGCAGAGCTGCTCACAAAAGAAGGTGCAGAAAGCCATCTGCCTTGGTACTACACCAGGCTGGAGGGTTTTGGTGCTGTCTCATGGGACAAAGGTGCTTGTGCATGGTTGATCTCCTCGGCATCTTTTCTTTTTTTTCTTTTCTTTTTTTTTTTTTCTTTTTTTTTTTTGTGTTATACAGGAATCTTAGATGCGAAAGATTAGTAACAGACACATTTATCGCATGATGATTATAAATGTTCTCACTGGTTAGAACAGGTAATTAAAACTATTTAATCTAGACTTCCAACCTATGGCTGCTGAGACACCTTATTCCCAGGCAGGGCACTCATGTTCGTTTCCTCCCATCCTTCTCATGACACATTCCAAATACTCCTCACATCATGCTATTCTGCCATAGCTCTCTTCATAGCTGATGCCAGCTGCCTATCCATGCTGGAGACCCACTACCCTTCTGCCCCATAGTGTCAACCCCTCAAGGGATGGCAGCACCCCAGGAGGAGAGGGATAACCCCATGGGTCTGGAGCTACAGAGCTCTTCTGCATTGCTGGGATCAGCAAGGGCTCATGCTGCCACCACCTTTAGCCTGTTCAGAGCCGGAGAAGATTCACCAGCACCAGTCCCTGCTCTCCAGCCTGTTTGGTGTCCCTGAGGTCTGGGACTTGTTAATGGAAACCATCATTTGTGGGAGGTGACTCTCCAACTCTGTGTGTCCACCTTGCAGGTCTCCTCAGATGGCTGAGTCTCCCCTGGGGCTTTTTTGTCCTCTATATCAAGAAACAGCTCACTTGAAGTCCTACTTTCCCCTGTTAGCATGAGAAGTGACTCTCCACCAGCCAGCTATAAAGGGAAGAATATTCAAGTGTCTATTTTGGGTTAGAGAAGCTATCATAGCACTCTGTGGCCTCTCCATCAGACTTGATGGTCCTTGTGGGTCCCTTCCTACTCAAGATATTCTGTGACTCTCTGTCAACTGGATGGTTGGTTTTTACATAGTTGTACTTAGGTATGATCAGGTCATCTTTCAGAGGAACCAAAGCCCATCTTTTGCTGCAATGTTTTATTTCACAAGAACATCTCCTACTTGCTTCCTCAAAACCTTTCTGATAATGAAAGAGATTAAAATGTAGGCAAAATCCATTTTCCATCTATTTGTAAATGGAAATAGTGACAGTATCAGACAAACAGGGGCAACATAAATTGATCACTATGTAAATTCTTGGTGAATATCATGGTGTGTTTTCCATATTACAGGCAGGCTTTGTGGTTGCATTTGCCTTCCCACTCTTTCTGTGAAAGGAAGGCAACGTCAATGGTATTTGGGCTTTTCTCACAGTCTTACACAGCTCCAGGTTTTGTTTTCAGCATCAAAACTACCCTGATCTTGTTGGTACAGTTGTCAGCACTTAGCACACCATCTACTCAGAAAGCTGCACACACAGGCTCTTTGCAAAGGGTTTGGACTAGATGACCTTTAAAGGTCCTTTCCATCCCAAACCAGTCTAAGATTTTATGATTCTACAGATAAACATGCAAAAATACAAACACCACTGTAAACATGCATGCTGGGGTCACATATACAAGAACCTGCAAGGACCTACTGAGCTGCACTGGACTTGGGGATGTGGTTGGTGGCAGAAGTGGCAGACCCCTCTGATAGCTCCTGCTTAAGGCTGGCTTGAAAACTCCAGGGACCTGCACACGTGTTTGGTGCAATGCACAGCATGGCAGCTCCTGACCTGGAGCCACAGCTGTATGCGAAGAGCTTATGCTTCCCAATTCTTCTGATCAGCAGCAGTGTGGCCAGCAGGACCAGGGAAATGATCAACCCCATGTAGTCAGCACTGATGTGGCATTGGAGATCTTATTGCTCTCTACAGCTACCCAAAAGGTCTCCCAAACAGCCAAGCAATAGGACAAGAGGCAATAGCCCCAAGTTCCACCAGAGGAGATTTAGATTGGATATTTGGTGAAATTTCTTTACTGAGAGGGTGGTCAGGCATTGGAACAGACTGCTGAGGGAAGCGATGGAGTCACCATCCTTGGAGGTATTTAAAAGCTGTGGAGATGTGGCATTGAGGGACAAGGTTTAGTGTTGGGCTTGACAGTCCTGAGATAACAGTTGGACTCAAAGACCTTCTGAGACTTCTCCAACCTGAATGATGCCGTGATTCTCTCATTGTGCTGAGGCTGCTAGTTGTCCCACTCGCTGTGTTGCCAGGCTGTGGGCTTTGCTTCACCAGTGGTGCCTGACTCACTGTCACGGTGTGCCACTGCCACACCTCGTGGCTGTTCGTGCATCAGAATCCCAGATGCACAAACATTCTGTCCATCAGTGCAAATGCATAGGCACAGGGCGTTTGCTTACCATCTCTCTCTCTATTATCTATCTATCTATCTATCTATCTATCTATCTATCTATGTATTTATGTCTCTAGCCATGCTGTAGGTGCTGAGGCTGTTCAGGGAAGGCAGGGAAGGAGGCTGCTCAGGCACCAGCCCTCTCCCAGCTTGCCGGCTGTGCACATCAGAGACTGCAGAGCCTGCTGGAAGCCGGGGTATGGCAGGTTGCTTTTGATCTGCTGACAAAGGCCTGGAATGCATTGCAATATTTATGCCACAGTAACCACGTCTGCTTCCTTACAGCACTACAACCCTCTAGTGGAAATTCGGCCCCATTGGCACGCTGGTGCTGCTGGCCCTGGCATGAGCTGTTTCCTCAGGGTTTGAGGCCTGACAGCAATGCAAAATCACCCACATTTCTGAACAGGTGTATTGTTACTAGTGAATGCTGGTTTTTATTATTCTTTTAAATAGGAGGCCCAGTCCTGGAGCAGGGCCCCTCCCCTACCCGTGCCAAAGCAAGCAGTCCTGCTTAGCACAGGATCTGAGCAAGCAGGTAAAATCCAAGTGAAATCAGAAATTTGTGTGCATCAGCCACAAGGGTTTCCTGCAGTAGTTCTTATATTCCTATTTTCCCAGAGCTTGAAAAATCGTCTTGTGCAGTATCAGCTTGGTCTAAGTCACACCTCTGCCAGGTGAGGTTTCCAAATGTGTGAGGATTGGGAAAGCAATTCTGCTGGCATGGAGAAAAGACTGGCACTGGACACTTTCTTCAACACTCACCTGCTGAATATTAGGTTTAATAATCACAGAAAGCTTTCCAATGTCCTGTTGGGGTGGGATACTGCAAGGCACTGAGCACTGGGCCTAAGCAGTGGAGTGCCACTTGCAGATGGCACTGGGAGCAAGACTAGGCCATGCTTGGAAATAGTCCACCCATGATAAGTGAAAGGGCAGTAAAAAACTGAAAATAGTGGTAAACTCATGCATTGTGTGATTTTAAGTTGGTCTCATGTTCCTGCTGGAGTGAGCAGGTTGAGCATTCCCATGAAGAAAACCCTTTTTGAGGGGCTCTGCAGAGCCCAGCAGAGCCTACCAGCACCCTTGCAGAGAACATGAGGACTCCTGGGAGAGGGAAGGACATTGTACACCATGAAATTCCTTTGGAGCACGTGGGGGACAGATACCAGCTCTTCACAATCCCTTTGGGTGAAGAGGACTGCTATCCCTGGAGCTGCCAAGGAGCATGCAGGACACCTCAGCTGTGGTTCCTATCAAGGCAGTTCAATGCCTCAGGGGGTGAGAGTGGAGAATCAGCCATTGCATTGCTGACTGGCTGCAGTGGAGCAAGAGATGCTCTTAGCAGCACTGCTGTGATCCCCATGTCCCATGGAGAGAGGAGTGCTGAGCTGTGCTCCTCATTGTGCCTGCCCTGGCACAGGGAGGCTGTGGGCAGCAGAGCACCAGCTCTGCTCCATCCTGCCTGCCAGAACATCTCACTGCTCCCAGCCAGCACACAGAAACACAGAAGCTGGCAAAAGTGAGATTCTGCCCCAGAGGACAAACAGCCTCCACAGTGAGACGATATTCCCCTTTAGAGGAGAAATAAATAACTTTTCAATTTCAGCTGCAAGGATCTTCACACTGTGAGATGATTTCATCAGACAGAGGAGCTCCTGGGGCTTGGTGCTGGCTGCCTACTGAGCTGCTCAGATGCTGTCTTCTGGAGCTTCCTGCTCATCCTCAGGGGAAGGGAACCAGACACCAAAGGGGCAGCTGTGACACGGGGTGCAGGGAGGAAATGGGATGTGTTTTCCACCTAAAGAAATGAAGGTGTGATGATGTTGCAGTTATGGCAGTGCTGTTTCTGCCATTTGGGAGCTGGCAGGGACTTGCTTGTGTGCCATGACCTCTTGCAAGGCCAGGGGAGGCTTTGAGAGGCCTCAGAGCAGCAGGCTGCTGCCTGCTGTGCTGCTGTTCACCACCACTTGTACAAGCATGCCATTGATTCATTGTTCCTGTGTTTGCCCAAGAGAGTGCCACTGCTGCCTTCATCCCCAAACAATGTTTTCTGTGCTTTTGGCACAGCACTTCAGAGGGTGTCTGATCCAGCAAGACTCCCCTTGGTCCTCTGGGATTGAACAGAACAGCATGGTATCTCCTGCCCAGCTGCTTCTTGCTGTGCCTTTTGCTGCAGCAAAGGAATTTCTTTTCAAAAGGCAGTGCCAGCCTTGCCATTGCCCTCAGCAGATGGGAGGGGATGTTGGAAGTCTCTGCCAGCAGCTCTGAGGCTGCAGTTGTGTGTCCCTGTGCTCCACCACCACTGCAGGGACCACACCTTTGCTGGTGGACAGATTTACCTCCTTCTCTCAGCCCAGGCAGCTTTAGACATAAACCAAAGCAGGCAGTCATTTGTCACAGTTCAAGCTGCAGCTCAGTCCTGAGTTATGTTTAACAATACTGAGGTTTCTTGGAGTGTGTCTTGCTCCACTTGCCTTCAGCAGAGGCATTGCTGAAGAGCAGAAAATAATGGTTTTCATGGCATGACTCCACTGTTTGGTTCAGCTTTGACTTCATTCCCCAAATCTCATGTGCTCACTCCCCCTGCTCCCTTCAGGCTGCTTCCCAAGCATTCCTTTCAGTGCCTGCTTCACTCATTCATCCCCCTCTGTGTTTGTTGTCCCTTCCATATCCCTCCTAATCAATACACCTACTGGCAGAGCCACCTGATAAGCCATACAGGGACCTGATCTGGCTGAAAACAACTTTTTCCCCCCTTTACTGGCTTTTTTTTTATGCTTCCTCAACACCCTGGTCCCCATTGCTGCGCATGGGGATCTTAACAGAGGTCCTTGTGAGGCTCAGGTGTGTCCCTTCTGCATGGTGTAAATGCTGTGCTGCTGAATCGTTCTTGAGGTGCTCCTATGGGCTTTAGTTGTCCTTCCCCTGGTTCACACCAAGTCACCACAGAGTCACCCAGAGGCCAACCCTCCTCTTCCCTCACACTGTCTGTGGGATGGGCACAGCATCCCCTGCAGCACAGAAAACATCACTGACCTGGGGCTCTTGCCCAGTTTGCAACCTCTGCTGCAGATCCCTGGCAGCACAGACCCATGACATTCCAGTGAGTGACACTGCTCACAGGTGTGAAATAGCAGCAGGAAACTCTGCCCAAGCTTGTTATGGGGACCAAAACCCTGCTGGTCATTGCTCATCCCACCCATGGCTGGCTTTGTTTGTAAGTTGCTATATTTCAGAAGAGTACTTTCATTTCCCAAACAGAGTCTTTGGTTTGTAAGGTTGTGGGGGCTTTTCTGACTCCAGTAGAAGGATGTAGCCCTTCTGACAGGGCTGGCAGCAGCACAGACTTGGCTCAAATTTAGAGGTTACCAATAACACATTAGCTCCAACTCCTTGGCAAAAGTCAACTGAACTTTTCCTGTTCACACACAGTTCACACGACCTTGGAAACAGTCTTTTCTAGCAGAAATGAAAACCAGAAAGGGGGGCAAACAGTGACACACTCCTACCTGTTCACAGCCATCCCAGTTGTCCCAGTGAGGTGCCCTGAGCCAGCAGGCTGTTTGCTCCCATGAGGTGACAAGTCCCCATCCCGCCAGAGCCACCACTTCTCTCTGGGATTGTGTGTGCTTCCCCAAGCCTGACATTTCTCAGATGCTGCAAGCCCAGAGCTCATGACTTATCACATTTGCACCTCAGTAATAGCTACCTCCAATATTTCACTGTGAAATGTGTTTGGAAGAGGCTGACCTGGTTTCCAAGGTGTTGAGTGTCCTGCATCCCCACTCACTCTGTGGTAGGCTGATTTGGCATGCTGAATCACCCCTTGCCTCTCTTCTCTCCCAGATCCCCTGTGACATGTTCTGGTTTTCCCCTGCCCTGTGTGGTCTGAGCAGCTTTCAGATGACAGCGTACTCAACGTGCTCATTTGGGACAGCAAGATCCCACCAGGGCTGTGTTCCCAGCACTCATCGGGCACTGGGCACCACGTGCTGGGTGTTTGCTTCCTGTGGGATGCAGAGGTGCCCATCTGTGGCCATGGGCATTGCAGACCCACCGACAGCTCTGTGATGCACAGAGCAGCCCCAGGGAAACCTCTTGCACTGCTGAGTGGGTGTGAGGGGATCTGGGTGGGTCTCCCACATGCTGCCACCCTGCAAATTAGGGGGGTAAGGAAGGTTGAGTTGTGAGGCTGCACATCACATGAAAACACTGGTTTTGCACACCACTGAGCACATTTGATATCTTGCAGGCACTGGGAGGAGGGTGTTCATAACCTTGTGTGCTTATCCCAACTCTTGCTTTCCCAGTCCTGGTCCCAGTGTCTCATCACCACCTCTGCTTCAGCACCAGCAGTCAGCAAATCTCTCCCTGAACCTCTCTATCCCTTCAAGTGGCAGACCACCTCTCCTTTCTGTGGGTTACACCTGTCTGCAGAGAGAGCCTGAGAGACTGGATCTTCTGCTAGGGTAATTGCAAGGTGGGGAGTTGTGTTCATCTCTGTGCAGTGTGTTCTCCTCAGTGTAGCTGAAGAGGTTGCACTTGAAGATGGTGTTGAACTTGGGATCAGCACAGGCTTATCCTGTGCAGGCTCAAGTGCTGCTTTTAAATACAGCCAGAATTAATAAGAGGCCTGGGGAGCATCATTCTGTTTGCCTTGTGTTTACACTTAGTTGCAGGGATCTCACTCTCAGCCACCAGCAGAGGTAGGATCATGTTGACAAGCACACTGCTAACCAATTAAGAGACACCCTGCCAAATTTGTTGCTTTGTCAAACAATTCAGCAAATGACTACAGGATGGTACAAATGGCTTTTATTAGTGTAGCATGAAAAATTCAGCACTGTAAATGAGAGAAAGATTAGTCCACAGGCCCTCACGACCATAGCTTGTTCTCTCCCTCCACCATCTGATGACCATGAGTCACACACAAACCTCAAGCCTGGATACTGCCAAGCTGCTCCAGGGCTTGCAGTGGAGAAGTAGCCATCTCTTAACATTTCCCAGGAGAGGAGACTTCTCTGCTGGCCTGGGGTGTGCCACAGCTCTTGTGCAGGAGCTCCACAGAGCTGCAGTCCCAAGGCCAGTAACAGCATTGAGCTGAGTGCAAACACTCTCCTCAAGGCTTGGGTGAAGGGGACATGTCCTGGGACTTGTGGTGATGGGAGAAGCAGCCCACAGAGTAAAGCATCCCATTGTTATCCCCAGTCCACCTGGGGAAGCTCACACAAGCCTGCAGAGTCACACCTCCTGCATCCTGTGCTCAGCCTCCTTCAGCAAAAATGCCACCAAATGCAAGCAGGCTCGGGGCAGACACAGGTCAGATGTGTGGCTCCAGCAGCTGTGAACGTGTAGCTTGGGACAACATTTGGCAGGATCCTTAATGCTTCCTCCCCCCCCTTTTGGGCTGAGAGAACCCAGAGGGTGATGCAGCAATTGTTTCTTCAGCACAGCCTGTGCTGCAGCTCGTTGTACCAAGCCTGAGAAGGCAGCCCATCCCAGGAAATCTTTGTATATGGACAGCTCCCTAACCCTAGTTCAAACCAGCCTGCACTGGGTTTTGGCAAGGGTCATTTGGGGAACTTTTCCTAAAAGTTTCATTCCAAACATGTCAGTGTTTTTTACTGTTGCTTTGTGGGGTTTTCTAACCCAGCTGACAAATTCCAATTGGCTTTTCCCCATGTTTGTCTAGTGTAATATATGTAATAGTGTGATAGATTTTACAGTAAAAAGCGACCTAACATGGATTATTAGTCCAGTTTCTTGGTCTTTCCTTATAAAACACAGCAGAAATTTGTGGGAGATTTGCTTAAGGTATCCATCCCTACCACAAGTGCAGTCATGGTGTAGCCCTGTCAGAACTATACAAGGGTACATAACTCATTCTTAATACTCATCATATATGTGGGTAAAGATGAAATTATGACATATACCCAAAGTTCTGGGGGCAAAGTACTGTGCTCAGTATGCCAGGAGACCCTACTGATTACATGATAGCATTTGTTGCTTTACGATTGACAAAAGTCTAGTGACATTGAGATTTTAGGTACAGGATTAGGTGTGCCTTGGATGGAAGGTGCGAAGAGCACTGAAACAGAGTCAGCTTCTCACAAAGGACCTCTCTGTGCAGTAGCTGTGAGGGAAGCAGAGCTGTGTCCCCTGTTCCTGAGGACCTGTCACTGTCTGGTGCCTCAAATACTATAGTTTTGGGGTTGGGGTAAGACAAACTGACCTGGGCTAACTCACACGCTCCTCTTCTGCCTCAGCACATATTATATCACTCAGGTCAGTGCTTTCCAACAGGTCTCAGGATTTAGTGCCATTCATATTTGATCAGGCAGACATCCCCAAGGAACCATTTGAATAGCAGAGGATATGAGTACAGAATATGAAGGGGCCACCTGGGCCATTAAACGTGGTCCCCTGTTGTCCCTTACAACCACATAACAGACATTTTATCCAGAAAGGTCTGGATTAAATGGAACTGCCTCCATTCCTCCTCCCCTGTGTGGCTGAAGCTTGCAACATGATATTAAAGCCATCACTGAAAGCACATTTTTTGCTGCAAAAAGGCAGAGCTCCCAGAAAATGGAAAGTCTCTGGTGTCTTTGACCATAATATATTGCTAGGAATAACACAGTTCCTAGCAATAGCATTTCACACTGAGCCAGACTTGGCATTTCCCCAAACAGTTTCTCAGCCATTCTAGAGATTTATAACTAATAATTGCATAGCTGGATAAATAATTAGACTCTGAGGTTTTGTCTTAGCTTTTCCTTATAAATAAATCCCATATTCACAAGCTATATTAAAATACCTGTCGGTGGTGTAATGTGCATTTCATATCGCACTCGCTCATTTACTGCCTGGGTACATTGATTTCATTTCCATTATCTGTACTTTATTTTTGCAATTATCAGACCTGTCTTTCATCAGAAATACACTTATTCCATCTGTATAGGTGTATATCACTCTGTTGGAGATGGTTCACATACACAAACTGTTGTGGTTTAACTCCAGCCAGAAACCAAGCACTGTGCAGCTGCTTGCTCACTCCTCTCTACCCCTATTGGATGGGGAGGAGAGTTAAGAAGGGAAAAAAAAACCCTGTGGGTTGAGATAAGGACAGTTGATAATTGAAACAAAGAAAAATATAATAATGATGATAACAAAAACAATAACAGCAACAGTAACAATAACAATGACGGAAAAGAAAACACAATTGAAAAAAATCATGAGTGATGCACAATGCAATTGCTCACCACCTGCTGACCAATGTCCAGCCCATCTTTGAACAGCTATCAGTCTGTCCCCTGGTCAACAGCCTCCAGTTTATACACTGGTCATGATGTTCTATGGTATGGAATATCCATTCCATATCCATTCCAAAAATATCTCTTTGGCCAGTTCGGCTCAGCTGTCCTGGCCATGCTCCCTCCCAGCTTCTTGTGCAGCTCCTCACCGGCAGAGCACGGGAAACTGAAAAGTCTTTGACTTAGGGTGAGCACTACTTAACGATAGCCAAAACATCACTGTATTACCAACATTATTCCCATACTGAATCCAAAATTGTAACAGCACTGTACCAGCTACTAAGAAAAAATATTATCTATATCCCAGAAGAAAACAGGACACAAACACACATACAAAAAGAATAACAGAGAAGCGGGTCAGCTCAAGGCAGAAACCCATCATGAAATGATGAAGTTGTTCTAAATTGCATCTGATTGCCCTGAGTGAATGCTGGGATATGGCAGAACTGTGGCAGACTGTCTTGTCCCAGTGAAGGAGCATTTTAAAGGAAAAGCAGTGATTCCCAAGAACAAACTCAAATCCTGCAGAAGAGCTGTTGGTTAATGTTTATACGGTATTTATAGGAAGACAGAAAGAGCTATTGCAACACTGCATCCTCACAGGACCTGGTGTTAGAAGACATATATTAAGCATATAAGAAAGTGAGGGATAAAGAAGCACAAAGAGCAGCATGAGTAATACATTCATCTCCCAGAATTTTACACCACTCCCATTTTCATTCTTGGCATGCCCAGAAGTTGCACAGCTACTTACAGTCAGGACAGGACAAGAGACATCAGATTAGATTTATAAGAGGACAGGCATCCTCAGCACTGGAAATAGATGAGCACATCTCCTTCCATCAGCTTGAGGCAGATTTGTGGGAAGGAGGATGTGGGAGGCCATCAGGGCTGTTGCTCTCCCCCACCCAGTTCTGCTGCCTTGTATGGCACATGCACTGCCCCTCATCAGCGCTGCAGCCATTTCTATTTCTGGCCCCATTTTAATTTCCACCACTGCAAATTCCTGGTGCAGCTTTATCCTCTGTCCCTGTCTTCACTCCTCTCCCATGTTAGCCAAAATCTCTTCTGGGAAGTTTTCAGCCCACAGTACTTAGCCTCTCCTTGGGATATGTGTGGAGGGGAGCAAGAAAGGGAAGTGTTGTCTGGGAGCAGACTGATTCTTACTCAAACAGAAACATAAACTCAGAAGATCCAAAAGACCCAAAAGGCTCTTTTCTCCACACTTGATCCTCCTTCCATTGTGTGCCAGCTGGGTGCTGCTGTGAACTAAAAGCAATGGAGCTGCACCAAGAGGGATGGGCAAGACCTGTGACCATTACTGAATCCTACAACAAAGACTGGGTACAGCAGTATGGACCTGAGTCCACCTGACCTCTCTCATGAAAACTGAACTCACTTCTGTATCAATAAACTTGATTTCATGGTTGTGTTGCCAGAAGAGCAAATAAAGACACTGGCTTCTGGCCCAACATCTCATGCCTCAGCTCTGACCCAGGGCAAGGGTGCCAGACACAGGGTGTGCAAGATGTATTTCTTAAAGACCTTTAATGTATTTCGGAAGACCTTTAGCAGAACACCAGCAAGTTCCCATAGTAAAGCAGGTAGAGGAGCACTGCTTTTCCTGTTTATTCTACTGATGGGCATATTTTGTATCACTCAGTTGTTAAACACAGACTCTAATGGGCTGAGTCAGACAAAAGCAATCTGTAGGAACTCATTACTATTTCCTCCTAACCACATTTTTCTTTTCTCCATTGGGCTCAAGCCTTGCAGCAAGGGTAATAGAGAAGCTTCTAAAAATGCACAGATGGATGCATGCATACAAATGAATATGATTCTGCTGGAATTCCACAGGAAGGGGAAGGACAGTGGAGCCAGCAAGCCGGGCTTGGCAATGCATCTTCCCCTCGCCCTCACCCCAGCCACACGCTGGGCTTCTGAGTTCTCTGCAAAATTGAACATTTTCATATTGCTGGCTGGCAGGAGGTCTGATTGTCCCTGGCTTTTGTTGAGGGGCATTGTGGAGCAGCTGCTCCCCCAGAGCCAAGGCAGGGCTGTCAAGTGGTCGTGGTAGTTGGCTGGCTGCTGGAAGGGGGCCAGGAGTTTCAGGAAAGACATTAGTCATTCGACTTACTAAAAAAATCCTCAGTAACCACCAAGTGCTTTCCTGGCCCTATGAGACTTTGTTTCATTGTTTTTTGGATTTTTTTTCCATTTCTTTGGCCTGTTGAGTTTTGGTTTTGATACTACCTTGTGAAAATAACTGATTCTGTGAAACACCCCAGAAAACCTCTGCCTTTAGCAGCCAAACCTGTTCTGCCTCACTGAGCAGGCAGCTGTCCCCGTGGCCCTGTGGATGCAGCACAGTCTGCTGCTGCACAGCCCTCAGAGGAGCATCCCTCAGAGAGGCACCAGACAGACACTGCTGCCACTGCCCTGCACTCACAGAAGGGCACAGGCATTGAAAGGAAGCCAATCTATTTTTTACGCCATTGGGTGCTTTTGTGGGTCGCTTCACACTGCATGTAGAAGGGAATAAGGGGTGTGAACTCACCTATATTTATCATAAATTTTCACACAGTTTAAAGGACTTTCTGTGTAGGGTCCATGCTGGCCCATGCAGACCTAAGCAGTAAGAGGTTATCAGGACAACGTGGTGGGAACAGACAAACTGTTCCTTGATGAGGTGGCCTGTGGGACAGAAAGGCTGAAGGACATTTCAGAGGGTGCCACTGTGTCTGAGTTAGGGAATTCCACTTCATAACCCATACATAAAGCATTCCTACTGATGTTAAGCCATGTCCTCTTCAATGAACTTAGAGAAAGGGCAGAGAGGACAAGTAAAATGATCAAGGTAATGAAGAAACTTCTAAGGAAGGCTCTGGAGACAAGGAAACTGTGGGTTGTGACTGACATGTGCAAAATCATGAAGGCAGTGGATGAGGTGATTGCAGAATGCTTATTCATCCCTAGAACTGGGAGAAGCATGATGAAACTAGTGGTAGATCAGTCTAAGATAGATAAAAGTGCTTCTTTGCATTTAAGGTAGCGAGCCATCCTCAGAGCCCTGTCTGAGCTTCCTCATGGAAAGAGCTGGATGGACTACATGCAAAACTGAACAAAGGAATGAGCCAGAAACTGAGCAGTGCATTGGTCAGAGAAGGTCAGGGTCTATTATCTCCTCTTCTATTAATCATAGCCATATGTACGTCTCTAGTGTATGTTCGTCAATACTTTTTATACAAACTTTGTAGGTACTCGTGTATTTGCCTTGTTACAAGAACACATCCTCAGCCTGTAATTCTTGCAAAGAAAGCAAAATAAGAATTAAGAGCTGTGATTTACAAGAGTGAGTAAAGCAGTGTTTAACCTAGCCAGCTAATTCTTCTTTAAATCTCTGCTGAAAGCCACAGGCAGGCTTCCAGAAAGCGAGTCTTTCTTCAGTATTTCCTATAATTTGAACAAGGGTTCAGCTGGAGTTCTAAATTACTGAGGGGAGTTGATTCTTCTCTGCCTGGTTTCCACCAGTTCTGCCAAGATCACACAGAAATTGAAACAAACTTCCTAAAATTTCAAGAACATGCTGGGAAAACACTATGCGTTCGTGGGAAACACTAATGCAATAACCTACCAGCGCAGCTGGCTGCGAAAGAAACTGGACCTCTAGCTGCAGTGTGATCCCAGCAGTGTGAGAAGAAACAATTGCTAGGTCATGTATGAGGAAGAATTCCTCATCCACCCAAGTTAGTGGCAGCCACTGGAGTGGTTTGGGAACTCCACTTTCCATTCAACCTACATGGAAAGAAATCTGGAAACTGCCAAACCACCCCCCACTCCAAGTCAAACAAAAAATTTGTCAAGCCTAAAGGAAACATGTTTGCTAGAAATGTTAGTGCTTCTACTCATGCACATTTTCAGTGAAAGGCCAAGAAACACCCTGGAGCAATTATCCTGCCTTTTCAGTATGCTCAGCAGCTATTCCTGAACACTGTAAGAAATTTGTTGCGGGTGAGGTACAGGCAGGTTGCATGGAGCTGCAAGAGGAGCTGGCAGAATGCAGAGAGGAGAAATTGCTGTACAGCTCAAGATGTTTAATGTGAGCATTAACCTCTAATACTCACATCACTGGGGACACAGGAGACTGCAGGTTCAATTTAACTCACTGCGGAAACCCTTCACTCACTCTGGAAATGTTTGTTGCATGTCGATTTGTTTAACAAACTTGTGGGGAAAGCTGAGAAGTGAACATTTATCATCGCTCAGGGCTGCTCAATCTATAGGATTTACTTTTAACAGTTATTTTGTAGCTGTGACTTTCAGGCAGAGAATAGAGCAGAGCTTCGTGAGGCAAATGTTAATACTGAGCTGCTCTGGGCTTGGGAGAAAGAGAGGCAGAAATCTGGATAGTTGCAGCCTTTGGAGAGACAGCCATTCCATAGGCTGGTCTCAAACTTTTACAAATCTGGGCAGTGTCTACAGAATTCTGTTCTGCTGAGAGCCCTGATGACACAGGCAGGATCTTCTAGCAGGGCATCCTTCAGCAACCCCAATGGGCAGCCTCTTCCCTCAGCTCTGTTGTTTGTGGCAGGACGCAGAGACCAGTCCTGGAAACTGATCCAGCCTACTAATAATTTTAGGAAAAAAGAGGTAAGGGGTTATTCCTGGTCCATATCAGTGTGCTGACACAGAGATGTCAATGAATATTCAGCTGTGGAAAGTCCATGAGCAATTAGCAGCAGAAGCTGATGAAGGTGACAGTGCTGCAGTGAGAAATGTTTGTACACCCATATCTTGAAAAGTTAAAACTTTGGCCAGTACTTCAGCAAAGGACTTAAACTGATATGCAGGTCAGCAGGTACATAAAGTGATGCAGACCAAGAATCTTGTCCCCTTCTTATAACTTCCAACACATGAGTTTATCACTCTTATCATAAAAACTAAAATATCCTTTCTCAGTATATCCACATCTTAGATATGGCATCATCAATTCTTCCAGCTCCCCATGAGATTTCAACCAACAGATGGCAGCAGCCCTATTCATAATGGCACTACTAATTCAGTTTTTGTTCTTATGCAGGCACATGGTCACCAGGTTCCCTGGGATGCTCCCGACCTCACTGATGAGCCTGGTGGCCAGAAGGGCATATGAAATGTCCCTGTAACAGAGCAAATGGCCATGAAACACAAAAAGTCTTGACTGGCTGCAGTCTCCCCTGCTTAGGGGTTGGATGGCTTAAATGGGATTGCATATGCCTTAGAAAGCACAGCTGAGCTCTGTCAGAGACATTAAACAGCACAGCCCCACAAGCTGCATAGCAGCTGACATTCAGCATCACTGTTTTTCATACCTGAACTCTGCATGGTTTATGTAACATTTATTTAGGCACTGCCTCCACCGTGTTTGCAGAGCAGCACTTGGCACAAAGCGTGTGTGGGTGGTCCTCGCGGTCAGACACCACAGGCACTTCTCACTTCCACTGGCTCCTTGCCACTTGTCATGTAAAAGCATTTGGCCGTTCACGACTGCCACAGGCTTTTCCCTCTGAAAAACCACTTGAAACTCAATCTCCTCACATGAAAGTTTTCTTTCTTTGAGAGCACTCACATTTTACACCTGCTCTTTATTTTACAAGTGTAGTTAGGTTGTCCATGCACACCACTGATATAAAATCAATGCTTTTGTGGTTATCCAACAGTCCTCACCCATCTTGTACACATTTTGCTATATGTGCAACATACAGCCCCAGGGCTAGAGACAGGGTACCAAAATATTTCCTTGGCCTGCCACACTACACTGAGACAGGTATCCAGTGGATCTGAGAAATTGGGTATTGCAGGGCTGACTGTGCCTGGCTGAATTCTCTCTCTTCTTCCTAATGGAATTGTGATGGTCACGTGCCTCTCCTGGGGCAGTGGTCACTGCACATCTCATGGTGACAGGGTAGGCATGGGGATGGACAGGACAAACACCACTGGGAGGTGGCAGCAAATGGGAAACCGTGGGCCTGCTGCTGAAGGGGGAAGGGGATCTGGTGACAATGGACATGAAAGATGCTGACATACCCAATGCCATCTTTGACTTGGTCATGGTGATTTCAGTACAGCTTTCCTTCAGCAGTCCCATGCTCTTGAGACTCCTGGGAATGTCAGGAGCAAAGAAGAGTTACTCTCTCTGGAGGAGGCACAGTTTAGGGAACTGAATTGAATTTAAATCAACTAGACATACAGAAGTCTGTGGGACCTGATGGGAGCACCCATAAGTGCTGAGGAGCAAGGCCACTCTTAAATATACTTGAAAGGTTGTGGTGACCAGGGGAAGTAGCTAAGGATAAGGAGAAAGCAAATATGACTCCTACCTTCAAGAAGAGCAAGGAAAAATTCTGGGGAACCACAGGCTGGTCAGCCTCACATTAATATCTGAGAAGATAAAGGAGCAAATAATCCTGGAAACTAATTCCAAATGTGTGAAGAAGAAAACCATGACTAGAAGAAGTCAGCATGATTTATGAGGGTTATGAGGGTGAAATCACATTTGGCTGGCCAAAGAGCATTTTAAGACAAGATGGCTGGTGGATGAGCAGAGAGCAGTGGTCTTTGTTTACCCTGATTTTAGTCAAGTCTTTCTCCACAGATCAGCTGAGGAAGTTCAAGATAGGTATGTGAGTGCTGAGCTGGACTGAAAGCCAGCTGAACAGCTGAGTTCAGAGGAATGCGATTGATGACATGAAGCCCTGTCAGAGGCCAGGGCCTAGTGCAGTACCCCAGGGCCCCTACCGGGTCCAATACAATTTCATTAATGGTCTTGATTATGGGACGGAGGATACAGAATGGGAATGAGGGTTTGATGCACCAGCTGGCTGCGCTGCCATTCAGGGGGACCTCAGGAGATGAAGAAATGGATCTCACCAAGTTCAGCAAAGAGGAGCACCAAGCTTTGCCCCTTGGCAGGAATAATGGCCCTGAGACTTGTGGGTCCTAGCCTACCATAAGCCAGTGGTGTATCCTTGTGAGAGAGTTGGCCAGACTCCTCCTGGGCTGCACTAGGAAGAGTGTCCCTAGTAGGGCTATGGAGGTGAACATTCCCATCTGCTTAGCCCTGGTAAGACACATCTTGGCTGCTGTGTCCCAGTCTGGGATCCTCAGTACAGGAGATAAATGGACATACTGGACAGAGTCCCTCGAAGGACCTGAAGGTAATTAAGGGATTGGAGCATCTGACATATGAGGAAATGCTGAAGGACCTAGGACTGTTCAGCCCAGAGAAGGGAAGGCTCAGGGGGGCATTATAAATCTAAGGTTGGGAGACAGTGAAGAAGACAGAGACAGACTTTTCTTATTGGTGCTAAATGAATGGTTGGGAGGTAATGCAAACAACTTGAAATACAGACCTTTTTTTTTTGCCATACAACAGTTATCCAACACTGGAACAGGTTACTCTGAGAGGTCATGTAGTCACTGTCACTGGAGGTATTCAAAATCCATCTGGATGTGGTCCTGGGCAGCCATCTCTAGTGGTTTTACCTGAGCAAGGCAAGGACTCAAGCTAAATAATCTCCAGGTGCTTTCCATTCTCAAACATTCTATGATTGTTGTATTCTTTAAATAACCTTGTTTTAAAATAAAGTCAAATGCATATTTTTCCTGAAGTGAGAGCCGAAGCCAAGGAATGACACAGAAAGATGAATCAGTGGAATCTTATGATTTCAGAAAATGTTTTTCTGTAATTTCACTGTTCCTTAAAGTAATTGTGTGACTGAGCCTTGTTCTTAACTTTATTCCTTGGAAACTGAAAGCCTGCTTAATTCCAGTCTACATAAAAGTCAACCCTGCCAATACCCCGGACACCAGACCAATAACCTTCCTCCTCCATTACCATTTGGGCTAAAAAAAATACACCAGGCAACTTAATTAGGTATGTGCAGTCATCTTGGAAGGCTCATAGAAGATGACCTAATCCATAATTAGCTCACCGAGTCTGGATTCTGTGGGAATTTTCTTGCGCTCTTGATTTTGCTGCATACATTGGCATAGCCCTGCAAAAACCTCGGAGGCTGACGAGAATACACAAGCACAGCCACGACAGCACTGTCCTTGTCCTTCTGCTCTTACCACTGGCCTGTGTTTTGTCCCTGTGGTGCCCCACTGAGGCACCCTTCTGGAGCTCTGCTCATGAGTATCCCAGGCACAAAGGGGCTCTCTTGACTCTGCTGCATGTAAGTATGTCAGCTCGCTGCTCTCCATCTCGTTTATGCAATCCCCAGGGGAGCACTAGTGGTGCTTGCCTCAGAAGAGGGAAAAGAGAAAGCTTACCTTACCAGCCCTCCCTCAAGGGCCAGGTACAGCTCCCAACTCTGCACTGAGAGGAGGACAGTGCCCAGTGGCCATGGCAGGGCCTGGCTGTCCATACCTGGCAGGACGGAGCCAGGGATGTACACGGATGTGATGCTCACAGGGAAGGTGACAGCGGGGCTCACAGTCAGAGTCACGGTGCTCAAAGAGAAATGGGCTCTTAGTCACAGTACTCAAAGAGAAATGTGTAGCCCTAGAAGATGTTTCACTCTTTTGAGCAAAAATCAGGCAAAAATAAATCAAAATAAACATCCCAGCTTCCACAGAGTCACTGAAATGCAGCCCAGCTGTAAAAAAAAAAAAGTCACGCACAGTGTATAGCTCATTTCCCCCTCTGTAGGTTAACCAGACAAGGTCACACCAATCATGCTTAATAAAAGAAGGTTTCCCTTATTTCCTGGCACTAGCTCTGAGCAATTGGCCGTGAGGGCTTCTTTCAAATCACTCCCCAGTTATTCTGTCTCTTTTCTGCTCAATATTCCTTGAGGCACTTGCAGCCAAGTAGATTATCTCTCTCGTTTTGTTTTTTTTAATGAAAAGATTATATTAATTTAGCTCAGATTTCAACCAACACACATTATAAGTCTCCACAGATTGTATATTGGCATGGGAACTTCGAATGCACAATAGTTGAACTATATTACATTCAAATAAAGTCTCAAGAGAGCAGCTTTAAGTGCCAGTTTAATTCTACTGGTTTTTTTAAAGTCTGATCATGGTATGAAAATAAGTCACTGGGAGAGACTCTCCCCACACTGATGAACTGTTTCACTGCTTTCTCCTAATGGTACCTTGTGTTTTTTCTTTGACAGCTATGCTGAACATTTGGTTTGATTATCAGCAGATCTTTCAGTCTGTAGTCCTGGCTGAAAATGGTTTGTGTGGTGCAAACTGTCCTTATTTCACGCCTTGCCCATCACTCAGAACACAGCCACCTCTCAGCACCAGTTGACTCACATTACCTGTGGCTGCATCCATCTTTCCCAAGAGCAACCACACTGCCTGGCCTGCCTGCCCAGCCTGGCAATGGACTCTGCTGCAGCTCTGCCTGCAGGACGATTGTGCCAGCCCCTTCCCAGAATGGCACCTGCTTATCTGGAACCCCCTCCTCTGGGGTCTTCACTGGGGCTGCTGCTCTGTGGGGGCTGGGCAGTGCCAGCAGAGCCCAGTTAATGCCCACAGGGAATGAGTCAGGCAGCACAGCTGTCACTGCCGCCCACCCAAGGAGCTGAGAGCCCTGCCAATGGAGAGGGAGCTGCAGTTTGTCCTAAAAACAGAGCTCACAGGAGTGTGTGCTCATGCACATGCCACCAGCACGGGCTCCTCGGGACACGCCCTGCATGAGCCTCAGCCATAGCTGACAGTAATCTTGGGACAGCCTGGTCATGGCTGGGTTGGGATACTGGACACAGAGATGGCACCTGCAAAAGGGAGGGAGCCAGACAGACATTTCCCAAGTCAGAACCCTCTGGGAAACACCCAGCTCAGTGTCCCCAGGAGATGAAGGGCCCTACACAAGGAGGACCCTGCCTCTCCACACCCACCGACCAGCACAGGTCCCGAAATGGCCTAACTCCTAACTCTCAGTGCCTGGGCTTCACTGGTACAGCCTCAGCCTAAAGCAGCCAATGGACTAGGGGAATTTCTGCTTCCCTTTCCTCAGCCCCTTTTGCATACTGTTGATGGAAAAACACCCAAAAGTCGTCTTTCAAGTCAGCTTAGGAGCAGCGGAGCTTTGAGAGCTGGTGCTCCCTGGGAATGTCTGAGGGCAGGGTGTGAGAGGAGGAAGACAACCCCTTATGTCCCTATGTCTGCACTTCCCCATCAGCCTCCCTGTACTGCTGGTCTGCATCTCTCATCCGTGCTGCCTACGTCCCAGCAGCCAAAGTTTGCCCTCAGCTTGCCCATGTGTGAACCTCACTGCTGCTGACCCCAAGCCAGTTCCCATCCTGCCTGCACTCAGAACACTCTCTCCTGCTCATACCCCTATCTCCTGTGGCTGCTCACCTGTTGTATCTTGCAATTGAACACCATGCACACCAGGAATTTTAATACAAGTTAGCCAGCAGACGAGATTGGAAGATGCCTCACACTCTTCATGCCCTAAGGAGCTCTAAAACCAAAATATTTCAGCAATTATTAATTAAATCCTAGTCCATGGTTTTTTATCTTCAATGTCAGGTTCAACAGCTAAGACTGATCACCAAGATTGTGGCTTTTTATTGGTAAGCTGCACTCAGAGATGGAAAACTGGGAAATGGCCTGGCTACAACACAAGAAAGTGCTGAGGATCTTAGTGCCCTAGAAAAAAGAAGGCAGGGTAGGGAAAAGCCAGCAGATGAAATGCTCCCTTTACTGAAGTCAGCTAGAAACAGCTCCCATGAGGATGTTTCTAGGAAGGGTCATTCCTGACTGCCCTGAGATGGGGATCTGTGCAAACAAGTCAGTAGGTGTCATTGCAATGTCTTCAATCCCAGCTGGAAAAGCAGCAGCAGGACAACAAAGCCTTTAATGTACATATCCCTCTGAAATCCCAGCACTCTATGCAGGATGATAAACAAAGTGATAGAGCCCAAACTGCTCCAGGTTTCTGAGAAAGAATTTAAATATTCACACAGGCAATAGGAGCAGAGTTTAGGCAGAAATAGGATATTACAGTTTAACAATTCTTGACGTTACTAAGCGCTCTTACTCTACTTCAGGCCACACCAGGACAGCTGAAATCACTGTCTCCCACAACTCTCAGTTTTAAGAGATAGTCCCTTGAGAAAATGCTAACAACACTCAGGTATGTTATTTTCCAAGATGTGCTAGCCAACATATTTTTTTCTACAACACAAAGATTTTGAAAATAGGAGGAACCTTTAGAATACCTAGGCAGGGCAAATAACTTTGAACTGATACAGCTGGAATTTTGGGATGTATGAACACAAGCAGTGCCATTAATTCCAGCAGGATAAGTTTTGATAAAATGAGGAGTTAATGGATGCTTTTAAGTATTAAAGGTCTTGACTGTGGAAAAGGCTGGCAGTATCTTTACTCTAAAGAAATGAAAACTGTGAGCATTGACTATGATGAGTTTTTGTTCCAAGCACAAGGAAGATCACCATGGTCAACAGAATGAAAAGTTATAATTTTAAAAATAACCACCAGGATAAAGGAAAGAGCCTATTGTGAGTGAAAGGAAAACATGGACAACAAAACATGCCATTTATTCTTGGTTAAGAAGTACTGTGAAGAAGTAAGCATTGACAAATATCAAAGTAAGTTAGAAACAAGACAACAAAACAAAAAATATGGCAAACGGCTCTTAGAGCAAAGGGAGCTATTTACAATCAGTACAGGATAAAGACTAGAGACTACCCATGTATAGCATCCAAAATGAACACCCATTTATAGGCTTGTGTTCAGAAACTATCTGGTATACAGTGTACAATACCCGCAGATTAGCTTCAGGCAACATCTGAAATGAAACAAGTATAGGATATAAATACAAAGAGAGAGAAGGGCTCTTTTAAATGGGAAACTGGCTTCCAGAGAATCCTGGCTGGATATCTGAGGGCAAAAGAAGGATCCTGTAAGAATTTTTCAGAAAAGGTAGTGAGAAAAAGTAGATCAAGTAATTTTGAACCTAGCTCATGCAAATCTTTTCAAAGTACTCCTGAAGGTGACATGCTGCAGACAGTACATTTCTGGCACCTGCAAGGGCAGAGCACTGGCTGCAGCAGAGCAAGGAGTATCATCAGTGCAAATAAAACTATGCAAACCGATTGTAAGGGGGCTCACTTCCAGTAAAAGAAACACTATATTCTCTTTTACATGCTTTGACTACGTGTCAGATAGAGCTATCATGTTGATACTTTTTTTTCTATTGAAGTATTTCAACCCAATGAGCAAAGCACAAAAAAATCTTGGACTCATGAAAAAGATATTAAGTGGTTTCACTCACCATGTCCAGTACAACCAGACTACTCACTTTCATGAAGATGACTTTCATGAAAATAGAGAAAGCATTGGTTTGGTCTAACAAATTTTATAAAAAATCTCTTAACTGCAGTGATTTGTTTTTTGTTCACATTTTTTTCAAGATGTATGTATGCTACAAGTGTTGCTAACTTTTTAGCTCAAGTTACCTGCATCGTCAGTAGATTGCTTGCAACACTGTGAATTCAAAGGCATTCAGTTTCTCCAAAAAGTTGTTTTGTTCACTGATAATGGAAATATCCTGAACCTTTCCTTTGCATTATCATCAAAATAAGTGAGGAAGAAGAGGGAAAAAACCCAAGCAGAGTCCCATCTCAGCATCTGGACTGCGTCCTGGGTGTTCCTAGGGTAAAGCCATTGCAGAAAAGTCTGTCCCACTTGAATGATGCCCTACACTCCTCTGTTCTCTGTGAGGCTGCCTAGCTCCACGGACCATGGATTTGCCCAGGCTTCCCCTAAGACTGGGACAGTAGATCTCACTATTATTCTTGCACTTCCTCACTGGTTAATGCTACATGGTCCAGCAGGACAAATCTGATCCTGATTAAGGCTAAATACCCAGTTTCCCTTCTATTACATTATCTTGAGCCCATCAGGATATTCGATCTGACTTTATGCTTCAACCAGTCTTCTGATGTGCTGTGGAAGGACAAGCAATGCCTTTTCTGGCATGAAATACAGTGGCTGACAGCAAACCCCGTCACATGTAAAGAGTGCACTCTTACCAGGGTGGGCGGACACTGCCCCTATTCCTTGCGCAACGGCTGAAGGAGTTTTGGTTTATTATTGGGCCATTTAAACACAGATTTATGTCTCTTAGAGCTGCAGCACTGCTCTGATTAACATTGTGTGACTGCATTTTCTCCCCCTCTCCACCAAAACATAGTGATGTTTGATAGGATGTTCCTCTCTTCAGGAATCTGAGTAAGAGCAGCAGTTCTGACCTGGAAGGCACAGTGGTCTCTTTTCTGCCCTGAATTGAGCAGCACTTTCCCTGTGCTCCCCTCATTGCCCTGTGGCACCAGTGGCAGTACCAGAGCTAAGCCCAGCTTGGGCTCACAGCAACCCCGGTGGAGGAAATAATGAAGGGGAGGGCTCAGCTTTACCTCAGCCGCAGAGCAGAAAGTCAGGTGGGCAGCACGGCAGAAAGGCAGGCTAGGGAGAAAGTCTGCCATGCATTTTCAGACTAATTTAGTTTGTCCTTGGTTGTCATTGCAATGCCTTCCACGCTCATTTAAAAATACATTTCTGCAGGCTGAGCAGTGACTAAAGTGGAGCGGCACAGTCTGATATGCCGCAGGAGGCAGGACAATAGGAATGTATCCAGTTTTTCTTCCTTCCCAGAGGTGCTCCTGGAGTTGTAGATTTGCTCCTGGCCATCAGGACACGATTTTGGAGCTGCCAGTGCTTTGGAGCTGAGCCCATTGCAGCTTCCCTATGCTCGGTGCCCCCAGCTGCTGCAGGGGCACCTTGTCCTGCTCTTGGTCCCATCTCATGCATGCTCTCGCTGCCTTCAGTTAAAAACTCTGCTTACATAAGCAACACTAAAACCAAGCTTTCCAAGGAGTTTTAGCTTCATGATGTCCTTTTGTTATTAGAAAGAGTAGCTCTTTGTATAAAACCACAACATAATAGTGAAGTGCTCCGGCCTCCAGCTCATGTATCACAAGTTCCTTAAAATTCAGCTGTGTTTAGAAATAAAATTTTCAGTTATTTAACAGTAGAAAGAAAATTTTCAGTTATTTAATATTAGGAACAAAAAAATTGGAAGCACAATTTTTTTTCTGCATGAACAGTCTGTGGATGTTGGTTGGTGTTCAAATCCACTTTCTGAAATGTTTAATGTGAATTCTTGGTGATTTTGTTTTGCTGCTGTCACATATGCTCCATCTGTAAGGTTTGAATCACTCTTGAAGAAAACAGGAGGATCTCCATGGTGACAAACTCCTGTGGTCTGAAGAAAAAAAAAATAAAAAACATAATTTTTTCTCTATATTCTTGTGTTTTTATTTTGTAATTTTCCCCCCCAAGATGAGTTAACAATGATAAACATATAAGAGCATACTTTGTAATATTCAGTATAAATAAAATTTTCTTGAATGTTCAAAGAATCTGTCCTCTCTTGCGTACACCTGCAGAAAGCTATCAGCATGCTGCCATGTAGTGAGAACTCTGCAGGAGGGATACATGAACAGAAACTGCTGCAGTCTCACCCACACAAGAGTTCCAGAGCTGGAGGATGTTGTTTCCTTAGCCTTCCCTTATGAAAAATTAATGTAGAAACATCTCTCTCATGGATCCTACCAAGATGAAAACACACAGCATTCTGTGTTTATACACCCTAGTGAGTAATGCCTGTGAGGCTGCTCTGAGCAGGCAGAGCAGAGGGAATCCCTTTGAAGGGGCCAGGCTTTGGCCCCCCATTATGATGACAGCAACACTCAGAAGTCCTTCTTGTTCCCATGACCCACCATGCAAAGGAGGAAATGGAACATTTGTCCCTAAGGTCTCACATTCCTAGGTACAGACTTTGAGCTGTTTTACTCAAATCACAGAAAATTGTAAAAGAATACCCATCAAAGTTAGGGTGAAAAAACACCCAGCATCTTCTACTTTGCACCATCTTGGAATGGTTGATCTCCAAAACACCATGGGATTGAACTGTGATTTTAGCACAAATTCAACTTACATTGAATAATAAATATAAACAAAATATTTCTAGCAGTTACCTTGTTGTGGGTACATCTTACAATCTATGTGAATAAAACTATATGGGTTTTTAACTGGAAGAATAAACTGTGCAAAATGGCTGGCAAAGAAATCCCAGTTGTGTTTTGCTCCTCCAGCACCCTGTATTCACATTGATCCCATTAAAAGCATTATAGGATTTCCTGTAGGATAGCAGCCAGCTGAGCTTATGCATTTTCTTGTTGCTCCTAACACATTATATAGCAAATTCATTTATGTTAAAGCTTCTTGTAAAGTATTCCAGATCATGATTTTTCAGTAAATTGCTTTTCATGTGAAGTTTTTTCAGTTTCTGTAATTATGACAGGGTACATGCACAGCCAGTTCCCCAAGAAAATGGTTTTGACTTCCCCAAATTTTATACAGGTTTTATAACAGAATATTTATATTTATTCTGTAGGGTAGCTCGTGATTCATATGGGTTTGTCATTGAGAGAAAAAAAGCAAGGAAAAGGAACACAGAATTATAAGGGTCATGGTTTAACCACAGCCAGCACCCAAGCCCCAGCAGCTCCTCACTCACTGCCACAGTGGACTGGAGGGAGGGAATCTGAATGGTAAAAGTAATAAAATATGGTGGGTTAAGACAAAAACAGTTTGTTAGATTAAGAAAAACTGTGCATGCAAGCAAAGCAAAGCAAAACAAGGAGTTAATTCACTGCTTTCCATGGTCAGGGAGGTGTTCAGTCATCTCCAGGAAAGCCAGGCTCCATCACAGCGGCTTAGGAGGACAAGAGCCACGACTCTCAGCATCCTCTCCTTCCTTCATTTTCTCCCAGCTTTGTGTGCTAAGCATGATGCCGCGTGTTCTGGGATATCCCTTTGGTCAGCTGGGGTCAGCTGTGGCCTTTCCCAGCCCATTGTGCACTCCCAGCCCACTCGCTGTCAGGGTGGGATGAGGAGCAGAAAAGACCTGGATGCTGTGCAAACCCTGCTCAGCAATAACTAAAACATCCCTGTGTTATCAATGCTGTTTCCAGCACAAAAACAAAACACAGCTCCATACCAGATACTGTGAAGAAAATTAACTCCAGCTAAAGTTAGAATAATAGGATAGAGTTTTTTAAACTTTGAATTCCGAGGAAAAAAATTTCTTGAACAAATTCAAGATTTGTAAATACGAAAATGAGTAATAGATAAAATGAATTTGTCAAGGACAATCTGTCAAATTAATCTGCATCACTTTTGTGTGATAGGTCTTGTGAGTAAAGGAGAAACAACGTAAGTTATACATCTAGAATACAGCAAAATCTCAGCTATTTTATGTGTAACTTTCATTGGCAGGAGAAGAAAATATAGACTAAATGAAATTGTGACTAAAAGGTGTAAAAATAATTAGATGGCATATCAGGCTGAAATTAAAAAGATTAACTCATCAAATGAGCAGACAAATTGACTGTAGGACATCTGCTGCCCATCCTGAACCGAAGTCCATTGCATTCTTTCATTAGTAATTGACAGCAACACCAAGCACTCACCCTCAAAAAACCTACCTGGCAAAAAACGCAGGTTGCAGCTGTGGCCATTTGAATCACTGTCTAGACTATGCTGATGGTACCAAGCAATCTCCATCAGCTGTAATAAGAGCTGAGATTCCTGTCTCACACATAGACCCCCACATTTTTTTCTTAGTTAAGAGTAAGTTAGTGAATCATATTTCAGCCAATTTTTAAAGTTATTTTTGACATTCAGTAGTTTAGGTCCATTAGCAAACCATGAAAGAGAGTAAGAGTTTTGCCCTACTCTTCATGGTGGAAGAGGCCTTCAAGTTCTTGGGAGCAAAATTCCTTCATTTGGCTCATTTTATGGTTCTACTGTTACTGACAAATGGAGAATATTAGCTCCTATTACTTATTTTCTCCCCATTAGCACCAAGAACCTCACAGACAGGGTTAGGTAATCCTGCCTTTCTCCTGACACCGAAATAGAGACAACAGATACATGGAAAATCAGTGCAAAACTTAGAGCAAGACCGCATGACTTGTCATATCCACCCACCAGGTCTTGGTGTCCTGTGACAAATTTTAACTGCAAATTGTCTTTTTCCTGTTCTAATAGAAATCTGCATAATTTAATGGAGGCACCAGGCACCAAAACACAGAAGCAATAAAGAGAAAAGAGTGGAGAAAAATAAGTTATGAGCTACTGCATGTGTATTCAAAATACCGTTGTCTCGCACTTCTCATCAGGGATTCCTGCTCTGGATACTTCACTTAGGCATGTTTGGGATCAGATCATGTTAAATGCAAAAGACCCAATGTCTCCTTTCCCCCTTTCATTATATAGGGCTTGATCACATTGTGCAAACGTTTGATCCCCAAAAGGAGCAGAATCAGACAAGAAGGTAACAGTCCTTCTGCCATTATTAAAGCATTCATGTTCATTAACATCACAGTGGGGAAAAAGCACAAAAATGGAGGCTTCCAGCCAAGAAAAATATATTATAGAATACTGAGAATTTGTGAGTAATGAGATATATGATCCAGCATCACTCAGCTTTCTCATTTCCAAATTGCAATGAGATCTGAAATTGCCCATTTTCTCATCCTTTACCGAGGGTTAACAAAAAGAACCATTCTTTCTCACACTGTGCTCCCTAGAGAATTTCTAAATCATGTGATTTTGCCATTGTGGCCCTTTTTGCTTTCAGAAGGGTCTCTGGAAAAATGTCTATTGTCCCCAAATGCCTGTTAATTGTGCTCAGATTACTATGAAATCATTGTTTATTCTTCTAATGGCTTCTTCTGCAAATCAAACAGAGATCAGCTCATCCATCTGAGCTCACGCTTTCCTGCACATTAACAACAGTGCAGAAGGAAGCTAAATTGTGCCCACAGTTATTGCAGGCAGCCATGATCTTCCAGCTAATCTCAGACTAATGTCACTGGAATCCCATTATCTTCAGCAGTAGAGATTAGGCTGATTTAAGCAGTTATTTGCTACCAAAGTTCCTCCTCTACCACGTACTGAAGTTTCAGGGCTGATATAGAGTGTTAACAGCTTTCCAGCACAGCTTGGATTCAGTGCCTCAGTGAAGTGCTGGCTTTCTTGGCTACATTGGCACAGCACACGTGTGAGCTCACCCCAGAAGTGGGGTGTTGACAGCTATGCAAGCAGACAAAATTCATTTCCATTGAGCTTCAGCAGTGCAGAAGTACCTGTCTGAAGATGGTCAATGCAAGCCACCGCTGGACAGATCAAAACTGACCATGGGCAAGGCCAGAACCTGGAGCTCTAACAGTTAGATCAGTCAGGTCCTGGCACACAGGATTTTTAGAAAAATTCGGTGCTGAAGTGGGGGTAGCTCAGATGTAACCATCCTCCTTCACGAAGCTGCAAGAATGCAGTGCTCCAGACTGCTGTCCGGCTACAGACAGCCTCCAAAAGTGACCCCAGATAGGAAAAATGCCTGTTCATGCATGGAGACTGCAGGCTTCCTACCCCAGCACCTGCCTGTACCTCCCAACCCTCAGCTGCAGGCTTCCTGGGACAGCACTGGAGCTCCAGCAGGGAAGTGTACACTGCTCACCACTAAATACATTCCTTTTTTAGATTAAACTGCTGTTTCATCTGAGCTGGTAATTTGCACTCCTAAATTATATATCCCAATTAAATCAAAAAGAAAAAATAAAGTAACTACAAATTGATGTGAAAACTGGGATAATCAGTGGAACTTAAAACCTATGATACATTTTTAACATTTCAGTGTGCACAACAAAGCTATAAATGTATCTCCATAGAACTCCAACTGCTGCTGTAACAGAAACATGTTCATAAATTATCAGGAAAGTTGTAATTGGGTATTTAAGCATTTGCAGGCTAATTTTGTCCCAGAGCACTCAAGTTCCTCTCCTTGTTCCATAATTTTCTCAAACTGTAATTTGAATTCCTACTCCCCACAAGACCCACAAGGTGGTATGGCATTGGCTTCAGTTTTACTCAAGGCACCTGCCAGTTTGGCAAACCAAAGCTGGTTTAAACATACTGCCAAGACATATCCAATAGCTCTATCAGTCTGTCAGTCACATTGAATTGTAGTACTTGAGCATGAATGGTTGGATGTTTCAAGAGCAGTGTTGGCATTTCTGTATCTGAGTAAATTTAACCATAAGTTAATTTTTCTGGAGTTAAAATTCTCCATTTGTTCTTGTTACAAACTGAAGTTTACACATGAAGTGTATTCTCAGTTTAAAACACCACCCTTGCTACTGCTACCACAGTCCAAAATTGCACTCGCTTGGACAGTACATGGGAAACTTCTGGCATCAGGGAGATTGTGTGGAAGGGAAGGAAAATCCTGGAAGTCTCCAAGGCAGCAGAAGTTTGTAAGATGGGAAACCTGCACCTCTTTAAGATGCTTTCTGTGAAAGCTCAGCAAACTCCTTCTCAACTTAATTTTGCACACTTCCAGAGGCCACTAATGGATGTGAACACCGATGTTTTCTCTGGCAGCTGCAAATAGGGGATCATGCATGAAGTCATACTGGAGCCAGCTGAGGGCCGTGTGGTTCAGCTGAGCAATTGAAATACCTGGATAAGGCACTCAGTGTACAATTACTGCATCTTCTTACCACCTCATAATCTTGAGGCTTTCCAACAACAGAACCTCTGTTCTGGCTTCTGAACACAGCCAAAGAGCAGCAATTCATTAAAGGACTTGTTAAGTTGACTAGAATATTTTCAGTGTTGTGGAATGGCTTTCAAGCTAAGAAATCAATGAAGCCTCTCCAAATATCCATAAATCACCTTGAAATATTTCTCAATAATTTAAACTCCTGCCCAACCCCACTGAAGCTAACAACATTAAACAGGCATGGTTGTAAGACAGAGCTCAGTGAAGGATACCAGCCAAGATGGAATTTTAGGAAGAACAACAGAAGTCTGAGTAGGTCTCACAAGCAAAAAAAGTCCATGGTGGCCCTGGGACACTTCCAGCAGAAAACCTCCTGCAGAAATAATTTTTAAAAGATCACTTAAAATTTTACCAGTAGAGGGAAACAGAGCACCTCTGCTGCAGCATGCTCAGAGACTCAGGGCTGTCACTGCTTCTCTGATGAGGAGCTGTTCTCCTGTCCCTTCTCCTGCTCACCCACTGCACCCTGCAGCTGCACACTTGCATGCAGGCAGCCCCATGCCTGGGGGCAGCCGAGGGCCCTGCAGTGGCCACTCCATCTGCTCAGGTCAGAGATGAGCAACTCCTTTATCATCTTGCTGCCCAGGCTTTTCTCTTCCTGAAACTGGGATCGTTTGCCCTTGGTATATAAATGAAACCTTCAAGGTTTGTTCATGAAGTTAGGTTGCTAAATATCCATTAAAGCTCTTAAATACAAGTATCTTAATCTTCAAAGCTGTTACATACCTCTGACTTAATGGAATTTGTGGCTTCTTAGTACTTCTGAAAATCCGGGCCCTAAATGTGCACTTCATCACTCACATTTGGCATTAGGATCCTGCTAGAGAGACAGAGTTGTTTGGAGCGGGGTAGGTTGATTTGTTTTCCCTCAATCTGCCATGAAATATTTAAATGCTTTTATATTAAACCTATAATTGCTATTTTCACTTGATCTTCAGAGTCTGCTATTTTCATAGATGTGATTTGTGGTGTACAAGTTTAGATAAAAAAGCATTATATCTGTGCCTTGTATGGTATAAGCACAGCAGCAGTTTCTTGCAAGCAATGATATCATGAAGTCTCAAAAGGAAAAATAATTCCTTGCCCCATCCCTTGGTTGGATCCTGTCTTTGGCAGCTGGGTAGAAATAGCATGGTCAGAGGAATTTTCTGCTTGTGCAAACCTACGTGCAATTTGTGCTTCACCAGCCATCCCAGCTTCCTCTTCTGTGTTCCATCTTCTGCAGTGGCACCCTCACATCCTGAAAAATTGCTTCTGTTCGCAGTGGTAAAGAAGGGAAGCAGGCAGGCTGTGTTTTAATTCTGCCATCATAGTGCAGCAGTTACACAGAGCTAGGTCAGTCCAGTTGTTTTAAGCTACAGCAAGTTGTAAATAACTTTTTAAATGGATTTCATTTCCTGAAGTCACACAGTGGGGAGGAAGAGCTGGAGGTCAGGGTTGGTGGGAACCTCACCAAAGTCAGGAGAGGTTCTGCCTTTGGCCAGAACTTGTCAGACAGCACAACTCACTCTAGGATGTGACTGTGATGGGCACTCAGGCCTTAAGGGCACTTCTGGGTCCTGAAACTGAGAGCACTTCTTGAAGAGACCTAAACTCGCAACCACTTTTCTGTGTGCACAAAGGCAACAGCCTCGATTGGTGCTTTAGTTCCTGAAAGCCACAGTCTCACAGCAAAGTGCTCCAGAAGTGTGAGTCATCATTAGTGGAGCTTTTACAGGTTCAGTTTCATTGTTGAGTATCCCCATGCCCATTAATACAGCCTTCTTCTTAAAGGAGTCAATATTCTACCATCATTCAACAGCAATTTAAATAAAAGTGTCTCATTAGGAGGATTATCATTCTCTAGATGATTTTTCCAAGAATCTAGGTTATTTTGGGGTTTTGTCTCACCACCAAAATTTCCTTGCATTGAGAAATTGGTCTTACAGAGAACCATTGAGGAATTACTGGAAATGAGAGAGTCTGGCAGTGTTGCACAGGAAATCTGTGTTTTTTCAGTTGTGCTTTTACAGGTTTGTCAGTGAAAGGTGTACATGCAGCACCACATCAGTATTCTATGGGCAAGAATCTTTAATTTTACTCTTTCTTATAGAACATACTATTACAAAAATCACTGCTTATCATGATAAACTTGTACATTGCTGGGAAAATGTTGAACAAATGACACAGCACATGAAATTATCAGTATCATTTATTTCAAGTGAGACTAGCAGACTGTTTTAGTACAGGCACTTTTACAGTCTTTTTTCTGCAATTTTGTTCTGTTTGGCTTTAATAGCAGTCTGTGCAGGAGTGATACAGAGAAATAGTTACAACCTCTTTTTCAGAGTGAACTATAAGCTACAAGTAAAATACAACAGATAGGATTATATTAAATTGTCTCAGCCATCAAGCCTTTTTTTCTGCCAGTTATCTTTTACATTTAAAGCATTGCTTATTTGAATCATTTTTGTATCTTGTTTGTTGAGAGGGGAAAATGAGAAAATTTTCTTACACTTCCCTCATTTTAGCTGAACTTCTTTTTTTTTAAAGAGTTATTGGATTATCTAAAACTAAACTTGGTATTGACAGTGGCAGCTGTTCTACAACATGAACTAGGTAACAGAAATCATAACACTGGATCAAAAATAATTTCTTCCGAATAATTTAGGCTGAAAATTTATTTCCTTTTTAAGTAATGTGGATCATGCTTAAAGGTATCATGCTTCTAGGTAAAAGGACAAGGAACTTGCTTTCCAATGGAAGCAGTGGAGTTTTATTCCATTTTCCTTTGATACTAAAGGATAAATATTGAATACATTGCATGTATAATAATGAGAACTTCCTGAGAGCTGGAAACAAAAACCAACAGTATTGTCAAGATTTTCAAGGGCTGGTGGATAAAGCTGGAAGACAGCTTCATCAAAAGACTTTTATTCATCTATTTAGCTCTTGTATTGACAACTGGAAAGAATAATTTTGTATCTTTAAATTATTTTTAAGCCTCTTTATTTCTGTATGAGTTTGGCTGACAGATGCTTTAGGTAACAGAAACTTAACTATAGATTTTTTCCTTTTTCGTAAAATATGAACCCCTGTTAAAAAAAAAAAAGGCCACACACTGAAACCTAGAAAAATATTCTCTTCCAAAGCAATAGCTGATAGCAGTACCAATGATATTTTGCTTACCTGAGCTCTATTGCCCACCTCCCATGGTATGAAGACTACAGAGAAAATAATTTCAAGCAAGCCATTAGTATTCTTTAAAAATGTCTGAATAAAAAAAAATCAGCACATAAGGCAATACCCATAGGTATTGCCTGTTCTTTTTTCTTCTTGCATTTAAAATTGTTACAATAAAAAAACAGCAAAAACACAAGAAAGTAACAAATAACAAGCAAAAAAAAAAAACCAAAAAAAAAAAAAACCAAAAAAAAACCCCCCAAAAAACCCAAAAAACCCCAACACAACAGAAAGGCCCAAAACAGACAAACAAAAATAAATAGTCCACCTGGTGCACCCTGTCTCAGTCAGAGTGTGGCTTTTTGATCATTTGGGCAGCAGCAGTGTGTCTCCTCTAGTTCCCCTGATTCTCCTGCCATTTGCTGGAAGTTATCATCAATGCTGACTGCTTGATCTGAAGTTATTTTACATTTTTCCACCTGTTTCTCCCATGCCCTGAAGATTTAAGCAAATAGCAAGGCAGATTTGGAGGTCCAAACAAAGCATGAAATACACTTCTTATTTCACTAAACTGATCTACATTCAAATTAGCTATTCATTGCAAGAGGTACCTTCCTATGGCAATAAGTTCCAAAGAAAAAGTGCTTTGCAATGACCAGGTGAAAACCATTTTTGCTGCTATATCTCTGGAAATGTTTTCATACTCTTCTTAAGTGCTTTTAGCTTGCTAATTATTCAGATGGAAACATTATGCTGCATATGATCACACTGAAGAGCTGTGAAATGAAGAGTGGTGCACTGGGACAGAAGAGAGGTACGCAGAGACTTTGCAAGTAGCTTCTTCTGTTCCTCAAAATCCTAAATCTGCAAGGATTTCTGATGTGTACAGGACAAAATATTGCTCTCCAGTGCTTAACTTGATAGGGAATGTTCTCCTCAGCCTTCCAGGCCATTACTCCTGCTGAAGCACTGTAGCGGCAGACAAACACAGTTCATAGTAGGAGCTTCTGGGGTTTTGTGCTATTTGGTTAACTTCATAACACTAAAAAGTTTAATATTGGACCAGCTTTCTTCTCCCTTATTTTGTCCCCATAGTCTTGCCTTGTTTTTATTTTGTAAGCTCTTTGTAACACCTCAGGCAATACAGACTGTCAAAGACAAAATAAAGCTCCTGGTACCACTCAGTTTGGCTTACAGCAGTCTCTGGTACCTGGCTTCTGTGTGGACATGACACAAATTCCAGCCTGTGTGACAACAGCTTAGGACTCAAGGATTTTTGCCCTGCTTGCAGTCTTATGCATGAATTTCATGCTAACAACTCAGTGTGGCAGTCACGTACAGCCTTCCTCCACCTCCTCCCCCACTGCTGGTGTGGTAGGAGAAATAATTCTCACTCTGTGGCTGCTAGATAACAAAAGATAACAAAAAAGTCCCTGTAATGCATGAACCAGGCACCCCTCACTGATTCAAGCTCAGCTGTGACATTGTGTCCAGGATGGCCTCACATATGACCTGGAGTATGGACCACTGCTCCATCAAACAATTTTGTAAGGATGCTCACAGGCATGATTTACAGGAGGTAGGGATTGCAAGTGTGCTGCTGGTTGTAATCTCTGCCCAAGTGTGTAGCAGGGATGTTTGGGTTTTCTTTTTCTGCATGCTGGAGCCTGGGTGAGACAAGCTGTTTTTTGATTATAGGGATTGGAGCTACATGCATATTGTTCTCAGTTACACAGCATGTTAGATTACTAACATTTTAGAAATCACCAGCTCTTCTTCTGGCAAAACCAATCCTTTTCTGCAGTCTCACAGCATGAACATTGTTGTCACTTGAAAACGAATTTTTCAGGATTGTGGTTTGTATTACAGCTCTCTTCTTTCCCTAATGTAGCTTCCACCTGTGTTTTTCACAGATGCAGATAGAGTATATGCTGGAAAAACACCAAGCAGGGCATCATTCTTTTGCTTTCACTAGTAACATGCTCCTGCTGTGACAGGTGGGAGCCCTGAATCTGCAGCAGATTCCCACTGAGGTAGTGACTCCATAAACCCAGGAAATGATGAGCTACACCGTGGGAGTTTACATCAGAAGTGTGTGCAATAGGTACATATCAAATACATGAGTACGAGAAAATCTATGGAATATGGCAGAGGGGATACAAATAAAACAAGCTTAGTGAATATAGAATGGCTTGGTTGGGGAGGGGCATTAAAAATCATCTAGTTCCAACCTCCCCCAAGGCAGGGACACTATTCTAGACCAGGTTGCTCAGAGCTCCACGCAGCCTGGCTTTAAACACTTCCAGGGATGGGGCATCCACAGCTTCTCTGGGAAACCTGTTCTGGTGCCTCACTACCCTCACAGTAAATAATTTCTTCCTAATATCTAGTCTGAGCCTGCTCTCTTTCAGTTTGAAACCACTCTCCCTCATCTTGTCACTACATGCTCCTGTGAATTGTCTCTCATGGTAAACGCATCAGAGAGTACAAGTGCTCAGCCTCCCTTCAAGCCTGCAAAGAGCTTCTGGAAAGGAAATGTGTGATGAATGCTGCACTGTGCATCCCTCAACCCCTAAATGTCTCTTCTGTGAATGGGACTTGGCAAAGAGGAGCCAGACAGCCAGACACAGAGCTGTCACAGGCAGTTTGGGAGAACCTAATTACCAGTAATGTGTGAAAAAACCATGGGTTTGGCATGCTGAATTACGTGGCTGGCTGTTCAGATGGAAGATGGAGTATAAGCCAAAAACATCCAAATGGTTCTGCAATTCTAACTCCACATAGTCCTAGGTATTGGCTTTGCAATGAGCAGTTCTGATCTGACAGAGGAATCAAACCTCTCATTTTCATAGTATGAGCTTTCCAAAAGGGGGGTTGCTGCTCAGACAAGCCATTCCCAGACACTTCCCCATGTCAGTCAGGCCACAAGCCAGCAGTGAATCCACCAAGTGTGGAGCTGAGGTGAAGCTCTGCTTTTCCTGACTTAGCTCAGCCTCCAAGTGTTGGAGGAGAAATGAAAGAATGTGTGGATGGGCAGGATGTAACACTGAGGAAGGGAAGCTGGGATGCTGGAGCCTACAGGATTGTTTGAAGAAAACAAAAGCTGCTGAGGATGCGAATCCTCTGGCAGCAAGTGCAGCTAGACAGGCATAGGAGAATCTACTAACTGGAAGAAATTCCTGCCCATGAATGTTGGCTGCTTTGTCTTCTGAGTCAGGCTGGGTTTCTGACAGGACACAGTGACATGAGCTGCTTCCTGGGGAAAGACAATGCTGAGGCTGTGTGCAGGACCTGAGCGTGCGTGACATGAGTAACAGATTTCCACAAGTCAAATTTCTCTGAATAAAGAAATGTCATCTCTTTCTTCAGCCAATTACTTATTCACTTTCATGAAAGCAGGATGGGGTGAGAGAAAGAATACCAGCAGACACTGGAATTCGAGGGTAGAATTCTAATTTTAATTTGTCTTTTACTCATGAGGCAAAATTCTTAATATAAACGTTAAGATTGCATGCTCCTATTACGATGGCTGCATGAGTAGGCATTGCTGCTGGTGGTGTGGGGCCCTGCCTTGCCAACAACTGGCTTTGATGCAGTCAGGTGTGCAAGAAAGAGAGGTAAAGGGCCAGGCAGCAGCTCTTCCTCAGGGCACAGCAAGAGAAGGAGCCAAGGCTGGGATGGATATAACCTGGGGTTAAAAGAAAGTTGAAGTCAAGTCTGGCTGGAACCTTCTGCTGCAGGGGAGATAGAGATAACACTAACAGGGGCAGCAGCTGGAGCTGTCAGGGCTGGGCTTTGCAGTCACTTGGAGATGCCTGTACAATCCTGCTGAGGCTGCCTTTGGAAGGCCAAGAGAGCTGAGCAAATTTCCATCCCTTTCAGTATTGCCCCTCTTACTTCCTGCTCTCCTCAAATCCCTTCCCAAAGGTTTCCTGTGCAGAATACAAAAATGTCTGCTGTGGCCAGCCCTTTTGCTGCTTTCATCCTGCTGCCTCTCCTGCAGGCTCTACCCAGTTCCTGCTTCAGCAGCTGGATCCTGGCTCTGGGCTGTGTGTGCAACATTACAAATGTGACAGCGTGGCTCTGGATTGATCCCTGCTGATGCCACCTGCAGTGTGTGTGCTGATAATGAAGCAAAGTGCTGCTCTGCCCCCATCACTTACCATCTCAGCAATCTTGTTAATTACTACTGCTCAAGGAGCTTATTTGTGCAGTAAATTATTGATGAAAGCAGCTCTGTGAAAATTTGAAATTTTTGTGTGTCATTCTTCTGAATGAATAACAGTGCATGAATACTTGCAGCGAACACCACATCTCCCTGATCTGAAGAAAGGGAGGGAAAAATAGACAAAAGCACTTTCCTTGGGTTACTGCAAAGGTACAGAAAATATTTTGCTTCTCTCTGATCATATTTGATTTTCCTAGGAGCTATGTTCATAGACAAGACTGACTGAGCACTGGAGCAGATTGCCCAGAGGGGTTGTGGATTCTCCCTCACTGGAGATATTCAAGAACCATCTGGATGCAATCCTGTGCCATGTGCTCCAGGATGGCCCTGCTTGAGCAGGGAGGCTGGACCAGATGACCCACTGTGGTCCCTTCCAGCCTGACCCATTTTGTGTTTCTGAGTGTAGTGAGCTTCCAGCAGCTATCAGGAGACACTCAGCTTGAAATGAGGAGATAGCAGTGGATTAAATATAGGATGCTTCCTTCAAAGTGTTGCATCCTCATTGTCTTATTTGGGGAGTATGTATAAATGGGATCTTGCTTGCATAAGCATAGTAAATTTATTTAAGAAAATAATCTGAGTGGAAGAGAATTGTCTGCTGATTGATCCAGAGCTGCCCCTTCTAGAAGCACAAGCTCCAGGCTCTGGGGCAATGTACTTCTCAGCATCACTGTGGTGTGACTGGCAGCCCCATGGGTGACTTCTGTCTTTAACACTTGCTTTCTTCTGTTACTTTGCAACTTTGGACAAAAAAATTACTCTTGAAGTATTTCAGAGGCTGAATTCTGTATTTCAGGTATGGGTTTGCCAGCAAAATGGCTATCTCTATTATAGCATGAGAAAAAATGCCCAGAATGGGCCAAGGAGGGACAGAGAAAGCAGCTGCCTGTTCTGTTGGAGCAAGAAGGCTGGCACTTGCCTGGAAAGGCAGGAGCAGGTTGGGCAGCCTACACAAAGCAGCCGCAATACTGTCAAAGAGGCAGTGCTATTCCTTTGCTCCCCCTCCAAACTGCAGTTAGGCAGCGAAATGCATCCCTTGTCCTGCTACTGCTGGCAAGATGAAAAGCTGGAGCTGTGCTGGGAGATTCCCACATGGCTGTGGGTGGGGGGAGAGCAGGGGTGATCAAAACCTCTGCCTGTGCTCCCAGCCAAGCCCCAGCTCAGGATGCTGATCCAGCATGGGAGCTTTGGCAAAAATGAAAAGAGCAAGGTTTTAGTTTGGCAAATTACTTGCTGTGGAGTCCTGGGGATAGTGCTGTGTGGTACTTTCAGGGTCCCCTGTGGCAGGAAGGAAAGATGAATCTGACTCCATGTTCTTAGAAGGCTAATTTATTATTTTATGATATTATATTTTATTAAAGAATGCTATACTAAAACTATACTAAAGAATAGAGAAAGGATAGAGACAGAAGGCTTAATAAGATACTAACGAAAAACTCATGGCTCTCCAGAGCCTTGACACAGCTGGCTGTGATTGGTCATTAGTTAAAACAATTCACATGAAACCAATCAAACAATGACCAGTTGTTAAACAATGTCCAAACCACATTCCAAAGCAGTAAAACACAGGAGAAGCAAATCAGATAATTGTTGTTTCCATTTTTCTCTGAGGTTTCTCAGCTTCCCAGGAGAAGAAATCCTGGTGAAGGGATTTTTCAGAAAGTATGACAGTGACAGTGCTGTGACCCTTTAAATAATAAACAGACAGCCCTGGTTTCTGGGTGACCTGACATGATCACATCTCTCAGAAATGGCACGTGGAGTCATGGCTCAGACTGCCCTGAGGGTCACAAGGGACAGGAAAGACAGGAGGACGCAAGGGCTGCCTGAGGAGGTGACACAGCCTAGGCAGAGGGCAGGACTGGGGCAAGAGGATGCAGTGCTCACCCAGTTTCTCCACTTTTTCCATGGAAGTTGCTCTGTGGACCGGACTCTGCAACAGGCTGGGCCTCAGGAAGGAGAAAAGAGTGGAAATGAGGACCTGAATGGGGAAAATGTGGAACAGAGAGATCAGAGAAAGGAGAAAGTGCAAGGAGCCAGGGAGGAGGAAAAGTCAGGAGCTAAACAAGATATGCAAGAAGGAAGAAAATCAGCCCAAACCAGAAAGCCAGCTTCAGAGGTGTCCAAAGAGTGGAAAGGTGTGAATAAGTCGGCCACTTTCAGCTTAGAGTGTCCTGACAAGGACATTTGCACATTTCATAGGGCTGTGGGGGCTGCTGTGGGAGCACTGCTCTGCACTTCAAGGTGCTTGGGGACATTCCCACCTGCCAACCACTGCTCAAAAGCTGCTCTCAAGTCCCAGGAGGGGCTTTCTGGGCATCCAGAAAAAATTGTCCCACTCTTGTGTACACAAGATCCCTGACTTAACCTGACACCTTTAAAGGACTTTACCATACTTGCGTAGAATTTTCACAAGCTGCAAACTATGCTTTTCTCAACAATGTATTTCTAAGGAGCCTGAAACTATCATAATTTGTTTTGTACTGCAGAAAAAGCCCTGGGCTTCTTTCCTGGCTTTTGTTTTCCATCATTATTAAGCAATAATTATACTACTGTATCCAGATGTCTAAAAAGTAGCCAAAGAGGTTTTCATTTTATTCAATAGTATAGCCAGGTTAAAAGAAGAAGGGAATTAAGCCCTGTTGCCATGATCTGCTGGAGTCTGGTGAGAGGATCCTTCCCAATATCCTAAGATAATACTAAGCTGGAATTTATTGACTACTGTAATAATCAACTCATGATGGATTTAATAAAATTATTGTATTTCTAGAGAGAATTGTTCAGAAGTGCAAGCTCACATTAACACACTCATTTATGAGTGATCCTTAAGCAAACCCAAAATAACTTTTCTCAGAAATGTGTCTTCCACTCCCAGGAGCTGGAAATAAAAGGCCATAGGTCAGTGCCCGTGGAGAAGTTCAAGTGGGTAATAAAGAAGTGCATGAGTCCACATAGCACTGTCTGTGAACTACAATTTTTAAAAGCCTAAAAAGCAGGACTGCTATTTGCTAAAGCATAGCTCTATTCTGTGCACCTAATCCTGAGGACAGGAGATCTTTCAACAGCAGTACAATATTGGAGACACTGAATTGCCCAGAATGCTCTGAACCCCAGAATATTAGCAATTTAAAAATATGAGAGAGCTATATTTTAAACATACATTTTTCTCTCCATGTCCAGAGTGGTTACTTGTTTATGGTTATGGAATGTGGGAGTGTAAGGTGTTTGCCTTAAGTAAAAGCTATAGGACAACTCTGCAAAGAGTATTACACAGAATTGAGATACACTGATATTTACTTTGTCATGACAGATATGACATTTTAACGTAAAATGAACCCTAATCTGATCTATATTTGGGGAAAAAATTAATTCCTAAAATTCTGATACTCGTACGGACATCAGCATGAAGACAAAGACTGTGAAACCATACTATTTCCAGCTGAGTAAAAATCTGCTCTGAACATAAAACATTCTAATTCAGTTACTCTTGACATAATGTCTGTGTCAAAGTTGTATCATACATACTTTTCAGAGTCATAGTCAAGTTGAAAAAGTCTTCATGGAAAATTCTGCTCTGCAACAGGAAGAATTCAGTGTGTGTATGCATGTGGGACAGCTTTGGGGTCTTGTAGTTTGTTTTTTCTCATTTGGAGGACAAGTCTTTCAAGCAAAAACAGGAATAAGAGCTGCAGCCTCAGAAGTTCATAAATAGGATTTTAGTAAAGGTTTGCAATATATCAAAGAGAGGAAGTATTACATGAGATGCAAATTTCACATTAAGATTCTCCTGTAAGATGAAATTTTTCGTTCTATTTTAGGCAAGATATTGCTTGGGTTTTGTACAAATTGAGAAATATATTTGGAAAATTATACTTATTTCCTGATCCTGCTCAAGCTGGCTCAAAGGCAGGATCCACATCACTGTCCCTGCTTCTTTCCCTGTGCAGCAATAATCACTTGCTAGACACTCTTCTAGAAACCACAGGAGCCTTTCCATGACACTCCCAAATGCAGCCATATGTTGTGAAGACCTGAGGCAAGGGTCAGCCCCACTGCCAGAAAAGGGAGCTGTGGAATTATCCCTGGAATTATCCCTTGATTTGTCCATGCCATAAGCGATGAGCAGGATGCGGATCCCGGGTGGATTTGATGTCTCTTCCCTCTCCATTGTATTTAACAGGAAGCTGCTGTGCTGCACTCAGCCTGGTGAGGGTCACATTCTGTTTGTCTTCCCTCTCTGCAGGGTGTCTGGGGTGTCCCCTCAGCTGTGTAACTCATCATGTGCTTTTTTAGGTGGTGACTATTCATGTGTTTTTTAGGAGGCTGCCAAGGAGAAGCCAAAGTGGGTGTTGGCTCTCACTGTTTGACAGTGCATCAAACTCCTTCTGGGAAGAGAGAAAGTGGTCTGTGCTTGCACTATTGTGTGCTATTGTGGCAGGAAGGAAATGATGAATGTGACTCCAGATTCTTAGAAGGCTAATTTATTATTTTATGATCTATATTATATTAAAGAATACTATACTAAACTATACTGGATAATGGAGATAGGATACAGACAGAAGGCTAAAAGATACTAAGGAAAACTCGTGACTCCCTCTTCAGATACTGAAACAGCTTAGCCCCAATTGGCCAATAAGTAAAAACAATTCGCATGTTGGATAATCAATCTCTAACCACATTCCAAAGCAGCAAAACACAGGAGAAGCAAATGAGATAATATTGTTTTCCTTTTTCTCTGAGGCCTCTCTGCCTCCCAGGAGAGAAATCCTGGGCAAAGGGATTTTCCCAGAAAATATGACAGTGACACTATTGAATCCCCCGGGCCTTGATATCAATTCAGGTCTTATGTGATGTTCCTCCACAATATGCTGTTGGATGTACGAAGCTGTAGCATTAAATAGGTCACTTTGTCTCTCTTCATTATAGTCTTAATTTTATCACTCTACTCACATTATGTGCTTGGGTGTTTATTGACCTTGAAGTCAGACCCAAATGGTAGTGTATGGCCGCATCCTGCCCTTGATGTGAGTGAATGTGAAATCCAGCTAATGCCTTTTGAGGGTCTGCCTCCAAAATATTTGGCACTTAGGCATGTTCAGTACAAATGGGAGGTGACACTGATTGACAATACCAGTTTCCTAGTGCTTAGCCATTCCCTGCTTTAAGCTTGGGATGGAGGAAAATGTTTTACCTCTCCCAAAGAAAGGCATTTTGCCTTCTGCTGTGAGAATTGGAGGCCATTTGCCTGAGGAGAGCAATGGGTAAGTACAAAATAAATTTATATAAATTTGAAAGGAAAGCCCTTACAAAAAGCAGGGTTGGACTCAATACAAGAAAACGTCCCTGTTAACTACCGCGTGCTACACCAAACATCCTGCTGTTGCAATAAAATATTTATAACTAATCATTTTGTTAAATGAAACATGTACTTTATGACACCTTTTGTAATTAACAAGCCATGTTCCAGCTGATTGTGCACATGGTGTTCCAGGGTTTATTACCAGGTACTACGAGGAGACATAATAAGCACCTACAAATAACCGCCCATATTAAGATGTAGTATTGCAAAGAGAAGCAATTAAGCTCCTGGGAAGCTTAGTGTTATTTGTTTGTAAACAAGTGCAAGGGTAGGACCTTTGCCAAACAAAAGATTGGGTTAGTGGGATGATAAAGCAATAAACCTCGCAGTGCAAGAACAATTTGTGGCAGAGCTACAGTCAGGGAGTGATGAGGAGGCTTTAGCAGAGACTTTAATCAAGCTGGATTTTGCTGACAAAGGGTGCTTAAAGATATGGTATGGTTAAGCTGTATTTAATGATGCCTTAGATGTCCTGAGTGCTGGGATTAACACTGAAATAATGGCTCATGATCTCAGTAAGGCGATCTCAGTGGACTTTGGTCACACAAACATATTCAACATTCACCATTAAATTCTCTAATTTGCAGATTAAAGACTAAAGTAAGAGGCTTGAGGGTGTTGTGCTGAGGAGAAATCTCAAACACCTGTCCTTCATATTGTCATCGACCAGTTGTAGGTACAAGGGACTCTGAGAGATTCATTTTAATCAAACCAGAGAGCAGTGATGTTGCAGAGGTCACTGACTTGACCACAGCAATGCAGAGAATTAGGTCATCTCCTAAATTTTCCTGCTGTGCATGCACAGGACAGCCACTGCCCACTGGCCCCATTTTCCATGGCTGCCTGTCAGGACAAACCTAATCAGGATGGGATTGCTCATGTGCTTCATCTTGGAGTCAAAAGCTAGAATAGGTTAAAACAACTAAAACTCAACATTTTCAAATAGCAGATGTGGTCTGAGGCTCCAAATGCTAATTGAAGCATCTTCTGAGGAAGAATTATCCCTTGATTAGAGCCAACAGAATAAGTGTCTTTTTCCTGTTATCCCTGCCTGGCAGAACAAGCCGGGTGTGCAGCGCTCAGGGTCAGCAAGGTGGGACAAAGCCTGCTCTGGTGCACCCAGGCAAGCCTTGCTCCATCAGTGCTCCCAGCACACACCCCAGCACTCCTGGGGAGGGATGGAGTGGGGAATACCCCTCTGATACACACAGATGCCCTTCATCTCTCCTGAGCTGTGCCTGCTTGCCTGGCTGACATGTGCAAGCTCCATGGCAGGGGGACAAGGCACCTCACCCCAGAGGGGCACTGCTGCCACTCAGGTCAAGCCAAGGGACAGGCAGGGACTCTGCACGCTCACTGCCAGGCACGTGCAGTGGTCTTGGTGCTGCAGGACTGGGCCACCCTGTGAATTAACCAGAAATGTGGCATCTTCTGTCTTGCTCTGAATGTAAAGGCTGAGGCTGGTACTGTTGGCTATTTGGAAATCGGCAGTCCTCGTATATTTTTACTTTTATTGGTGCTCTGGGTTCAGTTTTTGCAAATTGCTGAGAAGTTTTGCCAAACCAGTGGCAAAACTTCAGCTCTCACTGGCTTTATTGGTCCTTTGGTAACAAACCTCTATAATGGGAATTAACCATCTGCAAAATGCTGCTCCACTCTATTTGTGTCAAATCCCCACATCCTTATTTGAGATCAGAGACTGAGGGGGCACAACACATCTACATACATGGTTTTCTTGCAAAACATTCCCTGGCCGTTTCTTTTTTTAAGGCTGTGTTAACATTTGGCTCACATTCTCTACAGGGGTAAGCTTTTGTGTTTCAAATATAATGCAAAGCCATGTAAAAAGTTAAGGCTCAGTTTGAATGCTGGCAAAATTATTGTGAATTTTCACTTCATTTAACTTTTTTATCTTTGTTCTATCTTACCTTGATCTGTCTGCAGGATTATTTATGTTCCCTGGATAGTCTTTCTCTGGTTAGTTATACCCATCCTGGTTGGCTTTTTTGATGTTGTGGGATCAGTTTCTTTGAATTTGCCCTAAAACTGGAGGCAAAAGAGCTGAAGAGACATGCAACTGGATGAAAAACTTCTGTTTTTTTCTTTCATGCTGAAGCCAGCAGATGGTGCTTACTGCCTTTGCACATTTCTTGGAGAAGCCCCACATTATCTGTCAGCTTGTTTATGGTATTTACCAGGGAACAGCAATGAGGCTCACAGCCACTTGTCACTTTTCAGAGAGATGGAGAATTGGGTTTTGAAAGCAAGACACATCCCACAATGTTGAGAGCTTTAGAATTTCAACTCCCTACGATTTGGGATGTTTTCAAAAACTGTTTTCTCAAAATGATGCTTTGCTGCTATCATAATAATTGGTGCAGTTTGTGTTGTTGTTGGGAGTTTTCTCTCCTTAAAATTGGAAGTGTGAGGAAGATAATGAGTCATAGCATCTCCTTGGATGGGTTTTAAAGTGGAGCTTGGAGAAGTAAGCTCTAAGGGACAGGTTATGCCTCTGGTACGGGGTAGCTGAGGCCCAGGGGAGCCAGTTCAAGTTGGGATGATTTGCAGGGAATAGTGAGGAGTGTGCGCTTCCAGGAGGGGTGCTCTGAGACCTCTTCAGCCCAGAAAAAAAAGGGTAATAAGCTCTCAGAAAAGCATCTTCTCAACCCATCCCCAGCACTGGTAAAGAAGCACTATCTATCCCCGCTGATGAGTGTTGTGTTCCCACGTGTGCTTTGGGAGACTTTTACAGCCTGAATATTTTCCCAGAACAGCTGTTCTGTAGCTGTTCTCTCTGCCAGTGTGGCTGATATCTGCTGAAAGGTGCAGAGAGGTTGAGTTACATGGGGTTTAGAAAAACCCCATAAGCGGAGGTTCTCTCTCATGTGGTGATGGAGAGTGTGAGCAGCAGTGCTGAGGATAAAAGGCTCAGTTACACATTTGCACTCATTTCTTCCGTGCAAAGAGCTTCACTTGTACATTTTATTTACCTGTGTATTTCACCTATGTATTTCCTTTCTATGGCCACAAAGCAAAACAGGAACTTACCTGGCAGACTGCATCTTTCTGTGAGCATCTTTTATTCAATATTAATCTCATTCTCTTCCTTGTAGCTGAATCATTATGTCTACATTAAAGCAGTAATTTCTATTTCCAGCCACCAGCCAACAGCTTTATTAATAGGTAACAAATTTGCTTATGTTTAAAACCAGTAGGAATTTCTTTCAAGATAATGTGTGTCCAATTTCTCCCTGCTCCCAGCCCCAGCACTGTGTCTGTCAGTGCCATCTGCATTTCTAGGAGCAGTCTCAGGTTTAAACCTTTCATTTGATGATGCAAGCTGAAGAAGTATTCTCTTTTTTATTTTCTTTTTCATTATGGATTACCTGATGTACAAACCCAGCTAGGTTTTCTACATGGGAGGGCAATTTCCAAACCCAGCAAAGCTTATTAGAAAAGTCAGCAAGCTGACAGCTGGCCTGGATGAATTTTCTGACCACTTTTACCAGATTTGGCAGCTAACTCCTGAGAATGAGAGCTTCAGGGAAGCTGTGCTGCTCAGTGCTCTACTCTTTCAGTCCTCAGGTTTTCTCCAAAATATGTTTTTCCTCCCTATCTGTGTGTTTACACTGGAAACTTGGTGAAATTACAGAAATATTTGTATTTTCTGTACAAATGGTGTTTTCCTGAGGATGACAGCTAGTTTATTTTACCTCACTGACAATTATTAAGATAAAAGATAAAAATCTCTGATTATTAATATCTTTATGATTTGGTCAAATGTGGGTAGCGTGAATCAAGGATTTTCTAAACAATAGAGGAGAAGAGTGTGGCTAAGCTTGGGCAGAGGAACCAGGCAGGGTCTGGCCCCTTGTGAATCCTTACTGAGGAATCGGTGTACTTCAAATACTTGGAACTGATATCTATGGCTCTAACAAAAAAAAAACCCCAAAAAACCTCTTGAGATAACTTTAGTTTTCATCTGTGTCCAGGAGTGCTGAGCACCTGCCCTTCATACTAACATTCTATCACTGTCTGAAAAAATGAATATTGGAAGCAAATGACAAGTGGTTACTGAGGTATTATAAAGCTACCACTCAGTTTTTGGTTTATGTCATGTGCAGGCTGACCCACCTTGATCCTTAAATAACCTATCTCCGAGAAAAAGGCTTGCATAATCAGGTTTTTTTCTGTCCTACTTCTGGGAGAAGGTGTTGTTAGCAAAGGCAAAAAGTGCTCAGCAATTCCGTGGCCCTGCTTCTGCACAGCACAGGCAGCTCCTGAGCACTGAGCCCCACAGGAGATGTGACAATGGCCTTCCTTGCTTTGAGGCACTGGAGACATAGAAAGGTCTCTCAAATCTGCTTTGCCCCCAAAGAAATCAATTACAGAGTTCTTATTGATTTCAGTGAGGGGGGAAAAAAGCAAACACTGTTTATGGGTAAGTAAGTAAATTTATTTCACAGATTTAGATATCAGTCCTCACAGAGCTTTGTGATGTGAAGCACTGAGCACCTCTAGCACCACAGTGAGGTCAGTGCTGCCTTGCTGTGGTGTTCTTTATCACTCAGTCCAGACCTTCCCCCATCCAGGCTGTCTTCATCTGCCCACAGGAACAAAATGAGAGGAATCACGTTTCCTCCAGGTCACCTTGGGTTTCCATAGTGACTATTTGAATGTGATTGTCTTATCAATCAGAACCTTCTTTACTCTCATAAGCAACTATAAAATCTCCTCTGGTTTCTATAGCAACCATCTTTAAACCCATATATTTATTTTCTCTAGGCTTAGCTGAACTGTTGGAAATAGTGCAAATTAACTAGTAGTGCAATATTTCTTATATGTTTTCCTTTAAGCTATCCTTTACTGTCATCCAGAGCAACAATTATGATGAGGCTACTGTCCTTTTGTTTCAGACCCCCTTTGCTGACTAACCACATGAGCAATGCCTCTTAAACACCATGGGTTTCATGAGGAGCATGGTAAACCCCAAAATCTCTGGAGTTCAGTCTTTCCCTTCCCTTTCCCTATGCCATTCCATCCCCATGCACTCAGCACAAAAAATTGGTGTTGTTTTGATACCTCAAATTTCTTCTTGTAATAATATGCCAGAATAGTACCTTCCCTTCAGTCAGCTCAAAGAAAACTACAGCGTTACTTAACAGCAACCTTGTGAATTACTTACTTATTTTTGGTGCAGCACAATGTAATGGTCCATTTACACTCCAAAACCAATAAATGTCAAAAATTTTATGGAGTTTTTTCAACTAAATGTGGTAACTGGAGACAAGGCTGATACCATATTGCCTATGGTTTTCTTTCACCAGGCAGCAGGTTCACATGAAGTTTTCTGTAGAACTGAGATTGGTACAGTCACAACTACGCTTTTAGTTCATGATATGGCCACGAACACCCATTGCTTTCATTCTCAAAGTTCCTCTTCCTGATGCCATGGTTTGACTTGGCAGGAAGTTAAATGCCATAAAGCCACTCTCACATTCTCCCCCACTGCCCCTCCAGCAGGATTGGGGTGAGAAAAAGAGTAAAATTAATGGGTTGAGGTAAAGACAGTTTAATAGAACAGAAGAGGAAGTGATAATAGTAACAGCAATTAATAAAATATAACATAATATAATATAATATAATATAATATAACATAACATAACATAACATAACATAACATAACATAACATAACATAATATAATATAATATCAAAACAAGTGATGCACAATACACTTGCTCACCACCCACAAGAATTCAAGGTTATAATGTGCCTAATTCAAGATAGATTATAGATAATTTTTCTGCTCTGTGGCAGTGGTTTCTGGAATCCTGTTGGTAGCAGTAGGTTGCAGACATACCATATCTGCCTCTGTGCAACCTCCAGGTTACAGGGCAGGAGAGGCTCTCAGCTCCATCTCTAGTGCTGCTTTCTAGCTGTTCTGGGCTTTTCTTTCTCCTCTTTCTCTGTAGAAGGGAAATTATTTTGGTTTTGGCATGAGATGAGAGACTTTTTTGTTTTTCTCTTAATTTCTAACTTTTCTCTAGAAAGGTTTGGTCCCACAATGTCTCCATCTGCTCCCCCTTGCCCAGAGCTGCTGGGTTGCTGGCAGAAGGCAAGTTTGTGCCTGTTCTGCATGTGCAGACACACCAATAAAGCTGCAGTCAGTCCACCTTGCTTCTTAGGAAAATGCTTACCAACAAAATTGAAGTTCAAAGAAAGGTAAAAAAAGAGCCAGGAAGTGAGGCTGTGGTCACATACTAGGGAAGGACAAAAGATTTTTGTGCCAGCTGGTGGGAAAATCAGGAACTGAAATCCTATGGGTATGAGAGGAGGAATACATCGAGATAATAAAAAGGAGAGGAGTTAACTACTTCTAAAATTAAAAGGAAGAATGTGTAGTGACTCAGGATCATACTGCTGAACTCACAAAAGGTGGTTGGTACTGCAGGGGCTTGGGCCCTGCAGCTGCCTGGCTGTGCTCAGGGAGGCTTCCAGGCTTTTCCAGGGTGTGTTTCCCATTGGTGTCCTGATGCTGAGCTGCAGATGAACGAGAGGAAGGGAAAAGGGGATGCCTTGAGGCTGGCTGTGAGAGCTCCTCCATGGAGAGCTGTAGGGGACCAGACTGTATTTAGAACCCCCAGGAACTAAAAGCATTTGTGCTCAGTAAGGCTTACGGCCTGCTTGTGCCTGCCTTGCTGGGCCAGGGGCTGTGGAGTGCCAGCACAGAGCTGGGGGCACAGCTGTGGATGCCTGGCTGCCAGTGCAGGGAGTCACTGGTGTCCATGCTGACGTGAGCTCAGGGCCAGGGCTCTGTTGCATTGCTTCAGACATGGCCAGACACCCCAGAGCACAGCACAGCAGCTCTTTGCTCCCAACACAGCAATTCCTCTGCTCACACAAATCCCAGAGTAAAATCACTCCTATAAAGAAATGTTCTGCAGAAACACAATTTTTTTCAGTGGGAGCTTGCCTGGAACTCTTTTTCATCCCTAAACTTTCAATCCCACAGCATTTTTTCCCCACAGGTGCCCTCCCCCCAGGTGCACAGGGCTTTCAGCTCTGTGCAGGGTCCTGCAGCACTGCTGCATGCTCTCAGGGCAATTGCAAACCTGGTTACAAATCTGCTGGGTCCCAGTCAGAGTGGGGATGCCAGGAGCCCAGGTGACTTCAGGTTTGATGTGGAGATGGCTGCAGGCAGAGGTGGGGCACAAGGAAGGCACAGAACACAACTCACCAGCAGGAAGATCTGCTTCCTCCAGGCAGACACTTGCAGCTCCTCTGCCTTCCTTCAGTGACTAAACCTTCCTGAGGAAAGCATCACAACTTCACTCTCTAAAACACAAGTGTTGAGAGACTTGGGACCATTACATTTGACTTGGCATGGTAAGAAACTCACAGGTTTATATAAGAACTGTCTAACCTGAAGCTGTTCTTTACTTAACTTCAGCCAACCTGCAGGCATGTTCAGAAGCCATATAGCCTCCCATATTTTACTTTCACATGTCTGAAGATACTAAATCATATAGTGATAGAATGATTGTATAAAATACTGTATATATTCACTGTTGAGGTCTGTAAAAGCTACAACAATCCAATTTTTTCCATGCAGATTTCCTGAAATTGTTTAATATCTGAATGTGTAATTTGTATATAATCTGTAAAAAATAAGCACATGCCCATTGCTGGCAGTAGATGAATATTTGCAGAGCTGAAGTCAAACACTTCAGAACAGGGAGATGCTGAAGTTATCACTGCAGTTTTATCTTGTAAATGCTCCAAAGAACAGAGTGTTTCTTGCTCCACTTCCCACCTCCCTCCCCAGGCAGGCTGAGCTTTTCTTCCTTCTCTTTTCTCTTTTCTCTGTGGACTTCCAGAGCTGCTGGCTTTCAGTTTGCACAAGGACAAGCAGGGACAAGCTCTGTGCTTGCTTTTATGCACCTGGCATGCAACCCCTTTGTGTTACTGCGGATACATTTGTTCTTCACTTTCTAAAAGTGAGGAAAAGGGGCAGCTGGGGAGAAGGGCTGAGAGAGGGTGTTTTTGCACTGTGGTTTTCCCCCGAAGCCTGTGGTTGGGCGGGTGCAAGGCCTGTGAGAGCACAACTCAAAAATGACAGCAGGACTGTCATATCAGGGGCAGATAAGGGCCACATTGCTTGCAAGGACTGAAAGCCTCATTGCCCTTATCTCAGTTTTCAGAGCCACTGAAGCCCCGTGTCTTTCTTTCTCCTGTTTGCTTAATGTATTGGGAAACTGCTGCTGAGCAGCTCCACGTGCTCCTGTCTTCCTTGGGGCATGTGCAGCATGGCCTGCAGTTCCTCCCTCCCTCCTTCCCTGCCTGCTTCTCTCCCCCCCTCTCTCAGGAGCGTGGGGGCACAGGCTGTGCTTATTTAACACCCCACTCTCTAGCTGCATCTTCTCAGCAGCTGCCCCCAGGAACACGACTCTGTTATTTATGCTGCTCCCACTCCCACCGCGCTGTGTGGGTCCAGAGCCTGCTGTGGGTTTTCCCTTGGGTGAATGACTCAAGTGGCAATAAGACCCAGCAGCTGTGCTGGAGACTGCCACAGCACTTTCCACTAGATAAACCCTGGAGGACTGCCAGCAGGATAGAGGGTCTGGCATGCTGCTCACTGGCATCTCACATCCCTGCAAGGTGGCTTCAGCCCCACGCCTTGAGATGACTTGACTTCCAGCCTTCCTCTGAAGCAGCTGAGCAGCTCCCACAAAAACAGGAGCAGTTTCTGTAGGAGGGACTGTGAAAAATCACTGGACTCAGATTTAAAACTAGCTAGCAAACCACTGTCTCCATCTCTCACTGGAAGAAAGTCGGGTGTGCTCTGAGCACAGTCACAGAGCAGCTCTTGCAAATTATGTGATGGGTTTCCTCTCCTGTGATACCCACCAGTGATACCCACCGTGTCCAGGGAGACACAGCCTGTCCACCCAGCAATGCCTGCTTACATGTAGCCTCTAGACAATCAGATCCAAGCTCCTATCCACCCTCTGGCCAGCACTGTAGGACTGGTCAGGGACCAGAGATCTGAGCAAAGATGACATAAGGACACACCTTTTCCATGATGTTCAACAAAAAAAGAAAGTCATGGCATGAAAGTGGGGACAAGCAGTGAGAATTTCAGCAGAACCTTTGAAATACCTTTCTAAGTCCAAATTTCCTTTCATTTCTTTTTAAATTTTATTTAAAGACATCTGAAGTGTGGGATTTTGAAATAAGAAAGCAGTTATTTGAGCCTCCTGATGCTCACAGAGAGGCAGGAATCACCTGTTTGACTTGGTAGCAGTGGGTGAAGCTACATTTCCTTTCACATTGGTTACACCTCTGTAGGCACTGTAGCTGGTGCCTGCAGCACAGAAGGCTGTGTTTGCACCCTGTGCTAGGCTGGCTGCAGGAGGCAGAGATGCAGGCCTGGAGAGAGAGGGTTACAACAACAGGCACTGTCTGAGTGCTCTGAAGAGGGGCAAGCAGTTAGCAAATTTCTGGAAAACTCAAAATCATTTAAAGGATATAAATGAGAGTGGATTGGGCTTTTCTTTTTCCTGCAGAAGGGAAGTGTGATGAGATCTGTGACTGCACCTATGAAGAGGTGAACAGAAGTGAAGTTTTCCCTGACATTGTGTAAGTCTTGTTTCAGGGTCAGATGCATCTGGTGGGAGTTTATACTGCAAGTAACTGTGCCTTTCTGTGGGAGGTTCCTCCTCTGAGACATTCCTGAGGGATTAGTCACATTTGTGTGCCTCAGGAAGAAATGTGTACTATGGCTTTTGGAAAGAAAAGAGCAGAAATCTACCCAAGCAGAGCTGTGGTGCAAGCAGAGGGAGATGCCCAGCCTGGCTGAGCAGGCTGAGGCTGCCCATGGCTGGCTCTGCCCACCCACAGAGTGTGTGCAAGTCAGACACAGCTCTGAAAAAGTGAATTGTCTGTGCTGTTCAACAGAAAACAAAACTGGGGCTTGAAGATGGGGATGAGGGTGGGAAGTAAGTTTGCAGACAGCACCAAGCTGGGTGAGAGTGTTGATCAGCTGGAGGGCAGGAAAGCTCTGGAGAGGGATCTGGACAGGCTGGATCAAAGGGCTGAGGCCAATGGTGTGAGATTCAGAAAGACCAAGAGCTTGGTCCTGCACTTGCATCACAGCAACCCCAGGCAGTGCTGCAGGCTGGGGGCAGTGCCTGGGAATCTGCCCAGTGGAAAAGGACCTGGGGGTGCTGGTGACAGCTGGGCATGAGCCAGAACGTGCCCAGGTGGCCAAGAAGGCCAATGGCATGCTGGCCTGGATCAGCAATAGTGGCCAGCAGGACCAGGGCAGTGGTGGTCCCCCTGGACTTGGCACAGTGGGTCCACACCTCAATTCTTGTGCTCAGTTCTGGGCCCCTCAGTACAGCGAGGACATTGAGGGGCTGGAGTGTGTCCAGGGAAAGGCAACAGAGCTGGGAAAGGGTCTGGAGCACAAGGCTTCTGGAGCCCTGCTGAGGAAGCTTGGAGTGTTTAGCCTGGAGAAAAGGAGGCTCAAGGAAGACCTTTTCACTCTCTGCAATTGCTTGAAATGAGGGTGTAGCCAGGTGAGGGTTGGTCTCTTCTCCCCGGTAACAAGTAACAGGACAAGAGGAAACCGTCTCAAATTGCACATGGGAAGTTTCAGACTGGATATCAGGAAAAATTTCTTCACTGAAAGAGTGGTCAGGCATTGAAATGGGCTGCCCAGGGAAGTGGTGAAACCACCATCCCTGGAAATATTCAAAAAATGGGTAGATGTGGCATTTGGGGACATGGTTTACTGGTAAGCACATGCTGCTGGGCTAACAGCTGGATTCAATGGTCTTAGAGGTCTCTTCCAATCTTAATATTTCTATAATTCTATACATTTAAGTGGAAAGTTTGTGCTATTTTCCAAAATCCAAACTTTCTTTGTTTCTGTTTTCCTTTAAAGACAGCTGAACTGGTGCTATTTAGTCTTACACAGCCTGGTTGTGCTAAGCAGAGAACCATCATGCACCATTAAGTGCATCAATAAAAGGTTCTGCAGTTTCCGAGAGGAACACTAATTCCAGAATGGAAAATTATTACTATTTCATCCTTTAGAAACCAGTGGACACATTTGCTCATGTTTGAGTACTTGAATTAACAATGTGTAAGTACCACAACTCTTTCTAATTTCTGAAAAGTATGTTGGTAAATCAAAGACATCCAGAGCTCTGTCTGTCCTGAATGTTTTTCTGGGTGTACTGTGGCTGTTGGGTGGAAATAAATGTGTGCTTTCTAAGTAGAAAGAAAGGTATGATCTATTAGCATAAAATAATGTAAAATTGTTTTAAATTAAAACCCAAACTTGGTGTTTAGAGCTTGGTAAAAAATGAAATGGACCAAAAATCACTGCCACCAGTAGAATTGGCTTTTTGGGCTAGAAACCAAAACTGTGCCCAAGATACACAAAAGCCTCGGGGATCTTCCCCCAGGGTAAGTGGTGCTAAACTGTCCATCTGCCCTCTCTGTCCCACTGAGAAGCCACCCAGTTGCTTGGCTGTGGGCTGACTTTGGAAGATGGAAGCAATTTTGTTGAGGCCAGCTTGACTAATCAGCCCAGAGAGCTGGGTGTGTCTGTACATTTTTGCAGAAACACCATGAGGTTTTATTGTCCTCTGAATGCAGAATTGTGGATGAAGATTTGGCAGATGAGGTCCATTCATGCTCAGAAGTGTCAGCCCTTTGGCAGAACAATGTGGTAAGGGTCCACTTTGGGTCAGTATTTTGAGTGGATTATTTAATTAGAGAAATAAGTTATTGCATAGGATAAGGCAGTTATTGCATAGGGCACAACAGATAAAAACCTGGTTTTGATTTAATTCAGGCAAATGAGATTTTTGTGTTATGATGTTAATTCAATCATAGCATTGCATGATGCTCAGTCACTGCCTTTCATAAGGTCTAGGAGGAAAAGTCAGAGACAGAAATAACAAAAACCTGGGAAGGGCCAGGCTGTTAAAACTGCATGGTTGTGAACTGGGATGGGAGGTGGAAATCAGGCACCACCAAGCTGGGGGCAGGGTCAGGTTTATGTGTATGGTCTGAGCAAGCTGAAGAGCCTGCCAAAGAATGAAACAGGAGGACAAACATTTTTTCTTTGGTGTTTTTTCTTTGCTTCCATCCCGCCTCACAGCTACAAAGGAGATATCCTGTGTGATAGCCACCCACTCTCCTTGCTTCCCTTTGTTACAGAGGTGACTGTGCTTTGGATCTTGACTTCCAGCTGCAACTGCCATGGAATTCACTCTTCTTCCCTCTGGCTGTGCTGGTGGAAAAGGCAAGTGCTGCTTGGGAAAATAATAAATATCATCCATCTTCCAAAAATCTCTGCAAAACAAACATTGAGAAAAGCATTTAAGATAGATTGAAATGGTTGGGTTTGATATGTATGTTTGCTTCTGCCATATATTTCTCTTACAAAACTAATTTGAAGTGTATTTCTGAAGGAAAACAAAACTGGCTTTGTTCTGAAAATGCTTAAACAGCCTCTCTTTGAGGTTTGCTGGACTCTACAAAGGTTTTGCCCTGAAGTGAAATCTTAGTAAAATCCATCATTCAGAAGACTGTTTTGCATTTGACTCAGGTTTTCTGGTGTGAAATCTTTCCAGGTTTCTTTGACCAGCCCCATTGAGAGCTGTCAGTGGTGATATCTGATGCTAGCAGTGGCCTTGTGAGGCTGTGAAGGGAGCTCTAAGAAATGCTTATCAATGCGTTACCACTTGCTTCAGGAAAAGATTTATTACTTTACCTTCAACACACTAATGGGGATATCTTGCTGTGTCAACATGATGTGTTTTATTCATTTAACATCATTTGTTAAAGAAAAGTAACTCTGAATGCTGCAAGTGGAGTAATTCTCATGTCTTTTCACACTTTAGCAGGCTTGCAGTGGCACATACAGGTTTTTTTCTTCCTATTGCTTTCCAAGCTGCAGTCACAGGTTGTACCCAAGAAATATTTCTATAGGCTTCCATGGCTGGGTTGGGGTCTGGAGCAGTGAATTTCATTTCCAGGGGGCCTCAAGGGAGGAGTTAAGATTAGACTATTGCCCACGTCCCAGCGTGTGTTACAGCTGTGTGCTGTATGTGGTGCTTTTTTTTTTTAAAATAAAAGACTATGCTTATGTGTTTCTTGAAAACTGTGAATTGTTTCTCAGTTTGCAGTTATAATTATTCTTCCCTGACGCTCTGTTTTTAATTCATGAACATGTAGATGCAGATTATTGATCGTGCAGCATCTTGAAGCAAATCTCTTCATTTCATGACAGTGCCACACACCTCTCCTGTGGGGCAAAATCTGCAGGGCCTCTGGCCCTGCCATGACACAGTGATCCAAGAGAGCTCTGATTTTTCCCAAATAACAGGACTTGCTCTGATGTCTTTTATCTATTTTAAGGTTGAGGGTTTTTTCATCAAATATGTATATTTTATCAATCCCTTCCCTTTTTTTAATAATAAAATTTTGAATTAAAAAATTAATTTCTTAGAAGACACCCAGAGAATACTTGAGGTGGATGGTAAGACTAATAAAGGCAGTGTGCTAGGGAGATTTAGTAAATAAACACCTTGTAAGCATGCTGATCAGTGGAGGGAGGTGTGGGATCACTGCTTCTTACTCTAATTTCAGCCCCTGTGTGTTCCCCTTCCAACAGACTCACGTTCTGCCATCACTGAGAAATGGTTTTGCCATCACCATTTGTTTTCCTGCAGGTTTCTTCCATTCCTGGAGCCTGCTTGGCTTCACACCTCTCAGTGTGTGTACACCACGTAGAGCCAAGCTTGGCACTGTGTGTGTGACTCCAGACAAACCACACGTGAAAGGAAGGAGGAAAAGCATTTTCTCTCTGAAAAATTGCTGCTGACATGCATCCAGCCACTCTGGGTTTTGATACAGGCTTCCACATGATGCAGTGTATGTCCATTAAACAGCCTGTGCTGTGCTATCACAGACTGTAAATTGCTGATTAATCACACAGCCAGCCTGGATGTCCGTCTCAGCCCGGGCTCGGCTTCTCCATGTGACTGATGGCAATGGATGTGCGCATGCTGACAGCACCAAGTGTCACATCCTTGGGAATTCAGAGCAGGAGCCACCACAAGGAATATGGAGCAACTTGCTCCTACCTAGATAAACTGTCTGAGAGCTTGTATGTGTGTGTGCACATTTAAGCAAACACGATAAGAGAAAATAAGGATTTAAATGAGCAATGTCCTGCCCTGTATAACAATAAACCAAACAAATCAAAATCCCTTCTTCTCCCCACACATTAATCTCTTTTCTCCTCTTGTTCATTCTCACAAATCTGTCCTTGGTATTGCAGTGGCTTGTTTACAGCATTGCAAAGTTTGCCCCTGTGTAGCATTTCAAGCAAAGCAATTTAATGGCCCATTGGCTAAATGCTGACTAACCTACTTGAATGCAGTGGGAGGGAAGGACTGAGCATAAGCTCAGCAAGAATTTTGGCATAACATCCCATGACACTCACATCCTTGCAGTTTAGTGGGAGCTATTTCACCATGTGGGGCTTTTCCATGCTCTGCATGAAAACTGTTTTAACATTTTGTTGCATTGAAACAGCATTACTGAGGCCCTGTCAGAACCCAGGAAATTCCTCTGGCTGCCTAGGAGGACTTGAGCCTCTGCTCAGGGGACTCAGAGACCTTGGCACAGGGCCCAAGATCCCTGTGCCTTTGATTTAGCCCCCGGAAAAAACAATTACCAACCTTATATGAAGAATTACAAGCCATGAAAGAGTAAGTAGAATGATAGTGAATTTATCACGGGGTGAAAAACAGATTTTTGGGGTTTTTAGAATGGGGGTTCAGGGAGCAAGATGGAGGAATTTGGGTGTGTCCAGCCTTTCTCCTTCTTCTTCTTGGTCTCCATCTTCTGCTGTGATGTTGGCACTTACAGATTGGTTTAGAGTAGAAGGTCACTGTCCAGCATAGGTGATAGGTATTGGAAAGTTATGGTAAATAATGTATATGTAGTTTTAAAAGATAACACTGCCCTGGGGGCGGCTAGTGTGCCTCTGACTGTCTGGCTGAGCAGACCTCAGCAGGTCAAGAGAAAGGATTTTATAGATAAGATAGAATAAACAACCCTGAGACCAGGAATAGAAGATTTCTGACTCCTTCTTTGACAGCTGAGCTGGGTGAAGAGACTTTCTGATGTATCTCGGGGTCACTCTGAGCAGTAAAGTCCCGAGGAGACCCTTACTCAGTGTTCACTTGTCAGGGTTTGTGCTTGGCCCTGCACAAAGTGTGGCCTCTTTGAGATGCCATTCATCAACACATTCTTTTCTACTGACCTCTATTTGTGTATGACTGGGAATTGTATGGAACATTACACATTCATTCCCTGATTTCCTGTAGATAGGAATCACAGGCAAGCACACAGGAACACTTACTGTGTAGGTATGGTCTTGCATAGCTCAGTTTGGGCTGGAAATATCCAAAAGCACACAGGCCTATAGCCAGCTGGTTTTCAATGGCAGTGTGATTAAGTTACTTAACTACCATCCCCTGACAGCACAGGAACCTCAGCTCAGAGCTAACAGCAGGCAGCACCAGGCAGTGATGCTGTCACAGGGCTCCTGGTAGGCACCTGTGCATCTCTGTGCTGCTCTGCCTCTGCTTTGATAGATCAGAGTCGATGTGCAAAGACAGAGTCCTGCTGTCCCTGCCTTTGGATGGCACAGCTCAGCTCTGGAGTCTGCCTGGAGCACACTGGGTAAGCACGCTAAGGCCTGAGCAAGTGGCACATAGCAGGTGTACAGGGAAGGAAAACCTGCAGGAAGCCAGCCTGGCCTTTCCTAACACCCTCCTGCTGGAGCCATGGGTGGGTGAGCCCATACAGCCTAGATTCATGGACTGCTCTTGGTGTTCAGACCTGTACTTTTCTCATGTCTCATCTGCTTTAGTCTCCATCTGCATTTTAAATCACTAGGGCCTACAGGTGACAGGATGAGGTTTCTTCATTCCCAAGGGAGTGCCTTTGGGATTTGTCTAGTTTTTCTATGCAACTTTCATTCTGAGGAGGATATAATTTTTACTTCCTTTAGCCAGGATAACTACAGGCCACTTTATAAGACAATCTAAAATGTTAAGAGGTTTTATTGTGCCTGCTATGCCTTTTTAACGGTAACAAAACATGGATATTTTATGCTAAAGTTCTGGTTTGTTCTGTTCAGTTTTGTCTCCTTCACCACTTTTGAAAGTCAGCTGAAAGCTCTCTGAATTAAAACTCATTGAAATCAATACCAGTTTGGGGGAATTGATCAAGGTCCATGGAATAAACAAACACATCTCTCTTTTTGGAGTATTTTTCAAGGAGCTGTACTGTGGTTTAATCATAGGGAGGTACAAAGCATAAATATATGCATGGAACACAAACATTATCTGTACCAGAGCAGTGGACACCCTGACAATCAGATGCTCAGCTGTAACAACAAAGTTAAAAACTCCACTCAAATTTAGCAACTCACCTATAAAGAGCCAACCTGATAAATGAGAACTTTATTATAAATTATACAAGTATATTTGGTATTCCAGAGAAATTATCTTATTAGGGCTCCATCATTTGCAACACACACCCCCTGAGGAAAGTCAAACCTATTACAAAATGGGAGCAGTAAATAATAAAATGATATTTCACTGAGGGCAAGGTACCTGACCAAGAATTAAAATGTATCACTTAGACTTCAATTGTAGCCGGTATATGTAGCGGTAGGCTGCCAAAACACACAACATCAGACCTGTGTGAAAGAGGTTATACAATGGATAAATGTTAGGACTTTACCCTTTTTTTAAACTTATTTTGTCCATATCTTTTATGTGGTTCTAAGCTTTTCTTGGCTTAAAATACTTTAAAATTTCATGTAAAAATATAGTTTCTCCAACTGTGCATAATCTCACAGTTCTTCATTCCACTAAAGCTTTCAGGAAAAAAAAAATGGCAAATGAAAAGACAACAGTTATGACAAGTCCCATGTATTTTACATAAATTTTAGTCATCTAAGACTCCAAATTGGACAAAGAGCAAATTTTAGGCAACCTGATGTATGCTGTGAGTTTATAAATTTTAAAGAGTGAGTTAACTCACAAGTCTGTTATGCTGGGAACATAAAGGTGGTTAAGGAATACTTATATATGTAATTAAGGTTAATAATGGTCCAAAAAGGCAATCTGATTAGGTACAGTTTGAGTGTTTACCCCTAATATGACCTTAAACATTTTTAGTGGGGCATTTGAGTTTTTTGTATACAGCACACATTTTATGAATAATAAACAAACATATGTATTCATAAGACACTTTTCTATGATATGTCAAAGGACTCTAAAGCATTTCAGAACACAGCTTGAGAAAGGCTGTGCCTCAAAAATAAAACCACACTGAATACTGACATAAATTCCCCCCTATTAATAATGTCACTATAGTAAAACAGCTGTAAAGACTTGGGTGAAATCGGGAACTCTAAGATACACATTGGATGTGAATGCAACAATGCACAGCACCAAAAATCCTTTTTGAAAAGAATTGCAAAAGCTTGCTTTAGAGGAATCAAGTTAACTTTTTCTCTCCTTCCAAAAGGAGAGTCAAACCTTTGTGCAGTATTCAGTCAGTAAAATATTAAGGCCCTTACACCCTTGTACCAGTGAGATTCAGCTGGCCAGTAATCTGTGTCTTGTGGTACTGTTTTTGTGCTATGCTGCAGCATGAAGGGAGCTGCCATCCTGAACCTCCTCACCTCCCTGTCATTGATACTGAGATCAAAGTGGAGCTGGCACACAGGGTTTCCTCATGTTCTGGTAAAAGGTAAATTAGAAAGCAAAGTCCTTAAACTGGGGTAAAAGGAGGGAAGGTAAAGTTGTATCACTGACCTATTCTTGTTTTCTTTCTTCCCCCTCTCAGGGTAAAGCACAAGCACTGTAAAGATTTAAATAAGCCACTTAATCATAAGGGATTCATCACTTGTCACACCATTAGTTGGTATGAAATAGTTAACAGTGCAGAAATTAGAAAACAAATCCAGCCCAGATTCATCTGTTCTCAGTGCAAACTTTTTATGAAGGCTTTTTATTAGAGGAAAATTAGAGGAAAAATTCAGTACTTTCTGTAGAGGTAACTCAATACATGGCAATCCATCAGGACCAGAAAAGCTGCTTTTTGTAGATTCAGGACTAGTTTTTCTGACAGAATTATACTTCAAATGCCTCTACAAAATTTTCCACTGATTAAGCTAAGCTTTCTCCTAAGACATCTCACTCATTTTGCAATATAAGTCAATTTCCATATCAGCAATAATGTAAGCAAACAGTAGTCTGTTAGTAACAGTTAACCCTTGATGAAACCACTCTACTGGTACCATCACAGAAATATTTCTCCATACCTCAGACATGGTTTTGAAGTCCGGTCTTTCAATCCCTTAGTGCTAGGAAAAGGAAAAAAATCAAAATATTTCTATTGTTGCTAATTGTACACCATTGTCTGATGAATCAGCAGAAGTGAAAAAGAGGCAACTCAAAGCAGCCAATAACAGTGATCTGCATTTTGATAACCCACTTATCAAATGGGTTATATGCAGTCAATTTGTCAAAGCAGAAAACTGGGCACTACTGCATGAAACTGCACACACTGCATTAGAGCTCCTGCCCCTGGCTGTGAGAAGACTCATGGAAGGTGATGCTAAAAACACCAGCTAGAAGAAAAAGACTTGCCTTAGATAGGATTAGCTGGCCCTTGAAAGCACCAGTCCTCTCATCTGTACTCCCTCTTTAGTAGCTCCCATGGCGCCAATTTATCTTTTCTCCATTAGGTTTTGTTGTTCCAGATGAAATACTGCTGTAGCCACAATTAACCCTTACTAAAAAAACAAACCAAAACACTTTTGCATTTAGTGACACTGATCTTTAAGCATCTGGTGCCACATGGTTACATATGGGATCTGTGCTTGCATGCATCAGCAGAGTTAACAGCCTTCAGAATATGCTTCCAAGAAAAATTCTTCCCACAGCATTTCAGGTGCCTAATATTCCCTAGTGTAATCTGATGTTTAACACAGAGTATCCTCCCCTGCACCAAGTATGCAAAAAAATCTTCTCCAATAGACTAGAGAGATTTACTTGAGAGGAATTCTTAGTTTTTAAAACCTTTACTAAGGTTTGATCAGAAAAACTTGAATGGGCTGAAAATATCATTATTTCAGTTTAGTCTATAACAAAAAGCAGAGCCTAGCCTAAGTATTTAACCAGGTTTTAACACCTTATTCTGAACCATGGATTACAATTTCTAAGTTACATGGTTCCATTAGGCTGGAAATAAATCCCCACAGACCAATGTCTACAGAGCAGCTATTTGCTTCTTGCAGCAACGGTGATGAGGGGGATTTCTCCACCTTACTCACCCACTTTTGTCAAGTGCTGTGGTGTACTTATAGAGTAAGTACTGCTTAGTATCACTATAACATCATCACATGTGTGATCTCATGGTTATTAGATAGTTTTTCTGCATTGCACCTGTGCCTCCCCATTTCAGGGTCAGCAGGGGTCTTTGATGAAGGCTTCCAAGGTCTTCTTCACATCTGAGCTTTTCAACCTTGTCTTCAGAGCATGTGCAGTTACAGTGTTCCTTGGTCAGGCTGGTCTTAGCCAGCCTAAATTCTTTGTTTTGTGGCTAATTGCCTTTACATTTGCCAATTTCTTATTAGTAGTATACTTATGTATCTCTAAAACTGCCCACCTGGTGAGTTTTTCCTTCTTTTTTGTCTATTCAGCATTAAGCAACTAGCCATTACACTGTATAGAAAGTTATTTATATCAGGTTACATAGGTATAAAAGTTATGATTCTGGTTATATTGGTACCAGGTTATACAGATACATTAGGTTATATTGATATCTTCTAACTCAAGCTATATAAGTATCTTTTAACCTAAGTTATATAGGCATCAGTTACAAACACTGTCCTATGCTCTAACATCTGTGAAGTTTTCGGGTTCTTTCAGGTGTTTACAACGCTTGGGCCAAAGAAAAGAAAGAGGCATTACTCATTAAGGGGCTAAATTACATTCATCTCACTGTACAACTGGTTCTGTGCAAAGTGTGAGAGTTTTAAGTGTGTTTATAACTCTCCTGCACAGAAATACAAAGCAATGGTCTGTCAAACTGTAAGGAGGGCAACACTTAAGAGCAGAAGTACTGCAAACACTTACACTCAAGAGGTCAGGAGATACCAGTAAAATGAACTTTATTTCAAAGCTCTTTAAAAAGCTTCACAATAACACTAACAGAATTAGCATTTCCTTCATTTTATGTACCCCACATGAAAATGTATTGTTGAGCAAGAGATGAAACGTAAGCGTTTCTGCATGCTACTAACACATTTCACCATCTCATTACCTGATAAGTACTTTGGACTGTAACAATCAAAAATCTCAGACAGAATGATTTCTTCTGAAAAGTTCTTGTGAAGGGGACAGACACTGGCTTTTTCTGACATACCCAATTAGATGTCCAGACAAAAGAAAACTACCTTGGCATCTACAAATGCCTACGAGTGTTTCGATTACAACCTTTTAAAGGAGCAGTACATTTCAAAGCAAGGGCTTCTTTTCATCTTTAGTGATGCAAATGGTTAAATACTGCACAGAAGCTTAGTATGAACTCACAATTCCACAGGAATCTGAAAGTTACCAAGGCAATTTTCCTTTTAGGATAGTCATGACCAACACTTTTACTATTCTTCCTCCCACAACATAACATACTCCCAGACAAGTCTTAAGAAAAAAATATAAATAGTTTCCAAAACAATGCATTCCCACCCCCATCACATATGACAGCCAAAACATCTTCTGTCATGGGATGAAATAATTTGCTGCAAGTGCAGTGGCTTAGTCCAGGTCCATGTTAATGGTGTTTTGATCATTTGGATGGCATTCGCCGTTTTGCTGAGGCATTTCAGAATTTTTATCATCTCCCATGTCTTCAGTTTTATAATCACTCTGCTCACTTAATGGGTTTTCCTCCTTAGGAGAGTCAACTTTTGGTTTTGGTTGTGTCACAACAGGCTCACAGACATTGTTTAACTCCTAAAAAAAAATGGAAGAGATGTGGGCAGAATGTGTATTAAGAAGCCACCAAGTTCACTAGTGCAAAAAGTCCTGTGTCCAAAAGACTGCTTGAAATTGGCTTCTGCATTTGTTCCCCTGAGTCCAAACTGACAAGTACTTATTGCACTCTGAAATAAATTAATTGGTATATTTTCTGATGTTCTGTGGGCAGAGTTCAACTAAGTATTTTGGATTTCACATTGGTTTTTCTCAATACTATTTTGTCTCTCAGTAAAACACTGAAAAACAACCTGAGTTTTTAAGGGGACTGAAAGACAAAATATCAATGAGCTCCACAGAATTGTTTACAGTACACTAGAGCTCCTCTTTCTGCTGAATCTCCTCCTTTCCATACTTTCTACCTTTCAAGAACACTAGAGCAGCGAGATGAAACCGGGGAAGACAAAAGGCACAGATACCAGTCTACTTTTAGCACCAACCTCTAAAGATAGTTTCTTACGGTACTTACCTGTAGCTTTGCCTTAATTTCACTTGAATGCACAGCTGGATCCTGATCTAAGCTCTTCTTAGCCTGTGCACTCACAGCATTATTCATCCACTCTACCACTTCACTAACACACTTCTCTACTTTCATCATTTCCATCTCATCGATATGGATGTATTTCTCATCCTGTCCAAATACAAACATTTTGTATTAGCTAATAACTGTCAAGTGTTAATAACACGATGAAGGTATGCCAACAAGTCTATCTCAATCATTTATAACTTGTAAATCTCTTCCAATGGTCAAAACAAATAGAAGTTAGCCACAAGGGAGATCCATTACAGCCAGAGACAACAGGAAATACAGATGTGAATATAAAGCTTCCTTTACCCAAATGAACAAGAAATCTGGTTCACAGAGGGCATAGAAGCTTCACAAAAAGGTCATGTAATAAAATATAACATACTTAAAAAAGCTGATATAAAAAAACATTCCCTCCTGTTCTGGAGGAGCTACCTGTGCCCAAGATAGTTTAGACATTGAGATTCTGATGTACAGGGAAAGGACCACAGTTTCCAACTTTAGCATTCCCTACAATGCTACAGTTACACAATTAACTACTATCAGGAGAAGGACCTACCCAGGAACACAACCAATGAATCCACATTTAGAATTCTTAAATAAAACCAAGTTTTTAAATATACTATTTACAATGATGCTAGCTATTTCACATGTAACACTACTAATGATTTCACTTAATTTTGTAATCTATAGCTGTGAAGACATAATTGTTTCTGATGTTAAGTATCAGGTTTAATGAGTCTGAGTGTTGAAAGCCATCCTATTAAAATTCTTTAAAAGCGGAATTTCAAGGAGCAAATTTTCAGACTGCAAAGCTTATCAAGAACATAAAAAAAATGAAAAAAAAACCAAACAAAAACCCCACAAAAACCCAAACCCCAAATATCCACATATAACAAAATTGTGTTTTTTACTTTATCTGCAGCTAGGTTTTACACTAATGCCTCTCACCATACAATAATTCTTGTCCCTGAAAGAGGAGCACATTTCTAAAAAACAGATCAGTTTTTTAAAGGTCAAGAATCAGACCACAAGTCTAAACTCTTTATTAGAACACCCTCTTTAGCCTGAAAACATCCAGAAGTATCAAGCAACTGAAGATATGACACACTGCATGAGATTTTTTGAGTACTGGGAAACATTTGTGGTGTTAAATTTGTGACCTATATAGCAGTAGTTCACAGCTCATCTGAAAGTGCATTTGAAGCCCTCCAGCCAATGAGCCTCACAGAAGCACTGTGGTTAAAAAAAGGCCACTTACCTTATTCCTGAATTCCCCAGCTATTGTAGCATAGTACTGGAGCCTGTGTCCCAATTCTTGTAATAGCTTTGGTCGCTCCTCTGCCTCTTGGAAGCGCATTTCAATTGGAGTACCTAATTTCTAGAAAAAGCAATTCCTCCATGTTTATGTGATTCATTAACATTCATTAATGTTGTTTAGCACAGTCTTTTGGAAATTTTGCTTTTCGGGCATTTTAACAGGCCTACCTTTAAATTCTCTAATTTTTCTACATACACCTGCTTTGCTTCATCCTCACCCTCTTCATACAGCCAGCCTTCTGTCTCTGCTAGGAGGGCAGAGAATCCCTGCAGATCCTGCGTGTCAATATAATTCAACACATCAAACACTGAAATACACACCAATCAACTATGTTTGTCTTGAAGGAACATAACAGAGGTAAATATACACATGAATCCTTAGCCTCCTGTATAAAAATTTAATTTCTACTGCAGCTTTTGCCTAATTTAGTTACTTAAACCATGCCAGCTTCTGGACTAAGGAACACACATCTACAACAAAGGTAGCATTTACAGACTTTTGTGTTTGATTAGGCCAATGCTTGGAGTGTAACTAATTCATGGTTTTGGTTACACATAAAGCAACACAGTTCCCCCTTCCAGTCACCAGTTCCAATTGGAAGCAAAACTTCACTCCATTTGTGACAAATTCTTTTTTCAGGGATATGTATTTGTTACACCTAAGCCTTATTCTGGGTTAGTCACTGCCATCACTCAACTGAAGCTCTGGTTTTGCAGCTATGTTTAGGGTGGCTTTGACCAAGTTTAACCAAGGTATACAAAACAGATACTTGGTATTTTCAGAGAAGTTCCTGAAACCATAACCTACCTTTTCACAAACAAACTTTTCATATGGTCCAGACAACTTGTCCCTGAACTCATATACATATTCCTCCACTGCATTCTTTGCATCATTTCTTTCTTTCTCCAGTTTATCTTGCATAATCATCTTTCCCTGTATACCACAGAAAATATTTTAATTAAAAAATAACAATGTTCAAACAGCATTCTATGAAGCACAGCTCCCGTAAAGTCTCCCAGAAGCCTTGGTTCACGTAACTGTTGAAATTCTCATTATTATGCAGTAGATTCATCTGAAGAAATGAGTTGCACTTCTCTGGATTACAACAGTTTAAATGAATCTGTGATGCCATTCCACGGATCAGTGCTCTGATACTAATTGATGCAAAGGACACTTCAGTCTTTCTGATAAACATTTGTCAGTTATGTGTTAGAAGGCAGACAGCGTGTTAGCTCACTGTTAACTGAGCCCACACTCCAGGGTGGCAGAACAAGAACAGAGGCTGCCTTGAGAAGCAGGTGAATGGTTAATAACTGCACACAAGAAAGCAGTCTAAACCACACTAACTCACCTCTGTTTCAATATACATATTGAGGAGATCTTTTCCTAACTGCCAAACCAAGTTAGCTTCAATGGGCAGTTCCACATTCTTCACTTTTATCTTGGGTTTTTTAGCTTCTGGGGGCTGATCACCTTTCTTCTCATTTGTCTGAGTTAGAAAGAAGAAAAATAAGATAATTTTTCCGACTTCTTTCTGATGAAGTACTGCTATGATGAAAGATACATTCAGAGGAAGAACACACAAAGGTTTTTCCATGTTCTTTTAAAATCTTCAAAATATGCTCGTGAGGCACTTTCCTTTTGGGGATTCCACCTCCTATCCTAGTCTCCTGAGAGTCTGTTTCGAGACAGAAAGCACCGAGCTGCAGCAAGGACATTCCTCAGACATATGCTGTGTTTGCAGATTTTCCAGAAGTGTTCATGTGTAATGTAGCAGTTCACTAATGATGCTGATAGGCCTTAAGACTTTAACCCAAGCATTTTTCATCTCATACAGATGAAAAAAATGAAATCACTAGCAATAACATGCAGACAAATGTTTCACACTGATTGCTTCCTTTTAGGTTTATGAATTCCTGATCCCAGCTTCCCTCAGCAGGCCTAATAAGCTTGGCCTTTAACTGCTGTTTAAATTGAAATGTCTGCAACCCAAATAAACGAGTTGTACAACACTGCAAGAAGACATGGAAGTGGTACAGAAAGACTTCTTGCAGGAATCCTTTTGCAAACTCTGTACAGAAATCATCACAAGATACAGATATTATTTTTCACTATAGTAAAGGTGTGAAAATGAAAAAGGTTCCAACACCAAGTTCCTACTTTTCCTGAAATATATTACCATTTTAAAAGCCATTATATAGGATAACATTTTCAACAGAGTTAAAGGGTCACTCACTTTCTTGACATCTGGGATTTTGTTTTCTTCAGAGAGAGGTTCTGATGAAGGGGGAGACTGTGACGTTTGCTGACCATCAGTTTGTACCTGGGACTGTGTTCCAGCCTCACTGTTCTCTTGCTGGATATTTTTCTGAAATGAAAGCCCAGGCACAAAGGATGTAGAAGGCATGTGCACTTGCATTTAAGTATAGGGCACGTCACTTCTGACGCACGTACGGTACAAAGTGCCCTACACAGCATTCTGTGCACACGCAGAAACACACACGCTTCAGCTCTGGAGATACAGACTGGGTGCAAGTTCAGAAGGAGGTCATGAAAATGTTACCAGTGCCAGGCTTGCTGCACAATACTTGTGCGTGTGTGCACGTGCGAACACTTTCTCTTACAAAAAGGGGCTTTTAATTTCTTGAGTCATAATGTTTACTTTTTCCCCCTCAAAACTATTAAAAGATCAAGTAGACTATAACAATGTGCATTATTCCCCAGTGCTCCCCTCTCCTTCGATGCTGTAGAAAACAATTCAGCTTTCCCTTTCACAAAAAGTTTCAAAAAACTTTACTGATACAAAGGGTTACATACAAATTCTTCCACCACAAAGTGCATGGATAATTAATAATCCAAATCTAGTTTTCCTGTTTGGAACAGTTGGATAACTATGGCAGCTATAAGCAACCCCACCCTCAAACAACCTGTCACTATTTGGCACTTCACACAATAACTGATTTCGAAATCCACACACTTTCAAGATAGCACAAATTATCTCCTGTTCTTGTAAAGACAATTTCCTGACAGCTACACACATCTTAAAATTAATCTCCTTTTGCTTCCTTAGAGGAAGGTATTTTTCTTCCAGAGTATGTAACAGCAGAACACACTTTCATCAATCATTAAGGACATTCACACACAAGAAAGGTCAACTTACATCACTGAAGTTTTCAATAGACCTCTGGTCCTGAGCTTCCACTTCAGTCTCAACACTGACATCTTCACATTCTTCACTTTTAACTGGTTCTACCATAGAAGCAGTGGACACACTGAAAATGCCATGAGTATTGACACGGACTTTCACTTTGACTTTAGACTTCTCTCCATCTTTCTGGGCTGCCACATTCTGGATAACATACCTACCTAAAACCAAAAGAATCAAAACTCACACAGTGGAATTAAGTAGGTAATATTACAGAGCCAGGAAAACATCTCCCTTTTTCATAGACAAACTGTTTTCTAAATATTTAATGAAGCCTCCATGCTAAACTCATGGTCCCTCAAATTTAATCAGTACTACCAGAAAAAAAAAACCAACAAAACCAAAGTACACTGCTTTTCAGCTAACTTCACCTTATAAAGTGAAGAGTAGGTTCTCCTGACACAACTAATACAGAGTAAATACAAAACCGGTGCTCTCTGTGTTACTAGTGGGCTGAAAGAAAACTACTGAAGGGCTTAGTCTAATGTCAATATTAAGTGGTGCCTTTCTAATACAAGTTACTGCCCAACACAGAAAGAATATTTCTAGAGGCTTTCCTTACAGCTTCTAACATCCATGCAAGTCTGCCATTACCTTTTATTCTTGGGCAGAACATAACTGTTCTGTAACTACTGTAATACTTGAAACAAGCATTGTGAAACTAATAAACAGACAATTAGTTCAACAGTAAATGAAGAATCAGATGTCCTTGACATTAACTGCAGACATTTTTCCTTATGCATGGATTACCAAAAGAGTGACCTGGAGACCAGAATGCTCACTTAGCTGCAAAGTACAAGCTGCCCAAATTCACAGGCCAAACATACATATTTGCACACACCATTCCTTCAGCAACAGATCTAGATCACAAATGCACAAGCTTTTACCTGCCTTTCTCACAGGAATATAATCCTCTCTCTTGTAAATCCAATAATACTGGAGTTGTGTGACCCGTTCTCTTTTTTGTGAGTCTCATTAGAACTACTACTTCACCCATTAGTCATACCAATAATTCTGTTCTGAGCAAAGAATTAACTGGCAACTGAGTTGAAACAAATCCGATTTTCAGTTCTGTTCTTACCAGTTTTCAGAACAGCGCATAAACAGTTTCTCATTTGTCAAAGCCAAATTAATTGAACACTGACAAACCCCACCATCAGTCTTCATGGTAAGAGTAAGCCACAAAAGGCAGTCTGATGTTTCTGTAACTACAGAATACAGTCAGAGAATCGTAGAATGGCCTGGGTTGGAAGTGACCTTAAAGACTGCATTTCAAACTCTCTCTCTTTCATTGGACCAGGTTGCTCAGGACCTCATCCAACCTGGTCTTAAATACCTCCAAGGATGGGGCATCCACAACTTCTCTAGGAAACCTATTCCAGTGCTTCACCAGTCTCACAGCAAAGAATTTGCTCCAAATATCTAATCTAAACCAGGCTCTCTTGCAGTTTTTAAAGCTATTCCCCCTTGTACTGTCACTACTTGTGCTTGTAATAAGTCCCTCTCCCTTGTGCTGGTTTTTCAAAATACATGGCATGCAAACAAACAACATTTAATTGCATGTTTAGAACTCAAGAACAATTATTTAATTGGCCTGTCTTTACCATCTTCCAGCTAACCATGTTGTAAGCTCTTTGTAAGTATCAACACTGTCAAGTGCTGCAATTTGTCAAAAAGTATGAAAGAACTGCTTAGAAGTGTTACATAGACAAATCAATACTGTAGTCTTGTAGCTGCCACTATTTCAGGCTGCTTTGATTAGAAGTTACTCAGCATTATGTCAGTCCCAGAAGGCATAGGTAAAAACAACAACTAGTTATTCAAGACATGTTTTTTTTTATATACAGGAGATATTATTCAATTATTCCTAGCTTGCTTCAGTGATAAAACAGAAAATATTAAAAAAGTCAAAAAGCTATCTTTAGTAGTCATAACCACATTTTAGTTGTAGGCATTGATTTGCTCTCCCTCATTTCTTCCTTCAGCCAAAGCAACACTATAAGCAAGAAAAATAAAAAATACCGATTCAGTTGTCTCAGGAATGGGAACATTCTGAGTCCTTCAGAGACAAAAGCCTGAATATATACATCATAACCATACTGCACAACAGTTACTCTTCGATTTCAAATTGTTCTATTGGAGACAACACTATTTCCAGGACGACTACTTACCAATTTTTGACTCAGGATATGGGACTCCATCAGGATCAGAATAAAAAGCTTCTAGCTCAAATGGACCTTTCCTATAGAATGTAAGTACCTTAGAAAAGGGTGCTGCATGATTTCTGCTGAAGACCTCATGAACTCTGTAATTAAGGGAAAAGTATCACTTTTAGCAGTGTATTTGAGCTGGAAGGTTTTGATATAGGGTCAGAACTCTTTAGAGGAATATCATGTTTTGAAGCATTTACCCTTCTAACAATTCCAATAAAGACACTTCACTACTGTACTGCAAGGAAAAGGATTTACTGTTCTCTACTGTAATGAGAACTTGTCCTATTCCACTATTTGAGCTTGAAGTAGTGTATTTTGAATCATAATTTGCACCCTTCCTTAGTCTCAAAGGGATAATTATAGCCCTGTTAATTCCTTGCTCATTTACATTCCATGGCTCAGTTGAGAACCCTGACACCAGATTATTATTCATTCCTCAACATGACAGAAAAACAACCAGCTTTACTTCATGTTCTATGGCATGTCCGCTATTATGCCAGCCTGATCCCAATTTCCAACTAAGTTTTGTCTCCTAACTGTGGAAGATCTCATCTAATAACCCAGATGTGAGAAAATGAGAGCTTTACCTAGAACAGGAACCCACAGGCTGCTCTCATAAGTGACAGAACAATTAGCCCCTGCACCTCCACAGAAAACAGACAGGAAGAAAAAAAAAGGCTGAACTACAAAGAACATGAAAAAGGTAAGAACAGATCCCTCTAGAACCATGATTTTTCCACAGGTTGAACTTGGAGCTCTTTACATCCTAGAAAACAACTGCATTTCCCACAGGCATGGCACAATTAGTAACAGATTTCAGTCATAAGAGACTGCAGCAAGAAATCACTCTTACAAATGTTAAATTTTTGCTAGGTGTTAAATTGCTCCTGCAGTCAGATAAATAGCATCCATATAAGTTCACAATATTTCCATAGTACCTAACATTACTAATAAATCAAGAATCTTAGGTGTAAGGAACACCTTGAGTAAAAAATGAAAAGCCAGAAGGCAAAGTGGAATCACGACCCAAGCACTGATCTAATTTTATATTTCTAATCCTGACAACCAGATAAAGGCAAGACCAGATACTAGTTGGTAGCTCTCTCACTTTTTTAAAATCTTTATGTTTTTACAAATGAGGAATTACAGTTCAAATTTCAACCTATGTCTTTACAATCTTCCCTGTAAACCATCTCTGGTACATGCCTATGGGTTTTCTGCATGAGAATGCCAAAATCCTAGTTTAAGTGCAAGCAAGAACATGACCCCTGAATTATGAAGGTCAAAGGCTTCATGGAATGGTAGTCTGAGCTACCTACCCTTCAGTGTCCTCTGCTTCTGTGTTCCACAGCAGAGATATTGGAAAAGGTGTAGCATCTGTCACAGAAAATTCTCTCACTTTAAAAGCTGGAGAAAGAATGGCACACTGAAAAAAAAATAAAAAACAAACAACAAAAAAGCTTGCATTAAAGCTGGTTAACTCCTCTACTCCACTAGACATGACAGCAAAAAATTTTCAAACAAGTGAAAACTGTATTGATTTTACTAGACAGAACTATTTCAATACTCAATTTCAATGCAGTATGAGAAGAGAAATCTCACACACAAGTGTTTGTGTGCTGTGTTAGCAGGTCTTTTGCAGCTTGCGAGTAAAGGTAACACTAAGGAAATAGCAGGACTATATAAAAGAGAAATTCTACAGTGCTTACTCCTAAAAGAAGCGTTTATCCAAAGGGTCTTGCTTCTTTCCCTGAACACAACTGATTGCTGGCAATGGAAAACTGTCAGTGAGACAGAGTAAAGAAACAAGTCAAAGAGAAGAGGGTGAAATAAGACAAGAAGTTAAAGGAGAAAAGGAAGAATACAGAATGTGTGGTTTGCTTGTAAAATATAGCTGGAAACAGTAAAAATGGGAGGGAGACAGAATAAAACCTGTTTCACATTAATAGCAAGCTGGATACCAGGAAAGTCAAACTTGCAGTAGTTTGGGCTCTCCATAGATCTTATACCTTGTTGAGTAAAAGTAACTTTCAGCTTGACAGCAACTTGAATTTTTGGCATTAAAGATCTCTAGATTGTGTTCTTCTCAAGAGCAGAGTGGGCTGCTTACAGAATGCACCCTGCAATAGGGTACTGCACCAGGGAGGAGTACTCTGGTCTTTTTAAACAGTACAGTCCCATAAAAAGACCTAGTGAACATGTATGTTCCCTTGAGTACTTTAAAATGGACCACTTCTACAATTCTTCATAACTGCTTGACCTATTCTTCCTATTCATGGAAGAAATACATCTTTTAATTTCATCAAGTGCTGCCAGTACTATACCTGCAGAGCACAGCCCCTAGCTATGGCTTCATCTGCATTCAGTGTTGTACTGACATCCTTGCCAAAGAATTTAGCAATCTTCTCCTTGACAGCAGGAATACGAGTTGCTCCTCCCACAATCTCTACAGCATTTACATCTTCCACTTTCAGCTGTGTTTGTTCCATTAATGAAAGCAGAGGCATCTCTATCCTCTGCAGCAGGTCAGCACACAATTCTTCAAATTGTGACCTAAGAGGAAAAAAAATGGAATTAACTAAAGAATGCCTGTCCCACAAGAACCTTGCCTGGTATTTGTTTCCAAACTGATGCTGACTAGGTTGGTTAATGACACTACAGAGACCTAAAGCTAAACTCCTGTGAGTAGGCCAAAGTGGCAACCATAGACAGGGTAGTACACAAACAGCTGCTTTCAAATTTTCCTAAGCCACTATCAATGCAGTTAAATAAGATAAAAGTTTTGTTTGGGCAGCTGCTATGTATTTGCCTCAGAGCAAAGGTTACAAATAAATCAGAAAACACTGACACTTCCTTTATCATGAAAAACTGTTGCCTAAACACTGGAAGAAAAACAACCCACCACTCTTAGCAGTAGCTACAGAACAAATGAAGCCATGCCTGTAAACATGTGTATGAGAGACAGACTTCATTTACACTTGGACCATAATCAAGTCATCACCCATCAGCACTGTTTCTGCTCTCCATTTCTCTATCAATATCCATAGTACACTAAGAACAGAAAAAAAGAAACAAAGCTGAAATTGTTGCTATCTTAAGAGAGTATGGGATTTAAGTTACCTAAAATATGCAGAAAGTCAAAATATGCAACCAACCTTCTGGTTTGCAAGCATCAATCCATGGTTTTAAGACCACATTCTACAAAAAGAATCTAAACTTCTGATGTATGCTTTATTGCACTGAAACATTACTCAGGTAGCTGAACATCCCATTTCCCAGCCTTAGCTATTCTAGCATTACAAAGCGCCACAGCTATTCGGCACTTACACTTAATTTTAGCACATTAAGTTTCTTTCAAACACAGAAAGAAACATTTCTTTAAAAAAATGGCCACTCAAGCAAATGCCTGTCTTGTACAGAACTCACCTGTTCATTTTTCCAGATACATCAGTATCATTCATGAAACACTCAATATTTAGGGGAATGTCTGTGCTATTTGAACTCATTAGTTTCTTCAGTTTCTCACATTCCTGATACAGACGAAGAAGAGCCCGAACTTTGGTTTTTGGATCTAGTTTGTACTTTGATTTTATTTCTGCACAAAAGTAATCTACCAGCTTTCCATCAAAGTTTCTCCCACCAAGGAAAGGGTCAAATGCTGTCCCAAGTACCTGGTTTAAAAGAACACAATTATTTAGTTTAACACTAATAAAATCACAAGGAATAGCAGTCTTCCAGTATCAGCAAGTCCTTGCTTCAAAATAATGTTGGGGACAGGTCAGCCTATCTTCCAATGCACAGTCACATCAGCCAAAAATTGATCTTCACTTTTACAGAGGAAATAAGACTAAGTAACTGACAATCCTAAGTATTCAAAATTTTCATCCATACACACACTCATTTAGATAAAGCAAAATAAATTATAGCACTAGTATTATTTATCTTACATTTGTGTATTGCAAGAAATTTACATCCTGTTTGAAACAATTCTAATGAAATGAAGAACACTGATGAAAACCTTTGCCTTTTGACTTGTTGCCACTTTCCATGCATTAAATTATTTAAGAATTTAAAAAAGAAGGCAGATTGGCAGGCTATTTGATTCTAATTGCTGGTAAACATTTTTATTTCCATTTAATCTTACTACCTTCAGTTTACTCTTGTTGAATGCACAGGCAGATACTTGAAATGCAGAATGTCCCATATCAACAAACACAACTATCCGTGGCTTCTCTTCAGGAGCTGGAAGGTCTTGTTTATAAATTCCATAATTCAGAGCCACTGCAAAAGAAGTGTCAGATATTATCCACACAATCTCTAATTTCCAGTGGCATACCACAACAACCCTGTGAACATAAAGCTATAAGATCAAAAGCATAAAGACAAATCCAGACATACACCTGTGCAACATACACTATCTTTGTGGAAGATTTGTTCCATTAATCTAAACTGTAGGACCTGAAAAGCAGAACATACTCCCTTAGTCATGTATATGCTCCTTCAGCATTTGTTTGGGTTTGTTTCTTTTTGCCTTGCAAAGTAATCAAAAACACAGAACATCTTAACAACAAAACCCAAACCCAGTTTTGTATTTCCAGTGAGTATTTTCCAAGCTGGGAAGTTTTGTATGAGAGTTGTATAAATGGTCACCAGAGCCATGTGTCTGTTTAAAACCCTGACTATACTGAAAAAAAGCTTTGGAAGTTATGAGGTGTTGATGTTCAATCAAGGAACTTCCTTTAGGAGTGTCTAACTCCTGCAACTGTGCATCTGGGCAGTACACCAAAAGAACAAGTAGTCCAGGCATATGCAGTGGCTTCTAAATAAGTGCTCAGGGAGATAATTATCAATGGAGCTTGATCTCATCTACCCATTCACACAGAAGACATTAAACCAAGAAAAGAACAGCAACTTTTTCAAATATTTATGTCTTATATTTGCCTTTTCAAGTCAGTCCTTTTTCTTAAAGTAATTAAATGGACCCTCTATCCCACTTGTCAATTGCAGGAACTGCTATTTTATCCTACTTACCTGCTGTCATGTCATTCATTAATCTAAGACAATTCAAACCAACAATCTGAGCTGCATCCAGAAGAGATCTCCTTTCAGCATCTGTGAAAAATGATGGAACCTGAAGAAAGTAGGTGAGAATACAAGTTATTTCCAGAAAATGAGACATTAGACCACTTATTTGAAAGTATTAATTTAAAAATTGTATCTATTCCTCCACTTTGAGGAAGATACTTCCTTCAAGCCTCCAAAATGCAACTACCATACTGAATTGACGCTTCAAATATTCTACTCAGAGATGGAATTAAACCAGCATCAGCTAGTTTACATGAGCACAGACTAGCAAGAAACAAATGAGTTATTTGTATACAAATGCTAATAACAGGAAGTGCTGGCCCAAAAAGCGAAACTGGGTATTATGAAGACAGTGACATGGAATACCTTAATCAGAACTAGCAGGCAGACTCCTATCCAAACAAGGAAAGAGGGAACTAAAAGCACACAGCAATACTACAGATGTCAGAGATGCAAAGAAATAAGGGATAACAAATGAAAAGAATCTATTTTGGCGGAAATTACTTCAGGCAAGAAGTGCTAAGAAATTCTGAAGGAATTTCTGCTGAAAATTTTCTACAGATCTCTAGCATTGGCCTTGGACAGTGCCTTCTGATGTTCCCCCTCCAGGGAAACATGAAGAACAAGCTTTCCAGGTTCAACTGGAGAATCAACATTTCTAATAATAACAGAGCTAAATATTCCTAGATGCAACATGAGACAGACTTGTTCAGAGTCATTGAGAACAGAGAGGCAGGTGTTATTTTATACTGGGGCTTTGCAATGGAATGACTGATCTTGATCTGAGGTCATTTTCTGTGCAGTCATCACAGTGAAAGAAACAAAGCAAGTTTGCAGAAAGGATGAAGATAAACAGGACAGAAACTGAAATTTTCAGCTGACAGAGGGCAAATCTTCATAAACAAAGGAAATTGTTCAAAGCTGTTATCAAATTGTTTTAAATCCAAGGAAAAACACAAACATATGTATTTACTTCAATGAGCAATTAGTATGCTTAGTCACGAAAGCAAGCTGTTCCAGAAGGATTTATACCTGGATCCAGAAACATTTTGGGTCCAAAGGTCCAGACATTTCCAAGAGAATGAGTTCATTAAGTTAGTCAGGGTCTGGAATATGGCAGCAGCCCTGGGATTTCTTTAAGTCAGAAGCTCTAAACCTAGTTTGGGTTAATCTCTTTGTAAGTGCTTAGCAAAGTTCTTTTTCACTCTGCATGAATAGAAACAAAATGCCCTCAATAGCTGAAGTTAAAAGACATAATGTTCCTGTGCACTACAATTACTTACAGAAATAACACAGTCTGTTACTGGCTTTTTCAGGTTACTCTCTGCAGTCTCCTTCAATTTAGTCAATAGCATAGCTGAAATCTGCTCCACACTGAAGATGTGCTCCTCATCCATGTACATGACCTGGATAGAATAGGTAAAATAATTCCATTAGTTCAACTGATGGAAAATTGCATACATTTAATGTTCTTTGATACACTGCTGCCTAATACTCCATGAATCACGACATGCTTCATTATTTCATTATAGAACTTCAGTTTACAATTTAATTTCCCAGCTGAGTGTTTTTAGAAGCAATAATTCTATCCTGTCTTAAAACATCAAGAACTGTATCAACTCCATAGATTAAGGAAATTGCCAAAAATGACACAAGTTTAAAATGTGGCACACCATTAAGTAAAAATAGCCATCATTTTTCAAACTGACACCAAATGCAAAAAATGTACAGAAGTACTTGCTGTGTATTTTTCCTCAGCATTTTTATCCTTCTGCTCAAATACATGAGACGTCTCTGAAAGGAAGAACTGCGCAACAACAATTCACCTATGCACGTGAAACAACTAAAAGCTTAAGATAAAGCTTAGCAGAAAGTTTATTTATTGCTCTCTTAGCAAAAAATATTCTGAAGCACCATTTTTATCATGCAATAGAATACATGACAATGATGAAGTGAAGTAATATGCTACAGCTGAGGCTTGAAAGTAACACTTCTCTTTTATTCCCTCAGTATGGTTTGGGGAAAAACTAGGCACTTTGGTTTTAATAGAAAAATTGTTCTCTAAACCTCCCAGTCTTATTGAATTTTACGGAATCAATTATTAAAACTTTTTAACCACAGTTAAATAGAAATAAATACTAATTTGTTCTCCAATCAGTCTAAGAAAAAAAGGTAGTAGAGTTCACCCAACACTAGACTCTCATAGTGCAAGACTACTACACACACTGATTAAAGGAAACCAATAATTTCTGTCTGAATTTATCTGTTAACCTCACAAATCACAAACAGCAAAAGAGAAAGCATCTTCCCTTTTTTTCTGTGATCTACTCACTATTTAGGACTGATCTATACTGAAGTTATGAGGGACCAGTTCAAGTTAAAGTCTTCAACAGGGAAGCAACACTGATTGTTATGCCAGCAAGGCTTCATTATCAGTAATTGTACATATTTCTGTAAATGGATACAATGTTATTAATGACACCTATTCTATGAAAAGCTGACATTGTATCAGTGAAGTCCTTGAAAGGCAAGCAAGAGCAAAACCTGCAATGTGGTAGGACCTGGTATTGAACACCTTTTTGCAAGTAACTGACTCCAGGCAGTCCGCTAAAGACACACTTGCCACTCTCCTAAGGCAATCATTCTAAAGAAGAGTTCTGACTATTTTCTAAAGCATTTGTAAAACACCTAATAGGTCTGCTGCAATGAATTCCACACAAGTGGCAGAAAGTCATACTTTGAAGTAAAACCATACAACCTTGTAATTATCTTAGCAGTTTTTCTGCCAGTGCATTTGAGCTAGATGTGCAATTTGCCAACAGGGAAACTTGCATTTCAGCAATTATTTGTAAATGAACCTTAATTTGAAGGTTAATATCCACTATTTAAAGACAAAGCTTTCTATTCATAGAAGAGCTCTTCTTTAACAGAGAGAATAAAACAACCTACCTTTAGGATAATTAAAAGAAACTCATATTTTCATTTCAGGTGCTGAAATGTAAGACTTTAGATTTACCTATACAACACAGAAAGATACACTGCAGATTTACCTTCACTCCAACTCCACCATTCTTCATGGGAACCAAATCATAGCTCAACTTTTCTTTTTCCTTCTGAACAAAAGGATCATTAAATGCACGGCCATGGAATCTCTTGAAGTTAGATACAGTGTTGTGGGCATGAGTAATTTGCTGTAAAGAAATACAGAATAGTTAGAAATCCACTCTTAATCAGTCTGCAATGTTCAGTGCTGTTCTGTAGGCCCCCAAGCACAGGTCAAGTTTTCAGACTACTGCTCACTCCCTTGTCACAGCTTTATTTAACACTGTAATTGCTGTCTGGTACTTTTTATCAGCTCATTAATAGTTAGACACAGACCATTACTTATTAAGGATTATAAAACTATCCATCTCTGAAACCTTGAGACAACTGGGTGAACAATAACATGATCAACAGAGTCTACTACTTTAGTCAACTAATTTAGAATGATAGAGCCGCTTAAATTGGAAAAGGCCTTTCAGATCAAGTCCAGCTATTAACCTAACACAGCCAAGTCCACCAATATCCCCAAGAGCCACATCCACACACCTTTTACATATCTCCCAGGACAGTGACTCCACCACTTCCCTGGGTAGCTTGTTCAGATGTTTATAAACCATTCAGATAAAAAATCTTTTGCTAACAGCTAATCTAAACTTCTCCTGGTGCAATTTTGTGCTCCTTTTAGATTATTATAAGGGCACACCTGAGCTTCCTTTTCTCCAGGCTAAACACTCCCAGCTCCCTCAGCTGCTCCTCCTCAGACTTGCTCTCCAGACCCTTCCCCAGCTCCATTGTCCTCCTTTGGATTCACTCCAACACCTCAGCATCCCTCTTGTAGTGAGGGGCCCAAAACAGAACCCAGAACAGGATCTGAGGTGTGGCCTCACCAGTGCCGAGTACAGGGCACAATCACTGCCCTGCTCCTGCTGGCCACACTACTGCTGATAAAGGCAAAGGGACCATTGGCCTTCTTGGCCACCTGGGCACGGCAGGCTCATGTTCAACCACTGTCAAACAGCACTCCCAGGTCTTTTTCCACCAGGCAGCTCCCCAGCCACTCTGCTCCCACCCTGTAGTGTTACATGAGGTTGTTGTGACTCAAGTGCAGGACACTGCACTCATTAAACCTCACACAGTGGTCCTCAACCCTTCAATCCAGCCTGTTTACATTGTTTTGTAAAGCCATCCTGCCTCCAGCAGATCAACACTCCAGTCCAGCATGGCCTCACCTCCAAACTGACTGAAGGTGCACTCAATCCCCTTTTCCAGATCCCTGAATAAAATATCAGATAGGGCTGGCCCCCAGTACTGACCCTTGGGGACACCATTGGTGATAGGCTGCCAGCTAGATTTAACTCCATTCACCATAACACTCTGGGCCTGGCTATCCGGCCAGTTTTTAACCAGGCAGGAGTAACACCCCAGTTGTGCCCGTCCTCCCGCCACGTTGCCATAATGGCAACTGTGTCAGAGTTTTACTGCTGCACAGTGGTGTCCAGCTCCTCCTCTTTATTGCCTGTGTTGCAGGCATTGATGCCTGCTGGCATGCACTTCATGGGCTATTGATCCTGCCCCTTTTTGCACAGGAGAAGTCCCAGCTCCTATGTGACCATTCTCAGGAGCTTCCACAGTTTTTAAATGCATCAGTAATAACCCCTGTGTCACTGCTGCTGAATGGATCTCCATCCCATCTCCACCAAGGCAGCAGAGTGAAGGACCTCACTCTCTCTCAAACACTGCTGTAGTGCACCCCAGGCTTACCTCTAGCAAACTTGGTTGTATGTCTTCCCCCCTCCAAATCTGGTTTAAAGCTCTCAGTGATCCCTGCTAGCTCCTGTGCAAACATTCTTTTCCCCCTCTGAGACAGGTGTACCCTGCCTGTTGCTAACAGTCTGCTGTCACGTAAACTGACCCATGATCAAAACCCCCAAATTCTGCCAATGGCACCAAGCTCAGATATTGGTCTGCTGGCTCTTCCTGTTTCCTCCATCATTTCCTGCAACTGGAAGGACAGAGAACACATGATAGCACTATTTGTGCTCCTGATCCCTTAAGCAGTCATTCCAAGGCCCTGAAATCTTCCCTGATTGCCCTTGGACTTCCTGGTGCAACCTCATCACTGCCAATCTGAGAAACCAATAATGGAGAATTATCTGACAGCCATACCAGGGCAGGAACTTGGACCCCAGAGAGGCAGCAGACTTTCCTAAGCAGTGGTTTCTGCCTGCATATTTCTCCCTTCTGAAGGGAGTCTTCTACGGTAATGTCCTCTTTTTCTTCAGGGAAGCAGTTTTGACATAGGCCAACTTAACCTTGGTGACAGATTGATCCCTATCACTTCAAGTCCCTGTTTTCCAGCAGGTGGAGGAGAGAGAAAGGAATCCTCTGTGTGTCAGGTCTGCCTCCCAGGCACATCCCAGGGAAGGCAGGGTGCAATTCCACTATATCATCTCTCTCTCACACACTCCCTGATAGTCCTCAACCCACACACCTCCCGCCAGAGTTCTTCACTAAGTGGAAGAGTGCCTGGGCACATTCCCACATCTGTGCTCACAGGTGCCACCCACTACTGGCACTGAGAGCAGGGCTCACCTTGCAGGTGCCACCCAGTACTGGCAGTGTGTCCCTGCCAGAGCTGTCTGGGCAGCCGTGCCGGGTGTGGAGCTGAGTGGGGCCGTGGCTTTCTGCCAGGTGGGCACCACTGCTCCTGCCTGGGCTGGCACTGCCTCTGCACCTTCCTGCACACTGCTGAGCCACACCCTGCTCACCAGGGCTCCTTTTGTATTTGGGGAAAACTGCTGCTGTTGCTCCTGGCCCCACCTAGGTCCCATCAGCCACTGCCACTCAGCTGCAGGCTTCTGGCAGCTCTCGTCTCCCCGTGACACTCCCCCAGTTCAGGAAACCGCCCTGTGCACTGCACTGGAGCACTCTGCTGCTGATCGTGCTGGCAACCAGAGCCACTCACCTTGCACCTCACTGCTGTCACCCAAATTCAACTTAGACCAAATTCAAATGTTTAGAGATTGCAACTGCATATGAAGCTGGCTTCTCTCTCTGTAAGCTGGCCCTCCAACCCAAGCCACACCACCTCCACTTTAAACATCATTACATTAAGTGCAAGCAAGGGCTTTCCTAGTTACTAAGTGTCAAGCTTGAGTGTCCCTGTATATTTCAATAGTTACTTTTTTTCCCTGAGCTACTTTGAAATCACATCATTTCCTTGCTCACACTCATCAAGCAGAAACTCAAACTCCTACACTAGACCAAAGAAGAATACAGTGCATAGACAACTTGGGACTTTTTTTGCTAACATCAGCTTGAATATGTGCTAAACTCCAATGCAAGCTCGTGACATAAAAGAAGCATTCGTTATCAGAAATGCAAAGCACAACAGAAACCAGACAACTAGAGCAGCCTAAAAGATAATGCAAGTATCTCAGAGTAGACTTAATTCTATTTCATTAGAGAGAAATTACAAAAGTGTGTTATTATCTACAGAATAGATTTAGGCAGGCACCAACAGACTGCATGATAGCAACTCAAATGATGAGCATACCAAGGAATATTTCTAGCATTCACTACCCTCAAAGAAAAGCATCAATTCCTAGTTGCATTAAAAATTTTCCACCACGGAATAGAAGAATTTGAGCTACATCTTTATTAAAAAGGTACTCAAGTAGGACAGTTCTCCTACAGAAAAGCTCCCTGACAAAAAAAGGAGGCCATACTCCCACTAGCAAGCAGTAACTCTCAGACAGCTCTGTCTGTGGAAAGATGTCACACTTGGGCTGCCTGCTAAGAGTCATCCTTGGTTTATTCCAATCACCAAACAGTGCTCAGCAATTAATAGTACGAGCACAAGTTAACGCAGGCCAAAAATCATGCCAGGAACTATTCCAGTACTTAAATGTGATTGAGTAGTTAGGTTCCTGTGTTGAAGATTGTTGCCCAGCATGGTTTTATTTATTTGTATAGCCACAACTTCAGAGTGCCTGAATGTTACGTATTTCACAGCTGTATGGCTGAAGAACGTAGCAGCAGGAATTATTACCATGTAGTGGGTAGAGAAGCACAAACATTCTGGCAGCTTTTATAGCCTAATTTAGAATTAACCTCAAAGCCTTTTCTGAGAGAACAATCTTAAGATATTTTTAGAGTAATTGTATGCCATTAGGTCTGTAGCATGTTTTAATATCTTCTTGCTTAGTCACAATTAAGAAAGCTGAGAATTATGATCTGTTAACTAATGTACTTTTCTCATCTCCAGAGCTGCCATGCTTACCCAAAGGTTACAGAAATTTGCTGAAAATTTGCTCCAGCAGCAATTTCTCAAATATTAAAGACAGCACCTTTGAGTATTTTGAGCTCTCTCACAAAACCACACTGTAGAAGTCACCAGTCAAAACCTCTTTTTATTTTGTGGGATCTTTTTGGTTTTTTGCTTTTTATTTTTCAACTAAAAACAATCATTGTACTCCTTGATTTAAGCAGCTACTACACCTGAATACACCAAAAACATAACTCTCAGTAGTCCATGTCAGGAAGCTTCCACATTTACAGAAGAAACACAATTCACAGCTTAGGTCATCAGCCAAACTGGACCACTTAGAATTACAGAAATAAATGATCTGTCATCTTTTATCATTTAAAGTATTGCATTCTTTTTTCCTGGCAAAAATATTTAGCTTCAACTTCTAGGAGAGCCAAGCATGAAACACTCAATCAAGTAACCTCATACAGGTTAGTCTGAAGGTAACTAAAGTCAAAGGTGTTCATCACTGCAAATACACACTTGTAAATGCAATCAAAGAGAGAATCTACCTCACTCTACCTCCTTCATGTTTTCCACAGCACCTACTGGAACAATCTAACAATACTGAAACATGCCTGAGAGTACATCAGGTTCAGATCATTTCTCATTTTGAGTAAATCATTTTTGCACACTAATGAATCATACTAGTTTCTGACTTGCAACAATGTCAGCAGTCAACTGAGCAATGCTGAAATGAAATTTAAGAAAAAAACCACAAACACATGTATTTACTTCATTACTCCAAATGCTAACCTGTAACTGAATGTGCCCGTGCTTGTTAACATGTGAAGTATTTGTATTGCCTCGGCTATTCAAAATTAAGAGGAGTGCTATTATAGTGGAATAAAGTCTCCTCCAGTGCTCTCTCCATGGAAACCCACTGCAGTCCTTTGCTACATGAGAGAGATGCACAGGCCAGCTGAGGCTGCATGCTTGATCTCCCAGCAGCAGTTATGTAACAACGCACAATACCTAAGGATTTGTTTAATCATTACAGTTTGTTATTCTGAGACTTGTTGGAATCAAGTTCTCCTTCTAAACTGAAAATACTACTTTAACAAAGAAAACATTCAATCTTTCAAAGCATCTCAATTAAAAAAAAAAAAAAAAAAACACAAAACCAACAAAAAACCAAAATAAGGACTTGCACCTTCAAAACCAGCAGCATTTAATTTACAGCAAATCCAAAGGTAGTCAGGTACCCTAAATAGCTTTAAGAATCTGAGCAAAAGCTCTCCCTTTACATCTAATTTTAAGAGACTATATACAGAATTTAAAATGCTTTCCATCAAGTACAAGGAAAATCCTGTATACAATCATTAGGAAAAGAAATCCAGCGACCTTAACTTGTCAGAATATGAACATATTCCACTGGAAAGTATTACATTAATGAAGGAGAGAGCAAAAGCATTCTAGCAAAAACATCCCACATTTCTCCAAAGAAAGCACGGCAGCATAGTGCAGCATTTCTAAAATAAAAGACTCGACAAGAAACTGAGGCTGTTTGGCTTTAAATACACACAGCCAACTCACTTTACACACACACTGGTACTTCAACAGTTTGCAGCAGGAAATGACCTACCTGGTTTTTAGCCGCAACACCGATAGCTCTGTTTTTGGATCCAAATGAAACCACTGACCTGGAAAGAACAACAGGCTAATTAACTCGGTCCTGACAACAAACACGACTGAGAACTCTCACGGACTTATTTTCTGCTACTGCAGATAAAACACCTTAGCCTTTCTGTCAAAGTGTCATTCCTCTAGTAAAAAAACTACAGGAAGACTTTTATCCGTCTTAAAGCCTTGGCCCAAATCCAAGACTTTTCCCAATGGCTTATCCGAACGGTGGAACAGGATGATCGCAATTCAGAGCTCACAGCCGGACTACACCCTACCCGTCTGTGCATGGCTGCCTCCAACTTGTCAACTAACTCCAGCTTGGAGCCAGAGGCTTTCTATATCTAACCTCTGACTAAGGGAGAGCTGCCCTGAGCAGCTGGCAGAGCCCACCCTCCGCAGCACGGGTGGGAGCGTGTCCGCCCGTGTCCCACCTACCCCGGGCTGCCCCCCGGGATCCTCCCGCCCGCCGCAGCACGGCCCGAGCGGCTCCGCACAGCTCCGGGCACTGCCCGCGGGACGCGCTCCGGCTCCGGGGCACGGAACGGGCCGGGACCGGGGGAACACAGAGGGTCGGGACCGGGGGACACAGGGGAACAACGCGGGTGGGGTCCGGGGGCACAGAGCGGGTCAGGGGGCACAGCGGGACCCAGCGGCTGAGGGGATCGGGGCACACAGCGAGTCGGGGCGGGAAGGGGAGCACGGGGGCACGCAGCGGCTCGGAAGGACACACAGAGGGCTGCCGCCCGGCCCCGCCACCCTGTACCGAACCCCCGCAGCCCCCGAGGCGGCGAGTGCCGGGGAACGCGCTGGCCCCGCACAGCGGGAACCCCCCACGCCCCACCGCGAAACTTCCAGCAGCTTCTCCACGGCGGGCGCCCCGCCGGGCACGGACCGGCCCGTGCCCGCTATCCCCCACACTCACGGCGTGCACCGGTCGCTGAACTCGTTGGCGACGGTCTCGATGCCGCCGGCCCGCGCCACGGCGATGTAGCAGCTCTGGAAGCCCAGATCAAAGCCCACCACGGCCATGGCCCCGGCGCCAGAGGGAGGCCCCCGCTCTGCCCGGCTCGCTCCCGGTGCTGCTGCGGCCGCCGGTCCCCGTAGCGTGCGCGGGCGGGGAGGGGACGCAGAGGCGCCGCCGCCGCTTTAAATATGACAATGAGGCGAAGTTTCCAGAAACTGCGGCAGCCACTCACCGGCTCCACGTGCGGCTTCCGCTTCCGCCCTCGGCGGCCTTCTCGAACAGTTCCCGCCAATCGGAGGCGCCGGTTGCGGTGACGTAGACCGTTTCCAGGGCGATCGCGGACGCCGCCGGCCCCCCGGGGGCGGGGCCAGGCGCGCGGGGCGGGGCGGGGCCGTGTGGAGGAGGCGGCGGGGGCCGGGGCCGGGAAAGGCGGCGGGGGCTCCCTGGCTCGGAATGTGCGGGAGAAAGGGATACGAGCCGCTTTCCCCGTCCGTGCCCTCACTTTAGTGCACTGGGTACCCTCTCTAGAGCTCTTTGTAGCGTTATTGTGGGTATCTCCCTCCCGCGCTGGCGGGCGAAATATGCTAATTGTACGCATCACTGACTCTCTGCAGAGGGCTTTTGTCTCGGCGTGCCACAATCCGCTATAACATAAATGTTCTATCGCCTCCTAGCAGTCCAGCTCTAGCTTTTTGTGCAGGACCCCATCCCTGCTAGAAGAAGCCTTAACCTCCTGCAATCCGTACGGAGGTGTGGTGGGTACACAGACCCTGGTTCTGTTGTCAGCAGTGCATCCATCACAGAATCAATCCGGCTGGAAAAGTCCTCTGCAATCATCGAGTCCAACACGTAACAGAACCATAACAACCAGACCTTGGTACCGAGCGCCTCATCCAGTCTTTCCTTAAACCCCTCCAGGGACAGTGAGTCCGCCACCTCCCTGGGCAGCCCATTCCAATACCTAATTGCCCTTTCCGTGAAGAAATTCCTCCCAATGTCCAGCCTCATACTCCCCAGGCACAGCCTAAAGCTATGTACTCTCTGCATGTTAGGGGCTGCCTTTCAGGTCCTGGCTGTTACAAAGGGCAGGGAGAGATGACAGCATTCACTGTCCTGAGTGTCCCTGCATGGAAGAGGCAAGATATTTCCACTCCCACCCCCAATACCCCTTTCTAGGAACTGTGATTCAGCAATTTCTGATAAAGCTTTGCTTCAGTGTTGAGTAGCATTCAGCTCTGCTGGATTTTGACCCCTCTTGGGGGTGTATGGGGAGGATTTGGTCTCCTAAAATAGTGCTTGCCTGTTTCAGAGGAGACACAGGGCTGAAAAATTCATGATACCAGCGTGACTAGCTAAGGATGCAGCTTCTAACTTCGGAACAAACGGATAGGTTGGCCTGGTAGATGTGTGTGTGTGAGCTGGTGAAGTTTCATGTCCTTACTTGACATGGTAAATATTCATGGTAATGTATTTCCAGCTTTGAATGAGGAGACAGACTTCATCAAAGTATTTAGCTGCTTAAATATCCTGATACAGAAATACTTAAAGTACTTAAGCGCCTTCATGAGCATCCAAAGTCCTTGTATCCTGGATAACACTTCTGTAGAACTTGAATGTTAAAAACCAGTCTTTTAATTTATCAGCTCACCTGTTTGTCAGCTGTCACCCTGCCCGACAAGAAGTAGGGTACCTAGCATTTTCAGTGATGGTTTAGGAATTCCTGTTCTGGCAAATTATGAACGTGCAGCATATCTGGTGGTTAAACTGTTGCCATAGATGATAAAAGTAGATACCAAACACTCTTTCTGCTCTTTCTCTTTTGTTACAAACTGTTTATCCTTCAATAGAAAAAGAAGAAAACTTGACTGTTTGCCCAGATTTGCAGCTGCTCTCTAAAGGGAGGAAAAGATCAGCAGCAAATTTGGAAGTTACTCTGCTGGCACCATCTCTGATGGTGCAGTGCAGTGGTTGAGTTATGCCTCCAATGAACTGGAATCCCAGTATAGGAATAAAGTTTATTTTTACTCAGCCTAGAGCAGAAGCACATATTGGTAGCGACTCGCTATGCGTTCCCACTATGGAACTGTAAATGGTGTTGAGGAGGAGTAGAGAGGAGATAGGAACTGTTGAGGGAGGTAAAATTGGTAAGGTGCTGCTAGAGATGGTTCCTGCCTCTGGGCCTGGGGCAGCTGAGGCCATGGTGAGGGCTGTTCTGAAAGATTGGGCATGCTGCCAGCAGATCTGTGGGCTGAAACCCTGTGGCTGTGGGCACAGCCCAATGCCAGCAGGAGCTGCTTTGTGCAGGGGTAAGTTTGAATGTTCTGGTGTGAATAAGAACCCCCTGGTTTTCATCAGAAATACAAGATGGAAGAGGCATCAAGAAATGCCACGACATTGACTGGCTGAGGTTAACACACTGGCAAGCCTGGCAGTGAGAACACTTGCATCTGTCTGTCCAGACTGATGCTCTGGATAAAGCCAGCGGGATGGAAATCCTTAAAACCCTGATTTACCAAGGGCTGTAAAAATGAGATTATAAGCTTTATTTCAAAAGTCTAGGAAAGGATTCTGAAAAGTCTTGGTTATTTCTTCCAGCAGTGTGGAGACTGTGTGTGTCTTCCTACTAAACTAGAGACAGGAAGGGTTACATATGGACAGTCAATCCTCTTGTAGGGTGGATGAGGAAACACTGTAACCTCTGCTGGTGTTTGTGTTGGAACACTAACCATTCAGAACTGAGGCTAACCAGCGTGCTGCCCTTCTTTCTGGGTGTCACATCAGCCTTTACTGGATGTCCATGTGGACAGTAATGCTGGCCTGATGTGAAGTTTCTGTTAATGTTCTCCTTGGTCGTCTAGTCTGTGATCTTAGTGCTGCTGGGAACGGGAGAGTTCTGCTCCTCCTGCTTTCTCAGTGTTCAGTGGGGTATTTGGTTCTTTCATATTGGTGCTCTGTTTTAACCTTTGTGGTTTTGCAAAACATCAACTATTGTAGTTTGTTACCAGAATACAATGACTGAGCTGCGATTTTCAAATTTTTGAAGTTGCCTTGCACATTTAGGATGAGTGTTGATCAGTTTACCCAAATATTCTGTCTACTTTTGTGTTTAACCTATGATAAATGAAGAGAGAGTTTGGTGACAAAAAGGTGCTTCTGGCGGATTTTTCCTCACCCCTCAGTACATGCAGGGAGTTGAGTTCTCTAAGTGCTCTTACTGTGGCACTTAATGGCTTCTGTAAACATTCCCACATTCTGACCTGGGGAAAAGAGCAATCTGACCTTCTTCAGTGCAAGCAATGCTTTAAAATGGTTGCTGATCAGGCCTTTAAAAATTATTTTCATATTTGCTACTGTGGCCTCTACCAGAGCATTGATAAGGGTGTTCAGAAACTGAATTTAACTTGGGAACAGGAGTTATCTCATCTGTTAAACCAGTCCTAATGTTGGTAACCTGCCATGGAGAGCAGAGATAGGATGACATTAGTGTCTATACAGGGAATGTTACCATTATAAAACATGACCTCAGTCAGCCAGAGGATGGGCTGATGTCCCTGTGGAAGGCCAAGCATAGGCACTTATTCCAAATTAACATAGGAATCAATTGAGTACTTAAAATTTCTGCTGTATTGCCAGAGGCCCAAACAGAGATCTACAGGATCTCTGCTGGGACAGTAGAGGTGGTGTTCTTTGCACATGATCTTCATATTTTAACAGACACAGAAAACAGGAGAACCCATCCCAGTATAGGCAGGCAACGTGGAAACGTTGCACTCCAAGTAAATAGGTCTCTGTCATTTATCTGGGGACTTTATATATGTTCTCACTTTCCATTTGGGGATTGAGCTGCGTTCCAGCCCACGCTATTGTTCTAATCTGTTTGGAAGTTGCCTGTGCCAGCTCTACTGCAGCTGCCTCTGTAAATGTGAGCAGCTGGCCCTTGTGATAGCACATGCTGGTCAGTCAAAGCTTCTGCACTGCTTCTGTCTCTCATCATTTGAGAAGGTCTTTAATGCAACCTAATGAGATTAGGGTTCATTTGTTCCTGGGTTCCCAGCTAAGTTTTAAAAGGGTAAAGAGCATTTCAGGTCATTGCTTATTCCAAAGAAGGACTGCCATTCCTATCAAGCTGTGATTCTCTGGAAACACGAATTAGTTCACTAGACAGCTCCAGTAGTCTCACCCTTGTGGTACAATCCAGTACTTCAGCTCTTGCTTTACACTGATTTTCATACCACTGTGTTACCACCGTATGGTATTTATTTTCATGTATATAAACACGTTGTAAATCAAGTGAAAAAGAGGATTGTGTCAAGGAAAATAATATGAGTTGCCAAAAGTCTATGCAACTATGAGACTGACACATGATGCTTTTATTCTCACTTAATTTTTTTTTTTTTGGCTCTTCTGTATAGTAAATGTTAATGATAATTTCTACGGTATTATCTTTGCTAATACCTCCATTCACATTCTTATCCTGGAGAAAGAGGAAAATTGAAGAGGATATGTCACCGATGTGGTAGTGTAAGTAGCCTGAAGCATAGCAATCTATGGGCACTGCTTTCTGAGTGTTTGAAATCTGAGCTGAGCTGTTCAGAGCATCCCTACCGAGGGGAATATCCACTTTGTACAAAATGCACAGGCTCTCGGGTAAGGCAGATAAACTTAACTTGATAGATTTTTGCATGCTTCTTGATAAGAGCTTTAGCACTTGGCAAATTCTAATGAGACTCTTTGCAGCTCTGGCCATGTGTCAGCACTTGTACACACAGCACAGCAAGGATCCAAATCCCAGAGTAACCAACAGGGTGATGATGGCTTTATCTTCCTCACACTCTGAATAAGACTCTTAACCCAAGAAACCTTCTTAATCTGAATACAAGGATGTTCCTTTTCTTGTGACTTTTTTCATTTTCATGCCTATTAATGTATTTGTGTTCTTATAAAACGTGAGTTAAAATGGAGCACACTTTGTTTTTGAGGTTAACATGAATTCCTCAAAACCTGTAGCTGTGAATGTTTGCTTCGATGGCTGGGAAACTACTGTTACTGTCTGATGCTGACTAAGCATTATTTGTATTTAGAAAAGCACAAATTAAGAATGAAACTAATGCAAAGGTGGAGAAGGCAAGCGAAAAGTTACAGTGCCAAAGTTATTATGAAATTCTTAGTTTTATTCCCTTGGATGTACAGATATTTTCATCCTTTCTCTTAAACAACTGGATTGTCCCACTGGAAAATGTTAAGATTTTAGGAAAAAGAACATTTACTCTTTTTTTACTTTGTATTTAATAAACTTAACACAGCAAGGTAGGTATACCCCAAATGCTTTAAGATCCAAAATTATGGAGATTGGGCACATTCAAATAGTACTCAACCTGGAGTGGTCATGAATCTCAAATACTCTAATTTGAGTGATTATATGTTTATAATTCCCTCATACACTTTTCTCCTGTTGCTTAGACATGAGATATGTTTTAAATAAGAAAATCAGGCAATGTTATTATGGTTGAAAACAAAATGAATATTGGTGACCAGCTGAACATCTCTAATTGGAAGAAGGAGAGAGATGGAAGTTTTTTAAGTAAATATGGAACTAGACTGTATAAACTCTCCGAGGCCTAAGTGCAATTAATAAAATAAATGTAAAAGCAGAAAGATTGCAAATCCTCTTTAGACAGTCTGGATTAAAAAAAATATATCAGTGGGGTTTTGACGGGTTTTTGTACATGAAATGAAAGGAACTGAATGTTATTTTTAAGTAGGGAAATGCAAAGGGATGAAAATGAAAATAAGGAATGAGGGGAATGGAGATAAATAAGCTAAGTTATTACTACTTGATCTGATAGCAAACCATCTGGCAATATGCTGCCAAATCATTATGTATCATTTATATGACTCAGTGCTAATTAGATGTGCATGGATTATGCAGACTTCTTGTGCTTTCAACATTGATAGAATGTTTTAAAAATATCACTTACATTATTAGCATGACATGTGCTTGTTATGAATTTCTGACAGTAATCCAAGCCATTTTTTCACTAGAAAGTATCCAAGGCACTTCAAAGACTGTTCAGATTTTGACTTATTTAAAAAATAGAAACAAAAAAAAAAACCAAAACCAATATAATATCAGGATCTTCTGTCCAGACACTAAGAAATTAATTTCCTTTGCTTTTCCAGTAACTTTCAGAAAATCTACTGACTGAGTGGTTAGGCCTGGACAGCATGAAAAGTTGACTAAGTACATAAATATATATATACATTACAGGTTACAGTAAACATGCTTAGAAAGATCAAGTAATTAAGCATCTTTTAAAAGTGTGTGTGCATTGCACCGTGTCTATAGCTACACAAATCAAATATTTTTTTTCTGAAAAGAAATGTATGTATGCAATTTCCCTACTTTCATTCTCATAGAGTCAACAACTGCCACAAATTGAGGACTACAAAATTCTCATTTGAGTGTGTATAGTACCTCTATATCTGTACTTAGAACTTATTAGCTATTATAAATATATGTCTATCTTAAATATGCTGCAACATAAACTTGTTAATAAAATGTATTCTGAGAGTTGAAAACTGTTTTCATATGAAAGGTACAAAAATCTATTGGATGGAAGATGAAATACTGAGAGGTAAAATGAACAGGCTGAGTGATTAATAGGTGAAAATTTTCAAGGAATGTGTCAAAGGTGGTGCATCTAAAACTACAGATTTTTTTTTAAGAAAAAAAATCAATATGCTTGACAAAGAAATATTGTCTGCATTTTGAGAAGTAAAGGCCTCTGAAGGGAGCTTGTTTATTTGTCATAAGACTTGGTTATGAACGTGGTGAAAATAAGGCAGCTCAAACCCATACTTGCATAATGAACTAGAGAGTGCAAAGAAAGAAGTAATATTTGAAAAAACTTCAGAACATTCTAGTACAGGGAAATAGATCCTAACACAATCATACTTTTTGTGATGTGAGTGCATGACTTGGCATGTGTGGTTTGGTATTTACATTTACAGATTATTTGGAAGAGTTGAAGAGAGCCCAAAGAGCTGGCAGAATGCTTTATAGCATAGAACACACGATCTGCAAAGTGGTATAAGGAAACATTTATAGACTTAGAATTACTCATTATATGCTCATTAAAGCATTTTTCTTAATTTCAGAAGAAGTCACATAATGTTCCTCTAGTAGAGGGAGGAGGGCAAAATTCCAAACAAAAGTGGGATGTACACTTTTAACAGTAATTGTCATTAATGATTTCCTGCTGAAGTTTTCCAATATTATTCAGTTTTTATTTATAGTTACAGGTGTCTTTCTAAAAAGTTACTGTCCTTTGAACACAGGCTGGATACATCCATTTATTAAAACTGTTATTGTGCAAGAATTTTTATTTTAGTAGTGTAATAGTAAAGTCCCTGCACTGCTTGAAACATGCTCAAACTGATCTCTATGAGAGGCCCCAACTGAGAGGGCTCAAAAAGTGAGAAAATGAAATCATGAGGACCTTAGGAAAATGTTGGTAGGTGTTTTGATAGCTTGAATGGATTATTAGCTATGCTAATATTCATGTTACAGAGAATTCAAGCTGAAACTAAAAAAATGTTTGCCTGATTGGAAATTTATCACAGCTGTTAATCTTATGCCTGAGCCAAGCCTTCACATACAGTTGTGATTACTAATAACATTACACACAGCTTGTTGAATTTGGGGTTTTTTTGGTTCTTGGATCAATAAAGAAAAACCAATTTATGTGTAACTTCTGGACATTGGGTGGCACCATTGCCTCATATAAGCCTTCATAGTGTTGGCTCTGCTCCTTTTTCCTTTAGCATAACTATATAAGGCAAGTCAGAACACAGAACTGGTTGCCTTCTTTCCACTCTCTCTCTTTTTTTTTTTTTCCTTTTTAGTTTGATTTGAAGTAATCATCTTGCTTTAAATAGTAACAGATTTTTAACCAAGAACTGATGTTGCGCACTTTAGGGAAGTGATGTTTTGATTTCAAGTGCTGAAATGGAAAGATATTCTGTACAGCCAAACTGCTTTCATGTGCATGTGCACCAGCCAGCCTGTGATGAAGCTGTACACTAATTCAAAAAGCAGGAATACCACCTGTGTGGTTTATTGTCTTTAATAAAATTCAGTTTAAAACAATTTTTAAATTCAGGGCTGATTTGTGTCTGTAGCAGGGCTGATATATCACATACCACTATGTGCTTCTTAAGGTCAAGATTCCTCTAGGTTTACTTTTAAGTTGTATTTAGGTCTTTTTAATTGGACCTTGATCTCCTTCCTGGCAGGGACAAAAGACTGTTATAAAAACTTACAACAAACACACCTTTCCTTACACCAGTATGGATTTTTTCCCCAGGGTTCATTAAATTTACTGTACAAAGTAGATATCTCAGGTAGGTAATCTCAGATGATATCTCAGATACCAAAGTAGGTATCTACTCAGTAGATAACCAACAGTATTTTGTCTTCACATTGATTAAACCATCAGAGACTGCATTTTGAAAATTTTCTGACCAGTTACACAGCAGTGACTATTGTGGAAGTAGTCCAGTAATGAACCAGTAAAAAGAAATGCAGTTTTCCCATTAATTTTTACTTTATGGCTGTGCATGCCATGGTCATTTTCTTAGGATTGGTTGTATTTTCTGTAGAGCTGTGTAAAAACTTGGTACTGCTGTTATAACCAGTGTGCCATACTGCTTGGTCACAAAGCACCTTTTCCAGACTCTTAACTGAGTGGTTTTGATTTAGGACTGCGTATTTTGAGGGTTTGGGCAATGTTTTCCTAGATGATGTTGCCATCAAACTCTGAAACTTCTTTTGACTTTTGTAGTTTCTCTGTGTCATGTTGACTTGGTGTTGTTGTACTTGAATGGTTCTGTACCAGATGTGTCATTCTGTGTTTTTTTTGATCCAGTTCTGTTTGACTTCCCATATCAAAAGCAAAATGAAAGAATCCTAAGGGAGCCATTGTGGGTGGACATCATCTGAAACTGCTTTGAGGCTAATACAGGCTGTGATGAGTGCAGTTGCTCTGAAGTGACACCAGGCTGTAATGGCTCCTAAGGGCCCCTCCATAACTGAAAACTTCAGAGTGAGAAGTGCTCCAGTTCCTCCTGTCAGTTTTGATCACTCATCTGGTTAACGATCCCAGCCCTTGTTTCCCCTGATGTCACTGAAAAGGACAAGGCAGGTGTCCACCTTTGAGTGAAGACAATCAGAATGCAGAAGTCCTTTTCAGACAATTAAATCTATTTTTATTGCATAGAAGATATTTCATGTGGCTTTGTTCATATTGAGGGATGGTTGTTAGGTGACTTATTCATAAATAAGAGGGGTTGGCAAGCTCAGAATTGAACAATTTTACCTTTAATAATGACTGATATAATGACTTAAAACTGCTGTTTTGCCTAAGTGGGAGGCCTCAACAGGCAGCAAATACCAACTTCTGTTGTTGGTAGTGAGTTTACATATCCAAAGCTGACTGTTTTTGTCTGCAGGTGAGTGTCAGGTAGGTGTTGTCTTTTTCTGTTCTTCTCCCTGCCACCTCAGAATAAGAGAATCATTAAGCTGGGAAAGAAGTTTTAAGGTCATCTGGTCCAATACCAGCTCAAAGCTACTTCTGAAGTGGCACATTTTTCCAACTCTGCTTGTTCAGTGGCATGATTACTGCGCACACCTGAGCTGCTTCAAAAGAAAACTACTTCAGCTGAAGAAACTGGCTCTTATGCACCTGCCACTGTTTAGAGGGTTCACATCTAAATATACAGCCACTTTGCTTCTTGAGATTACTGGCATTAAAAGCTGTAAGACAGACATACCCCAAAATCTTTGTGTCACCACCTTATAGGATGGATTTTTCCAGTGTCTAAAGCCTCATTAAGGCTTCAGCCTCATGCTGGTTGAACGTCTCTGGATATTACTGTGACTGCTTGTCTCTTGCCCTCTCAGGGATTCTCTTCCTTTTTTTTTTGGCTGCCAAATTGGGATGTCATAACAAGGTTTGAGTTTGTTTCTGAACTGTCATGGTTTACAAGTCAGCCATAATAAGGCAATACAAAGTATATGGAAGTTTTTGTGAGGCATGCGACATTTTGAGGCACAAATCTGAGGAGATGATGCAGGTTAATCAATGCTTGATTTGATCATGATATTTACAGCTCAACAAACCAGCAGAAATGTTAAAGACAAATGCATAGGACATTATTTAACTACCCACTTCAGTGTTTCTTGAACAGCTTGCCTCATTCTTTTTCCCTGCCACTATAACTTGGTAGACGGCTGAGAAAAGTGGGTGATTCTTTACACCACCATTTATTTTCTTGTAAAAATTACAAGCTGGGGAAAGAAATTAATGTAGCCACTAAGCTCTTTAAAACTTATGGAAGCATTTTGTTCATATGTTCTTTTGCTCAGTTAAATCCCTTATTATTCATCTATATTTTGACTTTCAGTTGACAAGGTAATATTTCCACCAATTTATTACAAGATAGGATCAGGTAGTTTAGGACAGATTTTTTTTGTGTTTTTAAATAGCTACATTTCTGCAGGGAAAATATAAAGAGCTCAGATGAGCTTGGTAAAGGCAGTTATGTGTCAGATGGAAGCAGCAAGAGACCAAACAGGAGAGAGCAGCAAGTCTGACAGTTCTCTAGACAAGCTGTTCATTTGACCAAGGGAGTGGGAAACATGCCCTTGGCTTATAATCAAGACTGAACAGCTTCAGTCCTCTACACCTGCCTATAGAATTTTCTCCTTGACTGTTTGCAGTACAGTAGACAGGAGCATCTGATAATCTCATTACCAGAACTCTGGGGACCTGTGTTAAATTCCACAGCTTGATAGATCTGTTTCTTATCTGTAGCTTGGTCTGTAATAGTTCAAAGACGTTGAAATTCCTGTGTCCTGCCCCCTCCCCTTAGTGCATATATTCTGCCTCTTGGACAATGCTAAATGAGCACCAGAGGCTATGCTGCAGATGGTATTTTCACTGTTTCTCTGCCAGAAGACAGAGGAGCTGACTGGCAGAGACAGTTAAGCACTCATTACTACCCCATAGGAAAGGAATTTTCTTTGATCCATCTTTACAATCTTGTAAGAATCTGTGGCTGATTGCTTCACACCCAGTGTTTTTCCAAGTCCTTTCTAGAGAATGTGTGATCTAATAACAGCATTCTCTACCATGAAAAATTCCTTGGTTGAACTCTGTTCCCGGGATTCTTTGCTGCAGCCGCACACCAGTTCTCTATAAATCTTTGACTGAAGGCTCCATGACTTGGCTTAAATGGAGTCCTCCAATTTTAATTAAGAACAAGCACTTCCCAGGTTAACCCAGGAAGGACACTAAACTCAGACTACACTGTGGGCTGCCACAGGGGTTGACTGGAGCACTGAGCTCCCTCAGTGATTTGCTTGTCAGGTTTACAGCATGCACGTGCTGGTACTGTAATGTTATCAGTTCTCCCAAGCAAGATGGGGCAAGTCCCAAGGCTGAGTCATGTTTGGAGTGTAGGGGGCTTTCCCTGCTGATGCAGGTTTCTCCCAGAGAGAGCTGTTTGGAGTGGTCCAAAGGAGACAAGTGAGGGTAGTTCAGATCTGAGTGCTGCAGAGAATCAGAACTCCCCTGCTCAAGCCCACTGCCTAGTGTTTGACACATGTAGGTAGGTGTATTCCCAGGGTATCTGTATTTTAGGGTACATAATAATGGATTGGAACTGGCATTGAATAACTGCCTTGAGTAGCTGAAAGCTGAGAAACTCTGTTTCCAAATGCATGCTGTAATTTAAAAACTAATTGTGTGGTTCCAAACTCATTGGGATTGATTTTGCTCATTTCCACAGGATTAGTCATCACTTAAAGTTATGCCCCTCCTTAGCTAACTTCCTGAGTAGGACAGAGGGGTCCAATTGCAGAAGCCAGAGGAAGAGCTGGACCAGAACTTCACTTGTGATTTGCAGGGCTGTCTCTGACAGAGAGGTTTTCTGCCCAACCTATTGAAAGAAACTACAGAAACTCTCGTTCCTAGATGGAACCTTTCTCAGATGACTAAAAGAACAAAATAGTTGCAGTCGCATTCTCTAACTCAGTAATTGCTGTTGTGTCTGGTTCATAATTTCTCTGTTTCCCCGTATTATAGTCCTTCTATAGAAAGAGATGACAGAGCCACCAGGGTATCGGAGGCACTGCTGCAATGCCTGCACAAAGAGCAAGCAACCTTTGAGCCACATGCCAGCCTTTGCATTTGATATGCATCTATCTATCTACCTACCTACCTATCTGTCTATCTATCTGTCTATCTGGCTATCTATCTATCTATCTATCTATCTGGCTATCTAGCTATCCAGCTATCTATACCTGGCAGCATTTATTTGTATTTGAAGCCCCCCTTTTCTAATCTCAGAGGTGGGATAGCAACAGTGCTACATTTGCAGTATTTAGGAATCTAAAATATATGTAATACTATAAAGAAAGGAGGCCTGCTAGTGTTCTAAACCACTGTGTTCCTTAACAGAAAGTTCATTATTTTCAACTTTCCTCAGCGGGGAAAGTTAGAATATTCTCAGCAGGGTGGTTAGAATAACAAACACAATCTGAGTGTGTAAGTAGAGTAGAATGCAAGGCAAAGCTTTATTTCATACTTCCTCCTCACAGACCTAAATATAAGATTTAAAACACTTAAGTGCTATTTTTCTTAACAGCTGTAGAAACCAAGTTTCATGGTAGAGTTCCATATTTCTTGGGGGCTGTTACAATGGAATTTTTCTTATATTTGTGACAAGCCAAAACACTTACTACATCAAAGTAAAAGGCTGGGGTTTTTTTTCCTTACAGACTCACTGCATGGGGAAACATTGGAACATGGGATTATCTTAACTATTTTGAAAGTGAAAAGTCTTATGTTTATCCCAGATGTTGTGGGCATGATCCTTGTGATGCAAGTTCTTAAAGAAAGCAGCACAAAACAGAGAAATGGAAGAAAGGGTGGGAAATGCTGCTGAAACTTTTAAGGAAAACCAAGTAAATGCAGATATACATGTTAAGCAAAAGGTTTCATATATTTTATATTGTTGTATTTCTAGAAATGGAAGGATAACTTTATACTTTTCCTTTTTTTTCCCCCTGCTAATGATGAGCATGCACATAAAATCAGAAATAGTATGTAAGTTTCTGCTTAGTTGGCATCAGAATTATTATTCTTGAGGCCAGTAACTTATTTAGTGAGTTGGAATGTCAGCAACAAGCAGTTGTACTGTAAGGCACACAAAAAGCTGTTGTTCATGCTTGTGCCTCATTTTCCCCTCTCTTGTGATATCAGGGGTGTGTGCTTAGAAAATACATAAAGCAGGTTGAGAACTGCAAAGAAGTCTGGCTAACATGTTTCTGTTGTGAGAGTTGTAAAGGAAAGTGTGAGGTCTGCTACCAAGTTACTGTGGTATAGATGTGCTTGCCTGGCTTGCAGTGAGTGTTTATCACTGTGAAAAGGTTTCCATTCATCTTCACTATCACTTCCCTGGCATATTTAAGTATCCTATTGTAACCACTTGACCTTGAAGAAAAGAATGCCATAGATCTAAAGGTTGCAGTGTTTTGAAGAAAAATCCAAGTTGGGTCCCGTGCTGTTTGGCCTTGCTGGATTAAAAATAGTTCATGGCTGACTTGGACTCTGCACCATTTTTCTCCAATGAGGTCAGTGCATATTGAATGGTTGGGTTGTTAGGAGGGGTCTGTGTGAAAAGTATTTGATGGGAAAATGTGTAGAAATAGACCTGGCTGGAATTCATGTTTACATGTGGCCAGCATGAAAGGAATTGTTAACTAGGTGTTACACTCAAAATCATGTTTAAGAGCAAAGAAGCACACCTTATAAGTCAAGAACTTTTTGTTTCTTGCTACTCTAGTTGAAATGTGAAATTCTAATAATGATCAATACAGATCTAATTGTTACGGAAAAAAGAAAGAATATCATTGCACTGAAAATTTTCTACACACTGCTGAGTTTCTAGTCCTATCACTGCTAGCCTTTTTGAGGCTTCTCTGGGTCTGAAGGGCAGCAGTTTAACTCTGGGGCGTATGGGGGAACTTATAGCAAGTTGTTAACATGTGGTGTGCTTCACTAGGACAAATCTGACATTCCCGTGGATGGTTTCCTCTTCCTTGTGCCAGGATTCACATTGGGTCATTTTTTTGTTTACTAGCAAGGTTTCACATTCTTGATCTTTTTTCTTTGGTCTGTGGCTCTGTTATATCCAAATTTACTGTCTGAATCATGACACAGAGGCACGTTAGAATCTACTTTGTCTTCTGTACTGTCCCTAAAACCAGTTTTGTGCAGCTTCAGGTCTGTATTTCTTTAGCCAAATAGGGTGAATCATTTTAGCTGTGGAGTCTCTGGTGCCAAGGCTGTGCTCCAGATCCCATGCCTGTACTCCATGCTGCACCCCATGTCCATACTCCTGGTCACACAGGTATTTTAGGAAAGTCTATCTGAAGGTGCCGTGCGCTCTCTTGGGTAAGGGTTTGTGAGGGTTGGTCTAGAGATGAATTAGGTCCCTTGCTTTGGTGGATGAGGTTCCTGTTGGAGTGCTGGGTAACATTTCACAGAATAACAGAACCAATTAGATTGGAAAAGACCTCTGAGATCATTGAGTCCAACCCACGACTGAACACCACCATGTCAACCCCACCACGGCAGTCTTTCATTAAGCACCTCCAAAGTCGGTGACTCCACCACCTCCCTAGCAGCCCGTTCCAACGGCTGGTTAAGAAGAGTTAATGGCTGAGGAGAGCTGTGCTTACTGCGCTTGTTTGGGGCAGGACGCTCACTCCCGGTCCCGGGGCTGGCGGCTGTCCCGCGACGAGCGCCCCGGGAGCGCGGGAGCCGCGGGAGCGCGGGGCGCTGCCTCTCCAGCTGCTGCCGCCAGAGGGCGCCGCGGCCGCCGAGCGCCTCCCCCCGCTGCCGGCGCTGGCGGCCGGTCCTGCCGGGAGGAGGGAACGGGAAGGCGGCAGCGGCAGCAGGAGCAGAAGCAGCAGGAGCAGGAGAAGGGCGGGCAGGCAGGCGGCGACCGCGGCACCGCCACCAGCCGGAGGCCGCTCGCCCGCGCTCCTGCGGCAGAGGCGGGCAGCCGGGCGCACCGTGCCCTCCGCCTCCGACCGCGCCGTGCGGCTCCGCGGCCCCCGCCAAGATGTCTCGGGAGCCCGGCTGCAGCCGCTGGCTCCTCTTCGCTGCCTGCGCCCACCTCGTCTTCCTTCTCCCGCCGCTCCGCGCCCGGGGTGAGTGGCGGGGGCCGGGCCGGGACGCCATGGCGAGGTGAAGGGAGGAGACCTGGGACGCTCGGCCCCTCCGAGGAGGGGATGGCAGGGAGGAGGGCACGGAGAGCTCGGAGTGGCGCCGGAGCCGCTTCCCGGCCGCCGTGTCCCGGCCGGCGCGGAGGCGGGCGGGGAGCCGAGGTGCCCCGTTCCCGAAGTTTGTTGGCGATCCGGGCTGGAGCGCGGCCGGGCGGCGCGAGGTCCCTGAGCGGCCCCGGCTGCGGGGGCGGCACCGGGAGCCCCTCCTGCTCCGGGGCGGCGTGCGGGGCCAGGGTGCGGGCAGGGACAGCCCGCTCCGGGAAAGCGGCCCTGGGAGCCGGAACAGCTGCGCGGGGCTGCCGAGCCCAGCGCCGAGCACTCGTGCTTGTGACTGCGCCGCACGGACCGAGTGCCCTGCTCGGGGCGGGGGGAAAGGTGAAACCGCCCGCCCAAAATGCCAGCCGAGAGCAAGGAAGTACATTGCTGTGTTGTAGAGATGTTCTTCATGCGTCTAGTCAGCTGGGAGAAGATGAAAGGAGGAGGATTATTAGAATGTCAGAGACTGGGTTGCTACAGGCTCCTGGAGTTGGGAGCTGTTGGTGTGAGTGTAAGCGGCAAAGTAAATGTTTACATCTGTTCTACGTCTCATTATTTCTGTTCCTGAATATTTCCATCTCTTTCAGCATAGGCTTGTCAGCTTGTTGTGAGCCTTTGGATTTTATTCTCTTCCACTGCTATGGCTTGTGCATCAAAATCATGCAGGAGAAAACTGGTGCTAATAAATCACATTTCCAGCAAAGTAAAACTGTGATATTTTGGTTTTCCTTCTGCTATACACTTTTCCTTTCACAGACACAGCTTAGGTTTTGGAGAGTGCTAATACTCTACAGCTCTTCCTAAAGCTGCATTTCATTCTTTCCAGGATGAGTAATTTTGCTCCAGTAAGGTACTATAGCACTTCTGATGGCAAACAGATTGTAATCACAGTCAGAGAATAGCAGATTCAGTTTTTCCTTTATCTGTATTTATTGTACATGCATAGATACCTACCTACATGCAGGTAGAAAGCAGAAATGGAAACCCTTGTGTTCTTGTTTAGCGGGTCTTGATTAATCCTTGTATGAGATTTATTCACCAGAAGCTTCCTGCAGTATCGTGGTTTTCTTTTGGTTTTTTAATATCCATTTTTGTTACTGATCTGTCCTTTCCCAAATATCCCATGCTTTTGAGATGGCCTGGATAGTAAATTTGTTCTTCGAAAACAGAAATAATTGGAATTGCCTCCCACAGAAGCAAACAGTTCGTCTGTCAGTAGTTAGGTAATTTCATAAATTCCAACTTGCAAGTGGCAGCTTACAGAATGGGAAAATGTATTCAGATGATTTTGTATGGACTAACTTCTAGGCAATCAGAAGAGATCATGATGATGCTTTTTCTTCTACTATTTTTGCTTGCCTTTTATAAAGACAGTGGTGTACACAGTACTCATTTAGCCATTCCAGTGGTTCAAAGTGGTGGTTTCAGCTGCCTTCTTCCCATATGTGCCATTTGTTTAAAGAAATATAAGTAGTTGCTTTTATTTTATGAAAAGCTTCAGATGCTGCAAATTTGCTTGCATCAGCCTCTCCTCTTCCTCCTCCCCCTGCTCTCTCCCCATTTTGTGCTGATGAATCTGTAATACATTCTTATCTGGCTAGACCAGAGTCTTTGATGCTGATAGGGTGGCAACAGTGAAGAAATATTATAAAAGCTTGCATATAAATACACAGAACTAATTTATAGTGCTCACAGGCTGTCTCATAATGGAAGATCCCATCTCTTTGACTGACAATATCAGTGCCGATTGTGTCTGCAATCATGTCAATTCATAAAACCTTATGTTCTTTGAAAACTTATAAGGGGGAAGAAACCAAACCAAAACAAAAATAGCCTTTCATTAAATTATTATCAGGAGTGTAAAGAAATGCTGTTTTAAATGTTTTCTCTACTGCATACAATGTAATCACTGGCTGTCATTATTTGAAGTGGTTTTTATTATCACAATTTTGCCATACATTGTCATAGAATTGTTACTTCTTTGTAGCTCATTGAAACTGACCCACAGCTCAGCGAGGTGGTTGGAACAGCACTGGGGTCAGTCAACCTTGAATCAGACTGTGAAAAAGGACTATAACAGGAGTATTGCTTTTCTGTCTCAGGTGGATTAGTCTGTGAAAGCAAAGAGTTAACTCCTCAGTTTTAACATCCTTGGTACTTCAAGGACATATAATTTTAAACATTTGGAAGTTGTTTATGCATGAAAGAGTATTACCAAAGAAAGGATTGCTTCCACATATAAAATGTGATATTGTATAATTGTATGTATTTATACAGTGTATTGTGTTTTAATGCTGCAGTGTTTACATCCATTTTTCTATCCTGCACATATTCCTGCAGTTTGGTTGCTGAACAATAAAAATAATTGCTGAGTTTTACATTCTGGTGCTATAAGCAAATATATTTACTTATTAAAATTTAAATGGAAATAACACTTGACAAAAATAAATAAGAATTGAACAGGAATTCTCATATTACATGTCCAGGTTTTGAATGGATCCAAAAATGTTTTCTAGCTTTTCCAGTGGATTCTAGTCATGCTCTCAAAAGACATAAAGATAAGATTGGTGGTAATATAGAACTTTAAAGTCTGTGTAAAATTTCTTTCCTTTCCTTATCCTCCATTCTTGGCCATTTAGCAAAAGGAGGAGAGGGCTGGTGATTGACACGTTCTGCTTCTGTCTGCTTGTGCCAGATGACACGATGTTAATGCACAACATGTGTCAACCTTCAGAGTACACAATGCATTAAATAATGAAGTGGCAAATACAAGATTACAGTTGCATTTAAGATGGTGCCTTGCTGGTTTTTTCCTGCTTTGGATAGCTTTGTTTGCAAGAAACTGTATAGTTAATCACCCTGGTCTTTTGGTTACTGTGGTAGCTACAGGGCTTGAACTTTTACCAGCTTCTAAGTTTCTTCCAATGAATTGGAAGAATTCTTTCTTGCAATGAATTTTCTCTGTGCTCTGTGGCAAGTCCAACTGAGGTATGCTTACTTTGTATTAGGAAACACAAAAGGGACTTGGGGAAATTCTGGATTTTTCAAAGGTACCTCTAGTTCCAGAAATTGATATGTGCTTTAGGGAGTTATACTGAAAGAAATCCATTACAATTGTCTGAATTAATAATGATGTTTGGGCATGAAAAGCTACTGGTTTGTTATAGTAGCATCTGATAGCTCCTAGACATAGGTCATCCTTCTTTGTGCATGTATGCCTTGCACACAACAAAAACATGTCCTTCTCACAGAGAATTTCTAGTTTCTGCCTGTGTTGTACAAGTGACCTGGTCATGAGCTGGATCTGGAGTTAGAATTTTTCTATCAGTGGTCCACTCCTGGGAACATCTTTTTCAGAAACCTCTTGAAAGTGAATTGTATGTGAATGAATTAATCTTGGAGTTGTCCATTTGTTCCAAGGCACTGTATTTTCTACCTACCCTGTGGTCCCTTTGTTGATATGTTGTAGGCCAGGTAAATTTACCATGTTCTTTTCCTGCTGCCCTTTCCCCAGTAAATCCTTAGAAGAGGATATTTATTCCCATGCTGAGAGAACAGGTTGCATAGCCAGAAGAGTCTTGGCCACAGCTGACTGCTGAAGACTGCTTTATCAAATTAGATGTGCAAAACAGATTTGCCAATCAGGTGGAAGAGTGTTGCTAAGATAAATTCATACAGTCTCTGTGCATGAAAAACTTCACTATTGTCAGGTGAAGACTCTTGAGGCTTTTTTGGTGGTGTCTTCAGGGGTCTGTTAGTCTCTTTTGTCTGAATGGTTCTTCAGTAGTTTAAAAATAGTCTGAACAGTTCTCGTCTTATTAAAATGTATTAGCTGGAAAGAGTCTTCCTGATTTACTTAATGTCAAAGATACCAAGTCATTTTAATGTGTTTAATTGTTGAAAAGGGAGGGGAAGCTGCCTTAGTGAAGTCACAGGGAATAAGAATAATGATATAGCAAGGGACTTTAGCATTCATTGCCTGTATTGGTTTGTTGGATAAATTGTATGTGTGAGTGTTGAAATTGCACTGTGTGAGAGGGTCAGAGCTGGTTGTTTTTCAAGGCTCTTCTCCTACAGTAATGATCCATCCCCACATGCAGGAAGGCAGGCAAAGATGGTAGGAGGCCCACATGCACAAACAGGAGCTCCTGACAAAGCTCAAACATAAAAAGGAAGTGCACAAGAGATGGAAATACAGTCAGGTAACATGGAGACACTGTCTGAGAGTGCAGGTATGCCATTAGGAAAGCCAGGGCCCACCAGGAGTTGAACCTGGTGAGAAATTCAACTTGTGAAATATAAGAAAAAGGGCTCCTGCAGGTGTATCAGCAAAAGGGAGACTAGAGAAAATAATAATGGGCCTTCTTGTGAATGGAGGACAGGGTTAAAAGAAGGACATGAAAGAGGGCAAGGAACATGGAACCTTCTTTGCCTTGATCGATATTATTAAGACTCACCTTCAGCAAACCCAGGCCACTGAAACTCATGAGAAATTCTGGAGCAAAGAAGAGTTACTCTCACTGGGGGAGGACTGGTTTAGGGAACATTTAAACAAACTGGACATGCAGAAGTCCACAGGACCTGATGGCAGGCACATACAAGTGCTGGTGGAGTTTGATGATGTCAGTGCAAGACTTGATAATCTTTTAAAGGTGATGGTTGCTGGGGGAGATTCCTCAGGACTAGAAGAACATTGCCCTGGTCTTCTGGGAGGGCAAGGATAAGTTGGCTAGTGGTACCTCAGTCTCTGGGGAGGTGGTGGAGAAAATAATCCTCAGTATCACTACCAAACAAGGAAGGACAAGACAAACATGGGAAGGACAAGAGGGTGACTGGGAGAACTCACCATGTTTTTATGAATGGGCAGTCGTGTTTAACCAACCCAAAGGACTTCTGTGATGACATGGCTGCCTTCATGAATGTGGCGAAAACAGTGGGTGTTGTTCATCTCAACTTCAGCAAGGAGTTTGAGCTCAATCCTGTCTCCTGTAATGTCACAACAAACTGATGGAAGTATGGGCTATGTCTGTGGACAGTGTGGACAGTGGATAGAAAGCTGGCTGACTTGGTGGCTCTGATGAGCAGCATGGTGGCTCCAGTACTGTTTAATCTTTCATTAATGACAGCAGGATATGCACCCTCAGGGAGTTTGCAGAGGATACACAATGTGCAGAGGGAGTTGATGCACCAGCTGGTGGTGCTGCCATTCAGAGGGAGCTCTGCAGGCTGGAGAAGCAGGCAGACAGGAGACTTGGGAAACTGAGTTCAGGGAAGGGAAATACAAAGCCCAGCCCCTGACAAGGAGGCACTCCATGCTGCATTACACACGGGGGGCACATTGTCTGGGAAACAGCTTTGCAGGGAAGGACTTGAGAGTCCAGGCATGCAGTGTTTGCATGATCAGTTTTGATTATGCACCAGCAGTGTGCCATCGTGGCAAAAATGGCCAGCAGCCCCCTGAGCTGCAGGGGAAAGAGTTGGCAGCAAGACAAGGGAGGTGACCCCTCCTGTCTGCTCAGCACTGGTGTGACACACCTGGGGTGCTGCATCCACATCTGGGCTCCCCAGCACAAGAGAGACATGGACATACTGGAGTGAGTCCTGCAAAGGACCATGAACATCATTAATAGATTGGGACCCCTGACAGATAAAGAGAGGCTGAAGGAGCTGGGGCTGTTTAGCTTGTAGAAAAAAGGGTTCAGGGAGAAGCTCCAATGTGTAAATACCTGGTGGGATGCAATAAAGAAGACAGAGCCAGATGTGGTACTTAACAGGACATGAATCAGTTTACACAAGTTGAAATACAGGAAATTCTGTTTGAACATAATTTCTTCTTTTTTTGCTTTTTGTTTATTTTGTTGTTTGGTTTTTTTTTTTTTTTTATAATCTAAGAATGAACACTGGAAGAGGTTGCTCAGAGAGTTTATAGAGTCCTAAAGATCCAGTTCTGGGGGGTTGAACTAAATGACCATTAGGCATCCTTTCCAACCTCAACAAATCTGTGGTTCTGTAATACCAGGATGAATAGGTTGTTTAATTAATTCCCTGAAGAGCTTTATCTGTGCTCTCAAAGATGTGCTGTGAAATAGGCGATCTGATTATTGTTTGATTTGTTTCAAGGATCATGTGTGTTAATATTTTATAAAGCTTAGGAGCAGTGTGCATGGGTTATTGAATGCACTGTGGTGACAGAGGCAGCATCTCTTGTCAGTCACAGTTGTCTTAGGTTTCATGTGTCATTCCTCAGGTGCATATTAAAAACTGAAAATAGGCTTGTGAATAAGCTGAATTTATGAGGTGACACTTCTTCAGGTTAATGCTACATAATTAATACATTTCCTGGAATAAGGATGTTATGTGTTAATCTTATAATTAGAATTGTGCCAAGAAGAAGGTGTGGATCTGGTTTGTGTAGGGGAGGTTATTCCTTGTCTGAATCTGTAAATACTGCTGTATTGAGAGGCAAGGAGGAAAATGACCTTGAGCTTTGCTGAGTTGGTTAGTTCCTGGTGCTCATAACATGGATTCAATCCCTGTACTGGCCATTCCTTTGAGAGTTGTGGGTCCCTTCCCGCGCTGAATATTCTGTGATTCTGATTTATGACCACCATGAGTCTGCTGTGTTAGGATGATTTTTGGGATATCTGGATCTAGCTGTGTGGTTTGAGATGCAGGGTAATCAGGACCTAAGATGTCACTGTGAACCTCAGCTCCTGGACACTTGATGAAATTTGATCTCCACCTGGAAGAGCATAAGGATGTAGATGTTCAGAGATGGGGCACCCTAGACCCAGGACAATCTTGTCTTGCTGTCCTATAGTGTAGGTTTCTAGCGCATCAAGGGAATGGTAATGGCTAACAATTCGCTCTGAAGTCAATTTCAAGCAATAAATAATTTAAATTTGTCGTGAGACAATCCACTTGAATCTGTTTTCTGCCCCAGTTTTTAAGAAAGCCATCAATTTGACCATGAAGAATAGTGTCTTGAATTCCTTCCAAATTGTAACAATTTGCTTTCATTTGCATCTCTTTAGTGCTTTTAAGAAAAGGATTTCTTAAGAAGAATCTTAGCAAGGCTTTCTTATGTTAAATGGAACTATTTTTACAAATGAGCAGGCTGTGACAAATTAGGTGACTACATCAACAACAAAAAAAGTAGCACCAGAACCCATTTTATGATTACCTTTTCTAATACAAACCAGAAATGTAAGCAAAGGGTGGCGTCACTATAAATAGTTTAAGATAAAGCTACTTCTGCGCAGATTAGTTCTGTGGGGTCCCTGTTCTTTTTGTAAACATTTATTTGGGTCTCATACCTTTACAAGTTTGAATGTTGTTTAAAGGTGACATTCAAAGCCTGTGATGGGCATCTTTACTTTTGATAGAAATTTCTGTCAGCCGCTGTAAGTTTCTGTAGTTCCAAGAGAAGCTTTGGTAATCCAAACTTTAACCTAAAAACCAGTGCACTGCAGGTCTCCCATGTGATAGCACATTAGGCTGTTACCAAGTGAGCTACTGGACTGAACAGATTTTATTTTTATAAGGGATTTATTTGCCTTGAAGCCAAGCAAAATTGGCTTCATATCAGAGTGATTTTTTTCAGTGATGGTGTGGGACTTGTCAGGCAGCAAATGTATAAATTCTATGAGAATAGACTCTCATATTCACAAAGATTATTACAAATACAGTATGATTTAAGGTGAAGAAATCTACTTAAATTATGGAGATGGGGAGTTGGGGTTTTTTTGCTGCAGAACTTTATCAGTTGTGGAAGTGAGCTCCTGTGATACGAAAGAAGTCTGTTTTTTCTTTCAGCTTTTGCTGTAAGTGTAGTTTCTGAAGGTGCAGAAGATGAGACTGAACTTCCAGTGCTGCAGGTAATAAATTTTAGTTGCTAGAGCAGGAATATTTTACAGACATTATAATATAAACTGGAATAGACCTGAGCAAAAAGCCTAAAATCTGTGGCATTGATTATTTTAATTATTGACTTCAGTAATACCAAATTTCATGTGTTGTCTTTCTGTTCTAGGTCATAGAAGTTCTTAGTGCTATTGCTGTTGAGAAAAGTTTTAGAGTATATAACCTTTATTAATTCAAAGTTTTTGAGTATATAAACTTTATTAATTCAAATTAATTCATTTTCCTTCCTTCTTGGTTTTGTTAAATATAGAATATATGGAGAGGGAAATGGCTGCCTCTCTGCCAAATTAGCATTATTACATATTGCCGCTCAGGTCACGGCTCTAGCAAAGCTCATGTATGAAATTTCAAATTAACCACATGAGGAGAACTAATGGTCAGAGCTAGCCCTAGCTTTGAATAGCATCCTGAGTGTTAGGTGTGTGTGCATGCCTGTCCTTTCACAGACTTCTGACTACCATTTTTATTTGAGTACATATTTGTAACAGATATTTGCGTGTGTATAAAAGAAATGTAAGGGAAGAAAATTAAAAAAACTGGAATGAATCAATAGTTAGAATCTATAGCTGCCATTTAGATCTAGTGATTTTGACATCAAGTGCAATAGCAGTATAGTCAGAAGTATATATTTCGAAATAATTTTTGGTTTTGATGATGATTGCTATAACTACAGTAATTTTTCTAGGTGAAAAATATCTCTATTGCAAACTGCTGATCTGCCACAGTGTCTGGGAGACTCTGTTGTCATTCTGTTGTCATTACTGATAGATTGCTGTTTGTTAAATTCCATTACTGTCTCAATCCAGCTGTTACCAGCTGTTACCTTCTTATATAGGATATAATTTATGAAGGCTTCCCTAATATTTTAGAGTTTCAAAACCTCCCCTCAGATGAGATCAGAGGTGCTTCCTAGACCTCTTCAGGCCAAAATACCTTTTTTTCCTTTTTTAAAAAAAATAATATTAACAGGACTATAACAGGCAACAACTGTTTTGTGTTTTAATAAAAGTAATTTTAAATATGGCTTATTCTTCACTCAGTGTACCACAAAACACAAAGGTTTTTGTTTGCATGGAAAATCAGTCTTCCTGTGTTTTTTTCTGATACAGGTTAGCTTTGAATGTTAACTGTGCTATATAATGACAGTGTTGTATATAAGTTAATATTATAACACATTTTATTTAAGTTTTAAACTTCATTGACCCAGGCAGCAGGAAAAGGATCATAAGAATGGATGCAGTTGCAGTAATTTTTGGAAACGTTTTACAGATGGCTACCAGGGAAGTTGGAGCTTATTCATTTCAGTGTAAAAGTCAGAGGAAAGATCATCTGATGCAAGTAAAGCTAAAAGGATTACATACATCTGATATTTAAAAAAAGGAAGAGGGCTCAGTATTTAGAAATAGAACTTGTCTCAAGGGTAGGAAAACATGTATGAGCTTATTACTGAGGAAATGTATGGCATTTCTATCTGAAAGTCTTAAAACACTGGAACTGAGATAGGTCTTACAATATTCTTATGCAATTAGTAAAGATGAGTTTGATTCTCATGTGCACAAACCAAAGCACTGGGGTGCTGTCACCTGGGATAAATTGTGCAACAAATGAAGGCTCTGTTTTCCTTCCTACAACTTTCTAAGGCAGTGCAGAGATGCAGAGATACCTGATGTTTGTCATACCTGAGTAAATTCCAGTGGAGTTATGTGCTACAACCTGTTGATATTTGTCTTGATATGAATTGCATTTGAGTCTTCCTTTAAGAATTGGCAGAAGATAGATTTGATAGCTAGAATTGATAGATTCCTTTAGTTTTGAGAGAAGCTTGATAGTAGATTAAATTAATAGAGTGTGTTAGGTTTTTTCCCCACACTGAACAGGTGTGTTTTTATTGTAGAACTCCATATTCCAAACCTAGTGCTCAGGAGATACATAATAAAGAAAAAAAGACACTGTTAGTAATAATTTAAAGAGCTCTGGTACAAATTGATTAATGGAAAAGCATTTTCTCTTTTTTTTGCTTACTCTTACTGTATTTTCTGAGTAATAGTATGCAAGCATATAGGATATCTCCTGCAATTCGTGATGATGAATAACATTTTACTTTGTTTTTCATATTAGTTTTTGAGTTAAAACCTCTGTGTATACATTTATAATCTGATGAGTACTTTGACTCCCCGTGTGCTTCTGTAGAAATATTTGAGGCTTTGTGTATATTCTTACTTGTTTTTTTTTTCCTTTCTTTCTTCTAGAACTCTGAAAAAAGTAGAACAATTAGTAAAATAGGCAGAGGTAAGTAGAGTATAGGGCTGTTTCACAAATACTTTTTTTTTCTTTGTTCATGTAGTCTCATCAAACAGAAAATTCTAAATCTTTAATTGTGCTTGCAGTTCTTGTAGTTAAGTTTTCTGTGAACATGTGCACTTGCACAGTGAAAAGGATGAATTGCTTTTTATAGTGCACTATAGTTTAAAATAAAATTTTTTGATACTTAGCTGTTCTTGTAACACTTTAAGATGAAACTGAATTTTACCATTCTGCTAGGCTCTAACTGTACTTGTAATAACTAAGGCTATTGTAAATTGCTTGTAACAAAATATAATTACTTTGTAATATCTAGAAGCAAGTATTTAAGAAACACGTCAAACATTAATAGGTAGAATAGTGGTAAAGCCATTTCTTGCTGCTGGACAAGTGATAAATAATGAAAATAAAAATTCTGCAAGGTCCTGCCTTCTCTGAAGAGCAGTCTGATGTCCTTCTGGCAAAAAGTTAACAGACCTGACTTGCACTGTAACTGTGGACTTGTCACCCTGTTAAACCCTCAGGACTTGGCTCTGCCTGTTCTAAAAGGACCCAGCTTAATTATGACTGTCTTCTGGCATTTCCTAATGTAATATTACTCAATACTGTGAGGGTATGAGGAGCACTGGAGAAAGTGAAGGTTTTGTGGTTTCTTTCCTATTACTACTGTTAAAAAAATGTGGTGGATTAGATGGACTGCTGGTCTGATGCAATACATAATTTTTTTGCCTCTTCGTAATAAAGTTATTTTGGTTTGAGGTTTGTTTTTTGGATTGGGTTTTTTTAGGTCTTTTAACCCATTTCTATAGGTAAAATGTAAGGGCTTGAAATAGGATGTAGTTCTTGAGGGTTCTTAGTTTCTCTGATATTTCATTCTTCTCTTTTGAACTGTTATATACAGATCAGTAGCACTTTTGGAAATTAATCTTTCAAAAGACTGTTCTTTCTTTTGCTTCATTGGGTGTTTCTCAGCTTGAGAAACAATTGAGGTGTTCAATATTGTAACGATTCTCTGTTGACATTTTCATACATTGAATATGTCTTTTTATTAAGTACTTTAAACTACCTGTAGCACAGGAAACTATTCCATTTGATTTAATCATCAAAGTAGGTTTTACTTCACTCCTAGAAAGTATGCTTTTGTGGAATATCACAGGTGTTGTTAAATGTACCATAAGTGAAACTAAGTGTAGTTCAGATGCTTCCATATCTGTAAATATACTGGTACTAAAACAGCAATTACTAAAAACAAGGTAGAGTTTGCTTTTTGTCTCTGTAGGTGTTTTTGGAGTTGTGCATGTAGATTTAGCCCTTTGACTCTTATTAGCATCAACAAAGTGTAGTTTCGGTTTTCACACAGATTTTAATTTTTGCACAGGAAATCTAGCAAAGATCTTGCTAGGTAGCAATTAGTTGCTATTCAGAAGTTTTTATTATGCATGGGATTTTTAAGCGGTTTGTTTGGTGGTTCAGAGCATGAACACTGTTGATTCCTACACTGTGTAGGAAAAATGTGAAATGAATACTGATATCTAAACCAATACTTTTTCCACCTCTGTAATATATCACCAGAAACCTCATACAATTTGACAATTGTCTTGATGAATAAGCTAATAAATTGATGGAAAATAATATTGAAGGAAAAGTAGTAAAACATCTAACTGCAGCTTTGACCTGTCACAGGTCTAAATTAACAAATAACTGTTCAGAGCAACAAAGCAATGTAATCAATCCTCAGGTGTTGGACATAGCAATCTTCTCATAAGCTTAGTGCAATATTTGTGGTTACTACTCTTTCTTTTCACAATGTTTTCCTTGTGATCCTTCTTCATGGACTCAGTTTTACTCTTTTTCCTTGTGATTACTTGAAAGTCCTTCTTTGGACTTTCCTTCTTTCCTTCTTCTTTTTTTTTGGTTTTTTTTTTTGGTTTGAACTTTGTTCCCTCTCCACAGTTTTCAACATTCTGTACAGATCTCCTAGGCATTAGTTTCTTTCCTTGTGGCACTGTCTCAAGTTATTATATTCTGAGTTTCCTGGTACACTTTCTACACAGTATCTGTAAAGTTCAGCCTTTTGTGACCAAGCAATCCTCCTCATTGATTGATACTTAGTTAATGGTCTTGAGTGGGTTAAACAGCATAGATCAAACTTGGTAAGAGTTCTGGAAAAAGCATCTGTCCTCTTCCTTTTATCATCTCATCCTCAGTTGTGTTCTGCTTCTGAATGAGGTCATATCTTCCTAAGATTTCCAAGTATTGAGGGATTATTTTATCTCCTGTTATCAAGAAAATTTGGCTACCTGCTTCATCATCTGCTTGTATTTTACAATAGGCACTTTTATAATCCATTAATGTTTGCAAAGCTACTTCACTATTTTCTTTGAAATTTCTCTCAGTCTTCTATCCTGTTTAAAGTTTTTAGTTGTGATGCCTTTAAACCCTGTGAAGACACGTGTGAGATATTAGTGCTGTCAGATAAGAGTATCAGATAAGAGTATCAGCTCAGTATTCTTGTGTGTGTGTCTCTCCACCTGATGTTTGTTTCTAGGTAGGGTTTTAATCTCTTTGTTTGGGAAGCAGCTTTTCTGTTTCATGTTCATGTGTTTCCTGGTGAGGGGAGGTGCTGGTCTGTGACAAACACCTTTAACTCTGGTGACAAGGAGTGCTGGTGTATTGGAGAAAAAGCAATCTCATGAATGTGGCTGCTGTTAAACTGCTGCACATCTTCCAGTCATGCCATGCTCTTTTTAAATGAATCTGGTAAAGGACTGGTTTGGATTTTCATGTGTGGGTGTTAAATAATGCCTTTTTACTGTTTCATGAAATATTTATATAATTAAAGGAATAGCTTACTATGTAATAGATTCCTACATACACCTGGGTTCTCACTAGCTTTGGAGCAAATCAGAAAATAATTTCTTTTATATTTAAATCTTCTTATTTTCTTGCTTACAGAATTAAAAGGAATTGTATTTGTCATCCAGAGTCAAAGTAATTCTTTTCATTCCAAGAGAGCAGAAGATCTAAAAAGAGATATTTTGAAACAGGCTGTAGATCTTGGAAAGGTAAGTTGTGATAATATTAAGTGTATCTTGTTATATATTCTGTTGCTGCATTTTACTAAAAATATTGGGGTTTGTTGTGCCTTTTTTCAAATCCATTCTATTTCTTTTCTAATTGCTTTTTGTGTGCTTATAGAAAACTATTTCAGTGGTTATTTACTGATTGTACACTGTGATTTATCACTACTTTAATTTCAGCTATCCACCTTTTTGTGTAATGGCTGTTTTTGTTTGGATGGCATTTGATGCAAAAGTGATAAGAAAGACTTGGAAGAAGGCAATTTTTCAATATGACTGTAGTGTGTTTGCAAGGAAAAAAAGATGCATTCTTTATGAAGTGAAAACCATAACAATTTAATTATTAGTTGGAATAATTTTCATTGAGTATTTTAATAGAGCCAGTGAATGTGCTGTAAGGTAGATTTTGTCAGAATTCCATTGCACGGTTGTGACATGATGGCAGTAGAATGGAAATGTGTGTGGACATGAAATTCCTAAGGCAGGATTCCCACTTCCTGCAGCAGCAGTCCTCCACACCTCTCTTTACCCTGTCCCTGCATGATGCAGTACCTTCCCCAACTATTCCTTGTTCCTCTGCCACCCCTCTGCAGACTGGGCACTCTCCCCTTTACCTGCTGAGGGGTCACACTGACCTGGGAGCTGTATGTACTTTACATTCCAATGGGAAATTTGATTTGTAAAGCATAACCCTAGAGAGAAGAGGTTTTTAAGAAACTTACACTGAAAGTTCAGTGTGCATAAACAATGCTTTATTTTCTTTGTGTTTTATAAAATAAAGAAAAAATTAAGAGTGGCATGCATCCCCTCATATGAAATAGTTTCCTGTGAGGTTATTTGACATATTTTTCACTTCCACCTCCTTTGTTGTAAAGGAAAAAGAAATCTGATGTAAATTGTCTTATGTACATTAGTCTTGTAGTGCCTAAATCAGATTGCTGGATGTTTTAGGCTTCATTTATCCAAGCTTATCAAACCTCTTGTAATTAAATCCATTCTAAATGCAATTTTTAATCCCTTAATGAGATCAGTAATGTGAACAGCCTTTGTTCTGCAGAGTTCTGCTCTTTCAGAGTCCTCTTCGGAATTGAGACAAGTGTTCAGATCCAATGTGTGCAGAGAGGATTATGGTGTCAGTTGTTAAACCCAAGGATTTTAGTTGAGTTCTGTAATTGATGTTGCAGAATATGAGTAATAAAAAGTTCAGAAAGTAGAAGTACAAATGGTTTCAGTGCGGCTGGAATATAAGCATGTTTTGTGGGAAAGAGGTGAAATCATTTTGTAATCAGAGTTGTACCTGAAACTGACCTGGCTTCTAAAAACCTTTATTGCATATTTGAGAAGATGCCTTTATGGAAATGCTGAAATGGTGATGCTTTTCCAGTATTAACAGTTACCTCTTGTACAGCAGTCGTGGTGTCTTAAGAGATGCAGTGATGGAAATCCCACCAATAATCTCATATCTGAAATTTGGGAAAAGGGGAGAGCCATCAGTGTATAGGAAAAAATAAACAGGCATAATCAGCAGGTTCTTGGTACATCTTCATTGTTTTGGTCAACTCACAATGCCACTGTGAGACACTCCCCAGCAATGCTGATTGTGGACATGGGGCAAATCATCTCTGCAATCCTGCATATCAACGTTTGAAGTTGGCGTTTTTCACTGCAGAGAATACATATGAAATTAGTCGTTTCAGGCAAAAAAAGTTAAATCCTTGTATTTTCAAAGATAACTGCTGTATGAAAATAAAAGACTGAATCATCAGGTTCACTCCTCTGTTGTTATAGGCCCAAACAATAGATGTTTAGACCATAAGTTAGTCATTAGTTATTTTCTACTAGTCTGAAATGAGAAATGGAATCCAACTGCTAGATTTGTGTTACTTCATTAAACCAGCACATATGCCTCACTTCAAAATGGATTAAGTAACTGACATTAATCTTAACAAGTGATTTGTCCATTTATTTTCTTTTATGGTGCATTTAAAACATTTTTTTAATATGAAACCAATCTGTAATTCCGGTCACCAGTAGATGTCAGTATTTTGTTCTTGCTTAAAAACATTTTTCATAGTGATTTATTGAATATTAGCCAAAACTCTTCAGTTAGAATTCAGCAATGGCAAAAATTCATTTCAGTTTCTACCAGTCTTCTTAATTTTATGAGATTATGGAACATTTAACCTATGTAAATTAGACCTTTGTAAGAAGCACCAAATAAGAATAAGGAGACTGTTGGGAGTGTAAAATGGTAATGTTTTGGACTATGCCCTTTCTGTCTAAAAAATTCAAAATCAGGATTACTTTTTTGCTATTACTTTCAAAATGAGAAAAGAGGTAAAATAAAGTTTTTTAAAAATTACCAGTTTGGGTGCAGTCAGTGGTTTTTAATTGCTTGTGATTGTGACACTGTTTAGAAGACAAAAGTCTGTATATTTCCCTATGAAAACTGGTCTAGTAGAGTAGGAGATTTTTTTTGCTTGGATCCTGCAGGGTTCTTGCATTGAACACCCTTGGCCAATTCAAAAAATTATAATTTTCCTGAAAAGTCTAAAGATCAAATGGGGTCCTATTAATAGTGTTGTGGTTATAGGATTTAGTGGAAGAGCTTCTTTTTCAAGGCAACTGAGTTATTTTTAAATAACTGATGATGATTTTTATATTTAGATAATTTGCTTGAGACTTTCCAAAATTAATGCCATAAATTCAATGCAATCTGTAATATACCTCTTGCTTCAATTTTCAGTTACTTGCTCAAATTCAGGATTCTAGTATGAAAATCCTCTTTACTTCTTTCCCTCCTGTAATGGCTTCCCATTTCATGGAAGCCTCTTTCCAGCCGAGACTGGTCAGGCAATTCATGTTTTGGTCCTGCAATTTTAACAAGGTTTAACAGATTATATTTAAGTGAGATGTTGGGCTACATTCTGACCTGCCCCTCCATCTCCATGTCTACAACAGTTTTTCTTCGTGGCAAGGTTTTCCACAATATCAAGATCAACCCTATTTTTTAAATTAAAACAGGCATGTTTTAACATCAAAATTTCTCAGTATTAGTAGATTGATTCCCTTTGGATTTTTGTGTAAAACAATAGTGTGCCCTTTATTTCCTTCCTAGCAACAACTTTATTTTTTTTTTCTACAAGGATTTATTCATTCTTGTGTTTGCAACATCATCCACAACTTTAATATTTACATTTATTTTCCAAATCTGTCCATAGAACAACACTTTTGTTATGTGAGAGAGCTTGCAGTATAAAACCCTAATAAGAGTGTGCATTTAAGTGATTGGTGTATGAAGTTCCTATTTCTACTTTTTTATCCACGTTAGCACCTGTGTTTGTTTTATGTTGTGTTATTTATTCTGCTTGCATACATTGCCTAGTATCAGTATGCTCTTAGTCACTTTTCTTTGTTTTTCTTTGTAATGCTTCATTCCTTTTAGGATTTGCATTTTAAAGTGCAACTGCTCATTCTGGGGTTTCAGTATTTGGGTGCTTCTGTTGTGAAATGCTTCTAAACTCTGTTCTGTATGTAGAAAGGTGAGGTGCATTCAAAATAAAACCTTTTGAAAGTGGTCCAGGAAAACTGTACAAAAGATACTGCTTAGTTTGGAAAATGTATTTCGGAGTTGTCTTAAATCTCTTCAAGGTCAGCTTGCAGGGCTTTACACATTTGAGTGACTTTTGTTTTATCTTTGCTTTCCTCCAGCTGTTCTCCTAGCTTTTTGTTTTAATTGTTTGATCTTTGACTTTTTAATATGCCCTTGCTTCTCATTCTGCAAAGGTACTGGCATCCTTTTGACAATTGCTAGGCTTTGTTATCAGCAGAATTGATGCCTTGCTCATTAGCTGTTGGAACTGTAAAAGTTACCTACACTTTGTGCTGGAAGGTGAACAGGATCGTTTTCCTCTAATGGATGCTCAGAAGATTTGAAGGAATTTGTGGCAGTCAGATAATTCTGCACTAATGAGATCTTTCAAATGTTTTAGCAGTGATGAGTGGGCTGCCTTCAGCCCTGCCTTGCACATCATAGACCATTTTTATATCACTGCTTTTACCAATCAAATGTGTGGTAGCTTCCTTCACTTTTTTAATGCAGAACATAGACCTGTCACCTCACAGAGATGTCTTGACATGTCAGGGCAAAATATAAACAAGAAATTCAGAAGTTCAAAGTGCTTTAGGCTAAGTGTCTCTCTCAGCCCCTTCAGCAGCAATCTCTGCATACTTAATAGGATTTGAACAAACCCATTTTACTGAGGTATTTCTTTTCCTAGTAAAGAATGAGAGATTGCTATAAAGAATAAGAGATTGCTTCTTCCTCCACTGCTGTTGGCTATATTAAAATTGCTCAGTCATCTTTGAATAGAATGCTCAAGTATCCATGAGACTTGAATTACTAAATCATCAGATTAAAATCATTACCTAGTGACAGTTGTTTTGTTCTTGTATATTCTCCTGAGCATCTATACTGGTACTTGAAATACATTCACCAAATTTCTTGCCTTGTGGAAGCTTTTTTCTGCTTTCCTGTTCCTTCTCTTCTTCCCAGTTAAAATAGGTACATTAGATTTATTGTTGTGGGGAAGGGACCTGCTCCCCCATGGATCACACTGATTTACCTTGGGAGACCACTGTCTCAATCTTGCTGTCAGTGAAATATGCTTCAGGCTTTCCATGAATATAAATCTACTTATACTGCTAATCTTGCTGATATTTAAAGAAGCATCTGAACCCCATAAATTGCTTAATTTCATTGCTTGAATCATAGAATCATTAAGGTTGAAAAAGATCTCCAAATCATCAAGTCTTTGACTGAATACCACCACACCCACTAAACCATATCAGGAAGTGCCACATCTGCTCAATTTTTAGAATACTTCTGGGGATGGTGACTCCACCACTGCCCTAGGAAGTTTGTTCCAATGCTTAATCACTCTTCCAGTGAAGAAATCTGTCCCCATATCCAACCTGAAGTGTTTTTATGCAGCAGTTGCGATTGACAAAGACTTTGCTTTTAAGTAAAAACTCACTTTACACAATAATATTATCAACTACAATACCAAAATCCTATCTTAAACCCATTCTAAACAAAGCCCTTACTCGGACCAGGCAACATAATTATAGTGGTTCATCTTTAATATTGGCTTTCATGACTAATAGCTATGTACTGTATACCACACATCTGTCTTTTGCATGATTGCATTTATTTAGAATTCTTGTAAACTGTGAGCTGTGGAGAAAGCATTCCTCACTGCTTTTTATTCACTCAAGTGAAGAGCAAACAAATGGCACTTTACTGCAATATGTTGTTGTCATCCTAGGCTACTGTCTTATTATACACATCTGTGGTAGCATTTATAATAAGCGCTCAAAACTTTTCCAGATTTTTTTCCACACCTTTTTATTTGTCTTGTTACAAAATAAGGTCTGATTTGTTAATTTGCTCACAGTACTTGCTCTGTTTTTTTGCACACAGTACTTGCTTTGTTTTTTTGCTATTGATTTGTGAAAGCAGGGTATTTGTGAAATTTGTGAAAGCTATGGCCTTTCACTGAACTCTCTGAAATTACACATAATATATTATGAAAACTCGGTTCTTTTTTAAAATGATAACCAGGCATCTGAGAGTAGAACAGAAGTAGAAATTCTCTCTAATGGAAAATAGTACATTATACTTTATTACTTTGGGCTTCCTGAGGAGCAAAGATTATTAGAAACCATGCCTTATTAGAATCATGGGTTTTGTTGTTGTGGGAATTTTTTTACACCTTATTGTGGCTTTTCAGTACTTAGGGGGGGCTCATAAAGAAAGAGGGGAACAGACTTTTTAGAGAGCCTGTAATAATAAGGAAAGGGTAAAGTTTTTAAATTAGAGTAGATTGAGACTCAGCATAAGGAAGATTTTTTTACAGTGATGTTGGTGAAACACTTACAGTTTGCCAGAGAGGTGGTTGATATCCCATCCCTGGAAACATTTAAGATAATTTTGGTTGGGGTTCTGAGTAGCCTGATGTAGCTGAAGATGTTCCTGCTCACTGGAGGGGCCTGGACTAGAGCTTTAAATGTTCCTTCCAACTCAAAACTGTTGTAGGATTCTATGAATGAAGCCTAAAGGAAGAAATAGAGCAGAAAATTAGAAGAACTGGACAACTTTGGAGAAGCTCCTAAATAACAGATGTGTTAAACAGAAGCAAAGTTCTTTTACAGTGGTAATGTATAATAATACTTTAAATCATCCATGAGTTTTATTTGAATGGGATTATTGAAATAATATTTTGTCTTGGATTCTTGGAAGCTCTGATAAAACTGATATTTATGTCTTTAAAACATGAAAAATAATTTAAACAAGTATTGTAATTTTCAATATTTAAGGAAATTGTTAGAATATAGAGAAGATTAAGTGTTTGGTACAATATTTGAAGCTGGAAATTCCCAGTAAATTGTCTGACCCACTGGGCTTAGAGGTAGGAGATTTGCTATTACTTTCTTTTACTATTGCTATTGGTATTACTTTCTTTTAGAAATCCTTCAGGATGTCTGCAGAATTGGCATGTTTTTGAAAATAAAGCTGTAGGGAGACTTCAGTATGTATTCCACAGCTCTGCTTTGTCAAAGTAGTCATAACAGATGTCTGTAAGAGCTTGGCTTATTTAACTTCCCGAGGGAAGGCTGAGAAGGTAGGCTAGCTCTGAATGTGTCTTAGGATTGATTACTGAAAAGAAGATAAGAGAGAAGGGAGAATGCTGTTATGTGCTTGAAGGGTATGTAGAGATAGGAAGACATTTCTGAGTCTGGAGCTGTGCAGTTCAGCAGCAGTGCTCAGGGTTCAGGTCCCCACTCCTGCCCCTCAGCTCTGGGGGGAGTTTAAAAGACAGTTTAATGAGCTCACAAAGCACAGAGGTAATATATGCAAGACACCTACAGATATGAGCAAACTGGACTCATTAGGAGCAAATTCCTGCACACTACTTTATTTTTCTCTAGTGTATTACAAGATGGCTTTTTGCTCTGCTCAGTTGACTCAGTAATATAGCAATGAACAGATTACCATCGTGTTTTGCATTTCACTGCAGTTCTGGATCTGTTTCTATGCCTTACTTGCAAAATCATGTCACATGGGACATATAATTATTAGTGCTGAGCAAGATCTAGTGTGAGTTGTGTTCTAATAAAGTGTGTTCTCACAAAAGAATTCACTTAGGGCAAGGTTTGGTTATGCTTAGATGAAATTCAGTGAGCTAATTTGTAGAAAAACAAAGCAAACACAGTTTTCTGCTAGAGGATCATAGAGGATGTGACCCAGCCTGGAAATGCCATTTTAGCTGGAGTGGATCTCTGCTATCCTGGGTGCATACAGAAGCCCATTTTGGCCTCATAGTCTATGAAACTGTAGCATTTCCTTTTGTTTTTACCCTGTATGGTTTTGTTCTCTATAAATTGCACGTTTCTCATATAGGATTTGTTAGGTTGATATGAAATTCCACGTAGTGCAGAAAGAATACAGAAACTTGTTTCAGGTTAACAATTCTCTTACTTACTTCTTAATTCTTTTATTCTGAATTACCTTTTCTTTATTGGATATGCTAGTCCTCCAAGTTTTTTTCATGTTAATGAAGAAAACTTTCAATATTTAGATTCAAAAACCAGAGCTCTCTTAATGATTTGGTGTGAAATTGATTGTGTCATTAGCATCTTCATACTTCAACTTGCATAAAAAATACTAGATGATTTCAAGGTACAAATCATGCTGTGTGAGTCCAATTCAAGCTTTGGAATTGGCTTGAAAATGTGGATCTAACCCCTTTTACTCACTCCTAGTTTTTCATTTGTGTAAAGTTTGCCATTGTCATCTGTGGTAGGTATTGCTGATCTCATTGTGCTGATAGAGTAGGTGGTATTTGGAGTAAAAATGTCTCATACTGTATTTCAGACCACAAGCAATTCCATGTCTTGGTTTTGCCCTTTAAACTCAGCTCAGTTGTGTAAGTGGGGAGAGTAGTTTCTCATACTTTATTTGTGTCATATGTAGAATGTTGGTAAGTGTGAAAACACATGTGGTTTGTAACTGTGGGAACAACAGTTTCAAGCTAGAATAACCAGTGAATGCAGTACAGGCCGTGGATGCATTTGTAGGAGAGTTTTATGAGATAGGCACAGTGTGCAAGTTACATTTCATTACCTTGACAGCACGTGCCCTTCCACTCCTCAAAGCTGACACCAGATACATTTTTCTCTTTGGTTCTGTCCTTGTACTGAAGATGGAATAAATAAAATGAATAGGTCAGACCAGTTCCACTAGGTTCAGAGTAAAAACAAGAAAGGAAAAGCAGCAGAAATGCTCCTGTGTTTTAGAAAGTGGCTGTTTTAGACCTCTAGAGTGTGTTTTAAGCATCTCCTTTATTAAATTAGAATTAATGCATGGTTAGAGGTGAGTGGAAGGAAAGGATCCTGCAAGACATGTATTTTCATGTTTTAGAGGAAGTTGGGTAGAGAAAGAGACCAGCAGGTTTATGGGAATGTCAGAGAGAAAAGATGCCTTGTAAGAGTATTGGATTAGCTCAAGAGAGAGTCCTTTTTCTTTATCATCATTTCTTTGCTCTGCACAAAGGAAATAGAGCATAATGGTACAGCTACTTAGATTATGTAATTTACTGAAATCTTTTGCATGGGTAAATGCTGCTTTTATCTAAAATTAATCCAGTTTCAGCCTTCAGTGTGATAGAGACACTGAGTATATTATTATTAACTACTATTTTCTTTGTCTTTTGTACATGAAATACATGCTTCCTACAAATACTAGCAGGTTTTTTATATGTGTAAAAATAAATGTTCTTGTAAAGACAGAGGTCTTCCCTTTTATCTTCCTATCTGCATTCCCTTAAGTAAGCATAATTTTGTGGTTTTACCATAAACTTATACTAAAAATAAAACTAAATAAATAAATCTAAGTAAATAAAATCAATAAGGATAAAACTATACCCAAGTAAATTTTACCATTTTCACATTTTAGTGAAATAAAAGGTGTTGAGAATACCATGACTAAGATTTGCGACTTCCACTAAAAGCTCTGAACTTCTGGTTTTTCAATAAATTGAAAACAAGCAGAAACATATTCTTCAGGGCTACTTGCCAGTCAAAACCTAGTAACCAACTGGAAATTCAATTAGTTTTGGTTTTCCATTAATTGTTCTGGAACAATTAGTTGTTATTTTTTAAAAGATTGATTGATGTTTAGGAAGAAAGTACATATAATCCAAGTTTAATGGGAATATTTTTATTTTTCTTTAAGGAGTTGCCTACAGTTCTGCTTATTCATCAGATCAACAGGCATGAAGGTGCATGGACAATATTGCCATTAATGACAGAGTAAGTGTAATAAATGCCAGTTATTTTCAGAAGATTTTGTAAGCAAGAATATATATATTAGTTACTCAGACATTTTTTTCTTTTTTTAAAAAGCAAAAATTTTTAATGAGAGCTGCAACTTTATATTTTAACTTTATTACTGTACTTTTCTTTGTTTTATAAAGCAATTTTCTGATAAACTTAAATCAGAGAAGCCTATTTAAAATAAAAGAACAGTAATAATAGAACTTAACTGAGCAACAACCTTCTTCAAATCATGGTGCATTTTAAAAAATTATTAGGGAAGTAAACTAGTCTAAAGAAATGGCATTTTTAAATGTGTATTTTTCTTTTTGGTCCCCACTTCTCACAGTGTTAAGGTATGAGCTATTACAGAAATTTTGATCTTTCAGATTACTTGACTGAATGAAGTGGAATAAATTAAAAAAAATAGATCATAATACTTTTTTGGGGGTTTTTATTGCTTATAGAGTTGTATGTCTCTGTAGTGAGAAATTTTAGGTTTCAGAATCTTTGTAAATGCTCATATGGCAAATTTTCATATTAGTATGATCAGAAAAGAGAGGTAGTCTCAAATATCTTTTTTTCTTAGCTTATGCAGATGGCTCCAAGGAGGACATGCTGCATTTACATGGTAGTATCTTGCAAACTGTCAGGAAATTGTTTTAGTAATCCTGAAGCTCCATGGTACTGAAGACTGTCTTTTGCCTGAAGCTTGCGTTTGAAATCTGCAGCCTATTGAGTTTTAACTTAGTTAATATAATTTATTAGATGTATTCAGGGTGAGGTTTTTATGTCAGAGTGGTTGCAGGACAGGATACTTTTCCTTCTGCTTTCCATTACTTTGTGTGTAGAAAAATGTAAATAGTGCTTGTATAGCAGCTGCCTGTGAGATATATGTAAACTGTGAAAAATAGCAGAAGAGATTTGAAGTAAATTGAAAACTGGAAGATGATGTTCAAGCTATCAATCATCTTCCCTGCTTAGCTCCTGTTTCAATGACCTTGTGGTTCCTCATCTGAATTATTTATGTCATGGTGACAGGGTTTACAGATACAGCTCTTATAAGATAGCAAAACTAAAAGAAAAAATACAAATGCTCATTTGTGTGAGAAAGCAGAAGAAAATTCTTTAGAAATCAGAAGAGGAATCTTAAGTAGAGGATTTCCATCTTGAGATTTCTGGAATATGAGTTTCTTTGTGTGTACTGTTCCACTTAGTACTTTTGGCAATGAAGACATGGAGTAGTTTAGAAGTATGTTGCTATTTTGAAGCTTCTATAGTTTTGTTTTCTCAATGGACAAAAGAAGAAGAAGGGAGTTCAGCCCATCCTGTAGCAGCTGATGATGCCTTTAATTATGATCTAAGATGCATCTGTATCAGAAAACTGCTTCCAAAAAATAGATTTCTCAGTATTGTAGCTGTCAGCATTTTTAAGGTGGTCTCTAAGCAGTTGTGAAAATTCTTAATTTTTAGTTCTTGGGCACAGGTTAAGTTGGACAAAATACTTAATTTTAGAAGATACAATCAGCGGGGATCTTACCACTCACTATCCTTACTGTGCCCCAAAGGCCTGCTACATTTCATCTCAGTAACCATGTTCATTCAGCAGAGAAGAAATCCGTTTTTTAAAAATTATCCAAAACAGGATCTTACAATGGTACCTCAAAGATCTCCTTGCAGTCTGAACTCCAAGCTTTTGTGCTCTGAGGTCTCCATAAAACTCTCTTGGAGACCTTAGCTACTTAGCCTTGGGAATCATTCCCAAAACCCATGCAAAGGAAATTGGAAAAATAAATATAGTAGGGTTTTTTTTCCATTAGGATGTTATTAATTAATATGGCTGTTTTGATTAATAGAGGAAGAATTAGGGCTAGAGGAACAGAGAAATAGGGGATGTCATTTTTCTGAAGGAGTCAGGAATCCTGCATTGAGATTATTGCTATCTTTGAGGAGTCCCTTCAGTCTGTACAGTTTCACTGTACTGGAAAAGCTAATGAAGTTTTTAGGTTGGGAATGATCAGTGTCCAACAGCTGTGAGAAAACCTGTCATTAGGCATTTTGGTGATGATTGCAGTGCTGTTAGATTTTAGATGGCCAATGGTGAGGAACTTTGGAAGAAGGGGAAGGTAACGTAAACTGCTGTCTATGGACTTCTGAATTCATAGGTGGCTGTTAGACCTGTACATTTCTGAATGGAAATTCTTTATGTATATCTGTTCCCTTCTTTCTGGAATAACTGTTTTTTATAAATGAATAGAATAACTGGTTTTTTTATAAATAGATAGCAGCAGAGTCAGTATCTTTATCCATTCACAGTAGTCCTTGGATGTGTAATTCTAAATCAGTAGTAAAGTTTTCCATTTCTGTGTGAATGAAGAATTGATGGCAAATTATTTATATCTGGGGAATGTGCCTTGAATTTGCGATTTTTGTTCATAAGCCACCTTATTAATGAAATGTTTCTTTCTTTTTTAGCTTCTCTGTTACCTATGGTAGGAACTCCTCATGGATTTTCTTCTGTGAAGAAGACACAAGAATACAGGTCGTAAAACTGGTAGAAACACTCAGAAGATTTGACAAGTCTAAGGTGAAATAAAAATTTAGATTTGACTTTATTTTTGAATGTGATTGAGTGTGTTTTGCCAAATATTGGAAAATTTGTGTCCAAACACCTTAAAACAGGGGGATAGATTTCTGTTGCTGAGGCTGAGAGCCAGGTATTTAACATGAAGCAGTACAAATGCCTGTATAGCTATTGAAGAACTGTTAAAATTGAGCAGAGAAACATTTTTTTTCTGTGAATAGCCTGAAAATTACGTACCATAAATAAAAAGATTAATATAGTCTGTTTTGCAGTCCCTTCTCCCCATTTTCCTCTCTGTTATCAATTCTGATTATCATCAGACTGAATGACTGATGCTAGTTTGCCTCTGACGTAAAATAGTAGGGTGTTTTCCTTGCATTCTGTTTCTGATCTGTCTTGGTGATAAGTATTCTGTACCTACTGGAAAAAAAAACAACACCAAAAGACTTGAAGAACAAAATAGAAGTACAGTCACCAAGGAGCAAAGCAAATTTGGCAATGCAACTGACGTGAAAGGTGTTAATATTTAGAGTTTTTACTGTTCAGGAAAAAACCCCACCTTGGTGTCAGTCTTTTGCCTGTAATAAGAGAAGCCAAAATCTCCTGTGTGAAGTATGTTTTGCTTCTTTATTGTAATTCTGCTTCAGGACTCACTTTAGCATACTTACTTCTTTTTCAGGCACATGGCCATGTGTTTTCTCACAGTTCTTTTCTAAAATGACAATAAAAATAACAATTTGGAGGTCTTACCTTTTGAAACACTTGGTCTTCAAAATGGAGGACTGACTATATTGAGACCTTTGGAATATTCTTTTTTTTTTTGTTTCAGAAACATCTACTTGTAATTGATATTCTCAGAATAGAAACATGAACATTTTTGTTCTAGATACTGCCCTTTTGCCAGTTTTACTCTCTCCTTTGCACTACATACAGATTCTAATAAAATAACAAATTATGTTCCAACACACAATAAAAGGCAAATAGAACACTTTGGTTTTCTACATAGCAATTGTCATCTTAGTTTAACAGTCCATCCCTGGTTGCTTATATACAGCTGTAGTCCATCAGATACAAAATTCAAAGTGATTTATATCAGACCTCCTTCAATATTCATTTTAAAGTCTCACCAGTCTGCCTAATAATAAAAAGTTGGTATACAGATTGCTGTAGAATGTGTTCAAAACATGACTGGACAGAGTCCTGGGCAGCCTGGATTGGGTGATCCTGCTTGATTCCCAGGGAATTTGAGGTGATTTCAAGAGGCCTCTTTCCACCTCAGCCATTCTGTGACTCTGGGATTCAGTGTTCTTTGAACAGGTGGAAGCCAAGGCCTGTTCTGGAGTTTGAAAATGCAGCCTGTATTTGATTTCAGAGAACAATTTTTAGTTTCATTTCTCACCAAGTACAGTTTTTGTCCAGATTATATATTGTGAACAATGTGCTTCCCTTGTTTTTGTTTTCAGGTTTGCTTTATTCAGCATGAATGCAGTCATCAACTTCACTAAAGGGATGCTGTAGATGAACAAAATTGTTTCCTATATTCCTTTACAGGAGTGGTTTTTAGGTAAAGCATTATATGATGAAGAATCTACAATAATTCACCATTATGCCTTTGCTGAAAATCCTACAGTCTTTAAATTTCCGGATTTTGCTGCTGGTTGGGCACTTAGCATTCCACTTGTTAACAAGTAAGAATTGAATTTTAAGTCATTTCCCATTTATTTGCCATTATTCTACACATTCCAAGAATAATTATTATAAACACTTCAAAATTAAACAAGAATGTAGAAATAGACTTCTGTATCATTGCTGTGCATGTGATTTATTTTGCTTCACTCTGCCTACATCAAGTAGCTGATAGTTGTCCAATAGTAAATGTTTAACTAGTTCAATTGCATATTGTAATTTTAAGAATGTATTCTTCCCCAGACAGTGATTTTATTCTTGGGTTGTAGAGTGGCTGCATTGCCCTACATATTTATTTCTGCTTAGATTCTTAGGTGCTTTCAGATGAGATTTGAAAAGTTCATAAATTTCAGGAGTTGAATGAGTCTTACCGTAGCAAGGATCAATGTCCTCATGCATTGAAAGTCCTTAAACACTATGCTTTGAAATACACAGACAGAGAATATTGTCTGTAGTTTGAGATGCTGATCAGTACTGAGCTTCAAATGTGCTGCTGCTTTTAATCTGTTGCAAATTTTATGCCAGACTCTCTGCCATCTCCAGATGAGAACTTTCTTCTTGTGTAGGAAGAATGTATCAAAGTGTGTGTGTTGAAAATTATTGTTAACATCATGACACTGTCAGATTATTAAAAAAAAAAGGATTTATATGATAAATATAAGTTGCTTTTCAAGGCAATAAATACAAAAATGTGATTTATTATTATTTTTCCCCTTATAAGATGATCAGTAGTACCAGCCACACTTTCCTGCATGCACTAGTGATTGGGGTTTTTTTAATATGTTTGATTAAGTTTCTTCATCTCTAATTGCACAGGCTTGCAAAGAAGTTGAAGAGCGAACCACTCAAATCAGACTTTACAATAGATTTAAAGCATGAGGTAAGCAGTGGTGTGATGAAAGAAAAAATTATCTCAAAGTTATATATTTGAATGGTGTTAAATCATAATGTCTTAAACATTGCTAAAAAGTTTGACTGCAATGGCATATTAGATTTCTTTTCCTTCCTTTAGAATATTGCAATACTTTAGAACTGTATTTTAAGCATAGAAAAAACTGTTTGTAAGCTTGCACTCAAATAAGAATGCATGCGTGGTTGTATACATTAAGGTGTCTTCTAAGGATTGCTGTGTAAGGAAGAAGAGAGACTTCCAATTAATGAACCGTAAGCTGAGGTGAGTAGTAGCTCAATTCTAACCAGCCTCACTTTCTGAATCAGACTCTCAGTGCTAAATATGGTGGGGTTTGCATTAAATACTCTGAGGAATCTGCCTTTGTGTGAACAAGCAGTGCTGCAACTTGCAGCTGGGAAGTCTAGAAGGACTACTTTTTGTCTCTGGTATGTCGCACTTTCAGAAGGTTGGCAGAAGGTATTTCAGACAGTGAGTGAACTCACTGAAAGCAACATGAGAAGGAGGCTCTGGAAGAGTATCTGTGCTACCTTTTTGGGGGCTTTTAAATTTTTTCTTCATTTAAAGTGTTTGTGCTGTCCAGGGGTTTGTACTGTTACCAAAATGAAGTTCTGAACCAGGGGTTCAGAAGTAAGTGGGGATACGTCTGGAATACACTTCTGGCCTGAAATAAGAATATGATTAAGATTCGGATAAGGAATGGGAAGAAGAAGGAAGGAAGAATGGGATTAAGATTTTGGCCTGAAATTGAGTGACCCTGAAGTAGTTGTAATTATTTGAACACTCCTGAAAAGCATCTATAAATTGTTGTTCTGGTCCAGAAAAAAACCCAAACTTTTACATAACACTACTGCTGCTTTTTCAGATCTCATAATGGTCATAAACCTCCTCATTCACAATATAAATCTATGGTGTATTTATCAAATATAGATATGTAGCATATTTAAATAAATTTGGTTTTATGCAAAACCATTCTTTTATATGGTTTTTCCTCATTTTCTCAAAAACAATTGAATCCCTCTCAGCTTTCATTTTGCGGTGAGAAACAAGACAGGAAGGTGTTTTCTTCCTCTTGTTAATTTTTCTCAATGCAAGACCTCAGGCTTCACAATGTCATTTTATTTTAACTTTATTTTTAAGACAAAATCGTTTATATATTCCCAGTATGACAGTCTACCTCAGCATTAAAAAAGTATCTAAACATATTGTCATAAAAAATTGATCATTAAGAGCCACTCCTTTATGTGCCACAGATGGCTTAGTAAGAAACAGTTAATCACCCGACCAACAAAATTACTTCCGTCCACTTATTATTCTGTTAGCAGGTCTTTGCATATGTTTTATTTCAAATTTATTGCCATTGATAACCTACTTCAGCCCTGGAGTTATTCTTTCTGCACAGTCTCATGTCTCCCTAGAGACAGTTTCACTCCCTCTCATTTATTTAATAAATCACCATCTTCTCTGTCTTAAGTAATTTTTTGTCTACGCTCTTTTTGTGTGAATCAAGATTGACAGCAAATCAAAGAATATAATCTGTTGGTTTTTATGATTGTGTATAATGTTAAAGTTTATAAGGAATATTTTAGTTTGAGGGATTCTAATAACATATGCCTCTAGTCTTTGGTATTTTATTGTGCTCTGCATCGTTTTTATTATTTCTTTTTTGTTTGTGTCACCTTATTACTTTCCAAGTACCTATTCCTTAAATTCATAACATTTATATCACTTTCGTATCTTGCAGATGTGGTAAAGTGTTTTTGTCGTGCTGCTGCTCATTTGTAGGTTGTTGCTTAGACTTTTTGTAACTGTACGATATATGGCATATTCCCTGATGCCTGTTCAAAGCTGGAATTGAATAATGGAATTTCATGTATATCTAGCATTAGGTCTGAACTAGGACTAAGACTATTTTTGTCTTTTTATTGTAAATCTGTTTCCATTGTTTTAGTAACCATGTGTCATCCTGTGCTACAACTCAAAATGGCACTCTAACCTCACTTCTGAAATCAAATAGTTTCACACCATTCTAAGGCTTTCTATTGAAATTTCATTTTTCACTGGGAAATTTTAGCACATTGTGAATTTTCATAAATAATTAATGATAAGTTACAATTGTCAAATACTCTTTGTTGTCTGGGAACTTCTTTGTTGGTTCATGTCATAGACATTAATTCTGAATAGCTGAATTCTGAACTAATACAGGTTTAATATGTTAAAGGACCCAGGAGCACAAGTGCTGTTCTCTATCCTTCCACTTGGAGGGAGTGACAGGAAGAGCCAGCAATCAATACCTGGTTCTGAGCATGGTGCCACCAGCAGAATATGAATTAGTTAATCAACTCAGGGACAAATCTACACCATCCCATATCTTTCACTTTTCTTGTTAATATGATTTCTTTGTATGCTCTGAAATTTTTATTTAGATTAATGACTGATATAGATGTTTCCAATTTTGATAGATTGCCCTGTACATTTGGCAGAAAGGGGAAGGACCACATCTTACTCCAGTGCCCGAGTTCTGCACAGATGATGTGAATTCGTATAAGGTTGATCACTGTGCAACAAACTTCAATAATTTTCTGCCACTTTGTGTAAGTACAATGTTTTAAATACCATTTGGTTAGTAAAAGTAAAACTCTTACTAAAACATATAATACTTGAGTTCAAAAATCTCGAAACTTGAGAAAATATTTTTAAGTAAGCTAAAAAAAACCTCAACAAAATAGTTTGTTCTGGCATTTATCTAGGATGTATTTTGGATATGCTTTCAGGCTTCTGTGGCACAGAATATTTCCTGGCAACTAATATTGTGTATGCTTTCATGAGTCTTTATACCACAATGTTTGGTTGGCTCATGATCTATAAATTATTTATCCTTACACTCCTTACACAGTGAGATACTGGAGTATAGATGATCTTTTTTTGTTTTTTCGCCACAGATGGGAATCTAAAACTTGTTGAGGTTAAAGATAAAATGTAAGATAGTAATTGGTGCCTTAAAGTACAACCCATCTCTTCCACCTCTGGGAGGATTACATTTATTATATTATGAGTTAAGTGTAGCTAGTGGCCCGAATGTGTTCCATGCTTCCAGGAGAGCAAAATTCTAGATGCCAAAAAGGATAACAAATCAAAGTGGTCAAATGGTTTATTACAGTTGAGGAAATTCAAAGATTTCTAGTGTGTATCATTTAAGCTGGTTTTTCCTAGTGTGATACGATTTGTGTTCTCATAGTGACTGATTTCAAAGAAACATTCTTTTTCAGATTAATCATTCTTAGTTCAACAAGTTTTTCTACTCATGGTCTTTTCCTAATGATAGGTGCTTTAGTTCTTGTCAGAGTACTACATCAATGGAAAAAAATTTCCAAGAATGTTATTCAGGAATTTTGAACAACCAATGCCTTTTTTTTCAAAAGATAAAAATTTACTTCCTGGTGTATCACGAGAACACTGTTCTGCTTGATAGGCTATATAATGAAAAGCTATTTCCTGTTTTATTATATGTAAGGACATACATATCCTATAAAATACTACAGGCACAGCCTGCACTTAAAAGATTATTTTTTGTTTTGTTCATATAGGGAGAGCCAGTGAATAAGGAAGATGTTTTTGTTGCTGTAAAAACTTGTCGAAAATTTCATGGTGACAGAAGTAAGTTGTTGGCTGGTCAAGGTAGCAGTTCTATGCAATATAGTTTATAAAATGAATATTTAAAAAGCAGGTTTATATATGCTGTCTCTGCAGCTCTTGGGACTAAATGTTTGCAAAATCGACTCAGAAACAGGAAAGTTTTGGAATTTTAAACAGCTCATCCTTCAGGTGGAATCTTTTTGCTATTCAGAGTCCTCAGGAGTGCTGTTAAACATTTAAGATTAAAAATGGTTTCATCATTAATGACTGTTGCCAAAAAACTTGGAATTAAATACCTACATTAAAAAATGCACAGGATTAGCTGATATTGTTGTAAATTGGAACTGTTGCAATATGAATTAATACAGTAGCTATTAATATCCTTCAGTGAGTTTCCCAGATAATTGCTTCCCTTTTCTTTGTGCCAGCAGTGACAATTGTGCAGCTCTTTGGTGGCTAACTTAAAAATTTGAACAAGCTGAAAGGGCCCTCATCTCCTCCTTCCTTTTGTCCTGCCCTCCTCTCCAGTGAAAGATTGAGCATCTTATGCTGTCATGTTGCTCCTAGCTGTTCCACGTGCATGTGTGCTTTATAATGGTTGGAATGGGAAAATCTGTCCCTTCTAGAAATCTGGTCATATGTAGTGCTTTGTCCAACCAGTAGCCCAGATCATGAGTGTGTGAAACACTATAGCATGCTTCATCTGGAAGTTCATCTGAAAATTGTAGAGTTACACAAGCAGCTGCAGTCACCATGCTAAAAACAACAAACCAAAAATCCCTTCGTGCAGCCCAACAAGATACACACAGTGAGCATTAATTTCCTCCTCAGAGGCAAGGAAAACAGACACAGAGAAACTCTCAGCCTCTGCTAACACATAGTAATGCTCAGCTAACTTGAGGGAGATCAAGTCTCAACAAAGCTTGGAAGGAAAAATTCCAAATCCAGCTATTGAACAGAAGACATTCCACCTACTTGATGCCACCTACCAGTCTGTTCTAGTTTGCTTTTAGACATTTTGTTACTAAGGAAGAGATTTGTTTCCAGGAATTTGCTTGAATTTTGTGTGCTCTTTAGTACTCCAGGAGCATAATAGTCTCTCCATTAGGCTTAGTTTGTTTATAAGCATAATTTAAAGGGATTATAATTGGCAAAGAAAATTGAAAATCAAGTAGTTGGTTAGTAGTTGTACCAAATTCTGAGAGTTTTTTGCCATACCTGTTGTCAGAGGACAGGATGTAAGTAAAAGCTCTTTTCTTAAATAAGTCTAGTAAAAAACAGGTGGGATATTTTCATAATAAGATTTATGGAATTATTTTCTTAATGCCACTGCACCTGATGAAAGCACATTTGTAGAGTTTTAGTAATGTAATTGTTAGTTTATCTTTAAAGTAGCTTTTGACAAAACAAAATTGACTGTCCTGTAATTGGAGTTCACTGAAGAGTTCTCCTTCCTGGATCCATGTTAATTTTTTAACATTAAAATTTAAAAGAAGAAGAAAAAAAACCCTAGAAAGCCAGAAAGAAACATAAGGCCTCAAAAAGATAGCATAAACATCCTTCAAGAAACACCTGTTGAAGACTGAGGAAAATTCTTGAACTTTCCTCACAGCTTCCAGTGTTATGCAATAGAGGATAATCTTACTCCAGATTTTGAAAGATTAATGGATGCCAGCTTCAGAGAGCTCTTTTTACCTGGTAAGTCATTCTTTATTGTATGCCAAAAACTACATTAATGCAGCACTAAGGCTTGGAAATTGATGTGCTTTTAAAAGCAGCTTAATTTTACCTCAGAAGTTACTTCAGATACAACTCTCCTTCTTGCACATACCATCTGTAGTTAGAAAAGAAATTTTCAAGACTGCAAACATGCATCAGAGTTCTAGAAAGAGCAGAAATAAAATGTCATTAAGAGCTTAGAGCTGACCTTTAAATATCTCTAGTGGTATTCAAACTTTGGTGTGATCACAAGTATTTATACATATTGATAAATATTTGCATCATCATCTAGTCCAAAATTTCAAGTAGTTTTCTTTGGAAGGTGCCATTTGCCAGAAATTACAAAGTATTGTGGTATTCAGTTTACAACTGACATTAGTCTGCATGGTGACACTTCCATCAAGACAAACAAGGGAAGGAGAAGGACACTTCAGCCAGCAGCCTCCTTGCTGGAGCTCTTAACTGAGATGAGACTCAAGTCCTTGCTTCAGGAAACTTTGCTTCATTTATAGAAAGAAGGGGGGCTCCACCAAAGGAATTGAGAGGCTCAGTCTGCAATTGCAGATTTTTCTGTGTGTTAAAGGACCCTGCTGAGTTTCAGGTCCTTGTTTGGAGAAGGATAAAACAACTTTCACAGGTGCAGCTCTTCTGCCAGGGGAAGTTTGGATGCTGTTGTGTATTTGTGATTCTTCTATTCTGAAGCCTTATTTTCAGAAACCTTTCTGGGTTTGTTGTGCTTAGAAACATTTTTAACAAAATAGGAAAATAATTCAACAAAATAGGAAAATAATTTCCTGCCTATACATTTTTTGTACATAATTCCTTTTGAATTTTTTATGAAAAAATGAGAATGCTTTTAAGAACTTTTAGAAGTAATATGGACCATTGCAATATGCTACGAAAGTGGGGTTTTTTCTTTTCAAAATATAAAAGTCTTTCTATTAGTGCATTGGGTTCTTACTACTCTGTCTTAACACTAAAAGGTAACTGTTACCAAACTGAGTGTTGATCAATCAAGATTAATAAATTCTGTGTGTTCTGTGTAGAGGGAAGTGAGCAACTAGGTAGGCAACAAACATCAAATTAGGTGATGGATGATTCTAGCAAGAGGCTAAAGGGAGTTGTTCACAAGCATCAGGGTTGTATATCAGCAAAGGGAAATTATGGAAGCATTTCCTCCATTTGAAGCACTACCTCCTACTGGTGAGACCTCCTGGATGGTGTCAGAGAGCATAGAGCAGAGAAGCAGTAACAGCAGAATGCAGAGTACTTGCTCATCTCAGGCCTGACCTCCTCATTTTTAAGAATGAAGAGGCATCATTATTTCAATCTGATGGTTTTCCTCTGAACACCCTGCAGATGGTTGGATTGTTTTTGTGTTACCCATAATTTATTCACTTCTCAATGTAATGTAAACACTGATGGCATCATTATTAGAATTTTGTGTGATCAACTTTAAATCCTGATGTGAAATGGCAAACTGGTAAGAAAAAGGTGTTTTTTTTAGAGAAGCATTAAGCAATCCTCCTTTGAATAGAATCTCCATGGGATTAAAATTGATTGTGTGATATTTGTAAACTGCACTATACAAATACTTCTTATTTATAAATGAAACATAAATATTTATATCTACTTATGTATTATAACAGAAATGGTTATAAAATGTCTCGTGAGTGTGTCTCCAGAGACACACTCTGGAGCATTAATATGATGTTGCTGTCAGATAGGATGTGTATAATACCAGTAAAGTGTTTCAAAATGCCAATCATTGTTTTGCAGTACCAGTTGTAAAGCAGACCTGGGAAAGAGAAGCTGCCCTTATTGAATACTACAGTGATTATGCAGACATCTCCATTCCTACTATAGATTTAGGCATACCTAACACTGACAGAGGTGAGCTTTTGTCAGTTTTGCACAAATGACTGAATGAATAAGTGGAGTTTTATGGATGATATGTTTTTCATGTCAAGCATGTCATGTAGAAATTCTGGTTTTCTCTAGCACATATGTGCAGCCTAAACTAAAGAATGCTCTTCACACAGGAAATGGATGGAGAGTACATTCAGAGTCCCTCTGTGTAGATAACGTGTTCTTTTAAGCAGAAACCCAAATACTGAGATTATGGAAGCGTGGTATACTGATATACTCCAAGAGAAAAAAAATTGGTTTTATTACTTGGGGTAAGAGTAATAACTCTACAGTTATTTATGATTTTCAGTAGGATCATTAACAGTGAAGAAGACATTAATTTATTTCAAAAGACCTCAGGCAGTGCCAAGTGGTTACTAAGCATAAACTGCTTGCCATATGGTGTTAATATATTATATCCATGTGCCTTGCAGGTCTCAATTTAAGCACAAAAACTGAATGTTAGGATTGAAACACCTTTCTATAGCAAATAACAAGCATTTAAATCAATTTACTTTGTGTTTGAATATAAAAAAGGCTATGGGTATGATGACTTTCTTGAGTTTATTTTTTATTTTTTTCTTTCATTTGATATACTGTTTTTAGGCTGATATTTATATCTATTACCTTCTGAATTACAGGTGTCCAGGCAGTAGCCTGTTAGCCTTATTTGGCCCACTAGGTCAGGAGTTCTGACCTCTGGGTTATTTCTGCCCCTTTGTTTTGCCTGTTAGAGGCAGAGAGAGCACAGGCAGGGATTTCTGTGTGCACAGGTGGAGTGGGACATGAGCAAGCAGTGAGAGTTGTCAGGGGCCAGCAAGGCTGCTGGGCACACATGGATCAGTGCCAGGAGCCGTGCCCAGTGGTTCTAGTGGTGCCAGGAAGCTTCCACGTTTTTTTATAGAGTATAATATAGAAATCTTGGGTTTCATTTTGGAAATGTTCAGATATCAGTCTGTGTTAAATTCACAGTCTCACAAAATCACCAGAGCAAGGACTTCCTTCATGTCTTTAGCATAGAATTACTGCATTTTTTCAAGGAATATTTTAACTAAAAGTGTCTTCAAATATAATGTTGTTATTTTGAGTGGTTGTTTACTAAATGTAATATTCATAGTAGTAATTACTTTAGACAATCAACTGTGATGAGTAAAGACTGACTGAAATGAGGTTTGCCCGAGATCTAAAAAAAACTCAATAGAAGTCTGAAACTTCTTGTTTCTCAGATCCTGCTTATTCTGAACAAGGGTGTTTCACTTCTGCACTCCTAGCAAAAGGTGTCTTACCTCCTGAACTTCCTTATAATCTTGTGATAAATGTTCAGACCTTTCCTTGGAGGCAGTGATCAGGACCTGAGTTGCCAGTGAGGAGTACAATAGATTAAAATAGATTTCAATATTTCTGTAAAAGCAATGGACCTTCCTGATGCATCTTGAAATGCTGTGACAGTGTCTTGGAGTATTTTGCAGAACATTTGCTTCTATCATAATCTCCTAATTTTTACAGCTCTTTAAATTAAGAGTAGCAGCTAGTCCAGTATTGTTCAACAGCTTGACAGATAGCTGGAATAAAGCTTGTTTTTAATTTAATTCCTGTTTTGTTTAAGTATATATTCTGTTAATTTGTCTTCTTTTTAGGTCACTGTGGGAAAACTTTTGCCATTTTGGAAAGGTTTTTGAATCATGCTTCTCCCAGAACCCCTTGGTTAGTTGTAGTGGATGATGACACACTGATAAGGTATATATTCCATTACTTCAGGAGCTACCACTGTTTATGTCAGTAAGAGATTTAGCAATATTCACCTATCCTTTATTTAAGAAATACAGCTATTTTATTAGTCATATGGCTTTATATTACTTGAAGAAAAAAATTGTCAATTCCTATCAGTATTCGTTTGACAGATATTAAAAACAATGTTGTGACCTGGTTAAAACTGTGCGTATCAGTGTTATTGTGTGATCATATAGTCTGAATATACCACATTTTGTGATAGGTACGTTTGAGCTGATAGGGTTTAGTCATTTGCTAATAACCTTCCTAAGATGTGTTCCTCAGACAAATGTGTTAGAAGAATGGTTCCATAAGCTCAGGTCAGTTGTCCAAGCTGCCCAGAATGGTGTTTTGGAACTTACATTTGTTGGAAAATTAGATCCCATTCTTGTCAAACTGCAACATAAGCAAAAAAAGGCACAGTGAGCAATGTGCAGGATCATTGGTCATGAACAGTGGTTCAAGACTTTACATTAAATCATGTGACAGAAGAAGAAACAGTGAGAGGATGTAACTGTGGGTAATGGAACATTTATAACACTAAATCTGCCTTTTCAGTTTTCAATTTGTAAATGTTCATAGATAATTTGCAAAGATCATATTGCTTGGAAAGTGTCATTTCATGTTTTCTCTGAGATGACATACAGTTTTGCTGACAAACTGCCTACTTTAAAAGATACTTCAAGCTAATTTGTTCATCATTTGACCAAATTGCACAGTCATATCTCATAGTAAATCATCCATCGTAAATTTCCCTTTAGCAGTTTATATCTCTGGGGCAGGTTTTTTTGAGTAGAATTTCAGAATTTCTCCTGTCATCTTTGTGCTGTTTAACAGAATGCTGTTGAGGGTAGCAATGTCTGTTCCAAAGAGAATGTTTACAAGCTTTTTTTTTTAATGGCTTTTTATATTGTAGTATATTCAGACTCCGAAAATTGCTCAGCTGCTATGATCCAAATGAACCAGTATTCCTTGGAGAGCGTTATGGCTACGGCTTGGGAACAGGAGGATACAGTTATATCACTGGTGGAGGAGGGTAATTTATTTTAGTTCCTACTGAGATCTGCATTAGTTCCTGGTTTGAGTTTTGCAAATGTTTTAAATTATAACACAAATCAGTTTTAACAGAAACAGCGATTTTTCCCCAAATTCGTGCAATTTACCTCACACCTTCTGTGTAGTGACACATGCTGGTCTCAAGTCCTCAACTCTTCTCCCTTACATTTGAGTAAGATTGAGGACAACACCCTTTTTTGAGTCCAGGCCAATTTTAGGAGGAATTCTAAACTGTAGTAAAAATGGTTTGTAGCTTAATTATTGTTGGAATAACAACAATGGGTATAATTGGTATAATTAGTTTCCAGTATAAAAACTAATTATCTTTCAGAAAATGCTTCTTGCACTATTTGTCAGTTCTGACCTCTTAAATTTTGAATTTCAAATGTGGTGTATCAGAGGGCTACATTCAGTCGTGCAGTTTTAAATAATTTAGCAATATTTATTAATTACAGATATTTGGTGTCTTTAGAAGTTTTTATACATTTCATGTGAGTTTTTTTTTTATTCAGGATGGTTTTCAGCAGAACAGCTGTTCAGAAGCTACTTGCCAGCAAGTGCCGGTGTTACACCATGGATGCACCCGACGATATGGTCCTTGGGATGTGTTTCAGTGGCTTAGGAATCCCTATAACACACAGTCCTCTCTTTCATCAGGTCTGAGAGCTATTTCTGAGTATTAAAAATGCATTTCACTTTTTAAGTGTACACATAAAACAGTTCAAATTCCATTAATATGTAATAACAAGAACCAAGATGCTGCTGGTTTACCTTGATTTTCAGCAGAACAAGACTGATCAAATAAGAACATTCTCTTACCATGTATTACTACAATGCTTTGCTAGTTTATGTAATATTTTAGCTAATCTACAACTACATTTAATTAGAAATGCAGTCAGAGGTGAGGATTTTGAAAAAGAAATAGAATTAGGAGCCACATGCTTTGAATAGTTGTCATATGTCCTCTAAGGGAGGAAACCTACAACACAATACTTTTTTATGCAGGTAATGGAGAACTGAGTGTAAAATTTTTCAATAAATCCACCTGCTCTACTTACCTGATTTTTCTCTTGATTCAGTATTTACTATTCTGAAATAACCTCATTAGTGAAGATATAAAATATTAAATTATTACTTTTATGGTGGATTCTGAACAATGGTATAAGTACGATAAATTGCTCTATGCTAGCACATGGGAAAGAGAGCTTACAAAACATAATTTTCATGTGAGTTTGGGAGAAAAGGGTTGGAGTAGATTTGAATCTTGTTTCTGTCTCCCACACTATTTAACAAGCTAACTGTAGTGTCACAGTGGAAAGCATGATGCATTGAGGCCTATAGAGATTTTCTTCCTTGTAAGCCAAGTAAACCAAATCCTTCCATGGTATGAACAAGAAGCACTAAAGATTTTTTTTCCAAAACAGTGCACAACTTTTTTAAAAGTCAATGTTTAAATCAGTGTAGCAATTGATGTTTTTCAGGTGTCGATCTAGTTGAAAAACTAGGAAGACCTGCATATCTGAATATGAGCTGAGAATAGGATAATAAGCTACTTGAGAATTAGTAAATTACTCTGTAGTTGAAGGCAGCTGTCAATGGAGAGGGGGAGTTTCTTATTTGAATGATCAGCTTTTCCTATGTTAAGATTCCATTTCTGATTACATTTACTATTTAGAGAAATGGGAAGATGAGAACATACTATTCAATATTTTAATTCCTTGTCCATGTAAAAAAATTATATCTGTTTACTCTCCTGTTTTGTTTATCATTGCTTACTCTGTTCAATATAGAAAGAAAACAAGTCAGGCATATTATAAATTCAGCAGTTACTGAATAAATTTGCTTGCACAGCTGCTGAAAAAAAACCCAAAAGAACAAACTAGCCTAATTAAAGGAGAGTCAGAACAGAACTCATTCTCCACAATTGTAGGAATTATTCTTATTGAAAAAAAAGGACCTCCTTGTAATCCCTAATAGTGTGCATTTGATACTGAATCACTTTGAAAGTGAAATCCTAGCAGTTTGATTTTCCACACATAAAATTGCACTTGACTTCTAATTCATCTTTACTGTTGCTTGTATCAAATTCTAATTTAACGTCCCTTGAACAAAAATTAACTTGTGAGGGAAAACCACTGAATAAAAATTGAATGTTCTTAATCTACTAAATCCACTATTGTTCAAAACAAATTTAAAATGAGAAAACCAATTTTGGATTTTCCATTGACCAGAAAAGAACTTTCTAAGGACTTGACTGAAATATTATGATGTGTGATGTTCCTTGAAGTATGTGAATCTAAAATTGTACTGAGACAAAGATTATGAAACAGAAGCAAAGATATCTTCATTCTTGGAGTGTCTATGATGTGTTTGCTCAGTCTTACTGGTTTCCTGCTGCCTGCTTGCTGAGGTAGATACATATTCTGTAACCTGTTCCAGAGGTTTTCAACATGATCAGACTCTTAAAGAGAGCAGGAACCTTTCCATGTTGAGTAGCAGCCAGAATTGTGGTCTTAAATAAAAAATCTGGGCTAAAGCAATATATTTGACTTTTCTAGAACACCAAATACAAATGTTAGCCCCCCAAAAAATTACAGTTATTAGAGTTGGTATCATTATTTTAGAACTATTGAAACACCAGAATTTTGTCTATAGCTTAATAAAAAGCTGATTCATTTTCAAACAGCAAAAATCCTTGGTCTCAGATATGTAAAAACTGTCTCTATCCAAAACAAATTCTTCAGGTTCTTGAAGCCTAAATGTTCTTCAAGGTGTTTTTCAAAAGTCATGAAGGTTACAGATTCCCTCTTGCTTTCTTCAGTGGAATTTTTAAATACTCAGATTTCATAATGTCAAATTCTGTTGCCTAATTTTATGACTGTAATGTGTACAGAACTGCATGAAGAATTCATAAATACCACCATAAGTAGGTGAAGCGTGCAATATTGATTCAGTTACCAGCTTAGGCATCAAATCAGTTATTTGTCATCCCAATAATTCCATTTTCTTCTTGTTTGGGGTTTTTTTCTCCTAGATGTAAAACACAAATGTTTGCCTTCCATGCATTTTTCTTACAAAAACTCTAATGGCAAAATGTAGTTATTTTACCAGAGACCAGTACAGGTGGGAATTTTTCATGTAATGATGCACTCAGTGTCATTGAACTGCCAGAGAAAATGAAATATACTTGGAGCATCATGACAGCAGCTGCATCTTTTAGCTGTGTTGTAATTCTCTCTGGTTTGATATAGCCTGATAAAGAATAACAACACGGTTTTCTGGCACCACAGTGTTCCCATGTTTAGAACCTTTACCTATCATAAACTCTATATATTTTGGCTGCATATGGCCTTATTAGAATTCCACAATCACAGTGGCAGTGCTGACAACTCTCATTAGAAGAGGAAGAGAATATAGTTTAAAATAATTTTGTCATTATTGAGCCAAAACTGCATATTTAAAAAGATTTCATACCAGGTACACTGTTTATCACTTGACTTCTGAGATGGTGGCTATTTCATCCTGAGAAACAGGGCATATTTAGCGTCAGTGTACTTCATTCCTAGCATGATGACTGCAGTGTGAGTTGAGGATTTAATCTAATGGTGTGTCAGTTGATTTAACAGAATGATGTAAAAACCCCTTTTTACCATCTTGTTTATTTTGTCAGCGCCACATTGTTGTGTCACAGGGGCCATTGAGCAGTGATATCTTTTTAAAATTATTACTGATCATTAACACTGGTGCTTTTGCTTTATTCTTCTATCTTAGGCAAGGCCAATGGACTACCCAAAAGACTACCTTTCTCACCAAATTCCAGTATCATTTCACAAGCATTGGAATATTGATCCAGTGAAGGTGTATTTCACATGGCTGGCACCAAACACAGAAGAGTCAAGCAATGGGAAAAAAGTTGGATATAACAGAGAGGATTTATAAGCAGTAGAAGAATGTAAGTGTTGATTACTGTTCTACAGCTGGGAGACAGTCACTACTGTGATTTTTGTTTTGTTTTCACATTCATCTGTTCGTGACATAGGAAGACAGTGTTTTGTTCTTGTTGGTTGAATCCCTTCAGGACAATGGAAGAAGGCACTTAAATGACTTTTGCATTCTTTTTCTCCACTTGCTTTCTTTTTAGAATTATTTTGGGCTTTGTATACCAAGGAATTTGACTCACATTTAAGAATCTTGTACAACTTTACCTGTTCTTCTTTGGACTTGGTTCAGGCAGCATCAATTTACATTCTGTTCCTTTGCTTTCTCAAAAGCTGAATTTATGTATTTGGGAGCCTAATATTGAATAAGAGTTGAACATCTATTCAACATCATCTCTCACTGTCTTACAGAAAACAGTTCTCTAAAAGGTTCTGGAACGGTTTCTTCATAAATCATGGAGGACACTTCACTTTTTTTCTGCGACCAGGAGCTAGATGGTGTGAAGGTTGTGCTCCTTATGCTCATTTCTGTAGAAATACTGTCCTTTGCTGGAGAAACTGGACCAGGCATGAAACCACTGTTGTACCTTATAAGTTTATTGGCATTTGTGTGGAATGTCATGTACAAAATGGAAAAGAAGGTTAAGGACCGGGATCTCTTAGGGTGGCCACGGGAGGTCACTGTGGCTCTTTTAGAAACCCAAGTCACCATGCATCAATTTGGCAAACATAAAAGTGACTCTTAAGGATTTTTGCAGAACTAACATTTCAGTATTTCTGAAATGCACACATCATTATTTCTGATGTGTGCATTTCAATAGCATATGAATGCCAGCTTTAAAAATTTTGTAGTATCCCTAATTTATATCATCAAGATAAATAATTTTATGCATACAACATGTAAAGTGTGATTCATATTTAAAACATTCTTGAATTTTTTTTAGTAATTCAGTTTTGTAAAAATTTTTGTACAAAAACTGGCTTTAGTATGTTCTAAACTAATTTTTATACTGTAAAACTGCTTCTTTTAAAATGATAGTATATGGCACTTGTATGCTGTTATTTAACTTGGCTTGCTATATTGTAACCAAATACAGGGTCTTAAAGCCATACTGCTGAAGTAATTCGTGTTTTGGTTCCTTTTAGTAGGTTAAAAATTTTTTCCACTCCAAAGAAAAGCAATACTTGTTCTAAAGTCAAATTAGGGGAGCCACTGATTCCTGTCTCGGTAATCACTGAACTCGTATAAACATTTGTTTGTGAATGTGGCTTGTGGGTTTCTAAGCATTGAATAGCAAGCACATCTTCATAGTACATTCAAATTCCAATTAAGAAAGAGCAATCCATGTTATGTTTTTTTTTCTTCCCACTACCAGTGCCTTAAACAGTAGACATTTTACTGATACCTGGATTGTGTTCTCTGATACCGTTGGTGAATTGTTAATTATGTTTACTGTTTAGAACTGTGAAAAATGAAAGCTGAATAAAAGCATTCTTTAACCTTTTGTGCTTTCTGGCTCTTTGCAAACCAAGTACAGGATTCCTTAAGCGCCAGTGAAATAAGTTCATCACATTAATTGTAATTACTGTCAGTTTTATTAAAAGGCAGCATAATCTTTGGGGTTTTTTCATGTCCTGTCCTGACCTCCATATTAGGTCAGTTTTCAGCCTCTGTTCCATTTTGTGCAAATGGAAAATTCTGTTTCAATGAACACCTTATGATTGGGAGCCTTGATGCTGTTACAAAACATATTTCACTATCAAATTCTCCAAAGGTCTTGCAACTCAGTCCAGTCTGGTCCAACTTCCAACTGGTAACATTTAATATCTCCTTGGGCCCTGTGGAGGCAGACTAGATCAACAAAAGATTATTAGATTTGAGTCCTGGCTGTGTTGTACCTCTAGACTGCTTATTTAGATGTGGGAAGTCATTGACTCATTGATTGATTGCTGACTTGACTTTTATTTCTGGTTTGACAAATGCAGTAGTAGAAGTCCTGAAGTCCATCTTTTCCCTTGCTGTTAGCTCTGGGTTTTACTGCAAGGTTTCTGGAGGTGTTTGTAAGCATCATACTTCTGATTTTAGTCTCCATAGTTTTGAAGGCAATAAAGTCATAATTTGCTCAAGTATTTTTCTCCCAAAACTCTGACTTTTGAGACACTGCAGCAGCATGACACAAATGACCTTTTAGTTCACCACCTAAATCAGCTTTTTTTTCAAGCAAAGGATCACAAAGAGTTTATATAAACAAGACATGAAGCCTTCTATGTGAACTTGAGTTTTAGAATGGATGACTGTTACTAGCTGAAACCTAGGGATAAAACTGTGTGTTAATGAGCCTGAGCAGTACTAATGTTTCTAATGAAAATCAAGTGGATTATAAATGGTGTAGTGTTAAAGAAAATTAATGGAAGAGACATTCACAACTCACTTGGTAACAGGCAGATTTAAACAGGTCTGCAAAGTTGACTGGTTGACGTTTCCTTTTCTGGGACATTGCAAGGTTGTGGCATGAAAAAGAAAATCTGGGAATCATTACTGACTATTTGTTTTTAATGTTTATAGCATGAAATTTTTCCATTTATTAAGATCTTTCTTTTACAAAATTATTTTGATAATTTGCTTGGTTGGTTCATCTGCCAGGAGCCAAAAAAAGCCTTGTGCCTTCAATAGAGCAGATATGTAAATGAAGAATGATGAAGTATTTGAGGCCCACATTTGATTATGAGCAAGAAAGAGAGCTGTGAATCTATTTTGACTTCCCTGCATCTGCAGATGGCCCAGGAATGGAGAGACCCAAAAGGATCCGACCTTTCTCTCTTCCTCTGTGGCTTGGAAAATGGGCAGGAGTCTTGAGGCAGCTTGCAAGCTGGGTAACTTTGTGCAGGAACACTCTGCCCTGACACCAGCTCTGATGGCTGCTGGCTGGAGGAAGGAGTCCAAATTACCTTATTTTCAATTCTTTAATTTCTTATGGATTTTATTATCAGGGCTGGAACTAGAATGTCCCAGCTGGAGGCCTGAGACACCATTCAATGAAATTCCTAGAAGCTGAGATCAACACTGTGTAAGACTGACATAATTATTTACTGTGAGCACCTCCAGAGCCAACAGTCTCAGTACATTACCAAGAAACACGGAGAAGTAGTAAGAGATTTGCTTTCTGCAACACTGTAAAACTCTGAATGCTTTTGTGCATTGCACACCATGATAATAAATATATTTGAGTTTGCTTCAATGCAATTGCGTCTTCTTCTTGTTCATGTGAAACTAAAGGAAAAAATTAGAATTCTGAGCAAAGTGCTCCCTGAGAGTGTCACCTCATCACACATTGGCTGAAGAATCTAAGAGCACTTGACTCTGTTCCATTAGTGCTGCCTGGTGTAGCTCTGGCCCTGAGGTCCCAGCTCACATCAGCATGGTGGCTGCACCCTCTGTACCCCCCCTGTACACACGTCTACTGTGTCAGTACAGGGCAAATTCACCTCCCTGGTCACACTGAGGGCTTTTTCTTTAATTAATTGTTTCATTCAGCAAAGAAATCAATTTAATATTGATTTGTAGGCAACTAATTTATCTGTTTCAGTTTGTGATGCACAATGTGCATGTATAAAAAATAGCTTTTTAAATATACAGTCTCATACTGGTAGCCACTGTGTAACTACTTGATTTAAATTCTATCCTGAGAAGAAAAGTCCTCATGCTTTTCAGATCTCAGCCTGTTGTTTACAGGAGGAGACCTGTGGGACTAGAGGAAGTAGAGAAAGGTGAACAATGTGTTTTTATCTACCTGCTTTTGCAGATTCCCTTGACTTGTTTATTTGTGCCCTTGTCAGGCAGGAGGCAGAAGTACCTCCACTGAAATCAGTTAATGAAATTTCTTCTGCTAGGACCTGCATTTGCATGGCAAGAATGAAGCAGCTTTGGTGGAGTGTGTGCGTGCACTGGTTAGTTCTGAACACAAGGGGAAAAGAGACAGTAGAAATAATTTATTTAAAGATGAAAAGGTAAGTAAGCATTATGCAAATGCATACAGAGGCCTAAAGGACTCACTGTCAAAGAAAGGAAGAACTGGTTTGGAAAACAGGCTATGGAGAGGAGTGATAGGAAATTACATCAATGGAGTTTAATGAAACATTCTTTATGGAAAATCTATAGGCATGCTGCTTTTATAAGCCAAAAATAACAATGCTCAGCTATTCCTGTGAGAAATAAAATTTTAAAGCAATGCTTTTGTAAGTCTGAAGGCTTAAGAACCTGACTGTTAAACAGAACAACTCCAAAAAAGTTGAAAGCACTAGGCTGTTAATATTTTACAGACTCAACTTACAAAAAAACCCCCAGTGTAAGCAGATTGTTAATTAATAAGAAGCCATTAAAGAAAATTATCTGGGAAGATTATTGTGCATTATCAACTGATTTGTGCCCACTTCTCATTTATGTATTTCTGGCTGGGACATCCTCCGGATGAAGGTCTAATCAGACAGTTGATAATGTACCCCATCAAGGCCCTCATAGCAGGAGCTCACATGTTGCCCTGGTTCTACAGGCACTGCGCCCCATCTTCACAGGGCTGTGTGACACTGTGTGACACCTGCTCCCCAAAAGCCTGGGAGAATAGCAAGAAATACAGCACATATTCCTCAGGAAGGAGGGAAACTGTAGGACTGAAGACTTGTGAGTTCCTCAGTTGTCTTATGGAGAGCTCTCACTGGTGCTCCTTCAAAGTAGCCATTCCCTGCTAGCAAGGCAGCAGAAATCATGTGGAGTACAACCCTCACTAAAGACAAATATGCAGTAATAGCCTGGAGCAGGTCAAGCTTCTTTGTAGCTCTGGAGGCATTGGTACCTTTAAGGATAGTCAGTCACAAGTGCTGATGGGTGATGTTGGCTAATTCACCAGCCTTTTTTTCCAGAGACTTCTTAAGACTTCTTATGTTGCTAAGATTCTGTTTGCAAGCTCCTTGAGGGAGCCCTTTACACAGAAGAGCAAGGTGCTCCAGGTGCAGTGCTTTGATGCAGCCTATGCTGTGGCTCATGGCCTCATTCTGCCCAGTCATGAAGCTCTGTTGAAAAGTTCTCAGTATTTCTCTTGTCCTGACAAACCAAGTTATTAATTGGTTGTTCCTCTTTCTGTTGCTGTTTCTTCAGGCTAGAATTTTCCTGTGGATGGGTTTTATGTTAACTAAAACATCTGATCCTACAAATGCAAGTTCTGGAATGACTTTACACTTAATAAACAGTGAACAATTTTAATAGTGAAACAGTGAACAGTGAAACATTTTTAACAAAATAAAATGTGGGTAATCATCTATAGTTACCAGGTTATTATATTAGTGTGAAAAACTCTGTCAAGTGCCGTTTGAATGTCGGAAAAAGGTCCAATTTTGTTTCATAAGAGCTGGCTTACCTCTACCATGGTTTGCCCCTTGTTCAGTTAAGTGATATGATTTTGATATGATTAAAATGTAAACAATCCTTGCTTTAGAAGCTCATATTTGTCCTGCCACCATTGTCCAAACCCTGCTCTTGGGCACTTGGTGCTTGAAAGCTGAAGGCATGTTTCTTTCTTGTCTACAATTTTCTCTTGTGCTCTGTACATCTGCAAAATCTGTGTAACACTGGACCTGTGAACTGAGCCATATCACTTTTCCTGGCTTGAGAAAAGGAAGATGGAGCCCAGCTCTGGCTAGGCTGAAATGCCTGCTCCAGGTGAGTATTTAATTGGCTCTCATCAGCATTAATCACAGTCAGGCCCTGAGAGGACTGGTGTCAGTGCTGCACCAGCTTCTTCTGGGTGAGCAGATCCCTCGTCCTTCATGTCCCTCAGGCAGGGCCTCTCAGAGCTGTTTCTCAACAGGAACAGCACATTTGCAACACAGAAACTCAGAACTGCAAAACAGCCCAGGCTCCTCTGGAGGTCACCTGGTCCAGCTCCCTGCTCAAGCAGGAACACGTCCAGCTGACAGCTCTGGACATGTCCAGGTGGCTTTTGAGTACCACCAAGGATGCAGACCCCACCACTTCTCTAGGCAAACTGTGGCAGTGTTTGACCATCCTCCCAGCATAGAAGGATTTCCATATGTTCACTTGAAATTCCCTGTATTTCAGTTTGTTCCCACTGCCTCTTGTCCTGTCATTGGGCTCCACTTGGATGACTTCAGCTCAGTCTAATCTACACCTTCTCATCCTGTACTTACTGATAAGATCCTACCTGAGCCTCTGCCTCTGAGAAGTCTCTGAAGCTGCCTAAGTGGGGTACAGATTCAATTTGGTTTTGTTTATCTGACAGCTTCTCTTTAACATGGCAAGGTGACTCCAGGCACTTTCCACCAGAGCCTGTTTACAGGTTTTTAATAACTGTCACGGTGCCCGGCGTTTGCTGCGTGGTGAGAAGCTGCTGGGAATAATTAGCACTGAGGGGAAAATGTCAAAGAGATTCAAATGTAACATTTATACAAAATGCTGCTGCTTTTTAAAATTCCGATCAGCAGCAGCACAAAGCCTCTGTGATTCCCTGTACCCTGAGGTTCATGCCACCCACACAGCTATGCAAAGCAAGTTCCCCACTCAGAGTCCCATTTCTTTTCCCTGCAGGAATGGTGCCAGCAGTGCTGTGAGCTGCAGAGACCCGTGAGCTCCTCAGTGCCCCAGCACCCTGCACGTGGCACCTTTCTGCCAGCCCTGTTATCCATGGATCATGGCCCTGTAGGAAGTTGCCCAATCTGTCTGCATCACTTACATCACTGCTCAGGCCTTCTCTCCTGTTGCTTCCCTTCCCTGCTTGGTTTTGCCTCCAGCCACCTGTCACTGTGCCAAGCTTTCCCGTTCTGCACATCAACCCCCCAGTACCAGCCATGAGTTATGTGACATGTTCCTCCTGCGGCCCTCATCCCACTAAAAATCAGTGGCAGTTACTGTAATCTGCAGGTTTTGAATGGTTTGTGTGGGAAGGAGAGTCAGTTTTCCATTAACCCTTTGCCCCCTTGCAGGGTTCATTACCAGTATCCAGCATAAGGTGTTACTGCATGCTCCCTAAGGATTGTACTGCTTCTGCTGAAGGTGCTGGGGAAGAGATTTCCTCCAAAACCCACTTGCTCTGTGCCTTCCTTCATACTCCAGTGTGGAAGTGCCCTCATCTTGCCAGCACAAATGTGACCTGCTCTTAAAAGTGCATGCTTTGTTGTGTTGGTATTTGGGGAGCCAGATTGAGACACCTCCTGCCAGAGCTTCTCTCCCAGTGCGAAGAATGGAGGAAAAAGTGTTTGCTGCTGAGGCTGAGCAGAGGGTTTAAAACATTTGAGGGATTGGTGCTGGCATTTATTTCCCTAAATGTTCACATGGAATTGCTTCCATGGTGAGAAAAAAATTAATACATTTCTCCAGAGATGCCCCAGTAGGACTGAAGTGCCAGTTTATATCTTCAAAGCAGGTTTATATCTTCAGGAGCAGACATTTAGCTCCACAGCAGCCCCACCATAGAGTGCAGAGCAATATAACTACTTTTATTCAGCTCTTGAGGATCTGACCTATGGGTGGTAACTTGGAAATATAAGGTGTTTGAATTGGTAAGATACAAATACTGTTTTCTGTAACATCCCCAGGCCTATAAAATGGTTTTTTTCCCCCATGAAGTCCTTCTGATTAATGAAAAAACAATTATTATTGCAGATTTCCAGATAATCATGATTTATTCTTCTCCCATCCACAAATTAAAAAAAAATAAAAATTTGCAGCAATCTCTTTGGACTGTTTGCCTAAAGAAAATTTATAGGTATATGTTCTACAGTATATATGTACATTTATAGGACCTCTTTTAAAGACCCGTGATTCTGTTAAACCTCAGTGTTAATAGCTCCAAGGAACTGATTTTATGCAGTCACCACCATTAAAATCCTGTGTTTACATTTCATTATCCCTGGGCTAGGAAATAATGGCACAATTCAAGGGAGCATATATATACAGGTAATGATTTTTACTGTCCTGTGTAATTTTCTCAGGTGCTCCTCATGCCTTGGTTGGCCAAATCTTTTCTGAAATGCCATTTCACCTGTGCTGAAATGGAGCTGGAGTGCCCATCTCTTAAGTTTTAAGCAGAAGCACTCCATGCTCCCTGTAGCCACTGGACTTCTGGGCAGGTTGCTGTTGCAGATGTTTCATTTTAGGTGGAGTACATACACACCCAGAGAAGCAGTCCACAGATCTCAGGCCTTGCCCTGCAGTGGCTGAGTGGCTGCCAGATCTGTTGAGACAAAGAAAGGTAAGGGGTCCCTGTTCAGGTGACAAGGCCGCAGTTACCTATCTTTATACTGAGAAATGTTTAGTAAAGTTGTATTTGTATCACTGTGGAGGCAGAGCACCTCTCTGCAGTTGAGGGCAATTTAACACCTCCCAGTAATTGTGAGCCAGAAATAAAAAAAATACATGTGGTGTACGCTAGTGAATATTGGGCTTTTACCTCTCAGGCACTGTGAGGAATGTAGCAAGGCTTCCTTAATTCTGTATTTTAAGAATTTAATTTAAAATGCAGTCTTTCTAATTTATCTCATGCACTGACTATTGTACAGATGGAAATATCCCACATTAGACAAAAAACAAATCATGTTTGAGTTTACCAAATCATCCCTTTGGTCAAAGGGATGAAATTAGTTATTCAAGAAGTGCATATCCAAATGTTACAGATATAAGAGCTCCCTTCCTTCTGAAATTACCAAATACAATTAAAAGTGTATAAAGGAGGAGACAAGTAGCTTCAAATAGCTTTGGGAACTTTTAATTGTTTTCAAAGTATGTTCAAAGCCAGTATAAGACTTCCTTGTTTAACCCTCATGCCTCTGACATCTGTGTGCCACCACTCTGCCCAGGCAGCACCAGCCACAGCTCATCTAAAAACCTGGTCTGATTACAAATGAAACTAGGGCAAAGCCTTACATTTAAATCACTTGCTAGAAAAGATTATTGTATAGAAAATTATGAGAGTTTGTTTTTCCTAGCAGCAGGAAACAGGAATTTTCAACAATAGGCTGTTGAATAACAAACATCATCTTTCCTGGTCAAGTGGTTCAATTTTATTTATTAATAAGGGGGATTAAAAAAAAGGAGATTTACTCACAGGTTGAAAAACATTACAATCTTTCCTTTCTCTAGTTATTTCTCAGGGGTTGTGGATCGGCCCTGTCAGACAGGCAAAGGGAAATGCTCTGTTAAAGCAACAGAGGCAGATTAACCTGGTGGGGTTTCTTCACAGACGTACTGCAGAGCTCCACACACTTCATCAGTCCTGCAGGGATAATTACAAGTCTGTCAGTTCCTCCTGAAACACTTTAAACTTTCACACCACTCAGCTCTGAGAGTCAGTATTGCTTAACAAATCCCAAGGCCTGTAAGACTCTTAGAAACTTCATGCAGTCTTAAATTTTACCTGCTCTTTTCTATTTCTTCCTTTCTTTTGCTCTGTTTTCTCCCTCTGGTCTCCAGCTTGTTTGGGTTTTTTTTTCTTTTGCCTCATGAACCTGCCACTCAAACAGATTTGGTAGGGAGGCTGAGGGCACTTTAGCCACCCACCCCAGCCCAACTAGTCTGGTGTACCCTTGACATGGACACAGCCATCTTGTTTAAACCAAGGCTGCCTGTGAAGTAGAAAATGCCCAGAGCACCTCAGATTTATTGTCCTGCTTGCCATTTTTGCCAGTCTGCGCCCTTACATACAAGCAAATTTTACTACATTTGGTTCCCACAGAGGAGACAGATTTGCCATTGGTTGACAGTCAATGCAGAGAAGCACCCCAGGACTATTGTGTGTAAGTGCTCCCATCGGTGCCTGCTGCAAGGAATCCTCTGATAAAACAAAATGTGGTCTTTTCCAGCTTGCCAGTGCTCAGCCACCTTGGGCCCTTGGCAGCATCTTTGTCAATCTGCCTCCTGTATTTTGAATAACCCACCCCATATCTGAGGTTAAGGTGCCTATATGTAAATGCTGAATGTAATTAGGAGATTTTGTCCAAGCATTACCATGAAGAAAGAATTATCAACTCATGGTGGACACACTCAAAGCTGAAGAGCTTTACAGGAGGAGGCAGAACTCAGTGCTATACAAACCCAGAAAAAGAGGGAGTTTTGCAGGCTTTTAAAGACCAATACATAGTTTCTATTTTTTCTTTAATTAATTCCTCTGTACCCAGTACCTGTGAACACTGCAGTGGTATAATTTCCCTTCAGAACTGGAAGGAAAATTCTCCATGGCCAGTGTGATTCCTTTCAACATACTTTTCCCAGGAAATGAGGCTGTTTTTCTTTCTGCTATGACTGAGTCTCCAGCTAAGTGCACCGAGCGCCTGTCTTCGTTCAGGAGCACCAAAAAGGACTACACAGCCCCCTGGTCATCCTGCTCAGGCTTGAGCCTGCATCAGCCTGGCTTGTCCCGGTACCACAGCAGCAGCTTTGGGTACTCAAAGGCACAGGAAATTCCTGTCTTCAGCTGCCTTCTCCCTGTGGATATCACTGTATTTAGACATAGGCTAAATAGGCTTTAAGGCTGAAAGGACCTAGTTACAGTCTGATCCATTGTGCTGCAGAATGAGAGCCCAATGTCTGGCTGGAGGCTGGGCTGCACAGTCTGGGGAAGGGTGGGGTGGGTGAGGTGGGACCTCGCTGGAAGGAGACACGGCAGAGTCCTTGGGAAGGGGTGAATGGCACACATGGGCTCTGTGGGGCTGTGTGGTCGTGGAAAGCAGGGAACAGAAAGGAAATGTGCATTAGGGGCAGGAGGAGCTCTAACATCATTTGCAGTGAAAAGGAAAGGAGATGCAGCCAAATTGTGTGAGATCAGCTTCTCTGTGGCTATATAGCCCTCTTAAGGGCTAACTAGCAAAAAGAAAACAAAAACCAAAAACAAAAAAGGAACAGCAGAGGGACCAATTTGTTGAATTTTTAAAAAGTAAAACCAGTTCTCTTCATGTCTTGGAGTGCATGGCTTTCCTTGACATTTATAAACCAAAATGTTACTTTATAGATAAATATGGTTTCTTTACTCTAAATCATGCTTGAATAATATAAAAATTTTACATAAGCTCAAGTGTTCAAGGACTGATGTACAACTGACTCAGTTGTATTTCATCATGTCCACTGAAATCCCTTTTTTGTGATGATTTAGTTTTGACTCTCAGCAAAATTTCATTCAAAACCAGGCCCTGATATTGGTCTGTCATTGGCCAATGTTTCTAAATGTGGTCACACATAAAAATTTCTGCTTCTTTCCACTTTCAGATTTCCAGATTTCCAGTGTCTATATCCTTCTTGTTTTGGCTCATCCCATGAAATATCTTCTCAGCTGATTTTCAAGGCCTGTATCAAATTTTCCTGCATGTGCCTATTGCTCAGGGGTATTTAATCTCCTTCTTCCAGAGCACTGCTCCGTGCTGCACTCCTGGCAAAGGTGATGAAAATCCACAGAGACTGAGAAAATGTGAATCACATAAGTTTTGGGGGTTTTTTGCAAAACCCTGCATGACCTCAGGCAAGTTACTTTGTCTGGTGAGACGGGATAGCTGTAGATGTCAATTGGTACTACAGTTTCATGTCTGTAAGTCCATGGGAAGTCCTGGATTGCAGTACCTCTGAAAGTAAAGCCACAGACACCTAAATCTAGACACATAAAACCAAATAACCTTCAGTGAAATGTGGGTCTGTGTTTTATTTTTACCTTATAATTCTGGACTGTGGAATTATCTGTAGCTTCAGAAAACTATACATTTGGTTGCATTAAATCTTATTTCTACATGATAGATGAGTCCTCAGGACTTGTTTGGTACACCTATACATTTGTCTATGTATACATGAGCGAGGTAATTGCACAACTCCTGCAGAAAAAGCTTGTTGATAACCCTTTTTGAATTAAACCCCCAGAGAGACACTTTCTATCACAGACTACTTTTGGCTGACAAATGTATTTTAAATACTGCTCTCTGTATCATCTCTGACAGCCCTTCTTAGCTAGTAAATTTGTGTATTTGGGAATCAAGACAAACTGAATGTACATAAATGAAAACCTCTGTGATATAAACAGTGTCAGTCACCAAGCCATAAAGCTTAATATATTGTAACCCATTAGTGGTAATTCTGGCTATATCTGGCACTTGGAAAGGACTAGGTCAAAATATTTTACAAGACTAAGGAAAGTCAAATCTGCCCTCAAGATTCAAAGCTGAGGTGAATTGTTTGCCTTCAAAGCCAAGGAAAAAAGGAAGATGTGTGTGAGGCAGTGCTGCCCATGGTCTGGTCTCACACCATTCATGTGAGGCTGTTTGCCATGGCCAGCACCCTGACTGCCTCACGGCCTGTGGCAACTAAAATCAGGCTCTCAGGATGATTTCCTTTGAGGAGGGGCTGGAGAGGGATCCACCACAAATGTAACAAGCTCAAATCCACCCCTGGGGCTCAGATTTGGGTTCAAAGGGAAGGGTACTGTCTGTTCAGTCCATCTTTTAGAGGCCATGCAAGCTAAGCCTCTGCCTAAATGGACATTTCTGTGAATGTTGTACTCGTATAGCCACCTTCTGCCCTCACTGGGGTAATGGGAATGGGTCAGAACCCCTCAAGGAAGCCCTCTTGAGACCTCCTTTGTGCCTATGGGTGTCTTTGCAAGTGGATTAGTAAAATCTTGGAATTGTTTTGAAACAAGCCTTTTATCAAGTAACAGAGAGCAGTGTACCTCTGGCCTGGTAGCTTTGGAGTTCTTTTTTTTTTCTCTGAATGCTGTCCAATCTCAGTGTTATGCAGTCCCTCTTATGCTTTATGGGAAGAAACTGGATCTCACAACAGTTCCTCAGGTTTCTTGCAAGTTTCAAGGAAAACAAGGGAGTTTTGGTGATTTTCACTGAAAATTTTCACCCAGCTCTACAGAGTCCTGCAAGGTTAAATCCTTGTATAAGGTTCTGCTGGAAACTAAGTGATGCATTAGCAGCTCACTGCTCCCAGTCATTTTTGTCCATTTATCTTGTCCTAAGGGGGAAGATGATGCTTCATCAAAGGAAGCAACAGAGTTGCTATTCTTATATAAATATAAAATTAATAATTTGAAAATAGGCATGCATTTACTTATGTTTCTGTTTTTGAAAAGCATTTCCTACCTTATGAAGATTTTGAAAAACTAATTTTCTTATTATACTTTTTTAAAATTCAGAATTAGAGTTGACTAGTATACTTTAATTACAAAGGCATTTTAAAGAAAAATAATTGTTAGGAAACCCCCAGTGTTTTCCTGGGGAATATTTCTTTTTCCTTACAGATTTGAAGCAAGTCACAATATTCTGTGAACTGCTGTGAATTGTCTGGACTTAGCAGCATTCAGGGAGTCCTGACTTCTCTTCTTTTCTTTTCTTTTCTTTTCTTTTCTTTTCTTTTCTTTTCTTTTCTTTTCTTTTCTTTTCTTTTCTTTTCTTTTCTTTTCTTTTCTTCTCTTCTCTTCTCTTCTCTTCTCTTCTCTTCTCTTCTCTTCTCTTCTCTTCTCCTTTTTTCCCTCTTTCTTTTCTTTCCCTTTTTTTTCTCATGGGTTTATAGAAAATGGTTATCCCATTGAGTGTGTTTGGAGGTCACAGCACCCTGAATTTGTTCCATCCTTTTGCTCATAAAGATCAATAATGCAATCACCAACTCTGAGCTGCAAATTATCAAATGGACTTAGCAAAAAGATCAATTAATTGTGCCAAAACCAGGTACTCTGATTCTGTAAATGCTGAAGTGGTTCATTCTGATATTGCTCAAAATTATACATCCCAATTTTGCCCTGGAATGGGATGAGAAACATGTGTTTAAGAGCAGGATTTGCTGCAGTCTGGATCTTCTGGACTCAGCTCAGTTTGGTTTGGGAGAGCCGCCCATGAAGGAGTGTCCATGCAACATCCTCTCTCACCTTTGCAGTGCAGACTGGAGTGAATCCAAACCTCTAAAGGTCACTGAGCTTTGCTCAGTGCTCAGTTATAGAAGAACATGTAACTTCTGTGGTTTCATAGTGAGAAGTGATGCCTTGTGTCTATCAGGGTGATAAATGCCTGTGCCTGGGGCCACTGGAACTGTACAGTACTTCAGCTTGTACATGGCCACGCAAGAAATATTCTTTCTCAAGACCCCTACAGGGATCAGCCCTTCTCCTGCTCACTGGAACGACAGCTCAGTCTCCAATTTCCCTCCGAAAATGCAACAGAAATGGTCACTGGTTTTCAGTGAGCAATTACCCAAATAGCAGTGCCTTGGGCATGGAGAGCTGAACAGATTTTTGCTTTTCTAAAACAGCACACAAAGAGCTCCCCTTTGGAGCTTTCATCAGGATCATGTCAGTGGTACTTCTAGAGCTTCTCCTAGTGCTTTTTTCCCAATCTTCTGCCTCTTGGCAGTGTGTGTCTGCTGTGTATTTTGCTCTGATATGCTGCTGAGAGCCACTCAGCTTGCTGCCTCTGCATTGTCATTATATCTGCAGTGGGAAACCCTGTGACTGAATGAATCAATATCACTTGTGGCCTGATTCTAGGGAGGTAGAATTAGTTATACAAGCCACCACTGGTAACATGCTTTTCCATTGTTTGGCCAAATCTGTCCAAAATTGTCATTGTCCATTGTCTGGGTCTCAGTCCATGTGGTGAGAGTTTCCTCAAGCACTCAGAAAAATTTGTTAATCCAAATATGCACCAGTCTGTCTCTCAGTGAAAAAAATTCCCAGGGCTGGTCCAAACAGAGGGAAGCAAGGGTGGAAACTGAGTTTTGAACTGCAAACTAATAGAACCATTGGATGTTCTTAGTCCCGTTAGGCTAACGGGGTCTTAGGGTTACATCCACAGAGATTTCTGTGAAGATGTGGTGCTTAGGGTTTGTGGCTCTGTTATTCTTTGCATACAGTCATTACTGCAGCAGCCATCTCTAAATAATGCATGTCTGTTTGCATGTTTTATGGGCTTCTTTTGAAGATGTGGATCTCTCTTAAAGCAGTTAATAGAGGTATGCAAAAGAGAGTTCGACTCTGACACCCTCAGAGGAAAATCAAGGAAAAGGCTCCAAAGCTCTCCAAGATCTGCAAAGCTGGTGCTTGTTTCCTCAAGGCAAAGTGAGCCCAGCAAGGGAACACCAGGCAGAGGCAGTCCTGATGAAGATGTGCTGCCCCTCATCCAAATCTGAGCAATGTTGAACACTCTTCTCAGCCTGCTTATGTCCCCACTGTCCTGGTACCAGCACCAGTGGCACATGTGGGTTTTCATGAGGGCCCAGATGGGTTGAAATCCTTGAAAAAATCTCTGCTCAGAAACATCATCTAAAATGGGATTGTTTTATTTTGTAGACTTCATCTTACTATAATATTACACCTTCATATGATAAAGGAATCAATGGATAGGACTCATGAGATTCTAGCTTACTTGCTATAGAATGTTTCAAATTAACTAATCTTAATTAACTAATGTTGTTTGGTTTGATTCCTGGAGCAATCTTGGGCACATGCATAAAAGAATTGATTACTCTAAGTGGAGATGATGCCAGTCTTGTTCCTGCTTCAATGCTCAGCAAAGCTCCAGGGCAGCCCATCCCATACCCACCCTGTTCCTGGTGCCTCAGGAAGGATCCCCATGGGGCAGGAGGTGGCTTTCAGGGCAGAGATCAGACTCAGGGGGCAGGCAGCAGGGTAGAAGTGTGTCTTTAGTCCCAGTTGCCCCTGAGACACAGAACAGTTTTGTCTTATGCCCTGGGCATCACACAGCAGCAACAACCCAGCCAGAGCCCGGGGAAGCCTTGTCCCTCCCAAGCCACCAGCAAAGCAGATGGATCTGACAAGGAAGGGTTTCAAGGAAGAAGAGAAACCTTCAGGGGAGCACAGACTCATGTGCAAGGTGGGCACTGACTGCTGTGTGCACCCTCCCTTGGGAAGTGCAGAGAGACCAGGGTTTCTTGCCACATCTGAGGCCTCCAATCCATGCAGAGCTGCCCCAGTATGGGCTGGTGCTTGCTGGTGTATGCAGACACCACAGGCCAGCAGGGACCACCACACCCAGGACAAGCTGTACACCTGGATGGAGGTGGTCACTACAAAGGCCAAGTGCAAAGGCCTCATTTGGGAACAGGGAGATCACCGTCACACAGTCCCAAAGAAACTGAAGGCTGGTTGGAAAGGACCCTACCTGGAGTCCCATCTATCAACCTTTGGATGCTTTGGAATCCAGCTGCTACACCTCTCTGCCTGTGTGTGCTGTACCCCTTTGCCAAGGAGCAGTAAAATATGTGCAGTAAAATTACTTGTGAGAGTCCTGCAAGAGTTCATGTGCAGGAATTTCTTTAGTGAGAAGCTGTAGTATTACCCAAAAAAATACTCACTAAGGGCTATAAATGAACGCAAGCAACTTCCCCATCCAGGGAACCAAAGGGCTGTAAACTCAAGTGCAACAAGCAGGCTCCTCACCCCTGGTGTGGAGGGCAGACATCTCACGTGCAGGGTGAGTGGGAGGAAGAAGAAACAAGGAGAGCAACTGAATCAAAACCTTTTCTTCCATAACTAGGCAGCAAAATGAGAAAATGAGTTTTCTGAATCGTGTTAAAATATTATTCCTGGAAGCACGGTGTCTTCTTAACATGTAAAGCAGGAATAGCCTCTAGAATTTGTTTTTCTCTTTCAGAGAAGTCTAAAATTAGCTGCTAAATTATTCTCCTCTCTGCTGGCTAAAAAAAAAAAATAAACAAACCGTCCAGAGATTACTCACATTTGACTTAATTTGAATAAATGTATTATCACTGACATGATTGCTAATTATCCTTGTGCTCAGTTACTCAAATTAGCATCCTATGAATTGATCAAAATGGATAGGCTGTGTCAGGGAAAATATGCTTATTTGCCTAAACCTGCAGTCTTACACAGATAGAAGCATATAGCAGAGCTTCAGCGTTTGACAAGGTGAGACCATGCTGCTGTTTCACAGTATTTAGCACTTTTCCTACCTTGGGGTGAAGGGAACAAGGCTGGCTGCCCTCCCTTCACAGCAGATAGCAAAGAGACTGATGGTACCCTTTTCATTGGGCCTGTCTGGAAAAAATGAGATGGACACACTCAGCTGCTTCAGCCCTGTGTTCTTCACTTTTTTTCATCATGTCTTAATCCCATTATTACATTTCTTTGTGAAACAACATCACAGAGAAAGAAAGGAAGTTGGATGATGCAGAAAGAAACATCAGGACAAGAGCCCTGGGCATGTTTTCCCTTTGTCTGAGGAATATGGCAGTGTTTCCTCAGCAAGAAGAAATGCAGAAATGTGCTGAGACAAGTCAGGAGAAGAAAAAGAGGGAGAAATAATGGGGGGAAAATTTGCACTGGGGCTAGTGTAAATCTTCATCTCTTAATATGAGAGATGAAGGTGCAGAGGAGGTACTGTAAAAATGAAGCAGAATCTGCTTGTTGTGTGGTGGAAGTGACTAGTGACTTGGAGAAGGGGAAGAGGCAGGGAGCCAGAAGTGGAGACAGTGTAATTTTGGAGTCCTTGGAAATGCTGTAGCCCCTCACACAATCCAGCAGCTCTGTTTCCAATGTGCCTGATTTCCTTGTTGGGATCACTTAGCTGTGGGACACCATTTGTTGTTTTTCTTTTTTTTTCCTCCCATCCTAAATGTATGAGATCCTTTACTGCAGAGCTCTTCCAACAGGCATGAGACCTACATGGCTTTGACCATAGGAATACAGTCTCACAAGAGATTTATTCAAAGATAAGTGAAATCATGAGTCACTGTTTGAAAGCAAGAATTTTAACATAAGAAAGGGAAAGACTTCCTATTTCTTGCCAGGAAGAGCAGGCCAATGACCAGGTTAAGTCTTGCTAACTCCAGTGATCCCACAGCAAAGCCATTACTTGCAGCTTTCAAGATATTAGTGGAGCTGCAAATAGATGCTGAGCACCTCTGAATACCATATCTTTAACAATATCAGATCAAAAATGTTCCTACAAGTCTATTAAATTGGTTCTTCACTGGGTTTTTCTTTAGTTTTTATTTAACCTGCCAGAAGTGAGAATTTGGCCTGGGGTTCTTTAACTAGAGTTCAGATAAAGAATAATGTTTCATGTGAAGTAGGACTGAAATTAGCTCACTTTCACAGAGTATCTTGGCTATGTACTAATCAAAAGAATTAATGCTTGCTCCTAATTGGCCAAAGGGGAAATGTCACTGAACATGTCATGAAGAGCATATTCTTTTTTACACAGTCTCAGTAAAAACACTTCCAGCAGCTATGTTATAAAGGCATGGTGCCAGGTAAAACAGACTCAAGAGTTATAAAAGGCATCCTATAGATCCAAGTCTTAGAAATCATAAGTTACATCCTTTTCTACACAACTTTCCATCGCCTGCTTTTGGCTCTCTCTCAAAATTGCTGTAAAGAATTATTTTACTTCAGAAAATTAATATATAGCAATATTCCAAAATGCTTTGATTATGTTCACCAACAATTTCTGTCTTCGCATAAATAAGCAATTATATCCAATCTCTAACAATCTTTCCCTCCCTCCACTTTCACCTTTTCACTTTTAAAATCACTAATTGTCCTTTGCAATATTTCGTGGTATAGATCTTAAAATATATCCCAGGCACAAAATGTACTCTCCCCCAGAACCCTTCTACACACCAATGTGTTCTCACTGATGTATTCCATTAGTGAGAGGAGAAGCTGACTCACACTCTGATGATTGATGCATCTCCTGTATCATACAGACAGACAGGAAACTTGACATACAGCATTGCTAAGAGATTGTTTACAATCTGTTTACTCCATTTTTTAGCTAATCCAGCTAAATTTACTGATCCTCTTGAAGTGCATAAAGCCCTTTGCCTGAGTTACCTTTAACATGAGTCTGAGTTATTCTTTGTTTTACTGTGAGCACAATAGTGTCATTTAAGCCCCAGAGTGACATATTCCAGTGTCAAGTCAAAGGTGACTTTCCATTTCTATATATAAATCTAAACATGCATAAACCAGGACTCAGCTCTTAAGAATTACTTCAGGCCTGCAAATAAAATCCCTGCCATTTACCTTTTGTAATTAATGTCCATTACTCTTCTTAATTAAAAGATTCAATTAAATTAATTCTATTAATGGCACTGTGTTTGTTACTCAATGTCATAAATAAAATACACTTTCAGGGAATTACATCAGTGCTTTTTCCCATTAGCTTTTTTTTATTCTCTAGAAAGCCTCTATTCCTCAGCTGGCCTAAAACTGCCACTTTTTCCCCATTCTTGTCTGCTTTGGTGCTACCATTGTAACTACCCCAGGCGAGCCATGGAAGAGCTTGGGGGTGATGCACAGAATCACCACCCTTCTCCCCACGCCCTCAGCATCTGTACTTCCAATTTAATCTTTGCCTTTCATGATTTGCTGCTCTTGGCTGGGTTTGCCAGACACAAACAGGTTCATCACAATTCCCTTCCCTCCATCCCATTAACAGTCTTGTGGCAAAGGTTTGGTTCATACAGGATTTCACTGATGGTAAAAGCTGTTCAGCATCTCTCCTCAGGAAACACAAACCTTTTCTCTCAAAGCAAAGAAATTGAGCACTCATGAAAAACAACCCTTTCAGTACTATTTGTTACAGTTTAATTGAATCTCTCTCATTTCAGCAGGGTCTTTCAACAGCTTTGTGGACTCAGCGAGCTGATGAAAACTTGAGCTGGAAAAAGAGATTAGTGTGGCTACTGGCCAGGACAGCTCTCCTGCATGATATGTACCACATCACTGTGTCAAGACAGGATTGATCCAAACAACAGCATCCTGCTTGTACAAGTGTGGCTATTGTGTAAAAAAGCCACATGACTACATTTAAGTGCAAGGTCGTGTTTGCATCTGGTGTAATTCTGAGTCCTGGAGCAAATCCCAGCTTATATGAGCAAGGTAAAGCTAATGCTGCATCTATATTAGCTCAGCAGGTAAAACTGCCAAAATCAAACCAGTTTTCAGGTACATTACTTCTCAAAACCATGAAGGGACAGGAAGGGCCACTTCAAACCCTAAAACAGGGTGTCTCTGTGCTTAAAATCTTCTTAGTCTTCCAATTCTCCCAATGGTCCCCTGAAGGACAGTTATCCTCACCCACAACAATTTTGTTCCCTTATGCTCCTGAGAAGTGGGGTTTACAGCAGTATTGCTGATTCAGTGGTGCCTCATCCTACCATCCCTTGGTCTTTGGAGCCTTCTGTCTGGAGCATGAGGGACATGGCTCCAAGAAACGGCACCATCTTCCCCAACCTGGAGCAGATTCCCCCTCAGAAATGTGGGTCAGGGAGCTGTCCCTTAAACTTGCTTTATGGAAACATTGAAAGGTTATGGATCTAAATAAGGTTGAAACAAAAACCACTGACATTTATTTATTTCTTCAAACACTGACCAGTTTCTGAAATTAAATATACTACAGTTGTGAATCAGACATCTAGACATTTTTACAAGGGCATGTAGTGACAGGAAGCAGGGATGGCTTTAAACTGAAAGAGAGAAGATTTAGATTAGATGTTGGGAAGAAATTCTTTACTGTGAATGAGGTACAATCTTGGTTCAGGTTGCCTAGAGAAGTTGTGGATGTCCCATCCCTGAAAGTGTTCAAGGCCAGGCTGGGTGGGGCTTTGAGCAGCCTGGTCTAGTGGAAGGTGTCCCTGTCCATGGCTGGGACATTGGAAGCAGATGATCTGCAAGGTTTTTTTCAACCCAAAGTGTTCTATGATTCTACCAGTGACACCTGTGGAGCTGAAAGAGCCACTGCTCCTCACAGTGGCTGCTCTGGCTCCTGAGTGCCCAGGTGGGACAGGGCACCCCTTTCAATTTGTGACAGTCCAGGATTTCCCATAAACCTTACCTCACTATAGAGCAACCCATAAATTTCTTCTTTCTTTTGCATGATCAAAACCCCCTCATTTTATTTAAATCTCCACTGAAAGACATGATTTAACGCAATTTTAATGTTTTTTACACATTAAAAACATTTTTAATGTTTTATACTCATACTTTCTGAATTCCAAAAAGCACTTCTTGATCTTTGCAGGCTCACTTCATATCCTATTCTCTTTGAGGTGAGTATTCACCCCATTGTGTAGTATTCACCTACAGTCAAGAGCTCCAGCTCTGATCTTACAAGCATTTATCACCTCCTTGAGATGCAGGTTCCACTGTTATTTGTATTTTTGACCTGAACAAATGTCGAGTTCTGTCCACATTCAAGACCTTGATCCCTCTGCATGCATGGCTGATCTAAGGAGGTCCTTTCATTTCTCAGTACAATGTCTGCTGGTTGAGTCTTGAAAAATGAGAGGCATTTACGATGTCAGGTTACTAAATTTTGAACATGGAAAAGCTCAGCATTAAGTCTGCCTCTGAATGAGTGAGTAGCAAAGGAGGAAGGTAGGAAAGAACTGGGGTTACAGGAGTCATTCTTTGTCTCTTTTCTGCTAGGTTTCCATTTATTCTGTTATTTCACCTACAGCAGAATTTAACAATAGAGGGGAGTGAGGGAATGTCAGGAGTATATCTATATTGCTCGAGCAGATCATCAAAACTTCTTAACACAATAGTTCCCCTGGGCAACAGAGTAGACACAATTGACCAGGGCTCCCAGGACAGCTGGAAACAGTGACTCAGGAGATCTATAGTTGAGGCTGCTAGAGGGGAAGTTGTCCAGGACTTTATGAATGAGCTGAATAAGTTTCTCATCCTCCATCCACAGAAAGGTGTGATGAGGGCCACTGCTCATCTTGACTCTGCCTTCAGTGCTGTTTCTCCCCTGCCATGCCCTTGGTCTGCTGGTTGCCTCCCTCAGTGCGCCTTGGAGATTCAACCCTCTTTGAAGGCTGGCAGCCACTTCTGTTGGCACGGCTGCTCCAACAAACCTCATTAGGAGCACAGCTTCCGTGAGTGTGTCTGTCACTGCTTCCCACCATAGTTAAATGCATTTTCCAGGTGCTTGTTGAAAATAAATCTCTAGTCTTCCTTTTAGGCACCACTCTCAGCAGTTTAGTGCTCAGCTTGGGCTCTTCTCTGCCTTCTCTCAGCTGCTTCAGATAACTTTCAACCTGACTTTTTCTCAGGTTGAAACTGGGTGTGCACGCATGGTGCTGCCCTGCAGTGCTCTTGCTCAGACTTTGACAAATTTGTTTTGCCATTTTCATAGCCACAAAGAATGCTGATGTTAAAAATAATTTCCAAGCATGCCATTTCAACCATGCCAAGTCTTTCTGAACGTCTGCCTACCAGGTAATTTTTGTCTATTACATTCAGCATCTTCAAACCTCTTTAGGATTTACCTTTACAGACACTGTAGCATTGTGAAAGTAAACATTCAGAGACAGAGCTCAAGCTCTGTTCATATGTGCATAAAAGGAGAAAATATCAAATTGAAATAACTCAGACCTCTTGAAAATGTGGAGAAATACCTTCAAAAACCATGCTGATTTTAACATTTTCTGAACTACAGACTGAGCTTTCTAGTGCAGAATACACTGGTAATCCCAGAAAGTAATAAAATAGACTATGCAGAACAATTTTCTTTGCAGAAGGCCATGTCAGGATGTGATGTCAAATGTCCTTAAAATAGCTCATGCAATATCAATTTTCCTCCTGAGCTGGGAATTGCCTGCTCCTGGAGGGGAGAGGAAAGACTGTGCAGGGGGACTTCTTGCTGGAGATTGATGAAACAGTTGCTTAACTGCTGAATTGAGGAAAAACTACCTCAAACCGTCCTGGGCAGAAAGAAAAAAAGGGGGAAAAAAGAATATTTTTGGCTTGTATAAAGATACCTAAATATAAAAAATGATGCTGTAAAAATTAATAAGTGAAGGCATCACAATGCCGAGGTACCCGGTCTTTATCAGAAAAACATGGGAAGCCCTCTGCTATAATTGTGCAAATTAAAGCTTTAATTTTTCTTATTTTGTCCTTCCTGATGCCTAACAAATCCTGAAAATCAGCCATTTACAGTGATTCACAAGCTGGGGAAGAGCAGTGCAACTGGAACCCCATATAAACAGAAGATTTGGTTGAAGAAGCACAAGAAGGAAACACAGATAAGAGGTCTTTTGTTTGAGAGAATATTTTCTTACAGATATTTGTCTAGCTGCAGTTGCTAGAGATGTTCTTTATTACATGAACATGCCTAAAAATCTGCTAGAAATGTTAGACAGCTGTCACAGTGTTCAGATTCAGGATGTGAGACTGTAGCATGGGTTTTATTTTCATCTGAGCGAAATGGCTGAATAACATTCTGCAGTAGTACAGCATATAAATAATTCAGCTGCTCAGAGGGTTTTATAAATAAAAATAGAAATTATTTAACACCACTTTTTAAATTATAATTAGACCAGCTAGCCACTCTTAAAGTCCTATATTTTTTCCTTGTATCTCTCTTTTTCCATCAATGATAAATGCAGGATTTTCCCTTCAGACGTTAGTGTGTTTGTTTTGACATTGATAAAACCAAACTCTTTTGTTAATTTTTAATTAAATGGGCAGAATATGTCCTTCTGTCTTCTTTGTTGCATCTTCCTCCAGCATTCACTGTATGATAACAGAGGAAGAAAAATAACTCTGTGTCAGAAATGCAGGTAATGAGTATTTACCAATGTCACCAGACAGTTTGAGTTCTAATTTTCTTTGCTTAAATGTTTAGACTCTTAGATAGTGGGCACTATATTTAGATAAAATACTGCTTCCCATCTATTTTTGTGGGGTGCCAGCCTAAATTTACCCCTCTGATTTATTAAGTTGTTAAACACCAGCTGGTGTTAAAAATCGTGTTCACACAGCTCTACCAGAAGTGATTCAAATGGCTATTGTCACCTGGAAGCCTTTTCCTCCAGAGCTGGAAACATTAAATTTGTGTGAGCACTCCAGGCTGCTTCACAGCAAAGTAACCATAAATTAATTTAAATCACCTTCAGTCTCAGAGGTCAGGGAGCATTGGCATAAGGTGAGAACTGCCAAAAGGCAAGATAAATTACAGCCTGCAATTACCTTACATTTTTTTCAGTTACATTTAATAGAAAGTGCTTTTTGAGCCATAGCAATTAAAAGAGGAAAACAAAAGCTATAGGGTCACCAGTATGGGGAGAGAGGGGCAGCTTGAAAACATTCCAGGCATGGTCCCTGCCTAAATGCTTAAGATGTGTTTTTTTAGTGGAATACATCTGGACTAAGATGATAAAGGCAGGGGGAATGGTCAGAAGAAAGCTATGGAAAGAGAAATCTGAGGACAGACTAAAAATCAGCTTCATGAGGAAGGGCATTAATCCAGTTTGTGGAAACAACTGGCTTCAGAAATGGTAGATGTGATAGCAAGAATCTCAAGTACATTTCTTGTGCTGGGAGAGGTGATTGAGAAAGTGAGCCAGGCAATTGAAAGTGCAACTTAATATTCCTGTAAAAGTGGCTGTGGACATTATTTATTGGCACAGAGCCAGTCTGCATCACTCTGCTGTGCTGAGGGTGACCCAGCTGTGTCTCTGCCTTTGCACAGGCTCAGCAAAAGGCTGCTGGGGGCATGGGGTATCCTGAGTCCATGGGATCCTTGTGGGCATCCTGCTGTTGTCTCAAAGGATGCACTGGCATGGAATGATAGGCCAGGAGCATATGGCAACTGTGGTGCCACAGAGCAGACTGAATTTGCCGCTAGGAGAAAAAGGCAATGAGGAGGAAATAAGGATAGCTGCCAAGTACACTGACTAGACTGAGCACAGGAAAACACCCCAACAAATGTCCTTTATGTGGTTAATAATGTCCCACTGGATAAGCTTTTACAGTTCCATTGCAGAAATGTCAAATATCAATTTATTTGTACAATGCACTCACCAAGGTACCTCATGTATTTCCTGAGAAGCTGAGGTTCACTGTGCTGCAGCCTGCAGCATGACCTCTTGGGGTTGTCATGGACCAGTCTTGTGTTTTCCATTTGTGACCATATATCATGAACCAGAGAGACCGACATTACACTGGCAATGCCTTGTATAACTGACAATATTATGACACGTTGGAAAATAAGTATTTCAGTGTTTGACGGTAAGGTTTTAGTTACTAGGGCAGGATGCAGAGCACACAAACCACTCCTGATCTCCTTTCTTTCTCTTTCTTTGTTGTGCTCAGTTTTTCATGCACAACAAGCATGCCTGCAGCCCAGCCTCAGCTGTCATGGGACCTTCTGTGCTATTTGTAGGAGTAACTATTGATTTTAGGATCACAGAAGATTGATTACTGCTGAGTTTGTGTGTGAAACTGAGGCAACAAAATCTAATTTAGGGACGTTCCAGGCAACGTGATGGGATCCTTTAGTTATTAGTGAAAAGCAGTATTTTGTTTCCATTTTTCAGGTAGTCACTTTTATCTATCACAAAGTTTGTTTTCATTTATGCCACTCCCAGAGGAGAGTTGTGTTTAGTCTCTTATGCTGGCAGAAAAACATGTGCATATATATACATACACAAATATATTATATACACACACATTATGTATATGTATGTATATTTATATGTACATGTATTGCTTTTTTTCATTAACTCAAAGGAATTTAAAAATGTGCTTTGTAGTTGGAACAAGAGATTGAAGAAATTCCTAGAGCAGTATTCCTATAAAATTTCCTTTTTTACATAAACTGGTTTTACTCTTTTTCAACATGCATTTCAATGACATTTTAAAAGTCAGAATGTACCATTTTGAATTTTTTTAAATGACAAAGTATTAACTTTTGACCTCATTTTTGATTTAGATAAGTTACATTCAAATATAAATTTCAAAATACTTTTTTTCCACACTGTTTACAAATCTTTAATGCAAACCTCATACTTTCAGAATAATCCACATGTCCAAAGTTAAGAAAATAATCCAGAAACATCAAATCGTAGAACAGTTTAGGTTGGAAAAGATCATTAAGTTTAAACGTGAACCCAGTACTGCCAAGTCCATCACCAAACCGTGTCCCCAGTGCCACATCTACACATCTTTTAAATACCTTCAGAATAGATGACTCCACCTCTTCCCTGGGCAGCCTGTCCAATGCCTGCCCACCCCTTTCCTGAGGTCCAGTGTAAATCTCCCCTGGCACCACATGAAAGCATTTCTGATGAAGCAACATAAAGTAAAAAGAAGAAAAAGTTGGGACATAATATTTTTAATGCCTTCTTTTGTTTCGAAATACAGTGAGAATTTTTTGTGTGCCATTAGTGTTAATTTACCTGTATATAATATGTAATATATTTTTATATTAAGTACATTGTGATTAATTTACTATGAGTGTAAGATATTAGTTTGCTCCAACTTTCTGAGGGTGGAAGGCTTCCTGTAAAAACAAGTGCTAAGTCAATGTAAGAATATATTTTAATTATCTCCATGGAAATGTAGAAATTTCAGCTTGGCATGCAGAGGTGGAAGAAAATCTGTTAGAACAACCAAGAAGAAAACTTGATTTTTATGTACAAGTGGATACCTGATGTATTGTTTGTTCTAGTAAGCTTGTGCAAGGTGATGGAGTCTGAAAAAGTCTGCCTTTATTGGCTGTGCTACAGGAGAATGGCTTTGCCCTTGGTCACAGTAGTTTTGCCCTTGGTGACTGAAGTTTCAAGTATTATAAACTCAATATAAATGAATATTGTACAAAGTACAGCTGATGAGCAGGTATAATCCAATTGATTTTATTCTGTTTTTCATCAGGAAGTTTGTGCAAGATATTTTTGCATCAAAAATTTAGTCAATTCAGCCAGTGGATTGAACATCAACCTTAAACATTCATTCATGCACAAAGCCTTTAGGATCAGAATATTGAAAAGATCTCCTGAACATAAAAGCCCAAGACACAATGGGCATGTCTTGCAGCCTAACTACACATATTTCTGAAGAGAAGAAAATTTCATGAGCAGCTCATGAAACTGTTTTCACAAAGAAGCTCTTCTTAGGGGATCATGGGTAGAAGTGGCTAAAGATAGCTACCTTTTCTAATGCATTTCCTTTGAGTTAGAAAGTCTCACTCTATACTAGAAAAAGGAACTGGTGTCAACCAAGATGAATAATATAAACCTTTGATCCCAGGTTCAAATTACACTAGTAAAATCACAGTGAGACTGTAGTGTTAGTGTCATGACAGTGAATCCTATTTTTGTTTCAATAGTGTATTAATTTGGGATATTCCTTGCAAAGCAAGAAATTTTGTTTAAAATGAAATTAGTTGGCTGTATCCACTATTCAACTTACTGCTTTTCAAAATTCTCTAGCTAAAGGGATTCTTATTTCTGGAGGCAGATCCTGGAGGAAACCATGGGAGTCTTCAGAACATAATAGGGATTACTGGCTGGCAGAAAGCCTTCAAGCTATGAGAATCTTCCACTGAGGAATTTTTAGATTAGATTTTCCAAACATTCTGTCAAAATCTTGCGATAAATGCATCTGAGAAACAGAGGATATGAAGGGTAGAGCCAAGGAAAAACAGAATTCTTTTTTTAAAAGCACTGGTTTAAAATTAATAGATCTAAAAGATTATCCATTGAATCTTGGACGGTTCTCCATTCCATTTTCAGGTCTCTTCCTGAGAATGTCATATAACACATTTTTTAATAATGGACTGAATTACTGCAGCATGTTATTTAAGGGCCACACACCCTGCTTCCAATTACAGCAGCCATTGCAGATGAAAGAGTAATTTTGCCAGTGGTACACTCTGTAATGAGGATATGAGATCTGGAGGTGGGGGGGAAATGTCTGTCTTCTCAGAATTTTTATTATGGAATAAGAAGATCTCCTTTGAAGAGTCTACTTCTGGGAATTGCCCCTGAGGAAGAATAAACACCAAGTGTGGGACAAGCAGTGTACATAAAACTCACTAAGAACCCAATGTTCTTGTCCTTAAAATGACTTACTTTACCCATTCCTGAATTTAGAGGTGTCTAGCAATGATCTATATGGTGAAGGGGATGGTTGTTTACTCAATCTCACAGTCAGATTGCTCTGATATGTGAGTCGTCTTGGGTAGAAAGTGACAAGCACAGGCATTAATCAAAACCACCTAGAGCTGCAGGAAGCCTGATGGAAGCAGGAATTACTGCTACTGCCACCTGTCACTTCCATTCCTTCAAACTGGGCATGTGTGGAAACAGCTGTCCAATTGAGATTTAAATACCTATGGCAAATCTAAAACTGAGTGCAGTAAATAAAATACCTTACTCTGTTTATTATCAAAGTTGCCAGCTGGAAAATTTGCTATAATCGTTTCCAATGGCTACGAATTGGTTTCAAATTTGTGGAGTGGAGTGGAGGGGAAGGTAACTGAAGTGCTGGCTTGGCTGGAGGAAAAAAGTGAGTAGCACATCTGGGTCAGTCCATGCTAGAGTCACTTGTGCATGGACTGGCTGCCACGGGGGGAACCAGCTTAACTAGTTTCGGTGGAAACAACTGGGAGTGGGTATTTCCTCATACCTGTGGCTCTACAGTGTGTTTTCCCACTGTGATAAGCCTGACCACCTTTTTTACAGTAATGTCTCTAAATTGATATTTCCACCTTCGCTGTGGATTTGCAAACTTTAGAGTCACTTTCCCTGAAGCACAATATGCCTTTGGGAGCCTGTCTGTGTACAGACTTGTATTTGAAGTGGGCAATTTATCTCCCCTTTCCCCAGAATGATTTAGGCTTTCAGGGACTTTGTGAAGAACGAATACCCAGTGGTGGCAGTCTTGACAGCAACAAGAATCAGATCCACAGCTTGCAAGTCCTGCTGGTCAACCAGACTTCTTGTTGACCTTGGTTAGGTCACCAACCTAATCCTTACTCAGCCTGCCTTTTCATTTCAAGTCCTTTCTGTGAACAGTTTGAACTGATTTTCAAGTGACTCAAGAAGAGTTTTGCCCTTAACTTTTGGCATAGGTATACCTACAGAAAGTGAACATAAAATAACTATGAACTTAATAAAACCACATTTATTTAATAAAACCGTTTCCTGAACAGATTCTCTGGTATTCATGCATTAAATATTTCTGAAGCTTGAAAGGAGATGTAATGGAAAGAGTAACATCAAAGACATTAACAATCCCCATAAAGAGAGGTTGGAAAATTATATACTTGGGAAAAAAAGATTATTCATATTTTATTCCTTTTCTGAAAGACTATTATATCATGTCATGATGTGATGAGGTTGTGGATCTGATTGATAATGAGTTTTATCCTGTTTGGTTACTGTTTGATGAACATGAATATCTGCAATCAGGAAAGTGGTGTTTGTAGCAGTAAAGTGTGTGTGTGAGATTAAACAATTACATTTTTCTTTCATTTCTATTATCTGATTTTTATCCCTCCATTTACTTATACTTTCCAACTCATTCCAATTATTTTTAAAGCTTTCACTGCTCACTTTCATTGCTGGTAAGAAGAAGCGGACGTGTCTGAGTGTTGCCAGGAGCTGTGGAAGATTCGAGCTGCCCTAAGGAGCACTGTGACCAGGAACAGTAGGATCAGCTAGGAACCACAAATAATGAGGTTTCCCTTAATACAAATTGATGTTTCCACAGTTGTTTTCCTTTCCTTCTCCCTCTGCAAAAAAAAGAAAATCATATTATAATGCTATCAGATTACAGCAGCTCCAAAAATTGTGTGCATTGGGAGGCAAAGAAAAATGGCAGATTTTCCATTTCTTATGTTCGGTGTGATTCATTTGCAAGCTGGGTTGAAAAGCAACAAGTGAAAAAGCAGTGCAATGAAAATTAATCAAAATTTTGCTTGCATTGCAATACAATAATTATAATAAATGAAATAATAAAAGTGGGCTGGAAGCAGTAGATGGAAATATAGGAGCAACTGTTGTCTTTTACCAGAAAGAAGCATTTCATAATCAGTTTTGCAGATTGCATCTCCCTGACCTCACATATCTGGATGGCAGGTAGAGCTGAAACCTGGGCCTTCCTTTGCACCCTGAGAGCTACTCCACTGCCTGGAGTCCACAGGGGATTTACACCTAAGAGAGACATTGCATCCAAGGAGTTCAGCTTTCCTAGGACTGTGATAGATCTCCCCAGAATATTCACATATGGAGCTACATTTCTTGTTCTAGAGCCTTAAGTTGGTCAAAACAGGCTTAGAAGGAGTCAGAAATATTTTTTATTTTAATTTGTGACCTGATCAAAGGCTAAATGCTGTAATCCCAAAGGCTCAATGAGAACAAGGATGCCTGACAAGTGGAACTCCCACAACCTGCTCAGGTCACTGCTGACCATAGCTGGGGAGGCAGAGCTGCAGGAATCAGCTGGCAGTGACAGAAAGCCCCTGAGTCCTCAGGTCCACTGGATCCTGCAGCCTCTAGCAAAATCAAAAGGCCAGAATCCATGTAAATTTATGAATGTTTGGCATGCATTACAACTTTTTTTTTCAATTTGACATTAAAGTAACAAACATAAATTCAAAAAGACCCTGCAACGAAAGGCAGTGTCAGAGGACAACTTATTTCATTTGAACCCATGAAATGTCACTCTACAGCAGTTTCTAGGCTAAAAATATATTTAAGTATATCATACTGAGATTGGTTTTTAAATAGTAATTTAGTTACTCTTTTGAACATAACACCTTGATGTCTGTCTATATATAATTTCATTTTGGAGTCTACAGAAGAAGTAAAATAAATTTTTCATTATGGTTTCATGTAGATTTCAACATGAAAGTTGGAAGTTGACTAAATGGTTATATATATATATATATATATATATATATATACACACACAATTATGTATTCTGTTACTATCTCACTTTCAGAATTGAATGCTTTACAGTCCTTAGGAACACCAAAAACATTTTCCTCTAAATTTTAAAGTCACTTTTAATGTGAAAAGTCTTTCTAAATCTGAAGCGTATTCAGCTGCTTGATGTGCCAGATAGAGACAAGAATTAATCTTTTGTTCTTGATTTTTTGAAGTAAACTGCATGAATTCACAGAGGCAACAGACATACACTGCACACAAAACCAGGTCACTGAGTTTATGAAATGGTTGCTGTTCTCCCTGCTGATAATTTAATGTTATTATCTCTATTTGCCAGGATATTTTTGCCATTTTGAGATAAACCTTGCTTTCAGTTTTCTGACAGGCATAAATACCTCCCTTTTACTATCTTAATTTCTAAGGCTTTCAACAGCTTTTCAACACTTTTAGACTGTGAAATTTCATCTGAAATTTTCACTATGAGGGGAGCAGCTATTTGCATCATAACTCTTGTAATTACCTTATCACTCAAGAATGTGATTACTCCAATTTGTGCGTGTGTGTGTGTGTGTGTGCGCGCGTGGGTGGGAATACTATTAATATTTTTGAGACTTAGAAGTAAAAACTGAAGACCTGCATTGTTTTCAATTTGACTGGCATTACTTTGAAACACCATTTAGGCAATACCTTTTTGCTCAGAAATAATTACCAGCACTTCCCCAAGCACAGTATATTCCAGGGTTCTGGCAGAAGGCAAAACTCACTGCTTTGCCTTGTTTTAACATTTGTGAAATCACAAACTTTGTTAAAATGGCAAAATCCCCTGCTGTTAGGATATCAACTACGATATGAAAGAGATAAGAAATGCAGATAGGTATTGCAAACCACTGTGTACTCAAAAAATACAATTTTTGGTGTCTGTACAAACAATGAGAACAATATTGCTTTCTAATGTGCTCCAAGCTTCCAACTGTTTTCAGCTCCAGAGACCTTCTTAGGCTGACGTGGTTGCTGTGTAGTCAGGAAACCACTAGTTCACCCTTCCATGAAATTATTATCTCTCTGAACCCATGTGAATGTTGCTATCTTTAAGAAGCTGAAGCTGAAGGAACTCAGAGGTTTACCACACTTTCAATTAAGAGCTCCATGCATGGCTGTCACCTAATCATGCCTGAGCAACACCAGCTTTTCCAGCTGCTGTCACCCAGAGCAGCAGAAGAACCGAAAGTGCAGCATCATATGCAATTTCTGAACTGCCACTCCATTGGTAATTGCACACTAAAAATCATGCAGTTCCTGAAAGTCCTTGCAAATTTTCTGTTTCACCAAAAGTTCAAGAAACCCGAGGCCTTTACAAACAGTTTATTATTTCTTTTTAAACAATGCTTTTTCTTCCAATGCTGTCATCCTGTCATCAGCTTGGCCTCTCAGATAGGGGAATGCATAAAATACAGTTTAATTTGAAAAAGCAAAACCAGATAAAACATCCAGACCAAGCATGTTACCATTTCAGTTTGTAATTTTTTTTTGATTCTGTGTCTTTTCAGAAGCCTTTAGTTTGATGTGACATGCAGAATTTTTGCTAAATCTGAATTTGCTTTACCAATCATAGGAACAACATATGCTTTACCAATCATAGAAACACTGCAGTATTTCTGCCTTAAATTAATCCTTCACACAATCTATTTCTTCTGGGCTTTTTTCACAGTGCAAATTCCCTACATGTTGCCCATGCCTTTTTTTGCATTTAAACCTTGTGATTGACTGAGTGGTCTGGAGGAGAGGAGAGGAGAGGAGAGGAGAGGAGAGGAGAGGAGAGGAGAGGAGAGGAGAGGAGAGGAGAGAGTTGGTTCCAATGTCACGTCTGGTCCAGGTCCATCAGATGGTGGGTGCACACACAGTCACTCTGAGTTGTTTTATTTATACTCGTTCCCATGGATGTGAATTTTGTCTTTTCCAAACTTTTTAGAATGAGGACAGAGGGTCTCTGGTGGTTTTGGCATACCTCTTCTCTGTGAGAGATTCAGGTACAATGCTCTCCCAGAATTGTTGTTTGCTTAGGTAGGTACCCAAGACAAGGAAGATGGAAAAGTGCTATCTTGCTTCCAAAAGACCCTCTTTTCTGATTGCATCCAGTCATCTCATTGGCATTGTAAAGTTCTTTTGCTCTTCTCCCAAGTGTTTAGACATTAACTTTTTTGGGTTTTCAGTCTCCCAGAACAAGAAAATCAAGGCTCTTTAGAAAATAAATGTTCACAGGAAGAATAAAAAGAAAAACTCTATCTTATTGCATCCACATGTCAAACTTGTTTATCAGGACCAGTCCTCTCTTTCCATGAAAATCCTGTCCTAGACTGTCCTAGGAAGCTAGACACCTTCTAAATTCCCGGTCATATTGTCAACGTTTGGACAAACCAGAAATCTGGTTTTTTCTGGACACCTGGAAGCCTCATGTTCCTTAACCAGTCAGTGTCAGCCCCATGCAACCACATGTGGAAGACATGGTTGTAAATCCTAGCTTGGCTCATTTATTTATTTATTGCCACTCGGTAGGAGAAGCAATATGACTAAAATGAACAAAGTAAAAATTTAGTAGTGTTTCCCAGAAGACACTGCAAGCATAGTTAAAAGAACTATAAGTTGCTATTTTCAGAAGGAAGTATTGCACCACCTCAGCTCTTCCAAAAATTTTCTTTTATAGTTTTTTGGGAAAAGATGCTGAGGATTAGTCACTAGTTGGGATATGACTGCAAAAACATTTGGAAACTGCTGGTGAGCTACAGAATTAGGGAATTTTTCCCTGGCCAGGCTCTGATGCCTGTGTAATTTCAGTGTGAAGTGTGTTATCATGTATGAAATGGCATCTAAGTCTGCCACAGTCTGTTTATTTGGGGAGTAGTGCTAAGCTTGTTTGGAGAATATCCAGAACAATATTTCCTTTACATCTCCCCAGCAGCTTGCTGCTTTCTCATCTGAGTTACCACAAAGGTGTAGAAGACCCTTTGTAGAATAACAGACAATAAAGACAGTAGATACTTTATAAAACAGAAGAGCAAGGAGCAGCAATGAGGGTGAAGCACACAAAACATGCCACTGATCCAAAACGTGCAGGGTGAGTGGTGCTAAGCGGGGCAGGGGTGTGCGACCAGCAGGGCTGCTGAGAGACCTTTCTGGCTAATGAAATAGTTCCCTGCCTTCCCAACCTGTTCTCTACTACCCCTCAATTACTACTACTGCACTCAGAGGAACTGTCCAACCTACATAAGCTTACTCAGCAACACTTGCTGCCAGCACCCCACAATGGTGGGACTCCAGACAACTTCAGAGAAATCAGTTTTCCGTGTTCCTAAGACATGCAACAGACAGTGACCAAGACATGGTGGAACGGATTCTCATTACTAAAGTGACAGGAATACTAAGATGATTTAATGGCTGGAAAAATACCTAAGTAGTTGCAAAATGTATCAATTTGACATCAATAGTTCTTAAACATGTATTTTAAATTAGGAGCTTTTGAGACTGAAGTGCTTTTGAGTCACAGTACAAGTTAAACAGCCTTAAAAGAAACACTTAAAAGGCTTATAAATCAGTGTTTAACCATAAGAATTTTCATTTAATTTATATGTGGGCCGGAACCCAAACCTCAACATCATATTTTGCATATCCTTAAACTTAATCCCTTTTTATTTAAATTTCAGTGGCCTTCTGACTGTTTGTATCATTTATGAGCTTGCCCTCAAAAAAGTTGTGGTGGCAAAATTGCAGTGAGGTATTTCTTTTTAATGAGTCTTAAGATGATTAAAATAATATTTTTAAAATATTACTGCTAAGGAGATATCAATTGTGCCTGTCTCTATTTTGGGTATGTGACTTGGAATGCAAAAATTGCCATAACACCATGTCATGCTGCAATATGAAATAACATCAAAGAGTTAGTAAAAGTTTTACATAAGAGAGTTTCTATAGGAAAGTGGGAGCTCATTGAAGTTTTCCATCAGAAAGAATAGTCTTCCTGTAGATATTTCTGCCAGGAAAATCCATGTGACCTACTGCATGTGTAAATTTTCATTGTTCCTGCCTGCCTCAGGTATTTCAAAATTCTGTGCTCATAATCCCATTTCTGCATTGATTCAACTTTCCATTATGTGCCCATGAAATAATTATAATAAAAACATAATTTTATAATTAGTTATATAAATAATTAATTATAAAATTTCATCCTACTTGGCATATGCACCATTTCTCAATAAGCTTAACCATATAGGAAATATATATTCATCTGGCTATTCCATTACTTAGCTTGTTTGGGGTAGGAATAGAGTCTGACACAGATGCTAAATTTCTTAGAGGGTTCAGTTTCCATTAATTTGAATTTCTAAACTACCTAGCAGATTGGATTGTAAAATCTCAGAAATTCATTCAGCTCTCAAAAGAGTATTAGTACTGTAAGGGGAGGTTATGTTGTATTTCTGTTATACAAAAGAGAGAATGAATCTCCGCTTCAAACAAAAAATTATTATGCTGCTATAAATCTGTATTACCTTTCAGTGCATTAATGATTTTACTTCCACAATTACCTGAGGCTGATTGTAAATAGCCAAGATTTACTCTCAGAAGATGTAGAATGGAAAACTCCAGCCAGGCAAGTCACAGCCATCTTTCTTTTCACTTTATGATCTACACATTGGAAATCTGACTTTATTATGCCTTCTTTTTTTCACTTTGTACTCTCACTTGCACTTTGTAGTCATATTGTCTAATAAAACCACAGGAATTCGGCAATCCCCCCAAGTCTGGGTATAGGATTGTTACTTGCCACCATTTTATCCTCTTCACTGCAAGGCACCATGACAGGCATGCAGCTTTACAAGGAAGATTATTAGGAGTAAAGACTTAATTTTTTTTATGAAACTCAGACCAAGGGTAAAATATTACACAGAATCACAGGCTTAAAGGATGACTCAGGAAGAAGGAATCTTTAAGGAAGAAACTTTAAAGATTATCTAGTTCCAGCACCCCTCCAAAGGGCAGCAACATCTTCCACTAGACCTGGCTACTCAAAGCCCCATCCAATCCGGCCTTCCACCCTTCTATGGATGAGGCATCCACAACTTCTCTGGGCAACCTGTCCCAGTGCCTCACCACCCTGACAATGAAGTATTTCCTCCTAATATCTAATCTACACCTGCCCTCTTTCAGTTTAAAGCCATTCTCCTTCATCCTATCACAACTCACCCTTGAAGAAAAGTCCTTTCCAGGCCTCTTTTAGGTCCCCTCTCTCCTGATGTGATAAATCTTCCCTTTCTAGCCTGCAAGGCAGTGAGGTGGTTCTGAAAGGGCATGCCATGCTTTGAGGGAACCCTTTTCCTCTTGTAGGTTCTCGCTGTTGCAATCTTCCCTTCTTCTGTGTTACTGGCCCCCTCCCTCCCTTCTGTGTGTGCTGTTGGGGAGCTTTAGGCTGTTTGACCGAGGCTGTGCTTGTGCCCAGCTATCCAACTCTTTCTCAGCCTCTCTGGCATCATGCAGCCCTCTCACCATGTCCTGCAGCTCAGCCACCTGCAGCAGGAGGTCCTCCATGGGGCACACCTTTCCAGACAGGTCTGCTGACTGTCCCTGCCCCAGGAGACAGGTCTTGGCACCTCTGCAGCCTGAGGTCTGCTCAGCAGCCTCTCCCTTCAGCAGCTCCCTCTGGGTGGTGGCAGTGGCCACCACCAGCATACATGGTCCAGATCCCCCAGCCATTGCTGCAGCCTGTGCTCCCAGACAAGAGAAAACCAGTGGAAGATGTGGTGGTTTTTGTTAAATTAACCTGCAATCATTCATATTTGTCTCATTAAAGAGAGGGTGTAAAATCTCCTAAACTAAAAAAGTTTGTTAATAATGTAATTGTCATCAGGATCTTGTTCACAGCACAGAGCAAATGCTTCACAAAGCAATGAAACAACAGGGGCAGTATGGGACCTTTCGTGCAATGAATCATAATGGTATTGATCTCTGCAGTAATTTATCATCCTTGCCTTGCTCCTGGCATTTGCTCATTGATGGATTCTGTTGGCAAAAACAAAATACTGATAACTTGTTATCGTGGAAATTTGCAGAAAATCTAATTGGTATAAAATACAGCACATTCTTGTGTTCAAAGCCATGCAAAACAGAAAAGCCACAAATAGAACAAAGCAATTTGTTTCATGGATATCCAGGAGAGGAATTATCCCTGCAGTTTACTCATAGCCATTTAAAAAATATAAATTACTAACAATATACACAAACTGCAAAATAACGAAGAAGAGAGAAAAAAACTCAGCTCCTTATATAAAAAGGTGCAGTTAATCATTTACTTACTGTGAATTGATTTTAAAATGTCCATATTTCTTCTCTTTTCTGTCTCCTGACAGAGTTACCTTCATAAGGACTTTTCACATGGACTTAAATTTCAGGTTTGATAGATCCAAAGCTCTTTTAAGTGCTAATAGTTTTCTTTGAACTTCAAAGAGGATATGTGTACAGGGGGGTACTGCAGGAATTTATAAAGAAGAGTAAAGGAAGACCTAAAATATATCAAAACATAAACAAGTAAACCATGGACTAGGTTTTAAAGAAGTGGTTAGTATCTGAAAAAATTTAAGAAATTATATAATTGGTTTGTGTCTTTTATAATAAAACAATTCGATCTTCCAGAATTTTAGGAACTAATACAATAGAAATATGGGGTTGTTACCAACAGAGAATACAGTGGCTGCAGCAGTCACTGTGCAATTGTCTCTGTGACATAAAAAAGGATCTTTGACAGGTATGTCTATTCAAGAAGCACATTCTTGTGCATTTTTCAGTAGAATGGTAAATTGTTATCAGTTTGAATGCTGGAAATAATTACTACCTAAACTATTTGCAGCCATAACCTTATTGTAGAGCTATGCTCTTTAGGAAAAAAAAAAAAATCTTGCCATAGTTTACCTCCATTTCCTTTGAGTACTGAACTATGTTGAGAATAGTAGGGCTTGGAGCAACTTAGTCTGTTTCTCCTTTAACAGATTTTGATAAAAAACAGGTTTTCTTAATATTTAATGAACACTTACTTTCTTGCTACTTTTTTCTTTAAGTAAAATTACATGTCTCATGTACTGTTTGTATCTTTTCTGCTCTTTTGATTCAGCTTCTTCTCAGTTATTTGTGCTTTGTGATTTCTGATCTTGCCTGTGGTTCTGCAGCTTTTATTTTGTAGGGCAGAAACAACCATCACTAGCAGAAAATACCAGTAGTTTTCCACACCTTGAGCTTACAACAGAAAAGAATTTTAAAAACCTCAAAAAGCAACCAATCAGGCCTCAAAGAAAAAGCCCTGAATGCTTGTAAAATGTGGATTTGGAGTTTATGAATACTATCCAATATAACTGTTGGCTAAGCACTGATGACATGACTGAGAAGTTCATTGGCACATTCTCACAGTACATCCAGGCAGTTGCAATAGTTAACATTGTACTAAAAATAACCCTCAGACTTTGTTATAACAGCACTGACATGATTTATCAAGACAGCTCTGACATTCTGTATGGGGTAAGTGCAGGCATATCCTTGAACTCTGGTCACAGCCTAGTAGGAAAGTCTACCAGAGAACTTTCTTGGTTTTCTTTTTTCTGCTTTTTCAAGAGGAGCAAGAAATCCATAGCCTGATTCTGTTACGCCTCCTAAGTTTACCTTCCTCTTTACTTTTTAATTGCCTCTTGTAACTGTTGCCTTTTATTATACTGTCTACCTTCTCATCTTTGAGAAGTAGTGAGAAAGGAAGGCAAACTCTTTTATCCAAAGTGGCAGGCTGTTAACTCCTCCTTTCTGCAGTGACAGAGGCTGTTTGCTCTAAGTGTTTTTGCAGGGTTCATGCTGTGCCCCTAGGGTGTGGGTATGTTCCCAGCTCATCTTCCCTTTCCCTTCCCACAGCCCTGCTTACACATGGTGCTCCCCTGCTGCACTGCCGTACAGACAGGTGGGAATTGCCTTGAGGGAAGAGTTTCCCTCTGTCTTGCTTTATGAAATGCACAGGACATTTCTGGATGCTTTTTGTAAGCAACAAGAATTATTATTTGTGCATAACTTTAGGACACAGACTGATCATTTACTATTCACTTTCAGTACGTTTATTATCTATCTGATAGATGAACAGGATTTCCAGAGGAATCTAGCAAACCATGAAGATTTGGTCTTATTCTTATCAAAATACAGCTTTCTGCTGACCTCAAATGGTGCAGGATCAGGCAATACAGCCTTGGAAACATTCTCTACCACTGTATTTGAGCTGAGTGAAATACTTAGATTTATAAAACTCAGTAAGCAAATACTCTATAAAAACAAAAAGCACAAGGGCTCGGTCCTGCAAGGATTTGACAGCTGTGGTTTTGATCCAACAAAACACAGAAGTTTATATTTAGCTTTAAGATATTTATGCCTCGGGGTATCCCTATGCACTTTGAGTTAAATACCTCTTTAAGTGTTTTATTGGTCAGAGCATTTTTGGCATCTTTTGAGTTTGAGTTCTTACGTAAGACTTCCCTCTGAGATCTCAAAGCATTTCACAAAACCCACTAAAGACAATTCTTCAAATTAATAAGGTAAAATACTGTTGTAGGACAGAATATTGTATTATTCCCTTGAGTAGGTACAAGATTCCCATCCATAACTACCTCTCCTAAATCTGTGATACAAAAATATTGTCTACTTTTTCTCCATTTTCTAAAAAACACCCTTCTCCAGTAAATACTGAAATGAATGAGTCATGTAGGAAAGGCAGGTTTTAAAGTAAGCTACAATGATGAAAATCCCTAGCTACAGGGGCTTTGGGGTGTGTTTTGTTTTCTCATGAGAGGATGCAGAGGGATGGGGTTTATTTCCTCATCTGGGAAGAATTGAAAACAGTAATAAGATAAACTAAAGACCATTTATAACAGAGGCAGTAAAGTGCCTTTAGAGAAATGACAAGGAACTGAATAAAATGTCCTCAGGTGCATCAGGCAGAGCATCTCCACCAGGTCAGGGGAGGGGATTCTCCCACTCTGGTCTGCCATGGTGCAGCCTCACAGTAATATGTGTTCATACTGCACATAAATCTCACTCTAGTTAAGTATGTTTTAGCAACATCAAAAGACCCTATCTAATTTCTTTGTGCAAGCAGTTCAAACACATATGGAGAGTTAAAATGTATTTTAAAAACTCTGCAGCACATATGCCCAAGAAAGACAAGAAAAAACCAATTGCAATTTTTCCTCCTTTCCTAGAAGGCATCCCGCCCCACTAGTAGGAGTCCCTACTGGACTAGTTGTTTGCCTGCAAAGCTCAGTTCACCTCAGGACACAGAACTTAAATTTCTGAGTTGTCACCTCTGAATGACACCAAGGCAATCACTTGACCTCTCACATATGCGACACAAATTTCCATCCTGACCCAAACTGTAAGTGCTGTGATACAAGAATGTTGCCCAGTTCAGTTCAGCCAGACTTTGAAATCACTGGGAATTCTCGAGGCCACCTAACGTTCCCTAGCTCTTCTGTCCCCTTCCCTCAGGACTCTGGGTACCTCAGGACAGAGAAGAGAGGGAGAAGTCCTCGCCCTCCATTCATGTGGCCTCAGCTGAAATCAGCTCCCAGAGCTGGATGTGAAGGGGCAGGCTGAGGATAGGAAAGGCAGCACTGGAGCATCGTTGCCTCTGTTCACCTCCAGCCTCCCTGATCCTGCCGCTGCACCGCTCCAATATTCAAAGGTAGAACAGCTCTGCAAATACACCACTCTGGCTGTTATAGGGGGTCTCCATTGACTGTGGGGAAACCTCTCAAAGGTGTGTCAGGCAGCTACAGAAGGATTTTTTTGGTATAGGTTGCAGTAATAAAGGAGTGTTGTGGCTGTTCTCCATGTCTACTAAAACTAGAAGAAAAAATAATTAGCTTAATTTTCAGAGATGGAGATATCAGGCAGATATGAGAGAAAAACCTTCCTTTTTTAAGGCTAACATAATAGAAAGTGCTAAAAGGCTTTAACATGCTTTAAGAAAGATAGTAAAATCTCCAGCCCTGGATGATTGTGATTCAGCCAAGTATCTCTCAGAAGAGATGTAATCTTACTTGATTACTGGAGCATATAAAAGATTCATTTTAGGTCCCTTTCACTACACATTTCTGTGATTTTTATGATTTGACAAAGCAATGGTAATTAAAACACTAGCTTTTTGCTATGATCTGCCAGATGGATCTAGTGATAAATCACATTCCCTTTGGCGTCCTTTTCTCAGCAATACAGAATTTAAATGAGAGCTGACCTAGTTTACATATTCAGCATGAAAATACTTTTGCTATTTAAAAGGTGAATCTATTTCTAATAATGTGCTATTTAATTCTGCCAACATAATTCCATTGGCTCAGTTTAAAGATGGAGAATATTTTTATTAGCATTTTTAACATCTCTGTCATTAATTTCCAAAGCCAGAGCATTTTCACAATACCCCTGGCATTAGTAGAATGAGGTCTTAGTTGATCATAAGGGCTACAAACACATGTTACTGTTTTACAATGATTGCTGTAGTTTCTCTCCTCCCTCTCTCTTGCTTCTTGCCATTCCCAGTCACTCATCTCTGCCATGAGAGATTCATGCCTCCTCAACTGCTGGGTGCTTTATAACCATATTTTGTTTGTTAAAACTTTACAATCATGGATTAAGGTTTACATTTACATTTCACTGGATGGGTGAAATGCACACGAGGTGCATACATGCAGTGCTCTGAGTCACATGCAGACAACTGGGGTAGTGAGCTGTGTGGTGGTGGCCTTCTCTTCTGCATTTAAACTTAGGTACCTTTCAGAAAACAATTTTATTACTTGTCTTATTTTATGAGCATGTCATATTCCTCCAGCACAACACCACTTTGGATGGAAGATAACTTTATGCTGGGAAATGAGTCAATTTTTCTTTCAGGACTGTTGAAATGTAGAGATCATGCTACAGGCATTAGGGACAGCTTGATAGAGTGTCTAGTCTGACATTATATCCACAAAATGTGCTATATTTTGATGTCCCTGATAAATCACTGTGTACTCTTTTTTTCCTCTCTCTCTTTTATGAGAATACTCATTGAACAATGCAGCTTTGGGATTTGAGGGTGAGCTGCAATGAACTGAATTGAGAGTCATCCTAAGTATATGAGCCAACTGAGGAAGAAAATAACAGTTTAGAATGTATTTTTATGGAAAAGGTATGAAGCTTTGTTCATACCTTGGTTCTGGACCATGCACATTCACACTGGCTCTAAAAATGCTATAGTCTCAAATATTAACTTGCATATTTGTCTAAGTATCTCCTATTTTACACTAAGCCACTTAGATTCCTCTAACATGCTTTTTATAATTTCTCCTAACAGGTTTCAAAATCTTTCCAGTAATTTTTACCGTATGTTTGGGAGAAAGACTATAAAACTTAACTAAGATGGCAATTACATCTATTCATGTTTCTCAGTCCTTTAAGTTTGGCTATGGAGTCACAGAACCACACAGTCACCCACATGTCTGTAACCATTAAAGACTCAAAACATATGTATTGATATTTCTTGTGCAACTGACGCATTCAAGTAACAGAAATTTCCAAAATTTTATGGAAGTACAGCCAGGAATTCAGTCTGAGGCACTGTGAGGAAAAATCCAGGGTGGAGGTTTGAGCTAAGCATGATGCCTCCAGGAGCCTCCAGGGCTCTTCTCTTGCAGTCTGCTCCCACACAAGTTCCATGAGATCTGACACAAATAGGCTGCCAGGAAACAGATACTGATTGCAGGGACTTGGTGGGCATGTACTAATTGAAGCAGAAATTTTAAAGTAGTTGGTTCCCTGTTTCTGCTGCATGACCCCAAATCCTGCACAGGAAACTGGATTTGATCTTTGGCTTCTTTTGGAAAGGTAATATACCCTCCTCCTAGAAGCTCAGTGTGCTTTCAGCTCTGTGTACTTTCAGCATTTAAGTGATTCAGTGTGTTATTAAAGTTCTGTGTTCTTTTTTCTATAGGCCAGCTAGTTCTTGAACTGAGTGAGTGAACCTCTTCATCAAACAAAAGCAGGAGACCAGAAGGAAGTACAGCTGACAGGTGTACCGCCACAGACCAAGGCAAATAAGTGCTTAAGCACCACAATGGCCTAGCTTTTTTGTTTTTTAACAAAGCTTTTTTTTTTTTTTTTTTGTCTAGCCACAGATTTTGTTCCACCAAGGAGCAAGGATGGGCAAGAAGTAAAATAGAAATACTAGAAAAGCAGAAAAGCAGGCAGCTCGTTCACCTCCAGACTTTTCTATCATAAATAAATACTCTTTGGGGCTTCACTTTTCTTTGCCAAAGGTAATCTTTTTTCTTTTCTGTTTTTTTTTTTTTTTAATAATCCTTTTTACTACAAGAAGTATCACCTACAGAGTCTATACTGAAAAGGGTTGCACGTGTATGTTGTTCTACTGAACCTTGAGAAAGCTCCCATAGAAGTGTTGCAAGTCATTGTACTGGCAATGAACTTTGAGTAATTTCTGAAGGACAAAACCATTAATGTTGCATCACTTTGGCTGCCTTTCTTTATCTATTTGAGTTGTTACTTGGAAGTTTGGAGACCATCTTTTAACCGGTTTAATATATTTTGAGATGTGCAATGAGGGATTTCTTTGTAAAAGCTGACTGAGTTTAGATATAAAAAGGAAATGAGTAGCCTTGTTCACTTTAATGAGTATGATGTGGCATTCTTAAGCCAACAAGAACAGCACTCCAAAGTTCCACCAGACTTTTAGCAATTAATCAAATTACTACACTAGTTCAGAATGGAGGAGAAATAAATCATGAAACTTTTGAGATTTTTAATGTAAGCAGAAAGTGCAATATTTGCTTTGCATGAGCACACATGAAGATACAAAGAGAATGTAGGCTGGCAAACTGACCCATTCAAAGGAATGTAAGTGTCCATCGATGGTAAATTTTTAACTGCAATCAAATCCAGTCTTAAAAGAAAAGTCATGTTTAATTACTTGCTTGCCAGGTAAATATTTGTCAAAAACTTGTGCAGTTAGGAAAAATAATAGATGGATACAGAAAGTGTTTTCCTGAAAGGAATGACAAGCAAAGATTTTAGATATAGTGATTTTAATTACCACTTTTCTGATGTTCAACAACTTTGAAAATAGTGAAAGACTTACTGGGAGTGAGGGAATTGTGACAGCCTTCCCTGCAAAACCACCTAACAAACCCCTGCTGATAACCTTTTCACTGGAACACGCATCTTGCTTCTGTCAAAACAGAGCAGCTACAAATTACCTTCTGGGCTCATTTCCTAGGCTGTAAAGAGAAAATCAGCAGAAGGACCAAAGAATAATTTACATGTGAGGGATTCAGGGCTGAGCTTTATTAGTTATGTTTCTGAAAGTCAGACCAAAGGTCTGACACAGGATGAACCTGTGATGAACTGCCCAGCTTGACAGACTTGGCTCTTAGGTCCTCCAAAGGACTGAAAGATCTCATCTATGAATTTATTTTTTTTCAAGTCAGACACACAGTCTCAAGGTACTTCATGTCAAAACAAGTAACTCTTCCTTACATTTATTATAACTCAGCTGGTACTGAGAAAAGGGAACATAAAAATAAAAGTAATATTACAAGAATGTAATGTGCAATGAACCCACTTACCCAGAAAGCAACTGCCCACCTTGCAAGGGCAGTGCTTTCCTTCTCACTTCCCAGTCTCCTTTTTGTCTCACACATTCACTTCATTCCTTCTTTGCAGGGAATTTCAGCCACATCTCCTCTTGAACCTTCTCTTTCTCATCTTAATGCTTGAGGAGTAGACCTTGCTGGGTGGAGCACTCTCTATTTGGGTGAGAGCAGCGGATTTTTTGCTAGTTTTAGGGTAAAAGGAACACAAATCTTGAAGCACGGGTGATTTGAGTGCTCATTTGAAAGCAAATAAACCTTTTTTTTTTCTTTTGGGAATGTTTATATATTTTATCCAATGCCTCTTGCAGCACAAAAATATGAGGACCATGATGACAACACCACTGATAGTCCCATGCATTAGATACATGTCCTTGCTACTTCTCTCTCCTTCCTTTCCTTTCACTGCCAAGCAAACTTTGATTTTCTACATGCAGAGAAGAAAACTTACTATCATGCATCTGAAATAAGGTGCCCACACACTAGAAGGCTCAGGAGTTGAAATCTCTTCTCTGTCTCTCTTTTTAGAAGCCTCGCGCTAATCACATTGATTTTGAGTTCTAATTAGTGAGCTCAATGTATTAGAAGCTGTGAATTGTCGTCTGAAGGAGTCCAAATTTCCATAAAGCTCATATAAAGCATTAATTATAGGTGCATCTCACTCTGAAAGGACATGACTTACATATTAAGTCCTGTACTCTATTATTTCTGGCGTAAGTGTTAAAGCATTACCATTTTAGGCCCTCATAAATCTGTGTTCCTTGAAAAGAACCAGAAAAATTTCCTAGACAAATACCTAAGACCAGTACCAATTCTTAAATTCTATACAGTTCAGCACATACCAACATCCTTCTTCTGGGATATAAATACAATATATCAGCTAGAGTTCTCGGCAGGCATGTAGGTAGAGGAAGTTTAAATATAAAAGCAAAATAATACAACCCTTACCTGAGTCAACCACAAAGTTTTTTTGGATTATCTGTCTTTTTAATTTGGTAATTAATATAGTCTGTTTAATAAATTTTAATTGTTAATTCAGTTTTCTTCTTGCAGTGTTTCATCTTTAATTCATCTTTTTCAGGAATTGATTCATTTTCTCACTCTTCTTATTAAAATTCCAGAAAAACTATGTGAACCAGCTGATGCTGCTGCAGTCAAATCCCAAAATAAATCTTAAACTCCAAAGATGGGGGTAACATCTAATTTAAAAAATCCTGCCCACCAGGTGCTGCCACCAAAGAAAATTCTTGTTCCCAAGAGTTTCTCCCTATTTCTTAAAAATAAATTACTGTCATCACCACAGAATATAAAAATATTTTATATCAATAGCTTATTTTAATTTTGAAGTGTCTGATGTCTTTGTGAGCTATGTAGTTTCTCAGAAATTTGAGTTGTTTCCAGATGAAGATATTTTTAAACCATTTAAATGTATTAAATTTGTGGACAATTACATTTTAAATCTAAACATATGGTTCTATTGTGCTAAATCCTTCAATAATTCTTTGAATATCTCTTATTTTTCAGTTAATGTCACAAATGTTTTCACTTATTACCATATTCCATAAAAATATTCCCCCGTGTGTTATTCTGATTTTATTTTATTTCCTGTTGTAAGTCACAAAATCTATAAATAATTTTTCAAGTATCTTCTTATTTCAACAAATGTCAGCAATAATATATGCAATGAGGGGTTTTTTTTAATAACCACTCCATTTTTAATTTTCATTACATGCTTTCTTGGCAGTAAACCAAATAGCTTACACAATATTTGGAAAAGCATTACTGTGGTTCATATTGCATGTTTTTTATCTCAACATAGCAATTGTAAGGAAAAAAGAGCAACTTTTGTCAAAGCAGTTGAGTCAAAGGATATAAGTTCATTTTTCCCTGTGCAGTGAACACTATTTTTCTTATATTTGTGCTGGAATTCACTGTAACTAATGTTAGCTCAATAGTTTATGATTTTCTGTAAGTAGTGCAGCACTGGCTTCATCCTATTCTCTGATTCTTTGTGGGTTTCTTCTGATTTCTTGCATGCCTTTGGCACAGAAGAGTGTACCAAAAAGGCATAGTCCTTGATCTTCAGAGCAGAGAGACGCCTTACAGTGACTCCTGATGGGAACAGTCCCGTCTACCCCTACCCGTTCCTGGCTTCACATTCCCACCACCTCTCTTGTTTCTCAGTGCCTGGCAGATGAGCCGTGAGTTCATGAAAAAAAGCGAAACCAGCAGAAAGCTACTCTTGTAGAGTAACTCTGGCCTTAAGGACAAGCCTCACCTTCACTTAGCACCCTGGCAGCACAGCAACAAATTAAAAAATTAAACATCTACTGGGTGTCTCTGAGTATTTCAAATTAATTTACAGTTTTGCTCCCTACCTCAGGGTCTCTTGGTAAACCAGGCTAACAGTATGATTTTGAACATAAAGGCCTCTGTCACCTGCAACATCAGCCCAGACCTCTCATGTGCTGCCTGGCCAGGCACAGGAAATCAGCTAAAGCAGACTTGCACAAGGCAGCAGCTCTGCTGCCTTACTGGGGTGGGTGAGGAGAGGCTGCCAACACACACGGGAGTCATTCAGCTCAAAAAGCTTTCATTCCTTCTTTCAGGTTAGGTGACAGCTCTAACTCCTCAAGCTCTATTTTCCTGCAATTCTGATGAATTTTTATGGATATGTCTGTCACAAACATTGTTGCAAAGGTCTATATTTAATATTGGAAATCCAGCTTGGGAGCATCACAAAGCCTTTGTACATCTGCCTCTCATTTTTGATGGCATTTTGTGCATTTTCAGACAATTAAAAGGCCAGTGTTCAAATTTAGTTTGATTGCATTAATTAACCAAAATTTTAAAAGGAGCTTGCCTGGGATTTGTGTTTCACTCCCAACAACAAGCTGTCTGCTCCAGCTGATGCCCTGCAACCCACCAAGGGCGCAGCTGTCGGACCTCCTACTTGAGACCCAGGAGCCCATCCAAGGAGATGCCTTGCCCTGAAGGAAGTGGAGGGAAAGTTCAGGCATCCAGTAGCAGCCAAGCAGCTCTGGCTGCCCACATCCCACTGCCCTGGCTGGTCTGAAAGCCTCAGCCCAGACAGGAGCTCCTGACAGCTGCGAGGCACCGATCCGTGTACAGCCATGTACGTGAATTCTGGAGAATTGTCTTTGTACGGAAGGAAGGAAGGAAGGAAGGAAGGAAGGAAGGAAGGAAGGAAGGAAGGAAGGAAGGAAGGAAGAGAGGGAGGGAATCAGCAACTGCAGAACCGGTCTCCAGCATTATTCCTGAAATAAGGATACACTAAAACACAACTTCAAACACTGATGCTGATATTTGGAATTGCAGGAGTTGTAGTCACAGGGTCCACTGCACACGGGAATTCTAGTTAAGGGGTCAAGCAGCAGTTGAGGCTGGAATATTTGTATTGAGATTAAATGCAGCATGTAAATCAGCAACAATCTCGTCAGAGACTTTGGTTTTCTATAACAATGTGGTCATGTCTCTTACAGCTTGCTTGGATATACCAAAAATGAACTAGAATCTTGATCGAGAAATTAAACTCGCTTTTAAACCTGCTGTTTTCATTTTCGTCTGAAGGCAAAAATAGTTTGGTTTTATCCTTACTATTTTCATTAAATACCTGGTTTGAAACTGAGGTTTCAAAACCCTAAAAGACAAAAACAATAAAAGAAGTTACCTATTTCAGCATTCAGGGAGCCAGGGAGTTTACTTTTTCCCTTGCCTGATGTCACAAAGGCTTCCTCTAGAATTTTGTATTAGAGCTTTCATGGAAATAGTTGCTTGGTAATCTGTCCTTCTGTGGCTGGTAGGAAGTTCTTTGAGTGTATCCTCAACATCTCAGAAAAAAGAAGTGTTCCCCACACAAAGCTCCTGAAAACGATGAATGAAGATTAAATTTTTTTTCCTCAGAAAGCACCTATATTTGTAATCCCAATCATTTTCAGCACAGTTTTATTCAACTTTCCCTTCTACTTAAAATAGTGCTATATTTTGTGTTTCAAACAATATATACTATATAAATGCAGCTACAGCTGAATGGAGCAAACAAGCCATTTTTAAGGGGAAATTACTCAGGCTATAGTGAAGCATGAAAACAAGTCACTCTTCCCTGTACATGGAAAGAATTATTAAAATGGTAAACCAAGACACTGAAGAAACATAATGTCACAGAATGCCTCAGGCCAGTCTTGTACTATCTGAGCAAGAAAAGTACCTGATGACAGCACTCTGAAATGTCTTTTGCAAGGAGTGCTGACCTGGTAGTGCCCTCATTGACTCAAAAAACTCCATTGTGTGAATGTTAAGAGACAGGATTTTAAATACAGGTAAAACATGTTTTCCTTTGAGAGGTTAGAGTTGTCTGGGAAAAAATCATGAGGCACTGCCTGCAAGTCTGCTAGCTTGTTGGAATTGTTGGAGGGAGTTGAATTAATGTGTAGGTGATATAAATTTGAGAACAAAAGCCACAGTTGCAAAGCAACATTTTTGATACTTTCAAACCTTGAACCAGTTCTAGTCATATCTAAAGAACAGCACAAACAATATTATGTGAGAAACACAATGAGAAAACAGAGTAAAGGAGCAAAAAGGAGAACAAAATTAACTGTCTCTGGTAACCTTGAAACCCTTCACAAAAGAATCTCCTGTCCACATCTACACTATTGTAGGCTCCACAGACCTCCCTATAGCACAGATGCTTTTCTTGTTCAGAGCTACTTGACAGTAGACAATGAGGAACATTGGAAAGGAACATCTGTTTTCTGTTTTTAAAAGATTGAAGCAGAAATAGAAAAAATTTCTCCCCCTTGAGAGTTCAATAACTTTCCTGATGACAGTTTTAATCAGGCAACAAACAGAATTAGAAACATATAGCTATTCTTCATAGCCTGATGAGAAACAGCAGTGACTCCTATCCAGCAATGTTAAATAAAATCACTAGATGGATGGCAAAATGTTAGGGGACTGATTGAAAGTTATAAGTTTCCATTTTAATTTTTAAAAAAATCTCAGAGCTTTATTTCCTCAAAAGGAATCTCATGTTTGCATCATGAATCCAGTATGAAATGTTTGACATCCACAGCAGACACCCTACCTTCCTTTTTATCAAGGGTCTTCCTCAACATTTGCTCACATCCTCCTCAGTGCTGTCCTGGGCACTCTTCTGCACTTTTAGGGGCACATCACAGCCCATTGTCCACAAAGAGTTCACTGCCTGTTGCTTATCAACAACTCCTGTCTGAGCCACACACCACCTTTGGGCCAGTGTCCTCCCTGTACCCTGCTTTTGCTCATTCTTGCAGGTGAGCTCACTTCTGTCCCACTGTGCCTGGCCCCCTGCCTAAAGCACTTTCTTTGTTGTCATCCTAAGTGAAGAACAGAATTCCTGCTCTTCACAGCCTGAGCTGAGCCTTTAATTCCTTCAATTTTTACATCTGCTTTTCCAGTTCAGGGCATTGCAAATAAAGATCTTGGTGTAGCTAAAGATCTTCTGAATGTCTTTGTTATCCCCTTTTTTGGGGAAAAAGCATTTTATTAAAGGAGGGACAGCCATAGCATGGGGCAGAAAAATACTAACTTTCCAGAATAACAATTAGGACAAAGGGGTAATGATTTTTCTTTGAGAAACCGTAATTTCACAAATCACTCTGAGTAACCTCACTTCAGCAGGCCAACTCCATGCAGTGTTTGATTACATGTTCAAGTATTTGGATATTTATACTTAGATGGCATCAAATCTGAAAAACCAAACTGACATCTTTGTAATCCCAATTGCAATACACAGATCACAAACTCGAAATCTTCATCACCCTTACAAAGCAACTTACTATTGAAATAAAAGAAATCTCTCCAATAATGCAAAACTACCTTGTCAGAAATCACTTACAGATCCAGTAACATTAAATCTCTTACACTCTTCCTCAGATGAGAGCAGTAGTAACCCCAAAGTCAGACAGATCTGTTCAAATGCTTTAAATACTTGCCAACAACCTAATGGGGGACAGATTTCTCCTTTACAAGTGGGAAGCAGCAGGCTATGAACATCCTCAATGCCACACCAACCCAAACTGGAGATTTCTTTACGAAAGCAGCTACAAAGGTGATCAGACCCTGAGCAATGCTCAATGGCCACAAATATATTATTGTCTTCTAATCTTACTGACTTCAGACTGTCAGCAATTTTGTTAGAAATTTTGTTCCTTTGTTAGAAATCCAGTGTAAGAGATTGCTTCTTTCTTAATTCTTTATAAACCTTTTGGGACACAGTCAGCAACTTTTCTTCCATTAAAGAATTATCAAGGTATTTCATCTAAAGCATGGACTCAGTAAGAAATTTTCATTCGCAATATTTTAAACCACATCATTTTATGGAAAAAACTGTTCACAGCACATGAGGAAATTTGATATCATACAATGGCAGAATAGTCCAACAAGGTTAGCGTAAATTTTGCTGATATTAAATTAATCAAAAGGATATATACTGAAAAAACTGATAAGTTTTTTTATTGAAAGTACTTTCAGTAAAAGTACTTATAATAAATCATTGTTGTAAACAGCAACCTTAACACCAGTGTCACAACACATTTCCTACATTTTAGATTTTAAAAAAAGTATTTAGCTTAACAGTTGAGTTTTCATAAGTATTTCTCTATTGGAACAAAAATTGCGGTGTTTTGGTGAGGAAAATCCTTTCCGTATAAGCACATTCGAGTTAAAAATTTAATAGAGTACTTTCAATCTCAGAAAATATTGCTAAAATATTGCTTCTATGAGAAAAGTTCTTTTCCATTGAAAAACTGTGTATAATCCTATACAAGTAAAAGTTACAGTTTTTCATTTACACAAAATTTCTAGAATTAAGCCTTTCCAATTCCTGCACTGTTTATTTTGCAATAATAAACTTTTTTCTTATTCTTAGTAATTCCTGAAGCATTACAAAGGCATGAATAAATAGTTCTCACTGTAGTTAGCTCATGAATGGTAATTTCTCATCTTGTGTAAAATTCCATTTTTTTTCCTAACAATGCACAAAGGACAGGTTATAATCTAATCCAAATAAGATGCTGAAATAGAAAACATATTGCTATCAGGAAATTTTCAAAATTGCCAGCCTATGGTTTTTCTGCTTTAAACAGAAGATAAGCAATAGAGAATGTATTAATTTGTTCTGTAGACACCCTGTGAGAAACCAGTGAAATATGCCATGTTTTAATATACTGAATTTCACTTAAAACCAGCTATATTAAACTCATTGTGTTTTGTTATTGAAACTCTACCCACGAAAAGTTTTTATTTTAACATAAACTTTATTTTATTATGCTTTCAACATTTGGATTAAAGCAATGTAGTTAATAAAAACCATATAATGACTTACTTTTTCATTAGACAAATTTACATATTGCTTTCATTACTACAGTTTTGACTAGAAGAAACAAAAGTTGGAAATAATTTATTAGTAAAGTATATCTTACTTTGTTTCCTATTTATGCACTGTTAAATGTACTTTTATTTATTTTCAACTGTTAGAAAAAAATATTCACTTTACCATTGTTCCAAATTTCTTTTCCCATATGGTCCCTATCAATAATTGATAGTAAGGCTTGAACAAATTTTGTCATGAATTATCTCGGTTTAATGATAAGATCTCTGTTCCCTTTAGCCGAACCAGACCAGTTCAGACTTCTCCAGAGGCATGATGAATTCAAGATGACATTTGGGCATTCCAAGGCAGTGCAGAACGAGTTCCTGCTCAAAAGTGTTGAATAACCACAGGTACAAGGAAAAACTGTGGGGAAGGAGATATGAAAAATCAGAGAGGTTTTTCCTGTGTGGATGGGGGAACACATAACTGTATTCCAAGTAGTACAGAAATACGAAGATAAAGGGAATGCTTGATCAGCTCCTGACTTGCTTCCTATTCTTAAATGTGTCTACAAGTGAACATGTTCAGTACAGCAGCCTTGGGAATGTCATAGGACACAGCTATGTCTGGGAAACCCACACGTGCAGCAGGTTTCCACGGAGAACACCTGTAGCATAAAATGGATATTGATTACGGGCTGGTTAGGCTTCACTAGGCGTGTACTCTACAATTCCTGGAACAGATACGTGAATCCACCCCAAAAGAGTGGACAGCATCACTCGGTTATGAATCCCGTTGGTATTCCAAGGGCTGGTTAACCTTCACGAAGTGCCCTTGGTGCGAGCCAGCAGCGCCTGGATGCAAAGATGGTGTTTCAGTGCCCTCTAATGGCTGGCCACAACCAACGCCCTTCTTCTGCGTTTATTCCCCAAAAAGCTCTCCCCAGCAGGCCACTGAGACACAAAGACTTCTAGCTGCAATGAACCCCACAATCTTCTCCTCAGACCTGTGAAAAGCACCTATAGAGCACCCTGGGCGTGTGGGAGAAACAAAACTGGAACCTTCCTGAGCGGAAAGAAGATTCTTCAAACTTGTGGAACTTTCTTCAAACTTGATTAATTTTGTAGTAGATGATAGTTGGACAAACTGTGTCTGAAACATCAGCGACTGAAACTTTAACATCTGAACAAGTCTTATCAGACTGACTTGATAAGCCCTGAAGGATCTTCTGATGTAGCTGAAAGGAAAGTTATCTTTAAGAGCAGTTTTAGATTTTTTGTGTCACTGCCTAGAAATTCTTAGTAACAAATTTATGGATAAAATATTTAAATCCAGACTTCTAAGTCTTTTCTTTTTATGGCAAACTACTGTTGACAAGGAGCCACAGGACCTCTTCAGCATTACTGCTTCTCAGGGTCAGGAAGAGATTTACAGTCCAGTCCTTAACAAGAATACCAATGACAATAAAAATCTGCCAGCTATTAAAAATGACACAATCAATCCTATTTAAGTGTTGTACAGCTACTGAGCATGAATTATAGTGTGAGCAATTTTTTAACCAGGGAAAAGAATAAGCTGGTAAACCACCCATTTATTTCAAAAACAGCATTCAGGAAAAGTTGCTTTCCTGTGGAACGCTGTCGATGAAGAGTCTGTCATTATAGTAAACACAGGAACTCTAAAGCAAGTACATTTTATAAGTATGTGAAAACCCTATGGCAATGCCATTTTTTAATAGATCTTATAAATTTCAAAACTGGATGTTTTCTAAATTGCACCATTGCTTTAATCCTGCTCCACTCCTCAGGCATGGATGTTTCATGTTGATAATACACAGAATTTTCAAAATTTTATTACAATAATTCTTGCAGTTCATCAAATATCTCTTCATCCTGTAGTTGGAAACTATTCAGTTGGGGGGTTTTCCATGGAAAATCTGATATAAAACCAAGTCTTTCTTTTCATAGCTAGAAAAGACACATGAGGGAAAAAAATGGTTAGGAATGTTTAGATCTGTCCACGGGTAAATAATTTTTGTCTATGTTTTAGTGTGCGTCTTTATTGAAACAGGATCCAGAAATGAAAAGATTTCTTTTACCATTTTCTAAATATTTTTTACTAATTCTAAGGGCTTATGATTCATTTAACTTGGTTGTTTTGTTGTTTTCTTTCTTTTCATCTCTTCCTTCTTATGTAATGGGTGAACAACAGCTGTGCTTCCACTGAGCTCTCAGTCAGTATTATTTGAGTGATTTTGAAGCTAAGTAAAGCAAACTGTCTCACAGTGACCTGAGAGCAGTAATAATAGGATCAAAAGATATTCTGTTATCATCTGAAATGTGCCACAATTATGTGTTACAATGGCTTCAAGCAGTATTGACTGAACTGGAGGCTTTCAACAAACCATTTTTAACCATTGCTGAAATCTCTGGATCTGTCTTATTGCAATGGAGAGCTTTTGCACAAATTGGATATTTGCAGAGAATCTTTTGGTTTTTCTGCTTTAAACAAAACTGTTCTTACAACCACAGTCACTAAAGGAGCCAATGTTCCTTGTTTGCACTACCACATTTGCAATCAATTTATAGACTTATTTCAGTAAAGCACTGAATAACGATGACATGCTTGAGAGCTGTGCACATGTTGCATGAATTTAATGCATGCAATGGTTTGGTGGATTTTTGCCCTTCAGAAATTTATTGTGGGAAATAGGGGAAATGTATTAAGCAGAGAAGGTGCAACTTCATTATAGGCAGAAATCTGAAGACTGCATTTTATCGCATGGTGAAGAAAGGGCTGTCTTTAGGGCATTATTGCTTTGGAAGGGAAGATTTTGCTTTATCTGTATCTATTCATCAGCCAAAGTGCTGCTCATGGAGCAGTAAATCATGAGTCTTGTGGACCTGCACCACATAATACTGCAGGGATTGATGAGAACGGATGTGGATACCGAGCAGATGACACTGCTGTTTGTGTGTCAGCATTACTGAAAGTGTGTCAGGGTTACTGGAAAATGTGTCAGGAACAGGTGCAGCCTTCAGAGCAGTAACTGCACTATGCTTGAGAAAAAAGCAAATTAAGACGAGTTAAAATGAATTTAGAGACTCAAAGAGAAAAACTAAAAGAGCAAGCCCTTTCTGCTTGAATAATAGCTGGTTTCTTGTCTGGCAGGGTAATTAACTGAATACTGAGAGGCAAGAGAGATTTAGGGTTCATTTTGAGCTCTGCTATACCACGTGCATTCTGTTACAGCTTTGCTTCTCTCAAGAGGTCATGGACACACTCAGCTCCTTAAAAGGGACTGTCAGGCTATACTGAACATCTACATGTACTTTAAAGAAAGCCTTTTTGTGTACTTGAACAAGTACAGAGAGAAAGCTTTTTCCAGCCCAACCTTTGTGCAAGATTCAATACATGAAAAAATGCATTAGAACTAAAAATAGCAGCACTACCATAAGGACTTCAATGAGGACAGCAAACTATCAGAGTCTATTTGATAAAATACTGATATACAAAGATCTATAGTTTAACCAGTCTAAACTACCTATTTCTGTCCACCTTGTGGATCCCTCCAAAAGCCTTCAGAACAGCCAGTCTTAATCTTGTCATCCATCTTCAAGTTTTATAGCAAGAGATTGTTAGAAAAAATCTCACAAAAGTATCTTGAAGTATCCAAAACTAATTAATGTGGAACTGGGCTAAGCCTGGGCTAGGAATCAACTATGTTTCTCAAATATAATTCTTTGCATTGAGCAGTGTTATAAGGACCTATTTAGATAAAACTAAAATTTACTTTTCAAAGATCATCATTTAGCTGGATGTTTTGTGCTTTCCATCCTTGTCGCTTCTTCCCATTGATCTCATAGGAACTGGATTACTTCACTTGGTTTCTGTCATTCCTTTTCATAATTTTATCCCATATATTTCATTTTAATCTTGTCTATATTCCATTGGAATCCCAAGTGTCTACAGTCAAAATGTCTCTGCAAGCTGAGTTCATAGGCATTTCTATCTCTTCAACTAAGATTATAAGAAAATTGACTTTTTCAAATTAGAACTTCTCTTTTGAAAGACATGGCTAATGAGTAAAAATAGAATCAGCTCTGTATGATACAAAGAACTTTCCTGTTTTGTCTGGTTTGCTTTTTATTCCAGTTTTAGCATTCTTTCATTGGTTTTTCTTGGTTCCTCTAATCTTTTTGAAAGAGAAGAAGTGTTTTACAAGTGAACATATGCTCCATACATGTAATGAAACAATAGAGCAGATTTCCTGCAAATGTTCTACAGAAAACCAGTAATTTGTGATGTGCACCAAAAGAGGAAATGAAAACTATTTTCTGGCTTTGAACATCTTGTTTGAATTAGTGATTTACAAGACTGTAAATATAATTTCACTATGGCAAAAAAGGAAAGCCATGAATCTGAGTCCAACTCTGCAGATTTGTACTATGACTTCATTTGCCAATTGTTCAAATATTTTACTGTAATTGTGTGCAGTAAGTGTTCTGTGTAGTTGTCTCTGATGTGTAAGTGAACACTTCTCTGTTGCCCAGCTGCCTTCAGTGCTGGAAGTTGCTTTCCACGTGCTTCAGCTGGAATTTCTCTCTTCACATGAGACTTATATTTCATTTTCCCCAGCCATGAGACTTACATTTTCTCCAGGTACCACATCCCTCTCCATCCCCAGCCATCCCACAGGGTTCTGCTGATTGACTCTTTGCACCTCCAAAGAGTCAAACTACCAGGAAAGTGCATTGATATTCTGGTCAGCACAGTGCTCTGCAGATATAGGGAAAGAGAGAAAGAAACAAAAACCAACCAACCACCACCACCACCACCACCAAAAAAAAAAAAAAAAAAAAAAAAAAGAAATTTTAAGCTATCTCTTCTTAAATTTCAGTGGTGGCAAGCCATTTGTGGCTGACACTGTAATGCAAGAGGCTGAAGTATAATGACACACAATGCATTTTAAAGTAAAAATTGAAGTATTCAAATGTGGTACTTGTAGTTTTATCAGGCCTTTCTAATTTAAAACTTAATCAGCTATAGAGGAAATGTCTTCCCATGTTTTCTCAGAATCCCAGCTGATGGAAAACATTTCTGTTGGAAGTGTCTGCCAAAAGGGTTATTTTCCATATGACATGCCTCCCATGGGCATTTCACTGTGATACCATAAATGGCTGTGGGAATGGGGCAGACAAATAGAACTGGTGAGCATTTCAACATCTGTTAAGTGCAAGAAACAAAATGTGGTTGTGAGATGAGCTCTCCAGCTAATACATACTCCTATCTCTAATAGTCAGCAGATGATGCACAAACCTGACAAGTCTGGGGGTTTCAACATAATTGAATATTTTCTTTACTTTAAGAACGAGGAAATTACACCATGCAAAGAAAACTGACAGGGTGTCTAAAAGCATGCCTCAGATAAACTCCAGCTGTGGGATCCCTGCAGAATCCCTGTTATATTGTCCTCTGCTGTGGACAGTGGGTAATCAGTGCATATCAGTGTGCTGAATCCTTTAGAGTGGATGCATGAACTCCCTCACACCAGTAGGAGTACTTATGCTCGGTGGGGCTTCCTGCCAGTAGATATTCATATTCTATGATGATTTCAATCATTTGAATTGTTTTAGATATACACACAGGTTGGTACGTGTGCATATGCATATATGTGCTCATGCCAACTCTCAGTCCAAACAGCAATGAGGAAGGCAGAACAATGACAGCAGTGCTGGCTGGTAAAGGATCCCTGTTTTGATGCCCTCTACATCACATTTGACATCTGTGGTGTGTTGGGTCAGAAGATAATGTGTCAAATTCACTGCCATCTCCTCCTTTTTATCTTCTCTCCCTGTCTGCCTTCTGGTGAAGCTCTTACATCTCTTTCACTTCCTTTCCTTGTCCTGGGTATTTCAAGTCATCCTTCCGTGCCTCTTTCCTGTTTCTTTACCATCACCCCTCAGCTCCTACATTCGGATGCGCTCATTTGTCTTTATGGCTTTCAACATTGCACCTTCCCTCCTTATAGCTCACCCACAGACCAAGTGCCATACTGCACTGTGGTGTCCTAGCAGGGATTCCCCAAAGACTGATCATGTCCATATGTAAGAAATATTCCTACCTTCTTCCAATCCATTAAAAAAACAAATTTCATACTTTCTGTCAAATCTCGACTTGTTCAATTGACTCTACATTTATCTGGTCGAGTCATGACCTGTTCTCATCATCTTCTATGGTTTTGCCTGAAATTTGAGGTCACCAAACATATTCATTTACTGAAATTGATGCAAACTTTTTGGGTTTTACTGTCAGTTTTTGACTTTTAGTCTTGTCCTAGAACATTTCCATTATCATGCAGAGATTTTCACCATAAACTATCTGTAACTCTCCATGATATACCATGTAACACAGTATGAGGTTCTGACTACATTAATCATTCTATTTTAGCTTTCAGTTCTTTTTATAAACCCATATTCTAATAATATTTTGCATCAACATTAGATTCCTCTATTTGTCTATCTCACTGCCCTGCTTATAGTCTAGGAGACTTCTGATAGTCAATTTATGTGAGAGTTTCTTAATTTGGTTTTATAATTGCTGCTCACAATCAGCAGAAAGGACAATAAAAAATTTGCATCCTGTATAAGAAAACACAGGTATCCCAGAGACAAATCAGCATTCATATTCTGGTTTTCATTTAAATCTGATAGATGATTTACCACTGGAAAATATTACTACTTTTTATAGGAAATAAAGTGGATGGGGAATATATCTCTGATATGGTTCAGGAAAAATCTAATTATCTTGATTTATCAGAATTCCAGCTTAATCTGAATGTCCTTATTAACACCCTTAAACTATTTTACACTTCTAGGGATCTTCACTGGGTACATTTATTTACTAAAATTATAGAGACATCTGGAATTTTAGATGCACTCAGGGAACTTCTTTACCTTCCCACAGCTTTTTGTAGGCATATCAGAGTGCAGCAGCGTAATGCAATGGAGAACTCAGTTGTTAGTACCAGGTTGCAGCTTATAAAGTTGCAGGAAAATGGTAATTACATTCTTGGAAACTTTTGGAATGTGGGTGTTGTTTTTGCAGCACCCTGGAGCAAAAGAAAAAAGAGAGAATTCTCTATGAAACATTTTCAAAAAAATCTTGAAATGTTTCATGTTGATCCTCTCTAAAATATTTCTTCCTGCCTATTTATTAGGACTCATAAACCCAAGTTGGTGAAGTTATTACAGCACTGGGACAGCTCTTCAGATGGGCTGCCAGGCTGGGGCCCTGCAACAGCCCTTCCCTTAAATCCAAGAAAGCAAGGAAAGTGTCTTGGCGAGTAAGAGCCAAGTTTGGATGCTGTTTTCCCTGTGGTCTGCACTAATTTCTCAGAGAAGTGGAGTGACTTAAACATGTCTGCATTGTCTAGTGGAAATTGTTCCATTGGCAGTTTCTCAGGTGTCATGAGCTCACTAGGTCAGAGCACAGGGCTAATAATGCCAAGGCTGCAGGTTCAACACTGGTGTGGGCTATTTGCTTAAGAGTTGGACTTGATGACAAATCCGACCTTATCCCTCTCTGCAAGTCCCTTCCAACTCAGGATATTCTATGGTTCTGTAATTTGCACACATACATAAATTTATATGTACGTCAAATACCTGTCTTGTTTCTGTTACCCTTATTGTAGCACATGGACAGTAGGATATTAAACTTGATTTAAGTGTTATTTATATTTGCTTTTGAAGAATGTAAATCACTGTAGTCCTAGGAAGTGCAGCATCAGTGTTTCACAGCCTTCCTGATGAAAGAACCTTACCAAGGAAACTTGGGGATGCTGCATCTAGGCGTCCAATCCCTTTCTAAAAAGAGGTCCCAAAATGACTTTCCATGTGATCAGACAAACTTGGTGAGTCATGTTTAAGACATTTCCTCAAGAATTCCTTTTCCCAGGCCTCCACTAATACCCAGAAAGTTGGAGCCACATGGAAACAGAACTGTTTGTTCAGTTCCACTTGCTTCAAGTACCTGTGAGTAGAGTTCCCTTTGGTCTCCAGCCTAAAGCTGTTTTACAAGCTGTTTTACAGAGATCCTAAACACACTCTGACTGCAAAAAAGGTTGAGCTACTATAGATATTTATTAGGTGATTTACTAGCATGTACTGAATCCTGTGAGCATTTTGCCGCAAGGCTCACTTCAGTGTGGAGCTCATCTGACAAAATATGTGTGTCAGCAGGGTAAACCAGCCAACTAACACAGATCATAAGGATTGCGCACAGAACATGTTTATGCCTCTTCTCCAAAGAGAGCTTGGGGTGTGAGCCCCAAGAGATGTGCCTTTTGAAGTGTAGATGTTGGTCATTAGGTGAGCAGGATGCTCCTGGGGTTTGTCATTCCTGCTGCTTAAAGCCTGACAGCCCCAGGCCACTCACTGAAGATCACTGGTTATGCAGCCAGCAATGGAGTAAAGAGCACCCACCAAATATTGCTGAAATTAACAAATCAGGAATTTCAGGATTATTCCTTCTCAATGATGACTGACAGGTCCCTGTTTAATTTTGTCAGCTCAATCCTAAAAGTTGTTAAAATTTTTGTATGGCTGAATATTTGTTAACATGGCATTCTTGAAGACTTGTCTGGCTCACCAAAGGAAAATAGTTAAAGCTCAGCAATGAAGCTCCCTGGCTTTCAGCTAGTTTGTTCAAAATAGTTGAGTACATTTACTTCCCAAACAGATGCCTGCCATTTCCCAGCATCTCCAGTCGCAGGAGGCCACTCACACTTCATCTCAGAATTTAAACAATAAGGACAGATGACAAAGAAGCTGAGGTTACCCAGGCTTCACAGGCAAGGTGAGTCACCCAATGTACTACACCTGGCATATGTAAATCCAATGTGCCTAAAGCCCTTTCCTGTCTCTGACCCTGTGTCAGCTCACTCAGCTGTGAAGTCTGATTTTTGACTGTTGCAACACTGACTAGTTAAAATCTAATTTTTACTTAGGTACCAACTACCTTTAGGTCACTCATACACAACCAGATCCATTTTTTCCCAGATAAAGTTTTTAGCAAGTGTACAAAGGTAAAGAATGTGTGAGTGTCTTGGAAGTTTCTTTACTTATTGTATGAGTTTCTTACATTATTACGTGAGTCCTGGAATACACACATTGAATAAAATCAATATACAGTCACTTTTGTGATCACCTTTTTAACAATATAGAGCAGCATTTGCCTTTGAAATTCATGTTTTGATCATGTTGGTCAGATATGCCAGATGTGCACAGGTGCAGGCAGTTTTGTATGCAATACATCGAGATCTAGTCCTGCTCCATGCCACAAAAAAAAAAACTAAACAGAAAATAATTCTGTCTAGTAAGAAACACCTCATTTTGTCATGAAACCAAGCTGTGAAACTGTAATGAAAATTTTTTTTATAAGTTCTCAGGTCCCACCACTGGCACTTGAAAACATGACTTCTTGGAGTGTAAGAAGCTCTTCCTTTATATTGTTTTGAACACTGTTCCCTTTCCAGGATTGTCCTGTGGAAGATGATGCAACCTTTGAGGAAGATGAGAGCCAGGACTAGCAACTGCTGTCAGTGACGGAGAATAAGGCCTCAAACACCCTGTGTTCAAATGCCGTCTCAGGACATGTGACACAAATGAACTGGATTTTGCAGTAAGAAAGGGGATTGCTTAAGCAGTCCCCCCAAATAAACCTGATGTCATTTCCCAGTGTATTCCCAGATCCTCTAAATCAGACCTAAGAATCACAGGGTTTTTTCTCACAGCAGCACAATAACAGGAATTAAAGCAAATATGAAACCATATGGCCAAATTTCTAATGCTCATTGCAAGGGCACTATTTTGATGTCACTGACGTTGTCTTGCAGTGTTTTTCATCATTCTGTGTAGTCAATCATGTCACAGACCACGAGTTCATTTTCTTCCAATCTGTGTGGTGTCTTCCTGTTTCCCATGTTATATGATTTTGTCAACAGGCAGAAATGTCTCACTAGTTTTAAACCTGGGTCATTGGAGGTCTACACAGATTGAAATGGCTGTGAGTGCCCATTTTCTCCCTGCCTGTGACAGCCCCATTCATCACCTGTGATGTGTTTTGTGTCTACACCGCCAGCAGTGCATGTTCTTATGCCATTGATTTAAAAAGAAAGGAACAGGCAGTGAAGTTATGCCTGCAAATCACATTTCCCCTGTACTCAGCACAGGTGAGGGGCTGCACCTTGAATCCTGTGTTCAGTTTTGGACTCCTCACTACATTTTTTTTTACCAGATTTTTGGTTTTGGTTTGGGTTTTTTGGTGGGGGATTTTTTTTTTTTTTGGCAGATGGGGGCATGTATTTTAGTTAATATAATCTTGCATATTTTCATATTGATACTGTTCAATATCCAAGTAACTTTTCATAGAACCATAGAAGCATTACAGTTGGAGAAGACCTTCAAGACCATGAAGTCCAACCATCAACCCAGCACCATGATCACCATTAAGCCATCTTTTTATTTTTTCTCCATGATATTTTCTTTCTTTAAGACCTTCAGACATCTTGATGAAAGAATCACACTTGTCAATCCTCCATATTAACCATGTCATCAGGATCAAAACTGGGGTCTGGGTTTCTTATAGGTCTCTTCCATGCTAGGAGTATCCTCACTATGTTTCTTTTAAAACTAAAGAACATTCCTTAAGCTGTAAAATTGGTTAGAATTATTTATATATTTATTATATCTCCTTTCTCAAAAGGCCTACTGGGATCTCATGACCTAAACTGGAAATCCTTGGATGTAACCAGCAGAAGCCTAGTATCTCCTTTTAGAAAACTGAAATGGCATCTAATACTTGGATAATTTCCCATGTAGATATCACTGTTATGACTGTAACAGAAAATTACATATATGGCAGAGCTAAGAGAGTGTGGAAGGGAGATGTTAGCATTTCCCATTGCTCCCACCAAGGAAACCAGCACCTCAAAAGTAGAGTCTTGATTTCTCATAAAAGCTGTTTTTAACAGCATCCAGGGAAATACATTATTTTATTTTCTAGCAGAAAATTAAGGTTTTGTGGCTAGTCTTTTTGCTCAGGGCAAAGAAAATTAACAACTTTGTGTCTTTAATGATGCACTGACTCAGCCAAGCTCCAGGCAGACAGCTGCTGGCATCAGAGCTGGCACCAGCAGCCTTTGGTCCAGACTCCACAGAACCAGCACTGAAGCAATGGAGGCAGCAGGGGCTGAAGTACATTTCCAGCCTTCCTAGCTCCATAGGGACCCACAGCAGGGAAAAGAAGGTCACAGCTTGTATGGAAAATCTACAGTAATCATACTGAGAATGTCAATTATTTAATAAACACGGGGATTTTTTTGAGCTGTTCAATTTAGCATATTTTACTGTCAGTCAATGAATCAATTGCCTGTAAATAAAATACATTCATGAGCTACTATCAAATAGCACTATTTGTGCTATGTCTTGCTACTGGAAATTTTAAAAATCCTTGTCTTGTGTAGTTTCTGTAAAACTTACTTTAAATTTCAATGCAATGTTACAAAATCTAATCTTGGATTCTCTCAAAAGTTTACATTTGCATATTTCTTACACTTACATATTTTGTTATCAAGTATAAAACATCCTGTTTTCTAACCATGATTTAATTTATGATGATCAATGATAAACAATACACTTGGGGTTTTTCCTAAGAAGATCTGTAGTCAAATATCTCTTATTGACTGGAGGTAAGTAAATGATGCAAAAGCTTTATTTCATAAATGAATATATCTCTTCCTGTGAAGACAAAAATCTATAATCTGCTTATTCCATTAGATAGAGCCACTTTTAAAGGTGTGACATTTTAAAAAATGTATAACCTTGACAAAGTTGAACCTCAAAGGGTTTCAACTGGCTGTCCAAAAAATATCAGTCCTTTGCCAGCATTAACCTTTAGAGCTGCTTGTTCTCATGACTGTCATGAGTTTAGCAAAATTTTCCCTTCACTTTACTTTCCCAAGGAAAATTAAATCAGTTTCTGTGACTGTGTGTTCTTCCTAAGTATAATCGAGAACCTACAAATATACACTGCAATGTAAAATCTCCACCTAGTGGTCTCTATTTATTGTGGTACACAGATTACACATCAAAAATGCCAATATATGAACCTATTATTGCTGAGATGACTGGTGAGTTAAGCCATAAATAGAGACAAAATAGCACTAAATAAAGGATATAATCTGCTTTATTTGGTATTTACATTCATATTCAAAACTAAGTAATAAATTTGGGCTATTTTTTGAATAATTAGATAAAGGAAAGTCAGAATAAAAGAAGACTAGCCCAGACCTTAAGCTTCCTCCTGCAAAACTATTACACCATACATGAATAAAACCACTTTCCTTATTGTTTTTCAGGGACATTGGAGGCAATCACATTAATGCCTTAACTAATCTCACCTTCCTGGAATGAGATGTGCTCACTGTACTGTAAGAAATAAGATGTATTAAAATACGGCAACAAAACCCTTTTGAATATGTGTGGCTCTCAGTCCTAACATAGGATTTGTCTGGATGTATAAAGCCTCATCAGGACAGCTGTGCTATTGTCAAGGAGGCATTCTTTACAATTAATTGCATTATTGTATGTGCAGTCACATGACACCTTTTGGCAATTGTCACAATCACTTGTTCCAACAAACTGAATAAGAAACAGGCCTACTGTATTATTTTTGCCTTGTGATAAGTTCATGAGCACCAGGGTGCTTTTTAAACTCCACTAAATCCTGGGACTTGCAATCTGATCATGAAGCAGAAATAATGTTGTATGCCTGTATGTCAGCATACAGATATTTTCTCTTGTTGAATCCATTCCTCTTTCAGAATGGGCTTTCCCTTTGCTGGAAACCCAGGCAAAACATTAAAATGAAAATAAAATATATTAGTTATAATAACTAAAATATAAATAAATATCTTGCATATATGTGTTATCTTTTATATATGTATGTATATATATGTATATATATGTGTAAATATCTTTTATATATGTATTTTCAGCTATCTCTCATATAACACACAGGACAAGAAAAGGAAGATCATGAACATACATTCTACAGCTTAAGAAATGCAAAATGGTCATTGGTGTTACTCATGTGGTATCTTACCAGTGAGTAACAGAAACTGGGGCTGTATCAATCACAGTGAGAGAAAAAGCAAAACATGCTAAATTTGTACATGTAGCATTTCTGAGAATAAGAAATCCCAGTCTTTAATAACAAAAAAAAAAACAATCTGTATTTCTCTTTTGCTTTGCAATTTGCTTGTTTTAATTAAAACTAAGGAAAATTTTACATAACTACTTAGTCTCATGTGGTTTTCTTTTGCAGTGCAGTGACTACAGTAACACACCTTGCTGCAGCTTGAAAATATAAACCAGGTCCTGCGTAATTTCTAAGAAAACTAGGGGCAAAAGCACCAAACAGTAATACTGAAACATGAAATCAACACTCAATAATAAATTGAATCTTTAAGTACTCACTCTAATGCATATTTTATTTTACACGTTTTTTGTTAGAAAGCAAATTCACTTGCTACCTGCAAATACCTTTGTGTCATTAAAAGATTTGGGCTTTGTGAATTCTTTTATGAGCTTTCTGAAATCTATTTTTAAATCACGGAGTGTGAGCTCTTCTGTGCCTGTAATCTGTGAGAGTACTGCACCTTTACTGCAGTGGTGAGGCAGGAGGCTGTGCAGAATCAAAGGCAGAAGGACAGAAGGTGAGAAGGCAAGAGGGAGCTGCAGCAGGCCTTAGGGGAGAGGGGAAACTTATTTCGAAATTTTGTGTGGTTTACAACAGGCATAGGTGTATGGGCTGAAAAACAAAGCCTCCCCCTGTCCTGGTGACTGTCAGGATCCTCCCTCCTGGGCATATGAGAGCCCAGCTTCACCTGGGTCCCATGGAGCCAATTAGGACATTTTCCCTTTGCTTTGGCTCACACACACTGAGGATACCCATGGTCACTGTGGAGTCCACAGAAGGACTGCTAGGGCAGCACCTCTGTGCTGTGGAGGTGAACCTCTCCCACGAGAGAGGTCTCTCTGGGGAGCTGAGACACTTACTGTAAGATCTGAGACCTTCACTAACCCCTGGGACAAGCCTGCATGCATTTGGCTCATCTGCATCCAAAGCAGTCGTGCCACATCTGGGCTCTGGTTTCCTCATTATCTGCTGTGATGTGCTTAGGCAGGAGCATAAAGCAGCTGAAGAAAATGTAGGAGCTGAAAAGAGAAGGGAAAGCTTGAAGGAGAGGGGGTGCTGTCAGTGACATGAGTGATTGAAACCAGCTGCTACTGGCTGTGGCAGGAGAGTGGAAGGAACTGATGTTATTTGTTGAAGACACTGATTTGCTGGCATAATGAAAATTCATTCACTAATATCGGTCTTCAGAGGTGAATTTACTTTGGGAGTTTTAATTTTTTTTGCTTTGTTTTTCCTTGTTCTACTTATATTAAATGTGAAAGCTTCACATCTATGTAATTAGGCCTTGATTCATCTCACCTCTCAGCAATTATTAGGTTCATAAATTAAAGAGAGACCCTCAGGCAACCAGGTTCCCAAATTAGATACCTCAGCTGAATTAGTTATGATGAATCAGAGCTGAAATGATCCATATTTAGCAATTGCCAAACATCAGTGCCTGTACCAACTGGCTTCAAAGTGACTTATGGATAAAATCGGAGGGAAAAAAGGAAGTATTGGATGAACAGAAGTGATAATAAAAGCTAATTTTGCTGCTATTAAAATTTTAAGATAGCATGCTTCCTCACCTATAAGGAGAAAAATCTCAGTGCTTACAGTACCTAAAGTTGGTGTGTTGAAAGGGATGAGTGCAATACTAAGGGTAAATCTGACTGCTTTTGCTCTCTCAAAGGGACCTCTCCAGCAATATTACACACTCACCCATGTTATTTGTTCAAAGATATGAAGTATTTATAAAAGTTGTGAGTTATAAATGAGAATCCTGCTTGAATGTGAAAATGTACTAATTTACCATGTCTTTTTCCTGAAATAAGTATTTTTTGTAAGTAAAACCTGAAATATTTACTAGCATAGTACATTGAAATAAATCTTTTTCTCCCATGAGAAATACTAATCAATTTCTAAACGTGTGTGAAGTATTGATTGCCATTCTGTAAGATGCTGAATGAACTTCTGATTTCCCTTCCTTCAACGCACTAAGGTGGCAGGCTAGAATACAAAATTACAGTCATACAGTTCACTCAGTTTTACTGTTATTCACAAATTATGAGCCTAGGAGCAAGCAAAACATATAAATTAAGAACAAATCACACAAGTACAGACAGGGCACTGGGGCACACAAGGACATCAGTAAATGGTGACAAATAATTTAGAATATATCTAGAAAATATTTTTGGGGTAGTTTATAAAACTTCTCGAGGCTGAGGATTCAGTCACACTTCGGTTTTTAACCAAGCATTTTAAACAAAGCTTGAATTCTTAAGATTGATTATTTCCTCTTTAATTTGCAAAGAATCACCCTCATATAAAAGTCCATCTCATCATTTGATTGGAGTAAAGGCTGAAAAACAAGCTTAAACCATCTTTTTAAAAAATGTCACTCTGCCGTATGGCTTTTTCTTAAAAAGCTGTGCAAAAGAAGAACTAAATGTTATTTTTAAATTCACACTATTTTTTGTTAAGGAAAAGATCCTGAATTAATCTGAATGATTAATTTGAACAGCTTTTCTGCAACTCATTGTTTGGTGTTTTTCTCTTCTGCTACCCAGTAAAAGCACTGTGAGGAAGCCAAGACAGGGCAATACTGAGTTCCTTCCTGCAGACCCCTCTGTGTGCCCAAGGACAGCCAGGTGACCCAAATGTCATCACAGCAAGGGAAAAACAGGTCAGGTGTCTAGTGCTGTATGACATCCCTACACCATCCCCATTCCAGAAAATCTTTGGTCTCTCATGGCTCCTGTATCATGTCTGCCTGCCCACATGGATGTCTCAGTTATTACAGCACATGCCAGAAAATTCCTGATAGGGTGTTAAGTCTGGAGAGCTACACAGCAACCCAGAAGGTAATCCAGATTGGATAAGCAAGCCTTTCCACAGATCCCTGTGGCTGTGTTCACCTCTGCCTGATCCAGCTGCCCATGTACAGGAGTCTGGTGCCATTGGAGATGCCTATAGGTATCCACACCTCTGGACTGTACCCTGCTAATCCTTAAGGCCACAGGCCCCTTGCAGGTCTTGTGTCTTATCAGACAGGTCAAATGGGTGTTTCCAGGACACCTCAATTGTTTTTTGATGGATAACTGAGTCAATTATGCAGCAAATGGGTCAGAACAATTCCCTTTTAGATTCTTTGTGAAGTTGCCTCACAGCTCTCAGTTTCGTTATTAGTTACAGAATTAAATGCATCAAATATCAGTATTCTAGTCCATAAGCCAACACAGGAACAAGGCAGCAATCATAAGACAGGACATTGTTTTAAACCATAGAGGGAGACGTGCTCTGCTGCCATACAAACTTCAACCAGCGAGGGAAAGTGTAGCTATTTCAATCTGAGAGCACATTAGTGTGACAGATTTGGTACTGCCAATGCAATAGTACCACCTGCCTGCCTGTCAAAATGATTGCCTGATCTACATTTCCAGGCGAGAATATGCAGCGCAGAAACAAAGAATGTAAGACAGACATAATGTCACTCCCAAAATCTAACTGGGCTAGAATTAACCAGAACAAAGTGATTCAGTAATCCTTCATTTTTTCCAGAAGCACTGCTGACAGGATGACAGGCATTTCATTTCTTGGGATAGACAGTATATAATCCCCAAAAAAAGAATTTGAAGTTAGAAATCTTGGGGGGAAAAATGTCTGCTGGCTCAGGTCAGGACAAAAACTAAACCAAATCCTCAACTAAAATTTGAAATTCTTATCAAAAAGAATCTCTCCTGTGTCTTCCTAGAAGTGAAATAGACAATAGAGCAGGGAATAGCTGAGGCAGGAATATCTACTAGGTTCTATGGAAATACAGGAATCTCTGATCCTGGGTTAGGTTCAAAGGGATGTCTGCCCTAGCACCAAGGCCCTGGAATTTGCAGCTTGGAATTTAATATTTTCCTATGATAGACATGAGCACTCTTCTGTCTTATTCATAGAGTTATAGGATGGTTTGGGTTGGAAGAAAACTTTAAAACTTATCTAGACCAATTCCTGCAATAATCAGGGACATCTTCAACTAGATCAGGTTGCTCAGAGTCCTGTCCAACCCAATCTCGAATGTTTCCAGGGATGGGGCATCAACCACATCTCAGGGCAGCCTTGATACAGCCACAACAATAACATTGTTTGTATTGGTTGTGAGACCTGGATAGATGCTCCACACACATTGTCACATCTGTCAAGAGAATTCCCACAGTTCTGTCTCTGATACTCTTCAGAAATGCAGAAGTCATTGTTCTTCTCCTTTCATCAAAGTAATTTCAAAGTGACACAACCCAAGTGCCTTTTATCCAAGTAGATCACCTGTCTTGGTTATTTTTCTTTTTGGTTCAGTTGTGATGTTTCCCTTTTCTAAAATATGATCAAAGGATGTTTTTTACACACTCTCTTGCCATTGCTGTGAACCAATTCCAAATTATACCAACTGAATAATAGAATATCATGGGGTTTGATTTTCATGTTCCTAGAGCCTCATTGATAGGAATTCAGTTCCTGTCACTCTTCCAATAGTTCACACACCTTTCCCTGAAATATCATCTGTGCAGATATTGTACTAAATCCCTTGAAATGCTATTGTCCAGATAAGGTGAAATTTATACAATGCAGTCCAGATATGCCAGCACGGAGTGTCTCCTGCCATGGACTCACTCACAGGATTCTGTCATCATTTTTGCCTCTGCCCTTGGCTTTGAGTATGCCAGCAGTTTCTCCTCTGTTTTTGGATCACAGCTCACCAAATAAACTGTTTCCATGGCTTCTTTTTTTTTTTCAATATAGAAAAATTATGCAAAAGATGGAAGTTCTGTCACTGTTTCTGACCTTGCTGGCTTTGCTAATCCTCCAGCACATGCACTCCTGACACTGAATTTGCAGACTGAAGGTCGAGTGGGATGCTGCAGAATGAAGCTTGGCTTTCAGACACTCCAGGAAATGCTTACTGAATATACTCAGTACACAAAGTGTTCTTTCACGGCAGCATCACCATTAGGTTTTTTATAAAGTTGAACACTTTTAAGGCTCTCAGTGCCAGTGCTGGTTTTGTTTGCATGTTTGTAATGTTATACAAACCTTGCTTTTTTGTCTTATGTCTTCCTCTCTTCTGATTCTGATAGCAGAAGCTGCCTTTTATCTCTGCATGCTCTGGGCTTATTTGTGCTTTCTGTTCTGACTCCTTTGTTGCTCAGAAGGCCCTCTGGCCAAGGTTTATAACAACAAGATTTTAAATCGCTCTGCTGTGAGCAGCGGAGCTTAGCACCCAGGGAAAGAGACAAAATCCAGTGCAATCACTTCTTGTGCTTCCCTTAATGGATATCGCATCATTTCAGAATGGCATAACCACAAAGGAAATTCAGGCAAAATGTACCTCCCTGCAACACAATCTTCCAGTAAAAAAGCTCAGTGCGGTAAACAATCATAGGATCATTTCTACTCAATATAGTCAGGAATTTTTCCAGAAGTTAGTTTCTTTAAGACCTATCATCTAAAAAAAGGCTTGTTTGCATAATTAAAATTTGCTAACTACAAAATCCCTCGTTTCATATATTTCATTTACAAATCACGACATTTACACATTTTACAGATACCTGGAAGTGACTGAGCTTCTAGGTGCAAATGGAGGAATTTTTCAACCTAGGAGGAACCTCTTCTACATCTATATATGCAAAATAAAAGGAGTTAATTAAGTGGGTGGATGTATATATAAATGTCCAAAACCATCCCAGGGTGTTGCTTTTCCATGTTAACTTCTGAAAAAATAGACAAAATGTTTCACTGTTTTACACAGATCTTGATTTTGTTCCCTCATTTCTACATCATATCACATCACTTTTTTTTTTTTTTTCTGGCTGAAGTGGAATAAATAAACATGTTTGCTTGCCTGGGAGTTACTGTAGCCTTAAGCTTAGCAGGCCGAAGCAGAATACTTCATTCATTTGTTTCCAAAAGCGGGAAGTGAGTTAAGAAACAGAAAAGTGATTATATTTTTGGATAGGAATAAAAACCATCTATGTTGATAGAGAAGATAGGATGCGTGCTGAATAGACATCTTAATTAGCTGCCATAAAGCATGTTCTTTTCCTTCACAATATGTCACAGCTACAGGCCAGTAACACTAGGTGACTCTGAACTACAACCCCTGAGCTGTGGTGAAGGGCTTTGGGAGTGTCATGCTTTCACAATTCAGGCCAGCCAGGAAATATACTCAAATACTCAAATGGTTGAATTGTTCTTCTTGATGAGAAATCTTTAGGCTTAACTTTTCCTTCTGATTTTGGTCTTTTAGTCTATAACAATCCTAAAATACTTATATTTGCTTATTCTATTCCATGAATGTGAGCATCTTCTTCAACTGACTTTTTCAAGCACCTTCTTTCTTACTTTTTTGCTAAAGAACTCATACTACACTCCACCCTTTCCTACATCTTGAAAAATAAAACTCAAATCAGCTACTCTCCACTTCCTTACCAGCCGATGGTGAATACAATCAGTAAGACCACATAAACATCCTCACAAGGTTTGTGAAAACAAAAACTTATGCCAGCTCTGACTACTGCATAGAAGAGTGACATGAAGGAAACCACTGGTGACTGTGGCCACTACCAGCAGGATTGTTATCAGGGACTGAAAGGATATGAGCTGCCACCAAATGCTTAAGTGAAGGCTCGTTTGATTTAATATCTCACAACATGCCCCTTATATGCACTAGGAACTCTTTTCTTAAAATTTCATCTCTGATTGTTCCATGTCCCTTCCAACTGAAGTAATCTCTTCTAGTCTAGTCTAGTCTATCTCCTTTTTATTTTGGCACAGGAACTAATAACTGCTTCTATTATTTTTGAATGGTGTATTTCAAAATGTGATTTTTCCAAATGATTGCACCATATCCTGTCCAGCAGCTGTTCCCAAATAAAGAATAATGGAGCCAATAGAAATGGAGGTCCAAATTCATACTTGCTGTGGCTAAATCCTACTTCCTTGCAAGCTTATGGTGCAATAATGTGACACTGTTGCTGGGCAATTAACCCTTTAAAAGCACATGAAACCTATTATTACTTCCCCTCTCTTTGTTCAAATTAGTCAAACCTGTAAACTCTGCTCTCTGACTGCTTGTTAACTTCACACAGGAAAGATTTTATCTTGCATGACTTCAGGGGTTTACAATGCAGATGTCTATGAAATGGTCACTTTGCTCTCTCTTTATAGTCAATGAGTTGTACAATTTACCTAATTCTGAAGAAGACATCCAAAGCAGGCCTAGTGAGTCATGTCCCAAAATCATCTGTTGACTACATTGGCTATGAAGACAGATAAGGCACGACTGGCTCAGATCCTCAACTTTGAAGATGACCAAAGAGAGGTAAAATTAATTCATTGCTTATAGATATGAAGAGCTGAATCCAAGGCAAGACATCAGAGGCCTCCTGCGTATTTATTATATAGTGCCATGTATATATTGTATAGTGCCATGGATCTCTGCCTGAGATCCTTCCAGCTTATTCCTGGCTGGAATGCTGCCACTGCAGTATGTCTAACTTGAGGAGCGCCCAGACACTGTTGCAGCTCTCTCCAGGTCTGGCAGCCTGTGTGCCAAATGTTGCAGTGATTCAATATTCTGCTGGCCAGAGCCAGGGAACTTGACCCCAGATCATCGCATGCTCACAGAAGACCCATTTGGCAACACTTCCACTCTTATACCCTGACACCAATTTCCACTCTCTCATTTGAAATAAGGAGTTTTCTAGCTCCATAGCAAATGAATTCTGATGCCACAAACTTATTATTTTTAATTTTTTTTTAATTATTTTTTTGTGCTACCCCAGGTTTAGCTAAACATGTAAGTATATTATTGATGGAGTATTTCATTGCTCTTTTTCAGTAAACTGTAAAATCAATTTCTTAAATAGGTGCTGATTGTCTAATGGGAGTATATTTGTTCCTTATTAGAGTTTTTGATATTAAATACTGTGGAGAGCATAAAGATAAAATTGTAGATGAAAATTTTACCATGCCATATCATGGGGTTCATTGCATGCTATTGACAGAGGTATTAGTCCTGTTGTTGACATATTTGATGATGGATATGTATTTCATGTTTGTCCTTCCCTTCAGTGAAATCCATCCTGGAAAGCAGCAGACAGCAGCGATTCTTATATGTCTATGGATTGATGGATTATTTGTTCCAAACTGTATTTCTAAGCAAGAGCCTGTTTTTAAGTTGTGGTGGGCTGACCCTGGCACACATCAAAGCTCCTTTATCACTCCCCTTCTCAGTTGGGCAGGGTGACACCAGACAGCCACTACTATCATGTGCAAAACAATTTTGATTTGGGGAAATTACCTGAATTTATTGCAAATCAAACCAGAGTAGGATAACGAGAAGTAAACCCAAATCTTAACAACATCTTCCCCTGATTTCTCCTTTCCAGGCCCAACTTTACCCCCAATTTTCTCTCCCTCCTCCCCTCAGGGGGAGGAGGCTGTACTCAGTTCATCACATGTTGTCTAACTGCTCCTTCCTTCTCGGGATGAGGACTCCTCACACTCCTTCTCTGCTCCAGCATATGGTTCCTCCCACAGAAGGCAGTCTTCCATGGGTCCTTCCCATGGGCTGCAGCTCTTCACAAATTGCCCCAGCATGGATCCCTTCCATGCAGTGCAATCCTTCAGGAACAGGCTGATCCTGTGTGAATCCCCTGTGAGATCCCAAGTCCTGCCAGCAAAACCTTCTCCAGTATGGGCTCTTCTCTCCACAGAGCCACAGGTCTCTGCTAAGAGCCCGCTCCAACACAGGCTTTCCACAGGGTCACAGTCTCCTCTGGCCATCCGCCTGCCGTGGCATGAGATCTTCCAGGGGCTGCAATGGATATCTGCTTCACAATGGACCTTCATGGGCTACAGGGTCAGCTGCTTCAATGTGGGCTGCAAGGGAATCTCTGTTCTGGCACCTGGAACACCTCCTCCCCCTCCCTTCTTCACTGACTTTGGCATCTGCAGGGCTGTTTTGCATATTTTAATTATTCTCTCTGCTGTTGTTCTTCCATTTCTCCCCCCCCCCCCCCCCCCCCCCACTCCTTAAATACTGTTATCCCAGAATTGCTACCACTGTTGCTGATGGGCTCAGCCTCTATGAGTGTCAGGTCCATCTTGGCGCTGGCTGGTATTGGCTTTGTCAGACATGGAGGAAGCTTCTGGCAGCTTCTCACACAAGGCACCCCTATAGCACTCCCACAGCTAAATCCTTGCCACACAAACTCAAGACACAGGTGCTGGGATCTTGACATAAAAGGCTCTTTCAATGGCTCTCAGCTACTTGTCACAGCTCTCCACTCCATGGCATTGCCACTTGGTGAACAGTAAAAGCCTTGCTCTGAAACACAGCACAAAGCAATTAAAAGCTGAGTTGCACAGCTTGTGCTGCACATGTTCTTCCATCAGTACTTTGGGACAGATATTAACATAGAACCAAAGCAACAAGTCTGAAATGAATGCATGCCTCAATCAGTTTGTTATGATGCTGCAAATATGTTGGTTTTTCCATGCTACAGGAGAGATCTGCAGGTGGTTTCAGCTTCAGGTTCACTGCAGCATTCCTGGTTGAGAGACCAGATCTCTGTGGAATCACAAGCCCACCCATGCTGTGCATTAATTGTGTTTCTATAGTAACTTCTTACAACTTATTCACATCTTGCTGTGTAACAGATGGGAACACGTGATACATGATATATAAGAAGGCAGTGTGACAGCAGAAAATATTGAGGAGATGTTTCTAACACAAAATTGGTATCTATACACTACAGATACATTAAAATTACAATAAAATAATGGAAAAGAATGAAAAGTGGTCAGAAGAAAGGGAAGAGAGGAAAGACTATTTCAATGTTCTTTGTTCTGAATTTTCTTTCCCCACAGGTGTGACCTGGCTAGCCTCCATCATCATTGTGTTTTCATAGGTTAGCATGTTTTATTTTGTTTCATAGGAAAAGAAGCCCTTCAAGCATCAGAGTTAAGGAATCATATACACAAGAATGTTGCAATTGACAATCAATATTTTTTTCAATAGTATTCACTGATACCATCTGCTGGAATCGAGCATTTGTCATTGAAATCCTCTCCTCATTCCAGGTGGAAATTCCAAACAATGCTCTGTGTGTGTGACTTCCTTTGTTGAAGATTCAATTCAAACCAAATCAATTCTGCCAGAGGAATTCTAGTTAACCATTGGTGAGGAGTAAGTATTGCTCAAAATATTTTACCTTGTGTACATTCAGAAATTGACAAAAACAGCAAATACATGTCTGCTATTCATCTCCCTCCCCCAGAGAGTCAGTTTATCTAATCTTCATATAATATATATAGATTAAGGGAAAGGATCTTTAACTCATTTGGTCTGTATCACCTATTTCAGGATACATCTTTGAGGTGAGGTGTTTCTCCCAGGATTGGAAGTCTTTGGTGGGAGAAAGCCAGAACAGTCTATGCAATGTGTAAATCTAAATTAATCTTGTAGGATTTAAGTAATATATGAGCTCTGCAGAGAGGTGAATGTCTCTTTGTGCATATAAAGTCACTACTCAGGACTGCAAGACCTCAGCAGTGTTATTACTATATTTTAAGGCATTAAAAGTCAAGTGAAACTTCCTGCGTAAGCAACAGAGCCCAGACTGAAATAAGAATTAAATAATGAAGCTCTCAGAACGATCCTTGAAAGCAGTCAATTCAGTTTTCATTGCACCAGGTTTTATGAAGCATAGGCATCCTGGCAGCATGGGCAAGCACATGCTTATGGGGAGTATTTATGGCACTGAGGCACTTGTAAGGAGGAACAAGGCCCTGTTATTACCTATGTTTTCACAACCACCTTAGCTATATATTGACTTTATTGCATATGAGTTGCTGACCTGTTATAAGCAGAAGAACCAAGCTCTTAGAGAGAGAATAAAGGAAAGCTTTCAGCAAACTTTTAATTTGTTTCAATATTTCATAAAGATAAGAAGCTCTAGTTCATAAATCATTCTGAAGTGTCATCAAAGGGGTTTGGAACAATGAGGAAGATCCAGAAATGGAGAAAAACGAATGTGTGGGAAAATCATTGAAAATGAGGAGCCTGAAGAGTTAACAATTCACAGCTGAGATGGTGAGACTGAGTGTGTGCTTCAGGCCCACCCAGACTCCAAAATATGATGGATATATTTGAACTACCATGAAAGCAGGACATGAATAATAAGGTCATTTTACTGTGGCAATGAGCCCAGTTGTGAAGTTTTGAATCTTCACAGCACAGACTTCAGCATGGGATTCTGCCTCAAGGTATCTATATTTCCATTTAGGTACCAAAAGGTTTTCTCAGATAGTGACACAGTCGACCTACTTTCCAGTAGTGACCAACTCACTGGGTGCCTTAATTCGGTAGACACTGTCCTACTTGTCCTGCACATTCCCTGAAGCCTCCTGGGTTCAGCATGTGCCTGGTGACAGCAGAGCAGGAGTCCAGGGGCAGAGGAGCTAGAGCAGCTTGATGTTTGTATCAGAGGTTTCTCTGCCTGTATCTGTGCAGGCGAAGCTGGGACTGGCTGTTGGAGGTGCTATAGGAAATGCCCTACCTCAGACACACCAGGACTCTGCACACAACCATGCTAGCACAATGGATGGGAATGCCAGGGGAGGAGCAAAGCAGTCCCACTGCTGGTACTGTGTGGAAACCTAGGGCACAGGGAATATTTCTCTGTCTGCTTTGGGGTGCCCTCACTCCCAGGGGAGCACTGACTTTGACCCTTATTCATGGAGAAAGTTTCCTAGACTTCAAGACAGACTAGAATCCACAAAAGTGTGAAATAGATTATAGAGAGCAGAGTAGGTGTATCACTTGGTGAGAAATTTAGGTTTTGGGGATTTTTAGTATGTTGTGGATGGAAGCAAGATGGAGGGCACAGGGTGTTTCTTCTTCATGCTTCTTCTTCCTTCTTCATGGGTTTGGGTGGCATTTTGTAATTGGACAGAAAAGCCTGCATTGCGCGCTCTTTGAGATCAGTTATTGGGTTAAAAGGGAAAATAATCTAGGTGTCAGTCCTTAATTGGATAGTTTGGTCTTAAAAGACCTTGTAACAAGAGATTGTCAACCATTTTGTGTCTTGGTGATGAAGAGCTGCCAAATTCACAGTCATGAGACTGTTTTACTGATAAGAAATAATCAACACCCGAGTCCGAACATGAACTGCCATCTCAAGTGCCTTCAGTCCAGACCCAGAGAAACCACAACTGGTACCGCCACAGTAGTGCAGAGAGGTGATAAAATACTGGGGCAAAAGCTGAAGGCCAGCACCCCAGAAAGGCTGCTGTGCCGGCTAAAATATGTGTTGCCTCTGCAAACAGATCAGCAGGCAGCTAGCAATCATCCAGACTTCACATGCCTGCCTTGAAGAGGCAATTTCCTCCCGTGCAGCCTCTCCTGACATACAAACTGCTGCACTCAGTAGCAAACCATGTGCATTGCACTAGCTAAAGAGTGGGGATAAGATGGAAAACCAGTCTTGACTACTCCACTGTAGGCACTTCATCCTTTCCTCTCCTTGACAAAATCTTCACTTAAAACTCACTTTCTCTTGAACTTTGGGATAAAGTAGAAATTGAGCTTTATCCAGCCTTGTCTGCCCACCCAAATTTGATTTATAATGACAGAATGACACTTTTCCATATTAATTTTCAATCTGTTCCAACAGATTAATATTTAAAGTATGCCATTAATAAAAATTAACAATTTAATTCAAATTTTTATGTTTTGGGTTTCCATGTGTAGTAACAGAACTGCCTATTACTGTGAAAGAAGACAAAAGCTATCCTTTTTCTGACTAAACTATCTCAAACATCAAAGTGTCATGGTACATTCTTAAAAGCGATTTGATCTTTTCAAAACTGCTATTTTTTTCTTTAATTTTTACATCCTGATGGCCCTGTCCTCCTCTGATAAGTTGCAAAACATGCAAGACAGATTGTTAAAAAGCAATAAAGGAAAAATTATGCAAATAGAGATTACAGAATCACAGAACCAAAGAGAAATTGAAGCTGGAAGGCACCTCTGGAGATCTAATCCCAAATATGAACTCAAGTTGGAGCAACTAGCAGGTCTTCCAGGATTATGTCCATCTTGGTTTTGAGTATATTTCAAGAATGAAGATGTCACAACATCTCTGGGTTGCCTCTTCCAGTGTTTAACAATCATATAGTAAAGAGTTTTTATTTTGCTTACATTTAAACAGAATTTCCTGTATTTAAATTTGTGCTCCTGTCCTGGCATTGAGCATGACAAAGAGAAGTCTCTCTCTCTCTTCTTTGCTCCTCCCCAACAGGAATTGAAACACATTGTTAAGATCCTCACTGAGACTTCTCTTCTTCAGGACGAGCTGCCCCAGCTCTCTCATCCTCCTCCTGCATGTCAGGTGCTTGTGGCCCTGAAGGATCTTCATGGACACCTTCCTTAGTGACACCTCAGAACGTACGTCTGTCCTATGCTGGGGAGCCCTGATATGGACCCAGCGCTCCAGATGTGCCTCTCCAGGGCTGAGACTCAGACACACTCTTCCTACCTCAGCCCAGGAAGCTTTGCTGGTTCTTACTGCAAAGACACTTTGCTGGCTATGAACCTATTAGCTCTCCACAAGGACTCTCAAGTCCTTCAGAGCTGCCTGCCAGTGGGTGGGTCCCCAGTGTTTACTGGTACATGGCATCATTCCTCCAAACAGAGCAAGGGATTGGCTTTTTCCTTTGTGGAATCGTGTGAAGTCCTTGTTAGCCCATCTCTCCAGCCTGTGAAAGTCCCCCTGAATGGCAACACAACCAACTGGTGCATCCTCCTCACTGTTTTGTGTCTTCTGCAAACTGTCCCATTGTCCAGGTCACGGTTGAAGACACTAGACAGTGCTGGATCCAGTACCATCCCCTGGATTACTTCACTAATGACTGGCTTCCAAACTGGCCTGTTTGCCTCTCAGTCTCTGAGCAGCTCAGTTTTCAGTCCACCTTACTGTTCATTTATCTAGCTCATATTTCACCAGATTTTCTATGGGACCTCCTGGGAGACAGTGTGAAAAGACTTTCTTAAGTTGAGATACACAGAATCCACTGCTCACCCTTCATCCACCAAAGCAGTCAAGTCATTCAAGAAGGCTATGAAGTTAAAAACACGCTGACTGCTCCCAGTCATCTATTTGTCCTCTATATATGTTTGGGAATGGTTTACAGGATTACTTGATCTGTCACCTTTCCAAGTTCCAAGGTGAAGCTGACTGATCTGAGGTTCCCCAGATCCTCTTTCTTGACTTTCCAAACACAGAAAGTGACATTTTCTTTTTTTCAGTCTCGGAGTTTCCCCTTATTTGATACAGCAAAGTTTCTTAGCATATAAAATATCTGAGGAGTTGAAAAGATTTGTGGGGCTTTTTTGCCTTTTAATGTCTGTAATTCTTTATAATTATTTTCATGGCTATTTGCTTAATTTTGAATTAAAAGAAAAGAAAAGAAAATCAGAACAAACAGCTGTGCCTAGACAAATATTGTTCAGATAATTGCTCACCATGAAGAACTGAAAGGAGAATTGCTTTTGTGCTGTGCTAAACATTTTTACTCTGTTGTTACTGGGATCTGTTTAACAAGCAAATATAAAAAAAAAACTAAAGTTAGCTTTACAACATAATTTTTTGACAGAACACAATGATGAATAAAATAATTTCATTTCATGTCCCTCAGAGCTAGTATGTAATCAATGACAAATGAAACACAGGGGCAGGAACTGAAGGTGAACACTGAAAATCCCAAGTGCAGTTCAATTGTCTGCAATGCAGGGAAGTTTTTTAAGGTCATTATCTGCCTGATAGCAGCAGAGAACATTTCCCTGTACCTTTTATCAGCCAACAACTGAGCAACAAACACTTCAGTCTTAGAAATCCTAATAGGAGATAATCTAACTCAGAGACAGATCTTTCGAAAGGTAATCTTTTATGTTATCTTCCTACTTGAAATACAAGATAAAATGGATCAGGCAGGACTGGCTGCGATGATACAGAGGATGACGTATTTTAAAACAGGGACTTTCAAACTGTTACAGAAATCCATATTATTCAGCATTTTCAGTGTTTAGTGTTTTACAATAAGTGTGTGCCCTTAGGAGAGTTCTAAAATACTGTGCATTATTCACTGTTTGTCCAGGATAAAAACACTTGGTTTTTCTGCTCTGAACAAAGGCTGTTCAGAAGGCACACTGTAATTTCAACAAAGGTAATCTCAGGTCAACACATGAATAATGGAACAGAAAGTAAAGTTAGACACCTTCCTATCTGCATAAATCTATAAAAAGTACTTCAGTATGATAGATGGTGGTGATGGTGGACTGAATGTAGAACTGTCTCTGTATTCAAACACATAGATGCCTTACATTATTTATCAAAAGAGAGTCTCTTAATTCTAAAAACAAGGCTGCACCAAAACATATTCATGGGTTGAGCTACTCTCATTATTCCATTCATTAGAAATCTATAATATCAACACTTTCTGAAAGGTCAAACAAGATGATTTCTTCATTGGCATGAGTAGTATTTCAGTGTCACTTATTCTGCAGCCTAAAAATGTACCAAAACCAAGGACCAAAATACTCATCACATGTAAGATAAAATACTGTAATGCTGGTTGTGCACATTAGTTGAAAATTAATTTTTTATGTAATGCCTTCGTTTATAATTTGAAACTCATTAATAAAAGCAAAGGTGAAAGTAGTGCAAGTATTTCCTACAAGACACTCCTCCCTCCTTGAAAAAGCTAGGAACACCCAAAAATGTTCTGGGAATTTTCTCTGCACCTTAACCCAGAGTTTTAGGGATTGCAACCAGCCCTACACTTCCTGAAGCACAGTGTAATTGTAATGTCTGTAATAGTACTATTTTATAACCTCACTGCAAGTCAAGACAGAAAACTAAAGAGTTCAATGTGAAAAAGGAAGCTGTTCTACTCTTTCAAGGTTAAACATTTTTTCAATGCTCCCTGCCATTTGCTGTCTTCTCTCCATCTGTGTTTTATTCCTGTATTATTTTTCAGCTCTGTTCCGTGTGCACTGATAATAGCATTGTGTAACTGAACGAAATGATGCCTTTCAGAAGCTGACATTTTAGTTACTTTTGCTTTGTTTCTGCTACCACACAGAGAAAGGGGCAAGGGAATGACAATGGAGGAATTGGAGAGTAAATAATCTCGTTTGTAAAGGTTCACCAAGCAGCACAGCACAAAGGAATTAACAAAATGTTCATGGCAGCTCTTTAGCTCTTTAATCACTTCTCTAACATGTGGGAGACTTTCACTGCAAGGGAAAAGGTATCTCAAGAGAGGAGTTCACTTTTACTAGAGATATATTTGCCCTTATTGATAGCACAAATAAAGGTAACAGCTGTCCTTGGATTTTATTTCCACTCAAAAATTAATGTCTCTTATATACTCCCAGGGCCCACACCTCTGTTACAAGAGCCTCCACACTGACTGCATGGAGCAAATCTACCATATATTCCTTCAGAGACCCTTTGGCATTTAAAAAATGCCCCCAGGGTTTGTGGCATCAATTACAAGTCACTGCTGACCTTGGCCCTAACTCGTATTTCCCCCATCATATCCTGTGATGGCCTCATAAAATTCCAGGTAACGAGCTGCTCCTGCTGCAGTCCCTCAGCACCCACAATGACCCTGGTGGTCCCTGTGTGACAATACACATGAAACTGAGAAAAGGAAGAGAGAAGATCTGGGTGCTTCAAACAGCTCCAGGCACTGGACAAAGCACCATCTGTCATTCTGCAGTGACAGATGCATAGAACAACCAAGGAATTGTGCCACCAAAACTGACACCAGGCACAATTTTAGGATCCGGAATTTCCCCATGCTTTGGGAGCATGGCCAAGGGTTATCCAAGCCCTACTAGGCAGGGAATTTATTTGCTAAGGAAGTGGCATAAGCAATAAAACAAGACTTCAGACTCAGCCTGTAAAGTTTTAATGTTTTTACATCAATCAGCAGCAGCTGGATGAACAAGGAGAGTTCACGCTGTACCTATTCAAAGGGAAGCAGAGCTGTGACCGCAGCGTGACATCCCTGTGGACCTCCAGGGTTCAAGGTTGCTTTGCTACATATGATCCCTCCCCACATGACTCTGCTGCCCAGAAAAGATCCAGCTACACAGGAACTTCTTGCAGTCTTGCTTTAAAACTCAAACAACATTAAACTTAAATCACTGGAGGCATTTGAAGTAAGAAAAAAATCAAGAGATGAGAGGAAACTAAACTTAAATTTTTTAAAAATGGCATCTATAGATGAAACTATACACAATTTGAATGCAAAAGAGTTATTGAATGCTGCACTTATCAGTATTTATTGTGATGGGGAAAAGCATTAATGCCATAAATCTTAAAAATCACCATATATAGCCACTCAGAATCCAACTCTTTTTTCACTCTGACAGCCACTGAGAGGATTACATCAGAGTAAAGTGCTCTTTGCCACATCAGACAAATGTTCTCTGACACTTTTGTTACAAAACACTTATTAAAAGGGAAGGAGTCTCTCAGCTTCACTTTTCAATGCTAGGAGATCTTTGATGAGATAGAGTTTCTCAGATGTATAGGATGAAGTAGGAGCTGTGAGAAATCCAAAAGGGACACAGACCCAAAAGTGTGGCTTGTGATGGCAAAAGTGTTTTAACTGAAACATTTCTCACATTTCTGCTACCGTTTCCCCTCTGTGAATCAGTTCTGCACCTTGGATAAGAAAGCAGACAAATAAGGAAACATTCTCCTATTGCTGACTAGTGTAAAATTGGCCCTCAACTCTCTAAAATCAGCTCCACTGAACATGAGAGAAATGTTGTCCCAGAACAGAAATATCCAAAAATAGCTGAGATCATATACTGAATGAGTCTCCAGTGCTTCATACTTACAAGGAAGTCTGTAGTCTTCTTTGGGGGTATAAAACTCCTCTGCTCTGATTTCCTGGGATCTTTTAGTACCACTTGTTTAAATCAGTTTTAGGCACATAGACAAGATGGTAAACAACATGGTGCTAACAAATAGCTTTAAAAGCATGAAGAATATAAGAGATACATTTAATATGAAAATACTAAGAAATCATTTCATCCTCCCCACACATTACTCTTCATCTGTAGCTCTGAAAGCCATTACTAATGACTTTTTTAACACAAAGCTTTTTTTTAAATTCAAGCATTCATTTCTTATATCACAATTAATATGAGTATTCAAACAAGATCCTTGGAAAAAAGATCTGTTTGAAAGGAAATATGTATTATGGTATATATTTTTTATTAGTATTCATAATTATATTCTCTAATGGAGACACAGCTTCCAAGAGGCAATTTTTATCTATGCATACTTTTGAGATTTTAGGCTTGTATTTTCCATCAATAGCCCTAAAAACTATGACACCTATAACAAAGATTGCATTGCATAAGAAAACAGAGCCTTTGATAATAGCCAGTTTTAATTTAGGATGTGACACACTAAGCACTTACATGAAATGAGCACAAGCAACAGATAGCAGGAGATTATTATAGGCCTGTGCAATGTATGGTAACTTCAGGTATAGAATTAATGGCATCAGAAGGACAGCCTAGAAACTTCTGCTGCACATATGGGTCTGAGGAAAAAGTGGAAATTTCTGACATTTCTAAAGAAGCATACGGACTTTGGCCCATCTTTAACTGTTCATAAAAGTTAAAACAGTGCTTGTTGATTTTAACTGCTTCATCATTGCACTGACAATCACCAGTTCACACTCAGTAAAAATGAGATTCACTGTTTTCTGTTTGATACTGAAAGGTGCTGTATAAGGAGGTAAATTTTTTGGACTAGAGGGATGTAGATAAAGAGGAGGCAGGAGGACATAGCAGGCTGTAAAACTGATTTTCACCCAGATAAATGAGAAATAAAAGCTACATACTTAAGCATACTGTATTAGACCTTCACCACCCTTCCAGCCCAGAGGACTCCCAAGTGCAAAGCAAAATCTGGTGATCTGGTGCTCTGTGCTACAGCTCACCATGAGCGAGGTGTGAGAAGGCGGCTGAGAAGACACAGGGCTGTGTAGGCACACATGTCCTTGATAAATGCAACCAACCTGTCCATTTTATGCTATCTTTCCAACTTCACCTGTTTGTCCAACTGAATTTTTGGGACAAGTGTTTTGCCCTCAGGTGAAATGCCTCTCCTGCTTGTTGCTTCACTATTTAGCCTATGGGTAAAACAGTTTCATCATTCATAATAAATTTGAAAAAAAAGGAAGCCAAGGGACAGCTGCCTAAGTCACCTGAATTCTAAGCACAGAACATGAAAGCAAGGTCTAATTATATCCTACTTCCTTTCTAGAGTTTCTGGAAATGTGGTGATGTTTCAGGCAGCAAAGGGCTGCACACACATATAGTTTTATATAAACAACACACACATACATACTTCTCAATCACTCTTCCTCCAGTAGCTTCATCATGTCACCTCAGTCCTGTATTTTCTATTAAGGTCTTTAATTCATTAAGAAGGTCTCATCTCCCATTTTGAAGAAGCTTTGTTTCCACTGATGTAACAGCTATGAAAAACAAGCACTATATGCTGTGAAATCTAAGTGAGAAAGGCCTCTTACTGGTTATTTGATATTATGCAATAATATCCATCCAGACCTCACACTATTGAGACAGCAGAACATCTGATTTGAGACATAATAACAGTCAGAGACAGGATTTGTTTCTAGAATTTCAAAGAGCCGATGTGTTAACACACAGCAGGCTTATTAACACTCTTGACAGTCTCCAGGTGAGCATGAGAAGTCTTGCTTCTAAAATTAGGGTCTCCAGAATCTTAGCAAATGAAAACACACTGGATTTGTGGGCCATTATTTTGGTCATGCTGCTACACACAAATCCAGCCAAGCAGACTGAAGTTCAATTCCCATATGTGTTATTCAAGGCACAGCTATGTCATTCACCAGTGCAGATCAGGGAAGCAGCATGCAGATGAAGCTGCTGCAGTGCATATTTAGTGAGGAACATCTTCTTCTGTGTGCTTTGTCATATGTTCTTGCATGGGGAAAATAATTTCTGTGCTTGGTCTAGTATTGTAATTCCTGTTAAGCAACTATAAATGCTTCATTAAGGTTTATTTCCCAATCACCTGTGACCCTATTCAAAATTGCTCTAAATCAAGTCATGCTATTAGAAAAGTCACCTGTGCAAAGTATTACAAATCATCATAATTTTGCACCCCTCTTTGCTCTGGTGAAAATGACAGAGAGGCAAGCAGCCACTGAAAACTGCACTGAATGCTTGAGTCCTTTAGAGGGGACAAGCAATTACTGTCTTAATTATTCAGATTTTGGCAACCAATTTCTACCTTTTGGTTCTCCTGCCAGAAAAATCAGTACAATTAGATTAAAGTGCACAGCAAATAGTTTGAGGAAGACATCTGAACAGTGTGTAAGCATCTGAAGGATGGTGAAGATGAGTACATCAAGATGGTGCCTCACTCCATGAAGAGATGAAAGCTGTTTTCAAAATGCATTTCCTCCATTATTCCCCAAGGATGAATCTGCATCTGGCATGTTTTGCAACTGGTGTTTTACAGTCATCTAACTTACTCCCCTCATAATTTCTGACAGATGCCAAACCAGCTCCACTTTCACCTCCCATTCAGTTTATCCACCTCAGCCCAACCAACAGAAACTGGCAGAAGTCAGTTCATACATCTCACAAGTCAGAAGCTGCCAGAGTCCTGCCTGAAATCTCATTGCTGGAATAAGATGCTCTTGGACAAAAGACTCTGCTAAGAAATGCAAACTTTTAAAAGGTAAAATCCATTCCAGACACTGAAAACAACTGAGACTATTTAAGAATGTAATTTCTATGCATTCCTGTGATCCTGGCCTTCAGTGAATGGAAACAGGATTTTCTTGGATCAAAAATAAAGAAATGGATGAGCTCTGATTAGTACAAAATGATGTAATTGGGGATATTCACAATTTATGTAAAAATAATTTCCAATATCAGGAGAAAAAGGAAGTGTCAGCTCTTAGCACTAACAACTTCCTCTTTTATCTCTGCTAATGTAGCATGTGGTATCTTAGGAAAAGGAATTTGAAAAATCACATGTTTAACAGAACTTGTCACAACTGAGCAAATAGTTGATCCTAGAGTGTTACCAAAGTGTAAGTAAATGTAATGCAGCAGCTGAAGAACACTCATTGTCAGTACATTTTGAAAAAGAGGCAAGCAGAAAGGTGCATAATGCCCTGTCTTGCCATCATACCAAATAATTTGAATATGTTAATTTGAAATTTGCAGCGAGGCGTGGCCTTAGGTTGAGAGTCTGGCTAGCAGGAGGGGTGACCAACAGCCCACTGCAACAAGACGAGCGCCCCTCGGCGTCTATGGCCTTGGGCTGCACTCATGGCAGACGGATTCACTGCTGAAAAGACGAGACAGAAGAGTCTGGACACTCACTGGGGACTGTCAGATTTATTGCAGAAACCAACGTGTCAACCAGGTAGTGACCCCACACAAGGGGTGCAGCAGGGTTATAAAGGGGGGAGGAATTCAAGGGAGGGGTTTACAAAGGACCAATAGGGGAAGGTTAGGGAGCGAACCTAAGATAATAGACATTAAGGGAAAACCAATAGATACAATGTAAGGGAGGGGCCCCGGAGCCCTAGCCAATCATGCCTCCCCAAGAGGAGAAGATTCTGGCAAACTAGGAGGAGTGGGGAGTGATTGACTGGGCCCAGGGAGGAGAAACAAGTCTACTTAAAAGGGAATGAGGGGCGGGGAAATTATATAATTTAAGGGATTGACAGTAACAGTGGCGGGAGTTACTAGGGCAACCGAATAACTGACAACATAATGGCGGGAAAAACTGGTGAGGGCAGAACCATTATAGAAAATGGGGGAATGATACAGAAGATAGGGGAGCAATTAAACAAATTAACAGAACACTACTACAACTTTCTGAAAGTTTCCCTTGTCCTTCATTGTTGATAGGCCATTAATTGAAGAAATGAGAAGAAGCAGAAAAGTTTGGTAAATAAAGCAGTGTTAACTGCTCTGAGAGCTGCCTTCTCTTCCAAAATATAGTGTGACAATATTCTCCTCCCAAGTGTGTCAAAATGCCCAAATTAGGAAAACTATTTGTTATTAATATAATCAAACAAAAAAAATTACCATTTGCAACCCCAAATGATTTTTCCAGACATTCATTTCAAGCATGTTTCCTTGGAAACTGAGAAATGAAGAAACCAAATTAATCCAAACTGCTCTTTCATATCATTCTCTGTCAATGAGAGAAAATTCCTTCTCATTAAAAGTTGTGCTATAAAATTTCTGTGTAGCTTCCAAATATTTGTTAAGACATAAAAATTGGCATCTTTAAGGCCAAATGAAGCACAGGTCACATTTTTAAAAATCCAGCTTCCTTCTCTAAAATATACTGAGTTTTAGAGAGCTTCCACAGAAATCACATGATCTTTACAAGTGCGCAGGCCAGTTCATTAAATGACAGACCAGCTCTCAGCCCTGAAGCCAGCATGAATGTACATCTTGTGAGTAATCACTTCAGGCTGGAAATTCTGCTTTCAGCATCCTTGTAGGAACAGAGGTATTCTAATTTGCTTGCAAGGGACTTAAGTATGGTTATTTACTATTATGAAGAACTGACACTGTTATTAGACCAATCATAGAAAATAAGGCCAAAAGAGTTCAGATACACTCCATTTCCTTCCTCTTCCATGCAGTGACCTTTCTTGCACACATTCTAGCTCAATATTTCCTCCACATCAGCCTGTATCCTCTGTAATGTCCTTCAATTTTCCACTTCATATCTTGGTTCCCACCTTCAGCAACCCAATACTTTCCCAGTATATCCCTCATAATATCTTCACCATCATCTTCCTTCCTGGTTTCATGGGAGTGAGGGGTACTCTAATGACACAAAATCAATGCTGGCCCTTTTCATTCACTGTCAAACACATCACAACCTGACTATTTCCTATTTTTGTCTGCTTCTGGTATTTGTCAAATACAGGACACAGTGATGTAGGATATCATGGGTTCTGCTTTTTAATAAAGTCAAGTATTTCAAAGGGTAATGGATAAATGTAGCATTATGCAGTCATAGCTCCCTCCTTCTACACCCAAAAGGACAGATGGGATAGAGTTGCCTTCTACAGGAGGTCAGTGGTTCTCAAAACTGTTTTCTACAAAAATGAGAAAATCAGATTTTCTCTAACCCTTGGCTTTAAGAGATATCCTAATTAAATGTAATTACAAAATCTAGCTGACCTGAGGACAAAGGGGATCATTCAGTCATTCTAAATCACAATTATCACTCTGATCCTCTTTTTCCCTTGAACGTTAGAAATTTTGTCCCAGCACTCACAATCACCATCAGTCCCATAGTGGCTCAGTTGCATTGGTTAGGGTACTCTAGGGAATCAGCCAAGATTTAATTTATTGCCCTCTAGGAGATGAATATTGTGTAACCTTTAAATTAGGTTACTGTATAACCTTTAAATTCTTGTTTCCCAATGGCTTTTGAAAATTGTGTGTAGAGATTTAATTGGGCTTCTCGTGAAACTTGACACCCCTACAAAATTCCAAGATGTTTTCCGAGAGCTTAGTCTCAATCTATAAGATGGCACAGCCTGAAAAGACATTATAGGTGCTCAAGGTAGTTACAGTGTTTTAGCTCTATCTCCTCAGAGTGCCCTTCCTTTTCTAATGAATTGTTATAAAAGTCAAAATCTAAAATGAAGATTCTGATTTTTCTTATAATGTAATCCCCCAGACACACGTCTGGGTAGATGAGATGCCTCCAGATGGAGACAAACAAGTGACATCATGTGCAGAGTGAAGGAGTACAATGAGGAACACAGCAAAGCTGGTTAATTGGGAAAAGGGAGTGGAAAACGTGAACCCACTGTAAAGGGAATACTGGTTCTCAGGTATAAATATTCATATGCAGTTTTCCTACAGAACACCAAAGATGAGATTTTAGGGAAGGCTGAAGCAGTGAGTGTAGAAAACACTGTTGCCTCCTCACTCTGAACACGCTGACATCAACCCAGAGCATTGAAGAGGCTGCTCTGCAGAACGCTGAGAGCACTAAAAGGCAGGCAGAGGTCTGTTACCCCACTCTCCCCTAATGGCTCTGTGCTGCCTGGCAGTAATGCACAGCACAGATGGTGTATGGAAGATATAGAGACAACACCTAATCTTTCACCAGCCTGCGACACCCTGCTAGATACATCTCTGTTGGATAAAAAATTACCATTTGTAATTACTGAGATTCACAGTGATTTAGCTCCCACAGAGGTGTCTAACTGTAATATAAATATGCTTTACTACAGACAACAAAATAACATAGTTATATGTGCTCGAGTTTTCACCTGGAACCAACCCTAAGTAATGTGATGTTTATATGACTGTTTCATTATTCTGTCCTTTTGTCTGTCACTGCGTGCCCCTCACAGATTTTGCCTTTGCCAGTTTGACAAGTCAAGTGGAGATTTGGATACAAATCTCAAGGACACTACATTTTCTGAAATTTCATGAGAATTCAAGGAGTAGAAGAGACACCCCAATTAATCTCTTGACTAATGTCATCGCTAATTTCACGGTTTTACTTGAGTGTCTTATGAATTTGGAAAGAGTAATGACACATCTCTTGACTGGTGGCTCTGCACATGGATGTCAGCCGGGCATACAGGCAGGAGGAAAAAAACTGCAGGTGACTTTGCCAAGAGGGTGAGATGCAGAGGACTCAGTGGAAATAAACAGGGAGAATGAACATCCCTCCCTAGGCAACCAGGCCTCATCAGCTATGCTGCTTAAGCAACAGGGTGTTCCTTGTAGGAAAAAGACACAACCTGCTTTTACAGCCCATCTGCCTAAAGCTGAGTAGAACTTTATATATATATCTTAGTATTAACAGATGACAAATTTTTTTATTTCCCAGGCAAACACATTCACCTTTATAGCAACCTTCTCATACCTGTCTGTGTTCCTACCTCTTTTGCTGGTACAAATAATCTGATTTGCTGGTACAAATTTGCTGGTACAAATTTGCTGATTACAAATAATCTCAAGCAACATGAATGGGTTTAAGTCTTTCTCGGCTGACTCCTTTCACACATAATGTTACCTTTTAAGTTACCCGAGACCGCAGACTTAAAACCCCATCCTTCAGCAGCTCCTCGGCGAGCAGATAATGGAGCGCTGTTCTCCTCGGGATGCCTCTCAGCAGCGGCACCGCGCTCCTGCTCCTCCCGATCAAAGCGCAGAGCACTCACCGCAGCTTCTCTGTGTTTTTGGACTTCACTCAACCCTTTCCGCCTTATTTTAGACCCGCACCCCATCCAGGATTTCAGATTAAGACCTCCTTGCCGACAGGTACTACCAGCACTGCCGTTTCCCTGGCAGTCGCGATTTTACACCCTCTTTCCTATTTCGCACACCGAGCATCTCTCCTCACTAGCGGGGTTATCCGACCCAGCACACTTGCTGCGGGGAGCGGCGCTGGGATCGTGTGACACTGAGGGAACCCGCCCGGCCTGCCGCCGCTCCCGGCGCTGCCAGCCGGGCTCCACAGCCCCGCCGCCGGGCTCCTGCCACCTCCTCCCGAGAGCGCGGCGTGATCCCGGCCGCCTCTCCCAGGAAAGCTGCCCAGCTTGCCTGCCGCGACGCCCAGGTCGCTCCGTGCCTCCCTGAGGGGTAGAAGGCGGCCGCGCCTGCCATGCCCGCCCGCTCTCGGCACGGCACGGCACGGCACAGCCCGGCACGGCACGGCACGGCTTGGCCCGGCCCGGCCCACCGCCCCCCTCGCCTCTCGGGGCGTCCCGGCGGGGAGGAGCCGCGGGAGCTCCGGGCGGGGCGGCGCGATCTCGCCGCTGGCTGGGACTGCCCGGAGCCGCCCCCGCTGTCCCCATCTTCCCCCGCTCTCCCGCGGCGGCGGCGGCAGGGCCAGGTGAGGGCGGGGCGGTGCCCGGCTCCGCCGGGGGAGGGCCCAGGCGGTGGCGGCGGCTCCCGGTGGCGAAGGAGGGGCCGGGCGGGGGGAGCTCGGGCGGAGGGAGGCCGGGCTCAACTTGACAGGAGGGAGGGAGCGCGGGCAGGAGGCGCCGGTGGCTGCGCTCGCCGGGCGCGGGTGAGTGAGCGGGCGGCGGCGCGGGGAGGGCAGCGGGCAGCGGGCGGCGGATGGCGGGCGGGCGGGCGGAGCGGGGAGCGGCCTCGGCCGCGCCCGGCGGACCGGGAGGGAGGCGGGGACACCGCGCGGTCCCCGGCTCCGCTCCGGGGGCTCGCGGCGGCGGCGGCTCTTCCCTGGCGGCGGCCCGGAGGAAAGTTTCGGGGATGCCGGTGAGGCGGGGGCTCCCCCTTCCCCTCCGCCGGCTCCTGGGAGCCCGGTCGGCCGCCGGCGGATGCCCGCCTTGATGCCGCCGTCGCTTAGCGCCCGATGGCAGACAAAGCCGCCTCCCCACCTGCAGCTCCGGCCCCCTCCCCGCCCGAGGCGGCCCCGGGGAGCGCGGGCCGGGCAGGCTGCCCTGCCGGGGACGGGCGTGGGGAGCCACACTGGCCCGCTGAGCGCCAGCAAACTTATTTTTAGATGTGCTTCCCATCACAATGCGTCTTAAAAATAGCATGGTTCTTATTTAAGGAGTGGGAAATAAACTGGTTCTGGAGGCCTCGTGGTGGGATTGTTTTTTTCCTTGAGCCTTTTCTTCTTTAGAGAGAGAAAAAAAAATATGTTTCAATGGTATAGGCAACTGTGGGCGGGTTAATATCCACAGGTGCACCTAGGATGCTTCTGCTACGGCTTCATTAAGGTCACCCCTGAAGCGTGTGAACAAAGGTGCTCATGGCGTTGTCCTCCGCGGTGTGCCTTCGGTGCGAGACGCGAGGTCTGGTGTACGTGCACACCTGATTCGTGCAATACCTCCTGTAGGGTCACTCGAGCTTTTTTTGATCTGTCGTTTCCTACTTTTTCTGTCCTGTCACTCATCTGCAAACGCCTGCAGCTTGTGGGTGATGCAGGCTGATGGAGTGATAACAGCCTGCAAGATCAGAGCTGTTTATTACTTTGTAAATGAATCTTTTGCTTTTGTTTTAGCTACTGTATCTCAGTAGACTCTGGTGATGGAACTACCATAAAATAAATGGATCTTATTGCACCAAATGTGTAATATTACATCACTTCTGTCAATGACCTCATCATGACTGCTTGCAAAACGTTTCTGATTTTTATTTTTAAGACACTACAAATAATTGGGAGACTTGTGTAAAATGAAGCATATATGAAAATGGAAAAGTACACCTCCAATAGGGAAAGGAACTTAAGGAAAAAACCCCGCTGATTTGTAGAGTATTTTAAATTGCAAAGGACCTCTGGGTGTCAGTTCTGTCTCCGCGCTCAAAGCAAGTCCAGTTGGGTAATGTTTCTCAGACTTTGTCCATGTGAGTTTTGAGTGTTTCCAGGAGTGGAGGTTATGCAGTCTCTGTGATTATGGTGGTGCCAGTGTTTGACCGTCTTTGTGGTGATTTTCTTTTGCTTAATCTATTCGCAATTTCCTGTGTTGCAATTTGTTTGTGTTTCTTTTTATTCTGCCACTTGCACCTCACATCCATCCATGGGTAATCACCCATGTACATTTCATGTACATCTGTAGTTTTAGACGCTAGAAGAAGCCATGCTAGTGTTTTGAACCAAAGAACAGATTGTTTCATGACATCATTTTAATTATAATAGCTAGATTTTATTCTTATACATTGGAAATTTATTAATCACACACATTTGCTTGGCACTTCTTATGTATTTGAATGCAGTTAATAGCAGATTAGCATATTAATTTGAAATGCATAAAGAATGCATAATGATGAAGACTATTTGTTGATGCTTTCCTTTAATAAATGTGTCAAATAATGTACCCATCTCTGTCCCCTGGCCTTGTGTTCCTTAACCTGAAATTGAGATTGCTTGCTCCCAACTTTTGCTAGAGTTCTTTCACCATCAACAGTGTCATATATAATCCCTAAGAATGACAGAGTCTACTCATTTTAATAGAGGGGAAGCTTTTTGGCTTTAGTCTTGAGATAGATTTTCCTTGGGAAGGGATGTGTCATGAACAATACAGTACAACCTGTTATTACTGAGATGTTGCCTTTGTACTATATAGGTGTTGTTTAATGCTCTGGAGTTGGTTGATATTTATGATGCTGTTGATGTGGTAAATTATGTGGGCTCCTTTTTTTTTTTTTTTTTTTTGTCCAGCAGGAAAATAAAAGAAAGCTTCTGTGCTGTGCAGAATAAAAATCTGCATGTTCCCTACCATGGCATAAGGCTGTCAGAATTACTTGTTTCTTAATTTGTGTAAATTCTTGGATGTTGCTGATAGTACCTCAAAAGCAGGGGAATATATTTGTAATGTGATTTATAGTGTGTCACTTCTGGACACGTCTGGGTAGAATTTCAAAACATTACTATGGTGCTGTTAATAGCAAATGCTTCTGAGTAACTCATGCTTTCCATTAGAGCCGTATCAAATAATTTATTAGAAGCCGTTTGAATGACTGGCTGCACTGAATTTGATGATATTTAGAATCATTTGATAAATAATTTAACTTAGGTTTCCAGATAGCAGCTGCCTTTTTGTAATGGTGGGAACACCTGACGGGTCCATTCAGTGCCTTGTATTAATTGTAGTGAGCTTCCAGTCAGGAAGAAATCAAATCTATGGGTCAGGGTTTTTGTGGTGTTGTTTTTTATTATTTTATTTAGTCATGTAATGACTGTGTGAGACTTAGATGCTCTTGACATTTATAAATCTCTTCTGCAAGCTTCTAAACTCTAGATTATGTATTCAAGATTTTAAACTTTACCATTTAAAATTTATTTTAGGTCTTTAAAAATGCTATTTTCTATTTCAAATGTGGACTGCATAGTCTGTTTATGCTTTTCCCAGTCTGTATTAATCTCCTCCTAGCGTGTAATTATGGTAAAATAAATAAATAAATTACATATTACATTTCCACAAAATCAAACCTTTTCAGGGGTACAAAGGCTGTATTTTATTTGACAGTATTTGAGGGTGATTTGCATAGTTGGAAAAACAGTTTATCTTAGACTTTTAAGATCAAAGTCTTGGAAGAGGTGATCATCAGGATAGCAGTGATTAATGTAATAAATTTCAGTTTGAATTTGGTCAACCACATAAAACTGGGAATGCTCTTGTTATACTCACAAATGGTTTGCTTATTATAGTGCGTACAGAAGGGCTGTCAGTGGCTTTAACTTTATTGTTATAGGACAGAATTTCATAATGCAGCTCATACACTTTCAGTTTTATGGCCTGGAGGACTGAATGTTGGAAAGGCTGTGCTAAATTAAACCTGGGGTCTGTGACAATGACTAATAAAATATGCTTCAGAGGGAATTGTGAGAACAAATGGGAGGTAATTTGCATCCCCTGCTCAAGGTGAATATGATGCTTTGTAGTTTGGAATTGGCTTAAAATATGAATAATGTTTAATAGCCTCTTCAGATGTTATTATGCATAATTATGATAATTTTGGACGTACTTGTTGCTGATATAAGTAACCAGTCTAGATCTGAGGCTAATTTGGGGGGCAGGTATTTTATGCTGGTGTTCTATTTGCATGCTTTTGCCAGACTGTTTCTAGACTCAGGCCAAATTTATTTAATGTTTTCCACCAGACTGAGTGATTGGGGATTGTGACATTTTGGAAAAAGAGGTGCTTTTCCCACAAAGTTTATAGTTTGAACTGCAGTGGTGACAACACTCATCTGGATGTGAAACATGCCCAGTTGCAGATTGCTTTTCTGTTTGTGTTAGAGCAAGGTCTGGAACAGAAGCTGTTTCTCAGAGAATCCCATGATCACCAGTTTGTAGGAAGGTCTAGGGCGTGTATCTTTCAACTTCTCTTGTGGAATTGACATAGAGACCATGCCTGTACTTGCTAACTAGGTCTTTTATTTTGGAGTTGGAAAACTTGGCAAGTTTGTGTTCCAACAGCTGTCCTAGTGAATTTTCAGATATTTTAAATATAAACAGCATCTATGGAAAAAGCCTGAAATTACACTGATACATACTAACACGAGTCTCCTGAGCTCTGGGCTTGAGTTAGAGCTCAGGATACAAAGCATTGTTATAATACAGTCTGTTCTTCCTGAATATTGCTTAATTGCAGTATCATATCATCTTGAATGAGGGATGCTTATCATCTCTCATTTATTCAAAGCAATTACTTCTGAATACTGAAGCAATTGCTTCTGATTCTTGGTGTTTATGGTTTCTGGTAAGAATAGGTTATGCGCTGTACGAGTATATATTTATGACCTTGCCATTGTGTAGTGGAATGGCACCAGTCAGTGTTACTCAGTGAATACCTCTAAGTATAAATTTCATTTTATTACTGATTAGGATTTTTTTTAACTTTTTTTGAACTTTATAGATTTCACATGAAGCTCCATGGAGGGTTTTGAAATAGTGAAATTCTGCAGTTCGTACCACAAGCTCCTGACAGGCTCCATGCTATGTTTGAGGAGTTACATGTTTGAACTTTGATTGAAATTGCAGATAATGCTGTTCCAAATCAGTGCTCCCTCAGCTTCTGTGCGTGGTGGGTGGCTTTACATTTCTCTTTTCCATAAAGAAATCCTTCATTTGCATAGATACACCCAACTGGCCCTGAAAGGAGTGCTGTTTCTCCTGCTTAAGAGTTACCTTTCCTACATTAGAAGTCAGTAGGCTGCGGTGCTGATCCCATGAAAACTCAACCAGTTTAAGTCATTGTTCACTAATAGTTGTACTCACGTACGATCCAAAGCCGTTTTTCACAAAATGCTTTGTGTTTGCAGCACAACCACACATTCTGTTCTCATCAGTGCTGGCATCGCTGCTGCAAGCACGAGACTGCTATAGATGGCAGTGTCAGGCTGGGGAAACGGAGGGAGAATTTCTGGTGGCTACAGGCACAGGAGGTGAGAACTAAATTTAAAGCCTGAATTTCTGTCCCTAGTAATTGAAATTCATTTGCCAAAATAGCACTGATAAAAATCATACCTTTCATTGACTTTTTGTTGTATCATCCATGTCAACCAAGAAGTGATCTTAAATGCTTTAGGCAAGTGTCTAAAAGGAGGGTTAAAAATGTAGTAGGTGTTTACTGTCATATTTAAGACTTACTTCTTGGAAATTTGTACTTCAGAAAAAAAGGTTCGTATAAACTCTTAACATATTTTTAAATGAGCTGGAACAAGATGTGATATTACAAATAGTATTACTAAAGTCTATTAAATATCTGCCCATGCTTCATGCTTCACTTAATTAGAGTGCTTTGAAAGGAGTTTAAATACAAGTGTCAGTCGCCGTCATAAATGAGTGATTGTTAGGATGTGGATTTATTTTATTCTTTTGCATCATAATATGTGGTTTGTCTTGGAGCAGCAATTGCAAGACCTTCATACCAGGCCATGACAGAGCGTACAAATTTGGCATGGGATTCCAAAGTGGAGCACCTCACTGCAGTAAGATTGGAACTTCTTGGGCCACTCCCCTTTTAAGGGAGTGGAAGACATTCAGCAGTGCTATAGGATATTGCTGTCTTCTAAGTCAAATAATAGGTGTATTCTTATTTAGATAGAAATTAGTTTTCAAAGAAAGACGCTTTGGACAACAGATCCCTGAAAAAGAAACTTTGTCTCACCTTCTGGAAGGCTTTATTTGGAAACAGAACACCTCTATTCACTGCAGGACTTCCATTGTGATCATTTTATGTGTACCTGACAAGCTGAATTAAAACAATGCAGTGACATTTGGGTTTGGTTTTTTTAACTTGATGAAATCAGCTGCTCCATCCTTAATATGTTGTTTCAGATGTCTTTACTTAAAAACCTGATTCCATGCAAAAACACTAATATTTTGAGTAGATGATATTGTTCTTCAGAAAAAGTACTGTATACTTGTGTACTTGGCATAAGGAAAATACAAACTGGCGCTTTCAGAAAGCAAGCTGAATTTCTTCTGTGGTAGACACAGACTTACTTGTCAAGACTGACAAGTTTAGTGTTGCTGGGCAAGAGCGTGACTTCAACCTCTGTGTGTGTGATGAAATACCCCAAATGATGCTGTAGTTAGTGTTGGCATTGACCGTGAAATGACAGAAAACAAGTAACATAATTGTTTGTAATTGTACCATAGCTGCTCAGGCTATTCCTAAGTCAGTGATAAAGGCAATTTTGACAGACTTCACAGAATTCATCAGTCTCACTCTTTTTTTTTCTTTTTCCCCACAGCATGATGAGATTTGAAATGAGTTAGAAGGAAAGCTGTATGCTTAGCATTTGTTCAGAAATTATTTAATGAATCTGGTTAATCTATAGATGTACTGTCAACTTGGTTATTACTGAACGATCATTTTCAGTATCTGAAAATTCCTCATCTTATATACATAAAAAGTTGTATGCATTGCTTGTTAGGGATATTTTTAGCAATAGATGTTCTGAGAGAGGGATGGTTTTGGCTATTAATAGTTTCAATAGACAACCTTTATTAGAATATTGAAAATGAAAATAACATGATTCAGATCTTTCATATTATATTTGCCTATTCCTTCTGTCTCCTGATTAAACATGATCACCATTAAGAGCAAGTGTGCCCTCCTGTGAAGTCTGGAGTTAGTAAAGCTCATTTTGTTATAAATTTGTATTTTATGGTTCCTCTGATGGTTATGATCAGTGTTTTTATTATGTTGAAGGCATGGTAAGGTTTCTCTCCATGTGGACTCTGCTAATGTGTAATATGATGTGAATCCATACTCTCATTCCGGGCATCTATTGGAGCTGTTTGTCAGAAGCTGGTTCTTCACTTGGCCATCTGTTTATGTAAAGCATGTAGCAATTTAACCACCTTAGAGGTTGCTATCCTGTCAAAAATCAGTAATATCCGTCAAGTGGTTCAAAACTATTGGGAGGGGAAGAGAGAGATGTTCGCAGACCTCGTGATCACATAAGCTTCTTAGCTTTAGCAAAGCAGACCTGAAATCTGTAATAATTTTAATTATTCTGCAGCACTTGGGATTCTGATGCTCTCCTTAAAGAGATATGTCCCCAAAAAGAAAATTATTTGTGTATGAAAGTTTAAAACGTGTGCTGAAACCAGATAATATTTCTTATAATGCTTAGTGTCAATAGGACACTTCTAAAAATACTGACTTCTTTTTAGTAACTGTCAGACCCACCTTTTTCCCTCTGTAAATTGTAAGATTTCATGGATATTTTGTTAGCAGTAATAGCGACAGTTCATTCAAGCAAGACATTTTGATGAGTATTTATTTTACTTAATGTCCTTTACTTGATACCCTTCCCCTTAATATCCTGAATGTCTGTAAGAGTTTGTACAAGGAGTGCAGAGTCACATGTAGGATTGGGTCACCTGTAAAAAAGAGTAGATTTAGCATACACTGTAAATACAAGGCTCCTGCTAGAAATACTTGTGGAGTAACATATTCTAACATGATGTTTATCTCACTTATTTGTTTTGGTTTTTTTTTTATGATGTGTTATTTCAGTTCTAGTCTGTTGCAATGTCATTTAGCAATCTTGTTCTGGAAGTCATATTAGAGAAGTCATCTTGAAATTAATCCATACCATGCAAATAGGAAGTTGTCCCATAACAAATTAAAATCAATATCTTGCTTCTTTAACTGCAGAAAGAAGAATAGAAAACTGTTTTCAGTCAATAATGATCAATGTCAGTTAAACCTTGCAGGACTCTGAAGTGTGCTTTTGGTAGTGACATGCTGTACATTGTCAGGAGTTGTCTTACTGTAAAAACAGGAGGTGAGAAGTAAAATCCTGAAGAGGGAGATAAAATAAAAGCAAAGATTGCAAAAGTAAATGTCATTTTTAATTTAAGGAAATTTAATAGGTTGATAGGAAGGCATTGGAAGGGTGAGACTGGATGGAGATGGAATGAATGAAGAGCATAATAAAGAATCAAGGGGAAGAAATTACCATTTATGGGAAAAGAATGAGGGCCAGTAAAGCCTTTTGAAAATCATTGGTGTCCCACTAAAAGTATAGCATATATCTCTGAATATACTAATTTGAATACATTCTTCAAAAGGATCTGCAATATTCTTAGACTCATGTTAAGCTGACTTTTTGAATTGCTTCTTAGATTTCATTGCAAGATTTAGCTGTGACAATTAGTTAGCTGTGACTAATTTGCTAGCTGTAAATCATCCAGGCCTGAATCTTCGCTTCTCAAAATTTGTCTCATGAAAGGATAAAGTAAAATACTTTGTAAGTCTGGATGAACAGTGTCAAAACCATGTGAGAATTCCGGATTCCCAGTTTAGGACCAATACTGGAAGGCTTACACAACGAGGCCTTTCTGTCACCACATAGGCTTAATGATGCTGCAGTGGTATTTTTTCCCCAGTCTAAGCATGGCAAGTAAAACAACTCTGGCCATTTACAGTAGTCTCGTTAGGAGGTGCAAGAGCAAAATAAAATTAGTTTTATTTTGCTCTTGCAGTTCCTAAAATGCTTGCTAATGTCATCTTGGAAAGCAAAAATACACAATTTGTTTTCATGCTTTGTACACATAGTGTGTCTTGTTGGAAAACACTGCTGTTGTGCTATCATAAAAGGATGAGAGAACAGCTGCCTGTATATTTAGCCCTGAGTGTTGTCTTAGGTCAGACTGAATGTTTCTGAGAGGGCGAGAGAAGGTCACTTACCATCAAGGAAGCTGTGATCCAACTGGAGCAGCTTCTGAGGTGTAACGAGGAGGAGGAAGGAGGGAGCAGATCAGAAGGTGCAGTGCTGCTAGAGTTTGGGAGATGGAGAGGAATGGGTCTGCCCCAGCAGAAGTCAGACATCGGCAGCTGTGTCTGTACCGCTGTGTCTGTGGGTCTGGACCTGGACACCTTGCTCAGCTGAGCTCAGCCTGGAGCAGTTTGCTGTACAGGGCATGCATCCAGATCCAAGGACAAGCTGAATTGTGAACAGAATAAAGAGTTGGTTTGGTGCTCAGGATGGCTTCTTGTACTGCCTTTTGTTCTCTGGTAAAAGATTTTTAGGGTGCTAAAGCTGTATATAGGCTTATGGAAGTACCAAATTCTTAGTGATGTTATTTAGAACAAGTTGTTCTAAATTATTTATGAGTCCTTGGAGGAAACTATGTGGATATTCTTCGCCTGAGGTAGTGGCTGCAGATTGAGCAGGAAATAAGGTCCAGAGGAAGGGATATTTCCCACAGGAGCATAGCTATGGGTTAGATTTGGTTCTGAGCTTTTTTTCATAGTGTCAACTGGCAACAAACCAGCTTGAATTCTTCTTGTGCCCAGTTGCATTGCTTGAGGTTCCTATTTTGTATTTTAATTAAATAAAACTTCGGAGCCCAAAAGCTATGGTCTGGGGGGTTCTTTTCTTCTTACTTTCTCTCTGTTTTAGAGGGATTGGAGAAACAAGACTGTTTTAATCTGAATTCTGCATTGGGTTTCAGCTGCGAATGCTAATGCAATTTACACAAATAAGAGGCCAAAAGGAACAGTCAAGAACATATTCTTATCTCTGACAGATTGCACAGTGTGCAAAGTTCTTCATAAATACAGGTATTTAATATGATGATATGATTAACTTTTGCCTGCTTTCCACTGATTTTTTTTAGTGAATTTGCAATTTATAAGCATATTTAAAGGGTGAGAGTGGGATTTTTAATACATTTATTATAAAAAATGGAAAAGACTGAAATTTCCTTAGTTCATACAGTCAAAGTTGTCAAAGTTGTCAGTAGAGAGAAACAGTGTGGAGAGTGAATGTTGCTGTAGCTGACTATTTTTCATTGTCTTTAGAGTGATTTCCATGCTATCCTTTTCCTATCACTACTTTCTTTCTTCTGCCTGGTAAGTATTGCTGTGGAGTCTTTCTTCTGTTAATAATTTTGGTCTAGTAATTCACATGCTAATACCTAGCTTTGAGGTATATAGTAACAGGATCTACAGTCCCACTATTCACAAATGAGTCTCCGTTCTTTAAACAATCTGATTATCTTCCCCATCCCTTGGGAGGATCCACAGTGCTGTCTCTGGGACTCCAGAACAATTTGTGACTGATCAAAGTCTGCTGATCCTCAGGCCAGTGAATCCACCTGAGAAGGAGCCCTGTTCAAATGATGTCTAAAGCATTCTGTAAATTACTCTTCTCCTCATTTCTGCCAGTACTGAAAAGTGAGGGAAAGGAAGAAATGGCCAAGCTGGTTGGCTGTTGTTTTCATAGATTTGCATAAATCACATGGGTGATTTGTTGTTTCTTTTCCCCTTTGGGAGATGGGGAAGAATAGCTATATCCTTAATATGCCATGTAAGCCATATTTGAGTATTGCTGTGGCAGGTAGCTCTTTGTATACAGTCTCTGTTATTATTACAGTAGTAGTTAGAGTAGGTTAAAATGTAAATTAGTATTTTGTTCTCTTAATAAAAACTGTGTTTGAAAAAGAGTGCAAAAGGCAATAGTTAAACTGCTCGCTACCTATTGATTGAGTATTGTGATACTGTGTGGGTGAAAAGTTAATATTGATATCCTTGAGGATGGCAGGTTACTTTGCTTAGCAGAAATTACAGAAGATTCTGAATAAGTTTGTGAATGTTTGTTATGTGAAATTCAGTGTTGACATATATTAGGTTCTGCTTTGTTGACAAAGGGAATAAAATAAAATATATATACATCATTGGGACATCAGAGTAAATATCCCTCTGTGTTGATGGATTGATAGATAAGCCAGGCCCTGCAATTAATTTTTTCCTGACCCAACCAGTTATGAGCAAAGACATGGAGATCTCTGTTTATGTGAAGCCATTTGCAGTTAAGAAAGAGAGTAGAAGTTGGAGATTGTCAGCAATGATAAGTTGGCTTTGGAAAAACTTCCCTATAAAGCAAGATTGAGAAGACTGGCACTTTTAAACTTTTCCCATTAGAACTACATGCAGAATACTAGCCTTGATGAGGAAAGGGAATTGTGTGTTCTCTCTATCCTTTTTGATGAAAGGCTAAAGTCTGTGTAATAAACTAAAAAAGTCAGGTATGCAAGAACTTCTTTTTAGATGCTGTGTCATTAGTTTATGTAATTGACTGACAAAAATATCTGAGCAGTGAGAAGATTCTATTATTTCTACAACAAAAGATTACATGCTGAAATGCAATATATACATTTAAGTATTCTTGAAGTCCTTTCTTCTGTAAATCCTTGCACTTCCAAATACAAGCAAACTAGTTGGAGCAACTAAAGTCACTTTCCCAATCCAGAACTGTCCGCTGACGAATTTCTTGCACCTTCTGTCAAACCATCTGCCGTAGGCTAATGAACAGACAGCATGCTGGATTAGATGTAGCACTTGTGTGAGCTATTTTGATAGCTCCTGTGTTCCTTTCAGTGGGAACTCTGTGATTAAGGAAGCTTAGAGTTAAATTTTTGAGGGCAGGGGTGTGCAAAGGGTTCTTTCTTTGAGCTTCCGCACTGCAGGATTCCGGTGACAGAGAGGAGTGACAAACCCTCATCGCTGTTTTTGAAGCATGTTTCAATGCTTTCTTATAAGCCTTCATTCAGCAAAAGACCATCTCAGTAACCTGTATCACATGCCCATGGGAAGTAATGACTGAATTTAGAGGAGTGCAGAGTTGTGCTTGTTTTGGGCTGAGAGATCTTCATAATTCCAGGTACCAAACATCACTCTGTGGTACAAAGCAGATGCCAGAGCTGGAGCTACAGCCTAGCTAGAACAAGTACCAGCCTCACTTCAGACCTCTGTCTGTGAGCCATCACCACCATGATCTCTTAGAGTTTCTTCCTGTTGTGTCTCTGAGTAAGATACCTGTGTGAGCTGACACTGGCAGGCAGCACAACAACCACAAATTTGCAGCTAGAACACAAAGAATAAATTTATTTATTCTATTACCTCATTAACTGGGGGATCCCCCAGCAATACCCAGGCAGAGGCACACAAGTGGAGAGGCAGGCACTGTTAAGTTTTGGTCCAATGCTAGAGAATCACTGGCCTGCAATTCACACAGGTTTATCAAGGGCTTTTCCAGCTGCAAGGACATTTGAGTAATTTACAGTTGTCCTCACCAGTCTTTTGCTTTTTAACACATTCCTCCCAGCACACACAAGTATTTTTTCTAGTAGCAGACACAAATCTTGTGTTTGAAGCTCTCTCTATAGACTAGCAGAGAAAGTATTAATTTATTTATATATATTTATATATATTCCAGTATATGCCCTTTTGAAGTATTCTTAGATATGCTTCATAGATGTATTTGTGAGGGATCCAGTTTTACTTTAAGTCAATCATTCTTGCATTTGTCAGGATTGAAAAAAAGTTAATGATGCTGTTTGGTCACTCTTTAGTGATTCCTACAATTACTGTTGAAATGGGAGCTGCTTATAAACATCAAAGATCCAGTACCAACAACAGTAGGTGGAAGTGACTGGCATTACCATCAAGCTGTCAGTGCTGCTGGTGGGGTTCCAGTCCTTAGACCTGCTCATGATCAAAGCAGAAGCATGTCACTGGACACAGGTGGGCTGCTCTGAGGACAAAGGAGCAATGAACCAAAGGATGCTCTTCCTACAGTGTGGTAGCTGCAGGAGAAACATCCTTTTTGCCTGCTAAACCACCCATACAAGCAGCTGGACTGAATCTGTGTTGACCTGTCAAGTGTTCTTGCTTGATACTACATTTGCTCTTTATACAATGGTATTTGGCTCATCATTGCCAGCATTTTGCATGTAGATCAACAAAGCAATTTTTTTCTTTTGTTTGGGGTTTTTTAATAAAGTGTTGAAGAGTGAGTGTGCCCAGGTGTTCCTCAGCACCACAGGAGCTTCTTTGGTAGCAGAAATTCTGATGTTTTAAAATTTTTGCTAAAACAGCTATGACTTAATGATGCCACTGCAAGAAAATCCACAAAGTGAAAAACCATTATGGTCATATTGGAACAGTCTGTGCGTTGTGCCTGCATGCTAATAACCAATCATTGGAACTAATTGATTTTTTTGCCCAATCTGATATACAGCCCATTATCTTTGATTTATTTCATGAACTCTCCTCATACAGTAAGTTGTATGTAGATAGTGCACAAACAAAAAAGCCACTGTGGATATTACTGATATATCAACTATTTCAGTCCATGCTTTCTGTCCTGGCATAACTTGAGTGATTTCATGCTTTCAGTGTGCCTACTTTCAATGAACTGACCAGCTTAGCTTATGTAACTGTCAGAGAGGGCAAGAGTCATTGCAGTTCATTTGTTCATCTCCCCTAGCTGTGAATAAATCCATGGAAGTTAAAAGTAGATTTGGGGACTTTCTGTAGTTAATGTTACTGGGTTGTGATCCCCATTTCATACTCGAAAAGGCTCTGACATCTCTGTGTAAATACTTATTTTTATTCTTTTATATGTAGGGATGTCAGTTAAACTCAGAAGCTAAAGTTGCTAATCATAGGCATTCTGGTGACCAACTAGGGCAGGATATTGTGTTCTGTAGCGAGTCTCCTTAAGTTTTTTTACACAAGGTTTTTTACAAGATGTGGCTAAATGAACTAAGACTGATCTGTTGGAATTCCTTTTCTTCTTCTCTTTCTCTGCCTGTTTATTTATCAGCTTAAATGCTTTAAAGCCATGGTTGTTGTTTCCTGAAGCATAATCAAATTTCTTCAGTATTTGGGGGATGGGGAACAGATTTCAGAGTCTGCCTCTTAGTTTTGCTTGTCCCAAGCAAGGCCATGAAAGGGTAACTAATTTCACCCGTGTGAGATCTGTATCCTCCCCAGCTGACACCTGCAGCAGCTCAAGCAGCACTGGACCCTTGTGTGTGTGTGAAACTAAATCAAGACCCTAATGCCATATGCCATATAAGAGACATAAATCATTTACAGTATCCCAGAGCTACAATATCCTAATAATTGCTGACATGTGTCCTCTGAACTGTCTTGAGGAAAAATTCTAAGGTCAGAAATTTTATGGCACTTGATGCTTTTAAAGAGGCAAGGAGCATAATTTAATGAACTTCTAAGATGTAGACTGCTGTACTGTAACTCTTTTAAATTTGTCTGTATCCTCACTGCTGCTGGAAGAATCAATCCCACTCAACATCACTGAGTTCATTAGGCTTTAATAGCAATTTGGGCTGGGTCCAGTTATCATGACAAGTAATCTTTCAAATATATATAATTTTAAAATTTGGAGTGTAGTCATATCTGTCTTTGAATAGATAGTGTTGCTATTTTTAATTAAGTTGGAACTATTTTATTTTTATTTAATTTCCACTTAAACCTATCAGTCATAACCAGAATGTACTGCATCCATTTATTGTCTGGCCTTTTATTTTCTAAAAGATCTGAAAACTCAATTAAGTTTTAATTAGTTTCTATAGTGCAGATTTTGGTGGGTGTGTTGTTAATCTGTTTTTTTTTTAAAGATTGAAAATAAATCCACTCTAACTTGCCTTATATAACCTCACACTTCTGAATATCAGCTGTGTAATATTGCTCCACAATTTAAATTAAAAAATCCCCATACTAAGTCTCCATCGTTAGGCTATGTATGATTGAGAAATTCCTGTGGATTTCACTGCTGGTAAGATGGAAAATGACATTAAATAAGAAAATAAAATTTTCCACCACAGTCTTGTTTAATATTCATCATATAAATTTTACTACTTAAACAAAGTGATTATTGAGACTTAGTTGGTGGTCAGAGTGAAAGATAACAGACATAGCATTTTTTACATAACAATGTTAAAATGGCCAAGTTTGTTCAAGGCAAGATTTTCAAATAGCAGTTTAGTTTATTTGCTGTTTCTTCAAGTAAGCATTTTCTTCTCTAAAGTATTTTTCATATTTTTTAATAAGCTCTTCAGTTTCATCCTAAGCTTAACAATAAGGTCTCATTTGAGCATGCTGATAGCTTTCAGTACTTCTAGTAAAATTTCTTCAATATTATCAGTTCCTCTAGTTACGATTTTATTAAAAAATTCAGCTTATTTGCATGAATTGTAACGTTACCATTATAATCTAACTAGGAAGTATAATTTGTGTAGGTAGGGTTGTACATTTCTCCTTTTGGATTGACGTTAGAACAGTTAAACAATTCAAAGTTCAAGTTCTTCTTGTCTTAGGTTTGTGTGACCTGTTGGCTGAGTGAGCTTGGCTGTCTGTGAGGCCATCTCTTCAAAGTCTTGTAGTCAAATTGTGTTGTGATCTGAGAGTACTGTGCTTCATTACTGGGGTTATAATCCATGGTTGTAAATAGTGCAAATTGCATGGTAAGAAATGGCTCCTAATGCCATTTGGTGCACCTGCTATCCAGTGTATGAATGAGGAGATTGAGTCAAGAGCCCAGGTTTTGCCTTGTGTGTGGTCAGGATCTTCCAGTTCCTTGGCAAGCTCTGAGAAGATCACTGAGACTTAGTTTTTGGGCAGGAGGAGTAAGGAAGCTGAAGCCGAAGTTTACAGGGTGTATAAGCTGAGCTGAACTGTAAGTGTAGTCCTGGGGCCCTGTGTTGCTGGTGGAGCAGCTTCTGCTCTCTGAAAGATGTGCATTGTAGTTGTTTATAGTCTCATATGGAGCATTATGGTTAACTGTCTTGGGAATGTGTGTATCACTGGCTGGTTTAAAACATGGAGGCGTGGTGACCTTGTCACTGATGCACAGGAAAAAGTATTTCCAAAAATCCCAATACATGCATTTTTCAGTGGTATTTTGAGTCTTTCCCCCCACAGCCAAGTCCCCCACTTTATATACTCATCTTGATGTTTTATGGTATGGAATATCTCTTTGGCCAGTTTGAGTCAACTGTCCTAGTCATGCTCTGTCCCAGCTTTTTGTGCACCTGCTCACTGGCAAAGTATGGGAAACTGAAAAGTCCTTGACTTAGGGTGAGCACTACGTAGCAACAACCAAAACATCACAGCATTGCTAACGTTATTCTCATACTGAATTCAAAATACACTGTACCAGCTACTAAGAGGATAATTAACTTCATCTCAGCTGAAACCAAAGGGAGGCTGCCAGCACTTGAAGGTGACACAGAGTGTAGTCCCACATTTCCCAAACAAAAACAGTTGAGCAGTCTTGATATTATCCAGTGTCAGCCAGCGAACAGCCCCCTTTGCCAGACAGTCTGGTGGTCGTGAAGCAACTTCCTTTTAACTGTGGTGAAGATAAGGAATGTGTCAGGGAAATATCACACAGTTCCTCATTTTAACCAAGAACAATATGGGAACAATATTAAGGACTTACTGGGAAGGGACATGAACTCTCTGTGTATATCACAGTTTCTATGCTGTTAATACTGCAGTTAGATTTTTGCATATTAGAGACACATTAAGATTTTTTATATTATAAAAGCCTTAGAAATTGCTGCCAGGATGATAATGAGGTGCTCAAAAGCATGACTTTAATCAGTACTCCCTAGAGACCCCAGCAGAGGTACCACAAGTTGAACACCTTTGTGAAAAGAGTTGGGAAACAAGAAATGTTGGCTGTTCTGCTTTCCAAGGTGAGGGGAGAAACCTTGCAGCACTAAAGCATTAAGTATGTCTCTTCTAGATTAATGAGCTACATAAACAATTTTAACAGTCTGGAGGGGAAAGGAAGCATGATTGTGTGTTGGAACAGCTAAAAGAGGGTGAGAATTAACAGTATCAAGAGTGTTGGAGAAACACAGGGGAAATGGGTGAAGAAAAAGCTAATTACACAAAAAAAAAAAAAAGAGAGAAATTAGAAAGAAGAAAATCACTGAAAGGGACAAAATAGTTTGGCCCAAATGAGCTAGAAAAAGATGCATTTTTATGTGTACATATATGTTTAATAATGCTGGAAAACATAAAGAGATAGAAAGAAAACATTGACATTGTGTCGTTGAGATTATACCAAGACGACTGCCAGATATGACATATTTAAAATAAGGTACTCTCTGAAAATAAGTGAAATAGTTCTAAAACTGAAGAGTGACTTTAAAATTTATAGGGTTTGGAAGGTCAGCCATTTCCCAGTTTGTGAAAAGACCACAGAAGAAGTATTGCATTCAGACAGTAAAATCCATTCTGAATTTTGCTATATTTTTTTATTTTGCTATATATTTTTTGCTGAATTTCAAAGCTATATATTTATATTTAGCAGTAAGAGAGGAATTGTCTGGTTCTTAGACAGCTACCATTTCAATATTGGAACAATGAAAATTTATTGGTATTTTGGAAGCTGTGTAGGGTTCATGATGTAATAAGAAATACATGTCTATGTTCATGGTGTATTAAGTAGAATATTGAGTAATCCAGCAGCTTGGTCTAATATTAGTTTACAGATTCACTGATTAGGGCTGGGAAGGGAAGAACAGTGTTGCCATGGTGAAGTCTATATGATAAAGCACAAGCAGAACAAGCTAGTGAATAATTGATACATGTCTAAGATTAGAAACGATCATTTGCAGCTTGTGCTTTGATGTTCATGCATGCTTTTCACTTTAAAAAAGCTCAGAGAAACACATTAGCACAGACTGTGACAGATTTTTGCATGAACTTCTAGGTAAAGCACCAATGACTTATGTGTGGAAGAGCACACAAATACACAGTTACTGCTGTGCTAAGATTGAAAATTCAGGTGTAAGCCAAAAAGCTCCAAAATGGAAAGCTGTTAGCGTGGGATATATTTGGCCAGCCTGCATGTATTACTATATTTCTTTAACACAGAAGACAAATAAATAAGAGTGTTTATCATAAAATTCAGTAAGATAAGCTGTAACCTTCTGCCTATGTCCTTATCTCCTTCTGGGTTTAGTCATATAATTTTTTAAACTTTAGTTCAGAAGTCATTTAGTAAGATATCCCAGACCATCTTGAATTAAGCAACAGTACTTTTAAGGCTGATAAAGGTTAAAAACAAACCTTTTCAAAACAGATAAAAATTTCACGGCTGTTGCAAAGGTATCTGAGTACAATAATGGAAATAATTTTTGTGGGATAAACCTGTAGATCTGCTTGAGCAAAGAACTGCAAGCATCATGCCTTTATAAAGTTTTGCTTAATGAATGTGTGATTTAGTTTTACAATTATGTGACGGAAATCAGTAAACATAGACAATAGTTCTAAATACAGTCTGTCCTCCCTGTAGCAAACATTACTTCTCATAAATTCCTTTTTAGAAATCTCAGTAGCAAGAGCTATTTTTCCTTGTTATATACCCCCTTAAAATAAATAAAATATATGAAGTTGGCTTGTGTAGAACAATCCTGAGGCTGAGGGTTCTGTTTTCTCTGCTTGCAAGCTGAATGAAATTACTTAGGGTGAAAAAGAATGACCAGTATGGATTAATCCCTGTATAAATGCTGCATGATTTATTTTTATTATTTTTTTCACTTTTTTGATGCCTCAAGTTTGCAGGGCATTTTATAGCACTCATCAAAGGAAACATCTGCATGTTCGCTAGTGTAAGTTACAAGTTTGGTTAATCTCTGGTTAAGTTTTAAGAAGGTTGTAACAACATACAAAAACTAGTGAAATAGTGTGAAATAGTGATGGCAATTGCCAAAGGATAGAATTGAGAGATACTCTAAAGAATTATGACAAATGTCAGTATCAGGTTTAATTTTAATTCATTTGCTGCCTAGAGTAAGTAAGGAGTAGCATAGACCACATAACAAAACGTTTGAATTTGTATTACGTGGTGAGGCACTTGACTTCTTCCATTAACTTGTGAAGCTGCACAGGCTTCCTGTGCTTTTTTCTGTTGAAAAATAGACAAACTGGCACTAATGATTACAAAGGAATCAAGACATAAAAGCTAAAAGGAAAGGGAGAGGGTTTGAATTTTTTAAACATAGTATGGATAGAGGATCATTGAGGTACTTCATACATATAAAAGTGATCAGCAGGTTTTTTGTCAGCTGGTTTGTAGTATGTCTAAATATTCTTATTTTCCTCAGACAAAGTATTTAAAGATTGGGGTTTCAGGCTAGAGTTTTGTTGCCTGTCCCAGAACTGAATCAAGTACATTGGTGTTTTATATATTGAATGTTTTATACAGACCAACCATGGTCTGTGTAGAAGAAACTATTCCAAACTTGTCTGCTTTTTGTACTTGTATGCACACTTGCCTGCACAATGCTTTAAAAACGAGTTTATACTTGGTTTTGTATCTGAAGCAGCAATCCCTGTAGATGTAATGATAATACTTTGTGAGGTCCTCTTCAAAAAGATTTTGATATAGAATGGTTGTGTTTCCCTCTGCATTCTTCAGTTAATGTTATATTTGATATTTGAAAACATCCTTATTAATTGCAAATAAAAGATAAGATTTTCCAGTATGGTGAAGGTCTCAGATAAACATGTCATTGGGGAATGTGAACTTGATAAAATACACCTTTGAGAACAGACTGGTGAAGGCTACTTTTTGCAAGAAGGGAGTTGTAGCTTGCCAATTAAAATGGAAGTGAAAATTATGCCGATCAAAAGCTAATAACTGTAATTATCCTCAAAAATAAAAAGCACTTATCTTTTAGCATGGCCCCATCATTAACAGGAGACTCTTCAGTGAATGGCAGCTGTTGTCTGGTCCTTGTCTTCCTGTTCATCCCTTTGAAATGAAAGTCTGAGGGCTGCAAAGGTTCCTCTCTGGATATTGCAGTTGACAGTTCCTTGTGTGCTGCACCGAGCTGGGATCATGGTGCTGGCTGCAGAGGTGCACCTTGTGTGACCAGTCCCACACTGTCCTGTGAGGCTCTGCTGAATGGAGCTGATGTGGGCTGGCTTTTGAGATCTACTGGTCAGTTAAAATTACATTTCAAAAATTACATTTCAAAATTACACACAATGAAGGAAAGCTGTGTAATTCCATAAATGCCACAGACACAGTTATTTTCCTTAATTAGCTCTTCAGAAGTTTCAAAGTAACATCTTGAAAAAAGTGTCAGCGTTGAAGTCTGTCTGTTTTTGTGTGCACACCTCCAAAAAGGCAGAGGGGGTATCTTCTTTTTAATAGATGAGTGAAGGATTAGGCCTGTATTTCTGCTGCCTGGTACTTGCTGGTTTTCTATTAGATATCTCCATATAATTTTTTCCTATGCCTTATTTCCGATATAGGTTGCTAAGCATCAATAGATAAATTCTGTATATGTTACTGTCTGTGATTTGCATACAGGGGAACATTATCACAGAAGTTGCATGCGTTTGTTAATACTTGTTTCTGTTATTTCATTATAAGTGGTTGGTTGGTTTGGTTTAGGTTATTTTTCAGAAAAGCAGATAGTACTGAGTATTGCAAATCACAGATATTCCCAAGTTTCTCTCTCAAAACGTGGAACTATATGATGTAGTTTTCTCTTTTTATGATAGAGTAGTAGACATTTATCAGAGGCTTCACTGTCAGAGACAAACAGGTCTGGATCTTCTGAGCATGGTGGAGAAGAGCAACACATTAAGGACTCACTGTTAATAATTTTGAGAAAAGGTTGTTTACTCAAGATACATGTTCATCTTGTTTTGTTGGTATAAGTTTCAAATAAGTTATCATGTGCTTTATTCTGAAGCATGATTAATAGTGGTTTATTGCACAACCAAAAAAGCAATTCTGATTGCAAATATAAAGGCATTCTTACACATACTTTCTGAATTGTTTAATTTTTCTGAATGAAGTAATTTAAATAAGAATTTTACAGAAGAATGTCTCTTTTTAATTTATCTATTGTTTTGGAAATCTTTAATGATTCTGATTCTTGATTTCATTTTTGAGATTGCCATCAGTGTGACATCTAGAAAGTTCACTCACTAAAAACATTATTTAGACCACTCATATTACAAAGTCTAGGCACCTGGAGTTTGTTTTTTGTATTTCTTTTTTGGTCTTTTTTTTGGTTTTAAGTATTTTCATAAGTAAGTGGGCTGTAAACTGATTGGTATTACAACTAGAAGTGACTTACATGCTATTTTTGGTAGTCTTTCTTCTTAATTATTCACTCTGAAGGAGTGTAAGTGTAAAGACATAACAGATGTATACATCAATTCTACATCAAGGGGAGGCCTTGTTTGATTGTTATTTATATTTATTATTCAATTTCTACTCTTCTATATCTAAAATGCTAGAGTCACTTGAGATAGAAAAAGAAAAAAGTGATGCTGTACTAAAGAATTTGCCTATTAGTTAGACAAAGGAAATTTAAGCTAAAGAGATGGCTATTTTATGACATGAAGTGAAAGTACTGGTTGAAGTGGGTGTTTTGTTTCTTTTCTTAAACTACTTAGCTGCTGACAAAATATTTGCAGACCATGAAAGGGTCTCTGTAAAATAGGTTTCTGTTCTACACTTTTTGGTACCATCTTTCAAGTTGTTCTTCATGCTTGTGCTTCCAAGTAAAGCTGAAAAAGTTCAGGTCTTAATCTTTTTCAGGATGTTGTACAGACTGTGTAAGAGTTTCATCCAGAGTTTATTTACTGAAAGTTGCATGACCCATTGTCTGGGTCACTGAAGTTGCTTCCATATCTGATTAATCAAAACAGCATGGGGAGGAAGTTCAGAAAAAGGAAAGTTATTTAATGAAATGCCATTTTAGACATTGAATTTAATTAAAACTAGCAAAACAAAAGTAGTGGTTCCTATGTGAATACTCTTGCTGCCAGCCACATCAAAGACTAGTAGAAGATTAGATTTTTTTCCTCCAATCAAAGATCTGAGTTTTTTAATAAGGGAATTATTTTTCACTTTTTTATTCAAATGGACCTTCACTCTTGCTGTAGTCACCAAACCAACACCTGACGGACCATTAGAGATTCTTGCAGTAGGAAGCCTTTTAGTCTCATGTAGAAAATTCTTTACCTTTTGAGCAATTAAGTGCTTTCTTTTTATTGCTTTGGGTCCCAATGTGGCCATGGGTTATGTGATCCCTTTCACCAGGAGGAAATCAGGCCTTATGCTGGCAAATCAGATTCTGTCATCCTACATTCTTCTCTGCTGCACTAGCTCTCTTGTGTTGGCTGTGCTCAAGTTCTCCCAATGAAAGTTAATGTGAAATAGAAGGAGGGTTGGGTTGGTTTTGTTTTTGGTTTTTGGGTTGTTTCTTTGTGGTTGATTTAATCCTCTACCATAGACATTAGGACCCTTTTAGAATACTGTGTGATTTGGTCCTTTTCACTTCTGAACTCCTTGACAAATGCAAGTTATTCAAGACTGACAGGCAGTTTTGAGGGGAAATGTATCTAGAGCTGTTGGGTTTTGAAATGTTCTCTTATGAAATAGTCATGAGAGTTTAAAACTAGAACGGAATGGCATTTGTTGATGTATTCATCAAAGTATTCATCAATGTGGAGTCTCCAGAGAGCTGGCTTGGAGCTGTCAGTGACCGCAGTGGGGGACGATAATCCAGGCACTGCCACCCTGCTGGCAGTCAAGGTTGATTCTAGCCTTCACTTAGCAATTTTTCATAGTTGTTGAGGTGTTTATTTTTTTATCACTCTATCTTCTTTTCTGTCAGTGAATTAAGTAAATGTCTCTAGGACCACAGTTTGCTCTATAGCAAACTGCCTTTGCTAATAGTAATCAGGTCATACAGGTACACAGTCTATTAGTAAGGTTTGTCACTAATTAGGTCAATGTTAAAGAAGCACATTATCTTATGTATAATTGGTAAGAAACAGTCTGCCAAGTTGAGCTCTAGAGACTGTGTCATAACACATCAGAGAGTTGTGCCTTCCTGCCAGTGTGTTTATCAATCTGTTTCACAGCATGAATGATGCATCTCAACTCTTCATTTAGTGTATTTACTAAATGAGTAGTTCTTACTAAATAAGCATTTACTTACTGTGTGAAGCAAGATGGTTACCTGAGAAGGCCCCTGTGTGAGAGACAGTGTGTTGGGGTGAGAGCTGGAGTATAAATGAAGAGCAGTACCAGCTGTCTGTGAGAGCGTGGGGGAAAGCACAACTGCTGGAGCTGCATGTGCAGTGTGAGCTGGACCAGCAGAAATGCTCACGCTGCCTTTCTGAGTTTTTTGCACCAATTCAGACCTGCAGGCTGCCTGGGCCTGCCAGGCCAAACCAAACACTCAGAAAAGCAGCTATTTGGGTGGATGTGGGCCAGTGATAGTGCTCTGCTCCTTCCAGCCCCCAGACCAGAGGGGTTGTGTAGCTGCTCTGAAGCAAGCACTGATGTTCCTGGTGGGGCATTGCACTCCATGGGCTGGCCAAGTGCATCCCTGCTGTTTGGAAGATGTGCTTCTCCCTTCTGTATTAAATACTTTAAAAAATGAAAAATGTAACTGCTATATGAATACAAGTGGTCAAAATCCCTACCTAAGCTTATTGTCTCTGTGGTACATAATCAGTTCCTGGCCAAATAGAGAAAGACTTTGAATTTGTGGAGGCTGGGAAAATCAATAGCTGGAACAATTTTTTATGAACACAAAAGTGGTACTGTTTTCTGTACCCAAATAATTTTGGGTAGTTTTGTGGGGTTTTTAATTTGGGGTTTTCTTCTTACACTGCTGTTTCAAGTATTGGTTTCATTGATTGTTTCACAGAATGTTTATTTATAAGTCTTCAAAATAATGTATTATATCCTGTAACTATGCCTATTGTTAATCAGCACAAACGGGTAAATTAAATAAATAGTTAATTTTAGTCCTAAAATTGTCAACAGTATTTTTAACGTTTGCCTTCACTTTTAAAATTTAACATCTTGACACAAAGATACTAGTACTGAACCTTTCTCTGTAAGTATTCAACATGTTCAGCTATTTAAACAGGGAACATATTTTTTTTATTTTATTGTAAGTGGAGAATTTTATTGTAAGTGAAGCTTTTTTTCAGCATTCAGTGGAAAGAGATTAGTGCAAGAATAGCAAAGTATTTACATGATCTTTTGCAGGGATTAATGTGTTCTCTGCATGAATTATTTCACTTAAGAATCATTATCATATTATGATCTCAGAAGTAATTACCACTCTGAGTGAGAAATAGTTTAGCTGCTTTTGATTCCTTCTTCTATGTTGTTTGTTGCCTTCTTTTCTTAGAAAGTTGCATTTCGCATGAAGAAAAATGCTATTTCCCCTTGCACTTCCCATTCCTGTCTCTCTTTTTCTTCTTTCTCCGTCACTTTAGTTGCAAAATGTGGCTGGTGCAGTTGCTGTTTTGGACCCCACCCTTGGCGTTGCTAAGCAGAGGAACGTGGTTGCATAAGTAACCTGTTCCTGAACAGGCTACTGCAGCCCTAGTCACCTACCTAATGACAGCCAAATCCTAAAGGAAGTAACTCCTACCATTTACTGTTTGGATCCAGACCTTTTAAACATGGAAAAAATGAGGCATTGAATTTGTTTTAAAATAACAGAATAAATAAAGAGAAGGGAATCTACCAGCAGAAACTAGTATAAAGCAAGAATATAAATGCCTGAAAATAACTGTGAGAATAGTAACTCCTGAAAATGGAAAAATGCAAGTGCTCTATTGTGGTTTTTCTTTCAGTTTTGAGGTTTGGGGATGTGGATTCAGTTTGGGTCCACTTCTGGCTTCTTGGACTGGTTAGTCAGTGACCTCAAATGAACTGCATAGATTTTGTGAGGTAGTTTCTAGTTTGTTCTGTGCAATAAATATTTGACTCTAATAATTCAGATCTTGACATTCCAAATCAAACCGATTTCTCCATCCCAGTTAAGTGGTATAATATAAATTACCCAAAGTAGAAGCATGTGTGTAAATATTTGAAATAGGGTAGTAATGCTTTCTGACAAATAGTACCACAGATTTGTTTGGTAAAACATTTGTATGCATTTCTGCATGTTCTGGAGATTGTTATCAAACATTGTTTATTAGCACCATCCTAAAGTTGATAAACATTGAAATATTAGGAGATAATCATGTGAAGCTGCACATGGGAAAGAAAAGAAGCAGAGAAGAGAGCCTGGAAGGGTGGTGAGACGGTGGGTATGAATTTCAGGTAAGCAGACAGGATGCTGTGAAAACAAAACGAAGGAGATACAGAACTGTAGAGAGAGAGGTTAAAGGTGTGAAGTTAAGAGGCAGTGAAAGGAGCAGGTTTGCAATAGCTGATGACATTTTTGAGAATAAATTTTCCCCGGTCATTAAGATCAGTGAAGAAAAGCTCTTTTGTTGGTTTTTTTGGGGGGTTTGGCCAGTGTTGGCTTAGCCGTAGGGAGATAAGGTAGGCAGTTACTCAATTGCTCGGCTGGTAGCAGCAGACAGACAGCTCCATGAGATCTGCTGGTGTCCTGCCTCCCCTTTGCTTGTGGCTCTTCTTCAGAGGTGGTTCAAGGACTGTGGGATGGCCAGGCAGCAGGTCTTTGCCACTTGCTGCACGGCCAGGCATAGGCTGCTTTGCCCTGTTCTCACACACTGAGCGGCCCAAAAGGACCAGGCAGCCCCGATCACCACCCTGCGTGGTTTTTCTCAGAAGTGGCTCTTACCACCCATGCCCCCCCAGCTCCATGGGAGCACACTGCTTCTCCATCTCAGCCCTCCTGCTTCCTCCTTCCTCTTCCTCTCTGCCCCCCACTGCAACTTCACATCTGCCTTTGCAAAGCTTTGAGCCGGCTTTGCGAAGCAGCTGCCAGGCTCGCTGGGTTAAGGGCCTTTGCTTCTGGAAATTACACCATCTGGCTGTGCACAGTGTAGGGAGTTTATATTTAGATCACCTTGTATCTGGCATCTGGACTTTATTCTGTGTGCTTGATGAGACCTGATTGGAGCACTTTCTTTTGTGGATGATATTCTGCATAATATAAGCATTGCTCATTCTCAGTAGCCACGGTGAATAATGTTCCATAAAAAGAGTTGTTCTTTCTGTAGAGTTGTTGTTTCTATTAGTGAGAGCTGCATGCAAGGTACCATTTATTATTGGTGTTTGTCAGAAATATCAGACACACACAGGGCTTGCAAAGAACATTTTGCCCTTAAAGTTAGCTCAATTATAAATATCTGCAAAGATGGGCTAATGCATGACAGATCCAGCAATACTGAGCAATCTGATATTAAACTATGTTGTGGTATATAGCTGAAGATTTTGTGCATAGGTCTGGGTGGCATAGTAGGTTTCTATTTGCTTTTCATGTATCTTTTTCTGTACAGGAATCTTTGTCACAGATTCAGGATCCAGCAACTGGTGTTAAGTGTGCACAAAGTACCATGCTGCCTGAGGGCCAACAGAGGGTGCTGGAGTGATGCAGCTCTTACCTTCTCTCATTTTTGTTGTTTCTGGAGAACAAGGCACATTTTGACAAACCTCTTAGTTGGCATGTCTTATTGTACAGCTATGGAGTTAGTGCATTTTTTGTACCTTTAGTATCATAATTTTGATGCTTCTAAAGATTATTACATGTTATGAAGATTATTTCAGGAATACATGTTTAGCAATAATATGTACAAGAGTAATGTGTACCTACTTAGGGCATTTCAATATTTTCTTTACTACTGAAAAAGACGCAAATAAAAATTCTCCTTTTTCAGAAGAAAAAGTTGGGCACAGTGGAAGTATCAATTATTTCTGTGACTTCTGTACATATATTATTGTATATATATTATTTAATGAGGCTGATGGAGCAAACCACGGATCTGTGAAAGTCATGGTTTGATGTAAATAATACCTGGGTAGAAATAGCATACTTACAATGGAATTGTTCAAGGAGAATGAATAAAAAGTTAGCTAGCATATGACAAATCATTGTGCAACACTTCACAGTTGAATTAATTGTTTCCATACTATACTTTATTTCAGGTTCCTCATTTTTGTCCTTGTTCAGGGTCTGGTTTTCCTCAGTTTGTAGAGGAGACTGTGCCCTTTGCATACTGGACTAAAAAGGTGGTGTGTCTGCAAAAGATGGCAATGTTTAGCTTGAGACTGCTTGTTTCAGGTTGTTCCTGTTCTTTGAAGTAATGTCCATGAAAGTCAGTAATTACACTGTATTACACTGTGTCTGGTATGGAAAGCTCTTCCTCCTTCCCCTCCAGACCATCCTCCTCCCCCAGAGCACAAGATAATGGCTTCAGGTTACCAGAGACTGAAAAGTGCATTTTGTGACAGGGATATACAAAAGTATGTGATTGCTTCTAACGTGCAGTCTCTCCTTACTGCACAGGTATGATGTATGATGCCTAAATCTGCTCTCTTGCACTGACAATGACAACCTGAAGTATTCCATGTCATTGGGATTTCCTGTTATGATTTTAAAACTTGATAACCCATTTTTGTCCACAATTCTTGTATGTCTCTGACGGCATCTCACAGGAGATGAAAATAGGGTGGTTTCAGTAACCTGTCAGATCTATTGTCTGTCATTTCTTACATTACAAAACCAAAATGCATCTAAACAATAGAGCCTTATCTTTAATATGCATTTGGAGTATAAATTAGAAAAAATACTCAAATCTGCAGAAATTTTGAAGGACCAGATCTGTGACTGCCCTGTCTCTCTGAATGACTTTACTCAGATGCCACAGTTAGATACTCTTAACGTTCAGGAAACCTGATAAACATGACAGAAGAGAATTATTCAGACTTACAGTAGTGCTACTTTAAGTGTGGACAGAGGTATTATTGTATTTTTATAGACATCAGCTACAAAGGGCTATCCAGAAGGATAAAGGCACCAAACAGAGAAATCAGGATGTATAACCCCTTTAATAATGCATGCTGAAGTGGCAAGGGTGGTTCCTGTTGTCAGGGGAAGGGTGGGGAGAGGAGACAGGTTGTAAAACACCCCCTTATGAGATAGGGGACTACTCATTATCATTTGTTAATATCAGCTCAGTAGATCTTTTAATTACATGCTCTGTCAAACGTTTCATGGAGCTGAATCAGGGGGAGATGGACTGTCCTATTTGCTGCCATGGATCTGGATTGTGCAGGTGGAGATACGCTGTTCAAGAGGCTGTCCTGACAGCACTGTGGCTGTCCAGAGAAGTGTGTCTGTCCTTGGATGTATTCAGTGCTATGGTTGGACAAGGCCCTGTGTAACTGCACTTCATGTTCAAGCTAGCAAACAAGGTGTCTTACTCATGTCACAGATGTACATGGCATCATCGCTTCTTGAGCTCACAGAGAATATTCAAACTGCCTTCACAGTAACAAGATTCAACTTGGACTTGGCAATTCCCCCTATGGGCATACCCATCATGGGATAGTGCTGTCCCGCCCAAGTGTGGTATCTGCATCTGCTGCCAGTGGTTTTGCAGGTGGTAGTCTCAACATCAGAGCCTTTTGGCAGCCAGATGCCTGTATTTGCACCAAGCAGGAATATAATGTTTCCTGTTGTAATAGGGACCTTGCAGCAGGACCAAATAGATACCAAAGTGCATTCCTATTTCCAGCCCTTTTTTTTCCCCATAGGCACCATTGTGTTTGCTTGTGCGTAAGGAATTACAGCATAACTCAGTTTTTGCTGTTGCTTGTAGCTTCTGACCAAAAATCTACCAAAAAAAAGGTCTAGTTTCAAGTCTAGTTTATAGTTCATATTTTCAGTGTAATGACAAGGTGTAATTTAAAAAATTTATGACATTTGTATATAAATTTTTCTCACTTGTTTTATGTCTCTATCCAAGAACACGAATCCTGGCAAGAAAGCATGCAATAGTTCTTTTAATGGCATCTGTTATGAAATGTTTGGTAGATAAATACAAATCTTAACATCGTGTTTTAAGACATGGATTTGTTTTATATCTTTTGTTTAATCTGGGAGCAGTAATATTTCACACTATCCAGGTGACTGAGGGTTGGCTTTTATTTTTCCTAGGTAGTTGTGATGGCTCACAATGCAAAACAGTGATCTCCAGGAAGCAAGCAAGATAGCATCCAGACTGCCTGCAGTTAACCCATCTCTGCCTGAACCAGAAAACTATTTATGAAGATTACATTTCAGAATTGAAGCATTAAGAAAGATCACTGCTGGAAACTGTTGCTTCAGGGAAAGGTAAGACTTTGCATTAATTATGTAGTCATAATGGATTTACATGAGATTTTTCCGTAAGACTGATAATAAATTCTAGGTATTAATGCATTTCTTTATTGAATAGGTTTGGCAACTATTCTAAAACTTTTAGTAAATAGTTAAAAGTCTTTTGCATAGGTGTGAGGAATATAAAACACGTAGATTGGTATTCGGAAGCTCATGTATATGTGGTTCTTACCAAAAAAGATTGTGAGCATAAATTTAAATATTTGGCAATGACAAGTTTTGGGTTCTTATGGCCTGACTTTAAAAATTAATTGCTAAGCTATATTAAGACTATCACATGTGACATGAGACTGTGCATACTTTACTACAGATATTTGTAGAGTCTTCATCTTAATGTTGAAAAGTGGCAAGCCATCACCAGGAGCTGAAGAAACTTGTGGCTTTTAACAAATCTGATACAGTGCAAGTGTTTAGTTAAAGCCTTCCTGGGGCTGAAATTCCTTATAACAAAGAGTTGTCTATATTTAGTTTTGTAAATGCTGATACGTTGCTGGAAAACAGATGAACAAGCATTTTGCACATGTACTAATTAAAGGATATAAAATAGCTGCAATTGCTGCCATGCATTTATATACCAAGGAGCCAGGGGAAAAGTATACAGCAACATGAGTGCATCAGTGTCCTCTTGAGCAAAACAAAGCCTTTCTTTTCCTACTAGAAAGAAGGTGGATTGGTTTTAAACTACTGTTAGGAGACAATTAATTTTGCTGCATAATCGGCTATAAGCCACATCAGGTGACCTTGTTAGCAGAATTTCTCCTGGAGTGCTGGCTTCTATAGTGCTCCCAGTTCCATTCCAATGGGGGGGTGAAATATTTTCTTTTGCCTTTAAAGAGCAGTACTGTAAAGACTCTTGACAGGGTCACAGCCTTTTCAGTGGAGTAGTTATGTTATTTTCTTTGTTGATTGCTTAAATACAGATATTTCTGTTTCAGCTTTCCTAGATTTTTGGATTATGCTTTTCAGTGCATTGGGACAATTATTACAAAGCCATTTATTATTCAGTGCTTATTTTATTTTGATGTAGTGTGGTTTTTATCCAAGACAGTGCAAATCAAAACAAGTAAAAGCATGCATTTATGCTGAAAAGTACAGAGATCTGTAAATGTGTGAAATGTGTTCTGGACCTTTATGATCACTGTGAAGATGGTTATTTTCATTGCCTAGAGATAAGTTGTTCTGTACATCAGTGATGTGTATCTTACAGCTGACGTGAAAAGAGCTCCCTTTGGCCAAGGCTGTAAGTTTGCTTTGGCCAGAGGTGGGGCTGGGGACACATCTTCACAGCAGCATGTCCAGTTTCAACCTGGTGCATCATTGGAACAATAGGAAATTCCCATGACAGTCTCTGAAGGGTGTGAGGGAGATACCTACCTCTTGTAGAGCAGTGCAGCCCCAGGAGTGCAGAGCACAATCCCCAGTGCTCCAGGCACGAGATTGAGCACGTATCATTGCATCATGTGAGCCAGGAGGGAATGATTGCCTGGTGACTCTGGTCTGGAAAAGTACAACTGTTGGAATAACAGGCTGGTAAGCTGGGAAATGCAGGAGCTGTTTCCTAGACTACCTTGCAACTGTAATTCTAAGACCTCCAGGTTTAAACAAGCTCAGAAAATACTAGATCTGACCACTTCAGGATTAGTTTACCTGTTTTACTGTGCCTTCAAAGAACTGGTTAATACTTATGTTTCTCCTTCATGAAGCAGTTTGAGAAGATACCCCCTCTCAGCAGTTAAGCTAATGGCTTCTGGGTGGAAATGGCAGCAGGCTTCCCACTCCAATGAATACAAATTTGGCATATTGGCATGTGTCTTGTAAGTGTCCTTGAACTCAGAGAAGGAAGTATGTGAATATGCAAACCTCTTTGTGGGCTTTTATTTTCAAAAGGGAAATGAGACCAAATGACATAACGAGCTGTTGTGAAATGTCTTCTACAGTTTAGAAAAACTCCCAGGGAACTGAGGAGCTGATTTAGTTCCATTTAACTAGAGCAGTGTTATTTTTTAATCACACTGGTTGCATGTCAGAAAAATTAGGAGTACCGAAGTCTGATGAATGTGTGACCTATTATCTTCCCACAGATCTCTCAGGTTTTGGAGGATGACAGTGCTGGCCTCAACAAGACAGTGGTAGAGAGAAGGGAGATAATATCTGTTGCTACTCATAAATACAACTGCCTTATTTTCCCCTATTTATTTAATACTTCACTGTAAATTTATGCTATTTGTTTTGATGATAATGTGTTGAGCTGTAGATTGAAATTAATTAGCTCTGTGCCTTTGGCTTTTAGAAGTAACAAATGAAAACTGTGCATTTATACCCAGCAAGGCATGTGACAAGCTATCTGGCAGTAATCTAGGAATGCAATTAATCGTGTTTAATTATGCACTTTGTTTGCTAGGCTAGAGTTTTAAAATTTTGCAAGGTAGAGATCTCACAGGACTGGTTCAACCATAAAAGTTCAACCTTTTTTTTTTTTTTTTTACTACTTTGACTTCATTTGTCAAAGTTTTAAAAACTTCATAATTTCTTCACTCAATTATTTGTGAAGCCTGTGTTACCTAGGAAGGTCCTGATTTTTACTTAAGTTCTGATAGCAAGCAACAGTTTACTGAGTGAAAGAAAAGTGCAGATCCCAGCAGCTGTAGGTTCAGGAAGTTGTTCTCCATTTTGATTTCCCTTCTTGGAAAGCCTGGCCCTGTGGAAGATCCAGTTCTCTAACTGCCTAAATGATGTGCATGTATACATGGATTATAGTACTTCACAAACTGGAGGATGCCATATTTAAACAGGTCTGAATGATACAAGAAAATAAATTAGAGCTAAGTGCCCAAGAATTGAGATGGAACACAAACATACCAGTAGTTAAAAAAAAAAGCAAGAGAAAAAGGCCTGGAGAATGAAGAGCTAAAAATAGACTTGTTTTGTTATTTCTAGGCATTCCTGCTGGTTGCATAGAAATCACTGAACTTAAAAGGTCGTGCTACCAATGCTCAGTACGTCTCAAGCATTCATTTTAATCTAGTGCAGAGATCCAAATGAAGACTGACACTTGGAATTTGAGGGAGGCAATATAATTTTTTCCTAATTAGATATATCAGTGTCCTAGCTTGAAATCTGTTCTGGGAAACATATCAGCATCATGCATCATGTTGAAGCCAACAGTAATGATACTGACCTGAATCAGGTGATATTTTACAGCTGACAAGCATTATTTAATATTGCTTAAGAGTGGATTTTGATTTTCCTTTCATGTTACGGAACTGTAATAGTTCAGGAAAGGAGTTTGTCAATATCAATTCCAGAAGAATTCTTAAGAATCTCTATAGCTATAAGATGTGTGAGTGCTTAAGTAATTCGGTTTTTGCTTTAGTTTTCTAGTTTCTTAAAAATGGGGGTGGGTGGGGAATAAATAAAAGAATGTATTTTTCTTTAAGACTGTGTCTAGCATCAAAGATATCACAAATAGGCAGCAATTCTTATTGCAACAGCAAATACTGGAAAAAAAAAACCCAAAAAAATCCTCACAAGATGAACTACAAAATCACAGACAGTATGCTGTTATTTCTTAAGTAAATATTTTACCAAATAGGTTTTTGATACAAGGAACAAGATGTGCAAGGAACAGGATGTGATACATATCCACTACAACATTTTAAACACATTTTAAACATCCTGGCTTTTCCCTTGGTTATATTTAGATACAGCTTAAATGGTTCCACTCAATGTTGTTTTGCTTTGATTAAAACAGACAACATTTTACCCATGTAGGTGACTTATCTGGGGGCTTTTTTAAGTGTAAGCAATTTTTTCTCATACATATAGTAGAATAAGAAAAAGGGTTTTATCCTCCATTTCCCCCTACAGAGAGATGAGCTAAAAAGTCCAAAGGTACAGATATACTACTTTTTCTTTCAGTGCTGATGTACTATTTTGGAATATGTGCTGACCTACTTTCTATGCTTCCAGAAAGCAAGCTGAAAAATTTTCGCTTAGGCTGCAGACTTAGATTTATTTTTCAGTGTATTTTTGTACATACTTTCACACAGATATGCACACACACACACATTGATAATGTGGGGGTTGATATACAATAGCAAATCGAGATTGACAATTTTGGTACAATTTCAAACTACTAGCAGCAGAAATCTGCTGCTAGACACCCACCTTAAAAGGATTTGACAGAAGAATATTTTCAGCCTAGTGGTGCCATTATTTAGAGTTACATCATAAGATAGAAAGTTTTCAGTTTCCAATTTCAAATAAATTTGATACCTAAACAGAATAATCCAAAATTGCAGTGAAAAATGCTGTAAGAATCTCATATCCTATTTTTTACAGTTTCTTCAGCATTGTCTTAGACAATGGAAGATAAAATCCCTTTGAATTGTTTACTTTCACTCCATGCATCTCTTTATACAGCACTCTGACCATCAGAGGAAGTTCTGCTCATTAGTTTGCCATTCCCAATTAAAATAATGATACATAAAGCTTTGGAATTGTATGAACAAATTAGGAGAAAGCAAGTCATGAGAGATGAAGCCCTGCTCCGTCCTCTGCTTAGGGCAGAAAAAATGTATCAGTCTTGGCAACTCTGTGCTCACTTCTGAGCTTTCCCCAGCAGAGTAGCTCTGCTGGTGGAAGAAAATTCTTTTTTAGTGTATTGTCCTTCACTCACAATTACTGTAGTGTAGAAGATCTTGGTGTGCCATTCCTCTCATCTAACCTGTGTGAGAATTCAAAGGGGGAGCATCTGCAAGTCTCAGTAAAAGGCTGCAGTTAAGGAGGAAAGACAATTTACACTCTGCTCAGGCAGAGGAGGTGAATTTTGCCTTGCAGAGGTGCATCCTTGTCTCTCTGTTCACTACAGATGGGGTTTAGACTTTGGCAACTTGATCTTTGGATATGTGCAGCTAGGTGGGGGAAATGCAGTCTCCTTTCTTTGTATATACCACAGTATCCTGATGTTCTGCAGGGAAAGGCAAGACAGTGTAAAAGAGGCCTCAGAATATCATGAGTGGTAGGTCTGAATCTTCCTGTGACTGACAGGCATCTTCCTTCTCTGGAAAGTGTTATGGCCTCCTTAAGCTAGCTGTGGGTATGTTGTATGTTTCTATGACATTTTAATTGCTACTTCCCTTCTTTAAATTTACTGTGTATGGCTTAAAGACTATATACAGTAGTTTTAAAAAAAACCCCATCTTTCAAATCTTTGCTTATGGTTGATAATTGATATGATTTTTGGCTCTATGGGAGAGTTCAGAATTATACAGTTTCATAGCTTTTTCATATTGTTTTTAAGCATTTGGATGATGTAAAATTTTCACTTGGTAAGTATCCTCAGCAGCTCTACTGTTTTTCAGGGGGTCTAAAATTGGTGAGATATTAGTTAATAATCAAGTTAGATCTGTATTACAGCCTGATAGTCATATGTGAATTGGCTAGTTAAGTGCTCATGGTAGAACAAAACATGTTCTTAATGCCGCTACATGGAAGGTAACTGGGCATAGATAGGTTGCAAATACAAAACTGTTCAGGGTGGTAACTTGAAGGAAAACCAAGGGGCAATTTAAGAAGCTTCTTCAGCTTAGCTGCTAGTGTGATACTACAATATGGTGGTACCAAAATACTGCATCCAGTGCCTTAATATTTTGACTTAACAAAGAAGTATAAATAAGGGAGAGAGTTGAAAAAGGAGGCTTGTAGAATTTTTGAAGGTCTAGAGAAGAAAAAAAAAGTAAAGGAAAAACTTTTAAATTGTGAGGCTTCAAGAGGTCAGTTGTGCAAATTTGTAGAACAGAATTTTGCACAATGAGTTAATCATCATCTACAAATTTTGTGTTTTAAAAAACCATCTCAAAGCAAGGAAGTTCTCAGCCTAATAAATAAAGGCACCTGAATGTTGAAGCTGAACTACCTTCACACAAACCAAATTTTTCTCAAAAGAAGGAAACATCAACATTGGAATAGATGAGTTGTAGCATCTTCTGCCGTAGAAGGCAGGATAATCCTATGATTGCGGGACAGGTACTCCCAAAAGCTAACTTTACCCTTCCCCCTATTCAGTATATTTAGTGGAGAGGCAAAGGTTATTCCCAGCCGTAAATCAATGGCTCTATCCATGGCCTGCAAAACAGGTATGGAAGAATAGGCTCTCAGACTGAAATTAGGCTTTGTGATTTAATTCATGTGAGTCCCCAGAACTTTCCAAAAGCTTAACCTTAGCTAGCAGGGAAGGCTCTGCAGCCTCTGTATGCAGTTGGTCAGACCCTGGTTTACACTGATCTCTTGGGTTTTGTGTTCCTGTGCTGTATTCTTCCCCATGCAAGATGTGTCCTGCTTGTTCGACTAGAGAAACTCATCTGGAAATCTCATTTCTGCTGAAGTGTGATCTGAACTTCACCCATTTCTCCATGTGCCTCCAATCTCTGTAGGAACCAAGGGAATCTCAGGTTCTTTAGGTTCCCTTATTATTATTTTTCACCCTCCCCAAAATTATTTGTTACATTTGCACACTATGTTAAAAGAGCTTTTCCCCTAATACTTGCTGTTTGGAGTCAAGACTTGGAAAGATAGCCCGCAAATAATTCTCTCCACCTAAGAAAGATAGAAATTTTATGACCAGCAGTGCAAAGTGCCATGTCTGGCCCTTGCTCTGGTACTTTTTCACTTCCATACCTGTGATATGTTCTCAATGCACAGTCACTTAGCTAAATTCATAGTGCTAACATGACAACAGTGCTTAACCACAGAAAGGTAAGGGTAGTGACTCCTAACACAAACTGATTGAAGGGTTTACTTTACTGATACATGTGTCCCTGAAAAGAATTAGTTTCTTCAAGGAGTATTTTAGGACTTTTTATTGGATGTTTGCATAATTGCAGAAGGCTTCAAGAATGTGTGTGCCTGTTCTAGAGACTGGTAACAACTTGACTTCCCAGAGATATGCCAAATCATTGTGTTCTTTGCTATCACAGACATCAGTTCTTCCATTTCCTCTTGAAACTAATCTGAAATGTCAGAAAATTGTTGTTTATTCAAACTGTATGTTTGAGTATCTTTGAATCTGGATTAATTTCAGGATTTTCCTCCTGAGTCTGAAAGCCCTTAACTAATTAGCCAACAGTCTAGCTGAAAAATGTATTGCCTCTTGATATTTGGCCACCCACCTTTATTTCAAGGTTATAAAGCCTGGAGCTGAACTTGGAAGAAGCATGAAGATGGTGATGTGTCATGCACCTCCCTGGACTGTGGAATGAATTACTGGAAAAATTCAGTGGGAGTCTCACTAAGTTTTGGGAGTGTTTCAGGGTTTATCTCTCTTGGCAAGCTTTTTTTGTCTCCTAACTAAGCTCTTAATTAACTTTAGGTGAAATAAATTCCTTGTTTCTGGAACCCTGCATAAAGATAATGGTAGAAGACATGAAGGAGTGAAGGGTGTTTCCTTTTCTTGACAGACCTGATACTTGTGTGGATTAAATGTTCACAGTCAGTGGGCAAACTGAGTTTTGAGTTGTCTCAAAATTCGTACTTGCTGCAGGGAATGTCTGACTTGAACTAGGTTATTGCACATTTCATTTTACACTAATGCTGTGTTTTTCTCAGTTGTTCTCATTCATGTTACTATTCAAAATAGGGTTGTGCTGTCTTAGTTTAAAATTTAGCAGTTGCACAGCTGACATTCAGGAAAGTAACTCTCCTTTTCTGTTGTGTTGTTGCAAGAGCAATCTTTGTGTCTGATTTCCACGGTGTACAATAGTTTGTGTGTATGTGTGTACACCAATATCTGTGTATTTGGTGTTTATCTGGAAAGCCTTGGGCCACTGCAGCACCTTGAGCAGCACAACCCCTAAGGGAGCATCTGCTCAGCACAGGATCTTTCTTATCATTTTGACTGTATTTAGGGGGCTTGCAAAGGGGACACAACCACCCTCTTCTGCTAATACTGTTTTGAATGCAATTGCTGTTATTCTTGCAAATTATTTGTCAAATTAGCCTAAATTGTATTTATCTCATGCCTGTACAGAGTCACAAATAATCCCATCCAAATTTTAAAATCTTTTTCTGTTTGTATTAATTGAAACTGTGTCCACTGGGTCTTAATATGAACGTTAATGGAGAAACTGAATAATCAATATACCTATGTAAGGTATATGTACATGTTAAATATCTATATATTTATATATAAAATGCACAGGCACACTGCCTTAAATCTAGCATTGTTCTATAGGCTATATAAATTGAGTCATATTTATGGCAGCGTGATAGAATGTAATATTTTTCCAGTCCTGTCTAGGAATAATATTTCAGGCATTATTTGGAAGCCATCTTATCATGCAGCTGATTCTTCAAGAAGTCAGAGGAAAATAATCAGTAAAATTGGGAGTTTTAATGCCATTGTTTAAAATGGTGATGTTCTTTAACAGTTAAGTTCTCAAACATCTCTAGTAAACAGGGATGGATGAAAGAATACCTGAAAAAATCTCTGACTTCAAGTAAATCTGTACAGCATTTCTTATTCTTCTTTTCATGTTTTGTGGAATTTTCTCTCTTTTTCAGTCTCTAAGCACTTGGAATTTTTCACTCACCATGGAGCTTGCTTTAGGGGTCAGGCCCTGCTTGTGCTTGCCAAGCAGCGCTTGCTGTTGCTCTGTGGCAGCACTGTGTGTAGCAGTTACTCGCTGTTGGCCACTGCTTCCTGTGGTTTGCAGACCCTGTGTTTCCTCACATCCTACCCATTCCCCGATCCTTCTCACATGCTGGTTGTCATTTTTTGTCTCTAAGTATGGCAGGTGTGTGTGTGTGTGGGGGGGGTTGTGAAATTTGCATGTACTATTCAGGTAGCTGCGCCTTTCCTTGCTTTTTCTCTTTCTTTCTGTCACACTGTAGGAGAATCTCCAGTTTGCTTCTAAATCCATATTTATGAACTGGTGTAGAGTAACTTTCCCTCAGCCATTCTCATTTTGCCCAGGCAATGATTTGCTTACTGCAAATGGGAGAAGGAAAAGAGGAGAAGAGAGGTGTGCATAGAGAGGGAGTAAGCTGGTGCACAAAAAATGGTTATATTATAACTGACATCCTGTTATGTTATATTTATGTTATAGTTATAATATAACTGACATATCCTACTGTATTGCAGTGTTAGGTGCAATAAGAGGTCCTTATTAATACTGTTTAAATGCAAAATAAGTATTTATAAAAAAAGCATTTAAGTTTAATATTGTTCAATTGAACAAGGACAAATGTTCAGCTGTGGGATTTTTTTTTCCTGGAACTGGAGGTTTTAGAGATCATTTACACATCCTGCTTTATGATGCTGTAGCAGTGTCTCAGAGATTCTTGCATACTGCTGACTCCTGTAGCAAAAGTTGAGACTCAGTTTGGAGTTGTGCATCAGCCATACATTTAGTATTGTTTGGGATGTGTTCTGGTGTTTCTAGAGCTCTGGCCTTAGGTGGAGTGCCTTCATTTTCATATTGATTGCTCTTGCACTTGAGATGGTAATCCTCTCTGAAAAGTGCTTTTAAGTTCCATACATGGTGGGTTTTTTCCCCTCTATATCTGTAACACTTTTTTTTTTCAGAAGCTGAAATGCTGTTATAATCTCACACATATGTGCTAACAAAATTTATTTCATGTAGAATACTGAACACTCAGAAGTGGCTTTAAATAGAAATCTGTAAACTTCATATGCATAATTTCCTCACAGCATTCACTTTCAACATAGAGGGCAAGAGGAAAACCATCTGCCATGTTTATTCAGCACTAATACTACCTGATACTGAGTAAAATTCCCTCAGAGCCTCAGGTGTTTTTTCTTACCACTGTACCCAGAGCATAGGCTTAATGTCCCACGTTGCAGTGGAATAATACCAAGCATGATTTTGTGATTGCAAGTGTTACCGCTGTGCAGACTCTGGCAAGTTCCACCTTCAGGCTTTGGTCTTTGGAAGACGTTCAGCCTCTGCCACTTGGGCAAAGCCGTGTGTGCTGACAGCTCTGAAGCCATCTGCAAGGAGCCCTGTCAGCTAGCTGGGTGCTTGTGCTGTGCCTCTTCACTCTACCCTGGCAGAAAATGCCTCTTTCCTGGGTTGGGAGAAGGATTGACTTCAAGTCCTCATGAAAACAAGGCTGCAACAGCCATCGTGTACTGGGAGCGTCGGTGTGAAGTGAAATTATTACAAATGGACATTTGCCTATGAATTGTTCTGCCTATGAAATGCTGTGACTTAAGTCAGGTTTCTGTTTTAATAGGGGACATGCACATTATAGATCCAACAGTAAAAGACTAATAGTATCTTAAGAATCAGATTACAGCTTTTTGTATGTTGTTAGCGGGAAAGAATATGACTTCAAATTAAAGGTGCTTATCTTCTTTCAGCTGAAGGACAAAGCATTTGAAATACTCAGCCAAATCTCTTATCAATATTCATCTATTCAAACCAACATTCCAGCATAGAAAGCAACTCTGTAAAAGCTCTCTTCTTTTATTCCTGTTTTATCTGTTAGTATTTGATAATTTCAAGAATCATCTGGGCTGAAAGCCTACTTCTCTTTTCTGTAGCTCAATATTAAGTTATCTACTACAAGTTAAAACCATAAATATAGTGTGTGATATGAACATCTAATATTCTTATTTAGCTTCTCGAAGGTCAGGTGTAGCCTGGCAACTGAGTTCTATTAGCACAATTCTGTGAGCCAGTGTTTGCTACAGGGTAGAGATTAATGTGAACCTAAAGTGATGTCTTTGCTTTTTTTAAGATTGTGACCACAATCAGCATTAATTTGTTGACCTTTTCCTCTTATACCCACTTCCAAAAAATGATGCTTGACTGAAGAGAGATTTTTTTGGATGCTAAGGCTGTACCTAGTTCAGACTCTGCTTCTAACAGCATTAAACCAGAAGAAACAGGTTAATTCAAGCAGGAAACTTGTCAGATGTTCACATCCTATGGATTAAGACAACCAGGATATTCCAAAAATAAAACAAATACTTTTTTGAGCAACAGTTGGACGATTTGAACTGCTTTGTTTTTTCCTCATTCCTGATTTTTGATACCCTTTTTTCTCTTCCTTTGTTGTTTAGCTTTTCTATGTGAAATGCAAGAAAAAAAAATTTGGGACTCCATGGCACAGATAACTTTTGAGATCTATGACTGTTCTGCTGTGTACAGGGTGTGAGACCTGGATAATAAGTGCTTATGGGGAATAAAAGAACAAGATTGGTCTGCTAAGTTGGTGTGTGCTTTTTAACAGTCTCCTTGGCAAGCAGGTACGCTGGAATATTCAACTTGATTCGTAACAACTTCATTTCTTTAAATGTCTGACACCTGTAAAATGCACTGAAATTAGTTAAGTAGCCTGAGCATTGCCTTTATAACCTTATTTTTACAAATATTTTAAGGTGTAACACTTAAATTTTTTTTAACCTGGCTCAGTCACAAAAGGAAAGAATTAATATATTCCTGTCCTGGATGCTTACTCTTGTCTTTCTGTCCTTTGTGGCACCATGACTACAAATAAATAAACAAATAAACAAAAGGCAACCTAGGTTTGTGCCATAGTTTGCTGTGCAACATCACAAAATGGGTGCTAATGCAACAAGGAGGAAAGCTCCATGGGCCACAGGCAAGAAGGATGAGGTTTGGTTGATTAAACTGAGCTGGTTTAAAATGTTAGTAAAGCTCAAACTTTCCCTTCATGCCTTTGCAGTTCCTGCAACATATTAGGCCTTAGAGGCCTCGTCCTCCCTCCAGGTACCATTGTGTCCTGGTGTGTGTGGCGTGGTGGGAAGGACCATGGGTCCCTGTACACTGATATGGAAGTTACATTACCAAATCAGACAGGAACTCATTGCAGAGTTGGTTTTCCTTTTCCATAATACAGATTTTCTGAGCCAGCCTGCACGAGGAAACACACTGAGAATACTTTTTAGAAAAACTTTTTCTTGCTTCTGCTGATGATGAGCCAAATATTTCCTCAGCTGAAAAGGGGAATGGCAGCTCTAATGCAGTCATAATAACAACTGGCTCACTGCACAGGAAATATAAGAGGATTTGCTGCTGTATTATTTTTTAAAAGCTAATGATAATTTTCCCAGTGAGAATTTTTTATATTATTTTTGGACCAGACTGATTTTGTAGCTTCCAGTCTGTATTTCTGCAGTATCATCCAAACTGAAATCACACATCAGTTACCTTCAGCACTTACTTACCAAACTTCAGTCAAAATAATTAGTAAGAGAAACTGCAGACCCTACAAGTGGATAATTTGCTGGAGGCAAGGGGAAAGATGTTCTGATTTAGCCTTTGACTGAAATGGATAAACCAAATGGTTATTATACTGACCTTTTAAAATCATAAAAAGTACTGAAATACACCAAACCTACCAGAGAAATCTGAGGCTTTATAAACCTTTGCCAGCCTGAAAATGTAGCCAAATTATGACTCCTGGTATTTGTTTTCCGTAATTTGAGCACTTTCATGATTCAGTTCTGAATGTAACACAGTGATTACTTTCCTGTAGTAATCTCTTCTGAAGGATCTTGTGTATTATTTGTCCTTTGACAGGATATGTAATAGAGTTAAACAAAGTGACACTTAGGCATCTCATTCTCAACAATTTTCAGACATCACTAGAATTCTCAGTTTCTGTTTTACCAATGCATATTCTTTTGCTTTACCTGCTCAGGATTTTCAGTTTTTGGAACAAGTTTTGCCTTTTTTGATTTTCAGTTCTGAATGCATTTTCAAGAATGTGTTCCAGTGTAGATCCTATAAAAGGCAATTTGAAAGCTGCTCTGGATTAAACTTTTCATAGATTCTGGTGTACACTGAATTGATCAGGGGTTTGTACCCTTGACAGATTTTCCCCATCTGAAAGAGTATGACCACTACACAAATTTGAGTGTCCCAGCAGCAATTTCTGTTGGAAATGTTCCACTTGGCATGAATATTCATTGGGCTGAAGAAGGTAGGATTGTGTGGTGCAGCAATTGTATCACTCAGTGAGAATATGGGACACTCACTTTCAAGTCACTCTTCTAATGAATATTTAATTATTTATATGTGTTAGAGTTTTTTAAGCTGGAAAAGTTCTGAGCTGTTTTCATATCTTGTAATCTAGAGCTTAGATCACTTGCTGAAGATATTGAAATTTTATTTAAAGCTTCCTTCAAATTTCCCTTTATAGCTCCTCAAAAGTTAATTCCTGCATTTATTATTTCTCAGTCTTCACACCTGGTTCAAGTATATTTATTTGCTCACATTTAAGCATCTTCTGTTGTTTTGAAAAGCATTTGATGAATTTACTTTGGTTAACTTGGGCTATTAGAAATGGACTAAATATTTTTATGCTGGTTCAGCCAAAGCTGAAAAAAGAAATGGAGTTGTAAGAGAAGGTGAAGCAAGAAAAACTTCTTGGACATATTTTTTAATTAACCGGGAAAAACAGGATGAGATACACCGGTTTGAAGGATGTGAATTAAGTATTTTGTCTCTAATGATGAAAACCGGTATGTAGAGGAATTTTTAAAATGTAACTGAGCAATTTAGACACACAATTCCCTTTGGTTATAACCTAATTCTCACCACCTAACCTCTTTTGGAATCCAGTGGAATTTTCAAAAGCTTATTTCCACATGTAAAAAGAGCTCTCATGATCCCTAGAATACTCAGCAAGATCAGAAATAGTCCGTTGGCTACCTACATTTAATGTTCATTTGGTTTAAATGATCTGTCTGTTCATGCAGGGTATGATTTCTGAGTCCAATGTATTTAAGATTGGATCTTTCCATTCATAATTTCAACTTACTTTCAGCCCAATACAATTTAATTCCCAGAGGACCAAGACAGAATCTAGCAGATTATTTGCATCCTCAATAAAAGTTATTTAAAAGCTACACACTTTATATATATATATATATGTCAAATTTCCACTCTTCCCTTCCAAAAACATGTAGATGAACCATTTACTTTTTTCAGTCAGAAAATTACAAAAGGTTGTAATGAACTTCACACAAAAACTGTGTTTGGAGCAGCCAACCTTGTGATCATTACACCAATCTTACAGTGTAGGCTATCTTTAGGAAAGTAATTAAAGCATTTTTGGTATAATTGTTTTTAAAAAATTAAAGAAATCAATTTCTGTCTTCAGTTGTTAAAATCACTTTTCTTTAGGTATCCACAATTGAAACATTATTTGAATGTTTCCCTTTTGAATTACCACTCTGTTTATTCACTTTGCCATATTAAGTGCTGTTTTTTAACAACAAAATGCATATAGTCAGAAGATTTGTTTGTTTTGATTTACTAATTCATTTTGCCTCATTTATGGTAGAATTTAATAAGAAAATTAGCAGGTGAATAGAAGATGTTTCATTTTGTCTTCTCTGAATATTTGAGAAAGGAAGATCACATCTGGGGGGCTCAAAAGATTTAATTGGATTAACTGGAACAAAACAAGAAAAGTACCTGGAGTTTTATTTAAATGGAGAATTTACAGACCATCTCTGTCACACATGTATTTAAATGTCTTATTTTTACTAGTCAGCAGTTACATAGAGAGAGAAATTAGTCACACTATCACATCTTTGATTTCTTCAGTAGGAAATAACATTATTGCTTGTTGAGGAAAGAAACCCCAAACTGACAGTTGTGGCCATAAAACCCTTTGTGATTTGGATTGTTTATCAACTTTCAAAATGTAAGTTTGTGAAATGACAGGACTAAAAACCCAAACATACTGTTTGGGTAGTGCTTTTCACCTGACAGGTCCCTGGGCTGTCATCTAGAGTTTGATGGTTTGTTTGGGTGTTGTTTTGTCATTGTTTGTTTGTTTTGTGTGTATTATTTTTGTTTGTGGGTTGAGGTTTTGGGTATGGGTTTGTTTGTTTGTTTTTCTCTCACACTGTTTTCATAAGGTTAAGCAGCACCTGTTTAACTTGCCAAGTTAATGAACTATTAATGAACTGACCTGAGAAATACTGGGGGTATAATATAAACCATACTAGCGCTAGACAGTGCCTCATATTAAATTGTATTTTCCACTTTGTAGAGATTGCCCTGCTGAGCTCAGGTTTGCTGAACTTCCTAATTACCTCAAAAGTTTCAAACGAATTATTTCAGCCTGCCTCCTCCCTGTGCTGTTTCACTGCTGCAAGGAGGGGCGATGCAGTAACACTACACCTGTCCCAGCACACGCCTCCCAACCTGCTCAACTTCCCCAACGGGTGAGTTGGGCATGAGAACATCTGAGATTGCTGGCTCTGTAACCACTGGTCCCAACACTTCTGGGTGTGCGGGCTGCCTTCGCACTGGGGCGGCGTTAACGCTCCATCATGGCACTGGATGACAGCAGCTTGTGCTCCAGGACTAAGAGTAAACTTAATCCCCATCAGACTCGTTATAAATCAGCAAGACGGAGGAGCCTGCCACCAGACATCCTGCTTGAAAATGATTTTAAAGGAAAGTTTCAAAAAAATATTAGGAATATAGACCCTATACACCCAAGGCGCTCTAAGAAAAGACCTTCCATATTTTCAGGTAGGAAATGCTATTTCAATAGTATGTTAGTGCAGTGTCTTTTAACCTTTTTGGTAACTGAAGGATTCAGCACTGGATTACAGTCAGAGCTTATTCTGTTTTAAAACCTAAGACAGTTTTCATGGATAGATTTAGTCAAGTGCCATTTATGTTAAGTCACGTCAGCCATTAGAGTTTAAATAATGGAACCAAAAAGCCTTCATGTTCTTGACTGCATGTTGCTTGCTTGAGGGATTTTTTTTAATACTTAGCATTTAAAGAAAGCCAGTTGTTTTTCCAGAGCTTTAAACTGCATTTTGCTTAACCCCACTTATAAGTAATACAGACAACAGCTGCAGTGTAAGAATCTCTCTTGCTGCTCTAATGCTGTATGTCATATTGCTTTTCTGGAGGAGAGTGGTTTGGAGAGTTCTTCAGTCTAGCAGATTTTTTGTGTCTGTAGCCAGAAATAAACATCACTGAATAATCAAATGCATGCTTTAAATTCCTGGTTTGAATTGGAGCCTGTAATGTCAGGAGTTAATAATTTAGTTTAACTCCCTAGTTGTTAAGAAGTAGGAACAAGATGTGAGAGCTAATGGCAAGCTGGAATATTTTGTTGTGTTGTGCTTTTAAATAATTTTAAATGTGCCTAAAAATAGGCAACAGATTATTATGAGGACAAAGGATTTGTTGGAAAACAATCAGGTCATCTTTACGAGGAGCACTTAAAAGGTTCTAGGGGGGAAAATCAATACCAGCTCATCCCCACTGAAACTGAGAACATGTTTCTGTGAGGCGATCAGAGGAAATGAAAACCTCTGTAGAAACAAAACTCCTGTAAATTTAAGTGTCTCCCTTTCTGCATGAAAATCAGGGTTTTCACATTTCTGGGGGAATTAGTACATTCATACAGATCTTTGAAGAGTTGTGAAGTATATAAAATTATTTAAATATTCATATTATATTCCTTATGATAGCAAAACTTACACAGATACCTTTTCAACAGCTTAAACACCAGTGATGGAGTGGGAGTACAGTGTCAAAAGACAGAACAGGGCAGCATTGTTTGTGTGGGATTTAGATCCTCTATTGAACCTTAGTTAAGGTGGTTGAAATATTTCAACATCTCAGGAAATTAAGCTTTTTTTCTCCTTCCTATTCTACTTCTCTAGCTTAAAAAAATACAAAGAAGTTTTAGCAGATCTCAAGTCAGATTGGTGACTCTCTAATCACATTCTTTTGGATAGGATAGACCCTCTGTATCTTACCTGACTTTGTATCTTATCTTTATCTCAGTTGCCATTTTTTATCTTTTACTTAGCTTTTCTGCTTCTTAATTACTCTGTGTTTGTGGGTTTTTTTCTCCAGTCATTTTTCAGGGTTTTTTCCTGTGCATCAACATTTTTGTTAGGGAAAAAACAAATATGTTTTTGGCGTTGTGTTTGGTCTTCAAACCCATACTCTGTTATGCTTACCCAGATTTCACCTTTATTCTGTGAATTTTTTTTTTAAATGCAGTTCTTTCTCTCAGCTCTTTTTCCACCCTCCCAAATGACCACATTAGCAGTAGTACTCCATTCTTTGTGCTGTGTCAGGCATGAGTACTTCAGTGCTGTTTGTGTGTCTGGAACACTGCCATTATGCTTATGAAATCCACTGCAGATGTGTTACTGTACACTCAAGGGCACTTAACTCAAAGGTAATGCAAATTGATTCCTATAAGCAACTGATGGAGCATGATGGAAAGATGGGTGTAGCCTTTCATTTGGTAGGTCAGCAGTATACATGGGAGAAGCTTTACTTGATTTGCTTTTGGAAACAGGTTAACAAAGTACACTTGAAGTCCTCTAGATCATTGTCTTTTATGCTGTAAATGTAGGTTAGAGTGGAAAAGGAGTATAGAATATATAATATAATAGAATCAGGAAATGGTCTGGATTGCAAGAGGCTTCTAAAATCCATGTAGTACAGCCACCCTATTGTGAGCAGTGAGATGTTCCACTATTATCAGGTTGCTCAAGGCCCTGTCCAACCATGGATGGATGGATGGATGGATAGATAGATAGATAGACAGATAGATAGATAGATAGGTAGAGAGATATTAAATGTAAATATAAATAAATAGACAGACTTGCTTGGCAGTCTTTTGGATGAATGAAGAATTTGAAGAATGTGGTAATTCCTACTTCCATGTTTCAGCCTAATCACCTATTAAAATAAGGATTTTAAATCTGTATCAGATTGACTCTTCCACATCCTTCTAATCCCTGTGTCTCTGCTAAGTAACACTGTTAGCTGATCTTGTATTTAGGACATTGCTGCAATTGAGGCTGAAGTCAGGGATTTGTTTTCTTCTATTCTCTTACGGAGCTTTACTCATTCAATAGTGAATAGACACACCAAGGCATGTAGCTGCAAGGAAATACATCAGTCCATCCATTGGGACTCTTGTTGCAGTCTTGGTGCAAACTGAGGGAGGGGTCTTGCATGCAGTAGGCTTCTTTTACAATTTTTTCTTAACTGTGGTAGCTGGAAACTCTCTCTTTAAAGCTGAAACCTGAGAAAAGTGAGTTGTCTGTCTGTCCTGCCATCATGAAGTTAGTCATTCATGTATGCCTAGACAGGACTGTCCAACCAATGATATCATTGGGTTGTTGTGTTCATCCCCATATGGCAAGGGAGAGACAGAAACTGTGTGCTGAGAAACCATGGCATTGCCCAAGGGACACACTGCACAGAGATAACTTTTTCTTCTTTTACAAAGCACCTTATTTCTTCTTGTTCTTTAAATTTGAAATGTTTAGAGCTGTCGTATACTTCAGGACTTGGTTAATATCAACTGCTATTTATATATAAATTTTGGTTTTTAGTATTACATGGTTATGCTTTAAAACAAAAATTTAAAAAAAGACACAGGCACAGGGGAGCATAGTCAACACTAGAGGGCCATTTATTGCCAACAGAGAGGTTCATCACCTTAATTAGTGGAGTTTGTACAGATCTTCTGATATGCTCTCAGTTCAGCATACTCTCATGGCCATGACTGAACCTCACTCTGGCAGGACCATGCAAGAAAATGAACATGTCTAAAAGTGCTAAAAAATGTATAATGGTCAAGTTCTGCTTGGAAGCCATTTGTATTGTGAGCTAGGAATGTTTTTTTAATTAGGTGCCAGTAAAAATGTACTTGTAGTACAGCTGTTAGTATCTTGTAGGCTTTTTTTCCTTCTCCTTTATCCCTTGTTCATGTAGGTAGTCTTGATGATGCTTGCTCACTGATGTGTCAGTTTTGAAGAACGGAAGGTGAGAAAAATACCTGGGATTTTCTGCGTCTCCCAGGACCAGGCATGCTTCATTTCATGGCTATATGCCTGTGCCTCAGGTGTTGTCTTCCCAGCCAAAATTACCTTTTTGTGTTCTGTGGTACAGCACATGATCACTGCTTTGGTACAAGCAGTGTGGTGTTGCTGTGAGTTAATGTGATGAAGGTCACTGGTTAACAGTACTTTACAGAGCTACTCAAAGAACGAATGTAGCTTGCTAGTCTGTGATTTTACAACTGAATAGCTAGTATTTTTTAACAAATTCAATGTTTTTGTTTTTTTTTTCAGTGAAAATATTGTCGCAGTTAGAAGTCTTGAGGTACTCTCTCAAAGCATTTCTGGAGTTCAAACCAGCATACAGTCTAGCAAAGTCACTTTCTAAAATAAGTAAGTTGATTTGATGCCATATTTGCATGTAAACTATAATAATGAAAAAGAATGAAAGAAAGAAAAGGTTTTATACATATGACAAATTCTTAAAAGTTATTCAACGGTGACATGAATAAATGATTTCATTTCCCATGAGTCGTGCAGCTAAGACAGCCGTACAAATGACTTACTTTTTACTTTTGACTGGCTGTGTTAATTGGGAAAGACTTGCCAAAATCTAATTACTTTTAATAAGGATGCTTAAAGTCATGGGTACAGTATGTGTCTTGATTCAAATGAGTAATAATGATCTGTGTTCAGTATTTTAATTTGGTGAAGATTTGAATATCCTGCCTCCTCTGTGAATAAATTGGACTGCGTGGCAATGATGTATGCTTGTGATCTGCATATGATAATTGCTGTTCACTTATGGTACCCCTATTGCCATTTGGGAGATTGGCCTGTGTTGGTGCTTCATTTTACAAGTGTCATCCAGCAGAAGGAAGGGAAGGCGAGTCTGACTTGTCCCAAAGTTTTTTTCCTTCCTGCCTGACTTGAAAACATTGGATTGATTTCCCACTAATACAGTTACCAAGACCTTCTGCTGACTGAGAATGTAGGAGAAGGGAGGAGTAGCATTTTTTGTTATTTGCTGTTCATATTGTAAGGTGGCATTAGTTCTGCCTTACTGGCTTTTATTGAGCCTTTTGCTCAGATATGCCATTGGTGCATTGCTGATTGTGTGCCCACCCACTGATGTGGGTAAGGGGCCACTGCTTCATTACCAGAAATTTTATTACTGATAATGTCTTGCTTTGGTCTGGCCTTTTGCATTTTTGTGGTCTCACGCATGAGAGAGATCATAAAAATGATGATTTTTATATGTATTAATAAATGTACTCTTCAGCATTTTAGTTTGTGCATATTTGTATTAAAGTGACATTTTCTTTAGGAAGGATGGGTTGATGATTCAGAGAAAGGCTCTGGATTTCTCATGAAGTCTGATGTAACAGATGTATGTTGTCAGACTTGTTTTCTTCTTGGGTTCATTGGCATTTTATGGAGTGGGGAGAATGATTTCCAAATGTTCTTGTAAGCAAGTGATGAAAATGCTGCCTCATCTTTAAGTTATATTTAGGATTTAGATGAAGTTCTCTGTGTCCATTGGAGAGTAACTTGAACATGGAAATGACAGAGAAGGTGGGGAGGAAGGTGAGGTTAAGATAAGGAAGGCTTCTTCTGCTATTATGGCTTGGATTTTTGTGTTTTGATTTATTGTTTGTTTGTTTTAAAAACTGTCTAGTTGTCTCCTAGATTTAAATTGCCACCATCAGTTGTTAGAGATGTTAAGACTTCTTGAAAGCAAAGACTCCAGTGTTCAAGTGAATGAATCCCATTGTATTACACAGTAATTTACCCCAAATCTTCAATGTCTAAGAATTTGTAGACTTCATTTGTGCTGAAAGATCTTGTGAAGCAGTTACAGCACTTGCATCCTGATTTCAGCACAGATTTCTGTGTGTGCTGCCTTAGAAATAGCATGTCAAAAAAGAACTTGGTTTAGTAACATGGTTTGCCAGTTTTACCCTTGGGCTCTTTGCTATATCCTTTCTAGGGGGTAATGATTAAAGTGTAGAGGAAAAATTTCAGAACTTGTGCCAAATGCTCACCTTCTGGAAAATATAACTGTTTTGGGGGTTTTGTATGTTTACATGGTTTTCAAGAAGAAGCATTGAACTAATATTCAACACTGGTTGTATCTCCAAAGAAATACATCAATATATAACACATTGTATTTTAAAATAGAAGCCAGGATCCTAAGAAATGGAAATAGGAAAAATAGGAAACAGACAAAAATATTTTAAAATATTTGAGAATAAGTCTGTCACTCTTTATATCAAATGGTAGTGGCCTTAGCTGCATTTCATGTGCAGTAAATCTATGAGAGTTTGTTGACATTATTTCCAAGTAAATCTTTCTTTGGCCATCAAGAGGCAATAGAACCGTTTGTTCTCTTTATCTGATTTAAGATGCACTGTGAACAGTGCAAACACCATAAGAATATGCCCATCTCTGGCCCACAGAGATACATTTTTGTGCTAATGGATTGGAGAGATTGACAATATTTTTTTTCATAGAGTTATGAAATATATATTTTAATGCATGAAAAGAGACATTATTTTTGAAGTCTTACAGTAGTGCATCTGCAGTAATGAAAAACTTATCAACCAAGTAAAATGTTTTAAAATAATCAGACTTAAAGGTTGTCATAATGGCTTTGATTTAGCCTTCTGGCTGATACTCTTTTCTCCTCCTGAAGAGCAATCTTCATATAAGCAAGTGTAGACAATGGCCTTGAAGCATGTTCTCTTGGTAATCTGGTGGGTCTGTGGACTGCATACAAATCACTCAAAATATACTTCTTCTATAGTGCTTGTTTAATTTTAGATACGTCTGTGCACTATCACATGATAATCTTGGAATCTCTGAAATAAAAAGTTGATTATTTTTTTTGGTTTTAATTTTTTTGCTGTCTTACTGTACCTGAAGTTGAACTACAACCACAAGAAGTTTAGGATTTTCTGAAAGTACTTGCTAAATTTCCAGAAGTAATTTTAAAAAATCAGTATTTTATTAATCTGGGTGCTAGACTATTGTGCCTGAAGATTGGTGTAGAAAGTAGAACTCATCTTAATTACAAAAGTCTACTTAATGAAAAATCTTAGAACACAACTAAAGTGAGTTGGAAGTTTTTTTTTTTATTGCTTCTCATGATAAAAAGATGCCCTTAAGATTGAAATCCTTATGGTACTTCTGGTAAACCAACTGTAAGCAGATAGATACTGAGTTCATATACTTAGATTTTTGTAAGAAACCTACTCTCATATTCATTTTCTTTATTGTTATCAAATAAGAGTGGTTATTTTGGAATGTGGTTTTTTATAAATTTTGGGGGTTGGATTTCAAATTAAGAACCTGACATGAATAGCTCAGGACAGTCTTTATTATATTTGGAGGTTTTGGGAAATTGAAATTGCAGGGATTTTCACTATATAATAGCAATTTAAATTCCTTTGCTCTGGATATACTAATGTGTAGCTGCTAGGCAAAGCTAAAATGCAGTATTATATTTAGATACACTTTCAAAGACCCAAGAAATGTCTGTTCATGCTTTTAAATCATATTTTAGGCTGTACTTAAAATTTATTAAAATAAGCAATCTTTTCCATCTATTACTGGAAGATATTTCTGTTTCAAGGAAAAAAAGTCCGTAGTTATGCAATGTATATTGTGTGTGAGACGATCCTGTGGCTCCTCTTACAAGGACCTGTTGTGTACTGGGCTTTTTATGTATTTAGTTGGTTTACAATTGCCTGAGGGTATTGATGTGACTTTCTGTGGGGTTGTACTCTGTGTCTTTGGAGTTACTGTTTCATGTTGACTGTAATGGGAACATGCTTTAGTTGCAGAATGTGTTAGAGATTATCTCTGTGGTTATCAGTATGCTCAATTTGTTGTGAATTATCTGCTAGCAGAGTAAACCTTTTGTGGGGTAATTTATGCTGCAAACAAAATAAGGCTGGCACAATATTTTTTAAGCCTAATCTTACGTCTGTGTTTTGGTAAGGAGAGGGACAGTTGACAAGTGCCATCTTTCTCGCTGTAATCTAATTGTGTATTTCCTACTTCGTTTAGGATCTTTGAAGTAGGCAGTCTCTTGCTGGTCTGTCCTCTCCTGTTCTTCTTATGCAAGTCAGAGAAATCTCTCTCTAGCAAAATTGTTCCATTTCTTCTGCATTTTGCCTGGATAACTCTCCTAGCAATTCTCAGACCCAGTTCAGAAGTTGGCAAGAGCTGAGGAGTCGAGAGAGAGCTGGATTTGCCACCAGAAATTAGGTAATGTTTTGCTGTACACTTGTAGGCTGCTCCATGGCACCATGGCAAGAAAACAGCCCCAGGGGTTCAGGTAGGCATCCATGGGCCTGCAGAATTGAACCACCAGTCTGTCCAGCAAGACATAACTTTAATTACTGCCATTAAAACTCAGCGCCAGTTTGTTCGGTGAGTCACAATAAAGTGCTTCTGATCAGACTTGTTTAGCTTTATCATGGACAGTTACTGACTCCTCTATAGAAAATCATTCAAGTATTAAATTTCCACTAGTTGCTGAGGCTCTGTTCTCTAGCAGAAAGTCTAATCTGCAGAAGAGGTTTTACAATTACACAAAGATGCCAGGGTGAAAGAAGGATGACAAGAAAAGCAGAATACCAGAGACTAAATTAAGCTCACAAGATGGAATTTCAGGGTCTGAAATGTAATTTTCTGCCCAGTGAATTGAGGATAAACAAAACAAGTCCAATTTTAAATCTGTTCTGGAGCTAGAAAATCAGCAGTTCTCCCTTTAGAAGCTTGTAATAATGTAATTTAAGTGTAGATTTGTCATACTAAATGTTGTTGGACTCTTAAGTAAGAGTAATGTCACAGTTTGTTCTTTATCTGGTTTCAGGGTTAAGAATGCTTCTGCATAACCTATTGTTATATATTTATTCTTCCCACTTGAAAGCCCATCCTAAAATAGGTCTCAGTGACTGTGTAAACTTCACCCATCAGCAAGGACAGTGATGGTGATGGAGATGGAAAAGGCCCAGGTAGTCAATGCTGCCTTCGCCTCAGTCTTTACCTTTGGGAGATATTCAGGAATCCCAGGGCCCAGAGACCAGTGGGAAGGCCTGGACTAAGGCTTTACCCTTGGTACAGGGATAACAGGTTAGGGAACATTTGGAACAAGCTGGACATCCATGGGACAGGATGTCCTGACAGGATGCAACCCCAGTGCTGAGGAAGCTGGCTGGCATCATGGTCCAACCAGTCCTGATAGTTTTTGAAAGGTGAGGGCTACTGAGGGAGGTTCCTGATAACTGAAAGAGACCAAATATGACTCCTTTCTCCAGGAAGGGCAAGAAAGAGGATCTGGGAGCTGCTGGCTGGTAATCTGTCGCAGACATTTTTTCATAGAAATCCTTTCTTTGGGATTTGTTCATCTTCTGGGAAGCTGAGGCCCCAGAAGAAAAATGTAAACAATTGTTATCGGCTGCTGTGAAATGTAGCAGGTGCCCCTGTGATTGGCTCATGTCCCGTGTTTATAATTAAGGGCCAATCACAGGAGCAAGCTGGGGGACAGATTCCCTGGACACAGAACTTTGTTATTCATTCTTTTCTATGCTATTCTTAGGTTAGCAGCCTCTGCAACTTCTCTCCTTATTCTTTTTAGTATAGTTATAATGTATTATATATCATATATCAATAAATCCAGCCTTCTGATCATAAACTAAGATTCTCGTCCACTTCTCTCACCCATGAAGACCTCATCAGGTCGCTGTAATAGTAATCCTCACCATAATCCCTGGGAAAGTGATGGGGCAAATAATCCTATAATCCATTTCCAAACATAAGAAAAGTAGATGACTGGCAGCAGTCAGTATGTTTGTATGAAGGAGAAATGATGCTTTACAAGCTCAGCAGCCTTCTAAAACAATGGATAGCCAGCTTGGTGGATGATGGAAGATCAAAGTACACTGTTTGTTTCAACTTTAGAAGGGCTTTTGGCAGGATCTCCTTGAACATCATCATAGACACAATGATGAAATACAAGCTCAATGGGTTGAGTGAGGTGAGTGGAGGGCTGAGCTGCCAGGCTGACTGGGTGGGGATTGGCAGCATGAAGGCTCACAGGAGATCAGTCACTAGCAGCATAGCCCAGGGGCTGATACTGGAGCCAGTACTGTTTAACAGGAATCTCATGAAGCTCAATGAAAGGAAGAGTCAAGTTATTAGAATTTTAACACAGTTTTGTTCAATGTTTCCCCTACTACTTCTACTAGTACTTGGTTTCACTCTGTATTAGGTGAAAATCTTACCAGTTCTCTTACTCTGCTTTCCAAGATTATTATACTTGTTTAGGCATTCCTCATTATTCTGTTCATTGACAACCTTTCTCACTAAATATTTCCAGAAAATAGAATCTACTTTTTTTGTTGTTTCTTTATGTGGAAGATAAATGGAAAAACTGTCAAGCAATCCAATAGGCCTACTTCATGGCATGTAGCCTTAAAATGAGGACCATTGTTGCAGGAGTTGCAGACATCCTTCTTTTCTTAGCTCCCTTGCTTTCCTCCACTCCTGATACCTGCAGAAGGAATAGTGGAAGTAACTTCCATGAACGTTAGCATTGCTCCTTTCTCACAGCGGAGGTCTAGAAGGAGCAGAGTTATTGTCCTATAAAGACTGATTATCACTGTCCATTCTGGTTTTTTAAATCTTCAAGCTCATTTTCTGACCATGCTTCTTGCAATTAGAGCTAAAATGTATCTGTTCCTGTGACAGCTGCAGTTTAATAAAGGCTCAGCCAGAAAAGTGGCTTGGAAGAATGTTGTTACTATAAAAAGCAGTACCTCTTATAGGTAGAAGTGCCTCTTATAGGTGTTTGTAAATGCATATGAGCAGTGGGGAAAGCTATTTAACCACGTAATACCTGTGACAAGCATGTCTCTGATTTTTTTAAACAGGTTGGGGTTTGGTTGTTTTTTTTGTCCAATTTAGAAGCATCATTTTCCTTTGCTTCTTTCCTCAACTTGAACACCCATCATCCTCATTGCATTGACCACTGGGGATACACATAACCTGATTTGAACTGAAAGTAATTAAGGTAAAACTGTAGCCCCAAGACACACCTGCTACTCCGCACACTTCAAACTTCTGCTCCTTAGTAATGGCGGCACAAGGAGACCTGATGGAAATTTTGGGAGAAAGAGAGGGGACGGAAGAATTTCACAGCTCTTTCAACAGCAGCACAATCTCAGGTTAGCTTAATCAAACAAGAAAGCACACTCTGGGTGAAATCTGTCATATTATCAGATGGGGGGAAAGTGTCCTTCTGTTCTTGGCGAAGTTTCCATTTTAGAAAGGTTCTGCGTGTGCTGATGCCACGTTTTTAGTTCACTGAATTAGTCAGTAGCTGGCGATGACCTCCCTTGATCTGCGGAGGAGTTCAGGCAAGGTTCGTGCGCTGGAGCCCGCAGTGAGTGGGGAGGATCCGGTGTCGCCGAGCACTGGGACCCGACTGAGCACGAGCTCAGGTTCCACACCCAGCACTGCCTCCAGCTACACTGAAAGGTTTCAAAGCAGGTGAATCCCAGTTGTTATTTTTTTATGATCACCGTTCCCTTTTGAATCAGGTTGCTGTAAAAGTTAACCGGATTTTTTCCAGATCTAAGCGCTGTGTACAAATGAAAGTATTCTGTCTCAGTGGATTGTTTTCAGTTATATATTCTATATTTTAGATCTCACTTCACAGCTGAAAAGCCAAATCAAAGATGAAAAAGAAAGAACTATTTTCCTCTTCTGATCTGGCAAAAAAAAAAAAAAAAAAAAAAAGGAGGAGAGAATAAGATCTGCTAATTTTAACACGTTTAAAAAAATTAGTTTAGATTTTCAAAGCCTTTAATGATGCAGTGGACAAACAAGTACATGGGAGTTAGATACTCATCCAGATTAGACACTTCATAATTTACAAAGCAACTGTTAGATGTTTCAGAAGCTAAATGCCTTTGAAAATCTAGGCTGTGGTGACTCAAAATCATTAATCATTTTAAGTGTATTTAAAGCAACTGTAATTACTACTGCCTTTTCTAGGAAACTGTTGAATTTTAAATGTGGCATCTTTTTGTGCTTTCTTCCTTGTACTGAGCCTAACGTACTTTCTTTTTCTTTTAGTTAAAAAAAAAAGCAGATTGTATACTTTGTTTTGTACATTTTTTGCTAAATTGCAGTTTCCAATCAAATGTAGCATGCAAGAAACCTTGAGTAACATAACCCTCTTAAACAGGAAAAAGGTCATTTGCCTTTTTCCAACATAAGCCGGCAGGTATATCAGACCTCATGTCTCTGGGAGACCCAAGACATTTTTTGGTTTAGCAGGAAGGGATGGACTCTGAAGGGTATAAAAGACCCAGTTACACAGGCTGCACTTATATTTAACTTGGCCTCTCTGGGGACACTTGTGCTTCTGAAGAACAGCAGCAAGTTGGAGGATGCTGGAGCTCTTCAATTGCCTGTGCCCAGATTGAAGCGTTGCTGTCGCAAAACCTTCACCACAGCAAGGGAGAGCCCTTGAACAAGTGCTCATCAGTTAAAAAGTGCTATGTTCAGGGGGAGAAAAAAAGCAGGAAAGAAAGATTGTACCTCTCAAATTGACATCTCTCCTGGCACAGATTACTCCAAAAGATAAAACAATATGGACTTACAGATAATGTTCTAATTAAAAAAAAAATAAAAAGTCTTGCTACCCAGTACATAAAAAATTATAGAAAATATTTTGCAAGTCAGAACAAGCATTGTAAGATCAGTCAGATTTTTTTTTAATCCAAATTGTTGTCTCCTATCTAGCCAGCATCTAAACACACTGTTGTGCAAGTTAAGAGTGTTACATAGTAAATTCCAGACACTGTGTCTCACCAGTGTTTGCCTAGGAGGGTTATGTGAAAAGTGAATTCAAAACTACATAAAACAAGACATATTCCCTTCAACAACTGTTTAGGATTGAGATGGTTTCATGACATCAATTCTTGAATGAATGGAGAAAATAATTTTGAATAATAACGGGACAGCACTAAGCCAGACATTGTAACTGAAAGGTATTCACGTAATGAGAAACAGAAATTTCACTGTAAAATCATATGGCCTGATTTTTCCTGACAGTACCTCACAGCACTGTAGTCATTTATGTAAAGTTGCTGTAAAGTAGCCAGTGGCTTGAGTCATGAAGATTTTTGCTGACAGCTATTTATGTTTACTTTGGATATTCCGAATATTTTCAAAGGGATGAAGGGCATGGTGACAGCCTAGCTGTTAAAGGTATCAAGTGAGCTAAGAAGTGTATGTGCATGTCCTGTTTATAACCTACAGTCAGGGAAAGAACAATTTTATTTTTTGGTCTACCACCTGGCATGACTTCTGGGATAATCCTGATTTTTGAAGTTTTAGTTCTTCCCACCTTAAAACAAAAAAATTATAAAATTTGTTGATGTTATCTATCTTAGTCAATAGGTCCCTGGTCTAACTGGAGGTAGCACTGATCTGAGCTCCCTGAACCTGAGCTTTCTATTAGCACATCTGAGTAAAATGAGAAAAAACCTCTTACACTGTAATGAGCCAGGCTCCAGCTATTCCAGGCACTTCACTCACAGCAGGGGCCTGAGTCCTGGAGGATGTACAGTCCTGTTTGTGGTGGTACATGTCAGGGAAGTACACGTAAAGGAAAGAAAATTGATGGCAGTGATACTTCATCATTTGAAAAACTGGCCAGCTAAATCTGATAGTACTCAGTTTCCCTGTTGCAAGAGGTAGGATTTTTTTGAATCATTGAGAGTGGACACTGTATGCATAAGGCCCACCTGAGGAGACTGGAGGTGTTTGTGTTACAGGGGCACGTGTGCCAGCTCAGACCCGAAGCCTGGCTGGTCTGACCCTCTCTCTGACAGTGGGCAGAGCCTGATACCTGATAGGAAGGTGTAAGAGGCAGCAAATGCAGTACAATCTGATCCCATGTCCATCTCCTCTTGATCTGTAGTCAATGGAAGCTCTTTGAAATCCTTCCAACATTTTTGTTCTCATTTTTTGAGAGAAGTAAAAAATTGACTCATCTTCTAAGGCTGATGTTTTAGTGGAGCAAAGGGACATAAGCAGAAGGATACCTTTCTGCAGAATAATGTAAACATTGGGGTGTGAGTATCAAATAGATCAGCCAGAAAGGAAGAAGTGTTAATAATTGAAGACAAAATGAGAGAATGGAAAGGAAAGTTTAAAAAAAGAACAAGTAAGCAAGTAGCCTGTCACTGCACCATCTCACTTAAAGTCAGGGAAAACTTTAGGATCTGCTCTGGCAGAATTAAGAGAAAGAAAATATATCTGTAAATGTATTTGAGATTCAAGAAAACATTTGTGTTAAAAATCACATGTAGGAAGTGCATTGAGATAAGATCTGTCTGAGGGATGGATTAGTATTAGAGAACAAATTGGAGCTACTGCACTGAAAATTCCACCTTCTAATTAGATAATCAATGAAAACATTATACACGTGCAACATGTTAGAGGGAGGTGTCTTGTGGAAAATGGATATTTTGAACATGTTTTTCTTCAAGGGAGACAAAACTAAGGTGTGTGATATAGTTTCTTTGGTCAGGGGTGCCTTAGTTTTGGCATCAGGTCACCATTCTGAGTGGGTACACACCCCGTCCTTGTGTGTCTTGCTTGCTTTCTGTCACATCTCAGGCACCTCTCTGAAAAGGTGGGAGCTTTTCCTTTCCCAAGGCAAGTTCCATTCCTGGGGAGGAAAGGGAAAGGGGACTTTTCCCCAGCTCCATGGCCCTGGCAGAACAGGGAGAAAGCTGTGCTTGAAATCCCAGGCTGTGTCTGAGAAGAAGAATGAGGAGAAACAATGCTGAGAACTCTTATGATCTCAGCTGCAGTAATGTGCAGTAATTGTGAGCTGTCCCTAGAGACCCTGTAGGAGCAAACAAGTTGCTTTGAAAAATGCCGTGTAAGGAAAAGTCTCCCTGCCCATGGCAGGGGTTTGGAATAGTCAATCTTGAAAGGTCCCATCCAACCCAAACCATTCCATGACTCTGTGAACATCTAGCAATGGGCATGGTCCAGCCCTTGCCCTTCTGGCTTCCACCTCTCTGCCCTCCCACAGAGTTTCCTGGAGGGTAGAAGACATACAACTGTGTGACAGAAGGGAAGTGGAACAGGGAGTTTATGACTTATTATGGCCCTAAATTCTGCAGTATTTGAGGATTCAGTCTATGCATTGTGGAATGAGGAAATATGTGTAATAGCTTGAGAAAAAGAGGGAGAACCACAAAGTCTGGATTCCCTCTGTCCTAGACCTGGTACCAATCTCTTATGAGTAAATTAGCAAATACAAATTATACTGTGAGTGTGTGGGTGGGGTTCAGTTACTTCATCTCATCTCTGAAACAGAATGAGAGTCACCTTCAGTGGTGGTTTGGAAACTTCCTGTTGTAAGGAAGTTCTGACACCTCATGCTAGAATGTTTGGGGAGTGTGATATATAACCTTGTCTCTAAAATACAGGTAAGGATTTGTTACAAAGGGAAGAATTTTATAGGATTTCGGCAATGGTAAAAGGCTTGTTTAGGGATGGTTCCTGGAAACTTAAGGTGAAGAGCAGGAAAAAAATACTGACTAAGTTACTCCTTTTGCCTGCTGATGCCTGTGGTCTGTGCTTGTGGGACACAGGCTGCATTTTGACATGCATTTCCTGCGTCAGTGTTGCCTGAGTCTGTGCCCCAGTGGTAGTGGTGCAGATTTCCTAATGGCTTTCAGGATGGTATCTTTGTAGTATATGCTTGGTAAGTCTGGGCAAACAAAATTTGCTCCTGACTGGGTGATGCTTCCAGACACTGTTCATCTAGGGAGAAATGCAGAGGTGAATGACAGAGTCCTAAGAGGACATGTCAGTTTGACAGCTCCAAAGAAAATTCAAGGGAAGAATAATAGTACTTTGAATCTCTAGGCATAATTCCAACATTCACCAATTTCATCCTCTGCAAAATGCCTAGTAATAATTTGTCATTTATAGATTAGGCACAAACTCCTTACAACCTATTTCATTACTCTAATGAATTTACTGAACAAACTGAGGATGAGAGCTGGGTGATGTATGACTCTATAATGTATCTATGAAAATATGTTGTTTTGTTCTATTAAATACCATTCAGTAGGTTTCTATTTAAATATTGTATATAACTGTACCCAAGTTGCCTGATGCCCTTGCTTCGGAAATACAAACATGTGCTTCATTTCAATGCTGCTGTCTTCCATTTTGACGCAGTTTGTGATGTAAACAAGCATTCCTCGTGCATTATTTGCCGTTCTCTTGTTTCTGCCTGTTTTGCTTCCCATCACTAGGTGGCAATAGCTGAACAGCCACTTACAAACAGGAGACAAGACAAAATGGTGCAGCAAAACTAATGAACCATAAACTAAGAAGGATTTCTATTACTTTATTTAGAGATTATCATATTAAATGAGATTTCCTTGATGAAATCTTATTTTGTGGAGTTCTTTCTGTCACTCTGTACTTTTAACTTGGATCATAGCAAGATGTTTGTTTTACCTTGTTAATACATGGGACACCATAGTATGTAATATTTGGTTGGTTTAGATACTACAATTTTGATCTTTGATTCAGCAGAGGACATTAGTTAAGCTAATATATGTGTTATGTCATATCTGCCACTCTCTGTAAATATTTCCCATACCTTAGGGTATCTATAATTGTGCTAGACACCTAAATTTAGGCACTGGAATACCATTGAGCTATGACCAGCATCCATCTGAAAGCTGGCACAGTCTTTCAAGAGCAGGGCAGAAAGAGGTTCCCAGAGGAGGGAATGCGAAATCATGAATGCAATGCAGCCTATCCCAGGACATGATGATATCCTGCTTGTTTTCCTCTGTTAGGTATGTTCTGCACTGGAATCAAATGAGTCTGGGAACCACTCTTTGTAGGGTTGCTTTATTTTGCCCAAGAGGACTAGGCTGTGTAAAAACCATGAAGACACTGATAAGCAGCCCTTACTTATTCCTGAGGTGAAGAACTCCAGACAGCCTAACTTTTATACAGACTGTACTTGTGTGAATCCAATCTGATTCCATGGAAATCAGAGACACAGATGTAATTCAACATACAGTATTATTTGGCTAAAAGGGCTTAGTATTTAAATCAAAATCAGAAGGAAAAGCTATAGGAAGCCATAGAACATTATAATCATAATCATAATAAAGCATGTTAAAGCCTTCAGAAGTTCAGTAGAGCTACTTTAGGCTTTGAGATGTGTCCATACCTCTGCTTAGAAGACAAAATTTGAATCTATATTTGCTTTGTTACTGTTGTCATCTACTCTTGGCTACTCTTTGCATTTAGCCTCAGATTCTGAGGAGTTAAGATTGCAAAATCCACATAGGCCTTTTCATACCAAGCTAAAATGAGCCCCAGAAGATTGTGCAAGACTGTGCTATATTCAAATCTCCATGTGCTTTTTTAAGGATTCCTGCAAGCATTGCTGAAAACACAGAGGACTAAACTGCCTGAATGACTGTAATAAACAGTAGTCACTAAAACTGTAAACAAAATTGGTACCTATGCTACTAAATATTAAGAATCTAAAAATCTAGTTTACAAAAGTAGTTACCCTAAGTATCATGTGTGTACAGTGAGGAGAAACAGGCTGCTTTGAGCAAATAATTGTGTTCTTTACTGAAACTCTCTGAACTATTGTGTCATGTTGAAGGCACTCACCTCCCAGTGTAGGCATCTGAGCTGGATGCCTCAAGATAGATATTGTGAATACCTCCAGCAGTATGTGGTTTTGTTATTCCTGTCCCTTTACTGAGTGAAAGCTTTGGAAGTCTATTTTTCAGATGTTTTGCAGTGACAATAGCTGCTCACAAGGACACATCTGACCATACTGGTGAACAGTGTCTCCCAGCTTCTTTTTCCCCAAAGTTGGGCATGGAAACTCCACAGCCTCAGATCTGTTCAGACTGAGAAGGGTACTAGCCAGGTAACCAGGGTTCCTGGATATTTATTTCCTCTGATCTCAGAAAACAGTGGGAGAACAGAAGGTGCTCAGTGCTCACAAATGTGGAGTGTGTGTTACACGTAGTTTAACAAACATTTAGTTTAAACATTGCTTATGGTAATCAGCAGGTAGTTCATCATGGCAGGCACATGAAAAGCCTTACATTTTGAATCTGTGGTTTCATATGGTGAAAAAAAAAGCAACTGGTTTTGTCAATTCCCATGTAGTCATGTCATAAAGAAGGAGCCCACTATACCTGTAAATGTGTAAGTCTGTAACAGCCCTCATCAGACAATTTACTTTCATGGACAGATTTCGTATGCTCATGCCTGCCTGTCTTTCACAGCCTGGAATATGTAATTAAATTGTAAATATTGCAAAGTCAACAAAAATGAAAGTGGAAGCTATGCAATTTCAAAATTTCTTAGTCTTGTGAGCCTACCAAAAATAAATTCAGAACACTAAATTAGAATGCTGATGTTTATGCCATTTCTGTGTTATTCCTGTTTTAGGAGTGTTTCCAAAATATGAGTAAAATCATTATATATGGAAGATGTCTTGCTTGCAGATTTAGACTGGCAAATATTTAAACGTAATTTAGCATTTAAGTTTTTAAAAAATATTTTATGACAAATGATAGAAATTAGTAAGATTTTAATTGATTATACTTTTAATTTTAAAGAAGCTGTTAAAAGTTAAATTCTGAGTCATTTATATTCTGGGTGATACTTTTGAAAGCAGAACCAATAATGGAGGAGTATCAAACCTGAAGTAAATATTAACAACTATCATTCTGTATGAACTCATTCATATGATGACAAAAATATAGACTCTAAGAGTGGTGGCATTTTTCCTTAATATACTGTCTCAATATATCCATTAAGCTTTTCAGTATTTTAGTACAGCATCATGCTGTCAGTGGGAACACACAATAGGTGGACACGTTCTTCAGAAAGACTAGTAAATGGTGAGAGCAGTAAGATTCTGCAATTATGTTGTGATGCAATGCTTAAAAAAAGACCTACATGAAATTGGATTACTTTGGCTCCATATCACTTTGGAGAAAGTCAGTAAAAGAGGTGCAGGGGATCTGATAGAGGCTGAATGTAGCTGTAGCCTTTTTAATGTTACTCCACAAGGAAGAGCAACTAGGCATTAGGTGGCACTTAAACATGCCAAATGCAAACTCTTCCTATGGTAGTTGAATCCAGGTGTCCTTGGATGCAGTAGCCCATTTATTTCTTCACCAAATGATCACAGAGTCAAGAAAAGATTGTTAGATTGGTTAGATTTGGTAACTGGTGAAAATCAAGTGGAAGGAGTGTTACTGGATCCTATTCATACAAGTTGACTCAAAATTAGCAAAGATAGATCTGCCAAACTGAAAATACAAACATGAGAAATAAAAAGGAGCTGGATAGTGACAGTTAAGAAAAGTGCCCATGTGGGATATCTGAAATTTCTTTTACTTGAAAGCACTGAAACCAACCAACCAACAAAACCTTGAACTTTTCATTCTGCTGGTGAGGGACACATGGGACCCACAGGAGCTTGCCATGGAGCTAACAGGTCACCCATGGAGGCTGGTATTCTCCTGACAGCAGCAGCACAGAAGATGAGCTGAGTAAGGTGAGGGAATAAAAAAGCAAATGGTTAAACATCCTTACTCCTTTACAACTTCAAAACAAGGACATTGATTTTAAAGAGTCCAGTGTCCAGTGAGGTTGAGAGATGGAGTGAGAACAAGATTTGACCACTAACTACATGAATACTTTTGCCTTTAGTTTTCATTTTCTCTTGTAGAAAAACAGAAGTAGGAGGAGTAAGACAAACAGAATAAAAAATCATTTGTGAGGTGTTAAAAAACCCCTCAAAGATCTTCAAATTCACATTACTAAAACCAGTTAACTTCCCATTTATTCACTCAATGAAGAGCAGCCATATGACGTTGCAGCTTGGGTAATAACATTTTTGTTGAGCATATCAAAAGAGAGATTCTGCCCTGTAAATATAAACCACAGATTTGTTGGGGGGAAAATTATCTGCATCAACAGAGAGGCTGCTTGATACTCAAGACGGAAAAAAAATTGGTGAGAGATTATATTTAAAGGTGTGGATTTAATTTAAAGTTGGATAAACTCTAATACGGATTTAGGAAATACAACTACTTGCAAATTAACCTCCTGTTTTTATTTTCAGCAAGAGAGTTGCAATGAAATTAATTTATCTGTCATCTCCAGAAAAGCATGTGATATAGCACCACAGGAGAAATTATTACTTAAATCCTTGAATTAATGTAGTATTTGTGAGGGTGAATAAGGACTTCCAAACCTACTTGGCATTGTGTCTGATGAAAAATCAATTAGTGGGATGGTGGAAAGTCATTGGTCTCCTAGATTTTGGAACTTCCCTTATTTGGTGTTAAATTTAACTTTAATTGTAAAAGGCTGGATTGTGCTGGCTAAAACAGGATGGCACAAAGAGGAGGCTTTGTCAGTGGGGGGTAGGAAAGAAGGTACAAATGGGACAGCAAGGTCTCAATATAAACTGGGGATGCAGAGTGACAGCAATGGGATGATAATTAGCAGTATAGAGGAAGAGCTGATCAGCTTTCATTGACATGGCTGGTGAGGTCAAACTTGAGATACTCTGAACACTTCTGGTTGTTCATGTCCATGAAAGGGTGTAAACAGGTTTTGAGTGAAGTTCATTTAGAAACTGAAAGAACGTTTACAAAGTGAGTTTAAACAACAGCCTGTCATTAGTGAGGACACAAAACCTTATCTCTAGATGAGGTATGTTTGCAGAAGACATTTAGCATATTTTCAGTGAGAACCACAAGGGCTTGGTCTCAGTGACCCTTGTGTTCCTCAGCTTCCAATCCAAACATCAAATATTCCACATACTGAAACCAAAAGTGATGTGCAAATATAATCGCTGACAAAGGTTTTAGAAGAATGAGCAGCAGACAAGCTCTATTTTGTCTCAGATACTATAATTATGAAATGCTGCAGGATATTTATTTCACTAAGTGAGAAAAATAAGTACTGTTATTCCCAGGAAATAATATCTGGAAGGGTGATACCAAGAATATGTGAAACAAAAAGTACTTTGGAAACTGATTCTTATTTTTCTTCATTACCATTAAAATATGCATAGTGATGTAGTGTGATTATATGAAATAAAACCTTAGGAATATGGAAATTGTACCTAGCAATTAAGTATTTTGTAGAAAATACAGAGAGATTAAAAAGCAGTGAATTGCTTCTGCCTCATTTTTCTTATGTGAATTCAGTTCCTTTTTAGAAACCATTATTCAATATAAAAATGATATCAAACTGAGTTTTCTGTGGCTCTTTCAGAGGTGAATACAAAGCAGTGAGCTCTCTGGCTTATTTGGCGTTATGAATCCAGCTTGCTGTCTCTCATCTTTGTTAAGGGAGGGAGGAGGGGAGGCGGAAAAAGTGTCAAGAAAAAAATGACAGCACGTTTTTCTGTAGCAGTGAAAGGAAAGCAGAAGCAGCCAGTCTGCATGCCGTGGGTTCAGTGCTCTGGAAGTGCTTCTCTTGTGCAACTGGGCTGAGGGAGAGCCTTTTTTCCTTCCCAGCGTCACTGCAATCAGATCTATGGGTGCAGCTCCGCTTTGCTGCAGCGTGATGCAGTTGTGTGTAGTTCAGCGGGCTCCTCTTGGAAGCAGGCGGAAGGAGAGCAGCTGACCAGAGCAGGCAGAGGATGTTCATTAGAGGCTGCTTTCTTTCCCCCTGAAGCTGAGCAGTACGTGTGAGATCCCTGCAGCTGCAGAAGAGACGCCTTCGGTGGGGCTTCCAGTTGCCCCTGGGTTTGCGAGAGGAGGTGCACAGGCTGGGGCTGAGAGGCTCTGATGGGAAAGCAGCCTCAGACAGGCAGGCTGCACGCTGTCAGCAGCGCGGCTCCGACACCCTTCGGGAAGCCGCTCTAACCGTGCCTGTGGAACAAGTGCTCTGCTGCTGCTGCCGGTGCCTTCGCCGACCAGAGGAAATCTGCCCGGTTGTGGAATGGAATAAATGAAAATACTGAGTGCTGAGGGGGCGAGGGAATTAAATACTCTTCAGCTAGAATTAAGAACAAGCCCCGAAGGAAGAGCAAAGGACAAAAATCTCATGGTGTGTTGTTGTTGAGGCTTTTTCTATTTTTTTTTTTAATGAGCTTACCTACCATGAACGGAAGAAGTGGATCTGCGGAGACTTCATTTCCTCCTCTGACCCCTCGTTTACATCACTGACTGGTGACAGTCACATCTACATACATAGTACCTGCCACTTCAGCTGCTCAGAATTATAGAAGCCTCTTTGTATGCAGCAGACATGGCTAGCCAGCAGGATTCAGGCTTCTTTGAAATCAGTATCAAATATTTACTGAAATCCTGGAGCAATAGTGAGTAGCAGAAGAGTAATCTTTTCATATTATGCGTTGCTTGGTAAATAGCTAGGGCAACCTGAAGGATAGAATTTTACCTTTCTGTATGTTTGTGTTGTGTAAACCAAGTAATTCTTGCTTTTTTCAGCTCTAAAAATCAAAATGTCAGAGATTTAAGTAGGTTTCATTAACTGTAAGGACTGTAATGAGATTATAGTAGATTTTACTTGATTGAATTCTGAAGTTAGGCTGCTTTCTGGGTCTAACAGTACATTGCAGGGAGTGCATTCCAAACAACATTTCCTGCCTACATGTTTGTTTTATTTGTTCAGACTTCATCTAAATATTTTTTTAAATGATGTTTAATCACAAGGGTGTGGCATTGCTCAGAAGTTGGTTTTTATTAATTGTGCACTGAGGACAAAATATAATTATTCTACTAAAGATCTGAAAGTCATTTTGATGTGACAGGAAGCAAAACATCAATTGCTTATAGCTGCACTTCCCACCCTCTATGCTTAATTTGAGAATCTTGTGCAATATTTCTAGCCAGAAAGAATCCATCTGTTTATCTGATCCAGGCTGGGTTTTGCAGAATGTAAACAAATAGCATTTTAGTCTGCCTTAGTCTTTTTAGTACTGCTGTTCCTGATTTCCATTGCTTTTTTAATCAATTACACTATAGATGATTTAGCAATATTACGTAATGAAGATGTCTGAATAAAATTTAGTGCTTGCAAATATATTCAGATGAGGTAAGGTGATGAGATAACACTGGCAAAAATTTGCTTTTTAAGTTAAAGTACATGAAGAGTATATTCCTCCTCTATATAAGCTTTTATTAACAGTGCTAAATCTCCATATTTAACTGGTTTTAAAAGATAGAACACAATGTCTCTGGAAAAATCCAGCGTGGCTACATGTGAAATAAGGTTCTGATCATCCTGCTATCTATAATTTAAAAATGTCTGCATAAAAGTCTAGCATTTAAAAATTCTGTGGTATAAAAGAATTGCAAGATCTGCTCAATGCAAGGAGAGTACCTTATACCTGCAAAGAAATAAACAAAATACTATGTTAGATGTGTGACATGCAAGTCTTGTATTCATTAAATGATATCCATAGAAACTGTATTTTTCCAGGTCATTTGTAACCTCAGTAACACTGTAGTGCTTGTTTGAATCTGTTTTTCTACCACAAGTGTGAAGCCACCAGGGAATAATAGTATTACCTAAACAGCATTGCTTATCTGCCCTCCTACAAAAATATTTAGTGCATATTCATTGAAATGAGTGATCCCACAAGGACTAGGAGAGAATTTTATTATTCAGTTACCTTCTTGGACTAATATTAATCTAATACTGAGAACATAAGTGTGTATTGTGACAGCACATATTTTATAACAAGCTAGGCACAGCTTATGAAAGAAGAAAAACAAGGCAGTTTATGGTGCAGAAATCAAATCAGTTATGGCATTAATTTTGTAATAGCCTACTGTAACTTGAAGCAAAACCAGCACTTAAGAATATAAAACCAACTACATTATAGAATTAAAGCGTTGTTTTTTTCTTTTTCCTTTATCTTGAAGTACACACTAAGTATTTCAATATAGAAAAGGTATTTCTAGTCTGAAATTAGAAGTCCCTAAGTTCTAGTTTAGGGAAATGGAAACAGTATATGAATAATAGATATTTCTGACATTCTTTTAGTGAATAAACACCCCTTCTACTGTATCTGAAGAAACAGTAGGAGGAAATAGAGTAAATGAACCCAGGTTGCCTTAAACTTGTTGTCAATTGGAGGGGTTTTTTTGCTTTTGTACTGGAAGGGTATGTTCATAAATCTGAATGTGTCCTTTCTAGCTGAAAAACAAACTATTTGATAAGAAGACAGTAGGGAGTTAAAAAAAAAAAACCTAGGGCTTTCTTCAGCTCTGCTATGTGATGGGTGGAGCAGAGGAAAACACTTCCCTTGCTTGAGAAACTGCTGGGAAGCCTGCACATGCATGCATGGGAGCATGTTTTTCTGAGAATAGGTGCTGTGTCTGCACACCCAAGAGCAGAAGTAAGCCATGAATTATGATGTGCCATTTACATAGCAGCCAGAGGTCTAACATACAGTTTAAAAAAAAATAACTTTGGTTCCTACAGTGTATATTTTGCTGCAGTGTTAACAGTGCAGAGGTGCTGTCCATGTATGTTTCTGCAAACTGGCACTTCGAAACATCAGTTTAAACAGCATTTATCCTTCCCAGGCTTTTTAGTCCCACCAAAACCAGATCTTTCTATTGATTTGTATTTTGGCTTACACAGAACATTAGCATTTTCTAGCAGATTGCCATCCATGTCTGTTGCCAATACCATGAAATATACTCAGTTATTCTACTTGGAATGACACTTTCCCCTGAGTTTGCTATCTAAGGAGTTTAACAAACTAGCCCTCTTGACATGCCAGGCAGGATTTCAGTTCAGTGTCATACAGCACTCGCTGAGGTGTTCACCAAGCATGCTGCTTGCATTTGCATGTTCATCACCCAGCTGAGGAGGCAGGTAATTTATGGACCATGGGGTTAATTCACTTTAACTGTTGCAGTCAGGATGGCACAGTGTGATACAGTCTCTAGGGTGTTCTCAGAGAGCCTGCACCCTTCTTCCTGGGGGATAAAAAAAGCTAAGTCACAGTCTGGCCTTCAAGCCATCCCATCAAACTGAGAGATCTCAAAATACTGCTTTGTGCAGTTCTCAAGACAGACTTTTGCTCTGCATGTGTCCATAAGGTACTGTGCGTGTCGTGCTGTCTGGAAAATATTCCTGCATTGTGTTGGAGATGGAATCAGAACAGGGGGTTCTCTGGTTGGAAAATAAGAATAATCTAAGGGGCCTTTTTACCCATCTCATGTGTTCTTATATTTTCTTAAATATTTGAGTGTTTTTCATCAGTGCTGCATTAGTCAACAACTGCATTAATCATTTGCATTACTTGTTTTTTGAAAGTATTGCTAAAATAGCTATGTCTGCACAAGATGAGTGGTACTTACTTGGCCCACTGAGGTCAATAAGCTGACAAGAATAAAATAGGGCTTACCAAAACTAGAACAATCAAGAGTCTTCCTCAGATTTGTTGTGGAAATAGTGCAAAATGCATTTTATAAATAAACATTTGTAATTTATTCAAGGCATAATACATTAATACAAATGTTAGGAATTTGAAACCTGATCTTTCCTTTTTTTTTTTCTTTTTTAATGAATAAGATAGATTTATTCTGAATTTAATTTCCAAATGTCTTTTTGAAAGTTACAGTTTAAAAAAAAATCTGAACAGAAATTTAGAAATCTAGCTTCAAGAACCTAAAGTACCATCATTATAAACTGCAGAAAAATCTATAATAAATTCTGCCTTTTGCAGTTCCTAGATCTGATCAGCAATTAAGTTTATTGGAGGAAAGTATTCTGTAGAAGGATCTAAATGGCACAGGTAGATGGCTCACTCGTGCTCTCACAAGCCAGCTCCTGTGTGGGCTTGTAGAAGCTGCATTTCTTTGTCTCACAGTTACTAGAGATAGGTTTTAAGGTTTCTTTCCGTGTAACAAAGTGAAATTGCATATTCTGCATTGGGAATATTATATTTGGCACTTCTCATAGAACAGAGTTATCTGCATGGCCTGATTTTGAGGATTGCAATGCTTGTTTATCTACCTTTGAATAGAAAGGGGGTTTTCTACAGACTTGTGTTCAATGCAGACTCAGCATAAGGACTTTCTAGTATCAGGACTTCAGGTCTCTTTTCCACGGCCAGACTTCTTTGCCTTCTTCCACAGTAGCCAACATCCACATCAAAATCCTCATGCCATCATCCTCTTCCCCTCTGTGCTGTCCAGATCCCTCTGCTCAGTCCTCCTACTGCACCGTGTGCTCCTTCTCTGTGCCCTGTGTGCCCAGTCCCGTGGCAGCTGTCAAAAGCTGCTGCTTCTTTACAAGTGCTGGTAACATCAGGTACAGCCCAGGCCTGGGACACCCAGACACCCACGTCAGCTCACATCCCACAGTGCTCCCAGCAGGATCTCTGGCTCCTCCACAGCTTGCTGGTCACACACCGAGCTGAACACAGGGCTGGCATCCAAACAGGTTCTGTGGTCAAAAGAGCATCAGGCAGCAGAGACTTCCCAGTGGCTGATGTGAAACCTGGGGCGTTGCTAACTGCTATGTGGTCAGCCATGTTCTGTCCTTCTCTTAAGATATGTTCCTACCATGTCAGGAAAAGAAATTAGTAAGGAACGTTTCATTAAATGAATGTAATGCACAAGGCTGGTAAAACACAGCCTTTTTTTACAAGAATGTTCGTGTAGTCCTGTGTCAAAGAGCAAGAGAAAAGAGAAAGCCACAGACACTTTCTTAACTGAAAGTCTTTGTTATGTCCAAGTCTGTGATGCATTTGTTTGATCCTCTAGTAAGATTTTAATGTGCATAAGTGTGATAACAGCTATTTTGGTAGGTTCCCTTTTCTACCGTCAAACACAGCCTGTTTAAGGCTGAATACTCTGAGTACACCATGCTATTAGACTTAGAGATTTATAGCAAGATACCAATCAAGGGAAGAGGCTCCTTCCTGTTTTCTACTGCCCACTTAGGCGAACACATTCACTGAACAAGGAGAACCTTCTCCCCTCTCTTACTCTGGCATCCGTACTCTTGCAGGCCCAAATAACCTGATTCCAGAAGCTGATGTGCTGCAGGCTCACCCTGCATGGAGAGCAGCAGTTCTTGCCTGAAGCAGCTGGGGAAGGGACAGGGCCAGTGGCTGCAGTGAGCAGATGGAGAAGCTGGGACCCTTGTGTCCTGCTGGCTGCTGAGGTGTCACCCTGACTCACCTGCAGAGAGCTGGCCCTTGCACTGCCGCTGCCTCTGGGGAGCCCTGGGCACGAAGGTTTAGCATCTGCTGTGTCTTGGCAGCTGAGTCTGCCTGGGAAAAGGGATGCCACTAATTCAAGCTGTTGTGCTAGGTGAAGGGGATTGATTGCTCTGTCCATTGGACCTGAAGGGAGGGTGCATAGTGGATTCTTCAGCTCTAAGTAGTCTGTCACTGTCAGCAGTGAAGTATCTTGCTTGATAATGGTGACTGTTATTGCCCAGGAACTGTCTTTGTATTTGGTTTGATCCAAAGGGAAAGGCAGCAAACCACAATGTTTAGGCTCTTCGTGTTCTGACCCATTTTAGAACTTGCATTTTGACATGGGTCTTCTCAGAAGTAAGGGAAAGTGAAAGTTTTACTACTTTGGAAACATGAGAACTCTTTTAAAAAAGATTTTTTTTTATTTTGATGTTTGCTACTCCATTGAGGACATTCCAGAAGCCTTTCTACCATACTTGGAGGGAAAAAAGGATGAGAAAATCATAAACAGTTTATTGCAAGATTCAGTTGATTTGGATCTGGAGTTGATTTGTAGAATGAGTAGAATGAGTTTCCTTGTCATTAAAAAGTTTGAATTACTGCAGTAAAAATCTACAAATGCTTTGACTGCAATATAGTGCATAAGTTTTTCTGGTAAAACTTCAAAACATCAAAATATTAGATGACCTGGAAACTAGGCTTTGTTAGTTACTGGTAGATATTCCATGAAGGCTCAAATTATTTTACTTGTGGTGAAAACAAAACTATTCTGTTATACTGTATTCACTATGAGTGATTCATTTGTGATATCCTTGTTGTCAAAATACCAGCATCTTGGTTTTTTCTAGTATTGCTAGTTATTATTCAAAAGGATCAGGGAAAGAACTAACAATTCTTATGTTTCCTCCATTCATATAACATACCATTGAATAAGCTGTGGTAGCTTTTATTTTTATTTGTCTATATAAATATAAAAAATATAATTATGAAAAATGGAGTATATATAGGTATAAGGAAAGTGATAAACAGGATACCTTAGGAGTATAAAACGTACAATGTTGTTTAAAATTTAGTACTGGTGAATATAAGTTATTATATTAATATGTTATATTAAATTGCTGCTTATCAATCCTTTTCTATTTTCTCCACTTTTGATACGCTCATTGCATTAATAGCTTAACTCTTTTCTGTGCATTGACTTGAAATAAGTAGGAAGCAGGCTCTACACCTACAGTGGAGAATTACAGTGGCACATGCTTGTCCAGCTTTATTTTCTGTTTTCATTCCTAAGTTTCTAAACAGTCAGAAACTACAGACCCTTTGCTGTGAGTTGGTAGCCCTAGAGACTGAATTCCTGAGGGTGTTGAAACCATGAATGGCACATATGGCATTGCGGTAGCTGTGACTGGGAGGGGCAGTCTCATCCCAGTGTCTTACTCCTGTCACCATGCTCCTACCCCTTCTCTGCCACCCTCATTACCCACAGAGTTAGTATCCTGAAAGCTAAACTTTCTAAAATGGTGTAGATGCTGGTGTCAGCATGAGAAGGGGTATGAGGGTACACTACTAGGAGTGGGAGGCAGTTTTGGCTGATTCCTGCTATTAAGCTGCTGGAACTGTATGGTAAATCATATTTACTTTAAATGGTGACTCCTGTACCTATGCCTGCTTATAAATAATAGCTCCTTCTCCAGGAAGGAGACAAATCTAGCTTTTGCATCCCTGTTTTCAGAGCATCAACAGTGAAGTTGTTGCCATTGTTTCCATGATAAATTTGGAGTGCAGAATAATTTCACAGAGATAAGTAGCTGAGTTATTTGTAAGTCAGTAATTTTTCAGTCACTGCAGTTACCTAAACTAGATTAGAATCAATTGTTCACGGAAATAAAATTGCTTCTCCTCAAATTTTCTTTCTTCTGAATCCTTTGTCTATTGCGTCTAGCTAAAAGGAATAATAAACATAATGTTCAAACTTGGAAATAGCTCTGTCAGGAAGATATTTTAAGTTCTTGAATGGTTTATATTTTTAAGAATGCAAATAGAAGGATATTCACTAGTTTGACAAAGCAGTAGAAAACATCTGCTGACTGGCTCATCATCCTGCTGACAGCTGGAAACTATGGGTACCAATGGAGAGGGGATTATGACCCATAGTTCAGTTAGGTGACAGTGAACAGGGGTGGAAAGCAAAGGATGCAGGGCAAAGGGAATAAGAGAAACATATTAAACTGTAGAACAGGGTGGAGAGACAGTCTTTTATATGTTGTATGCATACCTTAAATGTATGTATACAAATAAATGCCTTCTGGAAAACACTGAGGAAAAAGTCAAGTGCTACATGCAGTCACAAGTTACAATGTCACAGCAGCAGCAAGCTGGGTGTTACAGCTCACACTGTTGGAATGCCGTGATGGATGGATCCTTAGAAGCTCTTGAGGACCTGCATGGAAATAGGGAGTGGAAGTTGCTGCCTTTGTGAAGGAACCCCTTACGGATCTGGAGCTCTTCTGTGGGATGGAAGTGTGCTGGATGTGTGACAGTGTGCTGGAGAGTTTGTGGATCAGGATTAGAACAGATGACTTGGAGTGTTACAGGGTGATGGTGGGAATATGTTACAGGGCGTTGATCAGGGTGAGGAAGTGTAGAAACAACTTTGAACAACTTGAGGAAGTTAATGAATTGTTGATGTTGGTTCACATGAGAGACTTGAACTTCCTGATGTCTGCTGCAAGTGCAAAATAGTAGGTTGCAAGCAGTCATGATTTCTTGAAAGTGTTGGAAGTAACTTTTTGAATTGCAATATACCAAATGGGTGAAGTGCAACTGGGTCTGTTACCCATTAACATGGAAGACATGACTGGAGATCCAAATCCTGAGGAGAGTAGGGAAAGGGTGGCTGTGTAGAGACCCTGGACTTAAGGAGAGTAGATTTCAGTTTTTGAGATTTCAGAATCTATAGTGGGGATCTCATGAAGGACAGCTCTAAAAGGCAAAGACACTTAGGAAAGCTGACAGGTCTTTGAGGTCAGCATCTTCCAAGAACAAGAATGGATGCTTAAGGAAGCAAGCAGGAGTATGAGGCGACTGGCTTGGCTTATCAGGGACCTCTTGGCTGAGCTCCACTCTGAAAAAGGTGATATATCTGAGGCAGAAGTGTGATTTGGCTGCAAAGAAGGAATTTATAGATATTGCCTGAGCATGCAGGGACAGTGCTTAGAAATTCAAAATGCAACTGGAGGTGGGCTTTGCAAGGAATATCAAAGTCAAGAAGGAGAGTTACTCTTGCTTCCTTAGTGGTAAAAGGCTGAACAAGGGCAATGTGGACCCATCACTGAATGAGGCAGGGAATTTAGTGATAGTGGATCGAAGTACTGAGCAACACTTCTGCCTCTTTCTTCAGCAAGATGGTCTCTCTGGCCTCTGTCTGCCAGGTTCTGGAGTTCCCCTTGATATGGCACATCTCAAAGGGAGGAATGTGGACCTCATTCAAGGTCAGAGTTCAGAAGCCCAGACTCTCTTCTTCATAGGAACTACAGAGAAGCCTGGCAATTCCTTACATATTTATGGTCTTCTATATATTGCCAATTATAGTCACATTCAAAACTGAGGGATGGAGAGCTTTACTTTTCACAGCAGACAGCAGAGCTTGCTAAAACAAGCCACTGAATCAAACACATCTGAGAAACACTGACTTCTTAATTTGCTCTCAGCCAAGTAGCAGTAGTCTCACGTATTTGCTGAATCCACTTGCTTCCTTATCTGTGTGAGAGATCTCAAATACACAGACACTCCCCAAAATATTGATGTTTGTGCATAATATAAGGTCTGACACGACTGGTATTAGAGGTGCCTAAGAGATTCATCTTTGTCATGTCTCAGAAGAGAGATTTTGGGGCTTTTTCAGGACACTAGTTTGAAGAGAAATCTGAGTGCTGTTTTGTAAATACTGTGGGATCACTATGGTGACAGTATCATGTTTCTCTAGGGGAATACATTGCTGATAAAGAGCTTAATTAGGTGATTGGAGCCTTAGGAGAGAAGTTTCACACATTTAAAAAAAAAAAAAGGGAGGCCCTTTTGAGACACATACTATACAGTCTTTGTCCTGGATACTTTCTATTTTTTCAGAAATTTGCAGTCATCACATGTAGTGCTAATGCCTACGAGTTGAGAGACTGCTGTGGTTTTTCACTAGTCAGTGAGGGGGTGAGAAATCACAGTTTGTGTACGGCCAAAATGTGAAGACATTAGATGGATTAGTATCAGACAAGAGATGATCGAGAGAATGCATCAGATTTTGATTTTATTTATAATCATGAAGTTGCAGATGGTTTTAGTTTTATTTTGAAAAGCTTGACTTAGGGAGACTAATGAATTCCCTTGAATTCTTAACTAGTACGTGGCTCAGCACAGAAGTCTGACAGATCCTGGTTCGAAGGAATTCTCCCGTAATTGGGTGGTCATTATGGTAACATTTTTTCCTAATCTCAGTCTATCTCCTCTCTCTCTGTAACTTTGAAGAGTCTCAAAATTAAACTTCAAAGGATGTCAATTTCTAAGTCGGTTTGTTTTGATACTGTTTTCCTTGAACAAGTTTTGTTTAATACAATATACAGAATTACCTTTCTTACTGCATCTCTGATTATTATTTATGAATGCTTTTAAATGCATGGAGTAATTTGGATTTTTAGTCAGAAGGCTACCTGGATAGAGTTCTTGTCGAAGTTCTCCCTTGAGAAGTTTGCAGGGCGGGTTTCTACATATACTTACAGCAGTGCATTGTTGTATGTTTTCATAATGAGGTTTATTCTTTGCACATTACTGAGATACCAAGTGCTGAAAGTAGTCATTCCCTGGTAACTGGAATTGTTTTAGATAACTCTCCTGTGGAAGCAAAACTGTTCACTCTGTCTGCCTGCCTGCCTTTTTTTGGACAGGTTAACCACATTCAGAACAATTCAGAGCAGGGTATAATTCTTAAAGATGCTTAAGTTTCTATGAATTTTCAAATGAGGCTGTTTGACAGTGAAGAGGGAATCTCAGATGTTGAAAAATGGCTGCATGAGCCTCCTGCCTTCTTAGATGCAGGGAAATCCTTTCTCCGACAGCCTTCATAAGTACCCCAGCTGTGAAACCAGCTTCAGTCACACCTCTGAGAGGATTGCACACAAAACTCCTTGTTGCCTATTTTAAACTGCATTCACCAGATGCAAATTGACATTCATTAATTCAGGGAAAGTGCAGGGAAACCACTGCAAATAACTTGGTTGCAATGGTCTCCATTATAATAATATTCATACAGTGCTTCCCATCTGGAAGCTTTACAGATTGAAATTCTTCCAGCATTATTACCTGAATATGAAGGATTGCTTTATTGCTATTCCTGGGCAAATCAAAACAGAGAAATTAACTGAGAAACACGTGTCCTGTGTTAGATCTGGAAATGAAGCCCTGTCTTCTATTTTTGTACTGGAAGAACCTTTTTTCCTTCACTGTCTTGGTAGCTAAGTGACATGAAAATCATGACTCATCCAGTTAATATATATAATGAGATTTTAATTGACAATAAAAAGTAATTTTCATATGGAAATGTCATTGGATTGTTTTTAAAATTCCACAGCATGCATATTTATTGCTACTGATGTCTTAAATGAGGAGAAAATTACTTAGATGTATTTCTTTTTCTATAAAGGCAGATGTTTGAAACAAATAAGCTCACTCCACCCTTTATCTGTGTGCCATCTGAACCAAAGCTAGGTGGTTATTTTGATTTTTGTTCTATCGTTCATAGGCAAGAAAATGGGACAGAACAGTGTATGTAGTCTTTACTGGGATGAGAGTTTGATCAAGAGAATTTTTGATTTTCTGGGAATCAGAAGTTGAAATGTATCACTTTTTGAAATACAGAAGTCATAAGGGTTTGTAGTAAATTAAGCAAAGTCTCAGTGCGTCCCTGGTGAATCTTTAAGAAATATGTAATGGAAGATTAAAATATTTTCAAAGGGAATGTGAAGTTAAAAATGTTGATTGTTTTTACTCATTTGTCTGTCACATATTCAAGCAGTAAGGGATAGGACAGATAGAAGTGAGTGTTACAGGAACCTGCAGACCTCCATAGCAACTGAAATGACTGAAATAATTTGAATTATTGTTTTCATGAACTTTTAAAAACTGATAACATAAGGGGGTTGGAATATTATTTTTTAAAAATTAAACAAAATTAGTGATTGTGTTTATATTGCTCTGTCTACTTTTTTAATGTAAATCCCCTCTTTTCCTGAGCTCTGCAGTTTGGGCTGAAGCACTTCTAAACTTAATGTCCCTGAAGGTGAATTTTAGAATTTTCTGCTGAAATGGTTCTACCTGCTCTAATAATGAGAAAATGCCAAATAAACCCTATTGTTTATACATGTTAAAAATTATCTTGTTGGGAATGGGTGGGGGAGAGAGACCTTACAGCCAACTGCCTCTGTACAATGACTGCACAAAGAAAGTGAGGGCACAGGGGGATGAATCTGCAATAAAAGCCCAGCAAAGAAAGGAGATGAGGCAGGGGCAGGAATCAGAAGTAGAGGAACTGATAATTCCTAGATAGTGGGAGTGGAAATTGAGAGTGCCTGGTATGAGATGGAACCAAGGGGATGTTGGAGAGGGGTGGGTGAAGGGAGAGGGATGGGAGGAGGAATAGGATGGAGTTAAGAGGGCTGGAAGGGTGAGATGAGCAGTGTTTAGATGGAAGAACAGTTCATGGGAGTCTGGAACTGGAATAGGGAGCCTGAAGTGAGGAAGACGCAGCCATGAGGAGACAGCAGATTGTAGGGACGGAGTAAGAAGGGAGCAGCTGGGGAGATGGGGAGGTGATAGACAGGGAAATCCCCTCCCAAGAGCAGAATGCAGTGCAGGAGACCTGATTTCCATCCTACATCCTTGCTTTATAGCACATCCTTCCAGCATACACGGTAGGCCATCCTTTACCTCAGTGCTCAGGTGGACATAAAGTGTTAAATGTTATCAGGTGAGGAGAACAGCAAGTGCCTAGTGCATGCTGTTAAGGTAACTGGGTCAACAGTTGGTTCATTTGGCATCAGATTAATCATACATCCTCTATTACCTCACTTCTGAAAGCCTGGGTCCAATGAGGTAATGCAGCACAGTGGAAAGCACACAGATGTACAAAGAAATGTCCTCTCAGCTTATTATTCCATTTATTATTACTTGTAATAGAGTAGCAGGTAACTTCCTAATGGACTTTTCCAATACAGGAGGTAATGTCTAACCTAATAATAAAAACTAGTCTGTAGTAGCATCTCCCAGGGGAGGGTGTCAGACAGATCTGGGCACTTTTGACAGTTCTCAGCAGAATGAAGAAACAAAATGTGTGTTTGGGCATTAGGGAATGTTTGAGTGTCACTCAGCATACATTCAAGCATAGTAGTTTTATAAGCAATGTATTAAAAACTGGCATGAGGCACTGTAGATATTAAAGGTATCCATGTGGATGGTTTGTTATCACATTAGATTGAGCTAAGCAGTTGTATACTGCAGGGATGGACTCTTGGCTTTATCTCATCAGGGATTTGAAAGAAGATAAATAGCATGTTGTGATATTTAGGTATATGTAAACACATTGAAGTATGTAAGTATTAGTTATGAGAAAGAGAAAAAAAATCAAGTGAAATAAGGGATTATTTCGAGTAAAAATCTGGAAACTTCTTTACCATGCGAATCTGCAAATGTCTTTTAAGATAAACTTTGTTTTTAAAACATGAAAAAACAAGACCGGCTACATCCTTCAACTGCAGTGTGAGGGCCAGCTCTTCACTGGAAGGGGAGAAACAGGATTTCTCACTGCAGCTGCAGTGACAGAAGGTCCCTGTATATGCATAGCTGCTCCTGGGCTAATTCCCAGCTCTGTTTTGCCCAAAGTGAGAATTCCAGGTGACTTACTGCTACAGTGGGACTCTGAAAATTCACAGTTTGTTTCTTCATTTTTCATTTATTTGAGGACAAGCAGTAGTCCTTTAAGGAGTAAAATGGAAGCATCACACTGCTGTCAAGTTAGATATTTATTTGAATTAATCATGTGCTTTGATATTAATAGATACTTAGAAGGACTATCTGCCTAATATTAATACCATTGTTTCTAGATCACCATAAATTCTGTTACTAATTTCGGCAGTAATTTCCTAGTTGCATAAAGGAATCTATCCCTGCAAGGTAATGAGCAAGTTTTTTCAAACTTGCTACCACTGACTTTAATCAAGCATTTTTCTCAATTAAGTACAAAGAGGTGTATAATTTTCAGAACCTCTTTCACAGCTAGCACACTTACTTTACAAATTTCAACCTAATTGGTAAACTTCCCTAAAGCCTGAGATGTCATGCATTTTAAAAATTCCATTTGTATTATGGCAATATCCTTGGGGCATGACTTTTTGTTAAATTTTTTTCATTTTTATAATAATAAATCCAGAAAAGACATTTCAAGTTGGTATTGTTTACATTTATTGGGTTGGATGTGTTTGTCTGCTTTATAATGAACAGAGCTCTACACATATGGCTAGAAGGTTCAAATTTCTACATTACTGTGTATGCGTAAATATAAATAACAAATTGTGTCTTTCTCATTAATACAGAAAATGGTCTTCAGTCATTAAACTTCCTAAACACAAGTGACCAGTGAACATTAAATGTCATTATACACAAGTGATCAGTGTGCTCAATGGCAATCTTTTTCAGTTTCTTTTTTCTGTTTTGAATCATGCAGTCATATGCATTTTGGATTCAAATGATAGCTATGATTTTCTGTAAACTGTAGAGGAACTGGCATGGTGTCCTGAAAATCTAATAAGTATCTGCATTCATAATTTAAGTAAGATATACTGAATAGCATTTTCAGAAAGCTAAATATTGTCCTAAGGGCTTCATGGGAAACTAGAGAGTATTTAATTTTTTCATCAGTGGAATTGGAACTAGATTGAGTTCAATAAAACAAAACAAAACAAAACAACCCCAAACGTAATTTTAAAATTACTGTATTAGTTATACTAGATGAAGTTATTTTAAAGGTCAAAGGTGATATTTCAAAACCTTGAAGTTTAATTAAGCATTTAACCCCAAACTATCACATTCTGGGTGAATTTTTTAGCCATTAAGCTGTTACAAAAGCAATTACAGTCAAACTGAAAAGGAGAGGAGCTGCTTGTCTGTTCTGCTTTGAACATTCGAAGTGGCCCAACAGTGTGAGAGGTTGCTGTGGGGATATATCTAAGGCAGTGTTGGCTGTTGTGGATCCTGTTCTGAGATCATGCTTTACGCAGTAAATTGACCAGCAAATTTTACCCAGATTTATTCAAGTGATTTATCATTTGGGTAAGTTTTTATGGTTTCTGTTCCACAGGCTGATTTTAAGCATTCAGCTTCCTAATTGGTAAGCCCTTAGCAGAAGTGTCCTGGAAGTGCCATGTCCCCACAAAGGCAATGATTGGCTGACAACATGGGGAAAATTCCTTTGTATATACGGAAAGAAATGTCAATGCTGGTGTTTAAATTCTTAATATGTTACCAGCCTTCTGTACCATTTCAGGTGCCTGAGGTTCATGCTTTGTATAGTTTTGTACATGCTTTCCTCCTGACAAAGGCATTCATTATCATTGGGTTGCCATGGAGTACTGATCACATGGATCTGGGAATAATAACCCATTATGCTAATATAGCTTGTCATTGTTTTTGATGTGAGGCGATGTCCCCTAACAACATCTGATGCTTGTAACTAATGGAATTTATGGTAAGATCACACACAGGTCATGGAAGAGTGTTGGCAAAATTGCCTGTACTCTTCACTTTGAGCTCTCTGATTACATACCTATAGCAAAACCATTTGTGCATCTTGAGGTCAGTATTCTTCTGGTTTTAATGTCTTTCTGCAGTGAGAATCAAAGGTTTCTAACAGAGAAGTTCAGGCCTGTTTGCTTAGTGCTAGAAATGTGTGTTTTTCTTCTGAGCTCTCCTGCCCCTTTAGGAGCCACGACTTTGATACTCTGATTATACGATTGCTATTTGTACCTGGATGTACAAAGAAAAATCAAGTACTGATACTTGATATCAAGTACTGATAGGAATACAGACTTCTGCTTCTTGGTATTATCATGATTAGAGATATTGTTGTAACAATCTTGCTTACAACATCTGCATCCTAGCTTTGCCAATGAGAGATTGTTCTCAGAACTATGTTTTCTACTAATATATTCAACAAGTCGTAAATTATACAACCAGAAAAAACATTGTGTCATCCAATCTGTGCTGCACATAGAACAGGCTTTATGGCTTCTCTGAATTAATTTCTGTTTGAGACAAAGCACATCTTAAAAAAAAAAATCTTAATTTAAAATTCCCAGTAATGGAATAATCAGCACCAGGCTTAATAGCATTCTGACAGTTAATTTTCCTTCCTTTATGTTTAACTTCTTTAATGCATTTGTCTACTCAAAAATTCTAGACATTGGATGTTTCTGAACAAAAATCTGTCTCTTAGCAAATTTCTGTTCCTGATATTCCTGCTTAATGGGCATGGAAATCATCTCACCCAACTTGCAGGCATCCTTAGCCAGGCATATTTTGCATCTTACACAATCAAGCCTGGTTTTCCTGATAGCCAGTAAAGAGGTACAGGGGTACAGTTAAGATGAGCTGCTTTAGACATGTTTATTGTGATGAATCACAGTTTGGATGTGCCTGAGTGCCTGGGTTGTCTAAAAAAGGTGTTTGGGGGTAAGAGGTTCCAGGGAATACCTTTTGCAAGCAGGTGCCATTGAAGAAGCAATAAGTGCAAATTTCTGCCATTAGATATGATGGTATAACTTTTTCATGATCAAATTAAACTAAACTTCAAGGCAAGTTTTGCAGTCGTGAGTTATTTCTCACCTTTCCCAAATGTTCTCTAGTTCACCAGTGTCTTTTCTCAAGCTGCAGATACCAGAACAGGACTGAGCATCCAGCAGTGGCTGCAGAGCCACTGACAATGGAGCAGTGGGGCTTTCCTGCTTTTGCTTTTTTTCATACTGCTTGGAAAGGCTCTCCATAGCTCTTCAGGTCACAAGAATAGCAGCCTGTTTCCAACACATTAGTCATCCTGGTCTCAGGCCTTTTTTCATCATCAGTGTTTCCCAGGAAGAGAAAGCTGCCTTCTGTCTGTGTGGCCTGGTTTCTGACTATGCAATCTCCCATAGGTTAGAATTAGTATCTCATGTATTATTTCCTTGTATTAATGTTTCAAATGCTATTCAAACAGAGTAGAAGGGCCTTTTTCTGCTATTTTTTCTGTCACCCTTAATTGGTGTTTTGCCTGTAAACTTTGTAGAAAAGTTTTTCTTTCATGTCATTACCAGTAATGATAAATAGTACAGAACCAAGAACTGGTCTCTGTACCTCCACTAGAAGGGCATTCATTACAGTATGATTCTTCCTGAATTCATAGATGTTACCTATCTTTTAATCTATATTGGTTGTGAATATTGATTTTACAGTTTGGTAAAATACCAATCCAATTGCCAAGCAAAAATGTAAGACTACACTTTCAGCCTTGCTAACCAAATTTATAATCTCATAAAAAGATGTGGTTAATTTAATAAAATTTGCTTTCCATGAACCTATGATTATGACATTGTATTATCACACTTTGTTTCTTTATTAATCAAATGCAGCCACTCCAGGATGAGTATCAGGCCAGCTCTGCTGTGGTTGCCTGGATTGCCCTTGCTGACACTTGAGAAAATCTGATACAACATTAGTTTTATCCCAGCCCTCAGGAACACTGAATTTCCCTTTGAATATACTATAAAAAGCATATTTTTATTATTTTCAGATTTGATTAGGCTCTTTGGTTTTTCTAATGAATTGCTCTGGTTTTGCAGGGTTTAAGCTGTTTATTTGAAACATCCAATATGAACCCTAGGATTCTTTCTTTATTTTCATAATTAAATTACACAGAGTTCATCTCTATAGGTGCCTGTTCCTCTCCAAATTTAGCAACATATTTCTGGCATTCCAACACATTTAGATATTTCAATGCATGGAAGGATTTTTCTGTCATGGCCCACTGACCAGCATGAGAGCAACGTCCTGTCCATGTTGTATTGGGTATTCGCAACTGACTGGTCATGCAGAAGGTCCCTTGGACAGCAGCTAAATTCCATGCACTCCACTTACCTTTTCAAGTGAAAGTTTCTCACTGGGCAGCTGCACTCAAGCCAAACTTTCAGAAACCTTCACTGAGCTCATGTGGATGGTAAAATACATTATCTTGTATTTCAGACACCACAAAAAGTAATTATATCATGGAGCCACAGCCTACCAAAGCAGCAAACATTTGCATTTAGGTTAGTGGCTGAGAAGCAAATGAACCCACTTTCAAAGAATTGTTAATGTAATGTAATGAAGGGTTAGTAGGTACAATAGCATCATAATGGTCTGTGGCTAAGAAAAGATGTCTGTAAGCAGAGGCCAGATAGCATTGAATATGGAAGACAGACTATGTTGTGAGTGTGCTGCTGCTGTCAGAATTAAGTAATGACATTAGTGATTCAATCAAACATAGTGTAGGGGATTGATAATGAATATTAATCCAGATTTTGGCTGCAAAACTTTTTCCTTCATTTTTCTTTGTGCAGATGTTACTTTGTGTGTTCCACTGTAGAGGAAACATGAATTGATGTCTTTCTCATGTTAGTCTTTATTCAGAGAAATCCCTCCTGTGGTGTCATCACAGAAAGCTTTACAAAATTTCGTGAAAGTCTTCTTGGTTTGTGATAGTTTCACTTGCCAGTCCACAGATCCAGCTTGTGGCTTGGTTTACTGCTGGTGTTGAGCCATTTTCCACCCACATGAGCAAGGGCAAGAATTTGAGCCAGCAGCAGCTAAAATGCACCACAGTGCAGTTTAATCCATACAAGGTGCTCTTGAAGAGTCTACAGATTTAAGAGTGAGAGTCATCACTAATAAGTTTGGGTATCTTTGTTGTCAGTTCTCTTTCAGTAATCACTGAATGAGTTATAGGCACCTCTAGAAAGTGATTTATTCTGTCTTAAGATAAGAATCTAAGAAGGATTTGATGGATCACCTAGAAATGTCGGTCTCAATTTACCCAGAGCCTGGATACCTAGATTAAGTTTGATATTTGGTTGGTAGGTGGCTAAATTTATAACTTTCCCTAAAAGGCACCCATATAGTAGATCATGTGCACCAGAAGAAGCAAGAAAGCAAGTACAGTTTTAAAGATTTTCCTTTGTAGTACCACACTTTGAAACATAACTAGACATGACATCTATAATATGGCATGAAATAAACAAAGCTGTACAAAACCAACTCTTAGTTGGTTGAACAGTGTTATGTCAGGAGAACTAGAAGCTGTTTCTTTTTATGCATTTTATGCACAAACTGCTTGTTTGTGCAAGTGCATCACAACACACTCAAGGTTTTCATACACGTGTATACATTGCACAGAAGACACATCATCCACATCATCCAACAATATGCTGTTTCCATTCCAGTGAAAGGAATTTTTAACAGCATGATCCAACATGTCAATAGTTTGGAAGAGCAAGTGTGAACAAACAGACAGCAAAAATTCAGGGACGGTTCCAGTTCTGGCATCTGAGGTAGCTGTTGAAATTGGAATAGGACTGACATGCAAACATTTAATGTCTGTCTCTGGTAAAAAATAAGCAGTTTAAATATATGTTCAAAATTCCATCTTATCCAGACTTACAGTTGTATTGCAGAACATTTAAGTAGAAAAGAAAAAGTATATTGTCCCAAAGAGAAAATTTATAGATGCCATGGTTTAAACCCAGCTGGCAGCTAAGCACCACAAGGCCACTTGCTCACTCCTGTGTGCAGGCAGGTTCAGCCATCCCCAGGAAAGCTGGCTCTCCATTACAGCTTACAGTAGTTTGGGAAGAAAGACACTGTAACTCTTAATGACCCCCCTTCCTCCTTTTCCCCCAGATTTATATGCTGAGCATGGCACCCTGTGGTCTGGGATGTCCCCTTGGTGAGCTGGGGTCAGCTGTCCCCACCGTGTCCCTTCCCAGCTCCATGTGCGCCCCAGACCACTTGCTGGCAGGGTGAGAAGCAGTGAAGCCCTTTGGCTCTGTGTAAGCCCTGCTCAGCAGTAACTGGAAAACCCCTGGGTTATCAATGCTGTTTCCAGCACAAATCCGTAACACAGCCCCACACCAACCACTGTGGAGAAAATTAACTCTACCCCATCCAAAATCAGCACATTAGGGAAGGAAGATACCGGTCACATCCTCCCTGCTTGCTAGTCAGTCCCTCTTCTGGAAGTAACAATTCCTTCTCTTTTGGACTCTTTTAGCCTTGTACTTCCTCGGCCCTTTTCCAAATTCCCTAAAAATAATTCTTCTGCTAACACCCATCAACCACAAAATTACAGGAATATGTTCATCTCCCTGTCTCTGAAAAGGAAAGCAAATGCAACAAAATGTCTGTCTAAAAATCTTATAGGAACCTATTTTCTGATCCAACAAAACCAAAGAGGAGCATAGTCTTTTTGCCCTAGTACCTGAAAAAAAGTGTAAAAGAAGAGTATGAATGTCTTTATTCAAAATCAAATTATTTTTAAGCTGTATTTGAGCCCAAAAAAATCCTGATATAATTTCAGAAATAAACCTTGTCTCTGTTTTAATTTTTTTTAGGAAAAAACCCAACAATTACTCTTCTGAAAATATCTTTTCATCCTTTTTTGGAGTTTTTTCTTTTGGAATAACTGGAAAGGTAAAAAAAAACCCTTGTGAAGTTATGTAGAAAAGATACTAAGATTTTGAAATCTTTTGGAAGTATATTGTTAATCTCAAGTTAGCCTTCAAAGAGGCAGCATGTCATTACCATATAAAACACAGAAACTGAGAAGTATTTTGGTTTGATTTGGAACGCATCAGAGGCAACAAAGATAATTCCTTTAGTGAGAAGTCACTCCTAAATATAACACTCAAATGTGAAAATTGTAGATTTTCCACAAGATTTTCCATGTCATTTAGCACTTTCAGTCTTTAATCTCATAAAAAACCAAGCAATTTCTAGAATTGGTGCAATTAAAATCTTTATGTTACATGCATATATTCCCACTTATCTTCAGCACAGTGGTATATGTAAACCAGAAAGTAATGATTTAGAGGAAAAGGAGCAGAAAAAGAGGTAAGTGAGCAAAGAGAATGAGAGGGAAGGAGAATTGCTTTCCTGCCTCACTCACATGTCTTGCAAGGATCTGAGATAAGAACTGAGGGAACACTTGTATGCTGCTCAACCCCTGACCTGCCAGTTAGGAGAGAGAGGGAAAGTCTATCTTACAGGATGCTTAGCCAAGTCAGTGAAAAGGCCTTCAAAAAGTCGATGGACACATATGACAGGATTTCCTGTTTGTTTATTTGTTTTGGCAGTTATCATTCTTGAATCCTCTGCATATGCAAGGGGAGAAAATATGTTCCACTCACTGCTTTCATCTACAGGCTCTCACATCAATTACCCCTCTCTTGCAGAGAATTGCAGTACTCCTCTGAGGATAACAAAGCTTAACACTTTTCTGCCATCAGCTGGGATGTGAGGGCCAGAAGATTTCTAGTTGGCTAATAAAGCCAAACAAACAGTTCTATTCTTTCCAGGGCTCTAGGTTAAACAAGAACCTTTGGCTTCAAAGTTAACAGGCATTTCACCACATCAATCTCAAATAAGACCTGTCTATATGTTACAGTCATGTAAGGGCTGTTCTAATGTTTCCCTGAGTTAGAGCAAAGATACTTGTATTAAACTGATTATTTTCTGGTGGGGTGCATCACAGAAAATGGCTGCTTCATAGGCATCTCTGAGTGGAATGAACATATGAACTCTTTGTAGATGTGCAGAGAAGACCATTCCCCACAAGTGCTGTTTCAGCTTCCATAAGGCCTACTGAGTGATCATATATTTATTTCTTGGTTTTGTTTCTATCCTGCAGAGGTTTGGATCTGATTGTTAAAAAAATACCATATCAGGGACATGTTCTTAGGCTCTGTTCTGCAAATCATTTTCCACCCTTGGGTTAAGAGGAGGGCTGAATGAGTTTGTAACAAGAAATAAGCCTTATGTCCCAAAATCTTCAGTCTCACTGAGAATACCACTTGGTCTGTTCTAGGCTTGGTTTTTTTATAAGATACTGAAAATAAATTCAAGAATGGAAAGTATGTGCATACACACACACACAGGGAATGTTCAAACCTCTTTTTCCTTGGGTAAAGTAGTTGGGTTGGCCAAAGCTTATACTTTATTGGCAATTCTGCCACTCCTTAGTGAATGTACTAGTTAGTTTGTCTCCTGTTTTCTGTCTTTGCTGTTCCTTGAGTTCACATGAAATTTGTATTTTCCTTTTACGGTAAAATGAATAGGAAGTTTGGAGGAGATTTGCCAAACCAAGTCTACAGGATTTGGAACTGTCTTTTGTAGCTCCACAAGTACTGTGAAAAGAGTGGAATAAATTTATCTAAACCTGGCAACAACATTTTTTCACTAAGTATTCAGACAGAAATAATTTAAAATATTGCTCTTATCTTGGGTAAATTGGTAACTAAGTCCTGGAGTGCCTTTATCATGGAAGATATCTTCTTCCTTTCTCTTCCCCATGCCAATTTACACAACTTAATCTCCCGAGACATATCTCTTTAAAGAAAGTAAGGAATCTGAAATGTATAAATTAGCCTTTTCTCCCTTTTACTTTCCGAATAATCAGAATAATCAAATATTTGAAGATACCCATTTTGGAGAGTTGAGGTCATCTCAACACTTTATAGGATATCCTCCCAAATCTGTTCCCTTTAGACTTGTTTTCTAAATGAACTGCTTTGCTCCAGAATCTTGAACTTCTGTTGTACTTTTGCCCACTGACCCTACTGTCTCTTCTCTATTTTATCCTCTAGACTAGATAGTATTTCCTCTGGCATAAGGATTTCCAGACTTTTGTTTTGCATGTAATTGTTTAGGTTTTATCTTTGGTGCATTGCAGGCCATGTATCTAATTGGTCAACCAAAGAAGCTTTTCCTAAAGAATCCCGTATTTGGATTAAATAAGCTTTTGAAAGTCAGGATGAGTTGGGATAGTTTTATGTCATGTTCTTGTGTCAAGACAGCTGCACAAAATGACTGATTGTCTTCTCCAATAGTTGCCTGAACAGTTTTAGGCAGTCTTTAGAGTCTGGAGTTTTCAAATACATGTTTACTGAGATTTCACAGGGTCACAGAATTAACTAGGTTGGAAAAGACCTTTAAGATCATCTAGTCCAAACTGTGACCTAACACCTTCTCATCAGCTAAACCATGGCACTAAATGCCACGTCCAGTCCTTTTTTAAACACATCTGGGGACGGTGACTCCAGCACCTCCCTGGGCCGACAATTCCATTGCCCATTCACTCTTTCAGCGAAGAACTTCTTTCTAACATCCCACCTATATTCCCCTTGGTGCAGCTTCAGACTGTGTCCTCTTGTTCTCTGATTTGTTGTCTGGGAGAATAGGTACAACCCCCACCTGACTACAGCCACCTTTCAGGTACCTCTAGAGTGATACGGTCACCTCTGAGTCTCCTTTTCTCCAGGCTAAACACCCCCAGCTCCTTCAGCAGGGCTTGTATTCCAAGTTCACCAGCCTTGTTGTCCTCCTGTGGACACGTTCAAGAATCTCAATGTCCTTCCTAAACTGAGGGGCCCAGAACTGAACACATGCAAATTAATTATGAAAATAATGCTTACATTAAAATCCTGCTATTTGTGCTATTAGTACATCTTACTAATACACTGGAATAACATTTTCCTTGGGAATCTTACAATTTATTTCACTAAGTTAAAAATGGATCTGCTAGACCTTTAGTTTGATTCTTTGAGCAAAAGTTTCCTTTTTTTTATTCTCTGTCTATCAAGCTTGAATTAATTGGGAATGTTCTCCTTCAAAAGCTGAAAAAGCAACCTTTTGTGGCACCTTGACCATATCCTTGTAAACTAAATTCTTTGTGCTTTATTTAATAATGTGTTTTCTTTTTAATATTATAATTGTTGTTTAAAACCAAGCAAATTTTCTCAAGAGCTACTGCAGCAGATGTACCATTATTCTTAAGGATATGTGGTTTCTCACTGATTCTTGGCATGGGAAAAGAAGAGATACTGGGTTGGCTTTATCGAAAGGAATTTAGACTGTATGTACTTTTGGCCAAAAAACTTTAGTTACAAAACAAAACCCATTCTGTGTTGTCACTGTGCTTTGCATTTCTATACTAATTGCTTTCAGCTTGGATTGTATGATAATACATGTGTTTGATATGTGTGGTTTGTTTTTGTCGAACTCCATTATCCTGTCTCATGTTCTTGGAGTGCCTGAAGTAGTTTCACTAATCTGTCAGCATAGTATGTACTCGTGGATAAATATAGACGTGCAGCCACTCTGTGAGTGGTCATCGTCATATGCTGAAGCTAAAAATTACCCCTTTGGTTATGGAAAGGCTGAGCTGATCTGCAGGCCTGCTCTAGCTCAGACATTGCAGGTCTTCAGCATTTGTCTGTTGAGAAACAGTAACAAGAAACTGAAGGAAATGTCTTCCTCACGGACAGTGAGGAAGTGTGAAACAGGATTATGAAACAACTAATTTATTTTTCTATTTTAGTTAGAAAAGGATTCTAACTTTTCTAACTGAAGGAGTGGAACATTTCAGGTATTCACAGGCTCATGGATATTACAGTAGCATGTTGGAGAAAATCCAGCGTGATCGGCTTTATAAAGGGGCTCGGTAGGTATGAAAATACTGCAAGTTGATGTTTGCGTTTGTCTTACTAGTTTGTTCATTGCTGCTAAAGTGTAAATTTGACACAGTTTACTAAAAAAATGCAACCTCTGCTTTTCTGCTTAAAGATACTGAAAATTCAGTAACTGTAAGGCTGAAGTTATATCCAGTGTAGCACAGATTCTTGGCTTCTGTGTTATGATCGTTCAGTTGTTTTGATTCCTCTTACAGCTCTCAGAAAAATAGTGCAGATCACAGCAGGGACTCTCTTATGATAATTTCATTTGGTATTTATCCCCAGTATCAGCTTTTGACCGTTGCACTAAAACTACTGTGCTTTTTTACAGCTGTTTTTCTGATCAGGGAATTGATCAATACATGGAAAAATCTAGCAGTGATTTTATGTCAGGAAGCCTTTCTGTGTCAATAGTATATGGTTGTGATGACAACCATGTGTGATATTACACTAATATTGCCATATTTATTCCTTGTCTTTCATTTTTTAAAAATACATAAAATTGAGAAAATGATGTGCTTATAGCCTGCAGTAAATGAAAATGCTCTGTAGGATAAGAGTACAATTTGAAATACAGCTTATTCCACATTTACTAGAAAAATAAGAGACTGTGTTGGAAATAAGAAAAAGTGCTTCAGACAGAATTACACCTACAAATAGTGCAGGTGTTTTATAGTTGATCGAGCATGGTTAAACTTCATTACAGATTTTCGTAGGATAGGAGCTTTAAATATGTATACAACTTTCTAAACTTGATCTGTACATTCTCTGCTATTGCAGAGTCCTTGGGCATCAGGGTTACCATGGTATCCTCCATGTGCATCACCATTCATTCTCCTGGGGGATGAACTACTTTCCTCTAAGTCAAGGGTTTAGCTTAATGCAGTACTTACGTGGTGACCAATACCCTGCAATATGTAGACATTTAAACTAAATGCTTCTGTGATCTGTTCTGGTACTTCTCTTCGTATAAAATTTATTATTTTGAAATCAGGCAGTAAAAACTAAATTTGTTAAGGAAATTAGTATCTCAAATTGAGTATAACTCCTTTCTTCCACCCACCTCCTTCTATGTATCTTCAGCGTGCACCCACACAAACTCTACATGGTGATTTCTCATGTTAAAATTATGCATTTTATTTAATGGGGCAGTGTTTCACTGGGGTAGATGGCGAAACTGAGCCCATCCCTTTTACTGCTACTTCTAAGGCTCACATTATAATGTGTCAACATAAAGGAACCAACCAGTAATGCAGCTACTTCTTTGAGTCCTTGATTTCTAATTTTATGTCTCAGAGGCAACATTTTTTAAGTGAGTTTTATAGGGCTCTCGGTCTAGGCATAATAGCTATATTCTGTTAAAGCTCATACATTATCAGTATAGATATCAGTGATAGTCTTGTCACTGGGTCAGATTTTTTCAATGCAAATATCAAGCATATGCTAATACTGGAGATAATGAAGCTGAAAAGATGCCTTAGAAAGCCAAACCTATATATATAATAGTTCATGACCAACTCATGATCAACTCCAGACCCTCAGAGTGTTGGCAATGCTAGCTTTCACAATAAAGATGCTTAAATGGAGTTAACAGCTACAAAAGGGTCTTTTAAAAACTTGAAGTAAATCAATGTCATATGTCAGTCATTTCTCTAAACTGCTGTAATTGCTGTAGTAATGATAGATGTTAGCCCCCAGGATGTGTTTTTTCTGTATTTGGGGAAAGGTTGTGAAATTCTTTATTTCTGAGAAGAACTAAAATAAAAATTCTTGGTACATGGCAAATCTCACAAATAATTGCATTCTTCTATTACAGTGTGCAAATAAATGATTTTTCAGTTAGATGTCTGGGAAAAAAAAATTAAATCCTCCTGTGTCACAAACCTAACTGAATCATTGTTAAAAGGCTTTGTGAAAAATGCCAGTCACTTGTTTTTAAAATTTTAAAAGTTTAATAGTAATAAAATGGTTATAAAAATAGTAATACAATTAGAGTAACAATAATTTGAATAATTTGAATTAGAACTATATGAGACATAGAGACAAAGAGTTACAGGCTTCAGGGTGCCTTTTTCTGGGCAGCAAGGGCTGAAAAAGGACACCCGTTAACAGAGGATTAACCCTTAAAAGCAATAACCTGTTGCATATTCATGCACTTCGTAGGTGATGCATAAAATCCATTCAAACACAGGATTCTGTCTGGTCATCGTCAGCTTCTTCCTCCGAATCCTAACAGCACCTTCGAGGTGGGAAGAAGTTTGTTTCTTCTGATAAGAGGGCAATAAATTCTTTTTCTCTGGAAGATTTAGGTGTCCTGTGGCTGCTATCTCGCTGCAAGTCCTTTCTTTAAAAAAAGTATCCTACATAGCAAAGTTTCTATTTTAACATTTTTTTATAACCTAAAACTATATTTAACACACTACTTGAGAGAATTCATACAGCATTTCTTTCTAGCACAACACATATAATATTCATTTTAATATTTGCGAAAAGCCAATCATAAAATAGGCATTTTTCACAGGCTTCCTACTAACAGTGACTATATGGATTTAAATTCCAGTCTCAGAACCCTGGCTGAATGCTCCGATGATGGAAGATTAGGGTGGCAGCTCCCAGGTAGCTAAGGTTTGGCCGCGATGTGCAGCGTGCCTGCTCTCACACAATGCCTTCCTGCCTGCCTTGAGTCTCCCCCGATGTCCTGAGTTTAGCGGCCAGGTTTGCAGCAGAATTGCCGAGGAACAGAAGGCAGGTTCGTGTTCGATCCGATGGCTCGAGAGGCAGCCCGGGCCGGTGCCGGGCCCAGCGCGGGGTGTTGTGCTTGGCAGGGCCGCGCTGGCGAGCGGCCTGCCCGGGCCGGGCACGGCGCTGGGAGCGGCGCGGGCAGCTCGGCCTGCCCGCCCTGCCAGGCACGGGGCCTGCGCCGCGCTAGGGACACACATCCCTGAGAAAATTGGTTTCACTGCTCACCAAAGAATTCTCCTGACCCAGCACTTGGAGATCGAGCTGATTTCATGGGTAGATGCGAGCCGCTCGAAACTGCACATTTGGCAAATAAATTCCTGATTGTAAAAATGTTGTCTGACTCCATCCTGAAGCTATTTGTGGAGAAATTTCCTCTGCCTAGGGTATCTGATAGTCCATACAAATTTGCATCTGATCCTTCGCATCCCACTGTCTTCAGGTTAAGTTTTAAGAGAACTTAGGTGATGACAGAGGAACAGTAGCACTTACCCTCTTCTCTGGTGGCACTTTATTCACTACTTTGAAGTAGATTATTATTGAAAACAACAGTGTATTTTTAGAACAAGTCTTGTGTAGTATAAATGTAGGAGTTTTATGCACTTCATTTTTTGCAAAGGGTCACAAAGCCAGGAAGATTCTATGATAATGCTTTTGCCCTCAAAAGTCAAGTGAAACTTTGCAGGAAACAAATCTAGCAGGAAACATCTGTCACAGTGGGAGAAGTGCTGCTGCTGTGCTGAAGAGTGATGCTGTACCTCGTCAGTGAGGGGTTATTTTCAGTGAAGAAAATAAAAGTATAGATGTGTTACACTTGCAGAATAATAGCTACATGAAGAGAAACATTTCTGTCTTCTATTATAGCCATATAGAAACTTCTAAACTGATTTTTCTAAAGGAAGACGTTCTCTTTTCTCTAGGGGATGCTTTTTTATTTTTCAGTGTAATTTTGGGTTTTATTTAAAAACTCTGAAACCAAAAAGTTTCTTCTTTTAATTTTTTTTTCATTTTTGTTCAGCAATGGAATGTTCAAATTCATAGGAAAGATCAAAAATCTAATTTATTGTTAAAACAATCATATGTCCCTAATAATTACAATTCATTTCAGTAACACTTATAATTCTGTACCTCAGAGGAAAAGTGATACTAAACGTGTTAGATGTGAGGCAACCATCATTGTAGTTCATTCTTCTTTCTCTCTTTCTTTGCAACTTGGATGCAAATGTACCCTCTGGAGTGCAGTGCTGTGGGGAAGCGCTGTAATGGTTTTAGTTCACAATATTTCCATGGTTTGTATTGCATTAAAGCATCTCTGTCCCAATCACCAGTAGAGCTCATGGGCATTGTGACACTTTTATTACATTCAGAGTGGATAGTGGCTGCTCTTGCCAGTGTTACTTAATTTGCTACTTTAAAAGTCTGGCAAAACAGAGAGAGAGTGCTCCCAGTATCTGCCTGAGCACCAAACATGACTTTTATTGCCAATAAGAGCTGACCCCTGAGGATTTTGGGTTGTAAATTTTATGTGTAGGATGGTAACAGTGCTTCCTTTTATTTTTCCTTCATTCACAGGAGAACAGCAAGTAGAGTTCAGTCTAGTATACAATATCTTGATACTCATAATGGGGAATTCAGTCACAGGATAATTTAGATTGGAAGGTATCCCTGGTGGATGATAACCTAGGGAAGGTTTCTCAGGACCTTGCCTGGTCAACTTCCAAGTGTCTCCAAAAAGTGGAGTTTCTGCTGTATCTCTTGGCAACATGTAACAGTGTTTGATCACCTCCTCACAGTGGAAATTATTTCCATACATCTAATAGAAATTTATCACATCCAAACTAGTGTCTGTTGCCTCTTGTCCTGTCGTTCTCAGCTCAAAGCAGACTCTAGTTCCTTGGCATCTTTGCTATACTTCATTAGGTAGCTAAAGAGTCCACTGAGATTCTCTTCTCAAGGTTAAATTAAAGGTCCAGCACTCTCAGCCTTTACTAACCTAGCAAGCCCCTGAACATCTTTGTAGTCCTCTCTTGGCCTTGCTTCAGAATGGCAATGTCATTCTTGTATGGGAGAGCACAAATCTGAGCAAAATACACCAGGTGTAATCTCAAAAGTGCCAGATGGAACTGTAGGGTTTGGTGCTTTCAGGAAAGCTAATGCATAATTAATACTTTTTGACCATGGAAAACATTCCATCTCTGACTCTTCATGTAAGATTTATACTGGTAACATGTATGTTGTTTTTAGAGTCATTCTTACTGACCTCAGTATAGATTACAGGAGAATAAGATCCTTTACAACTCACCATAGTCAAAAGACCAGACTCAAAGCTAAACCAGTCTGAATAGCAATAAAGAATAAATTTTTGTTAGTTGACAAGTGAGTTACAGGTCTGACTTGAATGCAAAAGATAAAAAAATGAGAATGTTTTTCAGATAGGTATCAGCAAGTCTTACCATGGGAAAAAAAAAGAGGACTGAGTATGCGCTGCATAATAAACACCACTCAATTTTTATATAAAATATTTCATCTTTGATTTCTTCTTCCAGTTAAATAATGTGTATTTCACCTATGGCACTATGGAAGTTATATTGATGTGTATTTCTTTGGTTAGCAGCTAGTCTCCAGTTTTGCTTTGACCGTGTAGTGAGCTGTTGAGGTGCTCTGTGACAGTTAAACCATGTTGAATTGCCCTGAAGTAAATGTGTCTTTTCTACATTTCAGCTTCTCCAGTTGGTAACGGATATATCAAGCCACCTGTCCCTCCTGTTTCTGGTACACAGAGAGAAAGAGGGCCCCCAGCCATGCTGCCCATCAGCATTGACCCGGACAGCAAACCTGGGGAATATGTCCTGAAGAGCTTGTTTGTTAACTTCACTACCCTGGCCGAACGCAAGATTCGCATCATCATGGCAGAACCTCTTGTGAGTAAAAAGAAACTCCGTGTGTGTATATATATATATATATATATATATATATATATGTATGTATGTATTTTGGGGTTTTTTTGTGCTTTGAATTTGTTTTAAAAGCAGGCTTGCTTGCTGTGCAATGAAGACTATTTTGCTTGCAATCTGCGTTGGAGTTTGATAGTGTTTCCCAAACTGTGAGATCTGCTGCTATGGCAGTTAGAATGTTGTGGGAGAGGGCAGAGGTATGCAAGATATGCCATAGGGGTGACATGAAAAGGAATTGATATTTAATTTCTGTTTGCCATGTGGGCACTGATGGGACTGAGAGGCAGAAGGGGTGTCAGCCAGCATAGATTTCACAACTGGGAGAACAATCACTTGAGTAAAAATAGATTAGAAAATGCTGAAATATGATAAAAGCAGTATTCCTGAACATTACAGGTTTTCAGCTAAAACATGAAAATGGCTACCACTTTTAGTTCTGACAGTAGTAGATTACATAATCTAGCAGAGGACTATAGCACCTATTTTCCAGATATGAAAAAGCATGCAGCACTTGAGAAAGGAGTTACATGACAAGGTCCTGCACAGTGAGAGAGCCATTGTTATTTGTATTTTTAGGCAAATTTAACATGCGAGTAGTCTGTTACAATTTGTCTTATGTAACTGAACTTCTGCTCATTTAACTTGAGATTACATTTTATATACATTCTTGTTATTTTGATTAAGGAAGAATATTTCTGTGATTTATATTTTAGTTCTGATGAGGTAAAAAAAGCCAAGACCTAAAAATAACCAGAAATCTCTATTTCTGTACTATAAGGGAATTTTAATAAAATCTTAGAATGTTTTTGTTATAAAGTCCAATGTAGAATACTTAGTTCAGTTCCCCATTTTCAAGATACTTTGAAGGGCAGAATTAAAATTTTCTTTTTTCTGATGACGTCTGTTTAGCTTTGATTTAGATTCAGAAGCATTTGATGCTTGGAAAGTTTTAGCAGGCTTTCTTCTGAAACATTAGCTAGATGCAAGATGGCAGAACTATCTTATGTAATTTGGAAATAACACCAAAAAAAGCTTACAGTAAAGAATATTATTACAAAATCCATATTTTCTTCTTTGATGTGTTCCCTCCAAATCACAAGAAGTAGAATAAACTGACAGTCATAGTGTAGGTTCTTTTAAAAAATAAAATACCAGCAGCTATTTATTACCATCCAGTCTTCATGTAATGCCCAGAGAACATCTTTAAAATTTTTAAACAAAATGTGTATAAAATTACTTGACAAGATCAGGGAAACAGCAAGAAGACCAGTACTGAGGACATAATTTCCTTGCAGCACCTTTGTTACTCTTGAACATGAACCTCTGCATTTTCATGTAAGATTTCAGGCATGGATTTATTCCCATTTCACCTTGTGTTAAGATGATTTTGAGTTGATGTGTGGTAATATGTTGTTTTTTCACTTTGAGAAACTATTATTATCGCAATGTTGATTTTATTCTAGAGGTTGTTCAGTGGAATTTTATTTGGTAAATTCAATGTAGAGTGTAGAAACATTACAAGAGACTGGAATGTCACCTTCCTGTCATCATTTTCAGAATGTATTTTTTACAGGAATCTGACCATGAGATGCTAACAATAATTCAATTACATACTCACATCTCATTAGTACTAATAAAACTTACAAGCCATGGCATGCTGCTGTTTGAGGTTGGCTGTGACCAATGAGTAAGCAGGATTCCGTAGACATTCAGTCAAAATGATCCTGAAGTAATTAGGTTGTAACGAAAGAAGTGACAAGGGAAAATGGCAAAAATTATTCTCAAATAATAGCTAAGAATATAAGTCTGCCCTTTTGGCAAGGTAGCTGCTGGATGTTTAGCAGCTTTGTTCCCACATTTTAATCTACTGATTAGAATTGTGACCAGGAGGGCCCAGGGGTTTGGGAGACGAAGTTTATAAATTGATGGTGAAAAGCTACCTTTTGGCCTTTTTTCACAATAGGTAGTCAGATGGTGAACTCTTTGAAGTTTATGTTCTAATTAAACTCAAGTGTACTTCAAAGGAAGTCAAACATGCGCAGTACTCAACACTGAGATATTTCTAGTTTGATTTCTCCAAGTCATTCCAAGATATGACAGTTTAATTTTATAATGAGTGATGAATACTTACGATATCTTCTAGAGAAGATAAAACGATCTGTTTATAATATTGTTGCCATTGCAACTCTTTTATCACCAAGTTTAACTCACATTGAAGCTCTGAAGTTACTATGGTTAAATTAAATATTTATTGATACCTTTTTTACCTGGATCATTCTTTTGATACATATATTCTGCCTGTTTATACTTTCTGATTATCATTACTGTTGTTTTTATGAATTTTTCTCGCAGTTTCTTTGGGTTCCATATGCCTATGTGATATATCAAGCTCTTTCTTTTGTTGTGCACACAGAGATGAGTGTAAATTGCGGTGTTCTGACAGCTGTGTTGGAAAACCATGTTTGTGTCACACCATGAGTTGCAGATGCTAGAAAGGCACTAGAAAGCTTTGTTATTTTTTAGGGCATCAGTGAAGGGCACAGCAAACCCCACCCCTTCCTGCAGCCTCATCTGGAATAGCAATATTCCAATGGGAGAGAAAGCAGAGAGCAATGTCACCCAATCATCCTGCTGCCCTCGCTGGCAACCAAGTATCATTTGACATTTTGGTTACCGGATCTGGCAGTGATTATCATAAAAAACACACTCCCCAGTTAAACTATTTTCTAGACATGAATATAATGTCAACTATCCACTGCTAAGTTAAAATGGAAAATTTTTGTTTCTAGATTCGACATTTTTTAACTTTGTCTGCAGAATATTTTATTCAGAATTTCAGGTCTATTTTTCCCCTTTTTACGATCTTTAATATATAAAAAAACAATTCAGTAATTAAAAGTTCACAATCATGTGGCTAATTTTTAATGATTTACTGCTGTACCCAGATTGTCAAGTTATATTATTTCAAATTAAAAGTATTTGGCATCAGACGTGATTAAAGTGGATTGTCCAGTTTAAAAAATAAAATTCCCATAAATTAAATGTAAATAATATTTTCTTGATAATCTTTAATAATTTCCTGGTTCTTTTCTGTAGGTAATTGTTCTTATTTTTAACAAATACTAAGATTTTATTCTGCAGACCTTTTTTCACAGTTGATTTAATTAATATTTAATTTTTATCAATTTTTTTTCTAAATCTTCTCTGCATTGCTTCACTTATAAACACAATCTGATATTTTATTGCTGCTGATTTTTTTTTCAAGCAGTGGTGACCTTGAAATGACGCTAGAAAGAGGAAGCCAGGGAAATATTCTTGCCAGTTCAAATGAAAGAATATGTATCATAGCTCTGTAAGGAGAAAACTCAGAAAACAGTTTCCTTTTTAGGACTGTTGATTATCACTTTGGGTAATAATTCATCCTGTGCATACAGAGCAGGCTAATCTTTAAATACGGCTTTCAGCAGTACTTACACACAGCTGTAGACATTGATAAAACATAGGGAGCTACAGGCATTGACAGTTGTTAATGGTTAATTCAGCTGTTGGTAAACTTTCATTATGCTTTTCTCCTGCAAGCATCTTCTTTTACTGAGCTTGTCTAAATTCAGGATCTCTCTGAATACAGAACTCAAGAACAGAATTTACTCATTATAGGATTGGGACTATAAGCATATTCATGTATTCTGCATGTAACTTAGGCAGGTTTCATCTCACCATTAGGAAAAACCCTGAAAGGAGTGATGTGGTTGATACTAGTGTCTTTTTTACTCCCATTTCCTTGGGATCTTGAAGACATTAAAATAGAGATCTATTTTAAGACAAGGCTAGTGATAATAACCTAGCAGATGGTTCAGAAGACTTTGAAAAAAATGAAAGAATAATGCAAATTGCCGAGACTGACCAACCAATATGTATAATGGGACTCATTTCTGATTAGCTTCAGTCTAGGCTTCACTTTCTCTAGGCAGGAGGAGAATAGGCTAAGAACAGACTTGGGAGGAAAAGAAATAGGTTTTTGTTTTCTGAGGACTGGGTTGTGATAACTAGGAAGCTTTATGTAGGCTATGACAATACCAAGCAGTTTTATCCCACAGCTGTAATGTAGAATTTTCTGGTTTGCGTGGACTAAAACTCCAGCTGCATCACACCAGGTGACAACTCCCTGGTTGTCACCTGTAACGAGACGTATTACTGCTACACATATTTTACATTTGAAGTCCTCATTAATAGTTTGGCATGTACAAGGACTTTGAGCTCCTGTTTGTTCACAGGGAACAGATAGTAGTTACTGTAAGGAACAAGTAATTTCCTGGAAAAGAGGAAAGGCAAGCTGCCTTGCTCTGTTCTAGCTATTCACTGAGGATATGTATGCCCAGACAAATTGACAATTGTACAACTTTATTTGAATACCTTTATGCAAATATATATTGAAAATTTTGTTCTCTTTTCTCATACAAAACCTATCTAGGGCTTTTCCTCTATAAATGCTGTGAGCATGCTGCCTTCCCATTGTCATATGTCCCTATCCACCTCTGTGTCACTGAGGGATTATGCCAGTGATCATTAATCTAATTCTTTTATTCCATGACTGTTTGTGCTAGTCAAAACTTTGTGGCAGTCAATCCCAGCTCTAAGGACCTCATAATTCGTAATACCATACTTCAGTATCTAATGTCTCATCATTCTTTATTTCTACTGTATTATTTATTTAGCATTTAAATTATATCAATAAATATTATTATAGTAGCTTCTTTAGACCTAGTTGCAACAAATAATGTAGAGATGATTAAGAATAATTATTCTTAATTATTCTTTAAAGAATTGTCTCTGAAGTACTTAAGATGCTTCTTTATGAAATTCTGCCTCACTTTATTATACTGTGCTGGGGACTGTTCTTTCACCTCCCCATAAGAAAGTGAAAGCATCTGCACAGCATATAACTTTAGGTACTCAATATGTAACCTGAACATGTATGATCTTTCCATTGCATGGAGCCCCACAGATCTGTTACAGTGGATGTGTTAACTGAATGTGCAAATCTGTCTCAGTCAGTCGTAGGACAGCCTGGAGGACCAAGAAGAGGCATTCCCCTCAGGAGGGGGTCAGTCTCCTAGTCCTCCCAGAAAGTGTCAGCTCAGCAGAGTTCCTTTCCTGCAAGTCATTGACTGGATCCTGGGTCAACTTCTTAGACTAGTAGTTGGTCTCAGGATTTTATTCAACTTGTAGCCATACCTAAGGATTTCTCATCGCCCAGAGAAGCTTGAAGTGCCCACTCCCTGGAAGTATTCAAGACCAGATAGAGCAGTCTATCTAGTGGGAGGTGTCTCTGCCCATGCCAGTAGGGTTGGAGTTTGATGATCTTTAAGGTCCTTCTAACCCAAACCACTCCATGATTCTATGATTCTGAGTTTAATTTCTGTGTGGACTGTCTCTACAGTTCTGTTTCCTTTCACTCAGACTTTCCAGCAGCTAACTGCTCTGTTTCAAGAAATCAATTAAGCCAAACAATGGTTCAGTCATCACTCTTCCCTCCTTCACTAATCAGTTTTCCTTGAGAGCTCACTGGCTTTCCAAATATATTCCAGTCCACTGGTGATGAAGAAGTCCAAGCTGGGCCAGATCAGTGTGCTCTTTTCTCCAGGAGAAGGAAAGGCAGCTAAGCCTGGGAGATCTTTTCCATGAAATAAGCAGACTCTACTCAGGAACTCAAAGGATGTGAAGGCAGAAAATAATGGGAAAGATTGGCCTTTTGTACAAAAGGTGGAAAGCAATCAAATATAACAAAGACAAGTCTAATGGCATAAAGATCCTTCACTTCCCCTTCCATTTACCACCTCAGATATAGTATCTCCCTCCAGTTATCTCAGTCTGTATCTCAGGTTGAGATCTGTAGCAGAAGCCAGGCACTGAACAGCATAGAGCTAGGGTAGGTAATTATCTTCCAGGACAAGGTGGGTAATTATCTCAGGACAATTATCTTCCAGAATAATTATTTTCCAATTATCTTACAGAAAGATCTAGAAAGGGTTGCATGAGTGAAGCAATGATCATAGATCAGCTATCTTCTGTGTAGTTCAGGGGGACACACTGCAGCATTGAAACATAGAAGTTGAGGAAGAAGAGTATGAAGAATGCAGCTGGGGAAAAAAGAGATAGAGGAAGAGACAAATGCAGGGTTTCAGAAATAAACATGGGAGTGCAGGAGAACACGGAGAGCATCCAGTATGGTCTGATTCCAACACCCATATAAGACTGAGGGGAAAACTTTATGCCATTTAGCTAGTCAAGACGGAAACAGACACGTTTTTGCATAAACATTGGCATTGTCATTTGCACTTCGATACAGGTCCATAAAACTTTCACACATTTCAGAGTCAGATGGTGTCAATGGGCAATTTCTCAGTGCTCTCAGGGTTTCCATGGCTGAGTGAGCATGCAGAATGCTGCTTGGGACATGAGCAGAGCTCATTCCAATGGTCAGGCTCTGCAGGAAGCTCGCTGTCCCTCAGCCTCATTACTGCACGGATACAGTTGGAGGATAGTGAATGGTTCAAATCGCTACGAGAATTTAACATTGCAAGTCAGATTCAATCCAAGGTCACTGAGGCAGTCACACTGCATCACATGTTGGCCAATGCTTGCAAATATAGCAGAGAACCTACCACATGCCCTTAATCACATTATGGTGTCATTTAAGGATATGGCTATTGCCACTCTCCAGAAAATGGAAGTCTTACTACAGTCATTTCAGGCCAATCTTATCACTGAAGTCTGCTATCTTGAAGGACAGAAAAAATCAAGTGTACACTTCAGTAGCATTGTTGGCAGATAAGTAGCAATTCATTAAAGAGGTACCTTCCCATAGCTTCACAACAGCTTCATCCTTAGCATGCTTTCAGAGTCACATTTGAAGTCATTGAGGTATTGCTTAATTTATGTGCTCTTTTCTGGGCCTGAATCTGGCATGGCACAGTTTATACATCAGACAGCTTGAATTATACCATATTTGACCCTGCACATATGGTGACATGACAAATATGAGAAAACTTGAAATACTTCATGTAACTACCTTCCCAAATTGGAGGTTCACCCAATAAGGTCTTGTTTCATTAGCTGAGCATGCAACAAGTGTGGAAACTACAGCTTTTAGGGCCAACAGACTTGTAGCAAAAGAACAGTGAAGGCTTACATTAGCTCTGCAAGGGCATCTGGCATCCTCCTTGAAAGTCTGTCAAATCAGTACCAGTAACCAGAAGGAAAAGCCTTCAGATCAAATCATCTTGGGAGACCTCTGATGTGGTACAGTTACAGCCTTTGAAATAAACACATAACCAATACAGGTCCAAGTAACAGAATTTTAAAGAAAACTACTGGCAGTAATTCTCAAGTTCACTTTAGAAATGCACTTTCCTCATCTCTTTTTCTGTTCTGTGAAAACAGGTGCACGACTGGTGACAATAAGTATCTGATCTTAAAGCAGTAATGGACATCAGACAGCAGACCATGGCCAGGGTCATTTGCTGTCCTTTATTACCCCTGGCTGTCTGGGTCTTGAGAGAATGTGATTCCTGTTTGCAGAGATCCCTGCTGTGCTTGGAGCAGCCCTGCAATTACAAGCCTAAATTTATTCAAATCAACTGATAAGGGCTTCCTATAGGCTTTATTAAATTAGGTCACATTATTCTGAGTGGGTAACCAGTGGTCAGGGCCCTCAGGCACTAATAGGCCTTAATGGCCTCCTCTGAGTCTCTCCCACACCTGCCCACAGGCCAGGACCCATTCCCAGGTTTTGGAGCCATTAGTCCCTGCCACAACAGCCACAACAGTCTCCTGCTCCCACAGCCCTGCCCCCTCCCTGTCAGGGGCCTTGCTGAGCCAGGTCACATAGCTGAAAACCCTTAATAAACCATAATAAACAGTTGAAACAGTGTCTTGAATAGCAGTTTCATGAAAAGGTCTTAACGTAGACTTGAAAATTTTGATCTCCATCATCATTATTGTTCTTATTGCTACGTGGAAATCACTTATCAAACATTTTTTTAGCGCATCATGCTTATTCCAGTCCAACAGGCTGATAAAGATCTTGGGCTCTCATACTGCACCCTATGACACCACAGTCAACCACTGTTGACTGAGGCCTTATACATTCCCTACCCTAGTAAATTAGGTTTCAAGCAACAAAATTTTATCTTCTATATTGGAATTTTTAGGTTAGAATCACACAAGGCTGTGATGGAGCTATGCTGTCAACAATAGTGCCCACACTTTGTCTCCAGATGGTCTTTTTAAATTTATCATACTTACACATTGTAAAGTCTACCTCTTTCTGTACACTGTAGTATTGCAATAAATAAAATCAGAGAAAGCCAAGGGAAAATGTTGTAATACTAACCAGGAGGATCCTTATAAACAGAGGATTTTGATGTGTTCATTAAGTTACAATTTTGAAAAGGCATTCCTCGTAAAACAAGCTCTGAAAACAAACAGCCCTGAAAATTTCCTTTCTCACTAGAGTGTACCTCCAATCTCAGTAAAGTTATCATTAGTACTCTTTTCAGCTTACAGGTTTCACAAAAGCATGTATTTGAAATATTTTTTTAAGGTTTCAGAAAAACATGTCTTTAAAAGATTTCTTTCAGAGCTGGTCCACTAGTAGTTTCCAGCTTTTTGGGGCTTAAAATATTGTAGTAAAAGAAATTAAGAATTTTTTATTCTTATATATATATATAAAAGAAAATATTGCAGTAAAAAAAGTTTTACTTCCTGCCTGTAATAAAGCATCTTACTTTGCAATAGAAAATAGAAATGCTGAGAGTAGTAGGTCTGTTGTTTGGATTTGTTGGGGGTTTTTTTGGTTTGTTTTTGGTTTTTTTTTTTTGGGTTGCTGGTTTTTGGTGCAGTTTTTTTTGTTTTGTTTTGTTTATTTGTTTGTTTGGGGTTTTTTTTTGCTTAGTGTTTTTGGTTTCATTTCATTTTCTGGGAGGTTTTTTGCTGTTACCTGTATATTTGCAACAGCATTTAACTTTTGTTTAAAGTTTCCAACTGTTTATTGTCAACACTGAGTTAAGGGAATATCAGGGAATTTTTATACTGTTCAGATAATAATGGTAGAGTTCTTGAGTTGCTTTCTAAAGGCTAGTGAAAGAAAATCAGTTTTGTTTGTTGGGAGTTGTTTTTTATTTTTTTTTTATGTTCTGTGTTATCTTGGGAAAGTAGCAGTGCCAATTTTCATACTTTACATCAAGTGGCAATCTCTAGTTCAGTAGGTTTGCTTCTTTATTCAGGATGCTTGAAATTTACCTCTGTAGAGTATCACTTCTGAAAATTAATTTGGTGGATTTTTGGCCTGTATGGCCATTTTTTTTCTGACATATCAGTTACTTCAGACTAAACATTCACATGACCAAAATTTATGTGTCCGCGTTTTAGTTTTCTTGGTAGACAGTCTAGGTAAAAGATGCCTTTTGCAGAGAATGTGATAATCAGACAAAAATTAGCCTGCAATACCTGATGTGATGACATAGTCTGTCATTGAATCAGAACAGTGCATGATGATGCCAAAGAGTCAAAGCCAGGGAGTGAGAACCTGTATTTGAAGCTGAACTGATGTTTTCCCGAATTTTTATATTCAGCAGTACAGGCACATCCTTTTCCACGTGAACAAAACAGAAGAGATGTTACAAAAAAAAAACCCAAAGCAATTACATGGAAAAAGAATAGACTCAGTAATACTGAGTTTGTCTTTTAAACATGCACCTTTCATTATTTTTGTGCATTAACTGTAATGACAAGTAGGTTTTTGACTTGAGCTTGTTAAATAATATTTTTTTTGAAATGTAGCACATTTTTACATATATTTCATGGCCACTTGAAATATGCTTATTTACACCACATGAAGTACCATGCACAATTAGTATTGCTTTTTTACTCAATTTTCGACAGTTAAATGAAGCCCATCACAGTTTTTGTTAATATTTTGTGCATCTGTAATTTTGTCTTATACAAAGTTCTGATGTTTCCTTGAAGCTGTATTATCTTATCTTTTTTATTATGCTTTCCTTTAGAATTTCCAGTTGCTGTATCCTTAGAATTTCAAAGGTTAATGAGGGAAATCTCCTTTATTTTACTCTCTGTGTACCGTGGTCACTGACACAGTTTCTTAAAAGTGTCTAGCTGCTAATTGATGCTAAGAGAAGTCAAAGATTCTGTTGTCATCCACTGAACAGGCAGTTTAGATGTTTATGCATGAGGACCTGCTGACTTGCAAAGAATGGTTAATGAAAACAGGACACTAATTTGCCTGTTTCATTGAACTTGCAGGGGGAGACAGTTGGGAGGCTATCAGAGTAAACAGATTATCCTTTTCAGTCAAAAAGCTTGGCTTTCTTAATTGCTTAGGTATAAAATAATTAAGCTCTTTGGGGTGGTGGTGGGAATTTCCAAATAGTAAAAAGGTATATAAATGAAAAAATTACTTCCTGAGAAGTTCAGAGCTATTTTCTGTACTAGAGCTTTTTGTGTGTGACCACAGACTGTTCCATATCCAATTTTGAAAGGGCCAAGCAGAAGTAAATACTCACAGGTTCAGCTTCATGGACCTGCTCAGTGCAGGATCGGCACAGCTCCATTCTGGGAGGGGGAAGGCAGGAGCACACAGCTGGAGTGCAGGACTTGTGTTACCCATCACATGAGTACAGGACTAACAGTGATACCTTTTCCTGGGTTTGCATGCACAAAATAATTAATGCAAAAAAAATTTGCATGTTTGAGAGCAGACCTTTTCCTACAAACAACAATTCTCTTTCCTGCTGAAAGGTGTATAAGACAGAGGTGTTCATGTGGGGAAGAGGGGGCCAATGGGGTGATTCATCATGAGAAGAAAGAATCACACTTGGGGATTTTTGGGCTCTTAAGATTGTTCTTACATGCATTTTACATATGTTGTAGCTGTAGTAGTTGAATGTGTTCAGTGTCTACTCCATTTTACATGAAAAGGTCCATTCTTCTTTCTGTTTGATGTGTCTTCCACCCCAGCAGAGCTCTCAGTAGAGTATGTCTGTCTGCTTTTTAGTGTGCAGTGCAGAAGTTAAAATTAGTGTAAAAATATCCTTTCACCATGCTTTGAGGCAGGAAAAAAAGAGGTTTTATCTCAATCAGTAACACAGTAGCCTGTCATATTTCAGTAGGCAAAACAGGCCTAATGGTTGCTGAGATTAGAAATAGCTTTAAGGGGCATTATATGTCATTATAACATGGTGACATAGTGAAGCTTAATAGGCACTACAACATCCTTTTGTTTTTGTGTTTCCCTGAACACTCAGTTCTGTGACAGGTGGCTGTTCCTGTGTAAATTTACCCAATTATATTTGTGTAGCAGCCCTGAAAAAGCCTTAATATATTAACCATTAAAAGTCACTGACAGTCTTTGGAGAAATGTTTTTGTGTGCCTGTGTGAATAGAGGGTTTGAATGATATGTTGTTTTTTAGGTAATTTGTAAATATTATATTTAGTTGATGCATGCAAATATGATAAAATATACATTTCCCATTGTATAGTTAACATATTCTGTTTTATTTTATTCTATTTGTGTTTTCCCAAGAGCAATGAGAGAGAGGAAGGAAGTTAAATTTTAGTTGAGCATTTTGTTTTGTAGGCATAAGTGACACAAACCATTTAGATGTTTTTATTGAGAAACAATGGTTTCAAATATTAAATTCCTTTACTATTTATCTCTAACATGTTTATATCATGGGAGTTACCAGCATGAACAAATATAGAGTACAGAATTGAAGGCAGAACTTCAAACAAGAAATAATAAGGATGTTTAGTTTAGTGATTAAACGTTGAAATGTTACTATTGAGAATCCATTCTTCTGAAATTTTCTAATGTTTTTTGATAATTCAGTAAGCTATGGGCCCTTTCATATTAATCAAAACTTTCTTTATTCATATTTTGTTGTTGTAGGCTTTGGCTCCAAATTCAGCCAAACTATTCATCTAAAATTTGGAAGACATTTTTGTAGAATGTGTATCAACAGAGACTCAAATAAGTCAACTTATATTTTAAAAAGGCCTCTTTGCCATTCCTGAGTTGGGTGGGCAAGAAAATCATTTGAAGTAAAATTATACCATGAGGGTAGAAAACAGTTTTAGGATTTTTTGAAAACTAATTAAGTCTATCTCCAGGTTAGATAGACTACTGTGGAATCTATTGCCTAGAGACAGTTTCATATTATTACTCATTTTAGCCCTTCTTTGCAAGTCCTGAACCTGTGGTATGCAGTAAAAACACCTACCATGAGTATAAATGTATTTTATGTTGTATCTGCCATAGCAACACTGTCGAAAAAAAAAAATACTGCATAAAATGAAAAGGTGAGATTTGTAAGGATATTGGAACTAAGCAAATAGAATAAGCAAGTGGTTTACAGTAGATGAAAAGAAATTTTCTGTTGCATAAAGGAAAATTGCTGTTTTCAAAGGACACTTGAAGTACCTGCATATAATTGAGTTGCCTTTGAATTTACTCAGTAATGTCTCCCTGACATGGTCAGTTGTTACCCTTATCATGAATGTATTCATGCTTTTATATTTTAGGACTGCTTAGACAACAAAACTCCAAGCACATTTCTATCTAGCCCTTCATCTTTATTCAGTTTTTTATCTATTCAGCACTCAGCATTAGTAATAAGCAGTAATAAGTTCTACGCTGAGTTCTCTCAAACCTCCAAACCCCACATGCAATCTGATATGGCTGTTGCCATTCACTGCAGGGATACGACGAGGGGCTCTGGTGTGGGCACCCCGCTCCCAGAAGTGGGAATGTACGTGTGCAAACACTCTTGTCTCCATGGGGTCAGGCTGGGCCCTGCAGTGGCTGCAGGGAGCACCAGTGGCAGAACTGTCCTGGGAAGGAGTCAAGGGAGAAGCAGCAGCAGCAACCCAAACAGGGGCATGAAGAGGCAGAGACAGCTGCAGCAGCAGCTGCTGCCTGGCAGAAGTGTGAGGGGAAGGGAGCAGCAGAAGCAGCAGTAGGTGCAGGATGGGATGAAGGGAGGAAAAACGCCTCAAATGAAGCCCTAAACCAGAGACATTGAGAAGTTATGGCAGCAGAAGGCTTCCTGGCTATTGGCAGTTCTCCATGCCATCTGCCTTCTGCTGCAACCAAGGCTGCTGCATGGCCTAGGAATGGTTTCTTTGGGCCAGTGCTCCAAGCCCTGGTGTAGCACCTGTAGGAGGGCACATGATGGCTTGTATTGCATTGTCAAATGGAGGCATCTTCTTCAACCCAGGCCTGCATCCCCTGGGGAATGTCATCATCAGAAACTCAGGTATCTGGGAGGTGTATGTGCTTCCCCAGATAGGTTACAAGTGATAAGGACATTTTCAGGATTGCAGTTCCTATCTTAGGTTCCCAGAGCATGGTGTGTCTTGTTTAATTGTGTCCCCCTTAAAGACAGCATGTGATGAGGAATCCCACACCTCATTTCTGCCTGAAACTCTGCTCTCTGAAAGCCAAGTACTGCAGTGTTGGTCATGGAATCACAAAGCTTCTGCATGCTGAAGCACTTTTTGTTGAAATAGATGTTTATCTATGGTAACACAAGTCTTCTGAACAGGATCAGACATTTCTTGATTGAAAAGACAAAAAAAGGGGGTGTTGATTTTTTTTTCCCCAAACAGCAGTAAATTCTTAGTATGCTGAATTGTCCAGGACCCGTGAAAACAAGAATCCTTTTCCTTTCAAATAAGTTGAACACTACTTTTGAAAGTTTATCTGCTGTCCTTTTCAGTGAAAAGCAATAGACAAAAGAAGCATTGTCCTCCTGTGAGACACAACTAGGCAGGATAGAACCCACTTACTGATTTAGGAGGAGGAGGGCTGTGGGTGGGGTGGTATCCTGTGTTTTCTCAGGGTTACAAGGGTTTTTTTATGCAGATGTTCATCACCAATAATCTGTCATAAAGTTGTAATTAATAGCTGTTGTGCCCATAATGTAACCTGGAGGATTCGCTTGAGATACTGGATAAAACTATGAAAAATATTGATGGCTGTTCTGGGTAAATCAGTGACTCAGTAGAAAACATTTTGTTGATTTTTGTATTTGCTAGGTAGTCAGGGGATACTGCAGTCACCCCACAGCTGGCCTCCTTGCCAGCTGGCATTACAAGTGGATCAGCATAATTAATTTCAAAATCAGTCAGCAGATTATACCAGGCAACATTTGCTTCTGAAAGAAACATGAAATAATAGAAATCTTTGGTCCAACTCAAGTCTCTCCATTTCCTTATCTCATCAGCTTTACAGATTTCTTTATTTTATATCTATTATCCCCTGGCAGGGATGGTATTTTGCCTGGTACATTAACAGATGCTGATGAGTGTAATAGTTTGTTGAAAGCTGAACACAAAATCTCATTCTGAGCTGGTGGGAGAGTCCAGTCTTGCAGCTGTAGGAGAAGAAAGAGTCATGATTTATAGAAGAATAAGGCACTGGCACATTGCAGACACCAGAAACAGTAGTGTAATTCACAGCAGAATTGTGATGGTGACAAGTGATGTGTTTTTCAGAATGTCATCTGCCCTCATGTGTTGTTTATTTTCACTGTGGTGTAGGAGATTCATGTTTTGTGTACTGTTGCATGCATCTAGAATATTGGCCTGTGTACTTCTCCATGTCTCAGTAGTTCAGCCTGCTTGACAAAGAAGCCGTGCAGGTGAATGGATGTTCACACATGGTTTCCCTGAGTCGGACAGTTCTCCTTGGCTTTTCCAGTTACTCTGAGAATATGACCTGAAAATTTGCTTCCATTCTGAAAATACCTTTTTAAATTCTTTTAGTGATAATTTTCCCCACAACTGTCTTCCTTAAAAATGAACTCTATGGTCTTTGATTCTTCTAAGACTCCCTTTCTTTCAGTATGCTCTGTGTGATGCATTATATCTATGGTCATGTTTGTATTGCCTGGAAGTTTTATAACAAGAAGGGACATCATGTAACAGAATCACAGAATCACAAGGTTGGAAGAGATCTTCAAAATCATCAAGTCCAACCCATGTCCTAACACCTCAACTAAACCATGGCACTGAGTGCCACATCCAGTCTTTTTTTAAACACATCCAGGGATGCTGACTCCACCACCTCCCTGGGCAGACCATTCCAGTACTTCATCATCCTTCCATAAAAACCTTTTTCCTAATGTCCAACATATATTTCCCTTGGCACAGCTTGAGATTGTATCCTCTGGTTCTGTCAGTTGCTGCCTGGTGAAAGAGACCAACCCCCACCTACTACAGCCACCTTTCAGGGAGATCTGGAGAGTGATATGGTCACCTCTGAGTTTCCTTTTCTCCTAAATAGAGCCCCTTGGTTATGTATTAGAGGAAACAGTAGGTGATTTTTAGGATGTTGCAAGAATTTATCATTGATGTGAGCACAAGCTCAGATGCAATGAATGGCCAATCCTTCTCTTTCATAAAAAGACATTAAATCACTCAAGACAGTCCATCAGTATTGGCTGATACATATGCAAAGGCCTCCTTTGCATATGCAGCAATTGTCCTGGTATCTTCAGGATCAGATCAGGAGGCACATTATGTGAGTAAAAATCTAACAGAAAAATAATAGTAAAATATGATAGTATTGATCTTAAGTAATGCATATTTAATATATTTTCTTTCAGGAGAAGCCACTGACCAAATCTCTGCAACGAGGAGAAGATCCCCAGTTTGATCAAGTAAGACACTTGAAATTACATTATTTCCATTCCTCAGGCTAAAAGAGGAGTGCATTGGGAGGCATTCTAGAGTCCTTTAACTGTTGTTGCATACTGCAGAAGTAAAATTTCTTTATGTTCTTTGGGTAGATAAATGATAAATACTTGCCTAACCATTCTTGGATATAAATTGGAAGAATTTTTCCCCTGTTTCCAAGGTCAATATTTTTCTGCCACAGAACTTGTTCCTTTTATAGTGTATTAGGTACATACATTGTTTCTTGTCTGTTTCCCTTGATGGGAATCTTGAAGCCAAATTTGTATCTTTTCAAATCATGTAGTTTTTGAAACAGGCGTGTGGCTCCCAATCTTTCTTTTATGAGGTTTCTTTTATAGTTAATATGAGGGCCTGTAGAATCATGGCTGTTGCAATCAGTCTCATCAGTCTGGTTTGCCTCTGTAGCTGTGACTCAGCATGACTTATGTGTGTGCTGCCCTTCAAATAGGCTGAGCCAACCTGTTGTGTTTAAAATTAAGTATAAGTTCAATTGTCAGGATTAATTTTATATACATATTATTTTCCTTCCTGTGGGAAGAATGTTACACTCAAATGGGAAGTAAAACAAATTGAGCTGTCCAGATGCAAACCTTGTGTTACTGTTCCTGCAGTACATTAAACAAACTCATAATGGGTGGCCATGATTTGATTAGATATTTATGGTTTAGCAGATTTTGGCCCTTTAAAATTAAGAATTGGAAGACTGATGCTTCTCCCAGTAATTGGTAAATAGACAGAAAATTGAGTAATTAAGTCAAGATCATTTAATGAGAACAGCAAAAGCTTCCTAGAGTGAAACAACTGTGTGTTTACTGCTGTAGCAATTTACTCTGAATTCAGGAGGAAAAAAAAAACCAGATGTAGATCAAACACCAAGGTGAATTTTATTATATATGACATTCATATATCTTTCTATCCACATATCTGAAGTCCTACCTATATGCAGAGTTGGTAGAAAAGCATAGTGGTGAGATTGACTTAGATGTCTTATTAGAAAACCTGCTTTCAAGCACTTGAAATTTTTAAAACAAACTATTTAAGCTGAAATTTTCAGAATTTGTCAGCCTCAGGCCAGGTTGATGGCAACGTTTCCCTTTTCAGCTTTCACATTGTTTTCTACTTAAATAGGATTTTCATTTTGAGATGTTCTGGAGCTTGTGGAATTGATGCAGGCCTGTGATCAGTAGATGGGTCCTGAACCTGGCTTACGAGCCCATTTTCAAAAACATGGTTCATACTTACTAAAATGATTTTAGTTCAGCTAAATCCATACAATCACAGAATGCTTTTAATTGTATTCAGAGAGTTTGCATTCAAAATTTTGTAGTGGACAATACAGATTTGGTAGAACTGAGCTAGAGTAGAGACAGGAAGACAGCAAAATGTCTTTTTTTTACCTGGCATGTTTCACTCGCTAGATTATGTGAGTACATTGCATTATAAGCTGTTTTACAAATGATAATGTGTCAGTATTATAAAGTTGTCATGAAAGTATGGATAATAAAATGAAGGTGTGGTCTGCCTGGGAAGCTCTGAAGATCTTGATCCACAACCCAAGTAAGAAGTCATGTGCTTTTAAGTGAAACCATTCAGGGTTTTTTTTTGAAGTTAACTCAAATATTTAAAGCATTTATGGGATGAGGGAAGACCAGGTTGGTAAACCCTTACTTCCCTTTTCCAGTTAGGGTGCAGAAAGCTTTGGTGTTTATTTCTGAAACCCAGTTGTCTAGCAAAAACAAAAAATGCCAGCCATGACATTCCTGATATTTTTACTACAGAAATGAAGACAGAAAAGAAGGACAATCCCTATGAGCAAACTTCTTCAAGGAGTGTCTAATCAGTTTTACTTTCAGTTTTAGGGCATTTAAGTGTCAGGGAGTCAAAGGAATCTAATTTTATTTCTTTTGACATTATCAAAATTATCTCTATTCAATTTAAGTGAAATTGTTAAGTAAAGCTGAAGTGAGTAGGTCGCTAGTTACTTTAAAATGTCTGAGCTCAGTCTTCTAAGGGTAAATTAAAAAACAACAAAAATTAGGCATGACCTGATTTAAAACTTGCTTTTTTGCAAGCCAACTTCAGAGGTGGGGAAAAAAAAGCCCAAAAAGTAACTTAACAATGAGCAGAATGGCACTTTAGCTACCCAAAGTAACCAGCATCAAGTTTAAACTCAAACCCCCAAACCATTTGAGATGGCCATGAAAGGATTGCCTACTACCCCTGAGTAGTTCTGTCTCCCTGAGAACCAGCAATTTTTTCCTGCCCATTCTTAGGCACCATTTTAGGAACACTGGTTGTGATGTTGGTGATGTATCCAATATCTGGAAACCTGACTGGGCCAGGGCTGTGTCTCTCCACACAGGTGTAGTCAGTGTCTCCTGTTAGGCAGACAGCATGTCTGGCTGCCAATTGCACCACCCTCCTCAAAAAATAATAGAATCTTGAGCAATGTATGAAGTGATGATACTTATCCCAACTTGCCGAATGCCTCACCATTGGCCAACAGACTGAATTCCGTACAGTGACTGTGTTTTCCTTTCTAGCTGTGCATGTGTATAAAGAAAATATATACAGGAAATTATGTAGGTTTTTTTCATATGGTTTTAAATAGTTTCATAGTATATTTAAAATCATGTTTTGAAAGTCCTTGATTAGGCAACTCTAGCTGCCTATTGGCAAAGAGCATTACAGCTCCAGCATTAGCATGCTCTGTGTCCCCAGTTACAGAGATGTTATTAAACATTGTACTAGTGAACTATGACTTAAACTTCCTATTACAGGAAACCATAAAGTTGCAGTACATGAAAAGATCAAAAGCTAGCAAAGACCCATAATTCTCCAAAAGGGTGATCCTCACCTAAGGAAATATTTTTATTACTCTTTTCTCAGCCTCTACTAATGTATCGTTTGTTCTTACCACGGTGTATAAATGTTCCATGAACTGACAACACTGGAGGCAGAAGAAGGGCACTGTGTAATCTTGGACTGAGCTACAAACTGCTTTCCATATAAAAACACAAAATGAATGTAATGTCTTGGCCATGAAAGTGAAACTTTAACAGGAGGCCTTAGTTTTCATATGAAGCTATCTGTCGGAGGAGCCTGTTGCAGAAGTTTCAGCATAAACTGCACAAAAGCTTATTCTTGTTACTGTTTTACTGATCTCTTCTTTGAAGTGCACTTCTTGGTGACTACAAATTGGAAAGCAAAAACATTTAATCTTTTATGTACTTTTAGGAGAGAAAACAAAAAAAAAATCAGCCTTGGTAAAGAAAGGAAGGAAATGAAAATAAATAATAACAATAATAAAAAAGTGGAAAATGCAATAAATAGATAAGGCACTAAGCAGCATACTATGATAAAGTGTCCTTTTTCATAACAATCTAAACATGATTAATGATGTGCTGATAATGATTCTTATCCAATATTATTTTTAGATGTAGTTAGTGAATACTGATATCATTGCCATTGCTGCAGCACTGCAGTTGGCTGCTTTTGTGTTTTCCCTTTCCCTGAGTTTTACACATTGTCCTTCATCACCAGAAAAAGGCACAGGATAGAGAAAGTATAAGAAATGGTAGTCAGGGGATCATAAAATAATCTTTGGCTCCTGGTCAGAGATTTGGGTTCAGGCAGTGTGTAAAGTACATCTGAAGGCAAAATTGAAGGTAACACCTTCAGAACCAAACTTGCTGTCCACTAAAAGTAAATGGGTTTTCATGTAAACTGTTATGCTGGCAGTAAAATACCTATAAACGTTGGTAGTGTATAAGCATGCTAGCTGAAATTACCCATCCATAAAATTATGATAGTAAAAAGTCCTCCTTTCTTTTTTTTGCCTCACAAAGCCAAGGCCATCAATGAAAACTAGTGAGTTCAACTTGAATACTTATCAGTGTTAACCATTTTCAGGTTAAAACTTCATAGCATGGTCCAAAAAAAAGCTGAGAACAAAGATGTGAATGAGATCTCCACAATCACAAATTCATTGAGCAGCATTGATAGAAAGTGTAAAACCTTACTTGTGCTTGTCCATCATTTAGAATCTGCACAACAACAATTTGAAGATAAAATATGCAGACACTTGGGGAAAAATAGTCACAAGAAATAAACCAAGACTGTGCAAAAATGAAGTATTGCAATTCTTCTTTATTTAAATGGCAATAAAATGCCCATTCAACATATATATTGATTGATATGTGTGGTATAGAAAAATAATGCCAAAAAAATTAATGATACTGCTGGAAACTAGGTGCAGTTTTGAATATATTTGGTGTTAAAGCACATATAAATTCATTAGTGAAATGAAAAAAGTAATCGTATCAATTTGCTGTTAGTGGAAACCTTTCGTGTATTTGAATTTTGATAATATATCAAGACTTTTATGAAAGTATATAAATTGTAGTGAGCTTGTCTGAGCAGAATTTCATTAAACTTACTCTTGCATTTTAATTGAAAATAAATATTAAGCATTTACATAAAGTATATTTAATGCTCTGTGAACACAGGTTTCAAACAGCTCCCTGCTTGTGCAGCTTTCTTATCCTTAAGCTATACAGTAGGTAGTTCATTTATGATGGAAGAATATGATCACTTGTCCAACAAGGACATATTTGTACATCTGTGCACTCCCTTTCAGGAGCAGGACAGAGCTAGAATTCATCTCACTCCTGGACTTACTTCCAGTAAATGAAAGGGTTGAGTAACCGGCATGCTGGCTAGACTTCCCTCCCTTCCTGTTCCCTGAGAGCCAGGTCTTTTCCCAGTCCACCCTTCCTTCCTGTCTTAAAAGTGCAATCACAGAAAGGGTAAAAAAAAAAAAAAAGAAGGAAAAAATAAAAAGCTATATTGACCTTTTATCCCAAATGAAGACAGACACTGCAAATTCAGCAGAGGAAAGTATGGCATGAGAAGATTTAACAGGAATCACTTTGACTTTTTCTGGTGAAATTGTTTAGGTGGGATTTAGAGATCAGCTGTGATAAGTATGTCAGTGAACATGCAGGAAGATCTGATTGAAACAACTTTTCATTTATAGTTAGCTACTGTGATTTCTGAAAAGATATTTAGGTCTATTTGAGGACAGACTTTTTAATAGGGCCTGTGGACATAAGACAAAGACTAAGGGTTTTAAGTTAAAAGAGGGTAATTTTTTACTAACTAGAAGGAGGATATTTTTTACTGTGAGGCTGAAGCAGGTTGTCCAGAGAAGGTGTAGATGCCCCATCCCTGGAAGTGTTCAAAGCCAGGTTGGCTGGGCTTTGATCACCCTGGTCTAGTGGAAGGTGTCCCAGCCAATGTTAGGGAGGTTGGAACTAGATGACCTTTGAGGTCTCTTCCAACCCAAACTATTCTGTGAGTCCATGATTTTATGGTTCTTTTCTAGTCTTCCCTAGGAAATCCATTTTCATTGTATTTCATCATTAACAAGCAGTGTTGTGCTAACTTCATAAAAAGTTTTGTAAAAACTGTAGAGAAGTGAGTCAGTAGTGTATAGTTTACCCCGACACCAGGTGGCTGATTTTTTCTGAGTATTTATCTGAAGGCTTAACACTAGAAGGCTTTGGTATATTTGAGCCTGAAGTCCTATAGTAATTCTTTATGAAAGGCCTCCTGTCACTGCTGCAAGCATTTGCTTCATGATGTCTTCCACAGCAACATGTTTCATATTTCAGGTAAAAAAATCTATTGCAGATTAGATGAAAGTTTTCCAATAATATTACTTTCATGGAAACTTTTAATTTAGCAGGGTCAGTTATTATATCTTTCTAATGCAGCATGTTTAATTTTAGGCCATAATACCTGAATAATAATACTTCATCCTCAAAGGGTCTCATTGACTTTAATCCGCAATGTCATTGTGAATTAGTTAAATCCTGAGGCTGAAAAACTACAAAAGAGATTCAGAGCTACTCATCTAGACTAAGTGTCATCCACAAAAGTTCTCAATTAAGGTTATAGTAGTATGTGGGAATGCTTGCTCTGCCAGTTTTGCTCTGGTCTTATTCACACAGCGCTCACACAAGTTTGGTGTTACATGAGACATTAAACTCTATTGTTTTTCCACAAGCATTTGGTTTAAGTTTAAGCAAGAAGGTAAACCTGACAGTTAATTACATAATCAGTGTACTTAGCATGTAGTGCACGCTTCAGCTCTTCACTCCTGATACTCAGTTCTTTGCAAGATCAAGACCTGCATGATCTTAAGGTGTCAAAAACCTCCAGATCACTAATTTCTTCCCTATTTTAAACAGTTGTTTCTTATTTTCTTAGAATGTGCACAAATACTGTAGCTGTGAACGTTCAGTTGCAATACGTGTATTATCCTCTTGTATAATAAGGCTGGAGGGAGGGTTCACCCTGCTTGTTGATTTTTTCATGTTTTGTAGCTTTGGTTTCTTGTAGTAGAATGTTTAAGTCACAGTTCAGGCCAACATGCTCAGTAACAGTTTTGTAATTGGTGACACAGTTAATACTGAGTGAGCAGTAATCTTCTTATCCAGTATGCCACCAGAGCTGTTTAATCAGCAGCCTTTAAGGAATAATTCTAAACTATGTTTTGTTTATTTGTGCCCACAATGACACAAGAAACTCTAAACATTTTTCTATATATAAAAGAGAAGTTTTCAGGTTTTTTCTTAAGTTTTCAGGTGTGGGAGCCTATGAGTAAGATACATCCATCTGCATGGTCAGTTGATTAAAATGATTGCAGAACTTCTGGTGTTTCCCGATATATTCGGAGTTTCAAGGGGGGCATCCAGCCGTCATATATAACTCCTGGAGACAGTACCTCTAATTCATTACTTTGTCTTTCCTTACAATCAGTTTGACCTCAAATCAACATTGTATAACAAATCAATATAACCTGCTTGAAGAACTAGATCATTTTCTGGTATGTTGAAAGATGTTAAATACGATTTTAATGCGTTTTAATATCATCAATATAAAGACTTTATCAACATGCACTCCGGTGTTTGCATTTTTGTTTATGTTTTATAGAATCACAGATTCATTTAGGTTGGAAAAGATTTTTGATATCGTCAAGTTCAACCACAAACCAAACACTGTCAAGTCTAAACACTAAACCATGTTCCTACATGCCATGTCTACACATCTTTTAAAGACAGGAAATGCAGAATATTAAGTCACTGCTTGTACCATAGTTCTCAAAAAATGGATGAAAACAAGAAAGAACCATTGAATTAGTACTCTTTTTAAGGAGGAGAGAAAACTGGACAGCATTTTATTTGTTATTTCTTGTGTTTTCCTGATAGGTTATAAGCTCAATGAGCTCACTTTCAGAATATTGTCTACCCTCTATCCTGCGCACTTTGTTTGATTGGTATAAAAGGCAGAATGGTATAGAAGATGAATCTCATGAATACAGACCAAGAACAAGCACTAAATCCAAAAGGTATGTTTTTGAATATGTGTAATTGATAAATTCCAAGGTTAAGTGTGTTACAGTTCACCCATCAGCTTTTGTGAGGTAACAGTTGCTTGATAATTGTGTTGCTTTTCTGCTTGTTCCTGGAACTCTTCTCTCGGCTTCTTGATGGATGGAATAATTGTGTCTTTCACCTTATGCTCCTCATAGTTCAAATATAACAGTGCTGTTGTAATTGCCTTACAGATATTTTGGATGCTTTAATATTTAAATACCAGTTTGTATAAACTGTATTTACTCAAGTAATCGAGCAATAATTCCGTGCCACTTGGAAGAATTTTTCTTATATAGCTTGCTGTTTACACATAAAAAAATACACATATATCTACCCTCAATCTGAAAACCTGAGAATCAGTCAGGGAGATTTAGCAGCATACCTCTTAAAAGTAACAAGCATGCAAAAATAATTATGTCTGTAGTTCCTCAGTGATAAGGCAGCAAAGTGATCTTGGTTATATTGAGGTCTGGCAATGTGGTTCAATATTCTTCAAACTTTGAGTTTTTCTGAGTACTTCAGTACTACATTTACATGCTTCAATGAAACAGCAGGAGAATGAACTGTCAGACCTGGTGTTCAGAGATGTTAAGGAATTCTTCACATTGGGATTATATTATAACCCAGTAACTACAAAAGGCAGTAGTTGCTGGAACAGGGGGATGGTGGCTTGGTTTAGATACCAAGGTAAAAATGAACCTGAATTGGACTCTTTATGTCAGTAGAAGTGGGCAGTATGAAGACACAGTTCATTAATTAGATGTCTGCTTTTGGGTGAGATGGATCCTTGCCTTGAATTGCTTCTTTCTCCCAACTTGTTCCACGACTACCTGCTCATAAATAGCTGTCTTCAGGAACTCCACCCAAAATTTCGTTGAAGGTCAGTTTAGCAGTGAAACAAGACCACTTTGTCAATGGGTGGTGTTACAGAAGGAATGTATAACGAGTCATTTCTCCAGTTAATGTAAAACCAAAGGAAACCAAAATGCAAATAACTTGCTTCAACACTCATCAAGTTGTACTCTCAAATGCCTGTTTTATTACAAACACATAAGTACGATTGAAATCACTAAAACTCTCAATGTGAATAAGAATTGTGCCAAATTTACACAAAAATATCACTGGAATCATGTTAAATGCTTCAAGTGGACTGCAGAACTGTTTCTTTAATGTTTAATTTTACAAAAAAGTACTGTATATTTCATGTTATCTTTTCAGTACACTTTGAAACTTTAATCAGTTGATTCAAATGGGTATTTTTTGGTATTTCTGTTGGAAGCTGTTCACCTCAGACTTTTATTCCTCTGTGTTGTTCTGTACAAAAAATGTGTTAAAAGTTTGACAAGTGTTGCCAAAGTTAAAAAATTAACACTGGAACTTTTTTTAAGAGATAATACAATTTGATTGTGAATTCTCCACTGGTACTTTTAAGGCATTTGCCAAAATTCATGACAAGTCTAAAAATGAATTTGATAGCACAGTTACATTTGCTTCCAAAATGTAATTATGAATGGTCTAAATGGTATCATCAGCAATAAATTTAAATTAAATTGATTTCTTAGAATATAGAATCCACAAGTTGCCTTGGTTTTGGGTTTTTTTTTAAATTGTTTTGGATCTTTAACTGGAAGAAAAAGAAGGAGGAAATGGATAGGTGATATATAAGCATTTGAAAGAACATCAGAGTAACAAATTAGATTTGGTCTGCTTATCTCAGATTTTAAGAGCATAACAGTACATTACTTACTGAAATGCTAGACTGCAGTTTAAAAGGTAGAACACAATTCCCTGTTATCTGTATTTATGCAATTGAAGAAGGCATATAATATGAATTATGACACCTCCAAATACTGTGTTTCTTGGTTTGATTTTGCAGTGATGAACAGCAGAGGGACTATTTAATGGAGAGAAGAGATCTGGCTATTGATTTTATTTTTTCTTTAGTATTAATAGAAGTTTTGAAACAGGTAGGAGTTCTCAAATTGTCCATTAACTAATAAATTATGGAAATTAACAATGCAAGTGAATTTTGGGATTCTTCTTTCTGTTTGCATCTTTAAGATTAAAATAAATTAATGAAATATATCCTGCATGCTTCTTCATTGCTGTCTTTCTTGCACCTGTATGATACATAGCATTCTGTGCTCATACTGACCTTACTTTGCCAAGTTTTTGGAGCTAAAGTATTTATCTTCAAAACTAAATAAACATAGAATGGCTGTCTCATTTTAACTATTTTGTTAGCTACCTGCTATTTTAACTGATATATTTCTGAATGGATTATATCCCTCAGTAATACTAGCATATATGTACTTGTTATATTTTATTTTATGTTTCCAGATTCCACTTCATCCTGTAATAGACAGTTTGGTAAATGATGTTATTAACTTGGCTTTCAAGCACTTTAAGTACAAAGAAGGGTAAGGCTCTTTTTCATGCAAAAATTCTATGAAAAAGATACTTTCTTATTTTTGTAATAGTTGTGGTTTAAACAGTATGTTTTCTCAGCTGAGAATTCTTTCTTGTGTCTTGCTAGGTACCTTGGTCCTAACACTGGGAATATGCACATTGTTGCAGATTTGTATGCAGAAGTAATAGGTGTTCTAGCTCAAGCAAAGTAAGAAAAATTCAATCTATTATTTCCTTCATAAATATGACAAAGTCTGCTTGCTTAGCATGTGAATACTCTGATTTTCTCACTTTCTTTAATTATTCTGTAGGAATAAGTTATTTCAGTTCATTGGCCTTCTATTTATCCAGATGTTCTAGAACACAGGCCTCTAGGGAATCACAGGCTTTCTGCATCTAGTCCGGTGATACTGAATAAATTCAACTCAACTGCAGCAGCATTATTTTTCCTATCTCAGCAATGACGTCTGTAGAAAGCCCAAAGGGCTGAAGAGAGCTATTTTAACTAGCTTTTTTGTAGATGCTATTTTTTCTTTAGCTGGGCAAACCTATAAATGGCTGTCCTCCTGCATAGCAACAATGTTAAGGCTCTCTGCAGCAATTTCAGCTCAGAACTTAATGCATCTGCTTCTGAACCCTTCATCCTTCTTAGAACAGATGACATAAAACATTTTGTGGGTCAGATCTTAAATTTTGAATTTGGAAACAGTCAAACTCAGGATCTCATGTAGCCAATATAGCTTTTCATTGTACCGTTAAACCACAAACTAGGTAGAGATGAATTTTACTGCCCTGATGTAATGCTATCTGTCTCCTGACACTTCGGTGTTGCTGAGGCCGAGTCTCAGCTCTACAAAGCAAGTCAGTTTGGCCTGATGTGGCTAAAACAGTTTGAGATTCTGGAAATCATATAAATTCAGCTAAGGTCTTACCTGGGCCTCTGAACTGGCTGGGTAAAATGCAAAGGGAGAAGTTGCATCTGGATCCAAAGCTTCACATTGACTGTCAAAGTTCTGAAGGGCCTTGTTAAGATGTTTCTGTAACTGAAGGGCTTCTTCCTGCTAACCTATTTCTTTCAATTCACATGGGTTGTCTATCAAAGAGGATACCAAGAGGTTGTTACATGGTACACCCACCAAGACAATTACCATCTTTCCATTTTGTCTCAAAAAGGGTAGGAGGTCCTGTTGGATGCCCTTTCCATATGTAATTTTTATGCACAATGTGTCTCCAAAGACATCTTCAATAGATTTGTGGGGGAGAACAAAAATGATCACAGAGCGCTCTACCCCAAGTTATTGTAGTTTGTTAATGCTTAAGTGTTACTGTAATGGCTATTAGGGGAAAAACTGAAGGGACAAACTGCCTATATGAATATTTTTCAGAGTTATAGTATAATCATTTTCTTTTGAAAATATTACATGTACTTGCAAGATAGCTATCTTTCATCATGGATTTTTGAAAAACGTTTGAAGGGGTTATTTAAATGATACTGTTAGCTCTTATGTAAAAGAGGTGCATGGTAATAAAATAATTTCAAATATGTGGTTATCTAAAGGGACTAAGATCAGGCTGTATGCTTCCTTTTCTCAGTTTATTACAAGTGAAAGAAAGCTAAACCAAAAAAAAATCTATTCAAGTACTTTCAAGTACTGAGTGAAATGGTACTTTTATACAACCTAAGTTTTATCTTCTTTAGGTTTTTCCCAATCTGTATACCTTGCAGTACATTTCAAATATTGATTTTGAACTTTTTGAAACTAACCAATCTGAATTCATAGATTTCCTGCTGTAAAGAAGAAATTTATGGCAGAGCTAAAAGAGTTGCGGCATAAAGAACAAAGCCCGTATGTAGTTCAAAGCATCATCAGTCTTATAATGGGAATGAAATTCTTTCGCATTAAGATGTATCCTGTGGAGGACTTTGAAGCTTCTCTTCAGTTTATGCAGGTAAAATTTTTAATGACATAGCTGTGGTTTCCCAGACCTTTCTGAATGGACTAGCCTTCACTTTCCATGTAATATTCTAGGAGATTTTCCATATGTCATTTCCACATAAACCTACGTGCAGCTAAAGCTTTCTGCTTCTTATGAACCCCATACCAGCTTTTCATAATTATATACCTCTAGTCCCTAGAGCTCACCCTCCAGCTGAAGAGGTTTTGTTCTGTAGCCCCCAGCCCTTCCACCCCACTATCCCACAGCTGTCCCTTGCCCTGTGTCTGTGCCTAGCTGTGTCTCCCTAGCTGTTCACTGCCTCCAAAGTGAATCTTCTAGTACTCACACAGTTGCCAGAAAAGAGAAGAATTTCTAATGGAGGAAGACACTGAGGAAGAGACAGAGAATTGAGACAAAAGCTGGATGGACTTTCCTTTGCACATGTTGTCTCCTTCTACCACACCTTCCTCCTGTTTGCTGTAGAGTGCATTCGGTACTCTCCTGGTTTAAAAGTCACTAGTACAGAACATAGTTTGACTACAATGAATGCTTTAAATTAATAGGTTACATAATTTTGTAAAAGGCAAGCAATTACTTAATGTTTCAGAGTTCTTGCTGGTAATGTTCAATTGGTTTTGTTCCCACCAGCAGGTTTCTTTAGCTTAATCTTTCTATTGCCCTTTTTTTTCTTGGGCTCACCCACATGGTTACATGCTTTGCACCCACTCATCCAGTAAAATAAATATTTTATATAAAGGTCCATGTAAAGTTTAGTGTATCGATGGTGTAAATGGAGGAAAAAAAATCAATGTTAGATGCCCACAAGTAAGGATATGGCATTGGAATACAAATATACATGCATACAGACACAGTGAGCTTTTTCTTTTAAGTCCTGAACAGGAAGCACATTCTATTTCAGCTTTACAATATCATCTAAACCATATTTAATTGCATATTTAAGACATATTTAACAACACAGAAAGAGGTAATTTTTTTTCTTACCTTACTCTTAATTGTGTAGACACATACTAGCATGTGTCAACTTAGTTTAAGTTATCAAGAGCTGGCAAAGTACCAAAGTAATATGTGTTCACTTGACTTCATGAGTGAATGAGGTTATGGCTCAGCTTTATCCAGTGTTCACTACTATTAAAATCTGTGGTAAAAATCCTTCCAGTAAAAGTGAAATTTGGATCTCTGCCTTGCCCTGCTACAATCTCTAAGTACTAAATGAATTCTTACATTTACTACTCTGCATCATAAGATGCACTTGTGCATGTGGGAAAACCTTGTTTTCTCAGTTTGGTGAAGTACATTTCAACTCTTTGGGCAGTTTGTCTGTTTGAGTATCTCCATGCAGTGTTTCACCTAAAACCTCAGTCACACAGTGCTGCTGTAGTAGAGAGAGATGCTTTCAAAGGGTCAGCTAATTTCAGGAGTGAGCTCCAGAAGAGCCTGTCTTCCCCCAAAGAGTGCAGAAGCACCTCAGGAAGGCTGGCTGGTCTGACTGAAGCCATGTGTTGTATAACCCTGTTAGCACACAGGAAAAAAGTATGCATGATCTGAGATTTAAATTGCTCTGCATGACTGTGAAGGAAAAATGGTCAGTGGGGACCTTCCTCCTACAGTCAGGGGCTGTTTGGGCCTTGAACCCAGAGAAAAAGTAACTGGGGCAATAGGATTTGTCATCCTCAGAGAAGTTGTACACGCAAGTGGGTGGATGCTTATCTCCCCTCCCTCACTTCCTGAGCAACACAGCTGTCTGGAGAGTAGTTCACTGTATGTTTAGGACAAAGTCTGTTTTTATTTTTTTCTTAATTCCCAGATGCAGGCTGGAAATTGTCCTCACATAGCACAATTCCATATTGACCCGCAATATGCAACGAATCCTAGCAATGAAATTCATCCAAAAATATTTACAGTTACATTGTCCATTGCCCTGTGTGTCTTAACCAGAGGATTACATTCCTTTTCTGGCTTCTCAAAGCATTGTGTGAAGCACTCCATGTTGACTATTAGTTTTGCTCCTGAAGATACACACAGGGCATGAGGTCAATTCAATTTCCAGTCCAAAACACCACCAGGCACAGCTGGAGTCAGTGGAGACTTTCTGGATTAGAGCAACAGCTCCTTGATCTTGACTTATGTCCTGCTTTCTGCTTGCTGCAAAATGCAGATTTAGAAGTTAAGAGGCAAATGTTTTCAGTGGGATTTGCAGGATAAAAATAGTCACTGACACGTGATTCACATTCAGCAAACATTCAGGGGTCTTTATTCCAGCTGATATGCAATTTATGTTTCTTGTATTTTCTTTTTTAATTTAGGAATGTGCACATTATTTCCTTGAAGTTAAAGACAAAGATATCAAGCATGCACTGGCAGGACTGTTTGTTGAAATTCTTGTCCCCGTAGCTGCTGTAAGTTTATTTTTGATGTTGTTTGCATAATATTTTAAAATTAGATAAAACAGCTTTTGAAATAGTTTTTTTACTGACATGAAATTTTATTTCAGGCTGTTAAAAATGAAGTGAATGTCCCCTGTCTGAGGAACTTTGTTGAAAGCCTGTATGATACAACGCTTGAACTTTCATCCCGAAAGAAACACTCATTGGTTAGTAACTCTAAGAAGCAGAGGTTAAAATTTATTGTCACAAATATTTCTGAGCAAGACCCTTGGGAAATTGCAAAATGTTTTATTTGCATTTGGCTATAACCAATACATTTCTATTTGCAGGGAAAATTACTGTGTTTCCAGAAAATAACTATAATTATTTTACTGATAATATAGTCTAAATTAGTCTGAATCAAATATGTTTTCAGCTTCTGGTTTTGTGATTATTAAATGGTTATGTTTTCTCGTAGTTGTTATGTATAAACATTAGGAGAAGAGGAGAAAGAATAGAGTTCACTTCTTGTCAAGCGAGAACAAATGAGGCATGTGGGAAAAACTCTTTAACGGGGCTTAAATAATACATTGTAGGAAGGAAAAAATTTATAACACATGCCCTTTTAAATCCATAACTTGGCAACTATGTAGCTCCCTATTTCATTTTTTTTCATGTGAGATGAACAGTGGCACTGCAGTGTATTTTTGGAATCATGAGTTGATCTGAATTAAATGAGGATCTGAGTCAGTTTGATGCTGGCTGCCTTAAGCAGTCTGTCTCTCCAACTGGGTCAGCGCCTGCCAGCAGTGTGGCATTAGCTAATCCATTTTGAAGTCTTGAGCCTTTTAAGTAAAGAAAGTTTGTCATTTGTCCTTCCTCATTCTAGGGGAAAGTCAAAAAGACTTTGCTGTTTCCAGTTCTTTCAGCAAATGCTGGTCACTGGCGCTAGCGAAACTGCTGGGAGGACTGCAGGAGCATGCTGGAGCTCTCTGCCTGTTACAGCATTCCCAGGGGACAGTCAGAGCATCCCCTGGGCTGCAGTCCTGATCCAGTTTGATTAGTGGGAGGCTTGAGATTTCTTATTTCACTCTGCTTGTGTTCGTGTGGCTCCGTTCCACTCTATTGAGTTAATAAAACATTGTTGGAATTGCAGCAGGGTAGAGCTTTTTGTACAGTTGTTACATTAAATAGAACTTCCCAAACTGTGGCCATACTTGCCAAAGTCAATACTACATTCTTGAGAAAGGATTGCACAGCTGGGCCTTTGCATTTGATTGCTTGTCTACACATACCACACTGGAGGCTACATAGTTAAAAACGACAAAATAGAATAGATTCTTGTGAGGGTGTGATCAGAAATACAAACATTGCGAGGAGGAGGAGGGGAAAGGCAAACAGTTGACAGAAATAGCTGCAGTGCATATTTCCAGACTTCCAGGAAGAAAGCACACTCCTTAAAGTCTGAACTGGACCAAGATCAGTGTTTGGTGAATCCATGCACTCACTGTACTGACAGGATGGGGGAAGTCATCTTGCTTCATTTTCTATCTAAAAGTACCTCGTATGAGCTAGTCATTAAGGTTCCTTGGTAGTGAATGGAGAGAATTAGGAAATTCCAGGAGATGGTTTATCTTCCCTCCTAGGGATCTTCCTTAGGGTGGGCTGTAACACTCTTGGAATGTTACTAAACTCTGTGATCCAGTCAAGTACTCAATTGTATAGTAAGAAAGTGTTCTGTGAGAAGATTTCAGGTATCCTGTCCCATATGTATTTTGGAGATGATTATAAAAATTAAAATTAATGTACATTTGCCATTTGCTCAAGAAATTAGCCTAGATATGGACAGTTTATGTTATGTCTTAGTGGAACAGAAACTGAGATTTAGAATGTGTTTATACTTTGAGCTGTGACTGAAGTTAGAATTTAGAGATAATTTTTAAAATAATTCATCTTAAAGTGAATGTTACCTTATTTTTTACTAACACCTTTTGTGTCGTGACTGGATTTATTAACATTACAACTGAAACCTTAGTCTTCTTGAAATAGCTGAGTCAGTTTCCAAATCATTAGGTGCATTTTAGCTTATTTTGTAGTGTATTGTTTACAAGTGTTAAAGTAAGTGTTGACAAAGATACTGGGTTACAGTATTTCAACTTCTGTGTTCTTCTTTGCTTCCTTTTTTTTTTCACTTCACAAGTTGTAACTCCCAGCAAATCCCGGCGTTCCCTGGGTTTTAACACAATTCTTTGACGTGTCTCGCGGTAAATATTGTGACTGCAGATTTTGAGGAGTAATAGCCGTCTGATTCACAAGTTCCAACAATCTCTGTGGGTCCTGTTTTTATAATAATAAAGTTTAGTTATTTCCATGCTTTTATTTCTCAGTAAACTGGCAGAACTTAGCCCTGGGAGTCTGTAAAATTGTGCCCTATCTCACACTGCTATGAGTACACATGTGGTAGGTTTTAGTTCATCCTTGAAAGGTATCTGTAACAACTTTAGAGAAGGCTCCTTTTAAATACTACTGCTTACTAATGTGTTTATGTTGGCTAACTTGTATTGCACAACATGGAAGGATTAGAACTTCAAGTTTACAGTAGCTCTATTAAATTAGTTTTGTGTGCTGTAGACATGCAAATAACACTTTATTGACATCCATTTCCTCTTTAGGCTTTGTACCCCTTGGTAACATGCCTGCTTTGTGTCAGTCAGAAGCAGTTCTTTTTAAACAGATGGCATGTTTTCCTCAACAACTGCCTTTCCAATCTTAAGGTTAGTATCTCTTGGTTTTAATATTGTATTCAGAGTTCAGTATGCACTGTAGATCTGTTGCATAGCCTTTTTAGGTAAATGTGCTGAGTTATTGCTATCATCTGATTCCATACATAACTTTATTCCTGACAGTACAAGTTCTTTAGCTGTGCAGGTTTTTTCAACGGCAAAAAAATATTCTTAGATCTAGTTTGAATTTCTACTGTTCCTCTAACTCAAAGCAAGACTGAGTCAAACACCTGTGAAACAGAAAAAAATTGCTGATGGAAGTTAATAAGTTGAGTGACATACCGAAACTGAGCTAGTAGTAACTTGCTATTTTCACATAAGCATTGGAAACAAAGAACTTGTTATTGCTTTTTCAAAATGGAACTACTTGTAGGACACGGATTCCATTGCTTATTTCACTTGTGTTAACTGTTTGCATTACAAAAACCCTAAACTGTTTCAAGTTTTTTCCTCCATGTAGCCCTTCTTATTCCCTTACCATATGTTAGATCTTTGAGGTTTAAGGTTAGTTTTCCCCTGCAGTCTGCTGTGGTTCCCAGGCTGCACGTAGTGTTCAGGGCACATGTGCTAGTTATCATTGCTGCTCCTCCACGTGCCTTTTACTTTTGCAATAACTCATGTCCCATGCCATGCTAAAACTGCAGCCCTGTCAAAGGATGCTCCTGTGCCCACCTGAAAAGGGCAATATAAGAAATACAGTGAAGTGATTAGAGCAAATGAAGGGCCTCCCTACTGTGTCTCGATGAACCAGTGGTTTGGAGGCTTCTGCTAACAACACACTTCAAACTTCACACAAACTTCACATTTCAGCCACTTTCTCAGCTAAGAGGCAAATATCTGCTCCCCAAAAGTTGAGTTCTCAAGCTTATCAAAAAGGGACATATTACCTCCTCTTTTGCTGTTGCCTTCTGGCCATACTTACTCTCTGTCTTAGTGAAACAATTCGTATTGGCTGTCTTCATATGGATCCTACTATTAGAATAGCTCTTCAGAATGTTCAGTCTGCCTAAAGATTTCTTTCTGCCTTTAGTACTTGAATATCTAACCTTCAGTGAAGATGCATTAGAATCTTACTTGCAAAGTGATTCAGAAAACAACCTTGTTGTTATTGAATCTAATTTTATGGGGTTTTATGCAATTGTACAAGCTTCAGAAAAGGCAAAGCAAGGTGGGAATATATATTTTTCTGAAAATTGAAGAGATCATGACAAATTATTTGAAACCATTAGAGAAAATATAAGAAAAGTTGGTCCTATCTTACTGATTGAAAATAAAATTGGAATTTATCTTGCAACCTGTAATTCATTGATAGATACTTTGATTTATAAGGCTCTCAGATTAGTGTTATGGCACTCATTCAATCTTTACTTTGAGGAGAAAGTAAGGTAGCTGAATATGTGGCTAAAGTAAGAAAGTGATTGGCCACTCCTTCCCAGTACAGAGAAAGAGATGCCCCAACCGTTGAAACAATCTTTTCCCCAGACAGGCTGGCACCTCAAAACCCAAGCCAAACTCACACAGCTGGAGGAAAAGCTGGAAATCCATCTGTTAGGGGGAGAGTTGTTCACATCAACACCATGAGCTTGGACAAATCTTGCTCATGGACATGCCCTTAATGTCCCTAGATGTATCTTGGGCTTTTTATCATCTTCTTAATCCTGTTTCTGCCATGCAGCTTACTGATCTGACAAAAAACTGGTCTACTATTTTTTGAAAACTCCAATGATACTGGTCTCAGCCCTTTTCTCCTCCCTCTTTCTCAATGGCCCTCACAGCTAAGTACCTCATCACTGGGCTATTTGGACATTTGCTGACAGATAGCTTCCTCCTCTGCTACACAGCCTCTTGCTACCTAAACTCAGCCACAGCCTGCTGTTTTCCTGAAAGCTTTGGAATAAGAATAAATTTTGATAAACGTACTTCATCACTTGTTGAAGAAATAAAATTCTCAGGTCTGAATTGTACAAGGACTGACATGATTATACCTGATGAAAAATAGATTGGAAGTAAAGAGGTTAATAAACAAATTAAAGGTTAATAAACAAATTGATTGTAACTGATTTTATTATTTTAAAATCCTGCAGAGATTAATATGCCAAGTAAACTTCGGCATTCCTTTTACTACTTATTCCAAACATGTGTGACAACCATTGTATACTGCTATAATAAACAAAAACTTTTATTCAGTTTTCTGTCCATATAAAACTTTATTGCATAAAATGTGTTGTCAAGAAGTTTAATGGAAATTGGGGCCCAAAAACAGTGTTTCCATTCCTAAGCTTGTGATAGATGCCACGCTGAACGTTGGAAGTTGTCTCCCATATCACTGGCAAATTGTCTTCCCTCATTTTGCAGGACCCAGACCCGTACACATTCAGGAATTTCTGATGGCATCAGTTGCAGTTTCTTTGATCAAACCGCTGTCTTTGATCTGTGGCTCAACATTTGTCTGCCAAAAATATCTCAGATTTTTGCTGTGGAGATTTGCCCTGTGGGCCAGGCAAACCTTATCTCAGGTCAAAGTGTACTGGACTCCTGCAAAGTTTAACCCAGCAGATGGCTCAACACGTGGGAGACCATCTGATTGGACTGCACTTACTTGTTTCTTACAACTGCCACAGAAACAGAAAACTGCATATGACTGAGCAGACCCAAAGGCAATCCTGTACTAGTTTCTAAAAATAAACAGCAATCCAGACAGATAAACCAATTCAGTCCAGCTGATCACAGATGCCATGTTAATTAGGCCTGCCTAAACATCCACTGATTCTTGTCCTTTCACTTTTGAGTATGTGTGGTACATTCTTTTATCTGTTCTTAGTACCAAGCCTCCACCATAGTGCAACAACTTTTAAATTTATGTAATCCACTGAATAGGAGTTTTTATTTTCATAGTCAAATTGTGGGGGTTTTCAAACAGAGATTTTAAATTTTAACATGTATCTTATTTAACTAACTTGATACTTGGGTTTTTCAACAACTTTAGTAGTAACAGAAGCAGGTTGGATGCATGAGCATCCTACAGCTACAGGAATGGAGCTCTGAGCAGTGATGAGGCTCTTTTTTTTGTAGTTTCATTATCAAAACACTGAATGTTGGCATCCTTTAAGTATAAAACTTCCTTGCTAATTTGTACCTGAAGTTTTTCTTATGTGATATGTTTCTCTAGAATAAGGACCCAAAAATGGCTCGAGTTGCACTGGAATCTCTATACAGACTACTGTGGGTTTACATGATCAGAATTAAATGTGAAAGCAACACAGCTACCCAAAGGTAAAGTGTATTTATTTGTAATGAAAATCCTTTGTAGAGTGGATGTTTCAAGTGAAGAGGTTTTATAGCTCTCCTGAATTCCTTCAAACTGTACCTATTTTTGTTGCAAAATAAGAAATGCGGCTGTACACAACAAAATATTCCCTCTTGTGGCACTGTCCATTACAGAATGAAAATTGCTGTATCAAGTGTTTCTGCTTTTGGAAAAATTAGAAGCAACTCCTTGTTCAGTGTAAGCTAAAAATACTTTCATAGTGGCTATTGACTGGTTAATTTATTTGTAATGTAGTAATGAAATAAAATAATTACACTGAATTTGTAGCAATGGATCAGAATAAGACACCCCATTACATTTTCACTTCAAAGGAAGTTTTTTCTGGTCTGTCTAGATGGAGTGTCATGACGATCTGCAAGGTCCAAAAATGTCTAATGTTCATTTTTCTTTTGCAGTCGACTTATTACTATTGTCACAACCCTTTTCCCAAAAGGGTCCCGTGGTGTTGTGCCAAGAGATATGCCTCTAAACATCTTCGTGAAGATAATACAGTTTATTGCACAGGTATGGGAGAGCCATGAGTATATCTTTCCATATAATGAAAAATTATTTTTCCAATAACAAATTAACAAATAAGTAAACTTCTAATGACTGAATTTTTTACCACCCTGCTGACATTATCTTTCATCCAGGGAATGATGAAAATATTATACACTGAGCTGGGGCAAACGTGTTTTGAACAACAGGTTTTGATTAACCTCATTCCATTGAAAATAGATTAAAATGTGTTCACTTCACTCACAAGTAATTTTTGTCAGTTTTTAAAATTTCCAGCAAGTCAAAAAATGCATTTGTTAACACACTGTGACTGTCCATAATGTTCAAAATAATAGGCCATGTTTCATCCTGATACTGATTCATCCCTGGTGTATAGGACAATAAGTTGCACTGCTTTCAAAGCAGTAAGTCAGATGTCAACTGAGTTCAGCATGGAGCTGACACGTGTAGTTTTCATCAGTTCAAATGGGAACTGCTAAAATAGACTAACCTGCAGTACTGGGAGCTTCATCTCTTTTATGACTTAAATTCAGAAAATTTTCCCATTGAGCTAAGCACTTAAGCACATACTTAAAATCTCTGAATAGGAATGAAGCAAACAGATGCTTAAAATCTTCCCTTAACTGTGCCATCTGTGAATAAGCTCTTTTTATGTAAAATACTGTGTTAGTGCCATAATTACTGCAGTTTAAATGAAATAATTAAAAGCTTTATTTCCAAAATGGATCATTTTCTATTTAAATGCTATACATTTTGGATTTTGTCAACATAAAGCATTGTTAAAAGCTTAGATCTGATAACATGTTCTACATATTTCTGAAAATCTGTTTTTCCATATATTTAAATAAACCCTGATTAAACTGGTGTTCAGCATTCTATAGCCTTAATGAAAATAACTAACAGAAGTGAGCAGCTTACTGATTTGCAGTATTTTTGCTATTTTAGGAACGTTTAGATTTTGCAATGAAAGAAATTATCTTTGACTTCCTTTGTGTTGGAAAACCTGCAAAAGCTTTCAGTCTCAACCCTGAGGTATGATGTACATCTGTGCTTTTTTACTTCTCTTTTTTCTTTTTTTTTCTTTTTTTTTTTTTGCATTGTGCTACATTTACTTCCTGGTTACATTCTAAGCATGCTTTCACCTTTGTCCTGTTTTCAGGCAAAATCTTGAATCTGATTTATTAGTAAAATACATCTGTGAATTTCTAACTGTAAAATGTCACATTGTTTATGCCTTTCTGATGTTTTCTCAGTGAATAATATCAAATGTGAACTTGTGCAAATTTATAAAACAAAAAGAAAAATATAAATAAAACTATTGGTTGCAGTATGTTCTTAGCAGCAGTATGTCTGCTGTTGTTACATGCAATGCCTTTAACTTTATTTTAATAAAACAATAATTTTTCTGTAACAATGTCAATGTTTTTCAAAATAGTTTTGCTGAGTACATAATGCAAGAAAACTTGAAAAAGAAAACACTCTAATAAAATTATACCACTCTGACCAGCAAAACTCCACTGCTGTTGGTGTCATGAGTCAGCTTCCTAGTGCTTTACCTAGAGAAAACAATCAGAAATTTGAAAAACTTTAAATAAATCAAAATATAAATAAGTATTAAGAGAATAAAAAATTCTCTTAAGAATATACAATTCATTAAAATTTTGAAAATATTTTCCTTTGCAAATTAAAAAAAAATTCTAAAAAATTACTGATCTCTCATAAAACAGGTCTGTATTAATCTTGCAGAATTAAACAGTTGTATCTATTCACTAAGATGTTAAAATAGAGTGATTGCCTTTCACAAATTATATTTGCTAGAAAAATGTGAAAAAGTAGATTAAACGTTCTAAAACTTTCTACTGTAAAAAGCAGGGAAAATGAAAGGCAAGCTTTACTTTGAACACAGCTTTCATCTTTCTGTAGCAGAGTAAAAAAGAATGAAACAGAATTTTTGAGCGGGCAGTCCTCACCATGCTCTGGGTCAGCCACCTGCAGCATTGACTGAGAAAGGTCCTACAAAGGACATTTTGTGTTAGCCCAGCTGAGAGGGGGTGGACATAGTCCGTAGCTTCTTGTTGGATCAGCATCTGAAGTTTTACTGTTTCTCAACAGCATTGTAAGTCTGAAAAGAAGGACATTATAGTGCCACTTTTTTATGTACCTGGACTTTAGCATTCTGAAAAAAAGAATCCCCATAATCTGTGTAAATGCATCTCTGGGAGACTGTCAGTAGGACAGCCTCTTAGTTTTTGGAACACATTCCAGAGAAATTGAAAACATTCTAGTCTTTCAATCACTGCAATGAAAATCCTGCAAGTTTTCCTCTGGTGCATTCCCAGAAGGCATTCAGATCACTTAGATTCAGCTTCCTGATATTTTCACATTGTAGTTTTGGCATTGAACATCATTCAAGAATTTTCTCTCAGTATGATTAACCCTGGGGCCTTTCAAGACAGTTATTGATCTTTTTTTTCATAACAGATGTAGGTCATTTATGTTTAACTGAAGGTCCATTTAAGATGCATTGCTACGCTACAGATCATATCCAGGTGTTTTATCCTGAAGATAAAAAGATAATGTGCTAATGCAAATACTTAAAATTCTGAGAGGGGAGAGCACTGCTCACAGTGGAGATAAGAATTCACTATTTATTTCGTGGGTAGTTTTTGTGAAATATATCAGACTAGTTAATCTAGTGAAGATACAGAAAAAAATGCCAGCAAATGCATTCTTAACATTTCAAAGCGAGTGAAGAATATGAGTAGAATATGATTATTTGATTATGGAACTCATCCATCTTCTAAACTTCACAGAGAATGAATATTGGCCTGAGAGCTTTCTTGGTAATTGCTGATAGCTTGCAGCAAAAAGATGGTGAACCACCAATGCCAGTGACTGGAGCTGTCCTTCCCTCAGGAAACACTCTCAGAGTGAAGAAAACGTATTTGAGCAAAACTCTTACAGAGGAGGAAGCTAAAATGATAGGTCAGTAAGAGAATGGACAATACAGAAACTTGTGTGAGAATGGCTGTTTTCAGCACTTGATCAGAAGAAAAGTTTATTATTGTTAAGCATTTGATTTACTTTTGTATTGTAAGTATTTAATTTATTGTGTGTTCTAGTGAAATGTGTGGTTCAGTTTGACAAATGCCACTTTTTGTAGGTTATTCTGAAAAATCCTCAGTTGGGCTTCACAAGAGGTAGCAACCCTGTAATCTGAGAGAGGTTAAAGACACCGGTAGTCCTTAATCTCTCAGTGCTGATAGCTGTGTTTATTCATGGATATTCATCCTATTAGAAACAGTGCCTGTGTTCAAAGATGTACCACCTTTGAAAACCATCAAAGATGCCATTGATAGTCTCATTTTAATAGCAATATCTTCAACTTTCAAAATGGCAAAACTTTTCAATGTAAAATAATGTTGTACTGAAGTGCCTAAGTTAACAGCACTGCTGTCTTGGGCTTCAGTGTAGAGCAAGAATTCTGTACTGTAGAAGAGCCTCTCTATCATGCCCTGAAGGTGCCTGGTTTTGTTGGCAAAAAAAAAAAAATTTAAATTTGGTTGCTCCTCTTCACACTTCAGTAAGTCCCTAAAGTTGTGTGAATTAAATGAAGTCTAGTGGCAAAGACCTGCGTTGTACTCTGCTAGATCATTGTAGTAATATCAAGAAAATAAGCAGTGTAAGACCCACTGCTGTTGAAGTATTTGAAGTATTTGAAGATAGTATTCAATAACAAATGTTTGCACTATTAAATTCATGTATTAGCCATTAGCCATCCATTTTGTGATTTTATGATCCAGTATTCCAGTTTCCCTGTATAATATATAAGCGTTCCTTTTGGAGCAGGCAACATATTCTGGTTTTGGATTGGGATATCATTAGTAGTGGAATATACTATCTCATGAGGAAAGCATTTTTCTTACTTCATGCACCACAGCATGAGTAAGAAACTTTCTTTTTCAAAATATATATATATAAAAAAATATATATATATTTTTATATATATATAAATATAAATATATATATAAATATATATATCTATCTATATCTATATATATCTATATATATATCCCCAATTATACAAAACCACATATTTTTGCAGGTATGTCATTATATTATTCTCAAGTAAGGAAAGCTGTGGACAACATACTCAGACACCTGGACAAGGAAGTGGGTCGGTGCATGATGCTTACCAACATACAGATGCTTAACAAAGAACCTGAAGACATGATTACGTGAGTGCTAGACACTAATTCCCATGGAACATGCAGATGTAATTTTGGAACTTTTTCTCTATTTCTTTCTATCATGAGTCATCAGAGAAACAGCCAGAAACAGGAACATTTAGCTTAATTAGTGTATACTTAGAAAAAATGTTTATGACAAGTTGATTGTGCTTCTTTGAATGCTGCAGTGTTTGAGTGTTTGGAACTGAAGATGTTCTTTATGTCGGTAAAATCATGTGTGAATCCTGTGGTTTAGATGGTAGAAGTAGAATGCTAAAGTAGAAAACCTGGCAGCCTGTGCTCAGAACAGTATCTCAGGGTATATTTGCATCACTAAACTTCAAAATGAATGCAGTGAATTCTGTAAATCCCTATTAATAATAATTATCAAAAATTCCCTTTGGTTTTCTTGCCTGTAATCAAAATAAAATCTTAATTAAAAACCCAAGTAATCTTTTGATAAGGTTTGGATTTAAGCAGTATTCCACTGGAACAGAATCAAACCAGTGTGCTTCAAGCTGTGTTGAACAGCATCATTTTTCACTTTCATCCAGAATTATTAGTGAGGGATGTTTTGTGGAAAGAGAGAGCTGGTGAGGTGAACATCAAGTAGAGGTTAGAGACACAGACATCATCTTATACATGCAGAGCACAGATTGTAGAGATCTCAGCTGTAAGGAGACCTTGCATATCTTTCCTGTTAGAGCAGTAGACATGGTCATTATTCTAGAAAAGAAACAACTCCTGGAAAAAAGTTTGAGATGTAATGAAAGGACACTGCTCTCTTTGAGGTTTTTTTTTATTACTGCCCAAAAAATGTCAACTTACTGGGAGTACTGTGAGTGATAGACTGACTACCTGGTACAACTGATACAATCTTCATGTTTTAGTTCCTCTGGCCTTATTTGTTGCAGTGCCTCTAGGTGAGACTGTTAGCCATGTCACCAGCATTGTCTTACCTTTTTTATATTCATAGCTATTATTACTATCCAATAATATATTTTTCTTGTAGTCTTACCCCACATCCTGTTCAGTTCGCACCCCCAGTTTTCATAACCATTTTGGGTATTCAGGCTTTTGCGGTAAGGAAAGCAAGTTTTGAAACTCACGTTTTATTCCCAAGAGATAATTGCACAGTGAAACCTTGGGCACTAAGATTAAAAGTGTACTTAATATTTGCTATGAATATCCTTTGGATGGTTTTTCAGCATCACTAAAATTTTGTGTATTTTTAGAGTCAGTGAACAAATAGACTCAAAAGAGTTTTAAGTTTCAGGATGTCTTAAGATTTGGTAGTAATTTTTGTTATAAACATGAAGATTGGAATATTTAGACATGTAAGTTACTGCCCTTTGTGTTGTATTTTATATCCAGACGAGCTTCAATTTAATATATACACTTGAAAGGCCAACAACATTATAACACATTTTAACTTGTTCTTTCAAGGGAAAAATATCTGGGATGCTTAATTATCAGTTGATCTAAAATCATGTGAACTCACAATGTGAACATCAGTAGCTGTTACTATCAGGATTGAAAACGATCCTTTCAAAAAGTGCATTGTGGATATCTGGAAAAACCAACATTGTTTTTACGCAATTGCTTCCCTTTTGTTTACAGAACTCTATGCTTCACTGGAGTTACATATTTATTTTGAATTCTTATGGGCTTTTATTGGTAGATATCACACTGTATTTATGTACATTTTGAAGTTATTGCTTTTGTCATAGTTACATAGAGTTTATGTGTAAACTGTATAAAATGAATACCACAGTGGTATTTTTATTAACAAATAAAACAAGAATCTGAGAGAAGTACCTAGGCAGTGAGCAGACATAACATTGCAGATTCTGGAATTTTCTTTGGCAGTACTTGCTTCTAGACAATATTTTATTACTGGTCCTTTAAGCATTTATTGTTGAAGTAATAATTGCCAGTATGGAGAGTCTTATTAAAATCCTGAGTAAGAAGCATCCTTTGCATCCTGCACTGGGATATGAATTTCAATACTGGCTATAATTATTTTCCATCATTTGGTTAGAAGAGGGCATGCATTTTTCTAAAATACAAACCTGTCCTTGCAAGTACTTCAAAGGCTCCCCTTGCCTCCCTTGCGTGCTGCGCCTGGTAGCTCAGATGTTAAGTTGGGAACTTGAGCCTGAGGTTTGGATCTTCTCCTGCTACTCTTCTGACCAGCTGATAAGCCACAGAACACCCACAGATTTTATATTTATAAATAATTACTCATTTGGCTTCAGAAGAGTTTCCTCTCAAACTATTAATTTACAAGTCTCCATTTGAAATGCACAAACTTTGCCCTTGCTAGGGTCTGAGCATAAGGAAACTCTGCAAAGTTCCTTTTCCATTTCAAGTCATGAAGGAAGACTTGGTTTGCCTGCGTATAAAATTCCCAATGGCACTTTAATGTTTACAACTATAAAAATATAGATTTTGCACTAGTTATTAATCCAGCTACTATTACTTGCTTTACTGATAATAGGTGAAAGGGATTTGTTTTTAATTCTCAGTGAGTTGTTGCATTTTGCTCCCTTTCCATTCAGTTGCTGACACCTTTCAAGTTCTATCTGTTAGAAAACAGCCGTAATGAGACAGAGGTAATTAATCATTAATATAGTTTCTCCTAACTGTACCATTAAGACAGTTAATTAGAAAGACGTCAACATTTTATTCATGTAATATATATCTAAGCTGATAAGGAGGGTGTTAAGAGACAGTATGGTAGCCACTACAAAACTGTCTTTAATCCTAGAATTAAATAAGTCTAATATCAGTTTATGCCTTTTCTGTATGCACTGAACTCTTCTCAGTGTTACTCTCTGAAATAATGAGTACAGAATATCTTCTTTCAGCCTGCATTGCATCCAGGCTTTCTCTGTGGCTGAACACAAAAGTAAGATACCCAAATACAATGTCCTCTGTTGCATGGAGAGACAGAGCAATGTCGTAACCAGGGCAATGGACCAGGGTGCAGGAAAACTAAGTTCATTTTTTGTTTTATCGCTCCATTTCAGTGTGGTGTTACGTAGCTTACAATGTCTCTTTTCCCCCCCCTCATTCTTTTCTAGTTCTATTGGAAGCATATTAAAAGAGGAACAATTTTTCTCTGCATGCTTATAATATAGTCTCTAAATAGGACTTTACTTTTTTGATCCTTCCAAAACATATTCCAGGCTAATAATTAATAATATTGTGGGAAAAACTGCACAGTTTGAAATGCTGTTATGCTTTGGTAATTTCCTCTACACTCCATCGTCAGATAATAGATGATTGAGATAAAAATGAGCAAATAAAAAAAAAAAAAATCCACCCTTTGGAGTCTATCTGAAGGACTTATTTAATCTGCAGACTTACCAAAAATGTTGAAAACAAGTCAGAAAAGAACTGCATCTGTTTTGAAAATAATCAACAGCTGAACCTTGAGCTACTTTTAGAAGATTCATGGACTTCCAACCTAGTGTTTGGTTCATGCTGAACTTTGTGCTTAATGATTTTCACAGGCTGTTAGGGAACAGTTGTGCCATTCCACAGATTAAAACAGCCTTAGGGCTGCTAAAATATGTTCTAGCTGATAAGAGTTGCCAAAATGCTGTTATCTCCAGCAGTAATCAACAGAAACTCTCTGACCATACCTACCGCTAAATTGCACACTTTTTTCAGTATTAAAATGTATCATGATGGTTTTCCATAGGCTTGTCCTCTGTTGGGGACAAATCTCTGTATCTTCAGTCATGTTATTTGCACTTGTTACCCATCTGCTATTTTCTTTTTACAACTGGTGAAATACAGTTGCACCATGATGGAGAACACCCCAACTCTTTCCTCATTGCCTCGTCCAAAGCTTGCATCATATAAATGCTGATTTTAATGGAGGAATCCTCCTACATTTTCCCTCCTTTTTTATGTATATGCCAGTTCCTCTCAGAGAGAAGCAAATGAATCATTAATAACTGATTTTCCAAGTAATGTATAGATATGATGCATGAAAAATCTCAAAATCAATACCATTTATTCAATGGAAAAATGTATTCATGTTTCCTTCTTACTTTATTATAGTGCCTAGCTGTCCCTCCTGATGTTTTCAGTAGGCCCCTGGCACTTTAGAGGTGGATCATTTAACACAGTTCCTTCTTAAGTTTAGTCAAAATTTTCTTCTAATTTTTCAGTGGTGAAAGAAAACCAAAAATTGATCTGTTCAGAACATGTGTTGCTGCTATTCCTCGATTACTTCCTGATGGAATGTCAAAACTTGAGTTGATCGACTTGCTGGCAAGGTAAGCTGTACAAACATTGACTGCTCCAGGAGAACAGTGTGAAAAGCTGAGCCACAGAATTAGACAGAGATGTCCTAGCACCTTTTTACAGTTTCTATGGTTTTATTATGGTTCATAATTTTGTTAAAAAGTGGTTATGTCCTCCAGAACTCATTCCCATCAGTATGTAGGTTACATAATATTCACTGTTGTTCAAGACAGTCACAACATGTTACTTTTCTAACCATCACAGCAGTCTGGTTAACAGGAGAAAACATCTTTTCTGTGTAGTGAAAAAACAAGGAGATACCGGTTTAGTTTTGATTTATTATTCCCTCATGTCTCTTTGTTAAAACAGAATGTGCTAGATGTGGTATATTACAAAATCCTTTTTACATTATTATTAGCATAAAATTTTTAAAATATCAGTTTAAAAAATATTATATCCCTCCATTTAATTTGTCTGAGTAGATTTCACTCAACAAAGTAGTCTGCCACATGGCTCCTACACCACTTAGGTTTCAGGACTTGTGGCAAATAATTGTGATAACAGGTGCCAGTCAATATAGACAAGTCTGTTATATTTCAGTTCAACTATCCAAGACCAAGGTTCCAGCTTGTGTTCTTTATGTAAGTGGGTTATGGTATTAAATTGAACCAAGAGGGCTTTGCAGCATATTTCTCTCAGGTAACTGTGGCAAAGCCACCCTGTTCTTGCTTTTCAAACATCACAGATGTGAGAATGGCAGATGTGGGAGCCAGAAGGCAAGATACAAAACCAGTTTTTTCTGCTCCATGAACAACTAACTCCCAGTGATGTGCTAAAACGATTGATTCTGGTAGTAGTGCAGACAGCCAAACAAGCCAGATTATCAGCCAGCAGTAGGTGTGCTGTAGTGCATGGCCACCTTGATTTCTTTGTGTGCGCGTTGTCTGCTATAAATCACTTGTAGGTTGTTTTAAATCATTGCATTATTAAATTATACAGATGCCTTATTAAACAGTTGCATCAATTCTGCTTAAGGGAAATTTAAAAGGACATGTTTTCCTTTAATCCACTATTTTAACTAGAGTTCTATCCTGATTAATGGCCTTAACTGAGCTGGTATAAAGCACGTATCTATTCAGGTCACAGCTCTTCAGTCACAGGATTGTCCAGGTCAGATCTGTCACTACTTTTAAGAAAATTTGAACACCAGTGTGAATTTCTTTATAGATTAATGCTACCCTCCTTAAGTCTCACAACTGTCAATATAACCACTGGTCTATCTTTATTCTATCATCAAACTTCATTCAGAAAAGGTCAGCTGTGATTCTGAATGTCTCTTGGGAAATTGCCCTGCTGGGACAATGCAAGCTGTGAGTTTGCTGAGTTATCTGACTCTGACTTTGCAAAGAAGTGAGATGTCAAGAGGAGCTGGGGGAAGCTTCTCTGGAGCAATGTCAGAAGCAATTATATGCTCAGCCTTTCTCCAAGAGGGAAAACTTTGGAAATCTGTTCTCCTCTCCTATGTGTACTCGCGCTACAGCATCTTTTAGACATTGGCAGTGTTTTAAGTCATATTCCTAAGTATGAGCAAGGGAATCACAAATTAGGTAAAATAGGTAGGTACATCATAGGTTGGAAAGCGATTAACAAACAGTTTATGATTCAGAAGACTGGTGCTGAAACAACTGGATAGGGTCTCAGTATTGCAAAGCAGGATCACAAACTGAACAGATACAAAGAAGTGATGTTGGTATGAAAAGGCAAACCTTATTCACATGTATAGGTCTAGAAGGTTTTCAAAAATTTCTTCTGGTCTAATCAATATCAAGGATACCTGATTTGGAGAACAGCATGCAAACTGGGACACTGTAGTTGAAGATGAGACTGATCAGAGAACAAGGAGGAAAATGATAAGTGAATTGAAAAAATTAGGTCTGTTTAGCCTAGGACAGCATGAACTGAAAATAACTGTCTTCAAAAATATACCTTCAGGGAAGAAAGTAATAAACTGTTTAAAGAATTAATACCTAGCCAAGACTTCATGTAAATCACCAGAATGCCTCAGCACCAGAGCTGTTTCTACATTCTGTATACTGTCCCATAAAAATACTGTTTATTTGAGACCAGGCTGACTACTTCTCCCAATTTTGAAAGTGTAAGCCCAGAAGCTAAGCGTCTGCAGTTCTAGTGAACACTGCATTACAATATTGTGTGTTCTGGATCAGAAACTAGACTCAATACAGGGATAAGAAACTAAGAGGTAAGATTTCAGTTTCTCCCTGTTTTTCAAAAGAGCCCTAGAAGCTGTTCTGCCAGGGATTTCTGGGAGCCTGTGGTGTTGAAATGGAAAGCTGTTAAATATTTTCTTTTCACAAGAGATAAAGTTACGTTTTTGAGTTAATTGGTTCTTGTATTCACAGTTTGGTTAGAGTTTTTCATAATCAAAACAGATCTGTCTTTTGGTGGTTTTCAGAAGCAGTCTGTAAGTCAGCAGCTAGACTTTTTTTTCAGGACAGCTGCATTCAAATTATAAACCATGAAGCAGATGTCAAGTGTATACTGTACCTTTTGCCCTTTCTCTGCCCACTGCAACCATTCATTACAAATTCCCGAGCAGGTCTTAAATTTAACTGACTCAAATGCAAACAAACTTGTACTTGCTTCCTGCACTGCCTGTCATAGAGTGGTAATACATAGATGCATTCTTAAGCTCAATTTGAATTTCATTTTGTTAGATAGTGCCACTGGGCAGTAACTTGGGCTTAGGAGATGGCTTTTGTATCCTCTTCTCTGTTATTGCTTTGTGTCATTGTGAATGTCATTTCATGGGTGACTTAATTGTGGTCTCAAAACGTTTTGCTTGTTTATCTGGTTTTGTCATTCCAAAAGGGAGACAAAAATGATTGTTTCTTATCCCAACAAAATACTGTGTTTCTAAATAAATATAGAAGGTCACATGCTTATTAAAGCACAACAGTTATTTTTGGAGTCATACTCACCAGGGGTGAATTTTCATGGCAGTTGTTTTCTTTTCGCTTAAATAAAATGTCCCCTGCCTCCAAATTAGGCAGCTATAATGAACCAGATTTTTTATGAACCACATCTCATCATACGCTTCCAACTGAATGGACTTTGGTTCCACTCCATTTGCTATTTTGGGTTTTTTTTCTCCTAGCTTTCTGTCCATTTCATTATAATGAGTCCTCCTTTTCAGCTATGTAGATTAAATGTAGATAAAATACTTTGAAAATGAGTTCTAACACACTACAGAAAATTACAGTCTCATGGGTAATTAAAACAAAATACATCATAAAGGCAATGAACCAAAAATTGCAGAACACACTAATCTGAATTTACTTTATTCTGCCAACTTCTAACACAGAAGTGGTTTGATGATTTCTGAGTCAAAAGAAAGTATAATTTTTTTTTTATGTTGAGAAGGACTTCAACATGATGCAAATAAAGAAGAAAATAAAATTTGAAAATGGGATCTGAAATGTCACTGTCTTTCAGAAGGACTTTGAGGGTGTTCAATGTGTTTCTAAAAGTATAGAAAGTCCTGAGGCTGTTTTCTGCATTTCCTCATCCTAAGTTATTTAAAACATAAAGCAGTTTTTAATTCAAATGCCTAATGTTAATTCTTTTGAAGATTTGCTTTCATTAATTGTGAGTTGATCTTGGCTAAAGATTTGTTTTAACTGTTAGCTGACCTGTTGTGACTCTTTTATTTTTATATTTTATGTTAAAAAACAAATACATGAATTCTAAAATTATGTATTTCTAAGCCTTTTATTATCATACCTACATGGAAGTTAGTGAGTTATGAATAAATAAAAAAATATATTTAGTTTGAAAAAAGTTGCCAAATTATGTACTTTAGAGATACCCTGTTTTAGGAGGGGAGCACACTTCTTTTTGATCCATGAATATCTTCTGCTGTGTCAAGAATTACAATATAGAAAACAGGTCAAGGATGTTTATTTAGGTCAGCAATAATGAAACCACGATAGCCTCGTCCACCATTGTCAGTGGGAATTTTCCATCACTTTAATGTAGTGACAAACATTCCTCATATCTTTTATTATCTGACATTTACTTTTACTTACAGGCTGTCCATCCATATGGATGATGAACTTCGACACATTGCACAGAATTCTCTCCAGGGCCTACTTGTTGACTTTGTTGACTGGCGGGAGGATGTACTCTTTGGTTTCACTAATTTTCTGCTACGTGAAGTGAATGATATGCATCATACCCTTCTTGATACTTCACTGAAGTTGCTGCTACAATTGCTTACACAATGGAAGCTTGTCATACACACTCCAGGAAAAGCTTCTGAGCAGGCTAAAACCAGATCTGCAGAGGTATGCAATCAAGAGATCTGTGTCCTAACATTTTTACTAATTGAAGGCAGAAATTATGTTCCTTGATAATGCTGTGGTTTGTGTGTTTTGTATTTACTCACCTGAAAAGTATTCACTGTGCAAAATTTTTTTAGGTAATTAGTTCACGTGTCTTTTGAGGACAGCCATGTCCTTGTGTAATACAGCAGATGTTGTTGTTGAGCAACATAAGAGAATGCATGTCAAACTGAAATATGCACATCAACAAAAGCATATAAAGGGAAGTATGTGTATGTAGATGTGGCAGAAGGACATTTTCCCAGGGCTGAAACAGATTGCTCCCAGATAGTGGGAGCGCTGTGAAGAGTGAAGTGGATCTTCTTTTCCCTTGGTTGATTCAGAAACATCAAAGAACCTGATTGTTACCGTAGCCTGCTGTCTCCATGTGTTACAAACATTTCTGGGAACTGAACAGCTTTTCTCCTGCTTCTCCCATCTGCACTGTCCCACAGATATTTTCATTATGAGAACTGATTTTTAGGCTTCTTATCTTGTCAACTAATCACACGGAGTATGTTTTCCTTTGGGCAAACAAGATGTGTGTTTTATATCACAGAGGAACATTAATTAATAGATAATAACAGGAGTACATACAAATGTAGAAAAGAGAGTTCTCACATACTTTTTGTTACATATATTGTTACACTTTACTAGTGGGGTTGGGTTCTAGAGGCCACCTACCTAAGGTGTTGGCTGCTACAGGACTAAAGGAGGACCTGAGGACATGCTATCTGGAGTAGAAAAAGTGTGGTGTTCACCGTCTGACTGATTCATTCATTCATTTTTTAGTGGAGGGTGGAAAAAAGTGGGTAGATTAATTGAAAATTAGAGGAAAGGATTTGTTCAAAGGACTCTGCTCATACATTACTTTTGTGGAACCAAAAAGCTACGAAATTTGATTGTTTGAGAGAATATGTCAAGTTTCCCCATCTGGCATCCTCATGGCCTCTGCATTTTGATTCTTTATATGATCTAGTTAATAGAATATTTCTTGGAGACCTGGTTTGCAAACACCACCTCTCCATTTCCCCCCCTTGCACTGTTCTACAGTTGATACCAAACGGATCCAGCCACAGGATGCAGTCGGAAAGGAGCCCCTATTCCAACGTCCTGCACGCAGTTGAAGGATTCGCGCTGGTTCTGCTGTGCAGTTTCCAGGTGGCGACACGGAAATTGGCTGTTCTAATCCTCCGAGAAATCCGTTCCTTATTCTTGGCCCTTGGCCAGGCAGAGGTAGGATTTTTCTCTTCTGGAGCTTTGAGTTGAAATTTCCTGAAGATAAAGCTCAAAACTGCTATTACCGTTGCTTTTAGTGTAATTGCTGCAGTGTAGCAGGTATGCACTTAGTTTATAAAAAAGCATTTGATCTCAGCTTACTGTTTCTATTTGCCTTAACACTGCAAACGTTTCTGTGGACTCAACAAGGTAACATGAATGGTAAATGCCCTGTATAACAATACGAAGGGAAATGTACAGCAGCTTCTATTTTCTCTTGGAATTATGTGAATGTAAAATACACTGTAAAACCTTTTCTATAGCATGGGCCTTTTTTGTATTGTCAAGATTATAAATTTATATTGGAAATGAAACCCATTCCTGTGCCATCCCTTTGTGGGTTAAAAAACCCACAGCATAAGACACCTTTCAGATCATTCACATATATTTTTCTTCTATAGTAAAGACCTCTAAGTCTTTTTTATGGGTACAGAAATATGGAGAGTCACGTTGTGTACTGGCGGTCACAGCTCAGTGAGCCATCTAAATGCCTAAGAACACAAATATGTGTTTTCATGGCAAAGGAATGCTTCAATAAACAGTAAGCTAATTTTTCAGTCTTTTGATACTAGCTATCCAAAGTCATTTGGGATTTTCTGATATGTGCTTTTGTTCTCTAAGCAGTGAGCTATAGCCACAAATTAACTTCATTTCAAACCACAGCTTGGATCTGGTTCTGAGATTAATTTGGAAAAGACAAAATGTACCCATCGTTAACAATGAATATTTTTAGCTACTTCAGAATCATGTCATAATTTTTAGATGTTTCTGTTGCATATCCCAGAAACAAAAGAAGGGAAATAATTTGGTCAGAAGAGTAAACTTGTATTCTCTGTGTTATTCAGGATGATGACAGACCTATGATTGATGTCATGGATCAGTTGAGTTCTTCTATTCTTGAAAGCTTTATTCATGTGGCTGTTTCAGACTCAGTAAGTACTGCTTTACTGTTACTGCTTATGTTTGCATAACAAATATTAGACATGAAATACTAAAAATTATACTACTAAAAAAATCAAAGAAATCATAGAGCTTTACTGCTCCAGCCATCTACCCAAGAGCTCCAATGCTCCACAATGTCCCAGACAATCTGTTCCATGAAAGCAATGATACTATGGATATGGAAGATACTGCATACAGAAAAAAGAACAGTTGAGAAAGTCACATTGCTAGCACCACCTAATGCTGGAGGCAGTCACTGCTATCATCTGTTTGAGAAGGGAATCAGCTTCAGCCCCCTTGTGTCCTCAGGAAGTGGCCCTGCCTGCATACCTGAGCATAAGCTCCAGAGTAATTCACAGCAGGGATGAAGCTCTCCTTTTGCTCTCTCAGGGGTCTGATGTGTCTGACATGCATCAGAGGAAGCAGAGATTGAGCATTTTAAATAAAAAAGTTTCAGTAGAAGAACTGATACATAAGATGACTCATTTTGCATGCTGTCCTAGAGATTAGTGAAAAGCCCATTTCCAGAGGGCAGGAACAATCAGTTTGGGGCACTTTTCAGCCTGATTGAGTTTAAAGCAACAAATGATCCTGTCCACATTGAGTGCCCTCTCCAGGGCACTTTTGGATTTGTGGATTTGAGATACATGTTTTGTACTCAAAAAAGTAACTCCAGCCAGCAGCTAAGCCTCGACAACTGCTCATTCACTTCCCTCCAGTGGGACTGGGGAGAGAATCAGAAGGGTCAAAGCTGGAGAACTCCTGGGTTGAGATGCAGACAGTTTAACTGGGAAAGTAAAAGCCATGCACAGAAGCAAAGCAAAACAAGCAATTAATTCACCCGTTCCCATGGGCAGGCAGGTGTTCAGCCATCTCCAGGAGAGCAGGGCCCCATCACATATAGCGGTGTCTCGGGAAGGCAAATGTCTTCACTCCAAACATCCCTCTTCCTTCTTCTTCCCCCACTTTATACACTGAGCATGATGTCATATGGTATGGAATCTCCCATTTGGTCAGGTGGGGTCACCTGTCCTGGCTGTGTCTCCTCCCAGCCTCCCAAGCACCCCCAGCATCCTCACCAGCATGGCAGAACAAGAAGCAGAAAAGGCCTTGGCCCTGTGCTTACCCTGCTCATCAACAACAAAAACATCTCTGTATTATCAACCCTGTGTTCAGCACAAATCAAAACACAGCCCCATACCAGTCACTGTGAAGAAAATAAACTCTACCCCAGCCAAAACCAGCACAGAAGGGGACATTAAACTGGTGTGGAGTTTGGGCCCCTGTGCATCTGGGAACAGAAACTGAACAAGAAAGAGACATTCTGACTTCATAATACAGGAATTAGGAAATTTGTCTGAAAGAGCGGCACCTGGGTTGGGGTGTTGCAGTTTTTAGAAGCCAAGGTTTGAATTTTGTGCTTTCATTCTGTTCATTAATAATAAAGCAAAGCAAATGTGTTGCCTCTGTCCCTGGTTTCTGAGTAGCACAGCAAGGAGAGTTAATTTATCTTTTCTCTCCACAGACAACAATCCCATTAACACACAGCGTGGATTTGCAGTGGCTGGTGGAGTGGAATGCTGTCCTAGTGAACAGCCATTATGATGTGAAAAGTCCTTCCCATGTCTGGATTTTTGCACAGTCCGTTAAAGACCCGTGGGTTCTCTGCCTTTTCAGTTTTCTGAGGCAGGAGAATCTCCCAAAGCACTGTCCTACAGCGCTCAGCTATGCTTGGCCATACGCCTTCACGAGGCTACAGCTGATAATGCCTCTTGTGGATCCAAAGTAAGTGACAATATGAATTTCACTTTCTTTTGTGTGGGCTGTGGGATTTTAATGTAAACTTTTCTTTGGTCTTGTGTTTGAGTATCAGTCCACTCATCCTGCAAGGTGTCACACAGAAATTGGTGCTACACAGGTTTGAGTTTTGTAATTGTAGCTTGTATGGTGGAAAGCTCCCATTTTCTACCTTTGTTTCCTGTGTCTCATGTAATTTTGAATTGCAGCTGATAGATACATAGCATGATTTATTCCCTCTTAAAATGTTTTAAAGTATTTTAATTAAGACTTTGGTACTTGTAATTAAGACTGGAAGATTGTTTTAAGAATTATAAATAATTTTTAAATTCTAGTATTCCTGTTAATGCAAAGAAAACAAGCACAGCAAGTAGTGGAGACAACTATGTTACTTTGTGGAGAAACTACCTTATTCTGTGTTTTGGAGTAGCAAAGCCCAGTATTATGAGCCCAGGACACCTGCGTGCTTCAACACCAGAGATCATGGCTACCACTCCTGATGGAACCATGAACTACGATAACAAGGTGATGCAACCTGTTACAAGTAAACTATTCCTTTAGGAGAATTTTAAGCTGCATCTGCATGCAAAACCCTGTCCTGATGAAAGTATTTCAGTTAGGGAATGTTTTGATATATGCAAACTACATAACAAACATATTTAACAACTAAAACATCTGTATGATATGATGTGTTGATAAATATTTGGCAAGAGTCATGGTGTTTTCAATATATTGCTTTTTTTTTTGTTTGCATTCTGGGTGATGTGCATTCAAAATATAGAAGGTCTGAACATGTGTTTTGAAGTTAACTTTCGTTTGTCATCTCCTTTCTTTCTTTCTTTGTAGAGCACTCCAATTCGTAAATTTAAAACATTAGGAAATAAAGCAGATTTCAAATGCAAATTGTATTCCTGTTGGATGTATGCCTGTCAGAAGCAATAATATATAAAATATACTTCCAAGTAGTAGCAACCTGAGAGGAGCAGTAGCTTCACAAGTGCAATTACTGGAATATTTTAATGAAGCAACAAATAAAATAAAAAACAAATAAAATAAATTGCAATAATCTGTACTAAAGCAAAGAGATTTCCCAGATGTATTTACTTGTTAGGTATTATTGAAATGATTGTCAGATAGCAGACATCCAGTTAGACTGGTCGATTGATATCTGTAATTGTAAAATCATTCCAGCATGTTTTAAAAATATGTATTGATTCTCAGACAATGTTTGTAAAAAAAATGTGTTTACTTTATATTGATATCCTGAGAAATTCAACAATATTTTAATATATTTTAGGCTATTGGAACTCCATCTGTTGGAGTCTTACTAAAGCAGCTAGTTCCTTTGATGAGACTTGAAAGCATAGAAATAACAGAATCACTTGTATTAGGATTTGGAAGAACAAATTCGCTTGTTTTCAGGTACTTCTCCACTTACCATATTCTCAGTTATTTGCCTATAATACAAGTGTTTTATTTTTGTTGTAACTTAAATATATATTTAAAATTATATTTGCACTTTAGAGCTTCATTTTTATATGTTGGATAAAATATTTATGCTTTTCAAAGGACATTAGATTTTTTTAATAAGTATTTATGGTTTTTTGATTTAGGGAGTTAGTAGAAGAGCTCCACCCACTAATGAAAGAAGCCCTAGAAAGAAGACCAGAGGTTAGTTGCAAAAATCAAATGTACTAGTTTTTTAAATGAAAAATTATTTTTAAAATAGTAATTCTGTCTGTTTGAAATATAAATATATTCTTTTGTACTAACTGGAAAATTAATTCTGTTTCCAACAAGAATTTTATTAATTGTATAATTTAAAATAATTCCATTAAAACCTAGTTTAATTTAAATTCTGATAGTGATCTGAAATGTACAATATAGAATTCCATTCTGAGGAAAAATTTCCCATCCAATATGGAACTGCCTGATACAGAAATTGCATATATTGGAAATTCACTTAAAGTATCTGAAAAAAAAAAAGCTTTAACACAGCTGGGCTACAAGCACATTTTGTAGCAGCATTTAGATGTGCTTTTATTTTCAGGGCAGGCAGGGTTACCTATTTCAACTTCATGGAATCACAGAATCACAGCATGGCTGGAAAGGACCAAACCTCCCTGCTCAGGCAGGGTCATCCTGGATCACATGGCACAGGATTCATTCCAAATACGTTCCGTTAACTGACAAATTCCATCGGAGTTTTCATTATAGTGCTCTCTTTAATTTCAAGAGAAAGTAGTGCTGGAAGGGTTCCCAACGGATCTTCCAACCCACACGAGAGAGAATTCTGTGTTCTTAAAAACCTCTGGTGGTAAAATCTGTAGCCTCAGTAAGCAGTTTTGTTGCAGGATGTGTCTGTGCAGGTAAACACAAAAGCCATAGGGAGAGCTTCAGTACTGGACTCGAGTTCTGCTCAGTTTTCCCTCCTTGACTCAGTTTTGGACCATTCCATCTGGCTCCAAGATAGAAATCTGAGATGGCTCATGGACAATTCTTAATAATTCTGTGTCTGGTAAACGTCCACAATCATTTCCATTCTGCATTGCTTCACACCTCAATTCTGTTGTGTGGCTTCCATCCCTATGAAGTCGCTGATTTGAAGGTCACCTGTTTTGATACTGGGCAGAAGTAGAGTAATACATCTTAGTGCAGCCAATTGCCTCTGCATTTTCACTGTGCACCATTTAAGACAACTTAGACTTGAAAATCCTTTTCCGGAGACATACATATCCAGTGTACCCTCAGGAAAAGAATTGCAAGAATTCAGAAGTTTACTGTATGCAGCAAGAACAAATTCAGCACATGGAATTGTCACTAGAGGAATATGAGAACAAGAGACTGTGATTTTAATTCCTGTATTTTCCCTTATATGAATAAATGGGACACCTTCCTGCAAAGCAGTGCCACCTGGAAACCCAGCAGTGACTGTATGGGCTGTGTGGCTGTAGGGATCATGGCAAGCCTCCATGTCAGCAGGCAGGTGTCCAACACACCAGAAACAACGTCCTTGAACATATGCTGTGACTAGGAGGAGAATTCCCGGCCTGTCCAAGAGCTGCAGGGATAAACCAAAATGGACATTACACAAGATCCGCCCTGTGGGTGCTGGCACGGAGCTTTGCCAGATCACCTCTGACACTGCTGCAGGAGGCAGCTGTGTCTGTTAAATACTGTATTAAAACTGCTTTTTTCTCTACATGTGCTTCCTGGAGCCTTAAAGGTGTAACAAGAGAAAAACAGGGCTCAAGTCAAATGGCATAATAACTGGAATAAAACCTTTGGCTGGGATGCTGCAATTCTGCCAGTTCTGGGTCAGAATACCAGACAAAGCATCATTTTGTTCTCCCACACATCTACTGCTGGCCATGGACAAGAGTCAGAGTTCTAGAAGAGATAAGCCTTTGATTTTAGTATTGCTCAGTTTTGAAGAGCAAAATCTGCATTTTCTCTGAGCTTTTCTTGTTTCTTTGAGTGCAACACAGCTTTTTTACTTTCTCATGTGTTTTTTGCTTAGGGTTGATGCAGAATACAAACAAGTAAATTTAGCCTTTCAGCAAAGAGCAGGCCTTGTTTCATTCACGTCCTTCCAGGAAAGACAGAAGACAGAAAGGACAGCTTTTGAGAAGACAGAGAGATACAATGAGCCGGTTAACAACCATGCAGTCCTGTTCTGTGGGAGGGATTCATTACTGTGGGCAAAACTCCTGCAGTCAACACACCCAGTACTGGGCTGGAGTGGTGTCTGCAGCGAGCTCACTTGAATGTGCATGATGGTGTGCTGCAGCATTGCCAAGTTCAGGGATGGCTAATCACTAAGGTACCTTCCTTAGGTCTGGATGTACATTCTCTACTATAAATGCCTCCAGCACCCAAACTAGATGACATTAAACTAACATGAATATCCCTGTTACCTGAAGATAGCATGGGTTTTTGCTACAGGAACCTTGAATATTAGTTATTTCTGTCCAGTATTTCATTATTTAATTTCCACATTTTCAATAAGTACTAAGGCAGTTGTTAATATTTTTTCCAAGAATATTTACAAAGACAAAAAATTGATCATATTTAGTTCCTTGTTGATGTATAAGCGCAATGATATACTGCAATATCCAAAAGTACTTGGGTTCCTTTGTGAAGAAAATTCTTGAACTGGAATTCTTAAATCTCACTGTGATACTGGCATTTCTAAAGCTACTAGTTTTTAATGTGTACACCTATGCATATAAACATGGTTGTTATTTTAAATTCCAAGAACAAGAAACGTCGAGAACGACGAGATCTACTAAGACTGCAGCTACTGCGAATTTTTGAACTCCTTGCTGATGCTGGTGTTATAAGTGACAGGTAGGACTATCACTCTTCATAAATACTGGATTTTTACATGAAACAATTTTCAGTGTTTGCCACACTGAGATTATGTCAGTATGTTCTTTGAGGAATTGTGTGGTCTATCAGATATGAGATATTTGCATGCGTTTCTGCAGAAAACTGTAGCATAACTACTCTGTTATTGTATATTAATCTGCAACTTTCCTTTATGCTAGTACAAATGGAGCCTTAGAAAGAGATACACTAGCCCTTGGAGCCTTGTTCTTAGAGTATGTTGATCTGACTCGCATGCTTTTGGAGGCTGAAAATGATAAAGAAGTTGAGATCCTTAAGGATATGAGAGCACATTTCAGTGCAATGATTGCCAACTTGATACAGTGTGTTCCAGGTATGGAGCTAAATTATGCATTTAATATAAGTATTGGAAAAGTAATTTTTTTCTTTCTTTTTTTTTGTCTGTGCTTTTTTCCTTGCTTTTGAATGTTCATATAATGAATGTAAAGTGGAATGTAGAAAAAGAAAATGTTCAGAAGTCTGCTAAGATTGAAATAAAAATACCAATAAAGCTTGATGAAGCTTGTAATAGTCATGTCTAAGAATCACCTCTTTAAAAGCCCAGCAAAGAAATTGTCTGTGACCTCCAGGGGCTCCAGTTTTCTTATTATTATTTTCTCCCATCTGACTTGATTGCCAGACTCTTCATAAACTCAGACAGACCTTAAAAAATACAAGTACGTGCAGACAATGTGCAATATTAAATGCAGTGAAAACCTTGCCCAAGGTGTTGAGACATTATCCCATGTTACCTGACTCAACTATATCACAAAAATTTATCCAGTTGATTTCATGCTTTTTATATATTGCAATATCACTTCAGAAATATAATAACATAATTACATTAGCAAAAAACAAACAAACAAAAAAAAAGCCTCTGCTTTAAAGGCCTGAATGCAATTACTGGAAGATGAGGTCTGCTTTTTTTTCATTTGCTCAGGTAATTCAGTGTTCAGAATATATACCACATATTTGTCATAAACAAAGAGCCACCAAGTTTCTTTTATTTATTGCCCCTACCTATTACTGTATTAGAGTGAGACACATGCATTGTTTAGGCTCACATTTAAGGAATCAGAAAAATCAAGTAAATATTTGCCATGAAAGGAATGCAGGAGGCAGTGAAAAATGTTGATTTTATAATTAGATCTTTAAATGCTATTTTTCTCTATAGTCAGATATACATGTTTGTATAACTATACATTAATTCAAAACTGAAGTTTCTTAGAAATAAGATGCACCTTACTCACTTGGTTAGATTTTTTAAGGAGCTTAGATACTTTGGAGTAAGTGTATGCTGAACATATAAAATCCCCTCTCTTTTTGTAGAAATTTGAAAATCATATCATCATTGTGCCACATGAATGTGTATTTAATATTAACAAATCACAACTATTTCTATTTCTGTTCACTTAGTTCACCACAGGAGATTTCTCTTCCCTCAGCAGAGCTTGAGGCATCACCTGTTCATCTTATTCAGTCAGTGGGCAGGACCTTTCAGTATTATGTTCACACCACTGGACCGTTACAGTGACAGAAATCACCAGATTACAAGATATCAGTATTGTGCATTAAAGGTACTAAAATTTCACTATACAAAGCAGTAACAGCAGTTTTTTCAGTGAAAATACAAGTTGTTGTGGAGTCTATTTCCTTTTACTTCAAAGAAATTTGAATTTGCATACTTGATGCAAACTTGTATGCTCATATGCAAATGTACAGTGGTATCATAGAATATAGCACTGAAGTTAATTTTCTTTTCTTTGTTGACACTTTTCAAGGCTAATTATTTTAAAAACCAGAGTGCATTTTGAAATTTTACTTAGCTGTTCATTAATGGGTTAGCAGATTCAGCAAGGAGCTCTTAGGCTCTGAAATTAGGTGTAGTTCAGATGCAGTACCTCAGGATACCGAGTCTGTACCAATGTACAACTGAGGAATGCCTCCCACGCTTGCCTGGAGACATGCTCAGCAATAATGTACTTCTGTGGCAAACTAGTTGCAACTCCCTTGTGTGAGTAAGCTGGGAAAGTAATAGTTTATGTACTTAAATAAGCTGCACCACTGGCTGTAAGACAGTTTTAATTTTTGCAGCAACATACTGTTGAAACATCTGAGTGTATTTTAATTGTTTTTGCAGCTTGGTTTGTGAATACTGGGTAAAATCACAAAATAGATCTTGAAGATAGTAGTCCCCTCAAAGTGCTTTGAGCATGATCTGGAATCCAGTAAAATCTGTAACAAAGTAATGATTGAATTCTACCTGTCAGCCAGCTGTTACCATTTTCACCATAGCTCCCTCCAAACAGAAAGCAAGTGGCAGTCCTGTTAGCCTGGGCTGAAATCATTCTGAAAGGTTTGTTGTGCCACTGTTTGTGTGACTGAAGTTCCATGTGCTTCCAGGCCATGTCGGCTGTGCTCTGCTGCGGACCTGTGTTTGATAATGTGGGTCTTTCCCCCGATGGATATCTTTACAAATGGCTTGATAACATTCTGGCTTGTCAAGACTTACGTGTAAGTACTGACCAAAATGCCGCACTGATGAGCAGTCACTCACTGTACTGAGTGAGTAAAGAGTTTGTAAAGTGTTCTCTTTCTTCTTAAAGAACATGAAATGGATTATTGCTGCCATTTTCCATTTCTGTGAAGATGGGCTTTGACTTTGTACCTACATAGTCATAGTTCTGTGTTTGTAGCTGACTCAACTGCCTCTGATTGAGGAGGAGTAGACTGGTGATTTATACCAAGTGGAGAGAGTGAAACAACTCTCACTTTCCCTTTTGGTATCTTGCACTTTGTCCTGCTGTTCTCCCTAAAACTCTCATACCAGCCCACATAACTCTGCTAAGGAAAGGCAAATAGCAGAATGTAAATAAATACATGTGATGCAGCTAGAGGATAGAGGCTGTGGGAATGATAATTGATTAGGGAAAAAAAAGGTTAAACAATTTATGGAAAGAATGAATAGCTGCAGAGAAAATCCTTCAGAAATTACATGGGATTTTGGAATGTTGCTAGGGACAGAGCTATAAAGATATATGCAAGTTATACACAGTCTCTACAAGCAGTCACCTACACTTGGTGACAGAATATTAATAGGCATTGATGTTTGCTGTGCCAGCACTACCCTGTACTGAAAGAACAAGAAGTCCAAGCCTTAGTTGTGATGTGTTTGTAGCAGTGGTGGTACCAGCATTAAGGGATTCACAGTCTGTAGGGAGAGTTGTTAGCTTGCTTGATGTAGTTGGATTAAACATACACGTTTTCAGTCTTGTAAAAGGTATTTTTCTTTGTCTGCCTTGCTTCTGTGTTAGTCAAAAGAAGGATAAACTTGAAAGCTTGTCGCTCTGTGAAATTCACATGAAGTAGGAAATAGTTAACAAGTCAGTTAATTGATATAAAAGGAAGTTGCCCAAAAACACTTACCAAGTATCTTAGATTTTCCAAAAATTCTGCTTTTTTTTTTGTCATTGTGCCCAATTTTGGAAAATTTATTTTATTCATGTAGTCTTTGTACATACCATTTTTTCAAGTGATGAGTATTGAAACCTGAGTCACATTCCAACTCTGCTGTCCCTAAAATAAATCAATTACAAATGTTCTGATTTCTACTTCCATACTTGAATTTTCCATTATTGCCCTGTTTTGCCTGTGTCACTCTGAGAATTTTAGAGAATGAATGTATCTATCATGTTTTGACATTTGTTTAGGTTCACCAGCTTGGCTGTGAAGTTGTAGTCTTGTTGCTAGAGCTGAATCCTGATCAAATCAATCTCTTCAACTGGGCAATAGATCGATGTTACACAGGATCATACCAGCTTGCCTCTGGGTGTTTCAAAGCCATTGCAACTGTGTGTGGAAGCAGGTATTAATTGATTTATTAATCTACACTTTCAAATGTAAAGAAAACTGGAGGTTCTGCTCGCTGTGTTGTTAGGAGCTGTTGGTTACACACATATATTCTCAAACAGTTTTTGGGACTGTATTGCTTGATTTTCATGATTCCAAAAACAAAGTGATGTGCTTGGTAGAAGATGTTCTTACTATAGGTGCATTTGAAATCTGGGGAATTTTGATGCTATTTTGCTCAGAAAGATACAAACAAAACTACAACAGTTTTATTTAAATGTAGGTCATAAATCTGTTTTCAAGAGATTTGGCATGGTTTTTAATTTAATTTATAAAAGGAAAAATGTTTTCAATGTCAATAGCTTGAAAGTCATTATTTTGACTTGTCATTATCTTGAAAGTCATGTTCTTTTTCTAAACTGGCTTTCATTTGATTTATTTAGTTCCTTTCCTGTCAACTGGTATCATCATTACTGCTAATGCTGAGCAAGCACAAAGCTACATGAGGAAATTAGTACAAATATTGCTTTTGTGTCAGGCCTTCATAAAACTCTATCCCTTTTTTTCATTTTCAAAGACAAAATTTATAGAGAAATTAGATAATTCAACAAGTTGCATTTTATTAAAATAAATGTGAAAATTTACTCTTCAAAAACATAATTTGGCAAGATGTCTGATCAGCATAGAGAAATACTCAGTAGAGAAATAATTGGGGTTTGGAAAATCAAAATAAGTCACAAATTTCATTGTTTTCCTGCAAAACTGTTTTGTTCTTGCAGGAACAACTAGACTAGAGGCTGCATTACATGGAGGCTTTTAGAAATATGAATGGAATTTGGTGTTTGCAAATTCAATGATGTTAACAGGGTTTTTATTTTAATGAACACAGAAACATTGCCGTTTCAGTCAGTCATTTTTCCTCAAATTGTGTTACCTGTGCCACTGTGACCTAAAAATTATTCTTTTCCATTCTTACAGTAAAAATTGAGAGTATGATCTTTGTGATTTATTTTGAATGGAAAGTTGTGGGATCAAAATCAAATCGATTATCTATTGCTTGCTCATGGACATGGGTGTGAAGAGTTCGAGGGGATGTGCTGCATGAATCTCTCAGATCATTCAAAGTCAATTCATGAAAATATCAAAAATATAAAGGACAGCATAAATAAGCTTGGCGAGATCACAGGATCATGGATCGATCAACTGGCAGAATTCTTTGACATCTCTCCCATTTGGAGAGGAATCTTAAAAATAGGGTTTTATGTTTTAATAGTTCTCCTAGTCCTCATACTTGTTGTCCCATGCATATTTGCATGTTTAAAACATGCAATGAATCGGATGGCGAAAAAGATCTTTTTGGTGCAAACAGAAGGGGGAGATGTGGGATCTCAGTCTCTCAGAACAGGGGCGCAGGGTGAACCAGACCGCCCCTGGGGGGCTCGGGAGTCCTGGAATGTTGCCAGAAATGTCTGGTGGCTGGACTTTGATCCCACGTGGGAGATGACATCAGTATGAGGACGGGAGGATTTCACTGGGGTGAATGGTGAAGGGATAAGTTAATTGGAGTGTGAGATACAGGGTTTAAGATCCCTGTACAGGGGGGTCTAGAGAGGCAAGATGGAGGTATTGGGGCGTGCCCTTCTCCTTCTTCTTCTTCCTCTAGGCCTCCATCTTCTGTGGTGGAGTTGGCACTCCGGGATTGGACCTTACTAGGGGAACACTGGTTAATATGGGTAGAGGGTATTGGAGAAAAATGATAAATATTGTATACGTAACTCCGGGTATAAAGATAGACGACCGCCCCAGGGGCTCTCAGTGTGTGCCCATGGCTGACTGCTGAGCAGAACTCTGTCAGGCCAAGAGAAAATCTTTTAGATAAGCAATTAATAAACACCGAGACCGAGAACAAATCTGAAGCTTCCTCTCGTCCTTTCGAACCCGGGGGCCCAAGGCCATCTTTGGGCTTTTCCCAGACCATCTAAACAGCACCAAAATCCAACAGAAAGTCCTCTTTCTAACAAGCTGGGAATTTTTATTAATATTTGAAAGCTGTTAATAGTTTTTCCTCTATCATCTATCAAAATGTATCAGGAAACCACTGCTTAAACTGCCTTTAAAATGAGCAGCAATTGATGGTGTCCAGCCAACTTTCTACAAAGTCACTTCCCTTCATTTATTTTCTTTTTGTATTTGTTTTTTAAGCAGTGGAAGAGCAGAGAGCCAGTTACAGAGCTTGACTTGCAGTCAGTATATGGAATGGCCAAGAATGTCCCATGCCACACATTTATCTGCCATATTAAAAAGTCCAAATGGGCTTCCTGCAGCCCATCCAGGAGCACTGTAACTGACATCTAGGGTGATAAATTGATGGTTCACAATTCAATCAATGCATTTACAAATCATCAGGAGAAAACAGAAACCTATTTAGTGCAAATCCAAATATTGTGATGTGGGATTTACTCCTCTAACAACGTTCTCATTAAGTTAACACTTTGATATGTTTAACCTTAAAATTGACGTTGACTTTATAGATAGCAGACTTTATGAAGCATTTCTTAGTGTTTACTCTTTGAAAGCAAAAAATTTTCATAGAATTTTCTAATGCCTTAGAATGTTCATATCAGAGATAGTGTCCTTTGTCCAAAGGGACTATTTTAATTGCATCTTGGCTTAAGAAATTCTTTATCCCTGGAAATTTTCATACTCCCCATTTTCTTTCATGGGTGTCAGGCTGTCCTGTAAAGAGTTTATGCTATAAATTAAAATGAATCGACAGTCATAGACACAGGTATTCCATTTCTCATTGTGAGTAACTCAGTGCATTCCTAAGCATTGGTCCAAGGTAATTATAAATAATCCTTTCTTTCTTCCCATTCACCAGATGGTCCTTTGATCATGCAGTGTGTATTCATAAGAGCTCCCTTTCCCATATTCTGATGGTCGAGGAGAAAAAAGAAAGATTACATTCTCTTTAGACCATATTACCGAGTAAATCAGAGTGAATATAATCTGCATTCCTCACAAAAATGTTCTGTTTATTCTTCTAGGAACTATCCTTTTGATATCGTGACGCTTTTAAATTTGGTGCTGTTCAAGGCATCTGACACCAACAGAGAGATTTATGAAATTTCCATGCAACTTATGCAGGCATGTATCAGCTAATTTTTTTCCTCCTGCCCTTGGAGACTTTTTTGGTGAACTTCTTATGAAGTACTGTTATTTGTACATTAGTTTTGTTCTGAAAAGAAACAATCAGTTTTGTCCTGGCTATAAAAACTTACAAGAATATTTATGTAAAAATGAATGTTATCGTGTCTTTCATATTTGGAGCATATACTCTGAAACATATAGAGCTTTCTCTGATAGCTAAACTTCAAATGCTGATATTTCCTGATTTAATAAATTTTTATTATCATATTCCTTCTTTTTTTTCTTTTGTCTTTTATAGATCCTTGAATCAAAGCTTTTTGTTTATTCAAAAAAGGTAGCTGAGCAAAGACCAGGCAGTATCTTGTATGGGACACATGGTCCATTGCCACCTCTTTATAGTGTCTCACTTGCCCTTCTTTCATATGAACTAGCAAGGATGTATCCTGAACTTACCCTTCCACTTTTTTCAGGTACCTGTATTTATTTGACTTATTATCTCCTTTACATTTTTTACAAATGTTAGACTGCTACCATTTTGAACCACAGTTCTGTTTATAAATTTAGCTTGACCTGTTTTTATTCTGGTTCAGGTCAAATCAGATTTAGGAATCCAATATATATTTCCTAGAGGTATTCACACAAAGTACGGAAACCATCTTTGGGGACTCTGTGCCACTTATGTGACCTTGGGGTAACTTTGAATTTACAGGTGTCCTGAGTGAGTTAAAATGACATTGGCAAACTCTACTATGATGGGTTCTCATGTGATTCTTCTTACACATGGATTTACAAAGATCATCATTGTGAGGATGTATTTCTTCATTTTATATAAACATGACTTTAACTTTGAGCAAATTGATTGCCTGTGTCCAGTTCTACCAATGACTCAAATTACTCTGAGTGATCTCTACCTTTTGTTATTTGCCACATCTGCATGTCTCAGCACTTTTTTTTAATTTTACCAGAAATATATTTTTTTTCAAAATTACTGAAAAAAATGTTAATGCAGGAGCACCAATCAGAATTGAGGCCATTCCTGGGAACAATGATGTTTTGAGACATATCTATCTGGTTTAATAAATCTTATGTGTTGCTCTAGTTTTTAAATAGCAGAATGCCAATGTCTGTAATCGTGGGAATTTTTACTGGCTCTTAAAATCCCTTTATGTTGTTTTTACTCAGTCTGTAGGGGCTGGAGGGAGGGTAAAGGAACAATACATCACCCTTACATTTCTCAGTGCCCAAGATACCATGAGTTATAAATAACTGGTGTAGGGAAATTCTGATGGCTCATTTGTCATTAAGCAAATGCTGTTCATTATCTCTGTTACTCATGTTGCTGTAATGACTGTGTCATTTTAAAAAATCTCAGATGTACCAGATATTACAGTCCAAGTGAGACATCCTTTCTATACATCTAGAATCATGAGGAGGAGAGAACAGTGTGTGTCTTCACAATTTTTAAAAACCAGGGAGTGAGTTAAAAAAGGAAATGTTTGCTGTACTGATTTTACAGAAGAGTTCTGGTACAGAGAGATAATGTGGTTCACTTTGGCAGGAAACTGTATTTCTTATCCCAGATTTTCATAATCCCTTTGCCTTACAGTGCCAGGGATTTTTTTTGTAAACTATATAAAGTGCTGTATGCAAGCATTCCTGAACTGACAGCCAGCTGTGAATTTCATAGACATTCCCACAGGAATTAGGATCCCAATATATGCAAGATTTTTTTTTTTTGTAAACTCAGTATAATAAGTGCCTTAGTATTTAAAGTATAGCTTAGAAACCTGAAGGCCAGTGAGGCATTTGTAATCTGCAGAACAGTTCTGTATATTCTCCAGAAGCTCTTGGAATTCTAGAGTAACCACCAGTAACTGAATGATCCTTTTTCCTCTTTACTGACATCCACCTTACTTAATATACACCATGGCACAGTAACAAGGGTTGACTTTCTGTTTCTAAGCCCAGACTGAGTTAGTTATTTTAGACAGAAGATATGACCAATTGCTTGCTATTATGAAAGTAATTCCATGTTTCTCTTCAGGAAATTCAAGAACATGGTTTTTGTGCTTGCAGTGTGCAAAGTAAAAACTATCAGATAGTTTAACAAATGTCAGAAATGTGATTTAAACAGTGTATTTAGGGTTTAGATCATAAATTAATATGCTGTCCTTTTCAACTCTTACTGTTTTAGAGGTAAGCCAGCGATTTCCAACAACACATCCAAATGGAAGACAGATCATGCTTACCTATCTGCTACCATGGCTTCATAATATTGAACTGGTAGACAACAGACTGCTCCTCCCTGGCTCGAGCCCTACCACTCCAGAAGATGAACTGAAGGACAAGGAGGGGGAAATAGCGGTCACAAGTGGACTAAAAGGCAATGGCTGGGGCTCGCCTGAGGCCACCTCCCTGGTTCTTAATAATCTCATGTACATGACAGCCAAGGTAAAAAAACAAATCAAACAAAGAAACTAACCTGTAAAACTTTTGTTTCTTCCCTCCAGTACCAGAAATTTTACACTGGAACAGTCTGTACCAATCAAATAAAACCCGCTTAATTTTAGGAATACTTTCTAAATTTACAGTCCTCAAGAATTTATGTTCTCTTATGATTTAAGTCCTTCTGTGGATCAGAACCTAAATAGTTTTAAATATACTTAATGCTCTGAAATCTGTCAGGTAGCTATTTAAAATACTGTTTTGTAACTTTTTACAGCATTTCACTGGGGTTTTTTTTGTGTGAGAAAATGTTCTAAAATAACATGCTTTGGTTTGGAAGTCTGCATATTTCAAGGAATGTATGCCTATGATTCTTTGCAGTATGGAGATGAAATTCCTGGACCAGAGATGGAAAATGTCTGGAATGCTTTGGCCAACAATGAAAAATGGAGTAACAACCTTAGAATAACTCTGCAGTTCCTCATTAGTTTGTGTGGTGTTAGCAGTGATACCATCCTTTTACCCTATGTAAGTCTTTGCACTTTATTTTATTTACTGCTAATTACACAGGTTGTAGTGAAGGAAATGGCTATTACCTGCAGAAAATTAATTTCAGTATCAAAACCAAGAAATGCCAACATTCTCCCCAACACACTGTACAAAATTAAATAGCAGGGATAAAAGTGCCAGGAAACTGAAATTTAAAAAAAAGAAATGGAGTAGTTCGAATTCTCGGCCTGCAGCAGCAGAGCACACCCCATTGCAAGTGAGAGGTGGGTTTCTCTCAAGCAAAGAGAAACCTTGCATGTCTGTGAATGGGGACAGTAACAGAGACTGGCCTTACATTGCCAGAAAATGGTACATCCTTTTCTTTAGCAGACTAGAGCTTTCTGTGGGACATTTCAAGAGACAGAAGATAGTTAACCTTTCTAAGCTTAAGATATCAGCTTCTGCCTCTGCATGACTGTCATAGATTATCTAACAGTTGCTGCAATGTGCAACTCAAACTGTGCTGGATATTGTTATTATTCAGGTTAAAATAAAATCAGGGCTGTCTGAGAAAAACAGGCTATTTCCATTCCCATGTTCCTTATTGCTCAGTTGCTGAGTGAAACAGAATCTAAATTTAGTGAATTTTCCAGCCAAATTACAATATGGCTTTTTAATAGTTAGCCTCTTTCCATTTATTTCCCTGAAATAAAACTGAAATTTATTTAAAAAGCCTCATAAACACACTTCATTTACAGATACTGAAATAACAGTTTGCCCAAAGTGTATATAGTGACTGCTATGCATACTAGAATAAAGAAAACAAAGAAGCCTGGAAAAATCCTCAGAATGTTGTTGTTGTATCATAGGCATCACATTTGTTTCCTTTCATTTGTAGGGTTTACTGCTCTATATTCTCAAATCAATGTACATATATGCCTAGCTAGTCAAAAGTAGAAAAATTTGAAAGTGGAATTGGTGTAAGAAAAAGCTCAATGTTTATATGGAGGAAAACAAAGGGGTTCATCTGAAATGAGATCTTTCCCTCAATTGTTACAGAGGCTTTCCATTCAGTGTTGACCATGCTTTCAGCAGGAGGTTAGATGAGGGACTTCCCAGCTTCTTTCCAACCTGCCTCATCCTACAGTCTGTGACAGATTTGGGACTAAGGTGGTCTCCATCTATGTTGGCAGAGAGCAAATGGAAATCACCTGCTAGAGATAAGACAGAAATTGGGGGCTGTTTTGCCCTCATTTCTGACAGCTTACGAAAGGAACAGGGGCAGTTTTCTGAGAGGAAGGAGTAGTAGTCCTGTGCTGACTCCAAATGTAGCCTGACTGGAAAAGCCTGATAACCTGATAACCCTCTCACCTCTTGCCCAGGAGCCTCTCACAGACCTTATCCCCCATCCAGATACTTGCCAAGCCAAAGCTTTCAGCACCTCCTTTTTCCATAACTGTTGCCATGCCACAGCTCTGAGCAGCTTTTCCTCAAACCCCCTCCATTCAGTGCACTTCTTTATTAAATTCTTTTTTTTTTTTTTTGCCTCAAAGCCTTGGCTTTCTCAGTCCTGTCCTCCTCCAGGACAGTACAGTCCTCCTACTTCACAAAGAGAGCAGTCTGTTCTGACATCTCCAGCTTCATCTGCTCAGCATCTCCTATTTTGCCTGTGGCACTTTTCTGGTCTCCCACTCAGCTTCTCGTGGCTGGTGGCAGCAGCAGCTGACAAGGCTCCCCTGTGTTTTACCACCCAGTTAGTCTGTGTTCTGTAATGTTGAGTTAAAAGTCTGATTCTCAGATTTTGTAAAATCTGAAAAAGTTTTTAGCTTCTGTAGGAAGCCTGACTGTGCTTATGAGTCACTCCTTTGCTGATAGCTTTGTCTGGAGTAGGGAAATACACTGCTCTTATCACATGCATCTGCTCAGTGTTTTGCTAATGCCCTGGAGTTTAGAGATAAGAAATCCTACCTAACTCTGCTAACTACACAAGACTGCTGATACCATAAACATGTGTCTTCCATTATTATGCAGATAACAGATACACGTTAGCAAATAAAGATCATTTGGACAGTTTATCAGCAGTGTTCCAGGTCACCTGGGCTTAAAAGAGCACAGAGCTACAAAATTGCCAGTTTACCCATCTCCTTTAGGAGCCCCCTGTGCCTCGAGGCAGTCACTAGCTGCTTTGTGCCTTGGCCATCTGTTCTCCCTGTGTGGGTCCAAGCCAAAAGCATGCCTGACTCACATTTTTAAAATTTTTTTTATCATCTAAATTAATTGCTTTGTCTCTTATGTTTCCTTTAAGCATTTTTTCCCAGTGCCCCAGTACACATTGCTGAGCTGTCCATTCTTTCACTTTATGTAGTGAAAGATTTCTTAGAGTATTTACAGTTCAGAAACCTCTTCAGCAAAAACTCGTGTTGGGAATCTGACCCCTGCAGTGGTGAGAGAAACTGAAAATGGCACTGTGAGCCCAACCAGAAATGAGCCTCAGGAAGGAGATGGATTTGTCTCTGGAAAGTCCCTGGGAAATTTTTAGCACAGTAGAGTAAAAGAGACTTTGCATATGTGCATTTTCTCTAAGGAAAAGAAAAATGAAAGGAAAGAGAAGCAAGTAAGGAAGTTATTTTAATGGAAGTATTTAAGAGTATAAGAGCAGCAATACTTGGCAAGGTCAAAAGGCTGTTCAGTCTAATATATTAGCTCCCCTATATGAACTTGTTTAGGGACATCTTTAAAAAAGCAGGCAAGCACAGAGAGATATTCCCCATATGGTCTCCCAGCTCCACCAGTTTATGAATCAAGTGGTTTTGAGCTGGAGGGAGTCTCTGTCTTTAATAGTGATCAGGGTTTTTTCCCTCCAGAATACAGCTGAATTTGGTCTCAGTATCTCAAGAGTCCTCATTGCTGCAGTGCAGGTTTGAGATCTCATTAAAAGATTTGTAGAAATTTCCAGAGTGTCTATAAACGATACTCTCAGATTTTTTCAAATCAGGATACATGAAGTTTGTATACATAATTGCTCTGCCTTACTTCCATTAGCTATTACTTTGCTTACAGATGTGAGTAGCAATTCAAAGCCTGGCTTACTCTTTGTGGCCACAGCCACAGTTTTGTAGATGTGCATGTTACATAGTTATATACATAAACAATTCATTGTGAATGGTAAGCAAAAACTTTGAAGTAATTAAATCATAGAGTCAGTCTGCTGGGGGAATGATCTTGATGTCAAAGTGAGAAGTTTTATTTCTGTATGAACTGTATGTGGTTGTGGTATCGGTCCAGGAACAACACTTGCATTCGAGATAATTTTAGTGGCAGTGTAACACTCATTGATTCCTTTGGAAATTCACTTTGGTCAGAGTTTAACAGCTGCTACTTTGTTCAACAGATAAAGAAGGTTGCAATATATCTGTGTCGCAATAACACTATTCAGACAATGGAAGAACTCCTTTTTGAGCTGCAGCAAACCGACCCAGTGAACCCCATCGTCCAACATTGTGATAATCCTCCATTTTACCGTTTTGCTGCCAGTAACAAAGCCTCAGCTGCAGCTTCTGGTATGACCTGAATGTGTTTCCTTTATGCTCTCCCTCTTTTGAGTCTTCATCTCTTTGCAAAAAACAATCTCCTACTTTTGCATCCCTTCAGACCTGTGTACACAAAGTACAAGTATCAGGGCCTTGCTGCATGTCTAAATTACAGTTCTTTTTCATTCCTAATGATGTATATGCTTTGTTAACACATGCTTAATTATCTTAACTATTTTAATAGCATTTTACTAATACTTGAGGCTGTTCAGAATTCTGTCACTTTTCAGAAAACTCCACTCTCTAGTAGCTGTTTTACTGAGAACAAGAAATCACCATTGATGCAGTGAGCACAGCAGATGTATCAAGCAGTTTCCTGAAAACTGAGAGCCTTAAGGGTGTGGCAGTTCTGTTTTGAAAGGCCTTTTACAAGCTGCAGTAGTCAAATACACTTAAGAACCAACCCCACATTTAACCTTGTAAATGTTTTACCTGATCCTTGAAAAATAATAGACTATGTCTTGAGCATGAGCTTAATATAAGGAGTAGAAGGCCATCATTCTGTTCATCTATTTCTCAGAGCATGTGAACTTAACACCATCTAGCCATAGAAGCAGGTCCTGTCTGTAGGAGTAACAGTGTTCATTCATTCATGTATGCAAGTACCTGCAAGATGATCACTTGGACTGTAGCTGCTAAATCCCCTGTGAGTTATAGGCTTTTATTGCTTTGCAGGTGCTGTGTGCTGCATCTAACAGGTGCTCTTATTCACATCTCATTTACAGGAACCACCTCCAGCAGTAACACTGTTGTAGCTGGCCAAGATAGTTTTCCTGATGCAGAGGAGAACAGAGTGGTGAAAGAGAATGATGAAAGGTTTGTGGCTTGGGTTTTTCCCTCCAAAATGTATGTGTTTTCCTAGGCTGAGGATGAGATGCTGAAAAAAGTTCTGCATTGTTCTGTGAGGAGCTCTGGTGCTCAGATTGAGCCTAAGTGGCATTATTGCAGTATGCATAATTATTTTTTTTAAGCTATTCTCATTAGTCTAGTTCCTGACTCTTGTTTAATGGTAAAGGAAGAACTGTTAAATCTACATTCAATGAATTGTGCTAAGGAGGTCATGGTTTTTTAGGAATTATCCTACTAAAATCTTTATAAAAAGTCAGATTTGATCACATCGTTTTGATTTCATGGACAGTGAGTAAAATTTAGTTTGCAGATTTATATCATTGATTTCAAGGACACCTCCTTTGTCTAGGTGAAATGTTTTATAGAGGACAAATGTGGAAAATAACTTGCTTATAAATTATATATTCATTTTAGACTTCTGCTACTTATGGTACATAAGGTACATACTGACAAATCAGTAAATGCAAAGCCTAAAGGCCATCAGATCCTAGACCACAGACATATAGATTGTTTCTCTCATAGAAAAGCTCTTAGTTTTGCAAGAGAACTTTGGACAATCTATAATAGCATTTGTCAGTTAATGTATTAGTATTTCATTAGTCACTGATAGTCACCAGTATCACTTCAGTAGTCCAATGCTCCTTCCCTAAGGTTCAGGGCTTAGATGTGCTGAGGTAATTATGAGAGTAAACCTTTCTGTACTTCAAAACTTTTTAATTACTTACTCTCTCCCATTACAAACTAGAGTAGCATTTTGTCAGGTTAGGTAGATATGTCTGCTAATTTAAATGTAAGTAGAAAATGGCACTCAATGCTGAGTTTCAAATTGGTAGTAAAACAGATTTGACTCTAAGTGTTGTTCTTTAACATTTGCAATAGAAATGTACTTAAAAGGATAATAAAACAATTTTCTCCTCTGAATTTTTTATTATTCCTTACATGAATGTTTATGGCTGCATAGCTTTAAGATAAATTTTTATTCAGTTGATTTACAGCCAAATTGAGCAAATGTTTCTTACAGTAGTTCAAGTCAGGATTTCTGATCTTATGTAAGTTTTAAATGTGACTCAAAAAAGTTTTTAGAATGCAGATCTGCCAGAGACTTTATCATAAAAATGAAAGGAAAATTACAATGTCCTGATACTGGTATTCAGGATCCTGTTGAAAGACACCTCAGAAGAAAATGGAAAATAATTTGCCTGAACTCATTGCTGGCATTTGTTACTGAAGCTGGCTGTAAGTTGCATCTGCACTCCAAAACCAGTGTGTCAATCTTAGAATGTCCATTAATATGGACTTCATATGCCAGGACATATGAAATAATGAGGGTCATAAATAGAAAAACGTATTGGAGGGCTGACAATGCATTTTGTCAACTGCACAAGGAATTTATTGCATGCTTATGAGATACATGCTTTGGAAACAATGTAATATGTTGATGTATAGTGAAATACCCTGCACTAAGGTGTGTGAACATTAGTAAGAAATTGAATTGAATTTTGTCTAGAAAATCTTCAATATTGTCTTGTTTGATCCATGGTTATTTGTAATTAGTTTTCTGCTGGAGTGGTGATGCTTTTAGATCATCACTAGTGTGTGAGCTGTCAGAATGGCTCCTCTCATTCCACTTCAGGCCTGATTACCCTGGGAACACAAGGTGGAGGAAGTCGAAGGAGATCACTAGGATGAGTCAGCTTAGCATGAATCTAAGATTTGAGGACAGCTGTGAGCAGTTTGCTGTGGCTCTCATATCCCTTAACTTTTCTGTTAGGTCTGCTCTGGCATTTGCTGGATTCTCCTCTTGAAGGGTGATCTGCTGTAGTTTTCCCTGCTTGGTACCTGTGCAGGCTTGGCTTTGGACTTTCCAGTGAGTCACAGAATCACAAAATATTCTGAGCTGGAAGTGACCCACAAGGATCATGGAGTCCAACTCTGAAGTGAATGGTCCACATGGGGATTGAGCCCACAACCTTGGCATTTTTAGCACCATGCTAAAAAAAAATCACACAATTGTAGTATGAGAGTTTCCTTTTGCTAAATTTTAAAGGCTCGTGATACAGGAGCACACTGTTAGACTTCTCAGAAACTGGCTGCAAAAATGTTTTGTGGAAAGAATCAGCATTACATTCATTTGCTGTCTACTCCTGTGTAAAAGTGAATGCTTAAGGAAATGCCTTTTTTTTTTGGTAAAGATGAAGTCCGGATGTTTCATGTCACTGTTTTTAATGAAGATTTTTTTTCTTGTACTTGAAGGTTCAGTAATGTCATCAGAGCACATACCCGACTAGAATCGAGGTACAGTAATAGCTCTGGAGGATCTTATGATGATGACAAAAGTAAGTAATATTCAATTTGATGAAATTTCTGGTGTTTTCGTTGGAGAGGAGAACATTCTAATGACCAACAGAGCCTCTCTGTTTAAGTTCAGTACAAACAGTAATGTAGCACTATCATGCAGGGAGTGTCCTTATTTCCCCTTCATGTCTCGTTTAATTAATTTACTTCATTTAAGCTGGGTTCAGCCAAACCCATCTGAAGGCCAGAGAACTTCACAGAGAGCAGCAGCAGAGAATCCTCCAGGGAGTAACACATTGGGCCTTTCATACATGGCAAGGCAAAAGACTTGTAAGAGCATTAGAACGCACTTTGAGTTGTACCATTTGGCAGCGCATCCCTCCAAATCAAGTGCTGTTATGTGAGCATGAAAAGAGGCTCAGGAGTTTCCAAATATGAGGTCTTATCTCCTCATTAGCTTTTATATGCTCTCTGCAACCAGTCTTGGGCTGCACTGTGCAAACATGTGATAGAGGGGAGATGGGGCTCCTGAGCATGCTTCTTGTTCTTTATGTATTTCTGCTAAATGGGCTGTAAATGGACACTGGTGCTCAGCAGAGATTCCAAAGAAAACCAATTAGCTGTTGTACAATAGTACAAAACTGAAAAGCTGGATGGTTTGTCTTCATTTCTGGAGTGAATTCAATTTACAGATTTTGGCTAGGCATTAAGCAAATGTTAAAAAGTCAAGAGCTTGTTATTGACTTTGACAACTGGCTTATTAAAGCCAGGCCAAGTTCTATATCTGCCATCATGTCTTGGGTTGGTATTGTAGACATCATTTTGGTATGAAAAGTAAAGATTTTATATATTTTTTAATCCAAGTAATTTTTTTGTGATACTCTTCTGCAAAATATGCAAAGACTGTAAAACACAATACAATAGGATAATTTAATGTACACCAACAACTATTATTCATAGTTACGAAACACAGTATTGACAAAATATTGTGTATGTACAAACTTCAGTGTTTAAATACATAAGAAAGTGTGCAACATCTTAAACTCAGTGGGGTTTAGTACACTTGTCTTGAATTTTTTATGGCTTTCTAGTTCTGCAGCTACTTAAAATGCTTCACCAGATGTTAATTGAAGCACTGGTGCTAATCTCATCTGCATGAACAGTCTTTCAAGACAGAACAGCATTTATATTATCAGAACAGTCTCCACAAATACCTGGTTTTGACAAGAGCTTAGAGTGATAAAAAGTTTAAAAATGCTGAAATTTTCTTTGCTCTTTTGGAATGTCTCCTCCAGCCAGTGCCTGAATGTTTTTTCCTGCCTATACCTGCAAGTTTTATACTACTGTGAATATTTATGCAAAGTGTGCTTCTCACAGGGGTTCCTTTAGCAAGTATGTGAATACTTAGAGGGAAAATAAAATGTGTTTTACTTAGCTATTGACATTTACATAGAATTCTAATAAGAGAAAGGAATTTTTATATCTCTTGTCATTCTACAAGAAACATAATGCAACTTCCAACTTACTTGCTCAGACAGGCAGCCCAGGCTGCAAAGGATTTGGTGGTATGGCTTCTCCCCTCTCTCCAAGCTACTTTAACATTCATGTATTGCTGAGGATATAAATACAGAACACCACTCTGCAGCACACAAATTTTTTTGTTCAGGCAAGGATTGTATGTTTACCTTCAAGGTGCTTCTTTTCTTTTTTTTCTTGGTCTGCACATAAACCTGTGAAAACAGGAGTGAGGATCTAGGTCTTGGTGTGACCTTCATGACGCACTTTTCTGTGAAACACTTAAATTGGTAGAAATAAGTAGATCTCGTGCAGTGCTTTTTCTGTGAAAAGCATTTGACAAACATTATCTGGTTAATTCTGGTTAAGAATATGTGAAAATGCCATACTTTGCTGCGTTAAGTCATTTTATTCTTCTTTATCTGTAACTGATCTGTCATCCTCCAGAGAATCTAAATAGTAACCTTAAAATATAAAGTGTTTCTTAAAAGTCCAAGACTTAAAAATGGGATTTATAAAGTTGGCATTTTAGAAATAATTGGAGAACCAGCTACTGCATTGAAAGTGTCCTGAAGATCTGGAAATCTGAAGAAGTTTTTCTAAAACTAAGAAGTGATGCACATTAGAAAAATTCAGCTCTGATACTTTTGTAGGCATCAAAACAGTTTTGTTTCCCGTGGGAAAGCTGACAAGCATCAGATACATGCTGTTAAAAAAAAAAAGAAAAGGAAAATGCTGAGTTTTAAGCTTACCTAAAGTACAAAAGTGTAACAAAACAAAATAAACAAGCAAACAAACAAATTAAAACACAAAAAGAAGGAACAGAACAAAAAATAACACTAATTAAAAATTCATAAAAGGCAGTGTTTAAATGTATGTCAAAAACAGACCAAGGAAGGATACTTTCCATGGCAGTGTATCACAGACTGCCAGACCTCAAAAATAAAAACTGAACAGTGAGAAAATCGAGAGGAATGAGAGGTAACAAAATACAGAAGAGATGAACAAAACTGTGCAGCTGAGACAAGACAGAAAGTGGTGGAAATAACTTACTTGACCACATTATTGCAGATAAACAGGTGGGAGACAAAACCCTAACACTCATTAGCAAACAGCAGCTGTCACAATAAAGCAAAATTAAATACATCTTTGGGAAATTCAAGATATAATTCATCCCTGTTGAAAGAAAATTACCCTGAAGGTGTTTTAAGCACTCCTTCTGCCTCCTTGCTAATTCAGGACATTTAACTTCTTCCTTTGTAGCGTCACTCAGCAGGGCAGTGGTGAGGAGTTGCAAGAATGTGTCACTGGTACTCTGCTCCTTGCAGCAGATGGCTTCTGACAGCAGCTTTGTTGGCTGAACTTTTCCCTCGTTTTTGAAGAGAAGGTCTGTTGCTTGGTGCTTTGTGATCTGAATCCAGCACCACTAAGTGACAGCAGGGATTCAGCTGCTGCTCCTACCACTCAGTGCTGTCTGCCTGGAATCTCTTTAATTTCCAGCAGCATGAAAGAGGGATTAAAAATGCATCACTTGTTATTGAACACAGGAATTTGCAAACCTCTTGGCATCTTATCACATTGTTCCAAACAGCTGAACTCATATGTTAGCATAAAATCTCCTATAGTATTTTGCAAAAAAAGGTAATCAGAATTGAGTTTTTATGCTTTTTTGAATGCTTTTTCATGCAGATGATCCTGTTTCTCCATATACAAGCTGGTTATTGAATATTGTTGAAACCAAACAGCCACATCCCCTGCCCATGCCTTACAATGGAGGATGTTGGGCACCCCTCGTGGACTATCTCCCTGAAACCATCACACCCCGAGGACCCCTTCATAGGTGAGCAGTTTCTCATTCTGACATTTCAGACAGTGAGATGCTTCCTCTTAGTAGTTGACCAACACTAAACCAACTGTCCCACCATTCAGAACACCTGAAAGTCATACAGTCAATTTCTGCTGATTTCCAGTGCAAAAATCCACATGCAGTGAAAGCTCACAATTCTACCAGATTTCTACCAGAAAGCCTGTTTACAATGTAGGACATCACTGATAAGAATAAGACTGATGAAACAACTGAAACAGAAAAGGAAAATTTCTTTTTCCCATGCCTCTGTGCCTATTATTCATAGCACTTTGATCTTTTATTCTAACTAGGCCATGCATATTCTGAAGTTCCTATTTTACATAATTTGTATTGACAATAATAGGGGTTTTTTTCAGTAATGGGTACTTGTTTGCTTGATACTGTAAATAAAGTGCTTCAGCATTAATTGTACTGAGAAGAAATGCCGCAAATCTGATAATTTATAGATTGTGTATTTCTTCAGAAATAAGCATCCTGTTTGTGCTTTCCTGTTTCCAAGGGGTTTGAAACTGATGTTGTGATTCAACTTCCAGGTGCAATATTGCTGTTATCTTCATGACTGAGATGGTAGTGGACCACAGTGTGAGAGAAGATTGGGCTCTTCACCTCCCTTTATTGCTACATGCTCTCTTTTTAGGTAAGACCAGCAGAACAAGAAAGAAAGTATAAATGTACTCCCTCCTTTTACTTTAGTTTTGCTGAAGCTATGGTACTGTGTTTCTTACATGTTTTATGATTTCCTCTCTCCATCCTAAAAGAAAAACCTCAAGGCAGCTGCAGTCTGTCAGTTAATCTCAAAACTTCAAAGTTTTTAATATTTTGGCCAATTTCAGCCAAGTTTGCGAGGTGTGTAGAAATTTGAAGATTAATGACTTCCTAAAATATCTCTATGAAAATGTGTGGCATGGCCCCTGCAAGGAAAGGAGGTGAAACTCATGCCTTTGTCCAGCTTGGTTAGTGATGACAGTCTACACATACCTTGAACCTGAACAACACACACCTGTGCTGTCTCTTGCCTTTGCAAAAACAGTCTGTAAGAGAGCCAGGACTGCAGAGCTGGTGGAGGTAGGACACAGACCACTGGAAAGCAAAGCTTCATTAATTTCACTGCTGATGGAATACTTTATCATCAGTGTGTTCCCTTATGTACCTGGGCACTGAGGCATTGCTTTTTCCCCACTGCTCTGTCTGTTCCTGACTGTAGCACAGTTCATCTGGAGGCTGTTACCTTCCTTGTCCTGCCATTCAACATTACCAAAAGTGAGTGGCCTAATTTTTTAGCACACAAGGGTATTCAGCATTATAAAGCCATTCCCTGACTTCCATGGTTGATAAATAATAGTGTTCAGAAATAAACACAGGCAGTTGTGAAATAATTTATTATAGCTGAGATCACAGTTCACTTCTCATTCAGTCACCATAGTTACCATTAAGTATTCACAGTCAGCCTGGAAGTGTCTGCTGATCAGCAGGCAAAAAGAGATTAAATTGGGATGTTACAGCACAGTGGTAAAATGAAGTATATGTTGGAGAAGATGCTTGTTCTCCTTTACTGCTACTCTGTTACCAACTGTTCTGCTTAAAAAATTTTGGTGAAATAGGGTTTTGTATATCAGCACATTGATTTCACAAATCAAATAACCATTAACTGATCAAACAACATCTTTACTATGATTTGTAGCAAGTGTGAGAAAACTGGTACTTACACTTAGAAATTGTGACAAGAATAAATGAAGAACTTAAGAATAGTACAGAGCAATGTGACCTTTGCAGTTAAGATGGCTTTAAGGAGCCCTCAGGGAGCCATGCAAATAAACATATGAAGAAACAGAGTTATGATACTGGTAATCAATTAGAAAAATGTCATTAGTTGTTTTTGCAATAAGGTTTCAACATTACAGATTTTTAATAAGGAATAAATAGAAATTTAATAATACCATGTGAGACAATTCCTTGGCTAAAAACTATCAATTCTGAAATGTGAAATTAAAATTAAATGTAGCTGGTAACTAAATATAACTGATTTAGTGGTAGCTAAAGTGAGATCACAGCTTTCAGGCTTCAAGGTCAGTTCCTCTAGAGTTGTTATACCTCCTGTGGAAAATTTTTCTATTCTGCAGTAGAGCTCTTGTGATGTTGCAAGGAAGCTATGCCACACATTAGCTAAAGGTATGAATGTAATTAAAAGTTAAGTATTGCTATCCTGTTGGAATAGGATAGCAATAGCCCACGCAGGCAGATGCATCTGATTGAAAAGCAGACTGGAAACTAGTATGTTGGCTAGCTGGAGGGCTGGTATCCTTTAATTTATTGGAATAAGCGAGAAAATATTAAAATGAAAGAATTTTGCAATGTCTGTGTGTTTAATAGGTTATTGAATGGTTTGTAGTACTGTGGGTGAAGCAGGCAGGCAGACTGCTGGTTTGAACTTGCCTATCTCTGGTGCATGAAAATCACTGCTGTTTAAAATCTCTTTTGCAACCAGTGTGAAATTAGTTGAACACTAGACTCCTTTCCCATGGAAATGTGTCCCTGTCACAGAAGCTTACCCTCCTTGGAACTCTTGAAGGTTAAAGAAGGGACCAGCCTTGGCCAAGCACAAAGACTGAGCTGTCCTTCTCACTTCCCAGTTGGCAGATCTGTGCCAATACTTTTATACAACTTAGGGTTTAATAGGATTTCAGCTACCACTTTTGCCAATGTAGAATTTATTTTCAACTAAAAAACCTTTTTATATCCTTTGAAATATATGTTAAAACCAGATAGGATGGGTTCATTATCTCCTGGCAGGTGGAAGTAGATGGAGAAATGTGAATAGGAGCAGAAACCTTAAGAAGCTGAAATAGAGGTAGGCAGGATGGCCACAGTTCTTTTGGAGGAGGCCATTGCAAGATGAGTAAGACCAAGGTTCATGGGACCTTCAGAGAATTGCCCTTAGGAGCCAAAGGCACAGTGTTGAGACTGTGGCAGCGTGAGGAGCTTCATTATTGCAGGCCAAACAAGAACCAGCATGACTAGAGTATATTAGAAAATGCCTGACTTGAAAGATCTGTTGGCTGCTGCCACACAGAGTGATGAAGTAGCTGCTTTTTTGAAGAGGGATATATCCTGAGAAGAGAGGAGTTGAGGAAGAAAAAAGTTAACTTTTTCAGCACTGAAACTACTCTTAAACAGAAGAGAAAGTAAGTTCAAATATACTGCAGGGTACTGAAAGAGAATCAAAATGAGATATACTAAAACAGAGTGCAGAAATATATGTTTCCATTGTATTTGTAATTTTGAACTATTCTCTCTGTTTTAAAATCTTACAGCTGACAGTAAACCAAATCAAAGTCTTTCAGTGCTAGACCTTCAGTTTGAGTTCTGCATCCTGAGTTAGGGGCTAATGTCTCATGCTGCTCACTGGTAGTTGAAGTTCTTTTTCAAATGATTTGTCTGTCAGTTCCTTTTTTAATAAATCAGTCTCTGCCTCTTACAGTTTGCAGTAATTCTAAAATTGTGCTAAAAAGTCAGATACTGTGGTAAGCAATGTAATTACAACCACCATGAAGAATGCCTCATCTTTAAAGGTTTTTCAGACCTGTCAAATTACCTGCAGTGAGACAATGTGTAAAGCTGTATTACCACTCTTTTGTTGTACCTCATGTGTGAGACTTCAGAATGGAAACTAAATATACGCATACATTTAAGTGACAGCACTGGTAACTATGTCTGGAAATACTACATCTTTTGTTTATTTGCACTGTTATCATGAACTGCCTTGGAATTTTTGCTATTTCTGGAATGTGAACTTGTTTATTATTACTTCATGTTCAGAGATTGCTGTAACCTTTTCTTTTTAGGTCTTGACCATTACCGCCCGGAGGTCTTTGAACACAGTAAAAAGTTACTGCTTCACCTTTTGATTGCATTATCTTGCAATAACAACTATCAAGCCATTGCATCTGTGCTTCTTCAGACCAGAGAGATGAATGAGACCAAGACTCTGACAGTACAACCAGCATACTTACCTGAATATCTTTACACAGGTAATGAAGACAAGGAGAGCACTGTATCATACTGTCAGGTTTTGATAAATCAAAGTAATAAAGTGGCAAATATGAACAGTTCCCATTAATACTAATTCCATGTGAACTACCCTAGGGATGCATGCAATTTATTATTAGACAAATTTTCATTATATTAAAAAAGTTATCTAATGTAAGGCAAAAATATGTAATGTAGTATTTTAAAATGAATAGGGCTAATAACTTCCTGATTCCCCCCTCAGGGATCCAGAGCTACTTTAAATGAGGACAATCATTCCTCGCCCTTAAAAGAAACGCATAAATAATTCCGACACAGGAAAAGCAGCAAGAATGTGCAGCTCAGATTTTCCATTATTAAATTAAGTTTCACATGATACACACCCTCCTTTATATCACTGATACATTGCATTTCTGTCTTGAAATCTCTTTCTACATTAGGAGTCTTACTTCAGACCTCTGCTGAGGTCAGTGTTCTACTACTTTTAGCAATTTACCTGTTTTTAAGGAGTTGGTTTGAACCGATTTGTAGAAAGCTGCTAGTTAGATTTACTGCTGTCATATAATATTATTAAAAGCAGGTGTTCTGTTCCATTTTGGAGGAATCACGGAACCAATAAAGAGTTGTGGGTGTAGGATTGGTTGTCAGTAAGAGGGTGAGGAACTTTACCATACAGTAAAAAACTGAAAAGTAAAGATTCTCATATCAGTGCCATTTCCATTGTTATTTAGGAAGTAATAGGTAATTTGGTTTTATAAAAAATATTACATGATAACTTATTACTATTTTTCTGAGACACAACAAAATTATTTTAAAGTAATGAGCAGAAGGGATAAGTATTCTAGATTGATTAACTATTTTGGCCAAAGATACTTCATTCTGAATAACTTCTGTGAAAAGTTATCTCACAATAATTTCCTGTCTGGAGTTGGGTGGGTTTCTTTCCCAGTGCACATCTATTAATTATTAAATACAGAATAAAAATTTTCCATTAAAATTATATTACTGCTTTTCTGCCGAAATGAAAAACTGTTTTCATTCTTGTGTCTAAAACATGTAATTGGTACCCTGATTCTGCCCCTCTGGAATTCCAGAAGTTATCAAGATTTGGTATTTTGGTCTGGTTTTTGAGAAGCTAATATAAAGAGTGAGAGTGTAGGTGAGTAGCTATAGCAAAGAATCCTAACTGAAAATGCTTCAGCTCAGGTTTGTTCCATGTAATGTCAGGCAATTAAATTAAGAGTCTTCTCATTTGCAATGGATTTTGTCCCATTTTTCTCAGAAGGCAGTTTTTTTCTGTTGTAGGTACAGCCTAAACATGACTAGAAGTTTAACCTTAAGAAAACAGGTCTTGGTTTCTAATCTTAGTTCTGAAACTGTGGCAAGCTTTTGATCTAGCAGAACTCTTACTCAGGTGTTTCATCCTAATGCTGAAAATATTTTGTATGACGAGTCCAGTGGGTACAGTTACTAAAGCTGTTCAAAGAAGCCACACTTGTGACTTGATTTCCATTACATTTGTAAAATTAGAACAGCATAATCGTTCTGAAAATTCCACCCAGCAGTTTTTTTCCATATCAGACTAGGCCAGAGAAGTGAACTTTGCATGCACTTTGCCAACTTCTAAATTCAGTTTTAAAAAGTCCTACTTCTGAATGTAAAGAATATTCCTGGAATATTTGTTTTCCAAGTACTGTTGTCCTTGTGCAGTAAAAACAAAAATCTTGACTTGGGTAGTTTTCATTTTATTCTAGATTCTACACGTTTAGAAACAAAGTACCATTTTCACTCCCATCAGTATTTGAGGGTTGTGTTCTGCAGGTTTTCCCCGTGTTTCCCAGTGGAAGGTTTCTGCTGCTGACTCTGAAAAGAGCTGCTTGGCAGACACTTCCATCTGCAGAGCTGGCCCAACAGTGCATTCCACCTTTATCTCCTCCCCTTTGGCTGGCAGGTGGCTTTGACTTTCTGCGGGAATACCAGTCCTCTCCAGTGCCAGACTCCGGCTTGAGCTCCAGCTCCACCTCCTCCAGCATCAGCCTGGGAGGCAGCAGTGGAAATCTCCCTCAGATCACACAAGAAGTTGAGGACGTGGACACTGCTGCTGAATCAGATGAGAAAGCAAACAAATTAATTGAGTTTCTGACAACCAGGTAATGCAGATAAGCAGAGGATATGTTTGTACTCCATTTCATGAAGCAACTTAAAGGAAAATGACTGAGCTCTAATACTAATTACAGACCCCATTCCTCTTTTTTTTGATACTTACAGTGGTAGGTAGGTACTGAAAAGCACTACAGTGTCAGAAAAAAAAATCTCGCCTGACAGAAATAAAATATTTAATTGACTGATAGTTTAATGTACAGAAATGAACTAATAGAAGCAGCTAGTTTCATTATTATAAAATTAGATACAAAGTGTAAAGTGCATAGTGAAAGGCCATAGTGAAACTAATATTAACTACCAGCTACAGCCAGCAGATTCTAGGCATAATGTTAAATTGAAAAACAGGGATTTGTTTATGCTAAATATAAAATATAAGCTGTGCTGTGCTAAATACACAGCACAGCTTATATTTTAAAATACAACATAGGAATATTTATTTACTTTTATTTAAAATTATGTTTGGTTGCATGTTTCCCAGGTCATGGACCTGTAAATATCTAAGTACCTGTATAGATTATATCTTTTAACTGATTACATTTATTTCAGATAACTCAAAGAAATCTTGCACTTTGTTGTGTATTTCTTTAAGGGCATTTGGTCCACTTTGGTGCCATGAAGATATCACTCCCAAAAATCAGAACACCAAGAGTGCTGAACAGCTCACTAATTTTCTGCGCCATGTTGTATCTGTATTTAAAGATTCCAAGTCAGGTAGTAAATATTTTCTTTTCCTAACTAAAAAAATATTCCCTCACGGTCACACTTAATGTTTGTCTTGTGACTTAGTACATCTGCTTATGCAGAAGCACAGTAAATATGTCTTAACAAGGATGTATGACATATGAAAGAATTGCTTTAAAACAATCATGTTAGATTAAACTGCTCCTGAGGGTTGAATATTTCTTCAAAGCTGTTGGTAGAAAGCCTTTTGATTGATTCTGCCAGATAAAATCTCCTCTGTGTCCTGTTAGTAAAATACATCACAGCTTCTAAGTAAATATACTTTGTTAAATTTCTTCTGGCAATAAAAGTTTATTTTTCATTTATTATGGTTTTTAGAACATAGGGAATGTGCTGATTGCATGTTGAAAACTAGCACAGTCACTAATTAAATAATTTCCAAGATCAAAGCAGAATGCAGCATCAGTATTTATATTAAAGATCTTATCCAAAGCCTTCTGAAGCTGACAGAAAGACTCCTGATTCAGTTTGACTTCAGGTTTGGGAGTTTTCAGAAGTTACTGTTGCTGGCAGCCAGAATACTGGATGGCTTGAAAGTTTGTCCAGGAATTGTAAAAAAAAATAAGTCAGATTATCAATTTCATACTCCAATTTTTTTTCAGTTAATTTTCTTGCATTCTGTGCAAAACAAATGTAAAATTCTCCAAAGCACAGATGTTTCTGCACCTCCATTTCTCTGTGTCTGCAACACACACTAACGAGCATATCCTCCTCACAGAGTAGGTTCAGCCTGTTTATGACCCACAGTAAAGTCTGTAATAAAAAAGAGGGGGGAAAAATTGACATTCTGTTCTCTTGCTTAGGTTTTCATTTGGAGCAGCATCTGAGTGAAGTTGCTTTACAAACAGCTCTTTCAAGCTCTTCCAGACATTATGCTGGTCGCTCTTTCCAGATATTCAGGGCCCTAAAGCAGCCCCTTTCTGCACACGCGTTGTCTGACCTCCTGTCAAGATTGGTGGAAGTTATTGGAGAGCATGGAGATGAGATTCAGGTATGGATGTGTAAACAATGCTTCTTAGAACTGTTGATTCTGTGCATACTTAATTTCAAATTACCATTTTACAAGGTGTTGTGGAGTCGTGATGAAGAGTAGAATGTGGCCTCGAAAAAGGTTACTTCTGAGTTTGCTGAAATCATATGTACCTTAGCTAAGCCTTCATCAAGCTGTGACAATCTTACAATAGCTCTAAAGAGAACTACTAGAAAATTTTAGTAATTGTCACTCCAAATGAAATATTTGTGATGACCGCTTTTTTCCTTTGCAACTTCATTAATTTGGGTTTAAGGAATCCATCATCTGTCTGGTGATGTAATCTCACAACATGAAGTAGACACTGTCTCATTCCTCAGAAGTTAGCATGTTTAGGAGTAAAGAAATCTGCACCATCCATAATAATACAAAGCTTACATTGACTTAATTTGATACAGACCTTTCACAGCACTATGATGTTCACTCTGTTTAGCTAAACAGACTGAAATTTTACAATCAGAGACTATTTATAGCAAGATTCAAGACTTAATAAAGAGAAATACTGGCTCTCAGTAAGAAATAGACTGACATCACCTCCATATTTTATTTAGGTAATGAAACTGCCACAAGATGACAGTAATACTCTGTCACAACTGCTTGTGTAGAATTTAAATCAGTGACCTGCAAGTCAGAGGTTCAGTGTGTCATTACCAGTCCCTTGATGAGATATGTGCCCTTCTTGCATACCTTCATAGATCATTCAGAGGCAGAAAATAAAACATACTTGTAGGGACATTTTAATGTTCAGGGCAGTGGCTTTGGTATGAATGTTGGGGCTTTTTTTCAGGAGAAATTATAGGTTTCAGTAGGAGCCTCTTCCTTTTATGAACTGAAGATTTTTAAATGTTACTTTTTGGAATGTCTTTGTTAAAATGCTTAACCTCCTGCATTGGTAGGGGTATGTAATGGAGGCACTACTTACTTTGGAAGCTGCAGTGGACAATCTCTCTGACTGTTTGAAGAACAGTGATCTTTTGACGGTGTTATCACGGTAAGAATCAGTTCTTCTAACTGTATTCCTTTCAATATTTTATGACATTAAGTGTGCAGTTCTGCAGTCTAACAGCAAAAAATAATTTTGATAAGACTGACCTCATTTGTAACCTTCTGAGAATCAGACTATTTCAGCCAAATTTTGCCATGGTTGAAATAATGAAACTTTACAATATATTGTAAATTCTACCTTGCTGCCACTTGGCTATAGTCTACTTTAGCATCCTTTAAAAATGTTGTATTTTTGTACCTTTGTGTCATAAACCTGAAAATGTATCTGGGAAGGAACACGGGTTCCATAGTACTGGTTTCATGCAGCGTGTCATTCTCAGGTCAAGTATTCCCCAGGAATAAATTATCATGGCTTCTTCTCAGTAAAACTAGGGAGGATTTTTGTGTAGACATGGATTTTGTTTGATGTGTTGACCATCTTTATGAAACCCTTGGCCTGAAAGTGGACCTTTGCACATGGAGAGAAGTCACAGGCTCCTTCTGTAACGTGGCTGTTCATAGTACTGAGGGACATGAATGTCTATTTGACTCCTAATAGTAGCAACAGAACAGGTAAATAATTATTTTAAATATCCATAAGTTACCATGCTTTATGTGCAGCACAAAAATACCAGGGCTGTCGTTTCTGAAGCTGTAGGCAGGCTGCTGTGCCATGGCAGAGCCCAAGGAGTGCCTTGGAACAGAATAGAGAGGAATAAATACACTTCTACTTCCTAAAGTAAGAGCTATTTCTCTTTCTTTAGTGCACATTTCAGCAAAGAGCAAGATGGAACAAAGAGTAGGAAACACTCCAGAAAGCAGTGGGATGCAATATACTTTACCCTGACATTTAGTTCCAAGATAAGATTCTCTTCAAGTACTATGGACAGTAGAGACTCATAGTGTATGAGGTAGGAATGGGATCAGAGTCAGGAATTAGCTGTTCTCCAGGGCAAACTTCCCTTGTTTGTATCAACACAGCAAGTTCCTCTGTGCAGATAATTGATAGGTATTGTCTGGATCATCATGGGGTAGTGCATGAGGAGGCATTAGTCATTGAAATTGAAACACCTACACTTTCTGTAAACATCTTGAAGAGATCTTAGGATACAGGCAGGATAGGATGCAATGACAACAAATTTTCAGAAGGACCTGTATTGGCAAGTGCCTGTGCAACCACATGACAGGTTTCTTGAGGATAATGGGGTATATTTCTGGTTCTGATAAAGATTTTTCTGCCCACAGTTACCCAGCAAACAATTGTGAATTTGCCTGCCAGCTGTGCCAAGTTCAGGGCTTGCTCCATTGATGAGGGCATTTTAAAGACCAAAGTTGTTTTCAGTTCTGCCACTGTCCCATTGGGAATTGCCATAGGTCATTTCACAGCTCTGTATTTCTTATCCCCATGTCATTCTTGCCTATGTAGATTGTAGGCTATCCTGCTCTGGTTTGGTGCAGTGCCATGTGAATCTCATCTCTGTCAGGTCTGTGGGCCTGAGTCTGTCTTCTGGAAAAAAGAAGGCAGACTGCAATAGATGCTTTGGTGTTCTATTTCTCCCATTTAAATATTTATTTACAGTCTGAAAAATACTTAGCTTGCATCTAATATGCACCCTTTCAAGCTGTGCATTCACACAGTGTAATGGATGTTTTAAATCTTGGTTTCAGTTCATCTTCACCAGATTTATCATCGAACGCCAAACTGACCGCAAACCGGAAGAGCACGGGGCAGCTGAATATGAATCCTGCAGGCGGCAACACAGCCACTGCTGAGCGGAGTAGACACCAGAGGAGCTTCTCTGTACCCAAAAAGTTTGGAGATGTGGACAAATCCTCAGACCCACCACGCAGTGCCACACTAGACAGAATTCAGGCATGCACCCAGCAAGGCCTGTCCTCTAAAACCAGGAGTTCATCCTCTCTAAAGGACAGTCTCACTGATCCATCCCATATTAACAATCCAACCAACCTACTGGCCACCATCTTCTGGGTTGCTGTGGCTTTGATGGAATCAGATTTTGAGTTTGAGTACCTAATGGCGCTGCGGTTGCTAAATAAACTTCTGGCTCATTTGCCACTAGATAAAGCTGAAAACCGGGAGAAGCTAGAGAAGCTGCAAGGGCAGCTGAAATGGGCAGACTTCTCAGGACTTCAGCAGCTGCTCCTGAAAGGATTCACTTCCCTTACTACCACTGACCTCACACTCCAGCTCTTTAGTTTGCTGACACCAGTGTCTCGAATATCCATGGTGGATTCCTCTCAAGCTATAGGTAAAACCATTATGCTCTCCTCTCGTTCAATTTCTGTTGCATTGACATTTGGTCACAGACCTCATTCAGGTATCTGAACAAAACAAAAATTAGCAATTTTTCTTTCTCTTTGAATATAGCATAATGCACTTTTGCTTTGAGTTGGGTGAGCTTTTTTTAAATTTCGTAGAAATAATTACCTATTTCTAGAAAGTGAATCCATTGCACAACAAGGTTTTGGAGGAGAGAAATCATGTATTATTTAGCATTTCATTTCTAGGTCTTTAGCATCAAATAAAATTTCTGATTGGTGACAAAGCAAACATGTAAGGAGATACTGTCAAAACTTCTATTACCTACTTTGGTCAGTTTTTCTGTTCAATTGTTTTCAAACTATGTCAAACTGCTTGATTTTAAATTAGTGTTTCGTGGTATTTTCTCTAAAAATATAAACATCAAAAATTCTTGTACACTCTAGATAAACTACAATAGCACAATAGTGAGTGAGGAGAGAATCCTGGGTTATAGGGAAATAAGACAGCATTTTGAAATTCCCCATTATTTAGCTGAGGTTGTGGCCACTTCTTAATTATATTTCTTGAGGAGAGTTTTCTGCATTGTTCCAGATTTTTGCTCCTCTCTTTTGGTCTGAAAAACAGATACTAAGACAAATGTCCAGGCTTGACAATTAAATCATAGCAAGCCTAGACACAGCGTAGAGGAATGAATGCCATGAGCAGCCTGCCCATCTCTAAGCACCTGTGTGGTGCCTGTGTTCCAGGCTTTGGTTGGGCAATTCACACATTGAATTGCTGTGACAGTACCATCTGGAGGCATCCTTCCTTTTCCCTGAATACAAAGGAAGAGTAGGGAAACCATGATGCTAATTTCAGCAACTTGTTTAATTGTGTATAATGAGAGGGAATGAACAAATTTCATAGAACAAATTCTTTCTTTTCAAAAAGCAGATTATATCCAAGTACAATTAGTTGACTTCTGGGCTCCCACCTGAACTAGAGCAGCTTTTGTTATAGCTCTCTGTTACAGCTGCTGCAGGTATTTCATCAACCACTTTGAGCTATGAGTTGGATCTGAATCCCAGTTCCAGACAGCACTTAAGCTAATTACAGCACTTGGAACTTGGTGCATTTTTATTACCTTGAACAGTGTAAAACAGTGGAAGCTGTGCCTGGCAGCTGACCAGAACAGTTGTTTATTAATCAATGCTCACTGAATTTCTTTTTGTGTTTTAGCAGCTGTAGTGAAAATGCCACTGGTTAAGACTGTCAATAAGCCAGTTAAGTGGAAAAGATAAAAATTATCTCTAAGAGAAATGGGCAGTAGTGTTCGCAGAAATAAGCTCATGCTTTACAAGAGTATTGTTGCCTAAATGACATACTGGATTTTCAAATTAAGGCCCCTTTAAGACAAATGTGGCTTGGCCAGTGGTATGACCAACTAGACAGGGTCTGTGTGAGTTTGTGGCTAATGTAGTATTGAAACTGTGACCTTCCATGAAACACCAATTTAAAGATCACTGTGGCTCTTGCTGTCCAGAATATATGTTTTATTCTGTATTTTCTTGTTCTAGGATTTCCACTGAATGTTTTGTGTCTCCTGCCCCATTTAATTCAGCATTTTGACAGCCCAAACCAGTTTTGTAAAGATATAGCTGAAAGGATTGCTCAGGTATCAAAATCATTTGCTGTTTTGTACATCCTCAAACTCTATGAATGCAGATGCCTTGTTCTTGATATGTTTTGATGTTTATATTTAATTAGGTTTGTTTGGAGGAGAAGAATCCCAAGCTATCAAATCTTGCACATGTCATGACCCTTTATAAAACACACAGCTATACAAGGGACTGCGCTACCTGGGTAAATGTGGTTTGCCGTTACCTTCACGAAGCATTTGCTGATATTACTTTGAGTATGGTTACATATCTGGCTGAGGTAAGTTTTCAAAAACTTTTCACTGTTCTAACTCTTCTGTTGCCCAGCAGTCCAAAGAGATGAAATGTGCCAGCAAATTAGTGGGAGCTCTGCATCTGTTATTTATAATTAAAAAATAAAAGCAGGATTTGGCAGAAAAAAAAAAACCAGAATTACTTTAAAAAACAATATTTAACACTAAAACAATAGCTGATACATCTTAAAGCAGATTCCTTCATCAGCCAATTGGATTTTCCACTGTGAAAGTGAGAAGAAACTGGACATTTATTTAGATCCCATTGAGGAAAACCAGAAGACTAATTCCACAATGGGTTTTCCAGCATAGTAAGATATAAGGATCTGGTTCTTGATGCAAATTTGAATGCGTTCCTCTAACACTGAATGGGATCATCTTGCTGCAAAGGTTTTCCCATGTTCATTTTCACCTGTGGAGTTTAATGCTAATGCAGTGTTGTTACTGGGGCTCCAAGGTTCAGTTCTGGTCTTTAGCACAAAGCTGCTTGATATTGCCCCCCTTGTTGTCAGATCACTTTCAGGACAACAATTTATTACAGGGTTCTCAGATTTATCTCTTCCCTGCTGAATTGCCTTCAGTCTCCCCTCTCATCCAGGGAGAAGACGGTTCTGCAATCACAGAATCACAAAATCATTTTTAGGCTGGAAAAAACCTTTGAGATCATCAAAGGTCACCAAATCTAACTCTGCCAAGTCTACCACTAAACCATTTCCCTCGCTGCCACATTTACACACCTTTTAAATATCTCCAGGGATGATGAATCCGCCCTTTTCCTGGGCAGCCTGTTCCAATGCTGGGAAACTGTTTTCATGAAGGAATTTTTCTGAGCAGTTAATCTAAACCTTCCCTGGCCTGAGACCATTTCCTCTTATACTATCAGTTGGTACTCTGGAGAAGGGGTTGACACCCACCTCTCTACATAAATTAACTAACATCTGCCAAAGGTTCTATAAAAAACCCTCAGGCATCTCTGATACTGGCTAGTCACAAATTTGCAAGAGCCTGAAAAGCCAGGTGCTGCTCCCACGCTCACTTAAGGCTCCAGAACAAACTAGGCTCTGCTGTGTCAAGCTGCTTCCTCACCTTGCTTGCGCATGGAGCCTCTAAGCAATCAATTACATATGATCTTTAGTGATGGTGAAAGCCATTGAAGGTTCCTGTAGGAACCTTAAACAGGACCTTGAGGTTTTTCATTCTCTTTTCAAGTCCAAATACTCTAGATGACATTGAACCCTCCAGAGTCAAGTGTCTTCTTCCCAGGGGAAGCTTGTATTCCTAATAAAAATATGCTATTAAAACTGTATTTGTAATAAAGAAATGCTGTAAAAAATGGAAATGTTCAAATTCTTTCTCTGCTTTCCCAGCCTTCAGAAAGCAGTTGCCCCTCTGTTTTCCCTCTGTGCTCTCTGTACGGTCACTAATGCTGCACCACCTCCACAAAGGCCATTGCTCCTGATCCTGCTCCCCTTGAAATGGGTTGAGACATGCATGTGGAGACTCTTTTCTGCACGGCTTCCCCTTGCTGTAGGTTGGCACCACCTACTGTATCCACAGCAAGCCAGGCAGGCTTTTTACTGTAATTAAGACACATTCCTCACATAGCACCAGCAGCAGCAGGATGACAGAGTTGTAAGCACTGACTTCCTTTCTCTGTATTTACATTGAGTACAGCTCTGTTGAGTCATGTCTGGAGAATATTTATATGGGCATAGAGTAGCTGCCAGTCTAGTGGTGTAGCAAAAGACAAGAAACCATCTTATTCAGGCTGCTGTGGCCTTGAATATTTTTTTCCCAGCTTTCAGAATGTTTGCTCTTTTCTTCTTAGTTAATCCCCAGGTCAGGATAAACAATGTGCCCCTGTTTCCTATAAACCAGCTGTGGGATATACTGTCAATTGGTAAAGCCAAATAGGTTAAAAGCCCCACTGGGCAACCTGCACTTGAATGTTAAAGCCACACACAGCCTCAAGCTTTTAACATTCCTGGTTCAGTCCCCAACCCTTGGGACAGAGGGATATTGTGAGACAGGCAGTGCTTAAGAATAACAAAGGAAATTGTATTGCAAAGGTGACCCTTTCAAACACAGGTGTAGCTTCAGAAGGAGACACTGTATTTAATTTAATTACTTAAATTAAGACTATGAAAACAAATGCTCTCAGCACAGTAAAAGTTTCAATTATTGCCACTCAGATAAAATTTTGTATTTAACCAGTTCAATGGGAAGTCATTGCTTGTCATCAAGGAGTATGATTCCAGCACAAAATAAAATATTTAAGCTCTGTTATTATGCAAATCTCACAGTGACAAGTAATGCTCCTTAATTAGTTTTACATATTCTCCATTCATGAAAAATTTTAATTTCTCCTAGAAAACAACTGGGAAGTCTCAATCTACAGATGAGGAAAAATCACTATTCAGTAGTGCAATAGAACTCTCAACCTTCAAAACCAAAATAAGATCAGCATGCAAACATATTACTGAAACCTTACTTTGGTTTTATGCTAGATTTTTTCAGATTAGTTTTTGAAATTTAAACTTTAATCATTGCAGCATACTTATTCTTGGCATATCTCAATTGGCATGTTAAACTGGTGACTCATTAAGTCCAGGATCATGTTCAAACTTAAGTAGCTAATGTTATTCATAGAGAAGAAAGGACAAGAATCCATAGTGCATAGTAATATGCTTATGGTAGATTTTTCCACCTCCTCCTTGTTAGATGGTGGTAACAACATAAGCATTTATAACCTGTTCAAAACCAAAAGATCAGTAGAAACTAAACTATCTGTATTGCAAAGGGAAGCATGCCCTAAATAAGCATTAATCTGAGAAATGGCTTGTCTCTCAGACATGGCTTTTGAGATCATCAAATTTTATCTTTATCAAATCTTGTTTGTTTGACTGCATGGCATTGCCTCAGAGCTGGGTATCTCTTCACAGCCCCTGTCAGGCTGGGAGGGACAAAGGGAACTGTCTCCTGTGGTAGGACCCCAGCAGCCCAGACAGCCCTTGAAGGACAAGGGTCTCCTCTCCACTTCGTTCTGGGGTGGTTGTTGCTTCAGGAAGAGGGCAAATGTTGCTAATGCAGTGTGGACTCCTGAGCCCAGATAAGACCCCAATAGTTACCACACAGAACAAGAGAGGAATCCACAATTGTTCAAAACAGGTCATATGTACAAGAGTCCAAAAAAAAAAAAAAAATTCTGAGAACAGCTGTATTTCTTTCTACAAATACAGTGGAAACTCTTTGTCCTGGAATTCTGTTATCCAAGTGATGTGTTACCTCTACTCCATCTTGCTGCTATTTTTGTTACTTCAGAATTCATATTGCACCAAAGGCATGTTAAGGCTGCTATTCTTTTTCTAAACAGAAATACTCTTTCTTATTGCAAATTCATTATGTGTGTAAGGACACACTTGGACTGCCAACCATCACATATAATCATCTGAGCAAGTGAGAACTGACACAGTCCCCAGATATGTCAGGTCTAAGGGCCAAGAGCTGTTTCAGTCAACAAATACTTTTGACAACAAATTTGTACAAACTGTTGTGGAAATTACAAACTTTCAGAGCTAAGATTCTTATAACAGCTTTCTAAACACCATTTGAGACGAAATTCCCATTATTTCCTAAGAATTCATTTTCCTATTCCAAAAGGGATTGTCTGATGCAGCAGCCTCTGTTAGAGAACAAAAAAAAATTCTTTCTGTCATCCAGATACTTTCTTCTAATCCTGCACTGAAATGGCTGATGTGCTGCATGCATCACATAAACTAATTGCAAACGAGGAATCAAACTTTCCATTGCAAGATCCTAATAGAAGGCATAAAACCCCTTAGTAACCCTGTTTTGAAAAAGAATTGCTAAGCACATTTTCAGTAAAGGTATTTGAGGGGCTGACAGTGTCTAAGAGCTGAAGCAGGTTGCCAAGCCTTTAATTTAAAAATTCTTCCTATCTATTTGTAGAGGAATAGATAAGTATGATGAGTTTCCTTTACGGTGCTGTTAATGGAATTTGCTCTCTTTGTTTTATGAATCACTAATTGCTACCCACTTTTGCTGATGAAAGAAATCAGAAGATATTTAGTGGGATAAAATAGGTTCCATTTGCACTGGCATGAAACATTCTCATTCAGTAAAAGCAGGAACCTGATCCTTTTATATCCTTAGAAGGATATATAACAATTACCATAGTCCACTTGGATAAGAATTGAAATTTTTCTCTGATGGAAGGCAGGAAGCAGCTTAGAGTTTTTATAAGCAATTTTTTTTCTAGAATCCAATAACTTAAATAGCCAGTGTTAGAACTTTTTTGTCAGCCTGAATTGGGAGGGTGGTGTCTAGTATTGAGGCTCTGATAACCTCCAGCAAAAACGTTTGATTGCCTTTGAAATTTGTGGGGTGGGACAGTGCCTGTCACCAGTAAAAGAACATGCTGCCTGCCAGGAAATTCTCAGCTGAGATATTTCACTCATATACAAACAATTCATGGCTGTCTGTATGCCTCTGGAATTACTGTAACACATATGTATGAGCATTTTCAGGATTCATTGTGGTATTCCAAGATCTACACTCAGGTGTCTGAAAATTCCAGGATTTAGATCAAGCCCTTCTTTGTATTACTCTCTACAGTAATAGGGGCCAGGGACTCCACCCCCTCCTAAACAGAAAATGTTTCTTTGGCACTTAGAGCCAGTGAGCACTGGCAGTGAAATATATTTGATAAATATTTATTGATGTCTGAATAGTAGTAGTTTTGTTTCTTCAGCAAGTTTTCTTTTTTCTCACTGACTTCCAGCAAATGTAGACATAAAAAATCCTCCCCTGTTTTTATTGGATGTGCTTACCCAGTTACAGTATAAATTTTACCTACCAGTTTACTCAACTGCTGAATGTGTTTTCTGGATAAGTTAGGGCAGGCATATATAAAATATAACAGGCTGGCATTTGTCTCCCATCTTAACCTCTTTTTTGCTTCATGCCTGTATACCATCGTCAGTTGTGAAATTATTGTAAAATGGCATTGCAGAATCGGTGAGTGAAGGGAGATGAAGAGTACAATTGCTCTTTGTGAAACTAGTAGCTTTCTGCTTAAGAAGAAATGTCTCAAAATTTTGTTATATTCACTTTTCTTTTAAAAGCTGCTAGAAAAGGGCCTTCCTAGTATGCAACAGTCCCTCTTACAGATGATCTACAGTCTTCTTAGTTATATGGACCTGTCAGCTATTCCTGTGAAGCAGTTTAACATGGAAGTGCTAAAAACCATTGAAAAATACGTACAGGTAAATACCATATTGTCTCTATATTACTATAGGAACTTAGCAGCATTTGCTCTCCTAATTTGATTTTCTGTGTAAGAATTTAAGACTAGATTAGCAGGGGAGGGCTGCAAGTATCTGGTGTGGTACAAAGTTTGTAAACATCCTGATGTCTCATGGCCTGTGCATTCCCAGAGAAGATTCCTGGCTGTGTTTTCACTGTGGGGGAAGGTTGGGCTTCAGCCTTGGAGTACCTCAGAGCAACCTTAATACCACTCAGAGCCTGAGTGACCATTCTTTAATTACTAGCACAAGGGAGGTGTGGCATAAGCCCTTCTCCTCAGAGACCTCTGAACCTAATTCTTGACAAGTGAAAAATACATGGGAGTACTAGGAATTCACAGAGGTAAAAACCCATGTCAGGTCACCTTTTTTGTTAAATGGGGATTCTGCTATGGCCCTTATATTTATTCATACTGATTAAGACACTCAGGTAGGAGATTTAAAATCCTCTGCCAAGTTGGCTTTATCCACAGGTCTCCCAGCTTGTGGGCCAGTTCCTTAACAGTGACACCTTAGGCATATCTTGGTCTCTGATGTTGAAATTATTCTGCAATTACACAGAGACCTTGTCACTGGCCAAGAGAGACAAAGAATATGGATGTTCTGATTTTACATTTTAATTATGTGGCAAAAAAATACAACTGTGAAATTTAAATAATCTTGAATGTGTGTGAATCTCACTTTCTGTTTGCTGAGTAAATATATTATTTCTAGAGCATTCACTGGAGAGAAGCCTTGAATATCCTGAAATTAGTAGTTTCTCGTTCTGCCAGTTTAGTTCTACCTTCCTATCAACATAGTGATCTTTCAAAAATGGAAATACATCGAGTGTGGAACAGTGCCTCCAAGGAACTACCAGGGAAGACTTTGGAGTTTCATTTTGATATTTCAGAGGTATTTTTTGTAGTTTTGTTTCTTAACACCTTAATTCTGTCTTCTCACTGGACTCTCTTACAGCAGTCTTTATCCTGCAAACCCTTGTAACTTCATAGAACTAAATGGTCCTGGTGATTTTAATGAGTCCTAGTAACTTTATTGTTAAGAAGCTGCAGAACTGTTTGCAGGATTATAGATTATTTGATACAGATAATAATGAGCTGTTGAATTTAAAAGGAAATGCAAGCATAAAAAGGCATATGGTACTATTTGCTTTCCTGTCAGTATAGTTCTGAAAAATGCTGAGTATTCTATTGTCAATCCAAGAAAGCATTTCAATACCTATTGGAAAAGGGCCAAAGTGTTCAGCACTCTTAGGAAAAAAAAATTTAAAATATGCAAGAGGTGCAGATTTGAAATAAACCTAATAAGCTTTCTTTTCTTATATCAGGAATGTGTGTGGCAATTGCTGTGAGTATTATCTATCTATGAATATAAGCTCTGTTTGCTAAGTATGGCAATTGCTACTCAGACATCCACAGTGGAAAATAAGAAACCTACCAAGTGATGTGAAATTTGCTGTACTCCTTGTTTTGTCCCTGTCTATGATCTTCAAAATAATCTTTTCCTCCAACTGAAGCAATATGGCTCTTCTAAGTTCATCCTGAAGCAGGGTGCTACTGAATAATTCCTCTCTGTTTAAGACTCCAATTATTGGGAGACGCTATGATGAACTGCAGAGCTCTTCTGGGCGAGATGGCAAACCCAGGGCAATGGCTGTCACTCGAAGCACTTCTTCAACCTCATCAGGATCTAACTCCAATGTCCTTGTTCCTGTGAGCTGGAAGAGACCCCAGTACTCTCAGGTAGGTAGCCCACTATTCATTAGCAAGTTGCAGTCAGAGCAGCTGCATTAACATATGCTTGGGTCTTTAAATGCTTGTGCCCTCTGCCCTGTGCAGCCTGGGGGCAGTGGCAGCACAACATCTGACCTGTGTGCTGTCTTTCTTGGACTCAAAAATGGACTGAGTTCTGTCAATCTTCTATCCCAAAGCTGTTTTTCTTTCAGCTTACAGGAAATGCATCTCTTTCAGACCTCTTCAGTCTAGGTCAGATTTAAGTAAACACAACGCGAGTTCAGATTTTAGCAAGGGTAGATAGCTTGTGCAACTTTTAAGGTTTTCTTGGGAAATTCAATAAAAAGAATAATTTTCTTAGAAATTATATTTGATTACTTTAATGATTTTGTTTATCCGCCAGTTAAAATAAAGCCATGCAGAGTAAACTTATTTTTTGCTCTTTTCTCTTTTTTAATATATTAGGTTATACAGCAGTGACTCAGGCCCAATTCTGAAAAAAAAATTATGCATGTGCTTAATTTTAGGTTTCTGAACTGTCTTTTTGAAGTGATGCATATGAGCCAATGTTTTCTTAATATATTCAATGGAATTTATAGACTAATTTAAATATAATAAACAGCAAAATCATTAACAGCTATTTTTATGTTTCTTTGATGCATAGTTGCTCTGAAAGCAATCCTTTGAGCATTTAATGACTAATTCTTTGTTTAGTTCCTCCTAATTAAAAATTGCTAATGTATGTTACTAGCCACAGGGAGAATGCGTGGTTAAAAAATGCTCACTTGAGAAACATCTTGTTTTCTAGAAAAGGACAAAGGAAAAGCTGGTGCATGTCCTTTCCCTGTGTGGTCAGGAAGTTGGGCTGAGTAAAAACCCTTCAGTAAGTAGCCTTGTATTGACCAGTTTTTGTTTCATTGTGTCCTGAGCGTTGAAAGTGAAGAACTGTTTTTCCCAGGGTTGCTGACCAGATTTGTGTAGGTCTGAAGCCACTGCTGTCACTGTCCTTTGTACTGGCCCAGGCTGTGTTTCTCAGCAAATGGACCAAGGAGTGGATGGCTTTCTCCAAGTAAATCCAAAGATTTACTTTGGGGGCTATGTGTGGTTTTTCTGTGAGAATCTCTGATGCTGTAGAGTTTACTTTTGCCATCTCAGTGGGTAGAGAGTAACAAACTCTGTATTAACAATCCAGAGCCTTTCTAAAGTAAAAAATTATATTACAGAAATACAATAGGAGAGGAAAGGGTGTGTGTGTCTGATTTTTCCATTAGACACTAGTTCTGATGTTGCTCTTTAAAAATTAGTGTTATCTGGTGCCAGGAAAAGGGTGATTGATCACCCAGGGTGGGAAACTTTTAAAATATTTATTAAATATTTTCTACAGAAAAAAAGAAAATCTTCTGAATGCTTTTGAACATGGTATATGTCACTTCTATAATGGAGAACAGGTCCTTTGTTTCTGCAAGACAGGAACTGTTTAATTTGTGCAACTAAATTGCAGATACAAGTATACTCAGCAGGAAAGAAAAAAATACGGCTTGTTGTATTTTCTAATCTTGACATATTTTTTAACAACTTGTTAACTGGAGGGTTTTTTTAAATGAACTTATTGTATCATCCCCTTGACAGTATTTTCTCTGCTAAGTTCTCTGAATTTTGTTCCTATATATGTATACAAACATCCAGGCAACATCAATCTGCAGCCTTTAGGAGGTAGCTGTAATATTCTTGGATGTGTTCCCACAGTATGAAGTTGTTTCTTTGTACAAGTTTAATCTGAAGGCACCTGTCCAACATAAATAATAAAGAGTGTTCTAAAAATACTCAGTGAAGGAATTAGGTGTGTACTGGAAATACAGTCTTCTGAATAACCAATTACAGCTTTTAGGAAGAAACAACCAGAGGGAACAGTTTGTAACAAAAGAAATCCTTTGTATTGTAGGTGATTTTTTCTTCCTGTGGTGATTTGGATCTGATTGAGCACCAGACGAGCTTGGTCTCTTCAGAAGACGGAGCAAGGGAGCAGGAGAACATGGATGATTCAAACAGTGAACAGCAATTCAGAGTCTTTAGGGACTTTGATTTCCTAGATGTTGAGCTGGAAGATGGGGAGGTACAGTATATTTTCTCTGAAATGGCTTTTTTATTAAAACACTTTTTTACTCCTTCTGCTTAACACTTCTCTTCTTGTAACATAAAACTTTAACTGCGTAGCTATAAATGTACTTTAGGTTCAGATTATTTATGATCTTGACTTAGTGTTTATTTCAGTAGCGTAACAGTAAAAAGACTACCACACCCTTCCTTTCTGAATCTACTTTAGGAAACACTGCAAAACTGGTAGTGGAAAATAAAGCCTCTGTTCTAGTACCTTTTTGGTGAACTTACTTTTAAGTGAACTTATTTTAAATACAATTAGTAAAAAATTAAATTGTTAAGAAAATATATATATTTCCTGATTAAAAACATATAAAATGAAATTGTTCCAAATCTGTTGGTTCATAAGGAACCCTCTGAGACATTAATTCAGGCCTTCAGGCTGCTGTTATTGCTGCAACTGCCAATGAAATCACTTAGAGCTGTACCTTCCACTCTGCTGAGGTGTCTGTGACTTCATCATTTCATGCAGGAGCTAAACTAAATCCTCAGCACCTAGATCAAGTCTTGACAGGTGAAGGCTGTCAGCTCACCTTGGGCTGAAACTGCTGAAGGGAAAAACTGATAAATTTTGGGGGGCTACACCCTTTAACCTTGCTAATATGAAACTTGGGGTATTTCTTTCTATTTGATCAGGAAAAACCAAAAATTAATATCTGTTGCCAAACAAGACTGACAATTTTGTTGCTGTTTAAAAATTCAGAAATTGTTAGTTGTTTTGAAGGACGTAAGACTCAGATGTCTTAATTGTGGACTTGTTTTTAACATGAATTCTCTCAGTCATCACTCTTAGCCCTGAGAAGAACATGTGTACAGGAAGAAATATTCATTTTTCTACCTATTTGTATTACAGTAGTAAAATAATTTTAGGTAAACAGAACACTCAGATGTGAACACATGTACATCTGAATTTTTTTTTCCAATGAAGAGAAAGGATGAAGGAATGGGGAAAAAAATGTCCCAAAGTCCTTATTTTCCCAAAGTAGGAATTTCTATATCAAAATTAGTAGTCTTGGCTCACAGATGCCCATGACTTTGCTAAGGAAAAAAAAAAACAACCCAAAAAAACCCCCAAAGCCCACCAGAAAAAAAAAAAAAAAAAAAGAGAAGAAAAAAAAAAAACCCTGAAAGGGTAGTTGGCAGCAATGGTTAAAAATACATTAGAGAAATATTGAAGGAGCTTCAAGGTTCCAAACAAGGATAAATGATAAAACAATAATGCCATGATGTCTGGCAAAAATACACTGGCTGCAATAATTTCTGTGTCTTAAAAGCTTTCAAGGTATTACAAGGATGTAGGACTGCAATTTTGACTGAAGATCACTTGATATTTTTTTTTATACATGTGGCCAGCTTCAAGACTGAGGCCTAAATTAATTGATATCTTTGCAGCCTTAAGTTGGTCATGAAACAGATACCAAGCTTCTCTAGTTTTATGTGAAGTAAAATTAGAAATGTTGAGTTTCACATAGTGGTTTTTTAATTGTCACGGATTTGGTTTACTACTGTTTTAAAAATAAACTTAGACCTAGCTTCTCTAATGACTGAGTTGAAACTGTAACATTTACGTCATATCTGAGTGTGGTACATTCATAAAAATGAAAAAACAGTGTTAGAAAACTAAAGCTAGCAAGAGCAACATCAGTCCTTCAAAAAAGTGCGTATGATTTTAACAAGCCAGTGATGCTTGGATCATCCCCAGACAACAAGGTATATTTGTTTGAAATTTCCTAAAGATGTGAAAGCAAAAAATAGCTATTTTCAGACTTAAAAGGAAGAGTTGAAGTTTCTGTGATAATATTTGTTAAAATTGTAGGCAAATGTTTGTCTATGATGTCTTTGATGCAGTGATTTTACATAGATTCTTTCTATTTGTTTTTCTATCTGTTATATCTGCTACCCAGGAACTTCAGGTAAGAATGCTACTTGAACTCAGATGTGCCAGCATATGTTATGCCTTCTTGCAAATTTATATTGTAGAATAACATCATAGTTTTGCTGTTGCCTCCCCCCTTCAGTATGTGTGTGTAGGTGAGTGTATGTGTGTGTGCTTGCAATTTTGACAGGTGCTTCATTTTTTGTCTTGTATTAGAAATACTTTGGAGGTCATTTTCAAACATTCTGCTTCATTTTAAGTTTGTTTTTGACATGTTCGACAGTCTTCACAAATTTTAAAAGATCTTAATTCTAGTATCAGTGTTTTTCAAACTGAGCCCTTTTCCTTGTGATATCTTTGTGCATGATGAATGTGTAGAAACTTGATTATCTATAGAGTTTGGGCCATTTGTTATTAGGGGCTAATTATATATAATTTCTACCTTTTCTGTTGTGGCACATTGTCTCCTGTTAGCATCTTCCTAAAGCTGGTGTCTGAGACCTCTTAAGACAGTTTACTTTATTGCTATGAGAATCAATTTAATTGAATAAATTAATTAATTAATTTCTACAGCCTAAATTAATACAGCTGTATGGTCCTACCGACTTTGCTGGATCATTTACCCTGTGAGGAAAACTGAAAAGACACATCAGTCATTGCCAGTTTGGGACCTAAATTTTAAGTTTGTCAATGCACAGAGAGAACTGAAACAATAGAGAATGTAATGAATTGTACAAATAATACAGAAATCAGCAACCACAGAATTTTGCATATCTGTTTCTGATAGTTTGTATATCAGTTAATATGCAAACACAACCCCCAAAAATCTTTGTGTCAAAATGCCTGTGCTGTAAGAGATACATCCATATGGAAATAGTGCCTTGCTATGTACTTCCATAAGGCTTCTGCCTATGCCCTACAATATTTGAGTGCTTCCATTAACTTTGCATACTTTGTCAACACAGTAAGGATGAAAATTTGTGTGAAAGAGGTTTTGCATGATTCTGACTGCCTCTGTGGAGGAGCTTTACTGCTCTCCCCCACACAGGACTACTTTCCTTTCTGTCTCTCCTTTCCCCTGGGCTTGGAGTAGTAAGTTTGAAGTAGCTGCAAGGGCACATCTGCTCCTTCACCAAAGGGTGGTGACTTTAGGAAGTTCTGTGTGGTACGTGCTCCCTGCTGGCCAGACACACTTAGAATGTGATTGTTTTCCTCTGACTTGATGTGCACCACTGGTGACTTTTCTGATGGGAGATGGCTTTGCTCCTGCTGTAGATAAAAATGAACAGCCTCTCAAATACATCTTTGCTCTTTCTTGTTAACTGTGGAAGAAAGATTGCTAAATAGACTACAAAAACATCTCCATTTTCATAGGCATGTGCTGACCTCTTGTTTAAATTCAGTATGGTTCTGGGTGCCCCTGTAGCAAAATTACACTAATCCAAATGCTATGGATATTTGCGTTGTAGCGTTTCATCCCTTTCACCCTCTTCCCTCACTTTTAATTCACTACCCCCTCTAACTGCATGCCCTGGAAGTGTCCCTTTTATTTTTCTTCTTTTTGCTGGCTTCCTTCTTTAAGGAATTGCAAAATAAAACTGCAACAGGAAATATTCCCATAGACATGGGCTGCTAAATTTACTGATGGCTTTACAAGGCATCCTGAGGATAAGGGTGTGATGACAGTCATCTTTGCTTGCTTGCTTATTTATGTCATTTTGTCATTTGTTAGTTCAGTAATTGATGTGTTTGTGGAGGATGTCTAATTGCTGCATGTGTCCTCCAGCATTTGAGGGGGAGGATGGACAACCAAAGAATTTGTTAAAATAAATAGCTTGGAACTGAACAGTCATTTTTTATGATTTAAAGAGTCTGACTCCTTTAGTCAGATGTGTTCTGTTCTTTTTCCACATAAAACTACCATGTAATACCAGTCCCAGGATGAAAACACAGGGTTCTTCCAATAATGTGTCAGGCTTCATAAAAATTTCATCTTAATTTTCTCTTCATTATAGTGCATTCCTTAGTTATAAATGTTCTTGTGAATTGCAAGGGTTGTCTTTTTCCTTAAAAATATTGTTTCTGTTTTCATCATATTTGTTCATGAAATGGTGAGCTTAATGTCATGAAACCGAACTTTCCCTCCTATTCAAATTCCACAGTCCATTGCATTAAATGGTAATGATGCAAAATAAGATCAATTTGTGCAAGTGTGTTGATTGTTAAGGAGGTAAGATTGCAATTTAATTCATTGCACATTATGTAGTTTGGTCCCCATTCAGTAAATGTCTGAGTAGTCCCAAAGGAGCATCACTCAAGTGTTTAAAATCACAACTCTGCTTAAGGGGCCTTACTGAACTGAGACCTCTTTCTCAATCACTGCACTGATCATAATTTTGATCCAAATAAAGCCAGGAAATAATCATAATCAGTTATTCGACAATAATATTGTTTCTTAGACAGAACTATTTTTTTTTCAAATTAATATTTAAGTATCACTGTCAGCTTGAATTTTCACCTACTGACTTGCTTGTTTAAGAGCATTGCAACTTACAGTCTTGTTTAAAACAGGCAGCCCTGAACCTTAAAAGGAAACATTTTTCTCTATAAATTTCCTTCCCATGTTGATGCAGAATTGAGGGCTTTCACCTAGGCAAAGTACTCAAAACTGCCTCTGAATACTTCTGGGGAAACCTTTCTTGCTGTGTAAGGCCCCTTTTGCCTCTGGAGGTCCATGGCAGGAGCTGCTGTGGATGTGGTCCTGGATTTGCCAGAGAGGAGCCTGGCTAGACTTGGAAGGGAGCGAGAGATTATTGCAGTCAGGGGAAAGGCATACAGTCCACTGGAAAATATATACAGTAAATAATGGAAAAGAGGTGGAAAACTAATGGTCATTTTTATACATGAAAGAAATCAAGTGATCTTTTTATCAGTTCAGCAGCCTAACCATTAAGCAAATGGTTACACTATTTGCTTAATGCACTCAGCTTTATGTAACTGTGTGTGGGATCAGAACTGGAGGTCTGATGAATATAAAATGTTTGGTCCATTTGACTGTGTCCTTTTTAAAATGTGAGATCACAGGCAATGCTTATCAGGCTATTCCCAAAATATAGTTTCAAATAATTAAAGTAGATTCAATAATAAACAATATGAGCCTAGAATAAAAGTTTAAAAGATGTGCTACTTAAGGTGTTACATTTTTTGTGTAAAGCAAGGGTTTGTTCAAATCTACTCACCATTATGGTTATATATATAAAGCAAAGAATCTAAAATCTTTAACATAAGTTTTGCAATTGAACCATTGGTATGATCTGTGCTTCTAATACTTTCAAACATTAAAAAATCCTTTAAAATAGCTTTCAGACTTTTCCTTTGCGATCACTGCTCTACTGGTATCGAGGAGTGTGTATATGTGGACTTACCAAAACAAATTCCTAAATTAGCAAATGCATGAAAAATATCTAATACTGAAAGGACTGAGTGTTCATTTAACTGCCATTTCCATGCTTCTGCTCTTATCTCCAGGTGAACAAGCCAGATAATGCTTATTTCCAGTTTTTACTATATTTTTACATAAAAATATTTCTGGAGCTGACTTTAGCATATGATTAGTTTTATACCAAGCAGGCTGACCCTCTGTCTGATTTCAGGGTGAGAGTATGGACAACTTCAACTGGGGAGTGCGCAGACGCTCCCTGGACAGCCTGGACAAGTGTGACATGCAGCTGATGGAAGAGAACCAGCTCTCAGGGAGCACACCCAGCCTGAACAAAATGAACCATGAGGACTCAGATGAGTCATCAGAGGAGGAGGATCTGACCACCAGCCAAATCTTGGAGAACTCAGACCTAGTAAGTTGCAGACTTGAAATGTAGGAAAAGATAGGGTGGTGGGTTTAAATAAGCTGAGCTTTTCGTTTCCTCTGCCCAGGTGCAATCTATTGAGCTGAAATAGGTGCGTGCATTTTCCCTTATTTGCAAAGGTAAATAAACAGGAATTCTAACACAAGGTTTGAAACACAGGAATCATCAGATCTTATTATTTGCCCTTTTTTTACTATGGGACAATTTTTGACAGTTGGCCAATAGTAAATATTTCTGATGTATTTAATGTTTAAAGAAATAGAACAAGACTCAAGGTTTAGAAAATATAAACAGTTTCAGATTTTCATTGCTCACTTCTGTGATGCTTTTAATAAAAAATTTATGACAGAAATATTGAAAGGATTCTGTCTATATACAAACTAAGAGAGCCACTGTCACTGCACTGTAAGACACTCTCTGCTTTGCATGTTCATGAAAGCAGCATGTGTTAGGGTACCTGTATACTCAGTTCTTTTGTGTTTTTGTTGTCTTTTAAACAGATTATAAATCTTTCCCCATCTGAGGATGCAAATCACATTGACTCACTTTCTACATCATGTGAAACAAACTCGGCAGACCCTCATCATTTTAACATGGGAACATCCAGCTTTGATGTGTCTTTACCTGGTATGAATAATCTCCAGGTGTCTGAAGGACCCAAGGTGAATACATTTTTTTCTTTCTTTTCCAGCTGGACTGTATTTTATGTAACACTGTTACAATTTCTTTTGCTTACAGTTCATAAAGAGTTTGATCTGTGAAATAAGTACATTCTGGCTTCCTCTGGCTAGTGGCATACTACAATTCATTCATGCACTACTTCATTTGCTACCATTTCCTTTCTACTTATACTTTCTTCATTAAGAGATTTTATTTATTGGTTCTTAAATATGTTGCACTACATATGCACCAAAATAGTATAAGTTCATCAGAAGACAAGTTCATGAACTTGTCATGAACAAGCTACAGTTTCAAGGAAATATTCTTTTGTTCTTCATGCTGAATTTAAGAACAATATGCCAGCTCATGTGGTGGGTGTATGGGTGTATTCTCTGAAATATTTTTGTATGTGGGGCCCTATTGTACAGTTGTGTGCCCTGGATTCAGTACTTGCCTTTTGGCAGACATGCAGAAATTTTAAATTCATGACCACAATATTAAACCATCCTGGGGGTGGGGAGGTAGGATTTGCAAGGATACAACAACCATATTCAGTAGATTGTATTTCAGAGAACTGTATCAGAAGAAGACGACAAAGCAAGGTTGGTAAATCATTATCAGTATGGGGATGGTTTCTTTAATTTTCTGTTCGACAGTACTTGCTCATGAGAGATGAGGTGAACCTACTCCTTTCAGTGTCTCTCCAGAAATATAATCTGGTTTGGGGCAGGCTGTGTGAATTAGTGACTTGATGATACTGTTGGCTTCTGTTAGTAAAGCTTCTCTGTCATGTCTAAATTGGGTGACTTCTACAGAAAAATCAGTGTATGAGACTGGGGCAGAGGAAGAATATATCTTCTGTAATCGTTGCCTTTCCTTCTTGCCCTTGTCCCCTCCAAATGCAGCCACACAAAAATTTGATACTGCTAGCACTGCATGTTTCAGAAGGAATGGAAACTTCTGCAGAAGAGGTCACAGAAAAGGAGGTTGGAATTGGGCTGAATATTGAACAAATTGTTTGTGTCAGAAACCACTGCAGTAGGAAGAAAGGACAGGAGGAGGGAAGTGTTTGTAAGGATAGGAAAGGAGGAGAACCTCTCCAAACAGTGGCTGTGAAGAAGGTAAACTCATTATCATTTGCCAAAACAACTGTTGCTAGACAAGTAACCACATAACAACCATAAACAGCAGAAGCTGGCAGAATTTCAGCTCAGGAAGCAGCAGTCAGAACAGACATATTTGCAGGTGGGAACTGCAGCTGATCTCATGCACCCAGCTGCAGTAGCTGTTGGTGTGTACTGAAAGAAAGAACTGAAAATCACAGCTTAGGAGTTCAGTGTATGTCTGGGAGTTTGGAATCTTGACTTTCATAATCTCTTTAATGTCCCATGTGCCAATATTCATCAAAAATGAAAAGCTTTGGAATAAGTAAGCGAAGAATGTAAAATCAGAGCAATTTATTGTGGAATTGACAGGCAAATTCAGCTAGTCCTGGTAGAGATTTGTTGTTGGTGTAAAATATAGCTCAGGTTACAACTGTCAAAAAGATGATTGAATTGGTCAGTACAGAATGCCCTGTTGGAGGGGTTTTTGCCTCAAAAGTATTTCCTCCCAGTGTGTTTTTACTCAAAATAATTTGGAGTCAATGTAAAGAAGAAGTTATCCAGTTTTTAGTCAGAAAACCTGAAACTTACACCTAAATAATTTTTACTTAATTTCATAACAAAATCTGAGCTCTTTACTGTTTCTCTTTTCCTCTGAATTCTTCTTTTGATAGAACTGATGAGGTGTCATCAATGCAAAGGAAATTTTTTTTTTTACTTCTTGAGCAATTTACAAAATATTTAGTTGTTGCTTCATAAGCAAAGCCAAAAATATTTCAACCTTTAAATAGATACAGCAATTGAGAGAAACAGACTGATTATGTAGCCTCTTCCTAGATGTTCCAATGCCAAAATCCACATATTATTGTTAACAGCGCTGAATTAGTTAAACTTACTTTCTATTAAAGATAGTGGGATAATTCTATGAGGATTAAAAAAATTCAGATGATGCTATATTATGTATTTTTCCAGTTACCTAAACTCACATATTTCTGGAAGTGTACTGCAATCCTCCATTAATATCCAAAGTTCACTTTTCTATTTTGCTTTTGGGGCATAATTTTAGACTCTAGTGGATGGGAGGTGTTTGCTCCCTCTTCCTTCCTCCCTTGCTCTATCCCATCAAAATGTGTTTTCCTCCTACACACTCTGTCATTGCAGTGAAGAAAACGCAGTGTTTCTTTCAGGCTAATATTTAATATATGAAACTGGTTACTACTAATTATTTATTGAATAAGCAGGAAACATTTACACTTTTTACCAAATGCTTTGGTTCCTATTCTACTAATTCAGCCATATAGCTTGCATTTCTCTTTTCAAGATGGTTTGGGCTCTGATTCATTTAATTCACCCCGCACTCAGGAATATTCTTACCTCTTTTGCTTAGAAAACAAAGCAAACCAAAAGATTATTCTACTTAATTTTTGATCCTGTCCCCTCTGTTGCAAGTCTTGTTTAATTTTTACAAACACAAATCCCCATAATTAATCTGTAGGATCCAAACAGACTTGATAAACTGCAGGGGGCCACTTTTCTCATTTGATTCCACTTGCTGGCAAGATTTCCCTCCCTATTCATTGCCAGCACATGTATGTGCATGCACATGGGCATATGTACACAAAGGTTTGAGCAACCCACTGCAGTCATCCCTACAGGATGTGCTTTGGATGCTTTGGATGAAACAGACAAAAGCCAAAAGATTAAAGCTGAAACAAAACTTGTTCAGACTAAAAATGCAAGATGAATTGGAACGTTTCAAAAAGAAATCATGACCTTTAGGTGCTGATAGATGAAAAAGGAAGGAAATTTAGCATAATCCTTTAAATGGCCTGTTAGAATGCTTGGATTCCTCTTGAATGGAAATGACATGCTAAAAATTAATTCCCAGTTCTAAACATGCAAAGAGTCTTCCAGACAGTAATTGTTTCAAATATATTCTGAGAGGCTTTAATACAGTCTTGGACACTATAAAGTGTTAAGAGACAAGGACAGACTGACAGTAACAACAACCCTATTGTTTTTCTGAAAAATTACTTCCTTACTCTGTTGCCACATGCATTGGAATCTGAAATTCTTTGCTAGACAAGTTGAAAAAATGCGTAAAATAATATTTATCCAAGACAGGAAGTTGAGCAAATAGAGTATTTTTGAAGAAGTGTAAGATGATTAATGTCATTTATAATCTGTGGCTTTATATCTGTGCAGTTTAACATGCAGTCAGGTGGGTTTTTTCAGTAAATGCTTTCTATTTATTAGAGGAATTAACTTACTAATTTGCTGTTTTCTAAGACATCATCCTTCACTCCCCTAGGCTGAAGCCGTACCTGAAGAACAAGATATAGCAGTCCATGAGGATGACCTTTCAGGATCTACAAATGAACTCCCAGGAGCATTTGAATGCAGTGATAGCCTTAGTCTGGATATGACAGAAACTGAAGAGAAAGCTGACAGGCTGGAACAATTTGCTCTTGCTAGGTATTTTGATGCACTATTATTTAAAAAGTTCTTTTACAATGTACAACAAAATGATTGCAAGGTAGTAGTTAATGGAATAGTTTTTTTAGCCACAAGAGTTATAAAATTCTCATGAGTTTGGAGCAGTGAGAAGACAATGCCCTAATTATCTGCATAATTATCACACAACTGGAAAAAAAAAGCAAAACAAAACCAAGCTTTTCATTCTAGGAAAAATAAGATACAATATTTACGTACATCTATGCAGCTAGGAATGATGTACATAATATGCTTAATTAAAATAAAAAGGAGGATTTAAAAGATTTGCAGATATTACTTAGTTAACTGTTCAACAGATCAGATGTGTATTCATCCTTCTGATTTCTCATGAAAGAAAGTCTCAGTATTTTTAGAAATCCCAGCTATATGCTCTTAAGGCTGCTTGTGAGTGTGGCTGGACCCCAGTATATATTATAAAAAGGCTTTAAGATTTTTTTTTTTTACATGCCATCTGGAGCTCTCTCAGATTTTGGATGCTGAGTTAGACTGCAGTTAGCCTGGGGAGGTGGAAGGAGAGAGAGCTTTATTCTCCTGTGAAGTTTCAGCCTTCTTCTGTGAAATGGTTGTACAAGAAAATTCAAGTGTTCTGGGATGGAGGAAGATAGATGATAACAGCCTGAAGATAGGGAATCTGATTTGGAGGTTTTTCTCATTGTAGCCAACATCTTGTCAACCTTTGAAAGTAATTTGAAAATTCATGAATATTTTTAGGAAGGTGTTGTAATTGGTCCTGTGATTTTATCTCTCTGCTATAGTGTATTTTATCTGCCACCTTCTTGGTATTCTCCTTTCATCACCTTTTTTTCTGTTTCCTCCTTCAGTTTTGGAGATGTTGATCGAAATGCCTCCCCTCCTCCCTCGCCATTTTTTTCCGCCATCCTTGCTGCATTTCAGCCAGCAGCATGCGATGATGCAGAAGAAGCCTGGCGCAGTCATATCAACCAGCTCATGTGTGACTCTGATGGCTCCTGTGCAGTTTATACATTTCATGTGTTCTCTTCCCTGTTTAAGGTGAGAAAATAAGTTTAAGATGCAAAATCATAATTTTTGTGGGTGGCAATTAGTGTTTCTTGATAGCAGTCCCAGTAATGAACTACTAGGTGTATAACCCTTGTCATTTTGCATACTGCAGAATTACTGCTGTACTACATTTTCGTTTTCAGTATTGTCTTCTGTGACCAGTTTTGTCATGAAAATACCATCATACTTGCAGGTTTGGAGATCATATTGCAAAATTCAGAGTGTTTTTTCAGAATTATAGAGTGTTCTCTTCAGTACTTTACAAACTGCAGGAACAGTAACTGCAAGAGACATGGAAATAACCTTTTTAATCTTAAACTATTGTTAATCTATTCTTTTATCTCAAACTCTTGAAATCTGAGCATGTCCATGTAAATGCCAGCATAAGTCAATGGTTTGTACCTACTCATCTGAATAGAAATACCCAGCTGCCATGGTGTAATATAAATTCCAGAGACTGAAGACTAGAAATATGTTTCTCCTTTCTAAAATTGTATGCTTGCAAAGATAAGAATCTTGCAAAAAGATAAGAAAGAGTCACATATACAAGTTGTTCTAAGAAATTATTGCCTGGTGTTACCTGTAATTAGTTTTAAAGCCTTTTTTAATTGTTTCTCCTGCAGCTGCAGGATGTTTAGCATGCTCCAACATAAACAGCTCTAGTGAAAGCAGTAGCCAGGTAACTTTCTGCAGAGTTTAAGTATCTGTGATCTCAGAGTACACAATGTTTTATTATCAGGGGTACCCTGCTAATAAACACACAGTTTCAAGATCTTTCAGTGCATCTAAGACTAACTTGATATGAAAGAAGCAATCTATAGTAAGAATCTCTTCATCATGCTTCCTCTGTGCTCCACTGGAGTTGAATGTCTTACCTGCCTGTACATTGTCCTCCATTAAACATTATCCCACTCTAAATATGGGTGTCTTATAGACATTCTTTTAAACATTGATAAATAACCATTTGGAAGAAAAAAACACAAACCCCAGTGCTGACTTGAGTGTTAACCCTGTGTTTATTCATGATGTCAGCTTTTCTGTCTTAACCTCAGTCCTAGAGGTTAATAGCTTTGTATGAGTGCTTAGAGACTTATTCGTCCTTGATTCTCCTCTTTGAAGAGGTGAAAAGGAACAGGTGCCATGGTCTGGAAGATTAAATAAATAATGCAGTGTAATGAAAGACCTAAACAATACTTGTAAAATGCCTGTTTGAGTCCAAATCCTAGTAATTTACACGTTTCATTTGCTGTTGTGCATGCCTTGTATTCAGAAGATACCCTACTCATTTTCTTCAGGTGATACTGGAGGAGAAAGAAAAAGGTGTTAATAATATCAACAAGTCACAATTCTTAGCTGGAGTTACTGCCATATTTTTATTGTATGAAAATAACTTTGTTCTTCTTTTCAGTGTTAAAACATAGTAGTATTATTTCCCCTTATTTTTTCATAAGATCTCAGCTTGTCTGGAATTGTATTTTTTTTGCATTATTAAACTTCAGTATTCATCTGCCAACTTTGACTTTTGACCCTCATTAACAGGAAATTTCAGAAACAAGTCCTGTATGTGCTAAGCTTGCAATGCAAAGTACTGCCAAAATACTTGACTGTGAAACAAAATCCTTGTTTGGAGGAGCTTGTCAACTAAATACTTGCTGAAGTGAAAGAAGTGCATTTTCCAGGGCACCTACATTTCAATCCAGTGTCAAGTTAATGGTATCTTGGATGTTTGCCCACAACACACTAAACTTGTTTAAAATTCCTGACATTATTGAAGTACTTTTCCTGTAAATGAGTCAGAAGTCAGAGATCTCTGGATTATCTTTACTGCTGCCTCTTTGTATTCCCTCAAATTAAATGTCTTTCAGCAGACAAGACAGCTGCAAAACAAGTAGATTTCAGATCTAGCAAGTACATTCCACAATCAAGCCCTTTTGTTATGTAAAGTCCTCTTCCCAGGAGAGGAAATCTGAGGTTAAGAAGAAAACTTTCTGAGAATATTTTTTAATATTTACATGGACACAAAGCACAGTGACTATATGCAGGTATATATTTATTCACAATATGCTGACAGCTGCCATTACTATTCACAATAATCCCATTTTATAAAATATATACTGCATTCAGGCCTTGCTTGATAGATTTCAGCCCTTGTAGTCTGTACCCAGAAGGACATAGCTGAGATGAGAATTTCTTATAGAACTGTTAGTCCATGTAATCACAAAATAAATATATTTAGTGAAGTATTATACATAGCAAAGTACAGTCTCTCACTGTTTCACTCTTAATAATTTAAAACACTCTTCGAGACCGTTATCATCTTAGCTTTAGATTGATTGTTGCTTTTATGGATAGCTGAAAAGGAAAGGAGTAGAGGAAGAATATCTGTTACTTTTTCTATAATCTGTCTCCTTCACTGTCTCAGATTTACAAACTCAGTTGTTGTTCCCCAGGATGGCATTGCAGCAACTAAACAGGTTACCCAAAGCCTCAAGGAAGCTCTGACCTTAGAGATTTTAAGACTCAGCTAGTTAAAAGCAAGTCTGACACAATCTGGGGTCAGCAATAGTCCCACTTGGAGTTAAAGGTTTTATCAGATGTTCTCCAGAGGTCCTTTTCAACCAGTGTGTCTTGGATTCTCTTTCATAATCTATCGTTTTAAATTTCCTTCCACTTCTTTGTTCTCAGCTAGGTCTTTTCTGTTGTTTAAGATCAAATCTAGATCTCTTTGCTTTGCCAGGAGAGTTACTAGCAACAGTTTCACGAAGACTTGGCTGAATCTTTCTTTCCAGAAGACATCACAGTAGTAAATCTCCAGTTTTTACCAACACCTATGATTCAGATGATTCTGCTAGTTGCTCATAAAAATAGTAATTTATCTGGTTTGGTGGTAATTAGTGATAACCCTTGCCTCTAAGAGACTCAGTGCAGCAGAGAATCTGTACCATGTTCTGGGTGAGGTGTGTAGCACTTTGTTTCTGTGTTGAAGCAAGATGGTGGAAACAGCAAGACCAGTATCAGTCTGCCTGGTTCTAACTGTGCTCAGGTGGGCAGTTGAGATGCTTTGGAGAGAGATTCACAAATAAGTAGTTATGAAATTGATAGGTACAGGAACTCTGTCCATTTTAGAAATCATTGGTCGTGTATAGCCTACAGTGTGAGGGCCTATTTAGCAGTTAAAAAAAATCATTCAATCCAACAACTTCCATTATCAATAAAGTCTGAATTCACTCACCTGATTTTAGGTACTTAACTCCCATGCACCAGTGCAGCAGCAGTAACAGGCAATACTTGTATGTCTATCATCCACACTGGCATTTGGGAAGTGCTTCTCTCCAGTGAGGCATACTTATGGTGCAGGTCCTAACCTACATTCCTCAGAGAAATGTCTTTGGTAACTTGGAATTAATCATATAAAAATGTTGCAAACATTTATTTTTAAAAATATTCTCATGTTGTTCCTAACTGCTGAGCACTAGGCCTTAGTGAGATATATTTGGGCAGTGAAAGCTGATGGGTATTTATCAAAATCATTGTTTCAGTCAATGCAAGTTTATTATATTATTTTTATTCATTATCCACTTTATATATTAATAACTGAAAAGCACTAGAATGTTTCTGGAAGACTAGACTGGGTTAGGACTCAAAACATTAAAAAAATCTGCTGAGAAGAATAATTCCCGGATGCAGTGCAATATTTCTGGAATCTTCCCAAGCAGCAGTAAAGTTTTAGTAAAAAGGTTCTTTCCACAGGGGAAAACAAAAGGTTTTTTCTGATTTTTCCATGCTGCTGTTTGGCCTTAGTATGTCCATTATATTATGTGATTAGCCACTTGACAGGAATATTAACAAAACAATGCCCGGAATGGGCAGAAAAAGTAGTGTGCTGATCAGCTCTGTTAACCCTATAGAGACAAGAAAAAAAAGCTACCTGTGGTTAAAAGGCTTATAAAGATTGATTTGTCTTTACAGGAAAGAATGTCTTTCAGTAGTAGGTTATGATGAACTCTGTAATTAGTTTCACAGCTGCCCAGCTGTACACTGTCTCCAGCACAATAACTCTTACTCAGTATCCTAGCGCAGACATTCAGCTCTCCATGGGGAGATGGTCTCCTTTGCACTTTGTTATGCAAAGAGAAACAACCATCCCATTTGTTTACAAAGGAAAGAAGCTCGTACTTGAGGAAATAATGTAATAAACTGTATTTTGCTTTCCAGAATATTCAGAAAAGATTCTGCTTCCTAACCTGTGATGCAGCTAGTTACTTGGGAGACAACTTGAGAGGAATAGGCTCCAAGTTTGTGAGGTCTTCTCAGATGTTAACATCATGTTCAGAATGTCCCACCCTCTTTGTAGATGCAGAAACAGTGAGTATATTCCTTTCAAAAGGCACATATTTCATTGCTATGTGTTATTTTACTGGCTGTTTAACTTTTGAGCAACTCCTGAACACATATGCCAAAAAGGAATTGTCCTCCTATCTTACATTTCTCTTGTTGGGAACCATATTTCCATTCATTTTCTGTATTATTTTATTAAGTAAGTAGTGACAGATGGGCAATATAAAATCATAGACCCATGGAATAGTTATGATGTGTTGAACCTGTGTGCCAAACCCCAACATAAAACAGATGCCTGCTGGACCTAGTCGGCTCCATAAATGAAAAAGAAGCAGCTATTTTTTACATAGTTCTGCATGAAAGATGGTAATACGTGTAATGATTTCATTTGAGTCAACTGTGACATGAGGATGATGCTGGCTGAACATGAGCCTGCTGTGCCCAGGTGGCCGAGAAGGCCAATGGCATCCTGGCTTGTGTCAGCAGTAGTGTGGCCAGCAGGAGCAGGGCAGGCATTGTGCCCTCTACTCGGCACTGGTGAGGCCATGCCTCAAATTCTGTGCTCAGTTCTGGGCCCCTCACTGCAAGAAGGACATTGAGGGGCTGGAGTGTGACCAGAGAAGGGCAACGGAGCTCGGGAAGGATCTGGAGCACAAGTCCTGTGAGGAGAAGCTGAGGGAGATGGGGGTGTTTTGCCTGGAGAAAAGGAGGCTCAGAGGAGACCTTATTGCTCCCTATACCTGCCTGAAAGGAGGGTGTAGCCAGGGTGGTGGGCAGCCTTTTCTCCCTGGCAACCAGCAACCAGACAAGAGGGAATGGCATCAGGTTGTGCCAGAGGAGGTTCAGGTTAGGTGTTAGGAAAAGTTCCTTTACTGAAACAGTGTTAAGTATTGAAACAGGATGCCCAGGGAAGCAGTAGAGTCATTGTCCCTGGAAGTGTTTAAAAACAAGATGATGTGGTAGTTTTTGATATGCTTTAGTTGGCATGATGGTATTTGTCAAAGGTTCTGAGACTTGATCTTGGAAGTCTTTTTCAACCTCAATTAGTCTATAATTCTATAAAAATATGTATTAGGGAATTAATGAGATGGCCCTTCCCATTGTCTTCATTCTGGCTCATGTTTATCCAGCAGCATCAGGACAGTGTGACATCCCACAGTGAAGTCTAGAGGTAGAAACTGGCCAAGTGTAGTCTTGAGCCCACTGCTGTGACCATGGAAGAGCTGTGCCTTACATCATCAGAGAGCTGTGGAGAGAAACTGGTTAAGGTTTATGTATTGTTCATTTTAGAGAAGTACTCTGCTAAGTCATTAAACACAGAACACACTTTCAATTCCACGTTATCATAAGTGCAACTTTTGCTGTTTGACTTTTCAGTGTAGTATCCTCATTATGTAGATTTTTGCACAAATGTAAATATTTTTCAGTATTAGTATATGTAAATCTAGGTATTCTTTTGCAATATCTTTCCTATACTGTCTACCAGTATTTCCATTCTTTTATAGTGACATTTACAGACCCTTTGATTTCATTTCTCCAGCTGCTCTCTTGTGGCCTTCTTGAAAAGCTGAAGTTCAGTGTTCTAGAGCTGCAGGAGTACCTGGATACATACAACAACAGGAAAGAGGCAACACTCTCGGTATGCTCAATTATGCTCTTGGCTTGTCTGTATATTTAGGCTATGTCAGGAAACTGTACATCCACTCACTTCTGTTTAAACTAACATTCAGTAGAAAAACATGTTTCAGATACTGGATTCATTGAATGTTTCTTCCTGGACATATGAACCAGAACTAAAAAGTAGCTATTTTATCCCTCAATATTAGAAATAACAGTATCTTTAATATCCCCGGTCTCTCTCCTATTTATTCATTAATAATTTTCTTAATTCATGCCATTGAAATACTAGTAGAAATCAAGACTACACTTTTTAAATTACAGTCAAAGCAAATTGTCATCGTCTGTGGTAATAAAAAAATGCAATTGCAAATTCTTATTTACATGATGTGCTGTGAAACTAAAATACAGCTTGTCTTTCTTTGAATCAAACCATAGATCTTATTAATATTTTCTTTCATTTCTTTCTGAAAATAGTGGCTTGCAAACTGCAAAGCAACGTTTGCTGGGGGCTCACGAGATGGAGTTATTACTTGCCAGCCAGGGGACTCCGAAGAGAAGGTAATGAATGGCCAGTAATATTTCTCTCCCATAAAGTGAAATATGTGTGATATGCCTTGTTCTTAAACCCACAAGAGCCTGCTGTACTTCCTCCTTGATTCTCTGCTGGGCTTGGGCACGATCCAGTTTTCACACTCTAGGCTTGAAGCTATTGTTGTTGCCTCAGTCCTGGCCACAGGAAATGGGAAGTATTCACAGGAGGTACTTCTGCTGCCCTACTCTAGACAAAGAAGCAGATCTGACCCTAACCCTGTGCTCTCCCTTTTAGAAAGACATTGCAGCAGCAGTTTTCCACAGTGTCTCTGAAAATCATTCCTGCTGTACTGTCCTTCCATGTTACTCCCATTTTATCTTCATCTGTTACATTCTCCTTCTGCCCAACAAAAAAAATTGCCTGGTTGAAACACACTTAGATCAGTAGTTACAAAACAATTACTGTAAAATGGCCAGCAAAATTATTTATGCTGTAGATAACTATTTAGAACTAAGGAAATATATCTCTTTATCAATTTTTAACAAAAATTTCCTACCCAATGTACATGTATATTGATTTGTTGTTTGTGTTTCTTTATTCCAGTTCAGGAATTGTATTTTCAGATATCAATACCATCAGCAGTTAATACTGTTATTTGATATACTAAGTACAGGAAACAGATGATATCTTGGTGATACATAATGAGCTAAGGAGTGTTGTTTTATTGGGCTGTTTCCTTTTGGAAGAAAGACAGTGGAGGGATGGGAAGAAGAGGGGGCTGGACAGAATTAGCCAAAATTGGGAAGCAAGCAAACAGCATATAGAAAAAAAGTGATGTTTCCTCTTCCCATGTATTTTCACTTATAAAAGATAATTGTTACATATTCAGAACACAGACTTGCCTGTTGTAACCATTTTTTCAAATACCTTGTTTTAATCTTAAGTTGGTTTCAGTTTGTCTGCCTTCTCCTCCAAGTCACTTTATTTTCTTCTATCTTTATCTTAACCTCTCTTTCCCATCTCTATGTATTTGTCTTCTTGTCTTTGAACTCCCTTGATTTTTGTTTTTATATGTATTTTCCAAGAGTCCCAAATCCTTGACACCCCTGCAGTTTGGCTTCCTTGACCTTATTAGCAAATCTGATTTTCGAATAAATGCCCTGGCTGCAATCACCGGCGGTGGGAAAATTGTTCAATCTTCCCCCACCTAGCACTGGCACACACAAAAGTTAGTCGCTTTCCAGTGCATTTAAATGAGATATTGTCTCTTCTGTAATTGTGATGGTCTGCAAGGAGCTATCCTGAAGTAAAAAAAAACACCTGTAACACATACTGGGATGTGTGTGGGCATTCCGTCCCCTCTGATGTACAGACACCCTGAACAGTGACTTCAGACTGTGGTGTTACATACCTTGTAGACAGCTTAATTTATCCTCTTCATCTCTCTTTTGGAAATGCATAGACTGGGATGGAGAATGATACATCTTGCTGATCAACTGCATTGTTTCTTTTTTGAAAAAGTAAAGAATTGATGCTAAGGAGAAGGAATAACCTGAACTCATATCTGCTGGCCTAAACACATCTAAAAGTCAATAGATACCATGTTAGACCGGTGTGGGTTTTTCTAACTAGGTGTTTTCTGTTTTGGAATTAAATGTGTGTTCTGTGAAGCCAGGGTCGGTATTTATACTCCTTATCAGATAGACTGAAAAGAAGGTGTCTTATAGTCCCTGGTTTCTCCCCAGCATTATTCATTCAGGCCAAAATGCTTTACTCCTTGGAAGCTGACAGGATGAACATGCATATTTCTTTTCTTCCCCTACTCATTCACCTCAATTGAAGCAGCTTTTCCCAGAGGTACAATCTGTTTACTCAGTGAAAGTGTAATGGGAGGAAAAGGCCAGGGAAACTGAGGAAATGCAATTAGGAAGGGAAAAGGAAAAATTGCTCCTAGACTGGAAAGTATTTGTTTTCTTATCTTTCCTCTCCACTTCTCCCTCAAGATGAAAGGCTAAAGAATCTAATAATTGTAGAGGGGAAAGTCTGTCTTACAGTGGTAGTCACAAGGGAACCTGCCCAGACTCAAACTTGCTGAGGTTTAGTCTAGGGCCTGAAATCCTGCTGAAAATTTCTGTCAAAAAAAAAATTGTTTAGCCAAGCCCAAAACCAGAGTACTCCTGGAAAAGGTTCACAATTAATGGTAAGGAGGAAAAAGCAACAGCTTGCTCTACAAAAGGCAGAGATCTTAGATGCTTAGGACTCCTTACCTGGTAAAAAGCTTGAGGAGAAAACAAACCCCTTTACAGATGAGACAGATGTGAGACCAAATTCAGCCTTGTTACAAATACTTGTGTCACAAATGCCTCCTGATGCTGGTAACTAATTTGGCACAGTTTCTCTAATCAGATCTTATTTCAAAATAATTGCACATAATTTGTTAACTATTGTTACTATTACTGAAAATGGGCAAAGGCAAAAATTGCTTCTTCAGACATTAAAGAGGCTTGAAATAGAAATTGTCTAGGTCAGCTGCTAGAGCTAGCAACTTTTCTGAAATCAGTAAAAGCTTCAAGTGCCAGAATGTCTTTCCCCTGCCTTATCATTGCAACAAATTACATTATTTGGATGTGTGTGATTTGTAAGCTTTGATGCTACTTTGAGCAACAGAGTCTCAATGACATAGGAGGCAATTTATAGACAAAAGATAACTGCACATGCCATTGTGTCCTTCTTAGATGCTACATTTACTGGCTGCTTTAAAAATTGGGCAAATGATGCAAGTACTCTAAACATTTGGTATTTTCAGCTGCCAAAACTACACTGATTGTGTAGTGTCTATCAACTAATCTAAAACACTTCCCTTACTCTAAGAATTAAACAAGAAATTGAAAATGTGAAGGCTATGATTGTTCCACTTGCTGCTGCAGAAAAAAAGAAATATCACTTAAGCCAGTAAATAATCTCTTTTCAACTTCCAAGGAATCTTTCATTTTATGGTGAAAGAGGGAGGAAGTTACAATCATGATATTGGAGAGCAATATGGAGCTGAGCATCAGTAGCTCAGAGAAATCCAGTATCCAGTATATTCTCTTCCAGTGAAGAAGGAAGTTTTTCATGTAATGTGAAACCCCTTCCTCACCCCCTTTTTTTTGGCTTGCTCTAGTTTTGGAAGCAGTACAGAGGAGACAGTGTTTTCTGGCGAAAAAGACCATGGAATTCACTTATTTGCTGCTTCCACCTCCCTCTTCCCCCCTTCTTTAAAGTAAATTCCATGGCAAATTAGAAATTATATAAGGATTCCAGTATTTTTGAAAGTCTAAGTGAAACTTGGTGGCATGCTGAACTTCAGAGTAGCTTAAGAGAGACAACAAGATTTGAAAAAACACAAGCCAGCACACCTGTGAGTTTACTGGAACACAGTGATCTGTCTGCTCTTGTCTTCTTCTTATCTTGAATTTAGCTTTATAAAGCTTCATTTATGTGAACTGCATGGAAGCCAAGCTATAAAGGTTTTTTTATTTGAAGAGTACTAAATACAAGAAGAAACTCTTCAAGTAATGTTAAAGGAAAAAAAAATTAAACATCAAAAGAGCCTAAAGCTTAATTTGTCATGGTTTTATAGAAAAGCAGTGCAGGGTTTGGAGCAACACTTTCATATATATACCTTAATTGTAAGGCCACTGTCAAGAAAACAGACTGAAATGCTCTGTTAGGCTCCTCAAAGTTAATATTATTTCACATTTCTGTGTTTATGCCTTTGTATTGATGGCAAGGTAAATAATTTTAATAAGAATTCCATATGCTTATTAACACTGTGTGCATATGCACTGACATCAGGCTGTAACTGGGCAGATGTGGTTGTGTTTGTAACTTACAGCATTTACATGATGACTCTCTTCATGAAAAATGTAATGAGATTGTAATATTTGTAAAATAAGAAAAGCTGCATTAAGTGAACACAGAGAGCAAATGTTCTTAGCAAAGAAAAGAGGAACACTTCTGTTTCAAAGAGAGCACTTAGTCCCCTAATCTTTGAAATGCTAATGTAAGTCAATTAGAATTTTTATTATTATTGGAACAGGACTTGCACTGACATTTTAATAGCTTCAGAATTATAAACCAGTGAATCATTAGTGGTGAGAGGAAGGGATACAAGGTTCAACTTGTGGCATTGCCATGTAGTTAAACAAAATTGGCAGTTTCCACGCATTTTTTTTCTTTGTGGTAGTCATAACTTGAAAGTTATATGCAAAACATTTCCATTGTAATGTGCCAAGTAATAAGCCCAGCAGCCATAAAACTTATCCTGCCAATTTCATTAGATCTATTTGTAAAAAAAAAGAAGTATTTTAGACAAGAAAATATTTAGAAATAGCAAAGTTCAGTTTTATTCATCACTTGAAAATCATTCCTAATTTTTTTAGTACTTTGCAATATGAACTTTTCTTAATAAGAAAAAGACAAATTTAAATAAAAGTATTATTTAAGAGTTTTCTAACACTATTTTGTAAGTTCTTGAGCTGCTGGGTAGGATAAATCTAAACTAATAAATCTGAAGCTCTAACTAAGGATATTTAGACTGGAATTTATCATTAGAATTTAAGCTTGGTTTTATTAAGAATGCTGTGCATGTTGAATGTGATATTCCAACCAATTATCAGGTTGAGGCAAGCATTGCTAATACTGCTGATAAGTGATGCTATTACAGATGGGCTGTGCTTCCTATTGCATGCATTACACTGACACTATACTTTCTTTCCTTTCCTTTTCTCCTGTGCCATGCTTGCTGTGTAGCAAATGGAATCTCTTGCAGTAAGTTGAAGTTCTTTGATATTTTTTGTCCATCTGTGGATGGACTAATACACCCCAATTCTACTGTTTTACTTCTAAGCATGTTTTCTTTTTTTGTTATAATTTTCCTATACAAGACATGGTTCTAAAAGCGGTGACTAAAATAATTTACTAACATGTGTTTTGTGAAATAAAAAAATACTGTGCCAAAAATTTGACACTCTCATATGCTGTTTCAAATGGTCATTTACATACATTTTTACAAATCAAGCTTTTGAATGGATGTAATACGCTGGGTCAGGAAACATTTTTTGTTATTTTAAAATTAATAATTTTCCATTTTTCCTAGCTAAAAACTACAATTTATAGTTGGAAGTTACATTTCAAATGGCCTTTGTGTATGTGTTGATGAACAGTTTCACCACTATTGGTTTCTAATACTTACTCAGGAAGAACAAAAATTGAGTTTCTTGATACAGTAACTAAATACTGAGTGAGTCAAACTAGAACCATTTGTTTGACCTTAGTTTTTTTTTCATTCAGGTTAACAGCCACAAGGGTGAAACTGAATTATTGTTCTTCAAGGACTAAAACAAATCCAGTGTTAAAAGCTATCATGAGATGGTTTTTTTAAATGATGCTATGTTTGTTTTCAATTAATTATTAACTCCCTGACAGCTCCAACTATATGTGTATGCAACTGCTATGTAGTGTTGCTAGGTCTCCAAAATTTGAATAGAGTGAATTTGATCCCTGCTGGGGAACCTCAGGCTGTGTCCCTACTTGGGAGCTGAACGGGACCAGGGAGGAAGCGAGTGTCCCTGGGCTGGCACTTGCTCAGGTGAGCACGCAGCACCTTCCCTGAGTGGCCACCAGCCAGCCCCTGACAGGCCTGAGCATGGTTTGAGAGAAGACAGAGCCAAAGCCATCTCCAGGAGGCTGTATCTAAACAATCTGTCTTTATTTTGGGAAGGGAATGGTTAGCCACACAATGGCAGATTTGGCAGTGCTCTGTGCCCTTGGTTACAGAGAACAGCCCCTGGGCAGGTTTATTTCATTGGCAGTGTTCCTCATGCCCTGCCTCTTTGTTCTGATAGGCTTTGTCCCTGCCCACAAGTCAGTTCTGCCCTAGCACATCTGCTCCTTACCACAGATCTGCAGAGCCTTCTTTCTGCATTTGTGGGTCTTTGCTGTCATAGCCAGTCTGCTGGGATCATAGAATGGTTTGAGTTGGAAAACACCTTAAAGATCATATAGTTCCAATCCCCCTGCCATAGGCAGGGACAGCTTTCACTAGACCAGGTTGCTGACAACCTCATTCAGCCTGGTCTTGAACACTTACAGGGGTAGGGCATCCACAACTTCTCTAGAAAACCTGTTCCAGTGCCTTCCTACCCTCCATATAAAGAAATTCTTCCTAACATCTAATCTAAATCTCTCCTCTTTTTATTTAAAGCTATTGCCCCTTGTCCTACCATCATCTGCCTTTGTAAAAAGTTGCTCTCCCTGTTTTTTATATGCCTCTCTCAGTACTGGAAGCCTTCTCTTCTCCAGGCTAAACCCTCTCATCCTGTCTTCATAGGAGAGGTGCTCCTGATGCTGCCCAGGATGTGGTTTGCCATCTGGGCTCTGAGCACACACTGCTAGCTCATGTTCAGCTCTTCATGCAGGAGAACTCCACAGGGCTGCTCTCAATGAGTTCCTCTCCCAGACTGTCCTCATGTCTGGCATTGCCCCAGTGCAGGTGCAGCCCCTTGCACTTGGGCTTGCTGAACCTCATTAGGTTCTCATGGGCCCACTTCTCAAGTCCATGTCCCCCTGGATGGCATCCCATCCTTCTGTGTCATCAGCAAACTTGCTGAAGGCCTCCTCCTTGCTGAAATTCCTCCTTTCCATTTTGGACAGGAGCACTCCAGTGCTGCCCTCCAGTAATAGACATTAAACATAATGACACAGATACCAGATCCAGAATGGCACAGAGCTCAGACCAGGCAAATTTACAGTGCTGAGCTCTGCTGCTCTCCTGGTGCTGAGGTGTGAGCAGCCCCATGTGCCTGGCCTTCAGCAGGACAAACCCTGCTAGGCTGACACCTTCTGGCTTGGCACTATCCTCCCACTAACCCTCTTTAGAAGGAGACTAGCTCTGCCTCATATTGGCAGTGCCCTTGGCTGTTTGTTCTGATGGATAGTTGGTGTTCAACTCACCCTGATGAAAAAAGATGAAATTTGCTTTTGACCTTAGCCCCTCAGGCTTGTGAGGCTGGTACAGACAGAAATCTGGGGAACTGGAACACTAAACTGTGGTTCTAATTTTGGCTTATTATTAAAAAATGTGGCACTTAAATGTTGAACCATATGTAAATAAAACACTTCAGTCAAATTAACATTTATAATGTACTTAAAGTACTTTCTATTAGTGTTTGTGCTGACATTTGCACAGTCCCAAATTCAGCAAAGAGCTGCAGCATGTGCTGGTAACTAAGCATGTATGAAGTGCTTTAAAGAAGCAAACATGAACAGCTTCTTCTTTTCTGCCAATTTTGGCATGAAACTCTGCTTAAGTTCCTCCAAACAGATGGAAATATCACTGGGCCCACCCTTGGTCACGGTGTCTGATACCGTAGGCAAATGAAATACGGTTGGAAGTCTGTCAGGCTTTCCTGCCAAAGGGTCAGTACAAGGTCAGCACTTGTACTTGCAGGATTTTCACTTTTTATATAACCAACTGAATATTAAATGTTCCTCCCTTTTTCACCATGATCCAGCTGTGGAACTACAATACTGCCCTCCTGTTAGACACAAGAATACCAGGAACTATAAGCATATTAACTTGACTTCTCTGGCAGCCGTGCCCATCACCCATGATTTCAATGTGTCTGACATTTTTTATGTCATGCTGCACTTTACACTGGAAGAAACAAGTGAATATTCATAGAGCAGTATCTACTTAATCTGGGACAATACTTCATAGAAGCCAAATATCCTCCTACACCTTAAACTCCATCCATCTGTTGTAAAGTTTCTTTAAGATGGTGGAAAATCCATGAAAAGTGTTTTAACTTCCAGGGCTGGCATTTCCTCCTTCTCACTCCTAGATGAATTTATCACCTCTGTTTCTCTCTCCTCAGAGGAGCAGGCAGGAGCTTTGACCATCTATTTCATGGCTTCTGTCTTAGATATCCGTCCCTTAGAAGAGGTCTTTGACTTTATCTGAAATTCAGGAGTTTGATGTTCTATGCAGGGAAGTCACTTCCCCTGTATTCTGTTTCTGCTTTCCAGCTGCAAACTGGAGACAGTGAAGCTAACCAAAACAGAATATTTTGAGGCTGCTGCTGACATGTGCTACATGAGACCTAGCTGTCATAATTTTATTTTCAATGTCATATACGACTTAGCTGCAGAAGAAAAATCATTACTTATTTTCTGAAATAGTATATGATCATACTTCAGTAAAATAATGTTTTTGAGAACAAACTATCTCACTGTGTTTTGTTAGTTATCAAAAATTATCTAAACTCACTAATATTCATTAATTATTTCTTCTTCCTACAAATCTTTCCTTAGCAATTGGAACTCTGTCAGAGATTATATAAACTACACTTCCAGCTGCTGTTGCTTTTTCAGTCCTACTGTAAACTTATTGGACAAGTGCACGAAGTGAGTTCCATGCCAGAGGTATGTAACAAACTACAAAGTTCTATACTGAAAATTCCACTTTATTTTCATGATCTTATTTTTCCTTTCTCTGGACTTAACAACAAGGATCCCACTATTTCACACTGACTATAAATCTGCAGGCATACATAATCAACTAAATACCTTAATGTCCTGTATTTTTAATTTTGTAATGTTAACAAACCTTTTTCTTTAAATATTTTGACATGGCACACTCTCACTTTTGACCCAAACATCTTTTTGTTTTTAGATATATATATGAATCTTACTTTAAAAAAAAATCACAAGAACAGTACTGTTAGTCAAGTTTATTTTCAGCAGTTGCTTAAAATATGTAATACTTTGAAATATCTTTGAGGTGATCACTTTAAGCTGAATGATTATCATTTAACTTACTATTCCTGGTAGGGAGAAAAATGTATATATTTTAAACTATTGGGTAGAAGAAGTTGTTGTACTCTGCTTTGTAAAATAAAATTTGAAGTGATTACCTGTATTTTATAACATATTCTAGTAGTTTATATGTGGCCTGTAAACAGAAATTGTTTTATCAGATGTGCTGTCGGAGTAAAAAGAGTTTGAATATTTATTATATCTTAAGGACATGTTGTATGTTGTGAAGGCTGGCTCACATTGTGACTAGACTGTTCACTTTTAAGACAGGACAATAGGCATCTACAACTGCTAGAGCAGTATAGTAATTTTTTAAAATAAGTTGTAAAATATTTTGTGTTCCTTATAATTGATTTCTGTAAGTGTATTTCACAGTTAAGACTTTGTTAAATTGTTATAAATAATGCAGCCCATGGAACTGGGAAACAATTGTACAAAGAATAGCTATTTCACTATGACATTTGCATATTTTACTGGATCCACAAGCTATCACTTGAAGGAAATTCCAGCTTGCATTTTGGTTGGCCAAGTGTACCCCCATTTGCATCTTCACTCCTAGGCCGCTGGAGCTCATTTAAAAAAGAGAAAGTTACTTTGTTGTGCTTTGAGGTTAGGCTGACAGGTAGGCATATTCTTCCACTATGATGTGAAAAAAGTAGCAAGGGTGAAAAATAAAAGCTTGTTTAGATGTGCTCCTGCATTTTAGCAAGCCAAAACTACAGCATAATGTTAAAGGATGCACAAAGGTTAAAAAATACCCCTGTAGTTTGCTTTTTCTCTATATTGTACAGAGATCAAGAAATGTCCTTGTATTAAATTGGAGTCCTTTTCATAATGTGTACATCCAATGTAGTAGTAAGGACAAACTTGAAGTACCTACTCCATGTGGGGCTTATGGAGAACGAAAATACCCATCTCTCCTTTTTCTCCTTGGAACAGCTGTTAAATATGTCAAGAGAACTGAGTGAGCTGAAGAAAAATCTGAAGGATGCTACTGCTGCAATTGCAGCTGAGCCTCTGACAACAGAATCTGAGCCCACATTCAACTCTACTGAAGCAGCTATTCAGTCCATGCTGGAGTGTTTGAAAAACAATGAACTTGTTAAAGCCGTCAGACAAATAAGAGAATGCAGGCAAGTTTTGCTACATGGTTCATGTTAGACTTTCATGTTTTTAGAAAAGTATGCATCCATTATCTTCCTAACGAAATGAAATGCCCAGGATCAGCATCGTTAATTACTGTTTCAACAAGGAACACGGGGCATTGATACTGGCTTTTGGAGAGGTGTGCCACAAGTAACTATCAAACAAATGCTTGCAATAATTAAGATGTTTAATTACATTCTGTAGATAAAAGTCCTGTGAGGCTCTTAAGAATCTGTATTGAGTTAATTCCTTACAGGTGCATGTCATTGGTATGAGCTAACATTCAGCTCAGTTTCACTTACATCTATTTGAATGAGTTTTCTTAACCATTTTTTTAGATAATGGAAATTGCATTTTTATGTGTACTCAGTGCCTGATACCAGAATACAAGTAACATATGAGTGGTGTAAAACAGTGAGTTGCTTTAGGTTTATAAGCACGTGCAAGTTCATTCTTCTTTTAGAGATCTCTGTCACATAGCTCCTCTCTCTGCTAATAAACCCATAATGAAATGCCTGCTCTTTTCCTGTTTCATTGCAGGATTTTGTGGCCCAATGATATCTTTGGAAGCACCTCTGATGATGAAGTCCAGACACTACTGAATATTTACTTCCGCCACCAAACCCTGGGTCAGACGGGCACCTATGCACTGGTGGGCTCCAACCAGAGCCTGACTGAAATCTGCACCAAGTTAATGGAGCTGAACATCGAGATCCGCGACATGATCCGCAGGGCTCAGAGCTACCGGGTCATCAATACTTTTCTTCCAGACTCCAGCGTTTCTGGCACAAGTCTCTGACAGGACCCTTGGGCCCCCTTTCAAGTTGGGAGTGCTGTCCTGTGGGAGTGAGGTGGCTCGATGTCTTCTCAGCCTTACAAAGGTTTGGTCAAACTGTACTCACTCTTGTTACATTTAGGATTTCCTCTAAAAAGCGATGGGCTGAACTTCAAACACATAGCAATACTGTAAGGACAGAGGTAGCATAGAGCACCTGGGACAACATCCTTTGTTCTGTGTTGCACAGAAACCAGTTAGCATTTCACTGAGCAACTGCAACTCACTACTGAAGAAGTGACTTCCATTGCATACCAAAGCCTACTACACTGAACAATACTTCCTTTATAGCAAATTAATTTTTGGTTGGCAAAAGTGCAATGTTTCCTTCACAAAATAGTATTTTTTGTTAAAAAACAAACCTTGTACATTTTTTCCTTTTTTTTTTTTTCTTATTTAGTTGAGTGAAAGATGGGCAGAATGAAGCTGGCCACGGAATCTCACAAACTTGTTGGTCAAAAGCTGAGAGCCTGTGTATATGAAACAAACTGTAAACAGACTATAATTTAATGTACACTGTAATTTGAATATGATTACTGTATCTTAAAACAATGAGCTGCTATGAAGTACATTTCCTAATGTTACTAGGCTACTGTCTCTGAAGGTACTGGATCATATTGTAGAGGTCTGTTCTTAGGCCCCCCCCAAGGATCATGAAAGGTCTTGATAGACTTTCTTTTTTTTGTTTTATTAAGGACCTTGGCTGCTTTTTACTAGAGGTTTGCTTTTATGAATATATTTATACTATTAAAGGATGGTTGACCTAATTTAACTTGCCATTTTGTAGGAGAAAGTCCCATCACAGAGTCAAATCTTTTGAACTGTTAAGCATGCATATTTTTATTTAATATAAATTTTGAGTATAAAAAGTAAAAATATTAACGTGAAATGCAAGTTCTCATGTTAAGTTTCTTCAAAGAGAGGTCTTATTTTATTTGTAATGTATATATACAAAGTCATGACTATATGGGTTTTTTCCTCACATTTAACTGCTGTCCAGTGTTAAATGTATGCATGTAAATCTGTTGCACATCGGAGACACTTTTATTCTGACAACTGTGTAACTTATTCACACTGTAAATACACTTAACTGTTTTTGTGAAGTAACTTTGAAATTTGGATCAGTACATCCATTTAACTAAAGTATAAAAGTCGCATATAATCACAACACAGTACGTGCTTGTTGTGAAAATTGTGTTCTTGTCTGATTCAGTACTGTTGTACATGGTATCCATGATCAGTAGCCCCCCAAAAGAGACCCAGCTCCTGGTTTATGCTGAAACCATTCATAGAAAAGAGTGAGAAATGTAACTACAGCCTGACAAAAAATCCTCACAACTCAGCATGGAAGACTACTACAGCAAAAATAGTTTCATTGGTCTTCTGCTGACTATGAAAGCCTCTGAACTTCCTTCTACCCTAAAGAGTGCTTTTTACACTGGCACAGATACTGCCATCAAAAGGTTTTTTTCCCCCTCCTCATTTTGAGCATGGGCAGCTTACACCCTTTCCCCACCTACTTTACAGCCATAGTCCTGTTCTGGCAGATAGTGTTTGATTACCAAGCAGCTGTGGTTTTTATATATACATTTGACAGAGGCAGGGGGAAGACACATTTGCATTTACACCAGACTTTATGCTCCAGAACATTTGCATCTTCCACCCTAGTTCAGTTTGAGTGACTGAAGGAAAAACTTGCTATTGTAGCCTGAATCTTAGCATTCCCTGAAGACTTCAAAACAAAGTCTACTATCTTTAGGAAATCAAATGTGTTGCTTCCTTACAGATATACTTTCCTCTTTCAACCAAGGAGGCTGATATCAAACTAGTGCAAACTTTTTGAACTTTATTTACAGCACATATTCAGTGAAATTACATACTTTAAGTTATTATATTTTACAATAATACTGAAGTCTTCATCCATTATCCAATGCCAGGTCAAAAGCCTTAAGTCAAAACATTAGCAAAGACAAAGTGCAAAGCACAAAACAGAAGAGGGCACTTGGATCAGACAACGTATTTGAAGCTGTAAGTGCTATCACAGGACAGCCTTTTGCCTCTGCAGCGGCCACAGAGCTCTTGGCGATGAGGTCTCTTGAGATCAATATGTCTCTTCCTCTGAGGGCAAGAGCAACGAGTCTTGGAACAGATCTTAAGAAACAAAGACATGTTAGCAGTAGTAGATCAGAGAGGATGCACTTCATGTTAGTCTAACATTTGGTTTTCCTTAATAACAGCAACGCATTGGGGCTGATATACTTAAGAACTTAAAAACTCTTGTAAAAACCCTGTGGATTTAAGGTGTAAAAGCTTTCTCACTTAGAAACACCATAAATGTAGCAAGCCATAATGCTATATGAAAACTGTTTGGATAAGCCATCCATGAGAGGAGGGGGGTCTACCCCAATACCCATTTCCTAAATAACATTTCCTAGAAATTTGATGAAGTCAAGTTTTCTTCCAGATAAAGTCAATATCAAACTCAATAGAATTAGTGTATATAACATCTGACAGTCTTAATGGAGTACAGTTAACTTACCTGGCACTGGATTGTTTCCACTCGATAGGGATTGAAGCCTTTTTGGCATTTGCGACAGAGCTGCTTGAAGTACACCTGAAAAAATGCAAGTTCTGTTAGTAGAGAGACTTATTCAAGGTGTTGTATACAGGTACCCAAGTTTGTGCCAAAACATCTGATTTGTCAGAGATTTTATGCCATTCTTACAATCTCAGGAGAAAAGAGATTAACTACCTTGTTGCTTCCAGAAATGCACCACACGTAAGCACTCTCCCATCTGATCTTGCAGTCTTTGCAGTGGAAATAGCCATACTTCTGCTCCAAGAACTGCAGAGACAGAGTTCACTGAGCATCTTCCAGCAGCCCAAGAGCACCCAGCCCAGCTCCCTCAATACTACTCCCCAAGGATGGTGAGACACTGAAAAATACTGTCCAGGAAGCCATATGGGAAATATTTGAAGCTGTACTGAATGGGGCTCTGAGCAACAGGGTCTAGTGGGTGGCATCCCTGCCCATGGAAGGGAGGTTGCAACTGGATGACCTTAAAGCTCCCTTCCAACCCAAACCACTCTGCTATGCTTTGATCTACACGTGTGGGTTTTCACAGGCGGGGGGCTCTTCTGCTCTAGGTGAGGCAGAGCCAGCCCGGGGCAGGACAGGGCCCAACGCGCTGCTCATGAGGGGATTTCTGGCCTCCCTGCTCGAGGTTCGCCCCCCGCTCCACCCCGGCGCACCTGGAAGGCAGCCCTCTGCCTGGGAGCCGCGGTCTCCTCCCGCCGCGTCCCCACCGGCTCCTGGCGCGGCGGCAGCGCGGCCCCCGCCGGGCCCTCCTGCTGCTTCTCGCCGCTGTCCGCCGTCGGGGTCTCCTTTGCCGGCGCTGCCTTCTCCGGGAGCGGCGCGGCGTCGGGCGGCGCGAAGAGGCGGCGGTCGGGCGCGGGTGAGTAGAGGGCGAGGCGGCCCGGGGCGCGCAGGCCGGCGGGGCTGAAGGCGCGGGCGGGCGGCAGCGTGCGCGGCCCCAGCGAGCACTGCACGGCCACGTCGGCCCGCAGGCTCACCTGCACCGCCGCCTCCTTCGTGCTGGCCCGGCGCGGCCGCGGCGCCAGCGCGGGGCTCACCTGCGACAGCAGCGCCTGGAGCTGCGCCCGCCGGTAGCTGTCCAGGTAGTCGGAGGGCAGCGGCGAGAAGGGGACCCCGAGGAAGGGGCTGATGCTGCCGCTCTTGCTCTGCTTCCAGCTGGGCTGCTTGGCCGCAGTGTCCCAGCCGCGGCCGGGCGCGGGACTGCTCCTCAGGTTCTGGTAGGGGCCGATGGGAGAACGGACGAAGCTGTCCATGGTTATCGCCGCTGAGGGGTTAGCCCTACCTGCGTCCCTGCCCTGCTTTTATCTGACCTGGGGAGCTGACGGTTGCTAATTGATGGGGAAAGTGGCGGCAGCTGAGGGAGGGAGGGGGGCTGATGGCCAGGGAAGGCCGGCCTGCCTGTCTTCCTTCTCTGCCAGACTCTAATGATGGAGAGATGTCATTCAGCCACAGCTGGGAAAACCACGGCCTGCATAGCGAGGAGAAGCCCGCTTGCTCACAGTTCCTTCTGCTCATGGTCTTAAAAGAAGGAAAAAAAAAAGGAGTTTGGGGAACTAACAAAGTCCTGATAAACTGGGTGTTCCCCGGAGAGCTGAGCAAAGAATTCAGGCAATTACATCTCTGAAAAGAAGTTTTTACCCATATTAAAAGGTCAGAGCATCCCCATTCTTCCATTACTTGGGGATTATCTACCTGGAACTTTTTCTATCAACTGAACCGCTTTAGGAAAAGATGGAATATACTCCTGTATACAAACTGAAGTAAGGGAAAGCAGTGGCCTAATATCTGTATATGAAATAAGTGTTAATAATACAAGCAAGTAATAAAAGCATGTGCATATTAGTCTAATCTTCTTCCTTCTTCCATAGTTACATCTCTTTAGTTCAATTTTAAGGCAATACAGTTAGAATAACGTAATTAAATCATTACTGTGTATGTAACCCTTAAATCCCTGAAACTGCAGTGATGTGAAATCCTTTCTTTGTATGACTCCTTACCATCTTTATAAATGTGTTGCTTTATAAAATTCACTGGGCCATCAAGAGAGACACTAGAGAAGACCTGATAGGGATGATGTCTTTAAACCTTCACAGTGTATGACACTTTCAAGGGTCTGAGATAAATGAGTAAGAAACAGCATTTTTACAGGGCACAAAGAGATTAAGGTTCAGGAAACACATTCATCATAATTAAAAGAAAAATGTCTCAAGACTCCACATGTTGCTTGGGTTTTCAAAGCACTGTCGGTATCAAAGCAAAAATAGGGTATTGATATAGCCAAGTTAAAACTTAATGATTGCAGTGTAGCTGCAAAAAAAGGAAGTTTTTAAGGTGCTTTAGGAATGGGGATGGAAATCAAGTTGGAAACTACATGCCATCATTTAAATCAGCAGTTTGAGTTCCTCTAAAATGCTTTGGGAAGAAAGTTACTGCAGCTTCCCAGAACACTGCAGGGTTAGAAGTTAAAGTTCCTTCAAAGGACAAGGTATATGGAAAATTATTGTAGGACAAGAAACTGATGAAAGTGGCAGATGACTAAGCAGGTGATGTGATAAAACTGCAACATAAGGACTGCTGTGGAGAGCTAGCAAGAAACCCCTTTATGGCACAGGAATAGATGAACATCCCACTAAAATGAAGATTGTAAACTCAAAGTTGGTGGTGGAGAGAGTGTTCCACACATCCTGGAAGTTGTTCCATCGCCAAAGCCAAGAATTTAATGAAGAGACAAAGCGGGAATGGACATGTATATGGAGGATAGTAACATTCTCTTTATTGGAATGTCCACAACCATTTCATGTGTCAAGGCCTACAGAACCACCTGAGAAGCAGAGTCTGGGGCTTGCACAGTTCACTTGCCCACGGCGCTGCCGCTGGGAGCCTTCCAGGGCCTTTTCCCGAGGGGTGGGTGTTGGCTGCTGTTGCCCAGCAACGCGGGCCATGCCAGCCGTGGATGCGGTACCTCCTCCCCTCGCCCCTACACGCCACGCTGCTGGCGGCCATCCCGCCTCAGGGCACGCACCCCTTCTGCTCTGTGCGGAGCCAGCCACGGCGGGACAGCCCTTACGGCGGGCACCGCGTGTCGCCGGCCGCAATGCCGGGCCCCGAGCGGCGCAGGCCGAGGCGGGGCCGCTCCGCCGCCTCCTTGCCGGGAGGTGGCAGCGGCGGAGGGCGGGAGCGGCGGATGCTCCCGCTGCGCAGGCGCGGGGCTGCGTTGGCGCCAAGCTTCGAACGGGGCGGCCGGGCTGGGGGTCTGCGCTGCCCCCTCATCCCCCGCCGCCTGCCCTGCCCGCCCTGCCCGCCCCGCTCCCCTGCGTGAGGCGATGCTGCGGCCGCCGCCCCGCCCGAGGCGCCGCCGGCAGGTAACGGCCCCGCGTGTGCCTCGGCCCTGCCCCGGGACTACGCTGTGTTTTGGGGGTGTCACTGCCGCCCCTCGCGCCTCCCTCCCTCTCCTCACAGCCCGCGGGGGTCCGCAGTCACCGGGTGTGGCTCGGTGAGGGGAAGGGGGGGGTTGGGCCCGTCCCCGGTGACCCCGCGGTGACCCGGCGGGGCTGCACAGGCCGCGCTCCGTGCGCGGTCATTGCCCGGGAGGAGCTTCCCCTCACGGAGAGCAGCGCGGGCTGGTCAAACCGCACTTTTTAAAATGTACTTCTGAGGCAGTGTTAAGTTCCGCGGTGTTCTGTCTTAATGCAGCCCGTACTCTCTTCTAAAGCGCCCGTTTTCCACGGTTTTGGTAAGGCAGCGTGTGTAACACGGCCGTCATGTGGGAAACGGGGTTTACTGTGGAAGGCATAGATGTGTTAGACGGTGAAGTCTCACTATGGGCTTATTATACATGTTTTTTAAATGGAACTGTGAAGCTGGCAGCGTCTGCTCTACCTGAAAGCAACTTTGAATCAAATTCTTGACATGTAAGTTGTAATGGTTGTAGGAGTATATATGTGATAGTACATATTCCATCCTAATATAGTGTAGTGAGTGTGGGGTTTTGATTTGTGTTTAAAATACCTCAGAAATGTTCTGCCTATTCCATCGTGTCGTGTGTTTGCTGAGTGTTTTCATTATTTCTGGTATAATTCCCTGTGCTCTTGTCTGTTGTTTTCCCACTATATTCATCACTGTGGTGTGTGAATGCTCACATCACAGTCAAAGCAAAACAAGCTGGTCTGTGGCACACCACAAAATGCAGGAAAGTCAGCCTAAGGTGTTCAAACAGCAGTGTATGAAAGTGTTTTATTTCTTCTCAGGCTTTTCAACTGTTCCGGTAATTTAATGGATAAGAAAATGGCTTGCAAACCGGTGGAAAGACTAACTTTCTTTGAAATATTTAAGGCACACTGCAGTGAATCAGGTACAGCTTATCTAAAGTAATTCTTATTAAGATTTCTTTCTGGACACCAATATTTCATACATATTTGCTGTATGTTTCACAGGAAAGCTTTATGCAAGTTGTTAGCTGCTGTTCTTGCCCCAAACCTATTTCCTAGATATCTTCAAATTTTTGTTTGTAGTTTTTTTTCATGATATATGCTTATATAGTTACTTTTTGTACTTGCTTTTTCAGAGTTGTCACCTCTACACATACCCACATGTAGACCAGGCTTAGTGTTTTGCAGGAGACACCTGTGGTAGTTAGTGATTTTAAAAGGAACCTGTTTAGCTTGCCACTCTGAGCAAAATGAGAAACTAAAAGCCAGAGTATACTTGTGATTTTAAACAAACTGGATATTTTTCTGGTCCTTTGGTTATTTTGTTAATGATCTAAGAATTTGGGCAGAAATCTCGTTATATTTTGTGGTTATCAGAGACCAAAACCATCTAGAAACAAGCCTACCAAGAGTATGGCAGTGGAAGGAGCAGTGTGTTTGGCTGTTAGCATTTAAATGCCTGGTATGTTTTCACATCCTCCATGGAGGAACCTTTTTCCTTTTCATGTGGTTTTGTGAATGTTTTCCTTCATAGATTTAGGGCCCATCAGTCTTAATTGGTTTGAAGAACTCAGCGCAGAAGCACCCCCATATGAGCCCAGATCCTTTGGAGAGCTTGATGGGCCCTCTGGCTGGCTTGATCAAACAGCTTTTAAAACCCCAAGGACAAAACCCTCTACATACAGTCAGCTGGCATCAACCCCACTGCTCTTTAAAGAACAAAATGCAATATTGCCACCTTCTTCTCCTGAGAAAGAGCCAGATCAGAAAAAAGTAGGAGCAAGTGAGTAACTTTTTTTTTAACCTTCTGTTGCAGCTGATGATCATTAATGTAAGAGATAATGCTACTGCAGGAACTGTGGGACTAAAAAGCTTATTTTAGTAGTCTTCTGAAGATCATCTGTAAAAATGCAGAATTAATATTAATGGTGGATTCAGGTTGTGATAAACTGGTAATATATAAGCAAAATTCCCTGTATAAGTGATACTGTTGTGGTCCAAACATTCTAAGAACTGTTAATAGGAGGGGATATGAACTCAGTATAACCTGTTGACTGCAAATCAAAGTGAATTTTTTTAGCAGTCTAATTTTTTTATGCAGAAGTTTTGAAGCTTTTAAAGGGAAAGGTTCATTTGAAGCTTTCCTTATCATTCTTATCATGATGAAGTGTGAGGCAATCTGTAGGGCACTCCTTAACCTTTCTTGGAAGGTTTCAGCAGCACCATCTCTTTGAGTTACTAAGATTGTAAATTATAGAAAAATGCATTTCTCCAAATGCATTTTTCCATTTGGAGAAAAAAGGAATTTTGTGAGGTACTTCTCATATATTATTTCCAAATCCCAAGTACATCATGGAAGTTCACGACAGTGTGCTCCTTTCTGATGTACCCACCCTCCTTGCACAGCAAGAACCTTTTCTATAGAGAACATATGCAACCTTGTCTGTAAGAATCTCTTCTTTGGAAGAGTATTTAACCCCATTCCTGGAGTATGTGATTGGTACATCTGCTGTGCCTGTGTCCTTCTGATAAGCTTTTCTGACCAGGTTACAGACAAACACAAGACTCCCTTTTATTACCAGAATTGTTCTTAGATCCTGTGCAAACTCTGTGAAGGGTTAGAGCTATGCTGCAGTTCAAGTATACTTTATAACACTGCTTCCATGGAATATTGTAACTCTCTTTGTTTCTGCTCAACTGCTGCTGAGAACACGTTTCTTCTAAATGTGTAGCTATTTGTATTGTACAGTGTAAAGTCCCTAGGTAATTCTTGATTTCAGGAATTTCATTTGGCAGTTTCATAAATGGCAAAGGAAGGAATCTTACCATTGTTTATTTCAAAATGGTCCATTTTGGTCTGCAGATGTTCAAAGTTAACATGTGACTACCTGAAATATTCTGTTTTCTTGGTTAGAGCCCAGTGGCTCTTGTGAAAACAGGAGCCTGGATGGGAGCTGATGGATTTCATCCCTTGGTAGGGTACTGGGATGCACCTGTGCTGTGCATATGAACTCAGGAACTCAGAAGCAGAGAGAAATGCACACACTAAAGTGTAATTTCTGATCCTAAGGTTGTTTGGAAACTTCAGAGTAGAAATTCCTGTTAGTAGTTGATTGTCCGTGTAAGGGTCTCACTGTTCATAGGATTCTGCTGCTTTAGTGGGAACACTGTCTTTTGCCTGGAGATGCTTTGCAAATAAATGGATGCTGCTGACAGTGGCAGTGACTCCAACAACAGTTCTGGAAATAATTTTTGCTTTTTGCTGCTTATTTGAATCAATAAGTGTATGACTTAGTAAATTTGAGGGGAAGCTGCACAAACCTGTGCTTGCACATGTATTTTTGCTAAGAATAACTTGTGCAATGACAAGAAAGGCACAGTGCTGTACATTAAAACTGAAATGGAATGGAATGTATGACTTGATTAACACCAAGTCAATAAAGTGACATGAGGGGTGTTCTTGGCTGTGCATTTGAAAAATGTGTAGCATTGGCTGGATATAAAATTTGACCATATTTAAAATACTAGAATAGAAATTAGGATTAGGTTGTGGTTTTTTGTTTTGTTTTGTGGGTTTTGTTGTTGTTTTGATTGGGTTTTGTTTTGGTTTGTTGAAAGCTTAGCTTTAAACTTCAAAATTTAAACTGTTACCTGGAGTTCTGCAAAGTTGTGCTGATTATTGTATTCTATGTTGTAGATAGAGAGAATTTGATGAGCCCAAATAACACAAGAAGAAAAACAGACCAAGAAAATGAAATGCTTACTTCACCTCCTGGTACCTTCCACAACTGCCTCACTGCTAGGTATGCTAAATATGTCAACACAAATAGAAAATAATCTGGGCCTTAAGCAAAAAGCAACACTTAACCCACCAGATTGTTGAACTTTAGAAGCAGTGAATAATCTTGTATGTCTGATATGTTTATGATACTTGTAGGTTGCTAAGTGAGTTGAAAATAAAACACTGGCTAAATTCAAAGATGTCTTTGCTTTCAGGTGATCGTTCTTTCTATTTTTCTACTCTTTCACAGCTGGAATACAAAAATTTTTAACATTATTTCAGCTTTCCAAGTCCAAACATCCAAAGTAAGAGTAGTAGTGATGTATCATGGGCTTCTCAAGTAGTAAAGCTGTTTGTAATATTTACTGAGATTTTTTTAATAATAGCCTTGATTTTTACAGACTTAATGTCTGTATTTCAGATAAATTTTATCAAAGTATTTGTGTTGATTATAAGAAGAGTTAAACTTACTAATTCATTGCAGTCAGTAAAGCCAATTTCCCTAGTTTCATACAGCCTATTATAAAATGCATGGTTACATTGGAATTTATTACTTGAAAGTCAAATCATCACTGAAAATTAAATTATTTCCTGAAAGAAATATTTTACAGTTTATACTAGACTTATGGTAACGTTTAAAATATTGATTGATGGTTAGGAGGAATCTGTGTTTTATCTAGTCAGGGAAGTAACCATGGTGAAAGAAAAGAAATAATGGAGATGGTAATATATGTAATGTTTGAAATGTTCAATTATTTTAAGAAACTGAGACATGAAATTAATATTATGGCTTTAATTTTCTTTTGCAGTCCAACTATTTTAAGGAATACTTACAGAACACCTCAGAAAAATAATGTCCCTGGTTTGTATCTTCACTTTTTGGTTCTACAAAATATTTTACATCTCTAGATAAAAATCCATATTTTTTAGTTACTGTTTAATGTCCTTTTTACATCATGTTTTGCAGGTCCATATGGAAGCTTGTTTTGCACACCAAAACTTTTGGAGGTACAGATTTTTTTCATGCATTTTATTTCCTTTTCCTGAGTTGTACATTTAGAATTTGGCATAGAAATCATATATATGATTGTTAAATGTATTTCTAGGTCAGAACTCCAAAATGCATTTCTGAAAGTCTGGGAGCAGAAGTGGATCCAGATATGTCCTGGTCGAGTTCTTTAGCCACACCTCCTACCCTTGGTGAAACTGTGATAATAGGTATTTCTTAAAATGAGCAATTGCTAATGCTAAGGGTTTAATACTTCCAGTTTTGATGCTGGAAGTTCACTCAGTATGAACTGTTTGGTTTTTTAACTAAAAAAAGACAAAATTCTTACAGTGATTATTAGTGGGTGCCTTTAGATAATGCAGCTCTACACAGAAGACTTTTCAGAAGTTTTCTTCCTTTGTCTGAGGGGTTAGGGCATATAAATTTGGAAATAACATAGCAAAGCATAGAAGGAGGATTGGATGTTTGCTTTGCCCTATCACATAACTAGGAACTGCTGGGCTAAGTTAAATGGGTTTGTTTATGAAGTGTGAGAAGGTGGCCTGCTGAGTTCATCTCCCAGCAGCAGTGTTGAGTTCAGCATTTTAACCATTCTCACTGTGCCTGCCATCAGAATCAGTGAGATGGACTGGGATACTCATCCAATTTAAGACCCGAGCTCCTGGGTTCATGTTTCCTGGGTTATTTGGATGGGGCAGTTCCTGGAGCTCATTTACTGCACAGCTGCACAAACAGCTGTGTCAGCAGAGCTGTGAATGAGAATGAGTAGGTGATAATTGCTTCAGTAGTAACTAACAGTGATGATAAACATCAAGCCTCAAACTAAGGTGTTGGTGAAAGTGAGATTTCATTAGCATATGATAAGCAAAATGAAGTTTGACTGTATGATTTGTTGATGAAAATTCATGAGAAAATGGGAAGACCTGGATGTGTTTCCTTAGCTTCTGATATTGCTCTTTTTCATGTTGTTAAATTACCACTGTATAGTGCATGTAGGGCATTTTAAGAATGAGCCCTACGATTGGGAATTACTTTTGGGATGTAAGGGGTAGTACTATTCACTAGGCTATTGAGTTGTGTCATTTTGGGTGTTCTTTGTTCCAGAAAGGTGTGAACTGGAAAGAAGGGCTGGGTGAGGTATCTATACCTTAATGATGATGTTCTGGGAGATGAGCTGTGGTTTGAGCTCTCATTCTCCCATGTCTGGGATAAGCTTAATATTTTATAATAGTGATATTATACTCTCTGCCTTCTGACACCTGTGGAAAGAAAGAGCTGCTACACAGAACCTAGATGTTGTGTCTATGAAATATTTTAGTATATGCTTCTCAGGCATTTTTAAAAGAGGGTTCACTTTCTCCTTTTGTAACAAAAGTGAAGGTAGTACTGCTGTTTTGGGAAGAAATGGGAAAAACCCCAAATTCCTGAAAGGCTTGAAGATCTCATCCAGATCTTTGGACAGAAGAAAATGGGGAGGAATGCCATGAATAACTCCTTGAAAGGGGAATGGCAGTGCTGTTTCAAGGTGGTAACTGGAAACATAGCAGAAACCATAACCTGTGATTTGTGGTGGTTTGTGCTGGTTCAAAACTGCCTTTATACCCTGTCCTTCCACTGTATGACTTTTTAATTAGAACTTTTAGTTTTTAGTAGTTTATTTACAGATTTGAGTGGAATTTAAAATAATCCAATGAAAATCTTCCCAAAACACAGCTGTTTTTGAACACACTCAGCAGATTACTCAGGAGAAAATAAATTGACTTGTCTGTCTCCTTCCAAAGCTAGAGAGAATGATTCTGTTTCTGAAGCAAAGCGACAGGATGGAAGGGCTGATACAGTAAGTAGTTTTAAGAGCTGTGTTGTTCTTCAATTTCAGTTAAGCTAGTCCATTACATGTTTATATTCCTGAGCCAAGAATAAAAAATTCTGTCATTTTCATTTCAAGCTCTCCTATCTGACTCTTTTTAAAAAAGTTACTGCCCATAAGACTAAATTTGAAATACATGGTTGCAGAATGTGTTCTCACAAATAACCCTCTCGGAGGAATATTTTTTGCTGTGCTTATTAAAAAAAAACCAAAGCAACCCCAACCCCCCAAACCACTTGGCTTCAGCAGCAGTCAGTATTATTTTGAGAGGAATCAAACCTAGGAATTATGTTACTTATCTGAAGATTTATTTGTCTGTTTTTTCCCACTTCCATCAGATTTTTGGAAGTTATTCTTTAGGAATAACTTGTTGCTCTCAACCTCTACAATCAAGAGTTGAAATTGAGTATTAATTTCAGTCCTTTGATAGTGGTAGGGAAAGTTCTTGCCTAATTGGATTTTGTCACTGTGTATATGAAACCTGAATGACTATTGAGACTGAAAACCACGGATGACACTAAAAGGATTCAGTTACAAATTTAAGTTTGATCCTTAATGACCTGAAACTTCGCATTTAACAAGCAGTTACAAGTGAAAATAGGCAAAATGTCTTTGTCCTTCTTCCTATCTCCTTTGTTCCCTTTTTGAGAGGATTACAGTAAGCTGCTGAACCCATTCACTGCCCTGAAGGTGACTTTAAAAATGGAACCTGATTTGCATCAAAAATGGGGATTATCTGCTTATTTGTTTTTCACTGTACCTGTGAAAATGTTACCTTTCATTTTGAGAGGTGGAGTCAGGTTCTTCACAGGTAAAGTGATGCTAACTGGTACATAGTATAACAGCTTTTGTCTTTGGTTTACAGATTTTGCACAACTGTTTTTCCAAGCACGATAAATGTCCTGGGATAAGTGATACAAGTATGCTGTCTGTACCAGAGACAGTAAAGCTAAATGCTGAAGATGACATCAAAGATTTGGGTATGCATTGATACTTTACCTAATAAGTATTCAGTGAAGCAAGACTGGGGATAAAAGTGCATTCTGTGTTTTGGGCTGTTCTGTGGCTGGTTTGTTCTGCCAGCTGTGTACTCTGAGTCCCTAAATTTATTCTAATTTGTAAAATTAATCTAGCCTTATAAAGGGGAGTGTCTGTTGAGTCAGTGAATTAAATCAGTGTCCTGGTTAAGCCATGAAAGTCAGGTTATGGTGCCACTGGACAGCAACCAGATTAGTACTGTGAAGTGTGCTCACTGCAGCTGGAGAGGTGAGACTGTGGGAGAGCTGAGACAGAAAAATGGTACAGGCTCAAGGGGGAGCAAGACTACTGCTTCTAGTTATTGAACAGGCTTAACTTTTATCATGAACTTTCATCCCAGCACTCACTGTTCTGTGGTGAGCTTGTTTTTTGTTCTTGCTGTATCCTTTTTTCATTTGCTTCACCTGTTCAAAATAGGTAGTTCAAAATGTGACAAATCCTTTTGGAGAAAAAATGTTTCTGATTTCTTTAATTGAATGCAGAAAATACAGAAGACAAGGGAAAAATACCTTCATTCCATGTTTTTAGATCACATCCGTGATCAAGTGTAAGTGTAAATTTCAGTGGGAGGTTTTTTGATTTTAGTTGAGAAATGATGGCAGAAGGGGAGGTTATTACCAGAAATTGGTGCAGCATGCATGGGTGTAAAAGGGTGCTGTAGGGATTCATGCTGGCTAGACAAGACATTATGTCCTTAGGATTTTATGTCTCCTTATCTGAATTGAATGGCCTGCCCTAAAAATAAGGTTTGGTGGTACTTGTAAGAATTTTAAAAGAATCAGTTTAGAATTTGATAAGGAGAGCTGAGAATGCTGGCCTCAGGAAGCATTGTTGCTTACAGAGTGATATAGGCCTGCTGTTCTTATACTGTAGGTCCAAATGTGCTGAAAAGAATGTGTTTGGTAGTAAATGTATTAAAATAATTTGTAATTAGCAAAATACTTTTAGAAATTAAGCACAAATTAATTGGTCTTGGTCTGTGTTCCGGTAGGTCCTATTACATTGCATACTGCAGTAGACAAGATAAGTTAATGTCTGAGAAAAATAAGAGGGAGAAGAAGACCATTTGTTTTAGAGTTGAAAATAACTTGCAAGTGTTTCCCTTTTCCTACATCTTCCCTTTTTGATAATTTGGCATTTGAAGATGCCATGTATAAAAAGGACATGTCCACATTTGTAGCTTTCAGGTGTTTGTTTTCTCTGGAATAGTGTCATAAAGTACAATAAGTTTTATTAAGTATATATTTTGTTTCAGTTAAAGAAAATAAGATCATAATATATCAAATCATCAAATAATATCACCCTCCAGTAAGTTTAGAAGTCAGAATTAATTTCCCTGATTTTTGTTTTTCCCTGGCATGAGATTATTCAGTGTACAGACAGTATCTGTACAGTCCTTCAGTTAGTCCTTGTTTTCTTTAACCCTAAAAAGTAATGTCTCTTGTTTAAGTAAAAACAAATAAGCTGTGTCTGTGTAGAAAGCTGTACTGACAACTTATCACAGGATGAAGGGATATGGTCACAGAAGTTGCTTCAGAGGAACCTGCTTTAGTGAAGGAAGATGACCTACCTGCACACTCAATCAGTGGTGTTACAGTGTCTTCTTTTTGACATCTCATTTACCACTCAGGCAAAAAATAGAAAGTAAAGAGAATGAGTAACTTTCTATGCCTACAACATCAGCAGGAACCTATAGTAGATGTATTGCAAATAATTTGTTGTGTGTGACCAAGTACTGGGAAATCTTCTATGGACTTCCAAATGGAAAATCTTTTGGATATTACACTATTTAAAAGTTCTAGTAGGGAAAATTATAGAGTCGTAAGTTAAAAAAATTATACCTAAAAAAAGCTAATGGAAAATGTTAAGCTGTTGGTTATGGGCATAAGGAAATCAGAGGACTGTTTTCTAGGTACTTTATTATGATTTCTGTGATATGAAAAAGCCTTAAAAAGCAGTCTGTAAATGAAACCTGGTTTTGAATGTGGAATGTTCTGATAAGTGGGTCTTATTTAATACATTTGAGAAGGTAATATTTTTATTTGGCATAGATAAGTTCTACATAGTAGAGTTTGGGTTATTTTTCCCCCATTGCATGTTATTTCTAAACACAAAAAATTCTCATTATTTTTCTAATATTTATGCCAATCATGGAACTACTTAAAAGCTTCCTATCAGTTAAAAGACTGAGACTATTTCTAAATCTTTCTAGATTCTGTACTATTTTATATCATAGTAGAAGACAATTCAATTATTAATCTTTATATAACAGTAAATTGACAGCTTCTTAACCTGTCTGGTACCTATCATCAGGTATAAATTTTGGAAGGAAAATATCAATATATTTCTCTTGTCAAATTTACTACTCATTCTCTGTCCATAGGAGGGAAAAATACTCTTTTGAGGCAGCCAGGTTTCATCTTGGCAGCCTTAGCCACTGCAGAGCTCAGGAGGCCAGGGCATTTACACGTATTTCCTTTGCCTCCTGTTTCCTCTAACATTTTTCTTTACCTACTCACTCCTGGGTAAAGGTAATGACTATAAAATTGAAAGCTCTATTTACCAATACTGTTCCCAAGTTATTTCCTAAAGCTGATTTTCTTACTTCTTTTCCTCTCTCCATCTTCTCTAAACTCTAGAGTCAGAGGTGTTAGATGGCTTACTGGGTGAGATGGATAGCTTTGAGGACACACTCAATATTCCAGCTGAATCCAGTGGAACTCTCCTGCTGATGCCACATGCTCTGGATGCAGTAGAGAAATATGAGATAAATCCAGATAAAACACAAGAAAAGGGGAATGTTCCCTCTCAGCAGCCTAATGGAAGAAAGAATAGCATTTCACAGGAAGTCAAAACAAATAGCTGGACTGAAAACAGCTACTGTACTCGAGTGAATGGTTCTTTACTCCAAAACACCAGTGAAGATGCAGGAGATGATAAAGATGGCTGTTTAATAGAACATAGAAAAGAATTGGAGTCTCTTAGGAACTCAGGAGATGTGCATGATTATAGAGCACACAAGTCCTTGGAGAATGAGAGGCCTGTGAAGGAAGGTGTGCACTCTCCATCAAGCCAGTGGTCTCAGCTGAACTTGTCTGGTCTTGACGAAACTCACCTGGAGATGTCTGTATGTAGCTCTCCACCCTCCAACTTACATAGGGAGGAAAATTTAGAAGAAAAGTCATTACTAATGGCCAAGAATGATGCTGTGGAAACATCTTTACTGAACTCTTCAGGCTTGTTAAAAGCGCAAAAGCTCTTGAGTGTGGATTTGTCAGAAAAATGCTGTGAAATGAAAAACCCTGAAAACAACCCAACATTGGAAATAACTCCAGTAAAGTCTGTGTCATTGAGTGTTCAAGATCCAGAGTTAGTAAAAGGATGTGCAGCTGAGGTTTCCAAAATGAGCTGCTTAAACTGTAATTCTTTTTTCATTGGACATGCAAACGTCACAGAGTGTTCTGTAGTCCACCATGACAAGCTTTCCACACGTTTAAAAGCAGCTTCCAAATCTGTCCTAACTGATGCTCACCCACTTATGTGTAGTGCCAAATCTCCAGATAACTGTGATGACCTACATTTAAAAAATAGTGAAAATACTCTTACAAAGTCTGGTGTTAAAAACCTGAAGATGTTACCCAATCTGAGAAAGAGATCCAAGAAATTTATTTATAGACTAAATAATACTTTATTGTATCAAGAAGAAAAAATACAAAAAGAAGTAACCTCTGAATCACCTATTCATACTGCATTGCCACATTTGGAATCTGATGCATACGAATTTAGAGGCTGTCTGGTGGCCAGTGATGTTGAACAAGGTACATTATTAAGCTTTTCATCATTTGTGGAGGATTCATTATTTATTATGAGCCTTTCATGTAAATGTTTTAGATAAAATCATGTAAAATCTTGTGTTTGTGGAAAAGTAGCTGGGCAGTTGGGAATCAACCTATGGGATTGTTCTGTTATACAGTGATAAGGATAGGATCATTTTCAAGTAATCTTGTGATAACTTTTTTCATAACAGGTTAGTTTCTGGAATAGAAACTTCCACCCTGAGCCATTATTGTAATTGACAAGCTTAGTTATCTTTTTCAGTTTTGTTTTTACTAGAAGAATTACTTTATGGTAGGAGTTGAAGTACTTTAAATTTGAAACAAATCCTTATGTTGAGACACAAGTAGTTGAAGCCCATCTTTTGAAATTTCATTACAAGTAAAAATTTATTTATTGTTTTTTTACCTGGTACCATTAGCTGCAGCCAAGTCTCTTGTTTCTGGCTGTTAGAATATAGGTTAAACAGACCTCCAGCCTTGTCAGGGAATTTGCATTTGAGAACAAAAGTGATTCTTTGGGTTCTGCTGTTAAGCTTGTATAGAAATTATCTGATCTGCCAAAATTTTATGAAAATCTGAATCTACGTTTGTTTGAATAAATTTATTCAAATTTTTCTCTGTAATGTCTTGTCTTGTAGACCACTTTCTTCCTGCTGAGAGAAAGCATTTGGAATCAAATACAAGGATGAAGAACTTCAGCACTTCTACTTTAAAAATGGATATAATGGATAACTCATCTGATAATTCCTTCAGTGACAGGCTGAAACAACAAGACCTGAGAGACTTGGGGGAAAATGCAAGAGAGGATCAACCTGCTGCATCAATAAAATGCTTAGAAGGATCTAATACACTGGAAGAAGATACAAAAAATTCTTCAAATAATGAGAATCTTTCAAATATAAAACGCAGAGTTCTGACTTCAGCATGCCTAGTGGCAAGAAAACGTTCCAGATTTCTCCCTAAAAGCTGTGCTTTAGGGAAAGGTGAAGAAGATAAGGACATGAGTACTAAGGTGAACGATGGAACTGCTGTACCTCAGAGCCTGAAAGAGCTTGGGTCTTCTCCTAGGGGCAAGGAACTCTTGGCTGGTATTCACAGTGACTCTACATCTGTGACAAACAGCAGTTCCCATAATACATTCTGTCAGATCAACTTTGGCATAACTGCAGTCAGTAGTGACTGTTGCAATAAATTATCACCCAGTAAAAAGCATTCTACAGACCAGAGATCAGGAGTTGACTGTAGAGAGGTACACAGACCCTTGGGAATACAGGGCTCAGAAAATGACAGTACTGTATTAAAACAAGGGGAGGAAGCAGATGCAGCTGCCTTTTCAGAGGATGTAGCCAGCAATGAAGACCCAAAGCCAGCTGAAAACAGCAAAAGCCCTCAAGCAGCTGCATTCAGTAATGTAGCTGTAGACATTTCTAAAGAATTATTAGATTGTGTAGATAACAATTCTTTAAATGAAGTCGCTTCTGCAGAAGATAAACAAGTAGCACCAATGCTTTCCAGCAAAATGCCAAACAAGAACCTAAAGTGTAAAGGGGAATCATCAGTGAATCTTAATGCATGCAGTTTGAATCTGGGCTTCAGTGGCTTTCAGACTGCTTCTAATAAGCAGATTAAATTCTCTGAAGCCAGTAGAGCAAAAGGCAGAATGCTGTTCAAGGATATTGAAAATGAATGCTTTGAAGGTTCTTCCATGGAAAGAGTCAGAAACATTTCACATCAAGTTAAAAAGGAAAATGTGTTATTCTCAGGTTCAAAAAGCAAGCTGGGCAGTAATTTATCTGATTCTTCAGATTCACAGGCAAGTTTTCTTGAGCCCAGGCATACAAAGTTTACTCCACATAAAGTTGGCTTGTGTAAAAGCTTTCCTAGAACTCCACAAGCCTTGCAAGAAGCAAATCAAACCTTGACAGCAAGCCAAGAAGCTGAAATTGCTGAACTTTCCAGTATCTTAGAAGAAACAGGTAGTCAGTTTGAATTTACACAGTTTAGAAAGCAAAGCAACACAATACAAAGTCACAGCTTGCAACAATTAGGAACTGTAGAAACAAATGGAACAAAGAATGTAGAAAATATTTCTGAAACAAGCAAAGATGTGGGGGTTTATAGCACTTTTAAATCGGAAAATCAAGTAAAAAATGACAAGTATTGTACTCAGGAGGAAGACACAAATGAAGACACTGAATTGGTGAAAAATGAAAAAGAAAATGCAGTGTTTTTCCATGAAAATTATAAAAAGGTTACTTTTACTAATTTAGACATAAATGAAAGTAGATCTGATGAGAGCTTTCCCATAGCTAAGCAGGACAGCTTTTCTAATTTCATAGGCTTTACTTCAGCTGGAGGTAAAAAAATAAATATTTCAAAAGCGGCTTTGAGTAGGTCTGCAGAGCTCTTCAGAGACTTGGATGATGATAACTATTTGTTCAAATCTTCTGAAACTGGTACTAGATGTCACAATTCAAAAGGATCTATGTCTTCTAACAATCATTTTTCCAGATGCCTGACAAAAGGAAGCAAAGAAAGAACTGTTCGTGTTTCAGATTTCAAAAGCATTAATGCTGTTTCCCACACAAGTTCTGTTTCCTACCATGCACAGAATAAAAATGAGGAAAATACTAGTACAGCATTCAAGGAAAATATGGAAAACAAGGCAAAAATATCAGCAAATAATACTGAAAATGTTACCTTCAGTGGTATTAACTATGTCAACAGCCTGTTGTCCACTAAAAATCATAAGCAGAATTATGAAACTTCCAAACAAATTTCAAATCGAGGAGATGATGAAGGCAATTTGCAAGACCACTCATTACATGTAACATGTCTAGAAGATGCTGTTATGATTGCAGAAGAACACAGTTTAAATACGTCATACGAAATGGAAAACCAGTCTCCTAAGCAGGAAGGAAAAGACAGAAAGGAAGATGAATGTTTGTCACCAAAACCTCAGGCTCCTGGTGGTGATACATCCATTCCTGATGCAGCTTTGGATCATTCTCTGCCCTTGTTCAGTGTGCAGTGCGGAGAAGGAGATGTAAATGTTTTGGAGAACTCTGATAAAGAAAAAACAAATTGTAAAAATATGGCAGAAGACACCACTCATGATAAGGACCTGCTAGTGAATGAAAGCAGAATAAAAATAGGTTCTTACCATCATTATCAAATACCTCTTGAACAAGAAGTAAACATGGGGAAAAATGAAGTGGAAGGAAGTTATCTGACTGGTTTTCATACTGCTAGCGGCAAGAAAATAGCAATTGCTGATGGATTTTTGGCTAAAGCGGAACAGTTTTTTGCAGATGTTGATATAGGAAAGGAACATAATGACAGTTTTGAGAATCTCATCAAGAAAAGGAAATGTGGCAAGAACTGTGTTAAAGACTGCGATTTATGTACTGAAAACATTGCTCACTGTGACTCAGAAAAACTCAGTTTTAATGAAAAGCTTGTTGCTGAAGAGCTTGGAGACCAGTTTAATCAGGCAATAGAGAGCAGTCCTATTAAACATGCTGCAGTTCTTGATCCTGCTAAAGAAGATACATTTGTTGACCTAGGTGAAGCTTTTGAAGGGAGTTTGGTAACTTCACATGAGCATAAGAAAGCTGATGTCAGACCTGGAAAGTCAGAATTGGAATCCCTTACAGGACAGAAGAGTGATGCTGTAAGTAGAACTCATTTGTCTGAAGATGGAAAATTCCTTGCAGAGAAAAAGTTGGACTGCTCACCAAGAAAGAGGGATGATTCAGGAAATATAGATGATTTTCCTGTGCACTCTGCTGCATCTCTGCATTTAATGAAGGTACCACATGACCTTGAAGACAAATGTGTGCCTAGAGATACAAAAAATACTTTATTTGTTGGGGAGAGCAACAGTAAAGCTGATCAGTCACTCCTTTTAGATGCAAAAAGTAGCTGCTCTTACATGAATGGTGACAGTAAAGAATTCAACTTAGAACATTTAAATGAACCTGCTGCTTATAAAAATTGCTTCACAGACAGCCTAGCCAGTGCTAGCCAAAACCAGACACTAGTCATTCTTCCTGAAGAGGAAACTAATTTTAAGAGGTTAAAAGAAACAGCACTTGAGGCTGAAAAGCAAAGGGGTGATCTGAAAGAAACCGTGTTTAGCACAGCAAAAGGGAAAGCTGTGTCTGTTTCAGAAAGTGCATTAGCAAGTGTCAGACAAATGTTTCAAGACTGCAGTGAAGCTGTAAAATACGAAATTGAGCCTAACTCAAGAAGGAATCAAACAGAAATTGCTAGAAATTCATCTGTAGTCCTTTACACTGAGTGTCCTAATTCTGCTAATTTTTTTAATGCTACAACAAGTGAAGAGGTTAATTCAGCCACATCCCGGTTTATTGAAGTAAATGCAAGTACTGATGAAGACAGTCACCAAGAAGGAAACACATCTGCAGGTGCAAAGTCTGCTTCAAATTATCAGAAGCAATCCTTTGGGCAGAATATTAAGCTTTTAGGGCACTTTGTTCCAGATAAGCAGATAAAGCCATCAGATGCTTCTACAAGCAATTCTGGATTTTTTAGTACAGCAAGTGGAAAGCCTGTACAGCTTTCAGAAGAGTCACTCAGGAAAGCTAGACAGCTCTTTTCTGAAATGGAAGGTAATCATTCACCACATGTACAAGAAGCATTTTTAGTTGAGGAAGTTGTTGAAGAGTCTAAAATGCAAACTGAAGTACTTCCTTGGAAAATGCAGATAGTGTCATCAAAAGGGCAAGAAGATACCAGCCCTGAATTGATATCAGATTCTGCTTTTGGCTTCAGCACTGCTAGTGGAAAGCAGGTAAAAGTTTCTAAAGATGCCTACCAAAAAGCAAAAGCAATTTTAGAAGAATCTGATTACTTTTTCAGTAGTGGACTTTGTACTACAGATCAGCTTAGTTCAATTAAAGACAGTGGTCAACGTGTGAAATCTTTAACAGATAAGGTGATCTCAGAATTCAAAACTGAAAAAAGCTGCAATCAAGACTCTGACTTACAAAACATCTGCCCTCAGGAAATGAAGTATTTTCCAAGCACTCACCATGTCAAAATGCCTGAGCACACACCATACAATCAGAAAAACAAGCAGTTAGCATCATTTAAAAATAACCTTCAGCAAGAGAAAACTGAGTCTTTTGGAAAAGGGCAGCTGAATCTGTGGTCAAAACCAGAGTCTGAAGCAATTTCATGCAGTGCTAGTGCTAAAGCAGAAATTAATACTAATCTTCTCCAAAGTCCAAAAAATTACTTGGAAGTAGAGGCTATAGAAAGTGCAAGAGCTTTTATGGAAGACAGTTTTTCCAGTTCTGGAGTACAAATTAATGCTGCACAGACCTTCAGTGGCAGACCGGATAAAAACTTCCAAATGAAGACCTTTGGGAAGAGGCACTTTGAAGAAAACAACTCACTTGGTAGGTGTTTTATCTTATGTATGTTCAACTCCATATTTCTGCACAGTGCATTTGTTTAGGTTTTGGGGGGCTGGTTTGCATGTCATGTTTATTTTTTAGCTCACAGAAACATTCAACTTCTTTCTCTAGGTGTCAGTGACAAAAACTCTTCTTGCTGCAGGGTGGTTCATCCACTCTTTCCAGGCTTAAATATGCACAGTAGAAGCTAAATTTGTGATAAGTAATTTTGAAGGTGTCCAGATTTGCTGTTTTACTGTAAGCTTACAGAAGAAAACTGCTGTTCTTTTTCTCTCTGAGCAGACTTTTTTTTCCTCTGTGTATATATCTAGTGTTTTTTCATTGAAAAATGAGTAGCAGTATTTTCATTTTCACCTTTTTGTGCACTGTAGATGAGGACAATGTTTTGCTTGTATCGAGATTGCTAGTCTGATTCAAAAAATAATTGTTGGTCTAAGAGAGTTTCTTGCCTTCTGAAAGTGATCTGTCTAGGGCTGAAGTGTTGGTACTGATGCTTGCACAGACACCCAGACCAGTTCAGGGACCTGGGCTAGCTGAAAACTCCTTGTGGAAGGGGAGATGAAAACCTTAAAACTGACCTGAAAACTTGCTAATTCTGCTTGCTCTGACTTTGGTGTTTTATTTAGAAATTACAGTTATGTTGTCCTGATTGATAAGAAACTGAACTTGAAAGGAACATCACTTTCATAACTCTGTGTTTTTATTCTAGGTGAACCTCCAATTAAGAGGCAGCTTCTGCTTGAATTTAACAGAACAAAGAATTCCCCCAGGTCTTTGAAAGCTTCAAAAAGCACCCCTGATGGTAATTTTAGTCATCTTGTGTTCCAGTATAGTAGTAATCCAGTGTCAGTTGTTATCGTGAGAATTCTTCAATTTCCAATAACCTAACATATAGTAAGTTTGCTTAACTGCTGCATTTGTCAATTTAGTCATGGAAATTCAGGAAAGCTGCTGTGGTAATGTCTCTGCTGGCTTGAAATTATATGATTAATGATTTGCCTTATTGTATAGACTCTAAATATATTCCTTCTGCAAGAACTCTGGTTTAATTTCCAGTTCAGGAGGAATTTGCCTGCTCTCTCACAATCCTAAGTCTCACAAATTCTAGTCTCAATATGAAAAATGCATTTTATTGATTAATCTACAGAATATATTTTATTGATTAACTTTGTGTAGATACTTACTGGTAATATACTTACTATATAATTACTTCTCATATGAAACTTCCTCTTTGCAGCCTAAGGGCATAGCACAAGTGGGTTTACATTTCAGGCAGATATGATTTAGTTACATTGATAATTCCAAGATAAGCATGTCCTTCAGTAATGGAAGGAAGAGGTTGTGCAAATGTGCTTTTTTGTTGTAATGTCAAATAAAGGAGTAAAAGTTGCTGAAAGATTTCTGAATGGAATGGTGAACCTACCTGGAGTTAATATGATAAACATTTCCCTTTCAGGAGCCTAAAAATATCGTGCTGGCTCACAGACACAAACTCTTGAGAGCTCGGTATTGTGAGCACTTATCCCTCTATGGGAAGATGTTTAAAAACATTTTTGGGGGCAGGAAAGAATAAAGCTATTTAAATCCCCTCTGAAGACTTTTCTATTAATTAATTATTTCTGTTAATTTTCATTAATATAGATAAAGCATGTGGCTGTAAATTTCTATCTAGGTAATGTGGCATTTCAAACATTTATTTTTTCTAATTATATTACAGGCATTTTCAAAGACAGAAGAAAGTTTATGTACCATGTCCCTTTAAAACCCGTAACTTGTCAGCCTTTTGGGTGAGAAATTTTAGAGTTCTTCTTTGTAACTGTCTAAAATATATAGTATTAATTTACTACCCAACTTTATAAAAAGCTGATCATTTTATGACTAAATAAATACTAAGTTACCGTACATTACTGCATGCTGCTGCAGTAGACCAGTGATATGCTAACCCTATTACACTGTGTCTTTTCTCAATAGATAGAAGTTAAGTATTCTGGTTTTTAAATACCAAAGACTGATATTTTGTCTTTTTATTGATACTGAATTGAATTACTATATTAAGAATACAAAACTCCTGATTTTTGTCAGGAAGATGAAACCTGTATGCTTAAATATTTGCATTTCTGTAGGTCAACTAAAGAACGACACGAAGTCAAGAATCCTACCCTTACCCTGCCAGATCAAGACTTCAGAGGATTCCAGTCTAAACCTGCCATTTTTCAGCACTGTGCTCTCAGGCGCTCTTCAGACAGTGCTGCAGGGCTTTCCACTCCCTGTAAAGCCTCGGCAAAAGAGAGCGAGGAAACGAGAAGTTTGTACAAATCTGGCAAAGCTGCTAAAACTTTTATTCCACCCTTCAAAACCAAGCTGGCATTTTCTACATGTGAACAAGGCAGCAGCAGCAGCAGGTGTGACTCACCCATCAGCAAAAGTATGACCAAAGAGATGGAACTAAATGAGATCAGAGCTGAACAAAATACTGCTGACCCTCAAGATCAGCAGCCTTGTATCCAGCAGGCAGCAGACACTGACCTAGAAAATGGCAATTTAGGTATTTTCAGATTTTACTCACTTAACTATTGTGAATACTAACAATTAGAGCTGATTCTTTAAGGGGTTTTTGCATAATTTGCAGACTTTTTTTTTAATAAAAAGAAGCTTCTTTTTAAGGCTTTTTTTTTTTGCAGGAAAATTAGGAAATCGCTACTTTCCTAATATTTTATATTGCACTCCTAAAAGAGCATATCCTGTTTATCTCCAAAGTTAATGGAGAAGAAGGAAAATATTTCAGTACTTAGAAACAAGATAACTTGTGTTTCAGTTGATATTAGATTTTTCTTATATACCTCATAGATAAAATAATCTAGGAACCTTGGATTAACATTGCTATACTTCACTTTTACAGAAGCTTGTTTTCCTCTGTCCTCTAATTAAAATATAGACTTAGCCATATAAATGGTTGATTGTGTCATTTTCAAAAAATGAGGCAAATTTTGAATGCTCAACTGTTCCACTTAAGAATGTGGGCTTATGCCTTCTAAGCTCTCTTGAATGCTCTGGTTCATCTGGTTACTTCTATAATTCACAGTCAAATCATCTGGACTTTTTTCAGAAGGACTTGTGTATATTTGAACAGGTATATGAACATTTGCAGAATCAGATCCTGCAGTAACAGGCCAAAATTTCAGGATTATGGATTCTGTAGTCATCAACTAATTTCTTTCCAGCTGGAGTTTTCTATGAAGATTGAGTTCAGTTTTATATGAGAAGAGTGTGTGGATGGAAGTTGAGTTCAGGGATTTATATAAAATTAATATGGATATGTAATTTGTTTTATATAAATATTCTAATGCCTTCAGTAATCACTGCCTTCTAAATGCATTAAACTTTTAATATTTAGACTTGCAATTTCTAAAAATCTGCAGAGTGGCATAGAAAAAATGCTGCTCTGAATCTGCTAGAGTGTGACTGTGTATATTGATAATGCTTTTAAAAGGTTTTGATGTTTTGGTTTTTTTTTTTAATTTGCAGCTATGGCCAGGATGGTGACAAATCTCCGCTGTGCCAGAGATCTGCAGGAAATGAGAATTAAAAAGAAATGTAGGCAAAATATTCATTCACAGCCAGGCACTCTTTATGCCATTAAAACATCTGCAAGCAGTAGAATCCCTCTGAAAGCTGCAGTGGAAGAGAAATGTCCTCGCTTTTATTCTACAGAAGAGGTACATTGCTATCTTTTTATTTTCTGTCTCACATCTCTTTCTCAAGACTGGCAAATAAAAACTCAGTAGCTTTTGAATAGATACATTCTTCAGTTTTTAGATAAGTATTTACAGTAGCTGTTACACCAGTTGCTACAGTACTTAAGTAGCATATATCCAGTTTTTAAAACTATTCCAAATAATGAAGGTCATAAATCTCTAGTGTTATAATCAAACAGGAAAAAAAAATCCACCAATTAAAATGCATATGAAGAGATGGTTGAAAAGAACAGTTAAAATTTAAGCTTAGGTAAATCTATGTGAAAATGCTCTTGCTTTTGGTACTGTGAAAGTACCAAACCTATTGAATTTTTTAAACACTTTCAAAGTACACTGTGAAGCTGTTCTTCTAAAATAGTTGTTGGGAATCCTCCGTTCTCCATGGTTTACATATGAAATGGCAAGATCAGACAAAAGCTTAAAGAAATATTTAATCTGAAATTATAAGACTGGATATTTAAACTCTGTTGAATTCTTACTGTATTGTCGTTATTTTGTCTTTTCCATCTGATTTTTTTCAGCTATACACATACGGTGTTTCAAAACAGTGCATACAAGTTAACAGCACAAATGCAGAATCTTTCCAGTTTCTCATCAAAGACTTTTTCAGTAAAGAGTATTTGTTAGCTGGAAATGGAATGCAGCTTGCTGATGGAGGATGGCTAATACCTACAGATGAGGGAAAAGCTGGGAAAAAGGAGTTTTACAGGTACTGTTGCTTATGAACTTGGGACAGCTATGCTATTTATTAGATAGCAGTTCTCTTGTCTCCTAGAATAAATCCAACACAGTGGTGTTTTAAAGCCTCTGAAATTTTTACTGTTTTTTTACTGTGCATTTTTAATACACCTCTGTTGCTATAAATAAAGATATTATAGGATTGTAAATTTGCTATGTAGATTAATGTTGCTAGTGATTGATCCTCACTGACCGTTAAAGAAAGCAAAGTCAATTTGGAAAATTTCTAGAATTTCTTCAAAGGTATAAATAGTCTAAGTAATAGGGAAGTTAAAATTTGCAGTGGATTTCAGGTTAATTTATTAACAATTTATCTGCAGAGCCCTCTGTGACACTCCTGGCGTGGATCCCAACCTAATCACAGAGGCCTGGGTTTACAATCACTACAGATGGATTGTATGGAAATTGGCAGCCCTGGAAGTGTCGTTCCCACGTGAATTTGCTAACAGATGTTTGACACCAGAAATGGTCCTGTTGCAGTTGAAATATAGGTATGTGTATAGCAATGTATTGGGAGCTGTAATTTGTGTTACTGTGTGCTTTCTGGTTCATCAGGATTACAAAATAAGCACATCTGCCTTGCATTCACTGCTTAGCAGAGTGCTTGTATTGTTAAACTTACACACAGCAGCATTAAAAACATAGTGTGTGTTACCTGCAAAAATGTAGAAAACATTTGCTTTGCTACAGTGGTGCTTAATCAGGTAGATGAGTAACCAACACTTTTCTACAAGTGTGTTTAAATAAAAACAATGTGATGGATTTTGTTTGCTGTAACTAAGCACAAATTATTATTTGTAGGTATGATTTGGAAGTGGATAAAAGTAAACGATCAGCAATCAAAAAAATAATGGAAAGAGATGATGCAGCAGGTAAAACACTTGTACTGTGCATTTCCAAAATCATATCACTGAACACAGTTGTATCTCCTAGCAGTAGCAATAAGAACATGGAAAGTAAAAAAGCAGCAGCTTTAATTGAAGTTACTGATGGCTGGTATGGGATCAGAGCTCTTCTGGATCCACCTCTCAAAGCTTTCTTAGATAGAAGAAGGCTGACTGTTGGTCAGAAGATCATAGTGCATGGAGCAGAACTTGTTGGTCCTCAAAATGGATGTACACCACTGGAAGCCCCAGATTCCCTTATGTTAAAGGTAAATAAAATATTAGTTCAGCTTGATTGGATGTGACTGAGAGAGGTGATAATTAATGCTACTTAGTTGAGCCATATTTTGTAAACAGAAGTTATTGGGGCTTTACAAACAGATGGAGCTTTGCTGAAGTTTAATAACCAGATTTGTAAGGCATCATTCAAGGGTGTTATTCAATATGGTTGGAAGAGAAGTTTGTAGTATAAAATTCTGCCAGGTTTTGCTATGTGTTTTGGCAGTTCCAGCTCCTTACTTTGGTTAAATACCAAGTTGCAAAGAAGTATTTATCCATCTCAGACAACATGGAAGTTGGAAGAAGGGGGGGAGAGGAGAAACCAATGAGAGGGTGAACTGGTGGGGGAAGACCTTGGCTTATTTGAGGTTAGTTAAAGAGCATAATCTTTAACTTTAAAGAGCATAATACTGAAATTGGTACTCTGGTACAAAGCAATGGTTTGTCTCATACATTCTCATTTCCCAGAGAATTTTAACTTTTCCGATTTTTAGATTCTGTTGAAAATACATTCTTCAGTGTGAAAGGAATTAAAATGTGATCTGCTCAGGTGCAAAAGTGATATATTCTTAGTGAGGTCAGTGTGAAAATAGATACATAGATATTCCTGTAGATAAAATGTGTTGATATAATTTGACTTAGCAGGGCCAGTTTCTCATTCACCGTTTCCCTTGCTCAGATCTCAGCGAACAGCACTCGCCGTGTGCGATGGCACACCAAGCTGGGATTCCATCGGGATCCCAGACCTTTCCCCGTGCCTCTGTCATCGCTTTACAGTGAGGGCGGTGCAGTGGGCTGTATTGATGTGGTAGTTCAAAGAACTTACCCTATTCAGGTATGGTGTAAGTATTTTATTCATCTAACAGGGTTCTGTGAGATCTCAATTATATTAGTGAATTGCTATATCATTTTTCAAATCAGACGCAATATAGAAAGCTAAATTTTTTTTTAAGATACCATTATGTGTAAACTAATGAGGAGTGGTTCTTGCATTGTGCATGTATTTAGTATTTCAGGATTGGTGTATCCTGCTATAAGAAGAATTTTATTTTGTGTTCAGTATCTTTCAGTTGGCTTTGCTTTGAGCTTCAAAAAGCCAGAAATAATTGAATTTCAGTTCTGTACTCTAAAAAGTACTGCACTTGTTTTATTATAAACATATTAACAAAAAAGTCACATATTTCTAAGCATTTGTAGGATTACTTTTTCTTACATGTAGCTGACTGTATTGTGTACGTTCTGTATTAGTGAAAATACAGTGTGTAGTTATGGTGTAAAATAGATTTAAAATCTTTTAAATACCACTTGATATCCAGACATTTAAATACTGCAGTCAGACTTCACTGCAACTACTTGGTTTTATAACAATACCAGACACAAAAAGAAACAATATTTCTGTTAGCAATCAATCTTTTTAATGTAAGCAGTTTAACCAGGACACAACTTTCATATTTTATTAGCTTTCCTCAGAGTAGGTTATACTTGGCATGTATATCTAAGATTGTTTTTTCATTGCCTTCTTTCTAAGGTATTATTTTATTGTTGGTTGATGTAGAATGAATTCTGCAAGGATACTTGGTTTGAATCATTACTTTGCTATTTAGATCATTACTTTAATGGAGGAAATTACAGCATTTATTATGTGAGCTGCCTGGTAGAACAAACCTCTATTTAGGTCTCAGAAAGGGGACTGTAATCTGTAACTGCATCACAATAAACGGTTTCCAGGCTGGAGAGGCAAATACTTCTTCATATCTGGCTATGTCAAGAGATTGATGTACTTTTTTCTGCTTTGAACACTGAGACTCTTGCTCAAACGTACCAAAATTGTAGGAAGATTTGGGCTGTCTCCTTTTACGTAAAGAGTCAAGGAGTGTAGGAATCACAGTAGCCTTAATTAAAGTGTCAAACTGTGAGTAATGCAGGAGATACATGGTGTGCAATTAATGAGGTAGGCAGAGCCTATTTCAACAATTCACTGCCTCATAAGTATTGGTCCTGCAACCTCTCCTTACCTTGCTTTCACTATACACCCCTGCTGCTTCTCTGTTCTGAACCTGGAGCTCACCTGGTCCTGTTACTTAAGCAGTTTAATTCATTAAACTAGGAAAAAGTAAGTAATTATAATATTAAGAACAGACAATGAACTGCTGTCTATTGAATTACCAAACTGATACAGTCTGCTGAGGTCGGATATGTGCTAGAGCCAGTGCAAGGGAGAAGACAGAACTGTGCAGAAAATGGGATTGGAAGGAAAGGGACCACTTTCAGTAGCCATGGATCTCCTTGTTTAGCTCACGGGCCTCTTCAAATCAGGCAAGCCAGTTCTGGCAGAGTTCTGGACAAGCCTCTAGTCCTATGGCACCATCTCAGCAGAAAAGGTTTAGGAGCATCTGCAGAACAACATCATAGTTCTTTTACAGCATCTAACCCAGGGTGTTAAAACAGACAGTACAGCTGATGTGGACAGATTGGGTAGAATGCAGTCTGGTGTATTTTTTAGCATTGAGTTTGATGATTTGTATCTTAATGTATCTACCAGTGGGATCCATTCATCATCTAAATTACAACATTGATACCCACTACTTGAAGCTATGTTTTCTTCAGCTGTTAAATCATCTGGGTTTGGATACTGCTCCATTCTGCTTGTGTTTGACAAGTTACCAACCAGTGCTGTGGGGTTCTGCCTTTTATCTGTTACAGTGGAAGAACTTAGGGTCTGCTGCCTGTTCATTTTTAAAGCATTTTTGTTTAACAGTGAGTATGAAAGAGAAGCTAGATAACGTTAAAAATAATCTTTTTAAAGTCTGGGTTTAGTTTTAATCTTTTTATTTCAGTGGATGGAAAAGACATCATCCGGGTCCTACGTTTTTCGTAACAGCCGAGCTGAAGAAAGGGAAGCTGCCAAGCATGCAGAGAATCAGCAAAAGAAACTGGAAGCTCTGTTTGCAAAAATCCAAGCAGAATATGAAAAACATGAAGGTAAAGCTTTCATTCTTTCAGAACATCTGTAAAGAACAGGAAAAAATTTTGCTATTTCCAGAAAAGTTAAAAGAAATTGCCAAAAATCTTCTCTGGTGATAAAGAAGCAGAGCTGGGATTTTGGGTTGTTTTCTTTGTTGTTGTTGGTGGTGGTTTTGTTTTGTGTTGTTTGAGGTTTTTGCTTCCTGTGTGTCAAGACCTTTTGGTACAAAATGGTTATGTGCTTATTTGCATGGCTTTGCAGCTATCTAAGGAACCCTTTTGAACATATTCATAGGCAGGCCATTAAAAAATTATCCTTGAGGTGATTCTCAGGGAAGTGCTACAAAATTGTAGAAATCATAATTTCATTCCCTTCAGGAACATGACACTAAGATTTCACCCAGAGGTGGGCACTGCTAGGATGTATCTCAGTAGACCTGGACACCAAGACTGAGCATCTTTCCTCCTGAATAATTGCATGACTGTGTGGATGCTGAGGTCAGTGGAGCTGCTCAGTGGGACAGGGACTCTGGTGACACAGGCCATGGAGAATGCTGAGTCACCAAATGCCCTTGGTTGGCAATCCCAGGCCACAGAGACCAGGGGAAATTCTGAAGCAAGGAAGACATAGCCTTGGTGGAAGGGGATCAAGTTAGAGAACACTCAGGCAAACTGGACATGTGTAAGTCCATAGCTGATGATGGGATTAACTTCTGAGTTAATCTGCTGAGGAGCTGACTGGTGTTTGTGGGGCTGCTTTTGATCCTCTTTGAATGATCATTAGTTCATTGGTAGAGGTGCCTTGAGAGTGAAAGAGAGCAAATGTGTCTTCTGTATTCAGAAAAGATAGGAAGGAGCACCCAGAAACCTACAGGCCAGTCAGCCTTACCCTTCTCCCTGATGATGGGAGAAATAATCCTGGAAGCTCTTAACAGGCACAAAAGGGAAAAAAATATGATTTGGAGTATTCAGCAAAGATTCACTCAGGGGAAGCCATGTTTCACCAACCTGACAATGTTCTGTGATGAAATCACTGGCTTGGGCAGTTGAGGCGAGAGCAGTGCATTGTCTGCCTGGACTTCAGAAAGGCTTTTGACACTGTGTCCCTTAGGATCCATGGAGAGAAGCTGATGGGCTGGATGAGCAGGCAGGCAGGTGGATAGCAAACTCTCTGAACAGTAGGGCCCAGAGGATGATGATGAGTGGCACAAAGTCTCTTTGGAGACCAGTAACTCATGGTGTAAGCCAGCGATGAGCACTGGGTCTAGTCCTGTTTTAACAAGTTCATTTATGATCTGGAGAATGGGGGGATGTACCTACAGCAGGTTTGATGCTGAAAATTAGGACAAGTGATGGATACACTAGAGGATTATGCTGCCATCCAGAGGGATTTTGGCAGGTGGAGAAACAGGCTGACAAGAACCACATGAAGTTCAACAAAGCAAGTTGCAAATCTTGCACCTGGGGAGGAGCAGTGCCATGCACCAGTACATGCCGGGGATCACCCATCTGGAATGCAGCTTGGCAGAAGGAGCCCTGGGTGTCCTGGTGGACAAGTTGAGGATTGTTGAGGTCTTGGTGATCCTTCCCTTCTGTTTAGCACTGGTAAGGCCACACGTGGAATGCCATGTCCAGTTCTGGACTCCTCACCACAATGAGACATGGACACACTGGAGATATTCCAACCAAGGGCCCTGAATGTATTTAAGGAATTGGAGCATCTGGCGTAGGAAAAACTGAGAGAGCTGGGACCATTGAGCTTGGAGAAGGCTCAGGGGGACATCTGATCGATGTACTTAAATACCTGAAAGGACAGTGCAGAGAAGATGGAGCTAGGCTTGTGTCAGTGGTGTCCAGTGACAAGTCCAGAGCCAAATGGGCACAAACTGGAACACAGGAAGTTCCCTCTGGACATCAGGAAACTTTTTCACTATGATGGTTGACTGACAGTGTTGCCTGGAGAAGCTGTGAAATCTCCATCCTTGGAGATAATAAAAAGCTCACTGGACAGCCTTGGTCAGCCTTCTGTAGGGTGCTCCTGCTTGAGCAGGGGCGTTGCTCAGATGACCTCCAGAGGTCCCTTCCACTTCAATATATTCTAATTCTGTAATGGCTGACACTGTCCACCTCTGCCAGTGATTTCCAACAGTAGTTCTAGCATGGAATTCTTAGCTGAAATCAGAGATGGCCTTGTAATTCTTAACGTCACTGCTATGACACCTCATGTGTTGTTTTTATGTTTGGTAAATTTGTGTACACAAGAGTCTGCTGTGCTGAAGGAATTCATCAAAATTCTGGCAGCAAAGGGACTTACATAAGGAGAGGGTAATATAAGTCACCTTGGCATTTAGCTGATGTCCTGAGGAGGCTTTGTGTGCAGGCCTGTGCTGTCCCACGTCTTGGTGTCCTAAAGACTTTTCTGCTGCATGAGAAGAAGACCAAGTGATGGACATAAAGGAAATGTAGTCAAGTATCTATGAAGGTTCTTGGCAGCCCATCAAATCTCCCACCCTCTGCTAAGAGATAACTAGCCAGTGATACTAGTTACCAGCCTCCTAGCCACTGATACTGGCTACCCCAAAGTTTGGATAATATTCTGTCTATGTTGGATTTGAATGAGTAAGATTTTTTTTCTGTATTTTCTGGATATGCATATATATGCATGCACACACACACATACACATCAATTCCTATACATGAGTTTTGTATTTTTATTCTGGCAAGGCCTAAATACTGCTGGGCTTCTTACATAATTATTTCTTCCTTCATTTTAAAATGTATTGGTTGTGCTCCACATAAAGGCTTTTTCTCAACAGAGAGAACCAGTAGAAGAACACCAAGATCACGGATCGTCACAAGACAGCAAATCCATAATTTGCAAGATGGTGCAGAACTTTTTGAAGCAATTCAGAATGCATCTGATCCTGGTTATATGGAGGTAACTGTAGATACTACTGGGTTAATTTTGAAAAGCTTTTGGAGTAAATTAAAATTTAATAACTTCTGCTGAAATTGACCATTAAATTACTCTTTTGTTTTGCTGCCTTTTGATATTTTCTACAGCATGCTTATTGCTAAATAAATTAATATTAAAAATTTTGAAAAAAAAATTAATGAAGGCTTGTTGTAATTGATTAATATTATCTTGGACGGCAATTTTCTCTTGGTATAAAAATCCAGGATATAGCACAATTAAAAGTTAATGCTACTTGTAATTTTATTACTTTGCTTTGTCTTGCATATACAAAAACTTAATGCATCTCATCAATCTAGAGTTTCATACACATACTCTTGCATGCTATTCATTGAATTGTTTGGATAATTATATTGTCTATGTTGTCTTCATTCCCTGTTCCCAGATAAATCACAACTTTGAAGTGTTTATGCCTTTACTAATAAAGACAGAAGTGATTAGTCCCTGCAAATTATTAAAAAATTAAATACATGCCTTGCCTTTTGCAAGTGAGGATCCTTGTCTGTCATATTTGATGAAATGGTAGCTATGTCTCTGGAGCTGCATGTACAGAAATCTGGGTCTTGAAGTATTGGTCAGTAAAGTGATGTGTTTGATGCATTTTAGTGTAAATCACTGTGTCAGCTCAGAGACAGCAGCCTGAGGAGAAGTGCAACTCTTCCTTTATTCTTCCAGAAATTTTTCCTAATATGTCTTCATATGTAACAGGCAAGCCTACCTGTTATATTAAATATTCCCCTTACTTATACACTCTCAAGCAGGCTTCTCACTAGTTGTCAGGTAGGAACAGTGTGTAGTGTAATCTCTGCACAGACCAGAGAGCACCAGCTGCGTACCAGCAGTACCACTGCTGCCTCCTGTTGTTTTAATATACCTCATTTCAGGTCCTAGTAGTGCATCAGCTGGAAATAAATTGCTTCTAACAGATGAACACTCAAGAAAGAGGCTATCTAAAAATCTTGTGGTTTTTTGATTAAGAAAAAAGATACTGAGTTCCACTTCTCTTGGTTGCAGGGATATCTCAGTGATGACCAGTTAAAAGCCTTGAAGGCTTACAGACAGCTGATGAATGACAAAAAACAAACTCAGATGCAGGAACAATTCAAGAAGGCTTTAGAGTCAGCAGAACAAGAAGAAAATGGTTGTTACAAAAGGGATGTGTCTGCAGTATGGAGATTATATGTGGTAGACTACAGAAAGCAAGAAAAACATAAAGGTCAGTGCTTGAAAAATTATAAATAACTTTTAACTAAATGTGGTAACTGGCCAGCACAGATAGATTTGAAGAGTTTCCCAACAGTATTTTAGCTTACATATTAATATTTCTGGTTTGATTCTTGGTTTAAGGCTTTTGGACAGGAGGGAGTGCTGTAGATTTATTTTGTTTAAAAGCCTTCAGAGGGTGACTGAGCAGGTGACTGAGCTTACCGTGCTGTTGTCAGGAGCAGTGCTGAGCATCTGGCGCCCGCTGCCCGATGTGTGTTCCTTGCTGAAGGAAGGCGCTCACTACAGGATCTTCCAGCTGTCAGCGTCCCAGCCCAGGGGCAGGGCAGACTCCACCCACGTCCAGTTAACAGCCACCAAGAAAACTCAGTACCTACAGCTAGCAGTAAGTGCTTTAGGTGCATACAGGTGCATCATTAAAATGTGTCACGCTCTCTAAGTGTGGTAAATACTGAAGTTCTGTGTTTCATCAGGTATCACAGGAGATGCTGGTACAGATTTTCTTTCCAAGAAAGGCTCTAGAATTCACCAGTTTGTTGGATCCTTCTTTTCAGCCACCATGTGCTGAAGTGGATTTAGTTGGAGTTGTCATTTCTGTTAGCAGATCAGGTATGTTGTGGACCACATCCATGTCCTCCCACTGAATTAGCACTGAATTCTTGATTTCAAAAGTCAGAGTTATCTTGGTGTTGTACCTGCATCTCAGGCCTGGGAAAACCTCCTAAATACTGGCCATGTCACTTTGCCAGTGACATGCTGGCAGATAAATTTGTATTTCTGAAGAAAAACTCTCTCTGCTAATAGCTCAGGAAGTTAGTAAGGCAGCATCTAAGCTCAAAAGCAGCTTATATTTAAATAGTTTTTATTTCTTTATTTTCTATAAGTGGTGAGCCTAAGTTCTCACATCTGTGTTCAGCATCTGCAGAAACACCATCATGCATGTACATGAACTCCCTCTTTGGTGCATAGTGTCATGGAATGAGTGGAATTCAGGCACTGGAGCTCATGGAGAGGGAGAGGTGGATAATCTTCTAGGTGAAAAGAAAAAGTTCTATAGTATTGTTTTTAAAGACACAGACTTTGAGTTGTTTCCTGTAATCAGTAGGGAGCTGGTGTAGAATATGAAAGATATATGAGATACCTGTCACCATGCAGATGGGCTGCCATGTAGCTCTTTCAAGATGCGTGTGAATTTTTTTAGTATCACTTAAAGAGATGTAAAGGTTTAATTCAGACTTTTTTCCTGCTTTTAGGTTTCACTACTGTGGTATACTTGTCTGATGAAAGCTATAATTTAGTGGCAGTAAAGATCTGGACAGATCTCAGACACTTGGCTATTGAAGATGTAGTTGTCCGCTGCTCACTCATTTCTGCAAGCAACCTTCAGTGGCAGTCTGAATTCAGATCAGAAATTCCCGTGCTGTTGGCTGGAGATCTTTCTTTATTCTCAGCCAGTCCAAAGGAATGCTATCTTCAAGAGAAGGTTAATGAACTGAGAAGTGTGATAGAGGTAAGTAAACCTGTAGAAGTGTCATTTGATGGTTACTTTTAGCTACTGCTATGTTACATCTTCAGCAAAAAGTCTGTTAGTATTGATAAACCTTTAAAACAAGTAATGCACATAATGCTGAATTTGAGGGGAATTTTCTGGGAGACAAAGTAAGATGTTGATGCAGTTTTCCTGGGGCATTGAATGTCTTGATTTTTTTTTTTTTTGTTCCAACTCATCTGGCAGATGAGTCGTGATGTGCCACAGAATCTCTCAGTGGCAAAAGATCTTGTACCTGTCAGTAGGGAATCTGCCATGGACAGAAAGTGCAGGAATCTTCTATGTTGTTGATTTGGTGGGATAATGATGAAAAAAGAAAGTCTTAAAAGTAGTGTACATAGTCCTTAAATAGTTTGAAGGCCAACTATTCTGCATTGCAAACTCTGTTCTCCCTTACAGAATGTGCCCTCCTTTTGCTCTGATGCAGAAAGTAAACTGATGAGTTTGCTAGGAAGAAATCTCTTGCTGACACCCAGTTTACCTAAAAGATGTGGTTTGGAAAGCCCCTCTCCTTCCTGCAGCCATGCAGAGGATAGAAGTTTGGTAAGCTTCTGGTAATTAATGCTGTGTTTATACTGGCAGTAAGGATTTAAGCAAGTGGTGAATGGTCTCACTTCTGTGTCCATTTCATCCAGTCTTTTTAGGGCAATGCAAGCTGATTAGAAGCTTTCTCTTTGTGTAGGGGTTTAGGATTATTCCCCAGAGGAGCCATGAGATAGATTATCCTTCCTCCAAACACTATGTGAAAACTTCCCCTTGTGGCCTGTGTTTCCACAACATACTTTAAGTATTTTGCATTGATGTGAGTAAAATGAATCATCTTCCTTTATAGATGATTTAGTGCTTCTTTGGTCCCACTGTGAACGTTATCCAATGTGAATGTCACAGAAGGGAAAAATCTTGATCAGTACATTCATTTTTATTTCAAGGCATTCTGCAGTTCCCACCTTTGTTGAGAGAATTTACTTCCTTGTCTTTTTATAGACAGTGTTTACTATTTCTAGGATTTAATAGGGATGTCACCTGGAAAATGTATTTTAGCAGTCTTGACAAAAATTGATTTAAATAGTACTCAAGTTTCCCATGAAAGCTGCTGGTGGTGAGTTGCTTCTGACGTGGAATACTGAGCACAGTCAGAACAAAAATTTTTCCCGCCATGAGTTGCAAGGGAGGTGGAAACACCCTGGTATGGTATCAGTTCCTGGGGACTAAGTTTAAACTTGTAAGGCATCTTTTTCTATTTCAAAGGGAGGGCTAATGTTTAATTCTGAAGGTTTAGTTTATATATTTTATAGACTAACTAGTTAATATTTGTATAGTTTATTAAATACATTAATAATCTTTTGAAAATGAGACATCCAGTGTATTCTCAGGCCTGTGCTTGAAAGATTTGCTATGCAGAATCTCTCTTGTGTGTATTATCTTCATATTTTTTTGCCTGTGTTCTATTCTGATTTTTCTTAAAAATTTTTTTCTTCTTTTTACTTATTTAACCACCAAGCATGTGTGGAGAACATGACCAAGGCAGTAGAAGACTTATGAGTGCTTTGATTTCTTACCATCTGGCATAGAAAAATTCCCATACATTTTGCTTAGCTCTTAGAAACAAAATGTAAATGTACAGGTAAAGAGTGACTTGTCAGTCATCAGCACTTGAAGGAATAATATTAATCACCATCAGGAGATACCAAACCTAACTTGAATGGGATATGAATGATGACGTAGTGTTTTTACATTGGGAGGGGCAGAGGGATTCCCCCATTTTTTGGAAGTTTTTGAGAAAGTTCATGAGAATATTCTATTCAACATAAAACTTCTCTTTTTACCCAGATCTCTTCTAGAATTGAAATGAAACATCCAAGCCCTTTGTCAACTAGCACACCAAATATGCAACTTGTCACACCAGGGTCAGCAAAAACACCTTCACCTGCTACAGTCAATGAAAACTATCTCAAAACCAGCAAAAAGAGAAAAGCTATGGACTTCCTCAGTTGCATACCTGCCCCTCCACCACTGACACCAATATGTTCAGTCATTTCTCCATCTGTTAAAAGAGCATTTCAGCCTCCACGAAGTTTGGGGTTACAGCACAGCAAGTCACCCAAGGGGACAGATCAGAATATTGGTCTTGTCACCCCTTGCAGAAAAGTGAGAGAAACTGTCCATCTTCCTGAGAATGACCTGGTTGCTGATGAAGAACTGGCAATGATTAATACACAAGCACTCATGAATAATTTACCAGAAGAAAAGAAGATGGATTATGTAAATGAAAACAGAAATGCAACAGCTACTACTTTATCTGATGATCTGTCATCCAGAAATAGTTCCAGGTCTACTGGGGAAGCAAATAACTCATCAAAAGCAGTTCTGAAGTAGCTGAGGCTCTTCAGAAGAACACAAACGAACCTGAGGACTCATTACCAGCCCACAGAATGCTACAAAGACCAAAATTCCAAAAATGCTGCTACTGCACATGTACAGAATTGTAAATATTTCAAATTCAAATTATTTTTACACTTTGTACATTAAAACTTGATTGTATCTAATAAAGTTCTATTACAAAAACAGACTCATTAAATAACACTTCATTTGCAAAATAGTTTGAAGTTTAGTATGTAAACACTTCTCACAAAGATGTATTGTACAATAACATCAGTGTGGCTGAGGGTTTGACGACATTTTGTAAGCCATTGATTCTGTGTTCTTACATTACAGCAGGATCTTTGTTTCAGTCTAAAGCCATCAGTTTTGTTACCCCCTGCAACATTAGAATAGTTGTTTGGCTGTCCAAAGTGGCACAGAACATAATAAAGAGTTCTCTTATTTTCAGCAAACAGAACACTTTAATTCTGAAATGTTGCTCTGCTATTCTGGCACAGTTCTTGTACTTTTCTCCTCAGACTTTCCATATAGCACTAAGGGAGGTTTAAAGAACAGCTATGATTATTTGATTCACAGCAAAATGCCATGCAGAGTTATTATTAAATAGCTCCTTGGTCTGTGTTTTTGCTTCAGCTGTTCAGAGCTGCTCCTGTAGCCCTGTTCCCACTTAGGAGTTAACAAGCACAAGCCTAACACTAATGTTTCATTTCAGGAGCCTCTCCATCTTGGGATCAGTGAACTCCTATGTCTTGGCAAGATGAAGAGCTAAGTTTGCTTTGTTGAAGTGTTTTGCTTGCAGGCTGGAGAAGCTGTTTGTGTTTAAGGTAAGGGCAGCATGAATCCAGGCAGTGGAGAGAGGGAACAGTATCAGATCTTGCTAAAATCTGTTGAGCTACTTTTGCCATAATTCACTTTGCTTCTGAAAGTTACAATAATGCTATAGGCATTAATAGTAGATACAAAAAGTTTATACAGTCAGATATAAAGCATTAAAATGGCAAGAAATGCCAGTTGTGTGGGGAAAGAATTGGCCACAATGGCTTTAAGACAGAAATAAGTTAGGAATGTTTACTGCTAGAATCAGACTGTAATGCAGAAAAAAATACCCAAAATGTGGCATGTGGTAGAGCCCAGTACATTTCACATATGCCTGGATGGATTTTCATGGAGGAAGAGGGATGAGACAGAGTACAGTTTGTACTGGGTACAGTGTTCTTCAATGCTCTTACAGTGGTCATGTAGAGCTGTGAGAGCATGGTCCAATGCCATTTAAAGATTTGTAAGAAAGAAAATTTAGGAATTTAGTAGAAAAACACAAAAATAAAAAACAGTTTAGAAAAAAATGTAAAACTAGAGACTCTTGTACCCTGATAATTAAAACACCAAGGAATGCACATCTTCAGTTAAATGTCACGTCGGTACGTGCCATGCCCGGTCTCCTCCTTGGGAAGGCAGGAAGGTGGGTGGGATGGGGACCTGTCCCATAAGCTGCACTTGCTCCACTGCAGCTTCCCTCATCCCTGCTTGGTTTTTCAGACCGGAGAACACTGTGGAAGGTGACATTGTGCTCATATTGTTCTTTCATCCGTTGTATCTTTTCCCGAGGGACATGATGAATATTTCTTCTGTAGAGTCAAAAGTAACAGAAAACACAAGTATTTAGCTGCCTGGGTATGAGGGGTTATCTTCAGTTTGCTGAAGTCCCTGACAGGTTCGGCATAATGGTTCAGGTCTCCACTGATTTCTTTCTGGCCTCTTTTTACAAATTTCTGTTCACTTCCACCTACTTCTTAGGAATATTATTGTGACTGCTGAAAAACGTAACACCGTTATTTTTGGGAGGCAGATGGGACATAGGGATTTGACAAATGTCCAAAATAAGAGTTGTGTAGAAGATCTGTGTGGTATTTTATACAAGTGTTGCTATGTTTCAGCACTAACAGCTAGCTGGAGATAGGCAGCCAGGGGCTGCAGCCAGCCCAGACACTGAGCAGCAGCAAGGACAGAGGTCACAAACTGCTGTGCTTTGAGAGCAAGCAGGGAAACATCACACGTGATGTGGCTCAGGCTCCAAGGCAGACTCAAAAATGACAAGTTTGAGAGGGAGGGGAACAATGCTCAGACATGCAGGGCTTTCTGGATAGAGTAGCCACAGTAGCACCAGCCATGATCCCTCCACAAGTTAGCAGGAATTGTCTTCCCAAAGACCACCAGGAATTTCTGTCTGTGAGTTTGCAAATCCCGAGTATCTTTGGGGTTGCCATTTAGTGCTGGTAAGGCGCAGCTTGTGCCCCAGTGAGTGTATGTGAATTATCTTTACAATGCTGCTATGAAAAGTCAATGTGGGTCAAATGTGCAATAAAACAAGCTGCAGGTTACTGAGTAGCTCTGCCTACAACAAATGATCAGACTGTGTCCCTGCAGTGCTCCCCTACCAATGGCTGGCTGACAGCTCAGGCTGGTGGTGTCCTCACCTGTCCCCAGGCCTGAGCCTTCATCTGCCATGTCCTGCCTCCCCTGCAGCCATGAGCACTCTGGGCCTTGGCCCGCTGCCATTTGTGTCCATCACACACAGACAGGAGCAGCATTAACTTTTGACTAGAGCTCCTGGCTGGTAGAAAACAAATCCTTCCGTTGCAATGAAGTGCCCATGCCCTGTTATCTTGCACCAAGTTAGCATATGTTATCTTCTGGATTTGGTAGCTGGGAGAGCACTGCTCCCTGTAACTCACATCAGGCTGGCTAAAGGCTAGGAAGGCAGCCTGCACTAAATTTTTCAGTGACTGCAGCCATTAACCCTGCAGTCATTGGTCAACATTCTTAGAGCCACATTCAGCTGCCTCTACATCCTACCACACTGTGCAGAGTGCTTTTATCCTTTTTGTGTGTGTGTGTTAAGATCTTTACAAAGATCCTCTAGAACCCCATTTCTTACCCACACCTGATGCACCATCCCTCCATGCTGCAGCAGGACAGCATCTGTTATGGTTAGATTCTTAAGGACAGAAGTCTCAATATTGGCTGTAGTGCTTAGATTCGAGTTTGTGCCCAAACAAAAGAGACTGCTGCTCAAAATACAGAATGAAAATCAGAGCTCCTGCCCCCTCAAACTTACAGCACAAAAACATGCTTCAGGGCTTGTTGCCTTTTCTACTGCCTGACTCACTTCAGGCTCTTTCAGGGCTGAATTCACTACAGACCAGGTACTCAGTAATGGAAATTTCCCACAACAATCCTTCTGTTGGCATTTACCAGGCTGCATTCTTCCTTATATGAAGAGAAAGAAGGCTGACCTGAGAGCATGTCAAGAAAATGAGAGAAGCTGTCTGTTCCAGCAAAGAGAAAACTATGTACCTTGTCAGCTCTTGAACATTGAACTTCCAGGGTGTATCTGGTTCTTGGAATGTAACTTCATATCTATTTTCATGTGCCTAAAGGACACAAAGATGACATTATGAAACTGCACTAAAAGAATTGACACCTCCGCCAGAACTCCTGACAAGAGACACCAATGCCTTTTCAAAGACTCTGTATGGTATTTCACAAGTAATGAACTACAATTATAAACCATATCTTGATATATTTGTCAACAAATAGCTTGGGAACTGTTCAATTCATGTCATGACTGGGGAAGGGTATGGTGGCCTCATCACCAAGAAGTAGCAGGTTCAAAGGCCATTAATCTTTTTAAGTGGTTTTGCCTTCACTGAGTTACAAAGCTGACCAGCTAAATAACTACATTGGCACCTCTGCCCCTACTTCATCACACTATCCATCCTTCAATGCAATTAGAGAACTATGAGAAAACTGATGTAATATTATTAGCCATGTAATGAACCTTTTCACTCAGATCAACCTGTAAATGTCATATCTAGGCATATAAAAGCAATAAATCAGAGCTTTCCCTACCATCATCACATACGGCTTCATTTCCCAAGCGTGGATGTTGGTGTTATCAATAATGACCGGGCTTTTCCCTTTCTTCATTGCTTTGCGTGCTGCAATGGAACACATTAGGTAAAGCTAAAACACATTAAATAACAGAGCCAGGCCTCACTAACCCCAAAGTGCTCTTTTTCTGCCCACTCTCACACACTTGGTTCCCCACCAGACCTGGGTTTACAGCTACCACCCAAATGAGAGCCGAGGACAGCGCCCAGCAGCTCTCCTGGAAGAGATGGTGCAGCCTCTGGCTGATCTGAAGCTCTTTTAGAACATACTTAAAACAGCAAAAAATTACTGTCATTTGCAGGAGATCCCTGTTACATCATCTCAAAGTATGAGATCTCATCACCATCCCTACAAATTCCTTCCGAGCACAGCCACAAAAGCATGATACATTGAGTAAAGACATGAGTTGTTTAATCCTCAAACTTAAACTCAGCCTGCAAGTTTTCTTCCTGTCTATCATTATATTCTCACCCCCTTCCAGGTCAGGACAGACACCTAAGAAGTTAGAGGAGAAGGCTGCAGTGCCTATACTGCAGGGAGCAGCTGCTGGGCTGGTGTCTGAAGGGCATCAAGATTCAGCAGTGCCTCATCTAAAATAGTATTAACCAACCTCCAAAATGTTTTCATTTACAAATTTCCCTTTTATAAGACAGAAGAAATCAAATCAGAAGTGGTAAATGTATTTTTTAGCCAATGCCCCATGAACTACAGTGTATGACACCACTTTGAGGTATTTTAATCTGAGGGCTAAGTTTAAAGACAGCCTGAAATGCAGAACTATTTTGCACGGCCCCTGGATACAGTTCAGTCACCTCTTTTCTGGTTCCACTTGTGTGCATCCTCTAGGAAGTCAGGCTCAAAGACATAGACGCCATTTTCAATAAAGAAGTCGTCAGTACTAAGGACTACAGCAGTGGGGTTGTCACGTTTCAGCTGTCTGCAAGGAAAAATAAAAGATGAAAGAAGGATTAGTACCTGGTAACACCCTTTAACAGAGACATGTAAGCCATGAGCTATTTGAGTGCTCTGCAAATATACACAGTGCTTCATCTGAAAAATCCCAATTTAAAGGATCTGGAAGTACTACAATCAGTAGAGGGACACGTAGGAAGAAAGGAATGGAGCTTGAAGGCGTGGCCTTGATCTCTTTAATTCAGCAGAGAAATCTACACAGGACTACCAACATCTGAGTCTTCCATCTTATTTATATATTCAGCTCTCCTTCTGAGTTACCTGAGAAAGCAGGACTGTAAAGAGAAGGGGAAAAAACCCCAAAAACAGTAGTCCAAACCTGCTTATCCAGGCATAGAAGTTGGTGTCAGAAGACAATTTGATGATGGGAATTTTGTTATCTTCAGAGATTTCTGAAGATAACCAGGAGGAAGGATTTGTTATTTAGTAAAGATGGTCCAGAGAACCGTGAGTTTGGTTTGAGGGGTTTTTTTTGGCTGTAAAGCAGGTAGTACTTATTTAGAATTTTAATTTGCAAGCAAGTAGTTGAATGATAAGTCAATATTTTGTGTTAATTTATATAATTTTATGGTTCTTATCACTTGTTCCTGTTCCACTTAAACCTCCTCTTGTAGAGTTGAGTAATTTTTATCTCTTCAGCTTTTAAGCTAATTTTCTAAACAAATCTGAGTTTATAAAAAATATTTTATAGACAAATTTGCAGATCCATAAAGCAGACTGCTGTGGTGAGTGGCACTGGGCAATCCCACTTCCCTTCACACAGGTGTGTGTCCCCCAGCAGTGCTCCTGCAGGCTGGGCATGCCATGGGGAGCAAATGTGTGTCCTGCTGGACACTGACCAGCTGCCTCACAGGCAGCTATTGGCTCTTGGAGGTGGAAGGCAGTGCTGCCTTGTGTGGAGGTTTAAATATGAAGCATCCCTCTGCCAGTCCTTAGAGACCACAAAAAAAACCCAAAACAAACAAACAAAAAACCCAAAACAAACAAACAAAAGAAAAAAAGAAACCCCAACAACTCTTAATGTATGATTGTGTTCCCGTTTGTGTCTAATCCAGAATTTTTTGTGTCCATAGATATAGAATTGTCCTTTTTTTTTTAATCAATCAGAGAAGAGCTGGGGGAGGAGACAGTCTCTGCAAGAAGTCAGGGAGAGCCCATGGCATCATCCCCCTATTTCCTGTCTCCCCAAGGCCCAGAATGTCTTGGGAAAAGAAAGAAAGGTCAATCAAGAAACCCTGTATCTCTCAGACATGGATGATGCTGCCCTGCTGTCTCACACCACACGTGGTCTCCAGCCCCTGTGACTCATTTCAGCTTTCCTAATAAACACTTCTCCCTCCATCCCCACAAGTTGCAAAATAACCATTTCTCAGTGTCTTATCTACATGGGCAAGAGCAAGGCAAAAGGTGTCTCCAGGTTATCAGCAGCAGAACAGGCACACAGGCAGAAAAACCTTAATTCTGTCACCCTGCTCTGTTTCAACCATTTATTTACCAGTTGTTCCCTAATCTGCCTGCAAGCAGCAGCTCTTCCCTAGGACTGCAGGGTGCATTTAGCTGAATAAAGGTCAGCTTCTGACTCTGCTCTGTCTCCACTGTAACTTCTACCATCTGCTGATTAATGAATGTGATTTTGTGGTGGGGTCCACCCCAGCCAGCAGTGACTCAGCGCTGAAGGAGCCAGGACTGGACTGTACCCCCTGTAATGCACCATTCCAGCACCTACCTGTCCTTCTCTTCTAGCCCCAGAGGGATGTTTTATTCACAAAATTACTGCTGGGAAAATGATTTAAGAAAAATCATGTTTTAAACACTGTTAGCAAACAGTAAAATTTTGTTGCTTTAATTTTGGCCTCAGGCAAAAAATCCTTATTATGAAAAGTGAAGCAACATCTAATGCTTCTCTGGTTACTGCTGTGGAGTGCTTGATATATTCAGGTCTCCCTCTGATTCAGCACCTCACATTTCCCACTGCTTTACTCATTGCAATTTCTTCTCTAAAAAACTGACTGCTAAACTATGTGTTTTCCCTTTAACTACTAATAGGCACATAAAATGTGCACATTAATAAAAGATCTCAAGACTAATTTTTTTTCTTGCTCAGTATTTCTTTTTAAAATGTTCTTCACCAGTGCAAATTTTAAAATCCATTTTCTTGGCAAATACCTTACTGAATTTTCAGCCCTGAGGGCTTTGATATTAACCCTTAACCAATCTAAACTGTAGGTGAATATCTGTAAGTCTATGGTCCTCACATCAATAATTAAAGTAGATAAAACTTGTGTTTCAAAGGAGGAAAAATATGGGACAAAATGGGCTGAGAGCTATGAATTACTGTAACATTTGCTATATTCATACCAAATGAACTCCTTTTAACAGCAACATAAGAAAACATGAGGCGTGAAAAAGATGGTTTACCTTCTGTTTATTTTGCTGGTTTTAACTTTTAGCTTTCCAAAACAACCAAACTGTTGCTGAAGTTGACAGCTCTTTTCTGTAATCCCTTCCATATTGCCCACAAAGCTGACAAGACTCCTATTTCTTCTCACCCTTACCATTCCAGAGGGCAGCAGGAATCCTTTCATGTGGTCCTTACTAAATGAGCCTTCCACAATCTTCAGAGGACCTCAGGTTAGTTTAGAAGAAAGGTCCTGCACAATCACATCATGCTCTCAATCACTGGAAGCAATTAAAATGCCTGTATTTTAGAAAAATACAAACCAGCTATGCAAAATGGGAGGGCTTGTGACCACGGTTATTGATGAATAAATCTTGAACTGCCCTGTAAAAAGAAAATTACCCACTGCTGATAGATAAGCACACTTACACTGCAATCTCTTTGCAAGATCAAAGGACACACAGGAGCTATGTTTGCATTTTTTAAAGAAGCCACTGAACTGGAAGCACTGCATTGTGACAGGCAGCACTTGTGAAAAGTTCAGTATTGGTTTGTTTTGGACACATAATTGCACAGTACTACATGTCTTCATCTTGCAGTGGATATGGTACCTCCTTCACCTTGCACAGGGGTGAGGAGAAAAGGGTTTAAGGAGGTTTATTTTGAGCAGAGGAAACATCCCTCCTTCTCTTCTTGCTTTCTTATCCTCTGTAGTTTCTGAAACAGCAGAAAATCTTTCCTTAACAAAGGGTAGAGCATAATGCATTTTGTATCCATAGGTTATCGTACTTTTCCATCAGAAAACTTGAAAATAAATTAATTTCTGATAGCAGACTGGAAAAAACATTTTCTGCGCTCAGAAGGCCACAGAATGGAATATCAGAGACCAGAACATGTACGTACTGGCACCATATGCAACCACCTCCTCTGGACACTCTTCGAAACGTTAAGGGTCCTTGTGGCATTTCAAAGGTGTCTAAAAGCCTTTTGCTCCAGCAGGAAAGCAGGACTGTGAGATCTGGAGGGGCAATGCCCAGCACTTGCCACTGTCTACTGGGTTTGAACAATCCAGGTGCCCCGGGGGCTTTGCCTGGCCGAGCTGCCAGGCCCTGCAAGCAGAGCACAGCTGAGCCCTTGTCTCACCGCGGGAGGGTCCAACCGCGGCTCTGTCTCCCAAAGCCCCAGGCTCGAGTCCTGTCTGATCAAGGCACTCAGGAGGCTCACCTGAAGTGGTTTCAGGCAAAGGTAAACGTTTACAGAGCAATGCTGAGTGGAGGAGGAGCTGCAAGAGCTGAAGTCCATGAACCCGTCAGAGCTGCAATGCTGCAGTGGGGTCAGGTGCTGGGAATGCTGGGAACAGCCGGCCCAGGACTGGATGTGCTGGGATAAACCAGGCAACAGCAGCACAGAGAACTGGAGAGGACACAGATTGTGCCAAGCAGCGATGTCTCAGTGCCAGGGCATTTTTTCCCCTCCTGTTCTGAAAGATTTCTCACTCTATGCTTCACAAGGGAGTACAAGAACAAGCTCATTTCAAGAAATAAATCAACAGCTGTGGCTGAAAAGTTACAAGTTTGCTCATGCCCAGCCTATGGAGCTTGAGTTAAACTGTTGGATAAAGGGTCAGGTGTAAGTTGAGCTGTGCAGCACAGCAATGTGCTGCCAAAGAGCTGGAAATGCAGCTACTGTGCAATGCAGAGTTTGCTGGGGAAGCAGGTATGAGCTTGTATGTGGCTCGCTTAAATTCTGGAGGCATTTTCGGAAGTACAGCTGCCACTGCACCTCAGATAACCTTTTTCTTAGCAGCTGCCTCAGTGTGATCACAAACCTGCACTGTGAAGTCAAGGACAATGTGTTCAGGAAGAGCATGTCCAGCACACTGAAGGAGGCTGATGGAGATGTGACTCCCAGCTGTGACTCTCCTTCACATTTCCATGACATTTGGTGAAAGGTTAAAGGCAGGTAGCTGGGGCCACCTAAAATACGTGGTTCAGGGAAGCTCATCCTTAACAGGGAAGCTGCTGGAAAGGTGTGAAGCTTGGTGGTGAGCAGACCAACTCCTCATCCCGGCTTGACTACTCAGTATGTCACATGTGGGTCCTCTGCTGTCTTTGCCAGAAACCAAAAATCAGACTTGAACTGATCCGTGCCAGTGTAGGGCTGCTCTGAGCTGGGAGCAACCAGGATGAGGAAATCATTTTAACAAAAGTGCCATAACTAAAGCTTACAGAGCTGTATCCAAACTCTGCTGAGTGACATTGAGAGGTCAGGGAAACAAGCCATGGATCCAAGGTTGTTCCTAGGACTGTGTGATGGGGCCTTTTGACTGGAGTTATCACTGGGTTGCTGTATCACCAGTGATAACGTTAATGGTTTGTGACTCGTGGGCAGCCTAAAGATGTAGAGTTTGTGATAGAAACACGGAAATACTGTCTGATCTGCAGAAAGAATTAATGTAGATATGTGTGAAAGCACCAGAAGAAAGAACAGAGCAAAGGCTAAAACAATGGTACCCACTGACAGCCAAGATCATTAACAGCAATGAAACTGGGATAGGTCCTGAATACAGCCCCCAAGGCCAGCACTGAGCTGAGGCCCAGCACTGGTGACCTGCCACAGGAAAACCCTTGCTCTGAGAGCAGGAGGATGGCCAGTAGGTCACAGCAGCCTCTCCACACCAGCTTCCTTCCCCTTGTCCCAAGAGCAGCAGATGATGAAGACATGCAACATGGGAAAATGAATATAATGGGGGAAAAAACCCACCTAAGATTCATAAAGCACCAAGTAAGCAGAATTCACAGGGTAAAAAATTGGCATTATCAGAGCTGTTGGCTGGAGATGGCACAGCAGACCTGGCCAAAACCTACCCTGCCACCACCAACTGAGAGCAACCCAGCAGAGAAAGCGAGGATGGGACAGCTTATGGTCCTTGTCTGCTCTGATTTTGGGCAGACCACCTGAGCACATTCATCTTGATGCTTGCAAGTTTTAAGCTGTGATATTGTGAGTGAATAAAATCTGAGAAAATAAACTTGAATTTATAAAATGAGTTTACAGAGGACTTTTGCAAATAAACAACCATCTTCCTCCTCCAGGGGCATCTTGCACTGAGATCTGTTGCAGCCATTTTTTGCAAACTTGCCCTTATGCAGCACATAGCATTTACCAATATCAAAAGCTATGCAGTGTGAGAACAGCAAAAGAATTCTCTTGGTACAATCCTTCACAAGCTGGACAGGGTTAAGGAGAGGTACTAAATGCTGCTTTTTGATCTGTGTGTTGCTGAACAGTTAACATAATTATTCGATTAAGAGGGGCTAGAAACAGTAAGATACTCAAACCTCCATCTCACAGAGGACAACTACAACAACACTTACAACTGATTTTGTAAATGTGTCATTAACAATTAACCCTGTGTTTTGACCTAAAGAGTACAGGTAAGTACAGTTACTTGCACTGCCTGAGAACATGCCCCCAAACCTTCACGTTCTTACTGTGTTTTGAGAAGACCCAAATCCCCCTGAAGGAGCAGGCCCACACTTACACGACCTCTGAAGGGAGGGGTTTGGTTTTTGGGTGTGAGCAAAACGCAGCATTTGGCAATTCATAAAAGAACTTTGTTTGCCAAAGTGCAGTGAGGCAGAAGGCCCAGTGGGACAGGGAAGTGCTCTACTGAGAAGAGGAAACTGTGGATGAACCCAGTGTATCACACACCTCTGACAGCAGAGCCCTTCCTGTGGCAGCCCATGATCCCAGCATGGGTTCCTCAGCCCAGCAGAGTAAGAAGACAGAACGTTCCTCTTTTGATAGGGAGTGTGTGGCACTGGGAGCTGTGTGATAGCAGACTGTGAGATTTTGATACCAAACTGCAGCTGCACAGTCACACCGACTGCTGGGCTGCTTCCCAGCACTCCCCACTGTGTCTTTCCACCTATTTACAATCAGCCTTTGAGGTGTTGGGGCGTGGAGTGGTCTCCTCTACACATTTTATACACTGCTGAAGCTCTGACCAGGAGTGCAGGACATTACAAAAACAGAAGTCAGAGCTGCCAGTTTTCAGCCAGAGAGAGGAAGTTTGTTACCATGTTTGTGATTAAACACAAAAAAACCCCTAAATCACACACAAAAAAAAAAAAAAAAAAAAAAAAAACCCAAAAAAACAAAACAAAAAAAAACCCAACAAAACCCAACAAAAACAAACAAAACCAATCAATCAAAAAAATTAAATTTAAAAAAGAAAAAAGAAAGTCACCACCAATCTGACACTTTTGAGAAAACGAGCAAGTACTGCCCAGGTCGGGGTGATCAGTCCATCTCAGCAGAAGCATCCCTGTAGGTACCACTCGCTCGGAACAGCAGCTCGCACAGTCCCACGGGCAGGACACCCAGACACGGCCACAGGTGCCGGGGACAGCGCAGCCTGGAGCGGGCCTGGAGCCGGGGGGCTTCGGGCGGCTGCGATCAGCCGGGGCTCCCTCGGGGCTCCCCCCGACCCCAGCCCTCCCCTTTTTCCCGGCGGGTCCGCAGCGAGCGCCGGGCGGGCACAGCCGCTCCCGCAGCGCTGCCCCGCTTGCCCCGGAGCCGAGGCGCGGGTCCCGCTTACCTGGCCAGGGTGCTCTTGCCGGCGCCCGGCAGCCCCCGCAGCAGCACCAGCCTCCCTCCGTCCCGCGGGGGCCGCAGGCTCAGCGCCCCCAGGGCCCGCAGCAGCCGCTCCTCCGCGGGGCCGGGCCCGCCGGGGCCGGGGGCCGGGGCCGGGCCGGGATCGGGGGCCCGCGGCGGCCGCTCCGCAGCCCGGCCCCGGCCCCGGGCCCCGCCGCGACCCCGGCCCCGCCGCCCTCGGCCCCCGCGGGCGGGGCCGGGCGCGATCCCGCGTCCCTCCATGTCTCCCGGCCCAGACTTTGTCCCGCGAAAGCGAAAGCGGCCGGGAGCGGAGACTCGGGCAGGGACGGGCGTGTGCGGCTGCACAGCCAAAGCCTCAGCTACGGCACTCGCCGCAGACTCGGAACTTTGGCCCGAGATACCATCTCCAGTTATTACAGTCAGGATTATTCCCCAGTTTCTCAAAGGCAGCAGCCTGACAGCGTTCCAGTACCAGGTGCTGCCTCTCTGTATTGCGAACTACAGGGCAGGGCCGAAAGGGAAGGAATCATCAAAGCCCCAAAGAGAAGTGGGGCTGGTTACAGGACACCAGGTATGCAAGGACACTTCGCCGCCCGTCCCCTTCCTAGCAACGAGCTACCGGAGTCCTCTTCAACCACAGAAGCAACAAGGATGCCAAGGGGATGTAGCTAAAGAAGTGCCGAGCACTGAACAAATGATCCTGTGCATCACGCTCACTACACCACCCTAATTATCTTTTTCAAACATATTATCATAAGAGAAAGTAAAGGAAGTTTTAAAGATTTCTCTCCTCTAAAGAAAACCTGATTTCCATTAACTTGCTCCCCAAAGAAGCCAAAGAAATTACAGTTTACAATAAAACCAAAAAGAGTTGGAGTGGTATCACACCCTCCCTTCTCAGAGCTACGCACAGCATCATGGCCAGCCTGGTTAGGAGCCAGCTCCAGGTATGCCCCAGGCACATACCACCACCAAACCTCAATGCTGGAGCTTTAGGTTCTGAGGTTCCAAAAAGTGCTAAAGAGAGTGTTCACACACAGGGAGAAAGCCTAGCTCCCCAGGGACATGACACACTGAAGCAAGTGGGGAAAATGTGGCAGGAAAGAAGAGACAAAATAGTGAAATTCATAGATAGGGGGTTAAAGTAAACTTAAACTGGCAGCACTCTACTAAGAGATGAAACATGACTTGCCCATACAAGAGTACGGTGAGATTTTGAAAACTATTTTTATTTCAAGCATTCTGTAAGGCCAGGATTCAGTAACAGAAAACAGAGGCATTCAGATTTCTCGCTCAATAAGTAGAAGTAGGAAGACAGTGTTGAGTGACATTTTCCTGAAATCAAACTAACTTGTCTGCTGCCACTAGTACAACACAGAACTCTGAAGCTGTGGTTATAAGGGGTATGAACTAACTTTCTCCTCTCCCTTACATTTCATATAATGTCCTGCTGGTAGGAGACCAGGACATTTCTAGCCAAGGAAGACACACACATGTCCATGGGAGATGCATTCAAACAATGCAGCCAGAAAATTTTGCAAGTGGAACAACATTAATTTAGAAATACATACATTGTTAACTGCTTTCATGTAGATGCAGTATTTAAGTAGAAAATGGAGACACATCAGCAAATTTGACCATGGTGGAGCTTCAGCCTGAGTTCAGTCAAGTCCTGGCTCTTCAGCTGATGTATAAACAAATGCAGGGAAAGGTGAGGAAGAGGAGATCAAAGAATAAATGGAGAAATATTCTGGATCTGCAAGCTACACAAGTGGGAAATATTATTTCTGACAAGTAGACACAACCATGTTTCCTGCTTCTCCTTAATCTTTTCTCACACTTTTATTGTTAAATGAGGTGACAGCTGTCACTCCCTCTCCCTACAAGGAAGTGTCCAGCCTTATGCATGCCTCATAATTGACAGAGGTTGCTCTTTATAATTATGATTTATCTCTACATTCATAAATATTTCCAACACCACTAACAGAAACATCAAATCACTGGTTACCAGTGCTAGTTATACATCTTCTCAGTCTACCACAAACCATACACACCCTTCCTTCAGCATGTTTGAATCAGTTCCATAGTGAAATATTCTTGTTTCTGTAGTCCCAAATTCCCAAATGAGTCTAGCTGAGGGGAAGCATAAAGGCTGGTTTCAGGAGAAAAGAATGGAAGTTGTGCACCCCTTTTTGAGTGAATAGGAAGGACAGATGAAGATGTTTACCATCTGAGGTTGTAAAGGTGCAATTATGTAAGGGTGCAGTTATGATAGAGGGTGAAGGCAGAAGGAGGCAGCTAAGACACAAAACAAGCACCATTTCCTGCAGGTGAGCATCACTGCCTGCTTCTGTGCCAGTATCCTGGATCCTGATACAAGTGAATGAAATACCACAGCCTGAAGCTCACACCCCATAGTGACAGATGCCCCTGGTCTCCACTCTCAACCTCTTTATACCACACTTGAAGATGTACTGGAATAGTGTAAATCCCAAAGGCTTCAGAAAGTGACCTTTTGCCATACATAAAGTTATCTCAATTTTGATCATTATTACGTGGTCAGAGAGGTCAATACTGGGGGGCAGTGTTGGGAGGAGGTGGCCAAAGATGTATACCAAAAAATCTACAGTGGTTTCTCTCTTCCAGGTTGTCCCTCACTTTTAAAATCCTTGGTGGCCAACTGAAGTCCTTCCATGGTGGAATTAAAGCGAGAAGGTTCTGAAATAAAAAAAAAAAGAAGAGGGTCTGCTGAAGTTCCGCAACAGCACAGGCAGCAAATAGACTTAACAGATAACCCAGCCCTCAGACTGAGAAGAGTCTGTCCAATGTTTTTTAAAGCTTCTAATACTCAGCTGTTGGTTATTTCTTTAAAATGTTAAAAAGAAAGGAGAGGAAGCAGTCAATGGAAAGCAAAGGAAAATTAAAAGAATGCAAGGAGAGTGGAAAAGGAAGAAGATAAGAACTTGGATGTCAAAACTAGAGGCAGTAAGGACCTTACCACTTCAAAGCTGAAAAATAAGGAGTAGAGTAACACAGTGGATATTTTTTTCCTCTACACATCACAAACACTATGTAATGAACAGCTGTTCAGCCAACACCACCATTGTACAGCTACATCTCAATTTTTTGTTACAATGTGCACTGTTTCCCCTGTTACATGCACTCAGGATCTCACAGGCTTTCATGTTACAGAGTTAGTGTGAGGCACCTGCACAACCCAATTGTTGCTCTTTCTCGAGAGCTCCAAAAACCCAGCTGTGGGCAGCACTTATTCCCCCAGGCAATTAGACTCTCTGCTTGAATGATTTTTTGAGCCAGGTTTTCCTGGTTAGCACTGTAAAATGCAGGTGAGGTTTTCTGGTCATAATTCTGTGCACTTTTTCATGCTTCATTTTGTTTAATATTAGTGGTTAAATATCAAAGGACAGATAAGATTTTTCACTATTATCTGTGTATCAAACTGGAAGAAGTTTGACCATGGGATGATATTTTTTGTAGCAATACTGGAAGACTGCTTTAGTCTGCTTGGTATCCTTCAGATTAATTTTTTTTCATTTTAGCCAAAAATCAGGCCTGCCTCTCCCAGCTATACACTCCTGCTTTTTTGCCCACGTCCTCCTGATCTCATGGGCTCCAGGGCAATTTGTTTCAGACCAAAAACTTTTTGGATGTCTTCATTAGATGTTAGAGCTGAACTGCCTCACTCAGAAGCATTACAGCCATGAAAGGGAAGTGCTTGGAATTGCACAGCCAGGAAAAGGAGGATAACACCGGGGTATCAAGAGATTTGTCCCACCAAAACCACAGCCTTCAGGGCTCTTGTGGAAGAAGCATTCCTGCAGGGAGTTACTGACTGCTGTACTTCAGAAAGAAACGTGTCAGCTTCTGCCTTGCAGTAGTCCTACAGATAAATGCTTCAACAGACACATTTGTATTGCACTGGCATCTGTGAGTCCTGGTCTAAGGAGAACTTCTAGGCACCAAAATAATGCTGTTTTCACTGATTTCAACATTTCTCAAACTGGGAACTCTTGCCTAATCTCCCAAGCAAATACTGATGTGCTGCCAATGCTGCAATAAGGAGCTCTCACAAAAGCTTGAGATTAACCCTGTATTTTCACAGAGGAACACTGTTCACCCTCCCATTGGGATACAAACATCCTTACACAATATAAATACAGAAGCATGTTCATCTGGCTAGCAGATTAAAGTTGCATTTGGCCAGTAATGCTCAGTTTGCTTTCCAATCTAAAGGGACCAAAATGATCGTATTAGCTCTCCCTTGATTTCCTATGATTTTAAAATCTTTCTGTTAGGAATGTCTCAATTTTCCTAATTTTTTATTTCCCCCCAACATTTGAAGGAATGAAATCCATTTCAACATTTACAGTTGTTCACTCGAGCAGTTTCACAACCACTCTGGGACATCATTCTTGGCAAGTCGGCTTTAATCAGGAACCAGAGGGGAATTATTTTGTGGTAAGGTAAGACAACCTTATCCCTCAAAGCCAGGGGCACCATTGATCAGGAAAACTCACCTGTCTTTTACAATGCCTGTATGCAGACATTGTGGAAGCACTGGAATACTCACGTGGAATCTGCGTTACCCCGTGGCCTGTGCCTGACAGTGAGCATGAGCCAAATGAAAACCCCAAGACATGCTTCTTCCTTTCCACATACTTTTCTTAGTTTAATTCTTCTAACATTCTACTTTTGTAAAAGCTTAAAAGAATCCTCTACCTGAAGGTTTGGTTGTAGAATACATGGCCCCTGATATCAGAACTGACTGCTGCCCAGACAGGACACCCTGCACGTCCCCTCCTCCTATCTGCAGCAGCACGACCTCATCTGTTCCCTTGCCCCAGCCTTGGCACTGAGCTGGACCTTACAGCAGCTTATCTCAGTGCCTCAGTCCAGCAGGAAAGTATTGATTTGTTTGCTGTGGGCTTAGTGAATTAATGATAGCCTTCGTGTCAGCCAGCAGTTGCTGGAGCTGCTATCTGGAGCAGGGCTGGGAGGAAGGGCACTTCACACTTTGGGCAGCAGTTACCCTTTGCATCAGCCTGCTCTGAGATGGCAGATCCCAACGCCAGAGTAGCCTAAACCCATCTGACCTCTGGTGTCTCATCCTTTTCCTCCAACAGCCTTCAGGGCCTTCCCTGACTCATTTCAAATGCTGAACTAAAACAAAGCAAAGCAAAAAACCCCAACATAAAACTCCAGCTGTATCTCCCCATTCCACCATAGATATCAATGGCCAAGCCCTGCAGAGACAGTGCATGGCCTTTTTGTAAGCCAAACACTGATGGGGAGTCTTCTTCTGTGGGAAAGTCTGCATTGCTCTCACTCTATATTCCAGAGAACTAACACAAGCTGACACAGTAGAATGTTAGACTGCAAGACAGCGTAACAAACTGGGGTTTCCTGGCAGCACACAGTGGCTGGGTGACAAACACGCAGGGCTCTGGGTCATTTCTGCTGTGCTCATGACAAGCAGGAGAGGAAGACTGAAACAATTTTGGGAGTAGCAGAGCAGACAGACAAAGGAGTAAATCTGATGGGAAAAAACAGTTTGTTGGATTCAGCAACCAGATAAAGGTACAGACAATAAGGCAGGACAATCTGCTAGCATGTGTCTTTCCTTTCTTGAAGCACAAAAGGAAGAAGTTTCATATTTCACCATTTTCTCCCAGGAAGTGAACATAGCGCTTCAAAGCTGTTTCTTTAGCATATAAATATTTAATCAATAACCTGGACATTTCTGGATAATAGCTTAGGACACAAGCCCACACAGACATCCAGTCAGGATTGTAAGCCAAAATCCCGCCTCTAGAGTGTTTGTATTGCAATATTATAAATAAGTAGCTTCTAAAAATTGGTAACAGGTGTAGACCTAAGTATTTTGTGAAAATATTTTTATTTGCTTGCCCAATATTGTAGTATCTGATTATTTAAGAGGAAAATACTGCTACCAGATGTTCTTGATGTTATTAATGATCTGTGCTGAGAGCATCCTGCAAGACCAGGGCTCTCTGGGCCACGTGGTTCACAGAAATCTCCCACATCTTCCTACACTGGTAGCTGGTACCAACTAATCAGCCTGCAATGTCATTTTTGTCATCAATGACATATAGTCAAATCAAACCCCATCCAAGAGGTTTGAATTCCAACCCAAAGTATTCAACTACTTCCCCTGTGACATGAACATCCACTGTGAAAACTTCTGGGTTTATAACAGCTGCAACACAGTGCACACCCACCTCCTTGACCTGTTCCTGCCATCGATTGGAGGCATGGTCAGGTCAGACACAGGGTACCAGGTGACAAAGACCCCCTGACCACACCCCATGTGGATGATATTCCAGCAGTCCTGAGATCTCTAGATGGGAACAATTTAAGCCTCAGGATGTGGAATCTTTTAATGGCTCAGTTTGCTCATGGTGCAGGTTACTCTATTCCCATGTACCTCAGTTTATTTGTTTAAAAACTACAGATTAATCCATTTTCCATTTTGGAAGGAACAACTGACAGCAAACGATAGAGAAGTTAAGCTAGCATTTTCCTGCTGGAACCCATAATCCTTCCTTTTTATCTCAATCTTCCCAGAATATCTCTCATAAACAAACCAAAGAAACTTTGCCAAGTTACCAAAGGGTTCAAAAATTCATGAGACAAGCAAGAACACGATAGCACACTTTGTCACACCAAATGAAAACATTAATGAAAATTTAACACTTCAATATACCAAGTCTTAGTGTGATGTCTTCCTACTGTTTCTCCACTGAAAAGCAGAACTGCCACTTCTTCATAATTTGGTGAAATACTTTTTTATTATTCATAGAGTTCTTTTCATAATAAGACTCTTAATGGAGCCAGCACTACTCTCCATGCTGAAAAGACAAGAAAAGTGGGACTGTGATGACTCACAACAGATTGCCACAGCAACCAAAATGGGAATAAATTCCACCTCTTAGGCATCCTACCCTGCTGCTTTCACTTCACCACACGTTTTAGATTTCAGAGGAAAAAATGAAATCATATGGCTTTAATAACAAAATACTGCCTTCTCTTTTCCCCATCCAGGCTTGAAAGAAACAAAATCTGAACAACCCTCAACCCTAACTCGGTTAAAACCCAAGTAAATTGGAGGATACTAAATGCACCTTAAAAATTATAACAAACAATATTCTTTAGATGTTTGGTCAAATATAATAAAAAGATACTTAGTAAAGTTAAAAGAGTAAAATATTCACAAGGTGACTGATTACCTGTTTGTTCATGCAGAATTTAAGACAGTCACTCATGACTGATGAAATGCAGCATCTAGACAGCCAGTGCAGGTTATGATGTTCTCCTCTATCACATCTTGACATAACTCCATGTCTGATAGTGTTTCAGAAGAGTCTTTATTCTCTTGGGGATTTTTATTTAGATCTTCAAGATTAATAATATTATCTAAAAAATAAAGAAATTAGAAACTGCAGCCAAAACCACCTGAAATTACCTTACATAGTCTCTCATTTCTGTTGTGTCAAGATAGAGTATTTCTAGAACAAGCTTTTATTTTACCAGAATCTTCATGATTTTTGCGTCCTAAATGCCTTATAAAATAAATGAAATCTTTCTGTTTTGTCTCTCATAGGGGGTGGGGAGTGAGAGAAAACACCCATGCATGTGTGTGTCTATTCCCACTCTTACACTGCCTCTCCAGAAACAGCCTTTCTCCTAAAACAGAGAAACTTCTCTCCTCTTTTAGACAGCAAATTCTACCAGCTTTCAGGGAACTACTGTTGTGTATTTTTAAACCTGTTAGAGAACCTGTGAAATTGTAGTGCATTAATATGGAAATCACAGAAAAAGACAACGAGCAACCTTATCCCATAACTTCCACACTGCAGGAATTAATGTGTGCAGAAGTCCAGAGCTTCACATGAACCCTGATATCTCTTCCTGCCCAGGTGGGTGACCTCAAGTGCTGTTTGACAGCAGCTGACCATGAGCCAGCTGTGCCCAGGTGGCCAAGAAGGCCAATGGCCTCCTGGTCAGTACCAGCAGTAGTGTGGCCAGCAGGAGCAGGGCAGGGATTGTGCCCCTGTACTCGGCACTGGTGAAGCCACACCTCAAGTTCTGGGTTCAGTTTTCAGCCCCTCACTATCAAAAGACTCTGGGGTGCTGGAGCATGTCCAGAGAAAGGCTGTCGAGCTGGGGAAGGGTCTAGAGCACAAGTCTGATGAGGAGCAGCTGAGGGAGCTGGGGGTGTTGTTCAGCCTGGAGAAAAGAAGACTTAGGGGGGACCTTATTGCTCTCAACAGCTGCCTAAAAGGAGGGTGTAGCCAGGTAGCCAGGTGGGGGTTGGTCGCTTTTCCCAGATAACAAATGCCAGGACAAGAGGAAATGGCCTTAAGTTTCACTGGGGATGTTTAGATTGGATATTAGGAAAATTTTTTTCACTGAAAGAGCGGCTGGGCATTGGAACATGGTGCCCAGAAAGTAGTGAAATCATCATCTCCCAAAGTGTTAAAAAAAAAAAAAGTAGATGTGGCACTGAGGGACAGACTTGGGCAATGCTGGGTTAATGGTTGGGTCAATGACCTTATCGGTCTTTTCCAACCTAAATAATTCCATGCTTCTATTATTATGCTGCCAACTTTTAGTGTTAATGAAGTTTAATTAACTTGAAGATACTCAACCTTTCAGGGAAGTAAAGTCTTAAGAAAGACTATACAATGCTAAATACCACTATGATCTAGAATGGATAAACTTGAGCTAATTACTGGAATTTTTCAATGTAGGAAACTTTATAAGGCAATTTTAGCACTTAGATGAGGAAAAATGAAGTGATGACAGCAACCATGGCTCTGTGGACTATGGACACAATCAACGGCAACATAAATTCACTTATCACATCATTGTGCTTTTGCACAAAGAGGAGTATTATCACTAATTGGTAACAAAAACCAATTAGTGATAATACCCCTCCTGATAAGAAGAATTTTATACAGTTTTTGTATCACAGAATAGACTTACCAGTCAAACCATCTTCATTCTGCAATCCATTTGGTTTCTGTTTTTCCTAAAATAGATAATATTAGTCCAGCAAAAAGAAGGTATGTGACAAGAGATGTTATTTTGGGCAAGAACAAAGTCCATGCTCTATTTTATATTAACTAGTTCATTGCATTCAATCAGGATTTTCCTGATTTCCACTACTGGACAAGGAAAAATGTAATTTATAAGTTAACACTTTCCCAGCTAGACAAAGAGAATTAATTTGCCCACAGTCACGCAGAATGACTTCTCTGCTGCAGCTCTAGCAGAGGTGATGGAGGATGAGATCTGCTCAGATGATGAGAGAAAACTATAAGACAGAAAACATCTGAATGATGGTAGCTTGTACTTAATGAACATAGGTCAGGTCAAGACACAGATATCAAAGTTTTTTCACCCTTTTTTAACTAGGAGTTGTGCACGCTTCTGAAGTTGATCTTTTAAAATCTGAATCCTATCATGCCAATGAGCTGGTTTTCTAAATACTCAGAGGAGGACAAAAAACATCTGCCTCCTCATTGTGGATATTAAAGCAAATTTACTAATAAAGAACTGAAGAATTCCCCTTTGCACCTGAAATATTGGAAAGCCTACCAAAATCCCCTAAAATTCATACCTCCACAGAGGTCTTCCACAGTAAATAGATCATCTTTGAAACTTTCCAGTCAAGGGGAACTACATAATCATCTGGCAACAAGGATTCTGCAGAAGAAAATATTTTTTGCAGTTGAGTGTTCAGATCTCTCCACAGCCAAAATATATCACTGAATTAAGAATTTTTCACACATTATTTATATATATATATTTTTTTTTTTTTTTAAGCAGATATTTAAATGAGCCAGCAGCAAAATCAGAATTTAGAATTTCTGGAATCTAAGGCCAGTGCACAAGAGGGGAAAGAGAGGGAAGGAGGTTTGGGTTTCGTTTCTTTATTTAGACAAAGACTTTCCTACCATACTTTCGTTTCCCCCACATACTCCCCTAAAAATAGGCACACACAAGAAAAACAAAGTTTTCAGCCTTTAAATTAAATTCAACTTAATTAACAACTTTTAAAATTTAAAATGCTTGATTATAAGAATTTTTGCACTAGAGAAGGTGTTTCCTAAAATGTTTTAACTCTAACACTCTTTAAGAAGCTGAAAAGAGGTTCTTTATAGGAAAAGTGTCTGAAATATATTCTACACTTATATAAGGATCATACAAGCAAGAAATGCAATTAAATCTTCCATTTATAAATAACCAAAGACATTTATTTACCAAAAACCTCCCTTCCAAAATAATTTCAATAAAGATTGACTGTAATTCCAAGTGTTGTAAAATAATACCACTCAAATGTGTGCATCCATACATAGTTGCCTGTCAATGTACTGAATGCCACAAAAAAAAAAAAAAAAAAAGCAGGATAATTTTTGGAATTGTAGGATAATAATAACAAAGGAGAATGTGGCCAGCCAGGCACAATTCTGGTGGGAAAACCCCAGCAGTCAGCAGCCACAAGCTGGCAGAGCTTCAGAGAGATACTGGGGTAGATTTGTATTTCTTGAAGGTTATTTCCAAAGGAAACTCACCTAAACTCCAGAGAATGTCACCTGTTACTGACTCAGAGGAGAAGGACATTTGGTTCATTAAGCTACTGAGTGCTTCTGAATGTTATTCTTTTTCTTTCTTGGAAGATGCCTGTTTTCAAGTCATGGCGAACTCCCTCTAACATTATAAAATTTAAGATCACAAATATGAAGATTCATCAAGTTCGGAGAAGAAAAAATGTTTTATATGCAACAGCTGAGGACATCAACAGCACCTCTTTGCTTACTTTCAGCTCTATATGGCAAATTCCTTGGTGTGTGGTGCCAGATTTAGGTAAAGCAGTCCTTTATGTCCCCCTTTAGGGACCTAAAGCCAAGTAATGCTTCCTACGATTTGCATCACTGTTCTGGCAGATGGCATTGCCATGGACTTTTAAAAAGCAACAAGGAATCCTGAGGTCAGTTTGAGCAGATAAATGACATAAGCTACTCCTCAGCTGTCAGATTAAAATTTTCATATGAAAGTTCATGCTTAACTTTAAATTCTATTGAAACAAACAAATGTATACTGAAAAGCTGGCCTATGTTTTTTAATCCTAATTGTTGGCTAAATGAAAGTTAAAGTTTCTCCACTACATTGGGACTCAAGAAGCTGAAAAACATGATGCACAGGGAATATGTCTTTTTCAGCAGGTGTTCTAGGGTGACTTCCAAACAAAACTCTTGTTTTCACTGGTTACAGCTCTGTGGGATTACATGAGCCTGCAGTATACAGGCTGGGAAATGGTGGCTGGCACACTCAATTCCTTTGAGGATTGCTCGTCTTTTACCTAATAACTTGAAAGTATTAAACTGAAAGTACAAAAATATCTGGAGCTCTGGAAGGCAAGTACACAACACCAGGACACTTATTAATAAGGCACACTTAAAAAGAAGACATTCACTTTCAGAAGACATCTTGTAGGCCTGATATTGAATTTCAAACCAAATTAGTTTTGGGAAAGTTTTTCAACAGCGTCTAAGCCACACAAGAGTGTATGAAAACTCTATTAAAATAAAAAAGAACGTTACTATCTGGAATATAAAACCAAACATGCAGCCTTTATATAAGTGCACACATCTTGTTCCACATTTTCATTTAGTTCCATAATCATCACAGTAGAGTCTTACTCAGTAGGATGCATTCAAACATCATTTAGTTCTGTAATCAATACAGAAAAGTCTTACTGGGATATATTAAAAATTCAGCAAGCATTTCATGTTTGGATTTAAAGTTAGCCAATTTTTGTTACTAAAAAGACTGCAAATACAAGTCCAAACCAAAAGCCCCTTTGACAGAGATGGATGATTTTAGGTACAAACTAAAAACTGTCACCAAAATAGCAGTGATTTGTTTCAACAGCCTTAATATTTAACTAAAAAACTGCAATAAAAATGAGTTTCTAACCATAGTATTTTCATTTGTTTTTTGGTTTGGAGGGAGTGCTTTGTTTTTTGTTTGTGGTTTTGAGGAGATTGTGGGGTTTTTTTGTTTTACATAGGAGTAGTAAGAAAAGCATTATACCCAGTGGAAGACCTGGAGAACCAAAGAGCTGCACAAGTTGAAAAGCAAATCCTAATGATAAGGGAAGTCCCAGAAAACTGCATTTCACATCTGCATCTTGATAATCTTCAAGCTGTGATGCCTTTGCTGGCTCAGAGTCATCTGCTCCATTTGCATTTTCACTGCAGCTTGCCATTGTAGTAGAATCTTCTAGACACTCAGAAACAACTTTAACAGAAGACAAATTATCTGGCTGGCCATTTGTAACCTCTGAAGAAACATGTTCACCCTCGTCCTCTTTTTTATTAACTACCTGTTGTGGCTGAAGTGTAGTAGCTTGCTCCTCCTTTGTTTTGGAATCAACACAAACCCTGCAGGCATATTTTGATATAGGAGAACATGGTCCTGAATGAGTGTAAGAAATTTTATGTACCAGAGCATCTGCACCCGGAGTGGGTGAGGAATATTCCTGCAATGCATGGTCCTGTTCATGTGCTTCTCCACAGTTCTTGCTTAGAAAGTAATTTTGCCTCACTTCTAAAACACTGTTTTGGGGAATATCTTCTCTTACTGGGACGTCCTTCCCTTCCTCTGTATGAGCAAAGATCTGTCTTGGCAGGTTAAACTTTGGTGCTAAATTGACAATTCTCCTGTATCTCTTCCTCTTCAGTGTAATTGGTGTAGCATCATTTATTGGCACATTTACTTCACTTGAACCCTGCAAGAAGGCAGCCCTGGCTTCCACTAGGGAATCAAAGTGCATTTCACCAGTTGGGGATGCAGACAGACCATTGCTTATTACATTGCCAACTTCCTCAGTTTCTGTTTCAAGACGGTTTTCCTTTACCAATCCCTCATTTGACTGATAGCAGTTTAGCTCTGCTGAACTGTTCATGTGAGTCTGTTCAGGTTTCCTCACTTTTTGAGATTTTTGTTTACTTACACATTTATCCTCAGAGCGAGGAGAGAGAGAAACTTGAGCATTGAAGCCCATCTGCAACTCCTCAGTAGATAAATTAATTGAAAAAAAAGCCCAGGCATTGGAGGTAGTTTCTTCTGCTTTTAAAAATGGACGTTTGCCCTCTGTGTCATCAGTCACATTATTAAGTATATTTGAACTGCAATACTGAGAGATTTCTTTTTCTTCACTGTTTAAACTTAGGCCCTTGGCTTCCAAGTCAGGTTCACATGTAATTTGGCATGATCCCAGTTTGTTTTCTGTGCTTAACAATGTCATATCATAGTCTTCAGAAATGCCTTCTGTTTTCTGGACAGAAGTTTTATCATTGCTTATTGTTAGGAAACTGCAGAGGTTGTCTTTCTGCCTCTGCTTTGCTTCCTTGTCATCTACTGCATTTTTGATTAGGTTTTCAGTACAAAAAGGTTTTACATCTCTTAAAAGCAAACTGTCACTTTCTACAGGCAATTCATTTTTCCATGCACTATTTGACATCACTGAGACCTCAGGCACAGTAACCAGAAAACTCTCTCTTGAAAGCCCTGCATCTTCTTTTAGGCTTTCATCACTACTCTTAGGCCGCTCTTCACACACTGTTCCTGGATCCTCCGGGCCTTTGCTGAATGTACACATTGATTTTTTGTTTTCTTCTTCCAAATCATCCTCTTCACTTTCTGATCCGTCATGGTCACCTGGAATTGGATGATGAGCTACTCCACATAACATTTTCTTTGTAATTTCTGTGCGATTACTTTTCATTGCTTTGTTTCTTTTTCTCTTTTTCTTCTGCTTTGCTTTTATTAACAGGAATCCAGGGTTCTTGCTTAAAATTTTCTCCCTATATGAAAACAAAGAAGATCAAATGTAAAACCTCAAACAAATAAAAAAATCAAGCCCCCACTAAGTTAGAGCAATAATGTATTCATGGTGATCAATATGAAGAATAGGTACTTTATGTTACTATGATGAACAAATACAGACTATCTGCATTTTTCAGTTGATAATATCTCAGATAACACCTTCTGTTGGTTAAACAAATGCCTAATCAACACAATTCAGGACAATCCTGAACATTTAAATCCATTTAAGTAAACCCAGGTGCCATCTCAATAACTTTGCTTTACAAAAAGTATCACAAATCATTGTTAGACCATACATTGTGTTTCTAGATGCCTTTCTAGCATGATGTTTGAATAATAGATCCTGAAAAGCTGGTGCTATTCTGAAATTTCAGTAAATGCTGTGAGGAGCTGAAAGTAACAAGGTAGAGGACAATGTCATCCATTAAGATCAAATACTCAAATTCAAAACATACTAACCAAAATCCAAACAATGTAAAGTTACAGTGACTACAGCAACTCTGATACTTACTGTTCAGTATATTAAGTCTTGAATCATAAATATTTGGAAGAAATATTTCATACTTTATTACCAACAAAATAATACACTGTGGAAAAATTAAGATGCTGTAGGAAAAATGACATGTTTACAGTTAATTTTGTAGCTCTTTTCAGAAGTCTTATTTATTTTGTCTGCATTTCTCATCAAATGTAACAGAAAGCAGCTCTGACTTCTCTGAAATCTTGACTTTGGCCCATCAGCCAGCTAACCCTGAAATGAAAACTTGTAAGAAAAACCCAGTCTAGGATTCCATCCAGGAACCTAACATCTCCCTTTTCAATTGTTCAGAGATATTAAGTTTTTAGAGCTAAATTTGATTGATAAATCTTTGTACCAAAGACATGTTCCTTTTCTGTAATTCTTCACTTTTCTGGAAGTCTTTGTTTGTGATGGTACTTCACACAATACACTAAGGCAAAGCAGCAGCTAGAATTATAGGGCAAAATTAGTTGACTTTTGGGAATGTGTATGTAAAATTACCTGCTTTATTAAGTGCTGTATTCTGAAATTCTTGAGAGAAACAATACAAAACAAAACATAAAAGAGTAACTGTCAATGTAGAGGGAAAGCTGATCAATAAGAGGCAGCCTGGGAATTAATGGGAATCTATCCTTATCCTTTATTCATTCTTAAATTTGTTCACTGTTAGTCTCTAAGTTATTCCTTAATTTGAACTCTACAAAGCAAACCCTCCTAATTCTCTGAGTGCAAAGGGACAGCAGCTGCTTTCTCAGCATAGCAATGAAGTTTGTTGACTGCAACAGGATTCAAAAGTCTTGGTGCCTTGATATCACTGCAAGGGGCACTACAGATCTCCATAGTGGCCTTGTTGGAAAGCACATGAAATTTATTTCCTTGTAATAGCATCCAGATAAGAAATCCTACTAAGAAATGGATTTTCTTCAGCTGTTGGCATTTAAGTCCAAATGGTGCTTTCCTCCAAGTAATGAAAATTCACTTCTCCTCTTCCAGATCTGTGTATTTTCAATACAGTGCCCTATGGTTTACATGGGAATGTCCACACCATGTTGGAATTCTGTTCACAATACACTTCATAGTCAGCAACATGCCTCCTATCTCTCCAGAACAAGAGATATAGGATGGCAAAGTTTTAGGATTGAATAGATCTTATTTGTCTACTGAAATAAATGATATTAAAGTTAAGTACCTGCAATAGTAGCTGGACAGATTACTTTCTTACATATAGCCCACATATGCAGAAATAATATACTAATCCAAGATTATATCTTAATCTTGACATTAATTTTCTTCTTTAGTGAAGAAAATTCATAATTTGAAACTGGTTTTAGACAAGGAAATTCTCTGGAGTTTTCAGATTCATAAACCCCTTTACCAGTGAAATAGAAAATAATCTCCCAATTTTAACTGTTTTTAATGTAGTGGGGAATAAAACATCAGATCTGTGCACCAATTCCAAGAAGGATTTATTGTTGTACCTAAAAGCCCTTGTGCTGCCAGAACAACTGCAGAAATGACAACTAAATTATCCATGTCAGCACTGACACAGGTAAGGAATGAACTTCTCCAGTCTTGATATTATTGTAGATAAACTTTGCTTATCACTTACTTCTTCCAGATGTGAATTTGCACTGCTGCTGCTGGAAATGAACTTCCCTAATACTGGTGCAAGCATGTTTCTGATGTCTATCCCCTGACACATCTGACAACACTTTCAGGACAATGCTGATAGAAACTTTCTTAGGCTGGGATGTTGCATCAGAATTGCAAAAATGAGAGAAAAAGTCTTAAAGGTCTGCACACTTTCTTAGTCTCCTTATTATTAATTCTGAATCAGGATGGAAAATCACACTGAATGAGATTCATTTTAGAATGCAAGAACAGAAAAAAACCACATCCACCAAATAATGGGAAAAGAATCCCCTGGATGATCCAGAAAAACTAACAGCTATTACTGCATTGAAATTGTTACATGTCAAAATAATAACAAATACAAATGTTGATCCAGGATGACGATTTAGGATTTACAGCTGGATATAATCATGAATAGTGACATTCAACAGTTCATCATAAATACAACTATGTAATTTTTGTGCTTTGCAAATATGGAGGTTTTATAACAGTTTAAGGAAATTAGTTTTATAAAGATATGAATTTCCTAAAGAAAGGACTAAAGTAACAAGGAAAATGATGAACTACTAAGTGTAGAATAATAAAATGTAGAATAATGAAATACTTAATAGTTCTGGATAACTTTTGTTTTTCAATTGATTCTAACAAAATACTATTCCAAGGAAATATTCTAATGCTCTGTGATGGCATAGCTAAAATTTCCTGCTTGGGGTATAACCCCATATCATGTTGAAGTTTTTGCATTCAATTAAGCTAATTGTCTACTAGTTTTGATAAGATTAACTTTGTTCCTCCTCTTTTAGTCCACCTACATGCCTTTTGAGTTTCTTTTACTGTAAAACCATATGGCACACAACCACAGAGAAAATGCAAGACCCAGCATGGAGACAGACTTCTTTTTTTTCACACAGACATTTGCTAGTGAGCTGCTATTAAAGGCATACAACACATGCAAAAGGAAAAGAAAAAAGTTGCAATTTCAGCTGGTATTTTAATTTTGCTACATATTATGTATTTAGAAATCTGGTTAGTAATAAAAAGACCTGAAAAAATATAATGGTATCTTTGTTGAAGTAGGAATTGCCCTTCTGTAACACTTTTAAATTTCTCAGCCTACTCTTTAGTCAATACTAAATGCTTTTTGCCATAACTCTGTTACGTGTGACTTTAACACTGCATCCTACTGCTCAAAGTCGCATTGACCAGGTTGACTGAGAGCCAGTGCTCAGACAACACTTTCATCTGGAGAAACAAATGCTGAAGAAACTTTCACTGAAGTAGAACATACTAACTAATTAATCTAAAGCAATTAGTCACATTTTGCTGAAAAATGGCAAAACCAAAATAATTACTTATTTGCAATTTTACAGACTTCAACTCCAGCATGCGTCTAAGCTGATGTCTGCTTGATATAGAAAAATGCCCACAGTAATGAATTATAGAGTCATTTAGGTTGGAAAAAGTCTCTGAGATCATTGAGTCCAACCATTAACTCAGCACTACCAAGCCCATCACTAAACCATGTCCCCAGGTGCCACATTTACATGTCTATTAAATACCCCTAGGGATGGTGACTCCACCATTTCCCTGGGCAGCCAGTTCAGTGCTTGACAACCAGTAAAGAAATGTTTCCTAATCATCAGGCAAGATGGAGATAAATTTAAAATCCAATTCTGAATGACATTTAGCAATGAGGTACAGGGTCTTTCAGAAATATATGCCATCATTAATCTCCAAAGTCTCTGGACTGTGTTTTCAACATAAAAATTACAGAGCAACTTGCCTAAGATGGCATTTACTGAGATACACTTCACTTTCCTCATCTGGTAAGTCCAAGTACATTCTTAAATTCCTCGTGACCTAATTTTGCTTCAGAAACAACTAAAAATTGAAGTTATAATTTTGGAATGAAAAAATAAAAAGCCAAGGTACCAGCCTTTTTGTTACATATCTTGCCTTTAGCACTGAAATGAGTGATAAACATCTAGTTCTGCAAAAAATGGAAAATTGGGTTATATTATCATGTGATCAAGCACCTGGAAAAAACCACAAAACTTGCCAGCATTACTGGGTTTCCTGGAAGCTGAAATTCCATTAGACATCTGAGATTCAACTTAGCACTTTGCTGCTGAAGAAAGAGTCTTTGTCACCCTTGCCTGCTTTGCTCCAGATGATGCCCTTGTACTTCCACTATGACCTTTTGCTGGCTCTACCACTCTCCTTGCAGGTGGATTCACCTGCCTTGGCCCTGCATCAAAAGAAAAGAAGTGCATACTTTGTTGTTATGCTCATTTAACTCTCCAAAGCAAAGAGGAAAAAAGTGTCTGGCTAAGACAAAGAAGTGGTTGGTGGGAACATGTGAGAGTACCTCCAGCAGCAACATGTCAGGTTGCCTCACAGCAAGGAAATTCACTACAAATTACTTGTAAGAAATGTTTACACATTAGTGTTGCAAATTAATTCTCTCTGCCCCAAATCAGCAAATATCCTACTAACTGAATTAAATCAGTAACTCAGTATTTATTATTCCTTTGTCTCTCAACAGCTTTGCCAGTGGTGGTGAGATTTAAGTACCTTTATAAAATAAAGTAATCACAATGCTCAAAGAGCTGGTCCAATTTTTATACAGGAATGATGTATATACAGTTCTGTGCAATGTATAATCAATCAGACTGCTGCCCTGTTATAGTCCAGACACAAAAGACCTTGATCTAGAGAGTACACAGAGAATAGCATGCAATTGGTCTGATTAAAGCATGCCTTTAGAAGCTGTTCATTTAATCAAATACATGGCAAAGGGCAAGCACTTTGCTTTCTAAGGTTAAAAACCCAAACAACCCACCCACCAAAATCCCCACGTTCCTGAGGTAACAGCAATTCAGTTTCAAATGACAGTCTATTCACTCCATAGAAATTTCAGGTGAGATGACTTTACTGATTTTTGTCCTGCCTGGTTCATGAAAGTCTTATGATTTAAATGTCCTAATTTGGCTCCTTAGTCATAGTCTATGTTGATCAAGATTAAAGAAATCAATCCTGAATATACTGTTTAAAAAATGTTTATGTACTGAATATACAAGTGCCTACTATGAAACACCTACTTTCTGAACAAGTGAAAAACAAGCTGTTTCAACCTCTTCTAGATGCCATAAATATCTCACCTGACACAATTCGAAACTGAGAAGAGAAACAAAACAACTCCCTCAAAAATACATGGACTGATGGATGCCAACAGATGGAGAAGAGGTGCCATTTTTTTCTTTGAATTTTTCTGCACTGTTAAGTACGACTTGGTGTTAAAAAGCAGGTTAAGGTGAAAAAAAAAGGACAAGAAGAAACACTCCAAGTGATCTAATTATATCTTAAGGGGAATGCTTACAATACAGAGAAAGAACCCTGCAGTTTCACCATCAGCCTTTCCCCCATGAAGGCTCAGAGGATCAGTTTCAAGTTCTGGCCACATTTAGTCCTTTGAAGGGAACATGATGGGCACCAATGACAATGTTATGCACTGCAAATACAGTACCAATCATCTTGTCATGCACTCTAAAGTTACTGTTCCAATAAATAAATACTTTAACCAGAAAAAAAAAAGACCCACACCCTGTGATACATCATCCTAGCACCTGAACACAGATGACAGACATTGTAACAGGATGTAAAAATAAGCAAGTACAACAAAAGGGTTTTAAAAGTAAAAATGAGATTTACAGGGGGAAGTATTGACGTTTCTTACCAATGCACATTCACACCAAAAACAAATGTAAAATGAATTTTGAGATGAGACACAAGCAGAATCAAGTTGAAGAAAAATATGGGTGGGAGACTAAGGAAGCAATAGGGGCATAATGAGAGCAGATTTAAATTTCTGGAGATAAGTAATAAACTATTCCCTGTTAGGAACTTTCCATGAAAAATAACAGATTTTAGCTGTATTTAAAGTAACTTCAATTAGCAAAATTATAGCAAAGACCTAACTATCCACCAAAGCACAGACTGTAATTCTGGAACAAAAGCATGAGTTTTACAAACACAAGACAATACTGCAAAATTAAGGAGGAAAAAAAAAATGAAGACAAACATACTGTATGACACAAAACACTACTTTTAACAAAACAAGAAAAAAATTCAACTAGCTTAGGGGGTGCAGTACTATATGCTCAGCATTTAAATCAGCAAGGGACTGGAAGCATTGAAAAAGTTAGAGAATAAGGTGTAGCTCTCCACACAAGTTTATAATGAAGGGAAGAAAAGGGAAGGAGGAGATGGATCCAGAGTTATGAAGACAACTGCACTAAAAAACACACAGGACTCAGATGAGAAAAAAGCAGTTAAAGAATAAACAAAAAAGGGGAAGGGGGGAGTTACAACAGGAAAACAGTAAAAGAAAACAGTATCAGCAAATATTAAGTAACCAGCCTGTAACCTAGGTTATAGCAACATTAAAATTCAAATACTGGTAACTGCAGACAATGTTGCTATTCAGAACATCTGTTCCACTTGTTGCACTCATTCTGTGCATCTCAAATGCTCTATGAAATACTAAGAAACCACAGAGCAGTCAGTTAAAATGCACATTCTGTGGACATTATTACACCTTTTCCAACAAATCTCCATATTTCGTCATGCTAGTATCCAGATTTTACTATTTCTGCATACTACACTTTGGTATTCACTTATTTTCCTTTTCAAATATCTTTTACCAAAGGGCTAGAGATATACAAAAGACATGATGAATTAGCCCCTTAAAGATGATTACTTTTTAAAAAACAGCCCTGTATTATTCCTAGAGTGTTGGGGATGAATAGGTGCAGAAAACTGTCTTTCAATTCTGTAATTTAGTGAGCATCAACAGAAATTTGTCTTTGGGCAGAAAATAAAAAATTATTTTAGAGAAACACTAATATATACTATGATCTTCTAGTTCTGGAAAGACAATGCAGCTAAATGGACACTGAGGGAGAGAAAAGGGGAGCAGCTAAAGGTGTTGAACAACTCTGCCAACACTGCTATGAAACAACCAGAATAAAGGGCACCGCCAGTTTTGCTGCTAGTTAAAGCCAGAAACTTAGGGTCCGCCTGAGAATAAGAACATCACAGCCAGCATCCAACACCCTGAGACCAGGCAGCACTTCCATTAGTGACTTAAAACTCTGCTCTGATAGGTAAGGGCTAACTCTTCTGATATTCTGGACACTGCTCTCACTCCATCACTTATAACCAAATAACTTCTGTCAGAAAGGGCCTCTGGAGATCATGTGGTCCAACCTCTGCTCAACACACTATCATGATCTCACTGCTCAGTGCCTTGCCCATTAAAGTTTTGAATATTCCAAGGATGAGATTACACAAGCCACTATCCAATACAAATTCCCCATGTTGCAACCTCCACCTGTTGCTTCTCATCTAAGAGGACCTAGACCTAGGACCAAGAAAGGCACCGAAGTATTAATTACTAGAATCAAGAACTCAGTTTAGACTGCAGGAACAAAACAGAAGCAGAATGAAACACAATGTTCTGCGATCCACATATTACATACAAAGAATTCAATTTATAATCCTACATAATGAATTTTTGCTGCACTGCCATAAGCAGAGTCTCTGTAAAGTGAAGGAGAATGCTAAATATTTATTGAGCATTTAGCACATGTAGCAAATGCCTGCAAAGAGCCACAAATGCAGCTCAGACATACAGACCTGACCTGCTTCGGGCAGACTATTCCATGTCTATTCTTGTATTGTCAAAGTCCCTGAAAAACACTGTATCCATCTGGCAGGCTATCAGGAGAAATGCCAAATGGGGGAAAGTAATACAGTCCATCCACTCCTAAGCCAGGTCCATGAGCCTTCAGAAACTATTAATGGTTAAGAGCAAGATGTGGGATAAGCTGTTCAGTAATTTCTCATAGACTATTATAACCTATAATACAGGCTACCCAGACCTAAAGGTAATGAATAAAGGAAAAAAAAACCCCTAAAAGTATCATGAATAATACAACAGCCACACAGAATTATGGGCCTGTGACTAAGACTGATTTATACATGATACAATACATCCCTTAGAAATAAGCAAATGCTTGCTCAGTAAACTAAAGCAGCACTTCTTAGTCCGTTGGCAATTTAGAAAGAGGTTAAACAATATGACCCAAGAGAATTCAGCCTTTTTAAAAATCAGTAGTTTAGAATAGATAAACAAAACAAAAAATTTAACATCATTAAAAAGACTGCAAGTACAACTGATTGTTTTGTTTTGGGTTTTCATGGATATATTCTGGCTTGGCATAACATGATATTGCTGCAAGAACACTATGAATCAGTAAGGTACACATGACATGGTCAAGGACTGCCTGCCTACCAGAGAAATGAAGCGGCAGCACTATCAGCTAAAAGGAAACTGCAAAGACCAATTCCAGACAAAATACTTCAATGCTTTTATTATCCTTGATCTAGAATTACACTGACAGCATACCTCAACCAAAACCCACCATTTGCAGTTTCTCCATTACTACAGTAATAAATTAAGACAAATTTGAGATGATTAGACCTTGATAAACTGTTACCTTTTTTAAAAAAATAAGACCAATTATGTTTTCACACTTTTTTTCTGTGATCTCAAAATAAGCAGGTTTGAAGCTAATTTCAACCAATTAGCCTATAAAAAGAAAAATAACCTCACAACAAATTTATTGATGTACAAGATTTTCACCTAGGATATTAATAGAGCTTTATTCTCTGCTCTTGCTTTTATTTCAAAAGGACAAGAACACAAACATTAAAATGAGACAAGCATCAATCTAGAAATCCCAAAGAGAAATATTTCTACATCTGATCCACATTAAACATCAGATCACTTAAAATGAGGGCTAACTTTCAATTTCATTTCAACACTGTCTTTTTAATGCTTTTTACAGGGAATTGTAATACATGTGTCTGCTCTTTTGAAGTCTCAACATATACCTAGTCACCTCATCTCCATGATGTACCAGCACTGAGCAAAAACATTTCCTCCAGAGAACATGATTGCTAGGAGAAAGCAGCAGTTAAAACTACATGCCACACATGAATGTGAGAATTCTTCTAATTCACCGAGAATGAAACTTACTCTCCAGCTAAAAGAGGAAAACACCAACAGTTTAAATTACAACAGGAAAGACACACAAACAATAAATATAAATGTTATGGGTTTTAGCTAGAGAAAGCCTTGGTTTCAGTGATCTATTAGCAGAGAAACAACCGTCTCTGCAAAAGGTTTCAAGAGACAGATGTCAGATAAAATCTTGGCCTTCTTCTTAAACACAAAAAGCTTAAAAAATTATGCATCATGGCAAACTAAATTGAACCTCAAGAGGGTATGGCTACAAGAACAGAAGACAGGATACCTCACAGGAGATAATTTAACATGACATCTCAAAAAATTAGCAGTGTTACACCAGGTTGTCATAGTTTATCCCCAGCATCACCTCAGCCCCACACAGTCCCTCATTCAACTCTCTTCTGATGGAATGAAGAAGAGGATCAGAAGGGTAAAAGTGGGAAAACTCATGGTTTGAGATAAAGACAGTTTAACAGGTAAAGCAAGAGCTGCACATGCAAGCAAAGCAAAACAAAACAAGGAATTCATTCACCACTTCCCACAGGCAGGCAGGTGTTCAGCCATCTCCCAGGAAAGCCAGGCTCCATCACATGGAACTCTTACTTCAGAAGACAACCACCACCATTCCAAACCCCCTCACTCCTTCTTCCTCCAGCTTTATATACCAGGTGTGATGCCACAAGGTCTGGGATCTCCCTTTGGTCAGCTGTCCCAGCTTTATCCCCTCCCAACTCTGAGAGGAGCAGAAAGGCCTTGATGCTGTGTAAACACTGCTCAGCAGCAGCAAAAACACCTCTGCGTTATCAATACTGTTTCCAGGCAAATCGAAAACACAGTCCCAGATCAGCTATTCTGAAAACAACTAACTTTATCCCACCCAACACTAGCACACAGGTTTTTCAGGGTTTGGTCTTGGGGTGGTAATTTTTTTCTTAACTATACGAAATTAAAATAAGAAAACTACATCGCCCAAAGAATGCTGATGAAAACTTTTGGTAATTCAGGATATAAACCAATAAACCAGGAAACAGCAGCTTAGATGAAGCAGTAAAACTAAAAGCACTTTTTCCTATACAGCTGATGCTAAGTGGTCTGCTAAATTGATGCCTTGAGAATGAACCAATTTATGTATGTTCTACAAATTAATTTTTATTTAAATTTCATGCTTTGAAAAGTTAACTCTTAAATTTACTTACCAAACATCCCACTAGTTTCAAGTATGCAGGAAAAACTCAGGATTTTTACTTATAATATTATGGCTGTATGCATTAGTTAAATTTAAAAACAAAAACCAATCTGACATTAGTATTTCATGAAATATGATGAACTAGCAATTTATTTAAAAAGTGAACAATGGGAAACCTTCATTCTAGTTACAATATCATCATCAACAGAAGTACTGTACAGAAAGTACAGACAGTAAGAATTTTCAGATTCCCTGTCTAGCTAAGCAGCAAGTTCTTATATTTCTTGCACGTTTGACCAAATAACTTTTCCTTGGTTTTGAGGGCATGAGAAATTCAGTATCTGTAACATGTATTTCACATAATTTTTTACCTATAAATACTATAGTGTAAAATCAACTTTTGAGATACGTCTATGACCTGTGACTGTCATATCCTCATGAAATATGATTATACCATGAAACAGAAGTGTTACACAGACAGTAATTCCAGTGGGTTTTCATCTACCATGTCACTGTACTTACCTTAGAATACAGCTGTACAGATGAACCAATTTACAAATGTTCGATACACAAATTGCAAAGCTTCCCTTCATTAAGTGTCCTTTTCAAACTGCAGGCCAATTGATCAGCATGCTTTGCACAGCAAAAACACTCCCATGCACTGATAATTAAAGAGGCATCACAAGAAAAGCTGCACCATCTTAGAGCAGTACAAATTAGTACCTATTCAAATAAACACTGCTAAACAACCCCATTTCAATCTTCAATAATCAGCGCTTTTTTGCCATGCCTTAGCACTGTGTGAATATTACATAAGCCTCAATAAATTTTATCGTGTTATAGCATGAGTAAATGAGTCTAAAACCTTTTTATCTTCCTCACACTTGAAATGTGCTTTCATGTTTAAATATAAAAACTTTGGCATAATTGAAGTATTAATGAGCATTTACAATGATATCCATGATTCTTTTGAGACATGGAAAAATATAACAATGAAAACTAAAATACAGTAAATACTTGATATGAATAACAGACAATAAAGGAAGATTATTAATATAGTTGGGGAATCTCTTTGCCACACAAACACATAATTTAATATATTAACAATGCAGGTGTTAGTGATATTTTAAATTCTGGTTCAAATAATTAAAACATAAATTTGCACAATAGGTGTAGAAAACCACAGAAAGATACCTCATTATATAGCTTGATTTTCAGCTCTCATGGTATTCAGACTTTATTGATGAAGTAATTTTTAGGGCCTATTGAAAAATTGTCTACAATTTAAAAAATTATGCTGGCTTTGCAATTTTCAAAATTCTGATACTGTGACACAAAATGAGTAGTAGATAACCATCTAAATTCTTTTTGTTACATACTCATGCTCTTGACAAAATTTCCTAATCAATGTTTGGTCATTCAGTGTATAAGGAAGTCAAGAATAGTTAGGTTATTTCAGCTAGCAGGGCAGCAATAATGTTCATCTGTACAAAATCCTATGAGCCTGAAAATATAAACTGCTGCATTGAACTACTTCAACAATACTGAACGCAAATATATTTTATTAATACAGCAAGCTGTTAGAAAAAAGGCAAAGTCAACACTTACAAATTCATAATTTTTTAAAGAGAAAAAGAGCAGTAAATTAGTCAGTCTCCATGCTGGCTCATTCTTTGTTATGTGCTAAACAGATGACGTTGGCTATGCCAAAATTAGGAATACAAGATGGTTTTACAGAATTATATCCACTATTTATATTGAATTGATTCATCCTAACTGTGGACTGGGAATTGACAGCCTAATTTTTTAAAACTTCATTTTTATCACAAATGAAAGAAACTGACTTAGAAAGACACAGCTGTGAAATTTCAGTGGTTTAGTGATAAAATTTACGGTTTTTTCAGTCAGCACAAAACAAGTTGGTGGTGTGCCAACATCATGAGTTTATATACTACTGACGAGAATAAATAAAAAAATAATTTAGGTTGCACAGTTTATGACTGGTGAATACTGTACTGGCAGAAGGTTGCTTCAGCTGCCACATGAACTTCTGAGACCAAAAAAGAAAGGGAAAAACCCCAAGAAAACGACAACAAAAAATTTAAACCTCTTAACGGAAGTCAAAAACACATGCCAAAATTTTGCCAATTGGCAATACATGCCAAATAGAACTAAAGGACAATCCGGAGCATAACTGCTTTCAAAAAAGTCTCCAAAAAGGTAAGAACACTAAATAACTATAATTAAAATCGATTACTACATAAATAAACTCTTCTTTTTGAGCTTTACTTCTCTTTTAAAAAAGATCCTTAATATGACCCCTTCTTTAAAAAAACTGCTCAACAGTTATCTAATATATGACATCATTGTCTTAGATTTCCGAAGAAAGACTGCTATATGCCATACTATATTAAATATTTTACTAAAATCCAAGGTCTTACAACTTTAATAGTTTTAAAAAACATTAAATGTACAATTTTATTTACATGCAAGTCCATTAAAAAGAACAACCTCCAGAAGAAAATGGGTCTTGAAATAGGCCTATTTAAAACACAGAAAATCACTACTTTATTGGAAGTGATGATGTGTTTTAAAAGGGCAAATAACAGATTCTTATTAATTGACTGCAACTGTGTTAGTGGCTACTGGAAATATTGAAAGAACTCCATGAGTCTGTATTTTCTCCCCACCTATGTCTTCTCTGCAGAGGTGGTCTTTGAGTGTTTTTATGGGGAGGTACCACCGAATTCATGACAATAGGGATGGATATTTGATATTCATATCGTTCCAACATCTGAGCAATCTTCTCACAAGTGACTCCATGCTTATTTCTCCTACAAAAACAAAAATTTCAATAAATTATCTGGTATGTTTATAGCTATTTATAGTTATACCTAAGTAAATATATATATATGTGTAAAATTGTATGTACAGTCTCTAAGAAAAAACCCTCTAAATTCTCAATTTTTCTTCTTGTTTTCATTATATTATATCCTCATTCTCAAGGTATTCAACTTGCATTAAGGTTTATTTTAACAATTCACAGCTGCATATTATGAGTAAACAATACAGTTGTTCCTCTCCATACACAAATATGATGTTATTCACTATAACTATGCACCTGAATTACCCTACAAGGATTTTACTATTTATTCATCAGATTTTACATGTAGGATTTACACGTACAGATTTTAATGAGTAGAGATTAATAATAGCACAGACTGCTCCTTATGAAAGAAATGTTCAAACTAGCATAAAATATGCAGCTACACTGTTGCAAGACTTAATGACAGAATATTTTCTCATCAGGAAACCTCTACAGAAGAAGAAGCGACTTTAGTTCTGAACCAGAAAAATACACTCAGAACACTTTAATCTACTAGTTGTAACTCGCACTTGTGAATTCAGAAATGTAGTGAAACACATGTAAGGGAAAAGGTATCAAAGGTGCTGTCCCACTCTTGCAGTGCTCAGTAACCAGCTACTTTCAGGGAGAACTTGGTCTATTAAGAACCTGAGCACATTATATGAGAGCATATATATATATATATATACACAAACATATACATAAAATCTCCTTGGTATTTATGGAATAGAACCTTAAAATCCATGATAGCAGAGAATTTCAGTCTCTGCCAGAAGAAAACCACAAGCCTCATGCACAAACTAAATGTCAGAGAATTGATAGAATTGTAATGGAAATGAATCTAAAAGAAGAGACATAAAACAGAAACAAAAGGTTGTGATAGCATAAACAAGCATTTATCATAACCCAATACTTCTTCTTGCCAAGAAATAATGTCCAAGCTAAATTATGTCCCCAACAAACCAACAGAGAATGAATATATTTCTGCATCTTTGGACTTTCTCCTAGGGACAGAAGAGATATGGGCCTTAACAACTTCATCAGTTCTACAGAGGAGAAATCAACAGTGGGAACAAACAGGCTACACTGGAAAGACAATATTCCATACAGAAATATTTTAGAAGACTGATTCCTCACCACTAGTCCCCTCAAGACTTGAGGAGTATTATTATAACAAAGAAGTAAGTATCAAGTTGACAAGAGCTCAAAGCACACGGCAGGTAGCACATTAATTTCACATTCAGAATGGAAGCAGAACTGGTGATGGCAGAACTATTCAAAATTACATTGGCTCCTTAAAGGTGCATTTTATCAGCTTGCTTTCTGTGAAGAAAATGCTTAAGCAGAGCATTTCCCTCACACTCTTCCCTGAGACAACACCAGAAGCTGGAGTGATCATTGCATGTGGCTCATTGTTTAAATGCTTTTAATTTCTACATTGTGCTAAAGCAGTCCAGGAGCAGCTGCATGTTGAACTAATCACTTGGTGAGTCTTAGCAGATTTGATTTTATTCACAAATATGAACAAGGGTAATGACAGAGAAAAAAGTTAACCCTCTAGAAATATGTGGATTTTATAAAGCAGTTGACATTTGTGACAGACAAAAAATGAGAAGAGCAAGTCTAAGTCATTTAATGCCAAATGGTGGAAGCAGAAAGTTATTCAATATTTTCCTCTCAATATTCAATATTTTACTATTGTAGTACTCCTAGAAAAAAATTACAGCTCAAGTGCACTGGACATAAAGTGCACACACATCCACAATTGAAAGGACTTGTGCATAATCACTTCATAAAAGACGAAGTACTTCTCCTTGCAGAATAAGGCAGGATAATAAAATCACCAGCAGCAGAATTGCATCAAGCATAGAAACCGATTTAAAAAAGGAAATCAATCTGCTGTATAGTGTCATTTAATACTGGTATCTCCTTCTCAGACATGTCTTCACTCATTCTTTGGCAGCTTCGCTATGCTGAGAGAGCATAAAGTCATCTATCTGAACCAAAGCAGACATACCAGCAAAGGCTCCTAACAGATAGGGAAGGAGGACTGTTTTGCATGGAGGAACATAGAATCTTTTGATAAAAGCTAAAAAACCTATTGATAAAAGTTCTGCCACTAATAAATGCTTCCATACTACCCTTTAGCACTGCACCCTCAGCAAGTTTGCTGATGAAACAAAACTGAGGAGCCCTCTCCCAAAGTAACTAAGGAACAAAATGAAAACTTACATCACCACCTTTATTAAATTCACAAAAAATAAAGTTTCCAGGCAATGGGTCTCCGTTTAAATATTTAAAGCAACTAGAACTGCTAAAATATTTCTAGGAATCTTCTAAAAACTAGTAACAGCATTTCACAGTTCAAGGGTTTTGCTCTGGGAAAGATATCAACTTTACTCCTACAATTAATAATTGAACAATAAAATTCAACAGTAACAACACAACAGTTTATCCTGTTGCTTGTTAAGATCATCTGGAAACATGAATTTTCCTGGAAAATTAGTCTATTTTGTGTAATGGAAATCTTAAGTGCCTGATTACTAAGATTCCTAACTTGGCTGTGCTGCATGCCAAACTAGAAAAACTTACTATCATTCTACAGAGAGAGATATTAGAGTACTTTAGAACATTTATAAACCAAACAGAGTCCAAGTCAGTAATGCAAGCATTAGATATATGCATATATATAAATACATGTATTTCGTGCACTGTAGGGGCTACTTTACAAAGCTGAAACAACTAGAGGCAAAGTCAGCTGGATGTATATAAAACAAAAATCAGTGAGAGAACTCTGTCATCAACTGTGAAAATATTACACTACTTTTCAAACAAAGAAATATCCTTGAGCTGGTTTGATACCTCATAGATTCCTAAAGCAGATATATCTGAGACAAAAAGGACATTAACCAAGAAGAATAAGCAGCTTCCCAAGCACTCTCAGAACCCAGAAGTTCAACGACCCATGTTCAGCAGTACTCTAAGTCACATCTACACATGTCCAACAACATTATAATACTGACATTTTGGGCCAACTAGATAGAGCTGGTTTACTTATTTATCCATAAAACTTCCATGTAAATGCATACCTCAAAATGCCTATTTAAATAAAATACATTTCATTACTGGTAAGGAACTTGAGAAAATATTTTTAATAAGATATAATGTACTGCACATATGTTTATGCATTCCTATTTATCTGTCTATCTATCTCTCTATATATATAAAGTACCATGATTTGTGTAAGAAAAACCTTACTTTTCTAGTTCATCAGGATCAAACTTCCACCAAGTATCTGGCTCATGGAATTCCACTCTGTATCCTTTTTCTAGAGCCTGCAGCAAGCAAAGAAATATGTGTGATATGTATCATGATCACATAAAACAAGAAAAAAATAAAAGGCAAATATAATAAACAGATGCAGCAGCATACTCTGCTGTGGAACTTGCTGAATTTCACTTACACCCAGCCTGTCTTAGCTTTCATTTCAGGCTAAGCAAATTAAATCAAGTCAATTCTTGAACTGATCTAAACCATTGCCACACCAATTACTAATCATTATCAATAAGCAGTCTCTCTTTTTAAAAACTTGAATAAAAAAATGTTTCTGGACAAAATGTATCAACTTATCCCATGCAGCCAGGGTAAGTCTGAGTCTAAGTTGGTGACAATCATGCAACAAAACCTACCACTTCCACATAAGGCTTCATTTCCCAGGCTTGAGTATTAGTGTTGTCTATTATAACTGGAGATTTTCCCTGCTCCATTGCTTGCTTTGCTGAAATGAAAAATTGTGCAAGTTAATAAACCACATGTAACTCAAACAAACAACAACAAAAAAAAACTACCCCAGATTTTCTTTCACCAATCTACTCTGACTGAAACACTCTGTTCTGAGAGAAAGAATACAAGGTACAGGCAGGAATCAAAAGAAGCAGAAACAAAAGCCTCATGCCCAAAGAAACAAGGTTATCTATTTTTAACTCTGAACCTTGTAGAAGTTCAAAATTTAATGTATATATATACATACATGAATTAAAGTATAAAAGCACTTGAAATACTTCTATATATGCTTTGCTAAAATATATATACTCCTTTTCATATAGACTCCTAATACTCATAGATGTTATGTTACACTTCTGTTTCCTCTACACAACACAGCTTAATGGGATGCCTTTTGTTCATTCCAACCTCTCCTGCGGTTCCACTCATGGGCATCACCAAGCTGAGCAGCATTGTAGGTGTATCCGTACTGCTGGCGAAAATAATCATCAGTGCTGAGCACAACGCCGTCACAACTCCGACCAAGCAGAACGCTGGGAAAGGAAACACAAAAACATACTCACTTTTAATTTATAGATAAACACATTAAAAAATATATAACTAAAATAGATTGAACTGTGACCTATTTCTGAACTTCTTGCAAACTTCAGACAGATTTATAAAAAGCACACCCATATATATTACCAACAATTCAAATCCAAATCAAAGCAATATTTCCTCTCTCTACTATTTCTGCGTTTATTGCTTCTTCTCCACTCCCAAGAGATGTTTGCATTCATCTAATTTTACGGCTATACTGCAATAAGTACCTCATGATAATTAAATATACTTGCTAACATTTTCCATCTCAATCCTCACTTGGAAATATGTCTAGAAAGCAATCTGATCATGAGAACTCCCCGTTCTGCAAAATGTAAACCTAGTTTCAGAAAGTCCCTGGCAATTGGCATTTAAAGGAAAACCTCATATAACTGAGACAACAGTACAATTCTGTTTAAAGTCCAGCCTACAGAATAGGTGTAGATTGGACTTTAAGAGACTCCTTGTCTCTTTTTAATTCTATGGTATATTTAAATCTGAAAACAGAACAAGCCCATTAGTGCCACAGAGCATGTAGAGTCCACTGCAACACTCAGAAATCTATGGAAATTTAGGCAACTATTCCAGCTCAGAAATAGGCAACATACTCACAGGCTACAAAAGCCAAACTGCACTGGCAGTACGTGGGACTGCACTACTGCTGAGGTGGCAGGAACAAAAAAGAATTGGCCAGATCCCAAATAACTTAGGGAAACAAAGATATGCTAGTTCTCAGTTACCAAGCTTTCCCATATATATCTCCAGGAAGAGCCACTTGAATGTAATTCCTACACAAGGAATTTGCTGTGTTTTGCCACCTGTCACCAACAACAGGCCCGTTATGGTTGCTTCAGGACAAATAGCAAAGGTATTCGAGAAAGCAGAGCATGATACACTTAAAGTTCAGCTGCTTTATTTGAACACTGATAAATAATTGGTTTTGTTATAAATATTATCAATTTATATTTATATAAATTATAGGTTTTGTTAGAGCCTAGATCTTTCAATAGGGTGTGTATTACACTGGTTTATAAGAGTGCAGGAGGATTAATCATCTATTTTTGTTCTAAATAGATCAAATGGCACCAGTAAATCATACACCACACACAGCAGCAATTTTTTTATCCCTCTTCTTCTCTTGTATAAAATATTTAACAATTTTATATTCATTAAGTTACTTGGCTGTGATTTCACACATGGCTCAATTCTCTTATTTACAGTATGCTACATTTGCCAATTAATAATGCAAGAAAAACTGGATATGTCTTCCACACTTGCTCCTTGTGTGCTGAAAGTATACACACATATCCTAAAGAACCATCTGCCTTAATAAAACAGATAGCAAATAACATCTGGGATTCTTCTATTGGCTGACTAGATGGACACACCTCTACAGTTCCTAGGGGCCTGAGCACAAGGTATCTATAGGAATATATGAACTGACAAATCAGCCTTAATGAGACATTGATTTTCATTTTTATTTCTAAGAACTGACTCCATTTGTTCATGTTCTTGAGAATAACTCACTGAATTGAATTCTTCCACACATATATCTTCCACACATCATTAGTAGCAATAAAGAATTATAGTGACAAGGGTTCCGAAATCTTGCAAACCCATCAACAAAGTGTATTCTTGAAAGAGTTTGTTAGTATCCCTTGAAGTTCAGAACACACCACAACTGTTAATGGACCAATATAACTGAAAAAACAGATTTAATATAGTAAACTGTATTTGCAGTATTTAAACTTCTAAAATTCAAAGCAGAAAACTACTGGTTGACATCACATGGCATAATTCATTTACCTCTAACATGTACTTGGAAGTAAAATTTTTCCCAGTCCCATGAACTAGAGAACAGAAAGAACAAAAATCATATCTACAGAAAGAAAGCATCACTACTATCTAAACCCACAGAGATAATACTCCACCTTTAAGAGATGAAAAAAGAAAAAAAGATAAATGTATTTCCACTGAGAGTCAAATTCCAGGTTAGTCAGTATGTGCACATGCTTGAAATGAGTAGCATATTATTCAACTGCTGGAATACATCCTTTTCACCCTAAACCTTCCCTCCAAGCAAACACCCCCTTTGAACGCAGTAGGACACTGAAATTAAAGCAGCTCACCTACTTTTCCCACAAATACTACCTGATCTAATAGAAGCTATTATCCTGACATACAAAAATCTGATGTTGAAACCAAAATATTAACTACTCAGCAAACCAATACACATTTTTTCCAATGCATGCACACACACAAATCCTTTTAGAACAGTCCCCGAATATGTATCCTGGTTAGCCTACTTTGATAAATGATTTTATAATAAAAAGATAAATAATTCACCTATTTAAAATAGCTACTATATTGTGGATGAGGAAAAAAGTAGGCAATAACTAAATATAGCTTCAAAATATGCAGCATTACTGAGCTGTGTAAATGCTCCTCTAAAAGCACTGTTTATAACACTGTTAAAATAAATATATAATTAGAAACAACAGCACACCACTGCTTCTACATCCAGCTATAAGCATTAACTCTAACTCTTCCCTTCAGAAGATTTCCCTCTGAGGAAAAATGGCCCCAGAGAAAGAGAACTGTCTTTATATGTTACTGGATTTAACTAAAAACAGACTTCTTAAATGACACCAATATGTGTTCTTCCAATTTCATTAAGCTCTCTTTCATTCACATTAATGCTTAAGTATTTATGGAGAAAAGGCAAATTGCAACTGCTGCCAACTTCGGTAGCAAAATACTTTAAAAATACAAGTCTCTTTTCCTATCACTTTTACCAGGACTGTAAGATCACACTATCATCTACTTCTAATTGTAGCAGACTTTGGTTACTTGGGATAAAGCTATCACTGCTGGGTAATCTGTCCAGCCAAAATGCTTTCCAACATTTTTAACTAAACGCTCAATCTCTTCCAAAACCAAGGAAAAAATAAAGCATTTATTTTTTAAACAAAAGTATTTTGTTATTCCAAGCTTTTCTCTGAGAAGCTTTGGATTGAAGAAGTGAAATCTGACAAAGTACATGCATTTGTTTGCCCTGCAAGACCTTTCTGTAAATCTGCCCAAGGTACACAACTTCAAAATGTCATGCGCATAGCGAATAGTAGTTAAAAGAACTCATGATCCTCCTGGCAAACCCAATCCTGAACAGAGCAATCTGGCAGTGGCAGGAAGCTGATTCAGGACCAATACTGCATTATAAGAACACATGTCTCCCATCTCTCAAATGACAACAAAAGGAACAAAATTGGCCTAAAATAGGACGACATGGGAAGCATAGGGGTATAAACACTGGAACAAGCAACTTGGTCTGGCAATAGAGCTAGGAAACAGGGCCAAGGCAGAGTGAAGCAGAGGGAAGACACTGGCATAATGAAGTTGGGAGGGAAATAATACCACTGACTGAAACAGGGAGAAAATGAATCTGGGAATAAACGGGAGGAAGACTGGAGATGGAACCGAAGAAATCAGCTTACTGTTTAGAAGCAGACATGGAATTAGTGAGCACAGACCAAAAGCCGTGACTGGATATGAACAGGAATACAAAAATGGAAAGTTAATGGATAGTTAAGAAACAGATTTCGTATGAGGCTCAGTGGCTGGGATTGTCTAAATCAGGTGGACACAGGAAATAAATCCATGAGATGAGGGGAGCTCCCCAATGAGCCAGAAATGGCTGATGTGCTCATATTTAAGGCAAGTAAAGACAACGACCCAAAGAACTAATGGCTGCTCAAGCTCACCCAAGCTCTGTCCTGGAAACAATGGAGTGCATCCTCAGAATCTATTTCCAAACATGTTAAGCAAATTAGGATAACCAAGAAGAGCCTGTGTGGGGTTTGCAACAGACAAGCCGTTCTTTACTGACCAGAACGCACTCTGATGAAACAAGTGCATTTGTCAATGAGGACTGAGTGATGAATGCAGCATACTCAGAAATTATCAAAGCTTCCAACATCATCTCCCAGCCAGTAACAAGCAGAGAACAACAAAGGATAGAGTAAGATCACTTTTTCAGTATCTTCATCATAACCCTGGATGATGAGGCAGAGAACTTACAGATGACACCAGATTAGCAGTGATGCTCAACACTGCGCTGAACAGTGAGGCGCCTATCCAGAAGGCCACAGAAAAACCTGGGAACTGAGCTAAGCAAAACATCAGGAAGCTCAACAGAGAAAGAGTAAAGTTCTACAAATGATGAAAGCTAAGCCTCAGCACAGGCAGGGAAGTGAGTGGTTGAGCAGCTCTGTTGAAATAGTCTGAAGATTACAGTGGACATCAAATGAGATGAGTGAATGGTGTACCCTCATCCAAGGTGGGGCAAATCACAACCTGAGCTTTAGCAGAGGAAGCATGACCAGTAGATCACCTGAGAAGAGATCACTCACACTTCACCTGGTTCTTGTGTGGGCAATTCTGAAACCCTGTATCCAGTGTGGGACTTCCCAACTCAAAAGACATGCTGAAAAACATGGGAGGGTTGAACAGATGGCTACCAAGATGGCTACAGGCATACATCATCTAAGGAGAAGTTAATAGCAGCTGGGCTTGTTTAGTCTGGCACTGGAGACAGTAAAAGGTCTGATGTCAACCTATTACAGTGAATAAACCTCTCCCTTATCAGAGGGGAAGCTGCAAAGAACATGAGCCACATTCTACCCCATAACAACACATGTTATTACACAGGACATGCAAGTTATGTCTTCAGAACATCATTCAGGAGATTAGGAACAACTTCCTTATTTAGGTGGTTTGTACTGCACTAGAGAAGTTTGGTGAGACCACAGAAATCTCTGAGGCGTTTTTAAGCTCAGGCCTGACAAAGACATACCTGACCTGATCCAGTGATGGTGACAGACCTCCTCCAAGCAGAACAATGAACTAGTTCACACCCACCACTCCCTTCCAAAAAACATGCCCAAATTCCAACTGTTTAGTTGGAATGGAAGAGTCAAAACCAAAAATAAACTTCAGTGGAAGATTCGGGACAGACACAAGTCAAGTTTGTGAGCAGGAAGAGAAGTGCCTGTACTTAAAAACCCTTACTCATAGAAATTTGATATTCCAAGGTCTCGCTACTGGCTCTGCTGTCATTTCCACCTTGGGAAACCCACAAGATACACCTCATTCCCCTCTAGTGCTGATCCACACAGACAATGCCAGTTTTCTGCTTTTCCTTCACAATTATTTTACTGGCACAAATAGTAAAGGTTTGTCTGCAGCAGCCAAAAATGCAAATATCTGCAAAGATATCTGTGGGTACTAATATGGCATCAGATATAACATCATTGCTGTCCTAGGCTACCTTGCAGAACTCTATGATGTTACACAGAAAAACATGTTCAAAACATGTTTATTATAACTTAACTAATAAGAAAGGTATTTTCCCCATCGGCACCCATTAATTCTGGGATGTTTCTTTCCCAAGGATATCCAAGACCCATGATTTCATGGGAATTAACAACTGTAAGCAAGCATTAAACATATGAAACTGCATGTAACTGAAGACACTGAAAAGCAAGCCCCATGCTGTTCAAATTCTGCACTCACTTTTGGTAACTATTCTTAACCTTGATCTCATAGTGCCCATTTTCCCATCTGCTAAACAAAATTAGTAACTGATCTCACTAATGAGAGATGAAAAAAAGCACAGATAAGTGTTCTTAAAAACCTGAAGATATTTAAAATTTTTCAGATTATATGAGTCATATATTGGGAGAAAGATTTAGAGACAATTTAGCACACCAAACACGGAAAACAAATATATTTTGTATCTTCATATTAAGTTTTATCCAATCTCTAAACTGAATGAGGCAGCATTTTTTCCACAGGGTTATTTTTAAAATGTTTTATATTGCCTTCACATATTAAAGGAATTACTGCAGTAATACCAAATGGGGACATGCAGCTCCAAAAATGCAGGCTTGCAAAATACAGCAATCAGTAACTATAAAAAAATTATCGCAAAAACAACTGAAATATGCCAAAAAATACCTATTAGAGATTTCTAGTTGTAATAGGTCTCCTAAATACCAGGAAAAATCCACTAATAGAATGTTAAATAGAATGTTACTCCTTTATATTAAAAAAAACAAATAAGAACATGATGACTGAGTCTATTCCACAGACTCCTCACATACAACAGATGATAACTACAGAAGACATCCTGTGATGTAGTTTCTGGATGAAACTCAATCAGTAAATACTGACTCAAAAACTTCTTTTTTTATATATACAAGACAAACTTACTTTCACTTAATACAGGTACCATCTAAGCTCTGTCCACTTTCTGTGCTTTTTAAAATAGGCCAAAAAACCACAAAGGGAAAATCCAAGTTGGAGATATTACCTGTTTTTAACCTTGTCAGACTTCAACAAGTATATTTGGAAGAAAAAATAATGTTTTTATTGTGCGTTGTTCACAAACAAGGAAGAGTAATTGACAGACCATACTATGAAAAAATGGAACGAGATAATGCTCAGTTTCTTCAATTCATCAAAACCAGGTATTTTCAGGGCAGCAGCATTCTTCTAATGGCCTTTGAAAATTTTTACATGGGCATGAAAAAGGACTTCTGGTTCAGTCAAATTGACATTGTTAGACTTGATGGGAGGTTTTTTTAAATTTAAGAATTAAAACAAAGCAGCAGACTACCACATACTAGTACGAAAATTTCAGAATAAAAGACTATGCAATTTAATGGATGCTCAACATTTTAAATTTAACACAGAGGAGCTCCTGGTCATCAAAACTCTGAGGCAGACAAAAGCCCCAAGTAAATCTTTTTAATATTTACGGCCACTTGCACTCTTTAAGTACAAATGACAGCTTTAAACCGCTGCATTTTAAGAGTCTAATTTAAAATGTTTCCTTAGTGCTTACAGATATATTTGAAATTCTTAAAAAATTTTACTTGAATGAACTTCTCAAGCTTTAAGTCTGCACTTACCGAGAAAGTGTGGTTTTCCCTGAACCTGGTAGGCCTCTTAAGATTAGAAGCAATTTCTGTGAAGAACTGAATTTTTCTTCAGATAACTGCAATGAAGAAAAGTTGTGCATTCCTCCTGTACTGTCAGCTTTTGGATCATTCCAACGCTCTTCTCTGGTTTCACAGAAACCATTACTTTGGAGTCCACTCTGATCATTATTCCCATTCCTGAAGACCTGAGTATTATGGATGTCAGCATGACCAGAATAGCTGGTATTTTGATCAAGCAATGGACCATGACTGCTGGTATCAGTATTTCCATGGTAACTTCCGTAAGGAAATCTCCCATTCTGAGGAGGGGGAACATTTGGGATTCGAGGTGGAGGATCAAATATCTGAAAATGGGATTGATGGCTGAATCTAGGAGGAAAAGGTCCCTGAGGTTTGTTGAAGGATGCTCTAGTCTGCCAAGCAGGTCTGAATTCAGGCACTGAGCAGTTCCAAGTATCTACTTGGCCATTAAAGGTATTTTCAGTTTTCCAGCCACCTGTTTCCACAACTAACTGCTGCTCATGGCTTGTTTTCTGACTATTCTGTTCCCCCAAAGAACACTGTCCATTCTCATAAAATGGGCGTGGACTGCCCAAAATGACAGGTTGATAATTTTCTTGTGAGCTCTGACTGGAGTTAAATGGAGAGTGTTGTTCCTCAGAAATTTCAGTTTCTTTTTCCTGAACATTAGTATCTAAATTTTCATTTTCCAGCAGGTGAATTTCTTTATAGAACTGATCCAGCTGATCATCTATTTCTGGTACAGTGGCAGAAACAGCTTGCATCTTCTTTGCCTCCTTTCTTTTACATCTGTTTTCACACAATTCATTCTCATCTCCTCCAGTGTTCCTACATTCATTGCAATTGCCAGATTTGTCCAGCTTGTTACTTTTGGCAGGCTTGTAAATAGGTCCTATAAAATCTTTGCTTGTGAAGAAGTCTTCATCTGATTGATTTCTATTTATTGAGAATGATGCACTGCTTTTTTCAGTATTATCTTCACCACCATTATTTGTAATAAAAGGGTCCTTCTCTTCTTCAACTTTAGAGTAATTCATTGATGTAAAAGGAGGATTTATATTCTGCTCAGTTTCTAAATCAACTGGCTGACTAAGTACTGGATTATTTTCAGGGAGAATTTCATTCAAGGATCCCAAGGCACCAGAAGGTATTTTCTCTTGCTTCTGCATTTCATGTTGCCCTTGGTTGTCTAAGGCACACGTAGGTATCCAACCATTTGATTTTCTCTCAACATCCACCTTCTTCTGAGTACCTTTGTTATCATCATCAGGGAGTTTCTCACAAGCCCCTTCTGTTGACTTCATTCTTTTAGGATACGGCTCAATTCCGATTTCGTCCTGACACTCCAAGAGCCTTGCTGTATTTTCAGCATGAAGCATCTTAGAAAAAAGAATGAATACATTATCAGCATGCACATTTTTAAAGGAAAGTACAAAAAAGCTGAAGTTACTCAGGCCTATGCCATCACACTGTCCATGGATTCACCCAGAAGAAAAACACACATCACCTACCCCAAGTATGGTTTAAAGTAGACTCCTACATTACTTATTGCTCATCTCTAGTAAAAAACGTTAGTGCTGTATCAGTCGAGCAGTCACATTTGATGATGAGCCTTAAATAATTTACAAATCATGCTTTTAAAATGTGACTGTCTGAAAAAATAATTACATCAGCAATCTCTGACCTATGTTACTACTATTCTCTACTAGCTGTTATTTTGCCAAGTGTTTGAAATCTCTTTTAAAGACAAGGATATGCCAATTTCCAACGCACAAACTGAGATCACTACTAACACACCAACAAAATGCAAACACTTCAACCATGAGGATTGCTTTCTGTGACATGAACCAAAGTCCACTAACTCATTTAGGTAATCAATCAAACAGGTTCTGGGCGGCATTTGCAATTTACAACAAGTCAAGTAAGACCTAAAATCAAAGCTGCAATCTGTTGTTATGGTCCTGGTTTTGGAACTGCTAAGGACTTTTGTTAGGGACCAAGAGCATTTGCTTGCATGTCTTCTAAAATTAAACACACACATAAAAATCCCTGTCCCAAACAGATTACATTCTAAGAACGAAAGCACTAAGTTCTAGACAGGTTCAGAGACAAGCTGTTACAAAGCAAGATGGCACTAACCACTGTGCCATGTCATTATCCATCTATTAGTCTGAATTTCTTGGATTTTGAAGACTACACAGTATGCAATAAAGAGCAAACTCTTCCCCACCAAATAAATGCAGTTTCAAACACAAAAGAACACATTTCTCCTACTGGAAGGTTTATTCCAGTGTTTTCTGAAACATTTCAACTTTCCATGACTAAATATTAACAAAGTGCCACATGCCATTCATCCTGGAGATGAAAGTAATTTTCTCCTTTATCTGAAAAGGATCTGTAGGTAGTATTATGGGAAGATTTGTAAGTAGCCATTATCCCAACATGTTCACTTAGAAAACTCACAAGAAAAGGTGTTACTCTAGGCACTTTCTCACCTACCATCCAAAGGAAGAGAAACCTGCCATTCTCATCTCAAACTGGCTAAACCAAGGAGATGTTACTGTCCGCACTTGACTTTAGTACCTGAAAGAAAGCATTACTGTTAGAAGGGGAAGAAACATGGCCATGCAACTCTCTCTCTTCCTCAGAATTGGTACCATGGTCTCTCCTCCTCTCAAGATTTATGTGTTGTACGCATGCCCCCAGCTTCTTCACACTTCATTTTTGTCTGTTAGAAAGCAAGTGTGGCATTACTACTATTCACTGAGTCCATCCCCATCTAGAAAAAAAATGTCCTGCTTCCTCCACAGTACAGGGGTGAAAAAGTAACTTTATTAGCTTCTATGTCCTCATCTTCTGGGATGATGTTTAAGCAGACCCCATTTCACGATGGGGAATTAAAATAGTAAACCTGTGAACATTTGCTGTATGACAAGATCTCCACTGACAGAAAATGCTGCTCTGTGACTGTCCCACATAGGAATATTCTTTCTTGCTAATCTCTAACAGACTGTCCCTCGCTAACCTTGGAGACAGTGAAGCTGCACTCCAAAGCATATCTGCCTGTGTCCTTGGCGGGGACAGAGCAAGTATGCTCAAGGAAAATGCAGTCTCTCTGACACTCTCACCTCCTGAACGGGGCAAGTCCGGGTCTGTATCATTTCTGTAAAGAACTGGTTGTAAGCACTGAACCTGAGCCGGCACACAGGGATGCCAGACTTATTTACCACTTTAACTGACTTGTGAAACATCCAGAAGATGCAATCAACTAACTACCTCACGGCCTTGAACTCAACCCGCATAACACCTTTCCCAAAAGGAAAAATCAGGCCTATCTGGCAGAACCTACAGAGAGATGGACTGGCTGGCTCTCTTTGCACGGTGGCACGGCGGTGACGGGGCGCGCAGCCCAGCGCCCTCACACGGCACCGCAGCCGGGGCAGCAGGCGCTGCTCCCACCCACACCGGGCTGGCAGCGGCGTGTCCGAGGCGGAGGCACGGCCACCGGCCTCACGGCTCAGGGAACTGATCAGCCGCCCCGCCCCTCCTTTCCCCACGGTGCAAAGCCCACTCCTCTCCCCCACACACAAACACTTCCCTCAGCGCCGGGCCCACGTCACACAATCTCAGCAGCCGCCGGCTCCTGCGCGCTCACACCGCCATCCCCATACCGCCCCTTCCCCGCCCGCTGGTGGCACAGGTCGGTGGTAGCAGCGCTGGCGGCGGAGGAGAAGCGGCTTGGCCGAGCAGCAGCCACACGCTGGGGAGGGCACGAACCTCAGGGCCGCGGCTCCCGGCGGCTGCAGAGGCAGCGCCTCCGACCCCCCACGCCCAAAATGGCGCCGCCTCCCGCTGCCCCCTCACCCTGCGCGTGGCGCCGCGAGGGGCGGAGCCTCCCGGCACGACGCGCGCTGTGCCCGGCGGGAAGAGCCCGGTGCCAGCCCGGGGCTGGGATTTGGGATTTGTCCGGCTTCGCCTTCCTGCGGGGCGGCCGCTCTGCTCAGCCTGTGGGGACCTCTGCTTTAGGGGGCATCCTGCTCTGTCACGGAACGTGAGCAGCGGTCCGGTGGGACTGTCCCTAGTGTGAAAGCCGCCCAAGTTTCTTACACGTGTGTTGTACTTAACGTGGATTTGCAACTTTCCCTCCTGCATGTGTGAAAAATGCGTGTTTTATGATTGGCTTTTCGCAAATATTAAAATGAGTATTATATGTGTTGTGTAAGAAAGTTATGCTGTGTTAATTCTCTTAAGTAGTGTGTTAAATATAGTTTTAGGTTATGAAAATTGTTAAAATGGAAACTACCCTATGTAGGATACTTTTTTTAAAGAAAGGACTTGCAGCGAGATAGCAGCCACAGGACACCTAAATCTTTCAGAGAAAAAGAATTTATTGCCCTCTTATCAGAAGAAACGAACTTCTTCCCACCTCGAAGGCCCTGTTAGGATTCAGAGGAAGAAGCAGACGATGACCAGACAGAATCCTGTGTTTGAATGGAATTTATGCGTCATGTGTGAAGTGTGTGAATATGCAACAGGTTATTGCTTTTAAGGGTTAATCCTCTATTAACGAGTGTCCTTTTTCAGACTTCTGCTGCCCAGAAAAAGGTACCCGGACATCAGTAACTGTTTCTATTGTCTCATATTGTCCTAATTCAAATTGTCCAAATTATTATTACTCTAATTGTGTTACTATTTTTATAACCATTTTATTACTATTAAACTTTTAAAAAATTAAAAACAAGTGATTGGCGTTTTTCACACATGTATCAAATAAAATTTTAATATCACCTGACTACTTTTTTCCCCCAAATCTTGTGATACTATGCAAGGCAAACCACATTTTTCCTGAAAAACCCCTCAGCCTTGTAACAGTAATTCCCCAAATTTCATTAGTGCACACAAAAGCTTCAGTAAGCAATGCGCCCATTCTAAATACCTGCAATATTTATTCTGTCACACCACCCAAATGGATTATGAAGGTTTTAAAGTATACGATTAATAAAGTCACTGAAATTAGATTATTTGCTATAAAAAAATAGAAAGAGAACTGGTCAAATCCACCGGCCAGGCATTCCTTCCAGTTAACCCTACAACCAAAGCGTAGTCTCCTTTCCTGTGCCAGGTGATGGCCTTGGTTTTTTTGGAAGGCATGGATGTGTCTTTGGTAGCATTTTAATCTAGATCAGAAGTGTTCTGTTGAAGTGAATCTCCCAGTTTGCCACTATTATTCATCTCTAGTAGTATTTACGTGCTTCCCTACACAGGCTGTGTCATGCAACACCCAAGCTAACCATTAAGAGAGAGCAAGAGTGCTGCACATGGACATTTTGGAGGTAATATCTGGAGATCGGAGCTCTCAAGCATTCGTGTTGTGTATGTAGTAATTGCCTCAGATGTATTTAATTTGGGGAGTTCTCCCATTACTTGTACCTAATTAAATGAGCCACATGTTACAACTGGCAGAACCCTAATGTCATTTTTTCAACTTCATTGAGTATAATGAAATAGACTTTCCCTGATGATCCTGTTACAGCTGCTACAGCTCCTACGTGGGAAGTCTCTTGCTTGAGACAAAGCTGCAAATAATTCCCCTATATTCCTTGTCTTGCACTAGATCATAAAAAGAGTTCCATTGGAAACATTGTTAGGAGAAGCTGACAGGGTAGGAAAAAGCAGGGTCCAAGAGGTTGAACACTGTAACAGTGAAAATATTTACAAAGAAGCATTAAGAGATGACTTTTTTTTCTTTGTTTTCAGAGAAGTCAGAATTTTAAAATTTCATTTTTACATATGTTTAGAAAGTTACTCAATGCTGCCATGTACCACTACTATGTGTCACCCAAACCAGGCTTCCTGTAACATGCATCTATGATTGTGGTGGAAGTGTCTCACAGAGGTAAAAAATCTTAGAGTGAGGTAGACAAGATATGAAAAATTATCTGTTCCTGTGTTCCTAGACATTTATTACATCACCTTCATATCAGTTGGTGAATTGTAGGCTTTAACTGATCTAAGAGAAGAGTGAAAGGAAAATTTTTGACCTTATGTAATCAGATTTTGATTCAGTTTTCCAAGTGACTTGCAAATTTAAGTTGATTTTAACCTTACAGATCACATCAATTTATATGCATATGGGAAGTGAGTAATGTTCTTTTTTAAAAAATAATAAGAGTTTTGATGTTATGGAACTTGAGTATTTGAACTTGCAAATGGAGCATTTTCTCAGAGCAGTTTTTGCATTTGATTTCCTGCATTAAAAAGGGAAGATGGCAACTGACCAGTTTGGAGGATCATCCTGATTCCTTTGTGGTACACTGGTACAGTTGATGCTTTAAATGCAATGCAGACATCTCTGATACTTGTACCAAACTAATTTGTTGTACTGCTTTCTTCTGCATGGGCCTGGTTTCAGGTTCAGTAGGAAAAAAAGCTTTCAGGTGCAATTTAGAATTACAGGTAAACCACACTAAAATGAAACTACTGCCAGAGAAAATGCTTTTGCTACTCCTTTCTGCCCATGGTGTTGCTGTACTGTCTCATTTAAACTGGTGGCTTTTGTTCTTGTTTGAGAACTGGGTATTTTTGATAAAAACATGATGCTATTCTGTTGTGTATGGAAAGGTTTCCATTAAATTTGCTTCCAGAAACATTTTAGATAAAACTTTCCAAAATAACTCAGCATAAAGAAGATAGCTGGCATAAAAAGTATTAACACAGAAAATTAAATATTTGTTAGTGAAACAATAAATGCCTGTGTTATGCCTTTTAATAGAAAAGATCAGGCTAATTTCAGATAGACAGAATGATGAGACTCCATCTGGTATTAAAAGAGAAAAAAATTATCCAATGGTCACTACTTGAGATTGACTTTTGTGTTTAAGGGTTAATATGGAATGATAGCTCAATCATTTAGACCTTGTGATCTCATTATCAGACTTGACATAGCAGAGTGCTCTTTCTTCTTCTAATAACACCTAAATATAGCATCTATTTGAGTTCAAGTGGACCAGTTACAGACTTAGATTTAATTGTGCCTCTTTCTAAAGGGCCTTGGGTCATAGATTGTCTTGTTACTTTACTAAATCTTGTTTGAAAAAGTGAGGCTTCAAGATGATTTAAGAAATACTGTTGCATAATTCTTTGACTTTAAATCAAGCTATCTCTAGGGAGAAATTCTGGTGAGTTTTAAGAGAACTGGTTTACTCAACAAGTCAGGAATGTTGCTTGCCAAATTGTTTTTCTGAAGCTTTGAGGAATTCTGGTATGCAAATGTCACATCAAAGTTTCAGCGGTAAAAATACAGTAAGAGCTTTTTGCTTATTAATTTTCACAGATAATATAGAGGTTTTTATTTTCAAACTTCAACTTGAAAATTAACTTAAGAATTAGAGTTTTGATAAAGTTATAAATTTTTACAAACAAAAAGAATGATTCCAGGTAGCCTGCTGATTATGTGAGATAGGAGTATTATTTTATATATTCAACGGATTATAGCAAGTGATGTTTAAATCATGGCTAGATTAATATTTCTTTTGACTATGATATAACTACTTTGCAATTTAAATATTGTTATTTGATTCCCTTCTGGTACTGGATGGATCCTTTTGGAGATAAAAATAGTGGGGCAAGAATAAAAGTAACAACGAGTTAGTTTATTTTGGAGGTTCTTGAAACCTTTCATTTAATTATTTTTATCTGAAATCTGCATGATAGATAGGCTATTTCTTGATAGCAAGGCATAATATATAATACATAATACATGTTTTATGATTTAAGTCTCAAGTGCTGCAGCAAAACAGTACTAAAAGAATGGAAGAGATTTAACTTTTAAGACAGAGTGCTCTAGACAATATAACAACTGCTGGCCCACAACAAAGCTGAGATTTTGGGTTGTGAAAGCCAGCCAAGGAAACGGGATTCCGAACAATTCATGTCTTTCAAAGTAGAGCATGGGGAGTTTCTAGGAAGCTGACACTCAAGGTGAAGGTCCAGTCACTGCTTAGTCTGCGGGACTCTCTAAATAGCATCTCCCATTTACATGAAAATGAAGGAGACTGAGCGGAAATTCAATGGGACATTAAAGTAGCTTTAAACAGAGGGCAGACAGGGGAATGGTAAAAGCAAAAAGTGTGAGTAGAAGAAAGCAAGCACCAGATATAGCAACTAAAAAATACCCAGCATTTTATGGAGGACAATATGTTCAAGTATTTAATGCTTAATATACTAATTTTTAAGCAAGAGGAAAGAAGTTATCAAACACTATGAAAGTTTAGTGCTACTTGCTTAGTTATGTCCATATTGACATCCTCTTGGTTTGGTCAAATTCTTGTTCATTTTAGCCACTCAGCTTTTACCTGAAATTACTTTTATTTGATTTCTTAAAGCTGAACTACTGAGATGCTCACTTTACAGATACAACTTAGAGTAGAAAGTTCTTAATTTTTCCCATTTTGTTATGCTAATGCCATTGCTTAAGCATATGCAAGTTATGTACTATCCTCTCCCACCTCCTATCCTACATCTCAATTAAGGATGGAGAGCACTTAAATCAATTCTAGGTAACTCAGAGGAGAAACTAATTTAATTCACTGACAAACTGAGCTAATCACCAGGGAAAGAAAGACTGGTACAGGCTCCCAAAATACCAATTCACTACTGTATTCACTACTGTCATACCTATCTGCAAGGCACCAAGGGAAGAATAATTTTTCCCCCTTTCTACTGTGATTTTTTAGATGCTGGCTTCCATAGGTTATATTAATTCTAAATTGTAGGAATACATGGTGCAAATGTGGTCAGCAAAAAGATTCCATGACATTTAGCAACGAAACAGCTGTTAAGCCGTACTAGAATTTAAAGAAACTATTAAAAAACCCAATAACATACTTAGAAGATGAATGGTTTGTGTATTAATGCTCTCTAACCTATTCCTATCAGATGGCAAGATGGTTTGATTTGTTGAGTTAAGGCATAAAGGATGCCCTGCTTGGTAACTAAATATGCACCATCCCTTCCTGACTGCAGTGAAGAGACAGATTCTGTTTTAGGACATTAAAAATCTAAATGATGTTTTTGCTTCTGTGGCTACTGTAACATGAAGCATTTTATTGTTCTCTTCCCATGCATGCCTCCAACTAGGCAATGATCTCTTGGGGAAGAAGTCAGAGATAAAGATACATCTACAGCTGATAGGTGAGGACATGTTTTGTGAGGGGGTAATGCTTCTTGCTTTAATAGACTGACTTACTTTAGTTGGTCATTTAATCTTAATGATGTCCCAGTATAGCTATTAACTAGTTAATGAAGGAAGCAGATGAGTAGGTGGAGTTGAAGGCTTTCTGCAGTCCTCACCCTGAAGAATAACATCACATCCTCATATCCTCTCTAGTTTTGTTCTTGTTGGTTTTTGTTTGGTTTGATTTGCTTGTTTTTGTGAAATTTCGTATAGTGCTTGATGACTCTTGTCTTCCTGTTAAAAACAGCCACAAGACAGGCACAAATAGATATTTCTGGCGGAGTCAGACTTGTTAGCACTAAGATGAAAGTAGTACTTTTAAACTTCAAAATTTATATTGCACGTATATTGAAGCTAATAGATTCTGAGCATCACTGTCTTATTCAGCTGTTTGATTTTTGTTTACAAGGAGACAGTGTTGGAAACAGCACACACACAGACAGTAAGAGTCTAAAAATTCCAGTCATCTAAAGTCATCGTTTCCATGTGGCTTCCTTGCAAATTACTTAAGAGACATATGAGATACTAAAATTAGTTGCAAAGTTAACTCACGTTCATAATATTATCAGCTATTTAGTTGAAGAGGAACACCAATAAATGAATAAATTTTTATTTCTCTGAGACAAATCACTACACCTGCAAGTAGAAAGCCTCCCTCCTATATGTCAAAGGCCCCTTCCAGTGTGAAGGGCTCAGTATGTAAATTACATCTATTTAATCTGAACTGTTTTGCTATTAAAATACTTTTGATACCATTGTTTTAGAGTCACAATTAAAAGGGAAACAGAGGGAAGTATCTATGCTGGAAACAAAAGTATCATTTTCACAAACCTGATAGTACCTTGACAGTTGTTGGTACATACACTAAAAGGCCAGTTCCATAGAAGAGTATGATCACAGGGCCAATGGATAAAGACAATGTGTTGGGAAAGGGCCAGTGTAGTTTCTGTGAAGGGAGATAGTGACACAATCACAGACTTACAGCAGGTTTGTGAGTCAGGAAGTGCATGGACAAGGACAAACCAGGGAACATACTTGTATTTTTAAAGAGCATTTGTGTACCTTTCTTACTAAAACTTGTCAAACAAATTTGGAATTGAAGTAAATGTCCAATGCTGAGTTGGAAATATAGTTGAAGGATGGAAGCAGAGAGTACTTTTGGTTACTTTCTCAGGTGGAGAAAAGTTAGCAAATCTCTCTCCCAGAAATGTTTGGGCTTACTTAAGTTGTTTTATGCAACGATCTTTCATTTTCATTAATGACCCAGAAAAGGGAATGCAGACAGAATGATACTTTCAGGATGTTAAACTCTTTCAGGTAATCAGATGCTGGTGTAAAGAGCTCCAGAAGGCCTCACAAAATGGGGTGAGTAAAAAGATAGGCTTTGAGAAGTAGATCAGTGTAAGGTAAAGCATAGAATTACCTGTCAAACCTGGAAGTCTAAGTTCATGGAATCTTGAAGTTGCTGATATCAGCTCTCTGAAATCTTTGATTGAAACTGCAACAGCAACCAAAAAAAAAAAAACCAAAAAAAAAAAATAAACAAACCAAAAAACGAAACCCTAAACAACAGAGATGTAAGGTGTCATCAAGAATAGTACTAAGAGCAAGACAGAAGACAGTTTGCTGCTCTGAGAGAAATCTCAATGTACTCCTATCTTGAGTACAGTGCACAGTTCTGATCTGCAAGGACACAACAATTTAAAGAATGAATTGAGAAAGATAACTAAAATGATTCAAGGGGAGAGATTGTCAGTCTGATAAAGTAGGGACTAAAAGACCCTTGTCACTGCAGTCTTCTGTTTTCACACAATGTTTTTACAGACAGAAGGCTGTGAGAAGAATACTGCTGTGTAAGGGTGTTCTTTGACTATGTTCATCATTGTCACTTGAACACTGAGATGTGGAAAGTGTCTTCAGCACACACAATCTGGAGCACAAGTCTTCTGGGGAGCAAGTGAAGGAGTTGGGGTTGTTTAGTCGGGGAAAAGGAGTCTGTGGGGGTCTTATTGCTCTCTATAACTGCCTGAAAGGAGGTTGTAGTAAAGAGAGGATCACTCTCTTCGTCCAAGTAACAAGTATCAGGAAAAGTGGAAATGGCTTCAAGTTGTGCCAGTGGAGGTTTAGAATATTAGGAAAAATTTTTTCACTGAAAGAGTGGTCAAGCACTGGAGCAGGCTGTCCAGGGAAGTAGTGGTGTGAGCATCGCTAGAGGTATTTAGAAGACATGTAAATGTGGCACTTGGGGGCATGGTTTAGTGGTGGGCTTGGCAGTGTTGAGTCAATGGTTGGGCACAGAGATCTTAAAGGTGTTCTTCAACCTTAAATGATTCTATGTGTATAAGATCTGGTCTTGAAAGTTCTGTGGCACTGACATTCCTTATATGTCCTCCTGCAAGCAAAATATTTATTTTGCACAAACATTTTAAATCTTTCTCGAGTATACAGTTTCTGTAAGTAACACAACTTGCCTACGCTTCCAGGAGGTGGCAAATCCCCTAAAATTTAGCTGCTTAGAGTCACCAGCTCCATGAGAGATGCAACATTACTCGTGGGGAAAGGCTGAACCTGCTCCCGGGACACAGCCAGGGCTGGCACCGCTTGAACTGTGCAACGGTGGGACCGCATGGAAAAGGAAGCGGGTGCGTGTTGCCCTCTCCCGTAGGCCGAGCGCTCATTCCCGGCACTTTCCGAGGCGGTGGCGGCGGCGGCGGACGGGCTCCCTCCGCAGGGCCACTGCGGAACCGACACCGGGTGGGAAAAGGACGAGTGAGGAGCCACCTCTGAAAAGCCGATTCCAAAGTCGTGACGGGTCTCGGTGCAGGAGGGAAACAAGGGCGAAGCGTGCCGGGGGAGGTCCCGTTATTCAGCGCCCTGTCCCGCTCCGAGGGGAGTCCGCCGCTCCTGGCGTCCTGGTCAGGCGCTGGAAGCGGCGCTGCTGCGACCTGCTCCACCAGAAACACGGAGCGTCTCAGCGCCCTGGTACTTTCACAGTCATCCGCTGGGTTTTGCAATTTCAATAGCAGTGTTAGGAGAGTTCAAAAAGTGTTTCGGTTTTCTGCTGCTTTGTAAGTATCCCTGCACACATCTGCAAGTGCTCCGCTGGGAAAGGATGTGCTCCCCAGCCTAAGGCTTTAATAGTTGCTGAGCCCAGATAGACAGCAATGGAGGAATTGAGGGGAAATTGTTCAACCCGCATCAAGAAATTATATCTTGACTCCGAGTCCAGGATCATTCCCAATATAAAATTGTCAGACAAACCTTCCTCTCTTTTATGTCTCTACTTTTTTTCTTTTTCTTTTTTTTTTCCTATAAGGAGTGGACTAAATATAAGTCACTGGGGAAAAAAATACGAGCAAGGGGAGTTTCGAGGGCTGAAAAGCGATTTGTATGTAATAGTTCTGGTTGGGCTGAGGTAGTCTGCATTAGACAATGAGGTAGTTTAGCACTGAATGAAGATAAGGCATGCTCGGTACAATGTACTAGCAAGTTCAGAAAGCCTGAGGGGATCTTCTGAAAGATTTAAACCACTAGTTACAATGTATTGAGTAACAGTCTGTCAAAGTGTTTTTCTCACACTGGACAAAGCCGACGGTACATTTCAGCAGATCTGTTGAGTATGATTTATGTTTTTTGGGCCATAATCTTCTAAACACTTACATGCTGTCCTGACGTGTCAGGAGAAAGGTCTTCTCCCAGAGGGTGGTCTGGCCATGGAAAAGGCTCCCCAGGGAAGTGGTCACAGCACCAAGACCGCCAGAGTTCAAAAAGAGTTTGGACAATGCTCTCTGGCACATGGTGTGACTCTTGGGAATGGTGCTGTGCAGCGCCAGGTGTTGGACTCGATGATCCTCATGGGTTCTTTTCAACTTAGTCAATGATTCTACAAAAAATGAAGCCTTTTAGCTGTAGTGGCGAGAAGCAGCCACACTGCTTTTCTGTTTGCGTTTTCCTGTAAGGACACCCCTCAAACTCTTACACTTGCTGAAGCAAGAGCAAAGGGCTAGATGAGTGACTTACGCTACTTTTTCTGCTCTTTCTCCGCAGTTAAGCGACTTTATTCCTTATTTTTTCACAACAGTCTTTTAGTAATTCGTCGTTTTGGGGAAGCGCTCGCCCCAGCCGCCCACAGAGCGCTCATCAGCGGGGCCGACCCGGGCCCACCCTCAGCCCCAGCCGGGCCGGGCCGGGCCGGGCGGCGGGTGCTGCCCGCGAGGACCGGCAGGGGGCGCTGCTGCCCCGCGCTGGCCGCGCTCGCTCCCCTCGGCGCTTCCATTGGAGCAGCCGGAGACGAGTTGGCGCCATTTTGAAGCCGGCAGGGGGACCGGGGCGAGCTGCGGAAGGGGAGGGGGCTGGCGGCGATTGGCTGCGGCGGCGGCGGCGGCAGCGCCTCTCCGAGCCCGGAGCGGCGGCAGCGCGGAGCGGACCCGCCTGCGACCAGCGAGGCGAGGCGGCTGCGGCGGGGTAAGGAGCGCGGCACCTCGGCCGCGGATACCCCCACCCCGTCCCCGCTCCATTTTCCCTTCCCGAGGGCGTGAGGGGCGCCCGCCCGGACCGAGCTCCGCGGCGAGCGCTGGAGAAGGACGGGGAGTAGACGGGGAGCGGGAGGGCAGAGCTCCCCCCGGCCCGTGGTGGAACTCCCCCTTCCCATCCCCCTCGCCCCTCCGCGGGGCTGCTCCCCTCCCCCCTTTTCCGTGGCCGCCGTCAAATACTAAATTTCCCCCCCCCCCCTCCCGCCCGGCACCCCGGGCGATGGGGTGACCTTGGCTGGGGTGTGCGGGGGCCCGGCAGTCACCCCCTCGCCCCGGTGGCCCGGCGGGCGGTGTCGCGCCCAGCGCTGGTGGCTCCTCGCGGCGCGAAGTGGCGGGGAGGGGGGGCGGGGAGGCTGCTCGCCCGTGGCTATGAGTGAGTGAGTGAGTGATCGCGGATTCCCGGGTGTCCCTTTCCTCCCTGCCCCGGGCGTCCCCTCCCGCCCTCGCTGCCTGCCCCGGGCAGGCGGCCCGGTCCCCGCTCCGCGGGGCAGCACGGAGCTCCCGCCGCCCCGCGCCTGTGCCCGGGCTGAGCGCGGGGACATCCCCGTCCCCTCCCCGCCCGCTTCGCTCTCTCCGCGCCGCACTTCGCAGCGCTCCTCAGCGGGAAGAGACCGCGGTGTGCTGGGTCCCTACTTGTGTGCGAGCCCGGTTCTTTCATGCTGGCTTAGCTTTTTTTTTTTTTTTTGCCCCCTTCCTTTCCTCCTCTTTCTTTTCCCCTCCTACTTTGCATCAGGCTCTGTTAGAAAGCGCTCGAGAAGGGAGGACGGGGGGGAGCTGTGGGGGGGCGGTTGCCGCCGCCTGGTAGATGGAAAACTATGAATTTTACATCTGAAGTGCCAGATGGAGAATGGTTAATTTATAGGTTATGTGTTGTTTACGTTGAGAGCCTCCGGTCAGGAATTTAGGTCCGTAACTTCATCCTGCTGCAAATAAATCACTATCTGTTCTTTAAAACAAATCAACAATTAATGACGGTGAACGGTCCTGGAAAATTAAACTGCAGCAGACTAGTTCCTACAGAGCTGGATTTTGTCTTGCAAGCCTTATTCCGACTTTTGTGCTTGCTTGCTGCTTGCTTTCTGAGAGCTGGGATTATTTAGTTAGGCGTTGTGTTTTCCCGTTTAACACAACTGCTGAAGCGTTCTCGTGTTGGTCTTTGTTTTCTGCTTGCCGGGTAGGTGCTTTGGCTGTAATTGATTTCTCTTCGCTGGGGATGGAGTAGAAGGAGTGTTGAAAATTTGAGTGGCTTTATAGTTGAAAATAAGTGTCAAATCGCGTTTTGGGGAAGGGAGTAAGATGACATGCATTCTTTCAGGTTTTACCCTTTCACACTAGTGGGGTTCAGTTTTCAGGTGGTAAAAATTTTGCCTGGTACGTTTTGTATGTAGTACAGATATGCTGGATATTATACTGTGTAAAGTAACTCCTCAAAAAGAAGTGAAAGAGCTGAATGTGCGCCATGCTCAGAGCACCTGAAAGGAGACTGACAGTGACAGGCCATCAGGTACGGTGGTTTAGCAGAGGTGTGTGTATCGTGTTCATCTCAGCCTTTGAAACACTGCACTGCTGGAGAAAGTAGTTTGGTACTTCAGCACTTGCATGACATCTTGTGTCTATGTCTGAAACAAGGTTGAACTTAATTATTGTAGGGTTGGGGGGGGTATGATGTGTCTGGGTGGGGTGTGGTGTTTTGTTTGGGATTTTTTTATATAGATACTATAGTGGAATATTTGCCTATGTGTTTATTGCATCCTCTTTACTAGTTAGTATACAGACTGGATAAACTGTTGTTCAGTTTTTGATGAAACAACTAGATAAATTAAAATGGAAAAATCATATGTTTAGCACTTGTATGCAACTTCTTTTTTCTCTTGTAAATAATGAATTTAGACTTTATCTAACATGCTTACCTATGGACTGAAGAGTAAGTCACCTAAGTCGTAATTAACCATATAAAAGCCAATAGTCACTGCTAGCATTTGGAAAAGCACAGTAATGAAATATGGGCATAATCTCAGGCATTATCCATTTTTATCTGTAGAACAGGAGGTTCTGTTACCTCCTGTAAATTGGGAGAGATGCATTTTCTTTTGGAATATGTTGCTCTCTACCAGGCTTTCAGGTTATGCCTTTTTCCTCTCTTCCTTCAGTCACACAATTTATAGCCTTAGAGAAGAGTAAGAGGGTGTATGTGTATGTATAGGTATGAGTCTTCTGGTTAAGTAAAGGATTTTCATTTAAAAGTGTTTGGTGTTAATGGTTTTTATTTCTTTAAACCTGAATTGGAAGAGGTAATAAGGACTACTTGTTGCACAAAGGAGCATTTTCAGGGGAGCAACAAATAAGAAAATGTGAAGCTGAACAGTAAAAGCGTGCAAAATTGGAGATGGAGGGAAAATGTGATACTGCAACTCATTATTTTCCCCTATCAGTTTCACTGTAATATCCCCATCCCTTTATATTGCTTGCCCCAAATATTATGCCAAGAAAGAGGAAGGTATGTCTTTCCTACTGCCTTTAGAGAAGTTCCTTTTTAGAATCAAAAAGTGGTTCTGATATGTGGAAAATTATCTTACCACTTGTCAGTATCATTCTTCTTTTAACAGATACCTAAAGTAATGGTGTTTTTACTCTTAGCACAAAATGTCAATACTGCAACCTGAAATAATCTTTGGATAGACTGAGAGAATATTGGAGGCTTTCAGTCAATTCTGAAACTAGGTGCTAAGGGAAAACTGAGGAAACTTTTAAAAGGTGTCTTAGTGTGATAGTGCTTGGTGGTGAAATGTGTTAATTTTCCAGTTCTGTAGACCCTCTGGATGGTCTGATCAGCACTGACAGATCTGGGAAGGAGTCAAGGCATTTAAAGAATTGTAAAATATATGCTTTGAAAAAGAGAATATTTTCTTTCCCTCAGAGATTGAACATCTAAAAGTCAAGGCTATGTATGTATTTTAATTACATACCTCTTGCTTTTCCATTGGTAGCCTCTTCAGTTGAATGTAGTCCTGTAGAAAAGCTGAGGTGTTTTTTAATCTGCTTTGCTCTGTTACTAAGAACAGAACTTTTTTAAGTTCTATAAAGTAAAAATGAGAAAAAATTATGAAAAGTGAAGTGTATGAATGAAAATTAACTTTGTTGTTTTAGGAAGTTAGTGGTTTGTTTCAAAACCTCTTTGGAACATTAAGGATTCCACAATAAAAAAGGCTGTTTATGTGAATATTTGCGGAAACAAATCCAACTTGAAAGAATTGAATGAAATACAAATAATATATTCATTTCTAAGAATCCAGATGTTAACACCTCCATTCTTTTTAAAGCTTGTTACTGTCTGTCTCACTGCTTTTCAACCTTTTCTAAAGTGTGAAGAAGTCCCTGAAGTAGGTTCTGAGGATTAAGACCTCTATTACTTAGTCCCTGTCTGTGGAATTTACTCTTTTGCGTCCAACCCCAAGCACTGGAAGAACATTCTGCTTGTTTAATGCTGCCTGATCTTTGGTTCTATTTTTTCAGCTCACAACAACTTAGGTGTTAATATGCTTCAAGAAATAATAATAATAAAAAAAAGTGCCATACCTCATTGGGAACAGATGGGGATGTTTGTACTAATCATCTTGTGTCTGTCACCATTTATACGGGAGTACCGTAACCAGGGATCAGGACCCCATCTGGGGTTTTCTAATTCAGACCCTGTTCTTTAAAGATCAGTTCCAGACAACACTAACTGTGTGTACTTTTCTCTGACTTAATTAGGAATCTTGGTAAATGTTTCTGCTGTTGAAATGAGATGCTTTGCTTTCATGCTTTTTAATGGACAAAAAAAGACATGAAGTTAGCAGTCAAAAATGTTATTTTCTTAATTGCTTCCATTGTAGTCACCTAAACTACAAGTTCATAGAACATAGAATGGCCTGGGTTGAAGGAGACCTTGAAGATTACATAGTTTCAGCTGCCCTGCCATGGACAGGGAACCTTCCACTAGACCAGGTTCCTCAGGGCCCTGTCCTTAAGCTTTTCCTGGGATGGGTATCCACAAACTCTGTGGGAATCCTTTTCCACTGTCTCTCTACCCTCAGAGTAGACTTTTCCTCAATATCTAACCTAAACCTACTCTCAGTTTGGAGCCAATCCCTCCTGTCCTGTCACTACATGCTCTTGTGAAAAGTCCACCCATCTTTCTTGTAGGCTCCTTTCACGTACTGGAAGGTCACAATTAGGTCAGCCTGAAGCCTTCTCTTCTTCACGTTGAACAATCTCGATTCTCTCAACCTTTCCTCACAGGAGAGGTGGTCCATACCTCTAATCAACTTTGTGGCCCTTGCTGCCTGATGTCCTTCCTGTGCTGGGGACAGGAGTCTGTAGCTCTTTTAAAGAGTATTTCATTCAGCTAAAATGTGAAAATTTAGGAAATGACTCTTGAGAAGGTGGTTGTCCATAACTTCTGCCAAAGCAGTCTTTGGTTGTCTCTGAGACATCCCAATATATCCACACTGTAGCTCGCTTCAGCGCCAAAACCCTTCATCCTGAAAGTCTTAGAAAGAAAGGGAACCAATAAAAAACTACTGAAAGTTTTTTGGTTGGTTGTCTTTTTCCTAAGTTACTCACAGTAAGTAGAAACATACTGCTTGTGTGGAAGTCCTGAAAAAAATGAAAATCAAAGCTTCATGTATGTAATCTTTGGGCCACCTTGAGTTTGACTGTTCACTTCTGTTATTACTGCTTTGTGACTTAGATGTACATTCCAATGAAGGTAATCAGATTTCTGTGAAATCTTTGTCACCACATATGTTAGGTTTTTGTTTTTAACAAAAAATAATTGAATTGTTGCAGAAGACACTTCATGGAAACTTGTAATTACATTTAGGGGTTTTAAAAATTTTTTTTTTTTTTTAGTTTTTCTGCATCTGCCTATGTAAAATGTCAAGGACTTTTCTTGGGGGAAATGTACAGAAATGCTAGGCAGCTTGCCATTAGGTGTGATATTTTCTCTGATAATTTTCTTGATTTTGTTACTTGGCAGCTCAATATGTAGCATTATGTGTAGTTTCTGAACACAGAAACAAAGTGTATGGAAGTAACTGTAGCTTTCTGTGTCATCACTTTGTGAAAACTTTTGTGAGGGACTATGTATGTGGACAGTCCAAGTGCCACCCAGTGCTTTTCAAAAGTCTAAGTGAGCCAAATTCACTTAATTCATGGTACAAAATAAAGTCTACATTTGCTGTTCTTCCTTTGAGTATGAACTGGTCAGAATAAGGCTGTAACTTTTGCTTTCCTGGGTTTTCAGAATGAAAGAAAGAATAAATAGGCCACTGATAAACTCTTCAAAAGGGTTGTGAGGAAGTTTTTCAGAGGGACAAAAATCAGGAGATGCATTTTGTCTTCCATTTGCCCAGCTTGGATAATACAGTTTGTAATTCCTTCAGTTACAGAAATGTTTCCAAGAACTAAGCAAAAAGATTTTGATGCATGTACAATTTTGGGGAATAAATATTCTGCACACTTTTTTAAAATGACTGTCTGATCTGTACTTTGAGAATGTGAAACACTTTAAAAGTTTTCCACAAAGTTACAAATGTTGCCTGTAGTAAGTTCTCCATTAGTTTGTCCATACTGTATTTTGTATATACATATAAAAGCACATTTAAAGTAACTTTTTCTTTTGTAATGGGCCATTGCCCCCTGAAGCTTCTGTATTACATACAAAAAAAGCTTTAAAACAATATAAAAATTGCAAATTCTTTTTTAAAATGGTAAACAGTTTAAATTAATTTTTGTCCTTCTAAGTATATACTACGGTAGTCTTCAGTTATAATGTGGGGTATTTTCAAACCACTGTATTTAGGAATTAGAACTACATATCAAAGTCGGAGCACATATTTTCCAAAAGCTCAAAAATGTAAAATGAATTGACAGGGGACTGTGGGAAGGGAGAAGCATATCTAGTAATTTGAATGATTGAATGTCACTTTGGGATACTGGAATTCATTCCTTCTGTCAGTTTCTTGTGATCCCAGGCAAGTCTGTTTAAACCAAACTTCCCACAAGAGCTTATTAGTAGTGCATTGATTTCCTGGGAGACAGGCTCTAGACCCGGACTACTTCTGCTTGGCTCAACAGATGCTTTAGTTTTAGAGGCAGTGCTGGATAAATTGGCATACTTTTTAAAGTTGTGCCCTAAATTCCTCCTCCTAAATTCCTGTATAGGCAAAATTGGTTGCTAGTTCTTAAACTTCAGTCTGTATCTTGGGTTAGTAATCTATGAAATGAGACAAATACTTACTTTTATGAAAAATCAGTGAAAGTGTTGCAAAATCAGGTTAATTTTTATGGCATGCTAACATAGTACATCCCTGAACCCTTACAAAAGCCCAATAAGAAATTAAGTCTCTTCAGGGTGTGGCTTAAATAGAATGTAATAAGGGACATACATAACATTATAAGGAGAAAAGTTGAATAGCTTCTTTGCTTTGAATGAAAAAGAAATCCTGTGGTGTGGAAAAAAGTAGTGAAGGATCAGGTGTATCAGCTCCTTTGTGTGTATTCTCTTTAATGTTGTATAAGAAACTCTAATTCTGTTTCTTAACTCTTTATAAATGATTTTACAACTATTTCTGTATTTTCATTCCTGTGTAATTGAACGTAGTAAACAAATTCCCTGTATGGATGTGCTTCTGTCAGTCTTTAGGTTGTAGCCTTTAGCTTTGTATCGATGACTGATTGATGGAATGCTGTTAGTAGCAATGAGTTTTTCTCCTTTAGCAGCTTTATGTGAGATATGAGAGCTTTTCAGTGGATTCTTGCAAGTATTTGTTATTGGCAGAAGGGCAGTGTAACCTGGTGTTTGCACACTGTATGCTCTGAAAGGACTGAGATCTGCTGGGGCTGCATTCCCTTCCTGCCAGCTGCAGCTGATCTTTGTGCTCTGATCTCTCTTTAGTGACTTCTCTGCCTGGTTTGTCCTCAGACCTTTTGGGCTTCCAGTCCTACACTGTTCAATGTACTTCCTCTCTCACCTTCTTCAACATGGCTTAGGCTTTACAGGATCATAGAATAGAAAAGTTGGGAAACGACCACTGCAGGTGACCTAGTCCAGCCCCCTGGCTCCAACAGTGTCCCTGAGAGCACATTACTTGGGACTGTGTCCTGATGGCTTTTGGATGTCTCTGGGGAAGGAGACTTCACAACTTGTCTAGGCAGCCTGTTTCAGTGCTCAGTCATCCCTGTGGAAAAGGAGTTCTTCATCTTCAGATGGAACTTTGTGCATCATTTTCTGTCCATTGCCTCTTGTCCTACTGCTCAGCACCACAACGAAGAGCCTGGCTCCATCCTCTTGATGCCCTCCCTTCAGATGTTTATGTACATTGTGCATTTTAGGGACCTCAAGGTTAATAGGGTATGTCAGCTGTGATGTATGCCGATGGGGTTTTGTTCGTTTGGGAATTTTTGTGTGTTTTGTTTCTATTTTTTCCTCTTTTTCTTCCCTTTCTCATTAACTTTGCTTCTTGATTGAATGCCTTTTCTGTAACCCCTAAACTTTCTAGTCCCTTTGTCTGATAGAGCCTGTTGGTCTCTCTTAGTAGAAGTGTGTCCAAACCTCAGCTGTTTCTCTGGTAAGCTGTGCTTTTTGTCTTAATTAATACAGACTGCTCTTGAACTGAGAATCTGGCTGAGGTGTGAACAAATCCAGCTTTTTGTGCTAAAGAAACAGCAACATCTGGCTGTAAACAGACAGGTGGATTAGAGATGGATTCAGCTGTCAGCAGGATTTACCAGATGTGTTTGTTAGTCTGGTTTGGCTATGTGAACCTTCTAACTTCAGGGGAATAAAGAGAGAGCAATGAGCAGTTCTTGTGTGGGCATGAAAAGGTCTTGTACCTTTAAGTAATAGGTAGAAACTCTCTGAACTGTTGTATCATGATTGTATGCTTACAGTCATAGTGCAAGCAGCTATATTTCTTTATTAATAATTTAAAACTTCCCCCTTTCACTTGAAAACCTTGTTCTTTTAAAGTGAATAAGCATTTGTTTCCTATAGGTGTTACTTGTGTCCTAGTGGTTGCTGTTTTTGGAACACAATCCAGTGGGGAGTGTATACAATTTTTCATCATCGTTTTTGATTTGATTTTTTTGTTAATGCTCTCCTGGGTAGGAGGAGAGGTCTTCTTGAGGAGTGGACTACAGGGTACTGTGAGGCAGTGATCCAGTCTGGTAAAACGTTGTCCATGTCCTTACTGCACATCAGCACAGATCTGAGCCTGACGGAAGCACGGCCCACACAGTGATGCATGCCACGAGTTTGTCTGTCATTTTGCAGCAAATGTAGAACTGTAGCAATTCTCAAGCTGGAAGGAACTCATAAGAGTCATTAATCCCAGCTCCCTGTTCCACACAGGACTCCCTAAAACTAAATCATATAATTAAGAGTGTTGTCCAGACACTTCTTGAACTCTGATAGGGGTGACTGATCACCTGTCAGTGAAGAACCTTTTCCTAAAGTCTGATCTGAACTTCCTCAGATGCAGCTTCATTCCATCTCCTTGTGTCCTATTGTGAGTGATGAGCTGCAACTGAAGAATAACTAAATATTGAACAGAAAACAAACCAGAGTTTGTAAATTTACTATCAAGAAAGTTGACATAGCTGTACATATGTTCCTGTTTATACAAAAAACAGGACTAAAATGTACTAATGTATTTAAATTTTTGAGAGTGGGACACAAAAAAGATAGAGACTCCACTCAGCGGTGCCCAGTAATAGATCCAGAGGCAATGTGCACACACTGGAACACAAGAGGTTCATTCTGAATGCTTTCACCATGACAGTGGTCAAGAACCAGCACAGGTTGCTCTGGACATTTGCAAGGTCACCATCCTGGGAGATCTTCAAAAGCTGTCTGGACGCACACCTAAAACTCGTGGTTTTAGGTGACCCTTTTTCAGCTAGGAGATTCAACCAGGTGATCTCCAGAGTTCCAACCTCAGCCATTCTGTGAACATTCAACCCTATTCAACCCCATAGGGCTAAATAATTGTAAGGGATGAATAATTGTATTAGAAAAAGTTACAGGAGTCAATGTATTATTGGCAGAGAAGTTATGTGTTGGTTGAATTTGAGGTAGGTGTCAAAGGTAAGTTAAGACTTCAGTTTTAAAAGAATCTTCAGGATTTTTTTTTAGTGATCTTACTGATAGATCCATATATGACAGTAGGTGACTAGATTGCGAAACTGTTGCTGATCCTTGTGATCTTATAATGAACTTAGTTCACCTGATTGCAATATGTCTTCATTTATTTTGTACTTTGTGATCATTTATGGGTTCTTTCTCTGTCTTTGGGGACACAGTTCTTTTTTTCAGTCTGTTTTTCTGTCACAGTTTTGCAGAAAGCAAAATAAAATGTTTTAGCTGGGAAGAAAAGCTGAACTGATAGAAGCCATCTGGGTAGACAACTTCTATTTGTAAAACACCCAGATGAATGTGATTTTGGTACTAAGATTGCTATATGCAGTTATAATATAAATGTCTGTTTATAATTCATGTTGATTAGGAGTGGATGCACTGTTGTATAGAACAACATCCAACTTTGCAGTTGAATACCCATGCTTTTTTTAGGTCTTACAGTTCAATCCATCTCACTAGCATTCTTTGTTTGATCTTTAGTAATTCTGTATCAAATAATTTGCAGTGGGATGTAAAGCATATAATTTTGTATTTTTTTTAACATTATATGCAAAGTTAGGAATGGAAGTGCATCTCGTTTAGGTATAGAAATTCTGACTTGTTACAAAAGCAACTTTGTCTTGGTTGACCATTGTGAAGTTTTACATAATGTAATTTTGCTTCTGTGATAGCTTACTAGTATTTTTGAAAATTTCATTTTAGTTGCTTATTTTCTTTATTTTTGGTGTTTTGGTTTTTTAATATTCTTAGTGTTGGGGGTTTTTTCCTTGGGGGCGACATTTGTTTAATTTGAATTTTTACCAAAAAAACCCAAAACAAAAAGCCAACAAAGTTTCATGGTAAGACTCAATAAGGCACTTTTAGCCAAATAAATGGTACACTAAAATAACACCAAGTCTTGTTTCCTCCCAAGGGACAACACGGAGGTTAAACTTGATTTGTGCCTGATGTTTGTGTGCTGTAGTTGTCTCCTGCTTCTTGTTAGGTTCTCCTTATTTTCCTCATGGCTTCCATGCCATTCTTGCATGGTTTTCTTCTCTGCTTGTGTGAGCACTACAGCTGTTAATCATTTGAAATTATGTATTGCAAGGTATCTGAGATTTCTATGACTGTTTTTTGAAAATAGTTAATTTAAAGGAAAAGTAGTAATTCCTGCCCCTTTTCCCCCATTCTTTTCTAGCAGCTGGAGGAAGGAAACAAACAATTCCTGCTTACTAAATCTTAAAGTAAATTCCCTGGTAAAAGACAGCTGTGTCAATATTATGATCATAAACCATTACATCCATAATATTCTGGAATTTTGATACCTAGGCTGGTTGTCGGTTCTTCTCTGCTTTGAGTATCAGCCTAAGAACTTCTAGCGTTTCTGGTGATTCTGGAAAAAGAATGTTTGGTGGAGTTCATGGTCTGCTTTTCAAACATACCATATGAAAGCAAGGGGCTAATCTCTGCATATTGATCAAGTTGTATGGTATTCTATTTGGATATTTTGTTTCAGATATTGACAAGAAAGTCATTCTTAAATTTTAATTTAAAAACTAGAAGTCTGTTTCTTGTGATCAGTTTTTCTTCATTAAGCGATTTATCTTTGACCTTTTGTCTTATGTGATTCATTTTCTTTGTGTGGGATCTCCTGGTATTTGTGTGATTTATGGTGATTTCTGCCTCTTTTCTACTCACCCTCCTGGCAGTCTCTTCTTGTCCCCTCTGTGCACGTGCTGCACATGTAATAGACTTCATGGGTGCTTCTCCTGGTTTATACTGTCTGAATGATAGGTGCTGGTGGGTGCACATGGTATTCCAAGCTAGTTCTTGCCAGTACCTTAAGATGGGTGTTAGCTGATGGAGTTTTGGGTTTGTGGGCATTGGTTTGTTTGTTTATTTGTTTCACAGGATGGGTCAGGTTGGAAGGGACCTGGCCCAAGCTCTCTGATCACAAGCAGAGTTGCCCTAGATCACATTGCACAGAATTGTGTGCTTGAGTATCTTCACTGAGGAGAGGAGGTTCTTGAAGTACCTTGTCCTAGCATTAATGCAAAGTAGAAAAATCATGAGACTATAACCTAGGCATTGGCCCCTCTTTAGACTTCTGTTGTTTTTCCCTTACCGCTGACTTTTTTTCCAGAGTTACTGTGTATATTCTTGTTTAGATGTTCATATGCAGTCTTTATATTTGCAAACATTTCTGTTGCTCTAAACTGTCAATGTTTTACTGAATGACAATATCATCCATCTCTGCATCCATCTGTCTATGATTGCCAATTTAATGCTTCCGTAATAAATGATATCTGGTGCAAGGAAAGTGTGGATTGTTTTATCACAGATGAACCAAACATAAATTATCCCAGGGTAGTATGATAAACCTGGAAGTTACATTTATCGCTGTTTTTGAAATTCTGACTCCAGTGTGAAGATTTTTTCTTAAACTCTCAAAATATTCCTGATATCAAGCTAGTGCACCTTTAGTGGTAGTTTTATGCCCTTTTTTTTTTTTTGCTCTGCATTAGTGATGGGAGTGCTGCTTTTATTTCCTTGCAATGTACCTTAATTTTTAAAGTTAATTTAAATTTTTTTAAATGAAGGGTATTGCACCTTAATTTTTAAATACCTTTAAAAAACTTTCTGGTCCACAGAGGTTCATGAATTCCTGGATGGCGCCCATGTGATTGCTTTGATTTGAAAATGTGGAGTTTGTAAGTGTAGACTCAGTAACTTCTGATTAAAGATACCTGTTACCAGTTGTCAGAGGAAAGTTTAACTGTCATTTATCTGAAAATGGGTATTCAGCTGATTTTACAGGATACTCCAGTATCCTATATAGGATGCTTCAGTAACTTCTTTCTTTACAGTCATTACTATACAGCAGAACTTCCTTTTTGATTCTAGCTGCTGAAGTGCAATTTTTTGTTAAGCTTATTTACAGTGGATATCTCAGTTTGGCTTCAGTTTTATCTTTATTTTTGTATTTCCTGGTCTCTGTGGTAGAACTGTCCTGTTTTGAGGGCTCTGATTACTACTTGCAACTTCACTAAGTGGTTGTTGGAGCTCACTTAGTAGTATAAAAATGTTTCTTGCACCCCAGTCATGGGTGCAAAAGCTTAAAGCTTTATTTTGTTCCTTTGGCATGGACATTGCCTGTGACCTCCCCCTGTTTGAGTTATGTACACCACCAAATCACTTCTGTTTGAGCACTCTGAGAACTGCTCGTAGTTTGTCTTTTCTTAAGATTTTGTGTAGTATGCTTGAATAATGTGACCACCTAAGGAATGTTTTCCCTAGTACTTGGCTAACTGACAAATATATTGCAGATGTCTATTATATTAAAATCATATTTAGTCAGCCTACACTCTTCTTTCTCTGTCAGATTCTTTTACTATTGCTTTCCAGTTTTTGTCTCTGTAATTTCTTTTCCTGCAGCCATACACAGAAATAAACCATTTTAATTCTTACAGTCCCTTTTACTTAGTCTTGAGCAGAAATGTGAAAGCAGAGATCTCACAATAAGAAGTCAGTTTTATTTTTCTTTAGGTTGCTGAATGGTTTAATGGTGAATTCTTTTATATAGTTTCTGATGATAATTTTTTTTAAAAGCTGAGTGTGTTTCAGTGAAAATGCTGTTTCATAAATGCCATAAAAAAGGGGCAGTTTCATTAAAAGACAAATGACAACAGTAACATCTGGAAAAATGCTGAAATCTCAAGTTGGGTCACTTACATTTAGTGGAAGCTGCAAGTGTCTGCAACACCACTGGAGAGAGCTGTGTGCTGAGATAAGTTAGTACTGAATACTCTCTACTTGCTAAATCTTTGGGAGGCTTTCTTTAATGAAGTTTGAAAAAAAACTTATCAGTGGAAGTGAGAACTTGCCTGGCATCATTCTCTGACTGATTGCAACTCTGTTTAAGTTGCTTGAGGCCCTTTAGTGCGCATGTGCTGATTTTGGTATCACCTGTTAATCTTCCCTGTTCTTTTCTGAATCCTCTAAATCCACTCTGTATTGTGATGATGTTTCTTCTTGCACAGTTACCACCTGCGCATCTTTTAATTTTCCAAAGTTAGTATGTTAATAAAGAAACTTAGTGCACTTTGCTGCATTTTCTGGTGTAAGTTTGAAAAAAGTATTTCCTAATTTAAACAGGTTATTACTTATATATGACTGTCAGAGGACTGTCATTAATGGCATTCTGTAGTGAAACCCAGTACTTTTAATGTCATTCGTTGGACTGAAAGTTACTTTTACCTTATGATTTGGCTCTTCATTCCAGAAGACATTTAATTAGTGGCTTCTGTAAATTCTTCCTGTAACAGTCCTTACTATGCTGCCTTACAGAAATGGGAAGCTAGCATTTTATTGATATGGATAATACTAGTATCTTGATTTAATGATAGTTAAGTAAACAGTGTAACATGATACATTTCTACAAGAGAATGGAAAGTATTAGTCTAGCCATTATACCTGAATCAGTATGAAGAATAACCTTGATTTACGTAAGCGCCTTTGGTCCAACACGCTAAAGTTTTCTATTTTTTTCAACAGCAAAAAAATTAATTTCAGCTTGCCAAATTTCAGTTTGGAGTGGCTTTTAATAGCCAAGTTATAACTCCCTAGCAGAAGAGACATTATGGAAATAGGTTTAGTTTAGTGGCAGTTGGATAATGCAAGCCTCTAACACCAAAGTCACTTCTCACCTTGATCAGTTGTTGTCAATCAGCTGTATGCCAGCAGGAGTTTACCAGGGTACAAAGAATTTCTGTAAATGACTTAAATTGTTATGTTATTTGTTTTATTAATAATACTAATGAAGGAGAAAGATGCCTGCCTCTTCCACTTCCGTAAGTTGCTGAGTAATCTCTTAATGGTATCTTGTTGCATCTTTTGTGGAAATTACATCTTGACAAATTTTTTCATACGTCCTGTGTTGTTGAAACAAAGTGCTCTTCAAGCATTTGTCATGGTTTACATTAGTTCGTGCAAGGATGCTGCCCACTGAGGCTGCAGAAATAAAAAATGCGTAAAAATAATAACAAGAAATTGCAAGCTGTATTGAAAAAGGAATAGAGCTTTGAAGTGAAATTTGTAGTGTAATTTATGAGATGGAAAAGATTTTACTTCCTTGCAATGTCCCATGAGACAATTTAGGAAAATGTTTTTGCGTCTTCTAAGCTGTTTTTGGATTGTTGATGAAATGGCCTGTGACAGTGAGAGGCCACTGATCATCCTGCTTGGTTGTGGAGAAAGTGTTGATTAATATTTGCCAATCCTTTTTTTTTGGCTACACTTTCTTGTTGGGATGGTATGAACTGTGGAAATGTATATTTAGTTCTTTACACATTCAAATTTTATTCCATGTGAACCACTTACTAAATTCACTTGAGCTTCTAATGCCTTTGTGAACGTGAAGAAAGTGTTATTCTCACTGGCATATTAAAAAATGTCTTGCAAACATAGATCTAAAAGTATATATATCTTAGCCTACATAAATTTGGTGTATACTTTCTTAGATTTTGTATACATTATTTTAAAGTTTTCTTAAGAATAACTATATAGATAATTATATATTCAGTGAAAGTTCTGAAAAATAATAATGATAGAGTTTGCTAAGTTGGTCAGTGTTTCTGGAGATCTTCTAAGTCCTCATGTTTGGATTCTGGGTTTTTAAGAGGAAGTGATAGTAAGGCAGGAGCCAGACTTACAAGGAATCAAGGGTTGATTTGGTAAAGTTTGCTTCATCACTTGGATAATGAAAACTATCTGGAGGATTTAAACACATGTATATGTCTCTGGAAAGTCACTGTTGACACATGATGTCTTCATGTGTGTTAAGGCACAGTTTGTTTAATGATTAGCACAGTTAATTAAATCACCATAGGCAATGTAAACTGTCAACCAAACAAAATACAATTAAATGGAGTGTGGTTTAAGTCCTCCAGTAGATCATTGACTTAACATCCTCTAATGATATTTATTGACCTATGAAGTATATTTGCATAGATACTGAATATGCAAGATATCAATCCATATTTTATTTGCATAATCACAGTATTTTAAAGTATTGAGCAAGTAGTATATGTGAAGTTATCTAGTATATAGAAAACATCTATGAATGTTTTAGTAATATAATGGCCAGTAGACTTAGCTGGAACTGAGCAGCTGTTGGATGCTACTGATTATGTAGAGAACTCGTGTGTAGTTTATTTATTTGAGCTTGACCAATTTTGGCAGTGGTACTTACTACTAATTAACTCTGTTCAGATTAATTGATTGTTCCCATTTGTGGTCTGGCTGATAGTCATAATTTTACATTAAATATGATCTTGTGATTTTTGTCACAAGAGGTGGATGACTTTTTAATCCATCTTGATCTAATGTCCAACAAATGTAACTTCTGCTTTTGGGTTTTTTCCGTGCTTTAGTTTTCCTGTTCTCATTGTACAAAGGGTATGTGTTTTGTCATCTTTCTTTCTTTTGTCTGTAGTAGTTTCTTCCACCTCACCTCTCTTATAACTTAGTTTTTAATTTGTCATGCTATTTTATACATACTATTTTTCAATATACTTCTGGAGACTGGCTCTTGGTTCCTGACTTTAGGTCTTTGAGAAATTACAATTGCAGTGGTGCTTCTGTGTTGTCACAAGCAGTTCCTGGACATCTTAAGTACTGCTGTATCATCTCCATGTGTACAAAGAGTAGGGTTTGTATCTTAAATCCTCTATTAGCTTAAAATATATTTATTTTCTTCATAGTTTTTGAAGTCTTAGCTTACAGTACTGTTTAAGACAACTAAAAAAACCAAAGTCTGATTGAATCATGATTTTTATTCCTATTTGTTAGGACTGGAATTTGTTATATATTTGTTCAAGTTTCTTGTGACATCTATCTCCCTTCTTTATCCTCATATGCCAGCAGAAACAGGGCACATGTTAAAGTTTAGTTTATGTGCTGGGATTCTGCATGGTGCAAAGCATTTCATGGTCTGAATTGCTTTCTTGCCTTAAAAAAGGCATCCATGTGAACATTTTCCTTTTTCATAGGATCATTAAGGTTGGAAAAGACCTCTAAGATCATTGAGTCCAACTGTTAACCCAGAACAATTGTGTTCTCCACTAAACCATGTCCTCAAGTGCTACATCCACCTACCTTTTGAACACTGCAAGGGATGGTGATTCTACAACTTCCCTGGGATGCCTGTTTCAATGCCTGACCACTCTTCTGGTGAAGAAATTTTTCCTAATGTCAAATCTAAACCTTCCCTAGTGCCATTTGAGGCCATTTCCTCTTGTGTTGTCATAGATTACCTGGAAGAAAAGACCAGTGCCCACATCACCACACCTTTTTTCAGATAGTTTTTGAGAGCAGTAAGGTCCTACCTGAGTCTCCTCTTCTCCAAGCTAAACAACCACAGCTCCCTCAGCCCTTTCTTGTAAGACTTGTGCTCTTTCCCTTCTCATGATGTATATGGAATAGTACTGGATGTTTGAAAACATGGTGGGGAACTTCTAAAATACCATTTGTTAAAAAAAAAAAAATAGAAACTGTCAGCTGAGTCTGTTGAATCTCAAAGATGCTTTGAAAGAATTTCCTTCTTTCAAAATGCTTGTCATCTCAGACTGTTTTCTTTTGCAATACACTGAATCTGTAAAAATGAATTTTAAAAGCTTTTTGAAATTCAGTCATTGAATATCACATCACTGGCTTATGGATTTTCATTTTCAACATGTTGTACATACAGCTGGCCTTGATGCTGCTGTTCTTAGCTGCTACTGTCTTCTTTTTCCATGGCAGAAGTTCACAGAAACAGCTGATGTGTCTAATGTGAAATCACAGAGACTTGCATTTGGTTAGAATTGCCAAAACACCTTCCCCCCCCCCCCCCCCCCCCAATAAAATCCTGGATTCTACTAAGTGTTCAACACAGATTATTTTGATAAAGCTAGGTATGCACAGTTTTATTGGCAGTCCAGAAGAACAGGAACTTCTAGCAGTGGAATGTAATGAAGTTTTACTTACGTAATTGAAGTACTAACTGTTGTACAAGTTTGCTTAGCATTGAATTTTTTTTTTGAATGGTAGGTTTTGTTTTCTGCTGTTTCTTTTGAATGGTTTTTGTTTCTCTCAGTATTAGAAGCTTTATAATTCTTTATTCTTTATGTTCTATTTCTTAGAACCTTTTTAGAATTATTCTTGACCCTGTAAGACTAAGTGTATTAATTCTTTAGAAATTGAAGTCCTGTTAATTTTTTTCTGTACCTCTGAGAGGGATAAGCTGTGTACATCCCTGTCTGTAACCTTGACTGGCTGTTAGGTGCTAACACTGCTGCTCTCTCAATCTTCTTGCTTAATGGAACAGGGAAGGAAATAAGAAAAATGCTCATGGGTCAGGATAATTACAGGGAGATTATTTTCATTCTCCACTAACCTTGGTGGCTGCAGGTTTTTCACACTTTTATTCCTAGTAACTGCTATGCAGCATTTTTGTGTCAGTTCCTAAATGCATTGTCACAGAGGCACTGCCAGCATCACTGATGGCTCAACTTTGGCAAGGGATGGGTCCATTTTGGAGCTGTCTGGAGCTGGCTCTGTTTGTTATGGGGGCAGCCCAATGTCTCTTCACACAGGGGCTCTGCCTTCAGCCTCCCCCACTACCAAAGCCTTGCCACATAAACACAATACAGATGTTCAGTTTCATGCAGACCTTGGATGCCACTGAAGCTTAAAAGCTTGGTTGCATGGCCATTGGACATATTGGCTGCACAGTTGAACTTGACTGTAATGTATGAGCTTCAGTCTTTGAATTATTTCAAAATGTGCTCCAAATGGGACTACATCATCATGTTCTAATCGAGTTTCCACTGCATTTGATCGGATCTGACAGCTATCCACCACTGGAAAATGGAGTTTTGTTCCCCAGTTCCCCTAGTTCCTGTTCTTTCCCTTGAGTTAGCTTTGATGCTTGTCACACGCTTTTCAAAAACAATTAGGCTTGTTTTTTGAGTTGGTGAGTTTGATTGGTCCAACAAAGCATCTGATGCTTTTATGCATTCTCATATTCAGGCAAGCAAGGCTCCCTTCTGCTGTGATGAGCTGTTAAAATGAATTTAGGTGTAATATATAACATCATCCCATCTGAAAGGTAGAGTGTAATATCTGTGTCATATGGCAAGAAGAGTAAACTTTATTACAATTTCTGTGTGCTTTTGAGGAGTCCTAGACTTGACATGGACTTGTCATTGCAGTATGTTAAAAAATATAACGGGGATAGAAGTGGCATCATATTTTAGTATTAGAAAAAGTTACTTCAATGAGCTTTGTTTCCTCCCAGCTTTGTCGCTGTCAATTTTTACTACAAGTGCAAGCATGTGGCACTGTTCCTCTGCTGGGTGCATGTAGGGGCAGAGAAGATGACAAACTGAGTTGATTTTCATGTATCTGTTGAAGTACATTGCATGTCATGCCTGTTGAATGAAATCTGATTATGTTTGTTCTATTCATGTTTTCCCTATTTACAAAAATCAAATTTGTTTTGCTGTATGTGTTCTTTGCAAAAAAAAAAAAAAAAAAGCCAGTGCTAACTTTTTGTTTGGTAAAAGATTAGGTGAAGATGATGCAAAATCTGTAACTTTGGTTGTTTTCATGAAATATGAACTGAAGAAAACAAATCCTGATACTTGGGATTCACAGTTCAGAACAGCCATGACTGCTAGAAGTGGATCATACTTTTAACTAAATAAATAAAAATATCAAGACAATGACAAAGAAATTTGTTTATTTTGTTACATTCTTCATTCGTAACTGCCCTGGTACAGTCTTTTTCTAAGATCCTGATTGTTCCCACACATGCCATCTAGATTTTTTCACTGTCTTTTGTATTGATTGCTTTTATCTAAGTAAAGATTTCAGTTCAGCTTCCTTCTCTAAAGCAATGAAACTCTGCATAATTTAGAGTGGATTACATGGTAGTTTTCATTTGCATTAGTTTAAAGGGATTGAGAAACCAAGTAACTGAGTTGTGTTCCTAGTTAGAATTTAGGAAGAAGGTACCATTGCTTTTCTGCAGTCTATCACTTGAAAACTTGGTTTTAATGATGTAGAGGAAAGACTTGTATTTTTCATTCTCTGTTTGCTGCTTGCTTGGTAGTATTGGGGAGTTAGAACTGGTGATGTGTAACAATTAACAGCACTGGTGTTTAAGCATTTTGGAAAATTGCGTTTTCCAAAAGAGTAAAAATGGACACAACGTCCATTTCAGATGTCTGAACACTCGAGCTAGCTGGGGTCTATTATTACCAAGAGATGGCAACAGATCATACAATACAGTAAGATTCTTGGTTGTGTCTTGTTAGTGTGAAGATCAATGACATTCTGAAATGAGGAGTTTTAGCTTTTTTCTGATGTGAACTTCTTGGAAGCTTTGTTGCGTCATAGGACAATCTACCTGCATATCAAAACTGTTGCTGTCTCCCACAGTATAGATTACTGAAACCAATCCAAATATTTTGCCCTTTTTTGTGTTTGTACGGGTTTGTTGGTATATTTCTAGTTGGATTTGTTTGTCAAAGTGGGACAGATATGGTTAAGCATGAACTAGTTAAACAGCATTGTCTTGTTAATTTCTTTCCACAGTTTTCAAACCGTGAAATCATGGCTCATTCAAAGACGAGAGCCAATGATGGAAAAATCACATATCCTCCAGGAGTCAAAGAAATCTCTGATAAAATATCTAAAGAAGAGATGGTGAGAAGGCTAAAGGTTAGTAAGCAACTAATTGCTTGCAGATTAAGGTTTCTTGTAAAAGATGTTCAATAATCCTATTACTATATTTTATATCAGGATTGGGTTTTTTCCCCCTTTGGGCTTTACCTTTTCTATGCATAGAAGGAGAAAATTGTTTGCTCTTGTGCCTTCTCTTCTACCACTTTCTTGAAATGGCTTGTTCAAAAAAGGTTTAAATGCATTTAAAAATCACAAATAGAAATGAGCTGCCTTAATTTAAAATGCTGCTTAAATTTTATTTCAGCTACTATGCTAAGTCAGTACTTTCATTGTTTTCCAGTATTTTCCTCTCTAAAAGAGAGTAATAATTTTGGAAATAATTTGTATACCTCTCAATACATTCTTTTTATGCCTTCACACTCTTTGGTTTGTTTATAAAAACCTTTATTCTCGTTGTTTTAGCCTGTATCATGATGATGGTAATTTTTGTTATACTTTAGTATATATGCTTTGACTACACTTACAGTCTTTGATGTATTTCTGTCTTGAATTTCTTGACCATTTTATCTGGACTAAGTGTACAGGAAAGTTGGACAGATTTGGAGGCTAATTTTGTTACTACAGTTCTGCATCTACCTTTGTACTCTCACAAAAAGGCAGGCCTGTATTGTGCAGGAGGAGTGCCTACAGCTTGGGCTTGCCCTGTGAAAGAGGAGGGAACAGATGTGGGAAGGGAACCTTAAGTATTCTAACAGATGAAGGAGCTTAATTTGGAATTTTCTGAAGAAGTAGTTTTAAGTCAGTTGGAACTATGGGTAAATGAATAAAAACTAATAAAATCCCAGACCATGAGGGTTGCTTCTTGTCTTCCCCCCAGTAACTTGTCTAGGCTTTGGGATTTTGGTTGATGGACTTCAGTGAATATATTGCATTCTATGATACTGAATAAAAGACAACATTTATAACTTTACATATGAATGATTCCTAAGAGAAGGAATTCTTGGTTAGCACTTGCATATTTTTTCAGCTTGTGGAAATGCAGCACCACAGTTCTTACTAATCATTTTTCTCCTGTAGCTTAATTTCATTTCTGGTCTTGAATGTCTAGTCCCTTCTGTCATCTTGATCTGTCTTGCAGAATAAGAGGACCTTGTAAGATGTCTTGTGTTTCTTGTTAGTTGTTTATTCTGGCTGTGAATTCATTGGTGCTCAGGCAGGGAAAAAACTGAAGTATTTCTTTTATAAGAGGTTGAATGTTGCATGCTACACCACAAGTGTACAAAACTTCAGTATAAACACAGTTGCAAGTGCTAAAGAACAGTGGTTGATAAATAAGTGAACTATTAGCCTCTTGATTTCTCTGAATGCCAAATTAATGCAATTATTAGGGAAAAAGCACTCTTCTGTGCACAAGCAGACATTCTGCTGTTTGTTGATAATGATATATTAATATAAATGCAAATTATTGAGAAATCTGAGAATAAAATGGAAAATATGCAGAGTGAATTTCTGTATTAGCATAACTTACATTGGACATTTTATGCATTTTGAATTGATGCCCTCTTGAAGTTTATAATAGATTTCAAAATGAGATAGAAGCTAAATGGTGACAATTGTCAACTAGCACTGAAGACAGAAAGAAGGTGATAAACTCTTGGAAATGATTAGTAGTGTCTGAAAAGCATTTTTCCACAGTTTTTTTTAATACACAAGAACCAAGTCATCATCTAATGAAATATTAATTTTAGACCAGCAGTCTAAAAATGCACTTTTCTGTCAGTTTCATACCAGTAAATTCCAAAGCTTGTTTCTGTGGAATGATGTAGTAAAAATTGAATGGGTTAAGAAATATGTGCCACATCTGGAAGATGAAACTCCAGGAGTATAAATTGTGGTGGTCTGGGTGTGATTTCAGGCTCTGGAGTCCTATAACTTATTGCTTTGCAGGATCCTGGAAAACCAGGCTAGGACAACTAACTTGTTGTCCTCTGTTTTTCCTTAAACACTGTGATGGATTGGTCTGCAGACAGGATGACTGATCTTTGTTGTCCTGACTTGTACAGATGTTCATGTTATCAGGGAAAAAACATGAAAGGTTCATTTGCAGAGTAGAAAAAACCCATACTTGTTGCAAGAAGTATGAAGACTACTTTTCATGGAAATGAAAACAGTTCTGACTTGTAAATTAATTAGTGTATAAGGGCACCAGTGCACTTCAGGTCTTGTGCCTGACTGGGGAGGCCTTTTTTTTCTTGCAATGGAAGTTGTGTCTGCCTAAGCTGCTGATCATCTATGCCTTTTTGTAAAGGATTCTCATATGTTTGAAAACTTCACAGCTTCTGTGATCCTAGTTATGTAGAAGTTTGGAATTTTTTTGAGTTGGGCTTCTTACTCCCTGACCAGTTATAGTAAATTTTTTGGAGGGGGGAAAAAACCCAACCAAACAACAAACTATAGCAAAATAAAGTATTTTGCAGTGTTATAGGATTCTGGGACTTTAAATTATTATTCTTTGAATAACGTCTCTTCTTGCGCTGAGGAAGTAGATAGGTGTTTTGGCTTTAATTCTCAGGATTGTGTAATTAAGGCTTTAGTATAATTTTGTTAATTTTACAAGAGCTGAACTCCTTAAAATAACTCTGCCTCTGTGAGTCAGATAAGGAATTACTTTGTTTTGTCAATAAATTTCTCTCCTTCAGAAAGTTTTTCAAATATAAGAATTCTCACCAACTAACAGTTACTAAATATAGCTTTTCCTGCTTTTGTTTTATTCAGCATGTTAAATATTTGTTGTCCCAGACTCTTTTTTTGTTCCATGACTTCAGTAACTGGATCCTCATAATCCTAGTGGTCATTTTAGTCTTGTTGGACAACCTCCTTGCCACTCAGCTGCCTGGATTTATATATCCATTTGCTGCCAGTGTGGGCTCTGCTTCTGGACAGCACAGGGAATAGAATTTTCCTCAGAGCCGTAATAGGCAAAAAAACCTTAAACTGAAAGAGAATAGGAAGAAAAAAATCGTCACTGAATATTGGAGAGAGAAACAAATATTTTTAATAAAGTTTTGCCATTGTCTGAATTTTTAAGTATCAGTCTATTTTTAAGTAACAGTAACAAGCTGTAACAGTGAATGCTGTTGCACTTCTTCAGTTGTCAAACTTGATTATATGGTTTCTCAAAAAGACTTGGGAAGTCTACAGCTAGACTGTCAGTATTTCTGCTGAGGCTGTGTGTTGGTTCGGTTCATAAAGGAGTTGGCCAGGTATTTCCTGTGCCCTGAAAAATGAAAACACTGGTTGCTCAAGTAAGTACTACTGCATAGCTAATAATGCTTCTGACAGAAGTTGCAGAAAAGCAGAAAAGTAACTTTTAGTAAGGATTCTGTTACACAAAGCACTTAATTTTATGTACTAATGTGTGTCTGTCTATTTAGATGGTTGTGAAAACTTTCATGGATATGGACCAGGACTCTGAAGAAGAAAAGGAGCTCTACCTAAATCTTGCTTTACATCTTGCTTCAGATTTTTTCCTCAAACATCCTGATAAGGATGTGCGTTTGTTGGTAGCATGTTGTCTTGCCGATATTTTCAGAATTTATGCCCCTGAAGCTCCATACACTTCACCGGATAAACTGAAGGTAAATAAAATTAATCTCTTTTTCCACAGCAGGTTTTTACACTCAGTGATTAATACAATTGGTCACGACTGCTTTTTGCCTCCTTTTATTTCTGGTTCAGCCTAAACAGTTCAAGGTTTTCACTTGTTTTTAGGATGGGATTGGTCAAGTCAGTTGTCCATGACTTCAAGGGTTATATAGTACATATTCCAATAACTTGCAGAGTTTTGGATTTGTATTGAAAATAATTATTTTATTGAACTGTTTTTGGGATTTGTAGGTTAGTTTACTTTAGAAATATTTATTATATGTATAGGTTTTATCACAATCTCTTGCAAGATAGCTAATACCTTCACTTGGGGAAATACCCCTGTATCTCCAATTAAACTACCAAGAGGCAGGTACTTGTATATTTATAGGTAAAGGCTCTATTAAAACAAAGATAAAGTACTTTTGTACAGAGTTAAATGATATTTGATGTGGCTTGGGAAATTCTGCAATTAAAGACATCACTGATCCCACTAGGCGGAGATGGTTGATAGAGAAATGTCAGGTTTGAAAAGGAAGTACAGATCTGACTAATTTGTTCCAAAAAGAAATTAATTTTTTATTATTTTGTGAGTTCTTTTACTTCTTAAGGTAGAAATCTAACTTAGTTCCCAACTCTCAAAATCAAATTGTTTCCCTTGTGCAGTCAGAATCTCAAGTGATGAACTGAGTTTTGGGGGGAATTCTAGGAAAAGCCAGGTGAAAGTAACACTCAAAAATGTGTGCTTTTTTGTGTCCCTGATTTAGAAATGTGTGTGGTCTTTTTTGTTTAGTTTGGTTTGGTCTTTGTTTATTCCACAGTAGGATAGAAAGGTGGTTGTGGTGGATGGTCTATCTATTATCACTTAAGAGGAAATCACTCAATTTCTCATCTAGTGGTTGTGCCAGCAGTGCTTCCTAATTAGGGAAACAGTGCAGTTCCAACTGCTGTAGTACATCTTTTGTTAACAGACATACTGGAGAGATATCTAAGGATTTTTCTTAGTTCTGTTTTCTAAATTCTGAATTAGTGTTTAATCAGAGGTACAACATCTACTTCCTGCACTTATTGATTGCACCATCTTCAAATGGAGATGAATATTAGCTTTCTCTACTGTGCTCTATTTAAGTCTGGTTTTCAGGTGTCCTGATTCTTATTTCAGTTTTAGTATATGTTTTCATTTGCTTGTTAGGCTTAGAGCTTAAATTTATCCTTCTGAGTTCCTAACTAAGTTCCTCCTTAGAGTAGTTGATCTACCAAATGCTACTAAGCTTCAGATTTCGTAGTGTACAATATTGGAAGGTGTACAGTACTGATCTCATACCTGAAGTGTCAGAATACTACAAACACCGCTGGGACAGAACTTGGAATGGATGAGGGACTTCCATTGCCAGCATTGAGTTCTGTAATCTGTGTGGATTTCAGAATTCAGTTGCTTGATGCAGTTTTTTAAACATATTTTGAGAAATAAAGACAAGACAAACAATAGGGACCTTGGCCTAGGGCTGCTGGGGTAGGTTTCTTGCAAACCCATTTCTTCTGAACTCAGCTTTTGTGGTTGCAGGACAAGCTCTGATAGAAATGTCGAAGAGTTCCCTCCACTTTATGACAGAGGTAAGAGGAAGAATGCTTCCTCTTGGGTTATATCTTGGCACTATTTTTACCCAGTATTTAATATCAAATCCATACTGCAGCTGAGTCTATTCTTGTATGTGTAACACCAAAGTTAAAAATGGCAAAGGGGAGTGCTAAAAAGGTTTAATTTCTTGAGAGGAAAAGATTTAAATCTCAAGTTTTTGCCCTTGCTTCAGACTCAGTGGATCTCTTTGTAACTTAGATAATTGTGCAAATGGGATGCTGAGGAAAGGGATAAGAATCTCAGGTTTTGCTCTTTATGTGTATCATCAGTGTAAATCTTGCATTCCTTGCTGATCATTGAAAGAGAGTTGATAACAGGGATGGAAAATGCCATGAGTAGAATAAAAACAGAGCTGGAGTAGGTTTGCTCTGCTGGGATCTCAGAACTTCTAACTTTGAGTTCTCCTCAGTCCGTGTAAAGCCTAGAGCCCAAATCTAATTTTCTGGTGGGAAAATAATCTAATTATTTATATGTGTCAATTGAAAATGACTTAAACAGAAGAACTGTCTACCTGTCTCTGCTGAAGTACCCCTTAAAAAAGGGTAAAATGGTAGCAGAACTTCAGTTATCTGAAGGTGTTCTCTGGTGAGAGCCATGACACTGATGATTACTGAATCCATTATGCAGTTAATTGGCATCATGACAGCAATCCACAAAACAAACAAAAAACCCAAACCAAAACAAAAACCCCAAGACAAACAAACAAATCCTCAAAACAAAACCAAAAAATATCCCTGAAGTTGAAGTGTGAGCACTTTTGTTTTTGAAATCTGGATTCTAATGTAGACTTGCTTTATGCAGTCTCTTGTGAAAACCTATCGTCCAGTTGTGAAATTATTGTAGTTTTTTGGCTGCAGCCAAAGTTTATTTTACCCTGTGCTTTGAATTTATAAATGCATGTTCAAGTGGTATGTTGTGTGTGCTTAAAAGAGGGAGCAATGTCCTTAAAAAAAGGGAAAAATGTTTGGTCATAGTACATGAGATATTAGAAATTAGTGAGTACTTCTGAGTTTAGTCTGTGTTGCTGTCTTTAAATATGAAGAGGAAAAAATAGTTTAGGAGTAAATACTTACTTTTTCAAACCATGCTGTTATTTGAACCATTCAGGTGTTGGACTTACTGTGCATGTATCCTACTCATTAATGTCTGTAGTTATATGCAGCACAATGATGAGAACTTTCTATTGGAAAGTTAGTAGGATCTTTGAATCACATTCAGTAGATAAGTATTGCATACTGAGCTGTAGGATAAAAACTGAGATACTTGGTTAAATGAACTGATGATGATTTACTTCTACAAGTAAAGTTTAACACAAAATAATTAACACAGAGCATGGGTTCTAAGATTAAGTAGTTTTTATGTTTAGCATTGGTCAGTCTGTCATGTGCCCCCTTTCTTCTTCAGTTCATTCTTATTCTCCCCTGGGACTCTGTATGTCTTCTAGATTTTACAGAACCTTCCAGTGTTTTCCATAAGACAGCTTTCCTTTTGGGTGGGGACTGATGGCCTGCTAGTGTTCAGGCACTGATTTTTAAAGGAGGGATTCTTCAGATGAGCTTTTGCATGGGAACTGAATGCTTCTGAGTGGTTGGAGACCATTAGATGTGTCCTTTAGATGTTTTGGTTTAATTTTAGCTGAAGAGTCTAGATGGTGTGCTCTGCAAAGGGTCCTGAGGTGTGAACCAGACAATGACCCTTCTCATCATCCTTAACTCTTAAAAATCAGTTTCAAACCAAATTAAAATGTGAATGTAGCTGTAGCTCTGAACAGTGTTTTGCTGTGCTGTTTTTCAAGAGTTGGTGATGTCACATGTAATCTAATTCTTGATTTTACCTAGATCCACAGTAAGTGCTCAGCCTAATGATTAAGGCTGGATTTTGTGGTTATAGTGTTGGGAAAAAAGAAACCATATTCTTGTCTTTTGTCTGTGTATTATTCTCGGGGGGTTAGGAGAAATGGTCATTTTGAAAGTGTTAGAGAAATGCCTTATAGACTATTTCTAGGATAGATTTTCAGGATTAACAGTAAGGCTCTATTCTATTTATTATGGTAGCTTTATACCTTTTGGAATATATTTAATTTACACCTAGGTTGTTGGATGAAACAAAGATATAGTTGAGGCTGTGAAGAGTGTTTCTGGTGATATTATTTCTAAATATTTTGATTTAATATAGTTGTGTTAGCTGGAAATTCACAACTACATTAATCTGTTAATTATCTGAATGTGAAAAAAAATTTAAGAAGATATCTTCCTGTGTGTTTCTGTTTAGTTCATAATTGACTATTTGTTCCTTGTAACCTGCTTCAATTTACTGTGTGAGACTTTTTCTGATGGAGTCTTCTGGTGGTGAAAGTTGATAGAGGAAGCAGGAGGAACTTGGTTTATTAGTTTTTGCAAGAGATGTTATCTGTGTCAGTATCTTGATGACTGAGAAATGCACAAACAATACAGAGTGAACATATAATAACATCTCTTAGGAAAGATGTAGTTGCCTACTGCTATTTTCTCCTTCTTTTGAAACTGAATGTAATATGAAGTAAAATTCATTGTCCTGCTGAATAATCATCTCTTGACTTCTGCAGCCAGACAGTTGCAGCTGTGTTTGTCAAGTTGAATGCTGTTTTTTTGGAAATGAAAAACATTTGTTTCCTTAGGAAAAGGTTACTTCTCAACCCTTTAAAGAAATATGAAGTATTTTTAAATTACTCCTTGACATTTTCCATGGTGTTTTTGTACATGATCTTCTTTTTGGTAGTGAAATAATGTCTGTCATTGCTGCATATTTTGTAGTGACTAAATAATACAAGTAATTTTAAAAGGTAATTATTTTACATTGAAGGTTTAATTGCAGTTTATTGAATAACTAGCACTTCTTTCTTTTCAGGATATATTTATGTTCATAACAAGGCAACTTAAAGGTTTAGAAGATACAAAAAGCCCCCAGTTCAATCGATACTTTTATTTGCTTGAGGTAAGCTTCATAACTTATTTTATAATAATTGTTAAACATAATCTTTCCATTTAATCTTGTGTTAACTACTTCTTTTATTTTTTCCTGTTCCAACACAGAACATTGCTTGGGTCAAGTCTTATAACATATGCTTTGAATTAGAGGACAGCAATGAGATTTTTACCCAGCTGTATAGAACGCTCTTTTCAGTAATAAAGTGAGTATTTTCACCTCAGATTTCACAGTATTTTACTGCATGATTGAGGTCAGCGAGTTCTAACTTTTAGCATTAATGAGTTTTGTAATTTAGTTTAACTAAAGGTAGCAAAACTGTCAGGTTTTTCTGTTTTAATGAGACAAGACACACTGCACATTATCTTTTTTTTTCCTAAGAAACTTACCTTTTGTCAAATTAGTTGTCATTTACTGCATTTATTTTATTTTTTTATTGAAATTGAATGCTGTAATATGCAATTCTAAGGAATTTGGAGGATTATTACTGTGAAAACATGATTCAAAAAGTAGCAGACTCTAGAAGGTACTGCTAGAGGCAGTCCAGTCTTTTCCCTTTGCTCAAACCAGGTCAGCTTGAGCAGATTGCCCAGAACTGTAGCCAGTTAGGTTTTGGGCATCTCCAAAGATGGAAAGGCTGTGCCATCTCTGGGCAACCTTCTAGTGCTCAACCACCCTTTTAAATGTCTGAATGGTATGTCTTGTATTTCACCCTGTGCCCACTGCCTCTTGCTCTGTGCCTGGACACCACTGAGCCTGTGGTGTAAAGACAGTCTTGCCCTATCTTTTCAACTCTCAGCATCAGGTATTTAAACTTACCAGTAAGTTCTTTCCTAAGCCATCTCTTCTCAAGGCAAAAACAAAGATGTCAGCTCTCTCAGCCCCTCCTTCCTTGAGAGCAGCTCCAGGCCCTTAATCATATTTATGAACCTTTGCTGGACTTGAATCTGTGATGTGTGTGTCCCTTTTGTGCTGGGAAGCCCAGAACTGGACACAGCACTCCAGGGGAAGTCTTCCCAGTGCTGGGCAGAGCAGAGGGATGCTCTAATACACTTTCTTTTCATGATAGGGACAGTCTTACTGCAGTAGTGAATCAGGAGAGCATGAAATTTAAGAATGATGGTATATGCAATCAAGGAATCAAAGTACTTTGATTTTTAAGAAAACTTGTGATATGCTGGTTTTATTCCTTGTTGTTTGCCATCACCACAGGGAATATTCTGAACAGAACTTTTACTTTACCTAGATATTACACTAAGAATTCTTGTTTTTAATTTCAGCAATGGTCATAACCAAAAAGTACACATGCACATGGTTGATCTAATGAGCTCTATCATTTGTGAAGGAGATACTGTGTCACAGGAACTTTTGGATACAGTGTTAGTTAATCTAGTGCCAGCACATAAGGTAAGATTTAGTGGCTTATGTTTTGTTTTGTTCTACTGTTTGTTTTGTAATCATGATTTCTTGGATGTATGTGTTCAGATATGTAGTTCTAATTGAAAGAATGGCTGTAGCAAATGTCTTGATATTATCTGGATTTCTTTTAGCAAACAAATAATTTTAATAGAAAATTCAGTCAAGTTTCATTGCTGTGATATACTTTCCATAAGCAAAGTATCAGTAATCTAAAAGGTTGAATATCCTATGAATTTAAACACAGGGTTTTTTATGGCCCCTCAGTGCTGGTAGAATGGAATAGAGAAGTTACATACATCCTTTGGGAAGTTTTTAATTGATGTAATGCTGTATCAACAGTTCAAACTAAGGTGCTGCCCTAATGGGAGGGAAAAAGTTGTTATGACTGCTGATTTGTAATTGGCTCTGTTGTATTTCAGAAAAGTTGGCTTGGTGTTATTGTTATGTTTCTGATGCAGCCATAGAATCAAAACTCTGTGCAGAAATGGTGGTTCAGGAAGGGCCCAAGGAATGTCTATCTTGCCTTAATAAATCATGTCATGTTTAAAAAAAAGTCTCCTGTAGATGAACTGAAGGAAAAACTTCAGAACTGTGCTCGTGTTGTGATACTTAAATGTTTAAAAAGCATGGAAGTCTGACTCCTTAGTTCAGGAATTTAACTGTGTCCTACTGAAATCTCATGGGCTACTCACTTGTAAGTTGTGCATGACAAAAAAGACTGTGGGGAATTATCTAGCAAATGTGTCCTTTAGCTGTATTTTGGACACTTCTAATAGCTTTTTTTTTTTTTCTTAAAATATGTTCAGGAAGGTGCTAACTGCTGTAGTTTCTAAAAAGTGTATGGTTAAGTGGTTATTAACAGATGCTTTGGAATGCCTACAAGTGTGCCTTTACCACTGGCCATTCATTTCAGTAAATAAGTAGCACATAAATTATTTTCTATTGACAGTGAAAGACTAAATGCTTAATATAGGTCAGTAATTTTTTTTTGCACCACTAGATATGTTTTAGCTGTGTTCTTCAAGGAGTCTAATACTTTTGTGCCAGGACTAGACTGAAATTTGTGTGGCTAAAGTCCATATTTATAGAGTAAAGCTTTGGAATACAAAATACAAAAGCAAGAATGTGCAAAATACTTCAGTTTGTGTTCTCGGTTATTAAGAATCTATTGTTTCATTGTGTCATCTGTGTTCAAATTGATTTGACTGTACTATTTTTATGTTTCATGTTTAATAAACTGTCTTTGAGTTGAAGAATTTGTATCCTGTTAGGATGTCTGTAGCACTAAAGCAATTCTGTTTCATAGTGGATTCAAAACTACTGACTGAATATTTTAATAAGGAAAATATGTTTGGGGTTTGCATTTTCTGCTGTTTTTCTTTTAATCAAAATCTCTCTGTGGATAGGATTCTTGTTTATAGCCTGCTTTCTAACAAATAGATACTCAGAATACAAGCTGACATTATGTATCTTTAACTTTTTTTTTTTCCATACTAATGGAAAGGAACTTCTCATATTTTTCTGTTGCATCTCAAAGTCTTCACATGGTGAATTTTTATTTAAAATTATTTAAAATTTGGGTCCTCTCACTACTTTCTGTGGCTACTGATGTCAAGTTGGAAAAGTGTAATAAATTCAGAGTTGAGCATTTTCCCACTCTTCCATTGAGCACAAAACTAGAAGGAGACAAAGGATAAGGTCCACCACAAAAAAGAACTGTGTCTTGGCTGACCTCCCTGTTCAGCTGTGTGGGTTGTGGAGAAGGGAAATTGGATGATCAGACTGGTCACCAAAAATGGCATAAAGGCAGACATTGGTGTAATGTCTGTAGGGAAGCCCCAGATTTCCTAGGGACCAAAAAATATCTTTGATAGAGTGGAAGGAACATAGATCTGCTACTAGCTCCATTTGAAGATGATCAGATCGAGAGATTGTGGAAGATGAGACAGTTATGTCTATAGAAAGTGACACAGTGGTATATTTTTAATATGCCCAAAAGGAGGGTTGTGTGTGAGAGGGAATGTGTAGTGGCCTTTTGAACTGAATGGCTGCATTGTAGAGAAGAGTTGTATTGGTAAAACAAGACTGAGTTCCTCAAATCTCAGTCTGTATAATTTATCTAACCTGGGCTCTGTAAGTATGTGTTAGGAGCAGAATGTTCATCCAGTGGCTGAAATTCAGTAATGGACAGCTTTAGGCAAAAATTACATTTTTATTTTGAAGAGATGTAGTAATTAGTTGAGCAGTTGACAAAAGGTTAATTCAATGCTGTTACCCCTTAAACCAAGAGAGTATTTTAAAGTATTTTTAAGAGAATATTTTGAAGAGATGTAGTAATTAGTTGAGCAGTTTACAAAAGGGTAATTCAATGCTGTTACCCCTTAAACCAAGACAGTATTTTTCCAAATATGAAAAATAGTTATGGTCCATAGTCCTGAGTGGGAAGTGTAAAAAGCAATGGTGTTCACAGGATGGCTGCAAAAACTAAGGCAAAAAGAGCATATACTGGGCACATGATATATTACCAAATGTCTGTATACCATAATTAGTAGTCACTGAAGTAGTGACAACTCTAAACTACTGTATCTCCCTTGAGTTCATCATCCATCTCACTTAGTCAGGATAAAAGCCATACTAATGTAAACCTGAATGAAAGCAGTTGACACCAATATCAGAAAAGAGGCATGCTGGAGTGTACACAGGCTTGCTGGACTAGTACAGCTGTCAGATAAGCCAATAAAATGGCAAGCTTAACTTGTCTGACCATGTGCTTAACTCCTAATTTTGATGCTGAATTATTTTTTTCCTTTTGTAAGTTCTCTTCTATCAACTCAACTGAAATTCTTTTGGTAGGATTATATTAGGAATGAATTTAAGTGACCTAAACCCAGATAAGACCTAGCAGCAAGGGAGAAGAGGTAGTTAGTATGAAAAGGCAAGAAAAATTAATAGTTTTCCTTTACCCTTTAATAATCTTTTTGTATTATAATGCTTTTATGGCAGACCTGAAAACAATTTTGTGTTTGTGCAGTGTGTTAGAAGGCAAACTGTACTTGATTTCCTTGGGTGTTTGCCAGTGTTCCATTTTCAGCCTCAGGACTGCTACAGGGAATCCCACATTGCACATCCCACATGCTTTACATGCCTATGTTTTAGAAAAAGTGATATTGACAATTAAATTCTTAACTGTCCCTACTAGGAATTTGCTTAATATTTAGTGTTATCTATATTGGCAACACCTCAACTGAGCCTTTTCTTTGTCAGCTGTCCTTGATCTCTTTACCTTCCTGAGAACAAGAGAATCTCTTGAAACTGTTCTATCAGGTGCTCTTGGATACTAATTCAGCTGCTGTACCATTGATAATAACAATAAAACTGAAATTGTTTTTCAAATTCCAAGTAAATAATATGTGAAAAATATGCTTTTCAGGAATATTTGCACTAGATACAGACTTAACATTTGATTTTCTTCCCAAAACTACAAAATAAAGGCTGGATTGATGCTAGCTTAGTCATTTCCTGTAAATAAAATATAAGGCACTTACCTTTTTTTCTTTTAAGGGATGGGTAAAAATTATTTCACTCTCATATTTTTTTGATCTGTGTTAAATTGATTATTGAGAAGTAACTGGAAAAGTAATTGAGAAAAAGTCAAGTGTGTATGAATTTCCATCACTTCTGACCCCCTTGTGCAAGAACAAATAATTTTGGCTCTGTGGCATGCTCTGCTGGAGAATATTGTCTGTGTGAGCATAAAAATGCGTGTGCCGTGCTGTCAGAGAGGTTGCCACTGCTTCTTCTGTCCAAAAATAGGAGTTTGTCATCCTCATTCTAGAGAAAAGCAGGTATGAACAGTAAATTGACAAAACTGTTGATGTTTTCCCAAAGTATAAAAATCTTGAAATACTAGCAAGAAATGCCTAAAAATCATGGTAGAAATTGAGACAAAGGAGAGAACTTGTGGTTGACCAAGATAGCCTCTATTCATATATTATTGCTGGAGGACTCCCAAAGTTTTAAAAAATGTGGATGTTCTCCACTGTTTATTAACATTCTTTTCTGAAACAAACCTGGAAGTTTTGGGGGAAAAAGTGGGGTTCAGATGTTAAGTGTAACCTCAGTTTTCTTGCAGAAGATTTGTGTTCTGCCTTCTCAGGGGTGGTTCTTTTGTTTCTGCTTATCAATCAATATTTATTTTGATTTTATTCTTTCAAGATGTAGTAATTGCTAATGATTATTTTAAACAGTGTTGCCAACCTATGGCTTTGTTCCTACCCTGTTCAGGACTCTAAAAACCTTAGGCCTACTGGATGCTTTTACATGCTCCTAAAGGCATCCTGATTAAGATAATTGTCCCCATCATGAGGGCTTTCTTAAATCGTTAAAAGATCTTGAAATACACATCAGTTTTCTTTCCAAACATATGGGAAGGTTGTACAGATAATAATGGTAGAAGAGCTTATCTAAAAACAGAAGAAATTTGTCAAATCAGATGTTGTCCTTTTAAAATTTCTCCCTAAGCAGGAGGAAGCTTAGGATATTTTGTGCCTGTTGAATTAGTCAGAAGGTTTAGTTCTGTAAAAGATCTTTGAACCTCCTTGGTAAACGCTGTGCTGCTCTTGTTTTCATTTCACCTAAGGCAGTGCCACTTACACTGGTTTCTGCTTTTTCCCTGAAACTGGAAAATGAGGAGAAAACTCATGTGCTTTTAAGACTCTTTGATGCTGTTATTTTCAGAAAGTGGGGTCTCTGGACATTTGAGGGTCATGACTATTGGCACTATTAAATCAAGTACATGAGGCATGAAAAAATAGCTAACTTTCCTTAGCCACTTATGCTCTAGACTATTTTTCCTCTTGATAGCTTTTTTGGATAGATATTTGCATTACATTTCCTTCTTACTCAGGGCTGCAAATAGCCACTTCTAGCATTGATCTTGGGAAGCATTACGCTTTGAAGTGAGCTGCTGTGCAAAAGATACAAGCTGAAACTGTAATTAATGTGAATCAGAACAGTTCTGCCCGTTGGACCTCTCCTGTGCTAGGTCTGCTGTTTAGACTTGTTTTATACTAAACTAGATCTTGCTCATGTCCAGAGTTCCCTCTTACCCAGGTGAAAGTGATTTTCTTTCTGTTGCTGGAGGTGAGCTGTGAAGTCAAGAAGGATCAGAACAAGAATTACAAGTGGCATACATTGCTTGTTATAGTCATTTGTGCCTTTTCTTTCCTGAACCATTACAATTTTGAATAACAGAAAACAAATTATTCCAGTGGAAATATCTTTTTTTAAATTTCTTTTTTATTGTTGACCATAAAGAACAATCCAGTATGCAGTATTTTCCCTTTCCTGGGACATGGAACAACTGTACAGTTTTGTAGTAAGATGAAATAATTTTATATATTAAAGTATTTTTCTGGGATTGGAATTTTTAGTCACCTTCTCTATTGGCTTTGAGTGAAACAGACATTAAGGCTTGAGTCTTTGTAGTGTTTCAAGTTCACCTGACTTCATTCTATCAGTAGGCCAGTCAAAGACTTTTTTTGTTTTATATTATCAGAAAATGGTAATCTGTTCCCACTGCTGTTTAGAAGCCTATAGTTCTATAGAGTTTTTTAAATTTCAGACAGATCTCTCCATATCCTTTCAAATCTTCTCTTTCATTCAGCATCTCCAAGGAAAGAAATACCTTGGGTTGTAGCATGACACCTTGTGTTTGCTTTGCATTTTGCTACAAGAAGTTTTCTTCCTTTTATGGTGAGAAATATTTTAAAAAAGCAACCACAAACTGCCCCCTTTTTACTGTTGGATTATAAACTGAGTATACTTTTTTTTTAATTGCAAAGGCTAATAAAAATTGTAGAAACTATATTTTTGTAGAGTTGTTTTAGCTATTAAAATACTGCATATTCTTGTGTATTGAAGACTTTTTTCTTCATTCTTCTGTGTGTTAATCATCTGCAGTGGGTGTCACAAGGGCTGAGTTGCATTTTGTCCTGAAAATTTTTTAAAAATACTTGTGATCTAGAAATTGGAGAAAGAATGTAACAACTAGAGCATGGAGAATGTGTGTAGGGAAAGGGAGAAAACAATGACAGAGCAATAACCCATTCAGACAAATGGAAGGATAAGAATACTGAAGAGGGGTTATGTTTTTTAAAATTTTTGCATTAGTTTAGTTTTTATTTTCCCATAAACCAAAATTCTAGGGTTTTTTTCTTTGTCTCAGACAACAGACTATCTTTGCATGGTGTGTTGGAGAGGCTGTGGTGGTGATTCACAGGTGGCTGCTTGATGCAAGGGCAGAATTGCATTTTCTGTACTCCTGTTCAGTGGTGACTCTAAATGCCTTTGTGTAGCTTTGTATCACTTTACTGGTTTTTGGGAAAACTGATAAGGAGGAGCGGTAAAATGCAGGCACTGAATTCATGGAGCATCAGTTTTAGATGTGCAACTGCAAAGTAAGTCCTCATCTGCCTGGAGCTGTTTTTTTTTCCTCAGTAATACCAGTGAACCCTACAAATCTTTGGAATAGCTTTGCTTTTACTATATTATTTTTATTACTGAAAATATAAAAAGAACGGGCTATTTCTTTAATGCATTTACCAGTACATGATGGCTTTAAATTCTTGGGTTTGTTTTTAGATAAATCCATGTGCTTATAACTCTTCTGGTTTTTTGTTTGTTTGTTTTTCCCCCCAGAATTTAAACAAGCAAGCCTATGATTTGGCAAAAGCTTTACTAAAGAGGACGGCACAAGCAATTGAACCATACATTACTAATGTAAGTGATGACTGCAAACAAACATGGAAATCAATATTTTCTATAACTGAGCAGTGTTACAAAAATCATGTATTGCATGAAAAAGTGACAGGAGCTGAACAAGAACTTCTTACAGGTTGTCATTTTTCTTTGAGAGAATGATTGTATTAATGAAACACTGCGTAACCTGTCCTTTTTGAGTCTAATTATTTACCATATAGAAACTATTAAGTACTTAATACTTGAGATTTTGGAAATACAATAGATAATTTACTTCCTACTGTCTTGGAAGACCTTGTAATTCAATCCTTAGAGTGACTGGAATACCAAGTGTATTTTTATATATTGTTCTGATAAAAATACATATGCACATTGTAAGGAAAATTTGTCTTTTAGTAAGGAGATAAGACAATTTAGAGTGAAGAGAATTGAAGATAGAGCAGAATTTTAGTGCTGTTATCACAGCAGTAGAAGAGGAAGCAGTCTAAGAATAGATAGTGAAGAAGAAAACCGAGTGAATTGAGGGTTGTGCCAGAGTTGAATGTAGACATCATGGACACTAATAGAAGATGGATGAGGGGAAGTAAAGATCAGAGAGGAGTATGCTCTATCTTGAGCTGCACAATAGGAAAAAGAATAACTCTCTTATTTTTTAAGCAGCTGAGGATTTAGCAGGTCTTACTGCATCTATCCAAAACCTCAGGAGCTTGAAAACACTGGAAAACCTTCAATGCTTTCTGTTACTTTCAGACTTGCAACATGTAGAAAGTGGGTGCTTTCTAAGATTTTTAAAAATGCTCAATAAAAACTCTTACTTCAAACTTACTGTTTGGGAAGATGTTGGTGCATGAGAATGTGTTTTTAATTTTCTTCATCTGTAAAGTTAGATTACAAACTGGGTGCCATTTTCTGAGCTTTCAGGAAGTCTGTACAATAAGCATCTTCCTTCATAGGAAGAATGCTCATGGGGTCATCTTCTCTTTCTTTCTCATGAGAGGTATTTTGTGGCTTTGAAAATTTTCTTTCTTGAGATACATTAAAAACACAGTATCAGTTAGTTTCCTAACCAGGATTATATACATTCAAGCAACTCTGTATCCTGAAAAGCAAAACAGTTCTTCAAGACAGTCTTTAACTTACAGTAAAATGCACTGTAATATATATGTGTGTGTGTATATATATATATGTATATATATATATATTCCTCTTTAGTTGCCTCTTACCCATAAGGGAGGATGTAGTTGAAAATAGTGTGGAAATATTTTCTTTAATGGGAAGTGTGAAGTTTCCCTCAAGTATGTCAAATTTATCAAGAAGAAAAATTTGCTTTACAGTTGCATTATGCTGCTTGAATACAAATTCTGGAACAATCAGTTATCAACTCCTATGCTTTTACTTTCAACTCCTTAACCTGTCGGCTGTGTAGTGTAGTAATTAGCCAGTTGTTTCAGCCTTGATTTAAATGTTAGAATACTTTCGAAATTATGGTTTTTGATAGTGGAATAACTCTGAATATAGTCCCACTATAAAAATGTATGATGCACTTAAATTCCTTTTAAGTTGTGTTTCTGAAATTATTTTTAGGCCTGCCGGGGCGAACATCTTGTTTAATGTGTTTTCCTTTATGTGTAATACTTGATACAAGACAATGATATTTTAAGATTTCTGCTATGGAATCCTGATCTGTGTGTACCACATTCCATCCTTTTTCTTTTAGCAGTGAAATTAATGTAAGGTTAAAAGTGACTTAATGTTTTAGGATTTAGCATAGAATTTAGAAGAGTGCGTGTATACTCTCGTTCTTGATTTGTAATCTGTTTTGTTTCCCAGTTCTTCAATCAAGTCCTCATGCTTGGTAAAACATCAATTAGTGACCTGTCAGAGCATGTATTTGATTTGATTTTGGAGTTATACAATATTGACAGTCACCTCTTGCTTTCTGTACTACCACAGCTCGAATTCAAACTTAAGGTAAACACCTCTACCCTTTCTATATATTTGAAACATGTATGCTTTGACCATTATTGTTTTGGTTTTTTCCTTAACTGACAAGTTCTTCAAATTACTTGGCAAATAGAACTAATAACTATATGTAAAAATTGCCTTCTCTGCATTGTTTAAAGGAAAACCCATACAGCTCCTCAAAAATGTAATTTAAATTGAAGTGTATTAACCTATAGTGTGTGTGTGTGTATTTGGGATTTGGTTGGTTGATAGTTTGGGCTTGTATATTCCAAGCAATAACTCCATTTTTTGGATGACTTGAGGGCTTGACCTGTTTTATTTCTGGGTTTACTTGTTATTTATTGTTAAAGGCATCGTATTTTGAATATATATACTAATAATTTTGTCCAAATTGTAGTTCTGTGACAGATGAAAGAAGACAGCTGGAATGCATCAGTATGTCTTGTAGCAATTGCTGCAATGTCTTATGATTTTTCAGGCTTGTTTCATATGACTGGAGAATAGCTGGTGCTAGCTCTCTATTTTAATGGGTATTTTTCTTTTTGACTTCCTTTTCAAAGTGTCTCCATCACTTGGACAAATGTGATATAACACATGAGTTGATTCTCCCTTAATTCTGCACTACTTTTATTCTATGTGTCATTCCACAGGGTTTCTGTGGGGGCTGTGATTAGATTAGAATTACTGTGTTTGTATGTGATCTGTTACTAAGCTTGAGGGGCTGATGTGCAATGGGCCTCTTGTAAGTTTGAATGTTTTTATTACAGAGGACAGATTTTAGGTTTCTAGCACTTTTAGCCTCTTCTTATGGTAATATATATTATCTCAGTGCCTTGTTCATGCCAATTACTTTTCCCTAATGTTGCTAGGCAGGCATGCTACACTTGCTGGATGGGGGGGTTTTTAAATGCCTTTGTCATTCTGTTCACCTTTCTGAGGAGGTAGGGTTCCATTTACTGCTTGCTGACTGTGTCTTCAAAGTAGACCTTTTTTCAGCCTTTAATTCCTGTTCCAACAAATGGCAAACAATTATCAGTCTCACTCCAATAAAAATAGTACTTCTGCAGCTGAAGGTGTTATTCAGGATATTTGATCTTACCTGCTGCCATAATAGTGTATAATTGCAGTACCTTTTCCATCTGTAAGTCCACTAAAATCTGCAGATTCTTCAATTGTCATCCTACTCCTTCATTGACTCATGTTTCATGATTTTCAATACTGATGTAATTTTTGAGTCTTATTTTATTGGATTCAGTCTAGTAGCCAATGTCAACTTTTTATTTGTTTGTTTTGTTTTGTTTTACCCAGGCCGGAAAAAAATCTTGTCTCTTTCTTCAGCTAGCTGATTTCAGACCTAAGCATTTCCATGTTTTCTTTGTACTTCTTAATTTACAACACATTTTTTTCATGTTTGCATTTCTGTTCTTTGTTTAGTGTACTCTTTCCAGATGATGTACATGTATTTTGTTGCTTTCTGTCTCCTTCATCCTTAGCGCAGTTTTCTCACTGTGGTCTGAACCCTTAAAGGGTAAGTGGTTTGCGTTTGATGTCTACAAGATCAAGTTTAACAATGTTTCCAGGAGATATGTAGGTTCTGATAGCTACATTCTTACCACTCTTATTCCTTGTTGGCTTCTTGAACTTAGTATAGTTTGTAGCTATTCCAAAAGCACTGTAATAATTTGTTACTCCATGTGTGTGTTTTGATACTTCAGGTTACAAGAAAAAATAATATATGCCTGTTGTTTCCCATTGGCTGTCAAATGACCCATCTTTTAAAGAAGAAAAAAAGCACCTCTCTTTGGAATAGGATGCCCCTGGTTTAAAGTTTGAAATGCTGGAACCAGTTTCCCAGAGAATTTGTGGGTGCTTCAACTCTGGAAGCGTTTAGGGCTGTGCTGGGTGGCGCTTTGAGCAACCTGGTCTAGTGGAAGGTGTTCCTGCCCACAACAGGGTGGTTGAAGGATGTCCATAAAAGTCCCTTCAACCCAAATCATTTTATGGTTTTAAATGAGTTGAGGGGTCTTTAAGATCTTTCTGTGATGAGAAGAGTATTTTGAAGATAAGTGTTCTGAAATATGGTCAGCCTGTATTTTTTCTGAGATCAGCACAAGTTCATTCTACATACAAACCCACCAGTGATGATTAAATACTTTCCACTCCAGCAATAGCTTTAGCTTTATTCTGAACAGCAACAACTAGTGTCAACATTTTTTAAAATTCAGTTCCAGGTTAATAGCTCATTAGTGTGTTGAGAATAAAGTGTGATTTCAATAAAACTCAGAGTGATTATGGTTGAAGACAGCCAGTTTTTTATTGCTTCAAATGAAAAGAAACTAGACAGCAGTAACCCTGTTACGCTTGATGAAGCCTTGGTTTAGGTGACTGGTAAAGGAAAAACGTGCATGACAGTCCATACTGAAAATTGGGAGAGGGGAGTTGTTTTTTTCAGTAGAGGTCAATTAAAATTAACCATACAATAGCCAAGAGCTTCAGTGAGTCCTGCATATCATTCAGAGCTGGACTCAGTGGTTTTGTCTTTTCTGGATTTGGCACATAGTACTGTGTCGCTGTATGCCCAGTTAAGGAGCCTTGTCCTCCTGAGCTTGCTTACCATGGACTACTAGGTACTTAAATTTAGGTTTGTACAGTATATTTAGGTGAAATATGTAGTTTCACTGGAACATACAGTTTTTGTTCTATGAAATTGTCTGATATGGCTCTTGAATATAGAGTTGTGGTTACAGAAGGCAAATATTCCAGTAGTGCTTAAGAGGTAGTGGGACAGTTAGTGTTTTCCAAGATCTCATATTGCTGCTTTGCTCCTTAGGAGATTTGTATTATTCCTTAGCAGATGATCATAGAATCATAGAATACCAGGTTGAAAAGGACCTCAAGGATCATCTGGATAAAATTTTCTTGGCAAAAGCACAGTCTAGACAAAATGGCCCAGCACTCTGTCTAGCTGGATCTTAAAATGTCCTGTATCAGGGAATCTACCATTTCCCTGAGGAGATTATTCCAATGGCTGATTGATCTCATGGTGAAAAACTTTCCTCTTGTGTCCAGTGTTGAAGGAAAGCTGTGGTTGTCTGAACAACTGCGTTGTGGAGATGTGCCAGAATGATCTCATCTTGCATGCACTGAACACACGGAAGGGGACGTAGTATCTTTACGAAGACAAATTGAATAATTTTCTCTATATTTTTGAAAATATTAATTTCCTTTTAGTTGGCTTCAAAAGCAGTAAGTGAAAACAAATTTTGGCCACATGAAGTACACTCATGGCAGACTTACCTGAAAAAGATATCAAGTATTCTGGCTCACTTGCAAGCTGAAGTGCAAGCTTGGTTTCAGGTGTAAAATTGGCTAATTCTGCATGAATTTGAATGGATTCCTCCTGATATCAGCAATGTTACCTCTAGTTGCATATTCTGTACATGGAACAGACTTTCTGTGTAATATCTTATTTCTTTGCTTCTAAACATTTAGCCTTGACAAAAGGAGGCTCAGGGGAGATCGTCTCACTCACTCTACAACAACCTGAAAGGAGGTTGTAGCAAAGTGGGAGAGTTGGTCTCTTCTCCCAGGTAATAAGTGACAGAACCAGAGAAAATGGCCTTGAGTTGCACCATGGGAAGCTTAGATTTGGTATTAGGAAAAATTTCTTCACTTAAAGACGTGTCAAGAATTGAAATAGACTTCTTAGGGAAGTGGTGGAATTACTATCTCTGGAAGTTTTGAGAAGGGAAGTGCCTGTAATAGTTCGTTCATAAACATGGTGGTGCTTGATTAACTGTTGAGCTCAAGGATCTTAAAGATTTTAGTTTTCCAACCTTTATAACTCTATGATCCTGTGGTTCTGTGGCATGCTTTGCAAATGAAGTGATGATGGTTTCCCCCTAACCATCAGCTGAGCTTCACTGAGCCATCTCCTCTGCCTTCTGGTTGATTTGTGGCTTGATGGGACTTTGAGGATGTAAACAAAAATCTTTTGAGTTTGTAACTCATTACCTGACAGGATCCAAATCTCTTGCTCTTCGTCTCCATTAATTTTTTTGCACTCTTTCTATCAGGAAGCCTTCTGATTTATCTTCATGGGTTTAGGGTTGTAGGCTGTCTCTTTGAGTGGGGGTAAAATCCAGGGACCTTCTCATCAGAGACCAAATCAATTTTTCACCATGTGTAGAGGGGTTAAAAACTCTTAATATGAAACTTGTGTGAAAGTTTAGATATCTCTAATACTGTTGAACCTACTCAGTATTTGGGATGTAAACGATGTGGCCACCTAGTGTTCAAGCACCTTGCCATTTTGGTACAGCAGTGAAGGCACAGGAAAAGGCTTTCTCCCTGTGCCCTTCCTCCTCCCCCCAGGTAGGCTGAGTAGAGTAGAAGGTTGAAAGCGGACATGTGCTCAGCAATAAAAGGCCAGGGGAAGGAGGAGGAAAGGATTAATTTGTGTTCATGCTGTTTGTCTTCCCAAGTGATCCCTATGTGATACCCTGCTTTCCAGGAACTGCCAGGACATCTCCCTGCCAGTGGCAGGTAGTGAATGAATTCCTCTTTTTGCTCTGTTTGTACACATATTGAACTCTTCTTCTGAACTCATACTGAACTCTTGTTCTCTTGATGTATGGGCCTTTTAACCTTCCTTCTTTTCCCTTCCTCTCTCTGTTGGAGAGAAGGGACTTGAGTGAGTGTTTGGCTTTTGGTTGGGGTCAACCTGCCCTAGCTCTATAGATTTATGTAAAGAAAAAGCTCCTGTGTTCTCAGGTGGCAGAACTTTGTTGTTAAGCTCTGTGAAACTGTGTGAAATCATGGTTGCATCTTACTAGTAGTTTGGTTTTTGCCTGATTATGGAAAGGAGTCTGGGGAATTAACAGGAGAATGAGCACTATATTAATTTAATTTAACCTCTTCCATGAGGGTCAGTCATTTGTGCGTGATCTTGGCATTTTAAGGTGATGTGTATAGAGATCTAGTACTGAAACAGAAGCACTATGGGTTTGGGAAAGCTTAAAGTGTATTATTGTATGGGTCAGCTTGTAGAAGAAACTAAAGGAAAGGAAATTTTTTCAAACTTCATACTTGAATTTTAGGAATTTCTGTTACAGAAAGCAAATAACATTTAAATGTTCAGAGAATGGAAAGCTCATGAATAGACTGTTTTGGAAATAATTGTCATGGGGTTTAGGCTTTTATCTTACTGTTTTACTAAACCAATATGATGTAATGAATAAAATCAATAAAAGGATGACTTCTTATTTTACAGCTGCCTTTCTTCCTGGGTATGGCAATTAAAATTTTCAGAAGTTTCAGGTTACGTGTCCACTTCTTATTCCCAAATCTCTCCAGGCCCTGAGTGCTGCCTAGTCTTCTGGACTCAGTAGTGGTAACAATCTGACTGGCTTCAGCTTCTCTTGCTGACAGACTCAAATGTCTAGGCCAAAGAGCAGCTGCCTGTGTGCTGGGACCATGTATGGGGAACTGAAAATATTCATGTTTGGTGTCAATTTGTATTGACAAGTCATGATGGAATACTATTAGAGTGCTGGATTTACTTAAGAGGTGAAGGGTCTGACTCTTCAAGTACTGAGTGTCTCACAGAATGGAGAAAGATTAAGATTTTTTTCAGAGTTTGATGCCTTTTTTATCACCCTCAGAAAAAGAGCAGAGATTAAAGCAGAATAAAGGAGAGAAACTGTAGCAGCAATGTATTCATCCAATAGGAAGTACAGGTTTATTTTTGTTACCCCTTGGAGTGTATATAACCATGTTTCAGGGAAGCCAACATCAGGGTAAAAAATTTAAAAGGGACCAAATAATTATTTACCAAGGTCCATAATCACAGGTATTTGTTGTTTCTACGACAGGACTAGAAACACAAGTGGGTTGTCTTATAATTGGATTAGTGGCTGATACAGCAAAAGCTTCTTCTGCAACTAATTAATTAAGGATATTTTACGGTTTTGTTGCTTTGTAGGTTTGTTTTATTCTGTTTGGTTGTCATTTTTTTTCTCTATATTTCTGACTGTATAATTAAGTAGGTGAATGTTTAGTGTGTTCCCAGCTCTTCCACCTGGCTCCTTCTTCCACATTCTGGAGTGTATTGCTCTGAATCTGTGTTAGTTCCCTAAAAAAATTCAGAGATGCTTAGTATTTTAACATTTTGTTTAAGCAAGAGAGGATAGGATGTAAGTCATGAAGGCTGGACTAATGCAGCCCAAAAAAGACATTAGAAGTCCTTAACTATGCCCCACGGAACAAGAATTTGTAGTATAATGGGCTGAAACTCATTAAGAAAAAACTGTTATTTATTGCAGATTAAGAGGAGGTGGTTGTAGAATGCTTTCAGTAACATCAATGTGAATGTTAATTGGAAAAAAATTAGTCAAATAGTCAAATGCAAAAAACCATATTAATGGATTTGCTATTAGTGCTTTGAATACTTAATACTAAAGTGTATTCCAAAGAATTAGTCTTGTGTAATGTAGTAATATATCACTGTTAGTGCATCCTTCACTTCTCTTGCTCTGTTACTTTAAGGATTTTACAAATGCTTTTACTGTTCTTAGGGTTCTGAATTAAAGACATGATGGCAAATGTTTCAGCCCTTTTATGGTATTGAGTCAGGAGAAATGATTTGTCTCTTAAAACTGTGGTGTCGTATAAAAGAATTCCAACAGCTATATTGTGCTCTTATGTCTTGTTCATGTTCAGAAGGGGATGTTGAACTAATAGGAGTTCAGAGATGCCCCAGTATTTTACACAGTTCTTAACTTTTACCAGAAAAAAAAAGAGGGAATAATAATGGATTAGTAATATCACCTAAGCAATAATCTGGCCTAATTAATAGAAATTAATTTTAGCTGCCCATTTTCAAGGAATTGTTGCAGCCAATTGAGTTTTCTCCCTTTTCTTTAATAAGCAAAGGAAAAAGATACGATGAACAATAAGTACACACTAATTGCACAAATGTTAACATACATTTCTGAAGTATGCATTAAGGTCCATATTCTGTGTGTTGAATTAAAGAATGTGATGCAAAACAATGATAAAACAAGGCATTCTCTGGTATTTTTCCACTATTACTGTTGGTGCTCATTTTCAATATAAAAGGAAGACTATCTGTTGTACTTCAGCAGTTTTGAATATAGGCTCAAATAAAGGTCACATCCTGTGGATCTCAGATCTTGGGTACTTAATCTGATGTTCTCTAGCAATTTGTATTGTGGAAACTGCTATTTTTGACTAATATTTTAAATTAAGCAATTAAGCACTGTTTTAAAGAACTGTATGCCAGACAAGCATAGATTGACCTCTCTAAGTTTTGTGTTGTGTCTGAACTTATACATGCACATATCAGATTTCCTAACAATCAGTAAACAGTAAATAAGTGTTAAAAAGATGTATTTTTCACCAGGCTTCATTCACAGCGTTTTTTGTCTTAACATTGTTCTTCATTTTCACAGTCTTTATTATTTTGTCTTCTCAAAAAAATAATGAAGGGTCTTTGCCTTGATAGACTTTTGTATATAAGAGAAGTCTATTAAGCTGTATTGTGATATTTCTAGAAATATGGAAGTGCGTTGGTGTAAAAACTGTACAAAACAGAACTCTATTTTTTGGATTAGTTTTTCTTTTAATTTTAAGAAAAATCTGTTCATTTTCCAGAGCAATGACAATGAAGAACGTCTGCAGGTTGTAAAACTTCTAGCAAAAATGTTTGGGGCAAAGGATTCCGAGTTGGCATCTCAAAACAAACCACTTTGGCAGTGCTACCTGGGGAGGTATATTCTGGTTTAGTTTCCTGTCCTGGGAGGAAGTATATTCAATGAAGTCAAATGCATTTGATTTGGTTTTTTTTTTTAAAGTGACGCAGCTAAGCCTGAATTCCCTCCTGCTGCTTTATCTGAGATCTGGCAGATAATGCTGAAGCAATTTTACACATATCTTCCACATGTCATTCCACAGAGTGAATGTTTACAAATCATCTCCTTAAATGCTCATTTTTTTTAACTAGCTTTGTTGCCATTGTCAAGAAAAATGAATACTTTAATTTCTTCACAAGTGAAACTGTTCAATGATGGATTAATTTTAAAACAGCATCAAAGGATGTTTTTAGTATTAGATGATATTAAAACTGCTCTTGAGGCTTTTATGTACAGTCTTTGCGTATGAGTTTAATTTTTTTTAATGGTAGGAGTACCTTAAAAAAGTATGTAGTATTTATGATGCTGCAAACATACTTAGTTTCCTGTTTTTTGAAATATTCTGCCAGTTTGAGATAGAAAATACAGCTGGAGCTTATAATTATGAGAAACTAAGCTACTATAAAGAAAATATTTTTGATTTGAGTAAAAGAGTTATTGCAAATGCCATAGTTTATAATGTAGCATTCAATCATCAAAAGCAGAGTCCTCAAAGAAATGCTACTTTTAAGAATAGAAGAAACTTAATTGAAGCAAGGTATTTTGCATGAAAATATTTAACTATTTAAAACATGAAATGTCATCAAAATTACCACATCTGATTGGGCCCAAAGGAAAATGCTTCATTATGTTACACTGTGATTATGTGCAGTTTGTTCACAATAACTGTTTTCTGCTAGTTATGGATCACATATATACATTTACCACTTCTAAAGATTTTCACCAAGTTATAATAAAGATTTTCACAAAGTTGTAACAGCTGTGTTATTGAAGGAAGCATTCATAAAAATCTCTTGATTTTTGAAAACATAACTAGCTTTTACTAAAACCATTTACTAAAACCAATTTTAAGGTATTCCTTAAAATCTATTTAAGATATCTATTTTGATAAATATTTCAATAGCAACAGTGTTCTAAAATTACATTTTTAAGTTGTTTCATGCCAAGGATTTTGAGGATAGCTTGAAAATGCATTTAATTTTGGAAGTTATCTTCTAATTGCATCTAACTAATTGCATCAACAGTTTTATTATAAAATTACTTGTATAATAATTAAAAATGTGAAAATACTAGTTTCCAAGCATCAAATTGAGTTCAGTCTTCCAAAAGGAAATCCAATTAAATGATCCATCTCAGAAGAAATTTGTAGCAGACTAAATACACATTTGTTTGTTGCCTGTCATGCAGTACAAGGAGGGGATGAATGTCACAGTCTTATAAAATTTTGAGTTTCTGATACATTTCTTGTGGTTAATTAGGTGTAGCATTACAGAAAAAGAATTAAAATATATCATATTTTATCATATTTTTTTTCCTGCCTGGGAGTTTTCAATGTGTACCAGGAGAAGATAATTCTTTTCATGTTCAGAACATGAATCAACAAATGAATATGAGAATTTTTTTTAAAGCTAAAGACAGTGTACTTAATACTGTGAAGTCAGGGATGCTGTATGCATGTAACCATGCATGGGAAGCATAAAAAACATTTTCAGAAGTATTTGATGTGGTGTAAAAATGCACAGATTGCTTTGGTAGAAGTGGAATTGTAGTTATAATGCATTGTCTTGTTTCTAACCAGGTTTAATGATATCCACGTACCTATTCGCCTTGAGTGTGTCAAATTTGCAAGTCATTGCCTTATGAACCACCCCGATCTGGCAAAGGACTTAACAGGTATCAGTTTCATTATAACATTAAAATACCATTTTTAAGACTACTGGAAGAGTCAAAAAGGCCAGCTGTAATCTCAAGTAATGCTGTCAGATTTTGTGCAGAACCTGATTGATTGTGGAATTCTAAGTCAAGTCCCTGCCTTCAGTGTTGCTTCTCAGGCTGAGGGGATTGTACACAAAAAAAGCCTCCTCTAGGGAGATCTCTCTCCCTCTCATACAGTAGCACTCCCATTGCATTCCCAACTGCTGCTGAAGTAAAGCACCATGGGATCAGGTAAAGACAGCCTGCCTAACCTAATGGGCCTGGTGTTTATTAATTAGGGTGCTTAGGGGAGACTTAAGTTCCACAAAGCTGAAATGTTTAAGTCCTCTACAGCCACTGTCTAAAACATAACAGTCCTTATAACTGACCACAACTTCACAGTTCCATCTCCTTCAGATCAAACACAGCCTGAAATTCAGGAGCTCTGTAGGAAGAAGGCAACTGGCATCAATGGAAGCCTTTAGTATTTGCTGCTTCCCATGTCTTGATAAAAAACCACATGTAATTAATGAGAATTGGTTGATTTGCTTTGTAGACTGTATCTTCCCCGATCATCAAACTCCTACATGTAGTTTTTTTGAGTCAATATCTTTGCCTAGTTGGCCTAAGGAGAGAGTTAAAAGGACTTTAAAGTGCATGGGATTGCTCTCCTGCTTGCTGGGTATTTGTCAAATTGGACACAGGTAGAGACAGGTTGGAGTCACCCTGTAGTTACAGTGTTATCCAGAGATTAGCTCAGTTAATTGGAGCATGGAACACCATGGTCATAGATTTGATCCCCATATGGGCCATAAGGGTTGGACTTGATGACCCTTGTGGGTCCCTTCCCAACTCAGAATATATTGTGATTCTGAATTAAGCCAGCGTAAAAAACCCAAAAGGTTCTGTGTCTTTCCTTAATAGAATGGTGAAAATATTTTCATTTTTAATTATCAGAATTGTATTTTCAATTTCTTGTATTTTTACATTGCAGAAAGACTTTGTGCCCCCTCTAATGGTTTCCTCTGGGAAATATAATTTTGCTTGCCCCTCCTCTCTCTCCCCACAGTGCTTATCAAAGCAAAATAGTTTAAAAATTTCTGTGGCTCACTGGTATTGGAGACGAGAATTGTTCTGTGTAATGGCAGTGGTTTTCATTTGTTTCAGTTTATGTTCCTGTGAAGCAATAGGATTTTTTAAAAAGGTTTATTTGAATTTGAAATTTCATAGTCTTCATAACTGCAAAGCATTATTTTGAAGTATGCTATTTTGACACTTGGGCTTATTACTGGTAATGTTAATGCCCAGTGTTTCAGATGAGACTTGAAAACTTTCACTGGTCATTGAATAGTCATGACAGAATAGTAACCTCTGGTTCTTCCATTCAAAATAAAGTTTGAATTTGCAAAGTTTCTTAAAGTTCTCAGTGTTGCACTGATGTATGCAGTGAACTGCAATCTTAACTTCTGTTAGGGTGTTCCTATCCTTTTGTGCTTCTAAAATAGCCTAAAATACAGCTAAAAAGATAAATGAACTTTGCCATTTTATTTGTCAGCTTTTTAAATTGACAGTAGGTAGCTAACAAATTTGACATGTAAAAGCAGTTAGGCGTCGATAATGTGAAATTATTGGTGTTATTGAATGAGTAGCAGTGTACCAGAATAATCTAGAAAAATTGTTTAAGATGGATAAACTAGGATGTGTCTAAATAAACATTACAGTTTGAAGTGTTTCTTGATTTGTCCCAGCTTACGATGCTTACATAGCTTATACTGTTGAGTGTTCCTGGAGCAGGTGAACTAGATTCCTTGTGGATAATACAGAAGTTGTGAGCAGGTGTGCAACTAATGTGCTCTAGGAGCCAAAAGGCATGGAGTCTGCAAGAAGAGAGTAGCTTCTAGCCTGGTGTAAGACTTTAAAATGTATGTGGTGTGGTTAGCAAGTCAAGCACTGTCTGTTCTACTCTACAGCTCCAGTCCTGCTTGGTTATGATAGTTTCTAATGTATACATAGTGTAACTTCTATAAGAAATAATAAAAAAAAAATTGCAGCCACATAATTCTTATTTCAATAATGCCAGTAATATACATCTTTAATATTCTAAGCAAATATGAAGTTTTACTGACATTCCAGTTGGTCTTAGAAAAAATTATTGGTTTCTTACTGCTGATGCTTCAAACAGAATAAAATAATTGTTCTGTTTCTGTCTAGTGGGGAAAGTAGCTGAAGTTGTATACTTACATTTACTCATGTTTTCCCCCCAGAATATCTGAAAGTAAGGTCACATGATCCTGAGGAGGCCATACGGCATGATGTGATAGTATCCATAGTTACTGCTGCTAAAAAAGATCTTCTGCTTGTCAATGATCACCTGCTCAATTTCGTCAGAGAAAGGACACTGGACAAGAGGGTAAGACATAATTAGTATTGGTAATAGCTGTTTTATACTTCTAAACTGTAATATTCACCTTCTTTAAAATCAGCACTTCTAAAAAATGCTATACTGATTTTAAATTACAAATGAAAACCAATATAATGCAAAAAACCTTGATGAAATCTATTTAGTGAGGTACCTTCTTCCCATTACTAGAATGCTACATTTTTCATTGTGCTGTATTTTATTTAAGATATGATTTAAATAATTAAATTGGCTGCAACCTAACAATGTTGTTCCAGTTGTCTAGTCCCAGTAAAACTTTTGAATGAAAGAAAACCTTTGTAAAACATTCTAGCATTTTTCTTAAAAATTTTTTCAAGCAGGTTTCAGAATGTATTGCATGTATTGCAAATTACCTGCTTTTAATTAGATCATTGAAAGACTGCAAATCAGGGTAGTAGCTTTCAAATTTGAATAGTCTTGAATTTTAGTTTAGATTTATTGCATTATTTGGTAAAATTTATGAGGTTTGCTACTTAATTTAAAGCACAGTAAACACATTTGATGATGGTGAACTTTAAAAATTATCGCCTAATTTTTTTTTCATTTGGTGACATGCTTTTTCTTGTTTCAGCCATAACAGAACTGCAGATAGTAAGTATGGAGTGTGAGAAAGGGTGTTGGCTTGAATCAGTAATAATTCTAAATTCAAGAGGCATACTTCTATGGTAGTTACTGGTGTTGACAGGTTTAGTGTAATAGATGTGATGCAACATGCATCCTAATGAGAAACTGTTTCACTAAGAACTCAGTTCAACTTTTTTTGTGAATTAAATTATGTTATTTTGGTGTAGATTAGGAAATATGTAACAGAAAATTCTACAGCTTTTCAGTTTTGAGTTTTGAACTGCTAAACTGGCTGCTATTTCTTTTTGTCAAGTGGAGAGTGAGGAAGGAAGCTATGATGGGACTTGCACAGATATACAAGAAATATTCATTGCAATCAGAAGCAGGAAAAGAAGCTGCAAAGCAGATATCATGGATCAAAGATAAACTTCTGCATATATATTATCAAAACAGTATTGATGACCGGTAAGTTAATTGTAAAAGCTGGGCAATTTAGTGTCAAAGTGTTCTAACTTGTTATGAAGATCTGTTTTTCCTTTGTGTTCCAGTGCTGATGAGAAGGAGGAATCTTGATAATCCTGTTTGTTTTGATTTTGATTTTATAGCTGCAACCTGTGTTGTTTTCTTCTACTTTATTATTTCTTATTTTAAGGCCAAAAGTGGTTCTAAAGGGTGTGAGAGGTCGGAATATTTCTCAAGTCTTAGGTGTACTTTGCCACTGCTTCAGTAGAGGGGATCTTTGTTTAAATATCAGTAATGTTTTAATTTTTATGTTAAAATTTAGGAGGTAAACCTGCTTGAATAATGTTGGTTTAGATTTGCATGTTGTTGCTGTATGTTTCAAAGATAGCATATGTAGTGACAGTGGGCAAGCTATATCACACTGCAGAAATTTAGGTTTCTGTAGCAGAGAAGCTGTGAATTTTTTGGTTTTGTGATGAAAGCAGCGCCTCTGTCATACCAGCTGTAGCCTTGTATACAGTTGTTGGTATTGAACAGGAGATGGTTGCACATGGGTAACATTTTTGGGAACAGCTCTGCCTTCACTAATCAAGGTCATCTTGTTGGCTTTGGAAATGAGCCTTCACAGTGTGTTTGGATACTAATGGCGTTGCAAACCCATACAAGTCTTTTCAAAAATGCAAAACCTCAAAAAGTTACCTTCAAAACAAGTAGTTATTTCATAGTGCTGTGGAAATGGACTGTCTGGATCCTTAAATCCAGTCTTACCTGTGGATATGTTTCTTAAACTTTTTGAACTAGCTGGATTTGGATTTTGATCACCTGCTCCAAATGTGTATAAGGAGTATTGTTTTCTTTTCCAGCATAAATATACATGATTGTTTCTAATGGTTTGCTCCATTCTATTAATACTGATCTCAGTATTGGACCTCAGTCTTGGACTTCTTGGTATTTAGGAGTAGCATGTGGCCTTGGTTTCTCTTTTTCTATTTTCTTCTCAGTCTTTTCTTGGTAACTGTCAGGCCCAAACCTCTCTCTCCTCCTTTTTCCAAATAAGGAGCTTCATGTTACACAGAAGGTTTTAATAATTCCCTTGGGAATCTACCTGCATTTATAATGCAGGAGCAAAAGTCATGGGATAAACTCAGCCTGTGGGGAAGGGGCCAGATAAGGGTGGAAGGAAGTCAATTGGTATCTGAATTCTCCTTCTGGGCTTCATGATTTTGAGTGATATAATCAACATGATATTTCTTTTTTTTAATCATTATTATTACTGGTAGCAGTGTTATTTTAGGGCAATTAATTTGGGTCAGTTCATGAATTTATTCCAATACTGACTTGTAATGAAATTAAATGATAACATCTTATTGGGTTAGTAATTAGTATCTTTCTTGAATTGTTTGCTTTCTTCAAGATTAATACATCTGACTTTGATAATTTTAGGAGATCTGTTAAATCTCCTAATGCCAGCATTAACACTGTGTTTTCTATAATGAAAAATTTCTGTTTAATTTACGCTGAATTATGTCAAATAACTCGAGCTTTAGGTTTTTGAATATCTCCATAATTTTTTTGCTATAACTGATGTTTAGATAGGGCTGAGAATTTTTGAATTGATGTTTCAACAATTCCAGGCTGTGTTCTTCTTGCACAGCTTAAATGTCTTAATCCTGTCTTTCAGGTTACTTGTTGAACGCATTTTTGCTCAGTACATGGTCCCTCATAACTTGGAAACAAACGAACGGATGAAGTGTTTGTATTACCTTTATGCAACACTGGATTCAAATGCTGTGAAGTATGTGCTGCTTTTTACTGCTTGCAAAATAGTTTTTAATAAAATGGCATTGTAAAGTAGCTCTGAATTGTTATCAGTAGCCTAAGTCATTGGACAGAAATAGTTTATAAACTATTAGAAAACAGAATGTAGAAATAGCATCTATTTTCAAGTGAGATTTTGAAAAACCTTACAGGATGTTTTCTAACAAGATACAGTACATTTCAACCATAAGCAGCTAAAAACATAGTGTTAAAGATCTGGAAAGAAGCTTGAGGGCTTGCCAGTCCTTTCATGTCTGCAAAGAGATAACACAGATATGGTAGATCAGCCCTAAATCTTACCTGACAACTTCTTAATTGATAAGCTCCTTGTTGCAGCAGCCAAGTTGTCTTGAGAACTTAATTGTTTGTCTTTCCTCCTTTGTTATTATTGTGTTATGTCCTTCTCCAGCCTAAAATGGGTACATGCACCTGAATTTGACTAATAGTAGTTATGCTGCTGTAATGTTCACAGTTGGATTGATTTTAGATAGTTTTACTTTGTTTTTCATGTAGTAGTACTCAGTCACTTGAAAATCAAATAGAGGGTCTTTTTTTCCTGTGAAAGAGACTAGAAAAGGCTTTGTATATGAATGAATGCCTTAAAAGATCCCAAAGCCTTCTAATACTACAAAAACTGATGTTTGAATCCCCTTAACTTCTTGTATTGCCTGTTCAAAGATACGGCAATTATAACAAACTAAAATTATTAATAGTATACTAAAAATAAAAACTTACTGTTCTAGTAATTTTTAGTGTAGGCTAAATAAAAATGCATAATAGATTCTTTAAAGTTACTTGTTATTTCAGGCAACAAGTAACTTCTGAATTCTACAGTTCTTGTACTCATTTTAAAGACATAATTTGTTCAGTTATTTATATAGAAATGATTCTTTTACTTGTGGATTCCATAAGTTTTGTAAATGTGGCTGTGACTTCTATTTATATGGCTTACTATTCCTGGAAAGTGTGTTAATTTTCTATTCTGCTGAGTATCTTTCATGTATCTCTTATAAACTTAATCATGTCCACTTTTCACAATTTATTCATCTAGTAGCTGCTTCCTGTCTGCAAGAAAAACATTGTTTTGGTGATAGAAATCTTAAGCATCTGCTTTAACCTACTTCTTGGTATGTTTTTAAAAGAGTGATTTCAGGCTTGTACAAATGAGTTCTTAATAGACAAGTGATTAGTTACTTCCTCCTTCTTTAAAAGGCAGTGTACTTAAGCATCTGAAATGAAACTTTGTTTCAGTCTAATATGACCAAGTTATTTTCCATGGTATCCTACTAGGAAATATTTAGCCTTTGATCACTCAGTGAAAGTTGAGGTGATAAGTACATTTCTGAGTCTAAAATTGAAAAGACTGCAAAGACTCATTTTGGACAGTTGTGTTACTCCTTGAACAGATAATTTTGACAATTCTTTTAATTTTTTCTATTTTTAGAGCATTGAATGAAATGTGGAAATGTCAAAATCTGCTACGACATCAAGTAAAGGATTTAGTTGATCTAATAAAACAACCCAAAGTGAGTTCAACTTATCTTTATTCCCCAGTGAATATGCAGTTTTAGTTAATGTACTGTTTTTTACCCTTTTTTGCTATCTCAAGCTTATTTATAATAGCAGATAGAAAATACTGTGAAAGTCAACTGATACTCCATTAGACTACGTTTGCTGAAGGAAATGTGTATACAAAGTGTTTGTAAAATTGAAGAGGAAAAGGGTATTATAGAAATTTCTAAAATGTTTTGCCTTAGTGTTTGAGTTCCATCTTGCCAGAACTATTCTGGCTCTTGAAACAGGGTGAAACCAGCATATTATTTTTGACTGCCAAATCAAGTAATTAAGAATAAGTTCCTATATAAACCCTCTTAAATTGTTATCTTACATGTGATTAGTAACTTTGAAGAAATTGGAATATTTTTGTCCCAACAGGTTATTCATTCCTCTTCTCTCTCAGAAATTTCTTAAATATTGTACTGGAGATACCAGACTACAATTTAATGTTCTTGTTTACAGATTTTGCTTGGAAGGGAAAAATGAGAATTTATTGAACATTTAGGATAGTCTCATAAAGTGAATTTCAGTTTGTTTTAGTTACATCTATGTTCTTACTCATGTTTGGGTAGGGGAATTATAAAACTAAATTCTTGATATGCTTTGAAATATAATTAAAACTTGACTTTAATGCTAGAAGTTTGATCTGATGCTTTTTTAACAGAAATAATATAGAGTAGAAAATGTTGCCATGCTCAAATTTTTATGTGCCTCTGTGTGTGATTTTTATTTTCAGTGTATGTCTATATTTGTACTGAGATAAATTTAATGATTATCCATTTGCTGGAATTGCCTGAACCAGGAAGAGTGGGTAGCGGTGTGGTTGGCATATCTAAAGTATCTGATTAGACATGCTAGTGTCCTGCTAATAAAAAGATACTGCAGTGAAATTAATAATTTTGACTTAGTGTGTTAAAAACATGCTGTAATATTTTAAGTTCTAAGTGCAGTAAGGGCTAGCACAATACTTCATTGTATCTTGGTGACTGTTTTGAAATGCTTTTCATGTACTGTTTAATGTTCTTTGGTGCATTTAATATTAACATTGGTGCATTTAATATTAACATTGATGCATTTAATACCTGGGCTAGTTCCATTATATTTTCTAGTTTTCAGTTGAAAGTGAAATTTCAACTTTTCCTTGTGTTTTCAGAACTTGTAAAAGTTCTTTTTCAGTTGTAAAATATCAAATGCGGTTATTTACCAGGAAAGTTTTGATGCCAGCATAAGCATTGCATTCAAGACACAGTGCATGCTTTCGACATGTTTGCATTTGTCCATCTGGATTTTTTCCTATTTTTTGCTCTTAAATGCTAGTTCTCTGCACTTGGATATTCTCTTGAATAACAAGACTACATGGGAGAATTTGGATGGTTTGTGATAGAGCAAAGCAGAGAAAAGAGGTGTCTGAGGGGCAGCTGAATGCTGTTCTTTGAAGTGTTTGTTTGCTTTTATTTCTCAATACCAGAATAAATAAGTAAAACTTTGTGTAAATTGACATACTAAATTAAGTAAAATTCCCTGATGCAACACTTTTGCTGCCTGCAATGGCACCTGAGACTATCACATACAGTCCAAGTACTAATCTTGAGACAAATATTCATTAGCAATTCAGAGCTATGTAAACATTTATTTCTTTCAGGAAGCAAAACTGAGATCAAATAGTAACCTTTTAGAAAATGAGTTTTTGTGTGCTTTTTCACTTCTGTCTAATTTCTTCATGTAATTATTATAGCTTAGTTGTTGATTTGTTCTCCTGTGGTTGTTAACCCTGTGCCAAGTGTAGGCAGTGTGAGAGCTCTCAGAGATAAACTAGAATAGGACAAGAAATACTGTACAGATGTTACCACAAAGAAATAGTGTACAGAGGTTACCTTTGATTAGGTAGTAAGAAAAAAAAAAGATTGCAGTAAGGGTGATCAAATAGGGGAACAGATAGCACAGAGATACTGCAAAATCTTCATCCTTGTAAATATTTAAAATGCAACTAGAAGTTTGCCTGAAGCAAAACCTGATCCTGCTTTGAGTAGGCAGTTCAGCTGTGTGACCTAAAGTTGTCACTGCCAACCTGCATTATTCTGTAACTGTAAGTCTTTGAACTTCCCAGTGTACCTTTCTGCCATTTGCTGAAATTCTGTGAGCATCCTCCTTATTTCCTCTTCAAGGCCTTCTCGGACAAAGCACTATTGAGGAGGCTGGAAATGTGTTAAGGAAATTTTTATTGGTGTTGGTCATAATTTCTCCTGACTTAAGAGAGAGGGGACATCAAACTTACCTTTAAGTTAAGTTACTTTTCTGAAGAGCAAAAGCATAAATCACAACTCCTCTAGTTTTCTCCTTCAGCAGTGGTGTACAGTGAAATAAAATACATAACCTTCCCTGTTTGTATGTAGAAAAGTGGATGAATGCCGTTTTGTGTCTGTTGGAGTATAATCTTCGTTTGCTGCAGATGAATGCAAAATTATGTAGATCAAGTGCCACAGCAGATTTTCTTAAAGGAAGTGTTTCTCCAACTTCTTTTATCTGTCATAATTCAATAGAGTTATACTCCTGTAAGTTAATACTTCTGCCTCAGGTTATTTGACTTTTGGCTGAATTATTAGTAGTTTGCTCAATGTTTTTTGATGGGAACTTTAGCCAGGACTTGAAGACTTAGGTAGTATTAGGAGACCAGAACAGTCAGGGTGAAAAACTGTACTGTGGAATTTCTTTGTTTTCCCCTGAGTCACAAGAGATTCGAATATGGGAAGTTTGTGTCTGCTGATAGCATTACTTGAATACTGTAAATTATATCTCATTTCTGTCTTTTATAATTTTTTTGTCTGAACATGTGAATTAGCTGTGACAGCTAGGAGCCCTGAAAATGATGGTATTCTTCTGAGACTACACTCTGCAGAAATAGCCTGTTCATGCTGTTCATAAGTTATATGGTAGATTGAAAAGTAATGATAGTATTTTATGTAATTGATCTGTAGCGACGATCTACCTTTTACTTCCTGTGTCTACATTGAATTTGCAGTGGTGGTTTTTGATTTCTAACACACTGATGTATTAGCAGAATGGATGCTGACTTGTTGTTAATGCAGTCTGGAATCTTCCTTGCTCAATATTCGAATGGAGATAAATAATGTAAAATTTTTACTTAATCCATTTTTCTTTTGTGATTTGCAGACAGATGCCAGCAGTAAAGCTATATTCTCAAAAGTGATGGTTATAACAAGTAAGTCACTGAAAGTATTCACAGTGTCTCAAAATTACAGTAGAACTATATTGCTTTCTTGCTTTAAAATAATTTGGGGTAAGTTTATAAAAAATGCGTTTTGCAGCAGATAAAATCTAAAGCAAATAATGATAAATGTGATGCAGCAATATGCTTTTAAGAATGAAGGCAACTAAGCAGAATTACTCTCTTACTGTAAGAAGACCTCAGTCATGAAGCCTATCACATAGCATTTTGGCTGCATTGTGGACTAATTCAAGGTCTAGATGATCTAGGTGTTAATGTCTATTTTAACATTTTTATAGAGTATATATTCATAGATGTTAACTAAACTACTAACTAAACTTACCTCTCTTCAGAGGTTTTAGTATTGTAAATGTCATTGGAATGCAAGAGAGTTTGGATTTCACTAGCAAGGAAAGCACTTCAAAAGCTGAAGAAGTTCTGTGTGAGCTGAACTATTGACAAAGAAATGCCCACCATCCCAAAAGCAACACTTTTTGTTCTCCAGGCCCACCATGCCAATAGCATTAATACTAGTATGAAGAAAAACTTGCTTTACGATTCTGAAAATTTGTTTTCAAATCCACCTTTTAAAATAATGCCATCGGTTCTGGCAAAAAAATAAACTACATAAGACTGCACATTTTTGAAAAAATACAGAGGAAAAAAATGAACTGTGCTGCTTCATTGGCCATGATACTAATCTATTTTTCATTGGTTTGTATTTTTTCTCATACTTTTAGTTCTCAGTTTATTTTTAAAAAAAATTGATACAGCAAAACAAAATCATAATAGAGCTTGTTTTGAACCAACCATCCTGTAGTGCTACACCACCTTCTGTACCAGCTTTGCTTAACACTGTCTGGGCCAAAAAATATGAAGCATCCTAAATAGTAGAGTAGTCCTTTGCCAAGAAATTGCCTTCCTATAATATAAAACATAAACATAAAATGAGGATGTAGTTGAAGAAATGCATTTTAAATGCCTTTTGTTTTGATGTTTTAAGCTGTTGTAAATCTTATGTTTCCTTAATGCATTTTAAATGCTTATTTTTGTTTTTGAATGTTTGTTGTAAAGCTTATGTTTACTTAAAAGGTACTTTAGCAAAAATACCCTTTTTGATGTTTTTCACACTTGTTGCATTGGGTGATCTGTATACAGATTATATTTTCTTGTGGAGTTCAGGCTTTACAGTATGAGGTCAGTTTCAGCTGTTGGTAATATCATTAGCAAGAGCAACTAGACTTGCTGAAAAATGAGTGTGAAGGGTGGGGAAAACAATTAGCCAAAGGAAATTTGTATAAATTTGTGTCCTCATAGATATGTCTGATTATTTTGAGGTGTTTTATGGTTTGGGTTTTTTTGTAGCTATTCTTTTTGTTCATTTGGTTTGGGTTTTGTGTGGTTTGCATGATGTTCCAAACTCGTGCAATTTGCATAAATAGTGAACTTTTTTTTGTTATTTAAAGGAAACCTTCCTGATCCAGGGAAAGCTCAAGATTTCATGAAAAAGTTCACACAAGTTCTAGAAGATGATGAAAAAATAAGAAGTCAGTTAGAAATGCTTGTTAGCCCAACATGTTCTTGCAAACAGGCTGAAGGATGTGTGGTAAGAATTGCTCTTAAAGTGTGAATATTTTTGGAATAGAATTGGTTAGAAATTTAATCACAACTTATATTTCAGAGGGAAATAACAAAGAAGTTGGGCAATCCAAAGCAACCAACAAATCCTTTCCTGGAAATGATAAAGTTTCTTCTTGAGAGAATTGCTCCTGTGCACATTGATACTGAATCCATCAGGTATTTTTTTATATGTGTTGTTGGCCATAGATCACAGAGTTTGAAACTGAGGTTTCTTACTTTGTCTTTAAACACAAGCAGTAATAGGCTGGGTGGATGTGGCTTAAGGCTTGGTGACCTGCATTATTTTCTTCTGTTTCACTTTGTGTAGGGGTTTTTCTGTCCTTGTCCAGAATGTAGTCACAGAAACAATTGCATTGTCACTCACCATAGCTGGGATGACCTGTCAGTAAAAGTGGATGTGTTGCTGACATGAAGTATGGTTTGTGACTTGCTGACTTGTTTTAAAACAAATTTCTGTCCAGACTATTCAGCTGAAACTTTCCACCCAGAGTATTAGCTCATAGTGATATAAACAGTAATGTAACTGAGGAAGTAAAGGTTATGATGATGAGGCAGCAAGACTTCAAGGAAGAGTGAGCCAATGAAGTTGTGGTGGGGGGAGGATTGCTGAAATTATTTTTGCTGAAATTATTATTTAACTACCAGCAGTATTTGACATAAGCCTTACTGTCAAGAAAAATGTGCAGAAGATAGGTCTTATAAATTTATCATCAGCTCTTAGCAGAATTGTTAAATGGTTATTATTTTTCCTCTTGGTTAGAGACTAACTATTATAAACAGTTATTCTCCATCAATTATTAAGAATCTGTAGCGGGTTGTAACCTCAGCATAGTTCTTATTGAGTTTGTTGCTTGTAATGCTCAAATTGTTTTCTTATTTTGGTCATCCTTCCAGAGTAATTTGTATATAGTTCTTAATTCATGATGGATAAATATTTTTTAGTGTAATGCTTCAGAATGCTTTGATTTGGATAGGAGATGAGGGCAGCCAGATTATGTATGTAGTTGACATATTTGGTTTATAGTAGGCTTATGTTTTAAATAAGTTGCTTTAATAAGATTGTTTTCACAAGTTTAAGATGTAATCATACATAGTGGAATTGCAGTAACTACAAGATCATATTTTGTTTTCCTCTTCAGTGCCCTTATCAAACAAGTGAACAAGTCTATAGATGGAACAGCTGATGATGAAGATGAGGGTGTACCTACTGACCAGGCAATCAGAGCAGGTCTTGAATTGCTGAAGGCAAGTATAGTTCTGATGGCCAGTGAGTATGGGAAACTTTGCGAAAAACTTTGTAAAAATAAATTTTTAATTAGCACTTACTGCTTTTAGTCAAAAGCATGTGGTGCCTACCTGGAATAAACTGGTTTGGTTTTTTGTGCTTCATGCTCATCTTGGCACATCAGTAAGGCTATTTTAAAAATTATTTAGAAACTTTTCTGTAAGCCAAAAGTAGTTGCGTGTGAGACAGTAGCAGTGCAGTTTTGGTTATTAGAGCATGAATTCAGCAATTTGTAGACATGGTGCTGTTGTACATCAGTGCAGCACTGTGGTTCCTCTGTGTTCCACCTAAGTTGGGGTCTTACCTGTTTCAACTATGAGTAATCTTGAAAACTGGGCTAACATAGCAAAGACTGCCAAGTAGTCCAGGTGGGAGTTGACTTCAGAGGCCTTAAAATCTAAAGGACTCCCATACTGAAGTTTTCAGAGTATTTTAGGTGAATTAAGGACTGAGTAGATTCACCTGAAAGGGTGAATCTCTTTGTCCAAGTGTGAACTTTTATCTAAAAGTGCAGATACCCAGTAGCACAAGAATGCATCTGAGTAAGAAAGAATGAATCATTTTGTGAAGGAGTATATGCTTGAATGAAGGCTTCCAAGTCAATATTTACATATTTGTATGACCTGGCATGATACATTTAAGGAAGAGGAGTAAGACTGCCCTAAACAAAGAGGTCTATACATCATCAGAATAATACAGGGAGAACAAATGTAGAAGTCCAGCATTGGGAATGCCACACAATGAAGTGGGAAGGAAGGTAACTTAGTTAAAATAGGAAACGGCATATGAAGAACTTTGTAGATTTTGAGGATTGTTTCTCTGCCATGAGTCAGAATATTATGTGGAACAAGGCTAATAATCAACAGCCACTTAAAAATGAAGAGAAGACCTCATTTCAAGGAGGATCAATTAAGGGTTTCTTTATTTAATTTTTTTTAACATGGGAGGACTGTCATACCTGAAAACAGCCAAATCCAAGAATCTGAAGGAGAGGTACAGAATCTGTTAAGTTAATATGAAAAACTTGAGGGACTAGAGGCCCTATTGAGTATGTCTGTGTTGCTATTTTAGAGATAGGAATTTCACTTCAGAGCAGAATCAATTCTTCCCCTGAGGAAACAAACATGAAGTCTGGAGGCACACAAGCTGGATTCCTTTCAGAGGAACAAAATTGAGATGGGCTTCAGAAGCACATGTTGTGTTGCATTGCCTAAAGTGGATTTAGTCATTCTAAAAATACTCTGAAGTAAAACTCCTGGAATATGAATATTGCTTCCTTAGCATCAGTTGGGTTTCTCCTAAGACCTGCTCCTGCTGTAAGCCAGTACTTGCTAATGTAGGTGTAGTCACTGAGAAGTACATGGTCAGAATAGTAGGAGAAGAAACTGAGACTGGGGAAATAAATTAAATCTAATGAGGTCATGTATAAAGACAGAATTTTAGGAGCTACTAAAAAAAAAGAAGAGCAATGTGGATCATGAATCAAAACCAGGGAGAGTATTATAAATGTTCCAGTATGGCAGTGGAAAATGACTCTTGATGAAGTGTCCTAGTATAAGTGGACCTTTAAAAAATGTTAACATGGCTTTCATCATGTTTTGGCAGGTACTTTCGTTTACGCACCCTATCTCATTTCATTCAGCTGAAACTTTTGAATCTCTCCTTGCTTGCTTGAAAATGGATGATGAAAAAGTGGCAGAAGCTGCATTACAAATTTTCAAAAATACAGGAAGTAAAATTGAAGAAGACTTTCCTCACATACGATCGTAAGTTGTTTATCTTACTCTGACCAGTGACCTTTACTGTATAGGATTTTGGAAGTTCTCACTCTGCCTTTCATCTGCTGTAGCATTATCCTGCATTCTTTTGGAAGAAAGTATCATTTCCAAAAAGAGGTTTTGAAAAACTAAATTGTAGTGCTTTTTGAAGAATGGAAGGGAAATGAATATACCCAAATAGTGACAGGTGGTATGTCACTGATACTGCTATAATTTATATTGTTGCCCTTCAGAATTACTTATACATATATATATATATGCAGTGTAAAAACATTCCTTGCAATTTAATGGTGATATGTAGGCCAAAGTATTTCCAAAAGAACATTTAGTATCTGTGCAGATATCAATGCCTATTTTAGCACATATTTTATCAACAAAAACTAGGATTTTTTTGCTTGCAAGTTATGTAAGTAATTTTTTTCGTCTTGTTTTGGAAGAAATTACCCAAACAAAAGCAATTAATGCTTTTGCAGAAGTGTTGTGATTTTTATATGTATATCTGTACTTCTTTGTTAGTTTGATGTTTTGGAAAATTTTCTGTTAGTGAAATTACTTATCTCTTGCTCTGTTTGTCTATTTATTTTGTTACACAACTGTTTAGTGCTTTGCTTCCAGTGTTGCACCATAAAGCTAAAAAGGGACCCCCTCGTCAAGCCAAGTATGCTATTCACTGCATCCATGCAATATTTTCCAGCAAAGAAACGCAGTTTGCACAGATATTTGAGGTAATATTAAATACTTAAGTTACTTTTACTGATCTTTTATATTGCATATGTAAACTAAGGGATGTAGTTGCAAGTTGTAGCAGATTTAGGAAAAATGTTTTTCCCCGTTCCTTTTGTTCTTACACGATTTTGGCCTGAAGAATGATAGTAGAGGGTGTTCTTGTATCTCGTGATTCATGATGTTTTAGGTTGTGTATTTTAAGAGCTGGTAGAGTAAAACCAAGTGTTAGGCTGTGTACTAGAACCATGAACTATTTATAGAAAGAGGAACCATATGCTACTCCTTACCCCTGTTGAAAATGGTCAAACGTATTTAAATGGTTGCAGAAATTTAGGAAGACTGAATTGTGGTACAGACTAAGTGAATTTTGTAGCTGTAACTGCAAATGTGCTTTTTAATTAGTGGCCCTCAGCCTCTTATCTTGAAGGCTGAATCATAGTCCATTACTGGAATTGCTAGCTTGAGATCTTGTTCTCCCACGATAAAGTAGGCTTTTTAATCCATTGTTTCCTAAATGGTCATGCTTGAGCTGTCACTTTTTGAACTATCCAGAGGTGATAAATATTTTGTCTGTCATCTTGACCTTTCCTCTGACTTGAGAAAGATTTGATGGGCTAGTGAATGTATCTTTAAAATTCAATAATCAATAGTTCTTTTGAAATTGTATTTCTGAAATAGACATAGACAAGTCATTCCCATCCCTTCAGTAAGACACAGATTATATCAGAAATAGTTGAATTTGTTGTATTTTTTTTTTTAGCCACTGCATAAAAGTCTGGATCCAAGCAATTTTGAGCACCTCATTACGCCATTGGTTACTATTGGCCATATAGCCATGCTTGCTCCTGACCAATTTGCTGCCCCTTTGAAATCTTTGGTTGCTACTTTTATTGTTAAAGATTTGCTAATGAATGATAGGGTGAGTATTTTTAAAACCTTATATTAAGAGTATGCTTTTTCTGCAGTATCATACTCAGCAAGTTCTTGGGAAGATATCTGGCATGCTGGTTCTGCTTTTTGTATATAGTTGTCTTTTGATTTGCTCATGTAGTTTGACTCTATTCAAAACACATGGTGCAGGAAAGGAGAGTTCTACTGATTTGGGAATCTTACAAAAATGATGACCTGTGTAGCACAGCATTTCATCATTTGTGATTTGGCCTTCATTAAAAAGGGGAAAATTGTTATGATTTCATTCTGTTTCTTATCTTGAGTGAGTTGTGATTTTTAGGAAGTATATGACATTTGAAATTAAAATACACTATTTAAATGGAGGACTCAATTTCAATTTTTTGAACAATTTTGTGTTGATTCTAAAGTGATTATGAAGTCAAAAAATGAATTCGTGCATTGCTTGAAATTGCTTAGGGAAAGATACACACTCTAAATCAGTAAAATGTGAGGTTCCAATCTACTGGATATGGAAAAACTGTTATTTTCAAAGCAATGGCTATTATGCCCTAAAGGAATAGTTTTCAGGTAACAACAACAACCAGTGCCTTTATTAATCTTGAATTTGCTGATACTTGGATAGTGAGGTATCTCGCTTCTGTAGTGGTTACTTCTGTAAGATTCAGTAGACATTCAGCTGACCAGGGAGTGCTGCTGTATTGGTTCCAGAAGCAAACAGAAAGAGAAGGTTACAAGTTTCACTGAAGAGTAACTGGACTGTAACAAATGTAACATTTTGTTTAGCTTCCAGGAAAAAAGACAACAAAACTTTGGGTCCCAGATGAAGAAGTGTCTCCTGAAACCCTTGTTAAAGTGAGTAGCATGTACTATGTTTTCCTGTCTCTTATGTTTGTAATACTTAATAAGGATTTGCTCTTGGGAGCATATTTTTAAATTATTATTTTATGCATAAATTTATGTACACACTTCATTAAGTTTTTATATAAACTCTTTATAGGTGTAGTTTTGTTTTCTGACACTTGACTGTGATGATAGCTGGATTACTTAAAGTAAAATTATTTTTTCCCCTCCTCTTCAATATAGGAGTTAAATACTATAGAAATTTTGTTATAAGTCTTTTATTTTTCTGTTGAATTTTTATGCCATTCCAAGAAACTTTCAGTACTGTTTTGGAAGAAGAAAAATGGGGTTTGGATTTGTCAGTTTCTTCAAATGAATAAATTGGTTAGAGTGTTTATTTTTCTGTGTTTGCAATGTGTATTAGAGAAAAACCTGGATTTCAGAAAAAACCATCACTTTAAAATAGTGCGGGGTTTGTTTTGGTACTTTACTTAAAAATGTCGTCTCAAGCTTTTTCTTATTTTGGAGAAAGTGCATTACATTTTCTGTACTCTGTAAGAGATACTGTCAATCAGTTTTTCAATGAATTAGAAATAGACTCACGATGTGGAAAATATATTCTATATCTGTATTTGGTTTTTAAATGCCCCTCAGAACAGGGATAGATTTTTGCTTTCACTTCTTTCAGAATGAGATGCTTGTCTTTTATATTATGCTCTGTGTTATATCAGTTGTTTAGTTTCTAATATCTTCTGAGTAGAGTGGCTCTGGTTTTAAAAAGGTCTTTGCCTTCTTGCAAAATTGTTAAACACTTCCTAGAGACCTTCTTTTCTGCTAGGTTAATAAGTACTTTGGTTTGCAGTTCGGTACAGAACACATAATTGGAAAGGCTTGGGTTTTTTTGAATTTGATTTGTTGCTTTTAGTTTTTTGACTCCACAAAGGATAGTTTTCATGTTTGTGCAACTCCATAGTTGCACGCTATACTCCAAAAATGGTTTAAAGAGAATGCACCTTTGTTTTAAATTAATGAAGTGCTAATTTTAAATAGACATGATTTCACTTGAGTGATTATACATGTAACTTGAAGTAGTAAGTATTAATTGTTTTTCTTAATTATTATAAATGATTTGTGAAGCTGCAATAACTCTCTAAAATGTACTTTTATATTGATAAAACTTCTCATACATCTGTCTATTTGGAAAGGAATTAACGTGCAGAAATTCTTAAGGCAATTTACAGTTGAAGCCAAGCCTGAAAACTGTAAGAAGAATTTATTTGCAGGTGAAAACAGGCTATTGTGAAAATTGATTTGCAAATTTAATTAACCTTTATTACTACTGCAGAGCTTAAACTTAATGTATGCTCCAGACTATGCCATTAGTTTATGAATGATTTCTCTCTGATCATGGGCTTTTCTTCACTCTGGTTTTTCAAGCCTCTTTTTCCTTTTGTAACATTATTATATATCTAGTGAGGATTTTCAAACTAGCAGGTTAGAGTATGAAAGTGGGAAGGAGTGCTGAAAACTAAATTTTAGTATTGTCCAGCCAGCAGATGTAGACTGACCGAGGATAACCTTAGTTTTGGGTGCTAAACTTTCTGTGGAAGGCTCTCTGCAGAGAAATGTTTCAGTACAGTATTAACTATGAATTGGATTAATGATTATATGAGTTAGACTGGAATTCCTACACTGGACACTTGAGTTCTAAAGCGTTTGTCTCTCTTGGCAGCGACCTGTAATGAGTACTGTGCACCATGCAGGTGACTTGTGTAGTAGCAGTGATATTTCTTGTTTCCTTCCATATCACTGGAATATAAAGTTATTAATTTTAAAAAATAGTTTTAAAGTTTTAGCCAGCTGCTGCCATAATGGTGATGTAGTAGGAAGACAGTGTTGTGTTTCATATGGCTGTGTCTCATTTTCACTTTCTTATCTTTTCATGTTGTGTAAAAATAATTTTTCATCTCGGAGGAGAATTCTAGGCTTGTGGAACACAAATTGAAATAAGAACCTCAGTCTGAATATAAGGAAAGGCCTGAGAACAGTCAGACAATGCAACAGGTAGCAAGAGGTTGCAGGTTGCCAAGAGAGCTGTGCAGTCTTCATTCTTGGAGGGCTTTTGACACCACAGTGCCTAAAACTGAGACCAATGTGGTGTGATTTCATAGCTGACCTTCCTTTGAGCAGGGGATTGAACTGGATACCTAACACTCCTTTCAACTGAAATTATCCTTCAATAACTACACAATTTGGTTGCAAAGGGAGAATTTAAAACATGACAGCAGTCCGCACTCATGTCATGTCTAACTTAGTCTTTGGGTAATCAGTATTAGTGACCGGGGGAATTCTCATGCCCGGTACTGATTCCATGGGAATGCTTAATTCTCCATGGTTGGTGGAATGTCACCATACCATCATTAACACCGGCAAAGAAATAGGGAAACTAGTGGGATCGGACAAAAATTGTGAAGGAGGTGGTACTGGGACTTGGTCTACATGGAAGGAAAACTAGAATAGGTTTGGATAATAAAGTTGGGGAAAAACATTATGGAGGGAATTACTAGAAGCAAAGATTGAAATTGAAATTGGTCAAGGGACAAGGTAGCTGTGTCTGTTCTCTGGCCAAATGTGTCATTTATTTGAAGACCAAGGAGAGCTGTCATATTTCCATCCTCCCAACAAATGGGAGGCACTAACAGTTGCAGGTCCTGGTTATGAGTCCTGGTTATGACGTGAAGAAACTGAATTTGTGAGCTGTGAAAATACACGATGCCATTATTGTTATGTTACAATTATTATATTGGTTTTGATGCTACTAAAATCTTCTGGTGGATACTTAGAGCTGTTCCAGTGGAAGACCCTTTGAAAATGAGGGCGAGACAAATTGTGCTCCTCAGACTTTAGGATTTTGCATTCTGACTTCTAGAGTGACAGACATCCTGCAGCTCACTGGTGTTACCCAGTAAGGTGGAGCAAGTGGACTACAGTCCTAAAAACTAAACTCACATAGAAGTGATAGTCCTAGAACTGACATCTGATGGGACCATTTTGGTCAGTGTGTTGCAAGGAATAGATCTATTATGCTATGATAAATTTAATTTGTTCATATTGTGAATGTTTATATAAAAGTTACTGGAGTTGATTTTCCCACTAATGAGAATATTTGAAGTTACCATGTACGAAAAGTGTAAGTTTTCTGACACTTTTGGGTTTTGATCTTCAGAGTTCGTATTTTGTTTTGGTTTTTGTTCCTTTGGTTTTTTTTTTTCCTTTTTTTTCCCCAAAGGATATCAATGTGATTTAGATGAGCATTTTCATTTTCCTGTAAGAAGATACTCTTCTTTGTTTTCTTTATTGTCTCTGCTGTCATATGCAAGGAAAATGAAAGGATAAAGCGATTCAAATACTAAAACAAACTTAATCTCCAAATTGATGTTTTATTTTCACTAAAGAAATGTGAAATTATTCAGTGTTTCGTGATAGTTGCTGGATTCTGCATATGGGCAGAAGCTTGCCTCAAAACACTTGATGTTTCCATTGGCAAAACCAAGTTATCCCTCCCTGACTTTGAGGCTTTTCTTTAAATAGCTGTGAAAAAAGCATTCTTTACCAGGGTAAGTTATTGTAGTACAGATTGCTAGCAGTCAAGATGTCTATTAAGTGTTTTTTCAAGTACATGTCTTAAATTTAAACTCAGATATGACACAGATAAATAGAGAATATATTGGGCACAGGAATTTAACGCCAAGGTCGTGGGTTCAGTCATCATATGCGTCATTCCCTGGACTTGTTGATCCTTGTGGGTCCTTTCCGATGCAGAATATTCTGTGAATTCTGGGAATATGTAAAGATGAAAATGTGTTCTGCTTTTTGATCCAGTAACATTTTCTTAGTAAGTATAAACTAACTGTTTAGGCTATTTCACAGTATTTAATGCATGTAAGCTCAATTAAGAAAATGTTTTCTAAGGACAAAATATGTGATTGCTTATAGAAGAAGCAGCTCAAACTTTAACTAAATGTATAATTTTTATTTGCTGTAATACATACTTGAGGCTTTCGGTGAAAGGTTGCTGTCTAGTGAGAGTATGTCTGGTTATCTTTCATTATTTAAATGATGTTTTGCAGTCCTGACAGACTTACGTTTGTACCAGCAAAAAGCACTTGGGAAAAAATACCATATGATTAAATTAAGATAAAGATTATTTTAAAAATGAGGATTATAATATGATTTGACTTTTTGGTATCAATTTATTTTTTCAGATTCAGGCCATCAAGATGATGGTTCGATGGTTGCTAGGAATGAAGAACAACCACAGCAAGTCAGGTACTTCTACTCTGAGACTGCTAACAACAATATTACACAGTGATGGAGACTTAACAGAGCAGGGGAAAATAAGGTATGTACCAGATGGTAATGTTTTCATATCTGTGCTGATGGAGTGAGGGGAGAGTTTTAATTGAAGTAGTGTGTAAACTACTCTGCTAGACTGCTTAAAAATTTATACATTTTATTTCATAAGATGTGATAGTAAACTTGGCTGGTTCCTTAAGTTTGCTGAGTCTCAGGTTTTGTAATGCTGTACACATTGCATTTTAGGTTTTATATTCTTGCTTTTATTTATTCCTTCAATAGACTATTACTCATATTGCAGGAATAAACTGTGCAACTTCCTCCTTCCCACTGAAAATTGGTTTTAATTTTTTATGCAGCTTGCTGTTCCTGGTGTACCAATTGCTGTGTATGCCAAATGCTAATAGGTGGGCTTTCTAATAAAGAATAATAGTGTGTTGTATAAACCAGGTGGAAGTACTTAGTACACAAGACACGTCTGCTTGGAGGCAGGCTAATCTACCATGAGGTCTCTAAAAGTGAAAGCAAGAAGGAAATGTGTAAACAGGATTAAATCTCAATAAATAATTTACCTTTTAGGTGACTGTTAGACAACTTATTTTTCTGGGTATCTTCTTAATCCTCTGTGGTAGGAAAAGTGACAAGTTGTCAGCTGCTATTGCTTGCTAACATTGAAAATTTATGTCTACAAAAGCCATTAAGGGCATGGGTAGATTGTGCCAATATGTCTAAAAAGGTTCTGATTTTCAGGTAGAGTTAATGTTATACAGTAGTTATGCAGATAGAACCATATTGTGTGTGCAAAATTGCAAACTTGAGAGCTGTCTAGTATATTATATTTGTAGCAACTGTGTAATCTGTCCTAAAGTTCTTTGTAAACAATTGTTTTATAGTTCTGTAATGTGACCATTCATGGCAGCTGCCAGGGAGTTGAGTGGCAGTAATTTAGCTTTTCAGCATGACTACTTGGAGCTCATGGTTGACTTATGCAGTAGTTAGAGAATAAATAAGTTCTGTAGACCCTGTGTGTTTTCATGCTTGGAGTGATGATTCCTTACTGCGCATGTTTCAGAAATTTAATTTTCCCACTCCTTTTCTACTCAAAAAGTAATTATATCAAGTAGAAACTTCATATAATGATGTGATCAGTTTTCCATTTTTACATCAAGTTAAGAGGGCAAGGGAGGGACCCTTTCAAAGTAGGGCAGTGACATGTGAGGTAACCCTTCAACCCCAGAGCTTGGAGCTCTGCCTGGGGATGGATGTTGAGCCAATGGAGAGCTTATGGGCTAAGATTGAAGAGCAGTTTGCTCTGGGTAACATCGTGGTGAGTGTCTGCTGTGGGGCCCCTGACCAGGAAGAAGTGGATGAGGCCTTTAAACAGCTGAAAACAACTTAATGTGTGCAGTCTTTGGCCCTTGTGGGGAAATTCAGCCTCTCTGATATCTGCTGCAAGGGCAACACAGCAGTGCATAACAATCCAGGGCAGCATTCATGACAACTTTTTGACACAACTGGTAGAGGACCTAATGAGGAGAGGCTCTCTGCTGGACCTCATATAGGCCAACAAGGAGGGGCTTACTGGGGATGTGAAGGTTGAAGATAGCCTTGGCTATAATGATCCTAAGATGGTGAAGTTCAAAATCCTGAGGGCAAGGAGGGGGCCAGAAGGCAAGATTGGACTGGACTTGGTGCTCTGCAAGAATGTGCTTGAAGGGTCCTATTGGATGAGGCCTGAAGGGAAGAGGGGCCCACGAAACTTAATTACCTAGTACTTAAAAATCCCCCTTCAGTACTCAAGAGTGATCACAGCAGAAAAGCAGATGGATACTTCAGCAAACTGTACCTGGATGAGCAAGGTACTCCTGGCAAAATTCAAACACAAAAAGGGGGATTGAGAGCAACCCTGCAGAGTAGTACTTGGGGACACTGGTGAATGAAAGGGTTAACATGAGCCAACAATGTGTGCTTACATCCCAGAAAGCCAGCTGTGTCCTGGGCTGCATCAAAAGAAGCGTGGCTTGCAGGTCAAGGGATGTGATTCTGCCTCTTTAGCTCACTCAGAGGGTGAGACCCTGCACAAAGTGCTGCATCCAGCTCTGGGGCTCTCAGCACAGGAAACACATGGACCTGCTGGGGCATGTTCAGAGAAGGGTCTCAAAAACAGTCAGAGGGCTGGAGCACTTTTATGAGGAAAGGCTGAGTGATTTGGAGTTGTTTAGCCTGGAGGAGAGAAGGGTCTGGGGTGACTACAATAAGAAGGGTCTTATTGTGACCTGTCAGTACTTAAAGGAGCCTGTAGATAAAAGAATTTTTATTTTGTGGTGAGGGTGATGAAACACTGAAACAGGATGCTCAGGGAGGTAATAGCTGCCCTATGCCTAGAAACATTTAAGGTCATGTTGGACAGGCCTCCAAGTACTGCTCATTGCAGGGGGTTGGACTAGATGAGCTTTAACAATCCCTTCTGGCCCCAGCTATTCTATGGTATGAGGTGAACAGAGGGAGGAAGTAGAGATGGGTAATCTGGCAGGAGTACAGGGAGCACCATCTGAGATACAGACAGGAAAGCCAAATCCCAACTGGGATAAAATCTAGTGAGAAGTGACAAAGGCAACCAGAAGAGCTTCTCTAAGTAAATAAGTGACAAAATGAAGACTAGGGAAAATGCGCACCCACTGCTGAATGAGGCAAGAGCCCTGTACTGACACATAATAATTATTTGTGATTCTCAGTATTGCTTTTCAAGAAAACTCCAAACTGGTAGAAGGGCCAGTCCATTGTCTCTGTGTGAGCTATACTGCCTACATTAACAATTACTCTCAGAACCTGAAGCAAAGGAGATGATGTTTCAGGCCTGTTAGTTCTGCATGGAACTTGCTGACACTTCCTGACCTTTGTTCTTCACCCATTGAGTGCAATAAGGATATCTTCTTTCTGGCAGTGCTTACTGTGTCCCTTCTGTGCAAACCTGATACTGCTCCCTCTGACTTGGAGTAGGCTTTGAAGAGAGTAAAACTCTCAGTACAGAACATAACCTCTTAGACTGTACTTGATATGAGGTCATTCTGTGTGAGTCAATTTTAGTGTTCATGGCTTGCACTTGTCTTTTAAACAGTGTTTAATAATTTGCTAAACATAATTGAATTAAGTGAAAGTGACAGGGCTCAGGAGCCTTTGATGCTGTTGAGCCCATCAGTCATGCTGTAATCTTCTTGGTGTTATTGCCCACATCAGCCCTAAAAGTGACTCTGCCCCTATGCCTCTTGAAGTCTGCACAACTCTACCCTTCAGTGACACTGTAAGGGAATTTTTTTTTTTTTTTTTTTTTACTTCAAAGCCCTGTTCAACCTGGAGTGTCAGGTGAAGGCAAGGTCCCATTTGGACAACAAATCCCTTCTCTTGTTCATCCTTTACACTTTGAAGTAGTAGGATTGATGACTTTCTTGAATTGCTTTTAAATCAACAACTGACTTCTTTGAGATGTTATCATGTTAAATTCACCAGTCTTGTATTTTTTTAATATTGAATTTTATTGATAGTATCTCAACTGTCCTTTCTAAGTCTTTCTTTTTAATTTTATAAGTCATAAACAGTCCTGCAGAACTCAAGATTATACAAATTTTCTGTTTGTGGTTAGATAGAACAGCTAGGTTTAATCTTGCATGTTTTTGTAGTAGGATTTTGATTTTAGTCTATACTAAGCATAAAATAAGACTATTTCAGTATCAGAGGATGCTAACAGTTGCTGAAAGTACTGATATTAGATATGAACTTGAATTGAGATTTTCCTGAATTACCATCTGCATTTTTTCTTAAACTAATGCTCACCAAGAGAAAAATTATTAAAAACCTTTTGGAGCTTAGAATGTCATAGTTCTGTGCTGTAGAAAATTTGCCACTCATCTGATATACAATATTTTCAGTGGTTGCATTCAAAAGACATTTTGCTATTGTCTTAAAGTAGAATTCACTTGGTCATGTATTACAGTGTCAAATTAATCTTAATTGGTGTTTGCCTGAAGCATGGATTTTGAGCTAGGAAAGTTTGGCAACTCTGGGAACCAGAAATGGGCTGGCTACTTCTTTGGCAGGACTCTCCTGCTGAAGGGGGACCAAGCTGAACAGAAGTATCTTACTGCTAGATGTGGTCTCTGAGGGCCAGTATGGACTGCCCTCACTCAATGCAAAGCTAGAATTGTTTCACATGTGTGTGTAACTTTTAGGAAGTTTGGAAAATTTTTATATCCAGGTTGGGACCAGGTAATGGTAAGTGGGAATAGGCTGTAAAATCTGCTGCCATGAAAATTACTTTGGGTTTAAAATTGCTTCTGCTAGCATAGGGGTGGCTAAGTTCACAGAAACTTCTTTCCTTTGAAGTACTTGTTTTTCAGTGATGCAAACTTATTAGATTTAGCTAAGTCAAATAATTACATAATTTTTTTTACTAATTAACCTTCACAATCCATGTGCTTGTTTTTCAGTAAACCTGACATGTCTCGCTTGAGGCTGGCTGCTGGGAATGCTATTGTGAAGTTGGCACAAGAACCTTGTTACCACGAAATCATCACCTTAGAACAATACCAGCTGTGTGCACTAGCCATAAATGTAAGGAAATTTGTTGGAGTTGTGGGTTATCAGCAGGTGTATGAGTATATAGTTGTTTGTTCTGTATGTTACGTATATTTCTGCAAATCTGGTTTTGTGCAAAATATTCAGCCTTGGCATGAAATTATTTCTCCATTTCATAATCCTGAAAACTCATTGTGGATGAAGATTAGATCTGTAGTACTGGGCTGTCCATTGGGGAAATACTGACTTAGAGTAGTCAAATGTTAGAATACTGATGAACTAAGAAATGCAGTATGTATTTAAGTAATACCCCAGCTGCATTATAACATTACTAGAAGTTAAAATGAGATGATGTAAAGTATATTGAACTATAGTGAAAACAGTGATCTTGATTTCTCTATACTTGGGTAGAATATATTTGGAATGCAGAGGTCTGCAAAAATAATTAGCATCCTTCAAATATAAGAAAAAATAGGGATATATTCCTTAGCAGATGCTGGAATTTTCATCCTTAGCTTCTGCCTGTGAGCCCATAGTAAGGAAATAACTTTCAAGTGGTAAGTAGAGATATAGGGACCCTCTCTATTTCTGGCTTGTCAGCATAGCAAATTGTACAGAAATTGATTCATACCCCAAGAGTAAGGTGGTCATGAAGGGACTTCGGTTGGTGTAGCTGCTGATATTCTCCTGGCTTTCCAGAAGTCAAGAAATCCTCTGCAAGGAGTCCTGTCCAGAAGATAGCTGCAGCAATAATGATATGCCATTTTAGATTTTAGTTCCTGTGTCCAGCTAAAGCTTTAAAAGCTGCAAACCATTTTAAATGTTGGAAGACTTCAAATTGCCATGTAATGTTAGCAAATACAGAGTGTGGCTCCTGTATGGGTATTGTTTACTTTAATACAGACTATCTTTTTTAGTTTCTAAAGTTGCTTGCAGTTGGTTATTGTTGGGCTAGAAAAATAATTCCTTTACCAGAGTAAGACAGTCTGTATTAGGCTTGTATATGGTTTGGCTATGTTTATGTGAATTTTAAGCTTCGCTGTTCCTCTGAAAAGGAGCTCTTAGTCAGTTCTCAAACGCTATGAAAAACAAGGGAAATGGAACAAAGCTTTAAACTACTTAAGCAGATGAAATCTAGCAAAACTACAGCAGGAATTCAGTGGTAATAACTGAAGGTCTTTACACCCAAAGCCAAGTCTGATACTTTTCAGCTTTCCTATTCCAAAATTTAACAGAAATGTTAGTCTTGTCTCAAAATGAGTCATAAAGAATTTACAGTTCAGAACAAAATTAGTCAAGACAAAAATAGGCACTTGGTGTAATGACCAATAAGTTCTGCCTCTGCTCTGGAAAGGATACTCAAGCTGGATAATGTCATGCCAGACTAGCCTTGCCAATGTAGTGTTTACGTGTTCTGTTTTCTTGTGAACCCAGTGATCAAAATCTGTTCATTCCTTCAGTCATCTCCCTCCTGTGGCAAATCTTTATTGCAAATGTTAACCTTGTAGCTCCTATCAGAATTTTGCTTCATTATTTTGATACTCTTTTTAGTATGTTAAAGTGCAGGCCTTTGCCCTCCTCCATCTCTCACTTCTATCACTTATTTTCCAGCTGTAACAGTCTTAACTGTTTGTGGATATTCTAACAGATATGTTGTCACCTTTTTTGTGTCTAATGCTTACCTTCCCTGAATTTTCAAAAGGGAATTTTGAGGGATAAAATTCAAATTAGAACATAATAGGGTTCTCAACATTTACAAACCAGTTAGTATCACATTTTCCTGTAGCATTATAGCATACTTTGGACTGGAATGAGCCCATAAAGATCATCCCATTAAGCTCCCTTACTGTGGTCAGGGACACGTTCCACTAGAACAAGTTGCTCAAAGCCCCATCCAACCTGGCCCTGAACATCTCCAATGATGGAGTGTCCACAAGTTCTGTGGGCAACCTGTTCCAGCATCCTGCCACCCTCACAGTAAAAAAATCTTTTCCATATGTCCAATCCAAACCTCACTTCTTTCAGTTTAAAACCATTGCTCCGGAGCAGGACACAGCACTCCAGATGGGGGTTCCATGAGAGCAGAGTAGATAGTGAGAATTCCCTTTCTGACCCTGCTGGCCACTCTCCCTCTGATGCAGCCCAGGTCATGGTTGGCTTTCTGGGCTGTGAGCTCATCTCCAGATTTTCATCCACAAGTGACCCCAGTCCTCTGCAGGCCTGCTCAATCCCTTCATCCCTCAGCCTGTATGGATACTGAGAATTGCCTGGAGCCAGGTGCAGGTCCTTGCACTTGAGACTCGAACCTCCTGATGTTCCCCTGGGCCCATCCTTAAGCCTAATAAGGTTCCTCTGGATGGCAGCCCTTCCCTCCAATGTATCAATTCCAACACTTGGCTTGGTGTTATCCACAGGCTTGCTGTGGGATGTTCTCAACCCTCCTATCTGTGTAATTAATAAAGATGAACAATCCCTGTCCCAGTATTCCCCCCTGAGCACACCAGTTGTTACTGATCTCCATTTGGACATTGATTTTTTTTTTGACTGCAATCCTTTGGACATAGCCATCCAGCCAGTTTCTTATCAGTTGAGTAGTCCATCTCTGAAACCCATATTGCTCCAGTTTAGAGGCAACAATGTTGTGTATAGCTGTGTCAACGCCCTGGTAGAAATCCAGGTGGGTGACATCAATTGCTCATTCCTTATCCATTTGCACATTCACTTTGTTGTAAAAGGTTAGACCAGCCCTTTGTAAAGCCATGTTGGGTGTCTGTAATCCCCTCCCTGTGGATATCCATATGCTTTGTCATTGCTTCCAGAAGAATCTGTTCCTTTGTGGTATCATTTCTGTCACTTTTCCTTCTTCATTTATTGATATTTCTTTGCCTTTTGTGACTTTGTACGTTGTTTTCTAGAATTTAGATTGTAAGCTCTGTCAGGTCAGGAATTCTGCCTTTCATTTTCACTGCAGCTTTTAATGGATTTTGAATACTTACAAATAACTTTTGTAGGTGTTTTTCAGGCCTTCTCCAATGTCCTTTCTCTCTTTCTCAGTGGAGATGCTCAGATGCAGAGTAGCTGTAATAGCTTTAATGATTTTTTCACTTAAAAGGGGTACTGGCTTTTTTTTTTTGAGATTTGGCATGTGCAGATATGCATACATATATGTTAATGCTTAGAGTGGTTAGTATTAGAATCTGTTTCTTGATGGTAGATACTGAACACTCTGAAAGTTTTTTTATTGTTAACACTTTCAAGTCTAGCCACAAATCAGGGGACACCAAAGCCAACTCTAGTTTTGTGTTATTTAATTCACAGCAAAGATTGTCTAAGTGGACAGATCAGAAAACAGATGAAACAACAGGAAAAATCTTACTTTTTAAGGCTTGTGATGGTTGCACAGGTTCTGCTGAGGTTCTGTGCTGGCACTTTTTTTTTCTGTCTGATGCTGCCATTTTGTAATGTTTAATGACTGGAGTGCAGAGCACATAATTAAATTTTTTCACTAATTGCTGTGTGAAAGTGGCACTGGTAAACAGGGGCATTATTATGATGAAATGCATGTGGTTTTAGTAATTGTAAAGTAAGTTGCATGTGTGTTTGGCCAATTTTATAAGCTTACCAGCAGCTGACTTCTGTGATCTCCAGAACAAATTTTGATGTCAACAGAGCTTCATATTGAGAGACAGTGAAAAGTAACTGAGGATAGTACTTCAGTGTTTAACAAGGTTTAAGATCAGATTTAAGATCTGATAAACCTTCTGTTGAAAATACAATTTAATTGTATTTAGAATAAATCTTGTGGATTGCATAAGTTTCATTTGTTTAAAACAATCCCAAAGCTTTTTCAGTTTTCTTTGTTAACTCAAGGTGGTGTAATTGAGGAATCAGAGTTGTGTCTGAGTGGTACATGATGTTTTGCAAATAGGTATTTTTTTAATGCTTTTAAATTGTGAACTTCTGATGAATTTGCATTAAATTCAGAGGTGTAGATATATAAAATTGGATTAGTTTATGGAGTTTGTGTATGCTGTTAAAAATAGCATACCTTGGTTAAGTTTTGTTTCCTTCGTAGTGTAAGAAATGAGTCAAATTAAGGTTATTCCCAATATTAAAAAATAAAGGAATTATAGTCATTCCAATTGGCCACACAATACCATCAGTAGCAGCCAACTGTACCTCCCTTGTCCTTGGAGACAAAGATGTTTCCCTGCTGGAGCAGAAATTAGACATCCATCTCTTCTGAGCTTCCTAAAGGCTTTAGACTTCGGTGATACTGGGGAGGGAAAGGAGGGTTCTATCTTAGCCTCCTGTGGGGGTGGATTTGCTGTAAGGAGACAAGAGATGATGAGCAGATCTCTTGGTTTGGGTTTGTGGGCTTGGGTTACTTCAACTCTGGCTGCAGCAGGTGTTTCAGGGCTTCAGTCCACAGAGAGGGAATATTGCTAGAAGCACAAAAAGGAGAAAATGGGGCTTGATTGAAAAAAGTTTCTTCTCAGTTTCATTTTTGGTGGAGGCAGAGGGAACATTGTTTTATTTAATATGTGATCTCTTTAGATGCCATTTGCAAATTTTGCAGAGCCAGCGTTTCCAGTGGTTAGGTTTTGGCCCTGCACTTCCAGTTGACTGATAACTGGAAACCCTCTTCAATCCTTTCTGACTTCAAAGCTGCCATTTGACTAAAATAGCTGCTTACTCTTGTAAACATTTTTTCTATGTATTTAGAGATAAATCTTTCCTCTTGACCTTTTTTTGGCAGGTTAAATGTGCCAAGCTATTTTGGTGACCTTGTTTACCTTAAGCTTTTCTGTATGTTTTCTTCAAAGTCTTTTCTACATGTGTTTCTGTTAAGCTTCCTTGTCCTGTGTTGGGAAATGATTTGTCATGTCTTAAATGGTATATGTAGGTTATTTTCATACAAAAAAATTTAAACTTCATGCCTTTTCTGGGAACACATTGCTTAATAAGCTGTAGAACTACATTTGCTGCCTTGTTTTACATCGTGTTGTTTGGCAGCTGTTAAACACAGATAGTTCTCTTCCATGGTCAATTGTAGTGCATAGGTTTCCACAGAATAAGGGAAATGCTTGGTACTCTCTTCGGTGTTTCACCTTATCTGGTAATTCTGTTGAATTTTCTTCAGTTTTTAATATTAATGTCTTGATGAAAATGTGTGAAATCATAGCAGCAAAATTGACATGGTGGTGGTTACTGGTGGATAAAATGTTTTTGTGCAGATCTTTGACATTGGCTCTACAAAGCAAGTGACCCAACTGTGAACAATTTCAGTAACTCCATGCCTTACTACTATGCTAAATTAGTCCTTGAGTCCTGAGTGTGGTATGTTCCTGAACAATTTTTGAACCTTAGCTCTTCTTCTGAGTTTAAAGCAAGCTTCAGCTGATTAATTCAATTAAATTGCTCTGACTTGGCATTAAAAAAAAATTCTTGCAATTTCTATGTCTCAGTGGCTTCAAAGTCTAATTGGTTTTAGCATATTTACTTGAGCTTCCATGCTTTATTTTACAATTTATATTGCTTTAAGAAAAGTTTACAGTTACCTTTTTTGGTTTTGCCTTTTTTTTTTTTTTTATAGGATGAATGTTACCAAGTGAGACAGATATTTGCTCAGAAACTTCACAAAGGCCTTTCTAGACTACGGCTGCCACTAGAATATATGGCTATTTGTGCACTGTGTGCAAAAGATCCCGTGAAAGAGAGAAGAGCTCATGCTAGACAGTGCCTTGTGAAGAACATAAATGTCAGAAGGGAATATCTGAAGCAACATGCAGCAGTTAGTGGTAAGAGAATAGAAGTCACTTTTTGCTACGAGTGGTGTAGTTCAAATAGAAATGTGAGTTGACTGAAAACATTGGTAGTTGTCTGGTTTTATACACAGAACCACTGTAAATTTGATTTGGAGGTATCTAATGAAAACTGAAAATTTTCAGGTCTTCTTTTGTCCAGATTTTATTTTGATTTTCTTTTTAACAGGCACTGCTGAGATCTTTGAGTTCTGTTAAAAACTGTGCAAATGCTTATGCCTAAATATATTGGAAGTGAAGTAATTTTCCAAGGCAATTATGTGTACTATTTGAACGTAATAATGTTAATAATGTTCTAAGTGAAGTGACAATGATTAATTTTACTTCAACAATTACTAATAAGTAACTTTAATACATAAATGCTGTACTAAATAGACTGTCCTTGCACTGCTGTATTGAGTAGGATCTTGTGTTATTCCTGCAAAGAGCTATATTTGTTGGCACTTCAGGATGAGTTGATGCAATTCTTTCTTCTCAGTGCCAGTGGTTGATGGTGAGAATGCTTTGGAAGTTATTATGGACTCATGTCAGCTATTTTTCTTTTATTAAGTCAGTCCTTTTGACTTAAAGCTACAGACATGCACTATTACAATGCTGGTACAGAGTCATAGGAAAAAGTAGGCCTTTTTGAAGAGCTATAGCAGTTTTGAATGAGAGGTTTTGAAAGTTTTCTTTATTTGAAAGATTACTGATGATTTGACTTTTGTGAAATAAAGGAGATTTTTTCATCCTTTTAGCCTAAACCAGACCTGTTTTGTGAATCTGATCTCAGAGATGCTGTTAGATAACTGACTTCCTTCTGTGTTTATGAATCACTTTATATTAGTTGAGTCAGTCAGTCTTTCTCCGTCCTCTTAGACTCTGATCAGAGAACAAGTCTACAGACAAATCCTTAATGTATCATTAATTAGAGTTAAAGAAAAAAGTGGTGCTTTTCTCCCACTCAGTAATGTAAAAAAGAAAAAATAAATTGAACAAACACCCTTAAGTAATTTTAAGATTATTACTCTTGAAAGTTGAAATATCTTTTTAATTGTGTAGACAGAAAGCATAAGAATTATCATGTGTTTGAAATAGGTGCTGCAAAGTTACTGTCAAAAATCTGTGGAAGAAATTAAGAGGAACCTAGGTGTGTGTGCTTTTCTTTATCCAGTAGGACCTCGAAGTGCACCTGATAAATTATTTTCTTGCTGAAATAATTGTGTGATGCCTTTGATTTGACATATGCTATAATGCATGGGGAGTCTGGATTAAATATAGATTGCAGGATTTTTTTGAGGATTACAGTCTTAACTTCGTGCCATTCAGATTTACCAGTCTGAGCTTTCAGCAAATAGAATGTCTTGAACGGTTTGTATCCTAAAATATCCATATTGCAGCAGTTCAGCCAAAGCTCATTTGTGGAAAGAACACAATATTTAAATGTGTGTCTCCCTCTGCCACTCTCTGTGCTGACCATGCAGTAACTCAGGCTGGTAATGATGGCAGTGCCTCCTTTGGAAACCTGCATCTTTGCTTATTCCACCTATTTGTCTGAATCTATAAATGTGTGATTCTGTGATATGTTTTGTCTTCAAAACTTTATACAGCTGAGGAGGAAATCTGTTGGATATTTTGGGGGGATTTCAGCTTTTGTTGAAAATATGGTAAACTTCTGCTTACCCTGCCTGAGGAAAACTTTCTAAGGACTAGTACCCAACAGTAAAACACCTCTTTCTTCCACACTGGCCTTTTATAGGCTGGCAGGAATTATTCTCAGCCCTCTTAAATTCTCTGAATTCTATTCAGAGTGGAAGCCACTCAAGAAGAGACTTATTTTGATTGTGTATCTTTTACTAGTTGCATCTGGGTAGAGACGTGTCTTGCGTAGGAATTTTTATGTTCCCATGATGGGCTTTTACTTGAAAGACAGTAAGCAGAAAAATTACAAGAGTAAAGATTAATTTTTTTTTTAACAAGTGTTGTTCCTAAAAGCTCATAAAGGACTCTTGTGAGGGGTTTTAGCACATTGTAGCCTTATGTGCTGGTAGGAAAGCCACCCTACCTTTCAGGTAGGGTCTTCTTTCATTAGAGATAAAAGTTCTATTTTTCCCTACTGATTTTTGTCAAGACAGGGTTAAATATAATATGTATCAATACTTTTTCTTTCCCTGTTTTGTCTGGAACTAGTTCATTTTATTTTCCAGACCCAGTTGGAATTATTGTTATAGTTATATGAGAAATGGTCCAAGGCAGGAAGTTAGTGAAAAACCGAGTTTATGAGCTCTTGATTAGCATTCTATTGAAGTTGCTAATTAGTGCAAATAATAGTGGTTTGGTTTGTGTGGGGCATATCTAAGACAAGCCAATTTTGCTAGTGTTCTGAAGTTTTAATTATATTTTTTTCCTTCCCTGCTATTTTTATTTTTTTGTTTTGTAATGTGAACAGCTGCTGGCTAAAATGCAGGACAGTGCTTGAAAACAAAAAGGATGTTTTTAAAGTTAATAGTGCAGTGTCAATTGAAACACACTAAAAACTGCTTTGCAAAGTATACTGGATTTCAATTACATAAATATGGCTTGAAAATCACTCTACATTGATTTTATAAATTATATATATTTTATGTAGACTGTGCATTACCCCTATTTATACAGATCTCTAAGAAGGGTATAGGTTAAGACTTGATGTATGCATGACAATTAATTTGTTAGTTTTGTAAAATCTGCAATAATGGTGTATTTTGTTTGATGCACACAATATTTCTCAAGCACATGCTCATATGTCAAGCAAATTGTTCATATGAATTCATATATTGGAGGTAAAACTGTTGGTCTTCTAATGTATTTTTAAATAGTTTTCAAATCATATTAGTGTATATAATGATTTACAGATGTTTGGACTTATTCATAACTGAATATTGTATAGGTAAAAGTTTACTGAAAGAAGATTTTCCAGACTTGGTCATGCACTTACTACCACAAAATATGGCATTTCAAAAGTGGAGCTGGGAATTTCCCTCTTCCCTTCACATGAACATTGAAGCCATGTCAATACCACGATATTGCATTTGCCACAAGCACTAAAGATCAGATGCTTGTGCCATAGCAATATGCATGGAATTCCAGGATGCCGCCTTCTGACCATTGTCTTGCCTGTTGCACAGGGTGCAGGTTTAGTAACTTAGGTGTGCTGTGTGTCCTCCTGCTTCACTCAGGCATCAGGCCAAAGTCAGCAGTGTGGATGTTTGCTGAAAAATGGTTTTTTTTTTTTTTTTTTTACTTTTGGTGCACAGCTTGTCCATCTGTTGTCCATGCCCCTTGGGAGGTGATCTCTGAGGTGCTGGAGTTCACGCTGCATGTTGTTGGTTGGGTCAGGGAGTTTATCTTACAGAAAGTGTATTTTGTGATCATAACTCTGAGAAGGCTTCCTTTTTGAATCCCCAAGGGAGATAGGCCTTCAGACTGTCATGATGGAGGAAGGACTTTCTTGTAGTCCTGCTCGGGATTCCAAAAATCTCAGAGAATGATAGAAAATATTTTGAATGCTTTGAATGTCACAATAGAGTTGTGCTGCTCTGTTTAGGTGGGATTGAGCCTTTCAAACTCAGTGCACTACTACTTTGTTACAGTTTTCATGTGACCTCCCACTCCTCTGGAAACAGATATTGTGGCAATTTGACTGTAAAATCCCTTCAGAAAGCCTTTGTTCTCTTGACAGCAAGGCTGCACACTGCAATGTCCAAAGAAATAGTAGTGACTTATCCTGTAGTTGTGCTGGTCTCACTTCTTGCAGTCAGCATGGATTTTGTGATCCATCCTCATGTCTGCTTTTCAAAGTCCTTCAGAATATGGGCTTTGAACTGAGGAAAGGATTGGGAGTAGGAGGTAACTGGAGCTGTATCTCAAGGTAGCTAGAAAACAAGCAGCCCTGAGTGAGAGATACTTAAAATCTTAATTGTTGCGTGCATGAAACATGTGCACAGCAGCCATGAAATGAAACATGATAGAGAAATGATAGGCCCACATCATGTAATGCATGCTGCCCTCAAGATTTGCCCTCTCCTCCTTGGTAGAAAGCATACTTCTGGGTATGTAGTTTTTTTATGCATCTTTCTTCTTCTTTTCAGAGAAACTGTTGTCACTTCTACCAGAGTATGTTGTTCCTTATACTATCCATCTTCTAGCTCATGACCCAGATTATGTCAAAGTCCAGGACATTGAGCAACTCAAGGACATTAAAGAGTAAGACCACTTTCAATAGTGTTATTTCTAACTTTATTCTAAGTGGGATTTTAGTTAATTGCTGTACTCTGTTACACAGTCCAGTGTGCATAATGATGCCAGTAACTTCTGGAAAATATTGAGAGAAATAGTATAGGTGCTTTTTTAGCCCTCTGTGAGATTTTATAGACGAACCTTTCACCTTCTGCTCATCTTCATTTCATTTTTCCAAAAGAACTGTTTTCTCAGAATTAGACTAGATCATAATACTAGTAAAAGCTGGACTTAATCATGTTCTCAGATGTGCTTTTTAAAGGGATTTCTTTTGTGCTTTGGTTCATGTGGGATACTTTATTTCTCCTCTAGGTGCCTGTGGTTCATACTGGAAATATTAATGGCTAAAAATGAAAACAACAGTCATGCCTTTATCAGAAAAATGGTAGAAAATATCAAACAGACTAAGGATGCTCAAGGACCAGATGATCAAAAAATGAATGAAGTAGGTGATACTTTTTGATTGAAAATTGCATTTTATTCTGGCCTGGTAATGTGAAGGACTTGCTTTTTGTTTATACACCAACTTGAAGATGTCTTTCAATAGAATTGTACGTATGAAAAGATATTTACTGCAGTCATTATATTTATTTTAGTTTAGATAGCAGTTATTTTCCTGTGCTTCAGTAATTCTTGCACATTTGCAAGGGAGTCGTAATAGTTTTCAGTTATTCTGTTTCTGTCTCAGTAAGATTACTGAACACTAAGTTTAAATAGGTACAAACTATAAAATTTACTATTTAGATAATCCACTAAAGTGCTTTTTAGTATTTCATTTCTAAAGGGCAAGAGTAAATTTTATAGAGGAAGAAAAATACATTAGAAATCTCTGGTATTGTGTAGTGCATGTATCAAACCTTTTTTTTTTTGTGGTTTTAACATCACATCATGTCCAGATTTGTCCCTTTTCTGCTTTTCCCCCAGAAATGTGTTTTGGGGAGTGGGTTTGTGGGATGTGTGTGCTCATTTGATTAATTTTGTCTTAGAAACTATGGCAAGCATTACTCTTAAGTGTAGGAATACCATGAAAACCATCAGTCTTCTACTGTTGGACTCACAATGCTTTTGCTTTTACCATCTGTATTTCAGTATCCTGAGAGACACTGTTTAAGATGCAGGCTAGTGTTAAATATTTAAGATGATTGCTTTTGAACTGTGATTTCTTGTGGTCCTGTGCATGAAAGGTACGCTGTCTTTTTTCAAGATTTTCAATGAACTGGTTTTTAAATTTTATTATTTACAGAAACTATATACAGTCTGTGATGTAGCAATGAATATCATTATGTCAAAGAGTACAACATACAGTTTGGAATCCCCTAAAGACCCTGTACTTCCAGCCAGATATTTTACTCAACCTGACAAGGTATATTTTGGCATTTAGTTTTTCTTGAGATAAGTCTGTTTAAATATTTGGTAGTTGTAATTCGCAATTGTTTTTCTTAAATATTTCTTGTGTCTTCAGACTTCTCCCTCTTACATTGTAGTTGAAAATGTATGTATGTATATGTTTTCATAAATATATATATGTGCAGACACAAATTTCTCTTCCCCCCTACTCCCATATTACTGTTCTAGTTTAAAAAATCAAAAGCATAAATGATGTAAATTAAATCTTTCAGGACAAGCTCCAGAATGTTTATCTCTTGTTCGCTGATTATTGCTGTAATTGCCCCCACCCCCTTTTTTTACAGAATTTCAGTAACACCAAAAATTATCTTCCTCCGGAAATGAAGTCTTTTTTCACCCCTGGAAAGGTAGGTATGGTATGGGGGGTTGAGGTTTAGTGCTATGTTTGTGTTCTGGTTTGTCTTTGTTTTTGGAGTGACAGTTTTGTTTGCTTTCTTTGTGGTTTTTTTTGGTGGTTTTGTTTTTTGAAGAAAACTAGCATGTAATTAATTAATCGCTATGTTTAAGAGAACCAGTTGTTTCTAGGTATAGAGAAAGAGATGGGTGAAAGGAAAACTGCTGCTGTCTATACTAGGTGGTGGCCACAATAGGCAAAGCCTGTTGCCTTTAGAAGGAGAGAATCCAAAACCACCCCAATGTAACCCATAATATTTGTCAAGTTGACAAAATGGTTAACCTTTTTAGATTGCTGAAGACTACAATGTTGCATACAAAGTGGCAGCTGTGAAAAACTCTAACAGAAATAATTTTAAAAGTCACATCATTAAAGTTTGGCAAAGCTGAATACCATTTTACAGTACCTTATAAGATAACTGACTGTTCTATAGTTTTGTTAATTTGTTCCTTCAGAATATGCATTCTATTGAATGGCAGTGTTCTTTTTTCGCTAAAACTAAACCCAGTTACTCTTTAGGATAAAATTAATATCTGGTAAAGGAAGTGACAAACTGTGGTTTTCATCTGGATTAATGCATCCTATTCCAGATGACAAAGAACATTAATTTATTACCTTGTGAAAGAAAGAAATCTTCATTACTCTTAACTTTGCTAATGAAGCATTAACTGTCAGATAATAACTTAATAATAAAGGAGGAGTGCAAGCTAGGAAAAGAAGCAGATTTCTCTTTGAGAAATTGAAAGTCAACATCTATGGATTGGAATAGATCATCATTGAAATTCTTTTGAATCCTAAGTTAACTTTTATGTTATTTAAATTTCTAGTGCTGAGTACTCTATCTCTTCTTGTGTTGTTTTGACACTTTGTAACAGAAGAGGTGTATTTGACCACAAAAATTTTCAGTTTCTTCCCTATCATGGGAGGAGCATGAAATGAAAGTTGGTCTGGGTTGTCTTATTTTTGCAAGTGGAAGACTGGCTTGGGTGAATGTTAGTGGAGTGGATATAAGCAGATAACAATGAGGGCAGGAAGGCTTTGAGTGTAGATTCTGTGGAAGGGAGGAGCTCTTTGTGCAGGCCCTCTTAGTCCCTCCTCAGCAGAAAATCCAGTTGGGTGTGAATTTGAAAATCTCTTTGCTTTTGAGCTCTTTCAGCGTACGCTGATTAACATTTAGTTCTAAACTAATAGAAGTAAATTGTTAAGCTGGATTTAGTTCTCTAAGGTTTTTTTTTTGAAAGCATACGCTATTTTTTTTTGTGCTCAGTGCAGAATGAATCTTTCTAAGTGTAAAATTCCCTCTGGCTATAAAAGTATAACCAGAACTTCCATGGTCTGTAGCTCTGAAAAAAGAAACACCCAAGGCTGATATGATATGCATGTTGAACTTTTTGTAGCTGTCACTAACTGCAGACATAGTTAGAATCTAATATTGAAGGAGAAGATGGATAATGAGAGATGCAGGGAGTGGTCTTTAACTCGGAATTTTTGTACATGGATGTTTGGCATTCTCTTTAGGAATAATTGAACTCTTTCAGCTCTCTCAAAAGTTAGTATGAGCTGGAGGCGGTCGGCAGGTCTGTAAGATAATCCAGTTAAATTAATAACCTGAAGCTCACCAGTGTCTGGAAATTGTGGCACTTAATAAAAGCCTAACATTTTTAAATGTGTGCAAGAAGTATCAGAATTTTCTCCACAGTATGTGGCTTTTGAGATTCTCATTTATTCCCAGTTGGGACTAACGTGGTTGCCAGTAATGTCTCCTTTGCTGAAAGGGCCCTTGTGCTGCTGTTTCTGCTTTGCTGGGCCAGGTGCTTTTCTGATGCGGATGGGCAGCTGGTTCAGGTAGATAAATCAGCAGAAGGCACAGTGACACAGTGCTTGACTGCATGGTCCAGTGAGCACACAGCACTTCCAATAGGAGGAGGACAGAATCCAAGGCTAGAGAGAATACCAGCTTTGGTGGCAGCTACTTCTTTGATTGCAGCTCCCTCAGCTTCCTTCTGGTGTCTGTTGCAGCCTTCATATGAAAATGTTTATCACTTTGTGTTAAAATTAACATAATGATTGCAGAAAGTGAAATCTGTGACTATTTTAAGCATAGTACATGTTAACAATATCTGAACGTGTAGCTTAAAATAAAGGAAATATATTTTTGGTTTCAGCCCAAAGCAGCCAATGTTCTTGGAGCAGTTAATAAGCCTCTTTCGTCAGCAGGCAAGCAGTCTCAATCCAAATCTTCACGAATGGAAACTGTAAGCAATGCCAGCAGCAGTTCAAATCCAAGCTCTCCGGGAAGGATCAAAGGGAGGTTGGTAGACAACAAAGGATCTTTGATATTTCAAATATTTGTAATGGAAACTTTGAATACTTCTATAATGTTTTCTAAGTAAAAGACAGAATTCTTTTATCTTACATTGAAGTAAAGTTAAGTACCACATTGGTATAACTGAAACCATGAATATGGCTTTCTAACTCCAGAAATAAATTTTCTTAGAAAAACCCAAAACAACAAAAACCCACCAAAGAAAAACCCACCAAAAAACACACAAGAACAAAAAAATAACAAAAAACCCCCAAAACAAAACAAAAAAACCCCAAACTCCAGAATCAAATTACATCCAGAATTGGCTGAAGGAGAAAAGGAAAGCATCATATATTTTAACTTTTTTGAGGGCAGGGTTGGGGTTTTTTGTGGTGTGTTTTAGGTAGATAGCTATATCCCCCCACATGTATATATGTACACAGGTGTGTGTGTGTGTGTGTGTACACACAACTGCAGTCCCTGGGAACCTGGCTGTAATGCTACAAACACATCCCACCCAGGAAGGACTGCTAGACCTTTGTAGTGGTCCTGCATGACTTCCTCCTTGAGTACTGCACTTTGCTGGACTGTGCAGACAAATTTTTGGATTTTAGGTTAGCTTAGTGATGGAGAGATGAGTGTGCTGTAATGCTGTATGTCATCTTCTAGTTATCTGTCTAAAATGATGGCTAATTTTGTGCCAATTTTGTAGATTATCCATCAGTTTATGTATCTTATGTTCATTTTTTTCTTTTAACTGAAAGTCATGTTGTCACTAGTTGGTTTTTTTTCATGGACAGTGAGAGATTGTATAGCCTCCACTATTTGTATTTTTTCTACTGTTTCACATTCTTTCAAGACTTAGGAAATGTTATGTTTGAATTTAAGACTTCTCATTTGGTACTGGTGTGACTATTCAATATATAATATCAATTTTAAATGTGGTGCAGTGTTTTACAAGAAATATTTCTCCACTGGAAAGTCTGCAGAAAGGCTTATTTCATACATGTCATGCAGGTTCACATGCTGCACTGTATTACTGGCTAATGACAGGTTCTAGGACTCCAGATTCTTCTCTGTATCCAGCAAAACAAATCTGAGATCAAATTTCAAAAAAAATGCTGCACTCACAGCCTAACATGTTCTGTCATCTTCACGATCTCCCCAGTTCACTGAAGTTTAAGGGATGAGTGTTTTGGGTGGAGATGCCAAAGACAAAGAGAAGAGATGGGAAGGATTCAGGATGCACAATATTTCTAGTTTAGTCTGTCTGAATATGTACAGGCAGATTTGCATCTTTTGAGAGGATGTATAAAACCTAAGCTTCCCATTACATCCCAGTTAATACAGATTGTACACCTGTAGGAGTGACAGAACATCTTTCACTCACTGTGCAGTGCCCAGACCAGGGAGCTGAGTTTGTGTGTTTCTGTACCACTTTTCATTTCCACACATAGTGTATTTCTTTTCATTAAAAAGCATGCACTGGTATTTAAAAATCTTGCTTCTACAGATGAAATTAAATGACTTGTGCATTGGCTTTTGTGCATTACCTTTTATCTGTGGGTCTTGGTGTTTTACATATGCAGGAGGCATTATTGTCCACGCTTGCATTTATAGAAACTGAAATAAAAATGAAATTGCTGCTGCAAAAAGCAGAGGAAAATTTGAATTCCTGTTTTATTGCCTAAATCTCACCATAGGAAGATGTGTGTTCTTTGGCTGGTCTGTCTGTGGGAATCTTTGATGGCTATAGGAAAATGTAGGCAGTTGTATGCAAACAAATCTCTTGCAACTCACACTCTTCTGTTTAAAAAGGTTGCTTATCTTTCCCAGTGAAAAAAGAAAATTGAACGTGGTTTTGATCCAAACATTTGTCTTGAGACTTAAAGGATGTGGCTTGTGACCCTTGATATCTATAGTACCCACAGTGAAAGGTTCCTTCTGCCAAATTGTTCTTGGTTGATTAATAGATTTTTTTTAATGAAAATTGTTGTCCTCAGTATTTTTGTAATGATTACCCAATGTATTATAAGAATGAGGGAAATATATATTTATTCATCCTAGGCTTGACAGTACTGAAATGGACCACAGTGAAAATGAAGAATTCACACTGGCTTCACCCTTACCAGGAAAGAAAACTGACAAAAGGGACGACTCTGATCTTGTAAGGGTGAGCTGTTAAGATTCACGTGATGATATTTGAGATAATTAAAAAATATGTTGAAACATGAAACTGAGCTGATATTTTAAACTACTGGAAAATGTGTTTAGAGTTGGATATGAAAATACAATGAAAAAAAAGGTTCTGTTTCTCATAGAGTCATATAGGTTGCAAAAGACCTTTAAAGGTCATCAATCTGGCCATTAACTCGGAAGAGTGCAGTCCACCTTGAAATCATGTCCCTGAGGTTACAGAGGCTTAGAAGAGTGGTAGTATCCTTACTAATTCTTACCAATGGATATATATACATATATATATGTGTAGTTCAGTAATAAGAAAGGTTCCTAATGAGGATATAAAACATCTTACTCAGAGGTAGTACTTTCATATGTAAAAGAAGCTGCAAGCTGGCTAAATATTGCCTTAAGCAGTATTTATACCTGTATCAGAATACAGAAAAATAAACCACAGAAGAAAACTATAATTGTATTGTAATTCTAAAAGCAGGTCAGATGAAATAATAAGAATTTCCCTTACCACTAGTAAGTTTCACTTCTTTGTTCCTTAATAGCAGTTGACAGTCTGTAAATTTTGTAGTATTTCGGATACGCATGAGAAAGTAATAAGATGAAATTTGCTAGAATTGGATTTTCTAGGCTGCATTAAACATGTCCTGTATCTGATGTCACCGCTGCTTTATTTCTTTTTACTGTCTCTGACATTTCTCTTTTCTGTCATTATGTCATTCTGGTGCATTTTTCTAGGTTGGTTGGGACATAAGCTACTGACTAGTAAAAATTCCTGAACTTTTGCTTGCCTTGAAGTATAAGTAACTATAATATACTATGGGAAAAGCAAACCAATTTATAACTAAATAAGAAAAATCTGGAATCTCTTGTCAAAAAAAACCACAAAACACTTCTGTAAACCCTAAAGTCTGAGTGTCCAGATAGCTCCTGGCATGCAATTCATGTTTAGAAGCATTAGTTGAAATGGTAACTACTGAGAAAGCTCAGTGATAAAGCAAATACAGGTCAGTGTCTTTAATACTTTTGAGAGGATCATTCCACTTCAAATCTGTAAGCAAGTTGCTCAAGATGGTGGATTCGGAATACATTTTTGGTTTTTTGGAGATGGGGAGCAGATTACAGCAAGGATTACCTAAGAAGCAGGATTTTCATTGGGTAGCAGAAGGTCCATATTCTAAAGGTATTGCTCTTCAGGATATTTGTCTAGATTAACACCTTAGATTAACAGATTAACACCTTAGTTTTAAGGTTGTGGGACACTGTTTAGCCCCAGGGAGAAATTTTACTTTGAAAATTGGCAGCAGTTACTTACTGGCTAAAAGGAGCTGCAGTGACAGATGTGTATCTGCAAAAGCAAATAAAGTGGGGAATAACGAGAATGTCACTGAAGAAATGAACTGACAGGAGATGTCATCATTGTTCAAACATTTTTCTTATTTTCTTCTAGGGTAATTTTTTGTCCTTCAATTTCTTTTCCTTTTTACCCTCATATCCTTCCTAGATTTTCTTTCTGCTTTTCTTGAAAAAAGTTTTTGGTTAAAATGGAAACATGAATGAATATGTAAGCTGACCTGTATGTTATGTCACAAGGCAGATGTACAGGGAAAAAATCTTCATTCAGGTTTGAAATGATGTATCTCTGTTTATGTAGATGAAATTTCAACGTGGTAAATACTAATAAATGCGGTGAAATACAGTAGTGTTACTATGAAACAAACATTGGTATGAAACAGAAATAGTGTAAATATTTGGACTTTTGGATAATTTCATGATGTGAAATGAGTCACCCATGAAATGGTGGATGGGTAATATTATCTGCTTTTATTTTTCTGAGGGTTGGCTGGGGCAATATTGCCCTAGCAGCTGCTTACTGAAATCTTTGCACTGTCTATGGCTCTCTATTGTGCTTTCTACAGAACTAGAGCATGGAGAGAAAAAGGAATAGTTTCTATGAATATGTTTTCAAACCTTACGATTCAGAAGGGGTTCTACCTTTGTTGATATGTTAGAGGAGAGGGCTGCCATCCAGTGGAACATTGACAGGTTTGAGGATTGGGCCCAGGGGAGCATCAGGAGGTTTGAGTCTCAAGTGCAAGGTCCTGCACCTGACTCCAGGCAATCCTCAGTATCCCTACAGGCTGAGGGATGAAGGGATTAAGAGCAGCCCTGCAGAGGATGACTCTCAGGGTCAGTCATGTATGAGAAACAATACATGAGCCAGCCATGTGTGCTCACAGCCCAAAAGCCAACTGTGTCCTGGGCTGATCAAAAGGAGATTGGCCAGTGGGGGCAAGGAGGGGATTCTTGATGTCTCTTGGGACACTCATCTGGAGTGCTGTGTCCAGCTCTAGGTCCCCATTAGAAGACAGACATGGAGCTGTTAGAGCAGACCCAGAGAAATGCCACAGAATGATCAGAGGGCTGGAATACCTCTGCTAAGAGGAAAGACTGGGAGACTTGGGATTGTTTAGCTTGAAGCAGAGAAGGCTCTGGGAAGACCTTATATGCCTTCCAATATGACAGGGGCATGTAAAAAAGATGGAGAGAGACTTTTGACTTGTCCTGTAGTAATGAGACAGGGGGGAGCAGTGTTAAACCGAAAGAGGTGAGGTTTAGATTGGACAGAAGAAAGGGATTGTTTACAGTGAGGATGGTGGACACTGGAACAGGTTGCCCAGATGAGTTGTGGATGCCCTGTCACTGGAGATGTTCAGGGCCAGGTTGGATGGGGCTTTGAACAACCTGGTCTAGTGAAAGGTGTCCCTGCCCATGGCAGGGTGGTTGGAATGAGATGATCTTCAGAGGTCCCTTCTGACCCAAACTGTTTGGTTTAAGGCTTGAGTGTTTAAGGGTTGTTTTGCTGCTCAGAGCAAATGTTGGTACAGCTCTGACAATAGTGACTTGGCAGCTACCACTAATTCCTGTGCTTCCTTCTATGGTTGTAAAGTCAGGTTGCCCACTGTCTTCTGTATTAGTGCCTTGCCAGTGCTGGCACAGGAGCCAGGCATAAGCACCCTGCAGCTCACAAGAGCTGAAGGCACAAGTTGGCAATTCCCATCTTCTCTGTTTTTATGTTTTCCTGGTAGATAGAAATGCAGTTATGGATGTTCTGTCCTACTGTGCTGGACACAGCAGAGGATACAAATGAGGAAGGCCTTACACACTCCAGGGTTTTAACTACTCACCTTTGAAATAATCTTTCCCCATTGTCTGGTATTTTATATGTAGGTGTGTGTTTATATTTTTGCAAGTGTTTTTGAAATGCATATGGTAAACAATCTGAGACAACTTGTGTACTTTGAAGACTGTCTTGTTGGAGGAAGCTTCTACATGTGACTGTTAATATGGCAGTTTAATTTTTTAATTTAATGGGGCAATCTTGCCTTTTCAGTCAGAGATGGAGAAGCCTAGAGGGAGGAAGAAAGCCACTATCACAGATTCAGAAGAAAAGCTAAGCATAGATGACCTGAATAAAGTGGGTCAAGAGCAGAAGCTTAGAGGTAGTCAACGGGGAAGGAAGAGACCTGCAGCTGTATCAGAAGCTGATGAAACACAATGGCAAGAGGAGAAAAGGCTAAAAGAAGATGTGATAGAAAGTGAGGATGAACAGAACAGTCCACCAAAGAAAGGGAGGAGAGGACGCCCTACCAGAACAAATAATGGGACAGCACCAAAGGAAGAACCAGTGGCAAAGTCATCAAAAAGGAGCAAAAAAAAACAACCGCCAGCAGCTGCAGTGGAAGAGGAGGAGGAGGAGGAAGAAAGGCAAACTGAAAATATTGAACAAAAACCAAAAGGCAGGCAAAACAGGACATCAAAAAGAACACAGCAGAGGTAAGTCCATCTTCTTGTAAGCTGTGTGTTTTTTATCTTTGGACATTAGTTATAATTTGATGCTTTGCAATTTGGGTCTTCCTCAAAACAGAGCAGAACCATCTGAAACTAGTACAGTTGAATCAGCACAGTCTACGCCACAGAAAAGACGAGGAAGGTCATCACAAACACCACCAGCACAGCAAAAAAAAGTGTAAGTCCTCTAAATTTGTGTTTAGTGAAAATTAAATAATGCCTCTGTGCCCCTAAGCAAGCCTTTACTGAAAATACTTTGGAATGCTGTAGTTGACAGTTAAGAAAATAAATTGCTATTGTTATTTCTAAAATGTTTTCCTTAGCTGCTTCTCCTAGGGCATCTCGCAACAGAGCAGGAGGCTGTAAATAATTTTAATGTGCTCAGGTATCATGTGTGTAGCTTTGCTTTTTTGGGAGAAAAGTCAATAAAGCATACAGAGGCCTTGAAGGCAGGGCTTTATTAGGACTTAGGGGAGAAGAAAGTGGCCTTGTTTGTTTCAGATAGCAGGGGAAGAATCAAATTGTTACTATGGTGAAACAGAATTGTGGAGAATTAAGTTTATGCTGATTCTCCTTTAATTAATGTTCACTTTCTAATTTGTGGCCTTCTTACTATCCACTTAAATAATTTTCATGTGGAAAAGATGTGTTGTGATCAGTGGAGGGTAGTAGCTTCTGAAAATTTTGAAGTGCATTAAATTCCCAAATGAAGGTAAACCTGTCGTTGGCTAGCTTTATTTTTTTGTGCCTGCTATAGGAAAATACAGGTATCTGTACTTTTCTGTACACGTGTAGATAATATATGTAAGCAGAGGTGCACAAGGGGTTATTTGACCACTTGTCTCAAACTGCAGCTCATGGAGAATATTTACTTTCCTAAAACCTGATATAAATTCCTTGGGGCACCACTTAGGGTGCCATCTACTGTCTGACACTGTTGAATATCTCTGTTGTCTTTCTGGCTTTTGGGCTTAGCATCACATTGCTCTTCCTCTGGAAGTGTAGTGTATTGACTTGCCTTAAAGCAGGGATCTTCCCTACAGGAGAACCTTGCCTGAACAAGCTTGTGCCCTCATTTCAAATTCTGGGCTCACTCTGGATCACATGATCTGGCATATTGCATGCAATCCATCCTGACCTTTCCAGTTGCCCTGCCTCAGGTCAGACCTGTGCTTCTCCCTTACTCTGTAACCAGAAACACAGGACCAACACTGGCTGCTTACTCCAGAAGTCACTACCACACGTGCGGTAGAACAAGTGCTGGAAACTGCTACTGCCATGCAGCAAAGACAAACCAACAAGTTATTGTTGGGTGATGTGCTATGTGGTGTTTGTCAAACATGCCTTTTACTAAATACTTAAATAACTTTTCTCTGTGAAATTGGTATGTTTCTTTACTCCATTTTAAGCGGACAGTAAACTATATCACTACCCACAATCAGTAACCAGCATAGCTCTCATTCACATGGATGTACATTGTTCCTGTCAGCTGTCAGGGTTCAAAGTTGTTGGATCTATTCTAGATTTCATTTAAAAAGTAAAAATGGGGTTGTGTTTATTTGTTTTATCAGACCACTTATATTTTGACTGTTCTTTTTCCAAATCTGCAAGAAAAAGGTGAGACAGTAGCCATTTCTCAGTCTTCATAGTGCATTGTAGTTAAGCCTTTCTCCCTCATCTACATCAGTTTTCAGTGAAGGAAGTTGATAGACTGAGCCAGCATTGTGTTCTGCAAGATAAATATATTTATACCAAATGCTTAAAGCTTTCTGTGCTCCTTGGGAGTGGATTTGGCATAAGAATTTGGGATTTTGTGTATGAGGTGATAATGTATCCTGTGGGTGGTAGTGTATAACCTATTTCTGATAGCAAATTGGGTTACCAATTAGCACATGTGAACAGGCTTATTTTTGTGATATATGAAAGGAAGAACCTAGCCTGTGAATCATTCTTCTGCTTCCTTTTTAATTCCATTGCTTCTACCAGTCTTGGAGGACTTGAGTTGGGCTAATTTTTGTTAAGGGATGGCAAGTTGGTTGGTTTGGAAATACTATAATTGCTGTGCAATTGAGAGATTTTATTTTGTCTGAATTTTAGTAGTTCTCAGGGTTGAAAATTCCTACCACTTTCACGATGTGATAGCATCAGAGTATGATTGTTTTGGATCTGTGCCCCCACTGGAGATTGAAGTCTGTCTGTTGTGTGCCTCGAACTGAGTATCTGGTTTCATTTCAATCAAAACGTCACCAACTTTGGGTGCACCAAGACTGCACCTGCAGTAAATGGGATGATTCAGTGATTTGATTCTGAATTGTGCTACTGTATTGTAGGTGCAACTGTGGAGTTTTGGATACATTTGTAGTTGGCTTTTTTTAAAGGCAAGGAGTGTTGGCTAATTCTCCTTTTAAGCAAATGAGTGCTTTCTGCTTGTGGCATAAATCCCATAACCAACACAGACAGTTTAAGGTATTGTTGACTGATTGTTCTTGATTATCATGATTAAGGTATTGTTACACTGGTTATCCCTAAATAGCTTGGACGATTTGCATTTTAGGTGTTAATTTCATGGGTAGTAATATGGGTTCTTCTAGGTCTGAAGAAACATAGATGTAATTATTCAGATTTGTTGTGTAAGAAGTCTTGGAGAAGTAGAGTACATCTGTTCATGAAATTGAATAGAGAGAAAACCAACAAAAAATATTCAGTCTCTGGCTGTTTGGCTTTTCCTGTTCACTGTTTAGTGTTGTGTCAACCTATTTGGGCCTGTATCATGGCACTGAAGAGAAAAATCTGCCACGTCTGTAGAGGCAAAATTGTTCAGCTTTGTGCTCCTGGGCCTCTATTGTGGAACAATTTTGTTTTCAAATGGTGTTGTCCAGCCTCCTAGTTTCACTTCAGTTCTGTGCATGGATGAACTAGACAGGTGTAAAAGACAGCAGCATTATGTTACATGAAATGGTAATGCTGCTGTTTTTGTCAACTAGAATGTTTGCTCTGTTATACAGTTTATACATACATAGTGTAGATGTACAGGTGCTGTGAAGCTGATCTTTATTCTACTTCTCATTGTAGCCGTGCAGGGCGTTCCAAACAAGCAGCCAGTAAAGAGAATGAATCCAGTGAAGAGATGGACGTGTTTCAGAGCAGTTCACCTGTCAGTGATGATATTCCCCAGGAAGAAGTAATGGAAGAAGAGGAAGTTTCCACAATCAATGTAAGAGAAATGCCTGAGCTTTTCTTTGTGAGTCTTTGTGGTGTTCTCTGTGTATTGATCATCAGACAATGGCCTCTCTTCTTAGAATGATTTCTTGTTTTTAGAACTTAACCTTCCTCCTTTAAAATGAATGGGGTGGTTGTCAGCTGCCACTGTTGTGTAGTGGAGCTGCACTGTAGTTTCCTAGAGAATCTGCATTTCTTAGAAAATACAATTTTTTATCAAGTATCTTGAAGTTTCTGTCCTGTGTAGCCTTTCCTATCTGTATGCCAGAATTGTGTAGCATCTCATGGGAATTATTTTCCAGGTAACTCCTGCAGTTCTTCTTATCTAGATTTTAATAATGAATATAGCTTCTTTATACAAAACAGACACACAGAATGAATAGTACTGGAAAATAAGCATGGAGTCTTGGAACAGAATCCTAAACTATCTCTTCCTCTTACCAACATATGTTAAAATGAGTTCACTTTTATCTTCATTTCCTACAAATACATTGGCAATGTTAGTAGTCATACTAAAACTGAGAATGCCTTCACACTTTTGGATAAATCTGATGATTGGAGCATCTGAGGGTTGTATGAAAACCCTGAGAAAGGAAACTGCATTGTTGTGAATTCCATTAAGCATGCAGGCTCAGTAAATGGAGTTGGTCATTGACTGAGACTTGTACTTGTGACCAAATGAGTAATGAATTACACTGCATATGGATACTCAAACATTGAGGAAGCCTGAGCATTTTTCCATTATAAAATGTATTTGTTCTTGAATTTTTCATTTTTTTTCTGTAAAAAACATTTCAAATATCTTTTCTCCAAATAGGTCCGTCGCAGAACTTCCAAAAGGGAAAGACGATGAGTGAGCATGTAGTTACCAGCCTTCCAGGTGAAAGCTTTGAAGAATGCTTTTAATATAAAGCTTGAGACTGAATGAAGCTGTTAGTGCACAAATGGGGTTGCTGAAGAGAAGACAAAACCTATTTTACTGCCCCTGCATTTTCAGTCCCTAGGTCACAAGCTTTAGCCACACACATGTTGATATCATTAACTGTGGATTTTTGTGAAGTGTAATGTGCGCTGGCTTTGTAGACATATGAACTAAAGAAGAAAACTGTAAATAGTTCTTTTTTTAATGTTTCTGACTTATAAAGTGCTTGTATAGCTTTTATCTGCGGCTTTAAACTGACAGTACCCCACTGTTTATTGGATCGATTGATTTAAAAAAAGAACAGAGTTTGTTGAAAATTGATCTCAAGCAATATCTGTCAGTGTTCGTATTTGTACTCTTGTTGACATTTAACTGTGAAAAACAAGTCAGTTGAACAAATAGTGCCACATTCTTTTGCCACTATTTGTCGAGGAGAAGAAGAAGAAGAAGAAAAAAGAGTCTTTGTGTCCTTCATGAATATAATCTAGTGTTTACCTTCAGGCACCTACCTAACATCAGAGGTGCTAAATTACTTTCTTTTACAGTTGAACAATATTGGATAGAATAATACAAGACATGCAAATTTGGAAAGAAGTTTTGTTTTACGCCTCAGTATTGATGCCAGACTTTTCTGGACTTGTAGTGGCATTGAAAATTCAAAAAGGATTTAAAATACTTTAATTTTAAAAGTGTGTTATTAAATAATGTACTGAATACCCTACCCATTTTATCTTCCCCTATCAGTTTTTATTAATCTACTGTATCAATAAAATTCTGTAACTGAGTTTTTAATAGTCTAGTATGTTAATGTGTATAGATATTTCCTTCTGAACATGATGTTCACAAAGAGCAAATTATTACTACGTTATAATATGAAATCTGATATATAAACATTAGTGAAAATACAGTTCTTATTACAATGTAAAGTTAATCACAAAGAGAAATTTTATTGATGCAGTGTGTCTTTATAAAGCTGTTCTTGAGAGCCAAGTGTTTTGTATTTTATAGTGAAGTTGCATGTTTATGAAAAATGTGCTGCAAATGGGATGTAATGTTTTTTTTTTGAAACTCGTATCTAGCAGTAGTATATGGTAGGTTGCCTCATGAGAGATCCTTTTATTGAGAGTTTATTGTACCTTTCTGTTTTGTTTTTGATTTTTGAGCCAAATTTTTTTGGTATGAAGAGCTAAGTTTTTTGTTGAATAACCAGCTGTCAATTATGGTCAAGGTATTCAAGATTTGAATGAAGCTTCGTTTTTGTTTTGTGCTACTATAGAGAGAGGTTGGTTTGTGTTGGAGCTTTTTTTGTTTTGTTTGGAGGTGGTTTTTTTTTTTTTTTTTTTTTTTTTTTTTAGTTATAATCTGTAAAAAAAAAAACAACAAAAGAAACATAGAGCAGTATCCTGTATACAGTTTAATAGTTTACAAATTGTCTTTGAACCAAAATATATCAGTTGTTATACTCTGCTTAGCCAAGCACACATCATAATTTCAGGTGCTGTTCTCCCTCTGGTTCCCTACAGTTGACAACACATGAAAAATAAATTTCTAACCTAAGAAAATTTTATTTCACTGAATAATGGAGCATTTTCACATAATCCATCAATAAGTAAGTTATTGTTGCAAGGTTGCCTGTAAGGATTATAGGAAAGGATAATACTAAACCACAAATCCACCAATTTCCAAACTGTAAGGTCACTAATAAAACAAGCAACCCTTAGAATTTTTTTCATTAGTCATTTTTTTTGGTACCACTAGGAAAAAGTATTATAAACAATTAGATTATTCTGCCTCATCTTAACTTTTCCCCCTCTTCCAGTATTCAGCTTTTCAACATTTATACCTATAGATGTGGGGGAAATGCTGACTAGAAAGGCAGTTTATGGTTGATGTGAATTGACTTTGAAATAGTTGGCACAACAGAACTGGCTTACTTATGCTTCAGCAGTGCAAATGCAAGTTGTTGAGGGCTTTTTATGGTATAAAATGATTGAAAGCTAACTTTGTATTTTCCTCTTTGACAGAATTGCACTGAAAACATTTATGGAAGATGTACCTTTAAGTCAATTTTATAAAAAAATATGAAAAAGTAATGCTGAAACTGCTGCAGACTCTTGAGGCTTTATGTGCATAAATATGGTTAGGTTAAACTTCATGGAATATTGATGCACCATTACTGATCATAATGTTTATTGTAAATTTAAACTATAGTTTTGCAATTTAAATGTTGATTTCTTGGGTAATAATGTGTAAATCATTATTTCTTGAGAAATAGGCACAGCAAATATGTCATTCTTGTATTCAAACCTCTTCTAAGTTCATTCTCATCTCATATAAAGAAAATGAATATTTTATGTACTAACATTTTGAGATCTGCGTACATAGCTACAGTAGATTATAATTATGTATAAAAGATAAATTGCTAACATTCAGTTAGCATGCTCTTCTGCAATGATAATGTTAAGTTTATAAAAATGTACTGTATTACATTAAAAGATCAAATTGAACTCACTGTAACAAGTTCCAGTATGACATTTTTGTGAGATTACCAAAGTATCTTGCTGTACTTTGCAGCAAATAAATATTTTGTTACATTTCCTTTTTTTTGCTGCAGTGCAACAGGAAACTTTTAGTGATCTGTAGTTCATGTGCAAAATCCAAACAGGGATTTTAATCTTTATACTAGTATTTAAAAATAATTCACTGATTCCAGAAGCATGGTGGTTTTTTACCTGTCACAGACTGAGATAATGAATATTTAGGGCTAGCTAACCCACTAATAGGAAGGAAACATGAAAGTGTTTGAAAGTTCTAATGTGACTATACCTGTTTCACCTCAGGTAATCAGAATCCTGTATTAACTATACTTGACTCTGCCAATTGACTTTATTTTCTAGCAAAATTGAATCCCTTTTCAAATATTTTGACACTTGCTGTTTTGACATTTGGATCTCTGTGAACAAAAATATTAGTTTACAAAAAGATACTAATATTAAAGACATTTTCACCAAAAATGAATATGCTCAGTTTGTGAGTAACTTGCAAAAAACTTAAGTCTTGAATCCTAAATACATTATTCTGGCATAGCATTTGTCATCTGATACTCTAGAAAAGGCACCACCAAACATGAGAGGGGTGTGTGCGGTTTTCTTGCCGCTTTTTTTTGCGTGTGTAGGTTTTGACAGATTATCCAAGTCTGCTTTTGTGACTGCACACAGTAGGTTTTGCATCCTGCAAGTTTACTTATCATTCATACTTATCCCTGTCACTCTGTGGGGTTAATTCTTAAATGTTGTTAATTCTTAAATTCTTAAGTCATCCTGTGCAAATACAAGTACAAATCCAAGAACGTTGTTTGAATATTCTCACAGCTGTGCACACAGAGGATATGAGGACCTTAAAACAGGACACCAGCAATAAGCAAATTTCTGAGTTTGTGGATGGAATAATTTTACGGACTTGCATGTGTTTCAATATATATAGTGTAGAGATGGATACATCTCTGCCCCATCCAAGCAGGTGCAGTACATATTTTACAAATACTTTTTTAAAGAGACACATTCAGGTCTGGCAGTGTGTTTGATCAAGGCTCGTGTCTGCAAACACACATGACTAAGATGAGTTCTAGATGGCCATCCTGCTACTGTGATGGTTATATAATGATCAAAATGATAAAATTCACTGGACCAAGACCAGTCATCCATCAGGAGGAGTAGAAGAATCTGCATGCATTCTTTTTTCCTGTTGTGCTCAGAGATTGCCATTCCAGTCTTTGCATCTTTGTTGGATGTTACCATTACAAAAGATGTTTACTAATTTAGGTGCAATATCCTAACATTGGCTGAAGTGATTTCTTTTCCACAGACAAGCAAACTTCCTGAGGTGTCAGTAGGTTTGTCCCACATCCTCAGGATGCCCTCATTGCGTACAATACAGTTTCTGCTCTTTTGTTGATCATGGAAAAGTAAGAAGCTGAATGTTGGCAATTGGTAAAGAAATACAAACAAGAAACTTCCACCCAATTTGCTTTAAAATTCATCAGATTCTGCTGTCTGAAAGATCCAGTCTCTTCACAGTGGTCCCCAAGTGCCTCTGTATTTGTGTGGGCAGGATAAACATAGTCTTGTACAGTGTGTACAGTAGGAAAACGTTTCATGCTTGCATTTTTTTAGTACCTCAGTGCAGTCATGATGTGGTTTTTAGCAGCACTTTCATTTCTGTAATGAAGGTGTATATTGTATATTCTTTTTTAAACAGCAGCATCGTATCGACGTAAGAAGAAAGAAAGAAAGCCTCTAAATACAGATTTCTACCCCTGCAAATAAGTCTATCAGTAATGATGCAGTATGCTGGAATTACTTTGACATACGGGTTCTTTGAAGGATGGATAACATAAGGTGTTTGATTTGGCTAGCTGTGTTTCCCATACTTGTATCCTACCTCACACATGTAGACACAAAGAAATGCAGTATTTTGCAAATCCAAATCAAAGCAGAGGTACTGAGCACTGTCCCTGTCTACTTGGAAGTAATTTTGTTATTAAAAAAGAAATTGCAGGTCACAGATTTGTTAGTGGCTCTGAACAGCTTCAGTGTGCTGATGGCTTCCGATCATATGTTCTGTAATACTGTGCCAGTATTGTTGGTTTTCATTATTTTTCTATAGGTAGAAGACAATTGCACAAGTTATGAAATATAGTCTAAGAGAACATGAGAACTTAGTAGCAATATCAATAGTGGTAACTTCAGTTGCTGTTACAGTGTAGAAGATTGTGTTAGAATGAAACAATCTTATCCTAAAAAGCTTTTTCTTTACTATGTTGGGAAGACAAGCTGATAATGTAAAGCAGCTTTCTTCTTGATCACAGCGCCTTGAAATAGTCTGGTTTGTAACAACTGGTTTTTTTGGTAAATATACTTTAAACTTGCAGGTTCCTGTGTTCCTTGTAGTGTATTTCTATCAGGCAAAATTAAATTCTTGTACACTAAAGATATTTTGAAGAAGAGAAGAGTTTTTAATCCTTATTTAATAAACTAATAAGGTATTCATTTTAAGCAAAGAGGTTTTTGGGGGTGGGCATTTTTAATAGCCATACCTACAGATGCAGTAACATGTTACAGGAGCATGATGTGCTTCGCCATTTTTCTGGAGTCTTTGACCTGCGAGACACTGAAAGGCAGTAGAAACTACCTTTGTGTTTTCCCCAAAAGGCATTTACTCTCAATCTTCAATGATGATTTCAAAAGATTAATAAATGATGGTTTAATTATCTTCTGCCATAATCTCTATGGTTTAGGTGATGAAAAAACAACAGTGGAGCCAAGTGTGTGGTTGACTAATAAGTGGGGTATTGGGGATTATTGATTTGAAAGGTGCTGGAGAGATCAGTGAAGAGTAGGGAATCAGCACATAAATGAGGTAGGAATGCAGTCTCTTTTGATATGAGATGATCTATGATAGGAGTGTTCTACTCAAGATGAAAGCTGAGAGGGGGGAAACTGAATTGGTGATCATGCTATTATTATTATTTATTTAAGAGAGGAGAACTGAGGATATGTTGCTTTCTCTGATTTGGAGGAAAATGTGTAAGAATTGAGACTAATACCAGGAGTGTTTGTGCAAAGAGAGCAATGGCTACTGCTGAGGGCAAATGTCATTAGTAAGGAATTTGGAATAGTTTGGCAAAAGAGGATTCTAACCTCCATAGGTAGGAAGTAGGGCAGCATTCATTTATGTGCTGAACTGAAACTGGGGCAGAAGAGGTCAAGGTATAAGCCATTGGGAAACTGCCTAATAGCAGCAGCCCGCACAGGTCCACATTGCAGATAGCAGCATTTAAGCTTTGGAATGATGTTTCCTACAGTGCCTCTCATTCAGTCTTTCAATGTGACCTCTTTTCTCAGCAGCATTTTGTGAAACCCTGACTATCTGCTCTTCCTTACTAATATCAGTACTTTCCTAGCAGCCTGGGATGATTCTCCCCTTCCTTCCCATATGGATGTCCTCTTCAACATCACAGTGTGAGTGCTGTGCCCAGTCACTGGCAGCTTTTCATTCCTTTCAGTGGGCCCCAGCCAGGCAGGCTTCTGACTCTTTCTGTTTGTGACATGGGCTCTTTGCTGAGTGGGTGCTTGGTCACTGAAAGCCTTCCTCAGGAAAGCAGTCACAGCATCAAGCCCGACAGAGTTCAGGAGTGTCTGGATGATGTTCTTGTAATTAAGTTTATTTTTAGGTAGTCCTGTGAGGAGCAGGGAGTTTGACCTGATGATCGTTATGGTTTCTTTCCAACTCGAGATGATCTTTGTTTCTAAATGCAGCTGTTGTGCTGCATGTTTCACAGGCATTGAGCTGTAAAGCAAAAGCAGTCCTCGGACTGCAGGGTGTATTGGAAAAGGTTTGGACAGGTTTGGTAATTCACAAGAGAAGTAGTAGTAGTTGAAATGCTGCTACATTTTGTTACCTCATTTTCCCAACATCTGGTGAACCAAGCTCCTTCCAAGGTTATAGGTATTAGTACTTCAACAAAACTAGGAAGGTGTCTTCCAAAATCTGGCCTGTGTTATCCAGGGAAATGGCAAGTAAGGACTCCCCTGAAACATAAGTAGCCAACTATGTGTTCCCAAATACACTTTGTTTTCTAAGTCAAAAGGAGGAATAATACAGAGAGATTCGCTCTTTTCTTGCTCCTGGTATTAGGGAAGAAACAAGTCTTCGGTAGGAATGTGAGAAAAAATGAAGACTATTGCAGTAGGGAAGATCAAGTTTTGCCAAACCATTTTTTGTAGTCATGGAAAGAACAGAAGTTACTCAGGAAATATGTATCACTTCAGCAACATTTAATGATTATTTACTTGGGTGCTATCCTGACAAGTGTGTGACTGTGGGCTGTGGGATATTGCACTCATTCTCCATGGGATAGTATTTAATCTCTGCAAGGATCTAAAAATTAATTCTGTTTTCATCTGAAGCTGTTCAGTTACTTTTATTGTTTATCTTTCTATAACTGTTATTTAATATCTGGTCAACATCCATTTCCTGTTTTCAACTTTTGCATTTAAACAAAATAGTAAAGTGAGAGATGGCCATGACACAGAATTGCTGTCATTTAATGTTATCATACTTACTTCAGGTAAAATATTTGATGTAAAATGAGAACACTTTAAATCCATGCTTAATTCATTAATATGTTCAAAACTTGTGACTTTGTCATCTTAGTTTCTGTGCTACTATTTGATATTGAATATTGTTTTATTTTGTGTTGCTTTCTGTTTATGCAAGAAAAAAGTCCTTAGTGTACTGTAGCTGTCCCTGCTTAGGACCCACCATCCTATCTAACTTCAAGACTTATGAGGACTTCTAAATGGTTGTTTAAGTAGTTGGATTGTCCCATTTTGTTATAAAGGTAATAATTGCCCAAGTGTTCCTCAGTTAAAATTTCTGGGATGAATGACTGAGACAGCTGGAGGGCTTCTCACAGTGGATCTCCTGTTTGAATCTCTGGATTCCATGTTCCTGTTAATGTGATGCTCCTGATAGCCACTACCTCTGCTAGACGTAGGGAGATACTAAACCTCACATCCTTCTCTCTAGTCTTTCAGTCACATTTTTCCATTCCTCTGCTGTGTTAATTTTAAAAGGAGTGGGAGTTTCATCTCTGCCAGGAAATTACTTCAAATCTTAAAATCTTTTTCTTGTGAGGCTTTTGCTTTTATGTATAATTTGTCTGTCATGGTCTTGATATCAAAAGGCATTTCAATGTTTTATTGTTTTGGGTTTTTTTTAAACCACATAAATTCAGACCTTTGGACACCTTCTGCTGTTCACTTCCCCTGCAGGCATTCTGTGCAGGTGTTCTGCTATTTCTCGCCAGTGACTGTGCAACAGGCTGTTAGTCTGTGTCCAGGCCTTCTGGGAGATACTTTTAGAGGTGAGTGGTCAGAGTGGCTTCTGCCCGGACTCAGGTGACTTCTGGGACATTGAGGATGACTGTATTTTGGTTATCCCATACACCTGCGTGCAGCCTCATCCATGCTCTTGCAAATCTGGATTTCACCACACAAATTCCATCATGTGAGCTCATGGGGGTCATCTGGCTCCCTGACATGACACAGAATGGTGGGATTTTTGAGAACTTTCTCCTGTGCTAGGCAGTAGCCAACTACTGCTAAACTATCAGCTGCCTTAAAAGGGGTGTAACATTTTCATGGGAGTGCAGACCAGTTCATTTGAAGAAAGCATTAGTTAGTGTATGCAGTGGGTGAGCTTTGAGAGACATGAGCATTCTACTTGGGTTTTTTGTCATTTGGTATCTGCTATCAACACATTCCTGCAGCTGAGAGGTGCTGAAATGCTGAGTATGAGAGGAGTAAGAATCCAGAACATGGCAGCTTTGTGTATGGCAAGGGGAACTCTCCTGTCCCATGTGCCAAAGAGAAATACAACCATGTAGGAACCATGTTATTAAAGTAGCAGATGTGGGTATTTGCTTACTTTCTGCCATTCTTGCTGTTAGTCTTCTGAAACATCTGATATTATAATCTTCTACAGAGCAGAAACTGAAATGCAACAGTTTTGTCATGTGTACATTTGTAAGAAAGGTCAGATTGGGAGTATGTGCTGAAAAACCCAGGTGTTCCATGGTCTTGGCTTCTGTGCACAGCTGTGGCAATGTTTATTTGTAAGAACTCCAGTGCCTGTTGAGTTGTGCCTCTTTATTTTTCCTCCTACACATTTACATTCTTAATGTGCTGAAAAAGGTTTGAAAACAAGGTTTCAATATTTAAGCATAGTATATTGCTTTTCTTATTTGAACCCTGGTTCTTACTTTTCCTCATATGGTACAGACTGCTGTGGAAATAGTGACTACGAAGGGGAGAGCTACCAAACTAGGGAGAAGTCCTCATGGGAGAGTGGAGTTCACTGTTGCTCTACACAACAGGCAGCATCTGAGATCAATAAAACATTGGCAGTAGCCATGGAAAACTCCTCAGAAGAAAAGTGCCATGTGCTAAAAAAATAAAATAATCAGCACATACCCTGTTATGTATTTGAGATTTTTGTATCTTTTATACCTTTCTGTTTCTTTTGACGTTTCTGCCATGTTCCTTCTACTTTTATACTGTTCCTTTGTGTTAGTCGTGTCCAATGACACAAATACAATTAAGGAAAACCAAGTTTATCTTTAGGAGTTTTAGTCAGTCCTTTTCTTAAGTTCTGCCTGCTTTGTCATCAGCAGGTGCTTTTTGCTATTTCTGTATGTTCCTGGAACCACAAGGCTTTGATGAACAGCAGCGATAAAAAACAGGCCCTCAGAACAAAGGTTCAGTCCCCCATCACTGGAACATGTACCTGTTTGTACAGATCTGCTGTGGCTGAGAGCCAGAGCTCTGCAAGAGGAAAACTCATAAATGAAAAATGATGCAATGGAGTAAGGGAGTAAATATACTTTTCAAACCCTATGAGAATATCACAGAAAAAAAAATAAAGAGGAGATTCACATGACCTTTTTAAGTAATGCAGTGGATTTGATATTGGTAGTGTTTGGGTGACTTACTGAGAGAGTATCTCTATAAATAAAAAACAAAGTATTTCAGTCCTCCGCAAAGAGGAGTAAGTTCATTGAACACTACATGGACAGTCATGTGATGACCAAGTCACACAACACTCTCTCTGCTGAAGGGAAACAGTATAAATTCACGTTATTGAAAGAAAATGGGCAATGTGTTTAGATTCTGACAATGGGGTATCAATTCTCTCAACTTAGTGAGCTTGTATCCGAGGGAGCCCTTTGCCCAGTCAGGATGCAGGATTAGATGATTTCCTGCTGAGGTGGAGCAAGAGGTCAAGAGAGGAACAGGCAGTTACAGATACAGAACAAGCATTGGTCCAAATTATTTTGCCAGTCAAAGATTTAAATATGCAATAGTGGACGAAGATGTAATTCCTGGGATGGTAAGAAGCTGCAAGCTGAACTCCATCCTGGGCTGGTCCAGGTGGTAATCCATAAAGTGTCTCAATCCAGGCCATAATTGAATTAGATGAGACAGAGAATGAATGTTCTGGTTGCTCATACTAAAACATGGGGGGTTTTTGTTCTCTTGCACTTGTAGATAGCACAGTTCTTAGCTCAGGAGGTATGAGTGAACTCGGAGAGCAGGAGTTCAAGGGTTACTCTGCCTCAAGGCCAGTAAGAACTGTCTGGGTGTCAGGCCCAGAGCACAGGCTCTGTGCGGGGAGGGTGGCAGAGCTGGGCTTTCAGCATAGCTTTGGAAGGACAGCAAAGAAGAGCAGCTTGCTGACACTGGCACAGAGGGTACTGAGATGATGGGCCCAGGCTCTTCACAGCAACCTGTGGTGGGAAGAAGCGAGACAGTCAGACAAAACCTGGGTGTAAGGCTGGGTGCAGGGAGAAGCTTATAAAGACAAACTGACCAGAACAGGCTCAGTAAGGCGTGGGATCAGTTGCCCAAAGAGAATATAGGCTCTCGTGTAGATTTTTAAGAACCAGCTCTGCAAAGCTCTGAGCAACTTGGCCTCACCTCAAGCCTGACCCTACTTTGAACTAGATTTTGGCCTACAGACCTTCTGAGGTCTCTTTCAGCCTGAATTATTGTATGACCCCATTCCTGTAACAGCATAGCTTTTGAAGTGGGAATTATGAAATAGGACAAGCTTCCTTGGCTTGACAAATTTAGGTCACTCTACTATATCCCACTGCTATTTAGCATCACTGCTGGTGAGTGTTAGCATAGCTTAGAAGATAACAAATACAAAATTAGTAGAGTGGTTATTCTCAGTTTTTTAGATGTGAGTTCAAAATATGCAGGCAGCTTGAAATCAGATTTTTACTTCTAGCTGATTTCTAGTTACCACTATCAGGAACATATGCATTGTTATGCTAATACAGTATGTATTATTGTCATTATTACAAGTCATGAAGTCAAGGGTCTGTACGGCCATGGGCTTAATTCAAAGTTAATCCTAATCCACTGAGTACTAAATTCAAATCTTAAATTACTGTGGTGGACTTTTCATCTGGATAAGTAAGGAACTACTTCAGCATAGTCAGGCTTGTTTGAAAGAATTTTAAATTCTTTTGGTATGGTAAGATGAATATTCCTCAGTGAACGATTGCCAGCACTGAAGACAGACTTGGGCTGCTGGAGACAGATTTGAGGAATTGCATATCTGTTGGGGCAGTGAACAGGTGCAGCAGTTTGTGCAGCAGTTTCTGGACCATGCTTTGAAATCTTGTGGGTGTTCTGAAAGTTTCTCCTAGAACTAACAGAGGACTCTCAGAGACATTTGAGGAGCATCAGTGTACTGCTGCTGTGCTGCATGTGAGAATGCTGCAACCTTGAACGCGTCTGGCCTGTTCCTGAAGAAAGGGGGCTCTGAGCTACTGTTCAGCTGACTCCTGGCTGAAGCAGGCACAGGTCCTTGCAGTAGGTATGGGGCAGCCCTCCAGAAGCACTGCCTGGCTGAGAACATGGCTTCCCATAGCAGCAGTCAGTGCAGGACAGAGGCAGGGACCTCACTGTAAGCAGCAGACACATGGCCTGCCATGGTGAGGGTGTGCCACAGAGCACAGACCCCAGAAGAGTTGGGTCAGTGGCCCTGCGACATCAGCAGCCTCAGCCTGAGTGCAGCTCCACAGGGCTGGGGCTGAGGAATGTTGGGGACCTCTCATCAGGGCTAGGGACATGGGCTTTTGTACCTAGGAGGGTCCATGTTGACAATTAGCAGAGCTGTGGGAGGATGAAAGGGGTTGTGCATCATCAGTGATGAAGTGATGACAAGAAAGATCCACCAGATCTTCTCCAGGATCCCACAGGTCCAAAGGCTCCTCTGTCCTGAGGTACAGGCAGTCTGTTGGGTGGGAAAGCAGGATTACCACTATGGCAAAGGCTGGGCCTGGAAGCACAGCTCCTGCTACCCCTGCAGATCTGCTCCCAGGGAAGGGATTTACTCCAGCAGCAAACCAGAAGCTGGAGACTCCCTCCAGTGCATCTCTGTACCTCAGCAGGTAGCCCTGGGAGAAAGCAAATAATGCCAGCAATGGGGGACTGACCTGTCAGCTATCTGCTGACTCAGTCTGGTATCGAGGGAGGCCTACTGTGTTCTTGGGTTGTGCTTTTCCTTGTGGATACCAACAATGTACCTTGGAGACTAGGAGTGACCTACCATCAAGTTGTCAGGTTCATTAGGTTATCAAACAAACAGAACTGGGGAAAAGAAGGGGCTGAAAAGGGCCAATTTTGAGAAAAGCAGAGCTTTATGGGGAAAATTCTGTGGCCTTTTCTGGGAAACTGAAACACTGCATGCCTCTCTGAAGTGCTGATACACATACAGCATGAGGAACAAACAGTAGAAACTGAAGATCTGTGTGCAGTTATAGGGCTGTGATCCAGTTCAGATCACAGAGGTCTAGTGAGGTAGCTCACATGACTGGAGTGCCACCATGGATGGATCAAAACTCTTCAAGGACTTTGGAACAGGAGGATGAAGAGGGGGAGCTGCCCTGTACAGGAGTGCAGTGTGGGTGCCTCGAGCTCTCTGTGGGATGGAGGAGGAGCCAGCTGAAGGTTTGTGGGTCAGGATAAGCAGGCAGGCCAAGGGGTGACGTTGTGAATGTCTGATACAGACTTCCTTCTCAAGAAGTGGACAACTTCAGACGACTGAAGCCTGGTCCCTGGGGGTACTTAAGCCTCCAGAGGTTCCTTGCTGCCTCCAACTGTGGGTTTGTATTACACTCTGCCTTCTAGGTAACTGCAATGAAAATACCAGGCATGGGAGCAAAGCCGTGAATAATTACATCAGGAGCTGAGTGTTATTGCTGCAGTTGAAGTAAGACACTCTGGTTGATTTATCTCACTGTACAAGGACCAAAGACCATGGGTATCTGTAGCTTGGCCATGCCTCATCTGCCGCATTCTTCGTCTTTTAATGGGGATGGCATGTTTTGGCTACTGCAATGTGCCTGGCTGCTTATAGCAGAGAGAGCAGGTTGGACCTTGACCTTTCTATCCTAGAAAGACAAAGTTTTAGCCCCTAAATCTTGAACAGAAACAATGCATTGCCTTCTCTCCAGTGGGCTTTTTTCCCCTCCTGAACTGGACAAGTCAAAAGAGCCTGATTGCAGAGCTGTTGTGCTGGCAAGAACTGGAGAGAAAAGGGTAATGGAACAGCTTCTACCTTATTGCAAAAGGGTTTTATTTAACACATGGTTTGTTTTGTCACCCAGTTTTCTCCTGTAGCACTAGTGACTCCCAAGAGTTATTAATGGGTAAACAGGGTATTTTATTAAGCAGACACAGTTCTGTAACCGGGACTGTTTCCATTAACGTGATATTCCTCAGGGATAAGTCTGCGTGTCCCTTTGTCATAGAACTTATCTACTGAAGAAAAAACAAGCCAAAACAAACCCAATGGGCCTTTTCCTGTGTTCTGTATTGGCAAGGATTTTAACTTTCCTTCCTGCAAGGATGGCTGGTTTCTTTTAGGATGTGGGAGATGCCCATGTGTGTGATGTGAATAGCCAAAACCACGTCAAGCACAGGAGTTCATGACTGGACTGGAATTTGTTGGGGAGAGAAGCTGAGATCAAGGAACGGAAAAGTGGCTGTCCTGGGAACTGTACTGTACAAAAGAGACAGACTGCCTCCAGGAGTGGCCAGAAATGGATATCTAGGGGAGAATAAGAACAGGATAAAAATATACAGTAACTCCCCCAGACATCACTGTTGCTGTGAGCTATTTTCAGTCCAGAGGATTTCCTGAGCTAGTTGTGGTTTAACTGTTTAATAACTTTCAATGGATCTCTCTTCCAAGTTCAGCTTCCCTTTCAGCCCACAAAACCTACACATGCAGGGTGCTCCCTGGCAAGCGTCTACTGCGTGATGTGTTTCTGAATCCAGTTCCTGCTGCTTTCCTTGCCTAGTTCTGGTGGCAGAGGATGCTGAATGGTCAGCCCTTGACCATTCTTAATGATGCTCACTCTTAATTAATGTCATTCATGACACTGCTTCAGTTAGCTCTGGTTTGGGGTTTCTTGAAGACTATAAGGAAGCCATTCCATGTTTTTCATTTAAAAAATGATAGCAAGGATAATTGAACTTTCCCAGTTCTGTTGTTTCTTTCTTACATGAGGAGACGGGCACCATCCCCAGTTTTGGGATAGTGATGGTTCTTCATTTCTTCTTATAATTTCTACCACTGGGTTTTCTTCTTTGAGCACTGAACTGCTGTTTTAATTAAAGCATCTACCAAAATGTCAAAGCCTTTCTCAGGAAGGGTAACAGTCAGTGGAGAGTGCATCTAGAAAATTGCCTAGCTATGGGTGAAATTTAATTCTTCCAGCAGGGACTGCAATCCTTTACCTTACCCAAATAAAGTTTAAATGGCAGAAAACATGAGGTGAGAAGACAGTACTTCCCTAAACCTTTGTTTCCTTTAAATACTGCTTGCTCTTTGTCTCAGGCAGCTGAGACCTCTTGCTTAGGGTCATGAACACTGCACTGGCCCCTGTGTGGCAGAAGCTGTAGGTGAGCCAATACTTCATTATCCAAACCCAGGATAGAATTTCTTCATCTGAAACTGTTCAGTTTCCCCTTAACATGTATTCTTGTAAACTTCCTTCAACCTATTAAATACTTCCAAATCTCTCAGCAGCTCTATTACCTTGCTTAAATGCAAATTTTTATAAAATGTTGCATGTCAAAGTTTACTTAGGCCTTGAGAAATGTCTGCCACAACAGCTGCATTTGCCACTTGACTATCAGCCTGGAATTTTTGTAGGTAACTGCTTCTATTTTTTTCTGTTATTAAAAAATTACTAGTTTTGCAATCCAACCCTTTGCAACCACCAAAATCAGTAAGATCAATTTGTAATTCACTAGAACAGGGGTCTGTTTCATACTTAAGGAAAGGGTATAATTTCTCAGTTGTATGACGAGTATAGTATCTGATGAACTTAGTAGCTGATAATTAGTTAGCAGCACATATAGAATGACCATAATACCTTGTTAGTCGCTACTAAACAGTCAACAAACCCCAACTGTGTAGGCTTGTAACACTTGAAGAGGAAAGACCTCACTGGTAGTGCCACTCTCTTAGCAGGAGATCCCCAGTGCTTACAAATTGCTTGTTATAAGCAAGAAAATCTTTTCGTGGTTGGCTTCTTCAAAATTTTTGGTCAGCCCAGCAACACTTGATTCTTTAACTTGTGTTTCACTTAGCCTGTCATCTGTTTACACTTCGTTCTCTCTGTTCCATGTTGTGTTGGCATTTAATGTGAATGAGCTTCATATCCTTAATTTTATGTTTTCTTGAGTAAATATATATTTCTAAAGGTTCTTCAGAAACAGGCTTGAATGACTTAGGAAACAGCTGAATGTGATCAGCAATGAAAAAGGTGCCAACCTTCCCACACACAGATTTCACGTTGCTGTGAACAATGCCTGAACCTGTCCATGATTCTGTTAGGAAAGATGATGTCATCCTGGCTTTTTTCTTGCTTACATTGGTACAGATGTGCACATCAGACTTTGAGAGACTTGGAAACTTCATGCTGTGATCAGTGACAGAAAGACAGAGTCATAATGGCTCAAAATGTTTTGGTAGTTTCTCTAAGGTTGAATCATACCCTCCCACTGGGATACCCTGTGGCATATAGTGAGAGGGATGTCAGGAGCCAACTCATGGTGCCCTGATTTGGGGAGCTGCAGGCCAGCCTGGGGTGTCCCACTCACAGCTGCTGTCCTGAGACGGCAGCAGAAGGTCACTCCCAAGCAAGGAAGAGGTGCAGGAGGATTTGTCTACCTCTTACCCTTCCTCACCTGAACAAGAGCCCCTTTGGGTCAGGCTCTGGACAGGCACAGGCAGAGGTGCTGTGGGGTGATCGCTCTGCACGCGCTGCCTGAGCAGCTGTTCCCCATCTCCTCTGGGGGAAGGGGATCTGGGCCAGGCAGATACATTCCCCTGCAGCCTGGGTCTGGCCTGCAGACCCCAGCTGGTCTCTGCCAAGTTGACCCATCCGTGCTGTAACTGCATTGAAAATTATCTGCTTCTGCAAGATTTATATATTTTAATTAGCATGGTCTGATGTGTGATGTGTGGGAATAAATGAGCGCATTCTGAAGGCAGTTTCTGCTACTGCTTTGAACCTCTGTGTCCATAAATCCAAGATTGTCAACATGTATTAGATGTGATGCTGTTTCCAAAGTGTTGTTTTATATTCATGTTGATGCTGTACATGTATTGAATCATTTTTTTTAATCTAGGAAATTAATGTTATTGTTGTGAGCAACAAATAGGCTGTTTGAAAAGGCTAAGGCTGAATTATCAGTGTGGCCAGTGGGCGTTAACAGGAACTGCTCTCTTTGTTATTTTAATCCAGTGACATTGCTGATAAGGGGCTTTGAGTTAGGAGAAGAAAGCAGGTTCGGTGCCTCTGCTTTATAGGCAGGCATTTTCTCTGAACTGTGCATTATAGATCATAATAAACAGTTTAAAAGCACAATATGCAGACAAGACAAAAATATCCAATCATCTGATAATAATTTGGATTGCAGTGCAGTCATCTAAAACTTGTATATTTTCAGGAAAGAATAGATGTAAATGCTATAGAATGTATAGAAAAAAAGGAACTACAGGGCCAGTTAGGGTATGTGCATATAATGGCTTTAAATAGATAAACAGTGTGACAATTAATTTGAATGCTGCTCAATAGAATAAGTGCCCAGGGAGGTGTGGAAGAAAGCTGAAGGGAGCAAAAATTCCTGGATACTCCTGTAAGAAGCTGATGAAAGAAGAAGGATTACTTAAAATAATTTAAATATTGACTTGTGCTCTGGGTAATTTCCATTTGACTTATTGGAAGTTCCTTTTTTATCCAGATTTTAGTCAACTCCATCCATGCACATTGTTATGCTGAAGAAAGATTATTTTCTCAAAGACAATGTTTACAGTTTGCAAGATGATCAAACAGATGGTTTAAATTTGTTCTGATACTCTGTTTTTTCACAGTCTCTTTGTAAGTTAAATAAACTTGAAAATGATCAGTGTCGTTTCCCAGACGAGATAGCTGCTTGAGGACATGCCTGTCTTCTCTTTCCGAAAAGATAATCTTCATCTTCAGTAAATAGCAATGACTCTGGTTCCCTGCTATTCCAGGACTTTTTCTTCTCTTTCTGCTCTCCAAAATGAGCCCATGACCTCACTGCCTCATATCGTAGCTTCTAAAAGAGGTCCTTCATTATCCATTGTCCGTGGACATTGTCCATGTCCTTTTCTGTTCCTTGTTCTGTTCCTGTTAGTCACCCTGATTGATCCAGTATAGATCCTGTCTTGCATGACAAGAGGGAGCTGGGAAAAAGCCGGGCAGCATGAAAGAGGTGATATTCCCAGTGTGCCAGAAGTGATATTCCCAGCGTGCAGCTATTCAGAAGTGCAGACATTTCCTTTTAGCATCTCTCCAATTGTTCAAAGTCTCTTTTTCCTTGCTGGCAAAGCACCCACTGAAGCTTACAAATGATAGCCGTGTGGGTTGTCTTCCAGCAGGCTGAACGTGTCACTGTTTGTCCTGTGTGTTAAGGCTGACGCTGCTTTCTGAACTAGCTCCACTTTGTTCGGACCGGCCGGTTTCAGTCCTCTTACCCAGCAAATGCCCTTAACAAAGATCTTTTGATGTGCTCAGGGAAGCCTTGATAACCAAGGAGCTCTAGAAATTGTATTTCTGCATGACAAAACAACAGGGGAAAAAAGTTATTTCTTCCTTTTCCTCCCCTCCCCTCATTTTGGGACTAGGCTTCAAATTCAGCCTCTGTTTGCTGTGCACATTGCTGGCGCTGTTTTAATGATATATGTCTGTTGCCTTTGTGAAGAACGAGAATCTACCCCTGGATCTACCTTAGCAAAGAGTTTGGCAAGGTACTGGACTAATTCCTTTCCATATTTAATTTAAGCAGAGCAGAATTAGACTGTAATTGGACACCTCTGAACTCTTCTTCGTAGTTGTTATTTCTAAATCATTGTTAGTATTGCCAAATAGTCCTTCAAACCAATGTAAAGTCCAGCCACGAATATAAATCTAGTGGCTTTTTATCTGCATGGAAATGCAGTGTCAGAAAAACATGTAACTACATAGAACCTAAAACTTCCTCTTTCTTTTCTCTCCACATCTTTTATTTCCTTTTTTTCCAAGAAAATGGATTGCTACGGGTATAGAGATAGGGGTTTTTCCTCTTCTTCTTCCTCTCCACATTTTAATTTCTGACTGAATGAGAATCTTTGTTCTTTTCTCATACACATACTACTGACAAGTAGAATTAAATAGCATTGATGTAGAAATTTCTTTGCTGCTTTTATCAGCAGCAGAACTGTCAAAATGGTAGATGTCGTATTTGTCCCTCTTCTCTCTTTAGAAAAGGCCTCAGCAATCAGATTCTCCTCAGCCAAGGTAAGTTTGAGTGGTCAGTTTTAATGAGACCAGGGTAACAGCAGGTAACCACGGTAAGTCTAATGTGGACATTATTTATCTCATGCTAAATTATAATTTGCTGTTAGTTCTGTGTAAAGTCCATGGCTGTGGGCATAGCTGACACCATGGTGGTTTGGAAAAGTTAGTAGGCAATTTTATTTTCATTTTTAGTGTAGTGTTTGCAGTGAGAAAATCAGGGTTCATTCTTTGTAAGCACCTTTTTAAAAATTGTGTGTTTTTTACAAACTTATGTGCATCTATGATCTATGAATTCGGGCTCTCAAGCAGGTTTGGACATAATACTTTGGAGACAGCAGGGTCTGGGAGGGCTGTGAGGAAAAGGAAATACTGGGTTGTAACCATCTTCTTTAGGTTATATTCTAGTGTATTTTTCTGTCTCCCTGAATGAACAATATAGTTAATCTTTCAGGTGGCATAGATGATGTAAAACTTACAGTACTCATTTTTATGATATCCTTGTTACACTAGCCTGGATTTTCAGATAAAAAATCATGTTTCCAGGTCACAAACACAGTTCTAGTCCCCACATAGACAGAAGAAAATTATCCAGTGAAAATGTCATTTCATCCAGACAGGGAATGAAAACAAATAGATGCAAATTTAAATCATAGAATCATAGAATTCTAAGGCTTGGAAGCGACCTTAAAGATCATCCCATCCCAATCCCCCCTGCCATGGGCAGGGACACTTCTCCCTTCACCAGGTTGCTCAAGGCCTTAGCCAACGTGGCCTCAAACACTGCCAGGGTTGGGGCATTCACAGCTTCTCTGGGCAACCTGTTCCAGTGTCTCACCACAGTAAAAAAATGTCTTCCTAATATCTATCCTTAATTCCCCCTTTCAGTTTGTATCTGTTACTCCTTGTCCTTTCACTACAGCTCCTGATGAAGAGTCCCTCTCCAGCTTCCCTGTAGGACCCTTCAAGTACTGGAAGGTTGCTGTGAGATCTCCTTGCAACTTTCTCTTCTGCTGGCTGAACAGCCCCAACTTTCCCAGCCATATATTTTGGTTTTTCAGCCAGTCTATTCCTCTCAGCAATAAGAAGAAACCTCACAGTACTCATGGAGTAAGTGAAAGGAAAAGATCCAAGCCTGGCCCAAGCCTCTCTTGCTTTCTGGAAGGGATGGGCTGCCAGAGCTCCCTGGCAAAGGTGAGCCCTGCAGGAATCCTGCCCTGTGTGCACATCTCCTGGGCTATGACATGCTAGATCTCCCAACACATGTGTGCGCTGTCTCTTTTGTTCAACACCCAACAGCCCCAGTTTTGTTCTGTAACAACTTGTCACCGGGGCTCCATTACTCTCTTGGGTGAGATCTCCACTGGGAATTTATTATTTACACTTCTGTGCTCCAAGATGGGGCACTGGCAAATGCACAGTAGCAGATGAGGGCTTCTGGTGTAATCTGAGGTGACAGGAAAGTGAAGGGGTGTGTGGACAGCCATTAGCTAGACCTCTAGTCAGAGAAATGTTTGTTGGAGCTGAGTTTTTTCCTCCCATGTTTACAAATGGTCAAGGGATCTGCTAAACATATTCAAAGACCTATATAGGGATGGAAATTAAGCAGAATTTTAATGAAAAACCTCCTAGAAATGGACATTTTAGCCCTTTTTTTTCAGGTAAATGTTCAAGAGCTTAATGTTAGCCTAGAGCAGGTTTGGTGCTGCTGAAGTTTCCTGAAGAGCAGCAGCATTTTAAGCAAGGTGAGGACACTGTGTGAGGGGAATGTGGACAAAGGGCAGGCACCACTGTCAGGAGGAGAGAAAGGGGGGGGGCGGGAAATCCCAGAAAGAAGTGTAAACTGTGGATTGAGGGTACGGACGGGCAACTTCACGTGATAAAGGTGCATTTGAGGTAAAACAGCAAATCCCTGGATTAAAGCAGCTCGGATTGCTCTGTGGCTGAAAACGCCGCTTTGCTGGGGGTGCTTTCAGAGGGCTGCTGGCCGCAGCGGACATCGCTGGTGCCGAGGAGATGACGACGCTGGCCAGGGAGGTGGCAGGCCCGTGTGGCGGCAGGCCCCTGTGGCTGCAGGCCCGTGTGCTGTTTTTATTCCCAAGGGAAAGGGAAAAGTAAAGAAGAAGGGAAGGCGCGGCGGCGGCCCTGAGCGCGGAGGCGGCCCCGGCGGGCCGTGAGGGGCGGCGCGCGCGGCCGGCAGGTGGCGCCAGCGGCTCCGCGGCGCGCGCGGGGGCGGGGCCGCCGGGCCCTGAGGGAGCCGGGCCCGCCCGCGGCGCAGCGCCTCTCCGAGCGGGGTGGTTCGGACTGAAAATCCCCTTCGAAACTGCCGAACCACCCAGTACCTGGCGCATTGCATTAATGGCTCTGTTTTTTAGAGCTGTTCTGCTGTCCTTAATAACGTTAAGGGGAGAGGTACCGTAGAGTGAGTGATGTTTGTTTCCGTTGTGTTTCCTCAGACAAATAACATGATCAAAACTGATTGGAAAAACATAACCTTGAATGAGAATTTATATGTATACACATACACACACACAAAAAAAGGGGAATTTGCAGGTAAATTAGTTTATACTACAAAGATGTTACCCGTTATAGCTCTACACAATATCACAATATCACGTCTCTATTTGTCATTATAACATCCAAGCACATGATTTCCACGAAAAAAAAATAAATCAAAACCCAAAAGCTGTTGCTGTAAATTGCTTCTAGTTGCTCTTCAAAGTAGAAGCCTTTTTCGTAATTATTTTCTCCTGTTTACTGGCTTTATATTTTTCTCCTTGTTTTCTCCTCTTTTCTCTTAGTACCATAGGGGAAAAAAAGTCAGAAGTGTATATGACTTTCCAAGAGCTGCTTTTCACACAAGAAAGAAAACTTATTTAGTACAGTATTCCCCAAGAAAATGTTATGAGCACCTATGTTTCAGAAAATGAGCAGCCCAACCAGGGCTTGGAAAGAGCTTGTCCATTCTTCAGATTGTCCTTCCCACTGCGACTGAAACCTCAGTTGCAGCTTTACACCACAGAAATACACTCCCTGATTTTGGCAGGGAAGTCACCCTCCCATTGTATAGACACTGGTAAGACAATTTCCTTGATGTTGACGTTTGTGTTTAGTGACACAAGTTGTTGAGATATCAAGGAAGAGCCATAAAAATGTTCCAATGTCTAGGAAAGACGCCTTATGGTCCTACAGAGCAAAACTTAATGCAGCTCTTTGGAATGATGAAAGGTGTACACATGGAAGTTTATCTGTTTGCAGGTTTTGTTTTTTCAATTTTGGTGATGTAGCTGAAAGTTAATGTACCTCCCACAGTCTGAGTGTTGCCAGGAAGTGAGACACACAAAGGAGTGAAATCACCCATATGAAGGCCCATGAGCAGGGCACAATTTCTCTATTTGTGCCAGTGGCATGGCTTGAGAAGGTTGCTAATGGTTTTCATATTCTGTAATTACTCCCTTGAACAGGATATCAGGAGAAGAGAGAAGAGCTAATTACCCTGACTTCGTCTGCCCAATTTCCTCCTGGATAAATAGGGTTGACAAATGCCTTGCATAGAGATTAAAGCTACTTTGTCCTGGAAAATTGTAATTAGGGCTGATCATCTAGTTCTGTAGAAGCTCTAGTCAGCCTGGTGGTAGCTCCACAGTTTGATTCGACGTGAATGGCAGAACCCTGCATATCATGATAAATCTGACAGGTGTTTTAGCTGGTTGAAAATAAACCCTGACAATGGCTAGATGTTTAGCTGGTTAAAAAGCAATGGCCAGACATTGGTCACTTCCTCAGCTGTAAGAAGTGGTCTGGAGAAGGCAAAATTTTTATATTAGTTTTCTACCTTTCTGGCCTATTTTGCCAATGAATTTAAGAAAGATGGAAGTAAAATCTCTAGGGTCAGAAGTTAGCTTTTCCCAAGCAGTACTACCTAAAAGAAAAATGAAAATATTTTTTTGTCCCCCCATTTTTTTTAGAATGGAAGCATTAGAGTCAGTGCTGGGCTCACCCATGATGGCAGGTGGTGTCGGAAAGGAGCTGCCCCCAGGCCTGTACGTGCCATGGGGCATCACCTGTGCTCTGTGAGCTGCCTTCCAGCACTGCAACAGGCTTTTCATGAAGGACCTCTCAAATTCTAGTCTTTAGTAAGCCTGTGACCCAGGAGGAAGATTAGTTTATCATTTAAAGTTTCCCAGGCTAAGCTGAGCTTATCTCTGTCCAGGTCTGTGTCACAGCAGAGCTCTGGGGTACGGCACTCATCAGGGAGTCCTGTGCAGACAGGATTGCCCATTTCTTTTGGGCCAGGGCTGACTTTCCTCAAAATTCCTGAAAATTTTTCTTTTCTTAGCAGCAGCTGTGAAGGGACTGGTTGAATTGGTCTCTGCCTTTCAGACAAACATTTAGCAGAGGAACACCTGCACCTGCCCAATGTCATCTTTCTCTTAAATGATATCTGGAGTGTTCTGTTCCCTTGTACAGGGCTGCATCACAGGATGACTCTCAGCAGGGAAGACACCCGCAGTGTGCAGAAAGCTTGGGCAAGAGAGGAGAGATGAGAGGACTGGCAAACCTGACACCACTCACAAACTGCAAATGCATTTCCCACATCTCCAATACTTTAAAGTCGAGGTCTGGGCTCAAGTGTGTCAGCAACAGCCTCATCACCACCAAATACTGAATTCTGTGTTCAATGTGCTCTTACATAGGTAGCAGCAGTGCTCCTTTTGTTACAGCAGTGGTGCTGATGATGCCAGGGTGCTGCTCTGGCACTGCTCTGCTGGAACTTCCTGTGTCCTTTCCAGAGGTGCTTCTTAGCAGGACCCGACTCCTTGTTTCACAGCAAATGTGTCTCTGCTGGTCCCAGACACATGACCTCATATTTGTATGCCTTGATTCTCAATTAAATTTGAGCTGCTTCTGTCCACCTCAGGCTTTGAGCAAGATGAGAGCACAGGATAGGCCTAATGCCTATTGATTAAAAAAAAAAAAAAAAGTAAAATAACTTTTAGACTAGAAGTCTGTTTTAAAAATCAAGCTCCTATGGATGACTCCTTTGCATCAATTCTATCTTCTCAGTATAAAAGTCAAGAAAAGAAGTCGGAGTTATGTTTTAGGCTTCCATGCAGAAAGACAAGGAGTGCAATCTCTCTCATTTTCCTTCTGATTAGGTTGGTCTGTTCAAGATGTGATGTGGAGCCAACTTAGGGCAAAGAAATTTCATTTCTCAGAGAGATGAGAACACAGAGGAAGGACCATCAGAGTGGCATGGTACCAAGTGATATGTATCAAGTATCAAATAGAACACAGGCTCCTCCACCTTCTGTGGGCTATTCCTGCCAAAGTGAAATGGGATTGTGTTGAAACACTGAAATACACTGACCCTTTAGGCCCCAAATCCTATCCTGAGGAGATTGAGCCCTACACCTCAGACAGACATAGGAGTTCTCCTCAGCACACCAGGGCTCGGGGTTTTAAAGTGAAGCATGGTATAACTGGAAGATCAGCCTGTTTCCTTAAGGAATACAGGTCCTTGCTGTCTTCTTATGGAACCAAAAGAGTTGATGGAATGTTATTCATTAATGACATTCAAGGGTGAAAAAGGGCAATAGGGATGGGATGATGACAAGAAATAACATGAGCAGCAGATGTGACCTTCCAGGCCAGCAGGGCTAACTGGGTGAGAGCTTGCAGGGGCACAAAAATGTTCGCATTAGATGAGGCTTTTCTTCAGACTGCTGAAGAGCTGTTTACTTGTTCTGCTGATTGCCTCTGGCCAATTTTAATCCTGAGAGTATGTTCTCTGCTTTGATCTCTTTCCTTCTGACTCAAAACACAAAGATGTTATTAAGATAAATTGTTAAAGACAGCTCTGGAGCTGGGTGGGAAATGCTGATCATCATTTCCCCTGGAGATAAAGTAATCCCCATGCTCAATCAATTCAGAGTAAGTAACAGCCCTGAAGAACTCCTTTGAAACATGGGAAAACAATGGAACTCTATGAATTGATTGCATTTGGCCTAATTATAGAAGACCTTTGAGTAGGAGTACTTAGAAATAAACCAGAGAGAGTGCTAGAAATGTGCAGTGCTGAACAGGCACATAGAGTACATGGGTACATGGGCTGAGTAACCTCTGTGCTGTAACATTAAATTCCCTCTCTCTGTGCAGGCCTGGCTTCATTAACTGCCAGAAGCAAAGGAGTGAAAGTACTCCTTGAAAAAAAAAAAAGCTATATAAATTCTAGTAAAGAAAAACACACGAGATTGTCTGAATCACGTGGCGCTGTTTCCATTTGAGAGCAGCCCTCAGGAATTGTTTGGTTTGGGGCAAAATGAATGGAAGTTGCAGTTTGGGCTTTTTGTGCTTTTAGTGTCTCTGTGTGAATTGATAGACCCTTATGGGAGGACCTAGGTTAAACTCGTTAACTTGAGCAATTGGAGATGACAAATGCCCTAAAAACAGAAGATAAGTTGAAGAATTATTGTGAAGAAGGAGAAGATAAATAGCATCAGGGTATTTAGGTAATAATTTCATTAAGAAAACTGACTTGGTATAATGCTTTAATACAAACCACTCATGTAACAACTTCACTCCTCAGTAATTTCTACTTCTAGAATAATCACTAATAGAAGCAATCACCTGTTGACATAATCTCTCATAAATGGTATAGTAAATAATTGCTAAAGGTATACTACCTTTTGCAAAGATCAGTATAAATCTGAGATACAAAATAATTAATGTGCAGTTGTTGTGAATTATATTTGATTATATTTGAAAGTTCATGAACATTTTACGTTGCCTGCAACCTGAAGGATGCACATCAGCAGCATAAAGCATTAAGGTACATTGCAGAAAACAGGATGGGGTAGTATCTCAGTGCTTATAGCAATGTTCATAACTCTCCACTAGCCTGGCAGGGAGGCTAACCATGTTAAAAAAAAAAATTAAAAAATTGTGAGTATTTTTTTGTTTGTTTTGTTTTTTTGGGTTTTTTTGTGGTTTTTTTTGTTTGTTTGGTGTTTTTTGGTGTTTTGTTTTTGTTTTTGTTTTTTTTTTGTTGTGTTTTGTTCCCTGTGGTAACTCCACGACTCCACTTGCACTTGCAGGCCTAATGAGGAGTTGCTGTTCAAATATCAGTGGGTAGATAACCTAAGCATCTTTTAACAATTTGTGCCGTAGGGGGAATGAGGAGTAATTGTGAATATGGGCATCTCTGCATTTTTGTTTTAGGGCAAAATAAAAATGATAGTGTGATTGGGAGCTGGGATCAGTCAGCAAAGGGGCAGCCAAGGGTTTAAGAAAATCCTCCCTGGAAGTCCATTAAATTTAACATGTTTGTGACCTTGAACCTTCAGTTAAACAAGCTGAATTTTTGTTGGCTTCCAAGTTCTATTCAGCCTGGTCTAAAATGGAGAATAAGTGAAGTGGGCACAAATAGCACGTGTTTCTGAGGCACAGGAGCTGCTCTAAGCGTGTCATAGGGAGCTGCACAGCAGGAGCTGTTTTGAAGCTGACTTGAAGCTGGCAAGGTCACGAACAAGTGAAGAAAAATAAAGGAGCTACAGCATGAAGTATTATAAGTTTTTTCCCTCCTTCCTTTTTTTTTTTTTCCCTAGGCTTCTCCCAGAAGAATGCTGATGAAAAGCACAGCATCCCACTGATCCCTTCCAGAGTATGATTGAATTTCAGTCGAAAATGGGATCAAAGAAGGTAGGGCAGCTTCCTTCTTGCAGCTCATCCAGCCATGCATGCGGTGCTTGCTTCAGGTGACTGTTCACCGGGACCTGGCATTCAGGCCTGATGCAGCAATTCAGTGCAAGTTAAAGGGTCTGTGTCAGAAATGACAAAATTGGCTTGGAGGTGAGTTTGTGGATTATAAAATAGTAGTGTGCATTTAAATGGCATATTTTATCTATAGCTGTTGAACTGCTTTGGCATAACGGCTTAAGGGACAATACTGCCTCAATTTAGCAGGAGAAGCAGATTACCAGTGACTTCCCCAAGGTCATGTGAGAAACTGCTGAAAAACTGGGAATAGAACCCAATTAAAATGGCTCCTAGGTATTTGATCCCATTTATGGCACAGTATTAAGCCAGGTCCTGCTCATCCAGACAGAGAGAGAAACATTTACTGGTATGCTCTTGCCTGGGCTAAAGTACATGGGAAAGCCAGCAACCAGCAAAAGAAATCTTACACATTTTTCCTTCTCTAAAGCAGACTGGCTTTCATCAAGGTAGGAACGAAACAGTAGAGTCTTCAGTTAGCTGGGTCAGGATAGATACCACTGTTGGTTAGGAGAAGTCAATTATTTCCAGGTAAGACAGAAGTGACTGCAAAGAGGAGGCTGGTTGACCCAAGTTCCCTTCTCTGGCTGTGAGGCACTGTGACTATGTGATTGAGCTTTCAAGGATGAACTACATTTGTAGGCTCCCATACACCCAAACTCTGTGTAGCCCTGTAGCTCAGTATTTACTCTACTCATGGTAACACACATTGCTGTTGTTTGTAACAGCCCAGAGGGTCTGCAGGAACTCTGGAAGGCCTCAGGACTTAATGGCTTTGTCTGGGCTTGTCTTGGCCTGTCTGGGATTTTACTTTACATTGTTTAGCTGGAGCAGCAATTTCCAGCTGTAACCAGGTGACTATTACACAATTTGTTCTGCATTTGCTTAGCTTTGTGATTTAACCATAATTTTAATTTAGCTGAGATTAACAAGTGGTTATTTTTTGTGGAGTGAAGAATGCAGGGCCCTAGCAAAATGATGTGGAGTAGAGAACTATAAACGTGGTATCATGGCACAGGTCTCAAAAGGAAAGCTACTGGATGCACTGCAGAGTACTGATCTGAGATGTCAGTAGAGGGCATGGGATGATACTTGAGCCCCCAGAGCTATAAACAACACATAAATGGTCAATGAGTAATGGTTAAATAAAGGCAGACCTGACAAGTGGGTGAAACTGCTTTTAGGAGTAACAAACAGAAAGAATCCAGTGTATATAAAATCCTATATATGGTGAGAGGCTAGCCACCTTAGGATCAAGGTGGGCAGTGGCAAGGTGAGTGTAAAGTGGAGAAGGCATATAGGTACTATGAGATTTGTGTTCCAGTTTCACCTTTATCATTACTGAGACTTAATAGTATTCTCCTTTTTTTTTTTCTGAAATAAATAGATCAAGATTAATATTGTGTGATTACAAGTCAAAGAAATTGAGTTATTGCAAGCTAAAGATTCAGTGACAGTAATAGTTGGCTTTGCTCCTAAATTGTGTCTTTTTGGCCATGCCAGGACTTTTGAACAAAGTACGTCCAAATGCCTTCCTAAAATGTGATCATCACACATTGAGAGTTCTAAGCAAAAAGCTGTGGGGGTGAAATAGCTCAGAAATTCCCTAAAGTCAATCCTATGTGTTTTCTTTAGCCATTTATTTACAAGAAAACAAATTGCTTATTTGAACTGTAGGAAGTGAAACAATGTGATAAAATTCTGAAAAGGCATCCTGTGATTTAGCTGTTTTGGTCAAATATTAATCTTTTACTCAGGATGTTTGCTATCAGTACATCAATAAGATTTGGGCAAGTTGTTTACACCATATGTTTTTGAAGGAAAGGAAAGTGAATGAATCACTGGTTATTAAGAAAAAAGCTGAGAAGTTGTTTGTTAGTGATTCATCCATTTCATACAGTAAGTATTTCATTCAGTTATTTCATGAGGCTTTATTCAAAGTGTGTTGTATTTTGGTTTGCCTTGTAACATGGATATGCTACAAGAAACTTGCAATAAAACAAGATTTGTTGTTTTTAGAGTTAGAAATTATATTTTAGAAAAATATGAAATCATAGTTTTTTTAGAAAAATTAGAAATCTATTTTAGAAATAGATTAGAATCATATGCTTTTGTAATGAGGTTTGGCACATGTACTGTGACTTTATTTTAACTGAGCAAATATGAATATTAACATACCTTATCATAAAACAAGCCTCTAATTAAAAAAAAAAAAATTGTATGTCATTTACAACAATCTGGTGGTTTTATTAGAATATATCCTGATTTTCTAGTTTAGTTTAAATATACTTTTTGAAAAATTTTCTAGTACATCAGTCAAATTTGCTGATAGTGAAATTTTCACTTGATGAATTTTAATGACAAATTTCACTCAATATAAAGATACTCAAAATTAAACTTTGGTTCTAATTCTCATAGTGCAGCTGTTGGCTATCAAGTAATTTTCCATTAAGATACAGCACAGTTATCCTGCACAGTTACACTGTGAAATAGGCAGTTTGAGTACCTGAGTACTTGGAGAAATAGAGTTCTGGATTGATTTCTGATGTCAAACTTGTAAAGATCCTGTAATCTGAGATTTTTTTTCCACATCAGATATTCCCCTTGTAAGCATCTTGGGTTTTGAGCTGCAGCTCAAATTTCTTCCCTGAATTATGATACTTGGCTTGAAGCTTTGTACTGCAGTACTGAGACTTTGGCCCAGAAAGTAGGACAAGCAGTGATGGAGATTTGGATTTGCCAACAGCATATGACTTGTTTGCAAATTCTGAGATTGGGTAAGTTACCTTAAAAGCCCATGAAGATTAAAAAGCAAGGTGAGACAGTGGCCATCCATCCCTATTAGCTACTGCTGATGCTGCATGGCAAAATTTCATTGGGAGCTCTGTAGTGGCTGGTCGTACCAACGTACCTTGCATGAAGTGACCAGTGTCTTTTGTTCCTGCTTGCCTCTGGACTACTTGTCTGATTGCCTTTGGAAATTGAGTTTATAAACTCTTACCTGGCTCCCATGTGCTGGCCTGCAGAGTGTAGCTGGAAATGAGGACATCATTTGAGGAGTTTCAATTTATATTTCTCTGTCCTGCTGCCCTGAAGGTTTATGTGGCCTCCAAACATCTTCATGTCTGAAGATTATCTGTACACCACCTTGCTTTATGCAGAGGAAAAAATATGAGCCCTTTACTGCTAAGCAGAGATGGCAACTTTGTATTAACATATTATGCAGAGGATCCATGTCTGTATTCTTGAAAAAAATTTATATACTCCACTTATCTTAGCAAGAGCATTAAATTATTTCTGGATTTTTTGCTGTACTTCCCATTTGCTACAAAAACCTACAGGTGATCAAGTAATGATAGAAAATGTAACTTAATAGAAGTATTGAAGCTGGGTACAAGATAAAAAAAATTTGCATTTTATCTTCCCTGCTGCCCTTGATGGCATCTCCTGTGTTGGATCCTAGCTCCCTCCCTCCCTCTCGTTCTTGCAGAGCCACAGAACAGTTCTGTTGGAGGACAGGGGTTGAATCTCCTCAAAGGGCTGCCCACACTTCAGCCTCACCTCACACGATCGAAAGGCCTTCCTGCAGTAATTGGTACTCACCGTAACGGTAGCTGCTCTGTGACTTGGGAATCCTGCTCCAGACTTGACAGTGCCTCTCAGGGCTCACAGGGCACTCGAGGCAGCCCTAACCTGCAGGCTACAATAAACCTCATTGGAGCCTCTAGCCCACTCCATACAGATACAGCTGTCAGGTGAGGTGCCCACAGCATGGGCACTGCAATCCATAACCATCCCAGACAGGAATGTAGCTTTGAGGTAATGGGAAATCAGAGCCAAAACAACTGAGTTTCTTATTGCTGTGGCATTGTCTGAATCCCTTCTTCCACCAGCTGACTTCACTCTTTAAATTCCCATTTCCCTTTCTCCTGTCCCTGCCCCTCCTTCTGCCTTTATATTGGGAATATAAACAACTTCAGTCCTAGTTCTTGTCAGTGATAGGAAGAGAGTTTCTCTATTTTTTTTTATGGGCCAGATGCAGTAGGACCATAAGGAAAAAGAGAAGGCTGCCTCTTCCTTTTGTTTTGAGCATCTCATGACAGCCTAGGATTGACTAAACTGTTGCTTGTTTCTTGCTGTGTGCATCTGTCTGTGTGTGTGCCTGGGAAACATTTTTTCTAATCTTCCTTGAAAATGGCAAAGGCTGGCAGCTTGTCTTGGTCTCAAAGAGAAGCTGCCTCCTCCTCCAGAATGCTCTTGCTTTTTGTGAAGGCATGTGGGCCCCTGTGCTTGCCTGCCTTTTGAATTACCTGGAATACACGGTCGATGGATAGTACCTGTCAGCACATTTCACTAGACAGCTCCAGAGGGGGAAAAAAGATTTTAAATAATCATCTCTCTCCCCTGTGCATCAGGGAAGAGCAATAAAAAATTGGAGATAAAAGACTATTGAAGCCTTAGGACATTTCATCTCTTTTCCTTGGGGAAAATGCGGGTCTCTTTCCTATAGTAAACACATTTCAAGCTGTTCACTTTTAAATTTATTTAGTGACAATATTTCTGAGGCTTCCCTGGAGAGGTTATTTTGTAATTTAATAGATGCCACTGTTAGGGATTTTTTTTTTTGTTCTAATTTTTTAAGCACTCAGTGGTTTTCTTCTTTAAAGCACATTACAGACATTAAATAATCTGCAGACAGTTACTGAGAGGTAGCTAAGCCATCACCTCTCTCACCCTGAGCCTTTCTGTTAATAACTCTGTGGGAACTCCATTCAACTTAACATATATTTCTGCAGTTAAATTGGAATTTGTAGTATGGTAAAATGGCAGGTGAGGCACAGATTTTTTGTTTGTTTGTTTTATATTTTAATTTTTAATTGTGCCACTTACTCATCATTTCAGATGTTTCCTAATATTCAGCCTTAATGATGTTTTTGTTTTGCTGTCTGCATCTCTTTGTTTTTAGCTCTACCCCAAACAACAATTCTTTCTTTGCCTGTTGAGGTGCACAAAGTGTGCATGGATGGTTCTTTTAATTGCCTTGTCTTTGCAGGGCTCAGCTCCCTCTCCTGGTGTTATCGTGCTTACCCTCCTTCTAGGCCATCTTCTGCACTGACATCAAACTCCTCTGGCACCTCCAAGGACCAGCTTGTGTTTGCAGCTGTGTTTATTTTCTCCTCTCAGCAGCAAAAGCTGCTATATTGCCCAAAACCCCTAGAAAAATTACTGCTGACTGTCCTGTGTGCCACTCCATGTAGAATGACAGCTCCATTGTTGCACAGATTTTGAGAGTGCATCTTGGAACCTCTGTATCTAAATACTGGAGAAACTTATTAGAAAGACAGAGGTCTCTGGAGATGACAACAGTGCCCAATAATATCTTAATGGGAAGGAAAAGTGTACAAAGACCCTGCATTATGGATGGTCAACAAATTGAATGCCTTTAGTCAGCCTGTTGGCCAGAGTGTTCTAGAGCTGGCTCGGGGCCCTGGTCAGGTTGCCGTGGTGAGCCCTGTGTCCTTGAGCCCTCACCCTGGCTGCTGGGCCATAGGCAAGGAGGCTGAGGTGGATGTTGACCTGCCTTCTGAGAGTCCCTCTGCATTCTGCATGAACCCAGAGCCAGTGCCAACCCAGAATTTAAAACAGGTTGGCCAGAACTAAGTTTTTCAGGTCATAAAGGCAGGGAGGCTGCCTTGAGAGTCACATGGTGGCCCTGTTTCATCCCTTTGCCTGCTTAAACACAGCCACAGACAAAAACTTCCATTCCTCTTGACCGCTCATGTTGGAGGGCATATATATTTGCACTGGATTTTGATATGGAGATGTTATAAAGCAGGACTTGACCAGGATTGTGGCTCTCTCTGTTCAAGCAGCAGTTAGAGGGCTGCATGCTCTCAGGCAAGAATTACCTGTGCCGTGCTGGTGTGAATTGCCCTACATTTCTGCTGCCTTGCAATGTGTACACAGCTAAAAATAGCACCGGCCTTTTAACCGTCACACTGCACACCCAGCACTTACCTGGGACTAGGCAAACATGGGCACACAGAACCAGGAAATTCACGGCAGCGATCAAAAGAGCATTTGTCTGTTTTGTTCTCCTTGTAATTCCTCCTGTGGATTGGGCTATCATTTTAAATGTAGCAAGTGCCTGTGTATTCGGCTCATACCACTCCAGATGGCATGTTCACCTGTTTTATAATTTGCATTGCAGAGCAGTGCCTAAAACTGTTGCCTTTTTAATAGTTAACTCTGTGACAGAGTTACATACTGCCTAAACCCCAATAGATGGCTTAAAAAAGTATTTTAAAAAGTATTTGCTATAGCACCATGGCTTTGTAATGCTTTAGTCCACCTTCTGTTTTCACTTGGATTAGCCTGCACAATGCAGAGCTGTATGTTATCCTGACACATCTGGAGAGCAAATCAGAACTTAGTCTGATGTTAAATATCAGGTCAGTCAGAAAACAGTTTCAGTCACTGTCATGGACACATTTAAGTCAAAGTCTGAAAGGAAAACCCTCTTTATATTTCTATATTACTCACTAATTTTTTCTTCAGAATGCCACATAATTAAATACTGCTCAACAGCTTACTGTCTGTAAAACTAGCATTTCACTTTTGGGGTGATGATCTCGGAGGAAGGCCTGTATCCTGCACAGTTTCACTGATAGCATATGCCTTCCCCTGGCACCTCTCTGGGAGGTTTGCACTCCATTTCAGATTTGTCAGCAAGACTAATGCCAGCCCTCCTGAGCATCATGAGTCCAGAGACAGTATGTTCCCCTGACAAAATCCCTAAGTCATGCTACATTACCTGTTGTAAATAGACTCCAGAAGATATTCCATAGCTTGTGAGTGTGGATCTCTGTCCTGGGAGAATTTGATAACGTGGGATAATTCATTGAAGCGTTAGAAGTAAGTGGATAGCAGAAGGTGCACCTCCCTGTAAAAAGCTGAAATGCACAACTGGGTAAAGACCCTGTGTTATTAGCAATGTCAGGCATTTTCACATTGTATCCCCCGATTTGGAGTACTCTGAACTCTTGCTTCCATCCTTTGTCTTTACTACTCTCAAAATCTGTGCAACAAGTCAACAATCCCTTTTCGAGTAATTGGTTTACTTCAGTTGTTTACATTAGCAAACCTAATGAAAGCAAAAACACTCTAAGCAGTATTCAAATGGTCATAAATAATTGGGTTTTTTTGGTGTTATTGTGATCTAGAGCAGGCAAACAGTTCCTAGAGATATAAATCAAGGCATTAGAAGTAGCAGAAAATGTATAGGCAGATGATAATTTTATTAAAATGCATGATATTATAAAACATAGCAAACCATTCTGTTAGCATTCAGTCTACATCAATTTTACAATTAACTTTGTAATGTGAACAGGAAAATGGCAGTGTTTTGAATTTGCTTTGAAAGGTCCAGAACCAGCAACCTATCTGTTGGTCTGTGGTGCAGGGTTAGAAGGAGAATACATGATATTTTTCTGTCTCAGGGGACTTTGAATATGCTTGCAGAAGACACCGTGGTAACAAATATTTCCCCCAGCTATTTGACCTGGTTGTGTCTCTTATTCTCTGGCATTTTGTTAAAGATGTTTTTAAGTATGTATTTCTAAAGTATGCCTGCCTTGAGAAGAGCTGCTTTGCTTTTTCAGTCCTTTAATTTTCTTCCCTTTGCTTGGCATTCCTGGGAAGGAATAAAAGGGTTGAAATAACCACTACTTGCATTGAGTTTAGTTTTACAAGTACTGTTGTAACTAAATTATCTGGCCATCCAGCCAGAAAGACTAGAAAGGGCATTAATAAGTCTCCCGAACACACCAGCTGGGACTGCTGAACTTCACTAAAGCGAGCACTATGGATGCATGACTGGGTCATATCTGTTTATCATGTCTGGTTTATCCTTTCCTAAGATAAACTTCCTACACCAGTCAGTCTATTTTCAAATAAAAGTGTCTACACCTCGTGTTGTTCTCCCTACCACCTCACCATGTGGTCTAACCTTTGATCATAAAACCCAAAGTGAGTTAACTTAAATATGAGAGGCAAAAGTCAGTCTTCAAACATGGACTGTACCAAAGCTTGAACATCACGAAGACAGATGTTTAAAAGGCTCAACAAAAATGAGATCTAAATGGACACTTTTGCTAATGGGATGATAGCTAGTAAAGGCTGAGAAATGAATTTTACATTTGCACAACATGCCTGTAGATACACAGGTTGTGGTAATTGGGAGTGGGGCTGCGGCAGAGCCTCATCCCCAATGGGCTACAGCTGTGCAGGGCAGGTGAGCAGCATTGGAGGTAACGAGCTGTGACGTGCTGAGGTGCACTGACCAATCAGGAAAGGGCACACAGGTGCAGTGCATTAACATGAGGCTATAGGAGGTTGGGCTAAAGAACAAGAAGGGTAGATGCTTGCAGCCTTCTGAAGTGGTATGGGGTTCCTCTGTATTGGCAGACACCTGAAGCCTTCTGATGTGGTATGGTATTACTCTATATAGGTTGAAGCTTTCTGAAATTGTATGGTGATGCTCTGTGTATAGTAGCTGTCTCAACTGGGCCATATGCTCTGGTGTATGCTGCAACACATGCAGCTGGAATGTTCCTATGAATCCTCAGAACTTTTGTCTTCCACAACTGTGGATTGCACGATAATAGATTTTGATAAGAACCCTAAAACCATTACCTAAATGCCTATCCCCTCCACAGTACATCAAGCTGTGGAACATTTCTGTAGTACACAACAAAGTGACTCAATTAATATCCTGGAGGATGAACTTTGTCCCTAGAAGAAAAGGGACAGGGTTGCTCTGCCATGGCTCTTGTCCTTACAACTGATTTTTTTTGTGCCTTCTTCCTGGCCCAGGAATTACCTACAAAGGGAATGGAAAAAGAGGAAGGGACCAACAACCCTAACACCTCTTTAAACTAGGTTTAAAGGGGGAAGGGGATGCAGCTGAGCTATCTAGAAGCAGGCCCAAGGGTTGCAAGGCTAAGTTAGGGGTGAAGTCAGTAGCCCAGCTGAGGTGCGTGTACACCAATGTACACAGTTTGGGCAACAAACAAGAAGAGCTGGAGGCCATGGCTCCACATAGCTAGAATACTGCACTGGGTGGATACAAGCTCCTCAGAAGAGACAGGAAAGGAAGAAGAGGAGGAGGGGTGGCCCTTTATATTAAGCAGACTTTCAATGCCGTAGAAATTGAAACTAAGGAAGATGGAGTTGAATGTCTATGGGTAAGAATTAAGGGGAAGGCCAACAAGGCTGACATGCTACTGGGAGTCTGTTATCATCCACCCAACCAGGAAGAAGAGGTAGATGACTTATTCTATAAACAGCTAGGTAATATTTCAGGATCATCAGCCCTTGTTCTTGTAGGTGACTTCAAGCTACCAGACATCTGCTGGGAACTTAATACAGCAGTAAAGAGGCAGTCCAGGAAATTCTTAGGGTGTATGGAGGACAACTTTTTGTTGCAGCTGGTGGGTGAACCCATCAGGGGAGGGATTATGTTAGATCTGCTGTTTGCAAAAAGAGACGGGCTGGTGGGAGATGTGGTGGCTGGAGGTCGCTTGGGGCAGAGTGATCATGAAATAATAGAGTTCTCAATATTTGGTGAAGTCAGGAGGAGCACCTGACTTGGACTTCCAGAGGGCAGACTTTAGCCTGTTTAGGAGACTTATTCAGAGTGTCCCTTGGGAAGCAGCCCTTGAAAACAAAGGAGTTCAGGAAAGGTGGGCATGCCTCAAAACAGAGATCTTGAGGGCACAGGAACAGACTATCCCTGTGTGCCGAAAGATCAGTCAATGGGGTAAACGTCCAGCCTGGCTGGGCAAGGAGGCTTTGGAGGAACTTAGGAATAAAAAAAGGATGTATCAGCTTTGGAAGGAGGGTCAGATCTCTAAGGAAGTATTTAAGAGGGCTGCTAGAGCATGCAGAAAAAGAATTAGGGAGGCCAAAACTCAGTTTGAACTTTGAATGGCAACTTCTGTAAAGGATAATAAAAAATGTTTTTATAAATACATTAATGCTAGAAGGAAGGGTAAGACCAGCCTTTGTTCTTTATTGGACAAGAGAGGGAACTTAGTATCTGCAGATGAGGAGAAGGCAGAAGTGCTTAGTGCCTACTTTGCCTCAGTTTTTAGTGGGAAGATGACTTGCCCTCAAGACACCTGGATGCCTGGGCTGGTTGATGGTGTCAAGGAGCAGAATGGTCCCCCCATTATCCAAGAGGAGGCTGTCAAAGAACTACTGAAATGCTCGGATGTTCATAAATTTGTGGGACCTGACGGGATCCACCCCAGGGTAATGAGAGAGCTGGCAAATGAGCTTGCAATGCCACTCTCCATCATTTACCAACAGTCCTGGCTCTCTGGTGAGGTTCCGGATGACTGGAAGCTGGCCAATGTGATACCCATTCACAAAAAGGGTGCAAAGGAGGATCCTGGTAATTATAGACCAGTCAACCTGACCTCAGTACCTGGCAAAATAATGGAACAGTTTATATTTAGTGCCATCACACAGAATTTACAGGATGGCCAGGGTATCAGACCCAGTCAGCATGGGTTTAGGAGGAGTAGGTCATGTTTAACCAACCTGGTCACCTTTTATGACCAGGTAACCTGCCTAGTGGATGCAGGGAAGGCTGTAGGTGTTGTTTATTTGGATTTCAGCAAGGCCTTTGACACTGTCTCCCACAGCATACTCCTAGACAAGCTGGCAGGCCATGGCTTGGGCAGGAGCACTCTTTGCTGGGTTCAGAACTGGCTGCATGGCCAGGCCCAGAGAGTGGTGGTGAATGGTGTTGCATCCAGCTGGCGGCCAGTCACCAGTGGTGTCCCTCAGGGGTCTGTGCTGGGGCCAGTTATGTTTAATATTTTTATTGATGACATGGATGAGGGTTTAGGGTCTTTCATTAGCAAATTTGCAGATGATACTAAGCTGGGAGCATGTCGATCTGTTAGAGGGATGGAGGGCTTTGCAGAGGGACTCGGAATGGTTGGATGGATGGGCAGAATCTAATGGGATGAGGTTCAATAAGTCCAAGTGCCAAGTCCTGCACTTTGGCCACAATAATCCCCTGCAACGTTATACACTGGGGACGGTGTGGCTGGACAGTGCTCAGGTGGAAAGGGACCTGGGGGTGCTGGTTGACAGTCGACTGAACATGAGCCAGCAGTGTGCCCAGGTGGCCAAGAAGGCCAATGGCACCCTGGCCAGTATCAGGAATGATGTGGCCAGCAGGAGCAGGGAGGTCATTCTTCCCCTGTACTCGGCACTGGTGAGGCCTCACCTGGAGTATTGCGTCCAGTTCTGGGCCCCTCAGTTTAGGAGGGACATTGAGATGCTTGAGCGTGTCCAAAGGAGAGCAACGAGGCTGGTGAGGGGCTTGGAGCACAAGCCGTATGAAGAACGACTGAGGGAGTTGGGGTTGTTCAGCCTAGAGAAAAGGAGACTCAGGGGTGACCTTATCACTCTCTTCAACTTCCTGAAGGGTGGCTGTGGTGAGCTGGAGCTCGGTCTCTTTCTCTGGGCACAACAGACAGAACATGAAGATGTAGTCTTAAGCTGCCCCAAGGGAGATGCAAGCTAGAATTAAGGAGGAAGTTTTTCACAGAAAGAATGGTCAAATACTGGAATCACCTGCCCAGGGAGGTGGTGGAGTCACCATCCCTTGATGTGTTTAAAAAAAGACTGGATGTGGCACTTGGTTCCATGATCTAGTTGAGGTGTTAGAACATGGGTTGGACTCGATGATCTTAAAGGTCTCTTCCAACCTAGAAATTCTGTGATTCTAGTACAGAGGCTCCCAAATTTCATGTGGTAAATGAATGTAGCATTAAAACAGCAGATAAGAGTATTACTACTGTGTTATATGAGGTATGCATCTTCAAGCACTCTGTTAATAATGTTTCTATTACATTTAGTAGTGCAACTTAAATTTAAGAACTAGATTTGCTCAGAAGGTCAGTATAAATAATTTAGACTAAATATTCTAATTAGGGTAGTCATGAGAAAAGTATTTAGTAATTTTTTTAAAAGTACACAGCATTTTTCTATTTGTTGCTATGTTAATCCCTCATAAAAATGTTTTCATTAGCATTCTTTTTTTTTTTTTGAATGCTAAGATTATTGCAAATGAAGGTCACAACAAAAGTTTTATGCAACACAAAATTGCAAAGCAACCCTGATAATTACTGCCAAAGCCTTAGTGCACACATGCCAATGGAAATATCTAACAAGACTACAGGAACAATGTCCTTACAGTCTGACCGAGTGGACCTCAGCATTGCATGTATAGGCAACAAGAATGTCTCAAGGACTTCCCCATTGCTTGTGTGCAAGTAGCTAGGAAGAAGTTTGAGAAAGAGGAGAAAAGAGTGACAGTTCCACAGTGCATAAAGCTGCCAAGCTCCCAGTGGATGTGGTTAGGATAGAGCATTTGCCTCCCCAGAAGCTGAGTGTTCTGTTCAGGGTAAACAGTTGTTTTCATTCATTTCAAGCTATTTGTATCCTTCGGTTTAAGAGTTAGCAAATGACTCAGTGAATTCTCTGCAACTTCATGCTTCACCTGGGATTATGTGTGTGGGTGGCATTGTTCAGGAAGAAAATGCATTTAATTTCCTCATTACTGGATGGCCATGTACATATAGACAGATAGAGAGCTGTGTGTCTTTTCTACATGGAAAAATTAGAGACATTTCAATAGGCTATTAAAATCAGTTTTGTTTGAGTAACACAGCCCTCCTGGATGCATGTAGATGAGATAACACCTGGCTAGTACTGATTTTTTGGATGTCAGTGATGGGATGAAACAGGTAGTTTCCTGTCTTGCAGCATAGTGCATGTATGAATTGATTTTTGTAAACTGCATTGAAAATAGAACAAGTAATACAAACATATAATTCATGTGCCTTTGCCTGTGAGAGTTAAAAACATAAAAATTTGCTCTAAGACCAAAGCTATAGTAGTTGTAGAGCTTTTTAGCTTCTTAAGGGGAAAAAGGATGGGTTTATTGTTTTAATATTAAAATTATTCATAGGGTTAAGGGTTGGATTCGATGACCTTAGAGGCCTTCTCCAACCCTAAACACATCTATGGTTCTATGTAATTTGGTTCTCAGTTCCTGAACGGACTGAGGCATTTCTGAGATTAACAAGCTGGTGGTCTTTAATAAGTGCATGTTTTTTGATGGAGCAGGGACATGTATGTAAGTTGTGAGGGAGAAAACGTAGTGATTTCCTTTTAGTATGTGCAGTGCTTTTATTCCTCCTTGCTCTGGGTGTGCTCCTGAGCCTATAGGCATCATGTTGTGGTGCTTTTATGTATGAGATATCCCACATTTCTAGTGGGGGAGAAAGACAAGAAGTTTTTGGTGAAGGTAAAATATCATGGCCCTATTCAAGTACAAGTGTTTTTTCTTTATTTTAAAAATCTCCTCTATCCTGCTTTGATGGCTCAAGGCTTTGGCACTAAGGCCACTTGCTGACCTTGAACAGACACAGGATAAGAGAAAAGTTAAATGACCTGCCTGCAGTCAGAAAGCAGTGTGTCTCATTCCCAAAAAGTTCCTGTTCCTCAGTCTCAAGACTATTTCTCGTTCCCAAAGACAGTTGCCTTGTTGCCTAGGCAAGAGATATGCCTACTTTGATGTTTTACTGTTTGGAAAAAGAGGTTTTCAATGCATACTTAGGCTTCTGGATTCTGCTGATGCTTTCTAATGGCTCTGTGACAGGTGAGGAGGACAATCAAAGTTGTTACTACTAGGCTAAACTGCAATATATTGGAACGCTCAGTCACCATGGAAAATTTTCAGTCCAACATACTTAGGAAAGATGGAAAATCATTGTCTTGAGATTGTCATTTCTAAGATCTGGAATAATATTTCCTATGGGTAGAACTCTGCAGAATAAATGTGTCTCCCAGCTACCTCATAATGCCACAGGAGATTCAGTTATACACAGTTATTTTTATAAATATTAACTCCTCCAATATTAGATATTTCAATCTTTGTAATGTAATGTTATTAATATATTATAACTGCTACGTAGTATAACTATTAGTTATATAGTGCAATAATATAGTGATACATTTATTACAGATGCAGTATCCCAGTGACAGATTAAATTTTGCATTCTCAGGGATGTAACTTTACTATGTGCTAATATTGTAGTGCTGAAAATTTACTATCCAAAGCAAACAGCTTTCTGAGTCCTTCTGAAGAATGATCAGCAGTCTTTAGTCTTTCTATTGAATTCTGGTTTTTAAAATCAGTGCAGTCCCTAATCTGGGGAGTTTAAATAGACCAGGATCCTTTGGAAGTAAATCTCTGGGCAGCCTCCCAGACAACAAGGTAAAGTTGGGCAATGCTAATTTCTTTTGTTAACATGGACATGTGCCAAGAAGGCAGTGATTCATTCTTTTACCCCAAACACTGTGTTGGTTGGGTTTCTTTCATTCAGTTGAAATAAAATCTCCTTTTCCTACAAAGCAGCACTAGCTCAACATTCAGGAAAAGTGGTCAGAATAGTCAGTGAATGCAGTAAACGGCTTCATTTCTGTCAGTATTTTGAAAGTATTTTGTAAAGACTGGTAAAAGTTTTTTGTTTATGGGTTGGTCTTTAAAGTTGCTGCTGTCAGTAGAGATCAGAGTGAGAAAACAAGTATAGGCTGGCTTGAACCACAGAATCTGAAACAGAAAAACAGCCTTGAAAGTTTTGATTGTTTATGTTTAGGGCTCCAGTTGTAGTGAGGGAGAGCAGACACCTGTTTGGATTTCCTGCCAGATTTCCTTAAATATGAGAATACTTTTATCTCTGGGAGTTTGGTTTGGGCCCATTTGCAGTTCCAAGAGTATACAGCTGTGGAAGAGCTGTGACAGAAAGGCAAGGGTTACATGGAGGAGTAATTATTCACAGCTACTTTGCAGGAATAGACAGGATGTTGGTAAGGTTGCTTAGCAGCTGTGTTCCCACAGTCCAAGCTCTGCTGTGTTTCCATTGAAGATCCAATGTGCTTTCTGTTAAAGTAAAGCTGTTTGTGGTGTAGGGGGATATATTTAAAGAGAGAACAACTTACTGGGCTTTTCTTATAATCAAAGCACAGTCACTGTCTACTTACTGCTATTGCTGATACTCAAATTGAAAGCTGAGTTTACCATGTTAGCCTGCTTTTGAACCAGTGCTTGTTACAAAAGACTGTGTCTCTCTTTTTGTTCTCACTGGAAGTCTTTCAATCTTATAGCCTCCTGGGAAGACTGATGGCCAGCTCTGGGCCACCACATGCACTGATGTGACTAGAAGTGAGGTTCCTGGCAATATCCACCTGGGTGGAGCATTTGCTGCTCTCTGTTGACCAATGCTCTTCATGATTCCTGCTTGACAGCTAGCCCACAGGGATCCCAAGCAGAGATGTCTGTAGTGGATTCTGTCCCTGGCAGCCCATCCTGTCCCTTCTGGTTCTCCCTGCTGCTACTTGTCTAGCAGCTGCTCAACAACTGTAGTTCACAGGTACTGAGACAATTGGCACTGGTCTAAACTGCCAGTCTGTAAAATGAAATTACATGTGACAGGAGCTGTTTCAGAAACTGTGCTGGTGCCCAGGCAGCTGTGGGGCTGGAATACATGCTGTCCACCCTGCAGCAGCTAAACTATGCAGCAGGATGGGAACATCCAAGAAAGGAGTGAAGCAGATAACTGGGACAGAGGTAGGTTTCAGTCTCTGTGTTTTAAAATGGAGTTGGCAATACCAGCAAGAATTTTAGTGGTGGAAAGCCCTGTATTAAAACCAGATGTCACTATAGAACCTCACACATAAGCAGTATATAAGCTGAGAGTTAGAAAAAAGTTAGTGGTGAAGCCACCAGCAAAAGTAAGGTTGTGTCTCCAGTTTTTCATGTGTAGCTTTTCAAAGTTTGATACATAACAGTTTTCTCTTTGTTTAAAATAAGCTTTGTTCCTACATTGGCTCAGTGTATGTGTGCGAGGGCAACTTCAGTAGGCATGGAGAAGTCACAGAAAGGCAGCAGGGAGAAATGGACAGGTAAAACTCCTACTCTTATTAATGACATTTTTCTACACTGCAATTCTAGCAATAAAGGTAATGGTTATCCTTCTTCTGTTGCCTGGCATAATGGGCTCTGGGGTGTACAGAGTAAACAATAGTTCTCTGGGGGCCTGGATACAGCTCATCCACAGCCTCAATTACTGCTCTGAATATGCATATCCTCTTGTGTGGCATTGTATCTCAGTGTTCCTGTGCTGGCTGTGCATCACCTGGGCTTTTCCTCTTTATTTTGCCTCACATGCATGGTGGCACTAGAGAATAGGTCTTACACATCAGAGGGTGATGTGAGAAATGGTGTCACCTCTTTCTTCAAATATTAAGAAAAGCCAAACCAGTGAACTACCTTTAAATCATGTAGGATGTAATTACTCCCTCCAGCACTTTTAGCTGTCTCATCTCCTACTATTGCTTGTAATCCATGCATACTCTGGCCTGTGGGACCAGGAGGGGATGGAGATGGGAGCATGGGCAGTGGATGCCTCTGTGCCTGTGTCATTGAACTCAAATGATGAGAGACGTAGAGCAGAGAGGGCTGCCTGTGCCTGGGATGTGTGGAGGAAAAGACAGGTCTGATGAAAGATCTACCCATCCATTGCAGCACTCCAGTTGTACAAGTTCATGCCATCACATTTTCATGATGGCAACTATGTCATAGTCTTCCTGCAGCACAATGCTTTAACAGAAGATCTGCTTTTCCTCTGTGATCTCAGGTGTGTGATCTCAGACATCAGCCACTAATGACTTGCTTTCTAGATGCTTGCCTTAATTTTCTGGTTTTGGATTCATATTTAATGCCAAGACATCTTTTATTCATTCACTATGTACACAAGTGGCTGTAAACAACCTCAGCATTTTTCCCATGTCTGGAGAATTTGCTGCCTATTCTCTTATGGAAAAACTCTCCAGTCTTCATTAGTGTTAATGGTCAGATTTCACTCTAATGTTGTTTTGACATGTTTCAATTTTTCCTTGCTAAAGGAAAATATTTACTTGTCTATTATTAGCCATAAAGTCAAGGTTTTTCTGTTCACAGAAATAAATTGCTTATTGTCATTGCAATTCTTTTTTTCTAAAGCCTGAGGAAAACAACTTGTAATGGAAATTAGCAATGGCTATTACTGAAGAGGCGAACAAAATGTTTTTCTTTTTATTATCTGTCCTGTTAATAGTTACCAAGAAATATCAGGTGAAAAAGTAGATAAAAATCAAGTCATGTTTTAATCTCAGTTAGTCTCTTGTAATGATGAACCAGAAGAGACCCTAATTATGCAGTTACATGTTTTAAATAGTCTTGCTATTGGGGATAATTACATTTGCAACATGCCTTGAAAATATTGGTGGAGTTATGGAGCTGATTCTAAAATAAATTTCTCATTTAATGCATCCATTCAGAGGCAGATACATATCTGTTGGAAAATGTGAAATTAATTTCTCAAGCAGTGGTAACACCACTTTTTTTAAGGCAGTGTGTGCCTCAGAGGCCATTTATGTCTTTCTTCACATTTTATTCTGTTGGGAAAGCAAAAAAGGTTTTCCTATGTCATCCAAAATAGGAAGTTCCTCTAGCAGATTGACCCAAAGAACACAGTGCTTTCAACAAGATTACAGTTTGTGGGCAGGACACTTCACCAGTCTCTAGACTGCACTCAGAACTTAGCAATTTCCATTCCAGTAGTTAGGGAAACCAGATATGTCTTTACAAAATTTTATTTTGACCATGTCAGAGCAGTGATTTGTTGCTTCAATACTGTCTCACTAGGAACCTCCTCTGTCTTTTGTGTATTGTAGGGAGGATGGAAGTGCTAATGCGGGAAAATTTAAGCAAACGTTTTCTTCCAATTTTAGCTCTCACTCCTAACACTCCTGAATATTTATCCACATCTGTCTTTATAGCTTGAAGTTACAGCAAGTTTTGAACAATTACTGAATTATATTTCTTTTTCCCAGAAATCTTTTGCCATTAATTCTGTGTATATTGTGCAGAGTGGAATGCCAAGTGTAATGGGGAACTCAGAAATAGGATACGTCATAAATGTTAAAGTGCATAAGAAGTCATAGGACTTCAGCAGCAATACAGTGGGATTCAATGAGAAGATCAGTTTCTCAGCTGCTTCTCACATTACATTTTTTGTTTACCATGAAAATTACTTGCAGTCAAATTACCAACTTGTACAGAAGAATTAGTTAAAGGAGAAAAAGAATATTTTCCAAAAAATGGGATTTCAAAATTGCCCCCTGTTGATTTTACTTATAGGGACCTGAAAGATGCATCCTTATGCAAATGCTCTTTCTTTTATTTTCCGAGGGTGGCAACACCTCAAACTTTTAGTGTATTCAGAACCACACTTTAGTCTCTTTTTCTGGCATGTCAAAAAGATGGGTCAAAGTGCTGGATCAGAATGAAACTGTGCACCATCTGTTTTACTGCAGCAAACAGTGCTAGGAAAAGGTCATAATCTGTATAAATAGAATCATGGAATAGTTTGAGTTGGAAGGGACCTTTAAAGGTCATCTAGTCCAAACCCCCTGAAATTAGCAGGGACAACTAGATCATGTAGTCCTTGTAGCTCAGTGAGAAGAATAGATGCAATATCATTCCAAGTGTTTTTCTTCCTCGTGATGCTTTTCCTCACTGTGCCAAGTGCCTGCAGGTAAAAGAAGGCAACAGCATTTCAGGGAAATCCAGTGAGATTAAAAGGCCACCACACTCCTGCTGTCATGAGGATGATACTTTGTCACCATATTTCTCTCATGAGTAAAGAGCTTCCTTGTTCTGTCGCTGTTCACTTACTCAAGCCTTTGAGCAAACCAGCATGAGAGGCTGCACATCAGTATTCAAGGCACAGCCTGACATGAGGAATCTGGAAGAGGGGCTTGACTTGTTCCCTTCTAAATAGATTGAAATTGCTGAGTATCTAGTTCTCACAGACCCCGTTTTTCCAAAGGGCCTCAAAAGGTTTCACAAAATTAACCATATTTAGGGGGCAATAAACGGCTTGTTGAAAGAAAAGTGAAGAATTAGGCCTCGGCAGAAGCAGTGCTCTTGCTTTTTCACCTGGGCAGCACTGTCTCTCAGGAACACGCTGTGCACTGTGCCTTGTCTCTCTGGGAGCTGTGGAAGGAGCCTGTTGCACCAAGGGCTGGGGTGGCAAGTACTTTCCCACAGGGGCTGTCTGCTATGTGCCTGTGCCAGCCCCTTGTCCTGGGCTCTGCCCAGCTTTCCCAAAACTGCCCTGCAGGCTTCCCTCATACCCAGCCGCCACCTCTGCATTCCACGTGATTAGCAGGATTGTGTGCAGGACTGCGGGAGGCTGCAGTTCTTTTCCCAGAGGCTGTGATGGATTTGTGGTAGGGGACCTGTGGCAGTTGGTGCTTGGCAAGTGCTGTGAGAGGCTGTGGGTGCAGCGACTCAGGGAAGCTATTAACAGTCTCTGTTGAGAAGCTTATATTGCCTCAATAACATGGATCATTAATTTTGCTTTTTAATCATTAAGAAAATGCCTTTGTTTGATGGAATGTTTGGGACAAAGTTAGATGTAAGAAACTTTTCTGCTTTTCTTACTCATGTAGCGCTAGCTATTAACTAATTCACTAAGCTTTTAACTAACCTCCTTTTCATAATTTAAAGCTGATGGAATTACTCTATTTGTATGTATACAAATTAGTTTCTGCTAAATCATTATTTTGTGTTGTCTTGCTTCCTGAGCACTCTGTGTCTGTTGATGAGAAACCCAGAGCAATAGAAATGTAATGCAAGCAAATTAAAGGAAGTGTTATAGGGATCTACCAAAGACATTTATCCTGTAGGAATGCCAGTTCCTAATGAAATTATGAGGAAATAAGTAGAATTTATTCCTGCTAATATACATTATTTTCTCCTTTTAAAAAATGTTCACAACAAGATTAAGATGCCTTCTCCCTAAATTCCCTCTCTCTCTCTCAGTGAACAGCCTGTTGTTCTCTGCCCAGTGCCATTTTCATTTGGTTCCCTCTCCTAAAAATCAAACAGGTAAATAATCAGTCTCCGAGGCAGGCTGTGATTCATAAAGGAAATAAGCAGTGCACCATGCACAAAAAAATCAGTGGATGATTTAAAAGTAATACATGCATCTCTCTGACTGTTTTCCTACCACCACACCATGCAATGAAGGACATAATTAGGCGTTGGTGGCCAACATATATTCTTATTTTGTCCTAGATATATGTGGTTGTACAAGAGTCACCAACAAGAGCAGGATTTGCAGCTCCTCCTGAGGGTCTGCAGCAGCTGTTGTGGTGCTTTGCCTACCGAGGCAGGGCTGGAGCCCAGGCAGCTGAGCCAGAGCACCAAGGGCTTGTGCCAGTCTCCACAAGCTGACCGCCACCAACAGCGCTCAGTACAACAAAGTGACTGTGTGTTTTTTGTGTCCATTGCAAATGATGGTTACTGCATCCAAAGATGCACAAGTGGCATCTGCCTATACCCAGAGACAGGTGTCACCCCAAGCAGGTAGGAGTGAATGCCTCTCTGGAGATGGTCTCTGCTTTCCAACCCAGTACAGGTGCCTTTTTCATGCCCTTGTTCCCCATTAGGCTGAAAACAGCTGCTATACCACTGCCTGCTTCTCTCCTGAATACCAGTCTGTTCCACTTACTGAGGTCTCCCTGAGGTGACCAGATTAAAAAATGTCTTCCATGTGTACTGGGCACTGTACAGCTTTCTTGAAAGTAAGCATCTTGCATTTAGATAACTGAGGTTATTAATGCAGAAAATCAGTGCCAGTTTTTTATGTTTGGAGCCTTTTCATGCTATGTTCATTAACATCTCGCTGTAGTGGATTTTTCATTTAATTCTTTGAGAGGCTTTTTATATCAAAAAATCATAGAAAGCTTTTTAAGATTAAAATTAATATTATTGAGTTTCTTTTACTATCAGTATAACTCCTGAAAGCTTTTTTAACCATAAAAAACCTTACCAATCCAGTTTCTAAACCTACCATGAGCCATAGAAAAATAGTAAACAAATTACAAGCAAGCAGTGCATTTCAAAGTATGACCTATAAAATTTTTGTTGTCTTAACCTGAAATGCTAAAAAAACACCAGTAATGCTGTGGTCAACCTTAAGGACAGCCCCAGAGAATGCAAATTGTAGTGTTATAGAGAGATGATGTCTTTGCAGGAACACTGTTACAGGACAGGGTTGAGTTTTCTTTGGCCTTTACTAAAGGCTCATGCTTTCCCAACTGTCTAAAACATCAAGAAGCACAATGATGAGTAAAATCAATTCATATGGTTCATGATTCCTCACAACCTCAAAAGTTGGAGTTTATATTGCTGTTTTATCATGTTATCCAGCGATGACAGCAGTGCAGATGCAATTACAATGCATCTCCATCTCCCATTGCCTGTTCTGCTGCTGCTCCTTATTAGGCTCATTCCCAATGGAGTCTGGCAAGGTACAGTTCTCGATGTGGTAAATGAAATCATAAAATCACAGAATAGTTTAAATCAGAAGTGGGTCATCTAGTTCAACCTTCACTCAACATAAATCCAACAGATTCAGGTGATACTGGGCCTTCTCTAGTCAAGTTTTACATTTCTATGGAGAAGGATTTTGTTTCCTGTTTAATTTGGATTTTCATTGTGTCCATTGCTTCTCGTCCCATCACCATCTGTCCCTGAGATGATTCAGTCTGTTTCCTCTGTTGAGCCTCTAAAGGCTGAACAAACCCAGCTGTCAGCCTCCTCTTGCATGTATTCACCTCCAGTCCCCTGACCAATTTGGTAACCCTTTACCAGACTTGCATCAGGCAGTAAAATTGATTGCACTGTGAAGGAGAGAGATTAAACACAGCTGTGTAGGAGGGAGAATGGGAGGAGAGGTGGAGAAGAACTTACTCTTTCCAGGTTTCATAAAATAGGAAGAAACTCAAAGAAACTCTGGAGATGCTACATCCACACTGGGGAGGACTGCTGTGGCAGCTGAGTGAAGTAACTTCTCCTCTGCTCTGCAAAGACACCACTTATATCAACCTGTGCCAATGACTACTTGATTTGTTAAAAGTAAAAGAGAAGAGCTCGTGGAGTCCTCTTTGGCATGAGAGAGTAGCTCAAAAAGGTGACGAGTTCTGGAGAAAAGAGAAGGACGGGTTCAGAGAGCAGGATGAATTGAGAGCTTTAAGGGATATGCACCCTGATTCGCCAGTTTTGATGAAGTCTGAGAGGCTCGTGTACAGTCTTGGGGCAATGAATGAACCTGATTGCCCCAGGTGGGTAATGGAAATGGATGAGGATGTGCAATGGACAGTATAAACTGCCAGCATGGACTACTGGAAAACATAATCTAAAGTTGCTTTTGGCCTCTAAACTTGTCTGTTCAAACACAACACCAAAAGGATCACCAGTACCAGGATTAGAGCCACGTGAGAGGGGAAACGTTACCTTGTCAAACTAATTTTCCTTGAGCCTAGCTATTGGGTTGTGACAGTGATGCTCAAGATCCAGTTGTCTCAAAGAGGGAACATTTCTCGCATGGCCTCAGGTCAATTGCAGGTTCAACAGAGTCTTCAGCTCCCCTTCAGTGCTCTTTGCTTGCACAATTCACAGTGCTTCAGACTTTGTATTTTGCCCTTTAACACATCTGCTTTGATAGTGTTTTAAGGACAATACAGTCAAACCCATACTGGTAGGTAAGCTTTATTTTGCCAGCTGAGAAACTCCCTCTAACATGCATGACATAAGTCATGCACAGACAAGGAGCCAGCCATGGCCTGTGGGTTTGGACTCTCAAACAGATTTAACACCAAGCTGCACTAGAGATTGACAGTGGTAGAAGTTCTTGGAATCTTGGCCTGTGTTCCCCAGGTCTGTCTCACACAGGTCCCCATCCTTTGTCTCCTTGTTGATCTGGCAGGTTGCCTCAAGCAGTTTGTCAAAACCTTCTGTTTTTCTCTGTAAGGTAGATAAACATGTTCCTGATACTTATCACTTGGTGTTTAGGTGGCTGAAAGTGCTCTGCAATTCTTTGAGTCTCTGCCTGCCAGCTCTCAGCTCTGGTCACTGTTTGCAGCTGGTGCAGAAGAGAAGATGCCATCTTAATTCAGTGTGGGTGGTGCCTTGTCGTCACAATGTCGGGCCCCCGGCCAGCTAATAATTAGCATTGATTTCATGATTCACAGAAGGTTGATTATCTCTTTATTATACTATATATCTTTATTAAGAAATTTATTGTTTTTATAGACAGTTATGATACATCTGGACTTAACTGGTCTACTAATTTAAATACTATTACTCTTGGTTAATTAAGAAACTACTCTTTGGTAAACAAATATCTATAACACATTCTACATGTTTATAACAACAGGTGTAGCAAGTGAAGATAAGAATTGTTTCTCATTCTTTTCCCTGATCTTCTCACAGACTTTTCTCTGGGACAATGCCTGGGAAAATTGTTTCTCTCTGTGGCTAGAGAGCTGCTGCCACATTGCCTCAAGCTTTCTGTGTAATGCTGGCCATTTACTCCTAAAATCAAACTCTGTCATTTTACTTGCATGACTTTACTTGTATGAGATGCAGCTGTCCTGTAAGAAGTGTCTTCAGACAGTGTGGTAAAGCCCACAGAGACTCTCTCAGGATGAGAGATGGGGTGATGCCACCATGAATGTCCCTGTTGTTGGACTGACAATCTCTCTCCCTTTTTCATTAAAAAAAAAAAAATTATGTACTGGTTGAATACCCTTGATAATTCCAGTATCCAAAACATTTTTGGGACAAGTCATGCTACTACTGTGCTCTAAGGGCAGGACTGCTGCTGGAGGAAGTGACCTCTTTCCAGTTTAGAAACTCCATGACATGGGAATGAAGGGGCAAAAAGAGATGCTCCAACTGAATTGCTTTCAGTGCCTGTCAGTGCATGTAAGTGGCAGTGCAGGCCCTCTGTATTTGGTATATTCACACATTCACTGGAATTGCTTTCTGTGTGACTCAGGAAGGGTTATTTTAATTAAAGCGTGTTAGTGAGTATTGAGGTGTAAAATCTGACCATCAAAATGGAAGGATTATTTCCTTTTCATTTACCTTGTGTGGGCTTCAGGACATCTGAAACCTTAAGGGCCACATTTTGATTGCTGTCTATTTTAAAAGGGAAACTTGCAGGCTTGCACTTCAGGAAAAATGACCCAGTTGTGCATTTTTCCTTTCAAAACCAGCAGAACCACAGCTGCTCTAAGCCTGTGTGAAGCACATTCCTTCTTGTCTCTTAGCTCGTCTCCTAGCAGCTGGCTTGTGGGTGTGTGTATATTTTAAAAAAAATCACTTAAATGTGAAAAAAAGCAGATTGATTTTGTTAAAGGAAAAGAATTCTTTATCAATTTTTCTTTCTCACTCTCCCCTAACTGTTACAGGTATGTAGAGGTGATAAAGGCCCATCTCTGCCATCACAGCAGGATGTTGGGATAGCTCCATGCTTTCTCTGGAAGATGCATGCCAAAGCATTGTGTAGTCTACCAGCTTGTGAAAATTCAGTTGTGAAGTCTCTGCCATGACAATGCTGCCAGTGAAAAAGGCAGCCCCCATTTACAGTACAAAAGTATCTTAACTGGATACTGAGATGTAGATTTTTGCCTCTTTGAGTTCCTTTCAGCGCTTATTAGATATGAGAAAATCTGTGCAGTAGTTTACATCGTTCTTCTTGTAAAATTACATAGTTTCATTTTTCAGGCAGTTTCCAGTCTCCCCCAATTAAAACAGCACTTTTGCTGCAATACGTGTCTTGCTTAAGAGATGAGGGTTTTTCCTACTTGATTCATGTAATTTCATTTTGGCTTTGAATTTTTAAACAAGTGGAATAAATTGTGACAAAGTACAGTGTTCACTCAACATCTGGATACTTTTGTACATTTCTTAACTCATTATGATAGTTAATACCAATTTACTGTGTTTCCAAGATTTTTACAGGCCATCTGCATTACTATAATTTTTTCTCTGCAATTAAATGAGGATTTTTAAAAATCCTTTTTTCCCAGCTAGTGCTACAGGTGTTTGATATTATAAATGTTGGGATGATTGTGGCTCAGGGTGAGCTCCTGAAGCTACCATGTGTTCCTGTGTTTGCTGTATCCTGCAGACCCTTCCTATGGTCCCATCACAGTATCTGCCTCCCTACTCCCAGCAGTGAGGCATCTCCATCTGGCAGCTGTGCAGGGCTGTGCCAAATCCTGCTGGGATTTTATTCAGACTTAGGCACTTGAATTTGATCTGTTTGTCCTCTTAGATCTGTGCTTGAAGACAGCACTCGGAATGCAGAAAGGTCACTGATATTTGCAATTCCCTCTGAAACTAATTATTATGGCTGTTTTCATAGAATTGTAGAATTGTTTAGGTTGAAAAAGACTTTTAAGATTATCAAGTCTAAGCATTAGCCCAGCCCATTGCCAAGTCCACCACTAAAATATGTGCCTCAGTGCCACATCTACGCATATTTTAAATACCTCCAGCCATGCTGACCGCCCCATTTCCCTAGGCAGCCTGCCTCCAATGTACGAACATCCTTTTGGTGATGAAATTTTCCTCTCTATCCAATCTAAACTTGCCCTGGTGCAACTTGAGGCCATTTCCTCTTGTCCAGTTGCTTGTTACCTAGGAGAAGAGGTGACCACCAACTCATTGCAACCTTCTTTTAGAAAGCTCTAGAGAATGATAAAGTCTCTCTTGAGCTAAATGACCTCAGCTCGCTCAGTTGCTCCTCATGAGACTTTTGCTCCAAACCCCTCCCCAGCTCCATTGGCCTTCTCTGGACACACTCCATGAGAGCACTATGGGAAATGGTGTCAAAAGCTCTTCTAAAGGCCAGGCAGAGGCCATCCACAGCCTTTCCCTCATGCACTAAGTGGTTCAACATGTCACAGAATGAGATGAAGTTGGTCAAGCAGGATCTGACTTTCACAAACTCATGCTGGCTGTGCTGACCCCTGGTTGTCCTGTACATGTTGCATGATGGCATTCAAGGTTATCTGCTCCATGACTTTCCCCCATCACTGCAGTCATGTTGAAAAACCTGTAGTCCCCCAAATCCTCATTCTGATCCTTCTTGTAGAGGGGTGTCACCTAGGCTAGCATCCAGTCTACTGGTTAGCCAGGACTGCTCATCAAGGATGGAAAGTGTAGATGTTCTCTTTTGTGCTCTTGTCAGACCTCAATGAAACATTTTGTAAACTTGGTTAAAACCATTATATATATATATGTATGTATGTATAATGGGTTTTTGTACCAGCTGAAGCCCTGAGTCTGTTTTAAGTGATTTAGTTGGAATGGGGACACCTCTTGTCCACAGGTATGGAGGACTTCTTTCAGGACTAGTGCTTAGCAAACAATCAAGTCTCTGAGCCTCTACTGCTAAGTAGCTCAAAACAGATCCAGTACTGTCCTGTTTAAAGGTTCAGACAGTGGCTAAATCATGACAGAAATAGAGACAATAAATTCCTTCATTTCCAGAAAACACAGTGAGGCTCACTTTGTTGCCCTGTCTGTTTTGACTGCTGTGTATCTATGGTAAAATCTAAACTAGGGCTATTAAACTCATCACTAAAAATTAATAGCAAGGAAATAAATGAAAAATCTAAGTACTCCGAAAAAGGATGGCTCCTATTTCAAAGACTAAGCACGTGCACCCATTTCCCAGAACATATGCTTCAGGCAGACAAAGTGGACAAGGGCAAAATCTACCTCAGAGACACTGCTGTCCTGAAACAGAAGACTAATGAAGAATACAGTTCATAAAACTAGAAGAGTAGGTCCATGAACTCTCCCAGAATGGAGCACTGGTATGTGGCTGTGATCCTGAGACCAGCTTCCCCAAGGAAGAGCTATTCTTTGTGAATCACTCTCTAAATGTCAGCTGGACTGATGCTTTCCCCCACATGATGTTTAGTAAGAGCTCTGTAGAACGTGTGCAGAGTTGTTGGATGACTACATATTCCTTAGTTCAAACCTGTTCCTTATTCTTTCAAGTGTCCCTGAGAGTGATTACTTCTCTCTTTTTTTATGAGTCATCACTTCATCTTTTGCGTAAGTAAAAGGCAGATTGACTCAACCTTTTCACAGCCCTGATAATATATTGATTAAGTCTTGTTTTTGGGTTAGAGAGATCTGTGGTCATAAGAAAAACAAGAGAAAAATATCAATTTTTTTTCTCTCCATAAGCTGTCCTTAGACTTCATTGAATTTCACAGAAGTAGGAAGAGTCATAAACATGGTTTTGTGTTTCTGGTTTGACTATTAGACATATATTCATGTTATATAAATCATGAATACCTAAAAGTATGTTGCATTCAGAGCAAAAAAAAAACACGGGAGTGTTTTTTTGTAGCCAGCAAATACTTGCTGCACATGAGTGTTAATATATTATTGCAAGATGGATTAGAGGTACAGAAAAGTGTTTTTGAAGTAAAACAGCATATTATCTTTTTCTGAATTGGCCTGATTTTTCCCACCAGTGCCCTGTGGAGATATCCATGCAAATTTAGCAACTTTGAAAAAGATGGATAGTGAACTTTCATGATCTGATTGGTACTTTCAGGAGGAGCACTTTGAGCATTAAAGCTATTGCAGGGGAAAATCTTCTGAGTCCTGTGATAGAAATGCACTGAAGCAGTTTTCCCTTGGAGCTTACCATACTGGTCAGAACTGCAGTTCTGGGGATTTCTGAGGGGAAGAAACTCACAAGCTGAATGTGAGAGACTCACTGTGACTTTGCTGGAAGTCTGCAGTGTGAAGATTAAACAGCCTGGTCAGAAAAGGATGAAGGTTTTGGAATGGTTGAGAGAAGTAATGCAAGCTGTTCCTCTGGAGGGAATTCTGACTTGTTTGCTAAAGGCTATTGTCTTCATAGCAATCCTGTTTAAAATAAAGTTGCACATACTTTATCTCAAACATTGTGATTTATGTAAGATATGCACGAATAATGCATCCTAAATTTCTCTGGCTATATATGGATATATGTTCTATTGCCTGTGAAACACAAAATTTTATAGTGGGATGAATTTACAGGTGAACTAAAGTCTACCTGAAAGAATTACAGTGAGAATTACAGCAAAAGTACTATCAGAGTACTCTAACTTTTGTTAGCTCAGGAAGATCCATCATATATATCACTTGGGAGTAAATAACAGCAGTGTGGGACACAACACTTGGAGCTTGTTCACTCAACATGCAGCAGGATAGAGATGTCAAAGTGATTATCATCTTACTTTGTGTCCACCTATTTTCTTGTGTGTTTGATCCTTTGAATTATATTTTTGCATGGTCTGTGACTGTGGTCTGTAATTAAATCCTATCAAAAAGGAAAGCTATCCCCTTGCATCTAAAACCATGCTTTGTGGTTTATGATATAAATGATAATATGATTTTGCATTAATCAGTAAAGACAGGAGGACTGTCAGATTTTGTAAATGCTACCCTGGACTTCATGAAAGAAGACTTTGATCTCTTTGAGGGTCTCCTTGGTACAGTGCGACAGGATAGAGTCCTGGAGGGAAGAGGAGCCCAAGAACTGGATGATTTTCAAGGATAGTTTCCATCAGGCTCAAGTGCAATGCATCCCTACAAAAAGGTAGCTTACAGAGGGTGAAATCAGAGGAAAGGTAGCCTGAGAGGAAGACAGAGAAATTGTCTAAACAGCCAGGGATCTGGTAAGCAAAGGCAGAGTACTGGGAGAAGTAAATTTGGATGAGTATAAGGGTAATATACATCAGCAATAAAAGAAAAATTATTGAAACAGTGAGTCCTCAGAAAGGGTGTGGGAGACCTAGTTACCCATGGCATAGCAAAGGTTGAGGAGCTCATGACTTTATTGCCTCACCAGTGCACATTCCAGACAGAGTATCCAAGTTGCAGAAGGTGATAGCAGGAAGTATGAGAATGAGGGTCCTCTCATTGTTGGAGAAGGCCAGAGATGGGCTTGTGTGAACCTCATGAAGCTCAACAAAGCCAAGTCCACAAAGTCCTGCACCTGGGTCAGGGCAATCCCAAGCACAATGACATGCTGGGTGAAGAATGGATCAAGGTTAGCACTGGGGAGAAAGACTTGGAGGTGTTTGTGAATTTAAAGCTGGACATGGGCTGGCAGTGTGCACTCATGGCCCAAAAAGCCGACTGTGTGCTGTGCTCCATCAAAAGCACTGTGGCCAGCAGTGCTTCTTCTACTTCCCCTTTTACTCTGCTTTTGTGAGACCTCTCCTGGATTGCTGTATCCAGATTTGTGTCCCCCAACAATAGAAGGCATTGACCTGTTGGAATGAGTCCAGAGGAGGGGAACTGCATTGGTCACAGGATTGAAGCACCTCTCCTTTTAAGATAGACTGAGACTGTCTGGGCTGTTCAACTTGGAGAAGAGAAGGCTTTAGGGATACCTTATAGAAGCCTTCCAAAAGGTTAGAGAGGGACTTTTCACAAGGGCCTGTAGTGATAGGACAAAGGGGAATGGCCTTCAGCTGAAGGGAGAGTAGGTGTAGATTACATGTAAGGAAGAAATTATTTTGTATAAGGATGGTGAGGCACTGGAACAGGTTGCCCAGAGAGGTTGTGGACCTCTCATCCCTGGAGGTGTTCAAGTCCAGGTTGGATGGGGCTCTGACTAAACTGGTTTAGTGGAAGATTCCCTGCCAATGGCAGCAGGATTGGAACTGGATGATTTCCAAGGTCCCTTCCAACCCAAACCATTCTATGATTCTATAAATGCAGATTATAAAAATAATTTTACTTTTAAGAATTAAACTATTGAAATATATTTGGGGTTGTATTTATATTTTGCTGCTAGAAACAACATTATGACCAATGCAGAAGCAATAGAACTGCATTGTAGAACACCAGATATCTCTGGATATCTGTAAGTCTTCAAATAGCTATCACTTGGTCATGACAGAAAATTAAAAAGTACTGTTTTTTAGATTCATCCACAGTTAAAATAATACAGTGCAAACCAGAATTACTGACAAAAAAGATTAGTTACTTTTTTCAACTGAGAAAGCAATTAAAGGGTTCACTGAAGAATGTGTGTTTCCTTTTGTGGTCCATGATTCCTCAAACAATTAAATGTCAAAATGCTTTTCATGGCTTGTTACTAAACAGCTGAAAGAGAAATCATCCATTGTGTGTCTATTTTAAAGACAACAAGGAAGCTGGAGAAAGATAATTAATATTTACTTTCACCCAACTGCTTTTCTTGCATCATGAAAACATCTCGGTGAGCAACTCATCATTTTACCTTGAAAGCTTTGCATCATAGGATCATAGAACCATAGAATAGACTGTCCTGTGTTGGAAGGGACCTTTAAAGGTCATCTAGTCCAACCCTCTGCAATGAGAATCAAACTTTTTAATTCCTTGTCTACCAAAGCAGTTTTAGAATTACCAGGAATTCTATCTCATTTTGTTGACATGAATACATAGAAATGTTGAGGCATGTCACCTTTACAAAGTCACTGAAGGGATATGAAATTGGTTTTCAAACTGTGAAAGATAATAAGTTATGCAGACTTCCTGGTTGACATTTAAAAAAATTAAATTTATGTAAAATTTCAAGTTATTATAAAGGGGTAGTGAGGAAGAGAATTAAATAGCTAAATACCATTTAAATTTATTTCACACTATATTCCAAATGTTGAGGATACATGGGAATCAACAATTCCCATACACCTCCAAATTTATGACTTAATTTGTTAAGTGAAGAATAATTTACTATGGTGAATTACTAGGAGGCCAAAAACTTGTGGGATGATTCAGAGATTTTTTTTGTGGGAGGGAGGAGGGGGGAACCCAACCCAACCAAAAAAAAAAAAGCGTTGATTCTGTAGGAAGACAGAGAAAGAGGTTTATATGTTATGCTGGAGTTGAGGGGAATATATGGGACTCTGTCACCAGACTTGTCTTAGAAGAAGGCGCACTCTTTGATCTTTGAAGAATAGCTATCTTGGTATCAATAAGCTCACCAAAATTGTGACATTTCTATAGACCTTCATCCTTAAATTCAACAGCAGAATAATTAGTTTTCTTATGTAAATAGGAATTCATCCATTGCAGAAATCTGCTACATGTTGTTTCTAAGGCTAGACTTTCAATCACACAATTTCAACTGTATGCATAAATGCTTTTGTTGACTTATTTAAAAAGAGATACTGAAATAAACAATATGTTAAATTGATGTTAAGCACAGTTTTAAACAGCCTTCTTCCCAACTGTACCCTTTGTTTTTTGATTTCTGTACTATTTCTCCACAGACATTACCTTTTTAGTGAGTGCCTCTTTGGTAAAAAGAGCTGAAGACAGTTAGATCTGAGGTCAAGGTATCCTTTTATACTTTCTAGACAGATAAAACCCCAGTTTCATTTTATCTAACCTAAAAGACTTAACTGAGATATCTAGGCAGGCTCAACCTAGGTCAATAGAGAAAGCACATCCCAGAAATGAAGAGAGATGTCATGCATCATAGTTCATGCTATTATGAAAGTGGATGAAACATGAACTACTTATCTATACATTAAGAAGTGAATATGCTAGTATCTGTGATGCAAAATTTGATTCATATATATTAATCTATTAAAGATGTCTGTTCAGCCAACACTTTTACAGTTTAGTGGCAGGTAAGAAAACTCCATCCAAATGGTTCTGAAAATCATGGTGTAGGAAAAGATGACCTCATGAAGATGTTTAAGTTGAAAAGTGGCTTTGTCCAAGAAAAAAGGACACATGTTTAAGCAGCCTTCCATCACCCTGACCTCTGGATATGCAACCAGTGTTTCAGGTGTGGGCATCATGAGATGCTCTTCTTCCAAGCATTCTGTTCTTGCATGCATGTGGGCACAACATCTGAGGAAGAGCTGTTAGCATAGGATAAATGTCTGTTCTTTATCAGCACGTACATGCCTGTTTGTTCATGTCTTTACAGTAAATCAGCTTAGCATGATATTAAAAACTGAAAGACGAAAAGGTAAGAAGCAAACTGAGGCACAGAATGCCAGCTCACCCAGATTTACTAGCAAATCCAAAGCACCCAGCAAAACAAATGCACATCAAAGTGTGCCTCGGCAACAAAAGGAAATTAAGCTAAACAGCCTGTGCAGCTTTGGCAGGCACTGCTTTCATGGCTAGCAGCAGCACAAGACCTTGCAAGACATATGAGAAAGCATCAATCAGGGAAAAAAGAATCCTAGTCTCAGCACCATGCACTTCACATAAGGGAAAACTATTAAGATGTGCCTGAATGTTCTGCACTTGAAAGTAATATGTTTCTAGAAATATATGTTTTATAGCACTTGATCTTGAGACATCACTAGCTGTTACATTTAGATAATTTCCTTACCATCCTGGAGGGGCTGCTGACATTACAACAGATTGAGCATGAAGATCTGGCTAATTTTTCAGAAAGAAATGCACTTTCCCACACAACACAGCTGAAAGCAGCAGTTGCACGGGGCTAGGTGAGGACCAAAGAGCTGCTAGAGTCCAAGAGCTGACAGGTTGGACAGGAACCAAGGTCAGCGTAGTGCAAATCCATGCTGTGATCTAGTAGCAGATGCCTTGTGAGGAAGGCACCAGAAAACAGCACATTGCAAGTATGGCATACTTTCCACTCAGAAATGTCTCTTCCACTAGTGGTGGAAACTGCATTTCTGTGTTGTTAGGAATCCCCCTAGCCACAGAAATAGGGAGGACTTCCAAATCACGTTGCCATTAGTTTGTGATAATACCACGTATTCTTTGTCTAAAACCTACAAGTCTTCAAATGATTGTGAATTCTTGGCCACATTTTCTAGTCTTTTGTGGTTTGGCACAGGAAGAATCTTGCTGAAGTATCTATGGAGGGTGCAAGACAAAAAGCTTTTTTTTTTCAAAGAACAAAATATAACATGTAACTCATAATGAAACTAAGATGGAAACAGCATGTATCAAGAAGGATTTTTGAAGAAAAATTGAATTCTCTCTCAGTAGTAGATGCAGCCAGTTCATAGGTTGCCAATGGAGAGTCTGCAGTTGTTTGATGTCTTTTTTTTTAAATTTAGATATTCTTAGTATCTCTCACTAAATTTGAAATATTTTTTAGATTTTGTCTTCCATGACTTTTGCAGCAGTATGCATCTTGTCAGTGATAGCTGTGATGATGTTTAGAGGACACAGTTTATTTTTCTCATGGATTTAGTTCAGTCTTGATGGCAGTTATTTTCTTACAAAGATGCTGGGTTTGCTGGAACTTGTTCTACTGGAGTTTGTGTTTTCTTTAGGCACATTCTATATTTACCTTTTTGTTGTTGTTGCAATTTTTAGGACATTCACAGTGTTATGAAGAATACAATTTTTCTCACTTTTGGGCTTTTTAGATGTATGTACATAAGCAGACAAACAAACATACATAAGCAGACAAACATATAAATATTCAGTATGAATTGCATACATTGTATGATGCATATGTACAACTTACATAGTATTTCCAAGAGAAACTGTACTGGACATTTTATTAGACTGTATTACAGACATCAGTTAAAAAATGATTTTCAGAATTTTTTGGTTCATTTTTCCTTTATTTAACTTCAGGACACATGACTGAAAAGCCTTATGTTAAAGGCAGCATCCTGCCAGCAGCAGAAGTCATTCAGTATCCTTTGAATTCCTTTGGAATTTAGGACCTGAAGCACCTTGCAAGAATGAGCCATAGTCATCACTTTCTGGCATCCCACACCATAAACCCACAAACTAGGAGGAGCCCCTGTGGCTCCGCACAAACTGATGTGAAAGTCTGGAGTATTTCTGGTGATGGGTTGAGCCACTGCAGAATGGAGTAGGACAATCATGTCCCTCGAATGTCTGGCAATGTCCTGATGCACCCCAGGATATATTTGGTTAAGCATTTGCATTCACCATTAAAATCGGGCAGGCTATTAAATGATTTTCTTGTCTCAGTTTCATAACTCAGTGGTTCTGGTTTTGCAATAGGAGAAATATATCCCCTGCTGTGTGCTGTGCCACAATGAAGTGGTGAGGTAACCCAGAGGTGAGCAGCCTTGTGTTGCAGAGCCAGCAGAGGTACAGCCATCATACTGACAGGTGAAAAAGCTCTACTTCAGCCTCATGTCTGGTCTTTGGTGTGGGGATTTTTTCCTCTGGATTCCTGTGTGGAGATCACTGCTTGAGAGGTTAGCTTAATTCTCTGGGATGTAGAAGTGCTTTCATGGTCTGTGTTGCCACACCACAGGGAACACAAGTTTGTCAAGATAAAATTGACTGAACAAAATGCAGTGAAAAAAGAGACTGACAGTACTTGAGGGAGGTGGGGCCTGATCTGCAGGTTCCAGGATAGACATGGTATGGAAAAATTATAGGAGATTTCAAATCTTTTTATCAATTATTTTGAAATTGCCTCAGTTCTTACAATGCAAGCCTTTTAATTGTACATCTTGATAAACATTCCAAATTTCTAGAGAGAAAATGTCACCGACATTTTTTCATAAAAATCCTTTCTTTGGGACTTTTCCTCTTCTGGGAAGCTGAGGCCCCAGAAGAAAAATGTAAACAATTGTTATCTGCTGCTGTGGAATGTAGCAGGTGCACCTATGATTGGCCCATGTTCCATGTTTACAATTAAGGGCCAATCAGGGACCAAGTTCTCTGGGACAGATTCACAGAGAGCTCCCTTGTTTTTTGATTCCTATTCTATTCTTAGCTTAGAAGCTTCTGAGCTTTTCTCTCTATTCCTTTTAATATAGTCATAATGTATTATATATCTTAAAATAATAAATCCAGCCTTCTGATCATGAAGCAAGATTCTCGTCTCTCTCACCCTGAGGAACCCTTGCAAAGCCATGTAACAAGAAAATATATTTCTTTTAAATAAATTGTGAATTAGAACCCAGGAGAAAATTCCTTGTAAGTGTGAAATGCTGGTGGATGATGCCATTTGGAATTAGAAAATATATGCCTCTCTCTGCTGCCTGGGGAATTGGTAGTGCTGGGAAGGAGCAAGGTGCTTGCACTGGAGCAGGGGCTTTCCTCCTCCCCTGTTCCATGAGCAGTCAGTAATGGGGTGCCTTTGTGACCTCTCAGACAGGGTGCAACCCAGAACCCAAGGGAAGGACGGACAAGATGAGGAGTGTAACACTGCCTGGCTGCGGCACATTGCCTCTTGGCCTGCCTTGTACTGGCAGCTGGCGCTGCTTAAGGCAGCACTCAAATGTGCTCTTCCGCTTCTGCTCTCTTGTTGGCATCAGCAGAGGAAGACCAGAATAGTGCCTCAAACCATCTCTGTCTCTGTGATTCTCCTGGGGTTTCCTCAGCTCAAACCCCTTGTGATGATACCCTTCAGCATTTCCTGAGACTCAGGTTGGCCATGACTCTTGCACTGCAGCCAACAGAGCTCTGCTTCTGGCTTTTTATTCTTGTGGTAAATTACTGATATAGAAGATGCTGAATAAGTCACTGGATTGACTTCAAATTTCTCTAGAAATTAAAGATTAGTTAATTCCACATATTTTTGGCTTTCCTGCTTTGTTTCAGAATTGGCCAAGCTGACATAGGAGAGCGGGCAGGTGCCTGGGGCTGTTGTGGGGTTTGGGTCAGAGTGGTTGGTACCTGAAGGAAGGACTGTGCAGGAAGGACTGGCCAGGTGCTCCAGTGTACTGCTGTAGGGGCCTGCGGATGTGCATCAAGCCCACAGTGAAAATGCTCTGGATTAAAAAATAGAAGCAACTTTCTGCCAGGCAGACTTTTCCTAACCCCTGTCTTTTCATGGTTCCTGTTTATAGTGTGGTCCTACAGACACCATGCTGTATTGAGGAAAGTGAGTTTCAGCACAGAGGTGGGAAGGGATAGGAGCTTCCTAAGCCTTTTTTTTGTTGTTGTTGTTTTGTTGTGATTTGCTTTGGGTTGTTTTTTTTTTTTGTTTTGGTTTGGGGTTTTTTTGGTGGACTTTTAAAAATGTTTTTTGGGTAATTTTTTTTTTGTCAAAGAACAGTATATTAGTTTATTTTGCCTCAGTCTGGGGGAACAGGCTAGTGTCAAACACTACAGCTTACAGCAGGTCTCCTACTCCTTTAAACCTTGCACAATCATTGACACCAATGTCAAGGGACCGTTAAATAAAAGTATGGTGTGTGGGGTTTAACTGGTTACATAAGAACAAATCAAATGAAAATCAAACCCAATCTTCCTGGCACCTTTCTCAGAAAAATCAGAGTAGATTTTTTTTTAAAGATTGTCAAAATATTACATAACTTGAAAAATGGAAGATTGGTAAAATCCTTCATCCTGAACTAGAGAAATGCTGCTGTCTTCAGCAGAAATGCCTTCATCATCTTTTCTGTGCAAAGCAGCAGCAATTTGCAAGTACATGTTTATTTTCTCTTAGCAAGGACAGCCCACATTTTTACATTTCTAACGGTGAGGAAAGGGCCAAACAAATGAAGGAGAAATTGTCCATCTAGCAAAGCTACTAGTCCAGACATGCTGGAATAGGAAATGGAGCTGGGGAGGACTGGTTACAGTTTCAGCCTTGGGTTCAAGACAGAGACTTGTCTTTCAGACTGTGATTTATGGCCCATTAAAGACATGGTTATTCATAGAGCACTTGACTAGTCTCTGTTTAGTTCCAGGTGCTACTGTGAGTTACCAAAACACTTAAAAATTTTCTACGTGCTTTTCCAGCACATTTTCTCCTACTGGGGTCCCTACAGTTGTCAAGGTTGTTTGCAATGGGCGAGGACAATTTCTCAGGCTGTGGTTAGTGGGGGAGATGGCTCCCAAGATTTTCTCTGCCTTGAGCTGCAGCTCTGGCTGTGGGGAGGTTGAGGATGTGAAGTTGCTGACTAATGACATTCTCAGCTAGAGATGCATCTCCAGCATGAATTTTTTTTTTAAGCCCAAACATTTATTTATTCATTCCTTTACTATGTGATAAAGTATGCAGTTAATGTTGAACTTCAAAGGCACTTTCATGCTTTAAGGGAGAGGTGTCAAATAACACCGTAGAGAGGTGTTTTTCTATCGGTTTGTAATGTGTTTATTTTTATGTTCCTTTTTTTTTTTTATGTAATCCAAGCTATTTCTGAACTGATTACTTCAGAACTGCAGGATCTGTTGCTACACAAATTGTGTCTTTGGAGGTTACTTCTCTGAATTTTTGTACTCTAGTCAAAAGCTGAAAAGAAAGTCTCACCAATAGCAAAGTAAGTTACCACCTGAGGTAGCCTCTGCAGGGGTAGCAGCTCAGAGTGTAGCACAATCCAGAGTCCTGGGAAGAGGACAGTGTGATGCTGGTAGTGGGATACAGCATGATGCTGGTAGTTTCACAGGGCACATATACTTTGTTATATTGGGAACATCCCACAACAGTCTCTGTTCCTCAGAAAAGTTGTCCCTTTCCATGCTGCCATCTAGCAAATGCCCAGGAGGAGACTGTTACTTAATGCTGATTGTCTGTGATTGACACCACAGGATCCAAGTGCTGGGGAAGCCTGTAAAGGAGCTGTGAAGCAGGTGGTTATTTCTTCCAAACTTCTCCTATGCTGGTGCCATGCCTGGGTCTGACATACAAAAATCTCTGGTGTTAGAGTCTTCCCTACATTTTACTGTTTTATCATTCTTATTGCTACATAGTTTCCCCTCAGCTGTTCCTTGGATTTTTTATTTTCAGAGTCAAATCCATTTGTTTTAATTTGTCCAGCCCAATGCAGATGTGGATAAACGATCATTCTTTTTCACTTTGCAGCACCCATTTACATACTTGAGAGCTTTATTCTATTTCTCTCAGCCTTCTCCTTAGGCTAAGCAATGCCACTGCATTCAGTTTTTCTTCATGTGACATGATTTATAGATCTGTTACCGTTCATAGTGCTCTGCCTGTTCACCTCCTCCTGAATCACAGTGCCCATGACCTTCTGCATCTTCAAGCTGCAGTTCTGTTTTTATAATTGAGCATGATGATGTCTTTTTCACTACAGAAAGGACATTGCTGAGTCAAGTTCAGCTCTTGCTCTGCACTAATCCTTACATCACTCCAGCACAGTGACTGTGGTGTAATTAATTAATGGTTTCACATTTTGTATTTGCTGATGATCATTCCTGACTGGGTAAAGCAACTTGCATTTTCTTCTAGAGAGGCACATTGTTTGTCAAAAGATCTGACCTTTCTCCTGTGGTGTGATTTTACTGAGGAAAGATGTCCTGTTTAACCTTTCTGCAAATCAATTAACATTGTTTGTCAGTGTATTTTGGGTATATGGGAGACACTTCCCTTTCCCACTGGGAGAGGGGCTGACTATTTTGGTCCTCCCTTATGAGGTTTTTGGATAGTGATAAGGTCCTTTGGGAATCTGCAGTGTGCCACAAACTGCAAGCTATGCTGTCAATCATTGCTGATCACCACAGTATTTACTACCCAAACAGTCTTGCAATAGACCTTAGCCAGTGACTTTAGAGTCAAAAGATAGAAGTAAGCATCCTCCAGACAGCAGGAGACAATGAATGTCATCCTGAGGCAGGCACATAAATCACATCAGCTGAATCATCCTCTGAAAGTGCCTGTCCCTCAGAACTGACTTCAAACAGAGCACAGGGTGACTGTCTCAGACATTGTCATGGCACAGATGAATCCTAGCCCATCTTTTTAGTGGTCATTTTACTCAATGGAGTGAAAAAGGTTTGTGAAGAGCCTCATTTTCCAGTAACATGTGAAGAAGGCTCTGTTTCTGGTTGTGTAGCCAAAATTATTGCAATAAACTATCAGCTGTGGGAAACTACTGCTTTCATTCACATCTGTGACTGTAGACTTGATATCAACACATCTGTTAGTTCTCTTTAGTCTGAAAAAAGGTGATCTATTCAGTGGAACAGCTACCAAAGTATTTCTGTGGACTCCAGAGGCTAGTATTCGAGCAAAGGAAAGACACATATTCAGACAAGGAGAGAAAACTGCTTCATGAGCAACATTATATTTGGCTCTTTGATGTTTATTTGGTAAAACCAAGTTGCATTAGTGTAGCTCACTGCTCTTGTTGATATATTCAATGCATTTCCCTGGTATGCATTTTGTACTTAGGAATGGAAATTACTCAGTAACACACTACTTCATGAATATTCTAATTTCAATGTAATGGCTCACGGACTGTGTTAATGTATATAGAATAATCTAATAATGCAATAATACCATAATGATATATTTTATATATGTGTATCTCCCTCAGAGCCTTTCCTATACTAAAATTTTCATACTATCTACAGTACTGTTGTGCTGGAGTAATCCTGCTGGGAAATTCTCAGGCACTGTCTCACTGGCAGTGTACATTTTTCCTTGCTAATGCATTCACTATTCACTGACCATTCAGCAGTAAGCCTTCCACACAACACAATTCACTAGAGAATCTTGTTTTCCTTTTGTGATGAATTCTTCAGGAGTCTAGAAGCTGCAAGGAGAGATGCCTTGAAACTTGGTTTTCTTTTTGTCAGAGGGTTGTGCCTACCCTATTGACAGCAGTCAGTATCAACAGATTTCCAGTTCTGTCTGTGTTGTTTCCTCATGCTACTTGGAGATGTGAGACCATGTGAAACAGCAGAAATGAAAATGTTTATTTGTAATATTCATAAAGCTATATAAAAATAATTATATGGGGGATAACTGACTAATTTGAGGACAGAAACACTCTCCATAGAGTAAACTGAAATTGTTCCTGAGCACTAGTAATGCTATTATGTTTTTGTGTTTTGCTTTTTAGAGAGCTTAAAGACCCTGTGACACCAGGTACTCTATAACTATTAGGTGTTGCCATTGATTTCTACAGGGATGATGCATCAGTTAGCAAAGCTTCATCTATCATAACTGTAAAATATTTCAAATTGTAGCATGTGAAGTGCAAAGGCTTAAATCTATTTGTTATCCAGATCTTGCACAGTGGCTGCAAAATCCTCTTTGACCTTGAAAATCCCTGAGTTTGGGGTTTCCAGCCCAAGCTGTCAGGAACAAGGGTGGGGGATATGTGGGTAGGATGGTAGTCCATGGAAAAACTTGCACAGCTCAGTGCCTGATGATAAGATCATTTGATCAAGAAAAAAGAAGTCGCTGATATCTGATATCTTTGTTGTCACGTAAAGCAAGAAAGAGAACAACAGCCCATACAGGTGATTAACTTTCCCTGCTCCCCCAAGGGCTGGCTGCTTACAAGCAAGGACAAAAGCAGATGATAGCATAGCCTGAGAAAGCTGACCCCATCACCACTTGACCTGTGTCTGTATGGTAGATAAATGTATGTTTGGGAATGCAATGTTTTGTGTTCTCCACTGAAGCATGCCTACTGTTCACATTTGATCCTGGGCAACTGGCTCCAGGTGGCTCTGCTTGAGCAAGGTGGTTGGATTGGATGACCTCCAGAGGTTCCTTCCAACCTCAGCTCTTCTGTGCTTATACCTTAAAACCACACAAGCTGCTTACCAATTTCTTCCTGAATTGAGAGGATTTTGATTCAAAGCCTACTAAGTGTTTCTTCCAGCATGAGCCTGGGATTATACCACGCTGTGTTTGCATGCTGACAAGGTGCACAGCTGGTAAGTATCATGTTGCTTATGGCATCATGGCTTTTACTAAATGTGTGACAAATGCACTACAATATGAAATACTGCAAACCACATAGTGATTATCAGCTAAAATGTTTTCAATGATGTTATCTTTGCTTTTAATCTGTGCTTGTTCATTTGCAAAATGCAATCATTTGCAATTGGCCTGCCTATTGTTAGCTCAAGTTGGTTCTGTTGAATATTGAACTCAAATAATTTGAGAGTGTTATTCAATGTGATGCCTGGTTTATTAGTTTCATTTTAATGTGTTGGAAATCTGCATAGAGAGCTTAGTCTTAGTGGCCATTACAGGGGAAGATCAGTTTCCAAGCCAGCTGCAGTGCTGCAAGCTACATTTTCTGAGAAAATTATAGAAAAACAATTTAGGAATATATATAGCTTGTCAATCTATGCTTTTTCTAGGCTATGACGTGAAGGGTCTTGTAAAGACTGAACTCATCACATATCAGCTGGTATAAACAGGTCATGCTATATGCCATGAATTTTAGATTGTGTGTCATTTTCATTTACTTTTAGATTGTGTGTTATTTTTATTTATTTTCCTGTATTTTGAGTGCATCCCTGAAGTTTAAGCATGAAAAAAAGACTAGTTGAAAAACCTAGTGGATTTATCACCCAGCAGGTATTTGGTGACAGCTCTTGCCACAGGGATTATGACTCTTCTCTTGTCACTTTCTCCTTGAGCACAAGCTACACAGCCTGGGAATTTAAAACACCAGCTAATGAGGGATTAGAGGCATGTAATTTTTAGAACCCTTGTACTGTCAGGAGAAAAAATAATAGTAGGTTTCCTCTGTCATTCACACCAACCTGATCTAAATTAGCTGGAGAGAGTGCAATGAAGGACACTTCAGTTTAAAACTCTCATTTTCATGTCAACTACATGGCATTTCCTGGCCAACCTCTTTGCTTCCTGTGAGGAATGACAAGGCACATTCAGCCCTAGAGGTGGCTGAGAGGATATTTGATTGCTTTTTGGACAGTAGTCTAAGATGCAGCACAAAGTATGGTCCAGACATGCACCATTGTGATTGTTAAATTGGGGGCTTTAGGCTCTTCCTGTGCAGAGCTCCTTGGTGGTCAGAACTGCAGATTTTGGGGTTCCAGCTGTCTTGGTTTGTCCTAACCTCCAACACCAGCTTATCCTAAAAGGATCTTAGAGATGTACCTCTCCAAACAGAAAAGGAGATGGCAAAAAGAGACAGCTCTGGCCAGAGTTGAGCAGACCGAGTACAGCTGATTTTACCCACACTCCAGTGAAGTTAACTCTTCGTGTTTCCAGGGTGGGAGGAGGTGCAGTAGCTGTGCTTCTCCTTTTGAAAACAAGGTGAAAGGCTCCTGTTGTTTTTTATGTGTTTTCCCAGAGCTCTCTTTAGAGAACCGATGTGAAAAGTTATGGAGAGGTGATGCCTTTTGAAGGCTGACCTTTTGAAGGCTGACTAGATGGAGTTAAAAAATAGATATTTATTAGAAAGCCTTAATGGGTACACCTGGGGCAGTACCTAGTGGGTAAGCTAATGGGTACACCTAGGCCCAGCCAGGCCTACACCCAAGATGAACCCAAAATGGTCACAAAATGGGCAACCTGTCACGAGGCCTCTCACATTTATAAGTTCTGGTCCATTAGCATATTGGTAGTAATTCTCCAATTACAGCTTTAGGTTATGAGGTCCCATCCTTCTTGTTTTTATGTCTTCATTCAGCTGTTGTTTATGCTCTTGGGCCTGAGATTTGGATCATTTGTCCTTGGTCCCCAGCTAGAGAAGGAATTGTTTTGCCTACCTACTCTGTGAAGAGAGCTTCCTATACTATCCCCTAATATAAAGCTCAGAACTACACACTAAAGCAGTACAGAATCTAAAAAAGATAAAAGCTAAAACCTGAGGCATCAGAAGTTTAGACATAGTGAAACTTAAAATGTGCAAAATCATGGAGATGATGTTTTAAAATCATCTCCCACACTGATAAAGAAGAGGTTTTTTAACAGAGGAGTAAAAAAAATAGTCTGGCAGCAGTGGGCTATTTTGACCTTGAATTCATATATCATTCTTAATACCATGATTCAAGCAAGTAGGGTAAATAACTCCATGCCCTTTGGGCACAGATTGCTATACACAGCGGGTACTTTCCAGCAATGCGGATATTCTGTCCAATCTCCTTAGAGACAGAGAGACTTTGGGCCAAGCTCAAACCCCTTATAAACACAGTTGAGACTCCTTCTTTGGTATTCAGCTATTTTAGCTGACATTTGTACTAATTTATCTTTCTTTAAGTCTGTTCAGCTGCCTACATTTAGAGTGTGGAAAGTTGTTACACAGGAGTGCTCTGAACAGACAGATAAGCAACCCCAGCCACCAAAAGCAAAGCCCCTTTGACAACTTCAGCATTTTCAGGCACTGATTACTGGCAGTGACAATCACTTCTAATGTACTCCCTGCCTGTAGGTATTGATGTGTTTGTTCTGATTCTCAGTCTTTGTTTAGGGCTTATTACTGTGATCACTTTTTCTGTTGTAGGTTTGCACATCAGCAGTTTAATTACAAAGACAGCTCTCTCTTAAATGTCAGCTTGCTATATTTTTGCTGTCCCCGTAGCCATTAACTCCTTTGTACTGATTCATGGGCACATGGTACCAACCTTGACGTCAATTTTATTTGTCCTTCTCATTTAAAACAGGGAAGGAAAAAAAAAAAGATGTCCTGTTTTTCCTCTGATAAAAAAATGTTTGTGTCACGTTTATGTATGCACATTTACAGTTGTGTGTGAGAAAGATGAATACTCATGAAAATGGGGGACATTTATTTTGATGAATGGCAGTATGTTGCTTAGTGATACATCAGGTCATATAAAATTGTCACTAAGCAACTAAATGTGATCTGACAACATTATGAATTCTTTTTCATGTGTTTACTGGTTTCTTAGAAGTGCAAGTATTTTTTGCCCTGATCACTAGTAATTAACTGTAAGAATCTGTTTAATGCTTTTATTTTCACTGGTTTTTGGTTATTATTAAATCTCTCTGGTTTGTCATAATTTTTCTCATCCCAGATATCTCAGGAGGCAATGCACTCAGTTGCTCCAAATGTGAATTACAGCTAAGTGAAAATAAAAAACTTGTCTTTTTTATCATGTTAGGTTTTGTGCCCTTCTCTCCTCACTTACACTAGGAAGTGACAGTCATCCACTGTGTCAATTCACTTATCAAATTACAAAGGTACTTTTAGTTTGGGTCATGGTTTATTAGGTAGAAATAACTATGTTTTCATATGTTACAGACTGAAACTGAAAAGGAACTAGTGAACCAGAACGTGCAGGTAGCTGAATGTAGAATCACAGAAGCACAGAATGAGCTGAGTTGGGATCAATCCCCAAGGAACATCGAGTCCTGATCCTGCACAGGACACTCCAGGTCACACCATATGCCTGAAAGCAGTGTCCAAACTCTTATTGAACTCTGTCAGGCTGGTGCTGTGACCACTTCCCTGGGGAGCTTGTTCCTGTGCCCTATCAGCCTTTGGGTGAAGAACCTTTTTCTAATATCTAACCTAAACTCCATTGCTTTGTGATCACTGTGGCCAAAACAGACACCAATCTCCATTCAGATAAAGGAAGACATCTTTCTGAGTTAGTTTCCCTTAGGACCTGTTCCATAAAGTTGCTATCCAGGTATTTTAGGAACCTTCTGGCCTGGGCTGTACCAGCTGTGTGATGGTGCCAGTCAGTTTCTGCCAAGTAGAAGTCCCCCTTTAGGACAAGGGCAGTTGACTTGGCAGTGTTCCTTGGTTCCTCAAAGAATAATTCATATAGTCCTGGAAGGTCTATAGAAGATTCCCAAGGTGACATTCACATTATATGTTACTCCTGTGATCCACTTGGTCCTTCTTCCAAGCCACCCCTTCTCAAAATTTGGAAGATATTTTTCTTGTATGAGCATTTCCCCTCTTCATACAAGCACCAAGGCCATGTACCTTTTGGAGTGTGTGGCTGACTCAGGTGCTTTTGTGTGTCCTCTTGCAGAAGTGTCTTGTGACTCACAGCAGTGACTATTATGATCAAAATATTAGAGAGATACCTCTCTCTGAATTAAGGTGCAAACAACACCATAGGCCCAAGTCAATAATACAGATTTTTATTAAAAGTAAATGAGGGGGAGATAAAGAGAGAGAGGAAGGGTGGGGGGAGCAGGGGGGAGAAAGTAGAAAAAGGTGTCAGCACTCTGTAGATTTCAGTGACACCCTGTTACTCTTCTTCTGTTCTCAGTGGTTGCAGACTGTATCCATCAAGTGATGGAGGGAAAGAGTCCACAAAACTCCTGTGCTGGTCCATGAGCACCAGTTTCTTACAGCACCTGGATGAGTACTGCAAGTGGTCAAATGTCAGCAGTTCAACCCTTGGTTTGTGGATACATTCCTCTCCTTTGACCTGGGATACTTGTACAATAGCACCACCTTATCTTATCTCAAGCTGCTTTTGCCATCCAAATTAGGAGACATATTCAGAAAGGGGTGGGTTTCAGCAGATGAGCAGCTGTGTCTTTGCAGTTTGCTACAGCGGACAAAAGACTTTTGGTGATCTTAACAATGATTAAGCCATTAACCATTTCAATCTCTGACAGTGACTCCAATGTAGAGCCATCAATTGGCTTGAAATCTTTTGATAATGTGAATTATTTAGTAGGAAAGCTAAAATAGCTTTAACTTGCTCAGAAATCTCCAGCTGTCTGTCTCTGCTTTCTTCTGTGCCATCCTGAGTATCAGGACAACAGAAGTGCTAGTTTTCTGTGGTGGACAGAGACCAGCTTGGGGGCACTTACCTCTCTTTCCTAGCTTGTGGATTTCACAGAGCTCCCTTTGGCTTTATGTCTGTTTCAGGGAAAAGTTGAGAAACAAAAGTGAATGTTTCATGTTTGGGGTCCTCTTGGGTCACTTGGCCAGAAGACGCTCAACTGAGGCTAAGAGTAAGGTAAATATTAATTCCAGGTGGCATGGTGATGAACCATGCATGGAAGAGAGATGTTGCTAAGAATAGAATTGCTGCCTCCCATAAAAAAAAAAAAAAAAAAAAAAAAAAAAAGGAATAAGAAAAAGAAAAAAAAGAGTAATAAAATTTTAAAGGGCAGGAGTAAACATTAACTAAGCTGGCACCCTCCCAGACTTTGCTTGCACAATTTTAGTCTTAGTTCTGGTCAGGCTTTCTGAGCATTATTGGAATATAAATGTCACCTAAATGAGTAATAAATCAGGCAGCCCCTGCCTGATGAGAAGTAGACTCACCTGTCCTGAAAGAATTTGCTTGAAACTAGGGCAATTTCACATTTCTTTCAAACGTGCAAGCATTGGCATTGCCCTCAAATGGTGCTGTCTGTGTGGGCAGTAGGCAGTCTGTTTGTATTAGTGTTGCCAACATGATTTCAATGCTTTCAATGCTGTGGTCTGCACTGCTTATCTTACATGCCCATGTGTGCTGCTGTGTGAAGCTGATCCAGGTAAATTGAGCCTGCTGTGTCTTTTTCACATCTCCCTCACCTCCTGCATCTGGGTCCTCTGCTGCAAGCTGTGAAGCTCAAGGATGGTGGCAACTGCCCTGAGCCTAGCTCGGGTGGGAGTGGAAGGTGCAGCAAGAACCAGGTAAGGTGCACCATCAGCTTGGATGGACAGCAAACCTGCCCTGCAGCCTCAGTGACCCTGGGCTGAAGACATTAATAATTGCAAAGGGGCTGATTACATCTTGCAGGGAACATTGTTGTGAATTCATCAAACAGCACAGTGTGGCAGCACTTTCCACGTGGTCCCAGGGCAGTCACTGCTTCCTGGTCCTCCCTCATCCCCTACAAAAATGGGTTTTTTTCAGGATAGGTCATTAGGATTTGACTTGTTCAGTGCAGCACAATCAAACAGCTTCTTCTGCGGAAGCATCTCTTTCTATACATTCCCTCCCTGAAAAAACACTATCAACACAGAATTGCTGTGTTCTACAAGATCATGTTAACTGCACCATACCTCTCTGAAAATAAAAAAGAAAATAAATGTATTGGGTACAGAAACCTTGCTATACAAAGTCTTGTAAATTTGAGAGTATCTGTCTCTTCCCATGGATAAGAAGGGAAATCAACATTGCTCAACATTACACTCTCCTTCTTGCTTTATCCACCTTCTCTGCTTTTCAAACGATGAAAAGTGAAGTCCTGACTGCATTTAAGACCCATGTTTTAAAACTCATGTTTAGACTCCTCAGACAGGCTCTGTTGGGCTCCATATGCCAAAGTCCTTCTCAATTTAGCCTATTGATTTCAAGAGTCCTTAAAGAAGTATAAACTCTTGTAATTTAAGTGATTTAAACTGATGTAATTTTTTTATGTGGTAGGAAGCTCTAAGTTATTCCGTCATGGGTTCATCTCTACATCCATTTTTAGAGTTCAGAATATACACCTCAGGGCAGGAGGGCAGGGAATCCAGACTTTGTTCTTTTACACCTGCTCAGAAAGGAGGTGTGATTTGGACTGGACGGCATTGGACTAGACTGTATTGGATGAGATTGAGAGTACATAGCCATCTTAAAACAATAGGGTTTGTTCTAGAGAAGGAGCAGAAATGCAGAAGCAGCAGTGTCAGCTGTAATCCAGTTAATTCCATAGATTGCCTGACTGATGGAGAATGCTACCAGGTCATGACCCACCAATACTGCACTTGGGAAGTGAGAAGAAAATTCTGGGTGCAGTTCCAGTTCCTGAGACTTGATGTCTACACTGGCAGTATTAAATCAGTGTCATGCCACAGGCTCCAGCACCTGCAATCACCCATCCTGCTGGGTACAATCATTACTATGTTGGCCAGGGCTGACTTGCACTCTTAGCCAGGTCTAGATTTAGTGTGGGCTGGGGGTGATTTTCGGCAGCCTGCCTGTATGATACCCCATCATTGTGGAAGCCAAGGGAGTGGTACAGTGGCTGTAGGCTGTTTCAGGGCCAAGGAAATGTCCCATGAACATTTTTATAGGCTGGAACAAATGCACTTATAGCCTTGGAAACACACCTGATTTCTTGGAATAATTTACATATTTGATGTAATTACCAGTGTAATTAACATTGATCAAAAGCACGTTTACATTGCTGGGCCTTACACACTAAATATTGCTGACCACCATCAATCTTCCTAAAGGGAGCAAAACTTTGATGACTTGAGCAAGCCAGATGCAACAACAGCCACCATAAAAGACAAGCAACCTTCCTTTTGGGCTGTTTTTGCAAATTTTAATAAAATGTTTCTTCTTCTATTCAGCTTTCTGTCCAGGGGCACAAGTTTCTAGCATATATAAAAAGAATCAGTGGAGTTTTATCACTTCTCCTGGGGTTTTGTACTGAAGAGCACTGAAAAATATTTAAGAAGCAACAGCAGAAAAGAAAGAGATGGTCTCTTTTTTCAGCAGCAGAAAGAACTGCATGAATCCTTCTGCCTGTGTTTCAGACAAACTGGTGCCTAAATTGACCCTGAAGGAAAATTTTTCCTGTGTCCAAACAATTTAAAACTTTAGGGGAAGAGGAAGAAATTGGACAGATCAGCCAAGGACCATTACTTGATGAATAAGGCAGTAGTGGTTGCAATGTTGAAATGGTTTTAGCTGTCACCTATTCATGAACTAGAGGTGTTGGTCAGCCACGAAGCTGCCAATGGACATTCCCTGTCCATGTGTGAAAGAAGCTCCCGCTGGGATTGCTAAATTGCAAAAGGATTTCTGTGAAATATATCACTGTGAATGGCACAGAGAGATATTGAGAAAAGTGCATCTATTTTAATACAAGTTTCTTGTATTTTTGTGAGTTCTAACCCCTTTTTGCACCTTTGAAATCACAGCTTTTACTTGTGGTTGTTATTTTTTATTATGGAGAAGCAGCCACTCAAAAGAGTCCCAAAGCTTTCTGTCCTGAGTTCAAATCTTTGTGAAAGCTAAATTGCCTCTCATATGTATCACCTTAGGGTTACAATTGCTAGGAAATATACTTTCATTTAATTTCTAAGAACTAATAGGTAATGGAGATTAATTGGATGAGACAGAAGCAATTAAATGAAACATCTAAGAATTCAGATGTCTGAGCAAGGATGTTGGTTTGTAGCTGATAGCATTTTGCAAAGTTGCAATTAGGATGAGACAAAATTATACAAATTCAAAAATATATTCTTCTTAGAGCAACAGGTAATTTTTAAAGACTTTTTAAAAAAGACTTTTTGATACACCTATTCAGGACATGGTAAGTCATCCAGAGCTCCAACAATAGGAGATATATAAGGTAAAAGTACAGGATAAGTCCACGGACACCATCTTCGATGCACACTTGGCACTTGTTAGTATAGGTAGAGCAAATGACTCATCACTGCACCCTCAACCCCAGGAAAATGGGGGCTAGAGTTAAAATGTCTTGTGTGAACCAATGGAAAACCTGAATCATTCAAATGTAGAACAGGAGAAGGCAGTTTAGCCATGCAAGAAAAGCTCATGTTTCAAGGTAGCTCTCAAGGTCTGGCAATAATTTGTTCCCCCAATATTGGAGACTGGAGCCCTCCATTGATAGGCCTGAAAGATTTGACAAAAGGAGCAAGGATTATTCTTCTCCCAGCTGTGTACCTCTGTTGGTTTGCTCTCTGTCACATTTGAATGCTTATTATATGAATATTTAGTTCTGAATGGATACAATCTTGGTATGAAAAAGGGAAGGGGAAAGTAGCTGAGGAAGTCTCTTGATCAATTTGCATCTCCCACCTGTAGTCAGAAACTCCTTGCTGTGCTGTACTGAGAGCAGTGAATTCCCATTGCTGCATTATGGAAGCAGGAATTGGGAGTTTCACAGCTCTTCTCTCCTCAGCCTCTATCTCAGATGGAGCCAGTCCATTCTTAGGTCACATGGAGCTAGCTGATGTCTGTGGGCCATGCCATGTATAGACTTTCTTATTTCTAGAGGCTAGTGGGAAAAAAGCCCATTGTGTATTCTAGATTTTTTAACATTTATTCAATTTTTTTATTGCAGATGCTTGTATGGTTTTATAAGTATGTAAATGAGTCTGCAAAACTCCAAAGTATGCTTTCATTAGTAATCTAAAAGTAAGTACTTAGTGTAAAATAAGATATTTTTGCATTTCTTCACAAGTAGAAGACATTAAGTATTTTCTATTTAAAAAACAGATAAAAAATAATACAAAGTCCCAAGATTTCAACATGCTTTTCGCTTTATAAGCAATGCAATATTGGTAGTCAGACTATGCCCTCCACAGCAAGCATCCAGACATTCCTCTTAAAGAAAGGGACATTGTATTACATTAGACTTTTGAACAGTGCAGGAAGGGCAGGTACTCAGTGATTTTCTGTGCCTACCTTCATATTCAGCTTATTTACTGACAACTCTCTTTAGATTTGGTTGAGGTTAGAGAAAACTTCAAATGTTTAACTGCTTTCTCAGAATTTAGCCCCAAGTGTGGCTGTAAGTCTCAGTGCAGTGATGTGCCCCTGAGGATTTTGGGCCCATCTTCTTGGAGATGAACTTTGGCAGCCTACAGCCTTGGCATTTATGTCCTTGGAATTACTGATTTCAGTCCTAGGTTTAAAACAGATCTGAAATATTGTGTAAATATAAAAAAGTTAGTAAAGATTTCTCCTCCCTGCTGTGTGAAAAGACACTCAGTTTCAGCATGCAGGGCCTAATAGTCTCCTCTGTGGTCTAAAGTGGGTCTGGGAAGGTCAGGAGACTTCTGTGTTCTTTGTAAAGTCTTCTAAACATCTCAAGCTACTTCATGGTCTGTGATCAACCTCAAACTGCTCTCTACAGCTCCACAAAGAAACTCTGAATTTCCAAAATTGCTGAGAAAGGAGGTGCTCACATCATCTGCAGTGCACTCCAGTGTGGCATGGTTGAGTTTTGCCTGCTTGAGCAGGGTCTTTATGTAAAAACACATTGCCTGCATAATTTACCATTGGTAGTTAATTGAGCCTTCCAGAACAAAAAGGGACCTACGGGAAAGCTGCAGAAGGATTTTGCATGAAGTTATGTAGTGATAGGATAAGGGGTAATGGCTTTAAACCAAAAGAGAGGAGGTTTAGAGTAAATATCAGGAAGAAATTCCTTTCTTAGAGGGTAGTAAGATGTAGCAACAAGTTGCCCAGAGAAGCTGTGGATGCCCCATCCTCAAAAGTGTTAAGCACCAGGCAAAATAGGGCTTTAAGCCACCTGAAAGTTGTCCCTGCCCATGGCAAGGAGGTTGGAACCATGTGATCTTTAAGGTCCCTTCCAACCCAAGTAATTCTATGATTCTACACATTTCTATGGATTTCAAAGCCTTTAGTAATCCACGTGCAAAATAGGACAAAATAGTACTGCTTTTCTCCTGGTGTGTTTTACTGATTTAAATTGAAAGCTTTCTGAGCTGGGACCATCTTTGCAATCTGTGTGTACATGGACTCCCATAAAGGACTTTAGAGTCTCATCTGGATTAGAGAGACATTGCTGCACTAGAAATATTTACCAATTATTGGCAATAATTATTCCTTCATGGAGATGCACTGAAACACAGCAAAGGCTATTTGGGGAAAGAAAAGCTCACTATCAGTTGGCTGAATTGCTTGTATTGGCCTGTGTAACAGTTCAGAGTGGAATTATTTTGATTTACATGATTATTCTTGTAACTAAGGAAACTTCAGAGCAGCTGTTGACTTATTGTTGATTTGTCTGCCAGTTAAATTTTCTAGAAAAAACAAAGAAAATAAATTTAGGGAAACTAGAAGATCAAAATGGGCTCATTAATTATTTCTCTCTCTTTCTTTATAACAGAGATACCCTGCATGCCTCAGTAAATTATTGTTGAATATTCTGAAATATTAACATAAAAAGCTTTAATTGAAAACATATCTCCTGAGAATTTCAATTCTTTAGTTGTGTGCTCAGACCTCCAAGATTTTCATACATATTGCTGAAGGCTAGTGCACTGGGACATACAATCTTCAGCAGTGGATGATGCAAGTAATTAATTATTATAAAAAGTACTTGGTTGTCAGATTTTCCTCCCCACTGAGCTTGGTAAAGCACCAAAGCAGATATGTTCTTGCCCCAAAGAACCTTCTTTTTTATTAGCATGAAATAGGTGGGGGGAGAAAGCTAAACAGAGCCATGAGGATAATTTTTAAAGATAATCCTCAGAGTGTCTTCATTCTCAAGTATTTTGCAGTTTTGCTTTATTCATAATTCTTGGATTTTATTAAAGAAATGAGGCTTAGAAAATGGTACCAACTTTCTTTCAGTATGCCTGCCTACTATATATATGTTACTGATACTATGTTTCTGAAAGTTTCAGAACTGCGAAATTCTGAGAAGAGCAAAGATCTAGTTTTTGTCCCCTGTGAAGAGAAAGGCACTAAAAGAGAGACAGCATGTAGCTGTTGGGAAATTTACCATAAAAACATGTCTCAGAAAAGCTATGCAAATTTGGGCTGGGTTTTTCAAGAAAAATCAACAATGCATCTGGACATGGCAATATGAAAAGTCCTATTTTTTAATAATTAAAACCTCACTGCTCTGTGGTTTTTGTTTTATTTTATTTTATCTAAGCTCATAAAAAGTTTGGATCTGACTTGGATTAAAATTTTAAAGGCTGAGGTCTGAAACTTTCAACAGGGTTCCCAGCAGGACCTGATGGGTTCAGACACTGTTGAAAACCCAAACAGAGACTGATCTGCTCTGAAAAGTCATCATCAGATCAGATGTCCTCATTCATCAGGAATGTAGGTCCTCATACTGGCAGCCCAGAGAATTTTTTCAAGGGCTGCTTTAAAGAAGGATTCCCCATTTTCTTCCTCCATTTCTGAGAAGAGCAAACTGTAGACATCAGCTCCCTACTGGACATAACTGAAATAATCTCCACCTTAAAATCTGGATGAGAAAATATTTTCACAATGGGACTTTTTGATCTCACACAGGTTTGAACCTTCAGATGTGTGTAAAGCTAAAGCTGTGCCCTAGATGTCCCAATGATGTTCTTCTCCCTAGTTCATATTCTATAGAGGAAGGTTTTATAGCACCTGAAAAGATAACAGAAAGAGCAGTTGCCAGCCATCAAATGATTTTTTTTCTAATGAAGTTCCTCAGGAATCAATAGCAGCCATGCATCTTGCCAACAATTTTATCAACATTCTAGAAGTAAGTGACAAAAAATTTAAAGGATTTGTAGTGAAAGCAGGTCAGCCACTTTTAGAAATGTGAGATACTTGGTGACTGCAGGAAAGGATCACTCTAAAACCTGTTTTCTTCTCGGGCATTCAAAGCTTTGTAGCTAGAAATAGGAGCTGTGAAAACATTGTGGAAGTCACTGAAGAGCTGATAGGGAACACGGCAATGTAGAAGGCTAAAGCAGTTAATGAACACGGACAGGAATGGAAGAATGAGGAGGTGGTTTTGTTTTGCATGTGGCATTATTGAGACTGATATGGGAAGGCTGAATCCTCTTGGCAGTATTTTTAGCACATCTGAAAAACTGGAAAGCTCCAGAAAGAAGCACAAAGAAAGGAAAAAAGTCTCCACTTATCAGCTTCAGCAAGGGACATTTTTGGCTAGGCTGAAGGAAATGTTTTTTTTTCAGTGTTAAAACTTGGAGGTAGTCTTTTCCCTTCTTTTTCTTTTTCCATTTGATATCTGTCAGTATTCCATCAATGGCAGGATTTAAGAATGACAGACATCTTCAGTAAAGTTGAGGAGTTGGTGCTGTGTGACCCCAGAGAAAATCTGATTTAATCGTTTTTGTTTGATGCAGGTATGGATATTTGTAACACTCAGCTCTCACAGGACATTTTTTATCAGTAGACCTTGGAACACATTGCAAATTACTTTTTTGTCATCTCCTCTGTTTCCTTTCATAGAAATTGAAATGTAGAGAAGTCAAGTGACAGAGTTTTCTAGGGGAAGATGTGGGAATAGAGCCTGTACTCCCTCAACACCTCAGTCTTGAGCTGCTTGCCTGACTTCTGTGCCTCCTGCCTTCTCTGAGTAGTACCATACCTATTGCAGCAGCTTTCAGCCCAATTATCAACTCATTATTTCTAAGTTTTAAAATGAATGGAGCTCAACTGCCCATTGCAGATCAGCACTGGATCACGAATGAGATCCCACTGCAAAATGGGTAGAATTGCTGGTGCATCAAAAAGATGGTTTTCTGTGAAACTGAAAGTGAGCTGGACAGATCTTGTGAGAAGGCAGTGCCCAGAAAAAAATGTCAAAGTTCTGATCTAAAGCAGCTGATAGCTCATAATTATGGGCTATCATAATTATATTGGCATATTTATATTGGTAAATATCCCAATATAATTCCAGCTACTTAGGGGTGTCACATGTTTACAAGAGCAGTGAAGGTGAGAAGAGTTACACTGAAGGGACAAGACTACGCTTGGCATTCTTTCCTTTATCTTGTAGTGTAAATGTGAACCAGAATTTTAACCTTCATATAACTGTATTTTCACACTGAAGAAATGTGAATAACATTTCCCAAGTTTTTAGCAGCTCCTTGAAATCCTTCACTTGTGAGGCGTCAGAGGTCAGTGATTGTGTTTGTTGCTTGGTTGTATTTTTCCACAACAATCCATTATGCAGAGGATAATACAAAACAGTTAATTGTCTTAAATATGTAGCCCATAAATATCTAGAACAAAATAACAAAAGAGAGATTCAGGTTTACTGAAGACCACAGGAATAATAGAATATACATATAATAACTTTTGATGAATTTATTTTAAAATAAATGTGGTGGTTTAATTTTTGTGTATGAAGTACGCCAAACATTTTCTGTTAATTCAAAACTATATGATATAAAAGAACAGTATCTCTCTACTGTTTCTGAGATTTCATTTTTCCAATTTTAGATGTGATCTGGGAAAACCTGAATCTACTTGCTAGAACCATTTTATTTAGATGCTCTTATAAAACTCCTATCACAATTCACAGGTTTTATCTAACAAGAAAATGCTATTAAAGTCTGTGAGCTTTAAAAAGCATCTGTGCTTAAGAAGAAAAAGAAATACCAAATAATAACAAATACAACAACAAAGCACAAAATGAAAATGGTAGAAATATGTTATTCTTTGCAGTAATGTGCCACAGAGTAACGGCCTAATTTCCTGAGGATCAACTCAAGTTCAACATTTTGAAGGTAACTTATCATTTTCAGTGATTTTTTCAACGTAATATATTGAAAAGGTAGCCAGCAGTCTTATCAAAAAGTGACTTGAAGAGCAGATATCTATAAAGCTCCTTTTGCATTGTAGTCAGTGAAGCAGGACAAGACTAAGAAAACAAGACCTCTACACAAAGTGTGTACAAAGTGTGTTTAGCTTCAGTGATTACTGGGACTCTGAACCACTCATCCCATTAATTGTTAACTTGGGTAAATACATTTCAGGCTAACTCAAAATTTAAAAAAAACAAAACACTCAAACAGAATACTTATAGTGGCCTCTTGGAGGCCCTTTGGCCTTTATGCCCCAAATATTAAAATTTATATTTGGAGTGTATGGTAGGATCCTTCAGGATAGTCCAAGCCATGACCAAAGGACTGTCTGGTTTGCTTTGGAGGCTGTGCACTTCCAGATCACTTTGAAAGTCCCTTGGCTGAGAACAACTTCTGAGTTGTAGAGTGCTTGATGCCGCATATGGACAGCGTATTTCCAATGCCATTACTTCAATGTTGAACTGATTTGAATGGACATAGGACTAGGGTCCTCAGGAAAAAATATTTTTGAATCAGTGCTTTGTGGGTGCTCTTTTCTTTTACAAATTAGAATATGCATTTGATTTTTTTCTGCATGAACTAAAAGTGAGAATGTATTGTCTAAGGCTGTGTCTTGTTTTCTTGTAATCAGTAATGCAGTAGTTAATAATTATTGTCTCTTATTTGTTATGTAAGTTTTCCCTTTTCTTTCTTTTATTTTGGTGCAGCAAATACTGTTCCACCAGAAGATAAAATGTGACTGTGAACAATGTTTTTCTACATTTTTAACATCATTAGCATTGATTTACTAATTGTATACTAAATTTCTTCAAGTGAATTTACTACCATGGTGATTCTTGTTCCTTCTTCTTAGGAAGTGTATTTCTTTTTAAGTTCAACAGATGAAAAAGTATTCTGATTGTAACCAGTCAGTGAAGAATGATCTATCTATATACCTATATCTATATGTCTATATATACATATGGTACTGAAAAATACTAAAAACAAGTATTTAAAGCAAAACAATGTAAGAACAATATGAATATACTATAGAAGCCAAATTTTTAGGCCTTTTAACTGTACCTTACCTCAGTGCATATTAGTGAAATGGTCTTCCTGGTCCATGTAGAGAAGCATATATGTGCAATACTTCTGCTGGCAGCCCCTGTGGCCTACCTTATGTTGCCACTTTTTAAAAATTTTTGCACTACAACCCTCTGAAATAATAATAAAAAAATCATCAGCAGCTCAGTGCATCTCAACTCCTTGAAATGGCCAGAGCTCACTGTTCAGAGGCAAAATCTGTGAGATCAACAGCTTTGAAGCAGGCTGCACAGATGAAGTGTCTTGATTTGAGGCTTAAGATTGTTCAAATGATGTCATATCCCTAATGTGATTCTGAATGCTTCTTTTTCCATCAATATGTAATCATCTTAATTTCAGTTTTGTAACATTTGCATGCAAATTAAGACATCCTCTCAGCCTTGAGAGTTTTTTTTAATGCTAGATTTTCCTACATTCCAGTTATATAGTTCTGAATGTGAAATGGGTTAATTTCTACCTGCTGCTGGGCAAGGTGGAAGAAGAGAAAACTAAGACATTTTAAATTTTATTGTTACTTCTCAGACATCAGAATACCAGATTAGAACTAAGGTCTTAAATTTAATAACTGTTTGCCCTGGATGCCAAAGTTACCTGAGGGCCTTAAAATGTTTTTTCTGTTCTTGATGGTTGCTCACCAGCTCTTTTAGAAAGAATTGCTTGTGAACCTTATGCTTCCAAGACAGTAGATCTAAATACTGTCAAGATGTGGTTTGTCATCTTGTCCATGCTGATCACTGTTGCTTTTCCCAGTAATCTTAAGCTTCAGGAGGCACAAATTGAAAATCTCACCATACCAATGATGTGGTTGCACATGAAATTCAAGTTTATCATAACTTGCAGGCCCGTTTTCAAAAGCATTTACCATGATGAGACTGAGTGAAATCCAAAAGGATCACAAAAATGGTAATAAAAGTGGCAATGGAAGTAATAACAGGAAGCTATTTCAACTAATGTTGAAAATTCTGGTATGAAGAGATGTCCTATTTTTCTCATGTCAGTCCTCTTTCAGAATAGCTAATCATGATATGGAAGAAGAATGAACACAGACCCTAGTTTGAAAGGTTTAGTTCTCATCCTTATCCCAGGGATACTGAGTATTTCTCTGCTTTCTGTGCAACAGCTTTTCTAGCTCAAATCACAAAGAAATGGCAATTAGGCTTCACTATTGAATTTTCTCTTCTCCCACTCTCAGGCACAGCCCAGAGTATGCAAAACAAGAATGAAAAGCAGGAATTGTCTTGCTACTAATGGAGCAGGCAGGTGGTAACCCCATTTTCAGCTCTAATGTGTATGGGTGATGGAGAAAGGCTGTAATCAACCAACTCAGAATAAAGTGCCTTTGCACGAAGCACTCTCTGAATGATGCAAACCCATGGTTGCCTGGCAATCTTTTTAAGCTTTTGATACTGCTAATTTGTTACGTATTTTTCACACAGCATCATCCTTAGATGATTACTGTAGCTGGTGCCATACAAAGAAATCTTTAAATTGTCCATGTTAGATGTTTTTGCTGATAAGATTGCCTACTAGAAATCTTCTTATTGTCCTGTGATGATTCAAAGTGATTTTTTACAGAGCATGAACATGAGCTGGAAGCCTGGGAGTTATTGGATCAGAGTTCTGATCTTGGCAACAACTAAACATATTGCATGGTGGTATGTGAATGGCAAAAATCCACTGTGTTCCCATGTCACTGGCTGTTCAGTGGAGAAATTACAAGAAATGATACCTACCTCAAGCAGATGCTGGTAGACTGTATTATTGTAAGGGATGGCAAGAGCTCCTGCAGTCAGGCTGTGAGCATACACAGATGGTTATCTGGACACTTTATTAGTTTTCCTACAGGAGGTACTGAAGGCTTTGCTCTAGCAGATAATTGTCACCTCTGCTATTGTTGCTTTGAATTTCCTCACCTTCCAGATGCTGCTATGGCTGACACACACACTTTTAAAAATAAACTTCATTTTTCACTTTTTCTTTCTTGTCACATGCTTCCATCTCATTTTACTTTCCATTTTTCCATTCAGATCTCATTTCCTCTTCTCCTCATCTATTTTCCTTTCCTCACACCTCCATTTTTTCTCCTTGCGTCTCCCTCCTCTACATTGATTTTCTTTTCCTTCACAGTATTTTGTCCTCTCTTCATTTCTTGTCTTTCATCTTCTTTTTTTTTTCTACCATTAAATTCTTTCCTCTTTTTCCTTTCTACTCAGCATGTTAATAAAACATTTGACCATTCAAACATTTTCTGTCTCTGCTCTTCAGGCTTCTCAATTATTGCTATAGTTCTACCAAAACTCCAAAACTTAATTACCACATCAAAGAAGAGCTGTCCTCATTTAGGCGGGATTTCAGCCTTTCCAGTTTTTTTTAGCATGTTTGACCTAATTAGAAGTCCCATTTAAAATGACACTTCTACAGAAGCAGGAGGAAATTGTACAAGATGTTTCCAGGATATTGAACGTGTCTTACACAAAATTTGAGAAATACAAAAATGTTAGATTTTTTATTGAGGTGCTGAAATAATATTGATGGTTAGATATAATAACATCCATCTTTTATGATAATAGCACATTCTTTCCCTATCAAGTAAATATGTTCATTTTAATATAAGTAATGATCATGTGTCAAGACCCGAAATAGCTCCATTTTATGACAGCAGTCATTATGTTATGAATTATATGCAGGAAACCCACTATATTTCATCACATACTTTTTATGACTTTCTTGTTTCTAACAAGGTAAATTCACTTACCACAGAGCCCTCATAAGAACTGTATGTAATAAACTGGTGAGTGCTATGATTTCCCTTCTGTAAGTATAAGTTTTTACATTCTCCAACTATGAAGTCTTTGTATGTAAGCCAATGCTATAACTGCTTGTTATTTTAACTCTGAATCATTACTCATCCCTTCCAACCCCATTTCTGAGATGGTGAGTCTGCAGCTATTAAATCTGTTAAAATTAAGATTGGCAGTAAAATGAAACATGTTAGCAATCACACTGATTAATGAATCAGGAGAATAATTCACTTGGGAAAATGGAAAATTCACAACTGCCTGGGAATTGTAATCAGGAGCACATATCCTTCTGAAATGCACAGGGATATTCAGGTTGACAGATGTAGCTTGTTTAGCACAAAAATAAATTTCTTCTGCAGGCAGGATATTCTGTGCTCTGTGTCATGTACGAGACCAGCACACTGGGATCTCGCTGACCTTAAAAACTATAGGCAGCAGCTTCTGCTGGCTTAGTTCTGTTGACTTGGAGGGAGTTAAAAGAACAGAGAATTATTACTGCATCCAGTTTCCTTAAATCCCCAGGAACATGCGGATGCCTCAAAGGTGTGTCTTAAAACTCCACAGCAAAACTTCAGTGTATAAATAAGACAGGCTGCTGTGAGGATGAAGTACTTTACCTGTTCTCTCCTTCTGCAGCTGAGCTCCACAGGGCAGTAAGGATCCTGCTTTGCATATTCGCAAGTATCTGAGATAATCACTTATAAACCCAGTATTTTTCAGACCTATTTTAGTCTCTGCCTAGGGTTCATTAAACCCTACCATGACAAAAAGGTAAAAGGTGGGTGTTTGGTTTTTTTTTAAATGAACTGCTCTATATCTGGAATGGCTGGGAACCAAGAGCTGAATGGGGGAGAAAATTAGAACCAACTGAATAATGTTCTAACTCTGCAAGCACTAACCTTGAGTAGGTTATGTTAGGGTATGTTGTCCATTGTAGTTTCTACATGTAGAATAGCTATTTAATAAAGAATGCCCTGTGAAGGTCAGATTCAGAAGAAAGGCAGCTTGTGCTATGTCGATGCTTGTAGCTAATTTAGCTGCATAGAAAATATGCACTTTGAATAGTGGAAGATTTTGATGTTACAATTCACTTTCATTTCAGTGGTCACAGTAGGGTCCTTGCATCTTCTGATGCACCAGATCAATAAATCAGAGATTGAATAACCCTCAATGAATATGTTTCTTGGCTCTGGTTCATTTTCTCATGAAGTCCTTGGCCTTCTATTTACTGACTCCAGCTCAAGGGGGAGCAGACCAATAACATAAAACAGCACTTTCATGCCAAATAGCCTGAAACCAAATGGTTCTAGATTATGTATAGATTATGAACTTACAAGCAGAATACTGATTTCTTGAATCAGTAAAAACCTGAAGGAAATGAGCCTTTATTTGACTGGAACCTGCAGATATGACAATAAAGTGTGCAATGATGTATTTCAAGATGACATTCAAAGTCTTGGGGACCTTATCATATAAATTTGGTTATTTTCAGTATTTTCTAGGTCTTTTTCTGTGTGATTGCTGATTAATGTATATTCTGATTATGGAAACCAGTCCAGAAATGGCTGCATTTTGGTGGTCTCATGTTTTGTCTGTGACCACTGAGTTTGCCCCACATCTTTCCAGTTATTACAGTAAAGCAATCGCTACTGACTAGTGGCTGTAGCTGTTTGTCATGGGGTTGGAAGATCATTGTTATTTTGGAATATACATTTTCATAATTTCCTCTATTCTTGGCCTCTTAGCACAAATGAGGGATTTGTGAACAGCATATTCTCTTATACTAGTGTCGCTCCGAGCATCACACATGGCAGCAGGAATGGAGACAAAAACCAGTCAAACAAACCAAAACATAGGCAGCAAAATTCTACCAATTTTATAAAACTGCCCTCTTCTTTTGCCATATAAGATGCATATCAATAAAGGCAGACCCTGGGCTGGATAGTAGACTGGCAGATTTCCCAAGAATTACAGAGCAAAATGAAATATCTTTCATTAAATACCATTAAAATAAATCGTTTTTTGGTATCATTTTGTGCTGCAGCAGATTAGCTCTGTGAAGTGACTTACACAAGAAATGATACTGCATATTATGGCAGCCATTGAAGTAAATGTTGCTACTATTCCATTAATTTAAATAGAAAATTACTAGTGATAAACCATTAAGAAACCTGGCTTGCAGCAAACACACAAGGACACTCTTTTAGAAACAAAGGACCTTGGACTGTTCCAAGCAGAATTCTGTTTGGTAGACTCATGGTCATACACAGAGTGCACCCATTTTCCATGGCTCGCCATCAGCTGGAGATGCTCAGCATGCCCCAGTAAAGCATTAGGTAGGTGTGAAATGAGGCCTTGTGCTCCAGAGATACATTTGGGACATAAGTCTTTTCAGATCTGAGTCAAGTTATTAATGGAATTTTCCAGGAATGAGCAGGTTTTTGTAGTGTGATAATCTTGATTGTGTACATTTTTTGGACTTTAACCAGTGCCAACTCAACAAAATGGTCCCAGAAGAGCTTACTTTGAAAGTTAGTGTCTTAAAATATAGCCTTTCTTTCTTAATAGCCAGTTTGAGAAAAAGAGATTTTTTCAGTGTCATGCAAATTAACTCTGGGAGCAAGCAGTGGATAGAACACCACAACAGAGAGAACTCATGGGCACACAGGGCAGAACTTATCATTGCTTCCAGTTAGATTTTGAGTTTCTCAGTGATAAATATGAGAAAATGCAGGAGTATATAAATAATTAATGCATTTGAATGCATTTTCAATAGCATTTCTATTGTGTCTTGATTACTTGTAGTGAAATAGCATCCATACACTTGAAGTATACCTATGCTAGATACTGTGCAAACACGTGAAAAAAAAACTAGTTCCTTTCATAAATGCATTTTCTTTCCACTGAATAGGAAAACAGATTGCTCTGTTGAGAGCAAGTGGAATGTGCCTCCGTGGAAGTATTCAAATATCAGGTGGACAAGGCTCTGTGAAAATTGCTCTCAGTTTGAAGCCCTGAGCAGTGGGTCTAGAGGTCCCTTCCAACATAAATATTGAGTGATGCTACTCTATACTTTGAGTTATAGACAATTATGCACTCCTACTGTAATCTCAAGGGCATATGAAAAAATACTTAAAATGTATTGTGTTCCACAGAAGGTGTTTGAGGCGTACAGGAATAGTCAGAACTCATTTTTCTGTTTCCTCAATGCTACTGATCGTATTCTTTGATGCTTCTCACAAACTCAGTTCCAGTCAGCCTGAACAAACTTCTACAGAATAAACTTCTTAAGGTTCTTAAGGTGCAGAAAATAGAGCAAGCCAGCCAAAAAAAAAAAAAAAAAAAAAAAAAAAAAAAAAAAAAAATCTCAATCACCTCTCAGTTGCAGCTGGAATTTTCTCCAACTTGTAGCTTAAATGCAACTGTGAACTTTGTTTTGTCATGTTTAGGGTTTTGGTTTTGGTTTTGGTTTTTTTGTGAGGTTTGCTGCTAACAGAAATTCCAGCAAAATAAAATCAGGGTGAAGAGAAATGTGCCCTTGACCTCAGGTATGATAAGGTTCTCCTGTCATGATACTGTGCTGTGTCCCATAGATGATTTTTTTCTGTGTTGCACTAGTTGAAAGGATTTGGTCTATTTGCAGTACCTTCAAAAGATGAGGACAGCAAGACCACAGAAACATCATATAATTTGGGATGCTCTTGGATTTGAAATTGTTGCATCTCCCAGATATGATAACAATGGTGCTAGTTCTGCTTTCATACATGGCAGATATTTAGTGCTGAATATAGCCAAGAAAATACTGCACAATGCATGGAGAAAATGTCACTCTAAACATATTTAGGACTATCAGGTTAGTTTTGTGTTAATGCAAAATCTGATTTTCTGAATTGTTGAGGAAGAAACAGAAAATAGGAAGAACGTGTGAAAAAAGTAATGAATACTCATATTTTGTTTTAGATTGCCAAAGTAGATTTGCCATGATTTTTCTCCATTGCTTTGGGGAATAAAAAGCCTACTTTTTAACATAAACTACACATTTCATTGAATTTGTTGCAAATTACTAAAAACTCTATGAAGTTATTCTTTATAGCAATTCTCTCTAGTGGAGCAGAACTGGAAATTCCCCCTTTGTCAAGTGGGTATGCAAGTCAAGCACTTTCAACAGGAGGGGCAGAAGCTTATACCCATTCACTACTACTAGCTGGAGACACCAGAGCTCCCTTATATATTCCCCTACCTCCAGTAGGTGTACGGATGGAATGTTTGATGTTACATCTCCTCAAGGTCACTGCCAGCCACGGGCTTCACACTGTTCCTAGTCCAATTGTGTAGTAATTCCCCTCATGCCCATTTTGCATCCAAGGAGAATTCATATTCTCACTGGGCTAGGCTATGAAGTTGCAAACATGAGACTTTTTTAGTGCTATCTTTTTGCTCATACAAAAAGATACATACAATCTCAAACATTTTCCTCCTAATTTCTTGTTTTGTGCTGATATTTTATGCAACATAGAAAGGACTTTATTGTTCCCACAGCTCTAAACAGGTGGCCAAAGTTAGTTGCCTTTAGACTAGAATCAAAGTTGTCTGCAAACACTACTTGTTTGCTGTTGTTTGTCACATATAAGGGTTTTTATACTTTGATGCATTATTGGAAAAAAAGCAAACCTGCAGAATATAATGAAAAACTCCAAAAAAAAAGCACAGATCACATTTTAATCTCCAGTAAGTTTTTTGACTGTACATCAAAACAACTAGAAGAGTTTACAGGAAATGCTTTCTGCTGTGGCTTAGCTATTGAAATTAATGGGGCTGTTATACAATTCAGAAACTTGAAAATGGAATTTATCTCATCATACTCTTTGAATGTAAAGAAATGTATCAGGCAGACTATGTCTTCCAAAAGCTTCTATTGTAATGAATGCGGCATTCATAATTTTTCCTATACAAATTTATTTTAGAAAAAGAAAATGAATACAAATGGGTTATTGCAAGTCATTTGTGAATTCACTCAATATTTTGAAAGAATAAGAAAAATGTCTTGGCCATTGCTAGATAAAATGGATATCTTTAATATTCCAGAGAGATGGTTATACAACACAGACTGATCTCTTTCCTATCACTTACTAAAATTTTCCAAGTGGCTGGGTACCTGCATTGTGGATTTCTAGCTTGTCTAAGCCATGTATTGCCACTCTTTTCCTTGGAAGTGCACTGATAAAAGACTTGCATGCATTTCAGGTTCGGCACAACATGGCTTTCATTTTTACACTCTCCTTTTATCCAGGCAGGTCAGGAATGGAGGCAATGCAACTTGTGTCTGTCACCTCAGTCTGTGGTATCTGGAAAGGGAGGATGCCTCATGGGCTGAAGGACAGCAGTTAGTTCCCTGGGAGAGATGGCAAATGGACCCTTTCCTAAATCTTGTGCTGCTCTGTGCAGCTCTCACACTTGCTCACAGTCTAAAACGCATCCTGTCCCACATAAAGCTGCAAAAATTAGTGTGGTAGGAGGGGTGTAGGGAGGGAATAAGGGGAATGAGGAAAAGGTGAGATAGTCAGAAAGTGGCAAAAGACAATCTTCTGTAGGCAATTAACATTTTCCCATGATTTTTTGTGAGTAAATGAGCATTTGGAACCCAGCTGCCTAACACAAAGAATGAAAAGAAGATCCCTGACTGTTTAAGCTTCTTCTTGATGTGGGATCTGCTCTGTGGCATTAGGGGGTGAAAAACTGATCCAGCAGAGGCTTCTCTAGCAACTCTCAACTGTGTTTTGTATTGACAATGCCAAAGGCAGAACTGCAAATATCAAGCAATTTATGCTGCTGGTTCAGAACTAAAAAGGTACAGAAGAGTCATTGGTTTATATCCATCAGAAAAAACCCCAAACAACCCCACGCCATCTTTTATTCTTTTGTCACTGAACAGAATGGGTCATATGTAACAAAATCTAAGGAATGAGGCCATCAATTTACAATAGTGAAGGGGCTGTGGGCCTTTTTAATGTTCCAGTGGCTGAGTCTAATGAAAAAAACCCACCTTCAAAGCCCTCCAGCATTTGAAAGCATTTCTCTCACTCTTCCCCTCTCAGAAGCTCCAACACAATGCTATTGCACATCCCAGGAGGGCCGCTCTGATCTTGTCAGAGGTGTTCCATAGGTTATAACAGGTACTCACAGCTGCTGAAGTAAGATTTGGAACACACATATCCATCCTCTTAGGTATGTGTCTTACTTACTGGGTCACAGGGGGTGGTAATAACTAGGTTCAACAAAGTAAGATATCTTAGTGTGAGTGTCATTATTCTTCCTGAAACTTTAATAAAAAGCTGTTTAGAAACGGCTCAGTATTTTTGGTTAAAAGGATTCTTAGATGGCTTCTTAGAAAGCTTCTGCCCTCTGGGGTTATCATCCTTTAGCCATCACACTTTCCACTATTGCTGTTAGTAAAGTGTTCTTAAGATAGCCAGGTAGCTGTATTTATGTTTGAAAGAGGTCATCTTTTTAATTACATACTTCCTATTATTGATTTTGCATGACAGTGCATAGTAAAATTTGAAGTGCTATGTTCAAAATGTTGCACCAGAAGAAACAGGAAAAAATGAACTTCCTGGGGATGTGGTGCTATCATCTGACATCAGCTTCCCAGAAACCCTGTTGTGACTTAGAATCATAAACACCTGTCAAACCTGGCCTTGAGCATTTCCAGGGATTTTACACCCACTACTTCCCTGGGCAACCTGTTCCAAAAAAATTTTTCCCTCACAGCCAACCTAAATCTACCCTCTTCCAATTTGAAACTATAACCCCTTGTTGTGTCACTACAGGCCCTTATAAAATGTTTTTCTCTGTCTTACAAGCCTCCTTTATAAATCAAAAGAATGCAGTAAGGTCTTCCCCATGACTTCTCTACTCTAGGCTGAAAAACCCCAATTCTCATTGTTTTTACTTCAAGGACAGGTGTTCCAGCCTGCCTGATTATTTTTCTGTGTTCCTCCTCTGGATCTGATGGGTGTCACTATGTGCTACTCACCTCAGAGGTTGCTCTGATTCTTCCTTCTCTCTACCTTCCTTTAAAAGCAATTGTCTCCAGGTGTGCCTGGATTCCCTCTACAGAGATGCTCTGCTATTCAACCTATTCTCTTAAACTTTAGAGAAAAGCAATACAACAACTACTAGCCATACTGAAACATGGTAATGACATTTGATCTGTTGGTGCATGAACGGAATTAAAGTCAGGACATGAATCATGTGACTCCTGAACTACAGCCCAACTTACAGAAAAACTAGTTGAAAACTAGTCCAGTTTTAACAATTGCCATTTATGGAGACCCCAGCACAAACACATTTTCAATGGATAAGCATTTCATTATTTATTAAGTGTACTTGTCTAGATTCAGCTTTTAACACCAATAAACTTTTTCTTTGTAAGATCTCTGTTGGTTTGCTGTTTGTGCAGATAGTTAATCTGTGATCCAAACACCTTATAAGCACTCTTTTTTTTCAGCTGTGTGGTCTGAAATGCTTGAGTTTTCACTGAATTTTCTTGTCTTCTCATCCATTTTAATTTTCTTAAGCTTTTTGCCATGAGTTTCCTTCCTGGACTTCACACACCAGTTTGTATTGGGATATTCCAGGACCAGTTGTGGTAATGTCAAATACAGCAGAGAGCTCCCACAGGATAGGGAGTTTTATGGGCACTCTGTTGGAGCCTAGCCCACTGGACTTTTTCCTCCTTAGGTGTTCTCAGGTCTCCTGGTGCTATGCCATGACCTGTTATTATCACCTCCAGCAGCTATCATCTGTTACTCAGGTTATTTTTTTCTGTGAAGTACACCCTCACCAGCTCATCCTGCTGATAAGTGTCACCTCTCCAGCAGTTTGTGCACAGTGATTCCCCAAATTTCTCAATAGTAAGCAATGAATTATTGCACACCTTTGGATAGGGATAGCAAATTGTCAGCTTAGACCTTGTATGTTATTCTTAAACATATTACTTAGATGTTGGAGGCAATACACTGATTGAAGCAAAGATTTTTCCTGTTTACTTTCATTTCCTTTTTTCAGTCTGGGATATGCTGGCTGTTCAAAACTGAAAGAGAAGTAAAAACCATTTGGAGCTAGGGCAACAATCCTTATAGCTAGAGGAGAAGCAGTGGCTATTATATGTCTTGTGTACACAGAATACTTGACACAGGCTCACATTCCCTCAAGCAAAGAAGGGAAAATGGTCAAGATAAAAAATCTCTGGAATAAGTGCAAAAGTGTTTGGAAAATTTTATTCTCAAAGTCATGATCAGCTTTTCCCTGCCAAAGGAGGAGGAGGAGGAGGAGGTATTGACTGCTGCTCTGCAGAAGGGCTGCCCAGCAACTGAAACTCTAATCAATGGAGCAATTGAGTGGAAACCACATTTTTCATTTTCCAGATGATATCAAGCTTGGAGGAACTGGAAGGCTACCAGTGAAGTGGCTCAGGTTTCAGAGTGGTCCTGACAACCGTGTGGAAACCACCTGACCTTTCCCTTCCATGCCAATTCAGTTCAACAGAGGGAAGCACATTTGACTGGGAACATGTGCAGGAAGGAAGATGAATGATTTGGCAGCAGCTCAGCAGAAAGCATTCTGAGAATCACAGGGGACGAGAAGAACATGAGTCAGCATTGTGCAAAAAAGGAAAATATCATACGGGGATGTATAAATAGAAGTCTTAAATATAGGCCAGTTAAAATAGTCCCCCTGCTCCACTTGGCACTTTAGAGAACTTGGCTGGTATAAAGCTGTTCCTGAATTTATAATTACAAAAAGATTCAATCATCAGATTGTGGGGTTTTTTAGTTTGTTTTGGTGGTTTTTGTTTTTGTTTTTGTTTGTTTGTTTGTTTGTTTTATTAATCAATAGGGAAGAAAATGCAAAAGATAATACAAAACTAATACAATTAAGCAGAATCAAAGGAGTTTACTGTATTAGCTCTTGATGCATACCCGAAAGATAAAAGTAGTAAACACTGGTAACTAGCACTGGCCATGAAGTTATGGAGTCTTTGTTCTTGGTTGTTTTTAAAAATAGGTAGGACAAGCTGATTTTAGGACTTAAGCTTGTAGAGAATGTGATCCTGCCTTTTGGCAAGAGGGTGGAATTCAGGGAGCACATGTACCACCAAGAGCCTTCCCAAGTCTACCTCAGCCTTTCCCTGATTTGGTGCTGGATTAATGACATGTGGCTGCAAACTGAGGCATGTGGGAGAGTAACCATAAACCTAGGTTGTTGTCAGGACCTCTCTACTGGCCAGAAGATGACAAGGAGATGTAGAAAACATGAAAATTATTGCATATCCATGCCACACATGACACTATTTTCTTATAAATAAAGATATGCCAGCTTGAAAATAAATTGCATGACACATATTGTCTTTTGCACTGCATTAATATTGCTGTAAAAAACGGACACATGTTAATATCAAGACATTTCCTTCTGGGCCTTGATCTTTAACAGCTTTAGGACAACTCATTCATCAACAGATTGTCAAGCTAAAAATTCAACAACTCTCCAAATGCCACTTGCATTTCCTAGTCTGCAGAAATCAGCCTATTTCTTCCAAAACCTCAGTGTGTTCATATGCAGATTCACTTTTGTGCAAGGCCAGCAAGAAAATCACAAGCTCTCTTTATCCAGCCTAAGTAAAAGAAAAATGGATTTGACAGCTGGCCTTAAACAGTTTCTCCTTGATGAGTCAAAGAAAATGGAATCCATCTAAAGCTGTTGATTAATTCTTCAAATACAGATGGAGAGCAATACCTTGAAAATCTACCCCTTAGAAGTATAACAAATGAATGCTTGGGGGTGGGGGAAGGGCTTTCTTTTACAAGATTTTCAAACAGCTCTTTCCAGGGGGATCTAATACCTATTTTGTATTACAGGACGACTTTACAATTTGTGAAATGTAAGAGAAGAGCTTTATAGATTCTCATAAAGGTGGTATGTACTACACAGAGTCTAGACTTTGAGGAGTTATCATGGATCTAAGCTAAATCTCTTCCTCTTCATACAGTCCAAATAATTAACCAAGGCAAGAGGCTAGCTAATAGACAAAATATTATTTCAGGTAAAGTATCTTTTAAAATATATTTCAACTTTTTGAAAGAATAGCAATTGCCACAGATTGCAAGGCACATTTCTAGAAAGTACCAGAATATTCCATCAAGGAATTCAAATGTAATTCAATGTATTTGAGCTATTTAATAATTACATTATCTCTTTAGGTTTAGCACACAGGAAATTTTTACTGTTGCTATCAATAAATGGTATCCACTGTAGATTTAACCAAACTAAAAGTTTGAGAATTCCTCCAAATTCTTACAGCTGTATCACAGTATTCCAAACAGTTGCATGGAAGCAAAACAGCTTTTTATTATGACTGAACTGAAATCTGCCTCTAATCTTAAAATATTATAATAAATTTGGTGAAATGTAGTCTGTCATTCAGTGTTTATATGCACCTTTAAGAGAGATGAGAGTAATAAGAATTTTATTGAATACCCATATGCACACATTCAGTGTGCTACAAAATATCTGATTAAATCTAATTAAATGAGAACATTGCAATTAGGAAATCCCTCTTTTACTTCTTCTGAAAATGGCATATTTTTATTAAAAGGAATGCTGTAGAAATGTATAATTTGCAGGAACTAATTTATCTTCTTTTCTTTTATTTCTTGCAAAATCATAGGAGACTTTTAGAAGTTATTTCCTCCCCAGAAAATAGGAAATAAAATGAAGTAACTTTTATTGCATCTGGAGAATATAGTTTCCCCAGTTGTGCCATTCAATGGTAGTTACATGACTCTTCTAGACATGCTGACATATAAAAACCAAAACAATTTTTGAAGGGTGAAAGAAGAAACTTCAGGAATATGTTTTTCAGGTTGGCCACATTGAAGACTGCAGTACAAAACCCCCATCTTTTATGAGCCATCATTTCTAATAGTAAAACATATTAACAAAGGAAATAAGTAAGTTAAATATATTCTTACAAGGCAAGGCACACACTGTGCATGCAAATGAGATCACATAAAATCCCTACTCCTTCCTTTTGGTGAAATATTGCACTGGAACTCTTACAGAATATAAAGTAAAGAGAAGCAAATTTAGCTACATATACCCTCTAAGCAGAGAAATCTTGTTTTCCTTTTAAAACAGGGATTTTAATCAGCAGTGGTTAATCCCCAGATAGAAATGATATTGATACTCTCATTCCAGTAGTTCGAGCAGTATCTTAGACTACTGTTGTAGTCATTGTTCAGCAGAGGATCAGAAGTGCCCAAGAGAAAGTTGTTGCTGGACACATCCCACACCAATACACTGAGCAGGACATTATGGGACACCTGTTATGGTCCAGCAGGTGACCAGAGCTTGAGATTTGGTTCCAATTCATTCCATCTAGGAAATTACACTGGGGATGAACTTCCAGTTTGAAATGGATGTCACCTAGGAGGTCATCTACACCTTACAAACATAAGATAAGGCAAAGCACAAGTGGTTTCAAAAAGCAACACCAGTCCCCCATGCTCCAGCCCCAGCAGCTACAAACCAGATGGTTTCACCTAACGTGATCTCCTGCCCCTCTGACGGTAACAGGTTGGTGAGTTTACATTAGTGATGAAGTCTCTGGGGTCAAGTACTGTTCTGGGTCAAGGCTCAGTTCAAGATTTGTGTGTCATTTAAATCCTTCCTCTAAGTGAGAATTTAAAAGACATAATCTGTGTTTTAAATTGGTGGTGTGCATTCCATTCATAAAGAAGATGCACCAGTTAAAAATTCTCAGAGGACTGATGTCTGTTTGATAAAAGGAGACGGTAAAGAATAGAGAAATATTATTCTTTACACTGAGTCTTAGAGGCTTAGTATAAAGAATAAAAATAAGTTTATAAGAGGCTATTTAATGATTAATGACTACTATAAACATGTTACATAGCTACAGAAAATTGGTATATTGTATTCTGGGAGACAGCAAACAATGTTTTCAAAGCAACCTATCAGGCCTCATGATAGGATTTTGACTCTAAAGTAATAATTCTAATCTACTTAAAGCTATTTGTAATTGGATTTTAAATATAAAGTATGACCAGAAAAAAGATTAACATCATTATCTATAGCTATATCTAGTACAAACAACATAGTATGTCTGCGGACACTTTCATGTATAAGGAAATGAAAGCTTGATTGGAAATACTTGAAAAGTGTTCTTGCTTTGCTTCAAAATGAACTCTGGACTTTCTACATTAATCAGACAGAAACCAAGCAGACAAAAGAATTTGAAGTATTGCAGTGGGGAAGGGCTTTCAGCTGTTATCAGTATGAAGACATTAATGTGAAGGTCAGGTGTTCTCACAACGCAAGGTACAAAAATCACACCTGTCATGACAGCTTGTAATGGGAAACAAAGCATTAAATAGGCAGAAATCCATTCATGGCAGTATAATTGCAAAAGGTATTTTTGCAGTACAGAAAGAAATTGTGGGTGACCCTTCTCCCCTAGGCATGAGGCTTCATGTTTTGTCATAAATTCCATTACAATTTTCATGTTTAATTTCTGTCTATATGTATTTTTCAAGGGGGGTGGCTACATTGCAAATGGATGGATGATAATTCAAAGAGTGTGACTTACAGTTTGTTCTACTCTTTACAAAAGGCACATATATACTTAGATTATGCTATCTCCTCTTGTGCCTGGCCATACAAGATAACACAGTTGTTAAGCAAGTCACATTTATTATCTTGCTGCAGCATGTTCTTTTATTGCAATGGCATGCTTACTTAGCAATTCTGGATACCTGGAGAAAATCTGAAATGGCTGAATTCCTGCCAAGAGATAAGATATGTGAAAACAAAAGCCTCTTATTTTTACAGATCACAGAGTGTTTCTCTAGAATGTATCTATGCTTTCATCATCAGTCACTCCCTTGGAAAGATGAAATAGTTTTCCCTTCTTGAGTGTCTTCTCCATTTGTAGTCCCTTATATCATTGGAATACCATGTTCTGATGGTGTCTGCTGCCAAGCGTATTTTCCCTGCATACTGTGCCTGGCTGCAGTCACAAGATACAATTGGAACTAAAATGGGAGAAGGCAAGGCAGATCATTGAATCTGGTCTGCTATTATCTGACCAGAGATGTGAGCGCCCTTCAGTTTCTCTTCTTGTATGTTGATGCTATCGTCACATTGGATCTCTGGCAACGACACTGCACATGTGAGTCATGACCACTGGGCTGCAAAGCAAACCTCATTTTCTCACTCTCTTGCTTCTAGATGAAAAACAACTCATCCCAGCACAGCTGGGTGAAAGGAGTACTTTCCTTGAGGGTAGAAAACAGATCTTCAGGCAGAGTCATGCACATCCAGAAATCTCAGTCTTCCCCATAGCTAGATAAATGAGCCAAGCTAGAAGATTGTTGTGACTTAGGCTTCTCTACTTTGATTTTTTGATGTGAAAATTCCATCAGTATCAAAGCTAGCATGTACATTTCCATAAAAAACCCTGCAGTTTTGATAAAGCTTCATTTTCCAACCAAAAATAGTTTCTGTTGGAAAATTCCCAACATATTCTATAGAATCCCATTTGGATGACAAACTCACTAAGATAAAATCACCTTAATAATAACTTAGGGTTTAATATACATTTACCAGCAAGGAAGGCTAATCCTCAAAAATGTTCAGCAGTCATTTAAAGAACACTGTGCCTCATCCATCTGACTTATTTTTGAACTAGTCATCTTAACTTGGATATTTAATGAGATCCTTTCTGTAGCATCATTAAGGTCTTGTGCTCTGGAGACAAATCTCTGTTGGAAGCGACTGATAACCACTGCAACAACTTGTATTATTGTAGTGCCTTTCATCTCTTTCCAAAGCTTTCACATTCACATTGATGACATCTTCACCTTCCCTCCTTCCCCCTGAGTGCCAAGAAAAACTTGAGGTGAAAATCAAAATTATTATAGATTAGGGATTTTAAAGAAGCAATTTAATAATATTAATGACAGACAGTATGCTATATGCTAGCAGCTCAAGTACTGTCAAGTTTTGGGGGCTTATAAACAAATTCTTTTTTGTGAGAAAAGTAGGTAAACTTTGCAAATCTAAGGCATGGGAATAAAAGAAGCAATGCTCTACTGTATAATTGTAATCTAAAGTTACCACCATTTAGCACCAGTTTTATCACCAGTGTTTAGAAATACATCATGCATGTGTGTACACACTGAATTTCTTCCCTGTCTAGTTGACAGTCATGTAACTTTCTCAGAAGTGAGAGGATTAGGAATGTTTGTAAACTTGTCTGAGACACGGTAACTACACTATTCATTTAGATCACGAATATACAATACATTAACTGCTATAAATTTTTCTCCTTCTGTTAACATATGTGAATCAGAGCTCTTGTTTACACTCCTGAGCCCTCCAGCAAACATTTCATGGAATCAACAATGTGCAGCTGCCAAGCTGGCCTGACAATAACTTTTCTTATACCTTCCTTCCCTTGCAGTTCCTGGCACCATGAGTCCCCTTGGCCTTATGTAGACCAATACTATCCCACTTGACAAGAAGCACTCAAGAGATTTTCATCCTTGATGTTTCTGCATTTGGGAAATTCAGTCACTCTGTGCAGGTTGACTTCACACAAAGTATCAAAGTGGAGCGGAACAGAGTAAAGGGTTTCACATCACAGCAATAACAATGGTAGGTCTGTGTGTGGGGTGTTATCCCTTAGGCAGCAGTATGAACATAGAATCATAGAACTATTTAGTTTGGCAAAGATCTTTAAGAACAGTAAGTCCAGCCATTAACCAGCACTGCCCAGTCTACCACTAAGCCATGTCCCTCAGTGCCACATCCACATGTTTTTTTAACAGCTCTAGGGATGGTGACTTAACCATTTCCCTAGGCAGCCTGTTCCACTGCTTAACAACCCTTTCAGTAAAGAAATTTTTCCTAATATCCAACCTAAACCTCCCCTGATGCAATCTGAGGCCATTTCAATTGGTAAAACAAAGTACAACAGCTGGTTAAAAGCTGGAAAGAGAAATTTGTAAGGACTTACATAGATGTTTATACCAACTTTCAGAAATCTGCACAGAATTTTGTGTACGTACAGATGTGTCCTCTGAATATGAGCTGGTCAGGAAGCAGGCTAGATAAGCTATGGAGATGTTTTGCCAATTATTGCTGCATGTGTAGACTGAAAAAAAAAAAATTAATTAAATCCTTGTACCAAACAGAAAGAGCTAATTGCACTTTTAGCCACTTTCATGCTGCTGAAGAAAAGTGAATAAAAGAGATGGATTCCTGTGCCTAGGGCTAAGCAGCACCATTTGGCTCAGGTCTGCAGTGGTTATGGCTGCTCCCCTTTGCAGCATATTTGTTTTGCAGAGAGTTGTGCAAAAGAGACAGAACAGCAGTTAAACAGATTAGGGGATGAGTGTTCATTTACACCACAGTTCTCTTTTATTTATCCGTACAGTTGGACCTAACCAGTTCGGATAGTTTAGGACAGTGTAGCACTGGAAGGACCACTCTTGTTTCATGCCCTATTTGGCTGCTGGATTTACTTTACTCAAACAGTGGGCCTGTGGGTGAGCAAAACATTTCCTATGCCCAAATAGGAATAGAAATTAAAATCCTATGCAAAAATAAATTTGTCTCCTGCTTATGGGTTGTGTGTTGCCCCTGTCCTCCATGTCCTGTTCCCTGGCTCCATTTGAGTGCATCAGAGGAGGGGTTACTGGAAAAAGAGGTGCATGTGAGGAAGGAGAGAAGTGGTTGGATTATTGGTCACAAAATTTTTATTGCCTATGATTGAAAGAAGCAGGCTGCTCTTCTGAAACAGAAGGGCTGGGTGTTGATGGGGAAGAATTTGCTGCAGATGTACAATGGAAAGCTTCACCCTTGCCTTCTCCCTCCTAAGTGCAAGTCCCAGACTTTGGACCTAGGAATTTTCTCCACAAGGCCTTATATGTGACCTCCTTGGTCCCTGGAGTAGCTGCAGTACTGACTACTGGGGTCAAGCACCTGGAGGAGGAGAAAGGGAAGGGAAGCCTTTCATTTAAGGCATGACAACTTCACAGTTGCATATACCAAACACACCTGGACAGACTGTTACTGCAGATCAGATAGCATTTATCACCAACCACAGACCTTCTCATGCCTCCATGTCTCCTGTTAAAGAAGCATAGAGATGCTCCTGTTGGTGAACTTAAGTCCCATTTTAGAAGAGACACAAACTAAGCCACAATTAACATAGTTATGCCCATAGTAGAATTTTTACTAGTATTACTATTCCATTGTATATTAAAAAGATTTTGCTAAAAGGCTTCATTCTTTTTATACTGCCTTAGTATCACAAAACCATAGACTGGTTTGGGTTGGAAGGGACATTAATGGTCACGTTGTAGGTGAAGCTGACACTCAAAGAAAGGCAGTCTTTCAGTTTACATATGTTTACAGTTAAGAGCCTCCTGAACTCTTCTTTGAGTGGCCACCTCCTCATGAGTATTTAGCTGATATTTGCTGTTGAGAGAGTTCACTCTGCAGCCCCATTTGATACTGCTCAAATGTAGGTCCAACGCAATGCTGGCCAAAGAAAGCCTAGAGAGTGATCTGAGAATAAAAATGGAAATCCTTAACCTAAGCTAAAACAGTAATGTGAAAGTAGGCAAGATGCTGCTGTGGAGTGTGACGTCCTTTCACAGTAGGAGAAGGGACTGTATCATATATAGTATGGTCTGGGGCTTAGGTGAAGAATGGGAACAGCACAGGATGCAGCTGAGCAATGATATGTGTGAAATGAGACACCTGATCTGTTTTGAGCACTGCAAAAGAGGAGTTAGAAATCAAAACACATCGTGTTAGTCCTGGGGAGCTACAGAGGGCCGTGTGAACACCTTGTTACAGGCAAATATGTAATGCCTCACCAGGCACATTATGAGTGTGTAAGGGGCATGGTTTGAAGGCACCAAACCAGGCAGATTCTTTGCCACCAAACCAAGCCTGTCAGCAATTTTAAGAGACAAGAGTAGTGCTGCAGTCTCTGGAGACCAAATCCACTGACCTCGAGGTCTTCCAGTACTGACTGCACTGACAGCTGTGAGATGGATCTGGAGGATGCCTGTAGCTTTGGGAATCATGCTCTCCCCATGGTGTGAAATTTTGCTGAACCTTTTTTGGAGACAGCTGCCTCACTTTGAAAAATCACATTTTCTGGCTTTCATTTGTGATCCTCAGGAAACTGCTGCTGGCCTGCTGAAATAATAATAGCAAGCATGCTAAGACAAGCTTTGCACACTGCAGGCGTTGATGCTCTGCCCTCACAGCACATCCACTGTAAGGGAACATCCAGAAAAGCCCTTGCATACAAAAGAGGGACTCTCGGGCAGCAATGAAAAATAGACATGAAAAATAAGTGGATGTATTTAGTAGATCACCTTCCTCAAATTTTCCAGCTTTTAAAGTTAAAAACTGATTTGAACTGAAGATAGGAATAATAAAGGGAAATGGGCACAGATACCTTCCTTTCAGTGAACATGTGTTTGTCAGTTGAAAGCCAGGCCTAGAAAAGCTTAAATGGTAAGTTAATAAAAAAAGACCAAATTAACTTTTCTTTGTATCTATGACTAAGTGACATAAATCAGACAGAAAAGTGCCATATCAACCTCTGTGACTACAAATTGCCCAAATGACACCTGATCTGACCACATGCCCCAGAAATTGCAGCTCACTCAATAGCTACTCCTTGGTACCTAAGAGAGAAATTAGTCAGGAAAATACTTTCTACCCCACTTTCCTCACAAGAATCTTTTCTCTATTTCAGTCCAAAGAAGGAATTGCTTGATGATGCCTAACTGTAGTACATTAAAAAAAAAAAATCTAATAGATTTAAAAATCACTTACTGCCTCCTATGAAGCAAGTTTCACAATGACAGGGCTTTGCTTCTCTCTCTAGGGGTGGACTGCCTCACTGTGTATATATAAATGATTTTTTGCTACAAGGAATTTTTTTGTAATTTAAAAACAAAAAATGGTTTGGATGAAGACTACATGCACCATACTGGTAAGGGGGTACATTCTTCCAGCAAAGAATGCATTTGAACATAGTTACAGGGGCTGCATAACATTTTTTTCAAGCCGAATTTTTGCATGGCTTACATTCTGTACACATGTGAATGAACGTTGTAAATTAAGGATTTACACTTGGAAAATGCTTGCTTTAGAGGCAGCTCCAAAGAGTAGATAACCTTCCTAGTGGCCCAACAATTCTAGAGAACATGCTTGCTTAACTTCCTTACACATAGCTCAAATATACATATATCAGAGCTTAATCAATCAATCAATCCTTCAGTCACAATTTGGGAGTTTCCTCACTGCCAATGAGAAAATATACAAAATAGTTTTTTTCTTTAGAATCCCTCAGATGCTAACATTTTCTGGAGTCACCTGATGGATGAGGAGGACTGGAACACTGATGTGCCAATGTGTTACTTCATCGCTGTGGCACTTTTGTTACTTGTGCCTTCAGCTACCCACATTATAATTGTGGCATAGCTTGTCCCTCCTTATTAGATTGCTCATCCTTCTTTGATTTGCAGCAGATATGTACTGTAGGGGTGAATCAGACAGGCTGGTGGAAATCTAATCACTGACCTCAAGAATATTCAAAATAGTCTCACAAACACTTAGTCTCAGAGAACTGAAGGCAGTGGTAGCACACATGGCTTTGCCCTAAATGCTTTGGTCTGAAGAAGGGGTTGTAAGTTCATCACTTAAATGGGGACAGCAACCTAAACAGAGTGGCTCTTGCTCAGGAAGAAGTATTAAGGTCCTAAGACTGTTAAATCTTATCCTTTGCCTAATTTCACTCTAAGAAATAGATGGATATCTTATTGCTCAAAAGAATAGACCTCCTTGGATTTCAGATGAGGCTAAAGCAATCCATATATTAATGATAGAAGTAGATAGAATGATAGAAATAGATAGAAGAAATATTATAAATGGTGTTAAGATAAAAAATTCTCTCAAAGTACTGGTAGAGTGAGATGTTTGAGATTCAAACACCCACATGCCTTCAAAAAGAGCTGGATGATGCAGAACTCACAGAAATCTGGCAATAGCAGATTGTGTAACTGGTGAGGCAAACAACCACTATGGTCAAGGCTCCCATCTTTACACATGACATTGGGTACCATTCTGAATGTATGCAATTGCCATTATGGCTGGACATGGATCTCCCACATTTGGCTGACCACAGGAGGATAGATGGTGTTTGACAGCCGTTGTGTCACCATATCATTTACCCAAAGCTGATAGTTATGACACAAGATCTATATGTGATTTGTATTGTTTTGGAATATTAAGTGGAAGACAAGTGGGATATCTAGCCAGAAGTAATTTCAATCATAGTAGGCAGATGAAACCAGCCCTCTGTGCAATATCAGCAACTCCGATTGGATGTGCCAGATGCCATGAGCTGGCTGCTGGAGATGGGACCAGGCATACATGTTTGGGCAGGTGAATTTCCTTGGTGTTTACTTTAGGCTCAGCTGAATCACTCTCTAAACTGCACATATTACACTGCTTAGATCTCCTCGAACTGCCAAAGGCTTGATTCAGTTGCCTAAACACAGGCTTCTTTTGAGATGCCCTGAGGCCCCCGGACATTAGCATGGAATTACCAAAGCATTGGGTTTTTGTGGCAAGGTTTTGGTAGCAGGGGTGGTTTCTGTGAGAACTACCAGAAGCTTCCTACATGTTCAACAGAGCAAATGCAGATGGCTACAAGATGGACCTGGCACTGACCTAGCCAAGCCCATCAGTAATGTATGTAGAGCTCTTGGGACTACAGATTTAAGAAGAAGAAAAGTTAATGTGAAGGAGCAATTGCAACTGGAGAGAGGAGAAGGAATATGTGAGGGGAATATGTGAAAGGAACAGCCCTGCATCCACCAGGGTTAGTGGAGAAGAAGGAGGATGTTCTTCAGGCACTGGAACTGAAATTGCCCAGCAGCCTGTGGTGAAGACCATGTGGAGGGCCAGCTGTGCCCCTGCAGCCCATGGAGGTCCACGGGGAAGCAGAGATCCACCAACGGCCCATGGAGGAGCCCATCCAGAGCAAGTTTCCTGGCAGGACCCCACAGGAGACTCATGTTGGAGCAACCTGTTCCTGGAGGATTGCACCCCATGGAAGGGACCCATGTTGGAGCAATTAATGCAGAACTACAGTCCATGGGAAAGATTCACATTGGAGAAGTTCACGGAGGACTATCTCCCATGGGCAGGACTCCCCATTGGATTAGGGTAACTGCATGAGGAGGCCTCTCCCTCAGGAGGAAGGATCAGCAGAGAAATTGTATGATGAACTGACCATGAACTTCTCATTACTTGGCTGCAAAGTAAGGTATAAATCTTAAATTTCATTGCTGCAAGCCTACTTTGGAAATTATCAGACCTTCAGTTATTGAAGCAGATAGCAGCTGTGAAGAAATGCTTAATGCAAAATGATTACTGGCCATGCATCCATGCTTTCATATCTCAGAGGTGAAGTTAATTGCAATAATTGTCAAGGTTTGGGTTTTTTGTTTTTTCTTCTGTTATTAGAAGGGCCTACTTTGCAAGTCTGGACTGTTGCAGCTTACTCTGTCTTGGTTGGCCTAATCTGGTTCACTCCTCAACCACATTTAAAGAGGCAGACCCTGTGTAACTGTGCATATTTAATGTTTTGGTAATAAATGTCTTGACTCCCTGGTGGTTTTGAGCCAATCTTGGAAACACAAGAGTAAACCCTTGGTAGAGTCTGGAAATGGCTCCCAAGTACATTTAGGTTAGTAGACAGCAGCTCTAAAAGACTAAACGACTTCTCAGTTGGCTATAAGTCACATTTCAGTACTACACACTTCATACAGAACTAAGTTTTTGCTCTCCAATTGAAGTTGATTTTGTGTAACATAATAAGTTGTGTTTATTAAAGAACATCATATAACTGTTGCCCTGAAAAATGTTTATGCATTTGCAGCCAGCACTGCCTGTGCATTTAGTGATGCAGCAGCTTAGTGCAATATATTTTCAATTACTAGTTTACAAAGTTTCATCTCAGTTCAGTTCAATGTGATATAACTCTTAACTGCAGAAGAGTCATTTAGGCAGAAAAATCTTACAAAGAATTAACATTCTACAGTAGTTTTTAAATCCAATCCTATTTCTTTGTAAGCCAGTTTTTGCCTTGTAGTAAATGAGACCAATATTTTAATGAGCTGAAACCAACAAGAAATAAGTATCTGAACTGCATTGTCATTCAAGTTCTTATTGAAATACAAACTTAGCAAGTACAGGAGTAATTCTTATCAATTTACCTACAGAAAGTGATCTAAAAATATGATGATAGAAGCAATTTTGCAACACATTCTTCCCTCACTGAATTTAATGCATAAAAAATTCAACTTTCATGTATGTAAAACTCAGCATTGCATTTTCATTTTTGAATAGTAGCATTTTTTATTTCTTCATTTAAGTCCCCATGGATCTTTCTTTTCATAGATGATGTGGCATTTTGGCAGAAGTTTTAAAATACTGGGAATTTGAAGAGTGAAAAGAAATGCTTCAGTTGTGCCTGAACTGAAGAGATAGGATGACTGTACATGAAAAGTCACCATACATGTCTCCAGAGTGCTATCAGCTCCAGACTAAGACACAGGATTCAAGTTTTTGAGCCATCCTGTGGAGACTGAATGAAATTGGTTCCAAAATTATAACAATGTATCACAAAAAGAAATTAAAACAGCAGTGAGAAGAATGGAATTATTTTTATGGTCCTTCTTATACTGCATCACAGACCACAGACCAGAATTTTCACTGGTGTGCAGCTCTTAGGGTTGGCATCCATTTCTTCCAGATCCCTCATCTAAATTATTAAATCTATTTCACCCTTGTGAGTGATCCAGTCACTCTGCTTTCCAGGATTTTCTACCCTAAAAGAGCCAAAATTCATTAGAGAACTTCCTTTTTGGCCTGTAATTTTCTTGGGCACCCCCCATCACTTGTTCATACAGGCTCAGCAGACCCTATGGAAATGCATCTATTTCTCCAGCCACTGCAATCAGGGTTCCACTCCCATCTAAAAACCAGCTGAAGCCTGTGGCTCATGAGCTGTGTGGCTGGAGTCAGCAAGGGGCACTTCTGTCCTTTCTCTTCTCCCTCAGCTCTGAACTCCTTCCTCTTGCCAGACAAATCTGTATCTCCTGCCCAGGATTGGAAGAGCAAGGCTGCATCCACCTCTGCAATACTCCCCTTCTTAGGAGAGAGGCAACTTCTTTTCCCTTGTATCTTTGCCCATCCCTTCTTTCACCCATTCATAAGGCACTTTTGAAACAGGGAGATCATTTACAAACTAGAGTGCCTCTGATTCAGAATAGGGCATTGGAAAAAAGTGGAGTGGAGAGTGACGTGGTATTTACAGATAAAAGAGAGGAGCCTTCAACATCTTCCCAAGCATTCCACAGCACTGCATTTATTTCATCAGCAGGTTTATTTTGGACCTGACAACACCCTGTTTCTAATTTCAATACAATCAGTTACTAGCTGTCTCTAAGGTAATTCTGAATGTACAGTGAACACATTTAAGTAGTGTGATCATGTGAGAAAGAAGGAACAGGTATGGAAGGCTGCATTTTTTCAAGGAAACTGGGCTTGCAAGAGAAAGAGCTTATTTGTCTCATAGTCTGTGGTGTTTGGGCAGGAATGAAGAAGGTAAATCTAGAATGCTGTTGGACACCTTTCCACTGGAAACAGCTATTGATGAGGAAGTGGAAGTAAAATTTCACAGCTCAGCAGTTTGCATTTAACAGACAGAACAAAGAAGTAGTACTGTAATGCAGCGATGTCAGAAGCAGAGAAAACTCTCAAATCTAAATCAGGTGGTGATTTTTTAAAGCAGTTTTTCCAAGTGTTAGCAAATACTTTTGTGTCCCGAGAGGAAATGCTAAGACTGCAAAATCTACTACTTAAGGCTATTCTCAACTGGCTGTATGGCTGTATGCATTTGGAAGTATGTTTGTGAACAGAGAAGGGGCATTAAAACAAGAGATGGTGGTTTTAAGCACTGAGACCACTTGTTCCACCACTGCTACTGTTGTACAGCTTCTAGCTCTTCTCTGGAGACCTTAAAATGATAAAGGAGTTTGCTGCATTGAAGCATGGTTATTACCTCAGGGGAAGATGTTAAATCAATCTAAAGCAGTAATAGAGTTATTTTACCTAAAATTAAGTATCCCAGAAGATTCAGCCCCTTTGGGATATAAATGCTCTGCTCAGTCAGAACACTGTCGAGTTTGATTGCATGCACTGCCTCTATACCTAGCAAAGAAAATCTCAGCACAGCCTGAAGGAAGATTATAAATGACACAGTACTACACTTTATACATATTATCAGAAGTTGAACGTTCAGTAATCACCAATACAAAGAAGCTGAAAGTCAAATTCTGATCTGAGACAGAACTGAAAGTGTTCTTGCTCAGCACCAAGGATACAATGGAGCCACACTTTGAACTCAAGGAGCAACGAGGGAGACCTGGATGTCTGCAAGTGTTTGGCTGACCTTTCTGCATGGTTAATATTGCACAGAGTTTGTTAGGCTGTCCGCTAGGAAAAAAAAAAATTGGCTCAGAGCAGTTAGTAATTGTGTTGTCCTAAGACATGAAAACAAGCTTTCTAAGAAAAACAACCAAAACAACACATGGAACTGGAGGCCACATGGCACATTTTCTGTCATTTACACACACACACAAACACACACACACACACAAATAAAGCTTTCATCTGGCAGACATGCAGGTAAAGTGACAGGTGAAATGACAGCTTTGTGCCAACAGCTTATGGTGAGATTTTGTCCCAAAAAAATGAGCTCCGTGCTTCGGGAGTACAGTCCACTGTACCCTGACAGGTTTTGGATAACGTAGCCTTTTTCAGAAGTTGTCTAGATTGACTTAGATTAACACCATGAGGACATTTCTTTTCCTTGACTGTTGACAGGCTCTGGAAGTAACAAGTGAAGGAGCTTCAGTTCAGTGTCTACTTATTGGTGTTGCCAAAGTATAAATAGGATTGATCTAGGTTTTAGTTAATAATTATCACATGAAAAAAGAATATACCATGATGTATTTCAAAATCTCTTGTTTCCCTATATACTCAATGATATTTTTTTCCTTAAATACTAGCAATAGACTTACCATCACTAATATCCTGATTTAGGTGATGGCACTTCTGAGACATGCCTCTACATCCCTATTTTTAAAATACTTTGTCAGCAAAATCCAGTGAAGACATTATGCTTCCTTGAAATCAGGTCTGCAGCTGAACAGGAGGCTAGTTCTCCACTCCTTGCACAGGGACAATTGCAGCAATGCCCCAGTGCACTTAACAATTAATCTCCAGTTTCTTCAAGTAACTTGCAAGTGATGCCAACACCTTTTTCTGTTGTTGTATCTGAAGCTGTCATTTACTCACACTGTAATTGAATGTCAGCACCTTCTCAGACTGTATCCCAAACTCACTCCTGGAAGCAGCCTTGGTTCTGGGCCTGCCACCTCCTGTTCCTGCCCTACAAACTTCCTCCTTTAGGGAAGGGCTGTCGATGGTCCCCTGGACTGTTCAGATCCCCATTCCCCTAATATGGCAATTAATTAGCTACCACAGTGAAAGACTAATTCCAATCCTGTCCTCTACATCTTTGATCTCTTTAAAAATAGCACAAATCAATCTCCAAAACTGATCTGGATCAGTGCAGAAAACATGGAAGTTGGAAGTTCTAGAAATGGGCACAGGCACAGCAAATACCCTGCCTGCATTTGGGAAAGGTGAGAGTCCATCCTGTGCACAAAAGGAAACCTTCATTAGCTCACAACTGGCATTTAAATCTATTGACTCATTATTAGCGATTATCTGTAATTTTCCCCTGAGGACGTTTATTTTCTAAAAATAAAATTAAATTATCTAAAGGCCTTCATTCAGTAGTTAAACAACAGCCTTATCTCCTGGGAACATCTCTCTGTGCCGAACAGCCTGTCTAGTAGACGTTTTTTATTCGTAGGTGTCCCAAATCGTGTTAAGAGTTCACATCACTGAATACCAGGTTCTGCAATGTGTTGGGCTGTTTCTGGCTGTGCCCTGGCTCCCGCCGCCGCCGGCAGCTCTCTCCGATGTTTGAATTGTTCTGTCCAAAGGAGACGCAAAGGGCAGTTTGAGACCTGCCTTTAAAGAGCACTCCATGCCTCACGCCTGCTCAGTTGGTTACTAAATGTACCTTAGTAATCAAACTTAACTCGATTTGTTTTCTCTCCGTAAAGATCCGTGAGGCATTTCTAACTGGAACTTGTTTTTTGTGCAGCAAGCAACCTCCTACTCCAGGAAAGAAAAGAGTTGTTACTGAGAGGTGACAGCCCATGAATTCCCGGGGAGGAGTGTGTCTGATGTCCTTGGATAACGAATTCTCTGCAATTGCTGCTACATGAGAGATCGCAGGTGCGATGTGTCTTGCTAGAATACCACTACGGAAACCAGTGTTTCTCTTCAGGAAAGAGAAAAGCGTTTTTAGTTCCTCGCTTTTCCCCCAGCCCAGCCCCGTGATCGCTTCCCCCTCCCCGGTCCGCCGCTGCCCCACGGACTCCCCGACGGCGGCACTGCAGCGGGACACGGGAGGGGGCCACGCTCATCCCCTCAGAGGGGACGGATCCGGCCATCGAGTCTCTCCTCAGGCTCTTCCGATGGGAAGAAAGGCGGCAGGAGAGCGGCGAGGGTCCCGCTTCCGAGGGAACACCGCGGTCGGGGCGAGATGCGGGGGCCCGGCGGGGCGGACGAAAGGCTGCGGCACCCCGCCTGCCGCCCGCGGACCGGGATCTCTCTCTTTGAGGGGCCGTGCGGACACCCTGAGGGGGTGACAGAGTCCACCTCTCCCCGAGGCGCCCACGCCCCGGCTTCCTCCCTTTCCTCCCCGCCCGCCCCGTCTCACGCCCTGGCTCCCGCCCCCGGCGGCAGCTCTCCCCGATGGAACCGGCTGGGAAGGATGCAGACGGCAGCTCCGAGGTAATTATTAATGGCCGTGCCCACCGGGGCGGGAAGGGGGGGGCACAAGGTGAGATAAAATGGGGCGGCGGGGAGCTGGGAGGCGGGAGCTGCTGTCGCGGAGCCCCGCCGGGAGCATGGCCCTCGCCGCGTCGCTGCTGCCAGCGCTGCTGCTGCTGCTGTTGTTGGGGCGGCCGGGGCTGGGAGCGCCGGGGCAAGGCGCGGGCACCTGGTCCCGCTTCGCCCGGCTGCCCTACCCGCAGGACCAGCTCTTCCTCCACGACACCTTCCCCGACGGCTTCCTCTGGGGCGCGGGCAGCGCCGCCTACCAGACGGAGGGCGGCTGGCGCCAGGGCGGCAAGGGCGCGTCCGTCTGGGACACCTTCGCCCACCGCCCGGCCACGCCGTCGGGGGCCGCCCCGCCGGGGCCCGTGGGCGGCGACGTGGCCAGCGACAGCTACAACAACCTGTTCCGCGACGTCGAGGGGCTGCGGCGCCTGGGGGTCTCGCACTACCGCTTCTCGCTGTCCTGGGCCCGGCTGCTGCCCAACGGGACGGCGCCGCCCAACCCCGCCGGGCTGGAGCACTACGGGCGGCTGCTGGCCCGCCTGCGGGAGCTGGGCGTCGAGCCCGTGGTCACCCTCTACCACTGGGACCTGCCGCAGGCCCTGCAGGACGCCTTCGGCGGCTGGGCCAGCCCCATCCTGCCCGGGCTCTTCCGCGACTACGCCGAGCTGTGCTTCCGGCACTTCGGCGGGCAGGTGCGCTACTGGCTGACCATGGACAACCCGTACGTGGTGGCCTGGCACGGCTACGGCACGGGGCGGCTGCCGCCCGGCGTGCGGGGAGGCCCGCGCCTGGCCTACCTGGCCGCCCACCACCTGCTGCAGGTAAATGGCGCCAAGGGGCCCCGGCGGCTCCTCGGCCGTGCCAAGGTGCCGGGGCGCAGGCCGAGCTCAGCCCGCCCCACCGGCACACCTGTCCCCTGGTCCGACACTGCCATGGAACACAAACCCATGTGCCCGACACAGTGCGGGCAGCAGACCTGTAGGCAAAGAGGCAAAACTCATGGTGTAAGGCAGGAGGTTACTGAGCTACTCACAGCAGCGACTGAGTTAGTGGAGAGTTAAAGAGCTCTGTTTTGCAGAAATGTCCGTTTCTGCCCGCGGCAGTTCAGTTGCCATTCTGGGTGGGTGAGGGTCTGCAGACCCTGGACTGTGACACTCCAGTGCTGCCTTTCTAAGGTGGAAGTGCTTAATAATACTATAAAGGGAATTAGCATATTTGATAAAAAAGGCTTACTGAATTAATGGAGATGGAAGAGATGGCCAATATGTCAAACAGAGATGTTTTCTTGACAAAGTATGATGGTTTTTTGAGTGTGAGCACTTTTTTGGTGAAAGAGACCCTTAATCTCCCAGTTAGTCTTGTAAGTGGCAATAGTAGTTTGCTATACTTAATTTTTATTCTCTGTATCACTATAGTGTAATTCTAATATTTGCTATGAGCAACCCGTGGAGATTTTCAGGGAGAATTAAGGAGAAGTGTATATCCTTCCAATGACAGGAGAAAGGATTCCTAACTGGAATGGGGTGGTCATTTAGGCATGATCTCTTGTACTTTAATATGTATTTACATTTCTGCTAATGTCTGTCTGCTCAGCACACACTTACTGGCAAGAGTTGTATCCTAATGAACATTGTGTGTTAGATGTGGGCATGAAGAAAACATCCAATGCATGCCTTATTTGACCTTTTTCCACTTTCCTGTATTACTTCTACATTCTTTAATGCTGCAAATAAGTCAGAGGGAAAATAGAGATGGAGAATATGTGGGTAAAATTTTAGGTTAATTTCCTCGTCCTGAAAACTTTAAGCTCTTCACATGTAGTTACCTGGTGTGTACTTGGCCGTGTTTCATGCTTTAGTATATTCTGCATCACCATAGTACCAGAGTCCCTCATAATCTCAAGCCTGTGCTTCTTCTCTTAAAAACTTTGTGAAGGAAGATACTTTTCTATTTAGTAAATGAGAAGCTGAGGCACAGTCTTGGCCACCCCATATCAAAAGTGTAACTAAACCAGGAAGGTCTACCAATACCTGCTTTAGTGACAGAACCGTAGTATTTAGTTTTGTCCCAATGACTGTCAGTCAGGGTTTGCACATGAGTGAACATTTCTTTTTATGTGCAGTGGAAGGCAGCAAGATACCGCTTTTTTCCCCTCACATTTTATGGAAGAGGAGCAGAAACACAGATGCAGTTAAGAGCCAAAGTGGCCACTGGTTGTTAGTGCCCTTTTCCTGGCATGTGATCTTTGTAGCATATTGGTCATTATACTTCCAGCTCTTCTACAAGTATATTCCCAGATCTCAAATCACCTGCAGAGAAAATCAGGGACATAGATTAAGTGCAGAGGAGCTCACATCCCTGATCTCTCCAGTAAGAGTCTTCATGGAGGCAGAGGTAGAGCCTAGCTCTTCAGCACAGAGAAGTGAACAGCTTTCATCTGTGTCTCCTTCTCCTTTTTACTTCTCTGTAGCGTATTAATATTAGACCTTTCAACTTGTGCAAGCAGTGAAGTAGGAGGAAGCTACATAGTATGGCTTGATATCCATATCAGCCTGTGCATTTGTCTAAGAAAAGTTTGAAGTTCTACCAATGATGGTAAAGAGAGAATTACGTTTCACATAGAAATTAAAGTTTCTTGCACAAGTCCAGAGTGATTGAGTTTCCAACTTGAATGCTGTTCTTTGATATGTGTCTGTGGGTTGTATGGTTTTATAGGTGAGTTTGGTCATTATTTGGGAGCATGCACGTCTTTGGTTTGTATCAGAAGGGTGCACAGCAGAACTGCTTTATCACATAAGCTGCAGGGTGTGTGCATCACTGGACAGTGTTGCTGGGAGATACAGTCCTCTTAGACCTACTGCAAAAGATATGGCTGAATCCTCTCATGCAAAGAAAACCCCCTTTCATTGTCTACCCTTTTGCTCCTTATGTCATAAGATCTGGTCCCTGGGTTCTTCTTAATCCTTTTTCCTTCTCTTTGCCATTCTTGTATTTTATTTTTTTTCCAGGGAAATGGAGTTTGCAGAACATGTTTGGTTTTTTTGAAGTTAGAATTTGTTGTCGTAATTGATCCTCAGCAAATGTGCAGACTAGCTCTTAATATGCATGATTTCTGACTTTTTTCCCCCTTATTTACAATATACAGGTAAAGCTGGTGCCTTCTAATTTATTTTACTGGATTCTAATTATGTTAAAAAACAAAATAATTTCCTGTAAGTTCTTTAAAATTCAACAGATATAAATGTGGATTTGGGGCTTTGTTTTTCTGAGTGACTTATTTATTATCTGAAGAAATAATCAAATAAGAGTTTGATTCAATTTAGGTTGTTCAATTCAGAGCTGGTGAAAACAGGGCAATGAAGTTTGATTTAAGTAATGATGTTTGAATTCAGCTTGAATGGATTTCATCATATTGCACTGAATTTTTTAATTGCCTCTCATTTTTCTGAACTTCCTTAAGTGAGTCATAGCAAATGCTAAATTGACAGAGACACTTTTTTATAGACAGGACCAAATAAAAATAGTGTAAAAAACTTGTAAGGAAAAATTATTTTATTAATGCATTCTTGGTGTGCTCTTGAGGGAATGTTCATCAGTATTCAGTGAAAATTTCACCCTTTTTTAGTATTTCCACTGACACTTGTCGCTTTTGAGATGTCTAAGCCATTCAGATGTGGTAATAAATGGAGGAAGCTGTTCATGTTTATTCACAAAATAAATGGAATGGATCAAGTATGTTTCATAAAAGTTGGCAATCTCTCAAGTCAACAGCCAGAAAATGTAATGCCAGCAATCTGTCATGTATATGATGCATCTCTTTTCTCCAAATAGGAGTTGAGAGAGGTCAGTGTATTATGTTCTGGTTTTTGCAAATGCGTTTTTTCATTAATGGTTCACAGTATGTTGTCTGAGTTGAACATACTTGGATTTACTCAATATAAACAGCATTTGCAGAAACAGAAGAACACGTTGTTTCCGTGAAGAAGTGAGTGGAACTGCTGCCTGGAAACCAGTCACATAGCAACAGACTGATTTCTATTCCAAAACTCTTTCCAAAACAGAAGGTAAGTACTCTTTTGTTGACCTTCAGTGCTAAACCTAATAAAGTGTCAGTAATTTCAGTGTAGGAGAGTGGTCTTTTCTTGGTGTGTATTGTTTATTTCAAAATTGAGGCAGCCCTCAAACTTTCACTCAGTGCAAATGGAATGATATGGGATTTTCCTGAAAGTAACATAGCTCATCGTAGTTGTCAAGGCGTACCTAATTTTTAGAAAAAGGGAGGAATACTGCTAAGTAAGAGTATTTTTTTTCTATTCTTGCTTTCTTAAAGCATAATTCAAAGAAGAACAAAGAAGAAATTGATTCTTACTTGAGTTTGAGTATTAGTTGGGTGGTATATATTTGCACTCGTGATTATTCTACCCATTAATCATTTGAATCAGGTTTCTTTCAAATACCAGATTTGACAAAGAAGTGCAGACAAACTGTGGTGCAAGTTCAGATCTGATGCTGCAGTTTCCTGTGCCAGTTGCTGCCAGAAGTTAGACTATGTTCTCAAATTATATTAAAAGCTATAGCAAGTTGTTTTTAAGTTTTAATCATGAAAAGGAAAAAAAAATGCAGTGAGTTTCATTTTAAAATGTGCTAAATGGAGATGTTGAGTTTCAAGAATACTTGTTTTATTAAAATTAGCTCCAAGATAGATTACATAACTTTGCTTTTGCCATTCCTACCTGATTCCATACATGTTTGCAAAAGGATTGTTGTTTTCAAATATTCCGTTGTAACAAACATTGTAACAAAACCAAAAATTTCAGAGATTATAGGAAATCTTAGCAAAACTCAACAGGCAGGATCTGGAAAGATCACACTGGAGTGGCTGAAATTGAATGGAAGCAGAATTTGTTTGTTCTGCGTGGAAGAAAACCAGGTCAAGCCTGGTTAAGTCCCATCTCAACTCTTTTGCTGTTCATTATGAGGTTGGAGATTTCTTGAGAGTCTGTTCTTTGTGAGGTATTTTAGTGCTTGGCTGTATAGCTGTGAATCTTGGTAAATTCCATTGTCAGCCCCAAATCTGTGTTTTCATATCTCATTTTAAGTGTCCCCTGCCTGATTTCTAATCACTGTTGTAGCTGTTGCTGGAGGCACCTAGGTGATATTCCTGTTTCCTGTTCAAGGTAGTCCAGTATGCTTATTTTTTAAATAGCAGTTGTGTATGCTTCCTTTTTAAATAGCAGTTGTTCATGTTGGGCGGGGCTCTGCTCAATTCTGGGAAGATAATAATTGCTTGTTAACAGCAGTTTGATGCAGATAGGGGTGTTTAGATTGACAACATAGAATTTGCATCTGGTAAAATCTCACTGGTACATGAGTGTAAAGCTCCTTGATACTGTTCCATTTTGCATTTCTAAAGCCTCATAAGGTGTGAGATATTCTTCGTTCTTCCCTTCAACCCCTCTCCTCAAGCAGAAGGGATTCTGTATTTGTTGTCGTTTTGGGGATTCCAAAATGAAGCTTGTGGTAGAACTCATGTCACTCTGTATTCCTTTATGTTACAAGCTTTTCCAGTTTCCATTTCACCGTGCTTCTATGGTCAGTTTCCAGTACTTAAAGGTAGTTGATGGACATAATTCCTAGCTGTACTTGGGACCTGGGAAATAAAACTAGTGAAACATCTATTGTAATTCAAGATAGTGCACCATTGTTTAGTGCCTGCATTTCCCTTTTGGCTGAAAGCTAGAAGCTCTTAGCACTTTTTTCCTCTGATAGGTCTGGTGGAAACCTCTGTTCTGCAACCAGCAGCAGGTTGGAAGTGCAGAGATTGTTCTTCCTTTTGAAAATGTTGTTTTCTGTAAAGAAGAAATGCTGTGTCATGTAAGAGGAGGTTGTTTGGCTCATACTGTACCCATCTTCTAGAAGGTCAAATTCTGATTCTCTTGCTATGGTTGAAGTTGTGCTTAGCTTAGGTTTGTTCTCACACTTACTAACTAACAGCTTCTTCCCAGTGTTCTCTGGGGAGCAAAATATTTTTCCTCCATCTTTCATTATTTCTTAAACCAGTTAGAAGCAGTGAATATGTCAATACAGCTGATGGCAAAGTCAGCAAGCAGTGACCATTAGGACAGGATGCAGGCATTTAGTCTTAATTATTTTGGTTACTGTGACGCATATCCTTCTAACGTTGGGAGAAACAGGAAAGAGCAGATGTGTATGCTGACCCATCTGTAGTGTGCTTGACTCCAGTTGAAGAGTCCTTTGGCTTTCAGTTAGAAATTGGCAGAGTTCAAAGGCACTTTGATAATCCTTGCAAATGAGTGTGTGATTTGTGTGTTTGGTTGTTGCTGATGAACAGATGAAATGCTGAACTTAATCTGAAGGTCAGTGTTGGCAAAGTTGTAAAAAAGCCAAGAAGCCAGCAATCAAAGGAGTCTGCTTGTACAAACTTGAAGGTAAAGAAATGTCCACAGGAGAATTTCTTCTATTTTTTTTTTTTTCACAAGATGGTAAAAATAAAGAGGAGGAAATTACAAAGACATGCTTCTGAAGGAGAGGAGGTGACCTGTGCATACAAGGGTAAGGCCTGGTTGAATGGGGCTTTGGGCAACCTGGTGTACTGTGAGGTGTCCCTCCTGCCCACAGCGTTGGGGTTGGAGCTAGATGACTTTTAAGGTTCCTTCCAACCCAAGATATTCTATGATTCTAAGGCAAGTTTTAGCAATTAAAGGATGTGTGTTACCAGTTTTAAATACTAAATAAAAACTACTCATGTTTGCTTATTTGCCTGCCAAAGTATATAGAAAAATATCATAGTCAAATCTGTGATTTTAGATTAAATCAGAAGAATGGAACAGAAGAATATGGTTGTAGACACAATCTTAAGATCCTTAGGAAATTACTGAAATGAACATTGGACAGATCTCTGAAGGAGAAGGTGACTCATTAGATATGGCCATGAAAGAAGAGACTGGCTTCTGAAGAACCACTGACTTATTTCACATGAGAGAAGATGTGTCAGCAGAAAGAGAAGGTGAGTTGTCAAGAAGGAAGAATAACTAAGTACAAAAGGAGAAAGGGATAATTTGCCATGGCAAGAGACTGGAGCCTTTAGTAAAATGGGATGAGTAGAAGATAACGATAATAAAGAAGGGAAGGAATTAGACTCACACTGTTGCTCTCTGTAAATACTCCTGAACATAAGTATTAATGACAGGAAGAAAATTGAGAATTAAAAACCATATGCTTGCACACACAAAAGGATGCAAATACAGTTAGATTGACTCTTAGAAATCATGAACAGCTTTGGAAGAAAGCTGCTGGAATGGCCTTTCAGTATTAATGGTAGGAACAAAAATCTTATAAGACAGCTAGAGCAGTTTGGGAGAATAAGCTTGATGCATTTGGTGGCAGTGGAGGTGACAGTAGCAGTAAACATGAAATCTTCCTCTTTGCTTTGCTGAATTCTTAACAGAATGATATAAGGCATGGTCTAAATCTGAGAACATCATTCAATGTAAAGAACAAAATACAGTCTATAGTAACAGTAAGCATTTGTTTAGTCTGTCAGTGATGGCAGCTTCTGGCTTTCTCTAGCTTCAGCTCTAATCTGAGAGCACAAAACTCTCATAAGAAGCCTGGCCTGTTATGTTTGTGGTGTGTATCCCTGGAGATTTGTCAGGGAGGATCCTTTGAGAAGCCCACTGGAATAAGAAAAAGGACTTTGAGAATATCTGGATTTGGCCACATTGAAACTCATTTGTGTTACTCCATCTTTATGTATGTTTAGTTTGAGAAGAGATAGAATTCTGTATTATGAAAAATTGCAAAAGTTTTAAGCTTAATTTTGTTTTGATTCTAAAAAAACCCCAAGCCATGTTCTAAATTCTCCCAGTTATTGAAATCTTTACAGATGCTGTTTACAACAGTTGATAAATGAACAGTTGAAATAGGGACTGGGACCACAAGTGGTTCCAGTGCCCCCTGACAGCTGGATCTCTGTGACACCTGCCTGATGGAAAGAGCAGGGTCTTTTGCCCGTCTCAGGATCTGGCCAGCCTGGGAATGCTGCAAGACACCCTGCAACACAATCTTCAGCAGTGGGGGAGCTGACAGGGGCCTGTGCCAGGGGACTGTCACTTCAGTCTGCACAGTTTGTTACTTGCACATTAGCTCTCATGCTGACAGCTAAGATTGGATTTTTGTTTTCAGTCACAACTCTAAAGAAGCTGAATGGTTCAATTGGCTGGGAGAGACTATCCTACTGTGGAAATGCCTTGCAATTTTGTGAGTCCAAAAGTCAACCCAAGGTATCCTTTTGTAGGTCTATCAGTTTAATTCTCTTATGAAGGGCTAGAAAATGTTTGTACCACTGGGATTATATTTTACAAGATATTTGCTTTACAGTTGGGAAGACAGTAGCGTCTGTTTTGATCCTGCTCCTAGGAAAGACTTCAAATGGTCGCATGGGGGAAGGGGACAGACTTGTAGCTGCTGGTCACACATTCTGGTAAGAGTTCACAGTGATTTTCCAATGCCTTTTCTCAGTCAGCTTTTTTCATGTTCTTTTGAATATGTAGTAGCTCCACTGGATCAGTTGTTTTTCAGAGTTGAGGCCAAAGTTTACTCAGTTTGTTTGTTTAACTTCCAGCATTTTAAGAAATGAAATAATTTTTTTTGCTGCAGGCATGGAACTGTTGAACATAGTTATTGATTAATTAGTCTAATTGTGGTTCCTCAGATATATATGGAAATGGTAGAATTATGCAGCATGTCTTTTCTTTTGAGAAAGTAGGTTGGAAAAATATTGCATTGTCAGCTTGATGATTTTTTATGAAAATTTATTTTGTAAGTAAGAACATATTGCTTAAAAATCAGTTGAACAAATCTGACCTTATGGTTGAAAAGAAAGTTCAGCTGACACCTGGCTGTGCAGTAGTGACACGCTTGACATGCTCTTTGTAACACGCTTACTTAATTCATTTGTTTTCCTGTGACAGTGCAGTGTTAGCTTGGGTACAAATGATGCTTGCAGAGAAAACGATCACCACACCAGTTGACCAGTTATGTATGCCCTCAGGAGGCAAAATCCAAGCCAGAAAGAGTTGTAACAAAACATGGGGTGATAGGAAGAAAGAGGATTGGGAAAACAGATAATGTCTGAGGATCTGGTGAGATTAGGGGGTGACTGGCCAAGAGTGGGAATGCAGGAGCTGAGTTTATGAGGCAATACTCCATTTTCATGTGTGTATTTAGCATTAAAATTTAAAATCAGCATGAAATGAGATGGCCTGGAGTCCTCAAGGGTGATTTGTTTTTTCCCTGTGTCATTTTTTTAAATAAATGTCATATGAATTATTTTGAGGAAGCTGACTGGTGATTTACAGAGATCACAGACCATGCTTCACAAGGATGGGGCCTCCTTCCAAGTCTGTCGTGGTTTATAGTGTCTACTTGCTGTCCCCATGTTGCCACCAGCACTGGGAGTGGGGGACACCATGAGTAACCTGCTAAAGGATGATACATTAGATCTGGGTTACTCAAAGGAGCTTAAGGAAAACAAGTTTCCCTTTAGCTTTTTGGAGAACCCTGTCACTTTTAGGCAGTTAAATATAAATTCGCAAATTGAACAGATGCATTCCTTTAATCTTAAGGAAAATGTGCATTCCCATATTCAAACAGCATCTTTGTGTATGAAATGCAAGACCTGGGAAATACACTGAAGGAGCTCTTGAACTTAGTTTTTCATCGTGCTTCCCTTGCCAGCTATGAACATGTCTCTTGTTTTGAAAGAGAATATTGGGATATATCATGCAGGGAACAGAGCTGCAGGAATATGTTTCAACTGCAGTTTTGCATCTTAATTATATGCTTGGTGGAAAAAATAATCCCCTTTTCTTCGTAACCCCCTGTCATTTCAGCTAGCTCATTCTAATCTTCCTAATACCTCCCAAATTCACAAGTAATATAATGTCATTAGAGCAAGTCAGAAAAATCTAAAACCTTTGAAACTGGAATTTGCTGATTCATTGAAACTAAAATATTTGAGAGACTTCAGTTTTCTAGAAAAAGTTGTGAACTAGGGGAAATACAATATAAATAATTTTATTTTGCTGTAGAAAGTTTTGGTTTTCCCTTTTAATGTGATACTGAAAAAATTCATTTTGATGTAGTGAGTCAGTCAGTCATTTCACACTCTGCCTTCTGTATTCTTTACTGGATGAGTGCCCACTGCTTCAAATTGGGTCAGTTTACCCTTGCGAAATTGCTGTTTAACCTGCTGCAATATGACTGACTTATTGAAGCTGGAGATTGATGGTTTTTATTCTTTGATGAAAGAAATAAAATGGAACTGTCAGGACAGAATTCCTGCACTGTAGAGGTTATTCCATGTCTCATATTTGTAGCTGGGCTGCTTGTGCTACTTTTGTGTGAAACTGTAATTGTTCAGTCATTTATCCAGCTCCTCTTTCCTATTTCTGGTAAAAGAAAAGTGGTACTTGAAGGAGGCAGTTGCTTAAAAGGGGGAAAAATTCTAATAAAAGCAACATCAATTTGGCACAGTCATTCTGATTCTTAGAACCAGCAAAGTGTAGCACAGGTAAGTTCAGAAACAGTCTTTTTCCATAGCTCAGCTTAGGGTAATGAAATAGAGACCCCTTTAAAAATTGGTTGGTGGTGAAATGGTTATAGCAAGAGCATTGTAAGAGTAAGCCATAAAAGGCAGGAACCCTAAATCACACCAGTGAGATCTCACTTTACCCAAGCTGGACTCTTCTGGAGAGTAATGTTTCCTGTGTTACTGGTAATTTGGAATAGATTTGTAGAAACCAGAGGGGGTGGGCATTGGTCTGGTTTATATTGATGCTGGCCTGTAGGAGCTGCTTTTGTTGACTTGTGGTCAGGAGAGAATTTAAATTGTCAAGGAGCAGTGTTGTTTATTGTTAGTCCTCTTTTTTTTCTCTTTCTCTGTGCTGTGGCCAGGCTCCCACTAAAAAATTTATTTTACCTAAATAATTTGCCTTCTGTTGCAAGGGTTTAGGATTGTGATGATATCTTTGCTTTTCCTGATTTATTCCTGTGGCTTGCTATGACATCTGGAGCATTTGGCATGGTTTTTTTTTTTGAGTTAAATATGTTAGAATTGGCTTTTTGGCTCATTATGTTACAAATATAGAATAGCAGAGTCATGGGATGGTTTGTGTTGGAAGGAGCTGGAAAGATCATTTAGTTCCAAACACCCTGTCGTGATGTGACATCCCACCCTCAAGGGGGAGGGAACACCCAAGAGTTATGGATGCTCATGGTTGAAAAGGAATGATAAAAGTCAGAGGGTCCACAGCTTATCTTCTAGATTTGTGCACGTGGGAAGGGACACCTTCTGACAGATCAAGTTGCTCAAAGCCCTGCCCAGCCTGACCTTGATCAAAGGAATGGCACATCCACAGCTTTTCTGGGCAGCCCATTCCACTGCCTCACCACCTTCAAACTTCTCTTGAATATCCAATCTACATGTTCCCTCTCTCAGGTTAAAGCCATTTCCCCTTGTCTAATGCCCTTGTGCAAAGTCCCTCTCTAGCTTTCCTGTAGGCCTCCTTTAAGCCCTGGAAGGTGCTATGAAGGGAGCCTTCACTTCTCCAGGAGGGAGCATATAATAGCCAGTAATGTGTAGTGTTTGAGGTTAGAGACTTGCTGCAATATTGCAGACAACTAAGCTTGGTGATTCCTGAATCTCTTATTTTTTGCTTTGGAAGTGTTCAGTTTGAGTGAGTGCTCCTGGGAAATATGTTTGTAGGGACAAAGAGAGTATGGAAGACTGAACTACAAAGAGGGTGAGGATTAAGAAAGGGTCAAATGTACATTGGAGCAGCACATTCCCAATATGGGAAAGGACCTGGAGGGTCTGGAAGGAGCACTGGCACTAAAGGGGCACTAGCATTTTGTAGACCCAAGATCACATAGAAATGCCTGAGTGAGCTATTTGAGTGTCATGGGGCAGAAATTATACTGGGAGGTATACAGAGACAAGGCAGTTAATTGGTATGTGAAAAACATAGTTTATTTTTTACCAAAATAAACTGGTAACTGTCAGAGAGAGAGGCTTGCTGTGACACAAACACTGACACTGGACATAAAATAGAAACGGTAGCAATGACAAGCTGCCAGGCAGAGTCAGTTTTTTTTTGGTTACATAATAAAGCAGTTCCAGATTTTTGAGTGATTTGTGCAAGCAGCTGAAGATTTTTCTCTGAAACACCTTGTTGTGGAACTGCTTCAATGATAGTGAGATGGGCTGGACACCTGCTGTAGTTACTCTTCTATTCTTCTTCTACAAGTGTAAGAAAATAGTACGTTCTCAGTCCCTACATTATGTTTGTGGTAAGATTAATTGTTGACCCCACCCCTAAATAATTCAGTGTTGTTTTGTGCAGTAACTACGCAGAAGGTTTGGAAGCACCATCCCAGAGCATTTTGTGTCTCAAAGTCTTCAAAGACTAGAATACATAGAGAAGACACACATACATATACATGTACATATACATATACATATACATATACATATGCATATGCATATACATATACATATACACACATATAAATATGTGTAGGCAGTGGATGTCATTCTGGAGTGTGGCCAATGAAAGCACTGTAGTTCTGCACCGGAGGAATGACACTGCTGATGTAAATGGTAAAAAAAATGTACATTATTGCAGCCGTAGCATAGCATGGTAGTTCAGATACAGCTAAACACCTGTTCTAAGTGAAAAAACTGTCTTTTGTTTTGTTGACTATGAAATGGATGGTTTAACTGAAGAGTAGTCTGGCAGATATGCAAATAATGTTTTAATCCGTTTGTGTCATCCAGATTGAGAACAGAGGAGAATATGCAAGGAAGACCAGTCTGCCTAACCAAGGCTGGATATGGCCCATACAGAATGATTTGTTTTGGTGTTGGTTGGCCACCAGCTCTCAAGCCGGGTTTCATGGGGCTCATAGGAGAGCTGGGTGGAGATCAGAGCCTGCAGAGTCCCTGCACTCATCTTCATGTATCCTGTACAGCATGGAAATAATTTGTGGGTGTAGCTGGGACAGTCTTCAACCTGCAAAGATTATCACTAGCAAATGGTACTTATCCAATGGCTGAAAACACAGTGTTAAAGTACCCAGAGTTTACCACCCTCAGCTACAGTTGTCAGCAGCAGGACATTTTGCTACTTTTGAGTGAGGCTGTGGTATGGAAAATTACTCCTGTCCCACAGTTTAGAAGCGTCATCATTGTGCTGGTCTTCCAGGCAGTGTTTGCATCAGCTCTGAGACACAGTTTGGCATCTGCTTGGCCTTGCAATAGCTGGCTTTCCAGTAACCATTATGAAATGTTGTTTAGCATAAAGATACTTCTTTTAAAGTGGTTTGGCAGCATTCCCAGTGATCCCAGAGGGAAGAGCAGCTAGGACTTGCTCTCCAGCTCTGAGGCAGCTGTCCACTGGGCTGACCAGGGTGGAGCTGTATGTGCTTTGGCTCTGCACCACAACTAGCGAGTAAAGATGTGGACTATGTTGTCCTTGGCTGCCTGCAATCCTTTTGCATAGGGCTGTGTAATGTGACATGATGGGCCCACAGCTCTCTGTGAGGGCTTGTGATGGGGGAGAGGGAGGTGTGCAATGCATGGGCTTTGCTATTGCACGCAGTCTATTGCTTTGCTATTAGAGCCATCTCCCTTGAAGACTGTGGAAGTAAATGCAGGGGATAGCAATCATGCTTGAGCTGATTTTAGGATGTGTTCACCATAGAAATTTACTTGAGCTTGCCACCTGAGGTTCCTTTTCCAGGTAATGGAGAGTAGTGAGCATGGTATCTCTTGTTCTATAACGAAAAAATGCAATAATTGTCCCATTTCTATGTGTGGGGTATAGGTAGGTAAACCCATGACAAACTCAAGCCCAGAGTTTTTGCAGACAGACTTTCACCTTTAGTCTAATTAGAGTGTGGAGAGGTTCAGTAGAGATGGAGGAGGGGAATACTGAGGGGCTCAAGAATTTGAGATGCTTTCAGTTCCTATGACTTCTCAGAGGGTGAGCTCTGACATACGGTCTGGATCAAATGCAAATTTTGCCTGAGTCTCCCCTGCTTCAGGTATGTGGTATCTCCTGCATGTCTGTGGGAAAGACCTGTATCACATAATGTCCCCTAGTTTTCCTGGGCAGGGAGCTGAGTCTTTCTTCTGACCCAGGAAAGCAGCTGATACTCCCCCCTGCAAGGGTGGTCAGTAGCACTGTTTGGTCCTGTAAAGCCAGAACAGCAAATAGCCATGGTGTCCCATGTAAGATGTCATGGACCTTGAGTAGCCCCACCCTGCAGCTCTTCATTTCTTTTTCCCAGTTATCTGCTGCTGACCCACTCTGGCACTTAAAGCATTTCGTGCCTTTTTCCAAAATATAAAGAGAGCAGTCCTTGTAAAATGTTTAAAACATAAAAAACCTCAAAACAAACAAACAAAAAAACCCCCCATTAAAATCACATTGTCTTTTTACCAGTAGTTGGAACTGATATGCAAATGCAAACATATACTAGTTGCCACAGTCTCCTTCTGTCTGGAAACAGAAGATGCCTCTCCTTTAGGAGCCCCATTATTTTCTGCAAGGACTTTACAGAACCCCACATCAAGTAGTGGAATAGGTATTTACTAGCTATGCTACAGAGAAAATGTAAAAATGTGCAACCAGTCTTAAAAATAAATAAAACCTCATTATTTTAAAACAAAACCCAGATATCTTCCAGTCACCTAAGAAAAAGTAGCACAAGGAAAGACATACGACCATCAGGTAATGGGCAAAATGAGAGTTAAAAAAAAATTTACATTTCCAAAATGCTTTTTGTCAGATCTGTCAGGAAAAGTGATCATGGTGAGCACTGGGATTCATAGACAGGAAAGGTTAATGAGGGTGAGGATTAGATAAATGTCGGTAACTGCAGGTGCAATGAACATAAAATGCTGTGAATTTACAGTATTGAAGGCAAGCCAGGCTCATCTGATAGCTTTCTGTGATAACTGATTGTCTAGAAAAACAAAATATGATAAATGTAATCAACTCTATTTTCAGTAAGACCCTTGAAATGGTGGCACATGGAGAGTTACTGTTTCAGTGGAGAAGGAGGAGAATGTTCAGCAGTAGCTAGGAAATTACTAAAGCAAATGTCATAGTGAGTTGTGCTGAAAGTAGAAGCATCAGTCTCAAAGGGCAGTTCACAGCTGAACTTCTTAATGTATTTTAACTCCCATGCCTTGGCACAGGCTAGGACTTCACTACTTAGAGCATGTGCTAAAATTGAGGAAACAGTGCCAGTGCAAAGGATAATCAAAATAATAAACAGATGGAGAAGAAAGACTCAAAATTTTTTTTCTGTAAGAAGAGAACTTGCTGATCACAGCATGACCATCAGATGCAAATATAATCCAACTGTGACAAAGACACATTTGTTTCTGGTCTGTATCAGGTGATTTTTCCAGCAGAGATGAGGAATTACCAGAACATGGCTTATTTACCTAAGCAAGGACACTAGGAGAGAATATACTTCATGTCTATAAATAGATCAGTGGTAAAAACAAGTGAAAGGAAATAACTAAGTGCGGGGAAAGTTTTGCTGCAAGAACAAGGGTTTGGACTGACCATGAATAAATTCAGCCTGAAAGTCAGGGGAAAAAGAAAACCATTTGTGAAGTGTCATTTTCTAGACATCTTCCAGAGAGAGTAGTATGAACAAAATAGCTAGCTTGTGTTAAATCTGGATCATGTTATGAATAGGATTGTGTCATATATTGCCCATAGAAGCACTGGTTTGAATCTGATACCATTGAGGCGCTTCCTAATTTTATAATCCAGTTTTCCTAATTCTTGCCAGATAGTAGACACAGGATCATAAATATAGTAATGATTTTTTTTTTCAGCGAGATATTTTTTGTATTTCTGTTCAAATTCCCTGCAAGTCTGAACTTTTCTAACATGGTAATATCACTTATCATTGCCTCCTCTTTACTGTATCGTTTAAAAAAGCATTTGCAGTGTCTTACTCAGAATGTCTCATGCTTTTATGTGACATCCATTGTTGGGTCCACAATGAAAATATCATCTTGTAGGAACGTAGGAAGATTGACAACAGAAGTAACTCCTGGTCTGCAGTAAATTGGGCTTGTGAAAGGCCTCTGCTTTCATTCCTGTTTCTCTCCTGCAGCACAGAGTTATCCCTGAAAGGAGGGATTATAGAGGCAGTACTTTCAGAGTAGCAATAACCTTTATATATATCTACATATAAAGTATATACATATATATGAAGTATACTGAATATGTCCAGTGCCTCATTTGATAATAAACATCTAATGCATCTTATGTACTTGACAGTAAATTGTATCCCAATATTCTTATTTTATGTTTCAAATTAGGTATGTAAAATCCTTGATGTTTCTTCAGTATTTCCAACATATCTGCTTTCTTCCATCTCAGAAGTATGAGGAAAGTGGATTTTGACTGCTATAGATGGAGCCTTGCTTTTTCCCCAGTACTCATTTCTACGGAGATTATTTTTCCTTCCAGTAAGGCAGTAAGGACTTGTGTGTGTGTCTCCTGCAGAGCATCTTAGCTCTTTTCTAAGAGTGTTCCTGTATAAAAGAGCTTCCAGTGAAAAGTTCAGTTATTGCAGTGCAATTTCTTACAATTACCCCCCTCCTTCCTTCCTGCCTTTCATACTCCTTCCCTTAGTCTCAGCAAGTCTTAGCCTCCTGCCTTCCTCCCTTAGTCTCAGCAAAAACACTTGGCTCTTCGAGCCCTTCACACCCTAATTCAGGCCAACAATTTTGCTTTTCATTAGTGTTTGGGCAACTAGTTAATTGCTGCAGTGCCCCCTGCTCTGCCTTCTCTAGCATCGTTGACTGAATCATAGTTCCACATAAACTGTATAATCTGTGAATTTCTTAATATCCAAAGTGTCATCCTGATTTAATGTATGCTGTCTTAGACCCATTTTTTCCCAATATCCTTTGTACTACATACTTACTGAAGGTTGTGTTGGCGTAGCCGTGGCTGCTGCAAGCCTTTGTCTCTAGGATAAAATGGCTGGCCAGCTCTTGCTGCACCATATGGAATCTCTCCAAGTCAAAGATTATTTTCATATTTGATTTTGATAAAAAATACAAATTTCTGTACTATGATTCATAGCCTGAAATGGTTTGGGTTGATTTTGGATAAAGTTAACCTGGAAGCTGCTCTGCAGGATCCCACCTGGTATAATCTAGCTGTCCATCACCTTCTGGTCCATGGGTTACTGTAGCTATTGGGTCAATAGCTCTGCTGTTTGCTAAAGTACATGTAGGTACTGTGTCTGGAAATTCACCGGCAACACATTGTATTAGTGGTACACTTAATCTCCTTTTCCATCTAACAAACCTGGAGTATATGTAAGTCATAATAATTAAAGAGAGTATGTAAAAAAAATTGAGGCACTGGATTTATGTCTCTTCCTGTTCCTCTGCACTTTAGCCTGAGGTGTTGCTGTTCATTCTTATATCTGAGAGTGGGACTGTAGCAAACACTGACCTCTCTTACAAAAACCTCTGTGGCTCTGAAAGTGTTTAGATGGATGTCTTCATAGAAGTCTGTTATAAGTTTTTGCTCTACCTGCATAACTCTTTGGTCAGTTTACTTAGAAACAATGATCTATACAAATTCTTTCCTTTGAACTGCCTTCCTTTAAAACAGGCTATATTTAAATGACAGGCATCTGTCTCATGATTAGATATTGCCCTAATTACCACATTGTACATGGCCTCCTGAAAACTGTTGAGATACCTCCCCTCATGGTAACTGTGAAGCAGAGCAGTGCCACTTTCTGGAATTTCTGTACCTCAGCAAAGGAGGATGAATCATGCTGCTACAAGATTTATGTGAACTCGCATTTCTATTGTTCTAGTGTGGTTCGATATTAAAACTGAGATTTCTCCCAAAAGATGTTTTCTTTAAATAATTGAAAATATTACTTTATTTTGATATAGTATATTTTCATGCTGCAGTATACTGGCGGAATTTCCATGGTTATACAGAAATAAAGGCCAATCTTAGACAAATTGCTTAAAAAGCGTACCTGAAGCTCTGAGTTAATTGATGAGTTAAGATTTTAATGTGTCCTTATATTTTTGTATCTCTATTTAAAATATCTGGGGGGTGAAAAAGTATTTAGTCATATCTGAAGTCAGTAGGTATGAAAATACAAATGCATTTCATTTTTTGTGTTCCTGGCCCAGTGATGATTCTCATTCATGTATACAAGTGTCTTGTCATCACTGGCTTTATACTTTGTTCTAGAGCAATTTGAAGTTTAGTACTGCACTTTGATATAGTAGACAAAAGATTAAATTTATTGGTTTCGCCTTGTGCCTATTCCTTCAACGGAGTAATTTTTTTTGAACAGTGTCAGTGTTAGCCAAAGGGAAAATAATATTTTGTAGGTTTCCTATGTAAAGAAGCTCCAATATCAAAGAGGGACAACTGCTTTATCTCCAAAAGAAAATGAGTGCACTGTCAGAGAGCAGTGAAATATGTTAAGTTGCACTTTAAAAAAGAACACATGCGAGGCCCCCAGGAGTGCTCACTGTGCTGCTAGAGTAAATGCTAAACTTTAAATGTGCTAAGAATGTTTAAAATTTATGGAGTTGACAGAATATTTATGCATAGCTCAGTCTGCTAATGTGATGTTAATTCTGATTAGCAAGTGTCTAGTACTGTGGTGAGAGCACAGAGGCCGAAACAAGGATTGCTGAAAGAGCAGTAGCTAATTAACGTTTTCAACTATGTGTTAACCAGCGCACGCCCTTTTCTGTGTGGCTCAGTAAGCAATCACTCTAACAACACACCTCCTTTTCTTTTGCTGTATTCTTTTAAAATTTATTTTATTTCCGTAAGGACTGGATAAAAGCAGATTTAGGTGTTTCACTGTGATCTTTTTCTTCATTGCTACGGCTGAGATTGCAATACATTGATGTAGTAAACCCCCTTATCCTGTATTGCTTCATAAAAAAGTATGGGATGTGGTTTGAAAAGGGAAACAGCTGTAGCTGGTATTTTTATATCAATTTTTTTAACATTCAGCTTCTTATCAACAACATTTAAACATTTCCTCACTATTATGTTATCCAGACAAGTTAGATTCTTTGTTTAAAAACAGGTGAAATAGTTTAATTTCAACAGGTAATCAACAATATGAAGATTTTGTTTATTAAGTAAGAATGAAATATTTAATGTTAAATACTTTTAGTTTGATGCAGTTATCTGTTCTACAGGAGTACAGCTTTTACTGGAAATGGCGATTCTTACTCTGTTTGCTGACTACAAGAGTAAAGCAGGAAAACTTCTATGTGTACACTTTTGAGTTAACACTCATCTCTGCAGTAAAGCAATTTTATACCTACCATTAAACATGCATTTAGAAACAGACATAAAGGGACTTACTCATACCTCAAAAGTGTATTTTCATGGTTTCAGCACACTTTGGATGAGATTGTAAATGTATTTCCTAAATCAAAGTAGGTATAAATTGAATCTAGTTTAATCTTTGACTGCAGTATAGTCAAAAGCTTGTTGAAAAAACTGGAAAAATACACATAAATCATCCTTGCTGCTGAAGAAATGCAAAGATTCAAAGTTTGTTTCCAGTCTAAAACTGAATGCCAGATTTTGTCTTTCATCTCTTGATTCATGTTGTTGCTCAAATTTAAAAAACTGGTACCCCAAGAATTTCACTTCTCCTAAAGATTCATTTTCCCCACCTTTCCTTGTACTGGAATTTATCTTTCCTCTTCTGAATTTTGATTTAAATAGCTGCTCTTTATCTTCTTGGTGGCTGCTGAGGAGTGTAGTGATTCCTCAAAATAAATATGTCTGACTAAAGTCTGCCTCCTCCAGTGACTGTATCCTCACTGACGAGATGTCAGCATGCTGAGTAACTTGAATTCAGCTTGAATTCCTCCTATGGTTTCCCAGATCCTCCTTTCATAGCCTAGCTTAGTGGAAGCAATAACATTAAGGAAGAATTACAGCTAGTAATAACCATTGTAATAATTAAAACTTGTCAGTTAGCCCTGTGGTTCACTGTGCTGGTGCAGAGACGGACAGACCTCTGAGACATCCAGACCACCAGTTATGAGTCATTCAGTTCTGCTTGACTTGTCCATCTGCAGGGTCCTATGATTCATCTTGTCAGCCTTTCAGGGGCTGCTCCTGGTGTAAAGCTTCTGGAGTGAAAAAGTCTTACTTAGATCCTCTTGGTTTTCCTGAGTCCTTTCAGAATTTTGATTCATTCTTATATATTGTTCAAGACACACAGTCAGAACTTCATGCATTCACAAAGCTACCTGTTCAGAAGCCACTAGGGCAAAAGAAGTGGCACACACATAATAAATGTTTACCATTTGAGAAGCCTAGACTATCCTGTCTTGCCTCCAGTTGCCAGTCCAAAAGACAAGGTTTTCCAGAGGTCATGAGTTGTGCAGATATCTTGATAGGCCAGACCATCCCAAATGGTACTGGGATGGCTCTGTTTGAGCAACTGAATTTTAGGTCACACATGGACATAAACCCTTCGGACTACTAATGCCATGTGTCAAGGTTGGGAGCTGCTTTCTTCTTCATAGGGATGGGGTTCAGTGGCTGGAGCAGGTATCTGCTGCCATTTGTGTTGTGGAATTCCCATGACGTTTGCACTGGCTCACAAGTTTGACAGAGATCTGCAGATGACCCATGATCTTTTGTAGCAGCAGGTCCTGGTTAGGCAGGTTCTCAGTGGGATCTAAGTTGACACGAAAGCTACTCCCAAAGTTACTGGATTAAAGTTTATTTACAGTACAGTTTCAGTGAGTTTGCAATTGAGCATTCCTTTTAAAAGTGTGTGATTGAAATCACTATTACATGTGCCCAGGCCAGATCATTTCAGGCAGGTTTCACACAAGGAGATAAGCCTTTAGTGCTTGCTTTTTATCATGTATACATAGAAACACAGCTGAATCTGACAGAAACAGTTTCAGACTGACTGGAAAAAGAAGGAAGAATTGTATATTCACATCTAGTCAAATTGTAATCCAAACAGTTGTCTGAAAATTGAAACTGGTACCTTCAATTTATATTGCTTATCCTGATGTGCTGCTTTCTGCATCCATCTAGAGGGCTGAATAGGACATTCCATCTTATTTGATAGCCTGTTGTCATTGATGCATAGTTCTAATCTCAGAATGGTTAAATTTAGTGTCCAAGCTTATAGCAAACGCAGGTTATCATGTAAGTGATAGAACAGGATTTGGGCATGAACAATCCAAATGTTTGGTTTAAAAAGAATTTTGCAGCAATTGCTTCTAGCAAATCTTCTTCATTCTGGTTTTCATTTGCCTATATCATACCACAGAGCTCTGTTCTGATATATTGGTTCCATATATGATGACTAAATTTGCGATTCCTATGACAACTATGTTGAGCTGAATGCCTTCATATTACTCATTGTACCCTCCACTGATGGAGACTTCCACTTCCTTTACTGTTGACATCCACTGGTTGTTTTTTTCTCACAGAGGAACTCAAAGTAGGAAAAGCTATCCACTATCACATTTATCTGGAAATACCTTCTGAAGCCATTTGATGTACCTGGGCACTGCAGTATTGGTCTGTTGTGAAACTGATTAAGGATCTTTCATTTTATATTTGCAACCATGGAACTGATATCTGAGTGCTGAAAAGAAAGAGGATCTAGTTTACCTTCTAGAAACATTTCTTGTGATGCACATCAAATAATTCTGTAGCAGTTGCTTAATATTTTCTCCCAGAGGGAGCTGCCTTTCTCCTGCTCTAGCCTCTTTGAAGTGACTTTTCTTGTGAATAAATTGGATGAGATCCCCATGATATGCTCTGGAGACCAACTTTTCTTGTAGTTCACTCTTCTGCTGAGCCCACACTGTTCATGCACTTAACTGTGCCGAACTTGGTAATTGCACCTTTCACCCACTCTGTAGTTTCTGAGTCACTGCTTTAAGTCTCCCAGGAGCACCATGTGCTCACTTTGTACAGTGAACTGACTGACTCCTTTGGTTTTACAATAACATAACCTCTACTGCTTCTGGAGGGGGTAACAAAGTGCAAATGAAGTCGCCATGCTGGAACAGCATCCCCAGCGTGGCTACCTATGCCAGCCTTTTTGAATGCTGCTGAGGTCAGGTTTTTTCCTGATCTCCACTCCTATTCCTGCACCTTCTTTAAAAACTTGGTTAAAGGCTTATCTGCAAACACCGATACAAAATGCTGGGGGAAAATAAAACTCACAAAAGATCGCAGCATATGTGAAATTATAGCACAAGGAGCTTCTTAGTAAGTTTTCTCATTCATCTTTCTAAGGTCATTAATCTATTCCTAAATATTTTTCACTTTAATGTACCACTTGACCTGTTCATCAGTTCACTTAGAAGCGAACAGCCATGTACAAATATACGGCTTATATTTGTATAATTCACTCTTTCAATGGTGTTTGAATCTGACTGTAGGTTAATTCATCATCTGTTCATGAAATTACATGGATTTGATCAGCCTCTGGTAAATTTTCCCATGTTTGGTTGATATGAATATTGCATAAAGCTAGAGCACAGTGAAATCCTGGGGCACTAGATGCTTCTAAAATGGTATTGCTGCCGTGCCAATGTAGGGGGAAATTCTTTCCATCCTTTCCCTCATAACAAAATCCCAAAGACAGCATATGCTAAATCTGTTCTGCCAGATTCTGGTGTTTTTTCCTACAACAGGTGTGGTTTATGGTGTAACAGAATTAATTGTTCAAAATCCAACCATTATCCAGTAAATCCTGCTGTCTGCTTTTATGATAGGCCAGATTGGAGCATCAGAAATACCTCATCTTCATGCAATTATTTATTACTCCAGTAAGCTTTTTTCCATGGTTTGGAGATATTTTTACTGCTTCTGTGGTTGATGGTCTGGACTCAAACACTTTGCCATATTCTTGCAGTCTAATTTCTTTTGAGACTCTGATTAGGGAAAAGCCACTAGCTATTCATCTCTAGTTGAACTTCTGGAGCTTTTAGGGCAGCACATTCATGCAACTCAGGAATAATTTCTGACTGCCAGTCTGACTTTCCCAACTCTACAAACATGGATTTTCCAAATCCAGTATCATTTGATGTTCTTGTAATAATAGCATGACAGCAATTTCTTTTTGTCTATCTTTTGGGAGCATTAAGTCACACTCAAAATGTTGTAATACCTCTCCAGGAGCAGTTGGGTCGATTTATTTTTAATCTAGTGGTGTGCCCAGGATAAGATTCAGGGTTAATTATTAATTCCAGAGCATCAGAGCATCTGTTCTGGGTGCATTAAGTGCAGGGATGGTGGTAATGAGTAACCTGATTCTGTATCCTATAATATTCCTACCAAGCTATAGGCTTTCTTCCAAGCTGGGTTTTTGGTTTAGCTAGTTAGATTAGGTCCAGCAAGCTGAAATTTTTTTGTCATTTCATTATCTGTTGGGGGACACATGATGATGGACTTTAGTCTTATTTGTGTTTACCTCTATCTCTCACCAAGAAAAGTTTTCTTTCTAACACACCGTCTTGGTTTTTTAAGCTTCTGCTAGCAGCTCAGACTTTTCAAAGCAATTTTCTTCACATGCTTCCACTAAACCATCAGAAGTACATTATTTCTCCCTGTTAAACATCTGGTTTAGCAAATTTAGAGAGGTATGTTGAGGGACCAAACATGAACAGATGAATATTGGTCTTCCCTATATGCATCTACCAAAGAAACGTGCTTGATATTAGACCCCTCTTCCAGAATTTTTACCCTTAAATATATGGGAGACATTTGTCTTGTATGTTTATTTCTTATTTTGATTCTGTATTTAACTGAAAGTAGTTTCATGTTTTAAGACTGATGTCACTAAAGATTATGTGTACTACTTTGGTTGTCCTCCTCACTAATGCTTTGGAGGGCAATAATCTTCTCATTTGGCTTCTGCCTTAGCACAAGGAAGAGGCATGAATTCTGTGGCTTGCCCTTCTAAAGCTGTGTTCTGTAGTTTGACAGCTTCTGTGGGCACTCCTCTTCTTACTGCTGGTTTTTGCTCTTCCCTCTTTCCATCCAGTTTGTACAAACCTTCGTGAAACCACAGGTTTGAAGTCATAATGGATGCCTTCTCCTTGACAGTACTATTACAAAAATTGGGAGTTCAGGTTTTTAGCATTCATTTACGTTCAGTGCTCTGACTGGGCATTGCTTTATCACTTTTATATATTCTATTTATGTTTTTGATATATCAGTTTTATGTGAGTTTTGTGATAGTTTTATATGCTTAACATTTTTGCTCACTGCTGATTCTAGCATCATTCTTTCCAACCAGAATGTGGCTTAAAATCCACTAATGTTCCATTCGTTTTCCTGGATAATGGTGTATTCAGTTGTCATAATTGTTACCATCATTCCCATTATGAGTTTCTCCAAAGTCATGGTGCTTTTTTTATCCTTCTTGTTCATCTGTCTGACAAATATCAGCTCCTGCAAAGTGGTGCTGTCTTGGTTTGTGCTGTTCACTACAGCTTGGGCAGTTCTGTGTGCTTGCTTTTCTGGATTACAACTCAGTTCTTCCTGTGTTTTCCCTTGTATCTGTATTTTTTATACTTGGATATGATCATGATGATTGGAGCCTGGCCTTTCTTGCAAGAGGTTCACGTTTTGGTAGAGGACTTTGCAGGTCATTCTCAGTACTGGAGCTTTTGTATGTTTATGTTTCTCCAGCACGCCCAAAGCAATTTTGATGGCAATGGTTTTATCTTGGTCTTCCCCTAAATACTGCCTGAGCATTGTGTCCCAGATTTCAAGTCTTTTATCAGTGACTATTTTAGTTCTCTCCAGTACTGCAAGATTGTCTCTAAATCACTCAAGAGTACTGCTTTGTACTTTTATCTTCTTTTTGTACTCTGTTTAAGAATCTCTCATATCTTTAATATTCACATGGGTCACAACATTCCTTGAACTATTTTGGTGCAGTTCCGTAATTAATCTTTTCTGTCAGAGGTAAAGGAAAATGATTAAACACATCAAGTGTCTCAGAAGCACTTGTTGTCAGAAATAAAGCTATTTTTATCTTGTCTCCCATTGCTTCACAAAGTCAAATGCTGCTTAATTCTTTTCCAGATGACCTTTATATTTTCAGAGACTGTTTGCATCTCATGAGACTTGAAACTGCTTTCCCAGCCCACTTGTCTCTCGGTGCTTTAGTTTATTTGGACAGGATGTCGACTCCAGTGGTTGTGCCAGCCTGTCTGTGTGGTGAATGGAATGGAACAGGCACTTTTTCATCTTGCTGGCTCATCTGGGCATTAAAAATGGCTTGAGTGAGTTGTGGCCCAGAGGTGTCCCTACCTGAGGAAGTGCTTCAGATGCAGGTGATGGCAAAAATGGGGTGAGATGAGTCCCTGCCAAAGGGTGTGTGCTGTGTTTGCACAGCCCCTGATGGTACTGGTGGGGTTTGCAGAGTGCTCTGTGCAGTCCAGCTGCCTTCATTCTGGCTGCCATGCCACAGGGTGCTGGCCCAGTGGGTGGCTGTTTCAAAGCAAGGTGAGTCTGAGAGAGGTTTAACTCAGGGCTTGTGCCATGACGTCTCGGCTTTCTGTGCTTCAAAGGAGGAGTTGCCTGCAGCAGCTGCCTGACACAGTGGGATCAAGGGGTCTGTGGTCACTGTGTCTCCCTGCTGCATATCTAACTGATAATGGTCATTATTGCCTGCGCATACAGTGTGTGAAAGTAAAAGCCATCCAAGACTTTCATCTGCTCTAAAATTCAATAGCAAAGTGTAAAAATAACTCTTACTTGCCTTCTTATCTTTCAGGTTTGTTATTTTCCCCTTCTGCTAATATTTTTGGAGTACCTGCAATGCATCTGGATGCCTGTGGCTTAGCTTCATGCTTTCAGGCTGCCTTCTCCCTTTCATTCTCATAGTAGCAAAGCACTATTTTGCCTAGGATGAGGAAAAATGATGTTCTATCTAGGCACTGTGCCTTCAGACAAATACTTAATGCTTTTTTGGGTATTTTTTCTGTTGAGGTGAGTATCACATTAAACAGAGGCACTTATTCTGGATTTAATACACTGGTCTACAACTTGGGGTATCTGGTTTAATTTGTCTTTTTCTGTGCATGTTGTAATATTTCTGTTTCCAATTCTTAAAATAGGAATGATACTGTTTTGTGCCTAATGTGTGGCTGCCATAAATTCATTCCTGTTCATGTTCCAATGACCAGCACAATGTGAAAAACAGTGGCTAATGGTTATTGAGAAAGGAACTGGAACAAAGGGTGTAGTTCAGATTTGTGATCAATACTTAGAGCTGTAATTCTAGCAAATGTTACATGGAGTGGTTGTAGACTGAAAAAAGTTCACTTGGTGTTCTGTGTACCACTTACATAGCCTAATTCTATTGCAAAGTTGTTGAGATTGGTGAAAAATACTAAATTAATTGAAATTATCATCTGTGGTAATGTTGGCTAACAGATTGTAAAAGTAAAACTGGAACACTATATATTTGGGAAGGAATAATTGGAGAATCAGAGTAACTATATAACGAATATAAAAGTCCTGTGCTTTATATATGACGATGTTATTTAACTAGTTTTGAAATATGGGAAGAACTGTAAGCAATTTCTACATGTCTGTATCTGTTACCCAGTATTAAGAATATAGCTTGATTGTGAAACAGAATGTTTGCCCAAAGACTGTGTGCATAAAACTAACTTAGGATCTAAGGGTGAAACTTACATTAAATATGTCTTCCTTTTGTTGCAGCTTTTGATTAAAATACTTAGTTTTGATGATATGGGTGAAAAAGCACATTTTCCCCTTCCAGGTACAAGGCACATTGTGACTAATACATAGATTTTTCCCATGCCATTCAAATATTTATTTCTATTTTGGCAGGCCTTTTGATGTAGAACTGAATAATGATATTTTTGTTGGAAGTATATTATCCTAGTTTCTACTAATCAAAACCCCTTTGTACACCTTTTTCAATTAACTCTTCTCTTTGTATTGCTAAATCATAGAATCATAGAATCATTTAACTTGGGAAATGTCATCCTGTCTGGGCAGCCTGTGGCAGGGCTTGACAACCCTTTCTTTCAGTGACGAAATTTTTCCCACTATCCCATCTCAACCTGCCCTGGTACAACTTGAGACCGTTTCCTCTTGTCCTGTCACTTGTTACATGGGAGTAGAGACTGACCCCCACCTGGCTACACCCTCGTTTTAGGGGGTTGTAATGAATGATGGGTTCTCCCTGTCCCTCAGTTTCTCCAGGCTAAACAGCTCACTCGGTTGCTCCTCATCAGACTTGGGCTCCAGACCCTTCTTGAGCTCCAGATTTGAGCTCCGTTGCCCTTCTGTGGACACGCTCCAGCACCTCGGTGTCCTTCTTGTAGTGAGGGGCCCAGAACTGTAACACAGGATTGGAGGTGTCCCCTCACCAGTGCCAAGTACAGTAACACTTTCCAATTCAGTTTCATTAATACATAAATAGACAGTTAAAATAAGATAATTCATCTGAGCGTGAAGAGCAAGGTGTTAGTGCAATTTATTTGTGAAATGAATGTTGTTATTACTGGTTCAGAAGACACAAAACTTAAAATTGAGAAAACTTGTTCTGGAGGAATGAACACAAATTATGGAATTGTGATGTTCCAGTTAAAATTCTTGATTTGCTCTTGTGAAGGCTGTGCATCGTAATGGATATAAATACAGAGAACTCACAGAATAATCCATATCAGTGCCAGATTCAGGAAGATCTTAATGATCATGGATTTAGAGGAGTAGTCAGGCAAACAAATGTCTTCGTATTACTGCATTGTTGTCATGTAGTGATTCAGACTGTATAGGTCTGTCCTGCCCTAGAGTGGACAATCTCTGACACAGTAGGACTTTGTCAGATTATGAAGCTTGTGTGCCTGTGTTGAATTACTTCTGCAATCACTGCAGGAATTTGGTAGGACCTAGCCCATGGTATGACATTGCAGGGTTTGTTTTTCTGTCTTGGAAATATGTTTGACCCTTCCCAGGCTATTAGGTCACCTGCATGGAAATGGCAGATGTGACCTGAGTCTTTATTATTCTGGAGTGGCAACTAGTTGCTTGTGTTAAGGCAGCTGGTGGAGCCAGAGATCTCCACTGGCTGTAGTAGGAGCTTGGGCTCACATGTGGACAGTGAAATATAAGGTGTCTTCAGCTGAAAAGGAATCCTACCCTAGAGAGAGGATTCATTTGCAAAAGATAATTTGCACCCTGCCTATGGGTGGAACTAAGAGATACTATTTAGGATTTTTTGGGAGACACATCTTTCTGAAACTGTCTGGAATTTGGGCTGGAATTCCAGTTGCCTCTGAAGTATCTAAAACTGTATTAACCACCTAATTTTAGTTAAATGAATTCTGTTCCAATTTCCATATAGGCTCTCTGCTTTGTCACTGCTTCTTCCAGCTTTATTTCTATGCAGTTTTTGAATGCTTCATTAATCTGCATCCACAGGGGGCTTTAATGCACTGTTTTCTACGTTTAGCATTTTTAAAATGGAAATAATATAATTCTGCTTCATGCACACTCCAGAGGGCAGACATTTAAGTGAGCTTCTTCTTGCCTCCTTTCATCTGCCTATGGAGTATGTCATGTCTAAACTGAGTAACAGGTTTTGTCATCAGTGGAGAGATGGACTTGCAAAGAGTGACTCATGCTTCATATCTTAGACAACAGTCTTATCTTCTGTAGAGGCAGCCCAGGGGATCTAGAAAGTAAAGCTGAGTGAGATGATCCCACATTGCTACACTTCATCTTTTTTCATTGCAGTGAGAGAGTAAACAGCACTTCGCTACGCTTGTAGAGGGATAATCTGTAGAATTCTCTTTCACCTTTCTTTATGGTAGATCCAAAGCTACTAAAATGCTTAAAGATCTCTCTCCACTGATGGGAAACAGGGAGGGCTGAGAGTTCTAGGAGCCACAGTCCCCAAGGTGTTCTGTAGCTGGACAGCATACTTGCAAATGAAGATGACATAGATGAAATTATGTGTTTGAGAGTTGTGCATGTTGGTATCTTAACATTTGAGATGGTAAACTGGAGATGAGTCATATCCAACAGAGGAAAAATATACATCCCCTTTGTAAGAAAATTTGGGTGTGCAAATTTGAGTTGCAAGTGGTGAAAAATTTATTCTCGATGGCATTTTAAAAATCATATTTTAAGTGTTGGGTGTTGATCCTGATGTGTAGTGTCTTTGGTTCTTTCCTGAGCTTCGGTGTGAAGTAAAGTCTGTTCTTAGGTCAGGTCTCATTTTTGCCATGAGATTTTGAAGTTGTTACTATAGTTTCTCACAAGCGTCAAAACCCATTGTATTAATACAGACAGATGGTCAGGCTGCATCATGTTTATGGGAGCTATTGATGTATTATAAATGAGAGCATCTACATGGAAATCTGCATCTCAGAGCTTGATTCAGATACATGCACATAGGTGTGGGCTGTGATTCAGTTTCTGAGATTGTTCTTTTCGGCTTTTGGTGACCACTCTGAAAGGGTGTGGGTCTAGTCTCCTGAAGATCTGTGCCGTTGTTTTATATACCCCACGATGACTCAAAGGCAGCAGGTTCCTGTGTGGGGGCTGCTGAATTGAGCCTTGATTATTGATCCTGCCTTTAGTTGTCCTTTACTTCCAGTGGTTTTTCTCTCAGCAATAGTAATTAAAACTCTGCTAGAGCAGTAAAATCGTAGAATTTGCTGTTTTCCTGGGTAATTAACAATGTTGATGTCAAAAATTATATTCCTAATAATGCTGGCAACTGGAAGTGATTGTAGTTCAAAGCTTAAATGGTAAGAGTGTATGAAAAGGAAACTCTAAACAGCAGCTATCAGTAAATTAATGATAAAATTTGCCAACATGCCAACATGCCAACTGCATGGAGTAGAATTCTAAGGCTTTCTGTATGATTTATATTTTAGGGAAAGCGAAAAATGCATGTGACACTGTGATGTATGTTCATTTGATCGGCAACTCTGTATGGTGAGAGTGGAGGTTTGTGTCATCACAGCACGTGTGAACAAATACTGAACTATGTGAGTCTCAAAATACAAATGTAAACTGTTAGTAGAGTTATTAGGTAGGTTTTATTCTAAGGAGTGGATCACAGAATTACAGAATCACAAGATGTGTCTGGCAAGAAAGGACCACAGTGGTTCATCTGGTCCAGCCTCCCTGCTCAAGCAGGGTCATGATGGATAACGTTACACAGAATTGAAACCAACAAATCTTGAATATCTCCAGTGAGAGGAACTCCACAACCCTTTGGGCAGCTTATTCCAGTGCTTGTTGATCTCTACAGTAAAAAAGTTCTTTATATTCAGTTGGAACTTCCTGTGCATCAGTTTCTTCCTATTGCCTCTTGTCCTGTAGCTCAGCACTGCTGAGCAGAGCCTGGATCCATTCTCTTGGCACTCTTCTTTAGACACTTAAAGACACTGATGAGGTCCCACCTCAGTCATCTCTTCTCATGGCTGAACAGGCCCAGCTCCCTCAGCCTTTCCTTGTAAGAGAGATGCTCCAGTCCCTCACTCATCCTTGCTCTTCTCCACTGCACCAGGAGCTCTGTGTCTCTCTTGTCCTGAGGAGGCCAGAACTGGACACAGCACTCCAGATGTGCCTCACCAGGGCAGGGTAGAGGGGCAGGATCAGCTCCCCTGACCTGCTGGCCCTGCTCTTCCATCCTAATCCAGCCCAGGACACCAACGCCCTTCTTGGCCACAAGGGCTCTGCTGGCTCAGGGGCACCTTGTTGTCCATTAGGACCCCCAGGTCCTTCTCTGCAGAGCTGCTTTCCAGGAATTTCCCCTAGCATGTCCCGGGACATAGGGTCATTTGGTGAAGCACCCTGTATTTGCTTTTCTGGAACTTCAGGCAGTTCTTTGTATCTCTCCAGCCTCTTGAGGTCCTTCCGCAGAGTTGCACAGAACCCTCTGTTGTATTGGTCACTCTCCCACCTTTGTGCTGTCAAATATCATATTTTTACATTTTCAACAATGACATAGAAAAAAAAAAGACAATTTCTAGTAATGTATAGATTACAAAAGATTGAATATGGATTCACAGGACAGTCAACATTCTTGTTGACTGATAAGCTAGGCTCAAAAGAAAATATGTTTTAGATGGTGAAGGGCTCTGGAGAGATGGTAGTTTAGATGTGCATATGCTCACACTGTAATTCTGTGGCCACATGAGCAGAAATAGTATGGTAAATCATCTCTGGTTTTACTGCTGGCAAGACTGCCACTGGCATATTATATCCATTTCTGCTTCTGCAGTTGAAAGACAGATGATGACAAATTGGAAGAGAATCAGAGGAGAGCAGTGAGAGTGGTTAAAGAGCTTGAAGGTAATGCCTGAAGATAATACAAGACTTCAGGAACTTAACATTTAGCTTTTAAAAGGAACATTGAGAGACTTATAACTGACTCTGTATGATCTCAGGAAAGAAATTTGGTAACAAAATATGTTCTTATAGTAAAAGATAAAATTATACCAAGACAAGTGCTTAAATTCTGATGCTAGGTATAAATAGTACATTTTAATGGATTAAATGGAATTATTGGAATGATTTTTCAGGACCTGTGGCAATTTTATTTTCACTAGACTTTCTAAAGTCCAGATAGATAGTTCTATATTCCTATATTGTGTGTTCTGATTCAAACAGTAATAAGTTCAATGGTATTTCTTTGTTTTGTATTGTTTCAGAGTTTTGGGCAATATTTTAAAGTTTTTTTTTTATATATCCATGAATCTGCAGATAAAGTGATATTCCTATATAATGAAAACCTTTTTTGAAACATGTTTGGTTAAATGCATTTTCTTTTTTGTAAATTCTGGCAGTATGTCTGAACTCAATAATAGAAGTTAATAAAGCCAGAAGTGTGTTCAGTGCCTGTAATAGTATCTTATGGAAAACTGAGATGCTCTTTTCCCCAGCCAACTAGCAATTTCTGGTTGATCCATGGTATTAATGTAGTATTAAGAGGTAATTTAGGTATTGTAAACTATTGATGAGTTAATAACACTGAGCCCCAGTAATTGAGAATAATTGTAATGGATTTTTGGGTCCATTAATTACAGCCTTTCTTTTCAACAGGCCCATGCTAAGGTCTGGCACCTCTACAATGACCATTTCCGTCCGGGTCAAAGAGGAAAAGTGTCCATTGCCCTCAGCTCCCACTGGATAAAACCCCAGCGTATGACTGAAAAGAACATAAAAGAATGCCAAAAATCCCTTGATTTTGTGCTTGGCTGGTTTGCTAAGCCCATATTTATTGATGGTGACTATCCAGAGAGCATGAGGAGCAACCTCTCATCTCTGTTGCCTGAATTCAGTGAGGCTGAGAAGAAGTATATCAAGGGAACAGCAGACTTTTTTGCTCTTTCTTTTGGAGCTACCCTGAGTTTCCAGCTTTTGGACTCCCACATGAAATTTCAGCAGTTGGAATCAATAAGCCTGAGGCAGCTCCTTTACTGGATAAACAGTGAATATAACAACCCCCAAATATTCATTGTGGAGAACAGCTGGTTCGTTTCTGGTACCACCAAGAAAGATGATGCCAAATATATTTACTATCTCAAAAAGTTCATTATGGAAACTTTAAAAGGTAGGACTTTGTAATAATACATGCTTGAAAAAATCATAATGCAGTATAGTCCACAGAGGTGTGTTAAGGTACCAGGCTAAAAACTGATTTTAGTCTTTAGCATTCATCTTAGCACTTATGAAATGAGATTTCAAATCCCTTTCCTGGGTTTATTCTTTCCTTGAAGAACTCTCATATCTGCACATAGCATTTGGTGAGCCTGATGCTGCTGTTCTCGAAGACAGTAGGAAAATTTATACTGTCTTTGGTAGGAGGAACTGCAAGACATGTAAACTATATTCTGAGTGGCTTTAGGAGAATTTGCTGTATTATATATTAATAGCTGCTTTCCTTATCTGAATGCATATGTGCAAAGCATAAGAATATATATATATGGAAAGATAAATACTATGTAATAGGGATTCCCCTGATATTTTTTCCAAACAGTAAGGAAAATACACCACCGTAGATGAGACTTATTTGCTGTTTTCCCATTTCCTTCTGAAAAAACATTTTTTCAATCCTAGTACTTGCCAATAAGTTGTTGGGATTCCCATTTCCACTTTAATTGTCTTTTAATGTCTAAATTTACAATTTGTTAAGTGATTTACTTGTCTACAGTTTAGTGTTCTTGGTTTAAATAGTATTATTGTATCTATTAATTCAGATGAAATAGACATTGTGTTACATTGCCATTTTCATATGGTGAATGAGAAAAAATTGGTTTAATTTCATTCTCAGCAGTAATGAAAATGCAGAGGACTCCCAAATTGGTTTCATCTGCTACTCCAGAAACGTAATTATTGCAAGTAAATTAAAAGGTGAATAAATACCTGAGCAAAATAGTAACTAACTGTTGCAAGTACAGTATCACTAGTTTGCATAAAGTCAGATGAAGAGTTCATCTTGGTGAAGAAGTCATAATCCGGTTACCTCAATTTCTGCTTAGATTTTAAATTGCTGGAAATACATACATGGATCTGTTTTTTAGTCACAGCTGACTGGAAGCAATCTCAATTTACAAAGTGTCTTTCCATTTATTGTATCACTCAATAAATAATAATAACAGCAACAACAGTACTAAAGACTTGTCATAAGACACTGGCACTTCCCTAAACCTTTTATAGAAAAAAAACCCAAACAAACAAAGCAGAGACAGGCTGGATCTGCAGGAGGGACTTTGGTGTCATTTAAATGGAAAGTATTGCACCCATATCTTTTGTTGTTAGAATCTGCAAAATCCGATGTAAATACCAAAGGTTTCTATGCAGTACCTTGGGGAATTTAGTTGAGGAAGATCCAAAAAAGTCATCATGCTGGCTGTGAGCAGATTTGTTGGACGGCATTAAAAACCAAACATAAAGGCACAAGCTTTCTCTCTGAGAATTGTAGATATGCCTATCCAGTGCAATGAAGCACTGTAATAGGAAGATTTTTGAGGTATTTACCATGAAATTCACTCCAGTGGTGAAGGGACAGTAAAATGACGCAGGAACTGTAGCACTGAGAAGCAAGGATGATTAATTCAGACACGGGTCCATATAGCTGGGATTTTGCTACTTGCTAGATCTTGCCATCCAGTATCTGTGCCTGGCTGTGTGTATGCATTGGTTCGGACAGAACTGCTGATTTTTCCATCTGCTTTAGCAAATAAGTGTAGCCCAGTTGCTACCTGTAGAGCAAACCGGTAGAGCAAAACCCAGAGCAAACCTGTAGAGTAAAAAAGAATTGGTGTTGAGAGCCAGGTGTCCACACGGTATGTATTCCTGAGGCCCATTTCTGGATTAATTTTACCCCAGAGGAACCCAGGACATGCATTCTGAGCCCACTGTGTGATGTGAACTGAAGCATGATGAGGGAGATTTGCTCAAAAGTGTGCTCCTGATTTCCCTTGAAGTGCTGATGTAGGTGTCCACTCTGATACTGCATGCTGTAGAGAAGCTCTGTACAGTTTTTTAAATTTATTTTCTTATTTTCCTTTGGGAAAGGATATTTATTTGGGATTCACAGCCCTCTTTGCTATTTTTGGTATTTCTTTTTTTTTTCTTTTTTTTTTTTCTGGCACCATTTAGGGTTGATTAGAGTAAATAGAGCTGTAGTATAAAGTTGTTAAATATTAATTAGAACCATTAATTGGTTGAAGATATCTTCTCCCCTGTATGAGGATCTTACTTTGGGATCATATTCATTTCCCTTCTCTGTCTCTGGTGCAACAAACAAATGGATTGTGCCTTGTAAAGCAGAGCATGTTGCGTGGAAGGGCTCCTGTGGGTCATGTTGACTGGGAGAGGTCAGGTCATTGTCTGGGGAGTTACCAGGTCTGAATTCAGAGTCTTAAGCAGAAAAGGAATAGCCAGACCCATGACAGGCAGGACCAAGCTATTCTCAGGTATGTCCAGAGGCAAAATATAGATCTTGGGCACCTTCCAGATGGAAGCATGGGCTGGGGGCTTCACACACCTCTTCTTCAGGCACTGGGGTTGGAGAGCAGCTGAGCAGAGGGTTTTAAAGATCTTGTAGGTCTGATACTTACGGGTCTACCATGTTTCCTTTCATGACTTCTATACTATTGAGCCAAACAGGACATGAACTGAACTCCTGTTTAATTTTTAACCTAGTTCTGGCAGAGTTCTGGTCTGTACAGTATCAAACTCATAGGCTTGCTCTGGGGGATTGCTCAGATCAGGAGTCACTTGCAGTGGGAGTATGGATAAGGCCACTGAGTTTCAGAAGCAAGGACAGTCCAGATTACAGTCAGCCTCATTTGGTCACCAACAGACATAAAGGAAAAAAGAGGAAAAGAAAAGAAGAAAAAGAAAAGAAAAGAGGAAAGGAAAGGAAAGAAAAGAAAAAAGAAAAGAAAAGAAAAGAAAAGAAAAGAAAAGAAAAGAAAAGAAAAGAAAAGAAAAGAAAAGAGAAAAGAAAGAAAAGAAAAGAAGCATTAATTTTCATTGTGGTTATATGCAATTGGTGTGGGATTTGGTGTTTGAGACTTCCAGACTTCTTGGAACTTCCAAACATTTTTCAAGTTGCTTCTTTCCTTGGTGACACTTAAAAGTTAATACATTTTTTAAAAAAGATTTGAGGAGGATTTTTACAAGGTGCTCAGGAGGTGTGGGAGTGCTGTGTGAAGTGATGACTTACAGAAGGGTGAGATGCTGTTCAAAGAGTTTTTGCTGAGACTGGTTCACACAGTGGCTTTTACTCTGCTGTATGGCAGATGTCATCATGGGTGCATGCAGAGGTTAGAAAAATAGTGACATTTGCCAAACACAAAAGAAGGTGCCTTTAGGAGGAGAAATATTCCATTTCCTTAGACATTTTCTCATGACCTCTGACAAAGACCGGACCAAATTTGTTCCTTATTTAACTGCATTGTTCCTTTAATTGATTCAAACAGGGTTACAATCAAGAATCCATGTGGTGCCTCATAACTGATTGTAATGAGGTACGTTAGTAAATGTACCTCAGGAAATTAGGGTCTTGTTATTCTGCTTGCCTGAAATAATGCTTTCAGTGTTACTAGGCTGGTAAATATTATCTTTAGTCAGTATCCAGTTTGGGCTGACAGAAAATGGTGAGTAATAAAGATAAACTTTGCTGGCTACAGAGCCAAACACCAGTTCAAAAGAACGCTTAAGAATGTGCTTAAATGCATTGCTGAATTAGGGTGGGTCTAATTATGTAATTAGAATTAGCACACTCTTTTATGCTTTCCTGGAGCTGAGCCTTGCCCAGGAACATTTTACTGAATCTCAGTGTTTAATACGGCTAAAAGTGAGTATCATTTGGAATCTTATAATAATGCTGGTTAAACTAACAGATGCCAGTAGATCCTGACGTTAACCTTTAATGCATGTGATGGTTTTAGAAGTCAAACAGTTGACCTAGAACATGCACATATTTTTAGAGACCCTTAAATATTTGTGCTGGAAAATGCTGTGCCATAAAAGATGAAAAGAGACAAAATTTCAAAATAAACAGAGTCTTTCTGTATTATCACTTCTACTTGGAATCTGTGGTAATAAAAATTCACGTGCACACCAAATATGCTGTCAGGTTTTTCCCAATATGTATTTGGAGTGGAGGGGGAGGAGATGAAAAGGAGTACAGCTTTTGTTTGCATACAGGGTAGTGCTGCAGCAACAGCTGCCCTGGAGTGAGCTGCAGCATGAGCAGAGCAGAGCAGAGGGCAGCGCAGGGCAGCCCCAAGCTCCGTGGCTGCAGATGGTTCAGGTTCTACTCTGAGGCTGAGCTTTGGCACATCTGATGAGCAGCGCTGCTGAAACCACTGCTGCACGGCTTCTCTTTCTAAACCTCGCTGCTTTAAAGCCAAGCCAGGTACCTCTGCTGCCTCCTACCATACTCTGGCAGCTCTCCCAGTGCAGCTGAAATATGTTCCCTGAAAGGGCTTTGAGGAAGGCCCTGAGATACTTATCTGACCTGTAGCATTGTTCTTAAACACTAATGCTGCAAGCATTGCTGATAGTGTGAGATCTACAGAGGAAAAATGAGCACTGTGCTAAGTTTGGGTTTGTTCTTTCCTCAGCTATCCGGTACGATGGAGTAAACGTGTTTGGCTACACAGTCTGGTCCCTCCTGGATGGCTTTGAGTGGCACAGGGGGTACAGCATTCGACGTGGACTGTTTTATGTTGATTTTCAAAGCCACGACAAGAAGTTGATGCCCAAATCTTCTGTCTTGTTCTATCAAAAGTTGATAGAAAAAAATGGCTTCCCACCTTTGCCTGAGAACCAGCCCATAGAAGGTATTTTTCCCTGCGGCTTTGCTTGGGGAATTGTTGACAACTACATTCAGGTGAGTCTGATAATAAAGCTGACAGGCTGTCCAGCCAGATCAGTGCACAAGTTCACGGTGACATATTTGCTGAATAGACTGTCTTTGCCACAGTGCTGCAAGGAGATGGGTACAAGGCTTTTGAGCCAAACAGTGTGTCTGTCATTCTTCACCAGACTTGCTGTGTGTGACCAAGGCAAACCAGTCAGATTGAGACACTATAAATAACATTATAGAAAAATGTATGGAAATGGAAAGGAGTCTGATGCTTTTCTTCCCTCAGCATATGTGACCAGTTATGGGAAGTCAGCTCTTTTCAAAGGGAAGTCAATTAATCTGCTAAACTGTAAAATGCGCGTTTAGGAGTTCCTGACAACTCCTAAACTCCAGTGGCATGTTTCTATATCTTGTGCATATCCATCCTGGTACTGTTCTTAGAGAGATTTTATATAAAAGGAACTGAACGAGATTAGATTTAAATGAAATTTCTGTATTCCTTCTATTTCATTTTATGTTATACTGTGTCTGATGAGGGCTTGCAGTGCCCCTGCATAGAGCCTAGCTAGTTCATGGCTCTCAGTCTTTCTTTCAACTGATTTGATACTTTGGGAGAATTTTTCAAATTATAATACTTTATAACATGAGTAAAAATTCTACCTTAGTTGTGATCGCTTTAACTGTTGGGCTCTGTAATTTTCATATGCTATTTTGGGTTGCAGAGCTTCTCTAACCACAGTAAAGAGGTATAAATTCAAAGCGAAGGCTTCATCCAAAACCAGAATTTTTAATTTGTATTTTCCACAAAGGCAGAATCTTTCTTAAGGCTTGAATGTGAGGAGCTTGTTTGTTTTTTCTCACTCCAAAAGTAAGATTTGGCTTTGTTCTCTTGAGAAATACCGCAGCCTTCTTACCTCATGCACTGATTTCCAAGAAAATTCAAGTCATCCTCCTAGCTCTCAGATAGATTAAGAATTGGAAATGGAATTGCTGCTTTTGGAGTCAGTAACAACTATAAAGTTGCGGAGTCAGTCAGCCTACAACAGCTAAAAACTCCCTCCCATCCCCAAAACCTTCAAAGCTGAATATTTTCGTTTCAAAAGGCCATTCAAACATTTTGTTCTGTAAGGCTTAGGTTGTTTGATTTGTAGATGCATCACGGTGGAAAAACTGTTTTGACAGCATTCCCACAATATTAGTGGCAATGCATGCTTTAGTAATCTACAAGGGACAATTCTCCAGAAAAGCAATTTCCCTCAGACATGCTGTTTTTTATTAGTTTCTTCTACAAGCACAGTACTGACCTCTCCGGAGAAAATAGCAACTGATTTTCAGCAGCTTCTTTTATACAGTCTGCAGAGCCTCAGCTACAAGTTGAACACTGGTTGTAGGCTGACACCTGCTTTTCAAACAGAGGGCAGGACAAGGAATCTGAGCTCAGGGGGAAGCTGCACAGCAAAGATTAAACATAAAGAGAAAAGGACAAATAAAGACCATGGTACCACTATCCTATGGTTTGGATCTAGAAGGAATTTCACAGAGTATGAATGAGGAAATTTCACACTGTGCATTATTATAAGTAGTTCAGTTTTTCATTTTCTAGTCCTTACTGTGCTGGTGATTTTCATTAAAAAGTGAAAGTATAATTCTGAGTGACCCTGAGAAGCTCATCTTGTACTGTGTTGCTGTGTCATACAGGCAGTTGTGACATCTGAAACCCTAAAGCCTTCTGGGAAATGCATTTTCTGTTGGACTAACAGCAGGGTTACCCAGAAGCCCAAAAAAATTGATTCAGACATCAACAGCCTGCTGAAATAACTTGCAAATTACTTCAGTATGAATTAAATAAAAGAGGATGTCTCCAGCAAGAAGGAAAAAATTTGCTTGTCCGCTGAATTTTTGCTAAAAATCAAGTGCAGAGCATTACTCGTCTTTCATCATAGTCAGGAAAAGAAGAGGACACAGAAATGATGTTGTATTCATTATTTCTTCTCATGCATTCAGGGAGTGGTCTTGAAATTGACTGTACTGGGTAATTTACAGCGGACAGTCTCTCTGTATTCCCTCCTTCAAAGAAAACATTTTAAAAATTCCTGTAGTCTTCACTGAAGATCTTCTTCTCTGGATATCTGTTGCAGACTTAGTGCCTTATACCCGAGCAATCTCTTGTTTCTTTTGGAAACTGGAACAACTTAGAGAAGACATAGACATGATGACCATTAGCATAAGCTTGTTTGGAAAGTAGGGTGAAAATAATATATAGATTTGGTACTTTTCTGACATCACTTGTTAACAGAAAAGTCATTAATTCATATGAGCCCAAGATGGCAGTATCAGAGATGCTGAATGCAATGTTTTGATTCAGGATATTCTTCCACTAGGCTGTGTCTGATGGTTGTGATGTTCCCACCTACCTGGAACAAACAGCTTCAATCTGGTGTGTTTCCTGTTCCCCCTAGGTAGACACGACACCTGCCCAGTTCCTCGACTCCAGTGTTTATGTGTGGGATGTTCACCAGACGAAGCAGCTCATTAAAGTGGATGGAGTTTACGCCTCGAAGCGCAAGCGTCACTGTGTTGACTTTGCTGCTATCAGGCTCCAAATATCTCTTCTGCAAGAAATGCATGTCACACACTTCCATTTTTCACTGAAATGGTCTTTAATCCTTCCTTTAGGTAACCTTTCTCTAATCAACCACACACTTGTACATTACTATCAGTGTTTTGCTAGTGAACTTCTCAGGGTTAACATAACTCCTGTCGTTGCTTTATGGCAACCTATGATTGAGAATCAAGAGCTTCCAGTTTCTCTTGCCAAATATGGTGCTTGGGAAAACACAGAAACTGTTCAGGCTTTTGTTGAGTATGCCAGATTCTGCTTTACAAGTCTTGGGGACCATGTCAAATTTTGGATCACCATGAATGAACCGTCTGTGAAAAACCTGACGTACACAGCAGGGCACAACCTGTTGAAAGCCCATGCAAAAGTCTGGCATCTTTATGACAAAGAATTCAGGAGATCTCAGAAGGGCAAGATATCTATAGCTTTGCAAGCTGACTGGGTAGAACCAGCTTGTCCCTTTTCCAAGAATGACCAAGAAGTTGCTGACAGAATTTTAGAGTTTGACATTGGCTGGCTTGCAGAGCCCATCTTTGGGAATGGAGACTACCCAGAGGTGATGAGAGCGTGGCTTCACCGAAGAAACAGTGTTGACCTGTATAATTTCCACTTGCCTTACTTCGCAGAAGATGAAAAGAAGTTAATACAGGGCTCATTTGATTTTTTTGCCTTGAGTCACTACACTACTACTCTTGTGGGCTCAGAGAAAGAAGATGCTGTAAAATATGACCACTACTTTGAAGTTCAAATGATCAATGACATCACGTGGCTTCACTCACCCAGCAGAGCTGCGGTAGTGCCCTGGGGGCTGCGTAAATTGCTCAAGTGGGTGAAATCAAAGTATGGCAATGTCCCAATTTATGTTATGGCTAATGGGATTGATGATGACCAGAATATGGTGCATGATAAGCTCAGAGTGTATTACATACAGAATTACATCAATGAAGCTTTAAAAGGTAAGGAGCCACAAATGGTTTATAAGTCACAAATCCCACTGTTAGTATACTCTGTGTGATAAAGTATGCTTAGCTTTATAATACAGGTCCTCTGTAGAATACTCCCTAAATGAGATGTTACTACAGTGTAACAGGTAATTTTTCCCTTGATTTATGATTGATTGGTGTTACCAAACGTCAGGAAGATTGACCTTGCTTATGTCCTGCATAAGACAGCAGAAGAAGATTTTTATGGATTCAGTAAATTTAAATAGAAGTTGTGTGAGTAGCTCCACATGTATTTAGTCAGATTTTCATCTTACTGCACTTCTAATGTTGTTTTGCTTTGCTGCTTCTCTCCACTGATGTGCCTCAGGGCTGGGTATGAGTTCTGTTCCTCAGTTGTCTGTGTATCTTATCCAACAATGATCTTATCCAACAGTGATCTTCATAATAATTCAGCTGTCTACCTCATTATGCCATTTCCTGGACTGTTTCCTGCTGTTCAGAACACATACCAGTCCTTTTCTCTGTCTCAAAGATTCATAAATTATAAGGCAAAAAGCATTTTGAGTCATCCTGTCATACAGCACATGCTGTTTTTTCAGAAAAGTACAAGGCCCAAGTGAGATAATTTTTACTGATGAAGAATCTCTGCTACCTCCCAGTGTGTGTGTGTATATATATATATATATATCTCATTTCTACTATTAATTGCTCTAGCTTCACCTTTAAGCAGTCTTGTGTATTTCCACATGTATTTTACCTATGTAGGTATTTGCAGACGCAAGACAAGCTATCTCTCATGTATCTCTTTGATAGAAAATAGAGACAAAGCTCTTTGTGTCCCTTGCTATAAAGCACCATTTCAAAGCTCTTGAGTTATTACATTTTACCCTCTGTGCTGATATTCTTCATTAGAGGGGTAAACCCACACCTGGACACACTGTTCCTGTCACAGCCACACTTAGGCAGGTATAACATAACCTCTTACCCTCCTCATTTCTACATGCAAGCAGGCAGTTGGCCTTCTTGGCCATGGCAGCAGGTTGGTTACACAGTTTCTGTGATGATATACTGACATTTTAAACTCAGTTACAGATTTCTTCCCCCTATTTGAAGCAAGACAACCTCTTCAAAACTAAGTCTGCTTGTTGTTCACATTTGGTCATGTGCAAATGCCTGCTGCTTGTTTGTGCAAACCTTGCTATGCTGGCTAAGTTATGTCTCTAATCTTTGTGACTTGCAGACTGTGAGAAAAACTTTTACATTTATTTCAGGTTGCTGATATATTTAAGATCTTTAAATAACTTAGTGCTAAAAGCTGAGCTCCATGACCATGGCAGAAATATACACATTGTGACACTTACTTGCCTTCAATTACATTTCTAGACTTACTTCTCGTTCTATTACTTAATTCTACTCGAGACTAGTTGAAATCTGTTTATTATGGGCTTCCCTTGACCTCATAACATTCTATTTTCTTGTTCCAAATGCCATATAATATAAAGTCATTTGCCTTGTGAAGCTCTAAATATTTAACATCAAACATCATTACTTTTATTGATCTGCTGCTCTCAGAAAAACAAAAGTCAAGTTATTTTGACAAGATTTATTTTTCATAAAGCCAAACTGATTGGCATTAATCATGTATTATCTCCTAAATTTTAGATTTATCAAGCTTTATATAATCTGTTCCACTCTTTTGGTAGGTAGTAAAGGATGGCTGGCAGTTCCTGTCCACTGTATTAACTATTGGCTTTAACTTCCTCCTCTGTAATTTCCACCTCTTTTGCTGATTACTGAACATCAATATTAAGTGCCCAAGAGTTCATTCTCCATCATTTTGTAGCATTGAATGCATGTTTTATAAATCTATAGTTAAAAAAATATTTTGGCAATATTTGGGCTTGCGGTTTCAAACTGGTTTTTTTCTGTACTGCTTGTCTCCTTGGCACTTCTGTTTTCAAAGTGTCTGTGGATATGGACTTTTCTCCCAGTTCCCATTAGCAAGAGCACCTGCATGCCTCTGCTTTTTATAGAACTTTATCCTTTGTACTGTTCTGGTACCACTGTCCCCCAGTCACTTCTTTCTCCCTCTTCTGTCCAGCCTGTAAATAGCTCCTGTGTTTTTCAGCTTAACCTATTTTCTTATCTTTTCACCTCTTTGTGATGGATAAATATGTCTCTGCTAACTAGCTGTATATTTTTCCTATAGTTTAATGTAGACACCATACTCTCATCCATAGTGTTCCATCAGCTTTTCCATTTTTTTCTTCTCCCTCTCTGATATTGCATTTTTGTCCATCTTGTTGTTACATAAGCTTGGCATCATGACTGATTCAGGTTTCTCCAAGACATGCATTTTTTTTTGCAACACCTTGTGCAGTAACTAAGATGAATTAGAAATCTTGTGTCCTTACCTCAGTGTCACAGCGTAGAGGGGCATTGGTATGTGTATGCCCTGGCCTTAAAGTCCCTGTTCTGCCTTCTTCCTCCAGCTGATTTCAGGCACTACATGTGGAAATTTTTGTGTATGTATTATTGCTCACCTGCATTGTTCCAGGGGAGCCAGCAGGTTTGTGCAGATAAATGATTCCAGGATACAGTATGGGCCCTTTTGGACTGAGGCTATATTTTGAAGTGCTTTGCACTCTCTTTAAGTACATCTTTGCCAATTGAAAACAAAGAACAGCAGTAACCATTTATATAACACCATTAAATCCACCTGCAGTTCTGCAAACACAACTAATTATCCTGGGCAGCAGCTCTGTAAAAGCCCAGGTAAATGTTATTTCATTTTACACATGAAAAGTAGGTTAGAGGTGCTAAAATCTTGCATGTGGCTTCAGGAAGAATTGTTTCCAGAAGCATATGGAAGTTCAGTTCTGTGTTCATCTGCTTTAATTTGCTAAAACAGTGATTTTGAGAGATAAACTATTACAGTTTGTGTTTACTACCTTGGATTGATTTTTTTTGTCAAGCAGGATAGATGGCTCAAGGTTAACACTGCAGCTGCTGGGCCTCTTCCAGTAGCTGAGTTAGCAGTATGGATTGCAGGCACGTTCTCAATACAGACTGATACAGGTCATCTTGGATCAGAAACTTGGGTTAATAACAGGAGAGGGCTGCAATTTACATCAACTTTCCCCTTGCACCAGTGATATCCCAGTGCACAGCCTCAGCATGGCTGTGTGATATTTCTGGTGTCGCTGTGCATTTGCAAGTGAGAAGTGCAGACAAATGTCCTCTGTTTCTTGACTGTCCCCATCAGGATGTGCCCTGCAAGGGAGAAGGAGCAATCAGAGAAAGAGGATGCAGAAACCTAGGGGCAGGAAACCCAAAACCTGTATTCTTTAATACATAACAAAGAGAGCCATCTTTTCATGATAGTCTCTATGCTGATCATAAAACACCATCAGGCGCTCGCAGCTGTGTTTGCCAAGCCCAAGGAAATAAATTGCAGGATACTCACAGATCACACTGTCTGGCAGTGGCTGACAGATTCTTACCTTTCATGAGAAACACTTCACAGATGTACATGTACCTTACCTAATTTTGGAGAGAAGTGCAGATGTGGATTTAACATTCCCCTGCCCCTCCTTTACATATGGATATATGGTACTGCTCTTGAATGCAAAGTGACATTGATTAATTTCTTCCACCCTTTGTCTTCTTTTGCAGCTTACACCTTGGATGATGTTAACCTTCAAGGATATTTTGTCTATTCTTTTAATGACAAAACTGCTCCTAAGTATGGTCTCTACAGCTACGTTGCAAATCAGTATGAAGCAAAGCCTTCACTGAAATATTACAGAGAAATAATTGGCAATAATGGTTTTCCTGGTCCTGAAACTCCTGAGTTGCTGTGTCCAGAAGAGGTTGCCTCATGTGCCAATTGCCACTTCTTCCGAACAAGAAAATCGTTATTAGCCTTTATCTCTTTCGTATTTGTTGCATTTATTGTTACTATATTCTTCATTACTTACTACTCCAAGAGGCTGGAAAGACGGTATAAATAGAGCTTCTCCTTTTTCATACATCACTCACTGTCCTTTTTCTTGCAATCCCTTGGGAAATCTGAAATAAAAATGCACAATGCTGTGATTGCTTCAGCATTAGGAAGGCATTTACATTGCTTGGTGCTGGAGGATATTGACATTGAGAAGCTATTGCTTGCATATAGCTTCCAGAAATCATTTTCTCTGTTGTAGTACCTTCGGTTTATAACCAGTGCTTGATTCCTGTGGTTGGAGTTGTCTCACAACTTTCCCTGGGACCTTTTGTTAAGCACATGCTTTACCCTTCTTGGATTTCCCTTGCTGAACTGTACAGGTAAAAGTAGGTTTTGAAAATGTGGTGTGATGGAAGAGTCTAAATGTCAAATTCTCCAAGACTGAGGTGAAACAAGAATTTGCTTTTCCAAATTAGGATTTAACTATGATGTTTCTTAACCAGAGCTAGAACCTAACTGGAGCAGAAATCATGACTGAGAAGAAAGTGGAGGAGAATTGCAAAAAGCAGTGCCAGGGGAAAGATTAACCCCTGTCCTAAAGCAGATGCAGGAGGAAGAACAGGGGGAAATGAGTCTGTACTGCTGGGAGCTCTTGGTAAGTCAGTAACTGGTACTGTGACTACGTCTGAGTTCAGGATGCCATTGGGGAACTTCAGTTAAAGGAACTGTGTCATTCTCAGGGAGGTAAAAAGTAGGGATATATCCAGGGATTGCAGGGGTCCTGCCATCTACAGGAAAGAGATGAGAAGGGTGAAAGGGCTTCCCTTTGTTTTGCTCAAGGGAAAAAAAGGTAAAGAGCAGGAACTGGGATGTCTTCACTGTCTCAGCTGGCAGAAAGCTGTATGTCTGACCCCAGTGCCTCTTGCCCTGTACCCAGGGACATGGCACAGCTGGGACATCCTGTTTCTGCACTTCTCACAGCCAGTTGAACTCAGCTGCCACTGCTGCTGCCCAGCCACTTACCTGCTGGAAACTTGTGATAACTTAGCAGGGATGGTCTCTGCGTGCTATTTGTGTTGAGTGCAGAGTTGTCAAAAGGCAGCATTTTGGTGTAGTAGTGCAGCACTTTATTGCTGCCAGGGTCTGGGACTGTGGAGCTGTTGGGCCAAACCTCTCACAGGTTGGCTGGAGGTTCTGCTTTGAGCAAGTGGACCTGGCAGCATTTGATCCCTAAGTATTACTGGATGTCTGAGGGCCGGTTTTTCTCTCAACAAGATGAAATAGTGGAATGTTAGCACCGTTGTTTATTAGTAGAAATAGAGAATGGGAAAGAAACCTCTGTCATTTGCCTGCCTTGTGAATTGCTGCATTCAGAGGGTCCTCAGGGTAAAGCACTACGGGCGTTTTTGTCTGGTCTCTAACTCTAGGCCTGCATTGCCTTCAGCTGTAATTGTATTTTTATTGTTATGTGAACAATGTCACTCACTGGAAAGAACATTTTAAAAGAAATGTGCTCTATGTTAATCAAGAATTATTTATCTACTAAGGCTGATTATGTTGTATTTAATGTGATGTTTATCTACTAGATTACTAGAAGATGACTAAATAACCTCCCAGGATTCTTTTCAACCTGAACACTCTGTGATTCTATACTGTATATTAAAACTTACATATAAAATATGATTTTAATTTGTAATTTAAGATTATATTTTTTCTTACATAACGTATAGAAAAAAAATTACTGTCTTCTCATAATGATTAATATATTTTTGTTCCAGTTCTAGTCTGTAAATGGTCTCTTTGCAATTATGTATATTTTGGTATTGAGATTGAGGTGCACATTTCAGGGTAAGTGATGAAGTATTAAAAATACGTGTAAAATTATTTATAGACTGATAGGACTTGCTGTAGAAGAGAACATTTCAAACTGCTGTGTATTTATGTGTTGGTGCCTGGTGCACTGAGGATTATGAAGAAATAGCTCTCCCTGAGTGTATGAAATGTGGAATGGCTTTTCCCTGGCATGGCAGTGAATCACCATGCAATACGTTATGCCAGCTGCCAGATGCCTTTGCAGCACGTAACAAAAAATGACATTCATTTAGCACAAGCTGCACCCAGCTCATGCCCAGCTTGTATGTTCTGTATGCCTGTGTGTCTGTGTTTGTGTGTGTGGTGTGTGTTTTGCTGTTGGTCAAACATGGGGGCCTGATGTTCTGAGGAGCCAGGTGTAGCTGGGTTGTACCTGCCCCCCTGGGTTTGAGGGGGCTCAGGGGGCCTGGGCAGGGGAAATCCAGAAGAGCACAGGTGCCATGGGCACAGTGCTGATGGAGACTGGCCTGACCTTATGCTTCACGAGCAGTTCCCATCCATCCAGCTGCTGCTGGGAGCTGTGGGATGGCCCAGGCACAGCACAATGTGTGAAACAGCAGTCCCAGCACGGAGGAGACACGGCAGGCTCTTCCCATAGAGGCTGGGTGATATGTAACCACTGACAGGCAGATGGCACCAGCTGGATAGCTAATTTGTACGTAAACTGGGATTTGTGGCTGTGTGATCATATCCACTCATGGAGCCATGACCCATGGAGCTAACACAGCCTTTGGCATAGTTGTCTTCAGAAGAGGTTTTAAATATCACTGCAGAGCACAGCTGGCTTGAGCAGGGCACAGTGGTTGCCAAAGTCTTCTCCCAAGCGTCCTGCCTGTGGTGCTGCGTGGGCCAGTGAATTGCACAATGATGGGCTGTTCGGATGGAGATAATGGTATGGTTTTGCCTTTGGAATCTGCTTTATTTTATGTTATCAGGGACAGTGCAGGTTTCCTGTCATTTGTCTTGAAAAAAATCACTCTTCAGTAATAATAAGGAACCCCATGAATAGGCAAAGATGGGATACCTGTCCAAGGTGTGCTTATGCAAACTGATGTGGCAATCACCTCCTTTGGTCCTGCTGTGGGGCACTTGCTGCCTTGGATGCTCACATGAGAGCAGTGATCTGGCTCTCCCAACCCCATCTGTGCATCCTGAGCAGAAATGCAGGCAGCAGGAAGGACTTGGAGCAGAGGGGGCTCCCTGCTCAGGCTGCAGAGATGGCTTGGTGGTAGCTGGTGGTTTGTTTCCTCAAGAGCAACAAGGCTCAGCATGCTCAACTTGCGGTTTTTTAGGTACACTGCTTTCTTGATTTTTAACTGTGTTTATAGAATGAAATGTTGTTGCCAGTTTACTCAGTGCTCCAGATTAAACATTCTATCTGTTCAAAATATTTTTATGACATGTGTGCAAAACTTCTGGTTTATTTCTTGAAAAGATTGTGCAGAGTGACTGTGGGAGGGATGTCTTTGCTAAATGACAGGATGAATGTTATATTGTTTTTATAACAATCGCAGAAGTGAAATAAAGATACTGAATGTAACAAATTGTAACATGATCTTACTGTTTAATGTGTCCAGTTTTTTCGCCTGCAGCATGAAGTACAGAGCATCTCAGGAGAGGCTATTGTGATAACTCTGCAAGGAGTTTGTGTTGTTTGTTTTTCCAGTGACACAGAAATAACTCTAGCTTTTGTTGGAGATTTCTGGGGCCTGTGGCTAAACAGATGTTTTTCCAGCAGACCTAGGAGTTTGGAAGCTTTTTGTTATTTGAGAGGTTTTTTTGTTACTATTTTTTAAAGTGACTGTTGCTATTTAGAAGATCTGTGGAAGTAACCATACCAATTTAAGAGTGCTTTAGTGCAATATCTTATTCCATAGTAACACTGCAGTAAATTTGAAAACTCTTCTATTCCAGTAGAGTTACTCCCAGGCTTCAGGGATTCTGTCAGCATAGTTCAGCACTGAGCAGTCTGTTTGTGGCATCGTTGTTAAACATCCTAAGGAAAGTAAATGTCAAGATGAAGGGAAGTGGGAGCAGAACGGAACAAACCCAGAGAACGGAAGAGGGGCCATACAAGCCTCAGCATGTTTAAACACACAATTTGTCCTTTTCTCCTTGTATTATAGGTGTTGCTTTCAAGTCACTTAGAAAACTTGATCTGTTCATTCTGCTTCCAGAGACGGCTGAGGTGAAAATTTCCTTATTCAGGGTAAAGAAGTCAATTCTAGGTGCTAGACTTTAGCTTTGGCAAGGAAAGTTCAATCTTGTTCCTTTTTTGCTTGAGGAAAGCCAAGAAAAAGAGACATGGAAAAGAAAAAGGAAAGCTCTTCCTGTCTTTGATGTGCCACTCATTAATTGCCAAACCACTGTTCCTCAGCCCTCTCAAGGCTATGGATGGTGCAGGCTTGTTAAGCCCACCCTTCTTGTTAAGCCCACTCTTTATAAGAGATTGGAAAAAGGGAATGATGAGGTGAGAAGAAGGTGTCAGGGCCCAGTGTATCAGTCTTTTACTTTGCTTCATGAGTTGAACAGAAGCACCACTGTCAAGCAGTTCTGAGAAAAATTAAAACTTTTAAGAAATCAGAAAGTTGAAATAACAGCAGCCTGCAGCCAGGATGCTTGTGGGTGCTGACATTTCTCTGGCTATTACTTTGTGATGCTTTCTGTGTTTCTGAAGGAGTAGCAAAAGCACCAGTGAGGCAGAGAGAAGCCAGGGAAAATGCTAACAAAATAGGGCAGAAAAGCCACAGGCACAAGCAGATGTGAAGTTCCTCATCCTGGGAGCTGAGTGAGCAGTCCCCTGCTATGGGGATGGGCCTTGGGAATATTCTTTGTTAAAAAATATTTTTTTCCATATTTCCCATATTTCTCCCTCAGTGATATCCCTCCTTCAATGATACACCTCCTACATGAGGAATTTAACTGTCAAAAGCCTTTGTCTTGTCACAAGAATTACTCACATGGTGAAGCCACATTATCTGATCCCAGCTCTCCTGAGGTGATCCAAATCTGGCCCAAGTCCCAGGAGACCCATGGGAGTCTGAGGTGGAGGAGGGGTGGTCAGTCACCAGCCCTGAGCAAAGCAGTGGGAATTACAGCAGTGCTGTTTTCCAAATGCTGCAAGTTCACAGCGAGTGGGATTCATTTCTTCCTTAGTTCCTTTCTGTTAGTGGAAACAGTTTCTTCATTACTAAGAGTAACACACAAAACCCCTTTTGCGGGTTTTTGGTTGGTTGGTTTGTTGGCTTGTTTTTATGTTCATCTGGTTTTTATTTTTTTTTATTATGGGAAAGGGTGAGTTTTAATATTTCTGTAATCTGGGATGTATGATGGACTTCTCCCTGATGTTTTTTTTATGGCATCAGTCCTTGTATGGGAGGAGAGCACCTTGATAGTGACTTCTCAGTCCCACCTGTTTGGTTCTCAGGAGCTTCCATGCCAGAGCTTCCCTTGGGGCTGCACTTCCTAGCTGGAGCAACACTCCCAAGTGGGACATGTGCTGTAGCCTGGAGGAAAAGCAGGGCCAAGGGAATGTCCTGGTGAGATCCTGGCTGAAGTGGTGGTTTGGCTCTGGGCACTGAGCTGGCCAGTGCATGGCTGCCTTCTGCATTCAGGGCTCTGCAGAAAGCCCTCAGCAGCTCTGTAAACCAGCAGGGCTGCACAAACACAGCACCTGACCCAAGAAATCTGGTTTTCCTCCTGCCAGAGGAAGCTGTGAATTGGCTGAGTGTTCAGTTCAAGAGGTGTAATGGTATAAACTACCTGCACTGTAAAGTTTTACGAGGTGACAAAGTTTTGTAGTCTGGCAATAGTGCAGTTGAGCTGGAGGCTGTAGGGTGCCCTGCCAGGAAAGAGAGGGGAGCAATAAGGTGAGGAGGGCTTCCCAGCAGGCTGCATCCTCTCTGGGCAGCCTGGAGCCTGAAGAGAGACTGAAGGCTGCTCCTTCAGTCTGGGACATGCATGGCCCAGGCACTTAGTGCTGGGTGAAGAATGGGGCAGAACAAGCTCCAGCTCTCTCATCACCCTTCTTCTCCCTTTGGGCACATACTTGTATACACTTGGACTATGAAATGGGGACCTAAATACCAAGGTGTGACAGAGGTATGTCAAGGTGTGTCACTTACTTAGAAGGCAAAATGCCATTTACAGGCCTTACAGATTTTTTGTCAATAGTTTTCATTTTGCAGCAACCCTTCTGCCTCCCCCTCTCCACTAGGATTAGATGGGTCTTATTTCCAAAAGCTAAGAAAATAAGTGCTCATAAAGGAAACTGCCAGTGATGCAGCCACCTCTCCCAGCACTTGCAGAGCTTTTAAGTCCAATTCTGATGCAAGTTTGTGAAATTTATAGGCATTTGTAACTCATTTATCTGCCACATTGCTGCGAGATCTGTGAGCGGATATTGCCTTTCCTTGCACCTCACAGCAGGAGGCGGTGGGGTCCTGCTCTTGGCAGCACGTGGTTGCTCCTGCTTGGTATTCACGGGCACATTCCTCTGGCTGATGATATATTATTATTGGGCTGGAAGAAAAATAATGCAACCAAGCTCTTATTATTTTCTCCTTTTATCTGTTTAGTCATAGTAATGTGGGATCATCGTTACATAAATGAGCAGGAGATGCAGTCAAGGACATGTTCATTTTTAAAGTCCTCCAATGCTCTTGTACTTCAGTCATTCATCTTCTGTCTTTAATTACAGCAAGTGATCTCAGAGGCACTTAAAAGATTAAATTACTCAATTATTTGAAAAACCTAAATGCAATAACTGTATCTTTTTGCTGATAAATACCAGTCACTGCTGGAAAAGGTTGTCCAAGGCAAAACATATTGGGAGGCTAAGGAGGCCATACTGCATTTTGCCTTAACCCAGTGATACCCTTTTAATTTTCATCATTTACAACCTTTATTTTTATTTGTATTGATAGTAATCACAAACTTTTCCATTGCTGTTCTGATGAATGTCACTGTCCAACACTTTACAAGTGTCCTGGCACCTCCTTGCCTGTGGAGAGAAGGACATGAGGACAATCATAGGTTAAATAGGCAGGTCTTTAGCATGGCCAGGCAGTGAACCCCATCCAAGGCAATGCTTGTGGATGGGGGATGGTTCAGTGTTTGGGAAGGGGATGTAATTAAAACACATCCCCAAGGTGGTGGCTCTCTCCATGATGAGGTAGGTGGGTTCCCTGTTGGCAAAGGTGAGCATCCGCGCTGTGCTAGTGGGTAGGCTGGCTTGGGCTCCCCAGCCTTGTAGGAAACAGGAAAGAAGGACAAAAACTGTCTCTGAGATGGTGTTCTGGGTGTCCCATGGCCACAGAGGGAGCTGTTGGTGTGCCCTGCATGTTGGCATTGCTGCCAATACTGCATCAATGCGTCTGCAGCAGCACAGTTTGTCCTTCCTGACCAGCAGCCCCATTGCTCACTTAGGATCCAGAAGTATAGCCACTGCACAATGGGAAGTTTTTCCTAAACAATTTTTTTTGGCCTCTTTTGCAAAGCAACAGATAGGGTTGGGCCCAGTTCTGGGAGCCTGGCTAAGGCACTTTTGTGATCTCTTCTCCCTGGGCCAGGAGAAAAGGAACACAACTCTTCAGGGAAAGAGAAATCCAGGATAAAGAGTTAAAATCCTGTATGTTCTCTTCATAGGTCCAATTCTGAGTTCCTGTCCTACTGGGCACCGGACAACACTGGGCAAAATACCAGAGCAGCCATGAACACAGAGTCCTCTGCACTTTGGCCATGGTGGGCTCCTTTCTCATGCTGGTTGGCCAGCAGTGAGGCACAGGTGTGGGGTTTTGGTGTTGATAAAAACTTCCTGCTTTGGACTACCTCTAAAATGAAAGAGTCCGGGGGCAAAAGAAGGACTCACTGTTTGTTGTCAAGCCAGACCAGCTGTGGTTTCATGTCCTGCTGCCATGAAGAGCAGGCCTGGCTGGTGTTAGCAGGGAGCAGTGGGGTGGCCACGTGGGCTGGCAGAGCCTGGGTGGGTGTGGGGGTCAGGCTGCCCTCAGCCAGCGTCTGTCCCACATGCATGGGGGCTGGGGCACTGCTGGCCCACAGATGCTGCTGCTGAGAGGGTTACTGTCCTCTGCTCCACCACCTGTGGTTCCCACGTTTATTTAATTAAAAATAAAAAGAAAAAAAAAAAAAGAGTAAGTAATTCAATACACATCCTCTCAAGAAACAGCAGTCATTCCAGCAAGGAGCAGGCCAGTGGTCTGGGGAAGGACAGATGGCCCTGCAGCTAATTTGCTCCCATAAATCGCAAGCTGTTGCAAATCCTCCCTGCAGTAAATGCTGGCTCTGTTTGTGGCCATGTGGAGCTGGGAGCTGCTATGAGCAGGAGATAGAGCAGAATCTGTAGTTTTAGGCTTCCCTTGTGTCTTTTACAGAATTTAGCATTTTGGTTAAGCAATAAGCTGTAATCCTGTAGCTGGCTGCCAGCAGAGCTCCATGCAATGGCTCTTGCCTCAGAACCAGGTATTTTCTTGTTGAAGCTCCAGCACAGCCAGGAGCTCATCCTGTGCCCTTGCAAACTGCTGCTGAGGACGTACACACTGCAGTTCAAGTCTGCAGTTCACTGCCTTTAGCCTCTCCATCTTGCAGGATTCTCATCCCTGGGAGAGGATCAAAAGACCCAGCTTGTCATTGCAGTGGGACAGGGGCTTATGGTTATTTTAGTGATCTGGCTTCCCTGATGAGAAGCAGAGAGACTCCTCACCCTGGTGTTTTGTCCCTGTTGTGGGACACAGGACATTCTGTACTCAAACCCTGGCAGGCTGGCCATGACTGACTCCCTGTTGCACCTGGAGCTGGGAGCACCTGGCCATGGTCACCCTGCCCTAAAGGATGTGTCCTCCTGTGTATCCTGGGCTGGGTTAGAAGGCAGACATACAAGGACTGAGTGAGACAGAGGGCATGCTGGCCTCAAGGACTGGGCTCAGGCAGTGGAAAAGAGCAGTGGAATATAACTACCTGTGGGAGGACAGTACTTGGGTTAGAGATCCTTGTTTCAGAGTCGAAGGCATGGAAGCAGCTAACTGTCCAGGTTACCTTTTGTGCAAGAGATGCTGACCTCTGTCAGAGGCATAGAGGCTGTGGTGTCTGGGACCTGCTGTGGGGTTAGGGAGGGTAACTCCCCAACATCAGCCTATGTAGGATAGGCAAATAGTTCTCTGCAGTGTTGTGACATTTTCTCTCATTTACTCATTAACCTGGACCCATTGCTCTGGCCTGCGTTTGCCCTTGAGTTCCACACGTCCTTGTGTTTGCTGAGCAGAGTCTTGCACAATGGAGCAGGGCGGCCTCCAGTTGCACAGTGGGTTCTGCTCTGCATCCATTGCTGCTCTGGTGGACTTGTTGGCTTTCTACATTGTATTCCTGAGCGGCCCAGATATTGAGGGTCACAATTTAAAATGTACATTTTAGAAAAATCCAAACAGCTACCTTGTTATGAATCTGTGGCTTGATGCCTGATGTGTAACTGCATTGTAACAATAGTCTGCCTGGTTTAGCACCCATCCAAATGAAGCCCAGGTGCAGCTGTGGCTGACACACATCTGGCAAGGAGACCGTGACATGATCATGCTGAAGTCCCATGGGGATTGTGAGTGGGTCATGCTGCTTTCTGTCTGGCAAGGTCTCTGTTCACTCCCCAGCATTTTCACATCACGACTGAGCTGGAGCAGCAGGATGTGTTTTCAGCCTCTCCTATCTGATTGGCAGGCTCCAGCAGTCTTCTGGATATTTATTCCAATATTTTCACCTCACAGTCATCTCAGGGTGCTCAGCCTGTGCTCTCATCTAACAGCCACCAGCCACTTCAGAGAGCAGCACCTCCTAGGCCTGCCAAAATCCTCTGAGGGTGACACTGATTCTGCAGTGTAAATGCATCAAGCAGAGGGATTGCCCTCTGGTGACTCCTGCAATGTGTTGTAGAGAGGACAGGCACCCAAGAATTCAACACTACAAAGTCTGTGCATACCAGGAGCTGAAACATCAGTGCTGCTAAGGTTAAGGCAACCTCATTGCCCTAAGGTTGCTGCAGTGGCTGGGAGGGAGAAATGGGAATGAGAGCACATGACATACAGCGTTTTTTTGCAAGAAAGGATGGACTTACACAGCTGACCATCTCTGCTGTGGCAGACACTTAGGAAAAAATGCATCCTTTCAATCCAAATTTTAATACAGAGCTTTCTCTGAATGAAGGGACATAAAGGCTTATCTCCTCCTAGATGGTCTCTCACAGTTGACTGTGCTCAGCACCCTGTTTTCTGAGACTCTGCTTCTTTTAGTAAGTCAAGAGAGAGTTGGAGTGATATAGATAGGCACATGATGTGCTTAGAGCTGCAGTAGAGTTTATTTTCTTTTTGCAGTGCTGTGCTTTGGATTCAGTATGGCAATAATGTTGGTAATACAGTGATGTTTTGGCTATTGTTAAGTAGTGCTCACCCTAAGTCAAAGACTTTTCAGTTTCCCGTGCTCTGCCGGTGAGGAGCTGCACAAGAAGCTGGGAGGGAGCATGGCCAGGACAGCTGAGCCGAACTGGCCAAAGGGATGTTCTTGGAACGGATATGGAACTAATATTCCATACCATAGAACATCATGACCAGTGTATAAACTGGGGGGGGGGGGGCAATTGTTGTTCAGGGATGGGCTGGGCATTGGGCAGTGAGTGGTGAGCAACTGTATTGTGCATCATTTGAGTTTCTTGGATTTTATTCCTCTCTTTTTTATCTCCTTGTTTTTGTTGTTGTTGTAATAGCAATGATAACAATTATAACAATAACAATTAGTAACAACAACAACAACAACAACAATAATAATAATAATTTTGCTTTTGTTCAATTATTAAACTGTTGTTAACTCATAGGTTTTACCTCTTTCTGATTCCCTTCCCTGTCCCTCCAGGTGGAGGGATAGAGAGAGGGGGTTGTACCAGCTGGGGTTATACCACAACACTCATCCAAAGAAACCTTTAATCCATCTGTAGAATGTGTATGAAAAACCACAGAAGTCACTATCACGCCACTATACCTTTTTTGCAATGGCTTGATGGATTTGAGATGGCTGATGTCTTGACAATGTGAACCCAGCACTCACCCAGCTCCTGTGAACCTAGACCTAAATTATTGACAAGAACACAGATGCAGAAACTTGGCTGAATTTGGAAAACAGTCTTTGCCATGAAGCTCGTGTATACATAAGAATACTACAGGCTAAGTATAATGGACAACAATATAATTTTGAGCCTGCAGTCATTACCCAAGTGCCACCCCAGAACAGTTTTGTGTATAGCAGGTTGCAATAAAGAAATCAAGGGCTTAAATTCAGCCTTTCTTGAGCCAGTGGATGAAAAAAGAGCACAAAGAAACATGATTCTTTAGTGTATGCAAATTTATTCAACTCTGAAATTATTTATTTACAACTAATGACTGATACCAACTGATGAGGTAAAAATATGAGGTATTGATATGAGTATAACATTTAAAAATGCAATTATCATAATGTATCAATGTAACAATACAAAATACTGTGGTAGCTGAACGGTAGACATGGCATAATGTGCATTTTGAAGAAATCTTATTTCAACAATACATGGCTTGGAGATGCCAGAAGCTCATGACAGAGCTTCTGCAAGGGCAGGAAAACAACCCTACCTTGCTAAGGGTGGCAGATGGCACAGGGCCTCTTCCAGCCGAGCAACGACTTGTGAGACAGGATAAAACCACTGTCCAGGTTTTCCCTTCTTTTCCTTAGGACATTATTTATTGCCAGACACTGCCATTCCCAGGGCTAGAAATTCTGTGCCTGTTAGTGCTGAGGCACCGCTGTATTTATTTATGTAAACTAATGTAGCAGAAGTACTCTAATTGCTCATGTTTTGGAAAACAGCCGGCATGAAATCTGCTGCCATGGCCACAGGTGTCTGGGAGGAGGTGCTGCTTTGTGGAATGGCATTCCCAGCTGGGGAGGCACTGTTTGCTCCTGGGAAGGCTGAGCCTGGGCAGTGGGGGTGCCCTGCAGCCAGCGGGTGACTGCCAGACCCCACTACGGCCACGTAACAGCCCCGTGAGTGCTCCCCTGTCTGCAGGACTTAAAGCTCGTGGTAGTTGCACATTGCAACTATTGTTGGCCATCACCTCGAGGCAGGAGCTCCCAGGCAGCCAACATCCCTGATCCCAGCACTTGCACAACAAAACATGAGTGACACAGATCATGGGTGAAGATGACAGTGACTTTTCTGGAGTCCTGCTCCTTCATAAGGATATGCTGGAGCACTGTGGGTCACTTTGGGTCACCCTGTGCACCCTGAGCTCCCACAGGTGTGCTGCCTCAGTTCACAGCGCTGTCCCCTGCCAGCACAGCCCCCATGTGTGTGCAGGATGGCACCTGGGGTCATGCTCTAGCAGCTGTCACCAAACACAATCCACTGCACAGCTCCTACACCTGGGGAATGTTCAAATCTCTGACTTTGAAGGGACTTCCTCATTCATTGAATTGGGGCACAAAGCTGTAGCTTCACATAGGAAATATATCCTGCTTAATCCACCTCATACTAATCTTTCTGGATTTTGCTGGAAGGACTGAGCTGAAACACTGGCTGTGAGTGACTCTGCTGGTTTATGCAGCAATAAATAAAGTCTAAGTGAACAAATGCGATTAATGAAGAACAGTATTAAGAGGCTTGTACATTCTTACTGAGTCATAGATGTAATAACATTTTGGTCGTAGGTTAGTTAAAAACAAAATGGAACCCTGCCTCAAAGGCAATGTCGACAAATTATTATTATTACTTTTAAAGCATTCTTCCATTAGCAAAATAATAGGTCCCTGAAAATGAAATTATATAATAGGCTTAAATGGCTCCTACTCCTCATAGTCCTAATCCTGCTCCCACCAATGCCTCCAGAGGTGGGATCATGCAGAACAGTGCAATATAAGATGAAAATACTTGCTGTTTCTATAAAAGCAATCTTTCCAAGAATAGTATTTATGTAGTCTTTTAAATCTCCAAGATGTGTTTAAAATCTTAAAAAATCATAGTTATTTGTATAGTAAGAATATTAAAAGGCATGGTGTTCATCTGCATGTCTTTGTGTCCACCGGATGTGGAAAACCTGCTTTGGATTAGCTATCTCTATGGGAGAAGGAAAGAACACAAAAACACTCAGAACCTAGACAAAATGCTTACAAAAGAAATTCATTTACAGCTTAATAAGTTACCAGTCTGATTTCAGCCATCTCAGGACACACAGCATTACTTTGTGCTGTCCGAGGATGAGCAGTTACCTGGAACACTGCACACAGTGAGGTCTCTACTGACAGACACCAGTCATTTAAGGCAACAGGTAAGTTTTCAACACCTTCTGCTAAAAGTCACAATTCTGCAGCTGAACATAAATGGCCTCCACAATGTCTGTCTCAGATGCATCTCCATGTATTTTATTTGGTGAGACTGATTCCCTCCTCATTATTTTTAAATGCACTGTAACCTCCTTCTTCCTTAGTTCCTGTAATGCTTCCTACATCTATTTCTAGGTACCTTCTCATAGCACACACAAACACAAAACACATTTGGGAACAGGCGTTTGTTACCACACGAATTAGGCCTGGTAGCTCTGTGATAACAGCAAACACAGCTTATGTAGCAGTGACACACTAAGAAACAAGTGACAGGTCCACTTAAGGTCCAACTGATGCAAGTGATTTGCACTGAGTTATATACAAAATAATTAATTTATACATATACATATATATATAGATAGAATATAGATAAATATATACATACTGTACATTATTTATTTACAATTAAAATATGCTTCTTAGAAGCCTTTAAATACCAGAGTTATGTAACATACAAGTAATGGCAATAATCTATTTTTGAAGTAATAAAAGCTCTCTGAAGAAATGTTTAGTTCAAGAATAAAAATTAATACATAGTGGATGCAGGGGAGGGGGGAAGGTGAAGTCTCCAGAATAAAAGAACTTTCCTATAAAATTCCTTTTTCAGCTTTGTACAGACCCAGGTCTGGTCAGATTTCTGCAGCTTAAATCAGACCTTTACTTTCAGTATTCCTGTTCCCTGCCAGACCCTGATTTATGCTCACATGCTCCCAGGAACACTTCCTCAGATTTTTGTTTCTGGTCCCTCAGCAATCAGAGGTTGAAATGAGTTTCTGATCCTGGCAACTTCTGCTGCACACAGATGTCCAAAGCCTTTGTTGTACCACTCTGGGGAATGTCCTCTGAAGAAATGAAAAGAGAATTATTGAGAAACTCAACTACTCAAGAAACATGCCCCACAGAAACGTGCTTGCCATGCTTCCTGCTCCCCACTGCCCACAGTGGTGGTGGCCATTCAAACACTTGTCTTTTCAAGTGTACTCTGAAGTTCTCCCTTGCAGTAATCAAATGAGCAGACTCTGTTTCTAAGATCACAATCTATCAGTGGTGGGCACTGAGTGGAGAGAAGACTGCAGGAAAACTCTGAAGCAGCAAAGCTAATCTAACCCTGCCCTCTGCTCCCAGCATCTGAGCTTGAGGGTTTTGTCCTGCTGAATGGCCATTGCCTTGTGCAGGTGGGATACTTACTTGAGGTCAATCCTGCAGATGTGGGTCAGCCTGGCTTTCCCTGAGCCACAGGGCTCTATCAAGTACTGGGAGTCCATGACGATGGCTCGCACAGCTCCCATGAGAGGAGCCTCTTCATGCTCCACAGAGATGGCGACCAGCATGCACATCCCCTTGGGCAAATCCGTCCTCCATGTCCTGCAGGGATGGATCAAAGACAGATTCACGTTAGCAATGAAACTTTTGGGCCCATGAGTAAGAGCAAGAACTGAAGTTACAGTCTCCTTGTCTGCCCATCCTTGTTGCCTGCAATGCTAGTGAGCTGTCCTAGGAGTCCCTGGTAGAGTTTCACGGCTGTGTGGAATAGCCACCCATCTGTTTGGCTCCAGGTGGAGAAATTTTGCTTCTCCACAGGAGCATTTTGTAGCCATCAGTATTCTAGGGCATGATAGAGCCTTTTGCAGTCAGACAAGTTTTGGAAAGGAGAAAGACCGAGGGTAAGCCTTCCAGCAAAAGCTGAAACTGTGCATTGCACCCATGCAGGCTTACAGAACAAGAAATGCAGTTCAGTACAGCAGAAGTCCTCACTAATACCCGGAATATGTTTCAAGGGTGTCTGAATTAAAAACAAAATGTCCTTCCATTTCTTTCCCAGGTTTCTAGCCTCTCTAACATGCTGGAGAAGTTTTCCATGAAGTTCAAGATTTCTAGACTTTAATACTTTTTTTTTGTTGTTGTTCTGTAAGCATTCTCTACATACCCTTGTGTCTCACATCTTTCTCATCTGCACTCAATCTCAGAGGATAGGACTGTGCTCTTTCCTATGCTGTGGGGAAAAATGAGAAATTCCCACTGTGCTGTGTAACATGCATCATCCTGCTGTGGATTGTCTGAGACAGGGATTATGCTGCCTTGGGAAGTATCATATTTTAGCAGGTAAGCTGCTTTCAAGGACTGTTGAAGTTTGGAACTCAGCAGATAATTTTAACATTTTGCATTTTTTTTACATGAAACTGAGCTGTTATTCAAGACACTACAGGAAGATACTGACCAGAAGGTTTTACGTGTGCTTGGGCATTAAAAAAATTGATGAGCTGTTTTGGCAGATGAAACATATGGGAGAAGGAAATCACAGCTGAGATCCAGTATGAGAAATGCTGAACCACCTCCTGCAAGTGCCTGCACAGTGTTTAGATGTGCCCACATCATTTTGGTAACTATCCAGCACTCCCTGGGCCATTTGGGAAGTGGAAAGTTCTCTGTCCCAGAGATTTCAGAAGACTTTGGTTTCCTGTTCCCAGTCATATGGATTTAGGCCAGTTTCAGCAGTTCTTTAAATACCTTACAGTAGTAGAATCATGGCACCTAACTCACCAAAATGCTGTCATACTTAATGAACATGAAACACTTGTGGATTCTTTAATAAAAGTGATGCCTGTGCAGGGCAGCTGAGAGCTGTGTCATATCCCAGGCATATGAAACATTTCTCCTCTTACCATCAGAGTCTTCTCTAGGCAGCCTAATCCCCTTGTTATGACTGTCACATTGGAAAAAAAAGGGAACAACTAAGTTGATCCTTTCACAGCCCAAAGTTTGACTGAGAAAGAGAAAATTGCCATCTGTTAAAATATATTTATTCATGTCCCCAGAGGTGTATTATAATTTCACTGTTCGCTTCCCACCAATCATAAGGTATCAAATTGACTGCGGTATTGCTGGGCAACTTTGCTCTAGACTTAATGATATCAATCAAAAGAGATAAACAACAGAATCTGACAGATCTGCCTGATGGCTGTTTCCAGCCCTTAAGAACCCACCAGGATTCATTTTTATGATGTATTTCAGTCCTTGGGGGTCATTCTGCCTGGGTCAGTGAAAAGAATGAGAACTCGATAGCAGGATTTTCCTTTAACTGATGTGGCTGCACAGCAGGTCTTTAAAGAACATAAACCACCAGGAAACCTAATAGTGAACTAAGTGGCAAATGAGAGGACCAAATTACGGCCGTCAGAACCTCCCCGCTGCTCGCAGGCCATCTTCCCGGTGCCATGCACAGGGCCAAATTTATCACTGGCTCAAGCTAATGACATCATATAAGAAGACTATTTATAAAATAATGATAGATATATAATTATAGAAAATATATAATAGATATTTGATTATAAAGTAGTTAATTTAGCCCAGTGTACTGTGGTAAGGCAAAGGAAATAGAGTAATGGGAGAACTGGTTACAGAAAGCATTTTTTAAATCTTCCCCTAAGAGTTCCAATAAGTCTTCCCTTATACCAACAATATCTGCATGTTGTCATCCTTTAAGAGACTACTAAAGTTCATAAACAGTATGTACTTTCGTAATTATATTTTATTTGACCCATCTTTTCCCTTCAGTCTTCATTCCCTTTAATACAATTCTGACTCCCTGTACTCCTTCCTTTGTCAAAACTGCTTTGTATTTCTCTAGCACATCATTTCAATCAAAGAAAGCAGGCACCAAAAGCAGGATTGCACAAAATCGTCCTACAATAAATAACTGTAGGACTGACCCTGTTAGTGAAATATGTCAGCAGCTCCACAATAGCTCCTAGCAAGCAAAGGCCTGGATTTCAAAGACAGAAGAGGGGTTTTTTTTGACTGCTCTGTACAAGCAGATAGACAATGGCAGAATTGGGATTGAATGTAGAATATTGATACACAGCTATACAATTATTTGAGAGAAGTCATCCCCTGGAAGAGAGAATACAAATCTACTGCCTCTTTCTGTTCATTTCCACACTAGGATTTTTATGGATCAGCATTTCTTCATTTACAAAGACTACAACTGAAAATTTAAGATAATAACTTATATAGACACTGTATAACAGCCTTAGCTTAAAAGCACCACTATCTTCTCTTCTAAACATTTGGCTCTTAAACATCAAACATTCCCCAGAGAACAGCAAAAGCAGCATAAAAAACAATTGGGTTCTATTTGCACTGTTTTCACAACAAACAAAGCTGAGAGAGAAGAGCAGCTATTATCAGACATCTGTTCTGAGGAAGAAATTATATTTACGGCCTCAGGAGTATGTGCTGCTCAAATTACATCAGAGAAAAGGTCAGCATGCTGTAGGTGTATGACTAATTCAGTTTGAGAAATCAACACTGCTGCCCAGAAGTAGAGTTCCTGGAGAGCAATTACACAGATGTGAAGGCTGAGATAAATCCAGATCTTCTTTATGCACTGCAGGAGGCAAAGGTACCAGAGAACCGCCCTCAGCTTACCTGAGAACAACAAAGTCTCGGACAGGGTGAGGAGCCATGGTGTTCAAAACATACTGGTAAACTTCTGTCTGCCTGTCCAGGCTCTCCACCACCTTCCACTGCAGGAAGTCCTCGTCCCAGAGGTGACGTTCTCTCAGCACTCGGTTCAGGACAACTGATGGGGGGGCTTCAACTTCAACTGAGGCTTTCCAAAGCCTTAGTGGGTTCCCATCCCCAACCTGGAGTGACCAAGAACACAAACCCCAGTAATTTACATGCCTGTGTTCAGCAGATGATAACTGAGGACAAAATCTCACAGTGTGTGTCTGAGTTCAGCTTAAGAGCATTCATATTTCCCTGCTAATCATTACTATATATTGCTGCTGCTTCTCTACTAGTCCTGGATGGAAATCTGAAGGGATTCATTACTCTGCTGTCACAACAGAATATATCTGGACTAGTTCCCATAGTGCCAGTGAGGTTCTTCATTACTTCTGGTGTGACAGACACTTTTCCAAGTCCAAACATTCTAAGTGTAATGATGAAAATGTGTCTGCAGAAGTAAAAAGAGATGAGACTGAAACCCTGGGCTGAAATAAAGCAACTGCCTTAGGCAATCTTGTACATTACCTGGGACTGAGGGTCCATGAACCCTCCTGGTTAATTCTGGGGGAGCAGAACATACATTGATTCAGTTATGTGTCAGGTACACAGATGTTTGCTCCTCAAAATAGCTGCAAGGGAGGTGTTGGGAAAACACCTTTCAAATAGCACAGACTATTTGCTAACTCCTTCTTGCTCACAGATCCTGTTTCTTGGAACACCTCCACAGCTTATAGTAAGGGGAACAGAAAGTGCTGGGCTATGCACAAGGTGAATATCCTAGATTGCACACATCCAGCTTTTCTGCATGGTTTTAGGCAGTAAACAAGTTAACTGCAATCACTGGATCTTGCAAGCCCTGTTTTTCTAACCCTTCCCTACCCTACCGTTCTCATATAGCAATGTGAGTACTTTGGAAACCTCTAGTACCTCCCATAGACCCAGGGAGGATTGTTTCCCCAGAAACCCACCTTCCTGACCTCCCACCTTAAATTATTTCATGTTGTAATTCTTTCTCCCCAAAGCTTTCAGTTCCCCATTTCCCCTGCCCTGGAGCCCCAGACTCCCAATCCCCTCTGTAGTTCACAGGTCCTTGACCTCCAGCAGTAAAGGCCTCTATTCCCTCTCTCCCATCTCCCACATCCTGATCCCACTTGAGCCCTGTTACTCTCTCCCCAGCCTCCCACACTCCCTCCCTGGACAGGTCACTCATAGAAGCTGGCTACAAACCACAGTAACTGCAATTTCTTTCCCCTGACGAGGGGTTGCACTTGCCCAAGCTGGAGTAATGCTGCCTCCTGCCCCCTCACCATCCAGATCTCACATTCCTCCCAGTGCTCTTCTCCTGCCTAATTAGTGTCACCCACCCCTAATCCATCCCTTCCTCTTGCTAGCTGCTGCTGGTTTGGAGACCTCTGCTTTGCTACTCAGTTTCAGCACTGAACTCCACTCTCTGCAGGGCCCCTGCAGCACCCTCTGCCTCACTGCAGTGGTCTGGCTTTCTCTGAAGAAGTGATGGAGCCTAAAACAAATTCAGAAATTTTAATAAAAGCTGCAGTATCAAAAATCCACATGAAAAAAAGGACAAAAGGATCAGGGATAAAACTGGTCTGCTTAAAAAAGCATAGGAGAGCCTGAAGAAGTTTTGTAACTACCTGTGTTCTAGCTGTGCTCTCCAAACTGCTAGCAAACATCAAGAATTTGTCAGAAACTTTTCACATCCCCCAGTCAAAGAGCTTGCCCAGGTAATGTTCTCTGTTGTTTCACATCTCAGCTCACTCTCTAGTTCTGTTGTTTGCTGTGTCATTTACTTGATCTATTTTAGAGACCCTAGCTTGCTTTCTGTGCCTTTTTCTGGGATCTCATACTTGAATCACTATTACATTACATTTTAACTGCTTTCAGCAATCTTTTTGAAAATAATAATAATAAAAGAGTGCCTTGCCAGAAAGAAGGGTGTGAGTTTTCCCATACAACATGCCAGGGTGGCCCATAGCTGAGCTGCATTTTGCTTTGGTTTCTTTACTGCTTCTTTCATGTCTCCCCAAATTACCTTTTTGTAGGCGAGTTCTGTGTTCTCTACACTGGAACATGTGACCCATCCTTTGAATTTCTCTTTTGCTTCTTTCTGGAGATTTTGCATGAGATTTTCTAGGTACATTTGATAGTTCCCTCCTTCCTCATCCACTTGTTTCCCAAGCTCGTCCAGGGTAGGAGAATGCACTTCTGCATCAACATAGGAGTTTCGGGATTGGGTGATCATCTCGTGTGGGACCTGTGCCACAGAAGGGAGAGAAAACACACATGGAAAATCTCCTGCTGAGAACTTTTCCTGAATATGTTTCTAGGCTGATGCACCATTCAGCATTTACCCAATTGCTCTAGCCTAGGATCTGCAAAATGTACATCAATTTCTGTCTTTATGCAAGATGAAACATCAAAGTAGTCTAATAAAACAGCTCATGGCTCTGCACTACTCATGCAGAACCGTGTTAGACTGATCAACTGGATGTCAATACCCCACTGTTACTCCTTTAGCCCTCAGAAATATTGTGTTGTGCTTCTGGGGAAAGAAGATATGAGCATTTGCTCTCCTCCAGCTGCAGTGTACATAGCTGCAAGTCTCCATGTGATTTTTACTTTATCGCATGACACACAGAAATAAAGTGTAAAGGCAATTATTTTTAAGACTAATAAGTTTAATTGAGGCCTTAAAAGCATTGTAATAAAATTTTAAACTAGCAGATTTTGATTTGAATTAGTCTAAAATTTCCTAATCCACTGGTTTGGTTGAAAACTGTCACAGAATAAGTACCCTGCATCTTTTGAATACTAAAAGGGAACTTCCGTAAAGAAATGAGATAAATAAACTTTGGATGAAGCAAGTTTACAAATAAGTGAGGCACCAATCTCGGAGTTAACACAAGACAGAAAATATAAGCGTAAACATAAATACTTCAAAGGGTGCTGCATTATGTGGCCATGAATAATGCTGTTTGAGTCTCTCACTCACCTCAAAAAGTTTGTTGCATTCCATTATCATGTGAGCAAGTCCCTGAGTAGCTGCCAGGTTTTCACTGAGGTCCTTCTGATCTGGCTTCCCTGTTGCATATTTTTTCTGTATTACTCTGTAATTGAATTCAGTATCTCAGGTAAAAAGCTGAATCTTTTTAATATGAAAGCAAAAACCAGCAGGATGCTCCCAACATCAGAGAGAAAAAACCCCTATCTTTAGTTTCTATTTATCAACAAGACTGCTCAAACTGTTGGGCCTTTTTTAAAGGAAAAATGTTTACCTCAAATATTGCTCAGCCAAAGGTAAAAGCAGAAAAGGTTATTCATATCCTGCATGATGTGTGATACATTTTGAAATGGATTTTTAACAGACACGATGTAAAGTGGTTTACATTGTTACTTCTTAAAGCCCTTGTTCAGACATGGGTTATACATGTACTTGACCAAGAATCTCAGTGTATTCTAACCAGATGGGAAGGAAAAAAGTCAAGAGGGGCCACTAATGTTTAGCCTGGCTATGCCCTGTTTAGTCTACACTCACCATGTTACAATTTTAATGTGGCCTGAAATAAACCCTGTTTCCTGAATGGCAGAATGTAGACAGTAAATTGAAAGTGAAAAAAAACCACTCATTGAAAATCTACATAAAAAATCCTTTAAAACATTGTTAATCTTTGACTTCAACCAGAGCAAAATCAACCCCTTTTCCTTAACAGAAGTCAACGTTACTCATGCAAAACTCACTAGTGCCCCATTGAAAATTCCACATGGAAAGCAGGCACTGCATGTTCACAACAGACAACCTGAAATGCCTGCTGGGCTTGTGAAAACAAGTGTGCTTCTGGCTCTGCAGCAGGGGTTTTCCCCTGTTACTGAAGCCATGCCCTGTTTAATGTGTGCTGGAAAGCAGATGGCTTGGAAAATTTTTCCTGCATACCACTGAAAGTATCACTCCGTATTCAGGATGTGACTATTTATAATGCTGAGAAGAAACATACCTTGGAGAGCTTTCTTTCTTCACTATATTGAGATGGAAGAGGGAAGGGGCCAGACAAACAGCGATGTTCATGGGAGTCATCTGATTTTCCTCCACGGAGGTGACGTCGCTGAGGAAGCAGAGCAGGGTCTGCAGCACCTCCCTGTTCTCGTCGGCCATGAGCATGATGGCCGCCTGCACCGCCTGCAGCCGCTGCTCCTTGGGGACATCTGCCAGGGAGCAAGGGATGGCCAGGGGTCAGTTGTCAGATCAGGTAAGGGGACAGAGAGATAGAGCTACCACAGACATTCACAGTCCCCTCTGTGCTCAAACCCCGCGCAGAGGTGGTGCTCAGGGACGTGTTTCAGTGGTGGGCCTGGCAGTGCTGGGTTAGTGCTTGACTCACAGAGGTCTTTCCCGACCTTAGTGATGGCTTAGTGAAGGGGCAGATGACAGGAGACCAAGGGGAACAGATCAGCTGGTCCTGATCTGCTCCTCCTTCTGCTCCTCCACAAAGCACAGCTTCTCTTGCCAGTGTTTGGCATTTCTCTGTTTGTTTGAAGGGCTGCTCCCAAGAAAGACACTGGGCTTCATTTGAAGTTTATGAAGGGAGAAGACTACTCAGTAGTTACAGCTTGAAATGGTATTTTTCAGGTTTTCTTTGTCCCCTGGCAAGACAGAAGTTTAAGTCTTAGGGAAGCTTTGGGAACACTTAGATTTGTGTCCTAAACTGTAGAAGAGTTTAATGGAAGAAGTAGTGGAAATGCTTAAATAGCACCTCAGACAGATTCATTTCAAAAACTACCATAAGTTCTCTCAGTTTGGACTTTGAGTCCTCCTCTGGGTATTACATACTCTCTATAATCGAGTGGAAGAAGAACAAAAGCAGATTTACAGTAGAGGGAACAGCCAGCTTTTAAGATTTGACTGCTAGCCTTGTACAAGCACTTTATTTTAAAAGCTTTCAGACATGAAAGACAAAATGAACACAGCTCAATACTTCTAAAGTTTCTGAAAGCAGCAAGGCCAGGTTTTTCTGAGAAGTCAGGGGAGCCTTTGCTAAATCCATGCCATGTGTCTTTTCTTCCCGGGACACCTTCTGGTAATCCCTCCCTCCCCTTTATTGTTGCTCTGATGGGTCTGGTACATGAAGCAGAAGACCAGCCAGTGCTTCAAGTCACAGGTAAACATTAAACAACTGGGAGTTTTAGGAAAATGGAGAAAGTTTCATCAATGGTATGCTTATAGACTACTACACTAATAATCTCATCCCAAATCCTATGTGTTACAGCAATTCAAGCCATTCTGGATATATGAAAAAGGTCTTGGATATATGAAAAATATCTTCAGTGAGTCCCAGAAAATCAGAAATCTCCTGCCAATACACTAGGAGAGGAGAATCTCTCCTAGTAACTTCACATTAACAATTTGTTAAACAGAACAAAGGGCAAGAAAAAGTCTCAGCTACAGATTAGTTGAATTGCAGATGTTATGAAATACAATTGGTATCCCAGAAATTTTCAACATTTTTCTTTCTGTGAAAGGAATTTTGTCAGTACTGTCTGAAACAGAAAAATATATTTGTTGTTGGTCACATGGAAAAAAAATCCTTGCTACTCATTCTTAATCCAAACACTATTTTCTGATTCCTACAGAGCCCATTTTTTCTTGTTCCTACCTTGGTTTAAAGAGACTCATCCTCAAGTCTTTCTGAAAACCTTTAACTCCTAGTGTATTTTAGCAATCTTAACTCATCTAACTCATCTTTTCCCCTTCTCTCTGAAAGAGAAGTTCTTCAGATTTCCTGCTGCAGCACCACACAGGCATTACAGAGTCAGCCCATGCCTCCCTCTTTTTTTATTTTTTGTTGGCTGTTTCCCCATTCAGCCTCATGTCTTGGAAAAGGGCAGCCCTCTGGCTACAGACCTGCTTATGCTGATGCCACTGGGATCTGCCATCTCTGTTTTCCTGCAGCAAGGGGGTAATTTACTTGCAGTCTCTTCTGTGCAAAGAGACATCCCCAGTTTTCATCAAGCAGTAATTTGGAGGTGATTTGTTTCCAAGGACATGCAGAACATGTCCTTGCAGTGGATAATCTTCTCCTTGGCCACCTCCCCATGGAAATGATTGTGACTGCCATTTTATTAGCAGCCAGAATTCCTGTTGCTTTTCTGAACAAGCTTATTAATGTGTGTGCAGGCAGACAACTTGTGAGCAGGAAAGGAGAAAGGGAAGTGATGGTCCAGGGCTGGGCACCAACTCTTGCAGTTAACTTGTGTCCCAAGACACCACGTACAGCCAAAGCCACTGAATTTATTTGCAGTGCTGTCTCTCACATGCAGAATCCAGCGCTCTCTACCAGCTACAGACACTGTGGTGGTAAATTCATTAGTGACTGCATGCCACAGACAGATTTTTACAGTAAAGAGAAGCAACGGAAGTATCTCAGATTCTTAAGCACTGGGATTACACAGTGTTTTAAAATGGCTTTCTATTGTTTTGGCAGCTGAAACGTCTGCAAGTGAAAAGACTAGACACACTTCTCTTTAGTGCTTCCAATTATTTGGCTTAGGCTGGCTGCATCTGCCAGAGTGCTGGCTGACTGGCCCTCATAATGGACACTGTCAGGAAAAAAACTCTAATTCCTCTGGCTGTTCAGTGTTTTCCTCACTGTTTATTTCTCCCTCAGTCTGGAGAAGAGATACACAGTCATTTCCTGATTCACAGGGACTTTCATTATTCTGATGCATCTCAGATTTTTCTGAAGATTGCTTGTGCTGGAAAGAAAAGAAGAAATCCCCTGGTTTCTTTCTTTCTCTATGAGTTCTTTACATAGAGTTTGTGATCTTGATGAAGGCAGCTTGTTTTTGCATGTACATTTTATTGACTATTATGAAAAAACAAATAATCAGAAGTCATAGCAAGGAAGGGGACTACAGAGACATATTCTCATGGTCAAGTACCACTTCTCCATGCTCAGAAGACTCATTTATATTGAGAATAAATGCATGAAATGGGCCCACAGTTTAAAGAAATCTGACAAAAATATGAGTGTCTGACAAAATCTGACAAAAATATGCTCTTTGTGTCCAGCAGCCTGTTCTTCTGTCTTCTTTCTGATTGTGAGGCTGGTATGAACACTGTCTTTTCATTAAATTTTACACTGAAATGTTTAGGTGGTTCTAAGGACCTGTTAGTGAAAGATTTTGAGGGCAGAGGGGTTTTTTATATCTCAAAGCCTAGCAGAAAGAAACCTATCCAGTGTTAACATGCCAAAAATATTTACAGTATATTACTATATAACAATTTCTAATTATTTATAATAAGAGAAATACGTAGAAATATCAACTTACATTGATAGATGTGCAGAAAAGTCTCTCCTAGTTTACTTGTGAGGAGGGGTTCTGGCAAGTCCCTGAAGAATTGCTTGACCATGTCAGCCACATCATATGCTGACTGGTCCTCATAGCTGACGTTTTCTGGGGAGCTCTCGTTCATCTGGCGCAGGGCCTGGATTCGGGATTTCACTCCAGATTTCCGAAACAGACCCACCTAAAAACGTACCACATTGACTTGGGTAAAGGGGAAAGTGGCACTTGGAGAATATATATGTGGTATATACATTCATATGTGGGACTTGGATCATGACCAGAGCTTGGGTTGCTTATTTCACTCTAGGCAAGGAGGACAAAAATGTGCAGATGCAATCGATGGTCCTACAAGTCCTGCAAACAAGCACAGGCCCCCACAGAAGGATTGTAGGGGTTAATAATGCTGCTGCTCTCTGTCCCATTCTAGAGTGAGGGTTCAGACTGCCTTGTGGTTTCTCTGCTGCCCTAGAAGTTTAAGCAAGATATCAAGATATCAAGCTCTGCTGATATAAATCAGCCTAGCTTGCTTGGCTTGGGTGACTGACTTTTGATTTACTCCAGCTGAGAATCTGGCCCCTCATGTTTATTTGGGTATATATTTTGAAGACTAACAGGAAAATATTATGCTTAGCTAAGTAATAAATGCTGTGACAAAAGATTAGTATTTCCTAGTAGAGCTTTAAAATCAAGATTAAATGTATTTTTTCCCTTTCATGCTCTCTGCTTCCAAGAGTTCTCCCAAATCCCACTGAAAAGTCCAGTTCGAGGGTGGGGGCCATGGAGGGATTACTTGTGCAGTGTCACTAAGATACATTTTTATCCTGTTTGCTTTCTATTTTGAAAGGAAGTGGTAACTCTTCAAATGATGCCTTCAAGGCAGGGCTGCCCTTTCTTGTCCTTCTCCACCCGCGGAATTCCCCTCGGGGTGAATTCCTTCGCCTCAACCACATTATTTATTCCCAAGTGAATTTACAGTGTTTCATTTGGGAAGTGTTAACACTGTTTTCCCTTCAGTTTTGCAGGGAAAAAGGTGAAACATTGAGAGAGACCTATGGGAAAGGCCCATTTCCAGTTGGGAATTATAGACCCTTTTTCCTCTGTGGTTGCTGTCTCGTTGGTGATTCTTGCAGCTTCCTGCATGGGACAGTCCATCAACAAACAGTAAAGGTAAGGGAATAATGCCTTCAGCCTTCTTCCCCTTACTTCTGAGCACGAAGCAGCACAGAGTTCACAGAGGACCCTCCTCTCTCTAGAACACCTCCCATGCTCACCAGAGGGTATTTAGGACCTCGGTTAACTTGCACATTCATGACACTAATTACACAGATCACAGCTCTATGAGGGGCTATATTTATTTAATTACTTCTATGGAGGGGAACTGCTGCACCAGACTGGCTGTGAGGCAGCTCTTCTCTGTCTTCTTACTGATGGATTTAGTGTCATTTGAGAGCTAAATTTATGTACAGGAAGTAGAGAACTGGAGTTCTGTATTTATGATCCCAAGTGAAGCTCTGATCTTCTTCCTGACAAGAGCGTTCTTTCACAAGAAAGAACATCCAGCTCTTTTCATCTGGTTTTCCCTTTCCCTTTCTCTTCTTCTTTTTAAATGCCTTTTCCTCTTAGAAATGTGTGCTGAAGATGAAGAAGATGGACTAGCTAATTCTGCCCAAAAGATGGACTAGCTAATTCTGTCCAAAAAATAAGGTTTTGGCTTGCAGTAGATAAATGTCAGACCACAGGCTCAGTTCTCTCCTTTTGATGGAAAGTGTTCCTGCTGGTATAAACAACCATTAAAAACTTCTAGATAAGTCTGATTTGAGGGGTCAGATGTCAAATCTCACCCATGCAATCTCCAGCTGCACATCATTCTACTGCTCTTGATCTCTGTTTAAAGACATTTATCCAAACTCCAATTTCCTTTTTTTTTATTAATAGAAAAAATTAATAATTAATCAAAAGAGTCTTCGCTCAATAGAGAAAGATGTTTTAGGCTTTGTTATGCATTATTACAGACTTGTTCTGTAAATAAAAAGGGACTAAAAATCCAGAGGTTAGTCTGCCCCAATCTCTTTACTATCTTCATGCTGCATGGATCATCTTCCCCATAAGCAGCTGTATGATGCATGACAGAAATAAAGATGCAGTTGGAAAAGGTAAAGCAGTTTCTCTTTCACAAAGTGAAACTGAATTACATGTCCTACATAGCCCCTGTGGGGCTCCTCATGCCAGTTTAGGGATTTCAGTGGCAGGAGCCAGACCCTGCAATGGTTTAGAGCAACCACAACTTTGCCAAGAGTGTGCAGTAGAAGCTCTGACACCTGTTCTGAACTTTAGCCCACCTTCTGCAGTGCACAGGAGAGACACAGAAGCAAGATGCTGAGGTTACCCAGGTCTCTGTCCAGGCATTAGCAGACTTTGAATTAAATGGGAACAAAGGGAGTAACTGTAAAGCAGAGGAGCTGAACTGCTTGGAATGTTTTTGCCTAGAAAGGTTTTTGGGGAAAAGATATTTTAAAGGACACCAATTTGTAGTTCTTCTCCTTTTTTTTAATCAGTATTTTCCCAATTTTACTCTAAGAAGAAACCACAGCTGAACTGACATTCACAGAGCTCTTCTGCTTCCCAGCCTGTAAACACAAATGGAGCAGACAGTTGTCTGAGGCTTCCAACACCTTTTAATTGCCTCAAGTCTCTCAAGAGTGTTTTCTTTCTCCTTTGTACTCCCTTTTACATTCTCCCCACTTAATCCTCTCTCTTTCTTCCTCTGGCTCTGCCTCTTAGCTGACAAGCCCATCCCTATCCATACATCTCCTGTTCCTCTTATTTGGGCGTCTCCTCCTCCAATCTCATCACTAATTCCAGGCTTACTGCATCACTTTTCTTCCTACACTGGCTTTCCACAGCTTTTACACAGCTTAGTACACAAACCCAGATGAGCACTGTGGCAACCAGGCATGTTAGCTCCTGAATAGATCACTTCTACTTGTCTCCATGCATCTTTCCCTTTCATCCTCTTAAAAAATTTCTGACAAGCCTTCATCCCACCCCTCAGCTCCTGCACTACATATGGCTGGCAGAACTCATCTCTGCTCACTTTAACACTGTGAGTTAGATGTCAAAGTCTGACCACTACAGGGTCCCTTTACAGAGAGAACTGACAGGAAGGACCTCTGTCTTTCCCACTGGCTGCAAAGGGAAGTGGTTGTGATTCACTGGAACGCCTTTAATTTTCAATTTCAGTTTTGGGGAAGATGACTGTCACCCAACAGAAATCCTGAACAGCAAACAGAATGGTAATTAGAAAATGTGAATATTCAAAACAGACTAATTCCACCCTTTTCATGTGCTCAGAAAGCAGCAAAGTCTGCAGAGCAAAGCGCTGGTTGCTCCTTTTGAACTTACAGATATCTAAAGGCAGTTATGAAAGAGTTCATATCACATGAGGTCAGTAACAGTAGAGGACTGAACATAAACAGCTAGGGGGTTTCTCCCAATCCTATGTTCATAAAAATATACATCCTCATCCTTAGGGGAAGAACAGTAAAAATATGATTAGTATGTCCCTCTGTAGCTAAAGGGAATAAAAAAAAATCTGAAATACTTTGAGCATGAGGGTCTCCCAGCTGGCCTGTTGTAGCTAAGAACACTATAAAAGGCAACGTACCATAATGGCTTTGGCATTGAACCCCTGCTGACCTAACTATCTGGATATATCTGACTCTGTCAACAGAATACTTGGAATATTTTGCTGAGTTTGCTCTCTATTCTTGGACTTTTCTGTCTTTGCTAAGTAAATAAAACCTTTTGTACCATATCTTGTGAAATGGTGGATGCAGTTAACCCTCAATGGCAACAGTCAAGCATAAGCAGTACAGATTTGTGTAGAAGTGGGGAGTCCTGATCCCTTTCCAGGTTTCGTTCAATATACATGAAGATCTCAAAATGTTCTTTGAAGTAGACTGTGGTATACAAATCAGCAGGACTGCTACAGCTACAAAATTTCAACAGATTTGCTGGATACAAATCTCACGATGGAAAACTTTTAATTTTGGCACCAAATATGAAATCACCAGAGGAGATTGAGGCCCAACATGAGAGATAATAATCTTCCAATAATCCTGGCACAAAAATGCTGACTGTTGCTTGCCTAAAGTGGCTTTTCAGAAAAAAAGAACAAGTCCATGGAGTAAAGCTCCTACCTGGTCTAGACAGTTGCTCTGTAGGTAGCGCAGGGCTTGCTGTATGCTCTGGGGAAGAGGCTGCCCCGTTCTCTGGACGTGAACTATCAGGGGCACACCAAAGACGTTCTTGTCCTTGTAGTCAGGGACTTTCATCCTCTTCATGAACTTTGGCACAGACCTGAAAATTAACACGAACAGGCTGCATGAAAAAATCAGGGTATTTACACACCTTCTGAATAACACTACTGACAGAAATTGGTAAGCAGGGCCTTTTTAAATAAAGATGGGTGAAATAATGTTTAATGCATAATACACAGACACCTGAAAATTTGCATAATTGATTAATTTCTTAATGTCTATAAGTGGATGGCCTCTAAGGTATAGCATAACAATAAGCTTTAACAAGAACCTCTTACTATGCAGGTGTCATCCAGCTGAAGCCAATAAGGTTTAAAGCATCTTTTAGGGACTCACAAGAATGGCAGAGCAAACCTGAGTGGAGAGGGTATCTGAGGGAAAAGGAGGTTCTAACATGCTGATGATCTTTGATCTTCTACTAGTTACATGATTTAGTATTTCTATTGACTAAAATTTTACAATAAGAAATGATGGTGGGAAATCCCTATGTGTCAGATTCCTCCCTGGTGTTACATGATTTATTCTAGTTGAGTAACTTAAGTGAAAGCTGGTGAGCTTGCTTTCTTCAAAAAATTGAGATGAAAACAAGAACCAACTGGATTCCCTTTTTGGGAGTCATGACTGCCATGGAATTAAAAAAAAAAAAAGATGAATATGACCTGGATGTGACTAAGAGTTGTGTCATCTGTGTGGGAAGAAGTAAAAACTCATTTAAAATTACCTACTGAAGAAGTACAGTGCGTAACTCTACAGCTATTTACAGTGCCTCTCTTAAAAATCCTTAGAGACTGATTATAAAAACTGAAGAAATATCTTTCAGGATGGAAATCTTGTAGTAACAGTAGCATCTAGAATTTGCTGTATTCTAGTCTGCTTAATTGAAGTTGGGTAAGGTGAGATTCATTTCAGTGCAGACTAGCCACAGGGAGTACTCCAAAGGAGAGCAGTGAAATGGGGATTAATTTTACTGAATTTTAGTTATTTTACAGAGATTTAGAAAGAGTCAGCTGTCTGGGCTACTTCTATACCCACTCTAGAGAGAGACACCTCTGGAAGGTGATCCAAACCCTCACCCTTCGATTTAATGGGCTGCTTTGGGGTCACCTGTCTCTTTCCTCTGACCACAAACAGCCAACCTGACTTTCTCAGATCAGATTTATAACAGATTACTCTTTTAACTTTTCCTAATGACTGATGTCAGTGAGGTGAATCTCACATGTATCAATTGTATCTGTTTTTCCATTTCTAAGGGAAAACTTGTCTTAACATAGCTCACAAATGAATTTAGCGGGATTTTGGGGAGGTCCTTTCAGCATGAAAATCACAATATAAATATCAAGTCATACTGTATCTGGACTGGGTGCCCCAGTGTATTAGGGAAAGATTCTGTCATCGTTTTGATTATTTCTCAGATACTTTCAAACTCTTATCCATGCCCATTTCCATTTCTGGTGTATCTCAATCTGTGGGGCCCACCAGGGTTTGTGTACCACGAAACATGCAGGTTTCTGTAGAGAAGGAGCCACAGAGTGAGCATTCACATCCATGTGTGCTTCCCTCCACTCCCTGAGTGACCAGGTAGCTGTCGCAGCTGCCAGGGCTGCCAGCTCCCTCTAACACAGGTCCAGGCCTAGGCCAAAGCCTGCATCTTTGATTTCTAGAGAAAAGCCCCATAACTATTCTAACCCTTCTTTTAAAGCACAAACAAAGCAATATCAAACACATGAAGCAGCAGCTGTTTCTTTTTGAATCACCAAACGAATACTGGGTAGGACTTACTGTAAACTTTTCCTACTTTATAGTCACTCTCTCCTATTCCTGTTTATTTTTCTGGAACTGTAGCATTGTTCAAAAGGCCAGGGTTGTCTCTTTGTTAGAGCACAGGAATGAAGCCAATTTCCAGGATCTATTTCTCACTCTGCCAACGAACCATGAGGCAGCAATGGATTAAAAGGGAGAGTTTCAAATACCACACTTGAAGTCAATGGTTCCTTCTAATTCCATTTATTTACCAACAGAGTAACAGAATTAGGAGAAGCTATTTTCTTCTAAAAAGTCTTCTTCCAGTTAGCAGTGGTACTCACCAGGTCCAGCCATGTTTGTTTGACATGGAATACTTTTCCATGATGGCAGTGAGTCGAAGCAGAGAGAATTTTTGCAGTAGATTCAGCTGGGCTGCTGACTGGTTGCTGATGTGAAGCGATGCAATGGAGCGGCTCAGGCGATGAGAGATTTGGAAACTCTGCCATCGTAACTGCCTTTAGCAAAAGAAACAATAGAAAAATCAGAGAACTGCTTTGGCTGGGCAGAAAAGATGGTGTACTGTGAGATAGGGCTGGGCAATGAATAAAACATACATAAACACACACATAATGATGGCTTGTGGTGTGAAAAGAAAGAAATTTTACCTTGGAGATAAATACAACAATTTAGTCAATCTCCTTTTAAATTCATAAATGCCCAAGTTTTGTTGTTTTAACATTAGAATCTCAAGTGGGTGTGGGTCCTGTCCATATACTTGGGGAAGCAGTGCTGCCTGCTATGGTCTTTAGCCCACGCACTTCCAACAGGATGTGGGAGATTCAGACACAAATGTTCTTTGCCTGACTCAGAGCTGGTGTTTGATGCCTAGTCCCTCATCTCCCAGGGGACTGACCTGACCACTGAGGTATTTGGAGATGAGGTTCTCCAAACAGTTCTGTTATTAAATGCTGAAGGACTTTTTTGAAAAAGGATTAAACCCCGTGTCTCCTTAGCTGGAGCCAAAACCACCAAGCTATTGAACCATTCACATCTTTTTACTCCAATGCACTTTCTCTGTATACTGGATTCATCAGAAAAAAACTCCTAATCTTATTTTCTTATTTCACTAAATATAAGTTCTGACTCAAATCCTAAAACTTTGTCACTGCTCATTTACTCAATAGTTTCCTCCAGTCCACTTTCACTTTTGTGGTGGTGGTGAGCAAGCACGGGCAGCAGCAAACCATGGCATGGCAGAGTCCTCTGTGAGGGTGTAACAAGACTGACAGCAGATCAGAAGATACCAGTATTATCAGAAATACCAGTATCAGAAAATACTAGATATGTTCTCCCTGCTTTGGCACTTTCAAAGCCACCCAACATGCAACAGTTTAGACCTACAAAAGCTTTTGCCCAGGACCATTGGTACTTGGCTCAACAGGAGCTCATCACTCTGACTTAAAACATGTCTGTAAACTATCAACAAAATTCCACTTTTCACATTATTAAGAAGTCATTCAGCATCATTTCATCCCACCCATGTAAGGGGCTGAGGCAGAGTAGGGAGGTTCTCTTTGAGCACAAAGGGGCACATTTTTAAAGCAGATCAGTTCATTAAAAAGTGCATAAAGCTACAGATTCATAAAGACCTGGGTGCATAACTTGGAAGCCAAATTAAAAATGCATCCTACAACATATACAGGGTATATGTAATCAATGGATCAAGGGATAAAAAAATGCCTTAGTTTGCTCTATTAAACCAATTCTGCATTGATTCCATGTAAAAATATCCACAGCAGGATGTCCTTTCCCTGAAAATCCCACCTTTCCCTGGGAAGTCCCCATCTCCATACAGGATGAACACCACTGTAATGGTACCCTGGGCCTTCTGACTCCCAAGCTGAGAATCTCTGCTTCATTACATTGTATTTCACAGTCTGTGGATTTGTATACAAAATTTCACTACTTACCTGCTTGGCCTTGTGAGTGATGCTCCCACCCCAGAGTCCCTCCTGTCCCTAACACCAGTGGCTTCAGATTCATTCAGGGATGTTCCATCTCTGTCCATGTCGCTCGGGGTGGTCCGGCCATCAGATACAGAGTTTCCTTCAAAATCGAGAGTGATCTGTGTGGGCGACTGGAAAGGCAATGATGGGGATTCCCTGACTGACACGTCACCAACCGGCAGACCTGGCAGCACCTTCTTTGACCAGCCATCTACCACCTCCTGCAGTCCATTGACATGTTGCAAAATATCATCTAACTGAGGAAAAAGGACATCCTTCTCTATGTCCAGGAGGTCCCCAGTGCTAGCATACAAGTGGGAACCTGGCACATTGTCATAAATACTAATTCTGCTCTCTTTAGGACAGCAAGCCATCAGGCCAGATTCTTTTGGAGTAGAGCAGTTCTGCTTTCCCAAAGAGATGCTGCCTGTCCTCCAGTTCACACTGTTACTGTTGTCTGTAGGTGAGAGGCTTTCGATGGAAAGTGCCTTTGGGAAGGTCCCTGGTTTGTGATCCTTGGGAATGTGCACAACCAAGTTCTCTTGGGAATGAAATTCATTTTTGCGGTTTTGGTCCATCACTTGCCGTAAGGCTGCTCCTGCCAGAACATCCAGGTCCTCCAGGTACATCCCACCCCTCTTGTTTGCTTCATGGCACTTGCGTTCCTTCAAACATGGCGTGCTCACCCCACTGCTGCTGTTTTCGGACTGGCTGCTGTCACTGCTGGATTTGGCAGAAGAGGGAAGCCCTCTTTTGACTGAATCTTGCCCCAAATTCTGGAGATCGCCATTGACTATCTGCACACAGTGCATGTCTTTCAAGGATTTTGGCTCAAACTGGAGAACTGGTCCACTGATCTCTAAAGGACCTGTTCTTCCTGAGCCTTTTAGCTTTCCATGCACAGCTTTTGCTTTCAGCGTCTCCATGCGTTTTAGAAAGGTTTTCGCTCTGGCTCGTGTTGGATTTTCATTCTTCAGGCCGTCCCTGGGGGACGGGGCGGTGTTTATTGCAGCGGAGTCCTGCAGCAGGGTGCTCTCCACATCGTGGTGGGCAGAGCAGTCACAGGCCTCCCTGGCAGCGCTGGTGGTGCCAGACTGGCTCCTGCTGTCACTGCCCCCACTGCTCTCGCTGTGAATCGATGAGAGCTCAGGCTCGCTCAGATCTGTAAGGACGCTCTCACTGCTTGTCGTGTTTTTCATTTTAATGTCCCCAGAAGAGCCATGTCTGTCAGACCGGTGAAGCAGAGCGTCAATGTCGTCCACCCGAGACCATCGTTTGCTGGTTCTTTGGAAAGTCCATTTATTACTGATAGCACAGAGATCTTCTTCATCTGAATCTTCACTCTGGAAAAAAAGCAAGTGGCACATGTTAAAATTGTGTGCTTTAACTTGATATTTGAATTAATGAGATTGGGCTGCTCTAGGTGAGCAACAGGCAACAAAGTCTCTCTGAGCCAAGTTTATGGAAGGCTGGTCATCAGTCCTTTCATAACACCCTCTTTCATTCAATTGTAAAGACTGCAAATATCTTAACAAGAAAGAAATAAAAGCCTGCTCCGTGTTAGGAGTCCCACTGATACCTCTTGGCTTCCATGGACTGCCTGTGCACTGAGTTCTGTAGGGCTGATGCTCACAGTGACTGTTTAGAAAAAAAACCTTTTGAAAGGCCAAAGTAAAAGAATCCTGATTTGCAGGGATGGTGTTAAGATACACATGGTAAAGACAGGGAAGTGGCTGGGTACTACAGCAATGTGAGCTATTTAAAAATCCAAGACAGCAAATATCTGGTGCTGCATGTAGGTTTGCAGTGAGAACTAAATACACATCTATAAACTTCATGGGCCAGATGCATCTAACAAGATTTATGTTTCAGGACTACAACAACAGATAAATAATCGTGATGCTTAAAAAACAATAAAAAATATTTGGCAGTATTGCTTAGGGTGTGTCTGAGTGCAGGCAAAGGAAAGCAGAGAAGGCAGCCATGGGGATGTGGGCAGGAGGAGCAGCCAGGCTCAGGCTGGGATGGGGCAGCATCTGCAGCTGAGGTGAGCTTTCCTACAGTGGGCAACCACTGCCTTCACTGCTGTCATCAGTAGAGGCACCCCAAACTTGATGACCTGCAGCCTGCCCCACTGTCTCTGGCTTCCTTCAACCTCTTCCAAGGCAGCAGCACCCCACACCCTTTCTGGTCTCATTATGTTTAGGTAGCTCCAGGAGCTACTCTGCAATGCAGAAAACGTGTGCCTTGAAAAAAAATTTAGATAAAAAACCTCACCCTATGACATTCTTCTCATCCGTTTGCTCAAACAAAAAAGATACATCTTCAGCATGAAGCCCATGGTTGCTAATGAGTACCCTTTTCCTGACTTTGAACTGGACTTATACTGCATTATTCTTGTGCATTTGTTTTAAAGCAGAACAAACTAACTTCACCTACATGACATTCAAACAGCTCTTCACATTCTTGGAAGCAGTATGAAGGCAGTAAAATATGACAGGCTGTCAGACTAAAATGAGGTGCTAAACCAGAAAGACTATTTTGGGACTGGAAAAATTCTCATTTTAAAAGTCTATTATTAGAAGTATTTTTATATGAAGTTTTGATGGTAAAGTTATCTCCAATCTTTGACTAGATCTTTGCTGGCCTGTCTAATTGAAAAATGTAGACCAAATTTTACAAGAGCACCCAAAACCTTAAATAACATGAAACCTCAAAAGCTAGAGATTGGGATCAGTAGCGTGCCAGGTCTCACTGAAGCCATAAACTTTTGCCAGTTTATCACTCCAAGTCAGCCAGATGTTTTAGATTGTGTCCAAACCATAAAATAAAATATAGCTGTGAAATTTTGGGTTTAGGCATTCCTCTTTCTTTTGTTAACATTGAGGTGTGCAGTGTTCCTGTGAGCTTACAGGAATGAATGGAGATCCTCATTCTGTGGCTTGTTAAAGAGAAAAATTGAGCACCTAGTGAAATATGAGGGAAGGGGCTAGAAAAGGCAAATACTGCTTTGGCCATTTTGTCTGCAGGAAAGAAATTGCACATCAGACAGTTCTACCTTTGTTTTAACTCCACAGCTTGCTGTATGCATATATGGACCAAAGGACTGCATAGCCTCAGGAACTTAAAAATCCATTTATTGTGGTCTTAGTAGTGCCACAAAGTGGATATTTTAAAAACCACAAGGGCACGTACTTTTAAATATTTAGCAGTGGTAATTATATCTACAAAGCATACCACTGCTGAAGCGTTGGTGGCACCAGCCAGCAGGATAAACATATTTTTAAAATTTGTTCTACATTGCAATATGCCAAAGGGACCTTGAAGAAGATTCTTGGCTGACACAAATCCCTGTAGCTGCACTGACATTACTGTATGAGCTGACAGGATTTAGCCTGTGTTTTCTACAAGCTGGAATCGATTAAAGTAGCCAAAGTGTTAGAGACATTGCAAAAAACACCAAGAAGAGAGCATAGAGCAGAAGACAGAAATAAAAATAAATTCAGTGGTAAATATACTTTAAATCAAAAATTTGTGGAGTTTTTATTTTGTGGGGCTTTTTTTGTGTTTTTGTTTTGTTTGTTTGAGGATTTTTTTTTTACAAAGCAGAGATGAACAGAAATGGATATTGGTAGTAAACAAGTTTTTCCTCTAACCACAGAAAAGATAGGATTACATTCTGCCCAAGAATCACTTAGAAAATACTTAGAGGCTTTTCAGTGTCAAAATTTGCAGCTCAATTAAATAAAGGCTTAGTTTGGGGTTCTTTTTAATTGATAAAGAAACATGCTTGTGTTTCATCAGAAGCAAAATCAGGCAAATATGAAATGAAATATCTGGATGCTGTGATACTGCCATGGTGACTCACTACAAATTCAGCTGCACTGTGAGTCCTATGACATACTGTGCTTTTCTTTTGATGAAATCAATAGAAATTCTGGAAGCCACAAACATCCTGAATGACCCACTGTTCTTGTCAGATATCTGAGTGTCCTGACAAACGAAACTTTCCAAAAAAAAAATGTTGAGAGCACTTAGCCCACCCACGTGTCACCAGCTAGGGGTACAGCAGATCAAGAGAAGGTCTGAAAGCAATGATTCATCTGACACAGGCAGAGCAGACATTTTGGAGCAGTGACTGTATATTCTACTGACCTGGGGTGAAATCAAGTGCACTGCTTTGGAGCATATTCAAAAGTCCAGTTAATACCATTATGTTTGGGAAGATGAGAAGGGACAAGTTTCTTGAGGAGTGATTGGTAACATTTGCCAAAGAGAAAGGGGTTTTGATTCACAGATTTGTCACAGCTGATTTAAAATAGTGCAGCTTTTTGACTGAGGGTGTACTTGCCTGAAATACAGAGGCATGCTAACAAAAGGCAAGTAGTGGATTTATTCGCGGTGGAATTCTGCCACATTTTTCCAGCTGGGGGCAGGAATTCTCATAAATCGGCAGCTGCAGAAGGCAGTTAATCCAAAGGCTAATCTCTGTCTGTCCAAATCGCTTACAGACATATTTGCAACACATAAATGAGCATTTCTGTTTGCATCTTGATGAAGCCAAGGGAAGACAGCAGCCCACAGTGGGAATGGTCTGGGTGGGAGAGTGGGCAGTAGGGAACGCTCCTGCTGAGCTGTCTTTCACAGGAACCTCGCCTGGCAGCTTGCTTGGCCATATTTTGGTGAATCACTCAAGCAGCTCTGCTAGTCCTGCGCATACCTGTTATGCTGAAGCTCCAAAGCTGGCTGACTTTGCATTTCATTATCTACAGCCAAAGATTTATTTAGTTTGGTGATCAATTTCAGACCCAGATTCTGGCTTTTACACTTGCATTTACATTTCCTCCTGTCAGCAGGCTCTCCCTCCTCTTCTCTCACCCACATTCTCTTCTACTTTCAGTTGCTCTGTATCTGTGGACTAAAATCTCCTCCAACTCCTCTTTGTCTACATTTTTCTGTGCTCAGCTTCTCTGTGGCCTTGTGCAGGTATGGACTCAACTAGCTTCTGTACCCTTGAAAGAGTACAAAGAAGTGCCATGTCTCTTCCACCACAAATTAGTGGTCATCTGCAAGGAGAGCAGCTGAGGACTTCAGTCCATTCAGAACAGGGAGGAGTGGCAGCAAAAAATTAATGAAAAAAAAACATAAAAAAAAAAATCCTCCCTTTTTAACACAACATAAAATCCAAGACAAAAAACCCCAAAACCATACACAGTGAAGTCCCTGCAGCTCTAGGGAATGGACAAAATAGAAGCTTAAGAGGCTAGTACACAAAGGAATAAGAAGATATGTGAAAAAGTGGGATATCTGGACATTAAAACCATCCTCTGTTCAAGTTCCCTCAAACACTGAATAGAGTATGATGAGACTGAATTTGCAAAGACATCAAAAATTCAGCTCTTGGAGTCAGTTTTTAAAAAACACTAGAAAGACACTCTAGGAAGAAAAAACAGGAACCAAGATTTTTCAGAGTTGACAACTAGCATTGTACAACACTCAAGGACTTTGGGGAATTTGTGACCAGAAAACCAAATGTTCAACAGTTAATGCTGGGCACGTTACAAAACTCAAAATCAACAGGCTGTTTCTGCAGCCCTCACTGAAGCCCTTTATGCTCAGATAATTCCCATGTTACACAGGAGCTTGTAAGGATGACAGAGTTTATTTTCATATTCTTAACTGGGAAGAAGTCAGTACAAGAAACAAAGAAAAGCTGTTGTTTTCATCTGAGCAGCTTCCATTTTTTCTGAGCAGGATTTTCCACTGTGTACTCATATGGCATTGACAAACAAGCCAGTCTAATGAAGCTTTCCTGTCTTTTCACCCACTAACTTTAATTGCACACATGTAAAGTTTAAGTACTGTGTGAGCCCTTCTAACACACGTAGTATTTACTCACATTTTCTATTCTATTCATGATTCTAAGATTCAGCAATTCACATTATTATGCCTCCAGATAATGCTGACATGCATGTTCAAAGTAAAATAAACTTAACTTTCTTTTAAGAGCATTTTACTAGATTAAAGGCTAGATTGGGGTGATCTTATCACAAAAGCCAGGGTATATTTGATGAAGTTCCCTTACCTTTTTTCTTTGGAAGTTCACATCGAGTTTCATTGAGGCGCACTTGTTCAGTGTGTTCAGTCGTCTACAGGGCAAAGCAAATTCAAAAGATTAGCAGCCTCTGACTAAAGGGCATGATTTTTTGCAAGTTCAAAACATGCTCTCTTATCTTACTGTGGGGTGCCAACCACATATAACAGCTTCAGAAAGGATAGTGGTCACCTATTCCAGCTACATGACCACTACATGAAAGGGGACCCTTAGTTTCACTTTACTTGACAGCCAGGTTTGATAGATTGCTTTTTAAATTCATAGACATTTCCATACTTAGCACAGGAAACAACTCTAAACAAACACCTGTGATAGCTGGGGAAATGACATGAGAAGGAGGCAAGTTGCCTTAGGCAAAGGCATCAAAAATGACTGTAACGTAATTGGTCTAAAATGGGAATTTCAAAGCACTAGTGAAAGACCAAACAAAAAATCAGCTGCAGTTCCTCACTTCTGACAGTTGGTACTTCTTTAAAAAAGTTGACATAAAGAACTTCTAGCTCCTACTTAAAAGTTTCTCCAAAGCCAAAAGTTTCTTTTCTCCTGTGGATCTTACACACAAGTTAACACACCCAACATGTAAAAAATCAAACATTTTTAAATAAATATTTTTAGCTATTTTTGACCATGTTCATACTGATGTTACCAGAGTCTCTGTAAGGCTTCTGCTCCTTAAATCCAAGGCTACCCTGTGATGACAGTGAGTTGAAATGACAATCTCTGTGTGTGTATGTGTGTGTGTGTGTGTATGTCTTTGTGCAAGGACAGCCAGAGGACAAGTAAACATACTCTTTCAATAGAGAACCTCCTGTGGTAATGATAATTAATTTGGTTTTATTTATACTCAGAGATCCTGATTTATGAAAGTTAAATATGTTCAACTTTGAAAATTTTCCATATCTAGGACTGAATTTCAAAATAAAGGGAGGCAGAGTGAGAGAGCCACATGCCCACAGCACTCCTCTGTTGGCTGCTTGCATCTCCTGTGTCTTTATAGCAAGACCTGTCTCTGTTGCTTTTGGGTTGCAGTGAGAGGCCTCTAATTTCCAGAACTTAGCATCTGAAATGCATGTGATAAGTTACAAGGACACATGAAAAAAGTATCAGATCAATAATATAATCTCTCACATAACATAAGAAGATTATGGCATTAACATATTCCTCTGCAGAACTTCTAATATTAGAATACCTTTCAGATTGCTACCACTAACAAAGAACTGACCCACCAAATGTGGATCTTCCTTAAAAAAAAATTCCCTCTGAAAATATCACCTGCTCATTTGTAGATCAAATATTCCTCCCTAACTCAAGCCAATAAATCTGTTATGCCGCATCAGAAAAGTCCTGTGCTCGTGGTATTAATTTGGGTTTAATGTATGCACAAGCACACCCTGCATGCATGATAGCAATGTTGAAATAAATTCCAGGGTTTGTGGCTGTGTAGCTATATCTGCAGCCTTCTGCCCACAAATCTTCTTCTGGGATTACATCTATTATTGCAAAATTCCTCTTTTGCCCAAACACAGAATTTCTCAACCCAAAGTAGCATTTTCTTGGGGCCTTGGGGCTGAATAATGTTCAGTGCTTCATTCGAGCACAAAATGTTTAAATGTGTGTATCGATATCAATTTCAAGTACACAGAGGCACATTTTCAAAGGACTCCAGCCCAGCTTTCTATCTTGGGGACAGCTTCCTCTTAGTGCTGAATATTGGCAAATATTGGAGTTCCTGCATCTCTTTGTCAGCTGGCCTGTGCTGAAGGGAAAAGTCTAGCTCCATTTCCACACTAGCTCCACCAAAACCAAAACTACTTTTTACTGGGCGCCAGGGACTTCAGCTCCAGGTTTTAAATTCACCCCTCTGCAAAACATTGTTATGTTTTCTGGGGCTCTTCCAGGGCTATGGAAAGATTTTCCAGGGAAATTACAGAACTAATGATCATATTTGTGAGTTTGTCTGGTACTAACAGCTCAGATCAAAATCAGTCTTTTTCAGCTTCTTTCACCTTGTTGATGTGCCAGTGGTGGCAGAAAATTTTTTTCATCAGTTTAAAGTTGTCAGATGACTGACAGTCAACTCCTCAGCAAGTTATTTGAAAATAAAAAACCCCCAGAAGTTTCTGGCTACAAAGGCTGTCACCAACGTTCCAGCTGAAGTGAGAGGAGCACTGCACTTTTATGCCACTGCTTAAAAAACATGGGAAAAGAACGCTGTTTGTAATGTTAACAAAACACAAAGTCTGGAATTGAGAAAAGGCAGGGAAAAACACATTAAATAAACACAAGAGAGATGGCTATACAAAACCCAAATAATCTAGGATGCATTTGAAAGTATCTGTAAATTTCTCATTGTTCAGGGAAAGACTGGAAAACATGTATTACAGCATTTCAGTGATGTTAATTTTATTTTCTCCAGAGCATCAAAGATGGCTAAAGACTTTGAAATAATTCTTAAAAAGCCAGCAGTGATATTCAGGTGCCCAAACAGATGTTTCTGGTGCTATTTTAGATCCCCTGGAGTATCAAGCCTGGCCTTCAGCTGCTGCAGGTACCTCTGTCCAGCCAACACATGGAGAAGTCTGGGCTCTCAGAGGAGATTTAAGACAGCCATAGACACAAGTCCTTAGGGCTCTGAATCCCAACCCCAGTGCTGTAATTGTTAACTCTTATGATAGAAGTTTTTCAGAAGCAGGAAATCTCCAGCTTTTGCATTCTTTACAGCACTGAGCAGTGTTTACAAATAAATACAAGCTTGTAGCTATGCCGACTCAGCCAGCTGGAAAACCTGGCGGGGGACCTGTTTGTCCTGCTTTAGGAGCAATCCAAGTAAGAGGGAGCAATCCAAGTGATAGGGAGACAGCTCTGAAGTGAGTTTGAGTTCCAGGTGGATCTCTGGACCTGTTCTGCAGCTGCTTTCAAGCAGGTGCTTTGGAATGCAGCCAGGGCCACAGGAGAGGCATCATGGGGAGGACAAGCATGGACAGTACAGGGTCTCTGGCATCAGCAGATCCACAAATGCCCTCTCTTATGGATTTTGTCCAGGAAAACACCCTCTGTTGTTCTGTAAATGCCTCTATGAGGGAACCACAACAATATTTATTTGTTTTATTGTTATTCCTAGCCAAGTTTAGGTGCTGAGTACACATGTCCGTGCCTGGCTTCTTCTGGTGCTGTCAGCTTTGGGAAGAGGACATCAAGCTCTTGATGCTGGGCTTTGCTGAGGTCTTAACACTGAATAAGAGTCCTCCTAGCACCATTAGGGCTGATGTGCAAGGCTGGCACTGGCATATCTCTGCTTTACCAGTTTTGTGCATAAAGAGAATATTCTGTTTTCCAGTCCTATCACCTTTTTATGATGGCTGCCACTGACGGAGTCACCTTGCAGGTTCCAGGCTCACATGAGATGAGCAATCTCTCCTCCAAGTCAGCGGGAGACATTCTGCTGCCTCCAGAGCAGGGCTTCCTGTCCTGCATGGGGAGAGTCAGGCTTATCCCCCACCAGCACCTAGAGCAAGATAACCCAGCAGATGGTACTGACTGCGCATCCATCATTTCAGAACTCTGGTGGGAGGAGGTCCCATCCCATACAGCAACCTTCCCTTTGTTTATAATCTGTCTAAGAGACAACAGCTATGGAAAAATAAAATGCTAAGGGAAAAAAAGACTGCTTGGCACAGCTCGAATTTTAAGAGCTTGATTTGGCGAACTATGTATCAGACTCTGATATACTTGTTCTTCATGTTCTTAGTCACTGTATTTACGTGAATACAAAAAGTACAACATGGCTTGGCTTCTCCTTCTCACCCTCTTATCACAGCAGCCACAAGAGTTCCCAGAGCAGAGTTGGTTGCTGCTATTTTGGACGTGACACAGCTATAAAATTTTCATGCTCAATTATTGTTTTGGCAGGATGACAGCATTTGCCTGCAGATTGCCTGGCAATTCTCTATTGTTCATTACTCAGTAAAATCTGAGAGGAATCTCTTGATAGATACGCCTCTAACCCATAGACCTCAAATTTGGTTTTTACTCTGCCAAATTTTCAAATTATATTGTAAACAGCAGGAATGTTAGAATATCTCAAAAAGGTCACTGAAATCTTTTACAACAGGGAGTCTTAGACTTTCTGACAAAAATACTACCAGCTGCCTTAAAATAGGTTCTTCCTCATTTATGCCTCATGTTGTCTGGTATACTTCAACGCCATAAGAAAACTGATTATAAAATGAGATTGAGAGTCTGATTTCAACTCACAAGAGCAGAGAAATTCAGTGTTTCTGCTATTACTATTCAGAGCTAAAACTGCTCAAACTGATTATCCATGCTGGCATTTCAGCTTTAAAATTATCTTCCAAAAAGCAATGAGAAGCCCATTTTGTTCAGCACTATGTGCTGAATGCACTATTAGTCAGTGTGATGGCTTGGTCACGCATAGCTTCAAGGGCAACTTTGAATGTTAGAAGAATGGAAGTTTGACTGCCAACCTGGGAATGTGCACACAGAAGTAATAACCAGCCTTTTTCAACTTTCTCTTTCCTCAAAGTGCACCACAGCCTGCAGCTCTCAAGTGGTACACTGGCATGCACCTTGCAGTAACAGCATCACAGAGCAAAGGAAGGGCAGAGAACTGCCCACAGTGGTCAGCTGAGCTGTGAGGATTTCCAATGCACTGGAAAACTTGGAAGATGCTGGTTTGATAGCTCACAGAGTAACAAAGCTGGAACTGGGGGCAGCAGTTGACACTATTGACTGTTTCTGATGAATCTTGGCATTTGGTACAATGGCTTTTTACGGCTCGCTTTCAGCAAAGGGTTTGAAGCTGCTGAGTTACATCCAATTAAATGTCTGCAATCCGAAAACATGACCTGTACATAATACTTGTATTTCTAATATTATGAGGAGCTATTCCTTCTTAAGATCTAAGCTGGTTAAAAACTCCCAACAAAAAGTCAAATAAACAAGTGTTGTCTTCTGAATAAAATAATTACAGAAGAAGTAGTTAGAGAGTAATAAACCCATTTATCTTTAAAGTGTGGAAATATCTGTGTCTATGCTTTTTTCTATAGGTCTCATCATTGTCCCATGGTTTAGGCTAATGTATTTTTTTTCCCATGAGTGCATCTATCTAGCTGCTACTTAATTTTTCAAACCCTCATGTTTTAATAAAAGAGAAAAACCCCCAACCCAACCAAGTCTCTAACTTCTCAGCTTGAAAATAATCCTCATAAATATATCAACATAGTAACTGTAGGTGTATCTGTGAGTCTACAGAGAGGCTGGAAGAGCAAGAGATAAGCTGTTCTCATTTTTAGCTGTGTAGGTGTTGGATGCCTGATGACCATGACTGCAGCAACACCATTGCAAATTACTTCAGAGAAGAATGATTAGGGAGCTATGGAATGACTATATCTCACTGCTTTTTCTCACAAGAAAGGGGCAGGAGCAGACATCTTTCTTGCATTTTTAATGGTCCTTCAATTTTGTGGTAAAGGGCAGAGGGGAAGAGATCTCAATCTCCTATCTCTATCACTTTCCAGTTCCCAAACTGCAGCAAAGCATGTCTTCCATCATGCCAGACTGAAGCAGGGGGATGTACAAATGTATGGGGAAGAGGGTATCTCCCCCACAGCAATCTCTCTCAGCAAGCAGCAGAGAACAGCAGTGGATCAAGTCTGCAATTAATTCTGTTCTCAGGCATCTGTGAGAGAGATCACTGGAGAATCCAAGTCTTTCCTACTGATTTACCTTCAGACACAAAGGCTATTACATAGAGACAGAGAATATTCTGTTCCCCGTAGCCATAACAGACAGCATGAGAAGCAACTTGCAGCAGGGGAATTTTGGAAAAGCAATCTGACAGCTATGTCCAGAAACTACCTGGATCTGGCAAGAAGGGGGGCATAGTCTGGGATGGAGAGGTGGACTAGATGAAGCCTCTGTCACCCCTATTTATGGTGATTCTCAGAAACCTTTTCTGCATTCTTCCACCACAAACTCATTAATCCTTACAATGTACAGTATGATGTGGAACAGCATCTCCTAAAGCCATCCCTGCTGACTTTAGCCACAGTTGCAGAAGGGGAAATAGAGTCTTGTCCAATTATCTTGATGTTGGTGTTGTGAAAGTTTCCATAACATGTAATGAAGTCTACTTGGTTAAGGGCCAGATGCTCCTTTGTCCTGACTTGAAGAGGAGAGGAACAGAACCAGCCTGAGCTGAGCACAGGGGAAAGAAGAGGGGAACAATGTCTCTGCAATGTGGTTTTGCAAAACTGCCACAGAATTGCTGTGTCTTGAGTCCTGGGAGACAGGACTTGAGCAATGCAGTATGGTATATTCATCACAGAGTACAAAAAACAAGATAAACAGCAAACACAGGACAGCTGGACGGGCCAAAGCACTGATCAGTTGTAGCATCTGTACTACTGGGGGGTCTGGTCCCACTTCTGCTACTGGTGCCAAATAAGAATACCAAGGGAATCACAGCAGCATGAAAATCGTGCCTGCTGCCAGAGAAAAGGGCTTGCTGAATTCTCTGCAATGAAGATTCATGTTTTTTGCTGGACTTAGACATAAGAGTTATTAATGTAAGACTCAAATGTGACTCTTATTTATTCAGAGTTTGCTTGCACTACTGATAGTTCTTAAAAAGCATCTGTTTCAAATCCATTAGATTTTGGTCTTCTCAAATTATGTGATGCTTTCTGTGATGTAGTGGGTCTCCTACTGCAGCATCTTCTGTAAGAGAAATTAACTCAGGATGCTGGCATTATAGATCTCATCACTTAATGCACCTGGACAAGCACACACCTCAACTGCTGCTATGCCAACAATCAAAAATCATCTCATTCTTTTAAATTATCAGAAAAGAAACTTGGAGTGTTATTTACCTGCAAAGAGGTTCTACAAGGTCCTTGTCAAGAAAATCATGATCTTTCTTTACTGCAGCAATGTCAATGGGAAACTGGGAGTCTGTAAAAGGAGACACATTATTAAGATGACCACTTGCTACTCAAGTGAAAATACGTTGTCTATATCTAAATTGCTTTGCATGTGCTTGCTCACTGAAATCTAGTATGACCAATTTCACTCAGCTCTGGCTCCCTTCCAGCTGTATCTGTGACCCTTTCTTACACCATTCTGTTTTTTTTTCTGTTAAAGGTATAGCTGAGCGTCCACTGCATTAGAGTGACAGCAGAATTATTTCATTTTGGCCTTAAAAAATACTCAACTGTTAGCTGTTCATTTTAGCACCTTGCACAATGGATGAGATCAGGGAATTACCACCACACTTATTTTACATGAAGGTTTTCCCTTCTCATTACAGTGGCTTAATGAGTTATTTGCTAGACAGACTTTGCCAAAGCCCCAGAAATGTTCTGTGCCTTTTGTTTTTAAAACAGATCCAAATAACAATGATTTCAGACAGAGGGTTACTCAAATAACAGACAAAAAAAACCCCTGAAACTGAATTATAATCCCCAATATTAGCTAAAAAGCCAGAATAGTATGCTGGAAGCTGACATTTGCAATGAAAAGTGACACAGCTCTGTAACAGTGGGACGGGTTCCAGTGCTGTGGCTGCTCTCCAGACTGCTCTGCCATGCTTACGCACCTCAGCAGGACACTGGGACACAGGAACTTCAGCCAGCATTTTCAGACACTACTGCTCACACTGACATAATAGATGCCTGTGAAAAGCACCTTGTTTTTGGAGACATAGTCTGTCTAGAGCACATATTGACTGCATGGGAACTGTTGGAGCCCAGCACAGGTTGTTTTTTGGAGAGAACATCCTTTTGAGTTAAGCAGGCAGCAGGTGTTCCTTTCGCTGGAGGAGTCACTATGTGACATACTCTGAATACAAGGCAGACACAAAAGTACTGCTGGCTACCCAGGGACTGTGCTAGATTCATATTTGTGTCAGTTTTGGTCTGGCAGGCTTATTAGTCTTAGCTCCTTGCTGGATTTAACAGAGCCTGCCTGCCTCCTGTGCAGCCACCTGAGCATCTCTGAATGGTGCTCCTGTCCCCAGGCACCTGAGCAGCCCAACAGCACCTGGGCCCTGATGGAGCTCAGCTGGCCATGGGGGTGTCCTCAGCATCCCCCTCCCTGCCATCCTCAGCCCCACACGAGGGGAGGGGTGTTGTCCGAGCTGATTCCCTACAGACTTGGCTCTGACCCATGAGGCTCCTTGGGCCGCGTTCCATGAGTGGATCTGTGCTGCCTCCAGACTCATGCTGACCCTGGAAGGTGTCCAGAGGTGTTTGGCAGAGCTGCCTTTTGGCTAATAAGCCCAAGTGGCCTGAGCTGGGTGTCTCTGGCAGGGAGAATATGCACTTTGGGAAAAATGAGGCTCAGCCACAGTTTCCCTCTCAGCACTGAGCTAGGAAGAGCAGGAAAAACTCAGCTCCAGTCCCCAAACTACTCTATGGAACACAGCAGCAGTGCAACCAAGCCCTGCCTTTGGGGACACTGCTTCCCTGGGCATGAACTTAGCACCTAGGAAGGGGACACCACCATTTGCTCTGAGGTAGCACTGAACTGTCCACTTTTCTTACTTCGCAAATGTGAAGTGCAAGTCAGATTATTCACTTTTGGTAACTGCAGAGTTTTCAGTCTTACTTTCAGCATGATTGAAATTTTCAATAATTTCTACTGTCTTTATTTCAGGCACATTTCAGAAAGTTTTTAGAAAATAAACTCATATTTTTAGATATTTTGTATTAATTTGTTTTAACCTTTGGGGTTTACACAAGCTATGTCCCCCCCCCCCTTTTTTTTAAACGTCCCATGGTTACAAGGCTAAGAATCTTACTTTTCTTCATGCACTGGTATGACTCCAGCAGCTGAAGCTTTGTGAAGCATCCAGCCATGGCCATAACTCAGTCAAATGTGCAGTTGGCTGACTGCAAGCTCTCCTGGCGAGGGCCCAGTGCACTTTCAGAACCGCACAAAGAGGAGAAAGAGCAACTTACCCTCATAGAACTGAGCATATTGGGGAAATCCAGCTGCACGTAACCAGTCACACGCTTCCTTTGCTTCGATTTCTGAGCAAAAAGAGGAAAGAGAAAACAGTTCACACTCTGTTATTTTGAATTAGAAGCTCTTTCAATTACAAAGAAATAACAGAGAAACTTGATAGGATCTATTTGCTGTCACAGTACTGACGTCACTCTGAATCACACTTTATAGCATCAGAAGAGAGTCCCTCTGCCTGTCTCCACAGGACCCTGGGGTGCACAAAGCCCCTTGGTGGCTGGGACCAAGTGTTAACCATCTCCCTGCAGCAGAAGTTGTTCAGCCAGGTTTGTGGCTCTGTGATCTACCCTCCCCCAAGGGTAAGTTGCTGGCAAGACGTGAAGGTGGAGCAGGGTGAAAATGGGGTGACAGGGAGCAGCACTGTGTTCTTTCATGTTCTGACATTTCTTGAGGAGCAGAATGCCACATGAAATCCATGGAAAGCACTGCCAGGAAAACCCCAGTGCAGGTGTCATGATACTGAAGGGACAATTGCAGGGGCACCTCTATTCTTACCAAGCTCCAGGGGCTCACATTCTGGAAAGCAGCATGCTGGGTCCAGCTCTGCCCAGCACCTGCACTGCCTGCATGTGCAGCTGCTCCTGGACCAACCGGGGGAACAGCTGAAAACAGACTCATCCACACAAAGGTGGGGTTCAGAGGAAACCTGGGAAACATCTCTTTGTGCTGTCCAAACCTAGATCAGGATCTACCACCTGAACAGTTTTGGTTTACAGGATCAAAGTCAAAGCACGTATCTGCACCTCTTACATTTGCAAAGCACGAAGTAACAGAGCGGGCAGGTGTTAAAGAAAGTAGACATTTTATGTTGCTTATTAATCAACCTGAATGAACAAGTCAAGGGTTTTGGCACATTTGTGGCTGTGAAGTCTAGACAGCCATAATACAAAACCCTGTAACTATAAAGCAAACAATGGAACTGGAAGAAGATGATCAGGCTCAGTTGCTCTTCTGCATATTTTGCCTTGCATGTGAAAAAAATTCCAGTTGTAAATCAGTTTTCTACTAAAATGCATTTTTATAGGTAAGACATGCTGTCGTGAACTTTTGACCGTGTAATTCTGTTCAGATCACTCATTATACCCTTAATGACTTTACCCACTGAAGCTCACTATAAAATCTGCTTTGAATATAGTCTGCAGTGTGTGACCTGCACACCTTTCTGATCCCCTACAAAATGAATCACACTGGCAAATTTTGTAGCAGAAATCAAAATTCAGAATACTAGGTCTATGTATCAAAAGCTCAATATCCCAAAGATGATTAGACAGCCAGGAACAACTCCACAATGGTCACAATCATTAGCAGTGCTGAAAAGGATTTACCACCAGGTCTTCATTTGCTTTGACATTAGTTCATGTCAAGGCCAAAAAACGGAGTATGAAAGTACATTCAGTTCTTGACAGTGCACAAAAGAATAAGCAGCTTACATAAAACGTGGCTCTCACTACAGCACATCTGTGCGCTGAAAGCACATCTCTATTATGTTCCAGTTAGACTATTTCTATTAAATGCTTGGAAAAGAGACAAGTCTTTATACTTTTTTTTCTTTTGCTTAATTCAATCTCATGAAACACAGACAAATCAATCCCATTTCAAAATGTATTTTACAACTCAGAACAGCTGTACATACACTCTAGCTTCATCTGGCCTGGAAACAGAACTGACAGAGGCTGTGGGTGATGGAGAATGCTACTATTTAATGCTCTTATACACTTATCATATTTCAGTGTTTTTTTGCAGCTGGCTGCTCAGAGGAGCTTGCTGAGAAATATTCTTGCAGCCCAAACAAGATCTAAAAAAAATCTCAGGTTGCAATGGCTGAGTAATTATAGGGAATAAACAAGAAAGTAGATCTCACTCTTCTCTGAGGTTTTGGTTTTAGGTTTTTTGTGGTGTTTTTGGTTTGTTTTTTACTTCTTTTTTATGAAGTTGTTTGCAACACACTGTATTCAGTCAAATATAATTGACTGATTAACTTCTGCTTTCAAAACTTTGACTCTATATCCTCCATGAAGGCATTTCTGGGGAGTATTCTCATTTTCTGAATGGCTACCTCAGCCTTGAGTAAGATTTGCTAATCTTCCAGGACACTGAGTTTCAAGACAAGTATCAGTTCCCAGTTCCCTCCCATATCTCTCTTTCTCCTCTTATCCAGAGGACAGCAGGAGGACAGAAGCGCACCAGGGTGCTGGCACAGCCCAAAACAGGACTTAGCTCATACAAGTGTGTTCCTGCTGGCCAAGGCACCTGTTCCAGTCATTCCACTCTTGGTCCCTCCTACAGTTTAGGTGAAAAGGCACAACAAAGGATTCACTCCTCAGCAGACATCAAAGGTGATTTCTTCTATTTTGCCCTGGGCATGTAATCCAAGTTATAGTTCAGAATGCAATATAAATGCTTTCATTACTGCAATGTTTGAACAATAATTTGACATGCTAAGTTTAACCTTCTCTTTTTGTGCTCATATCCTAATATTTGCTTTTTCTTACTTCATAGTGAAACATTAGTGAAGACTTCTTTGGGAAGAGATGTGCAGCACCAAAAAGACCTCAGTGGAGGTGTCAATGGAGGGTGGTAGAAATACTTTTAGCTGTGTTGTCCCAGTTCTGTTCCCATTTCCAGGCTAGTACGGGGGTTGGATCCTGCTTCCAGCACATGCACTGTCCTGGTGCAACATGGAAGGACTTGGAAACCCACATGTTTACAGAGGTGGCACCAAGGCAGTTTGTCAACAGCACAGAGAAGGGCTGTCATGGTGAAAAGAGTGATTTCAGAGAGGACATGGCTCAAGGCTGGCAGGAGGCACAGTTCCTCCATCTCCTACCAGAAGCCTGTGAGCCATCACTGACCCACAAGCAGCATCTCCCTTGGCAGGGCCAAAAAGGCTGCTTGCCCCAGCACATCTGATGGTGGGTTTGTCCTTATGCACTACTGCTCTTTCTGCTCTGTGGCTGGAAAAAAAATTAGGCAAAATTTGCCCACTGCTTTCCACCTGCTTGGGCATCAGTTAACAATAATCATTAATTATTAAGGCTAGATAATAATTCAGTCCCAAATATTGACAACTGTCAGTATGTCTCACAGGACTAGAATTCTAAGGAGTTTTTTTTCAGTTTCTAGTTGAAGCTTGGAAGAAAACAAATTTCTCTTTTCCATTTCATTTTTCTACTGGTAGTGAGTTATAATTCAGGGCAAAATGAAGAGAGAGGTTCAATCAGGAAATGTGACAAGTATTCTGAGCACAGCTGGGTCTTGGCTTTGAGTCTATCTTTAGTATTAAACAGGTTTGAGCTTGTCTCCCACAAACCGTGTGGGTGGCTCTGGCTGTTCTGGGGCAGAAATGGAGACAGTTGTTTGTCATCGCTCCTGCTCTTCCAACGCTTTCTCTGATTCTTCCCAAACTGATTTGTTTCTGCCCAACACCAGACCAGCAGCCAGCTGCCTCTGAAGGGGACATCCTTGTCCTGCCTATCCAAAGCCAGCTGGCTGCTTCTCCTGCTTCCCTTTGTGCCACTCTGGCTAACCCTTCAGAGACCCAGCTCAACCCCCTAAGCTGGTAGGAAACTAACCCTCCAAAAGTGGTGGGAATGATCTACTGGTGGATTAGCAAACTGATTCAAGTCCTCCAGGGTTCTGTTTAATTTATGTTAGCTGTGTTTTAACAAGCTCAAGAAAGTCAAACCAATGGAACAGTCCTTCCCTCATGAAGGGGCACAGGAGAACTAAAAAGTCTAAACAGTCTAAACAGTCTAAAAAGTTGTTTGGTGAACAGCTCTCTCAGGAGAAACTCATGCAAATAAATTAATTTTCTGGCTTGGAAACTTATCACCATCTACAAATATCAATGCTAAGACCTAGTTACTATAGTCCTTTCCTTTTTCCTGTCTAGATATCAGTATTTCATCGTTCAGCCTTTCTCTTCTGTCTTCTGTTTTGGTGTTTCTCTCTTTTTTTTTAAATTACATTTTTATTTAAAATGCAGATGTCCCTTTGCACAATGCAGTGAAAGATTTAGCAACTAGAATAAATAAGGTACATAATTACCCCATCTATTGTGTTTATGTCAACTTTATGTGATAACCTTTATTGTTCATCTTCTGTAACAAATCACTGTTAATGTTCACTTTAGTATTCCCCCTGTATTGCTCACCACTTAAATCTAATTTAGTATATTCAGACAAAATATCTAGGGATGTTAGAGAAAATGATTAATCAATTAATTGGAAAGAAGTGCATTTGACTGTGGAGCCACATCGGTAAGCAAGTGGTTACGTCAACTTTTGGTCTTTGTCTTACTCTTTCCTGCAAGAGGAGGAAAACTGTTGGGATGAGTTTGTGCTGCATCTTCCAGAACAAAACTCTAGGCTACCTGGCATTCTAGGGTCAGTTCAGAGGCTCAGCTCAACCCAAGGTAGTAAAATGCCTTTTACTCTCAGGAATTGCTGCAGGACTCTATGAAAGGTAAACCAGAGAATACTCCTGGGGAGGAAACACTGATGGAGTCTTAGACCTGAGGCATGCTCCAGGCAGCTGTAGGCACTCAGACAGCCCTGTCTCACAGGTCCTGCTACAACCCTTGTGTCCCATAAACCTGTCAAGTCACCAACAAGCAATGCCACCACTCTGAAGTCTCCCCAGAGGAGCGCTCATGAGGGACCATGAGTTCTTTGGAGAAGTTCACTCAGGTTGAAGCTGCATGAGAACAGCTCTAGCAGGTTTCAGCTTCTTCTTGCAGCTCAGTCTGAGATACTGCAATGGATGTCATTACTCTCCTGGCTCTCTATCAGAGTCTTTAGGATATTTCTCTATGTTACTCTTCTTATTTCAAAGATGGCAAATTAAAGCACTTCAGAAGTACATAAACAAGTTAGAGGTGAGGTTGATGGGAATTGGATGCCTGACACTTATCTGGCCATAAAAATAGGGTTATCCCACTGCTCAGTTACCCTTAGAAATCTAGTCTGGACAATCCAAATTCCAAATTTCGGACATGTAAATGCAACACTCTACCATCCCACAGCTACAATGTACCACTAAAGGCTGATAGGTTTCCATTAAGTGGCATTTGCAAAGCTTCTTCAGAGCTCTGAAATTAGAGTGTAAGGGTGCTAAACTGGAAAGAACATGAATGTATTTGTAAATATGAGAAAAGACGACTTTTCAACTCACGTAGGAAATTCATGGCAAAACAAGAGCTCACATGTGAGCAACCTGGTCTAGTGAAAGGTGTCCCTGCCTACCCACTGTAGGGGGCTTGTAACCTTAAGGTCCCTTCCAACCAATGCTATTCTATGATTTTATGATTCCATGATCTACAGCTTGCAAGGAGCAGGTTAATACCTTAATTGCTGTATTATCATCTCACTTCACTAGTGGAAGCACTTGGTGTAGAGCATGGAAAAATTAAAAACTTGTCATATTCCCTAAGGAAAAATCCCCATGCAATTTAATAAGGACAGATACAATTTTCAATAACCTTTCATGCTTTTAGGTAGAGGTGAGAATTTTAGGAGAATGGCTTACCCCATTCCCATCCATTCTGTAGGACTTTTCCAGAATAATTCCAATAATAACGCAACAGCAATTGTACCATGCAGCTGTAAAATTACCATTTATAGTACAAATATATAATAAATAAAATAAACCATAAGCATACAATGAATTTATATGTTTTACTGCACTATGGTGCACACGCATCAATAAATCCTGATAATAAGGTTTTCAAAAGTGGAATTTCATTGGAATTATTTTATATCATGCCATATAATTAGTGTTAGAGACAAGGTTATGTTTTGCAAGGAAGGGACAAATAAAACTGTCAAAGTGTTATTTTAATAGTCCTAAACCTTTCATGGAATATTGTGGTACTAGTAATATTATAATAAAATACGGACCTTTTAAACTACTGTGGCTGAATATAATTTAAATGTCAATAGAAAAAGATCTTTCATGAGTAGTTCCTTTATGTGTAATTCTTTACCCTTGGTGAGTAATAGTCAAATGTGTCCATTCATGCTCTGACTTCTTAGAGAGGTCGAAAGTGGGAAGCCTGATTATTTATGAACATGAAAAAAAAATAAATCTTGTATGTTGAGAGATTTAAAGAGTGTGACTGTTTACCTTGGAGACCAGATGAATAAGGAAGGGTTATGCTAAAATGGTACAAAATCAGGGGTAATACAAAAATAGGAAATTGGGAACTCCTGTTCACTCTACACACAGCACAAAAGCAGGGAGATTAATAAAAAAGAGGGAATAAAAAAGAAGGAAGGCAATCTGAACTGATATTGCCACACGACACTGGTATCAGGAGATGAGTTGGAGTTGGAACCTTATCTGACTACTCACTGCTACCACCACAGATTTGGAGAAGAATTCTCCAGAAAGGAATAAATGAAGCCAAGCTAAAGGCAGTGTTATGAAAAGGCTTTTTTCCTGGTTAGATGATCAGCTTATCCAGCTTTTCCTTCTGAGCTACTGACACTTCTCTTACTCATACATAGTCTGGGACTGTATAAAATGTTTCTTTCAATGACTAAAACAATTGTTTTGTTCTCTACTACAACCAAATTCTGTATAGGCCATCTGGGAGACTTCTCATCAGCCTTCTATCTTCAGCAAGGCTGCACTCCTCAAGAAAAAACAGGTGTGTTATTCCAGCAAGGACTTAGGAAGCTACGTCTCCCTTCAGCAAAAGGATTATGCTGAATTCCTTTCCCAAATTAATGGGATACTGGTAAAACTGGTAGATCTGAGATTTATAGCAGGTTCATCAAGCACAAAACTTTACAAGTCTGGGAACAGTGTCTGTATTTGAATTTTTTACATTTAGGTATCATCACAGCTAGGGGTACAACACAATGAGTTTCCTCATGCAAAATAAGAGAAGGTGGCTGTGCACACAGCAACAGGGAAATCAGAGTTTGCAGTGCAGGAGAGACCTTTGTGCAATGTGCTACACTCCACAGGGCCACCGAAGCAGCCGGCACACCAAGACAGCAGGCATGCAGGGACACACTGAAGACCTTAGGAGCAGGAAATTTCCTGAGGGACTCCTACTTCAGAGCAATTAGTCACTCTATCAGGCAGCCATTACTGTTCCTGAAGGTCTAGCATAAAATCGACTCGCTGGGGAATTCTCCCATTATATATAGACTTCCAAGGGAACTCCTGTTACAGCACAATCAGGCATCTGAACATAAGAATGCAATGAGATTTTGACACCAAGTGGTTTAAACATTTGAACGTTTCAGACATAGCATTAATAGTACTGCAAAGATGTTTAACAGACCCAACCAATGCTGAAAATCTCATCCAAGTTACATGGTTCAGTAATGTGAGAAAAAAAAGAGATTCAGGTCTTCATTTGAGCATCCTCTTGAGATTTTTGGTTGCTCCTTATCATCATAATTCCTATTTACTGCTGGTTTCCTTTTCTCCTTTCCTTTCCACGTCTTCCACTATGAAGCCTCTTTAACTTTCTGTCATTCGTTTCTCTGACATCTTTGCTACCCACAGTCCCACATGCCCACTCAGTTTATACAACCTTACTTCATGCCTGTCTGTTTCCCATTTTTTGTCATCATCCTTACAAATTCCCGAAACAGGATTTTAAATCCCTCCTAACCCAAAAAATCTCTCTCTATCTTCAAGCACCACTTTGAAGCCACTTTTCTTAGCTTACAATTGATTTGTACAATGCAGCACTTCGTGATGACACGAATAAAACAACAGCTTGCAACCCACATCTCATCTTGAGGCCCTTTAAACAGTTATAAAAACTGAAGAGAAAGTTATATATAGGGATCACTTCATCCCTGGGTGTAATGCAGCTGCATTAGGATGAAATGTGGCAGCTGCACAAAAGAATGCTGCAGCAGTTTATGACAAGAAACAAGGAGAATACTTTAGCCAGCTGAAACCACTAACAGGATTTATGAGTTAGAATAAATTTGCATTATATATATATATATTGAGAGCTGACAAGGACATCAGGCTCTCCTCCCTTTAGTCCTAAGAAAAATACTCTTGTATTGCTAATGAACAAAAGTGATTAAGAACTTGGTTCCCTTCACATCCTCCTCCTTCCCCATTAGGATTTATATTCTTTTTCTTGCCTTCTGACAGCCCCCATGAGTCTTGGCTTCCTATAGACTTGGAGAACTGAGTACCACCCACCCATTTTTCAGTACAACACTGGCCATCCCACCTATTTGGCCTGTCATTCGAAAGCTGAGAACTGCTGACTTGAGAATTAACAGAGCTCTTATACATGAGCACTGTATGCCCACTGAAAAATGTGTTGGGATAATGGTCTGGAAAACGTGAGTCTTTAAGGACTCTAATATAAAGTACATAGTATTTTTAATGTGGAAGAAACACTATCTAATAGGTAGAGAAGAGGTAACAATCTCATCCCTTGGGATCGACTTCAAAACTTTTGGTGACTCCTAGAGTCACTATGAGTTAAATTTTGAAAGCAGACTCTTCTTTTACAAGTTTCTGGGTTTGGATTCCCAAGCTGAGAGATCTAGGCAGCATCTAAACTTCCATGTATTATGGACCAAAGCGTGGCCTGAAGATTGGAATAGCTGCTGAGCTCTCATTGAAAAGGAAATACTGTGTCCAGCTGGTATTTAGAAAACTTCCTGCTCCCTGGATGTGTTATAAAGAGATTTTTGCAATGTGCCATTCCTAGTCCAATACCTCCAGACATTACTAATAAGCAGTCAGTGAAACTGCAGCTATATGTACCTATTCATGCTGTATATGTTTGTTATATATCCTTGTCATGTATCTTCTACTGAATCACTATTGTTGAGGAGTGAAGAGCCAAAAGACTACAAAGCAGCTTTGCGGAAATCAACCTGGGTGCCCGGTGGGCACCAAGAGAACACGAAGTAGCCATGTGCCCTTCTGCCAAGGAAGGTAGGCAGCACGCTGGGCTGCACGAGGAGGGCTGACAGCAGGTGAAGGGAGGTGATTCTTCCCCTCTTCTGACCACTGGTGAGGCCACATCTGGTGGGCTGCATCCAGTTATGGGCTCCTCAGTGAAAGGAAAATATAGATTTACTGGAGTGAGTCCAGCACAGGGCTACAAAGATGATGAAGGGCCTGGAGCATCTGAGAGATGAAAAAAGGCTTGAGAGAGCTGTGACTGCTCAGCATGGGAAAGAGAAACCTCGGTGGAACGTCATCTGTGAGGATAAATATCTGAAGGGAGGGTGCAAAGAGGGCAGAGCCAGGATGTTCTCAGTGGTGCCCAGTGACAGGCAATGGGCACACGCTGACACACAGAAGAAGGCTCTGTACATCATGGAAGATTTATTTCCTGTAAGGGAAACTAAGCAATGGTACATGTTCCTCAGGGAGCTGGTGGAGGCTTCATCCTCGGAGATATTCAAAAGCCACCTGGACACAGTTGGCTATAGGTGGCTTTGCTTGAGCAATTGGGTTGGACAAGATGACCTCCAGATGTGCTTTCCTACCTCAACCATTCTAGTGAGTCTGACTATTTCACGAAGCGTCTAAAAAAACCCTGAACTGACCCAACAGTAAGGAGGAAGATATCTCCACCAGCAACATCATACTTTTCTTAGCAAAGAATTTCAGATGAAGATTCACTGTAAGCTCCTCTACACCTCTTTTCATCCTGAGGAAAACTAGCAGTATTGATTTTTTAATCCAGAAAGTCACAGGAAGGGCAAGAACAATGACAAGGAGAGGAACAGCCAATAGGAAGTATATTTATATATCAATTCCAACCATGCCACTACTGGAAACTTGCCATAACTTTACACTTGGAATTATAAGTGTTATTATCTTTGTAGCTGGACCCACTCTCTTATTAGATTGCTAATACTTTAATCACTAGAGCAGTAAATTCTTCAATCTGTACACAAGGTATGTTTCTTCACTGCACATAAAGTGCCCAAGGTGTTTTGTCTGGTGGTCTGCCCTTGAGATCTGGTTTGAATTTGGATGCAGCAGATGGACCCCACTACATGTAGCTTGCAGCCACACTCTGTCCTTACAAGGTTTTGAAAAATGTCATCTCTTGCAAGGCAAGGGGAGACTTCCAGACAGCCTGAACTCAAGCAGCATACAAGATGTCTCTGGAGTGCCCTGACATTCAGAGGGCTTCCAAGGGGATGTAGTGCTGGTCTGACCATTAGTTTTGACTCTCATGTGTATTCATAACTCCAATTAAATGCAAAGATTTAATGTCCCTGGAAATCAGGGTTTTCAAGCTCAGTATCCTAAACCAGAGGTCAAGTTTCAGGCTTCAATGCCTTGCTTAGATTTTCCACAGTACCCAACGTGGTTTGCATGTGTGCAATACTGAAGTTAATTGGTCAGACAGTAATTGGAGCTCGGCAGATGAAAGGCACTATGGAATGCAGAGAATGCTTCATGTTATAATTTGAATGAAAATATAAACAATACCCCAAAAGATGTTGTCATCATAAACTTTCTCTCTGAATTATGCAGATAAGTAGAGCAAAACGTAATTCCTTATCAACATATTAATTATTCTTTGATTATGCCCTTCATGTTCTAGAGATGTTCAAATTACATACGGGCAATCAGATATACATCAGAGAAACTCTACCTATCTGAGGTGGTCTTCATGCTGTGAATTTATATTAAACACTGAATATTAATATTAAAGTAACTCCCCTTGGAGATAATACTTTGATGTATTAATAAAAAAGACTTCTCAGTTCTTGTTTATCATGAATTAAGATTAAAACACTTTCTTTTGCAGTTCTGTGTGAGATGAGTAATTTGAGCAGAGTTCAAATATTCCAAACTGAGGTCCAAATCCATGTCTGCCATGCAGAGTGCTGAGCTCTCACCTGGTGTTATCAGTGTTATCTGCTGTTATCAGCTGATTAACACTACAAGCAGATCTGTTTTTAGATCCCACTGTTTCCTCACTACCTCTTTTCATGCAAGGGCCTACAGAGAAAGATGTCCTGTGTATTACTTCCGAAAAAGAACCCCAAACAGCAGATGGTGACTTATTCACACATTGTGTAAGAAACTGTCATCTACTTAAAATCCAGGAGCAGGAGGGCTGACATTATCCTGAAAGTACAGGCAAGACTTGTACCTACAAACCCAGCTGTCTTTTTCTAATTCACAACCATACCACTATTGTTGCTATTGAAGTATATCAACATTATTAATATCTTATCATGCCTCAAGACTGTAGTGAAAATTCATTTACAAAATGAAGGTTAACTTTATTTGTGGATAGCTACTGTTTTATTATGATTATTTGTGAGAGGATCAAACACCCATATCTGTTTATTGCTTTATTCCAGCTGCTATTTTCTGTAAGAACATTACTAAAAAAAGCTACCATGATGTCTTTTGTGACTCTATGAGGAAATGAAATATCAGTAAATTAATCCTCCGTGCAAATCATTATTTTCTTTTATTGGACATTCTGAACTTGGAATACCTTCCTTTTTGGAGCTGGATTGATCCTGTGGCAGTGCCAGATGGGATGTGGAAAGCTGGCTCTGCCATGAGCAGGGGTTGGGCCAGATGACCTCCATTGTTTGATGGTTCAACTAACTTTTTAAATTATTTCAGTGATGAAAGAAATAACATATGCTTATGGGAAGATGTTATTGTGAACTAAATTTTACCCTTTGCTTTGACTATGCAGTGCCGTAAGAACAGTGGAGTCACACCAGTGGGTGTTTCAGCGTGATCTAGTCCAGAGCCACTAATTACATGGCTGTGTGCTGATCTTTGTAGAGTCATGAGAAAAAACAAAGAGATTAAAGGAAACAATTACTCACCTACTAAAAAAAGAACATCTTTCCTCACTCTGTTTTCACAAAAGCACCCATTTTTACGAAAGTGCCTTTCAAACAATTTTCTCTAACATGTAAACAGTACTAACGTGGGAAAGTCAAATTAAGGTTCTTTTTTAGAGAACAGTGGAGCTACTGCTCAGACAGCTGTTCAGTTTCCATCATCCATCATGTGATGGAAATTTTATTTAATTCTACTGAATAGATACAGATTACTTTCAATATCCAGGGCCAAAGTTTTAAGGATATTTAAATTTCTAAACTGCTAGGATGCAGATTTTCAAAGATGTTCAAAGCATTTAACTCTCATTTACCACACTGGATTATGATTTACCCAGTCCTGTCCTCTCCTACCAGGTGGCTGCAGACATTTTTGGGTACTTCACACATACACATCTAAATGTTTTTTGAACAACCAAAGGGATGATACAGAAACAGCAGTATTATCAACGAACTCAAATGTTTTGGACATGTGAACTAACAAACTCCCATGATTTTTCTTCACACAAATAATTAGATTTTTTTTGTTCATTCCCCTTTACAACAAAAGCTGCAGTCCATATGGTTGCAGAGCAACACACAGAAAACAGGCTAAAACAATTCTTACATGATAGCTGTTCACAAACATTTATTCATTCATACTGGAGGAAAGAAGGAACAGACAATTTGGCTATGATGGTACAGTCATTATTTTTAGCCTTTTGGCTGGAGCCCTTAGTTTCCTTTCCATACGTTTTTAAATAGAAGGCTGTGGGGGTTTTACGTGCTCCTCCAAGAAGAGAACAGATTTTTAATGTAGCAAAAAATACTGATTTTCCATTCTGCAGCTCACCTAGGCCTGTTTCCATCTAATAAGCCATTGTACAAAATAACTGTTTCCTATAACAGGAAATTCTGCTATGGCAGAAGTAACACTGGGTATCCATAGTACTGACACTTCTCATTTCCTTACCCCTGTTACACTGCAGAGCCAACAGGAGCCAGATTCGTAGGAACCCTGTAATTACTTGACAATAATCATTGCCAGCAATGAAGCAGAGTTAGCAAAGAGATAATTAGCACACCACCCAGGACTAACAACTCTCTACACTTTTCCCCTCTTATTTTTAGCAACAAGCAGGAAAGACATAAATTGCTCTTTTATCAAATAGCATGAAAGAGCTTAGATAAGTTAAATATTTGCAGTTATCCCTCTATAAAGCCAGACCCTGGCCTTCAGCTATGTTCCATATATTAGCCTGGAAGGAGACAACAGGAAGGCTGGAGACCTACCAGTGCTTGCTCCCTGCTGGTGCCAGAGTGTGGATATGTGGAGTACCTGTCAGGAGACACCAAAGCTACCAAAGAAGGACAAGCCTCCTATTTTCATCTCAGTGTCTCTTGTTGGGTAACAGGAGGGAATACAGAATGGTTGGCTCTGCAAATGTCAGTGAAATACAGAGCCTGTCACTTTTTAACTTGCTGGATGAATTTCAACTATTTCTTAATCTTCCCATAGTTAATGGGAAGTCACTTGGATAGTGCCAGTTGCCATCTCATGGATGGAGTCCCTTTGCTCTGACTGCTGGAGAGCACATTCCCACTCATCTGAATCATGACTGGCCTGACTGTGGGCAAAGATGGTTTGGTCTCTAGACAGTTCTAGCAGCTAGATATTTGGAAAGTAAATGACTAATCCCTTGCCCAGCTAGACTTTTGGTGGGAAATGAGACACATCACTTAACGCTTACACTTCAGTTTAAAAATGGAAAAATTATTCTTCCCTCCTTAGGAAGCAAAATTGTTTGACTAAATATGCTGAAGTGTGTATTATGCTAAAAATATGGTCCAAATCCATGAGGGCCACATAGAATACCTTGCATGATCTTGTCTTCTTTTACCACTTTAACAAACCAGTGGCCTCTTAAACTGGAGATATTTCTTTTTTATTCTGCCCACAGACAGAAACAAAACACTTGCTTTTCCAGCAGATATTACCCAGAGTCAGAAGTTGCCTTAAGCCATGACCTGATTCTGTATCAATTAGAGAGCATTCATCAGGAGATCAATGAATATAAATCCATGGTATAATTTAAGGTCAGTTTAGTCCAAGAGAGAGGCCAGCAAAGGAAAAATAAACAAATAAAGACCGTGGGTTTTTATAAAAAACTGAGAAGAGTGCTGAAGTGCATACTTGAAATATTTCCTCTGAACTCCAATGTGTGGCTGGCACACCACGGGTTCAACACTTGATGCCTGTTCCACGTGTGCTACGTGGATGCACCAAGCCTGCACACACACACTTGCCAAGCAGAGTGACAGAGGTAATGTGACTATTTCTGAAAAACGAAGTGTTTATGGCTTGCTCAGTTTCAGAGTATGTTTCATAATCTTCAACACTCACAACGTGTCACTCATGGGCTTGCAACATATTCCTTCTGAACAGAAGCTGCTTTGTGCTCATCACTGAAGAAGCATGTGCTGTGCAAGTGCCATACTGTATTTTGGCAGTAGCTGTTAGAAGTAAATTTACAGAGGATTAAGGAGATGGAAGGCAGCATGCCTCACTCTGTAATTCTGCAAAGCATTAAAACACCCTGTTTAAAGAAGAGATGAGAGATGGCTGCTATTCAAAATCTTGGGGCCTGAGGTTCACTTTGTTTTGACCCAATTTGCATTTAGTCCTGGAGAAGTCTCTGAACAACAACAGCTGCCCTTGCCCTGAAGGAGAGCATGAGGACACATCCCTCCTTTGGAAGTCACCTTGAGTGCAAGGTGGGAGCTGTCCCCAGGGGCCCAGAGCCACTCAGACCTGCTCCACAGGGAAGCTCCTGCCAGCTGCTATGCTGCCTCTGGGATCAGCCCTTCCCCATCTCCAGATGTGCTCCATGAAGTACAGGATTCCAGGGCTGCCCTGGGTTTATGTCCTCTTGAGGCTGGGAGAATGAAAGTATGTGCTGAGGACATGAGACATTTTTGGCTGTCCAGAGCTACAATAATGACATACAGATATGCAGATAAACACAAAGATTGAAATTTGGTTGTGTATGCTTTGAAGGAAACTTTTTTTTCCAAGCGTATTCTTCTTCTAGACTTGACCTTGGTCTGCACTTTTAAGAATCTGACATTTCTTGATGGTTTATTTCACTTTCAGATTTTGGCAGGGTCTAGCCTTAGATATGCCAGAAGTATGATGAGATAAGTTATTCTCCAGACAGAAACAGAAGCAGAAAGCAGGCAGCTGCCTACGAAAGATGGACTCTCCTACAGATTTTACCATAAAATAATGCCCCATTCAATTTTTGAAAGGAGAAGACAAAATCTGAATATGAAATCCCAGCTAAAATGGCACTTAAAGACAGCTAATAACCACCTTTGAGCCCACATGTTGCTCTGAAACCATTGGTTGAAACTGAAGACATGATTAAGGTATTTTGATTTAGGAGATGGGCTATGTTTGGCAGGGAGTGTTGGGGTTTTAAAGTTTCTCATTATGTTTTTCCTGATGCTTTGCCTTTTGCAGTGGTTTTTCACACTGTAATGGTAGTTAGAAACCCATTACCCGCAGTATTCTGTGGCCATGGCATTAGGCTCTGAAAGCTTACTTATTGCTAAGGAATAGCACTGATGTACTGAAAATGACAGTTCTGTATTTTCTGGTACAGCTTCATCTTTAAGGACAAACAATAACCCAAACAAATCAGCTTGGAAGCCACTACTTTACCTGCACTGGAAGATGTGCAGGGAAGGCAACACTGGCAAAAGTTGAAAATTATAATTGTGATGCTTCACTGGCTGATGCTGATTTTGGGAAGAGAGCTGGGGCTTTCATTAATCTTTCCATAACTCCAAGCCAAAGCCAGTCTGAGGTTGCTAAAAGTAGCCTCAAAACTGAGACTACAAAGCTCCTATTTCTTAGATGTATTTCAAAGAATTTCCTTCATTCATTGTTTACCAATGTGGCCTTTCCTCATTGGGGGGAGAAAAACATAATGAACGCTTATCACCTGCAAGCTCAAATCCCACTGGAAAGCTCTTTTTCAGGAAAATGTTATTGTGGTGAGGACTTTCAGGGAGTGTTGGAGTTTTAAAGTTTCTCATGATGTTTAGCATTTTTCTTCTAAATGAACAGGAAAAAACTCATCTGGCTCTCATATGAATTCTCAATAGACTTTAGAGAGGAAATTCCAACCAGAGCTGTATTCCTACACCTAAAATCTACATGGGAATGAAGCAGCATGCTTGTTCCAAACCAACAGCAGCCAGAAGAAGCAGAGCTGGCTCAGTGGCACACCCACATGTTCCACACAGTAATGGCCTTAGAAGAGGGGCTGGTTTTATAAAACAGCCTTCAATAGCACATGTCAGAACTTCAATATTTAAATGACCTGCCTTCCATCATGCTTATCAACATTCATGGGGATTTTTTGAGATAAAGAATGGAAAGCATCTCACCTATCTGCAACTGCATTGGAACTATTAATCCTAGGTGCTACTGAAGGCTAGGGAGAGAAGGAAGTACTTCCTTTAAAATATTTCTCTTAATGTGTGAAAGAGGTGAAATGGCTTGTGCACAGAAAGAGCTCATTCTTCTCTATGGTCTACACAGAAAATATGGGATGTACAGGCAGATAAAGCAAAAGACATTTCCAGTGTGATTCTTTTTTGAGGCACATCCCACTAATGTATGGCGTGACTTAAGGTCCCTAATTTCACTTATTTGCACCTGATAGTCACCATTTGCAGTGGTGGTGCAGTGATCTGTATCCATGTTTGCAATGGGATTTGAGATTTATGTCGGAACATTCCTGTGTAGGTGCTCTGTGTTTACCACAAACAGCATGTATTTCCCACACAAAGCATATCATAGGATTAGCTACCTGACCTCAAAATCCACTAATCTGAAACATAAACAACCAAGTAAGCACTTATGTTGTTCACCCCCTAATCACCACAATGCCTCATTGATGAACAATTCACCTGCTGGATTTCATATATATCTCTATGTATATATTCCATATATGTGTAAGTATACATGTGTTATATGTATAACAGATGTATACTTACACATATATGGAATATATGTGAATTAAGCACTAGAATTAAGCTCCTATTATCAAGATTCCCCCATTGCAGTTGATACAATACATTCTTGGTACCCGGGTTTTCTTAATTGTCTTGTAAGACAAAGTATCTGAAGCTTATAAACAACTCCCTGCACTTTAAACTTTTAGACTTTGCCAGAAAAAAATGCTTTTCTTTCCCTAAATATGTGGGCAGCCTCTGGACAAAGACGTTAGCTCAAAGCACAGGGCTGGTTCCAAGTTAAAATCAGGTTGAGGGCAGGCCTTCCCAGACAGCAGGGTAGGCATCTCCACTTTCCAGCTCCCTAAGAGCCCTGTTCCTAGTTCTCCCCAGACATAACAAGGGAGCTGATTGCTCAGTGCACAACAGGGACTAATGTGAGAATGTGATCCTGGCAGAGCCTCAGTAGAAGATTCTTGTAATTGATGTGAAGACAATATAACTGATTTGTAGACACATCACTCTGCACCATGCCTGCTGTATCAGCTTCCCACAACTGTTGCTGATTGCCTTCTTCCCCAAGCATTTTCTTCTCTCTCAGTTTTGAAACTCTGGGAAGAAAAAGCAATTTGTTTGTGCCATGCCTATTTGGCATGCTGCGCTGCACTCTTACACAAATAAACAGGGAACACGATGTAACACCACAGCAGCAGATTTAACTAAGATCCAATTGTGCTTGGTGCCATCTGAATATGGGAAGAATGTTCCCTTAAATGAAAAATCTTCAACGGAAAAACAAGTTCACCCTTCACAAGTATGTACCATAACATGGGACAATACACCATCTTTGACTTATGATTTCATCAGAGAGAAATTGGCTTGTTGGAGCATTTCTCCTCCAATAAAGCAGCATTGCTCTCTATTGTTCCTCTGCACAGATCTGGATTTGGGGTGTCTTTTAGAGCCAGTATGAAGTCAGTCTTTGCTAGAAAGTGGTAGCCTGTCCAAAATCACCTCTCAAATAAGTTACCTTTGGCTGAACCACCAGTGTTTCGATGCTGGAGGCTACTGGCTCTTGATTTATATTATGAGATTGTAAGCAACTAGAACAAATAGTTTATATTTCGAGATGCGATTTATGAATTTAACTGACTTTTACTGAGTTCCTCACACCAAGAGCTCAGTGACAGCCTGAGTAAATGCTCTGACTTGAAACACAAATCATCTAAAAAATTAATGATGAGTTATTTTCCCAAAAGTCTTAAGGACAAACACATTTCCAGGGCCTCTGAAGAGGAAATACCTCAGGGAGAATATTGTTATTAGGTGACACTGAGCAAATGCTTAAGCAGGAGTGATTGAAGCGGACTGTGTACCCTAAGAATTTAATGAGCAGCTTGAAGCAGTTGATGGCCTGTGGCACAGCCTCAGGTCATTAAATCTCAAATGGTTATTAATCCCTAGGAAATGCTTTCTGTCAAGGTCATTAGTGCTATTATACAGTGGAAATTGAGGATGTATCAAGAAATTAGCATATAGCCTGTTTGCAGGAAAAGTGTTCTCAGAGAGCATGGGCAGGTCATTTCCAGGAGGATGCTGCAGTGTCCACAAGCCACCTGGCTTGGCTGAACTTCCATGTACCTCTCTGCACCACTTCTAAGCTGAGCTGCTCTTTTGCAGAGTTTACAGGAACTTTACTTTGAATTAGCAGTTTGGCATAACTCCAAGGGTTAACATTAGCTGAAATCCCTCCTACTTAGCATATGATTTTAGGTTGGAGTCCTGCCCTACTGCTGTTTCTGAGAATAAATCCAGGAAATCTGATTCAGTTGATGTGTACACTAGCGACCATAGCATTTGACCAAAGGCCGAAACTGTAAAGGTGTTGGGATCACTGTCCTTTTCTCAGAATTTCCTAAGATAAAGGAAACTTCACTGCCTTCAAGCAGAAATACCTGAAACCAGAACAAATATATCAATTGGCACTTGTGGGCTTAAGGCCAAGACACTGATCAGCAGGCAGGGAAGGGCAGGAGGTGGTAAGATCCCAGACTGGGGTTTCCCTCTTGGATCCCATCTCTGCATGGGGCACCTTGTGAACAAAGCCTCAGTTTTACAGTCACTGCTATCACCTTCCCATATAAGCATGGAAAGTGCTGGTGCACAGATCCTGTGACTTTTTATAAACAGAGTCTAGAGTTCAGGTAGTTATTTGATGCATTTTATGTAGCTAAAATAATGATTGAGTGTCAGATTTACTGATGTTTTTTTTCCAGATTCTGATGCTGGTCTGTGATTTGATTCTGGCAAACCAAATCCTATTATTCTGTTAAACTGTCTTTGTGAATCAGACACTGAAATTATATCTACTACTGTGGTTATTCTGAATTTTGAATTACATTTATTTACACGTGACTGGATATCTTCTACACTATAACTATTGTATTATAATGATCAATGCTTGACTTTTAAGTTAATACAAGAGATTGCAATTACCAAAATCTCTCCCTTCTGCTCTAAACTAAGTAGAAAACCCAGAGAATTGTTACATAGTAGAATCATTTTGATTACATCCTGAGGATGATTTAGCACCCCAATTACACAGCTGTCAAAATTAAGTGAAGAGATCTTTCTTTATTAAGGACCCTGAGGAGATTTACAAAGCAACAGCATATTATACTAAATAAAGAGAAAGAACAAAAGGACATCATGATCTATTTAATTCTTCTGACAATGTCTGCATTAACTGATCAATGCTTAGACATGCATTGCTATTTACTGTTTGATTAAGTGTCCTCACATTCACTGGCATCAGCTAATGCATCCTTACTAAATGGAATTTATGCAAATGTTATTTCAACTACACATTTCTACATAGGTGTCAGGAAGCTGCTCATATATGAGAAGCTGAGGGCAAATTCACTCTTTTTCTTTTGTTTGTCTGATTGCTTTCTTGAGAGATATTCATTGAATGGAATTGGTAAATTATTGAAGTACAGAAAACTACTTTCACAATGATATTAAGGAAAAAAAAAGCCCTTGTAGGACATGACTTCATGTTTTTTGCATGTACTGGGTCCTTGATTTTGTTAAGCATATCACAGATATGTTTGAGTACTGATATTGTAAGAAATGAAGTTACACTTTAAAAATGTAAAAGATGAAATTGCACATTAAAAATACAACTATAGCAGAATATTTTTAGAAGGAAACTTTTGCTTAATTTAAATGTTAGACATCATTCCAAATACCTTAAAAAGAACTGCATACATATCACAGTAAAGAAAATTTTATTTGGCACTACTGGCTTAGACATGGCTGTGAAGCCATAAATCAGATAAAGTATGTATTTGGACACTAAATTATTTTGAGACTTGGAAAATTCCAGTAATGCTATATTTTTACAGCAGTATATTCCTGTAACCTAGATTACAATCAAAGGATATATGTAAAGTAATTTTCTTCTGAGGAAAAGATAAATTTAAACTCCTGTTGTAAGGGGTCCAACAGTGCAGTTTCACACTGTCTTAAGGAATAAGCTTGTTCTTCTGATGAAAATTTTCAACAGATTTCTGTAATTGAAATCACTGCATCTAAATGTGTCTAACATTTATTTTCATGCTTGCTTTGCTGGATTGTGCCATAAGGCATGCATTGTACTATTTACGTAAGAAGCAGATTAGAAAAAGAACCCCACATTCTCCATCTCTCCTGTATTTTCAACAAAGTAGAGAATTCCTTACTGCTGGCCTCCTTTTTGGTTTTATTTTCACAAGTATCTTTTCGTTCTGGCTCTCCAACTGTGTTTTTTACTGTCTTAGTTTTCACAGCTATCCCACTAATGCTCAGGATACTTCAGTGAGTCTCTGTCAAATTTCATTCCTCCATGTGCCCTGTCACCGAATTTAGGAAAATGTTGAACTCCACTGCCTGTGAGGGCAGTCACATTTTCTTCACTGGGTCTTATGCAAACACAGAGTAAGGAATAACTTGATAATGCCACCATCTGACTCATGTACTGGGACTGATAATAACTGCAGCCACATCCTGCAGAATGACCAGTCTGAAAAACAATAAAGAGAGTTGGCTTTTTCTCTTCCCAAGGATGGCCATGCTAAATTTTATTTTAAAAATACTTCATCTAAGAAGATGAAATAAACCATGTAAAATAAGGCCAAAGTGGAGAGTGAAAGTTCATCTAATCCACTCTCTGTCAAAACCTGCTGGACTAATATTTACTCTTCCTTAGAGGAATCCTGGATTCAGGACAATTTCTGAGATACACCTGACTAAACAGGTTGCTTTGGTCTCAGACCAGCTAGGTGGCAAATTTACAGCTCTTTGCTGAAGTTGATGTTTTGATGATACAGCTCCAGCTCTCTTCTCAGGAGAAGACATTAAATTGAGCAGTGTGTGCCTGGAAGGCAGCGCTTACTTTTCCAGACCATGCACTTAACTACCTCTGGATCGCCACACCTGTAGCAGAAACCCCATAAACTTCTTTTCTTGCAAGAAGTATCTTATATTCCTGCCATGCTGGCATCTCAGCACCATTTCCATCCCTGCTCACAGAAATAGTGCCATTTCAGGCAATGCTGCTTTCCATGGTGTGTAAGGGCTGCTGGATGATAACCTCACCTGTAGTGCTCAGACTGGTTAACCCTCACTTCTGATGAATACAGAAGTGCAGATCTCCCCAAGATATCACAGGTTTGTTTGGATCAGGAATCTGCACAACTGCAAGTTTCAGAAGGCAGAAGAGCGGATTCCAGGAAGAAAAACCACCAGTGAATGAAAATCTAAGAATATGCTTTGAGTGAAGCTCGGAAGAGGGAATTGCCAATTCCTCAAATAACATTGTTTATTTAACAGTATCCTGTTGGGGGGAACTACGTAACTGCAATGACTGCGTAACTGTGCGTACTTATGCCATGATAATGTGATGAATTATCATGAAAGTCTGCTCTCAAGGGAGCAATATTTGTGTCAGGCAAACACTGTCTTCTAAATAGCCCATGGTTATCCCTCACAGGGCACAATGAACAAAAAGTGTGTCTGACCAACCAGGAGTATGTTCTTCCAAATTAAAAAAAAAAATCCCTAAATTATAATTTTAGTGATAAATGCCTCTCCAAAACAATATTTCAGAATGAATATTTTAATCAAACACCAGACACTCTCACTACTAATAAATAACCTGAAAAGTACATTCCTGTTTAGTATCGGTAAAAATATCAGCATTTAGCCCTAAAATATTTTGAATTTAAAACCTTGTGAATAGTTCACAGACAATGATGATTGGGTTTCTCCGCTTTGGCAAAGAAAGATATTCAGTCAAATATATACTTGTTTATTTATAGCTCTTTGAAAAAATTGACAGAATTCAAAGAACAAAATCTCTCTATGTATTACCAAGTCTCTACATTTAGCTGGTGTCTGCAATCCACAGCACACGCAAAGTAGTAAAGAAGCATTAATTAGTATTAGTTAATTATTTTTTTGTCAAATTATTGGTTTTTTTCCATCTCAGGGCCTGAGCACTGATATTCCCCAATAACCTTCCAAAGAATCAATGCAGGAGACCACACTCCTCCCCACTTCCTGCTCTTTTCTACTTCCTTTCTTTTAGAATATTTGAAGGCTGAGGTAGTAGAACACAGAAAAGATGATATTTAGTCTCTGTTCCAATATAGACTGGCCTTGAAGGACAGCAGTGAAGGCTTATCCCAAAAAAATCCCCAGATTATTTTTTGGAAAATGTTTCAACTTGCACACACTGAGTGTGAGCTTCACCAAAGACACCTTCTGCAGCCCTAAACAGCAGCAGATCTCCTTCCTCACTTATACCTCAGTTCCATGTTTCATTTTACAGTCTGTCTTGATAGTTCATCCTATGTGTGATGAACAAAATCCAAACAGAACTTGCAGGGAGCTGCATGAAAAAAATCCTCAAATGTCCTCTACTATTGTTTTCCATTTTAAATGCTAAGGAAGATGTCATTGTGGTCAGATGAGAGACAAATAGAGATGCAAAAAGAAAAATTTAGAAAAGCAGTCTTAGAAAAAGCACTTACTCAAGTGTCTGTCGAGGGGATGAGGTACAATTGTTCTGTTTCATTAATTTTTAATCACATCTGGCAATTGGCCTCAAAAGTCTCCAAGACTTTATGATGCCTCAAAATGAAAAGGGCAAAATGCTCTCCTCCATCATTTTGGAAGCCATCAGTGCATCTGTGGTAAACGTAAAGCCCCTTTCAAAGTAGCCTGAAGGTCTGAATGCTAAGGCAGCTGCTTGAAGGACAGCAATTAACCATGAGACCAGTAGCACCAGCTCATTTTTATCACAATGATTCCATACCCCTAAGGCAAATATTGCTTTCAGGAGATGAAAAAATGAAAAATGACAGCATCACAAATGAGACCCCAGGAACGTTAAGATGGATGATCCCTAACTGAAATATAATAAATAACTTTACTGTGGGGTTTTTACCTTTATTTATTTAATATTTATTTATTAATTGTTAAATCCATTAATACAAAAAATGTGTAAGTTTTTTAGATCCATTCTGCCATATACTTCCTCAAGTAATTTTCTACTGGAAAAACCTGCACTAGCCACTAACTAAAATTTTATGTCCTAACCACAGCCAGAATCTTTTTCTAAAAAGCAGACTCTGGACTTCCAAATCTGACTATAGCTATCTCTTAAATATTATTTAATAAAATGAGCACATGGAGTTGATAACACTTTTAATAGTTTGCCACTTTTAAAGGTTGAAAAGTAGTAAATGACCAAAACAACTGTCTTCTCATAGGCGCCATGTACTGATAGAATGTTAACCATCTGTGAGCTGTACAGGTGTTTACTATGCTTGATAAGTTCAGACCAAATTCATCACTGCCTGGGTTGGAACACATTAGAGATGAACAGGTAGGGTGAGTCCCACATTTTCTTCATGATGGAGAAGCAACTCAATTGTTGAGTTGCTCAATGTGGGATCTCAGTCTCTCAGAACTGGGGTGCAGGGTGAACAAGACCCCCCCTGGGGGGCTCGGGAGTCCTGGAATGCTGCCAGAGATGTCTGGTGGCTGGACTTTGATCCCACATGGGAGATGACATCAGTATGAGGACGGGAGGATTTCACTGGGGTGAATGGTGAAGGGACAAGTTAATTGGAGTGTGAGATACAGGGCTTAAGATTTCTGTACAGGGGGGTCTAGAGAAGTAAGATGGAGGAATTGGGGCGTGCCCTTCTCCTTCTTCTTCTTCCTCTAGACCTCCATCTTCTGTGGTGATGTTGGCACTCCGGGATTGGACCTTACTAGGGGGACACTGGTTAATAAGGGTAGAGGGTATTGGAGAAAAATGATAAATATGGTATACGTAACTCCGGGTATAAAGATAGGTGACCGCCCCAGGGGCTTTCAGTGTGTGCCCATGGCTGACTGCTGAGCAGAACTCTGTCAGGCCAAGAGAAAATCTTTTAGATAAGCAATTAATAAACACCGAGACCGAGAACAAATCCGAAGCTTCCTCTCGTCCTTTCGAACCCGGGGGCCCAAGGCCATCTTTGGGCTTTTCCCCAGACCATCTGAACAGCCCAGAAATCCCACAATTGGCGTCCGCTGTGCGGGCTATCTCCCACCAAACCTTTCGGGGGGGGGAAAGCCCTGAAGAGCTGAAGAGCCAAGAGAACAGCACTGATAACTCCAGAGGAGGGAAGCCTGAAGAAAGAAAGAAGAAAAAGAAAAAACCGGCCGGGAGAAGCTGCAAAAATCAGCAGTCACTGAGAAATCCCATCTCTCAGCTTCTGCTGAAGACAGCTCGTAGCAGAGCGGCCTGGATTGGGACCAGAAAGGCGCCTCTGATCCATCCCTCGTAATCTGCTGGACGGAGAACAAGGGCCTCCAGACCACGCTGGCGACAGATTCGGTAAGAAGGCCAAAATAATATTATGGGGGCAACACTCTCCCAAGAACAACGGGAAATCTTATCCACCTTACAAAGTGTAGCAGAATTATATACAGAAGGGATCCCAAAGAAAGAATTAAAACAGCTGTTATTATGGGCAAGGCTCAATTACCCACTTGCAGAGACATATCTTTTGTTCGAAGTCGGGTTTTGGCAAGAGATTAATAGGCATTTATATATTTTAGCAACAAAAAAAGATGAGACAGCGTTAAAGCTACTCTCGCCGGCAAGAATCATGTTACAAGGTATTGCAGTCCAGTCTAAAAAACTGGAGAAGCAGCGAGAAGCTGCGGCACCCTCAGAGGAGGGGGCGGAGCGGCAGAGCTCCGGGAAAAAAATTGCTCTGGCTTTGAAAGGCCAGGGGGAAAGGGCTCTCGAAAAAAGAGAGCAGGAAAAAATATTAAAACCCCCGATCAAAAAATGCAACAAACCCCAAGGGCGTCCTGAAACTCCAGAGAGTGTGGAGGAGTCAGGAGCAGAAGGGGGGGAGCAGGAAGATAAGGGATCGGGGGGGGGGCCTGCTCGCGGCGAAAGCGGCGACGCGGCGGCGGCGGCGGGCGCGAGCAGCGCCGGTGAGGATGAGGACACGCCCGCGGAGGGCGAAACTCGCAAAAACCGGGGGATAGACTCACATACCAGCGCGGGGGCGGCGAGCGCGCAAGGCGGGCTGAGGGAAAACGCGCAGCCCCGGAGGGCCGCCGCGGCGGGACGCAGGAGGCGCGCGGGTGTAACGTCAGAGCCGGTGCGACGATCAGCTCGAATCGCGGGTAGAGCCGGGGTGCCGGCGGGGGAGGCGAACACAACATCAGAGGAGGAGGGGTCGGATTCTGGGACAGACCGAGGGGCGGGAACCTCGGAGGTGAAACAGGGGGGAGACGATGATGACGTCACCTTGGGGGACACCGGAAGTAGCTCAGAGAGCACGCACGCGCAGAGAGTAAGACGCGGGCGGGCCCAAGCCCGGTCCCCTGTGACGTCGCGGGTGAGGAGGGGCCGTGTTAGGGATTCTACGTCCCGCGGCTCCACACCGTCTCCAGATCTGGTGCCTTTAGTCTCGAGCCTCGGAGTTTCAGTTCCTTCCCTTCATGGGAGACGCCGAGCCGGAAGAGGAAGTAGGGTAGTCGAGATTGCACCGTCATCCGAGCCAGGGGGGCCGGTGACAGCGCCACCTAGTGGCAGGAGGGCAGAAGTGCACGACATGCCGGGTCGGCTCGGCGGAGCCACAGCGCCATCTCGTGGCGAGACTGCAACAATGCAGCAATTTTTTCCAACAATATATAAAAAGAAAAGCACCTCGAAGAAAACAATGTTAACACGACAAAGGGATTATCCATCCACTTCGGGATTTCATGAAGATGATGAAAGCTCAGATGAAGAACAGCTACAAGGGGAAGATGTCATAAGGATCACAGCATCGGAAGGTGTCCCAACATGGATGCTATCAGCAGCAGAAGCAGCAAAAAGCTTCTTGCATTCATTCGATGCAGTAAAGAAGAAATATCAACAGGATCCTCGAGTTTCCTTTTCGGATTTAGGAGCAAGGCCAAAAACCTCAAGGCAAAAAATGAGACACTATGAATCACCGATGACATCTACAACACCATTATTCATGCAAATCCCAATGGAATCTGATGAAGAGGGGTTTCAAGAGCCGGTGAAGACAATGGATTGGAGGCAAATCAGAAAAGCATTGGAAAAGGAAAAGCATTTATTCCCGGGATCAGGGGATTTGACAATGCCAGTGACATATGATGCCCAGGGACAGAATCCAAGGTGGGAAAGGATGGGTCATGAGACACTCAAAGACCTAGGGAAGGCAGCTCAGACTTTTGGGCTGAACTCACAATACTTCAAACAGCTATTAAGAGGGACATTCTCTATGTATGATCTCACACCATATGACATTCGAAGTATTGTGGCAATGATCCTCACTGACACACAGAGTCTTGTCTGGGAAAAAAGGTGGAGAAAATATCTTGCTGAGTTGCGGAACAGATACCAAGGTGGGCCGAATGCGAACCTCACAGAAGGGCAATTAGCAGGGGATCCTCCAGATGACAATCCAGGGGAACAAGCAGCGCGGCTTCCACGGAGAGTGTTAAGCGACATCAAAGAAGCAGCGCGATTGGCAATCATGCAAATTACGCCGACAGGAGCTCCGGATGTCCCGTTCTCTTGCATCAGGCAAGGTCCCACAGAGCCATTCATGTCATTCATCGACCGACTCACGCAAGCCGTGGATCGACAGGTGACAACAGAAGAAGTGAAGAGGCCTCTCTTGGAGAATTTAGCTTTCGGCAATGCCAACCCGGATTGTCAACGAGTGATTAGCACCATGCCAGGACGGCCATCCTTGGCAGAGATGGTGGAGGCATGCAGCAAGGTGGGGACGCCTCAGCACGTCGCAGCGATTGTAAAGGATGAACTAAAAGAGGAATGGGAGAAACAGCTAAAGGGACGCTCAGAAGGGCAATCAGAGGACAAGACATTGGAGAAGATGTTCGAGAAATTACTTCATCAACAGGACGAAAACATCAACAAAATTCTCGCGGCAATGCAGGAAGAGAACAACCCCCAAGGAGGACAGTGCTACAGATGCGAGGAAGATCATTAGTGCTTGTCCAGACTGTCAGCTTGTGCAGCCACCTTCTTCTACCGGGGCCATCAATCCGCGGGGGCTGCAAAGTCTTCAGTTGTGGCAAGCTGATGTCACAAAATACCCATCTTTTGGGAAGCTCAAAAATGTTCACGTTTCTGTAGATACATTCTCAGGTGCAGTCTTTGCTTCAGCACATGCTGGGGAAACAGCAGACCATGCTTGCCGACACTTTCTGCAGGCATTTGCAGCATTAGGTGTGCCTCAGGAGATAAAAACAGATAATGGTCCAACATACACAGGCAGGGTGCTTGACAGATTCCTGAAAAGATGGGGTGTCAGACACACGTTTGGTATTCCGCATTCACCCACAGGTCAGGCAATCATTGAGAGAACACATCACACCCTAAAATCCCTTCTGGACAGACAGAGAAGGGGTGAGCCAGAGGCAACACCTCACATGAAATTAAATAAGGCATTGTATGTGCTGAATTTCCTAAATAGCTCATCCTCGGAACCTGATCCACCGATCGTGAGACATTTTCTAAACAACACACAGGCAAAGCTAAGGGAAAATCCTTTAGTTTTGATCAGGAACCCAGAGACCGGACAAATAGAGGGTCCTTTCAGACTAATCACTTGGGGAAAGGGTTTTGCTTGTATCTCCACAGATCGAGGTCTGAAGTGGGTGTCAGCGCGGCACGTGAAACCATTCCGAACGCGAGAACACGAGAATGCTGATCCAAGAAGCAGAGAGACGAGTACTCAGACAGAAGTCGAGACTCGGGCTGCGAAAAACGACCCAGAAGAGAAATGAAAAGAAACTAAGGACTTTGGGGGGTTTTCACATAAAAGCAAAAAAAAAAAAAAAGGGGTCTTTTGGTGCAAACAGAAGGGGGAGATGTGGGATCTCAGTCTCTCAGAACTGGGGTGCAGGGTGAACAAGACCCCCCCTGGGGGGCTCGGGAGTCCTGGAATGCTGCCAGAGATGTCTGGTGGCTGGACTTTGATCCCACATGGGAGATGACATCAGTATGAGGACGGGAGGATTTCACTGGGGTGAATGGTGAAGGGACAAGTTAATTGGAGTGTGAGATACAGGGCTTAAGATTTCTGTACAGGGGGGTCTAGAGAAGTAAGATGGAGGAATTGGGGCGTGCCCTTCTCCTTCTTCTTCTTCCTCTAGACCTCCATCTTCTGTGGTGATGTTGGCACTCCGGGATTGGACCTTACTAGGGGGACACTGGTTAATAAGGGTAGAGGGTATTGGAGAAAAATGATAAATATGGTATACGTAACTCCGGGTATAAAGATAGGTGACCGCCCCAGGGGCTTTCAGTGTGTGCCCATGGCTGACTGCTGAGCAGAACTCTGTCAGGCCAAGAGAAAATCTTTTAGATAAGCAATTAATAAACACCGAGACCGAGAACAAATCCGAAGCTTCCTCTCGTCCTTTCGAACCCGGGGGCCCAAGGCCATCTTTGGGCTTTTCCCCAGACCATCTGAACAGCCCAGAAATCCCACAGCTCAACAATTTTTCACTATAATAATTAAAAACATTTACAGGAAACCTAAAAATATATTCCTTTTATGTCTTCCTTCACAATACAACTCACAGAGCTTTACCCACTAATTCCTTCATAAGTCTTTTAATTTCTGCATGCATTACAGTATATTTGTATAACTGCTTCTTAAAGAAATAATATTCATAATATCTCTCTCTCTGGGACACTCTCCTGCCCCCCAAAACAATTTCAGGATTTACTGGCCAGTTTCAGTCAAATCTGACAGGAGGAGCCGTATCTCAAAGATATTACATTTTAGAAAAGCTGGTGCTGAGGAGAGGAAAGTATAAAAATTAGCACTCCAGTAAGGGAAAGGCATTTGTGGGGTGACCACAGTGCATGCTGAGAAGCAGCAGACAGCTGGCTGCAGAGTACACAACATTCTGCAGCAGCATCAGTGTCTGTACCACTTCTCTTGCAAACATTTAAGGGATGAGAGAGAGACCTAGGAAGTGACATGGAGGAGGGGAAGGACTTGTTTTCAGTGAAGTGGGGAAAGGAATCCAAATTCATAGGAAACCAGGCCGCACTGATGTCAGAGCTCAGAAAGCAGAAATTTATTTCGCTCAATTCCTGGGTAATGGGCTGTTCCAATTTTTGGCAGCTCCAGGATGACTCATGAGAGGAACACATCACTGCTGCATTCTTCGCCAGTGTTGCAGGAGTGACCACATAACGTCCCCACAGCACAATGTCCTCACACTGCTCTCAGCCCCATCTGTCCCACCCCCCCCCCACTGCTTTCTTCTTTAGAAATTCCAAAAGAAAAAGACAGTGAGGGGCTGTGACACTGAGTGGGACCTCTACTGTAGGTAGGCAGCCTACCCCTGCCCTCAGATACATGTATACTTGCCTAGGTCCAAAAAATCTCCTAAAAGTAATCTGAAAGAAAGGGCCTTGGAGCATCATATTTCCCAGTCGTGCAGATCTACCAAGCTGCAGCATGAATGTCTCTAGAAGAGACAACAAAAATGAGGACATAAGCATGGCCATATCAAACCATCAAGCAACTAGCAATTCCCCAAATACACATTAAATCCAACATCTCTGCAGACCCATCCACTGCTTCACAAACCATTTCACAATGAAAGGCTGTAAAAAGCCCAAATTTTATCCATACCAGCCAAAAATATGTAATGCATTCACAAGAACAAAGCTTTTCCTCAGCATTTTTGTGGTGTGAAGAGACAAAACTGCACAACTGCTGTCATCATTTATATTTCACTACAAAGCAAAAATCAGAACCTTGCAAGAGTCAGTGATGCTCAAATGTTTAATGACAAACTAGCTGGTGCCCTACAGAGCTTACAGTCCTCACAGACAGGCAGAAAAGGAAAGGATAAAAAACCAAAAGTGTGGAGACTTACGGATGGTCATCCTATGAAGGAAGGAATTTATCTCTTGAGTTAAATGTAGGAGATGTGAGCTCAACACACTCAGAACAAGCAGAGCCCAGGACTGCCTCTCTCTGAGGGGAGTGCTCTAATTCTTGGGCTATTATGCAAGAGGAAGATAAGTCACATTCATCTTCAAATGAGTAAAACCCAACTGCATGGAGCTGCCAGCATTTATTTCCTATTGTTCCTCTATAATCCCAGTGGAAGAGGTATTTACTTGGATGAGGCAGACTGAATCATCCTTGGGTGGGTGGATGGATAGATGGATGGATGGATAGATGGAAAGGGGGAACAGATCTTTCTCCTCAGATATTCAGTAAGCAACTGCTGCTCTTCTTAGACAGTACAAGCAGTTGTGACAAATTTACTGGACCATCTGCTTAACCCAAGGTACCGAAATCTTGAATTAAATAAAGTGGGTTTCCCACAAGACACATAGTCTCTCTAGCAAATGCCACTATTTCTTGATTTTTCAGACAAATACCATGGTATTGCTAATTATAGTGGGCCTGACTTTCATCTGGAATGAATTAGTGTTGTTGCTGCCAATGACTGACCTAAAAAATCCATGTAAGACTGCAGGATCCTTGCAAGAAAATGAGGCTCTCTGTTAGGTGGGGCATTGTTGCTAGGAAGACCTGTTGCTGAATGTTTTAATCCAAAAGATTAAAACATTATTTTACATCATGGTCTCTGACTTAGCATGGTAAACAACCTCCAAAACTGCAGTCTAGTAACAGAGCCTTTGTCCCTGCTTGCCATCAATGGCAAGCAGGGACAATTTTCTCTTCCTTTTTTTTCAAAGTTACCCAGAAAAATACAACAGAATAGACCCAGGAACCAAGTGCTTTTTCAAATATAGAACATAATTTAATTTTTACAACAGAGAACAAAAGAGCGTGGAGTTTCTCTGACTGTGGATTTCTTGTAATTTCAGTGAAGATAAATATTTAGATAACAACCAATGGGAAATTTAATTGTCAGGAACTATTATATTTAAGGAAAGTGCTAGAGATTTTCAGACTTGTTTTCTTATGTGTGTTGACAACTCATTCCCATCATTTACCTTCTGTATGACATCTAAATACAATCACTGCTGTAATTTGTAAATTGTTAATATTAGGACTGTAGGGATGGCTATGCTTTCATTTGTACATTAAAAAAGGACAGCTTTTACATCAACATCTGGCTGACCTTCATTAGTTTCCCATCCATTATTTGTACTCCTCCTCCTTCTCCTTGGCCTATTTTTTTCTTGTTGTGCCCCTGTCTGATCTCATCCAGGAAGCTGCACACCCTGACTGCTCTTGGCTCCTGTGATACTCATAAACCATGAGACAAATAAACATAGAGAGAAAGAGCAAAACCAAAGCAGGAGGAGATCTGGCAAACCCAGATATGTGAGTCCTCCAGCTGTGCACATAATCAGTCCATGGCACAATCTGAACCCAGACACAGCGTCCCACCTACTCCTTCCATCCTCTCTCCTGCTCAGTTTGTGTGAAAAGGAAAAATCTTCAGGTCAGGACCAAAATTTCTCATAAACCTGACCAGCACTTACAGAAACAGGACTGGCAATGGGACAACTAGCTGGCTAAATGATACAGTCCTCTGTCAGGAACTAACCCATAGGTCTGACAAACCCACAATGGGTAGAAAAAGGGTGTAGGAGTTCAATTTCTGGAACTATTCTCAGTACTATTTACTCTTTGGGGAAAGCTTTTCACATCACAGCTTATCTAAGTGTCAAATAAATTCTATATTAATACCTAGTTCAAAGAGATCCTGAGAAGTGTTACTAATTGGAACTTCAGATCTCTGGAGGAAAAGCACCCTGAAGGTATGTAATAGCTGGAATTGCATGGATAGAGTCTCCAGTCGGTTACCAGTGAAGCTACAGATTAGATGCTAGGTTAACATATGCAGCAACAGAAGTCAAGTAAGAAATGCATTTATCAGTAGAAATGTATTTAATGACTTTATCAGCTTGCATTTGTCAAATTCTGTTGGGTTTTGAGTAACTGAGAAACACCCCCAAAAGGATCAAAAGAACATTATATCTCATATCAGAAAAATAATTTTACTCAGAGAATAAGAAAATGAAACAACTTCTCACAAAGAAAAATGACCTTGTAAGATGATGCAGCTCTGAACCAAATTACATACATTCTACTAATCAATAAAATACAGTTGTCAAGGCAACAATGACATGAGAAAGTGAAATACAGAGGTCTGTCTTACATAAACATATACACATACCAATATGTTTTGTGAACTTTTGTAATCTAGCAATGACTTCAAGGAAAAATATGTTTTTACAAAAGAACACATATTTTCCCAGGCTTGATAGATTCTTGTGTAAGAGCTTTTATGAGATCTTAGACAAGTTGCATTTTGTTTGGTAGTCTTTGTTCTTGTTCTTTATTTTTTTAACTGGAAAAGAAATGTTGCAAAAAACTGCTTTCAGTGAAAATTTATTCTTGCTATAAAAGTGATTTAAAACAGTGACAATTGGATGGGAGTTAAAACTCAATCAAAGCATTTGAATATGGATCCTGAACATAGTTTGGACTTAAAAAAAATGAATTTGTAGATCCTATCTGTATTATATTATGCAGACTTTAATGGGCAAGCTCTGAGTACAAAGAGTAAATAAGAAAGGATTTTCTTTTCAAAGGTCTTACAATTCTCACTGTATGTGTTTTTCCCCTGCAAGCTCAGCTCTGCTGCCTTATTCAACAACTGTTATAATCTCAGTGATCTGAGTGGAACAAATCAGAGCAGGATGTTATTGAGCATGACTACAGGTGATCCCAGCCAGCCCCGTCTGATCTCTGATTTTGTATTTAATTTTAATAGATCATTAAATTCTTTCATAGCTTACCACCAGAACCTCTCAATACATGTGCTTGCTGCTGGAACAGGCTGTTTCCTTCGCTGTAGCTAAATAAAGCCCAGGTGTCCCAGCAACGTCCACAACTTCTTGCCCCTTTTTGCAAAAACCATGCACGACAGCTTCTGGTCACAGGACACCACCTCTTGGCTCCCAAATTACTGCTCATGTTTCACCCACCTGTGTGCTCAGCCACCTGGAGCTGGCAGGTACTTTCCCAGCTGGGATGCCATAGCAACCAGGGCTGAATAATCAAGGCAGAACTATAGCTGTCTATTGAATTTGCTCTGGAAGTTCGTGTGGACAATATAAGTGTAATATAAATAAATAATATGAAGCATGAGGATGCTTGACTGCTGCCTTGGAGGTCTGCAAGTATGCTCATCATAAGTATCAGGTTTTCAAGACTATATTTTCTGAAAGATGGTTTTCAGAGAATTTTTAAAAATTAACTGGTTTAGCTCATTTAGCATCTAAGTTCACTGAAAAACTCCTCTGGAGATATCCCACTGAGATCTGCCTCCTAATTTTCAGTTCAGTTAAAAAATGGAGCTAACTCATTATGCAGCTGTCTGAAATATTCTTGTAACTGCAAACCCATGGTGTTTTCACAAAGAACTGAGAATATGGGATGGTATTTTCAGGTATGTGTAAGCAATTATAGTCCAAACAAAATAGTGTCTTCATTCCTCATTGGGTTAAGTGATGAAAAGACTGACTGCTACGTGTTATTACCTCTATTAATTTAGATGTATAAATTAGACACGTTCCTGCAGGCCTATGGAGATTAAATGCACTATGTAAGTGCTAAATATTAACATAAATCTACATTTTGAATTCAGCGGCTCAGAAGCACAAGAGACGTGTACATCATTGTGCCTCTATCACCCACATTCAATTTTGGTTATCTTGTGTACATGTTCTTGCAAACCAAATTAATTCAACAGAGCTGCTCATGCAGGTCATTAGCCACTGGTGGAGGGATGTGACAAATTAAACATCCCCTGAACAAATCTTCTTAATCTTCTGCCCAGAGAAGTTGTGGATGCCCCATCCCTGGCAGTGCTCAAGGCCACGTTGGGTGGGGCTTTGAGCAACCTCATCTAGTGGAGAGTGTCTCTTCTCACAGCAGGAGTTTGGAATTAGATGAACTTTAAGGTTCCTTCCAACCCAAACCATTCTATGCCTCTATTAATCTTTTGAACTCTTCTGTGACAAGTGAGGGCCCATCCTCTGCTTTAGGTGTACCAGCTGGGATGCACAGACACAGGAGAGACACAGAAAGAGCAATGCCTCAATGCTATGCTCTGCTGTGCTGGAAAAGAAGACGCACAGGTTCTTTTTGGAACTGGAGTTTAGGTACAGAAATTGGGGCCCCAGGACATGGGTGCAGTCTCCAAGTATTTCCCTGAAACAAAGCCAGTTGAGACCATGTTGCGACTTTTCAATGGCACAAAAGTGCTCATGGCTGGCAAAGGACTGTCATTTGCAGTTTTTGTCCCTGCTCAAAGCCTGTATTACAAGAGCTAAAGCACACAGTGCTCCTATTTCCCATGAAGTCACCCCCAAATGGGAGGGCCATGTCACACTGAAGGGGTGAGTTCAGCATTACTTCTCCCAGCAACACTCCATGAAGATGCTCCAGCCACCAACCCCTTTTGCAGGATTGCTGGTTCCCAGGCTCCTGCCTAAACTGTTGGCTGCACTGGCAGATTGCAAGAACTGAGACAGCCCTAATTAGTGATTTCACAAGACCTTCCATTCATTTGGAATTAGTATCTCAAGTCCACCTTTTAGAGACATCTACCACTTGTTTTCCCATCTCCACAGAAGTTCCCTCCATCAGTCCTTTCCTTTTGTCTATAACATCCACAGATATAAGAGGAAATTTTACATAAGACAGAATTATTCTGTTTTACTGAGTCTACTTGCTTTCAAAAGCATCAATAAATCAACAAACCAGAAGTAATTAAGGAACAAAAACAATGCTAAGGGCTTGATTTAAATACATAAATCCTGGAACATTCAGGACTCAACCTCAGCCCATTCTGTCTGTCCCTGTGCAAAATATTTAAACAGCAAGTGAGCCTATCTCTTCTAGATGTGTTTGGTGGATGGAAACTGAATTTAATGTAGCTTCCTTGTATTTTATCTGCTTACATCAGAACCCTATTATTATTTTAACCTTACAGTGACTTAATTAATGTTCTAGCCAAGAAAAAAAATTGTCTGGGTGGCCTGAATATTATACCTCCATATTTTTTTATGATGTGACCTTTCTGAGTTCAAGCAACCATGTTTGATCACTGGTTTTGGGTGGGAGTTTTGCTTGTGAGGATTATGAGTGCATTACAAGGAAAGCCTCCTTGATTTATGCATAATTTTTCTCTGAAGGTACAAAACAAGTAGCCATCAACTTAATGCTACTTAATGCTGAAGGCTTTAAAGGGTCACACAAAGTCATCCTTTTTACAGAACAGCAAACAATCACGATTCTAGGTTAGGGTTATAAATGAGTAAGTAAATCACTTATGCACTGCATTCAGCTGGCCCCCACTCTGAACTCACTTAGCACATAACAGCTTGGCTGTTGCCGTATGTCTTGCGCAGACATTCAGTGGGCGGTTTCATAATGTTCCACAGCCTACAGAGCTCCTTTTTTTTTTTTTTTGTTTAATCTAATTTACTGTTTTTATCAATATCTGATAAGAAAACAAGAGGCAGCTGTAGCTCTACCACCCGCCCCATGCTTGTCATGTGCTATATTACAAAGAACGAACAGACAAAATTTGTTTCAAAAATGGGATAATGTGCAACATGTCTAAAATATGGTCTGAGATATTTTATTTGCAACAAGTTGGACTCTCAGGAAGGCACTTTTTTGGTGGCCACACAAAAAACGATTCCATGTAATGAAGAGATTTAAGAGCTGATTAATAAAAATGTAGGGGCTGCATGGGCAGCAGACTAAAGGGCTGGAGCCTGACCACACCATCCTACCAATCCTTATGGAAGAGGAATGATTAGGGGCTAAAAGTCCTCAAACGTGCTCTAAATCACTAGGAGAATGCAGTCCCATTGGATGGAAAAACAAACTTGCATCAGCTCAGACCACTCTTTTCCCCTCCTGCCCAAATTCAAGATGAAAGGGAGACACTGGACTTACAGGGGAGTTGTTTACCAGAACTCTCCCTCTAAAGGAAGAGAGACCACATCAAGAACCCTGTGATAAAGACAGATCTAAAAAAAGTAACTGGGACACTAAATTTGTTCCGGATCATCAGGCAGCTCAGTGGCATAACCAAGGAAGGTAATTGGCACCTTCCTCTGGAACTCATGGCACTACCCACTGTTCTCTTGAGTTAGATATACCAAAAAGCAGGAAAGGTTCAAACTAAAGTAATGAAGAGAAAAAGCAGCTATGCCTCTGTGAGGGTGTCAACAAGGAACTGTTCTGTGGGAGGATAACCAAAACACATAGTGTCTGAGAAGGAAGTGAAGGAAATTACGAAAATAGAAAAGGTTACAACTAATCTAAATTTCTGTAAACTTGAAAATCAAAATCAGAGTTCAACACATGAATAAAAACAACATGTCTGATAGCCATAAGAACATCCTCAAAACACAGAGACAGAAAATGAGGGCACATCAAGATGGCATGAGGAGCAGTGAGGCCAAAGAACAAGCTGAGTAGGCTGAATGATAGTGCATGGCAGGATGCTGTCCAGAAGAGAGGTGATGCTGAGTTTATTCTTAGGATACTGTTCAAGCACAGTGCTTAACTGCTTCTACTGCTCTGACAAAAATACTCGGTAAATATAGGAAATTTCCTCAGTAGTTTGGGTACATTACAAGATTCTTTTTCTTTCTTTCTTTCTTTCTTTCTTTCTTTCTTTCTTTCTTTCTTTCTTTCTTTCTTTCTTTCTTTCTTTCTTTCTTTCTTTTTCTTTCTTTCTTTCTTTCTTTCTTTCTTTCTTTCTTTCTTTCTTTCTTTTTTTCTTTTCTTTTCTTTTCTTTTCTTTCTTCCTCTCTTCCCCCCTTCCTCTCTCTCTCTTTCTCCCTCTCTCCCTCTCTTTCTCTTTCTCTCTTTTTTTCTCTTTCAGTGAAAAATGTCTTGACTGTACTATATGGTTATGTCTGGAAACTGGATGTGATGGGGGACACGCAATAATTTTCTTTTTCCCCAGGTTTGTTATGTAATCCTGCATTGGACTTGGCATTGTAATCATTAGCAGAGAACATAGTGAAGAGCCTAAAGGGTATCAAATGAAGTGGTATTGTCAACTGAAAAATCCATTTTCCTTTCCATTTTTGTTAACACAGTAGCAGTGTACTTACTGACTAAAAAACATAACCCCCACCCTTTCATTTCATCATATGAAAATCTTGGCACTCACTCCCTGCAACATGAAAGCAAATGCCTGTAGACATGCCTGGTATATAACAAGTGCCTGTCATGCTGTGATGTGAGCTGAATTGATTTGAAGGCAAACACCTTGACAGACAGGCCATCAGAGCACACACAAAAATAACACAGAGATAAATGAATAACACTGATGTACAGCATATCCCTGTTGTTTCTAATGTGCTTGGCAAGCTCTTTATTCCATATAAATAAAAAAATGACAGGAATTGAGAGTATTTTAGCAACAAACATCAGAAAAAACAGTATCATCATCCCAGCATACTAATCTCTTGTGCTAAAGAGGGACAAGCTGTTTCTGCGCTGAAAACAGACTTTCCCCCAGACCTTTCACAATGTCTTTCCTCCCTCTGCAGTAACAGCACTCACTGTCAGCCAAGCTTTTGACACGTTACAGAGACCTGCACCCATTTCTGTCCATTCCTCTTCAAGCCTCTGCAAATCATAATTTCCAAAATGTGCCCGGCACTAGTGGAAGCACAACTTGCAACACGCAGCTTGCTGAGACCCAGAAAAAAGCAGCAAACCTCTGGCTGCGTGCAGTAGCAAATGCAGCAGCAAGACATGTCCAGCATGGTCCCTTCAAAAGGTGCCAATAAACCCAACCAGAATAGGATGTCAGGATAATGCAAAGAATTCACTTTTTGCCCCAGTTGTCCCTGCCATCAGTCACTGTGACCCCTCCTCCTAAGTAAATGAAATCAATCAGCAGGGATTTCTGTAAAATACATAAAACAGTCATCTTCCAGACTCTACCAGAAGATAAATGGTTCCAGACATTGGACTGCAGCCATTTTCCCACACATGCTACAGTGTTTTGTCATCCATATTGGGCCATAATAGTGAGTGGGTTTTACTTTTTGTTTTTTTTTTTCTCAGTCAGCAGCCAATGCTTCTGCTTCTAACTCGTACACTAAAACCACAGCAACAAGAGTAATTTTTTCTGTACAATTTGTAATAGAACAGTTTCACTCCCAATCAGACAGTCTGGGGTCTTGTACAGAGCTTTGACACTTTTCTGCTACAGATAATATCAACTTATTGCACTCGGCTGGAGCTCCACAAACCTTTTTAGGATTAAAGCATATCACCCTAAATACAAGCCACTGAAGTGAAACAAGCATGAAATTATGAGCAATGCAAACCTTATCTGAGAACCTGCTAATAAGAAATAATATGATTGCTTACAATATCTCATGTTGGCTTTTGTGCTAATTTCAAAGAAGGCTACAAGTATACGACAAGAGATGCATCACAGTGTGAGTTTTCAATTAATTTTAACATATTTTCAAGCAAGTCCTTAATAATCTGTTAACATAAAATGCACTTTGGAAAGAATCATGGGGCTTTTTCATTATTAAGAAATGTGCAACCAAATTCTATCCTTAATTAAATCAGGAGTAATTTTATTAACTACAGTAGACTTAAACCTGACTTACATCAGTGTAACTGAGGGTAGGATTTAGCCCCGGGGTGTTTATACACTGTAGTTCCAGTTAGTTTAGATCTATTTGGGTGGGAACTCTTTTCCCCTTTCCAGAAAAAATATTCTTGTCTACCCTTTTTCACCTCACAGCTGGGGCCAAAACAGCCTTTTCTTCTAAGATATTTTTCTGAAAGGTTACGAATAAATCTTATCCTTGATAGGAGATGACCTTGTTAAACAAAAAAGCACCCTCTGAAGTAAGGGACACCAGCAGTTTTAAAGTTTGTTTACAAGTTTTGAAACACGGCACCTCAAACAGATAAGCTTATTTACATCTTACAAATAAATAAAAACTTTAAGTAAAAGCTATTTAATATAGGAGCTACTTATGTCTGTTTTCAAAGCTGAAAAGCCCTTTCAAACAGTATTAGCTGCTGCATTAAATATCCCTCTTGCAGTATAGAAACTTACTGTCCACAGATATCCTTGGGCTCCACTGCACCTCTGAACCAAAATCACTTTCTTCTTTACTTCATTTTCTGCTCTCTTGAAATCGGATTCCCAGTTCCTGACAGATGGCTCCTCTGTCACCGAGCTCTGCTTCCGCCTCCTTATCGCTGCCAGCTAATACTTCCACGATGCTTAGCTGTTGTCTGCGGAGCTGTGCTCTACATCATTTCTACTCTGATCAATGCTCTGCTTGGTTTTAGGTTGTTCCTAGTCCCGCCTCCCGCTCTTGAAGAAACGAAAACTCACAGCTGGATTTTCTATAAATCATCCCTTTTAAGAGTGGCGGGGCAAGTATGGCAAATACTACAGCTAAGACCTGCTGCTCTATTTCAAACTTCAAAAACAATTCCTCATCTTAATGATGCACACATGAAAGTTAATCATGTACTAAAATCACTAATACTGAAAAATAGTGGCCAGATAATTGTGACCTTCAGGGCTTAGATGCTGATTAATGTAATACAAAACTCCTCTCTGTTCCAGGGGGGGAATATGGTAAAACCTGCTGCCTCGGTGAACTGCTTTATATAGCGCTGTGCTTTGAACAGGAGCTTGTCATGCTTACAAAGATAAATTTACATTTGCAATACAGAGCTTTCTGACAGACCAGCCCAGTGTACATAGTGTTTAGGCTAGCAGCCCTAAGCTTGAAAGAGACTTTACCATCACAGCAGCTCTTCTGAAGTGTGGGCAGGAAATACTTTTATTTTCTGCACAGGGCTAAAAGCACTACACAGCGCTGAGCTCATTACCATGTTTAACAAAGCATGGAGTACAAAAGCAAGGTGGTACCATAAAACCAGCACTACGAACTTTGTTCCCACGAAAACAGCAAAACAGAGCTGAGTTTCTGTAAACTGTTAATTATTCTAATTCTCCACCTTCCAGATCTTCTTAAGAAATTGTGCTGTGGAAATGAAAAATGACTGGACAGATCTGGATGCAGTCTGAATGGGCTGCAAAATCCTGGTGTTTTCTCTAGGATTTTTCTACGGAGAGAGCTGCATCCCAGCTAAAGTGTTGCCAGGGCTAAAATCAACTCCTTCCTTACTAACAGCTGCCTGTGTCCTGGTGTCCCATGAGGTCCCCTGACTGCTGCCCACACTGAAGAGCAGCTGAGCTGCTGCTGGAGTCTTGATAAAGAACTCCTTGGGTTTCGGACTGGAGAAGTGTGCAAGAGCAGCGTGTGCCAACAGCAACTCTTCCCCAAGTGTGCTGCTCAACTCCCAGCAGGCTGGGACCCGTGGGCTTCTCCTGCCAGCTGCTGGAGCTGAACTATTGCATCACTGGCCTTCTATGAGTGGATCTCATCCCTTTTTGAGTCTCATCTACCCTAGAGTGTTCCAAAAATGCAGTGGAAAAACACCAAAAAAAGCACTTTTGTCTATTTATTCCGACTCTCTAACCACTTCATTACATGCCCAATGATCCTCCCAAGTCCAGTTTTTCCACATGACAGATGAATCTGTGGGTTTCTGTCAGATCCAATTTGACTGTCTTTTTTCCCTAAGCTGAAGAATCTCCTGGTTTCATTCTGGGGCTGGTCTGCCTTTCTGCTCATCCCCATAGGTATTGCTGCTCCCATAAGCACTGCAGCCAGCCCTTTTGTTCACCTGATAGAAGCTGATGCCACAGCACCTGAGCTCAAGCCTTGCTCCCAGTCCATGACTGATATTGTTGAAAATATTCTCACTTTCTTTGCTTTTAGTTCTGCAGACAGTAAGTGAGGACAGTCAGTTGTCACCTTGTGATACCCATCACCATGGCATGAGTGACCTGAACACAAGAATTTCAGGACAACCATACCAGACTAATTTCTAAATAGTTACTAGCCTGGCAGCCCAGGAGAAAGCAGTATGGATTAAGACACCAGGAATGCTCTGAGCCAAGGATAACATCACCGTGATGCAGCTACTAGTCTGTTAACCAGCAGCCATAAGACACAGGTCCTGGGCCCCTGTCCAAGCTGTGACTCAGATCTGAAGTGCTGCAACGACAGTGCTCTCCTGTGGATGCACTGGTTGATCAGTGCCAGTAATTTGATGATGGAGAGTGAAATGAGCATGGGCAGAGCGCTATTCCTGCAACCAATCTAAATATGTAATAGCAAATATAGCAAACCTGCTTTCCAGGTGCTGTGGCACATTCAGTACTTATCAGCTGTCAAAAAACCACCACATAACCAACTTAAATTACTTGTTTGACCTTTAAAGTGTACTTGTACATGAGACCCATCAGTAGTACATATCCAGTTGAATAATAGATCTCCAGAAAAGGTTTCCAAAGAGATTAAATACTCAATACAATGGTGTGACATGCACTATATAGACTGGAGATCTTCCAAGGACTTTTATAGAGCATTCTGTTTAATGTCTGCAGTAGTGCTTATGGTACAGAGGGCAAGATTTGCTTTTTCTCTGCCCTGAGATTCCTGACCATCACCTGAATAACAAGAAAATGTTTGCTGCAGGTGGAAATAAATATATTTATTATACATTGTTTCCTCCATGTGGTTTAGCTCCAGAAAGCGCACTGAGTTCTTTGGGAATGAAAGGGAAGATCTGCTGCTACCACCAGTGAGTGTTCAGTTCACAGGCTCAAACTAGAGTAAATCCCCAATAAGGCAGCAAAATGTGGTAGCAGAGACAATGGTTTATCAGGTCCTTTTTCTCTCTGCAAATCTTTTATTGGGCCCCACTACTTGCTAATTGTGAATGAAGTCCTGCTTCACTATGGCTGAACCCAAGACCATGGAACGAGCTCAGGTCCCAGGAAACAATCCCCTGCATTGTTGGTCCCTGTTCTGGACTACTTCTACCACCTTCCTCCTAAGCAGTGTGAACATGAGTCTGTCTGGGTTCCCTGGCTGTGGGATCCCTCACTCTCCTTTGTTTGGTAGTATAGATGTTGTCCCAGGGATGAAGGACAGCAGCATAGTTCCTCCTGTCACTGTTATGCAGCCCTCACCTCCCACTCCCTTGAAAATGGTTGTGAGATTTGCTCAGACCCTGCTGGCACACCAAGCTCACAAATGGTTTCAGCTCCCATAACTGCACTGGGAAGGGGAAGGAGAAGGAATAAATAACTTACCATTTCCCTCCAGTGACTTGTAAGTAGAAGAGCTCAGACTTCTCCATGCAACCAGGATATCCGTGCAGGCTTGGCCCTGAACTCCTTTTGGGAATTGTATATATTTAATATGTCAAGCCTTCTACCCTGAGTTTGTCTGGGGAAATTTTTTAACAGTTTAAAGGTACTCTGACTGTAGTGTATTTGCCTATAATAATGTGGTAAATAGAATTACTAAAAACCTTGCCTTTTGTATCTTAAAACTCTAAGGTACTCAAGAACACATTATTTCTTCTTACTGTCAGATTTTGCTTTGCTAAGACAGAATGCATGAGACACTAGACAGATGTGGGAAAGTGTTGAGTTCTTTGAGAAGAAACAACAGATATGAGGATACTGATGAAAAGGTGAGCAAGATGAAGATGCTTATCTATGAAGACCAGCATTTGTATCTGCCTACAGATCCTCTGCACCACTGTCCTGCAGCCTTCTTTCTCTGATAGTCTGAACATCCATTTTCAGCTGAAACTTCTCCTCAGCTGAGCTACACTTGGGTCCTCCAGCTCAAATTCTCCTCATTAGTTTTCACCATCCAGTTGAAGGCAACAAGATCAGACAGGAGATCTTTGGATCCTGGAGGCTACAGCAGAGCCCTGTTTCAGTCTCCTTTGATAAAACAAGCCACTTCCCCTGTAACAGCTTTTCCAAATCCCCTGATGCCAGCTGAATGGGGGCTGGATCACAGGGAACCAGAACTGAGTGCAGCATTGCAGATGTGCCCCCCTGTGCCATGTACTCACCTCTCCCATGGGAATACACTGCCAGACAGACCCAATGGCAAGGCTGCACTGCCTGCCCACATTTCAGGAGTGACTTGCAATTACCCTCCAGTCTGCAAAGGCACTCAAGCCTTTGATCTCTGTTGCTCCCAACTTCCAGCCTCCCAGATTTTGCCAGCATTTCCTGCTGCTGTTCCCTAATCACACTACCACACCACTGATAACCACAGTACAACTGCAAATTGAGCTGCCTGCAGAGGAAGGGCACATGGAGCCAGTGCCCCACTGTATGACCCCTTCCTTTCATCCCACTTTCTTATTGCATGTCCTACAAATTCTGACAGATTCTGGAGAAGAACTTGAGGCAAAGGTTTTACTTTGTGCTACCAGGAACGGATGAACCCTGTTTTCAGGTTTCATTTAGAAACATACTCATATTTTTCCTAAAGATGATGGAACTTGATAAGTTATAGAGATGAGGTAACATAAAGTGCTGCATCACTTTCAGCAAGAAGACAAGGGGGAAAGGAAAAATAATACTGGGTTATTACTATTTGAAACTCTTAATCAAAATGGATATTTTGAGGCAAAATCAAAATAAAAAAGCAAATTGAAAACTTCCTATCTAAAACAGAACACTGTTGACTGGGGAATTTTCTCCTGGGCAGCTTTCATGCAGCAGATGCTCTTACCTCTGACTGCCATTCCCCAAAGAGATCTTGAACTATTTGTCATTCATTTAGTATTGTGGTTGTTACGTAAAGTAGGGCAGTTGTGCTATCTCTACCTGATGAGAAAGCCACACACTTTTGCATTTTAAATCAAACACATTTTCTGAAGAATCAAAGTATGTATTACCTAACTTACTTTTCAGAAAAACCTCTCTCACTTACACTTGGTCCTCATTTAGTCTTTCTTCTGCTGGAAAACCTCTGGAGTTAACATGGCATATCTGTGTGTCACATGTGTTCCCTTTTAATGGCCAACATAAATGTTTTCCATCTCTGGACTCTACAGCTTGAGTCTCACTTATGAAAGCCAAGCAGTGTCTCTCTGCTTTACTCATCACGCAACCAAAGGACTGCTGATCTCCCGCTTGTCTACGGGCAAAGCAGGGGTTCCCAGAGCCCAGCCCAATGCCATTCCCTTTGGTTTCATCGAACTGATCTGCTGATAAACTCCATCCTGATTCCCAACATTCTTCAGCAAGCTCTGCTTTCCAATATGTTTTCCCTTCCCAAGGACCAGCAGTGCCACGCTCGCCTCTGTGCCCCTGCAGGCTGGGCCTGGGTGAGTGTGGCTGTACAGTCCCGCTACAGGGACACTGTGTGGATGACAGAGGCACAGTATTTCATTAAATTGTTAAAATGCTTCAAAGAATCAAAATAAAAATTCTTGACATTGCTGCATGAGTCAAAACTTTAAGAAGCTTATATTAAAATATGAATCACTGGCTTGGTGCAAGGGAGGAAAAAAATCTTTGTTTTCAGCGGAAAGTTAATTGGGTGTCCTGAAAATCAGTAATTAAAACACCATTAGTAGACAATAATCATCTGCAGTGCTAGTTTTCTTCTGAACATAAAAGGCTTTAAAAGGACAGAGTAAGAGAGAAAAGTTCAGCATCAGCATTTGCCTCAAGACCCAATGCACCCAGGGGCTGGCCCAGCATCCCTTATGCAGGGAAATGAGAGCTAGAAAAGATATTTTTGTTGCTGTGTGTAAAAGTTGGATTTCTGAATTGATATGCCTGCACCATTTAAAATTAACTTGTTCACAGACAAACTTGAAATGTCATCCTGAGGGACAGCACCACCATCGCTATCATCCTGATGCACATGTTAGAGAGAAGTGCCACCACCCTGGGCAGAAAAGGCAGCCACTCTTTGCTGTGTAACAACACAAGGCTGGAAGCAAAGAATATGGTTTCCAAATTAAACAGCAGGAGTAATTTCTGCCAACAGGATGCAATTACTCCTCTTGTAAAAGAGCTGTGGAACACTTAATGGTTTCGAGCACTAATACATATGGAAACAGAGTGTTCCACAAATACCCAGCCAAGTGCTAGAGCACCACTGGCTTGGGGAGCAGTAAAGGGCTGAGAACATATTCAGTACTGCCTAAGACTTCAAGGGCCTCCTTCCAAATGCTGCTCTAGTGGGACTGAAGTTTCTGTAACACGTATGGTCACTGCCCAGGGTGAAATTTCTTGTCTCTCATAGCAGCTGTAGTAAGGCTGTGGTAAGACTGCGTCACAGCACTAAGTATAGATTTATCACCACCAAATCTCAGTGGTGGTGTGACTATTTCATTGATAATTTATCTGATTAGACTGCTATCTTCCCAAACATCTCTTTAAGAGCAAGAAGGATCTGCGACTATGTCAAATATTTCAAGGTAATTCCATAGGATATATGGAATCTCAAAGTTGATGTGCTACTGACACTAATTTTCTTAAGGCCTGACCAAAATACATTTGCAGATAAGAAATAAATAACAGCATCTAAATGCAGAAATCCTAAAATTATGGCCAGAACATTCCCAGCATCTAAAAGCTTCTTCATAGAAAGTGTGTTTGTTGAGTGAAGGATGTTAGACCTTGAATACCCTATGGCAACTCAGCTCCTACATTTACATGCAAAAATTCATAGCCATACTTATGAAATCAGGCAAGCAGAGTTCTCTACAAAGCAGCTCTCCTTGTACAAGTTTTTGACTATCTTTACTACTGCAAACTGGAGCTTGGGAGGAAACAAATGTGCCAGCATCTCCTCTTCCACTGAAAACATGACGTTTTCAAAACACATCCATATATGTAAGACCTTCTGCAACAAAACCAGCTCCACTCACACCTCTCACAAAGTATCATGCATTTCCCAGAGATTTTAAGGTGGGATTTGTTAAAATTAAGAACAGTACTTACCACAGGAAAAAATTGTCCCTAACCAAGAAGACAAAGTTTTTCCACATATCCCTGCCTCAAACATCAGGAGGAAAACATGCTTGCAACTCATCTGAGGAACTGCTCTGAAATTTAACAGGCTGTAATGAAGACAGCAGAGGTTTATTTTGAACAATCACTTAGGGGAATGGGCATGAATCCTCCATGTCAACAATGCCCCTCAGTGTGTGATTCTCTCATCCTCACACTGACTGAAGCGAAAGCAAATGAGTCTGGTTGGTGACTATTTCACGATATAAAATTTGTTTTTGAAACATGCAAAAATTCTTTTTGAGCAAAACTCAGCATGATTGAGGTATGAAACATTGTCTTCCTTACCTTTCAGAATTCAAAAAAATCTGACATTTGGTTCTTTGGTCAGTTATGCTATTGACAAATTTATTTTCTTTCAACACACAAATGCACAAAAAACTTCACTCATCATATTTCTATTGCCATCATCCTTCAGATCTTTTAGCATGATTTACAGAGGGGGAAAAATGAAAGAAAAACAAAAACTGGCAGTACATTATGCAGCTTTGGGCAAAGAAGATGATGGATTCTCCCAAAGTAATTTCCTGCAAAGTGAGATTTGACATAAGGATCTTGATTATGTATGTCAGTGCTGGGAAGGTACCCAGACATGTGAGACTATCATTTACAAGCAATGCAGCCAAGGCAGAGGCCACTACTGGGTTTTAGAAATGAAGAGCATTAGTACAAGGGAACAGAAAGAAAGGATTTTTCAGAAGAGTTGGAGACAGCAATATTTGATTTAACTTACAATACACTGCTACCTCCTAAGATGGTCCCAATTAGACCTATTTCTGCATACCACATTTGGCAAATGATGCCACACTTGGTCTTGTCCTTCTCTAACTCTCTTGGCAAAAGCAACAAAGGCTTCCTAGCACTAAAAGGCCACACTGCGGTTTTGTTTTCAAACATCACTTCTAGGAAAAAAGAGAGAGTAAAAAAAAAACCTCTGTGAAATACTCTGTATCCAAGGACAAAGCAGAATGGTTCCATGTGAGTCATTTTCAGTCTTTTCAGGCTTGGCATTTGTGGTATGAACTCAGAAAAGTCATTACCAGTAATTCTGTCATTTCAAGTGTTTGAAACACATGAGAAAAAGTGCTTCTAAAATGAAAATCCCATCCGAACCACTTCAGTAACACTTACAGATCAACTTCCTACAACTTCAATCTAAATCCATCTCACTATATTTAAAAAATATTTTTGGATGCTCTAAGTAAACCAAGGCATTCAACCTGTGACTTGAGAAAGAGATTTTCAAACAAAAATGTTGCAAGAAGCAAGCAATGATTAAGGAGACACATTTCCATTTGTTCACTTGAAGCACTGCTTGTTGGATTAACCCAAAGTGAGCCTGCAATCCAGCCATATCTTTTCTCCCATCTTTAACAGCCAAGCAAAAACAAAGAAAAGAAAAGAAAAGAAAAGAAAAGAAAAGAAAAGAAAAGAAAAGAAAAGAAAAAAGAAAAGAAAAGAAAAGAAAAGAAAAGAAAAGAAAAGAAAAGAAAAGAAAAGAAAAGAAAAGAAAAGAAAAGAAAAGAAAAAAGGTATCACATGTGCAGCCACTTTGCAGGAAAGTTTTAAGTGATCAAAATTAATTCCTTTTCTCCTACTGACATATGGAAACTGCTTCTCTGACCTTTGATGAAGAATCCATCTCTGAGCTTCATTTTTATTTGATATATTCATTTTTTATTTGCTATATTTAATGACTGCTCTTATAAACCAGTCTAAATGGAGAAGCTAAACCCAGAAAGAAAATACAATATTTGGGTCTTTCAAACACCAGTTTAGGTTTATAAGCAACAATGCAGGCAGTGTGCTGTGATGGTCTGGGTAGTCCCAGCAACACAGAGTCTCCCCTCTTCCTTCCTAGCAGGACTATCTGACAGTATCATGAAAAATACATATTTTTCAAGTCTCCAATAATCAAATTATCAAACAAAACTAAAGGTCAGGATTTGTATGGGCACATGTACAATGTGACTCACAAGGGATTTCAAAGCAGCTTTTCCCATACATGCAAACTCTCTCCGATGCCATTGTTTTTGGTGTCTTGTACCGTGTGAAGTTGCACAATAATTAATAATCCTGCAGTTAGAAAACACGTTAAAGCTCCCCCGTGACACAGGCACACCTATTGACACAAACGCTGGAGGCCCTGCTTGTGAAATGCCCGCACCTCTGTCAAATCAGCCTGGAATCAGCTCCGGAGCCGCCGAGGGCGTGGAGGCAGCGCACACAGAGGGAGTGTTTGCACAAGCCGTGTTTCCATGGGAAACCAGGGCAAACACACATTTACAGAAATGCAGCTTTCCATGGCGGCGGCGGGCGAGGCCTGCAGCTCCGGCCGCTGCCCGCTAGAGGCCGTGAAGCCCTTACGCCTGCCCTGGCCCGCCCGCACAGTCCCGCCAAGAGGAGATGAGGAATGGGAAACACCAAAAATGAGACATATTTTCTTCTGACATTAAAATCTTAACACTTCCTGAGAGCAGCGAGGCACCTCAGCCCTGGCAGGCCAGCGGGAGCAGCAGGGCCTGCTGTGGGTGGCCAGCTCTGCCCACCAACAATTGGAAACCCGAGGAGGAGATGGATGAGGAGGTTGATGAGAAAAATGAGAAGCTACAGCTGGCTGGAGGGAAGCTACTCTGTGACAAGCCCAAAGTAAACAATGAGCAGCCAAATTTAATGGGTCACTTTTAAAATTAATTGTGCTTTTTGAACATCACTCATTGGAGCCTGGCAAGATACAGCAGTCAACAGAAAGGATGCCGAGCATGAGAGGGATTTAATGAGCAGCGTTTGCTGGAGAACTGCAGCAACAAACACATGTGCACAGAAAAACACCGTGGAAGCCGGTTTGTGGGGAAGAAATCTGAGGGTATTTCTCAGTACTGAGAAATACATAGGGGCAGTATAACAAAAAGAAGAAATACTCAATTTCTCCAATTTAACTCCAAGCAGGGCTTTGCTGGTTATTCAGAGATTATATCCTACCCCTCTGTGAGTGACACAGGGAAACAGATGAAAATTAGGAGAGGAGACCTGCCCAGAGCTGTGCTCTAAGGGAATACATCAAACCTGGACTTCCACAGGAGGCACAGGAACATGACCCTTACAGAGCCTAAGGCTGGAAATCACATCTAAATGTCTTCCTGTAAGCTTGTGACAGGCTATCCAGAAAACTACAAAGTGTCAATGTAGATCAGATTATTCTTCAGAGCTATTGACTGCCCTGCTTTCTGCAATGTTGAATTTCATCTGACCTGTGCCTTCACCTAGCTTAATTATGCCCCATTTTAAGTTCCTTTATGTTTTGCTATCTGGATTAGTTAAATGCTTTTGTGTTTTCTGCAATCTCTGTCATGTTCCACACTTGTGCCACAGATCATTAAACAGCATAAATGTCACACAATGTCTAAAATGACATTTCAGGGCAGCCCAATAAAAACCAATGACCTCAGTAAACACGTATATTTATTTGTCTTGTATTGCTTTCAAGTTCTTGGCAACCCTGTGGTGAAACATTCTGTTAAGACTGGGTAATGTGGGTTTAAGTACCTTCTGGCTGGTGGTCAGACATCTCAAAAGCATTAAGGTATGATGCAAAATGTGAGTACCACTGCATCCTTGGATGGCCATTTTACAAGAAACTAGTGATCAGGTAGTTCGTGTTCAAATATACAACTCGGGCAGTTCAGGGTGGAAGAGGATTTTGGCTTTTGCTTTTCATATGGATATTAAGTGGTAGCTGTTGGTAAGTACCTCAGTGCAGCAGACTGAGGGTTGATGCCCCTTGCCCTGGTGGGGGCTTATAGCCCTCCCAGCATGGCATGATGGGGATCCTTGGGCTGTGGCACTTGGCTTGTCCTGATGCAGCATGCAGGGATGCCACAGTAGAGCTCATGTTGTGACAGCAGCTCCAGAGCAGGAGGAGACCAACACACACTTTGTGAAGGGTGCAGCACACCCTGCACAGCAAACCAGTGTGCTGGGTGCAGTGTGCAAAGCACTGTCTGGGGCTCTTGCTGGGAATGGTCCTTTATCAAAGGAGGGTAAATAAATTTAAGACAGACCTTTCTGTATTCATGAAGACAACTTTTTGTTGTTGTTAAGAAAACAGAAGTCTGGTGGTTTGTTGGCAAAAGAAAAATGTGAAAAGTGGCACAAGTGTTCTTCCACTTTATGCCTCTTTATGGCACCTAGGGTGGGGGGGGCTGCCTGCAGATGTGGAAGCACATCCCCACCTCCCACTTCCAGCCCCAGCTCCACTGGGCAGCTTGCAGTCCCTCTGGCCAACACTCAAGGAAAAGCTGGGTCCTTATCTCTAATGCGTTCCAGTTAGGCGGCCCTGAGAGCAACCCCAGGTGTTCATACAGTCTCTAATCCCATTAAGGCTCTTTTAAAGCAAGTGGTTTGGTTGGGTTTTCTTTCTGGTGTCACAGAATTTACACTTAATGGGTTTGCAGTTATTAGGCAGTTAGAAAAGTTATTTGCACTTTGAGGTTTGCTGCCAGAAGTGTAGCAAGAGACAAGCACTGAGGTTCTTGTGAATCCCACAGCTGCTGTGACTTTTCCATGTGAGGAAGGAACAGTTGCCGGAGGCATTTCAGAGAAATGCAAGAACACAGGAACAGTTCATTAATACTGGAAGTGAATTTGCAATTACTGAGAGCAGATGGCCAGCTCACACAGTGAATGAACCTTAAACCATCTAGACTTACAAGACTACAGCAAACATTGAAACACTACCAAATTCATAAAAAAAAAAAAAGAAAAAAAAGTAAAATTCATATGTGCTCACAGTCAGAAGTCAGCTCAGATTTGGATCCTATGTACAGTGGCTTAAGTCCAGATAAAGCTGTCAATATTAAACTAAGTCAGTGGATTTATCACAGAGTTCATGCCCCTTCTTTTTACTTGCATAAAAAACCTCTCAGAGCCATCCAAGATAAGCAAAAAAAACAAGGACCTTAATAAAATAACAGTATCAGCATCATTAATAAAGCTAGGAATCAAGCTAATCCTCCCTTGTACAACTGCAACTCAGCTGTATCAGAGATGTGTTAGCAGCATTAATAAGAATGGAAATCAAAGCTGAAGTTACATGACTAAGTTTTTCATTACTTAATAGTCCACTAACAAAAACCACCATACACACACTGCTTTAACAAATGTATCTGTGATGCACTCCAGAGCTGTTGAATTCTTTCCATACACATGCTGTTTGTAAAGGCTCTGCGAAGGAGCTTAAGAGAGATGTGTATCTTGAAAGCACTCCTCAGCGCAGCTCATGGACAAATTAGAATTATTATTGCTGTAGGCATGTAACAGTACATATGTGCAAAGGGAAGGACTTAGCACCACATGCATTTCCCCCTGCCAGGTCTTCATTGGCTTGGCAAACAAGACTATAATCACTGGGGGTAAGAGGGAGGCTGAAAGCAAAGAGCTCTCTTTCATGGTCCTTCCTGCACGTGTCCAGTGGAAATGCAATGGCTCCACGAGCTCTGAGAAGGTCATGCAGTCATCCTTCAAAATCTTTTTCCCTATAACATGGAGTTTCAGCTGTGTACCTCTGGACAGCAAACAGTGAAGGCTCCCTAAGGTTAAGATGACCTGCAGCTTACAGGTCTTTGCAAATGGGTGCACGAGAGCTCCAGTGCTGTGTGGATGTCAAGGCAGCCGGCAGGGAGAGTCGACACCTCAGAATTGCCAAAGCCCTGTGCGAGAAGGTAACTGCAATTGGACTGCACTCTGAAGGCCAGCCTAAAAGCTGCAACAGCAACAAAGGACATAGGCAAGGTATGTGACTTAAAAAAGAATGGCAATTGGATTTTCAGACAAGGAAGGGATGTTGGCTGGCTGGCACTTGTGATCAGTGCAACTTGCTGAGCAAGGAATAGTGAAAACTTAAAGGCAAATCCCTTCAATCAAGATAATTGCTAACAAGGCATCCAAAGATTTTTCCTTAGTTACCCTCATAGAGTTAAGGGTGTATGAATTTCTACTCATAAACAGGATAGAATTTAAGTTTTCAGGGATGTACTTGTGGCAAAAAGCTTAGGTTTATTTCACACAATCAACTTAATTCTTCTCTTAAGCCAAAAATCTGCATAGCATGCCAGTTTGTTTGCAGATCAGATTGTTTGTGATATAATTCAGCAATTTCTTTGTCTGGCTTCATGGCACGATGTACAAAAATATGTCAATGCATGTGATGAGCTTATACTATCAATAGGCTACTCCCATACCTACAGCAACAGAAAGTGTGAAGTGTTGTAGCTACGTTCAGATTCCTTCCCTTTACACTTCCTTTTCAACAAAAAGTAAAAAGCACAGGATACTTGAAGAATTCTGCAGTGCCAACTATTACATTGTAAAGACATTGATATGTTGATTCAATATCTCAGAACTGCTTTAAAGTTTTCCAAAACTTTAGGAAAACAAAGTTTATATCAGAAGTTATTTTGAGAGAAGGTGGTTTACATATCCATCTATTTAGTATGCTGAATATAGCTTAAAAAACCTGATGATTATAAAAAGCTATTTCTAGCAATATCTTAATTACCCTGGTTATTCTTTGAAACATTTTGCATTTCCCTGAAATTGTGTGATCCCAGAACTATTTTAAGCAGCCTGTGCCATTGTATATGCCATAGCAATTCCAGTTAGCCTCTGGGTCCAATTCCTGCATCTGTCTTTGGCCATTAAAAATTAAATTGAAATTCTTTTTCTCCAACAAATATTTATCCCATTGTAGTCTGATCAAATATATGGTAGCACTTGTAAAGTGTTGTGATGACACAATACTTGGACCTCTCTCCATTAGCAAAGACAGATCTGGAGCAGACACTGGCTTATGTGCTCAAGGATTTCAGATTTCTAATTTTGTATAAACATTTTTTTTTTCCTTTCTAAATCTGACATTGCTCTTCATTAAGGACTGGGATTTGGAAAAAAAAAAACCAACAGAAAATCCCATGGGATTGAAAACAACAGATGTTGTCTGTTTTAAGCTTCCTTTATTCCAAATCACTGAATTTCGTGCTTTTAAGATTTTCCTGCCTCTCTTTTCAGAGGCCCATGATTTTCTCTAAATGGATTTTCAAGAGGCTGACTCTGAACTGAAATGTATGTGAAAGAGATTTTCCACCTAAAATGTACCCTTTTTTTTCACCGAAATTACTAGAAATAAACTAAAAATATGATAGAAGCACTACCAGGGCAGTGTCACTGTGTGTCCATACTGTGAGTAATAAACCCTACAGGATACCATCCCAACAAGAAGGAGGCACATGCTGCTCACTTCCCACCCAAAAATCGTTGTGCTTCCTGCTGCTCCTTTTCAACACTGCAGAATTGCCAGCTTCAAAATCCAAAACAGTGCTCCAGGACAGCCACAAAGGCATTTTAAAGCTTTCCTTAGAATCAATTTTCTTCCCCATAATCAGCAACTTTCCTGCATTTGCCTGCCCTCCATCTAGCTGAAGAGCCCCTGCCCTTAGGATGTAAAACTCATTCTTCTGCATCCTTTGAAAAGATGATGGGATCATGAAGTCATTGATTCCAAAACGGTCTGGGTGAAGCAATAGCTGTGTAATGCTGTGGAAAGAAATGCTGTGTAATTTGATCCTGAAGGACATGGCAGGGAAATAATAAATGAGCAAGGAAGTTTGGGACAGATTTGACATCCTTTTTTTAAAAATTGAGAGGTTTCAAAAAACAGCTATAGGAATTGTTTGCATACTGGGTTAAGTAATAGCACAGTGAGGAGCAGTAATTTTGCCTATCTAAAAAACTCAAACTTGGCAAATAGTTCTATCAGAATGTGGTGATATCTGACAGTGAAAATCTCTTCATTACAGAAAGAAAGCACAAGAAAAATGTCTGAAATGTGAGGACAGACAAATTAAAATTAGAAGTTAAGCATATGATTTTCATACATTATATTTTTTAAAATTTTTGTCTCCTAGTCAGTACAGGGTGAGTTTCTGGGAAGGATATGGAAGCCAAACAACCAAATTCTGTTTTCAACACATTAGATAGACAGGAGGCCAGGCTAAATGAACTAATGGGTTTAAGCTTTACGAGGTCAAACCTTTCTATTAAGTGTCAGAAACTCTATGTTTACAGTGTTTATATCCATGGTCATTAATAAAAATAATTGGAAGTGACTACCCCTTTGATTTAAGCAGCTTTGCATTGGTACAAGTTCATCGAATTGCAGATGGAAGAAATATTAAACCTCACCCCTTTCACAGATGGCAGGATTTTAGCAATGCTTTCACAAGACCTTAACTGATATTTTATGCCTTAACTTCCTCTTGTATTCCAGTTTTTTTGTAACAGCACATGCACTACAGAAGCAATGCAAGTTAAACTACAGTACAGTTTTATTTGCCAAGCTTGAGTGGATGTAAACATCCGTCCTTTCGGAATTAGTGTGCCATTCATGTTCTTTTATAAATAAAAATCTATTTTTAAGTTAGAAAATAGGAAAAAAAGAGATGGATTTTCTGGTCTTCAGTAAGGCCATCTCTGCTTCTACTTTCTGTAAGCTTTTGTTGGTCCTGAGGCTCTCAGATACTGATTTATCCTGTTCTTCCATTATCTCTGGCATTGTTGACCAGCTGGGAAAATTATGTGTCTGCACTACTTGAGACATGCAGGACATGCAGAAAATCAGCTGCATTTTCTGTAGCATCAAAGGTGATTTTTCTAAATTTTCTTCCAAAATGAAATTCTAACATATTTACCTCTCAGAAATACTGGAAAAAGAGTGCTTGGCTCTGGCCTTTGCTAATGCCTCTTGATTTTCCAATGGAAGGAAGGGCATGCAACAACACAATCTTTGATATGAAATCAAGATGCAGGTCATTGACAACAGCTACACCAGGAGCAGCCAGCACCTGTCATGAGCTCCAAGCTTGGCAGTTCTGAGGTGTTTTGAGGTCACTTATCTTGAGTCCATGAACTCAGAAGACCCTCATATAGACAGAAGTGCCCTGAGCTGCATGTAGGAAAGCTTTTGCCATGATTTCCAAGATCATGAATAGGGCACAGGGAATCTAGAAACTTGGCCCTGTGCAGCTCAAGAGACTTTGGCAGCTCTGGCTTCCTCAGCAATTCACCAGCTGAGATATTGAAAGACACGTTGCTTCACCAGAATACTGTCAAATATGGCAAGTTTCATGTCCATCACATGTCCCAGCCACAAAAGGCCTGAGAGAGTTTAAGTGAGAGACTGAAATACCAGTGTGCCCTGCAATACTCTGGTGTGAGCTGGAGCAACTGAGGTGGCTGAAGTGTTGAGTAGCAGAGCAGAGGGCAAAAAGACTTCAAACTTGCTTTGAGCATGTGTACCTAGATTAGACAGGAGGCGGAAATATGGGATATGCCAGCATAGTACTGCAATGGAACCACAGCAGCTGGGGGGTCAGGAGAGAGGAGAGCACAGAATTACACTGGATAACTACTGATAATGGACTTAGCTAATATGCACATTTCTGATTTTCACTAATGACTGAAGAAACCCTCAAATACATGACAGTTCAGCCAGTGGCTGTTGTTGCATTACTCAGAAATTGCCTAGGAAATGAACTGAAATTTGAAAAATTGTATAAAACCAAAAATATTGAAGTTTAGCACTTGTTAATACATTCACTGCTGATGTCCCTTCAGAAAAGATGTGTGGGCTTTGACATGTTCTTTCTTTCCAGCACTTTTCCCTCATCTATATAACTTATTGTCACAGCTCTGCAATTTTATTGACAGCTCTGATCTGTGAATTGCAGACTTGCTGTAGTTCTAAGGTTCATGGTTGACCTCTTGGTCTGGACTGTTTTTGTCCTGCAGAATATGGAACAGCTTTGGAAACAGCACATGCTGACAGTGATTATGATTCTCCACAGCATCTTCTCAGAAAACTTTGTGGAAACTGTATTTTACCTCACACGTCATGCGGACAAAGCATGTCCTATAAATTTCCATAATTAAACTTTATGAGAAGTATGCAAAGGTTTCATAAACAGTAAGGGAAAGCACAGTTGTAAAGAAACAAACAAACCAAAAAAATCTGTCAGCTTTAACACACGCATCTGGAGAAGCCAGCTACTTTGAGGAGAGACATAATGGTTACATGTTTTCAAGAAGCAGCAGCAAGTTGTATACTTCCAGCCTGTTCCTGGGAAAAGCCTGATGAGTGCAAAGAGAACAACTGTGAAGCACTAAACATGCTGCTAATGTGCGAAGCCCTATGTTCTGGGGAGAGAAGAGCATTCAGAAATAATTGAATCATCCAGGGCTGTGCTCAGTGCATACCCTGAGGTGATTATGTTCAGAATAGAAGCTTTCAGAATGTCATTTAGTAAATGAAAACAGAGTTGGATACCAGTAATAAACCAGTGCCCTCAAGCTACTCATTTTTTATAGTGGCTTAATTGAAACTTACAAATCACTGACTGCCAGATGCCTGGGAAAGGGGGCAGCACTGAGACCAGGACCGGAGACACTGAGATCCAGCAACAAATTGAGATTTTGCCTCCAGTAAAGAACAGTTTATGGCTATAATTTTCTTCCTCTGGTGATAAAAATGAGTCTGTCATGCTCTGAGTGCTCAGGTGTACTCCCAGAATAGGTACAGAGCTGGGTACCAACTTGTTTTCAACTTTCTAATTGCTGATTAACTCATTAAAATGAAACCAAGCACAAAGTTTTGCTTTCTCTTTCTTATTGTAACAAGAAGGCTTTTTAAAACTGCAATATCTCCTTAATCACATTTCAATTACCTAATTTGCAAGAAGCACAATTCTATTGTCTTTAAAAAGCAAGAATATATTTATAACTCATACTATTATCATTCAAATTATATATAACCAATACATTTGGCATTTATGCCTTTTTATATACATTTAGCACTTTCTTATTATAAAAATTAAATACAACTTAAGAAAGATTTCCAATTAATACTACTTCTTGCAGAGAGATGTCCCTAAAAGAGTTGTTCTGTTAAGCTGTACACCACAAGAACAAAATGGGCTTTGAAAATGTAGCATGGTAGTTTTCCAAAGCTGAAGCCTAAGAAGAAAAAGCATTTCTTTGGATGAAATAAATCTTCAGTGATGAGTACAACATGAAGGAAGCCTTGCTCTTCTTGAAAGCAGGGGACACTCCCTTCCTTCCACTTGTTTCTAATAACGCACTACAAGGCAGAACTCCCAGCCTGTCATTTTTCACAGAAATGGCTCATCAGAGTGCTTGAGAACGATTTGGACATTGGTCTGAACATGAGTTTGGGCACTGACATTACTTGCTCAAACCTGAATTAAATCATCCTGGGAGGGGAAAAGGCGTCAGAGAAGATCCTCACACTCCGAAGGCAAAGCACCACCCCCAGCCTGCCCGTGCAGTTCTTCCTACCAGGCCTTGCTTCACTCAGGAGTTTTGGCTGCCAGACTTCTACAAACCCGAGTCTCCAGCCATTGCCCCTGACTCTTGTCCTGCCTATTCTCAGCCCATTTTTCCATTGCTGAAGACTGAGCATATCACACAACTGCAGTTAACAGAGGATTTTGCAGCCTGCCTCTCCCATGCAAGAGAGCTTCGTCACTTTCTGCAGAAGATGAGTTTAGTGTTAGTTGCTTTGAAGATAATTGCTCAACAACAAATTCAGTTCTTAACCCTTATTTACATTTCCTAGAAGTTCTGTCAAGGTAGTGCCTTTGGGGCTGATGCTTTCTGGGCTTAATCTCAGTCCAAAGGTGATTTTCATGCATGTAAATGTAAATTCAAACGCTTTAATAATTCTCACACCAGACACACATATGACATGATTTTCATATCCGGGACCTCGATACAAAAAAATCCGTAATTGCTCACTATTAGGAAAATATTTCCCATTTCTCACTGAGCTCTAAGGAATATTCCAAGTTAGAAGAAAATCCCGTTTCAGAGACATGAAGAAATGAAATAAGAAATTAAAGTAATGCAGAACAGCATTGAGGTGCCTGATTTTCTCACTGGGTTAGTGTGGGAAACTAGAGTGACACTGAGTATCCAAAACAAGTACTTAATTTACAGTCTGAGATGCTCAGTTCTGTTCCCAACCTCTCTGAAGGAGCTGTGACAGCCTCTGGCTCTGCTCAGCACCCCTAAGTAGTGACATCTGCCCCAGCACGTGGATGGCCTGAGCAGCACCCGGATTGTGGGGCCAACAAGCCCCATACAGGTTCTCAGTCACCACACACTGTCAGAAAATGTAAATTACCCAGGTTTTCAAGAATTCAGACTCCTGGATGTGTCAGCAGCGCAAACATCCATGTCCATCCTGATTTAATATATATACATATATATATTATTTACTGTCACTAAAATGTGGGAGCTGAGGTGTAAGACCTGGGTTTATTAATTGCACATCAAACTCCTGCCTGTGTGGTGTGCTATCATCTGCTCAGGAGAAAGAGCCTTAACTTAATTATGGCAACTGGTGTGGAGAAATTAATCATCACTGAACACTGAAAAATAGAAATCAATACTTTTGTGTCCTTGTGAAATGGTCTATTGCTAGATAGATATTCATGGCTATATTTCTCTCATCCTGTGAATATTAATAAGGTAGCAAAGACTATATATATATATATCAAAGCCTTGGAAGCAAGGCTATTGCTAATGCAGGTCCTTAGCAGTAACATGTTATAGCTACCAGCTGACTGATTTGTGGGATGCTAAGTAGCAGCTCCAGTGTAATACAATCCTTCATTTCCTACTCTGAAACTTGTTTACTCCTGTTGCCATTTATTAAAGTACTGTCCAGCTATAATTAAAAAGGACAGGACAACAATAATCTTTAGTACCTCCTTGCTGTGATAAGGGAGATGCTTAAACAAGAGCTTAGACAGTTGACAGGCAAGTACAAATGGGGCTAAATTCACTTTGATGAGCTGTGTGACGGCTTCTTCCACAAATGAGACACAACAGAGAGGCAGGTCGTTAGAAATCACCCTGCAATGGGATGACTGGCACGTACAGCTTTTGCAATCCTATTAAGCTGTTGCCACTGAATGAAAGCACCTGCTCATTGCAGGGGTAGGTAAGAGATGTTGTTTATACCTGGTGGAGAGGGCTGCCTGTGCCTGAGACACCACGCTTGGGTAAATACACCCAATGCCTCTGGCCTGATTCAGCCTGGGTGGTGATAAAGATCTTAAATGAATTTCCAGGCATGAAACTATTACAAAATGGATTTAATGATGAAAGGCTGTCTTACTGTATCTGTTCCACTGTTTTGTATCATAATTTAATAAACCAGAAAGTGTAGAGATGACAGACAGGCAAGCAGCCCAAAGGGTAAAGTCTATATTGGGGTGCCAGCTAATGCATGGGCCTCTAGAGTCCCGACTTGGGGCCCCAGAGGCAAAGAAGCCCCAGCTTGCTTCAACCTCTGACCAGGATATTTGATCCACATATGGGGTATTTGCTGTGGTAGCCACATCCCATATGACAAGCACACACAATGAAAATTCTGATTTTTTTGCAGGAGTACTACCAGTGCACTTGCTGACCTGTTTTGTGGGATTATCTGGCATTCCTAGTCAGCCCTGGGTGTGGGCTTTCCATATGGTCATTAAGACTTCCTTGCTGCAGTACAGTAACATAATGAAGCAACTATTCAGTTATGATTAAAGTCCATTGCTATTTATGCCCTAAGAATATTTTATCCCTATTATAGGGAAAGTGGAGACAAATGTTACATGATAGTCTCATTTTATCATCTAATGAAATTATATGCCACTTTTTTAACAGGAGAAACCTGCATTTCCCACTAGGCAATATTTTAATTTTTATTTTAATTACTGAATGTGGAAGAAATACTGTGTATGTACTCATACAGAAGCCATATGTACATATCATTTGCCTCTGGCCTTGCTATGTTTTCAATTGCTGATAGTTATATCTTTCTTAGCATGTGCTCCTCCCATCTGTTGTAACCAAATGTTGTTCCTAAGCCTATGCTCAGTTTGGAACCTACAATGTCTCACTCAGTTGCTCAACATAACCTCCTTTGTTTGGGTGGAACTTTACACATTGCACAAAGATAAGGGTTAGAGCCATTACTGTAAGCTTTTTGAAGCGCTAAAGTTATTTTGTCAAATGACTATTGAAAGCCTGAAGCAATGGCACCCTGGCTGCAATGCAAATAGCACCGTTCCCTGAGCTGACATGGGCTGATTTAAGAGACTGACTCAGTGTGAGCAGATTTGAACTCAACAGGTAATGCCAGAGCTCCTGGACAGATATGACAACACAAAATGTAAATGATGCCCTTGCAGAAGAGGTCTGTGAACTGGCAAGTCAGATGTCCATGTCCATTAGGTGCAGGTTTCTGAGCAGATCCCACTGCCACAGCTGGACAGTTTCTCTAACTGTGCAGGTGCTTTTTGAACAAATACCACTTCTTGGTCTCAGGCCTTGTTTTGGGCTTTCTCTCATGCTGCATTTGAAAAATTGGAGAAAGCTCCCATTTAAAGGGTGAAATTCTCTTCTACCTATTTTTATTAGCCAATTTTTAATTCAAAACTTGGAGAAACTTATATGAAAGGGATCTAGTCCACAAAGACTTCTTGTAAGATTTTTTTGGTGCAATCTATGTTTAGACTGATTTCCTAAGGAAATGCCACTGACATGGCCAGACTTTGTGTTTTTGATCTCTCTCCCTTTCTGTGTCAGGCTCCTTATCGCCTCCACCAATAACTTTTGAACAAATTGGCTGATTTGAAAGAGAGACAGATGGCTCAAAGGTATTAAACTCTTACAAGTTTTGTGAATATAAGAAGCAGGGTAATGGAAAGAGAGCCTCTTAGTGGCTCACTAAAGAAAAGGCTTCAGCAAAAATTCAATCCTTATTAAGCCAAAAAAAATCTGCACAAAGCTGAACCCTGATGTGCAAACTCACCACAAACAAGCCTTTGCTGGGGGTGGTGTTCAAGAACTAGTTTGTGTTATCTATTGCAAAGCAAACATCATCTTGTTTACTGTAGGAATAGCAAGCTAAATTTTTAATAAGGACACTGCTGAGGCAGTTAATACGCAATGCAATGATATTCATTAAGAAGATACCATAAGCCACAAGCCTTGTTGAACTTATACACTGCCTAACTTTGACAGTGCATCTGAGAAAAGAGTTATATCAGCACTTAGGGCTCAGATTAAGATATTTGACATTGGCACATACATCTAACCTCACACAGCAGGTTTGGCATTAAACAAATCGCACTTGGCACTTGTTGAACAGGCTCTTGAACACTCCCCCCACCACGCACACATTGTCCTACAAAGAGCCTAGGTGGAGAAGGTCTGCACTTGAATCTGACAGGAAGCTTTGATCAGGCAAATTAGGACAAGCTTTTATGCAGAGTTCCTGTCTCTACAGACTGTGTGTTTGATGGCAGTGTCCCTGCTGGAGGCTCCTCTTCCATTATCACTCACTGCATGATGCTCAGCTTACAAAGGACACTGCACTTCCCAATTTTCTTGCCTATTCCATATCACTTAGTTTTTATGAAGACACTTGGAATGTTAGTATTTTAATGCTTACCTAGTTTTTAATTAAATGTTATGATCCATAAATATACCAGTTTCTGAGAGCTTAGCTAAGAAAGAAGAGGCACAGGCCTGTATCTAGAGCTTTTAACCAAATTTCAGTCTCACGGGGTCACATAAACAGTGTCAAAATAAACAATACACACATCACACAGCACTGCACTCCCTGGTCTAGTGGTACTGAGTGGCTGCAGTGAGGAAAACTGCAGTTTCTGGATGCATTTGAAGGCATTGAGCACACTGGCACCTTTGCAGGCAACCCCATCTAGCCTTCAGTCAGACAAATGTGCTCTCCACCAACCAAAATGGTGATAGGATTTTCTTCCTCTGGTTGCTATTATCCTGTGATGCAGTTTCATGCACAAAAGCAGCATCTAACTGCAGGCACAAGACACTGAGAAAAGTAATTATCCTCTTCAGAGCAAAAAGAAATTCCTTCTCCTCAAGCAGGTAAATATTTCCTGGGCATATCAGCACTATACACACTGCCAGCAGAACCTCAGCTACCTGCTCTTGGGACCACCTTACATCTGCAATGCTTTCTGCTGATGTACTCCTCAAGGCAAGCAAATATTGCCACCATCAGCCCAACTCACCTAAAGTAACTCTTCTTGAGGCAAATAGCATCTTACATACTTGCCACTAGTTCGTCAAACCTGGGTCTTCTGTCAAATCCCCACAGGGTCACTGCTTATTGACTTCTAACACCAAGGCAGCCACTCCTTGAGCCTGTGACAGTTTAGTGATGGCACCTAACTTCTGGGCTGGGATGGTGTTCAAAACTTCAAAACTTCATGGTTGCCTCTGGCTAACCTCAAGAGCCTTATGCAAAACTACTTGATGGTTGTCTTAATCTCCATGAGCGTGTAATCCCCTCACTGGTGCACTCCCTCCGTGCCAGACATTCCTGTCTGCATGCAGCTGTGCCACAGGGATTGCAACAGGCAACAGCTGCTGTCCCAGCGGTCCCTCAGTGCTCATGATCTCACCATTCCTGTCTTGGGTCACAAGCCATTTTGTAATGCCTCACAAATGCCTCCTAGACTGGATCCATGTTGCAAGGAGGGCACAACCCACTGCGGAACAAACAATCCATCTCTGTGCACTGGCTGTGCACCTGGCCATAGCCATAACAAAACTAAGGGAGAGTGAGCACAGCCAAAGGTCTTTCAGTCACTGTGTTACCCAGAAGCTTGGCAGGGACAGCCACAGTGCCCCACAACAGGCACAACACGATTTGCTGAAGGGTCTAAGTTGCTAAGAGCCTGCTGTGATGCACGGCCCAGAGTGCTGTCCTTGGGTGCCCACAGGGCAGAGCTCTCCTGCATGGGTCTGAGCTGGGACATTCACAGGTGGAACTGGCAATAAACCTTGCAGGAGAGAGGAAGGAAACAGGTGACTGACTCATGGATGCATTATTGCTGGAGCACTCCCAAAATTTTCATGGGTAAATTCAGCAGTACAGAGTTTCTTGCATAGATGAATTTCATCTTCTCCATGGCACATGGCAGAATTATTGAGGGCATATTGAGCATATATTATGTGTTTGTATAACTGAATTGTGCTGTATTGCAAGGGTCTTAGAACATACACAGGGTAGACAAGAATCCTTAATTCAGTCTACCTTCAGTGAGCTTTAATTCTACATGTGCCTAAATTCTGCAGTGCCTAAATAACTAAAATTATGGGAGGATGCACTCAAATGTGTGACGTGGCAGTGTGGGGTTCCCAAGCAGCCACACTCGTATGGGTATGGTCCATTCTTGAACAAGCTATAGACAAGAAACCACATTTGTCTAAAGGAAAAAGATCTAAGAACATCTTGAATGAATAAATCACTGCAACACTACAAAATTAGGAAATTTTCCTGATTCCAGTCTGGTAGTGTCCCTGTAGGGTCAGGCTGTTGTCAAGAATAGCACATGGCCCCCAAGGGGACTTCTAGAAGGCCATGATGAGTTCCCCTCTATCACAGAAGCTCTGTTAGTGCTGCCTGCACTCTATCCTGCTTTCCCAGCTGCCAGGGAATTTGTACTACAGCCTCCCCAAATGATACCACTTGGGAACGTGCTATTTTTGCTCATGAGTGTGTCTGCAGACGAGTGTTCATCTCTCTGACTTGTAAATGTGCAGCAATGAAGGCTCCTAAATATAAAACTTGTATTTTTAACTACAGTTGATACATAATAAAAACATTCCAAATCCGTGATTTTTTTAAAATGATGTGCTTAAAGGCATATTTCCATTTCCATTTTATTTACAGAGTAGGGAGGCAAAATGAGAAGAAAAAAGGGTAAAAGGGGCAACTACACAAGCAGAGCCTGTGCAGCCAAATTAAGATGTGCATAAACACTGAAGAAAAAGTCCATAAAGTGAAAAAAAAAAAAAAAGGAAGATTTTGTTTAGACAGCCTTTTTTAATGATCAGTGATCTTATGCACGCTAGAGTTCTGTCAAACATGTAAAGGCACATTGCTAGCATACTTTCTTAGCAGATTTGGAAGAGGGAGCATGTGCATAATGTGATAAGGAAGGGGAAAATACCAAAATGAAAATGGCAGTTATGGAAAGTTATCTCTGTAGGCAGATGCAAAACATAGGGCCAAAATCTGTGTTGTTATTTCTTATGGTAGAGAGTGATAAGGCAAGAAAGTAAAGCAAATAAAGGAGAAAAATCGGACTAGTAGACAGATAAGCAATTAAATCAAGAGCTTAGACCTGTTCTGAACCTCTGAATTTCCCAAACATGCTCAAAGAGCACTATGATATTACTGGCACATTGCAGCCTCCTACCTGCTGATTCACATGAGGTCCCAATATTTCGCTTTATGAATAATGCCAGAAGAATCTGGCTTTTCTCTTCCTAAGCACTGTGTGCTTTGCTTGTGCTGATCTCTTTTGAAATGTCAACTTTACATTTCCAATATCCACAAAGAAATTCTTAATAAAAAGATATGATCTGCATTTCAGAATGAGACCTTTAAATCCTTTAGCCCTGCCAGTTTCTAGGGAACTTTTGTTAAGAATAAAACACCCTGTTTAATAACTGCTTTCCAATAGTAATCAAGAGAGTTGCAAACATCAGTGGACCACAGATAATAAAGGCAGTACAATCCAGGCAAGGGAAAAAGGGGTTTTATCCAGGTTTCTTGTAAACAAATGTGAACAACAGTTTAAAATATGTTCTGTGCATAACCTTGCCATATTTAATTTAGGTTTCCAACTAAGATACTCTAAAATGTCTATTTAATATCATTCTGCTGAGTTATGACATAAGGACACATTAGAAATGTGCAAACAAATCCAATACACCCAGCTGCTTTTTTGCCTTTCTCTGCATTGGTTGTGCAGCTACAGTCTTTGCTTTTAATTCAGTAACACTGCTGATTGGCATTAAAGAGAGCTGTCCCATTCCTCACTACACATTCTTACCACCTACCTTGTAATAAAACCGTACAAGCACAATCCTTTGGGCCACAAGTCATCCTGTAGTGACACTTTTACCAGTCTTGATCCAAGGGAGGGAAGTGGCTGGGACCAAAACCAGCCCTTTTGGCAAGAATGTAGCTTTCAGCTGGATTGCATGTCCACTGACACTGCCCAGAGCTGGGGCTGAGCAGTGAGCTGCTCACTTCTCCAGACCAACACAGGTTAAAGGCAACACTGCAGAAACAAGCCCCAGGCCTTGCCCCACTCACTCTGAGACTCCAACCCATACTGCTGCCAGTACAAGAAATTTCATTCAGGTCTTCCTTCAATGGAGATAATTTATGTTAGTGTTTCAGTTCAGTTATAAGAGATGTTGGGTGGTGTAGTTTTTGTATAAGGTCAAGGATTTCCCCCAGGGTGCTCCATGCTAGCTACTGGTCCTGACTGATGCCTTTTCTCTGATGTGCAGAGATGTTATGCACCTCACTGGTGCCACATCTGTAATCTTGCTATTGCCATGCCTGTAACCATGCCAATCCCTTTGGAAAGAGCTGTAGGTGAAAGGCCCCATGAAAGAAATTTTAGCATTTATTAGTATTTTAGTATTTTAGTGTCAGTATGGCTTTTATGTGTCTTTCTATTCTGGCAAGGCAGTGTGATGTAGTGTACTTGAACATGGTGTTGGGGACACTGGAACTCTAACTCTGATTTCACTGCTCTGCTGCCACCTGTACTCCACCAAAATCTCTGAGCTTTGCTGTGTCCATCTTCTGATCTTCAAATTGCAGTAACAGCTACAGATTCCAATTTACAGAGATGCTAACAGAGTTTCTAAGGCTGCTGAACACCTGTCACTTCTGCTTACCTCAAAGGTTTCAAATGCTCTGAGAAGAGGGGTCAGGGAGAGTCAAAAAAAAAAAAGCGTCTTTAAGGTCATGCTTTACTTCAAAAGCACCATTTATAAAAATTGGTAAACTTAATTATTTCTGCTAGCCAGTGGAAACTTGTTACAGTTTTTGATGTGGTACAAAACATACCAATTAAGAAGAGACTAGTAAAGTTTTCTAGGTTTTCCAGATCCAGAATCACAGTGGACTCCAGATATTCTAAAGTCCTTCAGGCTTCTTAAGGTCAAAATATTTTAAAGCCAATACTTCAGAGGTGCACTTTTTTGTTTTTTTAAATGAGTGATTTACTTTATTATTAAACCAATAAAACTACTTATCTGGCTAAGCTAATTCCTACAGTCCAGTTACTCTGATCATATAAAGATATCTGTGATGGTCTTTGGCCTTTTAAATGTTTCCTAGAAAGAGTAAGCAATTTTTTTAATATGTTTGTTTTGGGGGACTTTTTTTCTTCCTCTACTGACAGGACTTAGGACACAGGACTCAAAAAAAGTAGATCACAATAACTAGGTGCCTATTTTTAGTTCCAAACTCTTCTGTCTTCATAGGACTAAAAACCTGTGTACATGCATTTTTCTTACGTGTACATCCCTGCAGCAGACCTGCATTTACTTGCCCTCCTTCACCTGAGTCATATTTGTACTCCTGGATAGATAATGGCAGTTTAAATACAGCTATCCGCTGCCTGGGGCAAGACTAAGACTCAGAAGCCAGGGTGAAAAACAACTTCTGATTCAGCATCCCTGGATATTTTTGGTGGCCTCCTCTATCTCCTGCATTAGTGACAACAGTGACCTACCTACCTTGTCTGTCTCCTTATCCCTCATCTGCTTTAGATTTGATCTCCATTGTGGCTCGTTCAGTTGCTCTGCAGATATGGCCTCACCTCATCCTGTACATTGGAAATAAATACACTGGGAAGGGTGGAGCAGACATGCTGCTCCCCTCTTATCTCACCCTCTATCTCTTCTTTGCTCCAAATTTTCTTAGATTAATCTGCAGCTCCTCAGGCTGGGATAAAACAACTTAATTCAAATGGCATCAACTCATTGGACTTGACTGACTACACATTAACAGCTCACCAAGACAACTCACAAATAAACAAAGCTACAAAGTCAGTTTATTTTTCTCTGCTTTCATCCTATTTTCTTTTTAAAGACTGCAGAACCACAGGTGAGTTTCATCCAATGAATTATGGATCCTATACCATGTATACTACAGAATGGAAGGTCTACTGAGACTGACTTTGCAGCATAGTGCTTATGGCATAGAGCAATGAAATTGGGGATCCTGGTTCAATTATCTGTGCTGATGTACAGTTATTAATTTATATAAAATTGAAGCTGGCAGAAGTTACAAGTGAGAAAGGTTTACTATTGCTTATACCAAATGGGCAAGATTTTGAACTTGGGTCATTCACAGACACACCAAACACATGGGCTGTTAGGGACTAGTTAGGGAAGGAGACAGAACAAGGAGGCTTGTCTTTAACTTGGTCTCCCACTGCATCCTTACAGCTAAACCAGGTAAGAGAACCATAGATTACATGGATGGCAAATGGTGAGGAAGATGACTGGATCACTGGTCTCACAGCTTGTACTCAGCAATACAAAGTCCAGTTGGTTGTTGGTTACTATTGGTATCCCTGAGGCAATGATACTGAGCTGATACTGTTGAATGTCTTTAATAAGTACCTGGATCATGGAATAAAGTACAGTCTCAGCAAATTTGTGGATGATACCAAACCATGGAGGGGTGGTTGAGATACCGGAGAGCTGCTCTTCAAAGTAGGTTGCTGGAGGTTGTTCCTCAACCTTGACCGGCTGGAGGAACTGGCTGACAGGAACCTCACACATGCCATGTAAATCCTGAAGCTGGGATGGAATAATCCTCTGCAACCAGACAGACTGGGGCAAACTGGACACACAGCCCTTGCAGAAAAGTCCTTTAGGTTTTGTTGGCAACAAATTGGACATAAATTTGCCCTTTTGGCCAATGATAATGCCCTCACACTAGGTTAGTGTATTAGGAAGAATGTAGCCAGCAGATCAAGGTACATGATTGCTTTCTTGTTGTCCACATTTGTGAAACTACAGGCTACTCTATTCATTTTGGGGTTCCCCAGCACAAGGATATCATGGGCATATCACAACAAGCCCTGCAGAGGGCTGAAGCAACTTGACATAGAAAGAAAGACCAGCAGAGCTGGGTTTGTTAACCTTAAGGAGAAAAGGCTAGGAGAGCTAATTAATGGCTTCATCTACTTAACAGGAAAGTGAAGCCAGGGTCTTTTTAGAGGGACACAACTGTAGGATGAAAGGCAACAGAAATGAGGTTGCAGAATTTTAAATCCAATTAGACATAAAAGAAAAGAAAATTCCCCATTTGGTGGTCAAATGACATCACAAGTTGCCCAGAGCACGTGTGGAAGTTGCATATCAGTCCTTGGAGAACTCAGAACTTAACCTGACAAGGTCCCAAGCAATCTGATCCAGCAGTCTCTCATCTGAGTAGGAGCTGGACTGGATGATCTCCCAATGTCTCTTCCAACTTAAATTATTCTGTGATTCTGTAAAGTTCACAGTCTTGTTGCCTGGGCAGCTCTTGAACATTGAAGTTTTGATGCTTCAGTGATGCAGACACATCAAACATGAAATCGCAGCTTCTAAACATGAGACTTCAACCAGGATTATTCCTTGCACTTAGTGGTGCTACTGTGATGCTCCTGCATGTGTTATTTTTATGCAAACTAGAGATATTTTGTTTCAGCACAGTGTCTTTCTCTGCTGGGGATCTGAACTCTGGGTCTCCAAGACAGCAAAGGAATATTGTGTCTTATCCAGCTGGTGTGAAGTCGTTGCGTACCCACACGGACACAGCCTGAGTGAATGTCACCTGAGTCCTACTTAAAACTAGAACCTGAACTGTAATTCAGTAGACTGCAGTTTGATTAAAAACAGACTGGGTGAAAACTCAAGACCAAAAGTCAATAGTCATTTCAGTGAAATAGAACTATGTGGACTCCCATGCATACTTTTAATCCATATTAAAGAACTTCTTAAAATGTCAAGAGTCCAGTCTCCTGAATGTAACATTTCCCTCCAGGTTAAACCTCAGAATGGAAACCATCAAATCTCTGTCAATCTCTCATGTGAACAAGAAATGAGACAAAATTGCCGTGGTGCCAACAACACATTTTACAGATTGCCTGATGTTTTTTCAATGCAAAATTAAAATAGATTACAGAGAATATAAGGTAATGAAAAACTGAGCTAACCACAAATTTTCCATTTTAGAGAAGATGCAGGCTCAAGATACATTGAAAAAAAAAATCTATCATACCTATATGTCGTTCTAAACATTTCTGAAGCATAAATGTCACAAGTATTTATTGGTGTTTCAGACTGAAGAGTACACTAGTGCCATTAAAAAACAAATTCTGCTAAATCATGCAATAAACAAAATTGCAGCATCTAATTTGACAACTGCCACTGCTATAAAGATTTCCACTTCTGCTAATAAAAGGATGACATGTAAAGATTTTTCCTTAAATCAGCAAATTAATTTGCAACTTTTTCATTGCCATAAAGTTGCAGTAATTGTTACTCAAAGGCAGGAAGTCAAATTTTACACTTGCACAAATGCTAAAACCATGACAACAGGGAACCTGATTATTTTTAGTGGATTGTTAAAAATGCACCACAGTTCAATATTTTAAATTCTTGGTACAAGATATTTGCACCTCTTAAATATTAATCCCAGTTTTAAATAATTTTCTTATAGCTTAAACAAAGAAGCAGACCTAAATTCAGTATGAATTACATCAGTAGTTAAATATCTAACAAGAAATTAACATCACTATAAATCTATTTTACATTTTACTATGATTATTTAGGACAGCTGAGCCTCATATATGCTGAAAGAGTATGTCAGCATACAACAGCTGCTGATAAAAACCAGCATGTGTTGGTGGAAGCTTTTTGTTTTCTGAAGATAATTAAAACTTGCTATGGTTTTCCAGCTGCTACAGAGTCAATAAGGAATACTTTAAAAAAATGAGTGGCACTTTTTTGATTCACTTTAAATGGATTGTGGCTATGTCTATTGAATATTAACTTAAGACAATTATTCTACAGTTTTGGGTTTTCATGAGTTTTCTAAAAAGCAAGCTATAGTTTCAACCAGAAAATTTTCAACTGTCAGCTTCAGGTGCTCAGGAGGAAGAAAGCATTCTGGTCACAGAAATGTTTTGCTGAACAAGAAAAGCAACTCACTCAACTACTTGTGTCCTTATCCTTAAAATTCTGTGTACTATATGTATTCAGATTGCATTTTAAAAGCTCTCCCTATTGGTCTAGGCAGTTTTTTTGAAAACTTTCTGTTCTTAGAAACATTCACAGGCACATAGAGCTGTAAAAAGCCTTGCCAGTGTGGGAGTCAGTGGCTCTGCAGAGCTAGGATGAAAATGCTGAAAGCTTTATACCGATTCTCACTGAAGACTCAAGATGGGGATTTTCCAGGATGTCAGACCACAGAAAATAATATATTATTTTCACATAATATCATACCTGGTGGCATGTGAAAACTGTCTTCCTGCTTGTACAACAACTTTTAGGTCCCATGCCCAACGAGAATCCAATGGCAATAGAGCAACTTAACGAAAGTCTTCCACAGAAATGGTCCAAAACACAACTTTCTAGAACAAGGCAACTTCAAAGGTCTGAGTCACTTCTGAGTAACATATAATTACTCAGCTGAGTAAACTTAGCTGAGTAACCTAAATGACCTCTCCTTGCAGTTCTCATTGCTGGTGGCTTTCCATGAGCATCTGGAAACTGGTGGAAGCTGGTTTGCATTCTCTGACTAAAAAGATAAACCAAATAATGGAAAAGGAACTAAATTTCCCTCAGTGACAGCCAAGTTCTCTCACACACCTTGACAAGCTGTGGATGTCAGAGGTCAGATTACAGCCTAGAAATATGTATGGATCATCTGATTTGTCAGCCTTGAAATACTTTAAGTACCCAACATTAGAGAAAATAAGTATTACTGAAACAAAGTGTAATTTAATTTTTTCTTTAGCAATTGCAATTGTTTCATTTTAAACTTCAGAGGCCAGAACTAATGAATTGATCTTCAGATAAGAGGCCACTCGAAATAATAAGACTTTCAGCAAATAACACTGCCATTATGCACCAGGGAGCTGAAATGCTTATTATGCAGTTCAGTGAAAATTCAAAAGACACAAAGAATTTGATATGACTGGCAGCAGCACCGTCTAAAAATAGCTCCGCATAAAAGGGAATTAAAATGTCACCGGAAATCTCTTCCTTCCTTCAGAAGCTGCTGGTAAACAGAACTTTCTTAGTCTGAACTGACAATTACCCCATGTGCAAGTGCAAGGGCACCCCTCTGCCTCTTGCTGGCACCCATGGCCCTTCAAGGAGGATGTCAGGGCTGCTGGGGAGGGATGGCCTCAGGGTGAACTGCAGCCACTCATCTCCCCAGGCAGCACCACTGATGCCATGTCTGATCAGCCATCACCACGATGAAGACAGCTCCAGCTATCAGCATGAAGCGCTGGATGAAGATAGAGCAATCCTGGCCATGAATCAGTGCCTGTATTATTTGATCCAGGCTACAGCACTCAGGCAGTAGTATGAAATACAGCTTTTGCTGCCGTGGCTCAGGTTTTGGCAAGGGTGTTTAGTTTTTATGCAGAATCAGCAGTTCGAATGATAAAGTTTTGGAAAAAGTATTCTGACATCTCAGTCTCTTGATTTGGAAGAAACTTTTAAGACAGACATTGCTGAATTGAAGAGACAAGAAACTCCTCTTAACTCTGGATAAGACCTAGGCAGACTGCCACACTTTTAACAAAGTGAAGCTGACAGGATGGCAGTTTTAAAATGTCCTCAGAAATACATATAAATACAGCTGTAAAAATGAAAAGAAAAAGGAAAAAAATGTAAAGCCAAGGACTTACTGCCAAGCACTAACTTTTGGATTTTACATTATCCCCTTCAGATAAATGTTTGCAGGAAGAGAAAGCCATTACCTCTGAAGTTACAAAATGATTAGATATTCAGCTGCTGCCATCAGATGCAATTAAAGACACAAAACTTAGATTCATCCTGCAGAACATTAAAGTTTGCCAAATATATCATGAAAAAGCCACATTGTGTGGCTCTGAGAGTCTTGTCCTGTCCAGACTCCCACTCCCATATCAGTTGGGGACTAGGGAAAATGAAACATTCTATGCTTCCTGAAGCTGAAACGATGGAAAAGGACTGTGCCTTTCACACATGTGAAAGATGGCACCTTGTGCCATCTCAGTGTTGACAGAGAGACTGCTTCCTCCTCAAATCTAGAGTCATCTTACGTCTTTGGTCCCTTTTCACATCCTGGGTCTTTTGCAAGGACACTTGATTGGGATCAGCAATATGATCTAATACGATCTAATTATTTTGGATGGGTTTTGCAAGTTCTGACCTTACACAGATTCGGGACACTAATTACAAAAGGAGAAGGATGAGGTTGTGGTTAGCTAATATGAACTGTTTCACAGTATGATATAATGAAAATTACTTAAGTACTTGGCTTCTAAACAGAATTTATTTCTGCATTTGTGCAGGAATGAAAAGGCACTCCATGACAGGATACATTTACTTTTGAGTATATTCATCAGAAACTTCAAGCATTAAAAATTGTATTACCTCTTTTGGGGGATAATACTGTCGAAACTTTAATATTGGATCTTTAGATCTTGTGAGCAAGGTTTTCCCTCATTTTGCACCTTCTGTGGCAGCAGTAAGAGGGGTTACAATTACACTGCTAAATGAAACACAGACTGATTCTTGTTTTTTGGTCAAGTGGCATCACTCACTTCATGTCCTCTCTATATCTAGTAGTATAACTAGTCCTCTCTGAGGCTTAGTCTGAGCTGAGCCAGCTGGAGAAGCCCAAAACAGAGCCAGAGAATCTGCTCAGCAGCCCAGGGGGTACTTCAAGCTCACCTCCCATCTTTTTTATTCAGCAGCGGAGATATGCCCACTTAGACTCAGAGGGACATTTTACTGCTGTACCAACACAGGGAGGCAATGTGTTAACACCTAATATCTGCAAGCAGGAGTTTCTGGATAATAATGTGCATAAACGGACATTGAAGTAATTGGCCCAAAGGATACATGCAATAAGGAAGGGGAAAGTGTTGTCAGAGATCTAGGGAAAAACCACATGGTTCAGCATGCACTGAGGGGTTTGGAGAAGCAATAGTTCTTTGCAGAGAAGTGTTACACAGGAGCAAAAGTTGTACCACCACCCCCCCTTCCCAACCCATTCAGCAGTAAAAGCTGTGTTGCCTTTTCTTAAAGCTGAGGGTGCTGTATTTTCCTGCAAATGATTGCAGGAAGGAAGCTGAGAAATCTCCCAGAAAATGGCAGGTCTGGAGGGTGCTGGATGCCAGTGGGTGTGTGTTTGTGACTGAAGAGGATAAAACCCAGAATTAAATTAGAGATTTAAATTTTAATTTGCTGCTTTTATCCATTTTCCTAAACCATTCAAGTGGTGAAGGACTATAAACAAGCTCTGAAAAATCAATAAAATAAACAAACCGTGAAAGACACTAGTGACACATTAAGGGGGAAAAAAATCACATACCCTCTAGGCCATTGGGATCAAAGAGAGAAATCACAATAAATATACAGAAATTTTGGTTCCAAATCCTGAAAACTTTGCTCACATAAACAGACCTTCCTCCGACCACAATCCAATTAAAAGAGAGCACAACTATTGCCAAAGGCCTGTAACATCTAGCTCATTCAAACAGTACCAGTTGACATTATTAGGATGTATTATTTTGCTCCTTTAGCACAGGGGAAGGTTCATCTGAGTAAGTAGCAGGGCTGAGTCCTTCTTTGGTAAAGGGCTTTGACTGGAAAGTAAAATGTCTGGTATGTTCCAGGCAGGCAGTTTCCATGCCTGGCAGATGGTATTTACTTAAGATGTACTGCACAGCCCATTATTTTAAACCAAGTTACTTTGTCAAGTTTACCTAACTTATCACAAGGATTGTTCATCTCTGTGTCTGTATTAGTCAAAATCCCATGTGTTCTGAACTGCTATGGAGGGATTGTTTTCTCCCAGTAGAAATAAAATCGGTCCTGTAACAAATGAGAGGTGAAAACCCACAAGATGTTTTCAAACTGAGTCACACACATCCTTTTCAGCCAAACCAAAATACTCCCAAGTCCTCTGAATCAGAGTGTCTACTCTTCAACAGCTTCTAAATAGTCCAGCTCAAGGTGCTTGAGGCCTCCTCTCTCCCACCATATTATGGTGTTCTTCTCTGACCCATTAAACTGGGCCTGAGAGGGGAAACTCCTCAGGTTTTTAAGCAAAAAGTGCACCACAAGCCACAAAGATGGGGGGTTTCTCACTTGCTTACATTTATTTATCTATAAAATGAGTATAAATAAGAAATGACACAACTAGTATTATACTGGATCAAGCTCACAGGATATGTAATTCATCATTTTACCCTCAAAAGCAGCTATTAAAAGGTGTAACAAACTCAGCTACAGACCATTGTTTCATTACCTAGTAACAAGGGTCCTGTTTGCTCAGTCCCTTAGGCACTAGTCCAAACATATGTGATGTCCTATTTGAAACAGCTCATATATTTGTTTAAGTGCAATTAAACATCTGAGAATATCTTGTGATAGGAATACGATAAAAAAAAGAGTGAGGCTAAGATGCTATCATTGACTACACAGCTTGCACAGGAATAAAAATTAAAAGCACGTAACTACTGCCAAGAAATAATAGTATCTGTTTGGAACCTAAAACTGCAGATTTTTTAAAATTAACATTTACAGTGCTCATGGTACAAACACTGCACTTTATTTTCAGAGATTTCTGTATAAATACGGATATAAGAAACTGAGTAACAAAAATGCTACATACATATTCTCTTAATGAACTATTGTGAGTAATTTCCATTTTACTTCTGTTATATAGCATTTTATATGCCACAGTGACTTATCACTCCTTGTGAATTTAAACTAATTCCCCTTCTGATTATTATTACTCTAGTGATTCATTTATTGAGCATAAATCTTGCATTTATTGGCTTAAATGTCTTTTAATATTACTGTCTATACTTGTACAATGGGGTTAATATGAAATTCAGTCTCCTCCGTGATCAATGCAGAAGATATATAGCACAACTACAGCTGTTCATTTCACAATTTCAAAATAAGAAAGCCTCAAGTTAAGATTTCACCTTGGCTGAAATCCTACTTTCAGTGAAATTGAGAGTAAAAGTCTCCTAACTTATAAGAAGAGCCAAGATTTACTTTTTTGTGTCCAACCTGCATGTGTCAGCTGAAGTGCCTTTGACATTTCATGGCTGTGAAGCTTTAAGACTAGAAATAGCCACTATTATTGAATCCAATCTCCAGTACCACACAGGCCACTTCTAGTTACATGTTTGAACTTTTTTGCCAGATAGTGGCCCCAGTGAAGGTTTCTCCGTTTTAAATGTCCTGTTGTTTATGAAGAACAACTTTTTAAAACTTTAATTTGCTGGACTGCACTCTTCTATACCAATATTGTTTTTAATAGAAACACATATCAGGGCACTCTGAGCTTATAAATACCTCTAAGGATGGTCACATTTTTTGTGTTAGTGTCCAACAAATACTTCAACCATTTCAGAGTACAAGTACCTAATAAAAGTATTTTTAAAAATCCTATTATTTCATTGAGAAACTCTAGTTTCTTCAAGCTTAGGTCTAAGGACTTTAGGAAAGAATGTATAAGGAAGAAAAGATGATGAAGAAGCTTCAGGGGACATAGGGTCTCAGTTTCTAAGGGGCCTTAAAGAGTGTATGAAACAACCAACACAAAGATCCCTTTGCTGTGAGCACACACCTGCCCGGCACACATCTAATGGTGGAAGGGGGTGGACCATGTCCCAGCTGAGGTCTGCAAAGCAGCTCTGCAGCTAAGGACGTTCCTCCTGGTGCTCTGGGCAACCCCAGCCCCAGTTCTGTCCTCTCCTGTGTGCCTGGGTTGAAGCACAGACAGAAGCACCACAAGAGGAGGCACCGGGAGCTGAAAAGTGGCTACAAGGCACTGCTGCCCTGGCTCCCCAGCTTACAGGCTCATGAGACAGCAGACCTCCAGCACTGGTCAGAGATGACCTAAGTGGGGGTGTTTGTATCATTGCCACCAAGGCTGAATCTTGTTAGCTAATCTTTCACTTTCCTGCGTTCAGTCAGTGAGGTTTAAACATGTGCAGGTAAAGTGGCCAGCATCCAGAACAGGAGAAAGGCTATGGTTCCGGTTGCCTGAACAACTCTATTTTGTCCTCTTTGTATGTCTGACCAAACTCACAGTCTTTAATTTTTTAATTGTATCCCATTTCCCATCCTGCAATCCACACCTGTGTACATACCAGGAATTTTATATGGGCTTTTTTAATGCAGCCTGTGACTGCAACATTTTCACCTATATGACTTCCCCGTTCTCCTTTTGAATACAAGAGCATATTATCTCTTATGGCAGAATAATTGTTGAAATTTAAGTCACTTGAATTGCATAATTTTTTCCAAGTCACTTGTATACCTCTGTAACACTTTCCACAAATTCTACTCATCCTTAGAAAAATAGATGAATTAAACACCTAGAACTAATTACAAAGGGAAGACTATAAGACAGAAAAGTGCATTTGTTTGCACATTTCTAAAACTCACTCAAACCAGACAAATCCAGGTGACCAAAGGTAATAGCAAACATACAAGATCAAAACTGAAATTGCAACACATGAGAGTATAAAACATTTGCTGAGTGCTGAATGGAGAGTTTGCCTTGAAAAATTGAAAGTCTGATTTAATATTGCTCCATCGAACAATTTTCTTCAACTGTTCTTGCCTGTGGATATAAACTGAGACAAATCACAGGACATTACACACTGTGGGCAGGAATTTACTCACTGAGAATAGGAATTTGTCTTGTTTTCATTTGCTTCTTCATATTATTGTCTTACTGAATGTGCAGGCGAAGAATCTAATTTTACTGTAGGTGAAAGGGAACATTCCTTTACCAGCCTGTCCATGCTGGGGCAGATGTGGCTTCATTCACCTTGACTTACACTCTACCTGAACTGCACAGCCCAATTTAACATTTTCAGGGTATAGCCATAATTCTTCATTACTTTTTACCTACAGCTATTTTTTATATTTTCTGTTCTGCACTGAGTTTAGCCATGCACTGTAAAAGAAATAACAACTTTGTGACTCATGTAATATAAATTCTTGAAAGCCACCACCTTATTTATTTAAAGAAAACATGAGTAATCGTTAATGAATTCTCACACAGTTACTGCATAGAGAGTTTGAATAAATGCCTCAGACCAAGCATGCTACGCCCCGTTCCTTTAGGCTGAGGCATGTGTCCCCTTCAGTGTGGAAATGAATGGCCTCATGGGGGAAAGGGAATCATCAAAAAGATCACATCTTGAAATTACCGGTTTAATTCCAAACAGATAATTACCACTCACATTCACAGGCCACCTCATAATTCTGCCTGAAGGGGTTGGTGGTGTACACAAACTAAATATTTAGGACTTTCAAAGTATGATCTGATTGAAATAACAGTCTGGTTCCTGTCATTTCCCTTGTGGTGATTTTCTTTATAGAAATGATTAAATAGTATAATTCCTCTAATGACTCATTTAGTTTATTTTTAACTAACACCAAAGGAAAATACAAAGGAAATAGTTTTCAGCAAATGTGTTTTTCAGGGAGGAAAAAAAGCTGTATTGCGTTATGATAGCGTAAATTAGCATAGTTTAGAACAGTACATGCAGCTAATGGCTGAAAAACTAGCACTATGTGCAACACTTGGTATCACACTGCATCTCTGACCAGGAATGGAAGCTTTGACTGCTTTATACATTATAAATTGGTTATGTTGTAATTTTGTAAAACATTCCTTTCACTAAGGAAAAAATTTCCCTGATATAACAATCCTACTTCAGGTGCCTCCAGTCTGAAAATGAGCAAGTGAAAAATAACTGGGTAAGAGCAGAGAGCAGGTATTCAAACAAGCCCCAGGGCAGCTTAGCACTTAAACATGTGGCAGATGTGTTTTCAGCAAAGTAATTTACAAGACAGGATACACCATTCCAACAATCTTAAAATGCAGGCTGGATCTTTTTCTAAATGTATGCTACAATCCAAATTATTAGATTGGAGAAGTGCTAACACAAGAATTGGGGTAGCTATGCTCAAATATTTTGTCTTAATAGCCTTAAAATGTATAACTCAAAGATAGACAAATTCAAGCAACTAAATAATGATTTACATGCTTTACTCAACTGAATGACTGAAAGCAAGTTTTGGTTCTCATCTTTCATCTCCTAATCTACTTTTCAATATATTATTGATAAGTTTCTTTGTGGCACTCTGCTAGTTTTGAATCCCATTTGTTAATGGGGTAAAATTCATTCACCTCTAAAAGCACAGCCTGATAACTCCACCCATTTTAGAGTACTCTTCCAGTACCCTCTGGGAAAAGGATGGGGACTGATCCAGTACCCTCACACTGCTTACAGTCTGAACAAAGCAAACAGAGAGGGTGACATGCTAATCCAGCAAAACTTGGTGGAAGTCTTGTGAGGGATTGATGGATCTGGGTTTTTCATCCAGACCATAAACTGGTGGTTTCAAACTGAGTCATATTAGTTAGGCTTAGACTTTTTGGTATTGCTAATACAACTATTTGTATGAAAATTACTAGTCATTACTTAGGGCACTGTAGATTAAAAATGTGTGCCTTGGTTTTGCACTACATATGGGCTTACAGACAGACATCAGCATCTATCTGCACACATAATTTCCTTACTGCTAATGAACTGACATGTGACCAACAGTGGATCTTGTCCCCAGCTTACATCAATAAAAGAAATAATGTATTTATTCTTAGTGACCCAAAATACATAACTATTTCATATAGTGAACAGTAGCATACATCACATGATCAAGGTACTATACAAATATCATTTCCACAGCTCTGTGCAGAACAGGTTGGAAAGCTGTGAAAGAGAAGCAGAGGTCATGCACCACAGACTGACCATCCATGCAACAAGCTGCAGGAAGAAAAGTTACAACTTTGAAACTTCCCACCATGCAGCTTCTCCAAAGTCTCAGCAGCACTGGCTGGCTTTGGCAGCCCTGGCTGTCCCAGACAGATTACAGGTTACAAGAGGGAATGCCAAACAGCACCATGGCAGGTAGAAGAGGTGTGTTAATCCATCACATCCTCAGTTAATGCTGTTTGAACGCTAAGTTGGTACTAGCACTGCACCCAAAACATTTTCAAATAAACTTTTAGAGAAATAAATTACCCTTTCTTTCCATTCAATCCAGGCCATACACTGGGTACACAGAATGACATAATATCCTTCCTGAAATCAGAGCTGCAGTGAGGACCAGTATCCTTCAAACATGAACAGTTCCTGAGACTGCCTTGCAAACAACTACATTTTCCTAATTGCCACAGAAACTATCTTTTTCATCTTTTTAAATCTAGCCAAAGAATTATACATTGTTTTCTTTATAAATGCAATAAAATTTCATCACTATATTCTGTACTTCTGCCAGAGTTTGACAGCCATAGATCTAAAGAATCTTACTGGAAAGCAGTGCACAAAAATAGCCATTCCATTTAACTGCTGCTGGTCAAAACCTCACACCAATTGCTGTGATATTTGCCAGATATGAAAGTGAATTATGTCATCTCCATACCTGCCCCTAGCAGAATCAAACACCTTTTTGCAAGCTGTCCAGAAAGTGGCTTTTATCATCAGAAATTATTTTTTTTAATGTGACATTTTTCTGCATGTAGGACCACTTTGGAAACCAGTGCTCTTGAAAACAGGATTCCATACAAAATGATCAATACAAAACTGTGTACTGATTTGCTTTTTAATCCAAAAAAATCGGTACAGTTGGTTAGGGTTTTTATCTTTGCATTAGCCATTGTGAAGATGATTTTAAATTGTGTGCACAGGCCAAAGGATTTGTTCTGGGGCCCATCTGCATTTAGCTTCAGTGGCATAGACAGACATTCAGAAAAAACCAAATCGATACATTTGTAATGATTGCTTAGATAACTGCTTAAGCAGCTGTGGAAAGCCTAGTCAGCAATTATTTTTAAGGATATGTGACAGATTTTCTAATGCCCTGACAGTTACACACACTTGTTCCCAAAGGATGTTATCCCAGTTGACTTCTTCCAGTCGCACTGGACTTCTGCTTCTTTTTTAATTGGGTGACCATCTATTCTTCTTTTGTGGGTTACCATGGGCAGGTCTGACCTGTAGCAACCAGAGCAGATGGGCTGGTGCCAGTAACTGCTCAGACAGTCACACAAGACGAAGTTCAGCACCCAAGATACCACAGCAGTTTATGATTAAAAGGTAACTTAGTTAAATGGCTAATCATGCACTAGCATGTGTCTCCTGGTGGTCGGTGCATGAGTGTATGTGTGCAAACAGAGAGGTATGAATGACTATTTCAAACCCTGTCTCTAGCCACATTAATTTGGAATAGAGACAGGAAACGAGCCTGAAACATGAGGCATTAAAACCTGTTCTCTTACGAAAGAGCAGAGCTGCAGCCCCTGCGCCAGCGCCGGGCTGCGGAGCGCTGCTGCCAGCAACTCACCTTGCTGAATCTTCGTCACCAGCTGGTGACGGGCAAGAATCCTGCTGGTCCTGTACGGAGGGCGCCGGGCGGCCGGATCGCAGCGCCACAAGAGCTCCTGGCCCTCGGGGGACACCGCGTTCAGGTACAGGCAGGCGGTGCCCGCGGCCCGGGGCACCTGCTTCAGCATCGCCGCTGCCCCGATCGGAGCCGGGCAAGGAGAGCAGGGACGCTCCAAGCCCCAGGGAGCTGCGAGGAGCGAGCGCTTTAAACGCCAAAGGAGTGCCAAGACCTACTACAGCTCGGGATTCCGGCTCTCCCACATGATCCGCGCGGGCCAATCGCTCCAGCACAGCAGCCTGGGGAAGTGAGCCTGCGGAGCGGGACAGACAGCCTGCCCCAGCCCGGCACACAACCCCAGCCCCAGCCCCGCACAGCCTGCCCCAGCCCGGCACACAACCCCAGCCCCAGCCCCGCACAGCCTGCCCCAGCCCGGCACACAACCCCAGCCCCAGCCCCGCACAGCCTGCCCCAGCCTGGCACATAACCCCAGCCCCAGCCCCGAACAGCCAGCCCCAGCTCCAGCCTGTCCCGGTTCAGCAGGCACAGCCTTTCCCAGCCCCAGCCTGTCCCGATCCAGCCCCGCACAGCCTGCCAGAGCCCCGCACAGCCTTTCCCAGCCCCAGCCTGTCCCGGCAGCTCCCCGGCTGGCCGGAGTTTACCCAAGCACGGAGGGGCTGCACCGGGCCGCTTCAGAAAGCAAAGAAGAAATAGTTGAAGACGCTGGAAAATGCGTGCTTTAGAGTATTCAGGGCTGCCGAAAACCTTTTTCTCCTCTACCCTACGCTGCCCAGCTGTTGACTCATCTCTGGAGATGATGCCCTCACTTTTCTAAAAATCATACCCCTGTTTGCCAAGAAAGAAGTCCGTTTACGGAAGGGCTGTCTGAATCTCCAAAACCGCATGGTACAAGGAGCACTGGAACAAGTGAAGCCCTTGGGATGAAAAAAATTCAACAACACCTAGCAGCAGCCACTCAGCATAAACAAAACCCAAGAGTCCCTAACATTAATGCTACCAAGAACTGGTCACAGCCTGGAAGAGGGAAAGGGGATGGAGATGTTCTCTGTTATTCATCTTTTTTGTTGTTGTTTGTTTTTGTTTTTAGCAGACAGAGGGGCATGTGTTTTCATTCTATCCTCACATATCAACCACTGAGTTAGCAGAAGATGCTATTTCTTTAATTAATCATATGGAAACAGAACATTGCCACTTTTATAAGCAGGAGGGCAGCAAATCTGAGTGAAAATATACTGAAAATGCCCTTCTAGTCAAATAATTTTTCATTATATTCTAAGATACCAATATTTTGTATTAATACACCCCTAGTGTGTGCTGATTTCTAATAATTATGGGAAATGAAGGATTTCTAAGAATCGCAGGTCAGGAATGATGCTGCCACCTCCATGCCCCTTCCCAAGAGACCAGTGTCGAGCTGGGGTGTGGCAGCTGACAGCACTGTTGGAGTGGCTGCAAGCCCCAGGCAGCAAGGGCTCAGCCCCATCCCAGCTCAGGGGGGATCTTGAGCTCCCAGAACTCTACCTGGACATCCATCTGCAGTGACATTATTGTCTGTGTCCTGTTCCCCAGCCTTAAGGCCAACATTATCTCACAACATGCCATGGTACAATGGAGCTCTCCTCGCACTCCCTGCCTCACAGATGCTGACCAGGACAGGGCCATCAGGTGGCACTGCCTGGGACCTACCTCCTCACAGAGGACAGGGCAGGTATAGCCACCTAAACGTGAGAGGGGGAAGGACAGCTCTTGTTCACAACTATTCATTAAAATTTTGCTCCATGAAAACCCCCTTAGGACATGGTTTTACTGCGATGCAATCTGTTCTCATTACACCTTATGAATTTTATTCCTCATCGATGTGAGACTTGTGCAGTGCCATAAAATGGAGAAATATAATTCTAGGTATTAGAAACTTAAAATGAATGCTGTAGACTGGAAGCCTTCATTACCTGTTATTACCATTAACAGCACCTTCAGGGTCTGTACGTGCTGGTTTTTGCTCCAAGTATGCCTGCATGGCCTTCTCTGAGGCTCTAAGCAGAAACTTCAAACTCAAGAGCAAAGACAGAGCATCACGATCATCTACACTCCCAAACAGGGTTGGGCACTGGCAGCCAGGCATAGGACTGACCAGTCTCCTCTCTGCCTTGCTGTGCAAAGAGGAGAGGCAGGATTGCTTCACAGGTGTGAGCAGAGAGAGCCTCAACAGCAGGGAAGAGATGGCTCCCATTCCTACCCCAGCTTGCCAAGCCAGTGTCAGTCACTCTGCTGCCATCTTTTCAGAATAAATATCCCAGAGACTCTCAAACGTCAATGACAGGCACAGTGTTTATCCAAAGAGACATTACCTCCATGCAGGAAAATTCATATTTGATTAATCTACAGTTCTTTGATCTAATTCTATTTTTAAAATGCCATTGCTAATGGAAAGCAAGTATTAACATTTAATACTACTCTGCTTAAATATTCAGAAGGATTTCTTTTTCCGTTGGAAAATGCATTGACTTTTTCAGCTAATGGGATTCTGCATTCTTCCTTGCAATACTTCCAAAGTCTAGGAAGCAGTTTAAGAGAAATGTAATGCTTCAAAAGCCAGTCCAAAGAAACAAAGACCACAGCAAGAGCCTAAGTAAGGTGTATATACTAGTGAACACGTTCCCAAGGGATCAACAAATCCAGTTATATGCTTGTAACAGACAGCAGACTACCAGCCTCAGTGCCCCCTGGCTGCCCATCCCTTCCCATGTCCTCACCAAGGGGTAAGGCAGCAGGGCAGAGCTGCCCTGCCAGCTTCCCAGCCACTCATCTCTGAGGTCACAAAGGACAGAATAAGAAGCCTCTGTTGCTGAATGATGACTTTCCTCTCAGACACCAGGGTCCAAACACAACTTCAGAGCCAGAGGGTTGCCCCAGGCTCGGTGCTGACGAGTGCTGCCTGTGCTGAGGCTGAATTCTTTGGCTGCAGTCCAGTACTTGCATAGTAGTCAAATAAAACAAGAAACGACAAGAGTTAGCTGGTCTTGTGGTGCGTGTTTGAAAGCTCCTGTGCTTGAAGTTGTGCATGGCGAAAGAAAGAAGTAGCCCTCCTTGCATACTTTTAAAATGACTGTATCCTTGTTTGGTGACTGCCTTGACACTCACTGTTTGTTTTCAAAAATGTGTCATTCAGACAAGGAAACTCCTTTGGCCATCAACCTCTCAGACAAGATGTACTAGAGAGGTCTAAGTTGTTATATAATAGCACTAATTAATATTTCAGTCTCAGTCTACAGACTGTTTCTGGAATAGTTAATAGAGCAACACTGAACTTCATGCTAATGCATCTCATAAAAGCACTTCAAAATAAAAGCTTCCCTGTGCATTTTACAAGGAAATGTAAAGGGAGGGAGCTCCCTCCCATTTTACAATACACCTGAAATTGCTGCCAGTCTTGACAGAAGCACAGCCCATGAGATGACAACCCAACCCCATGCTCCCATGTTGTGACTGATCCATGCAGGAAAGGAGATTCCTTCATAAAAACATGTCTGGAATTAGCGGGTTTTTAAAAAAACTAATCAGAAATGTCCACACTGATATCTGTAGTGTAATAACCACGTGTCACATCTAAAGTGACAATCAGTAACTTGATGGATACTGAAATACTATGGGATATCAGGAATCTTTAACTGAAGCCTTATTCATTTAGCACAGTGCTTCTGATGACTGCATGGACTTAGTATAACTGGCAAAGTCAGCTCAAGGAGTCATACTCCTTTCTCCCTATGCATTCACAGGCAGAACTGCAACACTTCATTTCTGTTAATTGATTTTTATGTCTCTCTGACACCTTTTCTCCCTGAAATGGCATTTGGTGTGAGAAAGGGATTAACTATTGGCAGGAAAAGTTGCCCCAGGGCTGCTCATAGATACTGCAGTATCTCAAGCAGTACTGGAAATCTGCTTCCATTTCACTGCGAGTAGAGTGCTGACATCAGCTGGAGAAAACAACACAATGTACTCTAGAAATGCCAAAATATATTTGATTACAAACTACTTTAATAATCTACTTATGACTGGCTTATCTGGGCAAGAGAATAGACACCACCTTGGCCTTAGAGAATTACTCCAGGAGGCAGTGCTTCAGGGGGGTAGTTGAGGATAAATTGAGATGAACATAAATTTTCCATTTGCATTACATAAATATATAAATATAAATATAAATATAAATATAAATATAAATATAAATATAAATATAAATATAAATATAAATACTAAACTGATTTTATAATCAGGAGTGCGGATTTACATCTTGGAATGCACACCTCCCAGTGAATTGTGAAATATGTCTGTGATGTTGTACCTGGCATGGAGTTCTCCAGGCTGGGATTGAACCTGCTGTTCTCACACAGTAATCAGCCACTTGATCTTCCCAAAGTGACCCATTTTCCTTTCATTGTTAGTTGCACTTATCTCGTTATTTCACATCAAAAATTTAATGGCAACTTGACAGCCTCTCTTCATTAGAAAGCACTGGCTCTATGAGAACAAAACAGTTTCCTATCCACTAGAGGTGCACATTTGTTATTAACATTAGTGACATGTAGTTAGAAGCAGGAAACTCTTGTTTTCAAGTCACAGAAGAAAAAAACTCAGGCATGTGCTTTCAACTTTCTGATCTCTGGACTCCCTTCTATAATTCTGCAGGTAGAAGAACAGTTCAGTTTGCTGGATTATCGCCTAACTTCAACACCTTATATATGCAATATATCCTGAATACTGAAGTCCTATCCACATATCCCTATTCTATCCATACATTCTGTATTTCTTACCTGCCTCTGCCTTTAGAAATGCCTGCACAGCAGCTGATGTACTAAGTACAGGCAGTTTCTCCTTTCTCAAATTCAAGAAGAGAAAAACTTCACATGCGGGGAAGCCAAAGCTGTGTTTAAGACGAAGCTGTCAATTACTTCACATTTTGAACTCTATCTCTGGGACCAGGACTTTTAAAAGCAGAAGTTCATTGCCTGCTGTTTAGGATAAATGTTTTATGTTTGAACACAGACATTTGTTTGAGAGCTGTTTGCTGGGATTACTGCAGGCTGCAAACTCATACAGGGCATGAAGCAGCAGGGAGTCTAGAGCAGCCAGAAATGCTTCCCTCTGGCTCAGTGGCACTTTTTGACTTTCTTCCTGAGGCTGTGCTGGGGCACTGAGGCTCTGCAGCTCATCTGGGGCAAAAGGAAAATAGTTGATGTGAGATTTCTGCATGGCCAGGAAGCGAGATGGAGACGGCTAATAGCTGCACGGAATTACAACAGAGGATTGTTTCACGGCAGAGCCCGATACTGATGTGTTCTGGAGGAAAGTCAGCTGCTGTGTCAACTGTCTGATAGTGAGTTTTAAAAATGAACAGGGCTTCTTAAGCATGAGAGAGGCTTACACACACCCTTGAAGATAAACTTCAAACCAGGAGATGAGGCTTCTGAAGAGTACATCATATGCTTTTCTTCCAGTGTCCCCATTCCAGCATCAGAGGACAATCCATTTTCATTTTAAGACCCACGTGTTCAATGAATAGTACTGCTACATAAAATAGCTCCTGATTACAAACAAGAACATCAGAAGCCTGGCCACAGCACAGAAGCAGAAGATTAGAAATTATGTGCAGGAGTACAACAGTAGTATGTTTAGGGAACAAAAGGATGGCAGGGAGGTGACTGACCAGCCACCCAGGCAAACTTATGGAAAGGACACATGCAAAAAGCCAGGAAGATGAGGGTCAAGGCAAGAAAATATGATTAATCTCATTAGTTCTCTTGTAGAGGTGCTCAGGATGTTAAATAAAAGGAAAATGAATAGTGACTGATTTGATAATGAATAGTAACTGATTTGATAAAGGCTCCTTTAAGATCCTCTACCAAGCAATCATAAAGAATCTCAGCTATCACAGATAAAAAGGAAAAGGCCACTTGTGGTTTAATGGCAGCTTAAAGACCAGAGACCAAAGTAGTAATAAATAACCTATGTTCACAATGGGATAAGTTTCCCAGAGGATTCACACAGACGTAAGTATTGGAAGCTGTTTTGTTCACTATTCATACATGGGTTTTATAATGGGACTGGATAATCAGTTGGCAAAATATAATGATGATACCAAAGTAGTCTGTCAGTCAAAAGAGAAATTGGTTGTATGCACTGAAGGTGTTTACTACAATATTGACTGAGAAGGCATTAAAATTTAAGCTTGTGAAGGCTGATAATGTATGGGACAAAAAACACCCTAAAGGTAACAGAGCACAGTGATGGGGCTGTTATCTCTAAGGAAACACGTCTTGGACAGGTTTATGAAAATCCAATACAAGTGCTCAGTAGGAACAAAAAATTAGCAAAATGGATTTTAAAACTTTTTGGAAAAGTAATTGAGTGCAAACCAACAAACATGGTTATGCCATTACAAATGTCTGTTCACCATTTGGTAATTATAAGGTCTTTTCTCATAGTGGATAAAGTTGGGAACAGTATGTAGGGGTAGGTTCAAAATGAATGAACATAAATAGTTCTCCATATATGTATAAATGACCCCTGGAAGTCATTGTTAGAGGATACTGTGGTTGTCAGAAGTTGGCAGAATTCAAAAAAGGATAAAATCCCTGGAAGAAAAATTCAGCAAGGGCCATTACGCACAAAATTCCAGATTGTGGCTCAGGACCTCCTTGAACCAGGTGGGTGCAGGTAGGATATACAACATGTACAAAATCACTACCTACCTTTCCCAGCATTATTTTTCCAAAAATAGCTGCATCTGCCCGCTGACCAACTGGCCATGATACTGGGTTGGTCTGACCTGTGGCCACCCCACTGGGGCTGCTCTGAGCAGCAGTGGCCAGTCTGTATTCTCACCTGAGCTAACCAGATGTACCACCCACAGCCTATGTAAATGTGGGCTCCTAACAGCACTCCCAGTGCAGAAATGCATCAAAATAACTGCTCCTGTGGTCTGGGGCTGCAGCCTGCAGAATGACAGTATTTCCCTGGGCTCAGCCTCTCCGTGCCCTCCTGTCACATTTGCTCGTGAAGTGTAACCTCCTGGTCTGTTGGCCACAATGTCGGGCTCAGAGGATGTGACCTCTCTGTCCCTTCTGCTCTCCCAGGGGCTCAGAAGGGACCAGGAGCTCCTGGATAGTTGGCAAGATCATTGGAAGGGGTCAGTTGTTTCATCCAGTGCCTGACTGCTAATTTAGGCCTTATGGTCTCACTCTTGTTCAGTTTTTAAACATTTTTCCTCAGTCAAACCACACCAGCACATGAATAGAGACGCCATTGGCCTTAGCTGAACTCTTCACAAGCCAGGAATAGTCAGCATCCCACGCTGTGTAAAGTCCCTAAAGACAGTGGTTCTCCACAGTAAATTAAGGAAAAAAACACAACAGCTGGGTAATAGAGTTCAAAAGAGAGGAAGACATTTCAGGTGGCAGACCTCCTCTGCTAAAGCATTTGGAGAGGATTATGACAGAAATGAGCTACAAGTAGTTTCAACTTAGTGCAACTCCATATGCTAAATCTATACACAAGTTCCTGTGGGTTCACAGGAACTCTGTAAATATATTTAAGTAGTGGTGGGCTTACACACATCCTAATCTCACAGTCTCACTAACAAAGTGTTTGGATAACACACTGATAATGTAAGGAAGTGTTTAGATAAACTTAGTTCCTTATAGTTATCCAAATACATTGTAAATCCCCACACAGCCCTACTGCTGGTGTCACTCAGTCACAGACAAACATTCCTATCTGAGCTGAAGGCTCATGTTTTTGCAGACTTCAGGTAAGGGCTTTGCTATTCATTTTCTTTTCAACAGGACTCCAGTACTATCATGATCAAATAGGCAAGAGATGAAATATTCACGTTTTGATCTGGTTTTGCCAGAAGATTTTCCCTCTCTCTGGGCTAGAGAACCAATGCCAAAGTTAGACTTCGTAAAAGTTTTTAAAAAGCAACAAGGCAGAACAGAATAATTCTTGGCAACACTATTTCAAATACAGCAGCAGGGGACTGGTGTCTGGGAACACGAAATTCTCCAGGCTCCTTGAAATCAATGAATACTTGTTGCATGATTTCAGTCTCTGACCCAGTAAGGCAGACAGACACGATGGTTAGGGCACAGGACTTGTGGCAGTGACTTGCTGGAAGACTTCAGGGAAGTTGTATAACCTGTCTCTGTATACCAGTTTCCTGACTGATAACAGTAATCTTTGCCTTTCTTAACTATTTTGGTACCTATATGTAAAAAAAAAAAGGAAATACAATTTTGTAGGAAGATTAATTTTCCTTACAAACAATATCAGTCCACTAGAGGCAGACTAGAATCTACTGTAACTGCATGAGCTAAGGAGAAAATAAAAACCCTTTATTTTACACCTGTAGTGGATTCCTTCAGATGAAACACTTATTGCCTAAACTTGCAGATAGCCAGAGATTTCCCAATGTGTTATTAAATGCATGTTGTCAGATCTTATCAACTCTGTGTAACAAGGATGTAGGGTAGTACATGTGGCTCTGCAGAGCAGTGTGCACTAACCAGCAAACTGAGTCTGGACTCTAGGGCTGGACTGCAGCCTTGCATGCAGGGAAGTGGGATACATACAAAGTATTTTGTTCACAGACAGTTGGAATTCCTCCTTTTTTATTTTACAGTCCCCAGGCCATCACCACCAGGACAGCCACTAGGTACAACAAAGCCATCCCTTGGCTGGTTACTCTTCCTGGAGACCCAGGAAAGCTGGGGCTTTGGCTGATGCCTGGGGGAGGTTTAGGTTACGGTGGGGTGGCAATTGTTCCTGGAGAGGGATGTCCTCTGCAGAGCCTGCTGACCTGTTCTGCCTCTCCCATCTCCCCAATGAAGCAAACTGAATTAAGCCTTGTGGCAGCCACTGTCCCTGGTGCAGTGTGGGGACATCTGGCCTGACACGTGGCAGGCCTGTGCTGCTGCTGCGAGGGTGAGTGGGGGCACTGAATACAGAGCTGAGGTCTGTCCCCACAATGTCTGGGAATGGGCCTGCCCATACCCAGCAGAACAGGGTGCACATGACATTTTCTTCCCTCCCCTAGGTCACCAGAGCCAGAACAAAGGCCCAGTACAAAAACCATCATGGATGAGCAGAGAACCTGGTCACTGTCCCAGCCTTAAGGCTGAGCCACCAGCTCACAGCAAGCGTGACCAACACACCTGCACACTTATCTGGCTGCATAATATCAGCAAGATTATGTGTGTCTGATTGGCAACCTCACAAATAAAGAAGCTGAGGGAATATGAGACATGCATGGATCACTTATTCCTTACCCAAAGCCAGAATTTAGCACAATCTACAGCAAGTGTTCTGTATAGCCCCATCTGTTTGGAGCAGAAAGAATGACGCCTATAACTTTTAATCCCAAATTATTTGTTTCTTCCTATCATAAAATCTTGGAGTATAAGCTACATATATGTGTTTTTTAATTAAAAAAATAATTAAAAACCCAAACAAATCCCCCGAATAATTCTTGGCAGAACTTTCACAACAAAACAGTAGTGGGACAGTTTACAATATTGATATTTATAAAGTGGACAAGTCCCTGGACAGGATTTTCTGTCTTCTAGCAACCAGCTGCTCTATGATTAATATAAGCATTTCATTTTTAGACTCCATATTTCTTGCATACTTCTTTTCACTCACATTTCACACTGTGCTAAATACACACCACAGAGCTGATGTGTCTCACTGGATAATGCTGCAGGTTGTTGTTTTTTTTACAGAGTGGAAACCTACCAGATAGCAGGACCAACAGAGAGGAGAGGGCTTCCCAGAGCTCCTTTTCCAGCCCCCATGCTGCTCCTTCTAAAAAAGGGCAGGCAGCCTGCAGCTCTCTTTCCCCATAGCCACCCTTTGGACAATGCTTCCAGTGTACAGGAAGAGTCAGAAAAAGCCTACAACTTTCAGCAGTGCAGGCAGGATGAACTATTTTCCACCAAACATTCCTCCTTCTCTTCCAGTCCCCAATACAGGTGTACTTCCTTTCTCCCCTAGCTCACACACTCCCTTGCACACCCTCCTCCAGCAGCCACTTACCAAGATTCTTCCTCTGTTGATTCCCCCTCTGCTCGAAATAGGCACACCAAGAGAGTTGGTTGATAAGTTCCATTCCAGCTGAGAATTTCTTTTTACTCTCTCAATTACAGAGTGATGAAAATATTGCTGTCTGCTCTCATGTTTATCCTGGCATCCTATCACATCCTTCTCACAGGCTTTCTCCCTGTCCCACTGTCTGAATATACAGCTCTGTTTCAAATCAACCTCATGGTGTTCCTCATTTGTTGTTGTCTACTTAAGGTGTTGCTCCATGTTTATGGAATGCAGTTTTACTGGAAAAATTCCTTGGCCAAAACCTTCAAAAGGAACTACTCATCTTGGGTCTATTTTCCAATGCACTTGAAAAGCTCTGACTTTCTGGGAAGGTTGGTTTCCTCAGTCTGGACATTAGACCTCTTTGAAGTATCTCAGTTGGGCAACAAAATATTGCAAAACTGAAATTGCACCTGACCTGTGAAGAAGGTTTGTCCTCTTTATGTTTCCCAATTTTTTTTGCCTCTTATTCCATCAGATTTTGACAGGCAAGTGCTGTTCTTAGCTATAAGGACATGAAATTAAGGCAAAACTGGGTCCTGAAGGGAGTTTCAAGACCACGATGTTGTGGAGTTCTTTTGCTCCAAGCCAGAATTCATTATATACCCTGTAAGTGCTCAGGATTAGCACATATGTAGCTGAGTCTGGAATTGGCATTAAAGTACTTTGTATGTACTCTCTTCTTGAATTGCAAAAGAATGAAGCAGAGATTCACGTATTTCAGTCTTTATTTTTTCTCCTTTTATGTCCTGAGGAGCTTATGAAAAATAATATGCTCACTGGTTTCTAATATGTTACCAAACATAATAGGTTGGATGATAAATTAAAACCAAATGGAGTTCTGAATGTTTTGCTTTCAAGCCATACCAAGCCTGTATTGCTTTAAAAATAAACTTTGTTCCCACTTTGCTCAGATTAGTGGCACTTCACTTTGCTCAGACTAGTGACACAGAGGCAACTCTGACCATGACACCTGGAAATGACATGAAAATAACTTTTTAAAATAGCAATTGTGATGTGAGGGATTACACGTCTGCAGAACATTTCAAACGGGAAACAGTCGGTGTGTCTCACAAGCTTAGGTGTAGCTCAGCTAGGAAGTGCACAGTCACATCATAAACCTCCCTTTTACTTTGCTCCTAATTGGCAGCCCTGTTAACAACATCAACAAAGAACTATTTACTGAAACCTGGAAGCTAAGAGGTCATACCATAAATTTGTCATGTTGTTATACTCTTTCCTAGGCATTCACTAGCAGCTGTTGTGAAAAACAGGATACCTGAGCCTTGATGGACTTTTGTGCTGACTGAGGACACAGAGAAATAAATATTCATACATCAAATAACTATCTACTAGTTTGAAAAGTGAACTTCAGAATGCACTTTAAAACATGCATAATGAATTCTGTATGGCTGCTGCCCCTGTTGCTCAGCTAAGCCTGTTAGGGTTCACAAGTAAAATCAAGCAGCTTTTATTACAATGAATTCAGAATGTCTTCTAAAGATGTGTAATTCACATTGTGTAAATCTGCCTCCCCAGAATAAACTGGAAATGAAGAAATACATTTATGTGAGGTTTAGATACACTGGCAGTTTACTGTCAGAACATGTGCCTTTCAGCACATATACAAGTGCCACTGAAGTCTCAGGTGCCTCATCAGCTCCATCTCCTGCTTTGCTGACTTGAGCAGGTACTTTAAAATGAAGCCAGAGATGTTATGAGCTGCAATCTCTAAAATTAAACTTCTCCACTGCTAGAGGCTCACTGATTTCCATATCAAAGGCACTTAGGTGGCAGCTGAAGAGATGGCTTTTCCCAGTCTGTCACTGCAAGAAGCTCTTTGGTGCTGTCACTTGGCTAGGATAATGGCAAGAAATAAGCACCACCGTAGGGCAATTCATTCCCCTTGTCTCACACATCTATTTCAGGATGACAGGACTGGCTTCCAGAGGTTCCTATTTCTGTCTTGACTGTAAAGAACCTGGTGTGACTAGCTCAATCCTTTTAGAAGGCATCCCCACTAGACTCACTGCTTTCAAGTCAGGGCAGATGCTTTTCACTCAGTATGTTATTTATAACATGAATCAAGACTGTGTGGATATAGCATAAAATAGAGCCTGCATTCTGAAGACTAAAAGAAGCGTAAGTGGAAAAGGAATGAATATTTCTTTTCTCAAGTATTTCTGTCAGTTGGCACAGCTTCGTTGACTTGGCTGCTACATTCCCATTTGGGATCCAGCCTTATTCTGGACTTCAAGCTGAAGCTATGCTCCCACAGGGCTGACAGATACATCCGTGGCTGTGCCACAGGTACATCAATGGCTGTGTCACACAACTTGGGAAGCCAGAGAAATGCCTACATGGACTGTATTCACACCTTCATTGGCAAGACAAGTCTAAGGATACTGTCCCTGGGATAGGAGCCTGCCTCTACTATTTCACTAGCAGGGTCTGCATAGAGAATGGCTGAAAACAGTTATGTGCTAAGAAACCCAGGGAAGAATTAAATCTTCCTACTCATTATTTCCTACTTAAGTTATTGCTGAGTGTTTCATCCCTGCAATTGTGTGAACATGTATGTTTTAGTCAGGCATCTACTGGCATAACTGAGATGAGGCTTCCGGTGTAAAACAATGCCCTCTATTAAAGAAGTAAGTCATCAAATAAGGGCATCTATAAATAGAAAGGGCTGTAAAAACAAATAGGGGAAAGCATCTGGTTTGCAGCATCTTTGCACAATTTGCAGTAGCTAAATCTGGAGTCAATTAATGACCTGTTTATTTTCCAAAAATTCAGTAAAATGCCTTGGCAAAAACTTAATCTGTCTCTGGAGAACATCTTACTTCCTTCCATATGTTGCCCGATCTGTCACAGCAATAAACTTCTTCCCAGTTTGAAGATCCCTAATAATTGCACCAACTGATGCTTTCCATAAAGGAAGAGATAATGGTTCCAGCCCTCTACAAGCCACAATCCTCCCTTAAGAGAAAGCAATGCAAAGGAATACCAGAGCAAGTGAGTGCCCTGTGTTACAACCACTGTTGAGACCTAGAATCCAGAGATTTAAAACACTTCCTACCTACAATTCATCCCAGCTGTTTTATAATCCCTCTGAATTTGATAGTTTCTTTAAAATTCTGCCATGCCACGATTAATGTATATGCCTTGGCTTTGTAAACACTTGTCCTGCTGTCCTTGTTTTTTAGGGTGCCTTCCAAAGAAACAGCTTAGGCCGTTTAGTAACTACACATGTTTATGGTTTTGTATAAAACGAACCAGATGTGTCAGAGTCAATTTTATTTGGTGTTGTCTTGTCTAACCTAGATTCTGAAATGTATTTGTCCTCTCTTTGAAACAGATTAGGTATAGTATCTTCTGTTGTATTATATGTTGGAAATATGGATGTTCTGGTAACTTCCTCTTTCTGATGAACTCATATATCCAACCATACTGGTTTAACAGATAATCTTTTTTAAAAGAATCTACTGTTGGTTTCAAAGTTAAATATAACAAAACAGACTAGTCCACATGATTTGAATATTTAATAATTTAAATTTATACTGCATTTAAGTGCTCTGCTGAAATCAGACCATAATCAAATTATCAGTTTGGTTCTGAAACAAAAGCACTTGGAGCTGTTCGGGATAGGCAGAGACTGCAAATGTAATTACAAAAATACTTATCTGCCAAGCTGATATAAAACTATGTTTCTGATTCTCTGTGGACTAATGTTTCTTTATGTTCAGGAGTGATGGAGTGGGTCAGATCAGGATGATGAGTGGATCAAGCCATCCTTACATCAGAATTCAGGGTGTTTCTCTTGATTTTAGAGAAGTTCTTTATTTTCCTCAAAGTGACTGTCAGGAAAACAAATGATCCAAATATTTAGCTGATAATGAAGCTGTAAAAGTTTCTTCCCAGGAAAGAAACTGGGCAAGTCCCAAACACCTCACCATGTGGCAGAAATTCATGTAGAGGCTCAGTGTATGTATGTATGTTTGGTTATGCACATTAAGGGTCAGTACTGACATTTTGAATTTTCACTGTGTCTTTTTGGTAATAAAGTTTCCCAGTTTATTCAAAAGAAGCTGGTGGGCTCAATGCTGTCATGGGGCTTGAAAATTCTCAACTAAGAAAAGTAAGAGAAGATATGTTAAAAGTAAATGAAGCAATAAATAATGCGGAAAAGAGGAATCAGTTGTCGTTTTTACCTTCCTATGATATCAGAAATACAGTGATGCTGAATAAAAGTTTAAATCTACAAATTAATGTTTAACAATTGAAGAGAAGTGTGTGCTGCACATTGGTTTTTCTTGCAAGTACATGACTTGAGTCACTAGTTATACTGTTACCCAGCAGGCCACTACCCATCATTTTTCTTTAACTACCAACTCCTCTAGCAGCTGAGCTATATATTGTATAATTAATTTCTGCTACTTTGTTTAGTGAGCTATTCTGAAGATGAACATTTACCTTCTCTCATGGGCAACAAATAGGAGCAGCTGGAAGCCATTGTACAGCAGGAAAACTGTGACAGAGTTGCCATCACAGGGATGTGGGGATGATTCATACAACAGGAGTGCTGTGGTGAGTAGCTATAGACTCTTCAGAAAGGACAGGCAAGGAAGGAGTGGTGGTGGGATAGCTTTGCAGGTTAGAAAGAGTTTTGATTATCCAGAACTTGATGCCAATGATGATTGGGTTGAGTCAGGGGGAAGAATCAGGAGGAAGGCCAAGAAGGCAGATATCCTAGTGGGACTCTGCTGTAGACCACCCAAACAGGATGAAGAGTCAGAAAAAATATTTTATAAGCAGCTGAGAAAAGTTTCACAATCATTAGTCCTTGTTCTAAGGGGGGATTTCTGCTCACCAGACACCTGGAAACAAAAGAATCTGGCACTTGCCTTATTAAACTCTATATTAAACTCTGTGATTGCCCAGCCCTCTATCAAAATATCTTGGCAGGGCCTCTCTGCCTTTGAGGAAGCAGAATAAAGCCCTCATAATCCCAGGGAAAATGGTCGGCAACCACTTAGATACACACAAGTCTATGGGACTGGATAGTATCCACACAAAAGTACTGAGGCAAAAGTTCTCACCAAACCACTTTCCATCATTTACCAGCAGCTCTGGCCAAGTGGGCAGGTCCCAGCTGACTGGAGATTAGCCAACGTGACACCCACTTAAAAGGTCAGAAGGAGGATCCAGGGAACTACAGTTCTACCTCAGTGTCAGGGAAGGTCATGGAGCAGACCATCTTGAGAGCTGTCACGTGGCACGTGCAGGATAACCAGGGGATCAGGCCCCGCCAGCAGGGGTTTATGAAAGGCAGATTCTGCTTGATCAGCCTGATGTCCTTCTGTAACAAGATGACCTACTTAGTAGATGAGGGAAAGGCTGTGGATGATGTCTACCTGGACTTTAGTAAAGCCTTTCAAACCTTTTAGCACAGCATTCTTCTAGAGACACTGGCTGCTTATGACTTGGACAAGTGCATGCCTTGCTGGACAAAAAATTGGCTGGATGTCTGGCCCCAGAGAGTGGTGGAGAATGGAGCTACATCCAGCTGGTGGCTGGTCACCAGTGGTGTTCTCCAGGGCTTAGTACTGGGGCCAGTTCTTCTTAATATCTTTATTGACAAAATGCACAAGGGGATTGAGTGCACCCTCAGTCACTCTGCAGGTGAGGCCAAGCTGGGTGGGAGCATTGGTCTTCTGGAGGGCAGGAAGGCTCTGCAGAGGGATCTGGACAGAAAGGGTTGAAGGGCTGAGGCCAATTGTGTGAGGTTCGACAAGGAGAAGGGCAGTGCCCTGCACTCGGGTCACAACAACGCCATGCAGCAGGACATGATCCAGACCGTGCCCAGGTGGTCAAGAAGGCCAATGGCCAGGAGTGTTTGTACCCCCATACTCAGCCCTGGTGAGGCCACACCGCCAATCCTGTGTCCAGTTCTGAGTCCCTCACTACAAGAAGGACATTGAGGTGCTGGAGCGTGTCCAGGGAAGGGAAACAGAGCAGGGGAAGGGTCTGGAGTGCAAGGCCTATGAGGAGCAGCTGAGGGAGCTGGGGGGGGGGGCTCAGCCTGAAGAAAAGGAGACTCAGGGGAGAACTTACCACTCTCTACAGCTACCTGAAAGGAGGGTGTAATAAGATGGGGATTGGACTTTTCTTCCAAGTAATAGAACAAAAGAGAGCAGCCTCAAAATACCCTAGGGGAGTTTTAGATTGGATATTAGGAGAAATTTCTTCAACAACAGGGTTGTTAGGCATGAGGCTGCCCAGGGAATTAGGGGAGTCACCATCCCTGGAGGTATTAAGAAGATGTGTTGGTGGCACTGAGGGACATGGCTTAGTGGTGGACTTGGCAGTGCTGGGTTAATGCTTGGACTTCATGATCTTAAAGGTCTTTTCTAGTCTAAATGATTCTATGACTTTATTTACAATTTAAAGCATTTATTGAACCAAGGCAATCTTTTGGGAGTGTTTTTAAACACTACTTCCTATATTTCAAATGAGTATCATATGCATAATGAAATTGCAATATTTTAATGTTACTCTTTAGTTTTGTGCCTTGAGATAGATGGTTACATATTTGTTTCTGAAATAACATTTGCAAGTTGGGATTGTAGCAAAATATTTGCTAAAAAAGAGTGTGAATAGTTCACAGACTTGTCAGAATCCATCTGTTTGTGTCTATTAATGGGTACATTCCCAGCTGTGGTCTTTCTAATGCAATAAATAAAAAGTTTCTTTCTTACTATAAATCCAATGGCTGAAATCTCCTTGTAAAATTGATTTATTTCAATAAAAATCTGTACTTATGTTAAAGACACCTCTTAAAATGAGCATGACCATGAGATGCCACTTGCATATCATTTCAGCAGCCATCTGACACATAAACGACTCAGTCTTAAATAATTTGCTACAGCATTTTTCTGGTTAAGCCATGGAAGAGCGTGCCATTCAGACCAGGATGAGAGGGACAGGGATGGGAAAACACAGGTGCATTTAGCACTGGAATGAGAGGCACATCCAAAATAATCTAAAGACTGGGACAAATGCTTAGTCCTCACTCCTTCATGCAATGAAATTTACACATGTGTGCAACACACTTTAGAGAAGTCCAAGCTATGAACCAATGCAGGAGATTCCTAAATCTTTAGGAATCTTTTTTGTAATACTGCGTGTAATTTTTTTTTTTGTATTTTGACTGAGACACATTACATTTCTAGCTTTGGTTTTGATTTATCTCTTTCACCATTCTCTTAAGCTATCCTTATGCAGCTACCTTACCCTTATCCTATGCAGCTACCCTACGTTTCTTCATAAATTGCAGCAGCAGAAGACCATACACAAAGACATTTCAAACTAATTTTTGCTCAAACTCAGACAGACCTACATATGATCTAAGGTACATTTGAACTAAGCAACTGTTCTGAGGCAATATCCCTTTAAATTCTCTCTGTAACAAAACCAATACTCTGCTTCTGCGGCTGTCTTTTAAAGTGCTTCTGTATTAAATGACCTGTGAAGGTTCAGTGCCCTTCTGCATCATCATGGCTTGGAAAACCAGTCCTCCTCAGAAAAAAATTCCTTGGTTTATCAAAGCACCAGTGCCATTCATTTAGCTCAGGCAACAGAAGAAATTAATTATCCCCACATTATTTTACATCTGTGACAAGTAAAATTTGTGAAGTATTTACAAAATTAAGCAAGCTATTTTGAAGTTAATGAACCTGTCTTGTGTCTAAAGAAATACTTACAGTTTAAACAACTTTTTGGCAAGTATAAATTTTAATTCATAGTTTTTTGAAATAGATTATAAATCAAATTCTTTCAGCTTAAAGAAAACCAACATTTATAAGTTCCAGTGCCTCCTCTTCCACTGTACTACAGCATGTTGCTGGATCTGTAAAAATGACTTCTGTAAAAAAGGTTTTATAGAAAATCTTTTCTATATACTTACTGTTCAACAACAACAAAGAAAGAAATCAGTATCTCTATGAAACAGTCCATTGAAATGCAATTCGCTCTGGTGATTATATACAGCACAGTATGCTTAGTTTTGATCACCAAGCTAGCTGAAAACATCTTATTCTTTAATTCTCATAAATTTTGTTCTACTTCTACATTGCTAGGGCTCCTGGGTGGCACTCTATTCTTGAGGACAGAGGATGCCTTGAATATTGCACTGCCTTAACAAAGCCAGCTGTTGTCTCTGATACTGGGTGACGCAGATGGGTTCGCACACTAATTGACATTACTGTATGTAAATTACTGCCCTCTACTGGAATGACAGGCACGGAGTTTCACGTGAAATGGATGCCTTGTAAGGTAATTACATTGATTGTTGAAGCCTGGTGTTTTCTGGAAGCAAGGGCCATGGATTCCGGGTGGTCCTGATCCCTTCTTGGAGCATAGCTGTTTGCTGCACACATACCTGTGTGCATTCAGCCTTTGCTTATTGGCAGTGCAGGGTGCACCAGGATGGTCTGATTGTCAAAATATTTTCCTTTTTTAACTGTAAACAGGATGTGCAAAGGAGCTACAGAAATGCCCTTCCCTTGTGAATGCCGTAATGTCAGTCAAGACAACTGATGCCCTGATGTCAGTCAATCTTCTACAATGTCATATTTTTAAGCCTGTAATAATCAAAAGAAAATATCAAATTCTTAATTAATTGAAAATAATATTCCCAAACCCAAATATTCAAGAATGTAAGACAGGCACCACTTCTTTAAAATCATGAGGTTACTGATATTTACAGGAAACGGGCATTTTACAAAATGAAGCTTTTTCTTGGCTCTTCAGACTCTGAAGTTCACATCTTCTTTTTAAATTTGCTATGCAAATGTGCTTAAGTAGAAGTGAAAGTTGGTTTTCTCAATGAATTGTTATTCAAGGAGATGATTTTTAAAGGAGTTTTGATATATAGCAGCACAAGATTTGGCCATGGCACGACAGAAAAAGAAAAGAAATAAGGAAGAGCAAAATAGAACATCTGTCTCTCAAGAAATCCATGAAGTACAAAATATAAGAAGACAAATGCGAGTCAAAGCACTGCAGTGAAACAAGGCCAATGCCTGGGAAGTATTGTACAAAATCAAATTGTTAAGTCACCTAAGTTCTCAGAATCCCTAGAAATATGACAATATGGGACATTTTGAAGGGTTTTTTTCATTAAAGCAAAAAGACAAAATTCAGAATTGGGACTTCATGATTCCTGAAACTAAACACCACATCCTACTGTAGCTGAGAGAGCAGAAGAATAGGAGTCCAGTCTCCAGTGCCTTCCTGAGTCTGGAAATTTCACGTTTCAGAATTTGCTGGCCAGCCACCAACAGACTACTGATATTCACTAGGCAGCTGAAAGTTTATTGTGGATATAAATGTTCCATATAAATGTTCTGGCATAGCTATTATTATACATACAGTCACTTGCATGGGGATATGGAAGAAGCCTATAGGATTTCAGTCATATGAATAAATACAAAAACACCTAGTAGGAAATAACTGAGAAGATGCATTATTTAATATGCCATGACTGACATAAAGAAGCAATCTTGGAATGGAAAAGCATCATCACTGTTTAATGTCAGACAAATGAACTAAGTATTTTTATCAGTCTACATAAGCTTTTATATACCTTAGAAAAATATGAACACCAAAATCTGCATCTATCTAAATGTACATGAACTTCAACAGTATTGTGTTATATACTATGAATTGTTTCCAATATGTGGTCTGCAAACACCAGGATAAGTACAGTGTTTACAGGAATACTCCATGAAGTCACAGTGTAGAGAACTGACAAGGTAGCAGCCTTCTTCTTGTCACACACAAGCATCTGCAGATGGAATGAGCTGAGGCCACGTATATGTGCAGAGAAAAAAGGAGAAATATTTGTTTACTGAGAACTGAAAGAACCTTGTGAATGCTCAAGGAACCATGGAAAGCCAGTAGAAAAAAAAAAACAAACCAACAAAAACAAATCAAAACCCAAACCAAACAAACCCAAACCAAACAAAAAACTGTACTACAAAAAGGACTGACATAATAACTCTCTAGGAAAAAGAAGTGTACTTTCTAAAGATTAATGTGTCACTGAAACCTGTGAACAGACAAGCTCCAGGAAGAAGGAGACCTGTCAAGAACATTTTTTAAAGCTATCAAATAGAAACTGACTGACTCAAATGGTATCCAGTTCTATTGCCAGCACTGATTCCCCATTTTATCAGCTGAGATTTGTATCTCTTACTGTCAGGAAATTAGGTAATCAAAACTGAATTTCTTTTAGGAAAATAATCACTGATACAACTCTCTCTGATGAAGGCAGTACCCATTCAAATACAAAATCTGTGTATTAGATGTAAAACCAGAAGATGAATGCTGTTGTCACCCTAGGAACCTCTCCATGATCACTCCAAATCTTACATGGCAAATTGTAGAAGAGCCACAGGAACGAGTATGAGAAAAATCCATCTTTCTCTGGACTTTGAGACAGTGGGGAGTCCTTCATCACCCCCCTTCACAGTCTCATGCTGATACAGAAATACTTGGCAGGTCAAGCATATTGGTATTTTTGTAATTGTACTTCTGGAATTAACTTCTTGTTGCTGAGGGTCATGAGAGCCTGGCAGCAGCAGAACTAACAATGGTGGTATTTTGCCACCACTGCCCCCTTTTCAGATTCAAACCACTGGCCTTCAAGGAGTGCCTGGGGAAGGACATGAAACTTACAGGATATTGACATAACCCAGAAAACAGAGGTGCAAAGAAAAGCCTCTTCATACTTTATTAAACTAATCAAAAACCCCTCCTCACATTAATAGAGAATGTACAGCACAATTAATTTAATTTATGAGATCAATGACTACTTTTTTGGCTACTACATTTTATTTAGGACTGAGAGCAGAAAATTTCCTGGCATGCCTGACCAAATGAATCACTCATAAGTCACTTTCTTTCTTCCCTAAAGCACTCCATCATGAATAAAGAATGTCTTTCATAACTTTTCTCCTTGACAAAGGACAGTCTTTTCCCATTGATGGGGCTGGGTTAGGGAGGAATTTACACACATACATCTTATCAACATACATGAGAATCAGTATCTTGTACTCTCCAGTGCACTGGTGGGGACACACGACTGCAACATCTCTACTTTGCTTTCTAAAAATGTTATGTGCGTGATTTTAAATTAGAACATAAAAGTATGCCCACCAAATACCACATTTTTCACACATGCATCTCCCATACTCCTTAATTAAAACTGATCTTCCAAAATGATTTCATAAAAAAAAATCCACTTGTTTCATGAGTGTCTTTAAGGTAGATTAATCTGCATTTGCACAAAGGTCTTAATTCAGAATAAATTTCACTAATGTAATAATACAATGTTGATCCCATACTGAGACATCTGCCTTTGCTCAGGGGTTCTCATAGGGCCTGGGAGCCTGGTACACGTATTTCCTTTGGGGTTTCCAGTGACTTCACCCCAAAATAAACTTCTGCTTTGCAGAATAAAAACTTCACAAACAAGTTCTGAAAAGGTTTAATTATAAATGAAAATCAAAAACTATGAGAAAGCTATAGATTTGATGGTTCTTTAATTAGGCTGCAGAAACATAGCTGCTCTTGTCTCCATACTGGCATTTCAAAAAACTGTGCTAAAATTCACACAGTTCTGGTTGTGACCACTAGTTTTAGTTTTTTAAAACCCATTTTTTGTTTCTGTATTCCCCAAGATCAACAGATCAGCAGGTGTCAAGGAGCACCATGCTTTCTGAAGTGCAATTACAAACTTAGATTTGTTTATTTGCATCCAATAAAATCACAATAACCCACAAACCAACCACAAATTACTTTTGAGAGGAGCAGGTGCATTGCCTTGTCATCTTTGCAACACACTGAATGTGACATTTACTTTCTGCTGGACAAATTATTCTCCATTTTCTACCTACATCAGATAATGTTCAGTTTCATCTCTGATATAAATGTATTTTAGTCATATTTGAAGAGACACTTCAATTTATAAGGTCCTCCTGAACAGTTAAGGACACCTAAGAGTAGGACTTGTAAAGCTTTCCATTTAAAGGTGTTAATTTTGGCTTCTTTAGACTTCCTAGGGATTTTCTTTTACTCACAAGCCTGCCTCATTCCTGTTTCAGTTTTGGAGCTTCAGGTAATCCATTTCTAAGAAAAAATTAGTCCATGGTATGTTGTCCCACCACACATTTTCATTCTACTTGATTTGAGACATTCAGTGCTTTATCATTTGGAAAAAACCCCTGCAACCTCACAGGGAAAAGCACAAGAGTCAGTTTAGCACTGGTGCCTGAAAAATCTGTCCAAAATTGGACAAGTTAAAACAGTCTGAAATGTCAGTCTGAGCAAACCACTGGAGGTGTGGTGGAAAACTTGATCCCAAATTCCTTTTACCCAAAGCACAGCCAAGCCAAAAAAAAAAAAAAAAAAGAGTGGGAGCATCTGAAACTGTTCCCCAAACCACGCCAGGCAGTTGCTTCTGGAGAGCTCTGTAGCTGAGTATGAGCTGGAACAGTGCTCAAGGGTGCCCTGCCTGATAGGGCAATTGCAGCAGGCAGTACAGAGGATGTCACTGGATAGATAAGAGAGATTTTGTACCAGAAGAGTTAGAGGAGATCAAGTAGGGATTTAAACTCTTAGAGAACACAGAACATACAAAGGATTGTGGGACACGAAGCTCAGGTGAGAAGAGATTTGTCAGAAAGACTGAGGGGGTATCTATGCCACAGACACAGTGGAGGCAGCCTTACAGAGAAGAAATCCTGACAGCAATCTGTGTAGATTGCTAAATAACAGCTAAAAGCTGAACTTCAGAAACTAGAGGTAAAGCTTTCTCTTATCAGAAGAATGCTAGGGTCACAAAATTGATTTTGCAAACTTCAGTAAGTCTCAGAATTCAAGCCACCTGCTAAATTCTAACTCAGCCCTCTTTTTACTAGGTAGTAAGGCAAAGTCTCATCTTCATCTGCACATGCAGTTTCCAGGAATCCTATCTGATGATGGGGTATGGTCACGTATCAGCCCTGCTGAAGCTCATGCAGTGGGGGGACAGAAAAACCCAGGTTTCTGTGACTATGACAAGTAAATATTGCCCCTGTGACAGAGCACCTTCCATTCATTGTTGTACACCAGGTGAAACAAAATCTGACCAGACCACCAGAACCTGCAAGTTACTAATCCCCAGGGTGCAGTACAGTTAGACCCCAAATGCTGATTTGCTCAAAATGTTGTGCAACAGCAGCTACTGAGAGTCATAATTTGAATACTAAAGTAGATAATTCAAGTTCTAACTCTCAAGAGCTGATATTCCTGGGGTCCAGTCTCACTTTGCCTCTTGCTTCTATCTGTAAAATGGGAACAAGTAACCTTGAAGCTTCTAGGAACAACTGAAACATTAATGCTATGACATGTGCAAGCACCAGGCTCATGAACAGTTGAAGAAATTTATAATTCAGTGCTTAGTCCAGTGTTTCAGAAAGCTGCAGTACAGAAGACTCTAAGTTATGAGATTCAGCAGCAGGGATCATCACTTTCTGCAGTAAATGAGGCTGAAAAATTCTGAGCAACAAAAAGGGTGAGATGACTGTGACTCATGTCAGCCAATCATGTCAGTCATGGCAATCCTACCCCACGAGGAGGGCTGTGCAATACAGCAAAAGGGGTCCTTAACACTGGTGCCTCCTGACTCCAAAGTACTGAATTTAAAAATGAAATTAAAATTTAATTTTATTTTAGTGTATAGAAACTGAAAGAACGCCAGATAGAAGGTGTCACTTTTCCCTTACGTTCAAGGAATGTAAGAACTGCAACTTGTGTTTTACTGTAACAGGTGATTTTGATTTGAACAGGGATCGCAGAATTACTTTAGGTGATCACTGTAGGAGGATTTGCTAAATACCTGAGTCAAATTCCTGAAACAATGGTTTTCAATAATGGCAAAGTGGTTCAGGATTACGTTAAACCAAAAGTATTTTGTACAACCCTTCAGGTAAATAGGCCCCCACAGGGAGTTAAAATTCTAGTACATTTCCCATTCACTTTGTCAATTCCAAATTAAACCATAAGCATAGTGGAAACAGTGTAAAATACCTCTGCAAAACTTACAAAAAGCACAAAAAATCCCCGAGGGTGCAATTTTTGGCACTGTAGAGGGTACACCCATTGTTTGAAAAACAAATCCCAGTCAGTGAATCAGAAAAAGTGACTAAGAGCTGCTGGGCACCACGGATCTGTCCTGAATAGGAGACAGTGTGGAGCAGCCCTGTCCAGGAGCATGCAGGAGCCAGGCTGCTGCTCATCACCTCTGCTGCAAAGGGTGAGGGAGGGAAAGAAGGAAGGAAGGAAGGAAGGAGCACACTTGTAGCAGTGTTTTTATGCACAACCTACTTTTCCACAGCAACCCAGCCATGCTCTCTGCCTCCTTGGGAGCAGCTGAGTCAAAATTCAGCTCTCTCCTTGCTCTAGCCAGGATTCAGCTCCTCCCTCCAGCTCACACCCCTGCTGCCCAACAGGGCCCTGCTGCCCTCTGCTCCAGACTGGATGCCAGGGCAGAAACTCTTCCCAAGGAGCACTGGGGAAAGCCCTGAGTAACCAGCTCTGCTCCCAGTGCTGATCCTGCTCTGAGCTGGAGACTATACTGGAGAATTCCCAACACTTCATCCAACCCTAATGAGTATATAATGTTTATGAATTACAAAAATGTTCTTGCTTTCTTTACAGGTGTATCTTGGGCAACTGGTGTCCTGATCCTTAACAAATAGATAAAAGTCTAAAGCAAACCAAAAAGCAACTATGTAAGTGCCTGCAAAAGTATCATCACAGCAAGGATTTAATCACAAGTTTTTATTTGGCTTGACAGTTAGAATATGACAGCACACTAATGATTAAAACTGCATTTAGTTTTGAGCATTGCTCTTGAACATTAGTTACCAGTTACACTGCTGCTCTGATTGCCAGTCAGAGCTGAAATACAACGCCAACTTTGAGGGAAAAGATGGAACTTGTACAGCTATCTACCTGGCTGGGATCAGATCCATTGCAATGGAGAAGAATCTGGGCTGCAACCAGCAAATAGTTGACACATTTGGATCAGCCTAAATTTCCTGCCTTCTCCTTAACAAAAGCTGGAAGAAGAGGCCAAGGAATATACACTGCAGCTATGCGGGTCAGCACAACAAACAAATATAAAAACAAGGACAAAAATGCCAGAGACAGAAAAGCAACAGAATAAGAGGACATATCTGGCACCAACAGACATTTGTACACATTTTATTATGTCGTCAGATAAGTAATTTAATTAAACAGCAAGTGTATCAGTGTCTTACCAGAGTATTATGAATAGCACTTAAATTATGGCGGTGCATAAACCCAGGACATTAGTATTCTATCCACCTTAAATAAAAAGTTTTGACTCCATCAATTTTAATACCCAGTTGCTTTAAGAAGTTGGCTACAGTATCATGGCAGCCTGCCCAGGTTCTTTGCTCAATCAAGCAATAGTTGTCTTTGACCAAAAAAGAAAAAAATAGCCAACAGTATCCTTGCTGAATGTCTGCTGGCATCTGCTATCAAAATAGGAAAAAGGGACTTAAAAGAAAATTAAAAACTTTAAAGTTTAGTATTTTGGTTAACCATAATATTACAAAATAGGTTGTTTTAGTAATTCCTTATTGAAGCTACCCAGTTTAGATTAATTTTTCAAAAAAACTGCCATGCCATTTTTATCTATTACTTTAATTGTATGTACATAAGAACTAATGTGCTGCAGACATAGTCAGAAAACCTGCATCATTTACCTCTGTATTATACAACACAGCATGTCACAGTGCCCTAGGCAAGGTCACCAAACTCCTAACAATGCTGTAGGATGTGACAGAGGAATCCATCTTTATAAATTAGACTTCATTATACATGATCCTGCTTATAAATCTTGATGTATTGTTTTCTAGTATAATAACTCTACTTTGCACTTGCATGTACACATACTAGATATTCTAATCTAGAACTTCTAATTCACAGAGTACTTTACAAATACACACTGGGTGTATGCTTGTGTGCATAAAGCCACCGTGCTGCTGCAATAGCAGCGCGATAAATGAGACCCGACCTCCCGGAGCACCTGCCCTGCTCCGTGCCCTTCTGGTCCCCACCTGGGGATGGGAAAGCTGCAGGAGGCCGGTTTGCCAGAGCAGGTAGGTGACCTGAAGCTATAGAACCACCTGAAATGAAACAGACCATTTTTCTTTGGGAGTTGTGGTGCTTCTCACCTGCAAACCCTGGGAGGAACCAACCTGGTTGGTTAGACTTACAACACTGATCGGAGGAGCAGGTGAGCCTGTTTCCCGGAGGCAAAGCCAGCCCTCTTCGTTTCGGGGACGCTCAGAATGTGCCTCCGACACGGAGCGAGGGGGCGGCTTAGCCCCGAGCCCGAGTGCGTGTGTGAGCAGCCGCGCTGCCCGCCGGCTCCGGGCAGGCGCTGCCTGCAGGGGCCGGGGGCTGCCACCCGCCTGCCCGGCTCCTGCCCGCAGCCCGGCCCGCCCGGTGCCCGTCCCGCCCGGCCAAGCCGCGGGCTCTCCCCGCTCCGGCAGCGGAGGTGGTGCCCCCCGGCCGTGCCCCTGGAGCGGGACCCCTCCTCATGCTGGGGCCGGGGCGTCCCCCGGGCGTCCCCGGGCAGGTAGCGGCGGCCGCGGCGCGGCGGGGACTGACCTGCGAGCCGCCGCTCCCGGACATTCCTCCACAGCAAGTCCCAGGCTTTGGCGGTGGAGTCCCGCAGCTGCTCGCTCAGCGACCTCCGGAGCTGCGCCTTGGCCGAGCGGCGCTGGCTGCTCATCCTCGGCGGCTCCGCATGCCGCCCCGGGCAGCCCCGCTCCGCGCCCGCTCTCCTCGCCGGGGACCGGCGGCGGCGCCCACAAGGGGCCGCGGGGCAGCCCCGCCGCGCCGCAGCCGCGTCACCGCCGCCCCGGGCGGGCGGCCCTTCCTTCACCTGAGCGCCGCCCGCCCCGGCCCCCGGGGCAGCGCTCCCGCCGCCAGCCTCGCTCCCTCCCTGCCTCCCTCAGCGCCCCGTCCCGCGCCCGCCGCTCTCCGCCCTCCTGTCCTCCCCCGCGCTGCGGCCCCCGCGGGGCGGGGAAGGTGCCCCGGGCTCGGCCCGGCTCCTGCCCTGACCGGGACCCCGCGCCCTCGGGCACCACCGACGGACCGGCACCCCGCGCGTCCCGCGGCCCCGCGCCTAAATTCCGTGACCCCGCTTGTGCCCGTGGGCCCATCTGGGAGCTGCCCTGCTGTCAGCTCCCGCTGCCGCCGCTGCGCTCCCTGGACAGCGACCAGGAGCTGCCCGTCGCCACCCCGGCCATGCCGCCCCAGCGCTGCGAACGCCGCTCCGGGGACAGGTCACCCGCCCCGAGGTGACAGAAAACCTGCCTGGCAACGGGATGCCTTTTGCACGGGAGGCTGTAATAGGTGCTTTGTCCATGCTTCAACTTTTGCGGAAAGAAAATTAGGTTTTTTTCTTAGAGACCTAGGTTCATCAACTCTACACCCAAGATCAAGCCATAGTCCTCGCAACACAGCCTCTCCTGTTTCTTTCCCACTTTCTCTGCATTCCACCCACTTACTCTCCACCTCCTTCCCCCTGCATGACTTCTTCTCTTACAAGCTCTTGCGCTTTTGAAAAGGTTTCAAAATTAAACCCCGGCAGACACTTTTTGCACGCTTTACAGACTAAAATGTCCTGATTTCTTCATCTGTAGGCTAGCCAGAAAGTAATAGCAGGGCCCTTATCCCATTTAGGAAAACCATTTTGTGTCTCGGCTTCTTCTATGCTCTGCGAAATACTGTTTTAACAGTGTCCCCTTCCCTATCCTGGATGTGCCTCCAGCAAGAGTCTGATAGCAGAGAAGGACAATGGCCGCTTCATTCCATTTAGTCACAATCAATTACTTACTGCTTGCTCTTTTGGCTCAGTATTTGTGGCAGAGGCTGATGTTCCTGCAAGGGAGTGCCCTGCTCTGAAAGAGCTGCATGCCCAGGTGAAGCAGTCATGTTAAACATTATCGATATCCCCCTCTTGTTTAGATTTAAACTGTTACTGCAATGTCAGAAGCTAAAAGCAAGCAGACAGATGTATTCCATGTTACCACTGTTAATAATGTCTTCTGCTTACTTTGTGGTGTGAATTTGTTTTCCTTTGTCCCTGTTTTTAAGAGGTTCATCTAAAAAGGTTCATCTTAAGCTACTCTACTTTAGCTGATATAGTGAAGACTCTATGCTTGTCCAGAGCTTGTACAGATGTTGTATGTCACTCCTCTGCCTGCAGTTCCAATGTCCTCCAAATGACTGGACAAACACTTCTGAGAAAAGGGATGCCTTCCAGGGATGGATGCATCCAAGATCTAGAAGGGAGACAGCATAATTATGTAAATACTCCCACATCCCATGACCCAGAGCAAACACCTGCTGATGTTAATGGGAGAAGAGAGGATTATGGTTCCTACAATCAGCTCCTCTGCCCAGTAAATCTGCCTCTGACCTCTGCCTCTCTTTATTTAATCTCTCACCAACACAGCTATTACCAGTACATAAGACCTACTATGCCTGTTTACTGCCACAGGCTTTTATCAGTTAGGAACCAGGCAGAGATGAGAAATTAATTCCTGATATTGTACTCAGCTGCCCTATAAAGATGAGCCGTGACAGACGATCTAAAAGTGAAATAATAAACTCAGTTTTGAAGGTTTTGTATCATTCTGCTGTGTCACCACCCACAAACGTCAGCCAGTACTGCAACCTTCAGCAGTGCTCTTCTGGCAGCCACACTTGGATGCACCAACTTGGAGTGCCCTGCCTGTCTGGAAGATAGATATCCCTTTCTTCAGTGGCTGTCTGTGATGGCCAGAATGTAGCAATAGAACAAAAGATATTGTCTTCCCTTCTGCAGCATTTTTGAAGATCTTGCTTTATCAAAAATATCCCTAGACTTCCAGGTTTACTGAAAGCAGCTAATTAGTGACTTGATAGTGGCAATTGCTAATCCCATGTTATCTCACCACGAGTTACTAAGATAAACTGCAGTGATATGGCTGTATTTCATAATAAGCAGCAGAAATGAACTGGCAAGCCTAGACCAAACTCTGTGGCAGGCACTGACAAAAATCTTACTAATTTCAGGTACTTTATTGTGGAAAACTGAATCCAGAGGCAAGATCAGATATCGTAGTTTTCTCCCCAAAGAAAACAGTGCTATTGAGTAATGAGAACACATCTCATGCAGCAACTGGCCTATTCCTATTTTATGCTTTTAATCATAGTCAGCTGTTCAGAAGTCTAATTACCATCACGAGTATTTTTGATGTATTACACCTCATAGTAGCAGTTGCACTAAGAGCTATTCTGCAGAAGAAGTTACAATAAGAGCTATTTTGCTTGAAGGAGGGTACATGTAAGGAATTATTCATAGGTTAAACAAGCCTAATTTCCTTTTAGAATGTTAGAAAACCTGACAAGATGGTAAAATTCTGGTCTCTCACACATTTTGCATATGTTGGTTAAGTGTATAAATAGCCAGCTGATCAGTACTTGTGTTTCCTGCTTGAAACATTCTGACATCCAGCACAAGATGGCTATCATTTCTGGGGGAAAGAAAAGGAAAGCACATTTTCCACAGAATATACAGTTTTCCTGCTTGATACTAGTCCTGCCAAAATGGTTCTTTTCAGAGTAATTGCAATGAAACCACTGTATATGATGAAGAGAAAGGAGAAAGTTCCCAGCTGCCTTAAAAGAAGCTGAAATATTATATTTGTCTTTGCTCATTGATAACAGAATATTGGCAGGAATAAAAGTACTGTCTAAATCTTGAAGGCATATAAAATATTGGGGAAATTTCTAAACTAGTTGTATCCATGCTCTGATGCCATTGTGGCACAGAAGTCTGATACACTTATTTTATATTTAGCAATTTATAGCTCCTTCCAATCACCATGGTAATTAAACACCAAGTTAATTGACACAGCGTAGTATTCTGGCCCCTAATTAGCGGGGTGTTTTTAATTTGTTACAGATTCCATTATGCAGCCTGATGTAGTCCTAGTAAAGTAACTGTACACTAACTGCAATGCACCTGGTAAGAGAATCAGACCTAAGGAAAGAGAAACAGGACTACATATTGGTTTGCCATTTGTAAACTACTGAAAGACTATGATAAAAGTGCAACTTCTTTCCTTTCCATCCTCTTGTCTTTAATTATCACGAGTCAGGATTTTTTTGTTAGCTTTATCACCTCACAATATTTGCCTACATGCAGAAGAGCAAAACAAGATATGTCATGTGGAGGAAAATGTGGGAAGAGTGCATCCTTGGTTACTATGTGCTGTTTAGAGGACACAGGCTCCTTACCCTGGTATCTCTTAGAAAGTAATACTAAAGCAAAAGAGGAAATTACAGGATCTACAAGATCAATTATGTGGTCTGATGCTAATAAGTGCAATGCCAAATTTTATAGTTAATTTCATTCTTCAAGAACTGACTGTAATGAAGATTCTTGAAATTTACGATACCCAACATGGTGTTGCTGTGCTTTTGTAGCTTCAAATAGTAGCTCAGACAGCCTAGATATAAACACATCAAGTAATATTTATAACTTTAGCAGTGGTCTTTATCTCTTTGGGGGTCCTAGAGCTCTGGAATTTGTTTTCTATCACAGCTTAAATGGTCTGAGTGGGATGTTGTAAGTCTGGGTTACCACTGGAAGGGAAGAAAAGATTTGAGGTTTTCCATTGCTTGTTTTCCTAACAGCAGACTCTGGTGAATTTCATACTAATTATTGAAATTATTATTGAAACAGGTTATGTGAAAAGCACCAAAGGCATATGAGTGTGCAAAGGTATCCTCTTTGACATCTAAGTAAACAAACAAATATTTTGAATTTTGAGAAAAATAAGAATCGCTGTGAATGAGGACAAAATGTTCTAGCTTGTGCCCTGGCACTCTCTCCTTGGTTTTTTTTGTTTACATATACAAATTATCATAATTTTGAGGTAGCTTTAATGAGAACAAGTTATATATTAGTTTCACTCTTTTCTGATTTATCAAGAGATTGGCACCTATAAGTTCATCCTACTTCATTTCAGCTTTGTGAATCTCTGGGAAAGGGTTGCTCTGCACTTTGCCAACAGCAGAGCACTGCTGGCTTTCATTAGTGGGGGCCAAATTCTTTCACTTTTGTTCACAACGATTAATGCTGAAATAAATGGAACTTCTTGCAGTATTCACTGTGAACAGACTCTAAGTATGCTCAGATACAGACTCCAGTAACAAAGTGTCTGATGTTTGACTGTGCTCCCTCTCCCTTGCTAGAACAGGCATGGAGGGCATGGGGGAAATTAAGCTTTAATTCTGTTCATACAAAGGATGATACTTTATTGTTGTTATTATTAATAACAAATTGTTTTCTCAAAGTGCTTGGAAGCAAAAACTGGATGGAGCTAAAGTTCAATCTTTAGGAGATTGCAAACTAAATATAAAACAGGACACCGATGGAGAGAAGACCTGATTGGGGTAGGAAAGGTGGAGTATGAGAGATAAATAGAACAGTACTGGTCAGAGTAGTAACTGCTGGTACTTCTGGCACAGCAGAATAGTGTCTGGAAGCACTGGTGCAAAGTGAGTTAGCAAGAGGGTCTCCAAGGATGTTAATGTGGTATCTTTATATATTTAGAGGGCCAGCTTTCAAGAACGAGGGGCATTTTTAACAAAGGCATGCAAATGTGTATTTGAAAACATAATGAGTAGACAGCAAAAGCTGGGATCCTGTACACAAACAGGCTGTGGGGAGAAAGCTTTTAATATTGAACAGATAGGTGAGGCAAGGGAAGGGCCTTCAGACTTCAGTCAAGCAGCCTCTACTTGATGCACCATAAAGGCAGGATGAGCTGCAATGAGCAGTGGTAGCAGAGAACTGCCAGGGTGTTTGCATTTGGGATGCAATGCAATAGACCAGATTGTGTCTATCAAGGCAGAGTAAATGGGAACAAAAGTGAAATGGTAAATGTGGGATGAAAATTTTTTTTCTACAGCAATCAAATATTTTCACCTGGAAACCTCCTCCTGACAAAACCCATTGTTTCTTAAAGAATAAAAATTAAGAGAAATCATATATGTTTCTGGAAAATAAATGGGTTTTTTTGGGTTTAACTCAGCAGGATTTTCACATTCTGGCCAGCTTTAATGTGCACGTTTCTCTCCATCTTGCATTCTGCTCATATTTAGCTCTTGCAGGTTATTTTTAATAACCCCTCTACCTCTCCAGTCTCTTGTACTAACACAGTCTAAATTGTCACAGGACATTATAAACTCCAGGAGAAGGTCCTGTGTGACAGGAGATATGTTATATATCTGCTATATATAACATATATAACAGATATATAACATACCTCCTGTTATATGAGAATGGTGAAGAAGGGAAGAGGGAGGCAGCTGTGGTTCAAATGATGATTGGATGGATTGCCCCCTGAGTAAACAGGGCACTTTATGGAACAGTAGACAACCAAGTTGATGCTTCAGCTGAAATTCTGAACAATTGCAGCCACAAGAGCCCTTGCACATTTCTCAGATAACAGACGAGAGGAACGGACAAAACAAACCAAGTGCCAATAAACTTTCACTTCCTTTCGTAAGATGCTCTGTGGACATCTTTAAAATATATTACACTGAAGATATGAAGTCTTGTGCTGAGCAAAGCCAGTCTCTGTAGAAATAGCTAATGCTTCAATGATTAAGCAACTGGGAAAGTGAACTACATTTTATATGTGTAGATGTATTGGTTTTTTACTGGAGCTGAGCTTGAAATTTTGAAGTGATTAATGCCCTTGAATAAGGGAGCAGCTATGTTGAAACACAAAATGTCTCAGCACAAATATTGCCCCTGTTCTTCTCATTTCAGCTTCTGGTGTCTGATTTTCCCCCTCCTCTTCAGTCACTTGACAAAAATATATTGTTTTAAACTACATCTTTCTTTGCTCTCAAAGTGCTCATTTCCTTAATATTGCATTGGGACCTTGTGTAAGCAACAATTTTTAATTTTTCTTTTCTAAACTTCCAACTGTTATTACCATCACAGTAGAAATAATTGGAACATTTGTGTAAAAAAGCCTTGCCTTGCAGCAGTCAATGGCAATTTAGCACACACCAGAGCAGGATATTGGTTCAGAGACCTGGGAGCTTTTTCTCTTTCTTTTTTTTGTTACTCTCCTGGATTACACAGGAAAACATGATCAGTCTTGACAGCAGGTTCTAACAACAATGCAAGCAAATTGTTCCCCAAACGAATTTACTTGTGAGAGTAAGAACTTTTTTTCAGATATGCAAATACTTCTCTGCACACACACCTTTTGAGTAATCAGGCTACTGACTGATGGCAGCATATTGCCAAGCATCAGTATATTGCAACCTTCATCACTGGCCACACAACTACTATTTAAACTTGTTTAACAGATTTTAAATGTATACATTTGGTAGAATTAAAAAGCAATGGCACTCATGTTTTTGGCCAGTAAATAAAGAGTGTTGTGGCCAGTTGCAGCAGGGGATAGACTTTCAGGTAGGAAGATTAGAATGGCCAGAATCAAAATTTGGCTGGGGCCCAAGCCAATCCCTATTAACCTCAACTGTTCTACAGGATCTTGAATCACTAAAGCTGATTTTAAATTTCTTCTTGATTCCACAATAAAGAAGGGCTAATTGTCTGTCCACAGTATTGTCTGAATCTCATTTGAAGTGAAGGTTGGTGACGATTCGATTGTAAGCATCATTTCCCACAGCCCCATTGGGAAGGTTTCCCAGCCGCCTCAGAGCCTGCCTAAGCCCACTCCATCACCCAGCTCTGGCATTACAGAACTCTCTGTTCCAGTAGGCTGAGTGGTACAGCCATTCCTGGGAATATAAAGGAGCTTAAGCTTAGGAAGAATGCCTGTTTCATGATATTTAACATGTCTGGGTATTCCCACCGAGAAGCAGGATATTCATGCTGTGAAGAAGGGGCTGGACTAGGTGGATCTGCAGCTCTTTCTGTTCAAAAATATCCCTGTTTCTGTGAGAACATTTTGGTAGTGTCAGGCAGCACCTGTATTCCATTAACTCCAAAAGCATTTCAGTGTTTACAGTAACCAGGAAATGTCCATGTCTGTGTTATATTAACAAGTCAGCAGTAACAACTGCAGTTTCAGTTTTTAGAGCTATGCAGAGAAAGGTTTACTTTGAGTTGCTGAGGGCTTTACTTTTTTTTGCTTGAAAAACAGAGGCCTGTAGCACTGCCCTTGAAAGCATTACAGAAAGCTTCGGGAAAAAAAAGTTACCAAATGATGTCCAATAGCACTTCCTATAATCAGGTAGGCAAAAGCACAGCTATGAATTGCAAGTCTAAAAAGTACTTGTGACAACAAATTTGTAGGTCTTTCACCTTAGTATTTTTTGTTTGTACTCTTCCTGCCTACTGCATGTAAGGGGGTTTGCATAATGGCATCGTTTCATTCAAGATTCATTATGTTGGAAACAAAACTGTGTCATATTTTTATGTGGACTATACTACATATGCTCAAAGAGGTAAGCCATAAGGTGCCACTGCATAGTAGGCAGCAGACTTTATAGGAGCAGTGATGTGGTGCTAGAGAATTACAGTCTGTGTAAAAGAACTCACCTGTGAGAAATTAAAGCAGAACTTTTTGTAGTCTTCCAAATAGGCTCCAATTTCTGCATGCAAGAGGCAAAATATCTTAGCTATGCACTCATGCGCTTTTCACATAACTGAATTTTAATAGCAACATTAAATTACTATTATATAAACAGTAACATCAAAGACCATGGGAGAAAGCTAGAAAATATATTTTTCTTTTCTCTTTTGGATTGAAAATGGTACATTGTAAAGCAACTTAATTCCCAAGAAAGGCAGTAGCGGGGACTGCTCTGTACTTGGCCAAGCGTACCAAAGGCAGAGAGAGCTTGAGGAGGTGTTTCCCCATCACCTGCTGCTGTGTACACTGATGTGACCAGAATGATGACAGAGATCACAGCCACAGCTCTCTACTGAGTGTGCCCCCCCTTGCCTGCCAGAAAGCACCATCTTTTTTATTTATAATTACTTGAAAAGGTGATTCCAGAAAGAACAGAGCAGGCTTCAGCTCCCCCTGAAACACTATGTTCAGCTGGCCTGATCCCCCTCTTATTAACAGGCACTTTTTTGGGACTCCACCAAGACATTTCTCCTTGACTTTATTTAAATGCCGTGCAAATGAAGGAGATATGCAATCAGGACTATTCCAGGAAGCAAGAAAAGGTTGTTACTTTGCTTGTATGTATTGCTGGTTCCAGAGTTCATTTTTTCAGTATTGCAATGACTTCTAGTGAAATCAGTTCCTAGAGATGATGTCAGAACACCTTTACAGTGCTGCAGGTACAGCTGTTGCTCATCTTGTTTACTTATGCTACTGTCATGCAGATTAATTCCAACACCTTTTTGTCATTTTGGGTTGACACAAATCTGTTCAGCAGTAATTACTTGAGATTGTTCTACATTTCAGGGAATATTTTGACTCATTTACATTACAAAACCCCATGCAAATTGCTAGGAGAATAGGTGCTAAAGGGATTACAACTCAACAGGATCTTACCACGGTGATAGCTTTTGAGACAGAAGATCAGTTAATTTACCTGACAGAGAACATTCATATTAAGTAATCCTTGGTTTGATCAAATTTATCAGATACATACTTTCAGAGTTCAGGCCTTAAAAATATGTGACTGTCAATGCCAAAGGCAAAAAAAAGTGTCAGAAGTAAATATGGAAACCAAAACCCACTCTATTTCTGACTCATACTGGAGGTTATTCCCTATTTCTATTCTGAAATGTTTCTAAATAGTTTAAAAATGATTTACAGTACTTCACTGCTTCCAGTCAAGTCATAAAGAAAACTGTTTCAACTGGGAAACATTATCCTTGTTTAGGACTTGAGTAGATTTGGGGTTATCCACCTCTTTCCTGTCCTATAGCTTATCTTTTATAGCTGGGCAAGATAAATGCAAAATAGGTTGTATGTGCTACTAGAAAGTAGTAATAGGCTCTTTGCTTTGCACAAGTATAAATTACCCTTTTAATGCCGAATTGCTGAAACTTAGGGTCTTTTCAATAATCACCAGGGACAGCCTCCATTCACAAAAGAAGTACTCTAATCATTCTTTAAAAAACCCCAACAAATCAACACCACAATTTAAACCAACCACTAGTTTCCCAAAAGAAGTACTCAAATCATTCTTAAAAAACCCCAACAAACCAACGCTACAATTTAAACAAAACACCAGTGACAGTCTCACATTAATAGTGAAGTTATTAATTTGATGAAGTAACTGCAAAAATTGCCATATCCTTCACTGGAAAATTTCATCTAGTATGGGTATTCTCACCATGTTTATTAAGCATACATGAACATAAAACCCTCCACTTCTTGCTGATTTGATGATCCTCATTAATAGGGGAAAAGATTCCAGCACAGACAGTGTGCTGCTGCTTCTGTATATTGCATATATTGGATATCCTTATGAAGGTGAATATGAATTTAGTGCCACATTTTTTCATGAGGCAAGTAAAATGATTCTATCTCCCCTGCTTACCATCCTTCACTGACTTCTCTGAATGTTTATTTTTGTAGACATTTTTGTAATGTTGATGATGGTGGGCATCACTGTAATATAGTTCCCTGAATTTACATGATTACATTATAATAATATCAATGCTGGTTTTTATACTTCATATAAATCAGTGTTTTATTTGCTCTCACAACTAGTGCTGCAAATTGAACAGCTGTTTTCACAGAGCAGTTTTAATTAAGCTGTCCATAATGCTGCCTAGATATTTTTCTGAGCTGGTAACACTTCATTAAGTATGCAGTATCAGTGAACACTTCAAATCATTCCTGAACATTACCTCACACTTTGGTAAATTGAAATCCCATCTCCACTGAGGTTGTCAAATCACCTTGTTTTGGTGATTTGAATTTGGTATTCAGAAATCTTTCTAATTCTCAGGACCCTAGGAAATCTTGAATTTGCTACAGATTTTGCCATCTGTTCACTCACTTGTCAAGATAATGAAGCTTTAAATGATACTTGCCCTAGTAAAATCCTTTGGGCAACCTATTATTAGCTTCTCTTTATTCTGAAAACTGACAAGTTCAATTTATGTGTCTTTGGATCTTTTATGAAGTTTATGTTCTATGATCATAATTTGCTTCCCACACTGATTTCTCACATTTTTTCATCTCTGTTTTGAATATCTCTGCAATATTAGTTTGGAAAGCCAAGATAAGTTTTATCTCTTCCTGTTTTTCTGTGCAAAAGCAGCTTCTTTTTTCTTTTTACCAACCCATACTGAATCCTATATCTGTATTCTCATTTGGGAATGTTAGAGATTGCTTTGTTATTTTCAGAAACATATGATAATTAATGTGGGAAGCAGTAATTATTTTTGTGGCCCACAATTACTTTTTTTCAACTTTAAAAATGGGTATCATTTTATCTCCCTTGGACAGCTGAACCTGATGAATGTGTTCCAGCACTTCCATGTTTAGCTCCATTTCTCACAGTGGAAATTTCTTTGTCTCTTATTTGCAAAAAAGATTCCAGAATGCACTCACATCCAAGCATTAAGTCTGTTAAGGAAAAGGCATTAAGGAAATACTCTGTCCAGGCACAAAAAATTTCATGGTTTTATAAACTGTGCCCCTAAGTCTTAGAGTGTAAGTTCCTTTCCAATTTTTAGAAGTGGTTACAAGTCATCATCTGGGAATATAAACAGGAATCTGGAATTTCAGCTTTTGGTCCTCAGTTTTTAAACCTTGCTTGTTATTACCCAGAAAGGTGGCTAATCCCCAGCCAGCCAAGAAGACATAGTCCATGAGTGATGCAATGATAGACCATGGTGTGGCCATTAACCAGCAGAAAGAAAAGCAAGGACTTGTTTTGATTGCAGGGGTGGAGAAGACGTATTATGCATGGGTTTAGAGACCTTGCAGAACCATTTGTCCATTTCACTGAGAGCCACAGAGGAGTAAGATGCTCTGGACAGCTCAGAGGTATGGAATAGAGCCAACAGGAAAGGCAGAAGGAAGAAAGAGAAGGAAGAAAAGGAAGGGAAGGGAAAAGGGAAGGAAGGGAAGGAAGGGAAGGAAGGGAGGAAGGGAGGAAGGGAGGAAGGGAAGGAAGGGAGGAAGGGAGGAAGGCCACTTTAAGGCATCATGAGCAGGACAGTAATCGGACTCTAAAATGGCTAGGACCGTAAGAAGAAACTAAATAGTGGTAAGGAGGAAAACTAAAACTGGATTTTGCAAAGAAGGAAATGTAGAGAAAGGGAACAGATACAGGGGAGTGCAGAAGACTATCACAGACAAAACGAGTATGTGGGATTTGTTCATGGTGTAGAGAAATGAGCAGAGCAATGAACAAAGTGCTCTGCATGGAATGATCTCTGCACTGCTAGTCCAGGTTAACAGAATTAACCGAGTTAAATTTAGAATGCTTGTGTTTGCACTTCATTCATTTTAACTTCATCTGCGAAACAGAAAGGTTAATAAAATTTCAAAAGCAACAGATTTCCCTTCCTTGAATTTTGGACACCCACTATTAAAAGAGAATTGAGGGAAGTTGGAAGGTGGGTTGGAAACATGTCCTTGAGAGGATATCTCATTCCATCCCAAACCAGCTGTCTAGAAGAGGTGCTACAGTAGGTCTATGGAGCAGGACTTGATCTAGCTGAAAAAGATGTTACAATTTAAAAAAGCATCTCTACTCCAGTTACAGAAGAGGTTCTTAGAAAGCCGTCTTGGACTGGAGGTAAAGCTGGAGGTATCAATTCCATCTCACATTTCCTGTTTCTGTGGAATCCTAGTAGTATTTCACCCTTTTAGACTCATTTGAAAATCTCAGGTTGAGTGTGCTTCAGTTTCACTCTAGTCTTTTCAAAGTCTCTAATAGATCTAAAAGCAAATTCGTCATGATTCTCAATAGAATTTGTGTTCTGAAAGCCTGTAACGTGTTTCTTCCTTTGTTGCTTTTTAACATGGGCTGTGTTTTGATGTGGAGATGTAGGAATTGTTTTGCTGTTGAATAACAACTTTTCTCTTGCAGCACGAGCTGTAAAACATGAACACCTTGTTGGATCACACTCTGAAATCTGAAATGGGCATCCTGCCAAGGCTCAGGGATTCCTTTTTGTTTTGACTGTTGCAATGTTCTTGTTTCTGTTAGTATCACGTTCCTAGCACTTGTGCTTTTCAGACACCTACGGCCAAACTCAGCGTAACTCCACTGAGCCCACTGAACTGCAACAGACGTGAATTTGTCTCAGTATGTCTGTAAATTAACCAGTCATTTAAGCTGGAGAGTGACATTGATAAGCAATAACAGCAGAGGAGTGGTGAAAGGAAGATATCTCCTAGTTAGTTTTGGACAGTTGACACTAACTCTGTTGTCAGATAAGTCTTACTGACTGTGGGAAAAGCTTAGTGGGAAAAGTCACACTTGCCGCCTGCTAACCGTAGGAGGAAAACAGATCTGGAATGCAGAGGAAATCTTGACATTATCTGTTCCCCCAACCCCTACCAGCCAGGCAATCAAAATAACTAGCTGAGTATCAGCTGCCTGTGTTCCTGGCCCAAATAAAGGTGCTTTCTTGACAGAGCTTTTGCTCACAGGAGAGGAGGCAAAGAGAAGAAGTCTGAAGTGGGTGTGGGGGAGTGCTTCCTGCCAGAACCCAGGAGCAGCTTCTCTGTGACATCCAAAAGAATACTGATGACATAAACCTAGTGCTGTAAACAGAGGTGGCTCTGCCATTTCCAAAGGACAGCAATTCATGCCTGACAGCCCTGCAGCCCAGAACTCCTGTACTCCATCACTCACTTGGCTTCCATTGACATCACCAAGGACACTGTGCCAGGCTCTGCTACAAGAAGGATCAAACCCAAGGGAACAAAACCACTGGAAAGAACTCCTCTCTTCCCATCCAAATTTTGTTGTCTAAGAATAAAGTGTAGCTGTTTCAAATGAACACTTGCAGAGTAAATTTACTTCCTTCTGAGCCCTCACAAGATACAGAGTTTATCAAGACCTAAGGAAGCACAGTATACTATACTTACAACAATGTATCATATACACATCACAGCAAATTAGAGACACTCTCACATATTTCTGTATACACTCACCTAGGTGTAGCTTAATACTCTGGATATCATCCCTATAAGGTTGTTATAAAAATCCAGAAATATGGGGTCATAGAAGAGGATCACAGCAACAAGAGCAACAAATGAAAAGGTGCACTTTAAACTATGCTACTGAATATATTGAGTTCTCCAATACGTCATCCAGCCATTGAGTGTAATGCATCCTTTCTGTCTGCCTTATAAATAGGTAGAAATATAATCCAGAAGTTTATTTTAAACTTTGGAAACTCATCTTACCTTTTTCTTACCACATGAGAGTCCAGAGAGCTGTAAATTGAAGCTTTTGACCATGTGTTGGTCAGCAGAAAAGTGTGTGAAAGTAAGGGCTAACTTTATTTGCTATATGTTTATCAAACAAACAGATCTCAATGTCAGTAGTCCGCTAGTGATGACAAAGAGTGATGACAAAGTAACTGTGGCCTTATACCTGCTTTGCCTATTCAAAAAGCCTGGAAATCAAAATTTGTGGCTTTTCTTGATGGAGTCCTGGCAGGGACAGTAAAGCATTTACTTCTGGGGAAGTAAATGCTTTGCTTCTGGGGAAGGCTGGAAAAAGACCAGTTGGTTGGGGGATGTTATAATTACTTCTCTCCATATTCCTTTTTCACTGCTTTGGGAATTAAGCACAGAAGAAATGATTTTCTGAATCTCTCCCTCCTATTTTGTACTCCAGACCCTTCTATCTTTCTTTGACAGAAGTGAATCACCAACTTCCCATAGACACTAATTCTCTAATTTTTCTGCACTAAGAAGCCTTGAGCTGCAGCTGGCTGAGCCAATGCTGACCCCTCAGGTGTTTTTGGGCATGCATGAGCAGGTGTGGAAGCTCTCCATACAGCCACAGCGCTACTGCAAGCCCTTCCTGGAGCCAAGCTTAGCATGAATCAATGGCACAGCAAAGAGAACCTGGCAGGATGGGGACTGTACCTGGACACCAACCAGCATGGACCAACATGCATGAAAATAAGCCCCTGAGAAATTATTTGAATGCTTAATTAGAAACAAATATAAATGTTTTCAGTCACCTTTTTGCATGCAAACTATCCATGATAATGTAAGGCTATAAGGTTTGTGAGGGAAGGACTTTGTTCTGCCTGCACAGTGCTCACAAGGACCCTACTCTGGGCCTGAGGCCAATTGTCACTACCTCAGTTAAAAAAAATTAAAAATTACCTTATTAGTAATCCAAGTAAGCAGCATTTGTAAGAGTTTCCTGAAAGAACTACATACATTTTATGAAATATAATATTTCCCATTATATATATATATATATGAGTCTCCCATTTCCTCAGCTACTTGATTCTGAAATCTGTGAAAAGTAGAGGCTATTTTTTTTCTTTACAGATACAAATAATTTTCTCTACAGCTAAAAAGGCATCATTAAGAGACTAAGTATAATACCAAAAAGTTACTGGTGACTGCAACTGGCAGAGAGTTTCACTCTACAAAGAAAAATCCCTAATTTTCTATAGGATATACCTGCAAGATTCTGTGCTAGAATCAGTTTACTTCTCAGAGTTAAATCATAGAAACCTTATATAACAGTGTCTTTGGAAACGAAGAAATATTCCAGGGTAGGTATATATCCAAGATAAATAAATATAAAATAAAAACCTACAGCCATTACCTTCCCAAACTCTATGTCAAAAGCCTACACTTTATGAAGGCTGGAATAGCAGATTCAGATCCACTTAATAATACCCACTTGAAAAGCAACCTTTTAGCCATCTGTTTTCTTGAAATTGCCTTTCCAATTGCTCTGCCTTCATAAAGACACAGAGCCAAGATCACAACTGACAGATGCCATTGTATGCAATGGAATGATATATGGGATGGCTTTGGTATGTCTTTTGTATTCATATGCAGCCCCAGTCTCCTCCTGTGGCTGCATTTCAGTGGTGCCTTGACAGCATGGTGGAATTTACTAATTTGTTTATGCCTTGTGCTGAGCACTCAATAAATACCAGCATCTATATGTGCATTTCTGTCATAGCAACTTGCTGGCCTGGGTGGAATCTAATACAGAGAACAGGAAGGGCAGCAACTGGATGGTTTTCAGCTGAGAAGCCTTCTAAAAAGGCTCCTGTTTCTGAGTAGTTGACACCAACACTACATAGCTCTTTGTCCTCCTCTAGTGGTCCCACTATATTTAGGGAGAGGTTTATGCAGTGATTACTTCCTTCCAATTAATGCAGTCATTACCCCACTGCAAGCTGCTGAGGCTTATGCCTGGAGGTCCTGTGCTTGGTTCTGGCATGAGCCACAGTTCCATGGTGCTCATGGAAGTGGAGGAGGCGCCTCTGCTCAGAGCCAGTGACAGCTGCACAGACACTGTAGCTCACAGGGGAGGAGGTATCCTTGTGTCCATGTGTCCTTGAGCCCTGGCCATCTCCTCTGAGCAGAGCCTGCACCACGGCAGGTTGTTCAATAGCAGGGAACAGTGGCATGGTCTGACTGCAACCCCACAAAAGGTCATATGTTGCAAAAGTCCAGAAGCTGACTGCTTTGTTTGATTTCTTTATTGTCCCAAATACTCTGCAGTATGTTCTAGCCAGAAGCTTTTCTCTGTGTTTTCCTGCCTGAATTGCAAACAAAGAATCTGTGCAAAATCCATCTTCTGTGCTGAGCTGTTCAGAGAGATGATGCATGTCACTCTGATGCAGCACAAAACCTTAAACATTAATCCTTAGGAACTGATACTAAAGAGTTAAATAACAAAAACTGAACCTAAAGAATTATTGCAATGGAGATGTTTTCTAATGGGAAACACTAAAACTGTTGGAACTGCTATCCATTAGAAATGCTTTCTGTGAAGACAAAAGCTTCCTACCATATAGATTATTCTTTGTTTGTGTGTGTCTCTGAGCTTTAATGCTTAGTTAGCACAATAAAAAGCTAAAGGTTTATTTTGCTGCTTGTATACTTTAACATTGGTTAAAAATTGTCTAACCTTCAAACTTTTGCAGTTATGTCTTGCACAGGAAATAAAACGCAAGGACATAGTTTGCATTGTGGCTATCAGAGGGGTCTGAGGGAAAGGTCTAATTGAAACAGAAAACAAATATACTTTTAAAATTATTATTATTCAGTGAAAATTTTCCAGGCATTTGTTGATTTTGGAATAAATGTTAAATGGCAAAATGTGGTCTCTGCCATGACTCTTGGAAGCCCCCAGTTTAAAACAAGTTGGCTGCTCAGGAGCAAAGGAGCTGAATATGGCTGTCTGTCCGCAACCTTTGTCAGGCAATTGTTCAGTCAAAGAAAAATATGACTCAGGAATCCTGTGTCTCCATGAACTTAGTTGCTGGAAATCAACACCACCTAATTCCAACAGAGGCAAAACTTTAGAGCAATTTATCAATCTGAATTAGATCACCTCTTACAGCAAGGTTCCTGTCACATCTCGAGTTGTTACAAACCCAAGCTCCTCTACCAGCTGCTTAGTGTTCAGCTCTCCTTAGGAGCCCAAGCTGTAACCAAACTGACTTAGGAAAAGTATTTATAATATATTCATTCTGAAACGACCTATATTTTGTACAATTATCAACTAGATATTATTTTTATCATCTCTATTTTCAGTATTTTTCTTTCTTATTTAAAATGTTGACTAAAAATCAAAGTCACAGGAAGAACCATGGAGCAGAAAAATAGGAAAAGATATTTAGAATGACATTGAGTAGTTGCATGGGTATAAAGTGTTTTTATACATTGCTGCTTTATTGCTTTAGAAATGTCTTATATAAAATTCAGAGTACTTCTTAATGAATCAAGCTTTTGTGTATAATTCACATACTAGAACAGTAAACATATAAATTTCTAATCTATACCTGGCTGTTTTGTGCAGTTTTTTTTGAGAAACAGCAATATCTCATTTTCCTCTTGCTTTTGAGAGCAGAAGATCCCAGTGCCCTCAACTACTCCAATACATCAGTAAGAGCTGACTAGCAAAGATTTGCCTTTTTACAAGAACAAAGAAAGGCTTTGTTCTATAATTTCTGATTATGAAATGGAAGAGGCAATCTCACTGCCTAATTTTGGAAGCTAAACTGGCACTGCAGAAGAGTTAGAACTGGAGCCAAATGAAATGACCCTCTGATGCACTGTCTGCAGGACAAGCACCAATTCTACCTGCTTCTAATTTGAGCAACACAGAGCATAACTAGTTAAGAGCCAAGGTCACCAAACAGCTGGGTTTATTCAGTAGTTTACTTTCACTCTTTAGGAAAACAGCCTGTTCATTTTTCAGTCCAAAGCCAGCACCTCCACTTTGTGCTGGAAACATGTCAAAGTGACCCTGCTCTGCTTTCTAGTAAGTGCATGGGATCATTGGATAAGGATGTTTTATTTTCTCCAGTTATTTAAGGTCAGATTTGCATCTTGGATAAACTTTTATAGCTGGAGTAATGACAGAATGAGACACAAGTACTGCCTAGGTCTTGCAAGGCACTGCTGAATGTCTAATCCAGCTTCTGCTCCCCCCTGAAGAGGATGAGAAGAGGGGTTTCACAGTCACAGCCTCAGCTCCACCACCAGCACACTTGCCAGGCATCCATGGCAAGTGAAAAGCTTAAAGAGATCACCTCCATCCCCCCCAAGCAAGAGGAAAATCCCAGAATAGGATACGGTTCTATGAGCCACATCCATTTCCCTGTTCAGAGTGTGATTAGCCCATAATTCCTGCCCAGGGACTGCAGCAAAGGTAAAATAAAACCATGAGCATAAAACCTTTTATGACTAAGGAAACATAAAAAATATGTAATCAGTTGAAAGTACTGTACTCAGGTTTGATTTTGCGATGAATCAAGCACCTTCAGTTTCTAACAAGAGCCAGATGGAGTCACAGCTCCCTCCCATTTCCCAGGATCAGGCCCGTTGTTGGCAGTTGTTCATATACAGCTGCTATATAGCACAGTTCTGTTTCTTACACTATGGAGACCTCTCCTTGAAATCAATTTGCATTATGCCTGGGCAAATATTGCAGTATCAGGCTGCTCATTAAAGCCCTGGGACCACTGCTGCCCCTGTTTGCATTTTGCTTTATATCAGTCAAGGATACACAATTATCTGTGGAGTACTTCTGAAATGGCCAAGGTCACATGAGGATTTTATCGTATTACTGCAGTGCACCATCTTCCTTGCCAGCCCATTGCTGTTCTGCTACAGACTACATTACCATGCATCAGCAAATACATGAGCACACTGCTATATTTAGTGTTTCATACATACCACTAAAATAGAGGATGTGTCAGCTTTTAATCCGACTTCAAATTTTTGTCAGCAAAGTGAGGGCTCGTTTTCCCTACCAGTGATGAAGTGTGCTCTGTGTTAGTCATCTTGAGCTATGTGGTGATAACTTTAAAATACATTAGGCAGCTAGAATGCTCAATCTGAGTGGAATGTTTTTTACTAAGACACATACTGGGGGATAGTAAGGACACACAGCATCAGTCAGCCAGGTTTTAGTAGTGATTGCCACAGGCTACCTACAAACCCAGCAGCAATCTGATGGCAAGAGCAGCAGCTAAGCATGGTGCTCTCTGGGGTACCAGAGCAGACAATTAGGACCTCATACACTGCAAGGGCAGAAGAGATAGGGGGTGCAGACTGGGTTTGGTGTTATGTGCCTGGCAATATGAGAAGAAAAGCATTGATGATGATGATGATGATGATGATGATAACTTGAACAGAGTGGTGTATTGCATGGAGATGGGACTAGGGCAGTCCTATTGATGGCATCATCTATTAATGAGAGCAGGAACATGGTTCAGTGGCTGAAACCTCAGGTACCACCAGGATAGCCACATTCATTCCCAAAGAAAGCAGAGTTCAGTGGATAAATCTGGTGTTTTCACAGGTCTTGGTAAAGCCACTGAACAGGGCATTTTTTACATATTTGTAACACTTGCTTATTAATACCATCATATACAACCTGTACAAATGTGAATTGCCTTCCTGTCTACCAGTTCTACAGAAAGCCAAGAGGCAACTTGCTCACCTCAGGCCAAGGGTGAGCCTGTATTTTTGAAAACAACTTTTCCACTCCAACCTTGTCCTCTCTTGCACCTATCCCTTGCACTTTGCTAACTACATCTTAAAGGGTGTGGGCAGCACCACATTTGCAGCCTAGATCTAAGTCCAAATAACATTGCATTTACTTAACAGCATGAAATTATATAAGTACATACATTTCCAAGTCTTTGTGGAACTCCATTTCACTCCAACCCAGAGCTGTCCATCCCAGCCCCATGATGCTGTGGTAGGCTGTTCTCTGCCACAGCCCTGCCCAGCCATGTGACCCAACTTGCAGACTGACATCCCATCCCATCCTTGGCCCATCCCTGGCCCCCCAGGCCTCATCCTGGAGCTGTCTGACCTCTGTTCCTGTGTCTGCCCCATTCCCCAGGCAGCCACCAGCTCATGCTGCATCCTGCCATGATTAAAGAAAACAGAAAGCAGAATAAATTCATGCCTCAAGAATCACATCTCACCATTATTTAATTTTTTTTTGAATTATTAGATCATCATTAATTCCAGTGCATGCACTAAGTACCAATGTCATTACATCTGGAAGTAATGACACCAGGCCTGGCAGCATGCAGTGACACTGCCAGCAATGCTGGTACTTCAGATGAGGTTCCCTGGTGGGGCTGGATGGTCTGTGCAGCTGTAGCTTTTCTATGGCACATTTTGGGTATCCTGCTTAACATAATGTGAGGCACCCACTAGAAATCCAGGTAATAGAAGCCACAAAATATTGCATTAATTTGGGGAGGGGGAGGAAAAGCAACATAAAACTCAACTAGAGAGAGAACAGCATTCCAAAGGGCAACTTTTTCCCTCTCACATGCAAATATGGTTTACATGGAGAATGACTGGAAGCTGAGGACAGCCCAGCCTTGGGGAAAGGGCTGCAGAAGTTTCCAACCTGGCTGCAGAAGCTCTGAGCTGCCCTGTGCATCCTCAGCTCCTGACTGGATGGGATGGGATGAGATTGTCCAGGATGGGATTATAGGTGCTCTTTGGTGGGGAGGGCAGGGTGACCCACTGGCACTCTGGGAAAAGACCCTCTTGGCCTCTGAGAGCTCTAGAGCTTTGGCCAAGAAAGGGATCAGAAGAATAAATGACAAAAGAGAATGAGAAAGAATAAGATGTAAGGGGAGAATGATGCAGAAAACAATCTTGAGTAGAACAGTGAGTGCTGTGTTCTGTGTGTGGCTGATACAGGCAGGATAGGTTTTCTCCTCATGCAAGAAATTCCAAACCAGAAAATTTATTATCCAGAAAGCACAGAAAATATCAGAAATGTTTAGCAACTACAAATCTGAAAGAAACCCTTGTCCCCCAGCTCAATACATAGATTTTCCCTTTTTTATAATTTAAATCAGGTTTTCTCTTTTTATCTCTCTCCTTTTTTTTAATATTTAAGTGTAACAGATTTCAATGCCAAAATTTCAAAGTTCAATAAAAATTAACACTTCTCACTTTGAAGACTGTTAAATAATTGCATGCTGAGAAGTGTGTGCCTATTTTACAGAAACAATTTGAAATAGATGAATGGATGCTAACCTTTTCCTGTAAAATGTTCTATTTGAAGAAATGAACATTTTCTGCCAAAAGCATTTTAATGATAAATTTATTACCAGCTCTACCATATGCTAGATTTCTATGATTAAAGTTTCACCTCAGTGACCAAACTGTGTCAGAAAATGACCTGTCATTCTTCTTTCATGTCTGCAGTCATCAGATTTTCAGCCATCATCCTACAGTTCTATCATTAGGATGGACACTAAATTTTATCTCTTTGGGTGACAAAATTAATATTGTCATAAAAGTAAAACAATTAAAAATCAGTCATACAATAAAATGGGAACACTGCTAAAATAATTAGTTTTATTTAAAATGCATGTGCCATTAACAGGTTTTTCTTTTTTTTTTATAAAGTGAGCCTTCAGTGGCACAGAGAGGTTTTGATCCAACAATGAATACAATTAAAACAATTGCTCAATCAATCTCAGAACTTCTGAAATTTGTTTAGCTTTGGAAAAACCCAGGCATGTGTTTCATTGGCAAATACCATCATGGAATAAATCCACATCCAAATCATAAGGCAGGAAGAGTTAATGTGTATAGAGCTCCAATGAAAATACGTACATTTACACGGTGTTCAGAAGCCTTTATGTTTTGTTGACCTGAATTAAAGTACATGAGGGTGGAATTGCCTACAGAGAGCTGAGTTTTATAGGCCAGGATTTCTGTCATTTTGCTAAGCCACTATGTTTGCCAGCAGAGCCACTGAATCAGTGAAATTGACTCCAAAAAGCTGCGTTCATCTGATTTTAAATGATTCAAGGTTGGCCCCTGGAATGAACTGTGGATGCAGTTTAGATCAGAGACAGATGCAAGAAGAAATTACTGAGTGAGCAAACTAGCTTAAACTAGTCCTTCAGGCAAAAAAAAAAAGATGCTAAGTCATCTAGGGACAGAGGAGTAATTACAGCAGTGATGTCCAATTCTTTCCTTCTAATTAGCACACTCTGCATACATCCTGACTAACAAAACAGAAAATGCAGTCAGAAATGGGTGATTCCAGAGGTCAATTGGTTTATGACTGAAATATTCCTAGCTGGCAAAGGCTTTTGTGGGAAGGTGGATTCATCTAGACTTTGAGAACATTACTTTTTGCAAAACTTTGAGGCTGTTATTAAACCCCAGTAACCCACATTCTGGGAAGCAGTTCCTTTTCTCTGTATTTCTTAATTGTGCTTCATTACAATTTAATAAGGACTTTTACTTTCAATTAAGCAAATCATCCAAGCAGTTTCTTACGCCTGTTGCAATTAATTGGTTTTGTCAAATGAGGGTTTAATTGTGTGTTAAGTATCTTGCTGAACCAGGATCTGTGTGTGTGTACATATCTGTCCATCCAAACCTTTCCTTAGCTCCTGGCATGATGATGTATGTGCAGCTCAGAGAATCTGAGCATTTAGCTCTGTTTACTGCTCTGGTCTTGGTGCCTTGCTGGCCCCAAATAATTCCTCTTAATGGTCAAACTCACTAATGCTGTTAATATTGAAAAATGCTTCAACCAGATAGTGGGCTCCTGCTAAGGGAGAAATCAGGCATTGTGACTCTGCCAATTGGGACATGTAGGTCCCAGGGGGCTGTTGGATTTTTTGAAAAATATGCCTCTGTAATGAGCCTCTTCATCAGATTCAGCTGCTGAGTGACTGCTGAGACAGAAAAAGCTCTGAGGTGTTCCTCATCTCGGCTCACCTCTCTCTCTCTCACACACACACAGACACATGCACACACCAGTGCCATGGCAAGACCTTCAGGCCCACTCTGACACCATTAACAAATGTTTGGGGTTATCCCTACTATTTCAGAACTTACCTTGCAAGGTGTAAGTCAAAAGGTGATGAATTATCAGCTTTCCTAAGAACGACCTAAATCCTACACCAATAGGTCATGAACAGCAGCATGGAAGCGATTGTCATGAATGCACTGAACACCCATTTCATGGCAGAGACTCCCTGGGTCCTCCATCATTGCACACATGGTTACACAAGCCACCAAGAAACTTTCAAGATGTAATGCAGCCTTACCTGCTTTTTCCTTGCACAGCTTCTGAAACAGCATCTGTAAGAAAGTGATTTTTCTTTAATAGTGGTTAATTTTTTCCTTCAAATAAGTTCCACACTTCAAGATGACAATCAACATAATTATTAATCATTACTACCTTACACAAAGCATAAAATCCAAAGCTTATCAATAAAAATCATACAGAATAGCTAGCTTTGCTTGCTAATGACAACCTAGCACCCATTCTCAGGTCAGGATCACCTGTCCTGCAGTGAGTGAGTCTAGGAGCACACTCTACAAGCAGAGTATGTGCTGTAAGGATACATAAGGTGCAACACTGGAACATGCCTGGAAGGATCTTGCAATGCAGGTGGGGCTCAGGGAGCAGATAGGCTGCTGAAAAGTTGTGTAGGCAGCTCTACTGGGAAGGTAGGTGTCTGTTTCCTGCTCATCTGTGACCAAGAGAGGGTTGCTCTGCCTGAGGCTCATGGGCAAACTGACCTGCCATGTTGTTTTCTTCATATTTTTCACTTTGCTGCTTTGAGTTTACCACACTAAATGAAAGAGGTGCCATTAACACCACACTTGGATGCACCTCTTGGTCCATTACTCTTCTCTTTAATAGCTTTCAGTGCCCAAATGAGGAGGTTGTTGACAGTGATTAAATGCATTTCCTTTCATAGATCACCAACTCTCAGCAATGCAGGCTGTAAATGAAACTAGCATAATGGGTGAAACTGCACCTAATTTTTTTTTTTAAATTAAACAGAAGGGTGAACTGATTCCTCCAGGTACCAGTGTGAAGTGCCCAGTATGCAGCTGAAAAGACAGACATTCCTATGCCTTGCAGGGACACACCCTGTTCCTGTTATCTGCTTGTCCCCACATGGACAACCATCTGCACCTTTCCATCAGATGCACCAAGTGCTCCATTATCTCTTCAGTCAATATTGCTTCTACAGCCTTGATAAGAATCTGTCTATAAAAACATGCTTTTTTATTTATCTTTTATCTAATGAAGAATTTTACCGAGATATTGGAAAATTCCTCCTCTGAGCATGGAACCAAATTGATTAGGCATCTCTCTTAATAATAGGGAAAGCACAGCTAGGGTACATTTTGTTTTTGCCTTCTGCAAGGCAATTTCATTCTAAAAGAGCCTCCTGCTCCATTGCAAGGTCTGCCTGAGCAGCAGCTGAAGTTGACCTATCTTTAGCCAGCAAGGATCAATCAGAGTGGTCACTTCTGATGGGAAGATAATGAGTGGCTGAGTCCAAATCATGTTTCATTAGTGGCAAAGTATCTCATTTCCACAGAGAAGTAGGAAACTCAGGCATGGGCTGTGTCAATTGGCAAGGGACAGGCAGGTCCTACATGAGTGTGCCAGGTTTTTGGGATGCCTTTCTGAGTGAGGCAGTCTTCAGTGAGCTGCAGTGCTGTTTATCACCCTGCCTGGGGAGAGGCACCTGACTTTTAGAATCATAATTCTGGCATAAGCCTGGTTGATGCCTAAATTGCTATACTGAATCTTTGGATAAGCACTTCTTGAAGAATACATAAATGATATGTGAATTGAAAATAAATATGTCAGTCCTTCATGGATAACTGGCTTGTGTGTTCTAGTGCTGCCAGAAGGACACCAGCTATTAAAATCATACCCAGGCTATGTTAACTTCCAAGATCTTTTTAGGATGCCATACAAAAAAGGAGGCAAATTATTGCTGGAACAATCTCAAGTGGCAACAGAAAGCTGCCAACTAAAAGTGATTTATGGAAATGATAAGGCACTATATAACTGATTGTGTAACAAAATACATTTATTGGAGGACTAGCAACCCATCTGAACAGCATGGCACCAGCTAATCAAATATATAGAAACCACAGACCAAGAGAGTACAACTCTAGCCAAAAGACTGCTGCAGCACCTGCTGCTATGAATAATAAAGAAATCATTTGCGTACAACTCCAGCTGTAACAATTTTGCAAGTGGAAGTGTCAAACAGCAGCCAAAGATAAACACGCTCTGCTGATATAGCCATGTCTTATTTGCTGAAGCATGTAAACCAGCTCACAGAAAGCAGAGATGTTCAGATGCTTAGGAGAAACGTTTAGGAGGAATGGAGGGTCCATTCCTCCTCCTCAGTAGTCCCATGTTTCAGCAGGGCCCTCCCACATTCACCTCTGTGAGCAAAGGTCTCCAAAAACTTTTCTGGACAGTGTCACCCTGTGCTCCATGACCAGAGCAGGATGAGCCAGTGACATGGATGAGGCAACTGTACCCTCAGTGTAGGTTCAGCTACCTAAAGAAAGGCTGTGGATCTATTGGTGGGAGGGAAGTGGACATGTTGCATTTATAAAGAACCTGACATGTCCTCAAGTTTCACCAGGGGAAGTTTGGATTGGATTTTAAGAAAAACTTCTTCACAGAAATCACTGCCAAACATTGAGACAGGCTGTTTGTTCAGGGAAGGGTGGAGTCACCATCCCTGGAGGTATTTAAAAGATGTGTAGATGCAGATGTGGCACTGAGAGACATGGTTAAATGGTGGACTTGACAGTGTTAGGTTAATGGCTGGACTTGGTGATCTCTGAGGTCTTATACAACCTACAAGATTCAATGATTCTGTGATTTTCTTGAAAGGCATTCTGTGTGGAAACAAATTACTCAAATGAACTCCTTGGGTGAAGTGGAAGTAAAGATAGAAGCAAAGCACTAGCATTATAAAGTCAACAAGGAAAATAAACATACACATTAGAAAACTGTTTCTCTGGTATATACATAATCTTTCCTGGCTATAAGTGATCAGGGCACGGAACTCATCAAACTAGATTAAATGACTTAATGTCATCCCAGAAACATTATTGTCACATAAAAGTTTTTTATTTTCTGACACAGATTATGAAATGATTGACTTGAACAACTTCAAAGCCATTTTAATTTGCAACAGCACAGGGATTCTGCAATGCCAACCAATCCTGTAATATCATACACCATTTCAAAGGAAAAAAGACCATTTTGCATCCACATCTTTTGCTTCCCTCTTCCCCATCAACCTCTATTAGTTATTAGCATTAGTTATTAGCTCCTTTATGCTCCCATTTCAAACATGCCCATATCTTCCACTGATATTTCTGAGTACCTGTCAAACTGTCATCATTCACTCTCAGGAAATCACACCCTCAAAAAAAAATAAAAAAGGTAATTAGTGTATCTGTTCAGCATGCAAATATCTCTCCTAGACATTTAATAAAAAAGCCAGAGAATTTATTCAACATAGATATGGTATCAGAAATATCACTGCTATCAAATGAACCCTGGCATTTGGACAGGACTACTTTACATCTGCTGTTAATAAAACAGTGTTTTGTGGTTTGTGTTTTTTGGTGAGCAAGTGGCAGCAGCACTCTGAAACACGACACTCCTTGCAGAGGAAAAAGGATAAATTTGTATGACTTCCTAATGGTTCACTGATACTGAAGGAAAGCACTCTAAACTGAAAAAGGTCCTCCAAATAAGGATTAAAAAAATCATGCTGGTTCTTCATTCTGGCAATTTAATGACCTGTCAGGCTTTAATTAGAGTGACATATAGGCAGTTTTAAAGGAGGAAAACAGCAATCCACATGCAAAGCTCAATCTTCTGTGTAGCAGGTTTATTAGATCCTTTCAGAGAGATGTTTACAGAAGGAAAGAAAATCCTAGTTACTACTTCAAAATAAAATTCCACAGCCCAAAAAGGGAAGTAATATTATGACACAGCAATGTTAGCCTTAACTTGAAGTTACCTGGCCCCTGCAATGAGAACTTCAGTCTGGATGACACTAGCAATTTCCCTAGAGCACGTTAGTCAGTTGAGAATAATGGCAATACTGAAGCTATTCCACAGAAAATACTGCTGAGACTGCTGTGTCAGAAATTTGATTTCTCTCAGAGACTTGGCACCCATCTTTGGTACAGGGTTGAAACTGCTGCTGGATTTTAGTGCTTAAGATGTATCTTCAAAGGCTGACAACAGAGCTCATAATTTTCCTTTAAAATACAACCACTGCAGAGGTGTTTATTAGAGACCATATTTGATATACAGCCTGAGTTCTATTAGAGAATTTCCCCTTGTGGCATGGAAGACAGGTCTTGGTTTGATGTGATTATGCCTCATACCTGTTGCATCACAACACATTGTGCTGTGATACAACATTCAGCAGGTTAGAAGCAGGGGTGTCCCGTTCTCGGCTGTTTTTGATGGCCTGGAAAGGCTCGGGATGGCCTTGGGGCAGCCCGCGCTCCAAAGGATGAAAGGAGTCTTCAGGTTTTTCGGTCTTCAGTGTTTATTAATTCTTATCTACAATATTTTCTCTCGGCCCGACAGAGGTCCGCACAGCACGTCAGCCATGAGCACACTGACTGCCCTTGGGGCGGTCACTTATCTTTATACCCAAAACTACGTATAAGATATTTACCTTTTCTCCCCAATACCTTTCACCCTTATTGACAAGTGCACATTCAGTAAGAACCAATCTCAAAGTGCCACCACCACCACAGAAGATGGACGACAAGAAGAAGAAGAAGAAGGACAGGACAACGCCCTAATTCCTCCATCTTGTCTCCCTAGAACCCCCCTGTACCGAGATTCTAAAACCTGTGTTTCACACTATAATTAATCTATCTCTTCACCATTTATCCCCGTGTGATCCTCCCATCCTCATACAGGTGTCGTCTCCCATGCAGGATCAAAGTCCAACCACCAAACACTTCTGGCAACGTTCCAGGACCTCCGAGCCCCCCAAGGGTTGTCTCGGTGACTCTGCACATCAGGACTGCTGTGCTGAGATCCCACACAGGGGGAAGGTGAAATTTTCAATTTCTTCCATTGAACCTGAGCTAGTGTGCTGCAAACTATTCATGATGGGGTCAAAGAAAGAAGTTTAAACAGCTCCCCATTCTGCAGTCATGCAAGTCTTCTTGCTTGCTCACAAGAAGAGTGACCAGCAGGTCAAGGGAGGTGATTCTGCAGCTCTACTCCACTCTCATGAGACCCCACTGGGTGTGCTGCATCCAGCTCTGGGGACCTCAGCACAGAAAAAACTGAGTGGTCCTATTGGAATGGACCCAGAGGAGGGCCACAAAGATCAGAATGATCACAATGATCAGAAGGCTGAAACAATTCTCCTATGAAGACAGAGTTGGAGAAGAGAAGGCTCTGGGGAGACCTCACTGCAGCCTTTCAGCACCTACAGGGGGATTTCAAGCATCTGTAAGAATTCAGAGGACACAGACATGTCTTTTGAAAACCCTAAACTTAATACTCTGTACTGTATTCTAAAAAGTTAAAACTGTATATATTGCCTAAAGATATAAAAACATATTTAATAATTGTGCACAGCTGTTAAAGAACACAATGAAAATTTTAAAATTATTTTCCATTGTTTAGTATTTTAGTTGGCAAAATTACCCTCACTCACAGTTTTTAACATGCATTTTACTTTAGTCTAAATATTTATTTAAATAAATATTTAAATAAATTTTTAAATCTTTGCACCAAGATCGGTGCTAGTTCAAAAAACTGTCATAGAAAGAAAGAGTCATTAAATTGCTTTTATCTCTTTGCTACAAATATGTATCTATTTTGCCTATGTACTATTGACAGAAGTTTCAAAAATAATGTGACATTTCTAATGGCTGCTGTTTTGAAAGCTTCGATCAAATAGAAAACTACCTGGAAACTATTTTAAAGTGAAAGCTTTTGAACAGCATTTAAAAATGTTTACAATATATGGAGCAGGGCAATAATAAAGTATATAAAAATGAAAACCATTTCAACAACGTTCCAAGTGAGATTAGAAGAAAATGAGCTACAAGACTAACAGTAAAGCAACATGCATTTCAGTAAATGTAATTTATCATACTTATCTAAAAGAATTTACTATATTAACAGACCAGGGAGATTTCACCTCTAGCAGATGCTAATATGATTTCCAAATGTCAAGCAGTTACAGCCTGGGGGGTTACAACCAAATTTTAATTGAGGAGGATTCAGTTCCAACACGTGAGGCGTAGCCATTTGAGATGAGTGCTAGGGTGTGCCTCCATGGTGTTTTTTACTGTATTAAACCATTGCAATTGCTCATTTTGCCATCAGATTGGATGATACCATCCATCCCTGTGGCTCAGCTGGCCATGCCAATTTGTCTTGCACTAGCACTAGCACTCATCTTGACAAATGGGAATCAAAAGAAGCAGAACATTAATTTTATCACCAAAGAGTTTCTGCTGTTTAATTTGTTGCTTTCATCACAAGAGCTCCATTATAGCTCCATTTCCTCTGTCTCACATGTTGCTCTAATGCAAGCACTTTGTTTAATACTTTGTAATCTTGGGTTTTTTGCTGTCATTCACTCTATATTATCTTTGCTTCTCCTATGATTTCCCCTATGGAATAAATGACTGTGTTTGCTATTCCATAGTCTTGAAAACTGAACTATCTGATCTCCTAAATTTTGCCCCAGGACAACAAGTGAAAGTCTGTATGTGAAAATTTTCCTATTATTTAATGGCTAGCAAAAAGCCTCTTGTCAGCAACAAGAGCCTCTTTGTTGCTGACTATGCTGCACCACGTACACAGGTATGCTCAGATACCACCATTTACATTAGAGTAAAAAAAAAAGTTGCAGTAGCTTGCAACTGATCCACAAATCCCACAGAAGGATAAGAGCAATAATATGGGAATCAGTAGAAGTGGTAATTTGGAGCTTGAAACTATTGAGGACTTTTCCCACCTCTTTTTCCATTTAAAAATTAAATTGACATGACTTTTCAACAGAGAATGTGAATGATCAAATAAAAAAGCAAATTGTCAAAGGGTTTCATTTTGATCATTTTGAAGGAAAAAACTGATTTTTGGGTTGAAAATGTGTTTACTTGAATATTTAACTCGTATTACATTATATAAGAAATTTGCAAAGCCTGGTGTTGAATCATATAAGAAAATTTTACAAATTGGCAAAGCATTTCGCCAAACAGAAAGACTGTTTCTACCAGTATTTGTACTTGAAATCATTAAAAAAGGGCATCAAGGTATCATAAGTTCAGGTATCTTCTTCACCTTCAAGGATTTTATTGTACCTTTTAGAAGTATATTATTTTATTATACCTTTTACTATTGATTTTAGAGGTCACTGTAATTAATGTAGAAAATAGCTCTGAACAGGCACAATTATTATTTTTTTAGTATTATTTTGAAGATGTAGCTATTTAAAACTCCAGAATGTTACTTTGCTATAATATATCCAAGGTAATTTTCTTAAATTTTTAGGGATTCTATACTGTGCTCCTGGAAGTTCATGTTCTAACCAAAGCCAGCTGTGAGAACAGCTTCTCTGTTGTCATTATTTTGCCCTTTGTGGCCAGCTGGATATACCTGAGAGATAGAACACAGATGTTTCACTGCAGAAACAGATGCCCCTGGGCCCTTCAAGGTGACCAGGGCAGCCAAGCAGGTCTGGTTCCACCTGGTGTAAAATGGTGATACACCCCCATTCTCTTCCACTTACACAAGCTCTCAATAGCACCTCCCACTTTTGTGCTTTTAGACATGCTTTAATTGTGCCCAATATTTTAAAATCTAATTACAATCTAACCTGACAGTTGGGTACTATGTTCTTGCAAAGCAGGTACAGGCAGCCTCAAGAATTTAGCCAAGGAAACAGCTTGTGGAATATGTAGGCTCTTTTGGTTTGCATGGTGTCCTAAATATTCAATTCATCATGCCCAATTCCCAACACCCACCCTTAAGGATCACTTCCTTACAGGATACAGTTCTGCCATGTCTCAGCAAATTTCATCCTGATAAAATCAAAAAATGTCCTCTTCATTGTGCTTTTACTTCTACCAAGTCCCAGAAGCACTTAGTCATCCTGAACTCTCGACTCTGCAGCAGGACTAACATCAACATGCTCAGAACTGCGCAAATAACAATTAGTGCTCAGCTCTCTGCTAAGATAACCAGCCATGCTTCTGTATAAACAAAGACATGAATAAAAACTGGAGATAATGCAGTTGTCACAACATATGTGTGGGGGTCAGGTGGAAATGTGATGGGGCAGAGGTGGGAGGAAGAAAGACAAATAAGAAGACCAACGACTGCCAAATGGAGATGAACGAAAGTGAGAGGCCAGAGTAGCCCCTGCTTTTTACAATCCTGGAACAATACAGTGAGTCACACATTGCTATCATTTTTACCCTCTTGAGTAGGAAGAAGTGCTATATCTATTTTAAAGATAGAATGAAGTGGGAAAGGTACAAGAGGTCACCCAGCAACAAAGAGAGGCACGAAAGCTGGGGACTGCTGTGCTGCTCTGGGAAATGAGTGACTGCTAAAGCAAACAGCAGTTAGCAGTAATCCATGGCAGAACATGAAAACCAAGCCCTCTGAGCTCTGGCTGCAGCTGGGGTGTTATTTTAGCTTGGCCCAGAGCAGTACTTAGCTGGGAATGAACTTCAGACTGCCATTAGCAGCAGTTTGTTTGTTTTCACTACTGAGTGTCCACAGAAATGTTTCATGATGGCTAGGCTCTGAGTGGATATGGGGTATTCTCCTTCACAGTCAATAAAACTCATCATTGTAATTTAGTCTTAAACAAAAATGCACTTTTCCCAGTGTACTGATGTATTAGCCATCACTTAAAATCTTGGTCAACATTTTAGGCTTCTTGAGGAAAATCAACACAGGTTTGTTTAGTGGTCATTTTTCAGTAAAAGGTAAAGCAGGGATAAGTGAAGAAAAAAAAATTGTTTTATTCCAAAGAGTTACTGAAAATACAGAAGTTGTGCACAGCAGAAGAGCTGTGGACAGCTTCATGAGAGCACCTGTGGAAAATGTTAGGTAGCATCTCTGCATCACCCCAGCAAGGGCTGATGCCCTTAGGAGAAGCAGACATTCTGACTGTTTTTTATCTTTTGATTTATAGATTTTAGTCTTTATAGAACATTTCATTACTGGAAACCTGCTGTAAATCCTTTTCAATCTGTGATAATTTTTTTTTTGCCTGTCTCTGTGGTTTTGTCTCTGTTTATCACAGCTGTTATGCCAGATTTAAAGAAAAATCTTTTCCCAGGCAAATAACATGGTTCTCTTTAGGAGTTTTCATAGTTCTCCCTTTCTAAGAAAGAAGAGAATGGCTTTTACCATTCTTTTGCTTACCTGCTTCAGTGTGCCAGCAGCAGGTAAGAGGATGCCACCTACCTCACCACCTCCACAGCAAACGCACACAAGAAATGTCAGAAATGACAACTCCACTGCAAATTCTGGTGTAGCCCATAGGAAAACCAATGCTTGTGATGTGTATTGACTTCTGTTGTTTATTTTCAAAATGAACACTTCAACCCATAAAAATAAAGGACAATGCATTTGTGTTCCGGTCGCAAAGTTAATATTTTCATAGAAAAGCATACATTTCCCTTTGCAGTGGGGTTCACTGCCAGCAAATGCCCAGGTGCAATTCAGATAACTGCCATGTAAACACCTACACAATTTCAAAGCCTTGTGTTCCCAGCTGCTTGCCTTACTTTTTGCCTTACCTGCCAAGATTATGCACATGATGAGAAAAGTTAGGTGAAATTATGCTGCATCAGGAGTTGAGAACTCCTGATGCACATGTGAACTAAGAACAAGAGGGCTGCAGTGCACCAAAAGACAGACATGTATGGTTTGAAATTATGTAGACAAAGCATGCTCAATGTTAATACTATGCTTAAATCCATTTTTTAAATACACTAACTGTAGTGGTGGGCTGCATTTGACTCAACACACTCTGCAGAAACTGGATCTAGAAGTCTTCTCTACAAATACACATCATGCACCCTAAACACCCCCTCTTCCCCTCCCCAGGTAAGCATATGCACACATATATAGACAGACACAATTTAGATATATGTATATGTGTGTGTGCCTCTGATTCACTCACCCTTCCAATCTTTTCCCTGCAAAAATTGCTGAGGTTGTGAGAGAGCATGAATTTGTGTGCTCACATACTGAAGGGGCTGCTGGCTTAATCTGTGACCTCCAGCAAGTCAGTGCAGCACTGGCTGAACAAAGAAACAAATATTCTTCAGCTACCCATGAACATCTCCACTGCTACAGTGACCCTTGGATTACTGCTTATCCTGAAGCAGTTTGGTCTCTCACTTCTGCAGCTATATCACTCCTAATACACAAGTCTAACTGCAAGTCAGAGATGTTATGGTTTCCACAGCCACAACCATATTTTATAATTTAAAATTTACTGTCTTACAGACATCACAAAATGTCTGTACAGAAGCATTGACCTTGACTTTTCTCTGTCAAATCATGTTTAAAACAATTGGCAAAATCATGATGAGGTACTTAATGACCTGCATGCATCCTTCTCTGACAGCAGGAGAGAGCAGAAATTTGTTAGGGACTAGCTCAAATTTCCCTCCCTGCCTTTCCCCCCATTTCTGCATAGCCTAAAGCAGATTCAAACCCATTTCAATATATGTAGTACTGGCTAAGCTATTTGGCTATTAAAAAAACAAACAGACAACAAAAAGAGAAAGAAACACTTTACTTCTTGAAATGGAGTAAAATAACTGCACCACCACAGAGGGGTTATAAAATTGGCATGTACTACTTCTCAGCTGTCATGGACAGCCAAAACAAATATATTCACAGAATTATCTCTATACCTTGTGCTCCTATAAGAAGAACTTGTTTTATGCTTCTCTGCAATGCAGACAAACAGTAATTTCTGTTCCTTTTTTTTCCCTTTCTTTTTTTTTTGGTAGCTAAGCACCATGACCTTCCTAGAAATATTCAAGGATCCTTTAGTGGAAAACTCCACAATCTCTTCACAGTGTTACTGTTCTCCATAGCTCAGTATAATTCCTAAATGGAATAAACTAAACTTGAAATTATAGAATCATAAAATGTGGTATTAGGCAAGTTTTAGACAATTGAAATAAAAAGACAACTTTCATAGCATCGCTTAACATTTATGATTTGTTTGTTGTTTGTTGAACAATTTTTATACCACTCACATGCACATCATGGACTACAACTAAATGCTGATGGAATGAATGGAGATTTTTCTGTCACCTTGCATACCTTTACCTTTTTGTCCTTAATCACTGTGAGACAAATATCATCATTCTTTGTTTTCTGTTTGTGTAATTCACATTAATGACTACTGCTTAAAATTTGTTTTTACAGTTAGATTTAAGGCACTATTCAACTTTCAAAAAGCACTGACTTTACAAAAAACATAATTGCTTCAGCTGATCTTAAATCAAAGTAGATCTGATTTATATCAGACCTACAAGATTTATATCAGACCTACAAGTCAGGTCCAACAAGAATAAACTTTTAAAGTGAAAATTATTGTGTCAACAAATGAGAAATTTGAAAAACCCCACAGTAAAGGGTGCACTTACTGATTCACATCTATCTTCTGTCCAATTTTATTGGACAGCAACTAAAAATAATGCCAACTCATGATGCAACCTCTGAGATCAGAAAGCAGTTATTGCAGTGCATTTTAAAAAGTTATCTCCTAATTGCTATATTCTAATGTTCCAAGAGAAAAAATTAGAATGGGAACATTTGAAAAGGGCTTCTCAGTGGCCCTTTTACCTACTAATTAATGCAAGAAAGGATTTTCCTATGCTCTCTGGCTGGGCTTCTGGACTTTTGTCAGAATGCACATCTGCAACAACCTTGGTGATAGCAGCTGCTGGAAAACTGGATGCTGAGATGTCTCTACCTATACAGCATGAATTCTGTTTCAGCGTGGAAATGTACATTTGATTAGTAATTGGTTTATTAATTATTGAAGGAAGTGAAGGTGGCTCTCCCAAAGTCTCATGGCTGTGAGATGAACCAGTTCCCCATTCCTTGGGACCTCCATGCTGTCTGTGCAAAGAACAATAGCTCAGTTACTGAGAGGCTCAGTTTGCTCTGTTATGGGACAGATTTCCTACACAATCCTTCCTCCAGAACCTGGAGCAATAATTTTGTACTTCACAGGGTAATGACATGAGAATAAAGGAGAGATGCCACATTACAGTCATTCTGCTGCTTGTGGTACAATTCATAGTGTCATGCATCTGAGGGCCTGTTCCTACTGCACTAGGAGTAAGAGAGGACTTTTACATAACTATAAGTAGATCTTTAGCCAGAGAAGCATGTAAATTCATGCAAATGAGTTTTCAAAATTTGCTGACCTCTTGACAGCTTATGGAAAAAAGTTTGAGGGCTAACTCCCAGGATTAGCCATACCTCAGGACTGGGGGCTAGGTCTTGATTTAATCTAGGACCTGCAACACTCACGAGAGCTTGAAGGAGACCATCAAATACACAGAACCTTCCTATGAACTGCTAGAGTTAATTATAGAATATCTGGAATTTCAATCTGCTTGTTATGTAACTTCAAATGTTTCATCCCTTGCAGGAATATCTGGTGCTTCATGGCCACTTGCACCTTCACATTCAAGGCCCTCCAGTATCTTAGGCACTCTTTAAAACTCATTTATCACTAGAAATACCTACTAATATTTTACAACTGATGAAAAAAAAAATCAATTGGAACATAATGTTTATACCACAACAAACAGGACAGTATCAAAACAGACTCAACAACCTACTTTATGACAGCATATTTTAACTTACCAAATATAACAGCCAGTGTCAAGCCTCCTTATCATCTACATGATTAAAGAATGAGAATATGTAACTCTAGGCAGATGATTTAAGAAAGGAGAAGAGGCCTTACATATTAATTGACTGTGAGATTAAGGAACTATCATTATTTCACTGACTTCTTTCTATTTCAGATCTGTATACCCCTTTAGTCTGAATTCATAGCTACACAAACCCAAACAGGCAGCAAATGCTGGGTGGATGTAGCACCACGATGCACTACCTGGAGTTCCTCCAGTTTTCATGCTAAACATTCTTAAGGCTCTTTAGAGATAAAAGTCTGATTTCTTGCGGCATTTTTTCTATGATGTACTGCAATGTTCACCTTCATTCTACGTCAAGTCTAATATAATTCATATCTAATCTTAGGCAAGCCTAAGCTCTCTCTTGACTAAAATGCATTCCAGCATGAACCTTTTTATTTTAGTAAATAATCAGAGAATGACATTTTTGTGGTGACTTTCATTTTAAAGAGTTCTGAAGGAAAGAAAGAGACACTCAAATTACCTTCTGCACGAGGGCTTTTCTACATTTGGTATCAGAATGTACCCAGCTCTCTTCTCTCCAGAAATTTTAGAGTTTTTGATCTTGTGTTGTAAATTTTCAGTACACTACCTGTCAGCTTTTTGCTAGTCACAATGTTTTGGAACACATATTGAGAGCTTTATCCATATGAGATTAAAGTAAAAATTCAAGACAGCAACATAGAGAATGCAGCAATTTACCATTTATGCAGTGTTATGTTATTTTATTGCTTACATTACAAAGTGCCTCACATTCAGGAGTCAACCAGAAATAAGGTCAATTTTTATGGGAACACACAATAGATGAAAAACTAGGTCAAACCCCATGCATATGGATAGGATCAAAGGATCATCCTTGGATTGAAGACCTCACAGCCCAGCTTAGACTTTCATTCTAGATGCTACACCAAATGTGACATTTTGCGAGGGGAACACTCACTGCACAGTTGTGTGCTTACCCTCAAAAGTGCAATCCAATCTTGGATCTTAAGAGGATGGAGAATAAAATGTCTAGTCAGGCATTTGGGCTCCAGAGAGGACAAGGAATTCAGAAATCCCCAGAGCTCAGCATTTCACAACAGCCAGCTGTAGATTGCTTTGCCAAGACTGCAGCTGTACTTAGGCCTGCTGTACTGGGGTTGTTCAGCCTGGAGAGGAGAAGGCTCCAGGAAGACCTCATGGTGGCCTTGCAAAACTTAAAGTGGCCTATGAAAAAGACAGGGAGAGCCACTTTTCATACTGATGGGAGCAGGCAGTGGGTTTAAAGATTTATATTAGGTGTTAAGAGGAAATTCTTTACTCAGAGGTAGTGAGGCACTGGCACAGGTTGTCCAGAGAAGATGTGGATACCCCATTCCTTGCCACGTTCAAGGCCAGGGAGGATGGGGCTCTGAGCAACCTGATCTAGTGGGTGTCATCTCTGCCCATGGCAGAGGGATTGGAAATACATGATCTTTAAGGTCTCTTCCAATATAAACCATTCTATGATCAGGATGCTCAGGTGCCTACTAGAGATGTTTACAATTTATGAACTGGTGCCAGTGGATAATGGATACAAAAATAGACATGACCATCTTTCTGCCACTAGATCTGCCCCTAACAGTGTAATTAAAAACTGAAACATGCCATTTTGCATACACAAGGAAATATGTATTTACGGGTGATTTCAATACTGCTCTGATTTTTCAATATACTCAGCAGCCACTCTAGATCATGAAGCACAAGATTAGGAAAAAAATTTAAGAAAAAAAAATTAAGAAATTCCTGGCAAGTTTTACATTCCCCTTTAAAAAAAAATACATACACCCTCCCTTCCTCCCTTCCCTCCAGCAAATACCACTCATGTTTAAGATTAGATTATTTTTCTCCCGATTCCTCTTTAGCTGCCAGAGAGTGACTCATTGTCAGATTGATCTAATTACAATTACAGACCTTGTTCTTCTGGTGTTACAAGGGAAAACTAGGAAACATAAAGGAAAAGGTCAATACAGAAAGACTCTACAAGTCAGGATATGTTAAACAGTGTCACTAGTGATTTCTGTTGATTTTTCTATAGTTTTCTTTTACAATAATGCAACAGAAATCAGTTACACTTCTCAGACACCTACCTGAAAGGCTGGTTTTGTTTTTGTGCAGCACATTACAGATTTTAGTTCTTTTGGCATAAGAGTCAAACATGAGTGTAATAGTTTAATAATGTAGTTTAATAATAGCATCATAGTTACTGTTAGTAGAATAATAAATACGAGCGATTTATATAACATTCATGTGATATTTTGAAAGATTTATACCTTTGGTAGGAGGGATAATTTAACACCAACTGCTCTCCTAAGTCATTAGCAAAGCAGGATTTCTTTCAAGTTATATTTGCAATGTTTAGCTTTTTAATATTATTATTCTGAATATACTATAATGCTAGCTCTATATTAACTTATAAAACAAGGCACATTGAGCATATCACTCAATGTATATAACACAGTATAGTGTCTAAACAATGGATATAGTTTACAACTCTAATTTATACACTTTGAAGGCAACACTATACTTAAAAAGGATATAAAAATTCTTTCCCTGAGACCTATCTGTTGTTTGCCTTCAAGCTTTTCCAGGAGCCAAAGAGAAAGGTTGAGTCTAAGGATCTTGCTTTGTCAGAAAGTTTATTTAATATTAGTAACCAAGAGCATTAAATTTGTACATTACTGTAATAACTTTTGTGTTTTCATATACTTCTAATTTTCCCAGAGAATGTAATTAGAGAGTAGGTATTTAACTGCACTATCCTTGTCACTGCCTTTATATAATAGCTGACATTATGCAGCTAAATATGTCACCCCTGAGAGTCTTCTCAATTTGTTTTGAGATGCTACATGGTTGTAAAAAAAGCACGGCTACCTTAACAGTTTTGCAGGGGAAACAATTAGTAGATCTTACTGGTTTGGCACTTCAGAATAAATTAGCTTTGCTGGAGAAGTTTGAAATACTGAAAAAACACAATATTGATGCAGTAATACATTGGATGACATTATTAATTTGAATTAGCAAAGCAGGTTGTTAAGGCTATTTACTACTTAATTTTTTAAATTATGTTTCATTTTGGTAAAAAAACCAAAACCATAAGCCTCATAATTTCAGATAAGAAGATTTTTCCTTTTCTGTTTTGGAGAAGAGATATGAAGCATAGTAAATAATGTTGGTTTTAGTGGCTAATTTAACAAACATAAAGGAGGCTAGGAACATGAAGTGCAAGCCACCTGAAAATCTTTACTGCAAAGGGACATCTCCTTGTTACCCAAATTCTTTTATTCCCAGGAAGATGGCTGTTACAGAACATGACTGTCTTCAGCAGTGGCTAAGGCAGTTGCATAGAAGAGACTTGGTTCAAGAATAGAATAGAATCAATTAAAATGAGGAGTCAAGAGAAAATCAGAATTTGCATTGCAATATTTCTGTCATAAATAATGAAGAATCAAATTAATGGAAAGTACGGATAAAACCCCAAACCTATATTGAAAATACATGATTCATTTGTACATTTAACTGAAAATAAGTGCTTTTATATTCCAAGTCATCAAGATGTTAATTTTTAGCACTGTAACAAAACTTTGAGTTAATCTAACAGTACATTGCACATGTGGGATTGACTTCATCTAGTAACAGGTGTCTACAATGCTAACATTTACAGCTGAGCCAGTTATTCTGTATGGGATATGGGTCATCTCACAGAATAATCTCCTGAATAAAGCACTCTCCAAATGTACCTGGTTTGTAAAAAGTCAAAAAAAATCCCATGCATTTTGTAGAAACAACATTTTCCACAGAACTGCAGCTCTGTGCAGCACTTGTCTTGCTGCACTGCATAGTCCCACGAAGGTCTGCAGTGGTACTTCCTGACCTCTCTGAGTCAGTACTAAGGTTTAGAGAAGGTACCTAATAAACATACAGAAAATGTAGCAGCACCATGAGAGGTGTGAAAAGACTATGTGAAAGTAGATGCTAATAGAAAAAGTCGTTCATACCAAGTTGCTTTCTTCAGTGTAAATACCTCTCAGTGAAAAACATAAAGTTGGTATAAAAGTCGCCTCCAAGGAGACAGCAGACATTTGTGTAAGTTTTTCAAAACACTTCTATTTCCAACAATCTGAAACTTAGAATTGGATTCATGTAGCAGAGCTAGCCCTTAGAAACATTATTTATTGAGTGCTCAGCAAGTGAATTACAGAGGAACTGACAGAAAAGATGTTGCTAAATAAGAGCTGATGCCTTGTGATGCAAAATAATGTGATAGAGGCTGGTAAATGGCCTTGGTATGCTGACACAAATTCTCTGCTCTTATGGCATTCCTCCTGCAGGTTCTGGTCCCTGCAGGAGGAATGCAGGGCCTCAAGGCCCTTCCTTCCTCATTTTTACCCTTACTTCTCCCTTCATCTCCCCAGGATTTGCTGTTGGAACAGTTCTTGCAAGCACCTCCATCACCTCTTCCACTGAAAAGGCAGCAGGTTTCCCAACCATTAAAGCCTTCAGCTGAAACAGGTTACAGCATCTGAAATGAGCAGCCTGAAATGAGACCTGGGGATGCAGTAACTGAACAGGGGGTAAAGTGTAGGACAATATGGAAACATTTGCACCTGGGAGAGCTACAGCAAGAAGAGAGTCTGTTTATTTCCTAAATAAATGGAGCAGTCTGTCACCATCGCAGCTCAGTGACACTCAACTCTCTGGCGTGCCCAAGCTAAAAAAAGTTCCTGAGATATTAGGATACACACAGAGAAGAAAGGAGAATAACATGGATAACAAGGCAATGTCTTTCTGTGAATTAGTGTGCAGTATGATGAAGGACATCATGGAAGAAGCATTGACCATCTTTCAAAAGAATCACAGACCTTCTGAGGATTCACAGAGGAACCACTCAGAGTTGTTAAAAACTGTGGAGAGAGCATGAAAAGACCAGTTGGTCCTAGGAGGAAAGTATAACATGGAAGATGTTGAGAAATGCATGTGTATGAAAGGTATATCAAGACCTCTGTCTTAATTTGTAACCCCAGAACACCAGCATCCAAAGCCATGAATTTTAAAAATGGGAATAGGAAACAGATTTTTCTTGAAGCAGGAAATTATACTATGACATACATTTCTTATAGGAGGCTTTGAGTGCTAGTGTTTAGCAAAGAGACAAAAGAACTCAGGCACCTTTTTGGATGTCAGAAATATCCATATTCATTATTTTTCAAGCCACTGGATTTTTGAAATTAAATTGCTTGAATAAACCTATTTCTACACAGGAGTCAAGTCTTCTGGGTGGACGTTAAGTCCCATATTGTTAGCAGCATATTCTATGTAAGCCTACTCACCAGGCAATAGTGATGCCCTTTGAAATTTGTGTTTCTGGCCACCCTGAAAAAAGACACTGTGGATCTCATCCAAATAACAAGCCTCCCAAAATGCCTAGCAAACATTCAAAGAAGAATTAAACAGAACACTACAGGGTGCTTAAAAAATTATCATTAATTACAATTATGTTTTAAAATAATAAATAACAGCCACAAGTGAAATAACTTAATTTTCTATGCCTTAGGTTCTCATTTTCTTAGTGGAAAACTTTGGATAATATGGTCTGTGCAACACAATCCACTCATCAAACTAATTACAGTATAAATTTCCACTCAATCTGTTTAACTAAGCATTAGTTGGAAAGTTCTTGGGAAACCCTTACCAACATAGTGAAAACTTTCCTTTATATAAATCATTTGAAAGAATATAAGAAAGGGAAGAAATCCATTGAAATTTAGCTCTTAGAAAGCTGATGAATAAGCTAATCTGTTACTGAGTGACTCAACGTTCAACTGTTTAAAAATGGCATATGAACAAAACCCCAGGAGAATGCCATTGTTCTGAGCTATTTTCTTTTCTTAATTAGCCCTAATGCTGTTTTATAAAACTATTATTCTCTTTTTTAGGTATCTTCGATCTGAGCACATAAATATGCAAAATATAGAAAAATAACAAACAACAATAACAATTTCTGAAGTTAAAAGTTGCACCTTAAACTGGAACTGCAGTACTGAAAAAATTACTGAATTTAGGCTTCTTTTAGGATATAAATTGAATATGTTAATTTTATTCATCAGAAACAATGGCACAGTGCACATACACACAAAATCCACCAGAAATAAGGGAAGGTCACCAGGCTAATCACTTTGGCTTATTTCCCTTTTCTGTACTCCCATCTGCCTATTTTCTCTGCTCTTCATATTTAAAAGAAACAACTTGAACAAAGTTAGGCCAAAATTGACCTACTTTTTTTTGTTCATTTTAGTTAATTTCTTTTTTCTTTGCAGCATCTCTGTAATTTCTATACCTTCTACTTCACACATGGTTTCTCTTTAAAGCCAACTAAATAGTGGCATGTTTTTTTACCACTGATGAGAAAACCTGTAACAATACAGTACAGAATCATCATTGGCAGGGATGGATCTTTGCATTAAAATGGTGTTGTATGCAGGACAGGTATCTCTACATTGAGAAACAGGTCACCTTAAGCCTACATAAAATTAGAATTAGCAAGTCTGCAGATCAAACTAATAGAAACAGAAGAGCATGTTTCAATAACATGGTTTCTTGGAAGTGTGTTCTTTCCACATAATTTTGTGCAAATAGATTCAATTAACTTCATATTAAAATGCAGCACTTTGCTCTGAATCCTCTCCTCCCAAGCCAGCACAGTCCATGTTACTTATTAATCAAAGACTGTAGAAAAGGAATTTTATCAGTAGGTAAAGTACAGTCATTTGAGAGGAAAGAAAACAACCTAAAGTACAGAAATCAAATCAAGTGCTACAAGAAGTACTCTGTTCTGGTATCAGCAATGCCAACTTTTGAAAAAGAACATTAAAAATTTCTCCAAGATGGAAATGGGAGCCAAAACTCACTGCAGAAACAGACAAACCTGGCAACTGCATATAACACAGCTCAAGACCTAATAACAGGCCAATCTGTCAGTCAGTTCCTGCAACTGGCAGGAATTTTCAGATCAGTTCAGGAATGCATGGACCACAACAGCTGCCAGCTCATAAGGGCTCAGCATGATGACATGAGCAATGAGGAACCCAAGCTAGTGACTGAAATTGGAAGAGATCCTAAATTACAGCTTTCTCCCCCAAACCTAGTTCTCCAAACTTTGTTATATATTCTGGTATGAGAAAAGTACAAATAAAAATCTAACAGAGCTTTAATGAGGATGGAATACAGGACAAAGGAGAGTTTATGTAAGCAGACCTAACTGGAAAGGGTAAAAAAAAAAAAAAAAGCAAAGACTCTTTAAAATAACTGCTTTTGGATTCATTGGCCCCACTCAGAAATCAAATCCCAGCCCTGACTGAACCTGTCTTTCCAGCCACTTTTTGTGCTTGGCAGGTAAGATGCATAAGGAAACAGTTTGAGTGCAGTTGCCAATCTGAATTTTATGGGACTGGGCTAGACTATCCTAATCACATTCATACCATTTTGCTTTGGCTTTCTCAAGTCTCTAAGAAGAAGCAGATTTGCAATGTAAGGTGGGTCAGTGAAAGCAAAAGGAATAGAGAGCCTGCAAACAGACTGGTTCTGATGCAGAGGAGTTGGTATTCCCTGTTATTTCACATGGATCCAAAACAAAAGCAAGCGTGAGACAGTTTAGTTCAACTCAGAGCTCAGATGAGATAATCTGATGGTGGCAAACCAAGCAGCTGGGGCAGGATTCAACTTTCAACCACAAGCAGGAGTGCTTTCTACTACTGCTCAGTAAAGCAGAGTGCAGCAGGTACTCTGAAGTGCATTTCACTGCACAGCTGCATTCACATGTCCTCCAAGCAAACAGTGTGCTCCTGAAGGCTGTTGTGGTGGGTTCTGAAACCCTCCAGAGAAGAACTGCATGAGGGCTCTGGATGAAAAGGAAAGACTTAATAGGACCCCCATCTCTCTTCCTTGCTGGTGGCTGGAACAAACTTCTGCACCTTGTATTTCTGAAATTACAGGAGTTCTATCCCATTTGGGCAGTACTATACAGGTGAGCAGAAGAGAACAGCCTGGTTTCTCCAGAAGAAGAGGAGATGGAAGAAAAATATTGCAAAGAAAGGAATTCTTCATCTTTCCAGCACACCTGCAAAGACGCTAACCTAGAAACTGTAAAAGTGGTAAATAGATGTGGGCAGAGTTTCTGGCAGTGGTAGTTCTGCTAACTACTCAAGACAATCTTGTCCAGAAGACAAGAGTGTACCTCCTATACTACAGAAAATTCATATGATACACTAAATTGCATAGAGCAGTTCCGTCATTGCAGTCTTTCTTTCTAAAAAAGGAAAGCATTGCACTATTCTGAGTCATGCATTTAGGACAGCCAGCAAGGAAAATGTGATGGAAAAGCTGTTTATTCTTGGAGAGATAGTATCTTCCTTCCTCTCCAGAGCCATACAGTTTCATAGGGTTAGGATCCTGTCCCAGACAGCGTGGTTTGGAAATTTGCTGTTCTTTACTGGAGAAATGCTAATGAGCCTTTTACCCAAAACATCTCGCTGTCTGAGGCTCTTGCCAATTTGTTTGTTTGTTTTTTTAATTAAGAAATAAGTTTGCTCCTCATGCTGAGAAGCAACTGGAGAGTCTGCTGTACCAGGGAACAAAGAGAAAATGTGAGTCATGTTTGGCAGCATCTGCCATTGCACACAGCAGAAGCTGCACTTAAGCCAGTGCTTGCTAAAGCAAGTGAACACACAGAAATAGAGTCTTATCCATCAACATCACTGCATAGGTCAGAGAAGGCAGAAGCAGCATATCAATTTGATCTGGGATGCTGTATCAAAAGACCTCAGGAGGGTTTTCACAGAATGATTCGTAACTCTAGAAAGCTCCCAGGCTATTTGAACTGAATAGCAGATGTAGGGATAGATCATACTCCTCTCAGGTACAGAATGGATTGGCTTTATTGGAAATGCCTCTAGATATTCAAAGGAAGGAAGACTACATAGGATCTGGAGTAGGAAAAAAAAAACTACTTAGAAGAAAATTGTAGTGCTCCCTTTGGTTCTCCTTTTCTTTCCCAGGTACAAATGCTGAGCATTTGGAGGAGTATTTGTACACCTCACTCAATAAAAAGGTGCCTTTACATTAAAAAAAAATCAAACATAAAAATACTGAAAAAAACTTAAATGTGCAAAATTCAGCACAGAAAAGACAGTGACTAGACACCTGTTTTTGTCATAATAAAAATAAGAAAAAAAGAAATCTAAAATCAGCTAACCATCATTGACAGAAACAAGATAATACATATCATAGAATCACGGAGATTGGAAAATATCCTTAATATCTTTAAGATCATCCTGTACCACCACCACGTTAACCATCAAAGCATGTCCTCAAGTGCCATATGCACTTTTTTTTTAATACTTCCTGGGATGGTGACTCAATCACTTCCCTAGGCAGTCTGTTACAATGCTTTATAACCCTTTTTGTGAAAATATTTTTCCTAATACCTAATCTAAGCCTCCCCTCGTGGAACTTGGAGCCATTTCTTCTCATCCTGTCACTTGATACCTGGGAGAAGAGGTAATGAAGAAGAGCAGACCCGAAGACAGGTGAGATACAAAATACAGAGACGAAAACTCTTTGATTTTGATAGTGCTGTATAAAAGCAAGTGAGAGCACTGAACTCTTACTTTGGTGATGAAAGTAGATTTCCTAAACTGAAGTGATGGGATCTGCATCAAATAGGTAGAGAGGGCTTCTCTGTGGAAGAGAACATACTCTAGGAAGAAGTGAGGCAGGGAATACAGAGATGGATATTAATTTGAAGGGATTCACTAGTACATACATAAAACTACCTTGTTTCTGTTTGGGAGTCCCTGGATAGAAGGATGCACAGGGGTGTAGTGTATTGTATAACAATAAAACAGGTAGTATCAATCCTCCCATATACATATAGCAAAGTTGACAGTCTACTGCCAACATATCTACATTAAATTTAACTACATAAAGCAAATTTAGTTTTCTGGATGCCTGATTATTTTTCCTTTTTATCCACACACATATATATGGCACCAAGGCATATTTAGCAACCATTCTTTCTTTATGTCTATGTGCATATCTACGCATGCATGGAGAAATGAGAAACATTTATATCTTCTGGCCTTCCTTCCAGTTATGTAACTGTTAACCAATGTCTTCAGCTGTTACCCTTCTAAAACTGTTCTTCTGATCCAACCTCACTTACAGTTTGCTGCATCTTGTTTTCATTATGCTATAAAACTGAAGCAGTGGAGGAGGAGAGCTGTAAGAAAACCATTTGTTCAATGAAGAGGCTCTCAAAATAGCAAATACATTTTATTGAGCTCTTTTGGTAGAAGCTATGCTCTTCTGAAAAGTTAAAAAAGGAAGTTTTGACTCTTTCCCAGTGGAATGAAATTTAATTTTTACACACACATAGATATCAGAAATAGATGCTTGATTTCATATAAATATAAATTTAAATATATCCAAAACCAAATAACTGTTGTACTGTGTCATAAATGTAATTCTATTTTTATGAGTGTCATATCCTTTGCTGATTGAACGCCAAAATCTCTTTTCAACCATTTCACTTCCAAGACAAATTGTCAGCATCCCCAGTGGCATGTATTAATTTATAGATCAGCAGGATCTTCATGGGATTACCAGCTGTTCTTCACATTTACATCCTTTGCCAAGATAATATTTCATAATGATTTCTTGAACCACTCAATTACATGGAAAAGCCTCTGTAATGACCGGTCCTTGGCTCACCTTGCTCTCCTGTGGAAATACCATTAAAGCACAATTCTGTGGGTTGGAAAAACATATGTGAAGATATAAGAGTTGTCTTGGAAATACTTGGCTCCTTGTACAAGGAGCAGTAAGATCTGCATAGGGCATATCTCTTTAGCACATTTTCCAGCATTGTTGTCAGGATTATCATGTTAACTCTAGACCAATCTATTGTGTGAAGTACTTCTCATTTGACACATAAATCATGCCCTATAGTCCAAAAAGCTTCCCTTGTAAGTGTAAAGGAGAGATGAGGCAACATGCCTGCAGACCAGAGAGAAAAAAGAAGCACCACAGCTGTGCTTGGTTGATGCACTGCCTTTTGTGGTGCACAAATGGCCCAGCTCCCACCTAGGTTTGCAGAAATGGAGTTTTAAGAAGGCTTTAAAAGGAAGGTTGTTGCTGCGCCCTGGCTGTTTACAAAGAATTTTCCTAAAGTGTGAGGTCCCAACTAAGAGAGATCACAAAGGAACTTTTAAATCTAGGCATTTGGGACTGGGGAATGGAGAGATGGAAGGTGAGCGAGTATGCCAAGAAGTGTACATGATAAGAAAGGAACAGGCTATTAAGGAAGTTGCAAGTGAAAATAAAGACCTTTCCTTTAATACAGCAAAAGACAGAGGCATGGCTTGGGGTGTGAAAAAGGAATATGACTGAAGTGATGGATGAGGAAAATGATCCCTGCAGTAAAGTTTGGTAGATCTGAGTGGCAGGATTACACTCCTTTCTCACAAAGAAGCATTTAGTTCAGTGTCTCTGCTGAATCCAGAGGGGTTACTTTTGTGAGTTAGGAGTCTCCTGTGTCAGATAGAGCTCCATGAACTTTAGTGTGCTTCCTACTGAACTGCATTTATCTGAAAAATTCAGTTTTTGGCAATGCATGTCAAAAAGGGCATAGACCAGAGATCATAAACAAAAAATGATCATGGATATAGAAAATGTTAATTGCACAGGAAAACTAGATGAAGTAGGAGTTTTAATCTAGAAAAGAGTGGGCTGAAACCTGAGAGTAGTTTCCAAATGTATGTTATAACAAGAAAGGAAAAATCTTTTTTCCACAGCTGAGGAGGACAAGAGGAAATTATTTTAATGTGCAAGGAACTTCAGACTCCACTTTCAAGAATGTAATTTCTAATGTTAAAACACAGCAAAACAATGGTTGCATGGTGAGATTGTGGGGTCTCTGTCATGAGAGGTCTTCAAGAAGAGAGCATACAAACATCTCTCAGAAGTGACATAGATCTACCTGATCCTACACTGTGGCAAAGGAAATTAAATATAGTTTACAGGAATTCTTTAAAGCCTTTTTTTTAATCTCTTGCTCTATTAACCTTCAAATAACCAGTTTATAACTTGCAATACAAGGTATTCTTCATGACTTGATCAGTACAATGAGATTTATATAATCAAATTTTACTTCTGTAACCTCTCTTAAAATACTGTTTCATGAGTCCAAATACTGTGCTGTGCTTTTTCAAGTGTCTTTTACTGATTAAAATAAGAGTCCGTTAGAAAGCTGAGACCTGAAGTGGATCATTACTCTTCAGGTCTTGTTTTACAACTACTTCACACACTGACAATGGCAGATGTGGTACAGAAGTTTTTCTTGCAAAAAGATAAACAGTAAAGATATAATCCCTGGAGCTGTGACAGAATGGGATAAGTAAGGAAATAAGTGTTACCTGGGATCAGTTTTGTCCCAAGGAGTAAAAAGAAAAAACTCTCCAGGAAAATGAACTCCTATCATAGTAATTGTTGCTGATTCTGAACAATCATCTTTCCTATAAATGAAGCCAAAACCATAAACAATCATATTTCAATTTGAAAATAACTTTTTAAAAGCCCAAAGACTACGTGGTTCCCAGTAGGTCATGTTCTAAAATAACTATGGCTACACTTAAAACAGGAATTTGATATTTCTTATTTCTTCAAATGCGGCTTTACATTCAAGTTCTGTGGCACTGTAATATTTCCAAGAAATGAAGTTTCCTGGACAGTTGGAAGTGATTAACCTTTATGATACTTTGAGATTTTAGTGGGGTTGAGGAACTACAAAAAGCAAATACCAAAGGACTCAAATTTGGAAAACACTATTCCCATTCATGTCACCAAACTCACTACAGATACTTGAAAAGCAATGATTAAAAATAGCTAGACTAGATGCATGTGTGTCAAGCTGCAAGTGTTCCCAGAGGGTAATCACACAGATGTCCAAGCTCACACAACGGAAATTACAAGGCAGGGTGCCTGCCACTAAAGAGACATTTTTCCTTCACACAGAAAATGGTAGACAGTCTTCAGAAAAATGCTGAGGCGTTGTTCACACAGATTAAACATTCCAGTCCCTGAGGGTCCTTATTCTAGCAAGAACTGTGAGATAAATAAAGACAGAGAATCTGAAAAGAAACAATTCTTCCAAATAAACCAAAACAGCATTATTGGAAATCTGAATACAAACACATTGCAGCTGAGGTCAGGATGCTGCTTTTAGTTCCCATGCCAAATCTTCCAAAATCAACATTGTGGTTTGGCTGTATGTTATCAATAACCGCTTGCCATGCATTCATCTGACATGACTCACTGACACTCAGCTTCCTTCCTGCACTTCCTTTGGCTCTCAAACATAGCCCTGTATTCAAACTTCATTAGTACTGATGTCACACACCGGCCTCTCGCAGCAGCACCGAGTCAAGCCCGGCACTCACACAGGCAGAAGCTGACAAGTAGGAATGGCCATGCACACTGGTGATGTGCCTGGCTTTCAGAGCCTGCCAGGGATACAGAAAGTGCATTAAATTACTGAAATCTGAATTTTAAAATCAATATTAATGCTGGGTAAATGTAAGTGTCTGAATGAATCTCTCTGCCTTGTGTGCAACCACATGAATGCAGCTGAGGAGCCAGGCCATATGGCCCAGGCAGCTCAACATGTACACTGCTAATCTGTGCAGTAATAGTCTTTAGCTCTTAAACTTTCTCACTTTATTCATGAGCACATGACGCATTTTTTGTGGTTTTAAGAACTTCAGATTAGGATCCAAATAGAAGTTTTATATAATTTATTTGAGAAACCAGTAAATATCCAGGAAATTTTGCTGGGACACCAGACAATACAGGATGCACTGTCTCTGCCAGTCTACGAATTCCATTATTTTGGCAGGCAGGCAATACTAGGTTGCAGCTGAAAAAAATAAAATAAAAAAAAAAAGGAATACAAATAGCAACTTACTGCTGAAGATGTCAATGCAAAGTAATTGCTTTCAGGAAAAAAGGAAGGCTACACTTTCTGAATACTGACTTCCAAGCTACTTTGTTGAATGTATGCTGTTATTTGGAACAACTATTTATTACAGACATATTTTCCAGAGAAGTATGCCAGACATCAAGTATAATATAAAAACAAACAAAAAAGGTGCTCTGCAATTTCTGGTTCTGGAGACAGCTTTGAACTGGTTTTGCTACTGCTAAATGCCTTATACCAAAAGCTTTTTAGGTTCATAATTCTTCACAAACACTAAGTAAAAATAGACATCTGCCCTTGAGTCTTAAGCCAACATAAAATATTTACAAGGATGGCATGACAACCAGCATGCTTCAGTTTCTGTAAGAAGTTGGAATTCCCCTGATAAGTGGAGGTTCTGTGAAGTGTTATCACACTATTTATATCAAGTGTTATAAATGAAATTCTTACGCTGAGGTACATGTATCCAAAAAAAATACAGCCTACTTAAACAATATTTTTGCTCTTGATTTTCATACAAATTAGCTTTTTCATCTGCCAGCAAGTTCTTTCTGATTATTCTGCAATTATTTCTAATTTCTCTGAAGCTGCACATTAACTAAACAGAAATAAGTTATTTTCCATGGTGAATAAACTGACTCTATATCTATGAAATCATTTGTACTGGAGTGAAAATGTGAAGGACTCCTAAGTTTTCTGAGGGGTGAGGGACCTGAGTAGTGACTCATGACCATGTCATGATGAAGTACAGAGTTCAGATCCATACAGATCCTTATGAAGCAATGTTGGATGTCTGTGCTATATATTCCTATATCATAATTCCATGAGAGCATGGTGCAGAGACACCTCCAGTGGCTTTGGGTGATGTTAGCCAAATAAAGTCCAGTTTTTAACCTCACTCTCAGTCCTGGGTCTGTCAGCAAATCTGGCAGTGGAGACGTAATGATGCAGAATGTGTGAGGACAGTCATGGAACAAGAAAAAATATAAAGAAGACATACAGTAGACCAGAGAGAGATTTTATTTAAGAGATTAAACAAGACACAATACATTATCAATACACTCTAGTGAGAAATCAATAATCTAGAAGTTGGGAGCCCATGGTCTAGGTGCTTGCAATGCTGCTGAACTTTCCCTCGGGCACGGTGCCCTGAGGCCTTGAAGAAATTCCTCTAGGACTCCTGCAAAGCTCCATGGGAATAAATGTATCCCTGGAAATGCAGGACTAGAATTAAAGCTTTCATTAGCCCAGTGTCTTCTCACACAATGTTGACAACACTGTTCCCAAATACACAAGTAGCCACAATTTTGCCTGCTTTTGCATTATGTGCAAAGCAATTTAAAGTTACAAGTACATGTCCTAAATTATTGGTCCCAAGTGAGCCTATAATGTAGCAATGATTTGCAATAATCTCTGAAGATAACCTTCAGAGAAGCAGTTTATGATAGGATGTTGTGTAACATCAATATACTTGCTCAAAAGCCATGAATCAAACAGACAAACAAACTACCAATTCTAACCGATGTCTTCTTGGGAGGTCAAAAAACAACAACAAGAAAAAAAGACAATCTTCAACAATTATGCCTGAAAATCTCTGATCCATCTTTTGTCTTTCAATATGCAAAGTTCATCAAGAGTTCCTTGGATAAGGTAGGGCTAAACAGAGAAAATAGATGTCTTCACCACAGTCATCAGCAGAACTGCTGCATTCTTCAAAGCTCTTGGAATTTTGTGTCAAAGTCTGCTGGAGCTCATTGTGCTGAAGGACAGTCAGAGACTGAACTGCCTCCAGTAAGCCACTATGCCTTACGCTTTACCTGTGCATTCCCCAAAAGCCCGGCGCCCCCTGCCTGGCTATATCCATCCCCAAAACTGAGATTTACTGTATGCTTTGCTGAGGAGTCAGTTTTGATCTTCACAATATGAGATTCAGGGCATAAATAGTGTTCAATATAAAAAGCAGCCTAACAGCACATTGGTAAAATGTCAGGTAAATAGATAGGCTCATTTCCACACTGAGCAGCATTATCATCAGGAGAAGTCTGGAGGGAGGAAATACTGAGAAAGGAAACTCAGAACCAGAAGTCATTACGGTCATAACTCATACATAAGACAAAGCAAAGTGTATTTTAAAAATTATTTAAAGTGAGATATGCCTGAACACATAATTTCCCTAGGGATGGCTGGGTCTCTGGCAAGCACTTAAAACATCCATGTTCCTGGGATGAAGTTTTTTGAAGACAAAATGCTACCATGTTGATTACCATGAGAAGGAGAATAATTGATTTTCAAAAGTACATGATTTCTGGAAGTTCAAGCTAGTCAAGAAAAGTGGTACCATATGCCAAATGGGATGGACACTGCTGAGGATCTGGCCTTGTTTCTTAGGATTCAGTTAGAACTTAACAGGAGCAGAGTTAGTGAGAAAATAGTAACAATTTAGCAATTTCAAGTCATTTGGTGCAGGAAAAACAAAACAAAACCAGCAGATAGCAAGCAAAGAAAGCCCTAAATCCAAAGGCATCTTTACTTTGGTTGCTTTTCCTCTCCTGCATGCATGGTGCATGAACTGCGCAACTCTGAAAAGCTTAAATAATTTAGGAATCAGAACCTGTCTTTCCCAGCCTTACCTACAACTCAGTCTTGTTCTAGATCTTCTCAGAAGGAAGGCCTGTGGGGTCTTCTCCTAACACAGCTCCCCTCAAAGCTTACTGGGAGCTTCAGTGAAGGCAAATCTGCCAGGTATAGGGCACACACCATCCAACAGGGCCACTTCATCATTCCTAGCAATCCACTGCCCTATTTGTACCCAGATGTGTCTATGGCTTGTCCCTAGTTATTTTTACCACATTGTTACCTCTAAGGCTTCCAAAATTCCTACACAGGTTCCATCTTTACTGGCTGTCACTCTAAAACTCAAACTTTTTCATACCCCAAGAGTTGCGCAAATTGTTTTTGCCAGTCCATCTTCCACATGTGCATCCTGCAGTGAATGTGGGAGCTGAGCATGCTGCTGACGATATGGCAAATCTAATTGTATAATTAAAGCCATCTGAAAGGGAAAGCCAAACTTTCATATGCCTAAGGGGAGTGGTTTAGCAAATATATATGCAGATGGAAGCATATCAAGAGCAAACAGCTAGTCATTCACAGAATAAATATTCCCATAATAAGTGCATAACGAGGGGCGATGGTAGAGCATGCAAAGCAGATGGCTGATCCATGCAACTAAATGTGTGGGTCCCAGAAGCCTCATTTATGCTTGCACTTTCCCTTTTTTATACCCTAAAGAATGAAAATAACAAAACAAGCAATAAAAACAAAACACTGCCCCCTTTCCCCACCCTCTTTCCTCCAAAAACAAAACAAAAAAAAAGTCAGCCAAAACCAAAGAGAAAGAACAGGCCATTCCAGGAGATGACCTGCTGCTCCAATGAATGAGAAGTGCCAGATGATACACACTGGAAATCAGCATGAGCCAGGATCTGCTGTGTTGAAATGCCTACCACACCTGTGAACCTGTCAGTCAGACTGGGGGAACTCCTACCCTTCAGACCCTCAACCATGTGCTACAGCTGAGTGAGGGATCTTATTAGCTGCCAGAAGACTCTGCTCTGCAAATCCAGCCTTTGCAGACAGAACAGGGTATAAACTGGGAGGCTATCAACCATGTTATTGGGATGCTGACTCACTAAAAAGTGCAACTACACTGATTTTAATGTGTATCACAGTACCCTGAATGCCTCAGACAGCAATGTTCAAGATGTACCTTACTGTATTGTAGGTCTGAAGGAAAAAATAGTATTCCAAATAATGGTATTTTGTTATTTTTTATATAATATGTTATATAATATATTCTGGGTAAGGTAGGAAGAAGTAAAGCAAGTGTTGATGGGAGTACACAAGAGAGTCCAGCAGATCAGGAAAGACAATCTTGTATTGATTGTGCAGGACTGAAGATCAAAAGACCTGGTTGATCCTTTCAGTACTGTGAGAGACCTCATGGAGGAAGCTGGGCAATCACTTCCATTCTGACCTTCTGCCTTCCAGCTGGAAAACGAATATAGTGTCCTTCTTAGGTCTGAAAACTTAAATATTGCAGTCCACCTCTTTGCATGTGGCTGTCTGTCTCCTGAGAAAGCAAGCAGGGAATGCAAACATTCCAGAATCAGATGAAATGTATTGTTACAGAAATGCCTGTCAGGAAACACTGGGTATGAACCCAGTCATGCCTACAGAATGCTTTCAGGTCCCTACTCTAAAATGCTAATCAACACTGGTTTACAGTTGAAAAGGTCTCATGTCTGCTTATGTAAAATGAAAAGAATACAGTCATTTAAACCTTCATTCAAGAAATGGGACAGGGTACACATTTCAGTGTTTTGCCCTCTTATTTCTTTCATGGTGATTTTTCAAAGCTATAGAAAATTTACAGCTTGGTTTGCTGTAAAATTTGTTTTGAGCAAACCATCTTCCCAAATTACTGAGTATTTTAGATGTGCCATATGGTACATAATTTTAGTTTCCCACATAATTTTTGTTTACCCCACAATGAACTTGATCTTTAGAGCTGGAAGAATGTCTGATACCAGTGTTGCAATACGACATGAAATGAATGACACTCGCACTCTGAGATGTCCAAGGCAAAAAAGGGGAGATTTATTTCTGAACCTCAATATTTATAGAATTCCAAAAGTGACCATGGATTGGAGGATGAAATTGCCACCTCTCCAACCACACTGGTCAAACCAACAGTCCATCAATTCTCTCCTCCTCCAGAAAGGAATGCAAAACAATCATTATTTACATGAAAAGTGTGTGAGAAACTCCATTACAAAAATGTAAACATCAGAAGCTTTAGAAGAACTTAGAAGAACAAGGCAACATACCAGCAATTCCTTTAAGACCTTGAGGGGACCTTTTTAACATAATTTTAAGTATCCTAGAGTATTTCATGTCTTAAAGGGGAAAAAAAACCACCTTCCACAGGCTTGTTTGATATAAGAATGTCTACTATACACATACAATTCCTATCCATGTGATTTGATATCAAGATTGGCCTGGATGATTTTATTGTCTGGAGAATCTGGAACTACTCTAGTCCTCACTGTAGGTTTTTAGTTCAGTCTGAGATAATGCATTAAGTCTTGGAATTAATTTCTATTGTTGAAACTCATGAACCTCTGATGTGGTGAAAAAATTAATCTTGAATTTCAACCACTATGGGCTGTATCTCAAATGATCTGGAAATTATGGATATTTAATGGATATGATACATATTTCTCAAAAAAGATCATATCATGTTCATACCTGCTGCGAATAAAGCAGAAGTATTCTTCCTTTGACAGCACTCCCCAAGTAGCCCACCCAAACTAGGGATGTACACTCCCTGGACACCACCACCTCAGCCACCGTGAGAAAGGCTAAGTTACTTCTTTTGCAACCACCTTTGTAAGATCCTCCACTAAAGATTACTCTTGTCCAATAGGCAGTGACTGGGTGGGCAGCTTGGCCACAAACTTCCAACACAGCTACAACTGGAAAAAATTTCCCTGTCCCAATGTAGTTTGTGTCAGACAGTCAGCAAAACCCACCACACTCTCATTTGCCACATCCTAAGAGAATGGCATTGCAGGAGGACAGTGTGTGACACATGTGCCAGTGAAGATGACTGGAGCCACAGGTATGACAGCCTAGCCAGGACTCTGGGGAGCAAAAAATGTTTTGTTTTTTTTCCCAAGAGGCACAAGCTATTCTTCCTGATGGGACTTTAATCCGTTCACAGCAGCTGGAACTCCACATCACAGAGGCATATACAGCTGGACAGTCAGGCATCAAAATCAATCTCTCTCAGAAAGAACAGCCCAGCCAGCAGAACATAAGTAAACTCAAGCTATATGTCTTAAGGAGCCCTCTCAAAGAGGTGCATACAAAAAGAACCAGTGGTTAGTAGAAAAAGTCATTCTTCTGATATGTCTTAATAAAAATATACCCTGAGGAGAGAAATGCCAATAAATCGACACAGAGCTGCCTACCACCCAAAACTTCTGAAGAGACTTACACAGGGAGGCTCCTCAATTAAGCAAAGTCAACAACTCTGCAAGCCTCTGTCAGCAAAGAATCAGACAATCCTGACCCTGGGTTGAATTCCTGCTGTGATACAAAGACTCAAATACAAGTCCTTGCTGAAACTTCAGATACACTGTCAGCAAACAACACTTAAAGAAAGCAGGCGAGAAATCCTTGAGGTACTGCTTTGGTACAGGTACACCTTGGGGATTAAAACTCATTATAACCATTTATTGCCAAAATTTCTTTTTCTTTTCTTTGTATTGCTACAAGGGATAGGGCTAGGGTGAACAAGACACCCAGATCAGGTTCCCTGTTTAAAGAATTAATTAAGAAGTAAGGGTACAATCATACCGTGTTACACTTCGAGCTTATGTTGTTTAAGCTCTCACTAAGTTCACTCTGCAAACAGACTGACTGACTGGCTGAAAAGCCAGCACAACACAGAACACAGTCTGTAAGAATACAAGGATTTGCATCTCAAAATGCTCCAACTGTACAGTCCAGGACCACCGCTGTCTAGAAAGACAGTGATGTCTGACATCAAAGCACAGTTGTGTTAGGATTGCACTGCCTGAGCAAGGAATAATTTACAGAGCCACGGCTATAGATAGACATCTCATTAGGCAGATTATCTGAGTTGAAATTTCAAGAACCTTTAGGAAACTATTTTTATACATGAATCAAGGACGACTCCATTAAAAAAAACCAGCGATCAAAAGAGGTCAAGGCTTTAGATTTCGCACTGCATCCTGAGCTGGTGTGTCAGCAGAGTGATGCTGTGCACTGCTGGGAGCAGCTCCCTCCCCACACTGATCCAGAGGGAAGAGTGCCACCTGCTGAGGTCCTGCCAGCCTTCCTGCTTCAGTCCTCTCATCATCTCTGTCACTCTGTCCTCATCCACCCTCCTCTGCCCGTGTGATATTCCATGTACATTGGGGTACCATGTGCCTTCCATCGACAGAGCTTCCCGCTGTGCTGGAGTTAGTCAAGGGAGCGAGGAGACATTCAGCCTAGGCACTTAAAGGAGAATAAGATTCCCTTTTCACCTGAATCAGGCTGCAAATCTCCTGGGAACCAATCTGGCAGGAACTCTGTTTTGATGAATTTTCTTTTTATCTGTACAGGCATCCTTCGTAGTGTAGGCACAACCTTGGATTAGTTTTAGTCAATTTACACAAACAAATGAAGCATGTTTCTTAGGATACTCTAGGAGTAAGGAAAAACAGGCTACAGGAATTAATATCATTAATGGAACTGTGACTTTTGCAACCACGATTGCAGAGAAGATAAAAGTGAACATGAAGGATAACATCTGTTTCAGTGTCTGTGCAACTTGCCAGTCGTCCCAAGAGCATTTCAGAGAGCCCAGATTCTGCTACAGCCTCAACTGCCAAAAGTCTTTTTGGTATTTTTTCCAGATGAACTTGTGAGACATGTAACTAGCTCTGAACATGCTGAAATTAATATTTAGTGTGCAGGTTGAGAGACTAGATGAAACAGGGAGTCTGGAAACCAGGACCTACAAGAAAAAGCTAGATGAACCAGATTGACCCTGCAGAAGGAAGGCAGAAGGCAAAGAACAAGAACAGAACTTGTTCTGTGTACTGATGATGAACACAAGAAGATATTTTACAGTACGAAAGCATAGTAAAACTTTCTAATCATCAATGGGGTACTGAAATGAATTTGAACAGGCTTTATAGTCTGTCAGTGGAGGTCTTAAAAAAGATATCAGAAAAACTTACATCAGGGTGACACAGGTATAGGTGATTCTGATGTGGTAAAGGGGAATAGCCTAAAAGCCCTCTTGAGGTCTCTCAGACTGTAGGTTGCTGCACTTCCTCTCTGAGGCTGTGCTAACTCTGTTTCAGTGCAAACTCACAGTTCAAGATGGAAACTCTAATTTGTTAGCTCAAGTTTTAAGACATGAAAGTCCTTCTGAAAATTTTCAGCCCAATTTGCATCCTTCTGGCTAACCCAAAATGTTCTCAAGCTTTAATTGGGTGGTTCATCTGAAAATTTTTATTAGGACATGTTGCAATAAAGAAGCTTCAGCCACTTTTATTTCTGAGCACTTTGGTTTTGTTAATGATTAGTCATTGTAAATTTTAATGCAATGCATGCAATACTGATTTAAAGGTCATCATTATGACACTTGGCTGCTTTAGATAACACATGACCTTTCTTCCACACTGGATTATCAGAAAGCTCCATCTATCAATTAATCTCAAAATCACTACTTTATCACTCCGTGTTTAGTTCTGGGAATTCACAAAAAAAAGGCCCTATGAGTGGTAGCAAGACAGAAAATGTTACCAAATAATTTTTTCTGAAGTTTTACTTCCCTTGTGTAAAGTGCACATCCTTTCACAAAGGGCTACAGACACCCGAGGACAAGGGGGTAGCATTTGAGCAAAGCTGCCTCCTTCCAGTAGAAGCACAAGAAAAAGTTGCACCTTGAGAGGGATTATCTCTGTTAGAGAGATGGGATGCACGATTTGCTCCATTCATTTGCATAAAAAATGCTCTCCCAGTGCATTATGCTGGCCTCTGTCTCTGGTGTGTTATAGATGGAAGCTCCTTCTTCCCCAGCGTGGGAAACAGGCATGAGCAGCCCACAGGCTCTCCAGAGTACAAAGAGCCACAGGCTGGTATTATGAGAGACCTTTGCACCACTGCTTAAGTGGGACCAGGGGTCTGACTCTGCCCAAGCTCTGAAATGCCACAGAAGCACTTTGTCAGCACAGGCAGGACACATTTTTAATTACACATCTCTGGTAATATTTGAATCCCTTTGCTTTGCTCTTGCTGTGAACAACAATTGTAAAAGTCATAGCCTCTGTCTCAATCATGCGCTGTCTGATCAACATGTGAAATAGCCAGGAAAACCCTGCCAGAATAAAAATTACAGAAGTACTCTAAAAGAGGCATTATGGTAACACCATAACATAGAATATACTCACTCTTTTTTTTTCCCTTTTATTTTTAGGCTGTTGTAACAAATATATCACGAGGCAGAAAAAAGAAAACGCAAACTCCTGACCAGATGGGCAAACAGGTAAGGTATGACTGTACATACTTCCTTGAAGAAAACTGTGCTCAACCAATCCCACAAGCAAAAATACAAGAGACAGCCTCATAGGGTTGAACTCAGCACATTCCTGCCATTCTCACCCATGGGAGCTGGCATACACTGTAATTTGTTCTTTCCTCTATAAAACATAGAGTGCTAAAAAACACAGTAGAAAATTGTACTGTCACCCAGTTATACAAACCGTGTGTTGCATGCAAAGCATGAGCCCAAAAAAACATGAAAAGAAAAGAAAGAAAAGAGAGGGAAATTGTTTCTCTTTTGCACTTCACTAAGTACAAAGTTAGCTGCATGGAAGTGAGGTTCTCTTTATATTGGCATAGGCTTGGTATAATGTACTGGTATGGTTCCCAATCACCTCTTGTTATGCATGTACAGAGATTCCTATTTTGACAACTTGAATCTCATCTCTACGGACAAAGAGGACATTTCAGTTTGTCTTGAAGAGCAATGCATTTCTGAGGCTGCATTTCTGCTAACACTGAAACATAAGTCAGCAAATTTAGTGTTTATTTTTAGCAAAAATGCACTACTATGAAACGAAATTGTGTTCCTGCAAACAGTCAGTGTTACCAGAAATAAAACACTGAAGTGTTTCTGCAAAATAATTCAGTCAGAAGATCTGAAAATTAACATATTTCAACAAACTTCATTCTAGAATATTTAAATTTACATATGATAAATATGTCTATAAAAGTCAAGTGGCACACATAGGATCAATTTGGGATGTATGTACTAATTAAACAATGCCAGCCTGCAACTCTTATTTTGTCACTGGAGCTGGATCTAGAAGGCAAATCTCACTGTGTGAGTTTGGGACAGTTATAACGAGAAAGGGATTGGGCTGGCTCGGAAAAGTGCTCACTCAATAAATTTTGCTGGCAGTTTCTGCTCATGGGGTTTTGGCAAAATCACCACCAAGCCCAGCTGCTCTGCAGCTACTGCCATCCCTGGTGGACCTGCTGGCTGCCCTTGCAGAGGTGGGTGACCTCTATTTTCCAGCCGCTCCTGCGGTTCCTCCATTGTTCAAAGCTTTTCTTGCAATATAAACAGACATTATCAGTTTGAACTACAGAAATAGCCATGTAATGCCAAGCAATAAAAAGAACCAATTCTAGCCTCCTCCTGATACAGATTTGGACTTCATATACCTTTTGAATTACATTAAATGAACTTTACTCCAAAATCAGTTGGAAACTTCAATTTGACTTTATACTGTATACAAAAAAAAAAGCATATAAATTATGTTGTCTACATCCATCAGAGAATAATTGTTTTAAAATTATTTTTCAATGGCATTTTATGAATACGACAGCTCTGTCCTTTCCTGCATAGATAACTCAATGAGTTTTAAAAATAAAATACACAAAGTATGTCCCTAGCCTCCAGGTAATCCTTATAAAAACTAAATTAAAATAATGAATTTGATGCAAAATACTGTTTTAAAAGTTACCATTAATACCATTAACATACTTTAAATTAAATAAATATTTTCATGGATCAAATGATTTAACCATAGCAATTTGAAGTAATTTTAAATGCCGCATTAGGATTATCATCTTCAGCTGGTGACAGCATTTTTGTCAGAAAAAAAATGGTATTGAGCAATTAATTAAAAAAGAAATTGTATTGGGTCTGGCTGAGATGGAGTTAACTTCCCCAAATTCAGCCCTCAATAGGGCTGTGCTTTGTAGCTAGAAAGGTGGTGATAACATGCCATCATTTTGGCCACTGCTGAGCAGCCCTTGAACTGCACCAAGGCTCTCTCTCCAACCTTGTCCCCTGACTCTCGAGGGCCAGCGCGCTGGGGGTGGACAAGATCTTCAGAGGGGACACAGCTGGGACAGCTGACCCAAGCTTGCCAAAGGGATAATCCAGTCCATATGATGCCTGCTCAGCAATAAAAGCCAAGATAAAAAAGGAGGAAGCAGGGAAGGGCTTTTGTTATTTATAACATCTATCTTCCAAAGCAACCATTACATGTCCTGAACCCCAGCTTCCCCAGGCTGAACATTGCCTGCTAATGGGAAGTAGAGAATAAATATTTTGTTTTCTTTTGCTTCTGGATGCACAACCTTATCTTTTGCTTTATTAAAGTGCCTTTATTTTGACACACAAGTTTATTTTTTTTTTCATCTAATTTCCCCACTGAAGGACCTGACTGCTGGGATGAGGGAATAAAGGCCAAAAGGAAAAGAAATGGGCTATGCTGGGTTCTTATCTTAGGGGCACACTTTGGCCAGAGTGCTGGCAAGTACACTGGAAACAAAGCAGATGAGAAAGCCTGAGTATTGTAGATATTGGAATACACAGCTCTCAGGAAGGAAGGGAGGCATCTGCCCTTCACTCCCTATTACTGATTTTCATTAGAGTTAGTACAATCTCTTCCTGGGCAATGGATTCTTTTACTACCAAGAAACTACTAAGTCTTGAAGCAGGGAAGATTCTGTCTTCCAGGAACATTTGATGATCTCAGAAATGACTGCAAGTCCAGAGTGCTCCTGGGGAAGAAGAGTGTCTCAATGTCCCCACTGTGCAGACAGAGCAGGGGAAAAACAGAGGCACAAAATCCTGTTCAGAGGCACAAAAGTCCACCATATGGGGGTACACATGGAAGTGGAGTGGGTCACCTACCTGACTACTTCAGCATGACTCTGTCCCAGTGAGACTCTGGTGAGATTAAGTACTGAACATGAGAAAAAAGGTTTTGCAAAGACGAGGTTTAAAGCTACGTGCAACTGTACTGGAGAGCTATTTTGCTGACATAATTAATGCAGCATTAAAGAGGAAAGCAATTCACATGACTAAAGGACACAGTTTGAAATTTGTCTTTTCCAGAATGGTAACACTGGAGTTAGCACTCTATGAGGAAGGATGGTCTGGTAAGCAAAACCAGAGACTGTATATAGATTCTGCTCTTTACCATGTTGCAACCAATCATCCGGTTTTGAGACTTTGAGAAAGTAAGTGAAAACCTGATTTCTGCAAAAATTTCGCTACTTCTTCAGCATGAGCGATGCTACTTTTACAAATGCATTTAGTTGAAGCATAGACAGAAATCTTCAGCTCCAACATGGCCAAATAATTTTGTCTTCAAACACACTACATCTTTGAGGAAATAGAGCACTGAATGCTATATCTTCAACATTCAGCTCCAGGCTTCTTAGTTCATCTTCTTGCACTTTGTGGGTCATAAAAAGTAGGCCAAAACCAAGATGGGCATAAGAAATCTTTGCCAGAGATTGCACAAGTCTTCTTGGGGCTTTACTATCAACTTTATTAGTGGGGGCAAGGTCAGAGTAAAGCATGATCTGCCTAATCTTCACCTTGGGAAACACACCCTACTAGATAATGGGATGGAACTGTTGATACAAATTCTACCATGAAGTGATAAATTTATGACTGTATCCAGCAGTGACAGTGCATGAAACTTATTCTGGAGTCAAGTTTAGGCACTTGTAATCTCAGATGTAAAATTAATACTGCTTACATATTTTGCAGAGAAATAAAGGATCAGCTCAAGGCCTGTAAATAGCTTAAGAGCCTCAAAATTGTAAAGAGTGCTAGTAAAAGTAAAAACTGTTATGAGTTGCTGCATGATAACCTTTTCTGCCCTGGATGTTGGCAGCTATCTGATAATAGGCTTTCACACACGCTCACTGATGGAATCATCTCTGATCCCTGGTGGTTCCAGGCCAGAAATATTGAAAGAGGAGCGCACAAGAAACACAATGATTCTGACTTTGCTTCAGCTGTTAATATTTTTTAATTTCTCTGCCTCAAACATAATCAGAGGGTCAGAAAAGCATTACACTTACTACATAGAGATAATAGCCAAAAATTATTGCCTTATTAGTTTTATATTTCTAAACAATGTCAGAAGATATCAGACATCCTGGAACCTCTGACCTAAACTGTGAAACACTATTTATAGCATTAACTAGTATTTCTCAGAAAAAAAATCCTAAAGGAATCATAAACATTTCAGTTGTACAGGTTACAAAACAGTTTTGCTCCTCATTTTCTGAATCAAGTGGCTTAGCATAGATAAAGTATAGTTCACTAACAGTTTAAACTACCAGAAACTGGCACTGATGTGAAAGAAGCAGTTTGCCTTGCCTCATCTCCAGCCACTCTGACCCCCTCTTGCACCAGCCTACATAACCAAGTCTGAGCAGTGAATCTGACTGAGAATCCAGGTCTCAAAACTGTAAAATCATTTATTTTAGCCCTATGTATTTAATATGTTCAAGCCATTTGTCAAATTAAAGCATAAGAAATCAAAACTGCACTCTTCAACTCTACTTAAAAAGAAAACAAAAGAGTAAACTTACAATAGATAAAGGAAAAAGCACTTTTTACCAATACATAAAGTTTTGTTTTCTTGCTCATTCACAGATTGCATGGACAGAGCATACTGTGTTACCTGCAAGACCTAGTGGGTGTTTACTGATGGGTTTTTCAGACCTCCATTAGACTCCTAAGTTAGACTACCAAAGTTTTCTCTGCTCACAGCATAGAGAGGCAGGCACTGCCCATCAAATGCCAGATTTTAATTTATATGCCCTGGGACAGCTCTAAGCACTGATGTCTTGGGCAGTCACTTCTTCAAATACATGATCAAGCGACATCAGCACTTTGGGGGCACAAAGCACATCAACAAGAGACCTCCACTCAGGCAACTATCTCAAGGTAAGGTGTGTCTTGCTGTAGATGGGCTTTTTCCTCTCCATTAATGGAAACTTAATAATGTAGACATGGATTTACAAATGCCAGCAATTGTCAGGTGAAACTTTGCTGTTTGTCTCTCAAGCACGTGGCTTCCCTGCCAGGTACATATTTCCTGTAGTACCTCAAAAAGAAAGTTTCAGTGAAGAAGCCCTGGGGGGGGCGGGGGAAGGAAGGGCAGGAGACATCAGTCCTAAACCCATGATTTGGTTTTTCATTCCACCAAAATATCATAAGAAGCGCAAGTCATAAAAACAGGCATACAAACAGCATACCTACCAAACACATCATTGTCTCTTTCAGGCTTTTGGCCTAGTTGGTATCCATGAAGAGTGTGCCGCTAACATCACTGCCTTATATTGAGAATTGAACAACTGTGTCTTGTCTAATCTCTGCATATCATTCCTGAATAAAAACATCTCTGCTTTTTCTAGAACTGGTCTCTGTTATACTTGCCAATCTCAATATCTTATGGGGTATTTGTTTCTTTAAATCTCTTAGGTATATAGAAGGAATTATTCTGTCCCACCCCGTTTACTATAATGAAAGCAACTTCAGTATATCCTTTTTAAAAAATATGGAAAAGTCTGTATTTTAAGAAATAAGCAGTGGAAATCTGTGTGTTGGAGAGATATGACAGACTAATGCATACTGCATGCCTGGAGCTAGACATAGCATTATTTGAATTTGCATGAAAAAGAGCACCAAAAGCAGCACTTTGAAGGAAGTAAAATGATCAACTCTCCTGAATGACATTTGCAAACACCAGTTTCAATATTTATTCCTAATTTAAAGCACTGTGCAATAAAAAAGCAGCTCACTAATTTCTTAAGAAATTCTTGCCTTCAGTTTTCTAGACTCTCTGATGCCCTAAGAAACATTTGTACCTCCTGCATTACTCTGCTCTTACTCCAGTATATACAAACATGATTGATATGATGCATGGACTGTACTGATGAGGATTCGTAGAATTACTTTTTATCATGCTAGTATTTCCCAATTTTCAACAAAAAGAAAGAAAAAAACCCCAGACTTCAGGAAAAAAAAACCAAAAACCCAAAACTTACTTCCTCTGCATTTCCTCCCACACACCAGTAGCCAAACAACAGTATTACTGCAACACCACTTTGAAAATATTTGCATAGTACTAGTGGGAAGGCAGCTAAGCTGTAATACTTGTACATGCCTGAACATTTGGCCAAGGTAAAAAACAAATAAGTTGGCAAGTTTCTTTTTAATTAATTCTGTTATGTATTCCAACTAGAACAAGCAACAAATCAGAACAAATGTTCGTGCTTTTGCAGAAATGGAAAATAGCAAACCTATTCTCCAAGGAAAGGAAATAACTAGTGGGAAGACAATAATGTTTTCAATTAGCAAGCAAGTGGAGCCAACCTTCAAATTTCCTTTACAGTGCACAGAAGTAGGTTCATTTAATGAAATAGAGAATTTTTATGGTGGTATGCATATCATTCTTTGGTAGATGAATACGTCAGTGTTCAAGATATCTTTAATATAATAGATTTTTCTTTAATCCAAATTGTATAGATAACTTAAAATAAGCACCTTGTTCAGGGAATGAGAACTGCTGAGATATTGGCTCAATGTGTAATTACTACTAACACCTATTGGCTTAGGGACAGGAGGAAAAGAGGGGGGGAAATGTGATGCCAATGTCTGAAAATACCTCTGAGGTTATTTGTGGAAGAGATGCTAGTACAACTGATATGCATGGCAGAAAACTGACAGAAAGTATGCTTAAGAACATGTGGACAGTAACACAGGATAATGGGTTAGAATAATTGGGATTTTGGAGGCCAACTTCTTTGAATGATCATGCAGATACAGGCAATTTGACTGCTACACTTCCATTTCAAAAAGCTTCTGATGATGTTGACCATCAAACTCAAACTATGCTATGAAGGAGGAACTACAAAAAAGAGGTCAAGAAATAAAAATGGATTTTCATTACTAACTAAAAGTGAAAAAAGAAGGTGAAGAATAATTGATTATTTTCTTTTACAGTGGATGGATTACCTGACAGTCTCATGGATGTGTTTTCAGTACACTCACAAATGAATTGGAAAATGGAGGAATAAAATTCACAAATGAATTGGAAAATGGAAGAATAAAAGGGGACAGTTTTCTGATAATATTCAACTATTCTGATAATGTTCAACAGAGGTTAATAAAAACAAATACTGACTGCATATTGCTGCAAAAGGACCTCATGATGTTGAATGGTTGTAAAACAAGCAGAAAAATGTAAATCAATAGTAAATACAGTCATTTGCTGGAGGAAAAAAAAAACCAAACAAACAAGAAAATCAGCCTCAGGTATTCACTACTTCCTACAAGATGCCTGAGATTCAGTTTTTGCCAGTACAAGAATTACAGCCAAAATGATAATTCAGTAACAAAATTATAATAAGAAAAAGGTGTTGCATCACCTACTCCACAAGTGAACTTTGGAAATCAAAGTATCTTTGTTCTTTTGAATATCAAAAGAACAAACTAATACAAATGAGTACAAAAGGCACAACTAGAGTTCAAAAAGACTCTTAGGGGCTATTAATTACAAAAATGCAATATAGTGTCTATCTTCAATGTGCCTGCATGATAAATACCTCAAAGGAAGTTGAGATGGCTTACTATCTGCTTACTATGTCCTTACACTTGTTTCCTGAACATCCAACACTGGCCACTGCCAAAGAAAGGACACAGGGCTATAAGTACTTTTGATTCAATCCAGTGCAGCCACTTTTTATGTTGCATGATGATCACAAGTACTACTGGCACACAAGTAATTTAAAAAAGGGAGACAGAAACTATCTACATTTCCAAATGAAGACACTGATCCTAAAGTAGCTTACATTTAGCTATTGGGAAAGCAAATCAAAGCCTTTTGAGAAAACTTTCTGATGGATTTTGATTGCAGGCTATAACCATCACGTTGTAAAAAAAAACCCCAAGTAAATATTTCTATTATTGGTTAGAAATGGGATCTAACTAAAATTCCAGAGTTGAGCACTCAGGCTTGCAGAGAATGCAGTGCGGAATTCACATGAATTGAGCACAACCAACTGTCAAGCTAAAAAATCCTAAGAGAGTACTTCTAAAATAAGCCATGAAGAAAAAGCTGTGGTGGTTGCTCTGATGCCTGGAATCCATCACATGCTACCTACAGATGAATTACTCTTTAGAAGTGCCTGTTTCTTTCCATTGACTATGAAGGTGATCCAAGTGACAAGTTCACATGTAGAAGTTTTCATCAGTGGTCTAAAATCAGATTAGATGAACCCCACAGCCCTGGAGCCTCATTAATTGAAGTCTAACTTAACTTTTATCTATAGCTGCTTTGCAAACCAAACTCCTCCATACAGTGCAGTATTTGCATGAATTAAACATTTGATGTGTGTGGAACAAATTATTTCAAAAAAATGCACTGACAATTTTAATGATACAGTGTGAATTCTGAGGTTACTGAACCTGAGAGTCAGATAATGCTGTAGCTACTTACATCAGTTTTAGGTCGTGCTCCAGTCAACACTTGGTAAGGTAAACAATTTAGATGCTGGTAGTCTCCTCTTCTCTTCCAAGATCCTTTTTCTTGATGATCTCCATAAAGGCCTGTCTCTACTTGAACAGGGCACTGTAAGAGAATTTTTAAAACCCTATAAATAAAGACAAGCCAGAAATATTTTTAATGTGAACAGTAAGATAAAAACTTAGGAATTTTATCTTTTGCTCTGATTTTATCTTTTCCTCTGGATTTTTTTTGCTCTGATGAAAGGCAAACATTTGGTTTTGATCTTTTTTTTTCTTAAAAGCACCTGCTGCATCATTTTTACACTTTGCTAAGCTAGACATCCCATCACTATGGAAAGTTGCTTCCTTAACATCCAGTATACACAACTGGAGAACTAACCACCTTCCTGTAACTTAAAGGAACTGAATCACTTTGTAGAAAGAGAAATAGTTTTAATAAAACTATTTTAAAACTATCTTTTAACTTTATTTCATGTTTATTTTTGTATATTAAACAGAGACCCAGAAAATCCCCATTTTCAAATTACAGATTCTGAACTTTCAAATAAATGTTCCTTATTCCCCAAAACCTGGGGAGTTCTCATTTCATTGTTCCACTCCCACACCATTTTTTAAAAGATGGATGTCCTAACTCTGGGCCCACACTGAATGCAGTGTCAAGAAGAGACCAATTGCACAACATTCCCTCAAGTATCCTGGTTTGCCCAAGGGAAAACTGGGTGAGTGAGCAAGAAGCAACACATGCTGCAATCCAGCAGAATTCATACTACAGACAATCAGGGAAACAGGGTCATGGGTGCACTGCAGAGCAGTCCCAAGCTGTTGGGGACAATCATTCTAATCAGCCCATTTTCAGGCTCTTCCTCTCCACAAAGTAAAAAATAGGCTGCTGAACTTTAATAGCAATTGCCCATTTCCCAGTTAGTACATTTTTTAAGGATGTAAAATGAGGAGGCTTTGAAAAGGTGACAAAATAATTAGTATGCAATCCCTAAAAAGTTTGAAGACAATATACTAAAGCAAAAGAATTAAATGAATATGTAAGTTAAAGAAAAAGCTTTGTTCAATGAAAGTCATATCTCTAACATAAGATGATCAAAAATAAACAAACAGGATTTCCCTGTCATTCATGAATAATAAAAGACTGAAACTGAAAAAAATTTGATTCTCATTCTCAAGATTTCCTGCTTTTTCTGTAGTGAAACTGAGTACAAGATACTAAGTGGCAATGAAGCAGATACATTAAACAATGGGGAAACACACCACAGGAAGAGTGATTTATCTCTGATGTTTCATTTACAAAGTGCCTCCTTCTATACTGCTAAAAAGGATTTTTTTTCCATAGGAAAGGTGCAGATTTTACAGGAGTGGAGCTATTAAATGTGTTTTTCCAAAACTAGCAGTTTTGTTAGTACATTCAGACAGTACAGCTTTTTGCACTTAAATTGTGTTCATTGCATTGGTGAGGGAGTGTTTCAGAAAATATTTTGGTTATAGACAATTATTTTTAACATCTTCTCTGGATCAGCTACTGAGGAATCCAGTCAATGCTACATCCTCATAATATTCGCCACCAAAAAAAAATTACCTGTAGCAATTTGTGGTTTACACAGATGTAGGAACGAGTCATCCCTTAGCATTCATGCAAAAGCTATTATATTTTAGAAAACACCTTGAATTTTCTCACTGAAACACTGCAAAACTCTCTGCTCTCACCCAATAGGTCCCATAATTTTTATTCAACCAGAGCATATATTGGCTTCTTCTGTAAAAAAAATAAAAATCTGTATTATTAATAACAGATACCTTCACAAAAGGAAAATGCAAAGAGTAAAAAAAAAAAATCAAAGAATTACTTGCATAAACAGGTGAAAAATCCTTCAGTAGATAACTGACTGCTCAAACTAGTGATTAAATTACAAAATATATTTCTGTGATATAGCATTTGCCATAAGAAATGACTCTGTCATCTGATAAAAATTGTCCACACCCTCAAGAGAACAACTTTCAGAGCAGCAGCTCCAACAAACCATGTCCCCACTCATGCAGTAGTCACCTGCTTTGGAGACTTTTGGGTCTCCATCTCAGTTTTACACCTTTAAACAGTTCACCCAAAATCACTGTCAATCATGATTTCTTGTGTCAGTTCCCAGTTGAGGATAAAACCATATTAAGAACACAAAAGTGGTTCATTTTATAGAAGCCAAATTTACACAGTTACTAGTAAACATATGCTTGAGAGAGGTCTTCTTTCTTTTCAAGTTTCATGGTAAGTGACAAGAATAAAACATTTGATATGTGTGGAACAAATTACAAGCTATAGTTAGAAATATGGTACAAATAGCATGAACTGATAGAATATAAACTACTCATACAACTTGAGTGAAAACCAGACTGTTATTTTTTCCACTGCAACTGTCATTTTGAAATCTGCAGGATCTGTTTCTTTACAGTACATTTATGGAGAGATTTATGAGGATCTATCTCTTCTTTGACTATAAAGTAAAACTAAAGCCACCCATTCTGAGGCAAATTATTAATTAATATTTAAACCAGAGCACATGATTCCCTTGCTGCATAAATTCTTTTGCAGGAGACAGCAAATGGTATCCCATCATCAGTTCCACAACAGATTTTCTAAGACTCTTTTTTTGCTCTGATCTTGCTGGTCTCATCAGAAAGACTTTGTATTAAGTGACTTGTCCAGTTTCTGTATTGAAATTGGCTCTTGGAGGTTTAAAGGTAATTTCCAGTTTGTCACATAAGGCTACAAAAAAATGTGTCTGACTCACATATTTGCCTGTCCACAGACAACTAAAATGAAGAGATCTCTTCTATTTAGAGTGAGAAGAGGTGGTTGATAAAGAGGACTGCAATTCCTCAAATATCATGCTAAGCAAAACAGTAATTTTGGTGCTGGTGTTAGGAACATCCTAACACCCTAGCAGGGGCTTTTGGTGGGAGCATTTGTCCCAGGAAAAAGGCTGTGATGAGGCCTCAGGAAGAGAAGTGCAAGCATCTGGGGTGCTGGTGATGTCATTCTCTATGCAACCATTTCTGATGATGCTGTTCTTATGTATCAAAGTTCATTTGAAAAAGTCACCTATTTAGATTTTTCTGCTGTTTACATGCAATATGCCCTTCGGTGAGTGCTTCAGCAAAGGATTTGAAGTCGTATCCTATGATCCTCAGGCCAACATGAAAAAAGAATGATGCCTAACCAAACCACAGCTTTTACCTTAGTAGAATAGGCACAGCCATAAAATAATGGGTGTTTGGATCACTGGTTACCAGACTGTCTCACAATGAGAAGTGTTTAAACTCTGATGGCTGGGATTTCACTTTCAGACAGAAAAGCAGACTACGCTGCCACTGTATTTTGACAGAAGATATGGAGCATTCTCCTGCAAGAAGACAGAACACTGTCCCTTAATGGGAAAATTAATTATGAAATTAATTCAGCTGGACAGAGCTGGTTCTAACTGGCTGACATGTACGGCAAGAAAGAAATGAGAGATGGCCATGGCCACTCTGTTACTAACACTCTCTCTGTAGAACTTAGAAACACAAAGTGCAAGAGTCTGAACATCCCACCTAGAGAGACACGAACATTTACATTGTGATGATCCACAAAGATGCTTACTTCAAGAATTTACTTTTACAAAATGAAGCAGCAGTGACAGCAAAAACATTCACAAAAGATCACCTTCCATGAACTTCATGCCAACATTCAGAGCTGAAAATCCTCACAATTCTATGTTAAGAACTGAGTTTAATCATAGCCTGAAGCAGAGAACACTTATATTTCTCATGCTGGTCATTCTCCATTAATTGCTTATATAAAAAAATTTGCTTATTCAAAAATTAATAAAATTATATCATTGCTCCTTTAATCCTATTTGTCCTCAAAATAAAAGCTTGAGAAACTGTCATCAACTGATGACACCTGTCATCACAAAATATTCTTAACTAGAGGATTGCACCTCTAAATCAACTATTCAAATAAAAGAAAGAGAGAAAGAAAAAAAATCTAGTTGTTCTGGGGTGACCGGGACACTAGTTCAACTCTTAATGAACAGTGTCTCTCTTGCTGTTATATCTTTAAATAAATATAACAAATATTAATAGGCTAGCACTTAAATTAACAATCTGAAAAACATGCAAGCAAATATCCCTAAAAAACCCCAAAAGTGTATAATGATTTTAAGCTATCCTCACAGAAAATTTACAAGTTTCACCCTATCACAGTTCTGGTTATTTGACCATTAGTTATCCAATGTCAGAAATTTCATTTTAATGAAAACTTACAACTTTACCCTAACACCTGAGCTCCTTGGCCTATTCTGAAACACAACTGGATCTAAAAACTATAGCTGGAGGAATGCTGTAGCTAAATGTTAGAGAACGTATCATATCACACACACATTCTTACCAGTTGCTTGTGCCTTTCAGAAGAAGGAGTACTGGAGGGAGAAGAGCCAGCACTCAGAGCTTCTTCAATATCTAAGTTCAACTGTTCCAGTTTCTTCATAAGCCATGACATAGAGTCTGGCCATTCAGATTCTTTCTCTGGTTGGGTCTAGAAGAAATCAAACATACATGAAGTCTTAAAATATTCAAGCTGCTTCTATCTTGAAGATGCTTATTTTTTCTTCCAGCCCTCTTTCTCTGTCCTTGAGCAACATTCTTCCATTTAGAAAGCTTCAATTATCACTCCAATCCTGATGACACATATTCATAGCTGTACTACATACTCAAATGACTTCTGTATATCTGAATAGCTTTCTATCACTTCATCTTGGGTGATCCACTGCTATTTCAAGCTAAGCAGAATCAGGACTAAAACTAAAGTCACTTTAATGCCTCTTGTTAAGCCACTTCTATTCCAGCATCTCTCCACTGATTGCTTGTTGCCAACAGGAACCAGAATATCAAAGGCCATCATGTGCACTGTATTATATTCCTTACTAGAATTCTAGAATTGTCAAATCCTCTGCCCATATGGTGGGAATACTTTATTGGTCACTTTGTCACTAGGATGCATTTTTCCTTTTTACTTGAAGAGCTTTACTGTATAACTAAAATTTTAATCCATTGTAATGTAATTGACAAAGATGCTTTTCTTATTCCTTAATTTCCTCAAAATCCTTTCCAGTACTCTCCTAAAGCACCTCTCCATGGTGGTCCCTATGTATGCTGATGCATTATGCCTTGTTTTCTTTATTCACACCACTTCTAGTCATCCCCTAGAAAACCAGTCACACTGACCTCCCTGTCAACACAGGCAGCTACTGCTCCCCAGACGACTGTCCTGAAGCTACTTCAGTTCCTTCATCTTCCTTCCTTTCACAAACAATACATATCTTTGCACAGAAGACAATTCCATAGTGAGCATCATCAGAAAAACTGTAATAAAGCATTTTCATCCTGCCATAATCCTAAGAGCATCATAACAACACTCCTCAAAACCCAGGGGAGATAGATGAGTACTGTTATTACTCGTACCTGATAAATCTTTATGGTGCTTTGTTTCCTTACAGCATTTCACAAGTGGAACAGAAAGATAACTAATTGGCTCACTATTGTAGAAAAAACCCCCTTTACAAATAGAATCCAGGAGATTCACTCCTCGATCACACTGACATATACTATTACTAACAGAATTACTCATTTTCTCCCCAGTAACTAAGGTCCCAAATCATCAGACACTGAGTCTCATATTAGCAACAAACACATGTTCCCTTCAGAGGGGCTAATATGATCTTTTTAGAGATTGTTTCAAAGCACAGAAAAATAAATATCTCAATTTTCACTTTTCCAAATCTTTCTTTGGAATTTCACCAGTTTTTACAACCTCTGAGTATTTTGCCTGAAATGCTGTTATAACTACTAAGCTGCACTTCAACTCTAAAGCTATTAAAATTATTTAAAGAGATACTTTGCTTGCTTCCCATTGTCTTTCCAACTATTTCCAAGTAAACTACAGGATGTTCCACAGAAAATGAGCATCAAAAGACACTTCACATATTGAATCCATTCTGAGTGAGATGACCTCACATAGGAAATGTGCATATTGATTTATGTCCACAAAACTAATTTATAAACAAAGCAAATGTTTTCCTGTGGTTTTGCTTCCTCACATGCTGGTCTTCCCAACACTAAAAAACACTCAAAAAAAGATCCAACAAGGACAAAACATGAAAACCCATGCAAATTCCACAAACAATAAGGTATAAATTCTGCAAAAATCTAAAATGAATGTTCTATTTCTCAACAGAGTTAAAATGCAATTTATGAAAAAGGAGCTGTAAGAATATGTTTTCTTACTTAACAATAGTAAACAATTCTGAAGCAACAATCACACAGGGAAATAAATAAACCGTGTTTGATTTCTGTGAGCTATGCAAAAATCATTCTTGCCAGGTGACAAGTACTGAAGGTTACATTAGAAGTTTGGATTTCTGAGTTTAATAGGATGCAAGAGCAATTTCCACATGTTGAAACAGACCACTTTGTGTTCCATGACAGAAAAGAGTATTTTGAGGGGTGTTGGAGAGGTGTCTCTAATTTAGTATTTTCCATAGAAAATACAAAGATAAAAATTCAAAAAATTTCTATGACACTCCAAATGTATGCAACAGCACACATGATAGCACATTACAATAAAAAGTAAAGCTCCATGCACAGGGAAGCACATTTTGCCTCTATCTCGACAAATATTTACCTACTGGAACAATACCTGCAATATTCACTGATGTTCTCTCAAACAACCGTATGAGCCAAATCCCCTTATTTTTATAAATTTCTTGTTTTAATGCTACAGAATTCAAACCACAGTCATTGCTAAAAAAATACAAGTCCTAAAGAGTCTCACCAAACTATAAATCTCCTAGCATTCTCCATTCAGTTCTTTTTTTTCAGTCCAGTAAGACTCTATATTGTGTCTATTAAGGGGATGAGGAAAAAGATGGGGTTTCATTATCCTTGAAGATAAAGCCAAAAGGGCCTAGTTAACAAATGCCATTCACTAATTGGAAATTTGGCACAAAAGCACCATTTGGAACAAATGCTGATTGGCTACGTATTTCAAAGGTTGCCTGAAATTCCTGCTAAACAGAAAAAACATGATGCTACTTACATTCAAAAATATACAGCCTGCACAGTAGGACTTCTAACTGGTGAATAAATTTTGCCTAATCCATTCATGAGGAACACAGCTCCACAGTGTTCAGCCCCAGTAACTGGGTTGGACACTATCAAAGTGCTCCAAAGATCGGAGTACCAGTGTTTCCTGCCCATAGCAACTGCACAGGCAGCAGGGTCAGGGCGCCTTTGGAAGCTTTTGTGTCTTGCCCTTCAGAAGGAAAAAAATCCCACTTTAAATTATCTAGAGAATCATGGCCTGCTTTATTCATTGGGGTTTTTTCCCTAAAAGGTTACAGGGAGAACACTCCTTTCCATATATTCCCAAGGTCTTTTTTTGTTGGAGCCATAGCCATTCAGCAATGCATAGGAAATGCTGTTACCTTTTGAAGAACCTTGAAAGCATGGAGACCAAAGTAAAACACTTTTTACATGCTACCTTCAAACACAGAATCATTTAGTTTGGAAAAGACCTCTAGGATCATCAAATCCAACTGTTAACCCAGCATTGCCAAGTCTACCACTAAACCACGTCCCTCAGTGCTGCAGCTACACATCTTTTAAATATCTCCAGGGGTGGTGACTCCACCACTTCCCTGGACAGCCCGTTCCAGTGCTTGAAGCCCTTTTAGTGAAAAAAAAAAAAAATCCTAATATCCAGTCTAAACCTCCCATGGTGCAAATTTGAGACCATTTCCTCATGTCCTGTCCTAGACAGATGAGCAGATAGATACAGAAAGACCAGAGAATCCCTTGTCAAACAAGTGTTTCAAGGTGGAGCAACACTGTCTATGAAGACCATGGCACACCCTAGGCCAAGAACAACTTATTGGCCTTGAAAGTGAACTTCTTTGCCATATAGATTTCTCAAGTCCCACATACTCACGCTAGATTAAAAAAAATCGTAATCATAAAACAAGAATCATCCTCCATGGAAAACAGAAAATTAAGTGGTACAAACTTCCTAAAATCAGTAACAGATGCAGCTATTATGCTTAAGATGGCTATTGTACAGAAGAATTATCCCAACAAATGAGATTTACTAAGACATATTTAGCAATCAGCAAAACACAGAACTCAGTTCTATCCTACAACAACGACAGTCTATTTTAGAACAGCTTAATGACTTTGTTACATGTACACATTCATATGTATCCTGACTCTGTATTCATTTGCATAGCTGAAATTTCATTACTACCAGCAACAAATCAGAGGTAAAATAAGGTGCAAGATTGTCCCCAATCACCTAAACACTTACTTGCTCTTTTCTAACACTGAAAAGAAAATACGTTCCAGACATTCAAAGGTTAGTGCCTTTTGGACCAAAGGCTTCTGCACATTGTTTTTCAGCTTTCAAGTGTTCTTCACAAATCTTATTCGGCAAAAACATCTGTGATAAAAGGCATATTTGTTTCAATGTTTGGTCACGAGGCTTATTGCAAGAGGCATAATCGCTGCCAGCAAATCTAAATTTAAACTGAAAGAATGTGGCAGAAATGAACAACTCCATATAGAACACTCAGGGGTCAGGGTTAACCCTGCTGCCAGACCTCATCCTATGCTGGAAGCAGAAAGGCTTTCCAAGTGAAGGGTTATGAGAAAATTACACAACTCTAAATTTATCTGATAATTTGTGCCTTTCACTGTAGAACTTCAATAGGTCCAATTGTTCTGGTAATTAATGTATTGTACAACTTTGGGTAGTAAATCAGTAACCACAGAGTAAAATCTACCAATGCTATTTAACCCTCCTCCCTATCAAATCTGCTCAGATAAAAATTCTCTCTGATGTACAGCCTAGATCTGTAAATAATGATTTTTTGGGACAATTTCAGGGACTAAATATCATATTCTGCTCTTGCTGCACAGATGGGGCTCCTCTGTTCTTAAAAAATCTCTGTGTAAAAGAAGGTCTCTCAGCGTTGATGGCTTTGCCTACAGAGAATGGGGGAGGAAGCCAGATTGATTCCCAATGTAAAATCCTTCAAAAAATAATTATTTAGAATACAAAGAACTCTTTCATTCAAAAAATAGATTTATACATGCCTTCTATATTGAAGATAAAATACTTCAAATGGAATTTTCCTTAATATCCCACTACAGTGTTGCTTAAGTATTTACAGAGCTGTTGGATGGACAACTAACTTGTGGCACCTTCATCCTGGAAAGCAGGTGAGCAAACTCAGCAGTTAGCAACCTTTTCACTTCTAAGAACTGTATGGCTATAAATCTGAGACTATCAAGGAAGTCTCTTCCATCTCTCAAGTCAGCAGGCGAGGCCATGCTCAAAGGTTTCTGGGAAAATGAAAGCTCTGATCCCCAAACCACTCACCTAAGATGGGCTATAAGACCTTAGCAGTTTTGCAGAAAAAAGCTACAGAAATACTAACATGAAGATATGTGTCAATCTGTTTTAATGGAAACACCATTTCCAAGACAAATCATTTTCCCTTAAACTTATTACACTTCTTAAACACATCTCTGTATGGAGCTTTGATTTTCATTCCGGTCCAGCCACTTTCTTTCTGCTGCTTTCCTTCCTGAAGGCTGCTGCCTCAAGCTACTGTTTTCTTCAGACAAGTTTTCAGAAGTCACACAAGCCATACCTATGAATGATGAAAAGTTCTGTGTTTTTTGATGCTCTAGAGCAAAGTAAGCTGAATTTTAAACACATTCAAGTTTGCTTCTGGCTTTTCTGCATTTTCCCTTAAAGTGGCTCCACACACCTGCCTTAATTTTCTTTCACTAAGCTCAGCTGCACATTTCTGTGACTTTATGTGTCTGTATTTAAGCACACACTATGTCTTTGCATAATGAATACAGTAAAATATAAAAAATACTGTGGAAATACTAACTTCAAATATAGTACAATAAGGATATATGCTTGGATTTTTTAAACTACTAATAGGTGCACAACATGGGAGAAAAAGGAACCCAAAGAAGCCATGAGAAAATAATGTAACATAATCCTGACTTCATTACATATATTTGACTACTTGACTTTTCAAAGTCCAAGTGGCTCAGAAAAAGACTAAATTATTTTTAATAACTGCTTTTAATCTTTCAGACACTAAATTGGCAAATTTGACCTTTAATTTGCATTCATCACATTGATCTTGCACTGTGATAGTGTCCATCATGGGAAAGAAAACAAAATTTTGAAGTCCTGTCTCTCTTTTAAGGGTTCTTGCATCAGTTTTTAAGGAGTATTGCTCTAAGCTAGGCAGGACAGGAGAGAACCCCTCGTACCAATGAAGTCTTCCAAATAGTAAGTTTATGGAAAATTTCCCAGGTGAAGAAACCCATGCTAATTCCTACGACTGCAGGCCACAAACTGTATCAACATGGTGTTTCCCCCAGACAAGGGCAAAATTGGAAAGGGAGAAGAAAGGAATTTAGTTGAAGACGAGATTTGGGGCAAAATGTTTTGGAAAACAATTCCACACTGCTGCAGAAGTTTTAAAGTGCAGTAACCTGGATAGTCTAATATGAAAATTCTATTGCAGCTTCATTTTGTTTCTAGCAAAAGCAACTAGTTTTATATTGAACTTCTCATTAAAAAAAAAGAAGAAAACAAAAAAAACCCCAAAAAACAAAACAAAACAACCTTTAAATGGCACCTAATTGGTTTTAACATTTTGCTCCAATGATTAAATTTTCCAGATTCTCAAAGCCTACAGCAACTTCACCTTCTATTCTGCTTGAAATTATGATGTCAAGCATCACCAAATTTCACGAACAGGCTGTTAGTCAAGCCTGTACTGATGACACATGCTACAGAACTGGCACCCAAATGGCCAGACAGTCTGTCTTAATTGACATCTGCTCCTATTTCAGCACATGAATTATCCTCTTGGGTTATCCCATCTTCAGCTGCTTCACAACAGATGCCAGCTCATCATCTATCTATTCTACCATTTCCTCCACCTTGTGAGGTGGAGGAAGTGAACTACACTTTACTATCCCAGACACCTGTTCCAAGCAGTAGTCAAATTCCTGACACTGTCCATATTTATTTGGTTTGGCACCATCTGCAACAGCAGTTTTATCTGCACATCACAATTAGTGACAATGAATGACAAAATACTTTACCCATATAGGTACTGAGACACATTTCTTCACAAAAAATACTAATTGCAAAATTCTCTCTTACCATGACTCCCTTGGAAAATGTAATCAGCTTGTATCTGTTCACAGCAGGTATCTCCCTGCAGTGCTTCCTGACTAATAAATTCTAGGTTTCAGACTGGGTTCCATGAGACTGAGGGATCTCATGCCACTAAATCCAGACAAAGTTACAGGCCAGAATAATTAACTTACAGATCCTTCTCCCCAGCGTGGTTAGTTGCACCTTTTGAAATTGGGTAGGACTTCAACCAGTTTTCCTAAAACAGAGTTTTCTCTATAAAAAACATGGTGGTTAGAGCTGTCCAGGATGTGTAAAAGCTGGGCTCAGTTTCACCTTTGGCCTGATACATTTCATATGCTTTAAGGGGAAGGGATGCACTTCTGAGTAACAGAGAAGAACGAGAAAATACTGACGCTCTAGAAAACAAGAGGGAAACACTTGTAAATCACCCCAGAGGAATTAGGGAGGGCTCCTTCCAAAAGGTGGGGCAGCCCACAGGCCAGTTGAAATGCCTCTATGCCTATGCACATGGCATGGGAAACAAGCAAGTGGAGTTGGAAACCATGGTACAATTAGAAATCTACAACATATTAGGAAAAGAGGCTGGGGCAGAACTGTAGTCAAGGACTACAAGGTTTTTAAAAGAGTCATGTAGGGGCAGGGGTTTTGTGCTCTGTGTTAGGGAAGGGATAGATTGTGAAGAGCTGCCTCTGAAAAACAGCCACAAAAAGGTTGACAGCCTGTGGGTAAAAAATTCAAAGACAGGACCAACAAAGGACATCTGCATGTGGGGGTCTGATCAGGGGGAAACCAAGGTCAAGGCCTCCTGCTTCAGATACAGAAAGCATCACACTCCAAGACCTCATCCTAGCAGAGGACTTCCACCACCCAGGCATCTGCCAGGAAAGCAACACAGCTAGCTGTAAGAAATCCAAGGGCCTGGTGCAGGCATTGGACAAACGAACCAGATGAAGAGCACTACTGGACCTGGTGCTCACCACAGGGGATGAGCTCATTAAAGGGGTTGGGACGGGAGGCAGTCCAGGCTGCTGTGACCTGGTTGAGGGTTGACAAAATCAATGAAGTTGGAAAAGGCGCCGAGTGCATCGAGTCCAACCTATGACCAAACATCACCAAGTCAACATCAGATCACGGCTCTGAGTGTCACATCCACTCTTTTGTTGAACTTTTCCTGTTCATGATCTAAGGAACATGGGCCTGGTGAGGAGCAAAGCCAGGGCCATTAACTTTGAAAAAAAGGAGACCAGTAGTTAAAAGTAACATGAACTAGAAAACACTAATACCAGATAGAAGGGATAACAATAGGGTGTTTTAACTTGAAATGATTTTGTGACACATGAAACATTCGGGAGATCACATCCATAAACCTTCTGAAGGGTAAAATAATTTTGGGAAGGTTTTTCACTTTGGGAAAAAGCCTAAAAAGCCTTCAAAAGCTAGGGGAAAGCTTAGCTGGGCTTATATACAGCATAAAGCACTGGAGCCTCCAAAGAGGAAGCATTTGTGCCTTACTTTTGCTGCTGGCCCTAGAAGGGAGCTGTGTGGTGCGTCCCCGTGGGGAAGAGGGGCAGCACTACTCCCCCAGGAGCAACAGGAGCCAACTGGGTGCCTTCCTCTCTGCCCTGTCAGCTCCAGCTGTGAAACAGCACACACAGGTGACTTGTTTCACAGTTAACTGGGGTTTTGTTTAGTGTTTATTGGTAAAGCAATAATGTTGTTTAGTACAGCAGCTGAATTAAGCAAGGCCTTGTCTGCTGCCTTTGCAGACTGACACCCAGGGTGATCAGTCACAGCTGTCAGAACCCACTCGGACACAAGCTGGTGCTCCGTGTGTGGGCACTCCAAGGCACTGAGGGCTGGGAATCAATCCCTGTGCTGGCACCAGGGCTGCCCTGGCAATCCAACACACAAGCTGAGTCATTTCTTCTAAAAATACCAGTGTCAGTGTTTCCTTGAGGAATTCTGGAGCAGGTTCTAGAGATTAAGATGTAAAAGATAAGACAGAGATCTCAATATCTGGCAAATTTCTAATTGTAAAGAAAGAGACACCAAACGCCAGCATACTTTTATTTAAAAAAACTGATGTAGGTAGCTATAACCTTAACACTTTCTTATCTTAAAATACCAACATTCTTGTTTTCAGTTACTGAAATTTTAAAAATTCGTACCTACAGTGAAAGAATTTCCAAGAAAACCGGTACTAGGGATTGTCTCCAACTACTTTGAAACTTCAACTGTTTTCAAAGTAAGCTGCTTCTTTGATACCTATATTACACACAAAAACATAACTCATAAAAGCACTATTGATGATACAAAACCAGTAAAATCAAAACAATACTATCATCATATTTATGACAAGCTACCACACAAAACCCTCAAACCCACCAAGGATTAAAAGGATGCTCTAAAATTCACAATGAGTCATGGAGTTCTGTTAAATCTGACACTGCTCCCTGCCCAAGTTCTTACAATGCACTAATCAGAAGATACATTCATGTGTGTTAGCAAGCCATTTGTAAACTGAAATCTGAAATTAATGGAACAAATAAAGAGCAAAAGGTACCTTCTGGAATTCAAGGGTACTTAAGGACAAAGATGAGAAAGCTTGGCAGAAGGGATGCTATTTTTATGACTAAGGATAGGTGGTGATGGGACAATGAATGGAACATGAATTTATGGGAGAACAAGAGAATAGATGATAATTGAAATAATGTAAACCTTCTAAATTATATCCTGAACCAATTTTCATCATGCTAACAATGAAGAGAGGGTATTAATCCCAGAACCATAAAAGTCATTAGGCATGATTCCCAGATCTCCACTGGAAGTTTGTAACCCAAACATCCAGGTTTAACCACCAGGCTTCAGTATTAATCAAAATCAATTTAAATGCCATCTATGCATTTGTTGTAAGTATTTAATGTTTAAATGCATTTTAAAAATTCACAACCATTCCTGAAACTGCTGAAATGTCTAGAGCAACAAAAGTAAGAAAACTTACATAGTTCATATTGCTAACTTTATTTGAAAAACTTGCACAAAGCCAAGACCACATTACTCAAGAAATGCTACTATAGTTGCTAAAATATCACAGAATTATCTGACATTAAACTCGCAATAATTTACACTTGTCTGTTAAGTAACAACAAATTATGACAAGCTATAGCTCGTGTGTAAGCTGTACAAGAGATTAATCCAAGTTTCCCATATTACTGTGAGGGTGGTGAGACACTGGAACAAGGTGCCTATGGAAGTTGTGGATGCTCCATCCTTGGCTGTGTTCAAGGCCAGATCAGACGGAGCTCTCTGAGAAATGTGGTCTAGTGTAAGATGTCCGTAACCACAGCTGCAATGTTGCAGCAAAATGATCTTTAAGGTCCTTTCCAGTCCAAACCCTCACACGACTTTATTATACCCATGTAGTTCCACAAAAATTCCTGTGGTTGTCCCAAAATAGCATGCACATGCAAATCTTACAAACACCTTGGTATCTTCACACAAAATGAGAGCTGACGTGTGCTTTAATTGGTTTATGACATGCACGCTGAGAATGCCACGTAAGATTTGCAAAGAAACCAAATTTTGCAAGAGCAGCTCTTGCAGCAGCAGGGAACCTGCCTGGGATTGGGACACGAGACAGCAGCACCATCCCACGTATGGCTGCACAAAGGCTCCTTCCTCCAAAACTCATATAGAGGAGAAGGAACAAAGAAAGGGTTTCTCCCATCAAAAATGAACTTGTGAGCATTATGACCTGCAGGCCATCAGATTTCCTCAGATCCCTCCACATAATTTGAGTAGCATACTTCACAAAATAGAAAAACAAACCCGAAACAAACCAACCAACCAACCAGGCAAAACAAAAACAAAACAAAACAAAAAAATAAACCCAAGACAAAGGTGTTGCTTTGCCAGATCCTTCTCTTGATTGAGGAAAACCAAAACCGAAGACCAACAAGAAAGCCCCCCCAAACCAGCCCCACAAATCATTTCCCCACGCTCGTGCTCAAGGTCACAGCACGCCGGGTCCGGGGGCCAGCGGGGCCGAGGCGGGAGCGGCGCGAGGGCTCGGGGCGCGTTTGGGGCACAGCCGCCCCAGCCGCGGCCCCGGAGGCGGGCGGCGCGGGCGGCCCGGGACAGCGCGGGGGATCGGGGCCGGCGGGCGGAGGGGCAGGAGGCGGTGTGGGCGCTGAGGGGCGGCCCCGGCTTTCCCGCCCTTCCCGCAGTCCCTGCCAACAATGGCGGCGCCCACGCGCGCCCAACGGTCCCCGGCCCGGCCCGGCCCCGCCCTCTCCAGGGGCTCTCGCGCGGGGGATGGGATGGGATGGGATGGGATGGGATGGGATGGGATGGGATGGGATGGGAGGGGCGGGGCTCGTGCCCGGGCCAGCGCCCTGAGGTGCGCGCGCAGCGCCTCTCCTCTTTCCCTTTCCGCTCGCGCCGCTGTGACGTCACCGGGAGGGGCGGGGCCGGGGCGCGAGGGCGGGGGCGGCGGCCGCCGGCGGCTCGCGGGGCGGCAGCGCCACCTGGCGGGCCGCGCGGGCCGAGGGCGCGCCCTAGCGGGCAGGGAGGGGAGCGCGCCCCGCCGGGCAGGGGCGGCAGGAGCTGCCGGGGCCGTGCTGCGGGACCCGCTGTGCCTCGCTCGTCGGCTCCGCACCGGGAGGCCCCGCACCGGGAGGCCTCGCCCGCAGGGGCTCTGTAAGGAGAAAAGCCGCTGCCAGAAGGAAGCGGCACCTGCAGGGGGCGAGGCTGAGCCCCGCAGCCGCCGCCCGCTTGCCCGTGGGAGCGCTCGGCCCGTCCCTGTTGCCTTCAGGGGACGAGGGGCCACCAGGGTGCCCGGGCCGGAGGGGCCGCCGAGCTGGCCCTGCCTCCGCCTTGCTCCGAGATCCTGCCCCATGGTGTGGAGAGTGTCCCAGCCGGGTGTGGCTTTGCCCCTCCGAGAAGTGACTTTTCCATAGCGCCCTGCCTCAGGTTCTGCGTATGTCAGAGCGCTTCATCTGAAAAGATCTGCCCCATGCCTTGGCTGGGCGTGCGGAGGTTGCTGCGGATGCCTTGGCTGCACAGCTAAGCAGAGGTACACAAGGCTAAAAAGTAATCGGAAGCAGATCTTTCATTTCTGGGCTCCTCAGTGCAGGAGAGACACAGAGCTCCCGGAGCGGATCTAGCGGGGGGTTGCGGGGAACTGGAGCATCTCTATTCAAGGGAAAATTGCAAAGTGTATCAAGGGAGTGGAGGAACATCTCTCTTGCAAGGAAAGGCTGAGGGAACTGGCCATGTTCAGCCTCGAGAAGAGACAACTGAGAGGCACTTCATCAATATCTATGAGTTTCTCAAGGGAGGGTCAGAGGATGGACCAGGCTGTGCTCCATGATGCCCAGCAATAGGACAAGAGGGAAGGGGCAGAAACTGATCTGCAGGAAGTTCCACCTGAATATGAGGGACTTTTTTTCTGTATGGGTCACCAAGGACTGGAACAGATTGCCCAGAGGGGTAATCTGGTGGAATGTCCCTCAGCAGAGATATTGTCAAAAATATTTTTGCAATTGCATACACTGGTGAGAAGTTCCTGCTTTTGTGTTCAAGGCTACAGTTGCTACCATAAGAGCATTGCACTTAAATTTATTTTTTTTTCTTTTCCCCTTGGTATTTTAAGAGAACAAAGTAATACTGTTCTGTCTTTGCGTTGCTAAGCTGCTGTGACATTTCTCCCACAACTTTTGAACATTTCAGATACCTTCAAGCCAGTTTGGAAGATGGGAAGAAATATCAGGGACAACCAAGTTGAATTAAAATTTTGACTGTACAAGAGACAAAAATGATGGCCCACTATAAAACTAAGGATGAGATAACAGACAGTATAATTTTTTAATAGCTGCTGATTAACTTATTTTTGTGTGCTAATTTGCCAGGCAGTGGGAAGTTACCACTAGGTAAAGCACATATTGATTGTCCCTTGCTGGAGTGGTGGAGGGAGATGCCAGAGACATTCTGGGGGAAAGGAAGTAGAGAAGACATTGGCAGTGTTGGGAAAGTAGTGGGCAGTAGAAACTGGAAATAATATAAGAACAGGAAAGGACTGGAGTATGATGGAAAGCAGTGAGAAGTGTGGAACAGTTTGGGCAACAGGAGGTCCTGGAAGGGGTGAGGCAGGAGGCATTAATTCTGCAGAATGTCAGGGTGGTAATCTTAAATGTGAAAAATATTCTGGAACAATTAATTACTTTTGTGAGATAATCATCATAGGGTGATTAGGTGAATTCTGTAGAAACAGAAGGACAATAAATTTTCACTTCCTATCCTGAGACACTTGATTTTATAAATTACTTTTTTTTCCCTCATGAAGAGCAATTAGTCCCTGATCAAGAAATTGAAGAAAAATACATTACAAGGGTTGTTCAGAGCTTATTTGCTGATTTTATAGGATTTGTATCATTCATCTCACATGCTCTTTTATTCTTTCATAAGCATCAAAGGGGTTTCTCAACAGCTTCTGTTTAGGTGTCAGCCTTGCCAGGTTGCTCCTTGCAGAGCCCTCGGGGAGTGCAGTGAACTTCATTAGGTGCCTGTCTCTTGTGGCCAAGGATCAAGACAGAGATTTAGTTAGTCCCTTTCTGGATGTTAGGCAGGGGAGGAATAGTGGATTAAAAAGCAGTCATATAAAACATAAAAGAAAACTATTTTTTGTGGCAAAATTGTAGCAGATGAGTGCATTTTTTAAAGATTTTTCTGGAAAAAAACCCTGTCATTGGGAATGAGGAAGGAAACAAAATACCTCTGTAACTAAAACTACAGTGTAACACAAACAATACATTATATATTTTTTTTAAATTTTGAGTTAGCCAGAGTTAAAGGGAGGTGGGAGTAAGTCTGAAATCAGAAATACCATTATGCTTGGTGACTAGATAAAACTAACTCCAGGTATAATTTATAGTACATGCACATTGCTCAGTTTTAATGTTTTGTCTCCCCTTGTTTTGAACAGGCTGTGGGCTGTAGCATTTCAATTATAAGAAGCTCGTCAAAGTGACATAAGGACACTGATCAGAGCAACAAATAAATCTCCTTGCATAAATTTTTGGAAGTAAGAACGATGAGCAAGGAGGCACATTTTTCTTTTCATTGTCCTAAGTTTCTTAAATGCCTGCACTTAATCAGATGGGATCTCCCTCTGGAGCTCTTCAAAGACATCAGTGTCTTTTCCTGAGCTGTGTAAGAAATTTATGTGCTTCATTTGACAGCCTACTTTCTCTATAGTGTGGAAACTGGATACATTCCCTAACACCCAGATCCAGATAATATTCTGCTGATGTCTTAACTCTGTGTTAAGGCAAGATGTGCTGTGCTCCATCCCTACTTTCACTCCTTCTGGTCTTCCTCCTACATTCCCAGTTTTTCTGGAAGAAAATGATAAGAGCTGCAGCCTGCTCCAGCAGCTCTTGGATGATCAGGAACCATAGATATTTAAGTATCTGAGTGTCAGAGAATTAATCACCTAAACTGCAGAGATCAGATTTCATTCTTCCCTGCCTAGTAAAACGGGCAAAAGCTTTTAACCTGAAGAAGCAAAGGGCCTTACACATAACTTCCTGAACAAGGCATTGGCTGTACCTGGGACATGTCTTGCAAATCACCTCTCTGTGTCTCTGCTTGGGGATTTTTTGCCATCTTTTGTTTGGTAAACTGAAGTATCTATTTCTGCTACCTGCCTATGCTAAAAGCTGCAGCATCAGGTGTGTTACTATAATAATCTGCTGTGGCTTATGTTTTTTTTTTCTCTAAATGACAAGAATAGCCATGAAAAATATAGAAACTAAGAAGCTGAAGGAGTTGGGCAGAATTTAAAAGCTGAATTAAGATAATCACATTATGCACAAGAACAGTCATCCCTTATTAATGTAGTGTGTAGTTTTATATTGTTAATTATTAATGCTCGTTATGTACCTAAAGTGTTCAGAATTTGAACTACATTTCTTCTTTCAGAAGAAATATATAAATACCATGTGAGTGATCAAAACAACTTCCAGAACTTTAACTGTTTATGGTATTTGTACTTATTAATGATATCTGTAAACAGCTGAAGCCCTGTCTTGCTAGAATTAAAAAATAAAAAAGTAAATGTTGTGAAGTAAATGTTGTATTATTATTACCACATAATACTGACTGCATATGGTAAGTGCATATATGTATAATACTGACTGCATAATATTTTGCTGCCCCTGGACATCTTACTTTATGAAGACTCTTCTAGTCACAAACAGAAACAAAATAGTGACTATATATTTTAGCATGTCCTTTTTAACTTGGGAAGAAGATAGCTCACTTAAAAAACCTAAACAACTTTCTGTTAAACAAATCAGTTTGATCTCAATTTTTGAAGAAAAGATGCTTTGATAAAGCAGCCTTAGGCATTGTTCCTGAAGGAAAAGAATAGTTTATGTGTTCCCAGAGCTTGTAAACTTATTGCTTATACCATGTTAATGGTTTTGTATAACACATAGGTAGGAAAATGAGGCCTGAAGATCAAAAAAATCTGTCTTGCTGTAAGAGTATGGTCACTAAATAGCAAAAACTACTGTTACCAGAACTTTAAGGTTCAGGCATGTTCCCTGTCCCTTGCTTCAAACATCATCTCCTGGAATGAGAAGGGTTGAGGGACAACAATGATCTGTAGCAACTACTTTAAAAATATACAAAAGTTCTGCAAAATCTTCAAAATACAAATGCACACAAGAAGTTCTGAGGCAGGTGAAGCTGAAAACATGAGCCTGTCCTGGAGTTTCACTTACCAAGAGTTAGCCTGACTGTTACTGACTTCCAGTTCTAGCATAACTTGTATTTTGGAGCACTTCAGTTTTATTTTTATTTGCCTGGCTCTTTGTTAAGTACCTTAACTGAAAACATTCAAAAATTCTGTTTATCCTTGTTAAGGTATTCAGTATTACTTTTATACTTATTTATAAAAGTAATAGTTATTAAACTTATATATAGATTATATAAGTATACTTATTTATAAAAGTAATAGTTATTAAAAAGAGCAGGAAAATATTGCTCTTTGGAATTACTAGGAGAATTACAAGAAAGACCAAAAAATCCCCCTGCTATGGGATGATTACCAGCAGTGATAATTCTATTCACAAACATTTCAGTTCCCTGTGATATGGCATATTTTAGAAAAACCCCATCAACCACAAAAATCCACATAAAGAGACCTATTGGTATAACTCTGCAAATAACTGCAACAATTCCTAGGCTTATTCAAGGACTTCAGCTAGTTTCTCTAGTTACATACTTCAAGCGAGTGTATTTTGAAGTGCAGGATATTTAACAGTAGCAATAATAAGTAAAATCTTGCTAGCAAAATGCAGTATAATGTAGAATTGCAATATTTGCAGGTTTAGAAAGATCTCTAGATATCCTTGAGAGGAAAGATTTATGTGCACTTGGGGTATATCCAAGCATGCCAGGATAAAAGCTGGAAAGATCATAGTTTGTGTTTTAGCACACTGTCTTAATGCAATACTTGAGGAACTTGAAAAATTTACATGTTCTCCCAATTGCTATCTAATCCTGCTCACATAGTCCCAATGTGATACTGCCACCCATAAAAAACCCCAAAAACCCAAACAACAAACCAAAACCCAAAACCCCAAAACAATTCCAAAGGGAATTGGTCTAGACAACTCTTGAATGGGAAAATGTGCATAAACTGATCAGTGTACAGTTTAGCCCTGGTGGGAAAACCCTGCTTAGACAATGCAGAAACCAGCCTGGTTGCAGCCTAGCCAACATATATTTGAATTTAAAATTTAAAATGCCAAAGTGATAGCAATTTCATATCTTACATGACAAGTGATTTTCTTTTCTTTTAATTGATATTTGTCAATGCATCAGACTTGAATTACTTTTCAAAGACAGCTTAATTTTGACAGCTTTCCTCTGGGTAAAATACCTGTACCTGCAAAGCTCCTTAGTGGCCCACCTAGCATGCTGCTGGAGGCTCCTGACATATCACAGCCAGGATAAGGAATTTTTCACTGTCATAGAGAAGTTTGAATCTTTGGGGAGTTTTTTTCTGAACTAAAGTAACTCCAAATTTAAAAATAATTACTTCCTTTGCAAAATGGTATGCTTTTATTTTTCATGCTGTACCTAGGAGGTTGGGGTTTTTGATAATACTGCCAATTTTAAATTGGATGCATCAACCAAATGTTCCTTCTCAAATTTGTACAGTTTTCAACCATACTTGCTACTCTTACAAATTCCTTTTAATTTACATTAGAATTAAATGCTATGTGTTCCAAGGTGCTTGTGTGAGCACTCCTTAGAATTTGCAACCATTTGAACACAATTTCTAAATAAGAAAAAAGCACCCATCAAGAAGGCCTCGTCTTTTTTTATTCCTATTTTAACTTAGATATCTTCATTCTGTTTAATGCAACTTAAACTCATCTTCTTAAGAACTTTTTACAAAACTGGAAACATTGCACACAGGAAAAGGTGATCAGAGATAAAAACTCTGAATGTATACATTCCAATTTATAGCAATTCTAACTATTTTAACGTTTGCTATTATTTTTTGTTCACATTCATGGTAAATTCCTTTACTTGAAGAAGTGGCAATTTTAGAGTTTGCTACCTGTCATTCACATGCAAAATGCAAGCTTTATCATGTCTGAAAAGTTTGGTTTCAAAAGCATTTTCTGAACTTCTATAATTTGTTTTTGCCTTTATTTCAGAAAGACCTGATTTTGTCTCTGCTTGCTTGGAATACTGGGGGTTTCCCACTAAGGCTTCTTAATCTCATTTCTCTCTTTCAATTTTTTTTTTTTAGCATCAGTGGCATTCTGTGTCCCCCAAGACAAGGCTTGGACAATTCAAGACAGCACTTGATCTGTTTTACACCAAACACAAAACAGAGGGGTATCTTGATAGCCCCCTTGCATTAGAAATGCATCATAGTATTGCAACTTTTATTTTTAAAAAAAGCCTCAGGGTCTTTGGAATGTTTCTGTCTTCCAGGGGTAATCCTTTTTAGCTTAATCATCTTTTCTCTCACAAACATGAAATTTTTCTATATATCACTAGTTATTTGTAATACTCTGGACAAGTCTGCAACACAGCAGATTAAAGTATAGCTTGAGGTGAACTCTCAGAGTCTGGATCCTTAGTTGCACAAATTCTCGGTAATCCACTTCCCCTCAGTTTAGGCACCTATCTTGGCATGTTAATAAAAGGCAGTCTGTATATTCTTGCTTCTAGTTACTGCCTTTGTGTACATTTCTCTTAATCTTGATATGTGGTGTACATCGTAAAAAATAAAATACATACAAGTTGAAGTATTCTGTTCTGTTGTTTCTTGGCAGGTTCAGCAGCTTTTTTTACATTTTAGTTTAAGTAAATCAGACCCCAGACTAACTGCCAAGGCTTTTGCCATGGTGAAAAGACCTCCTTATGTAAATACTGAAATGTCACCCTTATACTGCTTGAATAGAAACAATAAATAGTAACTGCAAACCTTACAGTAATTTATCTACCATATCACTAATTGCTTCATCACAAAGATTGGATTAAAGCCAAACAAACTTTCTCTGCACATACATTAGAAATGAGCTGTTAAATCTGTGATGCTAAAACATTACCTATTCTAGACCTGATCTTTAAAAAATTGGATTGATAGTCTAAAGGCCAAAGAACTTCAGAATCCATAGAAAGCACACAAAGAGAGCCCAGTAATACAATGCAAAAACCTGGTGAGATTTTACTGAAGTTAATTTCTGGAATAAAAAATATTTCAAATGCAGACATAGACTTCAATGTCCTGTCTGATTTATTTCAGGAGAACTCTAAGGTAATTCAGAGGAGAGTTTCCTTCTCTGCACTGCAAAAGTCTTAGCTCTGAGATAATTCAAAACTGGGCAAGAGTTTTACAAGAGCATCAGTTTGCACAAAAGCTTGGATAGAAAGAACAATCTGTTTCCATTTTTTATTACAATTTGTAGTACTCCATACTTGGAGAGATTGTTAAGGAAAGGCTTGAGGCTTAGGACACTTTCTTGTAGACAGTAACCCCAGAAGAATGCCATAAAATGACATCTCAGATCTGTCAACTCTCAATGGAGTTCATGACATTCAAATTTTTTTAATGTATCTCTAAATTGGGTTCAGTCATGGATCTCAGTGTTCACACAGATTTCTGGTTGTGTGGTAGCCTGTGATGTGGCAGTACCAAAATGCTCATAGATCCCTCAGCAAGTCAGATCATATCAGTTGGGGTCCCATGGCCCTACCAAAGAAATATGTCTGTTACAATATCAAGCTAGCATTACTTTATTAAAATTTCATGCCAAGAAGGACAGAGGGATCCTAGCTGTATCACTAGAGTCTGATTTTCATTAACTGGACATGTGTTACCTAGGAAGAAGTTTCAAAAGCACCTAAATGCCTTATAGGAAGTGCTACAATCTTCCAGTGGGACTTCTGTGTATGAAGAAATCTGTAACTTATTTTTCTTAATCCCTTTCAAGAACTTTTAAATATTACAAAATATACTTTGTGAGGCTGTTGATTCAGTAAAGTTCTGTTTCTGTTTTTTTCATTTGGTTATTTTTTTCTCCTTTGCTGTACTGCAATTCTATTGGCTGACTTGAAAAGCATACCAAATCCTTATTTGTCAGCCAAACCAGCTTTAAAATGCAACCCTTCCCTGGTCTCCTCATCTTTTGTGCAAGTTTCTGATTTCACAAGTTCTGCTTATGCCCGTCCCACAGTTTATCCAGTGTCTCCATCTGTTCCTTGAAGAAATATCTTAATTTTAATGATAAGCAGATTAACAGATTTCTACATGTTTCTTCTGGTTCCCTGCACCTAAGACTCAGTTTGTAATTCTCACAGGTGCCTCTTCCCATGCTCTGACAGAGGAATGTTGTTCATCACAGCCTTGACTTAGACAGGCCATATTTTCTATTGACTTTTTCTCTCCTTCTGTAGAGATACATGAAATATTTGAATGGGTTCACATTGCACAGGTTCCAGATATTTTGAGATACTTTTCAAGAAGAATCTTGATACAGCTCTTTTATTTTATGGTCCCAGTGCAACCATAAGCACATAATCTTTTTTTTATGTTTTCTGGTCATACCAGTATTAATATTGCTCTTTCCTGAGGTGGCCTTATGATTCTAAAATATTCAAATACACAACAAATAAAGTAGTCAGTATTTGAAAAAAAGCCATAACTCACAAGTAGTGAATACTCTCCCCCTTTAGTATAAAACATTTGTTAACTGTCTAGTCTTCTGAAGCTTTACAGATAAATAAAAATAACATCAATAAATATAAACAATAAACAGTGCACTAATGCTCTTGAACACACTGAAGCAGGGGTTCCCAAAATGCTGGTTTTGGGGTCTTTTAATGTGTGCGCATGGGCTTTTATGAGGCTGTGCAACAAAAATTGTTGGCAGTTCAGTATCTTCTTGGAAGGACAGCTATGAAGTTCTACATTAACTTGAACAGCCCAAGGGTTTTACACTGTGCAAGGTAACTCAGTAATCTCACCTTCTATAATATATATATTATATATACAAAATATATTTACAACCTAATTCAACACCAAGTTGAAATGCACTTTGTGAATTTTCTAAAGGAATTTGTAAGTCAAGATGAGTTGTCCTTTTGACTAATTATCCAATTTTCTTCATTAGTTTATCCAATTTTATCAGACTCTCACTGTGTCAGTAATTTATACTATATCCTATACATTTTTAGAGTGATGGTATTCTGCAAACTGCAGAAGAATCAACTGCAATGCAGCCCTCTGATTTTTTTGAGCATTAGTCACTCCATCACATGGAGATTTGTTTATCAGCTCTGCTTTTGATAAAGAACAGGTTTTGTCCCCTTATATTACAACTTTTCCCCAGGAGGGTTTTGGCAGAGCCCAAGCTGAAAGGGACTGCTCAGAATAGTCTGTGGGATGCATTCTAAAAATCCAGAGTGCATCCTTTCTCCAACCTCAACCCTATAGCCACTGATGCCTGCCAAAGATGATCTTGTGATTTAGTGTATCTGCTATTTGCAAGTAGTGTATCTTTTCTAGGGCCATATATATTTCTATTTTTTAATTCTATATTAATCAACAGTGAGTGATGCATGTTTATTAAAACAGGCAAGCAGCATGCAAGTATGTTGGAGAGATGAAGGGCAGTAATTTTGATAGCATCTACATGTTCTCCTATGTAATTTCAATATACCAGTTCTTTTCAGTATGATTTTTAAGCATATCCTTAAATTACTATTCTTCTTCTAACTTTACTGTTATTTTCAAAAATTCCTATAATTTCTCAGTAGAAACAGTCATGTAGCTAATGTCCTCAACAAGCAGGACACAACAAATACCACATTGTAATGAGAAATAATGACACTATTAGGAATACTGAGGTGACAGAAAAAAGTACTCAATGCAAAATGCTACATTCACCATTAGTCCTTCAAATTTGTGAAGCTAATAAAAAATCCTTTCATTAACTTAATAATTAAAGTCCCTAAGCTAGCATTTATCTGACTCTTAATAGTAAAGAGCTGATTATGATTATTTATTGACTGACAATAATGCATCATTGCTAAAGTAATCATCAATTCTCCAACTCCTTTTCTGAGCAGGCAGGAAATAAGCATAAACACTAAAAAACTTGCAAAGTTCGAGTCACCGTGTCCTTATCTATCAGTTCTCGAGGAAGTGCCACTGAAATACAGAAAGTACAAATCTTACAGACACACAAAGGAAATTAGAATGTACAAAGCTTAGTGCATCACTTCTTTCTCAGACAAGTAATTTCCCATTTTTCTCCCCTTGATTTCATAGCCTGTTCTCCCTGGCTATTGTTATTTCAGAGCTCAGCTCTCCTACCTGGGTAGATTTCCAGTGTCTGCAGAAGATGACTGAAAGGAGATAGTAACAACTGTATTATTCCTCATGAAGAAGTCATCACAAGTTTGCAACCATTCTCCTCCTCTAGCTTTGGAGTCTCAGTTTCATAGGGTAAAATGAAGTACAAACTTCCAAAGTATGGGAGGAATGAGAGTAGGAATTTGTACTTTACTCTAATATGTTCCTCTCCAGTTTATGCTCCTGTACAACTGAATTAGAGAAGAAGGTACTATTGCAGGGCAATTTTCAGATAGCTTGAATTCCACCTAAGTTCTACTGCCTCATTAATGAAAACAGAATAGTACCTCTCAGAAAAGTGCTTCAGAGTGGCTAAGCAAGGCACTGAGCAGCGTGTAAGCAACCCAAGTACAAGGGTAAAAAGCTTACTTTGGCAGCTGTAAAGCACCTGATCACAGATGTAGGCTTGACTGTTGCTCTGTTTTGATCATTTAAATTGAATAAACTCAATGTAATCTGAATAATGAAAATTCACAGGATCACAGAGTCATTAAGGTTGGAAGATACCTTCAAGATCATCTAGGCCAACCAGCAACCCAGCACCACCATAATCACCCCTAAACCATATCCCCAATAATCACAATAATCACAGTCTCTTGAACACTCCCAGAGATGGTGACTCTGCTACTGCCCTGGGCATGTTGTTCCAATGCTTAACTGCTCTTTGGGTGAATTATTTTTATAATGTCTAATCTGATCCTCTCCTGGCACGATTTAGGGCCATTTCCTCTCGTCCTTTCACTTGAGACATGTCAGAAGAGACTGACCCCCACCTCACTACACCCTCCTTCCAGGTGCTTGTAAAGTGATGAAGTGTCCCCAGAGCCTCCTTTTCTCCAGGCTAAACACCCCCAGCTCCATCAGTTGCTCCTCATCAGACCTGTGCTCCCGACCCTTCCACAGCTCTGTTGTCCTCCTCTGGACACGCTCCAGCCTCTCAATGTTGTTCTTGTAATGAGGGCCGGAGAACTGAACACCAGATTTGAGGTGTGGCCTCACCAGTGCTGAGCAGAGGGGGACAATCACTGCCCTGGCCCTGCTGGCCACACCACTGCTGATACAGGCCAGGATGCCATTGGCCTTCTTGGCCACCTGGGCACACTGCCAGGTCAGATTCATTGCCAAAGACTTAAAAATTTCTCATTCCTTTCTCATAGGGTATGATTACTTGATTAAAATATTTACAAGTCACACAGAAGGATACATAAATTTTAAGGAATGATAATTGACTTTAAGGACTATGGCTTTTGAATAAATTAAATGGGATTCATCTCCTCTTCTTGTGACTGCAACAGCTGACGGGAGAAGACTGACATTGACAGTGGGATTGAGTGCACCCTCAGTGAGTTTTCAGATGACACAAAGCTGAGCAGTGCAGTTGGCACAACAGGAGGACAGGATGCCATCCAGAGGGACCTGAACAAACCTGAGAAGTGGGCCCACAAGAACCTCATGAGGTCCAACAAGTCCAAGGGGCTGCACTGTTGGGGCTGTCCCAGACATGGGCACAGGCTGGGAGAGGAACTCATTGAGAAGAGAAGAACTCAGAGTTTCTTGTAGAGGAAAAGCAGGACATGAACTGCAGTGTGTGCTCACAGCCCAGAAAGCCAACTGCATCCTGGGCTGAATCAAGCAGGCAAGATGAGGGACAGATGCTATGGAAACTTCCATATTGCATTTCAGCAAATTATTCCAGTCTAAATCTTGTGATTTAAGCCGATACAATAATTGTCAAACTTTTCATTTGGCAATGAGTAATGAGGATAAAATTTACCTTACTGTAGTACAAGGATGGAACAAGGAAATCAATGACAGTAAGTGAATAATCAGGGAAAGAGAAACTGATCATCCTTTTTTGTTTTTTCAGTAAATTACTGTTTTCTGAAGTAATTTTCAGAGTTCAGTTGCCTTAGTTTTAAGTGTCAAAAACAATGGAGCTTTCACAAACCTCCTTTATGACACTACATTTTTCCTTGAAGATTTACTGATGGTGAAAGGTGATGGCACAGCTCCCCTGCTAACACAATGCAGCGCTGCACACAGGGGCTGTCTCTGACATTGTACTGGCCACTCCCATGCCTGTGCAGCCTCCTCCAAAAGTCTTTGAACTTACAGTCTGAAGGCCAAATCCTGACAAAGATATTCATTGTGAATGCTACCTTAATTACCTAAATTATCTCTTTCGGTCATCTTGTCTCTCCTGGGGAGTGGCATTTCACCCTTTGTTTGACCCAGCTGAACACGGTAACATTCAATGCAAATATTAGCCCATCGTTATGGTGCTTTAAACAAACAAGCAGGTTTGGTTTAGATCTTCCTAAATGCGTTGAAAGAGGCATGGTGTAAATATGAATGCAGACAGGGAGGCTGAAGAGGGGCTGCTGGAGCACCTAGCAGTCCTAATGGTTACTCTAAGCAGTTCCTTTCCAGCACCTGGCTTTCCTGACACATCCCATTGTCTCTCAAGGGAGTGAGAAACAATAGAGGAAGCTGTGACAACTCTCTTAGGTGCCCTAAGTAATGTCAACAACCACAGAAAGCTTTTTGGCTATTCCAGTTGCTAATATGGGCTGCCCAAAGAAACGATTTGAAATTGCCCCAGAAAGGATTTTAAGTTTGCTTCCATGTTGGTAGGACTATGCTTGTCTCTTTGCAGCAGCCAAGAATATTAGCAGGGTTTGTATACAGTCCCCAGGGTGAGGGAAGATCCATGACAATTCACACTGTCAAGGGTATGATTTCATAATACTTTCTTATTGCCTAATATCTGTCAAATACCCTCAAGTATTTACTTCCCTGAAATGTTAATCCTGAAAGTAACATATATTGTTTTCAGGCTACGTAAGGATAGGATAAGTTTATGGATGGAAAGTTGAATAGTAGCTCCTGGTTAAATGTGGTCTTCAGCTGTGTCCTGCTCAGTATAGTTTGAAGAAATGACAATCTAGAAAAATATTATGTTTCAGAAGCTATTCTGAATAATTTATTGCCCCTGAACACGGAGCTGGCTGCATGCACAAACGCTGTATCAAGTTTGATATGAAGACTTGAAGTTAAACAAGCAAGGAAAAATGGCTGAAGGTGCCACTTCAGAGCTGCAAAAGAATCTCTGGACAGAACTAACCAAATAATCATAAAATTATTTAGGTTGGAAAGAACCTCTAAGAACATTTAGTCCAACATTGGCCTAAGTGTTTGGGCAGAACTGTGTTGGGCATTAAATGTACTGCTGATTACAGACTCCTGACAAAGTAAAACAAATTGCCAAATTTAGATTTTATGAGGAGGCACAGGAAATATATGTGGAACTGCTCTAAGGGTGGAAACTCGGGTACCATGCTGAATTCATAAATTGAACAGAAGTACCATTTATCTTGTACCACTTAGAAGAGGCAGAAGCCTTTGGAACAAGAAGAAAGAGCATTTTTTAAAGGCCATCATTATTTGAATTGTTTCCAGCAGTTTCTTCCACTTGACAGAGTTGGCAGCATACACAAGTTGATTTTTTTCCATCTTCCCTCTGCTTATTTACTGCTCAGTGCACTTAAAGGTTTTTCTTTACTTATTAATTAGAATGAAACAAGAAGTTCAAGAGTTGTCACCTAAATGCGTGTAACAACTATTTAAGAGGAGATTGGGACAGACTCTGCTTGTGGTGACTGCCTCAAGGGCCAGTGCTTCCTTCTTGGAGAAGGTGGCAGCCTTTCCTCCTTTCTGGAACTCAGATAGGAGGTTTGCAGTCAGTAACAGGTGCCTCTGGGTAGGAGTGTCCCTGCAGGATGGATCTTAAACACAGTTTCACTGGGAACTCCAGTAGCAAGGATTTAGCCAGGATCTTGTGCAGGGTGCTCTGTATGATTGTCTGTATCTGTACAGCCAAAGTAATCTGTTTATTATATGATTCTAAGTTTAAAGTTTAGCAATACCAGTTGCCCTTGTCAGCATTTTTACCTCATGCTGTCTTTATTTATTTGATTTCTTTCCACCAGAAAGACATTTCTCCCTAACACCATTTCTAAACAATAGAAATAAATAACTTGACAGTGACATACATTTGCTTCAACCAGAGTCATGGGGAGAGATTTCAGTCTGCATAATAATGCATGACTGCTGTTAAAATTTGAGAGATAAGACAATCTTAATATTTAATTTTTTTTTTTTTTAATTCTTGGAGGCTTTCCTTGAATGATGCTACTTATTTTCATAGAAAAAATCAAAACCAGGACTGCAACATTGCATCCATTTTTTGAAATGTTTTGACACATTTACTGAGATTTACTAGGTAATTTCACATGCTTGTCTGGCAATTTATAATCCATTATTTTGCACTTCAAGCTGCATCCTTGAGTTTATTTTATGGCATAGACATAAAGTAAACTAAATGACATCTCCTGGCGTCTCCCTTTTATCTATGGGAATGACCTTCAGTAAAAAAAATCCAAAGGATGTTGTGCATCCATTTTGAGATATATTCTTTTCATTAATGTGAATGTTTCTGAGTAATGAGGAAGTAAGACTTGGCTTAGGTTAGAAGAACAATGCAATTACTTAATAAACCATGTGTCATGAGAATCAGGGTCAGTAGTGCTTCAAAAGTTGCACTGTTTGGGAACCATCATTGGGCCTTGGTCTTCTAATATTATCTGCTGAGAAAAATTTCTAAAAATCTGGTGTGCTTATTTGTGTGCTGATGGATTTCTGCAGTGAAGTTGGGATATGTATGAAATGCAGCACAAAACTCCCACTCACTTAAGGGCATAATTAGTCACCCCAAACTGGAGATAGATTAGTACTAAAGGAGAGAAGCAATTAATTTACGGCATAGTTTTGATGGAAATATGGACATTATAGTCCAAACTATAATCCCTTCATTTAACCAGAAATCAATGAAGCAACTCTGTGTTATAAGCAGTAGAAGAAAAAAGGACAACTGCAGGCAGAGTAAAATAAAATACACTGGGTAAAAGACTACAGCCTGGTTTTCAAGGCATAGAGCAGATTTACATGAAAAATAACTTTTAAAAGCTGGAGGAAGGAGAAGAGAGGACAGAAAGGAATGCCTGACCTGCAGGTTAAGATCAATTTGTGCTCCAAAGTCAGGAACATTGGAATTCTAAGGGTTTGGTTTTGCCCACTATTTGGAGTCACCTCTTAGTTTTGTACTAGAACTGACTTTCTCCAATGATAAATGTGTTTAGCTCCAGTCATTTGGTTTGTCACCAGCTGTGAGCAGGGAGAAACCGTGCTTATTGTCCAGACTAGAGACCGTTCAGCTGAGAGGCTTCTGTTCCTCCAGTTCCAATAAACAAAGTTAATTTATTCAAGGTTTGGTTTTTTTTTTTTTTAATGGAAAGGTTGTATATAGTTGGATAATTTTTATTGCTAAAGATTTTAAATTTTGTCCTGAAAACTTCTGTTTTCATTTTGGCCACTAGTCTATAGAAAATCATAATATATAACACCACAGATTTAAAAAAAAACCGGAAAAACCCGACCAACCAACCAACCAACCAACCAATTATTATATACCACTCTTTAACTTGTCCTCTATATTGTTTTAATGAAATGTTAGTACAGAAAACAGTTATTAAGTGGAAACAGTGCTGTGGGTTAGGTGGCTCAGTGCTACAGTACCACCACACTAAAAGCCCATTTTTCAGCATGAAGAAATACATTCTGCTCTGAGACTAAATGTGAGCTCTATCCCTTTGGAACAGTCCTCAGACTGTGTACTGTACATGGCATGATATATGATCTTGTAGGAATGTAGGAAATGGAGCCAATGTTCCCATTTAAATAAAAAAGAAACCAGAAAACCAAAGTTTGAGGTTCAGGCTAAAAGAAGTGTGGTCAATCTGAAGTAAGATTTGTCTAGTGAAAAAGACTAGTATACTTTTACTGTAGGTTTAGGTTCTTAATTTTGTAATTCACAATAATTATCACCTTATACCAATTTACACAATTCCTTTTCCTCCTGTAACCAACCCTAAATGGCGCCTCTTTTTTAAAACACACTTGTAACTAAAAAATAGCTTGTATTACCTCCAGCTCCATGTGTTTTTCTTCTTTGTCATGGTCCTTCAATGCCTTTCTAGAATGATTACTGCAGTCTTCTAAATGACAGGTGTGCTGATATTTAGTAAGTTCATGTTTAGCTTTCTTTCTTTGGGAAACATTCCTTCTCTGAAGGCCTTTGAAAAATGCCTCATACAGTGGCAGTTCTGTAAATGTGTCATGATCACCTCTGTTATCTGCTTCTTCCTCTTCAGAAGAAAAATCATCTGCTTCTCCAGTCTCGCAAATATGGAGCTTAGTGCCGGCTTCATGTGATAAAAATTCAAAATCAGAAAATGTGATAGCACATGGTTTGTGTTCTATGACTCTGATCTCATAATTTGCTTCGGGATTCTTGTGTGAATTTTTTCCTGTGAGGACTGGCCATTCTGTGTGCATGGGAAGGTTTAAAGGATCTTCCTTTGATGTGCACCTTGTAGAACAGGATAATTCTTCACAAAGGTGCTTTGTCTCGGGCTGGTTGGTGGCACTGGCACGCCCTGCAGCCATGCCAAGTTGTAAGGATGTCTCATTGTCGTCCAGTAAGGATGACACAGATGGCAAGCTCAGCTCAGGTTCCAGCAACAAACTCTGAAATTCATATGGGCTTGTCTGATTTTCTGTCTTCCTTTGGTATTCTTCATATTTGGCTTCCTTTGGAGTTCCCAGGCACTCAGCAGATATTAGATAAGGTGAGCCCTGTTCTTCTTCATAGATGTTAGTTTCCATTCCAATGGGTTTCATCCATCAGAGATCAAAATGACTTCATTCTTGCTTGTCTTAAGAAACATATATCTGCATATGTAGCCAGGAAATATATTCTTAGTTTTCCAAAACCATGATCACACAGTCATTATTAATGCTTGGAATCTCATATAAAAACATCTGAATCCTTTCAGCTTCTGAAAAAAAAAAAATTAATGAAAACATGCTTGCAATGGAGCACACCAGCAAAAGAAACCCTGAAACTTGAAATGTCCATATAAATTTACTTCAGATTTACTTGTGCAATATTTCATGTATGCAGTTTAAATGAACTTTAAACATGAGAATTTTGACTTGTTTTGCTTATAGACTAGGAAAGAAATGGCAAATGCAGAAATGTTTTTTAATTAATGACTCTAAGTTGATTATTGACACAACAGTTCAGAATCATTCAAAGTGATGTTAGACATATGCTTGTTATCTAAACATGCCTCTCTATTCACTGTATTTTCATTGTCTATTAAATCACTGACAACTTTTACTGCTCTAAAGCTACAAAAATGTCATAGGGAAGACTAAGGGACAAACCCCATGGAAATGTCACAGAGAAAACACAGAAAAGAATATGTCAGTACAGGTGTGATTTTCTCTGTCTCAAATTCAGTGAATTGCCAGTGCAATGCAGCACCTGCCCATTTCCAAGAGATTTGAGAGGGAAAAGGAAGAGGCTAAAATAACAGAGAGCTTCAGTGCTACATCAGAGTTGACCTTGTCTGCTTTAAAAGTCTTAGTACCCATGCTCACACCTAGGCAGGGCACCTCCAATGCTCTGGGAGAAGGGAGCAGCTGAAGAACTGATCTCACATCACTGAGTAGCTTCTGTTCACCCATGCATGTCATTTACTTCTTGTGACAGATTGAATATTGGTAGTATTTATTTTAATGATTGTTTCAGTACTCCATCTGTGAGAGAGCAAAGCAGAACAGAAGCTTTTCAAAATAAAAAGAGAAGCTTAAGCCTTTGATATATGTGGCAAACCTGTCAGTGATGAGGAAGATGTGTCAGAAGGCAGCACTGTGCCTGTCAAAGTGGGAAGCAAGCAAACTAAGATGCTGGCATGTGATGTGCCTGTCACTGCATGTGCCATAAACTGAGCAATGCACACCAGCTAGGCATATTTTAGTGCTGGTTAGTGTCTATTTTACTGTTACAGTCATGCCTTTGGTAATAGAAAGAATACTGTAACACATGCAGAAAATTTGGATTTATTGTATTACCTTTGTCATTTGAACTGCAGCTGTAATTGATGTGAGCATGCAGTTACACACTGTTTATGTAGATCTCCTCTCAGCTATTGATAGCTATTTAAACATCAGACATTATTGTAAACTGTCTAACCTCCCACTGGAGTCAGTGGAGAGAGAAAAATGCTTCCAGAAGGTAAATGCTCTCACTTATCTTGTTTACCCATTTTGATGTGAGAGAAGTCTCCATCCTGGCTTGACTGCCTAATACAAAACTACAGAGGATGTCTAGACAAAAAGCTTACACCAGTCATCCAGCCTTTAGAGGGACGAATAATGCCAAGAATTTCAGCCCATAGCTGTGGTACACAACAATAATAGATTACATTATCTATGCATGAATGAGAGACCTACTCCTCATTTTCTCAGGTGCCTCAGGTTAGTCATCTACACAGAATTGACTTCAGTTCCAGAAAGGGGAGAACTAGTTGAGCAAAATGTCTTCAAAAAAGAAAACACATTCCCACTTTTGGATGGATTGATTGGAATAACTAACTTTTTGCACAATATCTTGTTCATTGTCGGCACAGTGGAAAGGCCTCTTGCCATTTCAGGTGATTATTGTCTGTGCTTTGCTATGAGCCATCACCTTTGCTTCTGAGTCCCTGACAAGCCAGCACCCCGGAAGGAGCCACACTGCCACCACACAAAGCCAGCTATAAGCCAGAAAGTTCTGCCTGCTCTAGCAGATTGCACAAAGGGCAGAAAAGGAGCTTTGGCCTGGCTGCCCACATCAGGTGAGAGGGTGGGATGTGTTCACCAGCCATTGCTGCTGGTGGCTGTCCTGTTCTTCAACTGATGGTAGTTCCAGAAAAAGCAGCAGTGCTCAGGTCTCCTCCAGAGACTCTCTTTCCCAGTCTTCACTATTGCCACCCTTTCTTCCCATCTTTGGCCCATTTCCTGGACCCTCTTTAGTTTTGGTAACGCTGCCAAGCAGGATCTGCAGAAATACACCTCTGTGTTCATAGTAATATCTCTGCTGTAATAAGCCAAACATTCAGCATAAAATGCTCCAGAAGCAGTTACAGAAATTCACAGGATCACAGAATAGGTTGGGTTGGAGAGGACCAGAGGGAGTTATCTGGTCCAACCTCCCTCCACAAGTAGGACCATCCTGGAGCACATGGCACAGGGTTGTGTCCAGACACTTGTTGAATATCAACAGTGAGGGAGAGATTCCCCAACCTCCCTGCTGCCTCCCTGGCAATGTGTTCTAGTCACAGAGATTAGAACAAGAGAGAATAATAAAGAAGTTATTACATAATAAAGAAGTTCTACCTCATTTTTTGGTGGAACTTCCTGTGTATCAGTTTCTGCCTTGTACATCAAATTCTGCAGTAGGCATGCCCAGGATAAGTGAATTATATATTTTTTATTTCTAGTACTTTAGGATGATGCTTTAGACTCCCGAACATGAATTATCAACCAAAATATTGTATTTTTTACTATCTCTCCATATAACTCTATATTACTAGCACTTACAATCAATACCCAACTTCTTTTAAAACTTTGCTAAGATATTTCTCTCAAATGAGTTTTGGTATTTACAGGATATGATGTAAAGCAGTAATTTTTACAGTTTAATTACAAAAATCATGAAAGAGCTTTTTCTGTTTTCTGGATTTGCTATTCTATTGTACTCTTTATCTTTCCTGGGAATAGACTGGAATAAATCAAGTGCGCAGAAGCAGGCTGGTTTTGTGCAAGTATGGCAAGAAGTCTCTGAGGAGGAAGTGGTGAGAAGAATGTGAGTTTGCCCTTGTTCACCCTGCGCAACATTATCTTTTTACTCAATCTAGCAAAGATTATGAAAAACCCCACACTTTAATGTATAATATTGAATTCCATATTTATAAAGAGTGACACATAGACATTTCTAGCTCCTAAAAATGGAGCAATCTTGGCAAAGCAGAGAATTTAGAAATCCTACCCATAGCAAAATCTGTAACTCAGATTGCTCTGAACATTCAGAGCTAAATCTGTACACGTCACAAAAGGCCTCTAAGACAGTCCTGCAAAAGAATGTAATTCTCACCACAATGATTAATGTATACACATACAAGTTCTGAAAACCAGTAATCTTTCTGGAAAGGTCTTCAAGGCTTTATAAATAGGGAGATTACTTTCGTCTGCATATGTAATTCTAAATATATACTGTAGCATTAGCTCCACTGGTGGAAGCTAGTGTAGATGAGGATGTGGAATAATGAAAGTATATGTAGGTTTTTCAACTAAAAAGATAATTCAGAGGTAACCGTCCAATCAGAACTGACTCCAAGAAGCATTAGTAAGAGCAAAAACATTATAAAGAAACACACAGGATTATTTTTTTTTTTGCTAAATGTGAAATGCATATCTGAGTGTAGCAACTTCAGCTGTTCACACACATGAGTTTAAAACTTACAAATAGAATGTTGTTTATTAATGAAAACTCCTTACAAATCAGCAATGAATTAATACAGATTTTTGATACGCCAAAAGTGGCATGCCATGGAAGGGAAGTTCTCATATGGTCTGGCACACGCAAGTGTGTATGTGAAGCCTCACAGATCAACTTCTGTGTATCATGCTCTACTGGCTTGACTCCCCTTTGCCTGAAATCAAATTATTATGATTTATTTAGTGGCATTACTCTAACAGCAAATGTCCTAAAACAGTTTTTCAAACATGGCTTAAATTAGTACATTTCAATACTCATTATGTATTTTGGCGTTACAGAGCATGTGATTATATGTAACTTTTTCAATTTAAATTCAATTTAAATCTGAACTGACATAGTAAACCAGCAAATCAAGTCCTAGTCTTGGCTGGAACAGTGCACCACTCATCTAAAATAAAAAGTTTCTACCTCTCAGGCCCTAGTGCATTTTTCCCCCTTTCACAATGACTTTGCTTAGTATTTTCTAATGACTTATACAATATTCCCCTGAAAAACTAAGCAAACAAGGCAAGAGAATGTGAGACACATAGACTAAGAGAAAATGACGAGATTAGGATTTTTTCGTGATGATTATTTTACCTGTTTTGCAAGGTAACCCCAAATTTTTCAATTCAGTTAATTTCCATAAGCGTAACAACAGGAACTGTGTGAGTAGCCAAAAGATCCTCCAAGCATTGGGGCAGAACAGAAAAAGAAGTGAGCAGATCCTTAACAAAAGACATTTCAGCTTCCTCGCTGCACAAGAACTCTGTCAACAGAAGTATGTGTGAGAATCCCTGGGGCGAAAACAGCCTTCTGAAGGCATTGGCCGAATTATTCACAGAAAATGACAGAAAAAAAGGAGAGGGGAAGGAAAAAAATAAAAAGAGAGAGTAAAAGCATGCTTCATAGGATCACCAGGCTCTTCTAAAAATACAGCATGACCTCATTCTTCACATTATGCCAGACCTTAACATCGTGCTTTGCTTTATCACCTGGAGCACCTGGAGTCAGGTTCCCACTGCTCGAGTTTGGATGCTGTCAGATTTTGAAAAGGTAGGCAGCAAAATGCCTTTTGATGTAGTATAAAGGCAGTGTAAAGCAGTACCAAAATTAGCTTCCTTGTCACTTGCAAATGTTAATGATTTTTTGCCTATGTTTCGTCAAGACCTACATTTGCTGCCAAAGCTTTACAAGTCTTTCCTTTTATATATATTAATAGAATCATAGCTTGCAGACAGACTTCTGCATACACTGCAAACTGTAGTTGCAGTGCAAGTTACTGGACACATGAGCCTCTGAGTGTGATTATAAATCAGTTATTTGCAAATCTAACCTGGAAAGGAGAAGGATGTATTGTCACTGGAGTTATAGTTAAATTTTGGAAATGTTTCTCTATATTGTTTTTCAACAGTACAAAAAGCAAAAATGAAAATGCTGCAATATCCTTCTACTCCTGTAATGGATGTATTCATGTACTCAGGCTTGTAGCTGTAGATTGTGTTTCTCACCTTGAGATATCCTTGAGGAATACTTGTGTATCTTGACACAGATGCTGCCACATCTACTTCCATTCTGCCTCATTTCAGCTAGTGAAGGAGGTGGCACTGAGATGCTGGTATCTCTTACACCTCATGCTCCTGATTGCCTTCACTGAAGTTAAGCAGTATTTTATTCAGCAACAAATTTGGCATATTAATGAATAAGTCAGTCAGCAAATGAAGCGACATCTTGAGGCAACCATTTTTCAGGAATCACTTTATGTGACAGTTTGGTGAGGGTTGTCTCAGTTCAGAAGTGCTCTTTATCCCAGGACAGCTGCACTACCAGCTCTGTCTACTACCAGCTTTGCCATCACTGCCTCCACCTCCACTGTGTCTGAAGCTCATTCTCATTGCCAAGGAAAGTAAAATATCTTCTCAAATGCAGTAAAATAAAATAATAAAGACACACTTTGTTAATTTAATAGTGCTTACATTTATGTTTGTCTTAGGTGCAACTGTTGGTGGCAGATGTGCTGTTTTCCCAGCAGCCTCTTAACAAGCACAGCAACGTCAGCAATTCATTTACAGCTGGACCTACTTGCAGTGTATAGGAGGAAAGATTGCTATGAGAGGAGTTGTTGACACACTTTGTGCTATTAGCTGAGCCTGAGGCTGAGTTTAACCCAGCGCAGGCACTGACATCCTGCCAGTATGCTGACTCAATTTATTTCTGCCTAAACCAGCATTTCCGAAGGCACTGTCATTGACACCTTACAACACATGGTAATTGCAAATAAAGTGAGAAATACACTCTGCAATACGACTGTTGTCCTTTCTAAGAGCTTAGATCCATGGGCAGTGTTTATTTCTATCTAGTTTATATAAAGTGGGCCTTGATTTTGGAAACCTTTCTGCTCTGTGCAGCCTGTGAATAGCATGATTACAATCCTCAGCAAAACCAAATGGCAGGAATGTGTGAGCAGCAGTAAGTGTCTTCAAAGAGTAAGATCTGTCTTTCCTTCTCCCAGTAGGCACCTTTTACCACTGCATTCAATGTGTTACTTTTGTATTCCCTGTCCTGCCTCATGTACCTTGTCTTACATCAATCTCCTGATGAGACATTGGCCAGAGGTTGTTGGATGGACTACATGCTTTTAGAGGGCAATTTTGAGTGATTTAAGATCACACTCTGAATTGCTTGAGGAATTAAACCTTCTGTAAAGATATTGCACCAGAATACTTTGGTTTTGTTTTTATATGGGCAGTGCAATCAATGTGGAACAGGAAGAATGGCCAGCCATACATGAACACTGTTCATAAACACAAGGTCCAAATGAACCAACACCTGATAAATATTTTTAAAATAACACTGGATAAACCACATAGGAAAAACAATGTCAGTGTCCCTTAGGTTGATGAGCTTCACATTGGTAAGATCTCAGGTTTTTATCTAAGATGCCAGTCCACACCAAAGTCAGGAAACATCGTTTCTGCAAGCAAAGACGCACAGGCATGAGCTGCTTCTCCTTCCTGTTCCTTCAGCTTTTAAAGTGAATTCCATCATGTGTGCTCATGGGATGCTCAATGGACTTTTGGAAATTAATCTTCATTTTGTGCAAATGGAAAGAAGCTGGAAGGACCAATTTATTTTTTTTTTCATATTGGAGGATATCAATGATAACATTTAGTTACATAACACAGTTTTATTAATATCTTTGTATTTTTAAGCTCCTGAAAGAGAAATGATGCAAGACAACCACTTCTCACTCTACAAGTTAGGTAAATAACAAGCAACTTGGTTTTAGAGTTTTTTTTTTCTGTTTAGCTCTACTCTATTCAAAATTGTTTATCAACAAAAAAATTATCTTTCTCAGCCTGCAAGTGTCTTCAAAAATTATACATATCATTCTGAGAAATTGCTGCTGAACCTGTGACACCAACTAGCAGCCAAAAGAAGTTATTTTGGCAATTCGCAGGATCAAGAACTGGTATGGTCTGGTTTTGTATGGTTCATGACTCCTTAAAATGAAAGAAATTAATTTTAAATTTATTTCTCCTTTTGAAAAAGAAAAAACAAATCACGGTCTTCAGTGCTTTCATGAGAAAGTATCAGTTCATATTAATTTCAGTTTTAACCATTATTATCCGCAATCTGCGTATAAGGAATCGGACACCTGCATCTGCTATGACCGCACAGCCAGCAGGAGAGTTGTAAGCTGGAATCAAAATTTCTCTATCACTAAAGCATTGTCTTAATCGCTTGCATCTTCCATCTGTCAAAAATGTTTTATTTACTAATTGTCATGATTGAATTTACACAAAGAACATAAGAGATTGAGGCTTCATCAGGCGTCATGAGTGAAGATCAGCACTTGTTTTAATGGGATGAACTCTTCTTGATAATATTGTTTATGGAAGAGAGTTGCATTTCATTAGAATATATACCCTTTTACTTCTGAACTGGGTTCTCTTAAACAGGGATAAAAAGATAATCTTAAGCAACCCCCTATACCACTCCAAGCTTCTGATTCTCTCAGAATCTATTCAATTCCCCCAACAGCTCCAACACCCTTCAGTAACTCTTAAATGCAGTGCTTCTGCTTCAGGCTTCCTTTACACCCACAAGTTCAGTTTCAAGTTCTGGTCCTGATGTTTAAAGTAATCTGGAAGCCTTGACTCTTGCTTCAGCACGCTCTGTCCTTGCCACCGTGGCTATGGCCCACACAGGGGTGAAAGCCTGGTGCAGGGGAAGAGGTGCCCCAGCAGGGGCTACTGCACTCATTGCAGGAGAAACCACATAAAAATATGTCTCTCTTGCTGCTTTCTGAGTGAAGCACAGAGAGAAAAATAACTCACAGGACACTGGTGTTTGAGATAAGAATTGCCTCAGTTGCTCTGAAACCAGCTAGTCTAGAGAGTGGGAAGCAGCCAGCCCCCGCCCAAGTACATTAATCCTGATCACAAGACATGATTGTTTCTGATACCTAAGCCAGATGGCTGAATACCTGAAGGAAAAACAGGTAAATTCAGCTGCCTAAACATAGGCTTCTAGTGTCCTTTGAGACATCTTCAACTAACCCACTTGGCCTCCAGCTGGCAGCTCAGAGGTGCGAATCTCCAACTCCTCTGGCATACCTGCTGCATGGATGTCATGGGACAGCAGGGCATCTCAGGGGCACTGCTTGGCACCTGCAGGTAGGCACTTGTTTAGGCAGATGAATTGCACTTTTAGATTCCTCAGTAGGCTATTCAAAGAATGTAGCTTCAGGCGCCTAATTTTGATGACTAACTTAGGTTTCTTAGTTAAGAGCATTAATCTCTCCTTTCCCTATACAAAAAGCCTGCATTCTTAATGTATGCACCTCAATTCAGCTGGCATAAGTACTGTGTTGCTTCCAAAAAAAGGTGTGTTAGTCTTGTGATTGAGCAAAGAAGCTGCTGTAGGAATCCAAATTGATAAAAATTGCCAGCAGCTCCCTGCTGCTTAAGGACCTGTTTCTGTGCTGCAGTTATTGGGGAAACTTTCAAGGCTAGATCAGAACATACTCAGAAAACAAACAAGAACAAGGACTTTAGTGCCAGGTTTGTGGCACTTCAGCTCCCCAGGTTTGCACTCCTATCAGTCTTATGAAGTTTCTGCAGTGTTTTGGCAACATGCTACATTTCTCAGTTGAAATACGCTGCTTAATGCAAGACTAGTAAACAGCTTGAATAGGCAGGGCTTTGATTTATGAACTGCATCAATATGGTAATGAGCATGTTGGCTGGGCAATTAGTTTTAAATTGTATAGGCTCACACCAGCTCTTGTTATTATGAGTACAAAGGTTTGTCAGAGTACTTCTGAGTTCAGTATTTCAGAATCCTCTGGTGTCTTTATGCCTATTAGACCATAACTGAAGCAAATTAAAGCCTCTGCTACACCTTCTGAATCTAATACCTCTAAACCATGTGTATGAAAATATCAGCAGTGAATAGATTAAATAGATGCATCCATTTTAAATGCTACTTTGCATGCTTTTTTCTTCCAGTCCAAGGTGGGCTTTGATCTCCAGCAATGTCTTTATCACCCTCTCTAATCAGTGTCTGTAATGAATGCTAAAGAAATGGTGACCCTGCAATAAATGTCAATTACTACAAAGGCCGTGCTGCAGGGCAGCCCCTCCTCTCAAGTCCTGCTGGGTCCATGAGATATAAATGAGCAGCAAGGGAGGACTGTGTCAGCTGCAATGAAGACCAGTTATTTCAGAGGGAGCAAAAGTTATTTTAGAGGAACCTCCTGTGATCCCTATCTCTATGTGCAGAAACACCAAAATGAATCTCACTCAGTTTTCATCAAGCAACACTTTTTGATATAAGGACTCCTCCTTTAAAACCAACCTATTTTTGATGGATAACCCATGCATTTTTGTTTAATCAAAAAACCAAAACAAAATAAAAAAGAATATTTATGTTGGGAGATATTTACTCCTTTTGATTAATTTTCAAAGCTTTCAGAAGAAATAAGTTTGAGCATAAAGTGCTCAGATGAATACTTCAATATTTTCAGCCTTCCTAACTCTTGCCCTCCGTGTGATTTTTAAAATTATATTGTTAAGTATTCAGTTAATTTGACAGAATCTCATAGTTCTTTCAAATTCTTCTATTTGGGGGGGTAAGCTTTGTTTTGCATTTTTTTTCCTAAATAAACTAGGCAAAGGCAAAACATCCAGCAACACTTAATGACAGCTACTTTAGAGATGTTCAAAGTTTATTTAGGTACAAAAGGAAGTGTTTCTTAAGCCAAGGTCCATATTTGAGGCCTGAGTAGCTATTTTGAACAAATTCCCTCTTTGCTTTCTAGGTTATTTCTTCTCCTGTTATTGAGATCTTCCAATAATTAGTTACAGTCATCTCTTTTCCAGTCACAGTTCTTTAATTCCAAATTTCTACTTAGGCTGATTTCTTGTTTTGCTTGCTAAATTTGAGAGATTTATTACCATAAATCAGATGTTCTTTCCCCATAGAATGGGTTACATTTTTATCGAATAACAGCTCTCCTTTTTGGATAAACTCAAACATTTCAAGTGGTTTGACAAATATAGTCTAAACATATCTAAACTAGCTCTAAGCCTGCTAGCCTAGGTCTCACAAATAATGAAGCAGTGGAGCTGAGGCACACTGCTGTGATACCCGTTTTTTGGGGGATATCCAGAGAGTAACTCAGGTCTTTACAAGGTACCTGCAATAACTGCATGCCAAGTTCAGAGGTCATCTTTGAAGCTATTCCCTGGAGCTTTCATAAGTTTGGTTTCTTATGCTACTTTTTGGTTTCTTATGCTACTTTTTGAGACTTCTTCAGATTTTCTCCACCTGTGACATCTTTCCTCTATGCAGACTGAAACTGCCTGGGGTGTTTCCACATGACTTTATGGAACAAAGTGGCAAATAAGTACCCATCATGAAAAATTATGCAATCCACTAGTGAATGCTCCTAGAAATTTTAAAGGGTCTGCTACACCTGAAGTGTAGTCCCCCCCAAAAAAAGAAAGTGTAATCCCCCCAAAAAAAGAAAAGCTGTTTTGTTTTTTTTTTCAAAAAATCAAAGTGATTTGGAGTAGAAAAAAATACCTGAAACATTTTATATACAGTCTAACAGCTATATAAAGCAAAAGTGCAGGATAATTATTTCTTAACTTTTTCTAGTTTTCCTTTCCTATATAAGGCATTTCTTTCCAACCTTTAAAAATAAAAATAAAAGATTAGTAGAAATCTTAATCAAATGGGATGTCAATTGCCTGGCAGGATGAGGCTCACACAAACATGAAATTAATTTAATCTGATTTCCATGGAAATGTGGAATTATTGCAAATTCTGTTACTGAGTCCCTTAAACAAGCAGAATGGTTATGTCCAAGTTCTACACAGCATACAAGTGTTTAATCAAATGATTAACATCTTCCCCTGGCCAGGCAAGAGCCTCTGAAACTTAATTCAAATAAATGATCTCTGACAGAGATGGTGTGTTTCACCTTAATTTTTATGAGTACAAAGTTTGTCTTAATGTAAGAGAGATTTTCCTTCCTTCAGAATACTGTAAATCATTAATTCAGATATCAGAGAGATGCAAAATGAGTCATTTTTTCCCCTTTGTGACAAGAAAAAAAGACTAGTTGCTTTGACTGAGTTTTACAAGTGCCAAAAATTCAGTTTCAATCTTCTTTCATTCAAAATGTGATGTGTTCATGTGTGCACATTGCTTGTACTTTTACAGAGACCCTCTTAGGACTGAGGATGCCTGTGCCATCTTAGTGGGAGCTGAGGAGTTGAATATTAGTTTTTCATGAAGCTCAGACACTAAATCATAGCAGTCTAAAGTGTTAGTGTATATTTGTAATGCTAGAAATAAAGTCTTATTTTAACACTGAGGAATAACCACCACATTGGTAATATTTAGTTTAAAAATATAAAAAGAAGTAAATATTTGATGGTTTATTACCTCTCTGCTCAAAAAAAACGTAGAACAAATGCTCAAAGTTTAAGCACTCAGTGCCTTCCTACCCTAATGTTCCAAACAGCTTAAGGATAAAGTTTTTGATGTTTTTATCACTAAATATATAAGGAGGCTTGATCTTCAAAAAGCTACAGGCTTTTCCTTTTGTAAAATATGAGCCACTTCTAAAGTGTGTTTCTCCAAAGGGAAAATGTGTCTGGCAGTAAACACTCTGACTTCAAAACTTCCAGCTCTCTCTGGCTTTTTTAAAAATGCATGTCTTCATCCCCACTGTTTTCAAAAGAAGCTTAAAAATGGTAAAGGACTATAACTAATGCAACTTTGGCTCCCCAAGCCAAAGTGCTGACAGGGCAAAGCAGCTGCATGAAATACAGACTTCCCTGCACACCCCATCCAGGCATAAATTGCAAACCTCCCACAGCAGGCAGAGTGGCCATGACAAGGGACTGGCAATGGCACTGCCTCTGGCCACCCACACTAGGGCACTTACTGCTGACAGGTTTTTCTCTGCCACCTCTCTCCCTGTTAAAACTGCAGTAAATGAACAGTTTCTATGCTTTTTGCTGCTGGGGAAACATGGAATTTGTCTTGTTCATCTCTCATCACCAGAAGTTATGTGAACACATGGCAGTGCCTGCAGCCACAAAGGCACCATGGATTATTAACCACAGGGCTGCATTGCTTTAGTCAAGCCACACTTTGCAAGATGATGCCCAAAAGCAGTGAAAAGCAGAGTTACTTTTAGTCTTTTCTGGGGGAAAACAGAGCCCTGTGTAGAGACAATGCAAGGATGCACAGTAAGGAGAAAATTAGCTGTGCCACTTCCCGAAAAATATGTCCTCAAGGCTTCAACAAGCCCTGGAAGAACCATGCTCTGAGCTCAATAAATAGGCTGCATGATAGCAAATAAATGGACAAATGAAGATTTGTAATAATTTAAAATTTCAGTTGCTCCAGCAGACAAAAATTAACTACCTTGATCAGCCAGATTGTGTATAAATATAGAGAAAATTATAACACCACTCTAAAATTGCTTATATTCACAGCTTAACATACTTATTAACCTTTTCCCATTGCATTTCAGCATATTGATATTCTTAAAACATAACGTCTCATATGCTAATGCAATATTTGCACATATGCAAATACTCAGGCAAGGACTCTGCTTATAAGACAACCTGGGCTGTACTCTCCATGTGTTTGCTATAATGCACTTCTGTCATCCCTTTAAATCAGTGGGAAGGCTGTCGTGATTTTATATTGCTAGGAGTGTCCACTGCAGTGAGAGATTGACTAGTACCAGACTGAGAGCTGCTTAACACACCTTTACCTTGCTCCTGCTGAAAATGTACATTACCACATGGATTTTAATGACTTGTCCCTACCATTGTGTAGCCTGGGATTTCCTGCTGCACCCTGCCCATGAGACAGGCAGCCAAGGATGTGGCAATACAGGAAAGGCAATGGTGACACAAGACATGGTAATCTTTGACTGCTTCTCTGCGAGTTATTTACATCTAATTGTGCAATTTTGCAAAAGGTTCAGTTTCCCTTTAATTTGGCTGCAGTACCAACCTGGCAACATCCCATTTTTAGTAAATTCTTGTCATAGATGACCTTCAGCTAAGTAAAGAAATGTTAGCTTGCATAAACAATTCCAAAGATATTTGAAAGTATCCTAAATAAACACCATACCTGTGAGGGTACAGGCAAGTAGAAGGTTTTATGAGTTTCTGAAATACTGAAATACCTGAAATACTGTTGAGTTTCCTCAGAGCAAGATGCAGAGTGCCATTGAGTTTACCTGCCATGTGTTAACTGCTACAAAGCCTCCTTACCCCACCCCATTTCCCTGTGCAATGTAGATTTATGGGAAAGCAGAAGTATCCACCTTTCATTGGCATCTTTCAGGCTGAAGACATTGTCAGTACTGTGCGTGTCCAAAATAACTCTTTCAGTTATGAACTTCAACCTATGCAAGCAAGATAAAATACTGGGACTACTAACTTCCAGAGTTTGTTTTGGGAGAGTTTCTATGTAATGGTGTCAGTCAAATAGTGTATATGAAAGCAATTCTTCAGACAGTTTAATGCTACTGCAGAAATGCCTACCAGACTGTGAAAGCTCTATTTTAAGAGGTATTAAAAAGACAACAAGGAAGGTTCCCTCAAGTATGTCTACTCTGTTCATACGTGGTGGTGACAATTAGTGTAAATGCTCTTTATCAAACACCATTTTATCTCAAATTAACAATTAAGTGGCAAGATTTCACTTTGATAGGTAATTAAAGAAATAAAATTATACTAATTTCAAGATTTTTGAATTCTCTGTTTCCCCTTGTTACAAGAAAACTTGATAGCTTTATTTTGCACAACATTTTCCATATGGGGGTGTGCCTCACTAATGTATATTTGAGGAGCTTATGACAAACAGGAGTGCACAAGTGAAGATAAGTAGTCACATGTGTGTGTGCCTGTTGTTATGAATTCAGCAAAGCTGAGTGCCTCTCACTCTGTAACAGCTGGTATGAGACTCAGGAATTTCAAAACACTAGGTGCTTCTACATTTCACCAGAAACAGTGGCTAAATTAAATACCTTCAATTTTTTTCCCCTCTCCCAAAAGATATGTGACAAATCCACTGCCACAGAAGTGCAGAGGAGCTTAGAATTGTCTCTGGCTTGCAGAACTGGCTGGGACAGCAGAGGTAAACTGACCACTAGTGATGCGGAGAAACCCCTTTGGCTTTCCTTTGTCCTATTTATGTCAAACACCTTGGTGCTCCTGATGCTTCCCTTCTCTTGGTGGATGCTCTGCAGTGAGTGATACTTTGCAAGCAGGGACAGGACTCCCCATGTAGCACTGCCTGGGCAGGCAGGAGGAGCCCATGGCCCAAAACCTCCCAACACCTCTAGAAAGAGCTCTCAGGGCAGCCCAGAGCCAGGCAGGAGGCAGCTCAGGCACAGCTGCCTTCAGCAGGCCAAGCTGCTTGACTCTGGAGGTCCCTGGATCATGGATTTGTAAACTTGCTCAGCATGAACAGCATCTGTTATCAGGCATCTCTGTCTTGACTTTCAAAGCGAGCTAAAACTCTAAAGGAAGGGACCCGAGGACAGAATTGTCTATGACAGAGAAAGAGGGGCTTGGGGATGGCTCACATGGATTGAGACAAAGGCTTGCTTTCAGAGAAAGTTGGAAATGCCGTAGATTTAGGGTAAAGGTTGATATTTTTGAGCTGTATGTTACTTTAAGTGATCTGGCACTGGTCAGGTAATGAGTGAGCTCATGCTCCACAGTTACATGTGGAGCCATAACTCAGCCCATCTTAGAAAGACTATGAGCCTCAGTGGCACCAATAAACTGCAAAAAATAGGTTAGTTGGAGAAGGAGCAGGGCCTGGGACTCCCCCTGTCCAGGGAGATTCTTCTCACAACAGGCCAAAGACCCCAGTACCTCCTTGCTCACTAGGTTTAGACCTGTAAATGTCATCTCCCTTTCAGAGTAGTGCTTGTTGCTGGCAGGAGGATTGTGCCGTGCCAGAGGATGTTGAAACCTGGTGACTGATGGACTTTCCTGAAAAGTGTGAGCAGTGTTTTAGACAGTGGGTCTAGAAAGCAAATGTTCCAGCTCCTGGGCAATGAGAAGCCTCTGCTGCTGCTGCCATTAGAGCATCATTTCTTCTGAGCTCAGGAATGTCAATAGGCAGATCTGTTCCCAGGAAGGAAGGTCCTGCTTTACTCACAGCCTGGGCTGCTCTCAGCACAGGTCTCTGGGTGGGATAGGGGCACATGGGCCAAAGCTTTGGAAGCCACTGGCCCCAAGCCTTGCACTCCCCAGGCCCCAGTGTCCCTGCCAGGCAAGGAGCAGGTCTGCTTTCACATGCAAACCAGGATGGAAGCCAGAGAACAGGCAGCAGTGATGAACCCAGCATCAAAAGCAAGGGCATGTAGGAGCTGAGTTAATTGCTGCTTAAAGCACTTAAACCACAAATTCAGAAATTAAGATCTGATGCAAAGATGACTCAGAAGCAACACACTGGGTTTAGCTGGCATGCACAGGGATTTTCCCTCTTAAAAGGAGCTACACATTTGTTAGTGCCAGAGAGCTTTTATAACAGGAGAGTTGCTTTAGCCCCAAAACAGTGTTTTCTAACATTGCCCTCTCTCCCAATAAGGGAATACCAAAGCTGACTCCGAGAACTCTGAGCTGAGACTCTGCCCAGAGGAATAATATGAATAATCTAAACCGCTCTTACAGCTCCCTCTGTCAATTTACTAAAAGCATCATATCTGTAGTTGGATCTGTGGCTTAAAAAAATGTGCCCTAAGGCAGGATTTTTTTTGCTGCTATGTCAATACATTAAAAGATCCAGAATGTGTTTAAGAGTAGGCTGATGTGGATTAAAAAAAATCAGTAGAATTCTCAAAATATTGTTCTTGCTTTCTCTGAATAACATCTTACAGAAAGACATGCTTCACACTACATGATTTCAAAGTGATGAAATCTTTGCTTCTTCACTGCCGCTTTTTGTGGCTCCTCCTTTGGCTCAAAGGAGTTGTGCCAATATAGAAAAAAATGTTATTTATATTGTGGTAGAGCCAGGACGCCACATAAAGAACCTGTTCTTTATTGTGTGAAGTGCAGTAAATTCACAGGAATGAGTCCCTGCCCAAGGAACCCACAGCCTGTAACTCTGAACACGGCACAGCACAAGGAACTGTGGAAAGCACAAACGACCATAGAGAAGGCAGATCGTGATGGGCATAAATAAACACAAATGTTGGCCAGAGAGCCCCCAGAGGCTCATGAGGCTGGTTGAAGGCTTTAGAAATATTGATATATCACAAAATGCTAATTTTACGGTCACATCTGGGATAATTTTTAAAAAACATTAAAAAGCATTTTTAAAAAGCATTCATCAAAGCATTACTGAGATGTACCACAGTACTAAAGACATGTGGAGGTTCCAGGGGATTTGGCCATTCTAAATTTGGGTGGAATCGGGAAGCAAAGTATAATTTCAAAATATAGATGAAAATATTTTCAGTGATCTTGTGGGAATATCATTCAGCTAGTTACTGCCTTATGCTTCTTTGTGCATTTTGACTTAGGTGAGATTTGGATTCTTTAACTCATTCAAACTACTTCAGCCAGCTAAAGTAATTATTTGTAAAGTTTTGGTAGGTCAATGCAACCCCACAGTTTTCTGTATTATGTATTATATATTCTTTCTTCTAAGTGGATTTTCAATCTATTTTTAAGAGTAAAAAATAGTTTATTCTTAGCCAGAAATTAATTAAATCCTATTCATTCAAATGAAGCTAATTCCATCTACTCAAGGACCTTTTCTATGTTAATGCCTCTTTTCCAAAGTTCCATAAAGTACTTTACAAAACACATATCACAATTATGGAGGAAAGACCATGGAGGAAACAAAAGAAGAAAAGGCTGTGTACATAGTTTCTAGAACATTTTGAAATTAAGTATTACATCAAATTCAAAGACAAAAACCTGTACATTTTACACTTAATGTGTTACTGGAAACCGGACTGAATTTTAGCCTCAGAGCATCTTGTGAAGCAATATTCAGTCTGTTACCATGTTTACCCTTAAAAAAAAAATCTGGAAAACTGCTGCCCATAGAGATGTAGCTTTTTTTGGCAAAAGATGTCCTCACCAAGCTTCTTTTACTACCTTAACATAAAACATTTTCCTTAGTGAAATAAACTACATGGTCAAAGAGAGCTGTTTGCTATAATAACTGAATCTAGAGTTTCTTCCATGAGAAATCTCTTGGTCAGAGATATTATTTTTCTCCATTAGCTACTCAGCTCTTATTAAAGACAGCTCTTCAGAAGATACCACACCAAAGAGCAACAACTACAACAACAACAACAGAGGATTGAGTGTGGTGGTTTGCTCCAAATGACTGCCTGAATCAGAGCAAAACAGGTTTCTGAGGTGTGTCTTGTGCTGAAGCTCACAGAGTCTTGGTTTGGCATGTTTATGGCTCTGCTGTCTAGTTGCATTTTGTTAAAGTTGGTTAATATAACTAGATTTTATAGATATTTAATAAAGCAATCCAAAGCAATCCATAGCAATCCCTCAAACTTTTTGTAAAAGGTGTCATTGCTGTATTATTAATTTTATTGACTGGTGCACATAGGGAATTAATCAATTTGATCTGCAAAACAAAATTAGATGTAATAGGGGTTTTGGCATAGCAAAAAGATTTGGCTGAGGAAAGATGTGAGGAGATGAGATGGAATAAAAATTAAAGCTATTCAAAGTCTATTTATTAAAAAATTCGGTTCATGGAACTGTGAGAAAAATGATTGCAAACCAAACCAAACCAAACCAAACCAAACCAAACCAAACCATTATAATAGGTCAAAACTCTAGTTCGCCTTTTTTAAAAATTAATCTAGGGAGGCATTTTGCCAGCGTTAATAAAATGCCTTTTCTGACATAACAGAAACTAATTTTAGAAGAAAGTATTTTTTAATATTAATTCTTTCAGGAATTCCTGCTTTGAAGAAATTAACAAAGTTGTTTCCATCCTGATCTGCAGTGAAATATACTTTGGAATGTTAAATTGCTTTGCAAGGTCTAATCTGCTATTCATCAGTCCAAATTCTAGAGAAAATAGTCTCTGCTCTAGAAAATGTATAAAATTGATAAAGAAGCATTAATAACAAAATTTTAAAAGTTATTATTTCTGTCACAGATAATGGATGAAAAAACCTGAGGCTGGTAGATGACAATTTTAGTTTTACTAAAGTTGGCTTGGAACAGGAGTGTCAAGAAAAGCCTCAGAGAAGACAAAACTGTTACACCATAATCCAAGCTTGGAAACAGTGCCTGTTAGGCACAGTCTGTGTGACCAGTTTTCACCATCTTTCTGAAAATAAGCTGCCCATTAGAAGAGTCTCTGTCTCCAGGGAGAGCAGAAGGCACTTAGGATGACAGCTATTGACAGGTTATCTTTGCTGCCCAATCGAAGCTCACCAGGACTGTCCAGCCCAGAACCACATGTTCCACTGTGAGACACCAAAACTGATCTCCTGGGGGCATTTGATTTAGCTTGTCACATCTCCATTTCTAGAGGGGACCAGCACAGTCACCTGAGAAGCTGAGGCAAGCAATCAAAGTCTCAGTGCTTCAGCAGGGACCTTTCAAGGATACAGAGGTCCTAAGCACGTCCCATCCCCAATTAATCTACAGATGCTGTACTGCTGGGATTAGTTTATCAAACTTGTTAATGGGACATTTGCCATTAAAAAAAATAAATGGGCAGAGCATACACAGTGATATGTGATATGGCAGAAAGAAGTGCTGCCTTACTTGTTATTTTCTCACACTTCTGGTGGAGTAAATAAATCAACTCTGAACATTGTTTAGAAAACTTGCAGCACTAGTATAGACTGCCTAAAATAACTTGCTTATTGATGACCTATAAATACAACTTAAATCTCACATTAACCTTTTCTCTGAGTAGCTTTTTCATTAGTAGATGATTAAGTGATTGGAAATGGCTGAAAATGAAGCCACTCAGCTTGCAGAAGGGCAGACTAATGTCCCTGCTGCACCCATAAGTTCTGGTATTTCTCAAATTGGAGGCACCAGCTGAAACTGGGCTGTTTCCTGCACAAACTGTTTCCTTCAAAAACTTAAACACAAACCATTGCAAGTTAGGGGAGACATCTTGTTTGGGTTTTTTTAAAGGAAGCTTAAGGTCATACTCTGCATGCTGTGCTCAGCTCCCAGACTGGATCTCTTATTTTTCCCCTACTGCATAAATATAAGTAGGGTGGAATTCCCCTTTATGTCAGTACCACATTACTATTGTCATGTCACAGAAACCTTCCTTTTCACCTGCCAGAAGCTCATCAGAATTGCACAGTATTAACTGTGTTCTTGTGCAACACCAGACCCATAGAGGGAGGGATGCCATTTTGTCAGACCTACTATACTTTGTACATAAACATCAAAGAATTTAATGAAAAAAACCCCCTACATATTTCTTACTATTAGTCTTTAAATATTGCCTCTCTTTTTAATCTTCAGAAGCTCAGTTTTGAAGAAGCCTCCCAAAATAACACAGTAGATTGAAACACCAGAAAATACAGAAGAATACTTTTATCTGACAAGAACCATCAGCAGGGCCACCTGGTCACACTGCAGTGGTAATAAATTGGTTCCTGCATCTAACACCAGTTTCCACTACCTTGTCTGCCAGATTATTGCATATGCAGAGAAGCCTTCTGCTGAGAGATATACACTTCAATTTCAGCCCATGACCTCATATTTTACCTTTCTGCTAGAGATTCAGACCTAGTTCTGTGTTCTACCCTTAGGTACTTGTACACTGTAATTAAATCCTATCTCACCTGCTCCTTTTTCACGGCCCAACATGTTAAGGTCTTGGAGCCATTTCTTGAAGAAATGTATTTCTTGAAGAAGATATATTCTCCTGCCTCCTAAATAAGCCTTGTTCCTTGGACCCCGTCCAAGTTTTCCTTAGGGAATGCACCAAATTACAAACCTCTTGAAAGATTTAGAAGTCCAGCGGGGCTTCACGTGGTGCAATTATTGGGGGAGACTGGCTTTAAAGAATATGGCTGGGCAGGTTAAAGTCAATGGAAGTTCAATGTGTGGAGAGATTAGAGGATCAAGGCTTGGTAGGCTGAATGCAGTATGGGACCTAAAAATGTTAGCAGGGATTCAGACAACAGTGTATGTTCAAATCCTAAATCTAGGGCTGACTTTAATTCTTTGGTGTACTTTTAAATACCTATGTAAATAGCTGTGGTTGTGGGGAAGCCCAGGGAAGAATTGCAATTTGCTCCAAGGGTTGTGCAGCTGCAAAGAGTTTGTGTAAGATGCTGCAGGGACAGATGACAGTAGGAGTCCCAGCCCCAGAGTCTGGGGTGAGGCAGCAAGGTAGGACCAGCTATGGAAGCTCCTGCATTCCCATCCTGTCTGGAACTAGGAATGTCTGAAACTAGCTCAGATCTGACCCTGAGCTTCAAAACTGCTGACAAGTGAGAGAGAGGGGATTGGACCTGGAGGGTCAGCACCCCCACCTCCTTGCCCAAAACCTCCTCCTCCCCACCCTCCACAATGTGGATGTGCAGGAGATCTGTTCCTCTGTCAGGTCAGCTGCCATCCATCCATCCATCCATCCATCCCACTTGACTGGCCTTGAGTCACAGGTCTGTGCCACCACAGCTATCATAAAACACTTCCAGAGGATGCCTGAAAGCGACGAATCCATCACATAAATAAAGCATAAGTGTAATTTGCCCTGAAAGTGGAAGAAATGCTCTGTTTAACGACGCCCGCTTGTTCGATGATTGCAGCGAGCGCGGTGACAGCCACAATGATGAACTGCCGTTCCTCTGAATAGTCCCTCAATAGCAGCTGTGTGACAACTCATAAATAACAGTCCTCATACACAGCACCCGATAATGCCAGCTTCACTACGCTAATGCACTCATTGCTCTAATATCTCAGCTTTTCAGCCAGAGAATGCTGCCTGCCTAAAAAGCAAAGAAATTTTTGTGCTATTTATCAGAAGACTTTGTGCTTTGTTTTCCATGGAAAATGGGACTGTCCTTTCTATGTCGTAGGATAGTCCTTATTCCAACAGGTAATACAAAAGATTAAATAAAAATAAGGAGAGGAAAATAGGTGACAGTATTTGCCCATTTTTCCCATGTAAATGGGTTTAATGAAAAAAAGTAATTTCTAAAAAGCAATACTGAAAATCTTCTAGGAGAAAGGTCATGAATTTCTGAAACATTATTCAAAGGCCTTTCCTGTAAGAAGTGGACTCCTAGGGCTAGATAGCACATTTCCAAAAACTGAGGAGCTCCATGAATGTTACATGTCAAAAGCAGGACTGTTCCTTACTGTTCCTTAACATCATCCTGTGCATATTCCACTAGGAATCCTTACAAAATATTTCTGCTAATGATTCTTATAAAATATTTGTCAAATCTAGTATTTTGTGTCTCAGCCTTGCCCCCTTTATGAAAATCCCTGTCCACAGAGCAGCTAGTCTTGTTTAGTCTATATCTTTCAAATATGTACTCAAACTCATAAAACTCATAGAATCTCTCTTTCCTTCTACCTTTTACTCTCCTTTCTGTGTTTTTTTTTTTTTTTTTTTTGCATCTCCTTCCTTTACATTAGAGGTGGAATGAAGACATACGGTCTAATTCAATACCAGGAGAGTATTTCTTTCTAGAACCCCTGCTGAAATGCTGTTAATCTACTTGTGGTCTCTTACACTTGGCAACCAGCCAACAACACTTTTTGATTTTTAAAATGTTAAGGGAAAAAGTATAGATAATGAAACAAAGTCCAATTAGAGGGACTAATGTCAAAGGGTTGATGCCTTTGCAATGGATTAAAATGTGCACAACACCAGTAGTGGCCTTATTTCAATGTTTCAGACGAAGTGGAATAGAGCTGCTGAAATCTCCCACGAGTGGCAGGCTTTGCCTTTGCAGTCTTCATGGTTGTTTTCTTGCAGCACAACCACAGATGACAGACTATAAATCTGTGGTGAGAAATGGACCTTGTCTGAAGCAGCTTGCAAATTAAACATGCACAACAAGAGGCTGGAAGAAAAACAGAGCCAGAAAAGCCAGGCAGCAGGTATGTGATAAAGGCAGCAGCTGCACAGGTCCAGGTCCTCTTCCCATTTGGTTTCAATCAAGTATTCCAAACCTCAGATTTTTCTCACAACAGTACAGACAGAGAATTGGCAAATTGTGGCAACCGAAGTCATCATCACCATATCTAAAAGGTGCTAATATTCAACTGAAGATTTTTTTTTTTCATTTTTAAAATTAGTTTTAAACAGTCCAGGAACAGGCATTGCAAGGCTCCTACCTTTGGCAAACCCGGTTTAGGAAGACCAGACTTGGTTACAGCCCAAGCTGCTGCTGAATCCGCCTCACTGCCACCTTCTTAGTCCTTTGCTGCTCTCTCCAGCTTAAATGAAGGATTAAAAAGGAGAGCACAATTGCATGCTGCATTTATGTAAATCTTTCTCCTCTGATTTTCTAAAACTACATTTTCATTTTGTTTGTCAAAAGATTTAATGTTTAATTAATCTGTCTTAACAGACAAGAAAATGTGTTCTAGCAAAAAGTTCCTCCTGTGTATATATGGTCTGTTCAAATAACCTTTTTCCCAACTTCTCTGCAATCAGAAGATTTGAATTTTAATGCAAAATGTTCATGCTAGAACCTGATCATATCCCAGAGCTACAATTCTGAGTGGCATCAGTCCATGGTATCTGACTGTATTTGCCAAAAACATGTCAGGACTCCCCTATAGTTCAAATCACCCCATAAATTCTGCACTTACACAACATGGGTGACCTCATACCCAAGGCATGCCTTAATGATCAAGCAAGTGGAAACGTTCAGTAAATACATTGAATGTTTGACATTGTTATCAGTGGGTGTTCCCTGGGTCTCTTGTGAAACAATCCCAAGATTAATGCAAGGCCAAGAAGTGTCAGCCAAGTGAAAACCTTAAATGTTATTTAAGAAATTTAAATAGACAACCACAGTTTCCCTGCGTTAAAATTCAGCAAAATAGTTCTTAGAGAAGTATTGGGGAAAAAAACCTGGATTTTCTGAACAGTAAGTTATTTGTGTTGCTTTGACTGACTTTCTTTTAAGTCATTGCTTCTGACATTGTGGAGCTGAAAGAAGTGTGCCAGTCTCATGAGGAGTTCTGAGAAATTAAAATATCTCAACAAAAGTTTTGATAAAGTCTACGATAAAAATTAGGCTTGATACAGACAGCTTTTCAGTGTTTCAGCTTTTCAGCCTTTCAGCCTCTCAAAATCAGGTCTTAGAAATATTCCCAGTTGAGAAGAAGGTTGATTCCCTAAACCAGAGCACAGTGCCCCCTCTACAGTGCACAGAAAACTTGGCTACTTCTACTGATTCCCGTGTCAGCAGAAGGCATTGACATGCTGTGGTAAAATAACAGAGAGGGAAAGGAATGATATCAGAAATAAAAGCAGATTTTTCTTATTATTTTTCTTTCTCTGTACTTCACTTTGTAGGCTATGTTGTATTCAAATACACATGGTTGTTTTTGCACTGGGCATCCAGTGCCGTCTGAGCCCAGAGCTGTGGGGCAGCCCCTGCAGGGGTGTGTGGGGCGCTGGCAGGGGCTCCATCCACACGGCTTTGGTGCCCCAAGCAGCACAGAACAGAAACATTCAGCAGCTTTGTGTTGCAACCACCATGCTCAGCATTGCCTTTCTTGGGCAGTCTTGCAAGGAATGAAGCCTTACCCTGTAAATATTATACACTCCTGATTATGAACCTGATTAGGCTGCTGAAGAGAACGGGACAAGTCAAATGCTTTAAGCACACGTAGGAAGGATATACAGGGCAAGGGCTGAGTTTGGAAGCTTTGTGTTAATGTATCTTATATCAATACAGAGACATAGAAGAGTCATTAAAAAAGAGTCATATAGCTAAATTTATCAACAGCAATAAATGCAAAACCAAATTCCCAACCTGCCGGCTGCCACAAGCATCACCTGGTTGCCTTTGCACTGAAATTATTTCCATCAAATAATTCACATTCATAAACTAAAGAACATAAATGGAACTCTGCAAAGGATGGATTTGCAATGGCCTGAGCTGAAAAGAACTTACTGCCTAGGACACAGAAGTGCTTGGATGACTCTACAAGTTGGCTATAGCAGTGTTCAAGGCGGTGGCAAAAATGATGGATTACAATCACATTTGTGTCCTACATTACTAAGTAATGAACTGCTCTGTACTACATGTTTTGCCTCCAGGAACAGCTACTTATGTCATTCTTTTTAGTCATCTTTTTGCAGCAGAACATCATAGTTTGATAACCAACATCTTTAGTTTCAGGAGTTCAGAATTGTGCCAAATCTTTAGTGTCAATTACTGTGTGTAAAATGAAATATTTATGGATTCTATGGACAAAAATTTAAAAATCCAACATGAACATCCATTAGCAGAATTTTTTCACTTTTGCTCCCTACCTCTGAATTCAAACCCTTGACATGTTAATGAGCATACTCACAAGTAAGTAGGTGTGAGAGGAAAATCAGGGCAGCGTCCTCCCAACAGCATCCCTGTTCTCAGCTCTGTAATGCCTTTTGCATGGTCTTGATGGCCTGACTTCCACCAGTGCCCAAATGGTTAAAGAAGTAGAAAATAATTTTAAGGGATGCACCAAGCACCTAAATGAATTAAGAATGTCCCATCTGGTTATCTACTTCAGGAATGACCTTGCTAACTTTGGTGTGAGGAAAAGCTTTTCCTTAGGAAAAGAGCTGAGCTTGCATGAAGAAATGAGTAGGCTGGCATTTGCTCCTGCCCTGGATCCCAGAAGACTGAAAAGACCTGATAAGCAGCCTGATGCAGTTCTCTGCCCTAAGGTAATATTTTTATTCCTCATCAAAGATGAATTTTCATTTTTATCATAGTTTTTTCAACTTAGGGACTTCATGTGGATAACACCTTATTGGAGTAAGTGATACCAGCTGTTATGTGATGTGATAGAGAATGTCTCAGTAAGGGTTTTTAATGTGGATAAAAGACTGTATTACAATAAACAGAAAATATGTTTATCCTATTAGAGCTAATGCCAAGGATAAAATCCTCTGTGATTCCTCTGTGTGCACACAAACCAGATGCTGACAGGCCCAGCTGCAGACCCCATTTTACCAGTTTATCCAAGTCATCCTTAGTGAATCATTGCATCTTGTCTTGTTTCTAATCTAATTCCATCCATTATCCAAGATGGATAATTTCCAGGGAAACATTATAGAGGCAGAAATGTCTGCAAAGAATAAAAATTGTGCAAATCTGCTTTTCGATTTATGTAGTGCAGAAGTCTTCTGCCAGCCCTTCTTCCATTTGAGCAGGTCTGCACATGCAGGAAGAGGAAAATGAGAGGCATGAGCCACAGCCTAAATATCCAGTGTTTATGCATCCCACATGGCAAAAATGAGTGTATGGCAAAAATCACTGATGCTGGTGATGGCATGCTAAGACCACTGCCTATAGCACGAACTTAGACATTCGCCCACACTCTCTGCCTGTTCATACCTCTTGTTTCTTGTCTTGTGTTTGATGGGAAGCTTATTCACTCAGCTGTCACTTTTTTGTTGTGTGCCCCTATGGCAGCCAGAACAGGGAAGTCATGGCTCAGAAAGAATAGCCTGTGTCAAAGGGTAGCCCAAATTAAAATTTGGGGTCCATGTAAAAAACACATGCTTTAGGTCATTGTCTATAGGAGGTAAAGCAGCCTAGCAGGGTAAAACTGTCCAGTTCTGGTGGGGCAGAGGTCACATCTCTCCAGCACTCTTTTTTCTCATTTTTTGTCCATACAAAGCCATCTGGGCACTTAAGAATGTCCTAGCACCTTCTCAATAAATGCCCTCTATAACAATGCCTCAAAATTCAACGCAGTGTTTTAACTGGGAAGTGTCTTCAATTGGAAGAGAACCTGGAGGAGAAAAAGGTAAGATAATTCCTTGTCTCCAGGAAAAGAAGAGCAAAGCAAAAAAAGTGAGAAGTCCTCTTTTCCAAAGATGTAAATAAGACTTTTAAGCTCACAGCCCAAAGGGAACTGCATGTCCTATCCACAAAACCAGATTGGTTATGAAATTGGATGTTTGTTTAATTCAACAGCATTCATGTGCCTGGCTCATCATAAATCTTAATATGTAAATCATCCAACTACATGGATTTCAACAGGAGCAGATTTCACACTGATTTCCATGCAGAAGACATTAGAGAATTCCTGATTTAGTCATTAGAACTGTTTTAAGGGGTATTTGCTGGGGGAAAAAAAATGTGTCTCCTGTTCTCAGTCATCCACTCAGTCACCTCAAATCCTGTAGGCTGAGGGTGGGGTTAGGGACCCCTTCAGGTGCAAGCCTGGGTGCCAGTACAGACTCTGCTGCCCAATCCCCACCTGGGGCAGACAGAGCTCGAAACCATGCCCATGCAGTGCTGAGACCTTCAGCCCACGTTGTGGTTTGGATCCCTCGGGAGTCTCATTTGGGCATTAGGAACCTCTGTCCCAATTTCTGAATCAGAGAAGGGCTCCAGCAGCCAGTGGCATCTGGGGCATTGAGTAGATAAACGTCTCTGTGCTGCAAGGAGGATCACATGGACAGAGGGCAGTGGAAGACATCACCAACTCTGCTAATTGGTGGTCTGAGCTGTGTTTTTAACACTGAGTTTATCGTGACAGCTGATGTATTTTAAGGTTGGATGCTGCTGAGCTCATGCATCTCACAGAAGGTGGCAGCATGATGGAGCATAGAAACACACCACTGACACAAAAGCAGACTGAAGTTAATTTAAAAAAAATGCTTAAACATCTGCTCCAAGAACCAGCTCTCTAGTGCATAGATGGGAGCACTAAAGTTTGAAACATTACAGAGGTTTTAACCAGTACTACACCAGATGTTAGACGTTGTTGGCAATGGTGTACATATTATCTGGCAAGTTCTCATGAGCAGCTGACAAGAATGAAGAGTGACATATAAGAAACAGAAAATGCCAGCCATATGGCATGAATATTATGCTAATGTTTCAGGTGTCAAGCAGTAGTCGCTTGTGTTTAATTTGAGTGAGCAAAATTTATATGGATTTTAATGATTACATGATGTTATACACAATTTCATTTACATCCCCATATTGTTACAACTGTAATTTTGCCATTTAACAGTAATATACACTGAACTAAATTCCTCCACTTAGGAGCAATGTTGTTATCTTTATGGCTTTACTAACACATCTCCACCTCACAGGTGTAATGTTTATTCCTACGGTGCCACTGCAGTCAGCGAAGGAGCTGTGCTGCAGCCCGCAAGGCACCGCTGGCTGACGCTGCAGCCTGAGGTTGTTTGTAAATACCAACAGCCTAAGAGAAGTGCAGCACCCAGGCTTTTTATGGGTGTGCCTCCACAAAAATAAATTGCCGTGATTTGACCCCCAAATCTCTTCATGCTGGTGTTGTATTTGCCGTGCATTTTCAGGAGGGAGTTCTCACGGCAGACTGGGTGTCTGAGCTTCAGACACTGAAGGGGAGCCCCACTGGCAGCTCAGCTCTGCCACATTTCCTGAAGGAACATGATGACAAGCTGCTGTACAGACCACATGCCACATCAGAACAAGGTTTTTTTCACTGAGAAGTGGAAGAAGAAAAGCCTGGTGCCACAAAATTGTCCTAGTTGCTCTGCATCTCACCCTTAAAGAAGCTCAGATCAGCCTCATATCTCTGACAACAAAGGGAAAAGAAAACCAGCCTGAGTTGCTGGATTGTCAAGAACTGTCTCACACAGACAAGGCTTAAAAATGGCTCAAAAGTGCATTTGTTTGATGATTCATTTTGGGCTGCTTCTTGGTCAATGCATAAAGCAGCACATGACACGTGTGACATCTGTGCTGAGGCACGAGGGTGATGGTTGGGCTGACTGTGGGAAAGGCCAGCACCACTTCTGGTCTATTTTATACAAGGAATAAAAAATTATAAAAATTAAACTAAAAAGAAAAAGGAAAATAAAAATTAAAAAAAAAGGGATGGAAATTAATTAAACAGCAGCAAAAGTCTTACTAGGGATGAGATTACAGATTGCTTACAGTGATATTTGCATCCCTACTAAAGGTTAAATGGTAAAACATCTCCTTGTAAACATATTTGTGAAGGAGGTTTTCACTCCTTGTGGCATTATATGGTGACTATGTAATGAAGGTATAATTGACATAGGCTGAAGTGGTTATGAAGAAAGGAATTTGAGAGGTAGAGCACATTGTGGAGCACACCTGGGAAAGATGCAGGTGGGCTGGGAAGGCTGGATTCTGCTTGGTTCTGAGAGGAAAAGAGGAATTCCTACATCTTGCAAACACCCCTTGATGTATTTGTGATGCAGGTCTTTGCTGTGCGCTTGAGCTATGCTGAAGATTAATTGGGTAGGTAGAAAATGTCTGCCTGGTGCCACCTGCCACAGTCACAGGGTTATTATTAAGTGGATTGAGGATATATTAGCTGGAGTGAGCGCTTTCTGTCATGAAAGCTCCAAAAGTTGGCTCAGATGTTGCAAGACAGACTCTCTGCCTGGAGCTACAAGTTTTGCCATTCTCTGTCGAGCTCCTCATTACAAAAGTTTGATGAAGGACAGGTTGCCCTCCACGTGACTTTGGCAGTGGTGTTGCTGGTGTGGTAATGTTTCCATTGCCCTTGGATGCAAGACACAGTTTCCAGGTTCTTTGGGAGCAGCATCCTCTGCTGTTTCTAGCAGGCTTTGGAGTCTAGCTAGCATCAGAGTCTCCTGTAAGCCCTCACTGTGAGCCCACTAGAGCCCCTCATTGTCACCCTAATGCCATCTCAGCGTGTCTGCCTACTCTTGACTGCTGCACTGGTGCTCCTCGGAGCAGTGTGAGACAGAGCACCTCTCAGTGGTTTTACTTCCTTGTTTTCCTAAAGGGCATAACCAAGTTTTTTCATAGCAGAGTCTGGCTCCTCCTCTTTGAAAATCTTCAGACCAAGCCTGCATCCCATTTTTCCTCTCTATATAGTTGTGCACTTACAGGAGTGTTAGGTCCACAATATTTTCAAAGCATTGTGCAATGTATTATTCATATAAACCCTGGGCTGATATTAATCCATACACCCTTCTTTGAGGTTTAGCTCTGTGAACTGCATTTTTATATGTAGAGAACAGCTCTGGTCATAATGCCAAGTGCAATAACAATTACAAAAGAAGGAAAAATGTTACCCTCCAATTATGCCCTAAGTACTGCAGAGGCAAAGCAAGGGCAGTTTTTGGGTAGAGCCAAAAGTGAGATCTAAGCCTCATAAGTAAGGATAGGATGCAGCTGTCCCACAGTATGGCTCTGAGCTTTCAGTTTAGTACACTGTCAGTCTTGCACCAAAGATATCTGAGATCTATGTACATAAGATTACAATCATTTTAAATCACCTGTTTTATTTTGCTCTGAAGAGAGATGAAGCCATCTGGTCTCACTTTGGAGGTGACAACCAAAAACTGCTGGTAGTGACAGCTATCAGCTCAGTGGTGAAAAAAACACTCTCTTCTCCCAAGGTAACAAGATGACAGGATGTGAGGAAATGGCCTCAAATTGCACCAGGGGAGACTTAGATTTGATATGAGGAAAAATATCTTCACTGAAAGGGTGGTCAAGCAGTGGAACAGGCTGCCCGGGGAAGTGGTGGAATCACCATCCCTGTAAGGCTCCAAAAATGTAGATGTGGCACTTAGGGATGCAATTTAGTGGCAAACACAGTGGATTGACAGCTGGATGCTGAATTAACATGGGAGCAATGCAGCCACAGCACCCAGTGGGGGAGGTAGAGGTGTGTGTGTCCTGGGCAGAGCTGTGGGGAGGCAGGAAGGCACCAGCTCCTTCACAGCCCCTGGAGAGGAGGACATGGGGAGGAGTTGCAGACAGCAGCGTGTGGATTTGGGCAGGCAGGAGCCAGGGAACAGGAACATTGCTGCTCCCTGCTCTGGTGCTTTTCTTCAGGCTACAGTGGGTATTGCATTCACATCTCCATGTTTCTGTTCATCCTCTCGCCTTTTGTTTGTGATCTTTTCCGAGCAGGACTGTCTCCTAATACATGTTTTTTCAGTGACTTGCACTGTGAAGCCCTGATCTTGCTTGAGACCTCTAGTCATGACTTTAATACAAATGATAAATCATCATCATAAAACAGGACTGCACGAATCCATAACTCCTGTCATAGCTCAGGGATGAAGTGTCAGCAGCTCACAGACATATGACAAGGTCAGGGAGACCACGGAAAGCCAGAAGAAGTGAATGCTCACAGGAAAGGGGAGGTGTTGAATGGCCTTGAAATATTTCTAGTATGTGTCAGTGTTATATCCGTGTCAGTTCAGAGCTGATTTCCTTTATCGATGTCACCTCCTGACAGCGATGTGGCCGGGAGAGGGACTGAGCCACACATCACAGGCACTCACCGAGGGGCAGCTGCCTGAAAACCTGCAATACACACAGTCACAGGGTGCTTCCATCCTCAGGCTGCTCTGAGGGCACCAGGCTGGCAACCAGGCTTCAGCAACACCATTTCTTTGTCCTTTTAGTGATGCCTAGAGACACTTACTCATGTGTCCTCTCTTTTTTCCCTCTGTCTCATAAAGGAAAGCTATGTGGGTATGTCATGCAGGGGATTTTGATAGTTCTGGAGACTCTCCCTTTCACCTGTGAGTCAGCTCAGACATACACAAGGATCATTGGCCAGGGAACTGCTTTCCCAGGCAGCCTCTGGGCCCATGGTTAAATTCCCTGACAGACCCCATCCCATGCTTGAATCTGTACAAGTCAACAACATGCTTTGCAAAAGCTGTCATCACTCTCTAGGGTTACACATTTTTTCAGTGTCCCTTAACCTGTAGAGGCAAGGAGTTTGGGAGACCCAGAGCATAACAGGAAAGATTTGCTGCAGGAATGTGAGGAGATGGTGGTGAAAAACCCAGCGGTTCTGTCCATTCATAGCAAATCAAATAAGCATAGAAATATCTTTAAGCCATTTTATCTGGCAAGAAGCCATGCTGTCTTTTCAGCCAAAGTATGATGCTTGGAGAAATGTAGCTTCAGTAAGCTGAATAACAGGTGAAAAAGAAGCATGAGGGCAGAGTCAAGTTGTATTTATGGACAAATATTTGTCCTTGATGAACTGAAGGATTTATGCTATTCCTTCCCATAGCTTCACAGCTTGAAGGCAACAATTCTCAGTCTTCCTCCTTATTCCTGAGATTAGAACTTTCAAAAGATTTTTAGGTGTTTCAAAATAAATGTAGTCTTTAGAGCCTTCCCTGCTGTAGGCTGCTGAAGGCTATGCTGTCTGTCACATTGGTTTAATGGCTTACACAACCAGGAAAAATCCATCTTGTTCCCAGTTATGACTGCACTGTAAGGAACTCCTCTAGAGACTCCTATTTGCCAGATGACATAATTTGTAGACAGACAATTGCAATACAATGGAGGGGTTTTTTTCAGAATTTATCATTGTTGAATTTTACATTTGGTATTGAGTACTCTAAATGAAAGCAGGTTCATTGTTCAATACTGCCAAAAGCACACAGGCTATTGCAAGAAAGAAATCACTCCCAGATTCAGGTCCCGGTGTATCAGCAACACCAGAACAACTGTTCTTCCTCCATCTTGGTGGAGAAAATTTCCAAAACTAGGATGAGAATTGGTCCATATAGCTTTGGCACAGATGACACAGTAAATCAGATGAACAGAGAGAATTAAAACAGCGAAGTGGGAGGGAGAAAAGCAGGAAGAGCTGAGAAGTGACATCAAATAAAGAGATGTGAAACAGATGTGCTTGAGCCTGAGCAAGGCTATGCTTTGGGATAAATTAAACAGGAGCAGCACATGAGACAGTTTTCCCTGGAGAGGCACCCAGATGTAAAGTGCTTTAAAGAAGAACTTGAAATCAGAGAATATGTCATAGTCAGTATGATAACATGTGCATTAGGCACTGAGAGAGACCAGCACAAAAAGTGATCCAGAGTAAGAAAAGGAGAAAAAGTGTTCAAGAAATTGGAAGTCCAGACAGAAAGCAGAAGCTTTCAAAGACTTGGGAAAGCTGGACACTACCTGAAGGCAAAAAGCACATCAGTATTCATAAAAAAAATAATTACAGTAATTTGGACTGCACTTCAGAATGATGTAAATGGGCTACTGACTTGCTTAGCATTTGAGGCACTGCCACTAAAACATTGCTTGGACATTCTTGTTCTTCATTTTACTGCTGTGACAATGCAGCAGCCCATGAAGCACCACCACAAGGATGCTCTCTCTAGGCTGCCAGTGCTTTTATCTTGCTCTGTGAAGGTCAGATCCTGGCAATGTTAGGCCAGCCCTCCATCTTCATTGAAATATTCAGGCATCCTCTGAACCACCTTTTTTTTTAATCCATACAAAATGCAGCTCTTTGCATCCTGGTTTCAGGAGATCAAATCGCCATCCTCTCTTCTCCTCTGGACACAAACTTGTGGTCCTCCTGGCTCTGAGCTCATCTTTTCTATCAAAACTTACAACTAGGAGACTGACTATTCCTTACTTTTCCCATGTAACAGCAGCAGATTCAGACTAACACCTGCCTCTCTGGTTTCCTTTTCCTCATATTCAAGGTTAACCTAGCAAACTTTAAACAAACCTTTTATATATTTAGACTATTTATATAGTTAAAATTTTAACTTTTAACATAGCTAACATAGTAACAATCTTCAAAACATCTTCAAACCTCCTTCTTTAGTACCCTGCAACTCATGCTCATCTGACCGTGGTTAAGTAAATGTGCACTTTCATTCATCTTTCTTCTTTCCACTTTTTATTTCTACTCCTACCTGATGGTTGGGTGGTTGGTTTGTTGTGTTTTTCTTTCTTTGTTTGGTTTTTTTTTGTTGTTGTTGTTTGGTTGGTTTTGGTTTGTTTTTTGTTGGTTTTTTTGGTCCTCTTATCTCCCCAGCCCTCAAGTTTAGAGCAAAGTGGGGCTATGTAGCCATCTGTCTGTCCAGTCACTGTGCTGCAAAATCCTCCTACCAAAGAAAGCCTTCACTATGGGTTGGGCTAGGAACTATTTGCTCTCATTACCATCATGTCCAGGAAGGCTAGGAGACATCTGTTGAATCTGTGTAATAGGCCTGACTTCCACTTACCCTTTGTCTTTCCAGCTGTAGAGACCCACCCTGAAGTCTCATTAGCAAAGTAAGAATAATGACACTGCTTTGTTTTCCCACCTCCAGGCAGCTGCAGAACCTTCCCTAACCAACTGCAAGCCAAGTCTCTTGTCCCTGGAGTCCTAATGCTTGAGAAACTCACAAAGCAGTTTTAGTTTGCAGTTTGTTTCCCTTGTGCTCTGTGCCTTTCAGCTGGCTTCATCTGGGATCAGCAATGGAGGGAGAGGATGCAGACTGAACTCATGGCAAAGGAATGCAAAGGAGAGAATGTCAGAGGAACAAACTAAATACTAGGTAATTTCATTTCTCAGCTGGACAAATTGATATTTTAAATGATGACTACCATGAGTTGCCCTCCCTTTTGTGGGTCCCAGTGTTTCTCTTTCTTTATTGCAATGGCCTACAAGGCTTGAGCTCCTCGAAACCTCCAAGAAAAGAAGTCTTTTCTTGGCTATTTTGGCTTTCAATTTGTAGACAGTGACAGCCCTGGAGCTGTTGGATGATGTATTTGGCAAAGGCTGGCCTCCTCATCTAACTCAACCACAGACACCTCACATGCAGAAAAGATGTTGGATTTACAAAAGGGTGCAGCTCTACCAGGAGAACCAGGTACATGGTCACTAACATTTTGCATGCTTTCTAAGCCCTGACAAATTTCTGGAGACTTTCCCATAGTCGTTCTGCTCCCATAGTGTCTCTTGGGGAAAAGACATGGAGCTGGCCAGAGCACAGAGAATAATACTCCCCCAGGTCAAGATTTCTTGAAGTTGCCTCCAGCAGACAACCTCACGGAAAAAGGAGGAGAGGGACTGGGAGTTAATCACTCCCCCTTACACCAGGGCTGCATCCTCACTAGCAGGTGTGGCCTTATTTCCATCATTTTCTTGGCAGTTTGGAGGTTTATCATCAGATCGGATTGCTGGCCAGATCATGGGTGATGGGTGGTGCTGCAGCTCAGGAAGCACAGCACGAGGAGCTGCCCATCCCTGCTCCTGCTGAGGTTGGGGCAGAGTCTCCCTAAACTGTCACACACACAAGGACATGACCTTAAAATAACAATTTTTCAAACATTTTTGAGGAACACAGATTGATGACAGAGAATTTGAGGCAATCCAAATCTTAGGTGAGGACAAAAATTCTGTGAAGCTAGCTTCAAAAAGGATTTCGTTTGACCATATCTTTAACCTGGGGGTCGATTAAAAGAAGAGAAGCTTCAGTGACTAATTTCTACAGGGTCTGAAATATAACAGGTTATTAAACACGCAACACAACAGCTGCAGAATCTGACAGAGACATTGTTCTCCCTAAGCATTTGGTAATAGAGTATTTCAAATGATTGAATAGCTAATAAAGTCAGAGTCTTTGCTAAGTAGATGGATACCAGCAATATTGCAAAGGTAATTATAGATTTCTATCAAAAAATTCTTGACTCAAAATATTTAGTCTCAGACTGAAGCTAATACGCAGATCTCAGTTACGGAAAAAATATTTTAGCCACTATTTAAAAGGTTTCCAATTTGCTCTACTGTAGTGGCTTCCAATTACAACCAATTTCAAGGTGTAAGTTTTCAGATTGAGTATTCCTTTTTTCAAGGTAAATCCTCACCAGTTGTCACATAAAACCAGTTTTCCCATTAATCATGTTCTTATGCTTTTTGGCAGCACAGGGATGCTTATTTCCTTTGCTCCTCCTCAGGCATCAGGCAGTTGGGATATCTGTACCTCTATAAAGTTACAGAGTGGTAAGAAAGGGTCAGAGGAGCAAAAAACAGTGTTAGGGATGCTTGCAAAAAAAACCATGCACAAAATTATTCATTTGCTTCTTTGTTGCTATTTCAGCCTGCCTTTTTTTTCAATTGATGTTTCAGATCCTTTACTCATTCTCTGTGAGGGCCACTAGAAAACCAGGGTATGTTTTAAAATCTTGTACACTCAGCTATGCCAGCTAATTCACAGGCTGCAGAAAAAAAGTTCTTTACATCTGTAACTTATGCCATTATCACGGAGGAGCGTGCAGCAGTGCTTGTACTCACACTCAAGCTAGTTTATCTGTAACTCTGATTATTTTTGCCTGGTTTATAAAAATGCAATGTATACTCGTTTCCATGTAGTTGAGCCAACTCACATCATACAGCACTGCCCACGTCTGCTTTGCTTTGCATTTCTTAATGTTACCTCCTTTGCAGGCTTTATTAACCCCATGCCCTGCCTCAACACACTCCATTTTCTTCTTTGAAATCCCATCTTGAGGACTCATTGCTGTTGCAAAAACGGTGAGATATTAAATGGCAATGGCTCAAGTGTAAAAAATCGAAAATATTTCAAATATATACAAAGAAAAGATGTTATTTCATTCTTCTCCTACCATTTGGGTAGCACTGCATTTCTCAGAGAAAGCATTTCTGAGAAGCAGAGAGTTTGTGGGCACAAGTGTGTGGCACCTGGGCTGGAGGAAGGGCGCTGGAGACCAGTCAGCTCCCACTGTGAACGTGGCTCCAGCATCACCATCCCTGGGGAAAAGGACAGCCCCTGCTCACCTATAAAATGCAGCAAGGATGTGACAGTGACCAGAGCAGCGTGGGCAGCTAACCTGCTCCGATATTGCAGAGCAATGCCCCCACAGATTTCATGTCCACATACAGTAAAACACACATCAGGATGCTGGATCTGAGCTCTAACCCTCTAGGAAGATCTGCTAGGATCAAAGAGGATTGCTGGTGGGCTCTATTGTGCTGATGAGGTGCAAAAATATCAAAACCATAAGCATTCTTTACCTTTCCCTTATGCACAGGAAGATCGGTCTCACAAACTAACTGTAAATAAAGGATGCCAGCAGCACTCATGGTCATAGGGAGCTGTTGCACTGAGGATGCAGGCACAGCATTACAAATTGCTGAAAGATGTAGAGTTTGCTGCAGACTGGTGGAAGTACTTGTGTGTGCAGGATTCAACAGGGTTTGGAGACTACTACAGCGCACATTAAACAACATATTCTTCTGCATCTAAATATGGCTTCCAGGTAAACTGAGAATTAGGTCCAAGCCAGAAATTTGTATCAAAATTCCAATTTATATAACAGAGTTCAAGGAGACATATTTGGTTTTGGTTTTGGGATTTTTTTTTGTTTTGGGTTTTTTTTTTGGTTTTTTTTTTTTTTAATTACTAGCTATGGAAAGAGATGCTAGCTGCTGAATGTTGTTAAATGTATGCTTAAATTTTCATGGCACTTTCCCTTCATGCTGTGCTTGTATCTAGGGTTTTGTTCCCATTTCTAGCAAAATTTGAGCCTAATAAAAAGTATTCTAACCTCCATTTACTGCAGTGGCCATCAGCTAGCTAGATCTTTTATTTCTATTGTCAGTGGCAATAAGAAATTGGCGACAAAAATGATTATTGTGGTTGCTGTAACTGCAGTGTTATTTATAAACAGCTAGATGCAGAAGAAATGCAATTTAAATTTCATTGTGAGCAATACTCAGTTCTAGAGCTCTCTGATGTACAATTCATAGCTGCTTAAATTGTAGTCATTACTCTCACGCTACAATACTCTTTGTCATAACAAAGGGAAATTACTTTTCTGTCAATTACTTTTGCAAGATTAGTTAATTTGCACTTGCAAAGGGTTTGGAGCAGCATGTTGGTTCCATGGAGGTGTTTCTCAAAAGCATTTGGCAATTAAAGTTTGGGGAAATGGAAGTCACCTTCAAAATGTAAAGAAGAGGGACAGTGCATGGATCTCAAGGTGTCGTACACCATTCAAGAGGAGCAATGAAGAGCAGATCTGTCACTGATAGACTGACAACTTCAGTGCTGCAGAAACCTGTACTGAGGACCTGCCAGAGAAATGCTCCTGTCTGCAAGAGGAATGCTCCTCTCTGTTTCAGTACTGAACAGCCTCTGAAATCACTGGCAGCATTTGAAATCACTGTCCTGACCACACGTGAGCTGTGCATGCATTTATCTCTATAAAACATCCTTCTCTTCGGCATCTCCTTCTGCTGCTATCTGTGTGTTTGCTTAATCCATGTCAGAATGCAGATAGCAAGAGCCAAAAACATGAGGAGGAATGTTACTTTTACTTACTTGCCTGGAAATTCTATGTGAGCTTTAGCATGTCTGGCTTGGATATCCACCTAAGGCATCACAGCTCCTAACCCTAGCAGCATAATTTAAGGTGTTGAAGTTTTAATGCCTGAATTCCTTGGAGAGCTGATGGAGGAAATGTGTGCAGCATTGCCTGAGAGACAACACAGTGCTCTTCCACCACTCTTAAAAATCTGCTTCAGGAAGGCTCCCCCTTCTTTTTCCTTCATGAGTCTCCTCACGTAGGTGTGGCACTTAAGGACATGGTTTAGTGGTGGGTTTGACATTGCTAGGTTAAGGCTGGACTCAATGACCTTAGAGACCTTTTCCAAACTTTTCCACTAATTCTATTGTTCTTTTAATGATTCCTGAGATATCACCTGAGACTCTTCTTGCTGGGATCAGGGGTATTGAGGGCAGGAGGTGTGGCTGTGCCTTCTGCAGGCTGTGAGATGCTCTCAGGGGGGAGGGTGCTGGCATGACATGGTACTGTCGCTCCCCAGCCTGCAGGGAGTAACACCCACACAGAGAGAGCAAACAGGACCCAACAGAGGCAGCAAATCTTCTCTTCCCTCCATGAAAATAGTGGAAAGCCCTTTGGAAAATGGGGCATTCAAGAGAGGCCTCAGATTTAGCATGAAGAGTGGGAGGGGTTTTATACTCTACCTCTTCCCTGCAGCCAGGCAGGGTTGCTTAAATCACCTCAAAGTTGAGGTCACAGGTATTTTTTTGTAAGTGGAGCAGAATAAGTGGAGTGCAGACACACCGTGTAGCTGTATTGTCATGCACTGCGTGCAGCTGGCACAGCACAGCTTCACCTCTAGGTATTATTGCAATTAAAATGATGAAATAGCAACAGCACAAGCATCGTCAACAATGATGTTTGTGTTTAGGCATGTCAGACTATGCTGATACTGATATCCCAATGCTATATTGGCATCACAGCTCTCACGGAGTTTTGCAATGTTTTCAATCCTAACCTCTACCAAATTCCAACAAATACAGTCACAGTCCTCCTTCCTGATACTGCTCTCTTGATACAACAAGGAGCAGAGCATCCTTATCTTTCCTCCCCAGCCTGAGCTGCCTGCAGGTGCTGTTGCTGTGCTTTGGTGCAGAACATTTCAAAGGCAGAAATTATACAGGAGGGAGTTCTCAGCAGAGTTTACAGAATGTTTCAGGGCACCTTAATCATATGTTATTTCTGTTCCCATTAGGTTAATGAATTTGCAACACTGCTCAGCCCAAAACTAGACTCTGCTCCAGTCATCCATATAAACTTTAGAAAGTGTTTAAAAATCATGAATGTTTATGTTGCCTTTAATTATTTTCCATTTCAGTTGCCTGGATTTTCTTTTGAGACAAATTTTCTTGGTTTACATCAAAGCTATGATCCCACCTTGCACAAAAGATAAATCTACATTTGTTTCCAAGAATTAGAATTAGGTGGGGCTAAATTCTGCAGATTAATAAGGCTAGGCATGAAGACATGTGCATAAGAATAAGGAGATAAGAGTGTAAAGATATGTACCAGGGTATAAAGATGCAGACTGCAATTTTCAAACTTTCAGCTTGCAACAAGGACAGACAATATCCAAAAATTACTTTCCTTTTTTTTCTTTGGCTAAAGTCCAAAATATTAGAGTCAGTCCCACTTCTTTTTTCTCAACCACTATTTAATGCCCCCTCTTTAAAATATACTTAGTTTACCTATTTGTTTCACTACAATAACATGCCAGCTCTTAGCTCTTTATTCACAGAGGGACAAAGGAAAACCACATCAATTTTTGGTTCTATATGACACAGAAACTGTTGCAAAAGGTAGGGTTTTTTTATTTATATGCCACTCAGACTCCTGTAATTTGAAGACATAATGCAGTGGCACTAAAGCATCTGGGATTTGAATGTTGAAAAAGCCAGTTGTGGCTGTAAAGGTTTTGGGATCGACAGTGTTTGGGATCTGTTTAATTTTTCTGGATAGACCCAGAGAGCTTGTGGTCTGGGTTGCTCAGTGGTGTACCTCCCTACAGCCCTGCACATTCCTTTTACATGTGCGATCCCAAAAGCTGCCCCTTTGACATATGAATACAGTTGTTTGGGTTTTTTTTTCTGAGAACATAAAACCAGCAATTTAATTAAGGTAATTTAATTTGTCCTCGAAACAATGCATAATGCATTCATTAAAGTAACTTAATTTGTCTTCAAAACAGAGTATTATTCATGCACCCTAAGGCATGAAACACACAGCACAAAGGGCAAAAAACATCAGAGGTACATGATTCTTACTCATACCCTCATCTTTCCCCTTGACAGCTTTTGTGCTTTCTCATTTTGCGCTTCAAGGAGCATTTGTGTTGTACTAGCCCCAGTCTGTTTTTACAGCGCTTTCCTTTGCCCTTAACTCCCTTCCTTTCACACATTGCTTCTGGACAGCTTCTCTCAGGTGACTCAAAGGCCCCAGCTTTGCAAAGCTTTTGTGAGAGTATAGTGTGATACTTCTCAGTCCTGAAAAAACAGAGATATTAGCAGTATTGTGACCAAGGTGTTATCTTTCAGGTCCACAGATCTCCGTGACTTTGTGGACTCTTTTGCATGTGTTCAGCTTCTCTTCACCTGCCTCATCATTTTCAAAACCCCTGTTCACAAACTGCACAATAAATATCCTCATCTCACAAATACACATGTGGAAGCAGAATATTAATTAAAAAAATTATCAGGCACATTATTCTAGTTTCCAAGTGGAACTACTTGTTCCAGAATAACAGCCTGTGATACATATCTATTATCAGCAAAAAAAAAAAATGCTATAGAATACCAAATAGTTATAAAAGATAAGGTTTTATAAAACTTTAAAGTTTTGATAATTTAAAAAAAATGTTATAAAAATTTTGTATTTAGGCTGCATACATCAGATGAGTATTTTGTAAGGTAAACCTTGTGCCCATACAGACAGAATTTAGTAAGATTTTTTAATTAATAGAGTGCTGTTGTTGAGAATGTGCCCACATAGAACAAAAATATCTGATATGTAATGATAAAAAGTACTTCAAGAGAAACTATTTTAGTTACATTTCAGCTGAGTTAGCTTCATCTAATCCCCACTTCTGTGGTAGATATGAACACCCTTCATTCTAGGAACTTGGGAAATGCCAGAGAAGAGCAGGCCTGTTGGCTTCACTGGTGTGTTTATTTCTTGGTGATACTGAATGTTTAGAGACATGTGTGCTCCTGGAAGTTCTCACAGCAGGTAGCATTTGTAATGAACTCCTTAAAATCTGAACATACCATGTTCTTGTTTGCCCTTTGGAGTAACTAGGCAACCAGCCTCACCCCAGAGGTCTCTCCCCTTCAGACCTTTTGGTAGCTTTGGCATTTCCAGCTAGCTGAGATTAATTTCTATTGGTAAAAGTATCACAGAGTTCAGTTCTTTAGCTGCAGCAGGAGAGGTATAAACTGGATATATCTGACCAGCAATATCAGTCAGAGCTGGCACTCCCATTTGAAACAAAGCCAGCTAATGCCTCTGGGATGAATCTCAGGAGATAGGACAGAGCCTGCAGAGAGCCACACAAAACCTCTCCTCTCAGTAGTGCAGGAACTCTGGACTGTCCTAGCGTGCAGAACAGGGAAATCAAAACTGTTGCAAGGAAGCCCCACCTACAACACAAAATAACCCATTAGTCTCTCCACCACAAAGAGCTGGGAGTTATTTTGCTGGGTAGGTGGCCATGGGAACAGTGTGGTTATCATCACACAACAGAGACGGAAACCAGACCTTTCTCCAGGAATGGGGAAGCAGCCTCCAGGAGTATCACAGGGAGCAGCACTTTCACAGCAAGAAGCCAAGCTTCCTAAAACAACATCACCACTACAGAACACCACAAACATAAAAATTATCAAGGAAAACCTAAAACCTTTCCGAGCAGGGAAGAAAATAAAGAGTAACACATACATTTGTTTTCTTGAGATAGATGTCAAATGTTAAACAAGGTATAGCTGGATTTAGCTTCAACCTTGCATAGACTGGAGACACAAAGCTGAAGTTCATGAAATAAAAGTGAGATTGCTCTGTTTAATCTTTGCTTTTGGAAGAAGCTGGAGGTGAAAGCACAACTGAGAGCAGGCAGGACCATCCTTCATGCACAACTGCAGTAACTCTTGTTCATCTCCTCGGCCAGCCTGGCAGGGATGGCAGCTGCCTGTATTGAGCCACATTCCAGCTCTGGTCACACTGGAATGAATCCAGGGTCATGTCATTGACTTCAATGAAGTTATTCTCTATTCATGCTTGCTAGCTGAGAATCTGGCCCATTCTATCTCGGCAGCAATATCTAATAGAGAAAATACTGCCAAATTAAGGGAACAAGAAGAACTAAACTATGTGACATGAAGAGGAAACATTTTATATTATAAGGATTATTGAGGCCCTTTAGTTTAAGGACTTTATCAGCATTTTAAGGACAGTTCTATATATAGAAGTGCATTTCTATATATGCCTATATTTTCTTTTAAGCCTCATTTGCTGCTTAGAAAGTGAAAAGAAAATGTATTGATTTTAACATTATTGAAATAAAAACGCTGCAGTTTGTTCAACACAGAACTCTAATTCATTATACATCTATGAGCAGGACTCTTCCATTTAGGATTTCCTCCACATCAATTAAGAAGGCCTTTCTGACCAAAGTATGTTGAGTTTCAGGATTTTCTCCATGGGACCACTTTTCTGTTCATGCCAAATTCAGTTTTGGGAAAAACGCTGTGTTTTGGTCTGCTGTGTAAACCCAGGTTGTCCCTGCTGTAGTGACCAACAAAAGATGGAGAAAAGGAATCAAGGTAAGGGAAATTTATCATCGCTGTGTTATTTCCAATAAATTCTGATTAATGCTCTGCAGGGCTTGATGATACAGTATATCTGACTTAAGAAAAGCTCTGCAACCAGTGATATAGGAGTAGCAAAAAGTTATAGGTTTATTCCAGCAGTTAATTTCTTAAAGAAATACTGACATTTACTCTTTAGCAGGCAATGGACTGAATTGCCTCACTGCCTGTTGTACTGAGTTGGTATCATCCCATGCTATGTGCTCTGACTAATGCAGCAGAAATGCACTTGTATGCCCACACCTCATCTGGATGCTGTTTGTGTTGCTGCATGATCTGGAGGCACCCAGACAGAGAATGAGTGGTGATGGATCCACCAGGGATGGGGCTTCTGCTATACCTACTTAGCAGTAACATGCCACTTACCCACAATTTTCACCTAACCTTTGGATTTCATCTGGACTCACCAGAATATAAATTTATAAACTGATGCAACACCCTGGCCAAGAAAGAGAGACATGAAGAAGAGAAGAGAAACATGCCTACTTACTAAGGAAAATGTAAGTTAAATTGAGAAAGGTTTTGGATTGTTTTGGGTAGCTAGAAAGACCTGTGGAACAATCCAGACAGGATTTAAAACAATTTTTTTTTATATTTCTTTAGAGCATGTATCTCAGCTTGCACTAACATCAAAGTGAATCAAGAAAAGTTGTAGCATATAGCTCTTTTCACACAAAAGTCTATATAAAACAATGCCCTAGGATGACAAGGTCCTATTAGACCATCCTGGACAGTTCCCATAAGGAAGTGAAAATATCACAAGCCTGGAGTGACAAACTGCCTGCTCAAGTTTGGACTCCTGGTCTGGGTATCAACCCTTAGAGCTCTCCCACAGAAATTCATTTCATTATTCCTATGCAAGAAAGAGCAGGTTATTAATATTTCAGCTACAGAAATGATCCTCCTGTGCTAGTGCAATGTATCTGTTAGAATTAGTTCTGTAAATCTGCATCATAATGGACAATATTCTCTAAAACTAATTTCCTGCAATCATCATTAATTGGCCAGCTTTCTAACACCTGGTACCAACAGATTTTTCATCCAGCAAGTGCAGTGCCACACAATGGTAACAGCAGGTTTTCACCTAATCCCTCTCCATACACAAGCAAACATCAAATGTGCCTGTAACAAAGACACACAGACCAGCCTGACATTTGCTGATAACTCCCAGGAGATTCTCCCTCAGTACAACTAGTCCTGCTCAAACAGATTTTCCAGTGGAAAAGATGATTTGAAATAATTTCAAACTAGACTAATTGCACTCACTTGAAAAGAACATCCTTCTCTTCCTCAGCGTGCACATATATTAGTCCAGCTGTAAGTGCAGCTAACACTTTGCAAAGTTTTCCAAAGCAATAATTATTTCATCTTAGGAGAATTCACAACAGCTTGCTTGATAATGAAGTTATGCTGATATACATACTTCATGCAAAGTTGCACACACACACATACATGCACCCGCAAAACAAAATTTTAAAAATTTTTAAAAGTAGGCATTTAAAACTGCTTTTAAATTCCACTCACAGTTTCAAAGTTCAAGCATAAAACTTCTTGCCTTGCATCTGTAGCTCCAAGCTGTCTGTAAAGATAACACAGTCCATCAGATATCCTGGTTTTGTTTCCTTGCATAAAAATATCATCTGTGACAGGCACAGGAGCTGGCTTCAAGGACCAGCCCCTTCGGCGGAGCACACCAATCGGGAGGCCCGGGAGCACATGTGGAATATGTGGAATGCTGCTCGCCGGCACGCCGGTCACGGCCACGGGCACATCTGCTCTGCGGGGCACGGAGAGCTGCCAGACAGCTCGGGTGTCACGGAACCCCCGCGCTGGAGGTGCCACGGTCCCGGCCGTGCCCGGAGTCCCAGCCCAGCCCAGCCGAACCAAGGGAGCTGTCACAGAGCGCCTCAGAGCCGCCGCTCCTGCTGCACCAGCCCTGGGGACACCTGAGCCTGAGGCCAAGGCCTTGCCCCTTCCGACGTTTTTCTTTAATGGTTTAATAAAAACCTCCTTTGCCATTATATTTAACGTCTCTTCACTTTTTCTCTTCGCTGCTATTCTAACCCCATTTAGAGTTTTACATTCCAAACCATGCCTGTGGAAAAGTCCTGGGCACTGAAAGCCCCTCGTATCGGGGGGTCGGCAGCGCTCCTCACCTTTGGGGTCAGCCTCACCTGGGATTTCCTCCCTTTCCTGAGGCCGCAGGGCTGTCTGCCCTCAGGCTCCCTGCTCCTCCTGCCAGGTTTGTTCCGTGCCAGCTCTGCTCGGTGCCTGTCAGCCACAGAGGTAATTTTCTTCTTGCATCTGTGGCGACACTCCAAGCACACGGCTCAGAAATGGTATTTAGGGACACAGACCCCGCTTCCCTGCTCCCTGCGTGCCCAGCCCTCGCCCCGGAGCAGGATGAGAGGAAGGAGTGCGTGTCTGCTAACGCCTCCAAGCCAAAACTCAGACCATACACAGGTGAACTAACATCTGTAGGTCTGTTTTTCACTCCTGGAAGGGCAAGTCACAACATGCTGTGAAGCGAAGCCAGTAAACACACAGTGCAAAAGCCGTGCCTTTTCCAGCTGGAGTAAGAGACCTGGAGGCCTTCCCCCCTCGCACCTCTCGTAACCTCAGTGCTGGCTTTATTAACTCAGAGCAGCAGCTTCACTTGATCAGATAACCTGACTTTTGCGTTCAGGGTGCAGGTTAGAGAGGACTGGCTGTAATAAATGCTGCTGTCTCTAGTCTGAATAACTTGCTGGTTTAATTACATTATTTTTCCTTCTAATTTCTAGTTTAGCAGATTAGTAATTCACTAAAGGGTCATTTTACAATGTTTTCCGATGGTGGATTAACCAGGCTGGTTAAAAACCTAGACAAAGCTCCATTTTCCACCACTTGTTTCTCAGAGGAAAAATTCCCACAGAATGTCACTGCGACAGGACGGACTTCGGCCAGTGAAATGAGTTCCCGCCGGATTCAGGGTGGAATTTCCCATTTCCAGAGGCTAAGGCCAGCACACCCCAAGCAGGAAATAACTCTCCGTTCGCAAGAGCCAAGAACCCCGGTGGAAGCGCTCTCTTTCATCGGCCGCCGGTGGGGCGGGGAGGAGGCAGCAGGGACCGTCTCTGGCGTGCCGTAGGTCTATTGCAAATCTGCAGCAAGGAGCGAACTCGTTCCCAGTTCCCAGCCGGGAACATTTTGTTCAGAGGTTTCCGAGCCGGGAGCAGCTGGGGCAAGGCTGGCCGGAGATTTTCCTGCCTGATCCCGATCCCGGTTCCGCACCCAGGGGTGGTTCCGCAGAGGGGTAGAGCTGGGTCAGCCTGCCTGGCTCTCCCTGGGGCCGGGACAAACCTTCCCCCTCTTTTGCTGCTGAAGAAGATGCACTGTCTGGCAGCACTTTGGAGGGGGAGGTGGAGGAAAAAATGCTGAGCCTTGTAAAACGGGTATTTCCACTGCGTCTGAGACCTTGCTGGGGTGATGCAGGGGAACCTGAGCAGAAACCTTCCTGTACGGCCAGGGCAGAGACCTGTTCCGAGGCTCACTGACTTCCCACAAGCTTTCAAAGGGTCTTGCTCCACTTTCATTTTTCCTACACGAGGTCAAACCTCCCGAAGAGAGTTTTGCCACATGCAGACCCATGCCCTCATGGCAGTGACAAGTGGGACTGCGATTCTGTACTGGCACACGGGAGAGCTGCCTGAGCCCTCTGCCTGTGGCTGCACGGGGGGTGGCACAGGTGGCCCAAATTTGCATTGGGCCTGGCAAACTCAGCTTGATAGATGGTGTTTAATGTCCAGCCAAGCCAGGTTTTGAAAGCTAAGCTACACATAAATGGCTGAGATTTAAGAAGTCACCTTACCACAGCAGTGGGAGATGGACAGTCCTGATATCTCTTTCAGCCTATTTGCTTATCAGCACTTTCTTCCCTGCAGGATAGGTGCATTAATTCCCAGCTATATTGCATCTCACTGAACTGTTCTTTTCCTTTACTCCCAGCATGTATATTTTCCCCTCTCCTTTTAGTCCTGATTATATCTGACTGTGTCGTACCAAATTTCTATCCTTGGTATTTACAGCTTGCAAATATTCATTGGTTTATTACATTGCTTCTGATCCACCACTTCACCAAGGTCTGTATATTTTTCCTCATGAATCAGTTCCTCCAGACCTCCTATTTTTTGCTGCTCTTTCCTGTATGTAGACATTGCAGACTTTGTTTGGTTTTAAAAGACAGTGGAGGGAAGTTTAATTCTCTTTTCTTTAATGAAGGGCAATAGCTGGATGAAATGAAACACATATTATGGAGAGTTTCAGGAAAACTTGCATTAGAAATGGCCAGTTCTAAACGTCATACTTGTGCCCTCCTATTTGCCACATTTGTTTGGATCCCTAGCATTTTATGCTGCAAACCTTCACACCCCTTTCGTAAAACACAAATACAAAATTGACTGTCCTGGGTGAATTCATTGACTGGCATGAAGCCCCCTGGACAGGCAGGTACTTGTGTGGGAAAACAGCTTTGTGATTGCAGTCTCAGGATGAGGCCTTCAGTGGTCCCCAGGAATCCAATTCGCACCATTGCCAGAAAGGTGGGGTTTTCTGCAGCCAAAATGCAGAACCCAGGAGGAGCTTCAGCCCTGCCTGGGATACCAGTCACAGGCGGCTGCTGGGTCAGTGGTCACTGAGAAGGTCACACTGGTACCTGTCTCTGTCTCTGTATCTCCCCTGCATTACCCCAAGGCCAAAGTGCAAACAGGCCTCTGAGTAAAGAGAAATCTGTTGCAACACGGTGTGAGTACAATAAGTCTCTCCAACCTTTGCCACCAGATGCTGCGTGGTTGCCTTTGGCACAAATTGTACTTTACTCTGCTAAGGATCCCACTGGAATCTCACTATGCTTACTAAGACTTGGTGGGAGCTGAAGGAGAAAAAAAATAATCTCCAGGGAGTTTAAGTAAGGTTTGATTATTCATGGGAGCAGCAGGGGAATGGTAAAATTCTCCTGGATTTGTTGTGAGCCTCTGGCATAGCACCAGACTGCTGTTTTCCAACCACTCTCTTTTTTTGGATGCTCTTAAATCCAGACTGTAACTTCAGATAAGTGAAATTCTGCATAGATGATGAAGAATCAGAGGACAATTCAGGGCTGCTCTCCATCTGGTGTATTTTGAGTACTTCAAGAAATTTTGACTCCTTACAGATCCTAGAAAAAAAGTTAAATCGTGCACCTTTCGTATAACTCTCTCCACCAGGGACTATTCCCTGTGGACTCTGACTGCAATGCAGCAACCAGAGAGAACAAGGTCTGTAGTTTTAGTTCAGGTATATTTGGGCTTATTTTTATTCACATGAGCTACAGGAAGCTGTAGCAGGGCTACAGATGCCACTTCAGCTGCAGTTTTTCCATTAAGGCTGATTTATTACCCAAAAGCAAACAAAAGCAATATAAAAACCAACAAGATAAAGGCAACTAAATAAGTGTTTAACAATGATATCTACTTGTCTTTGCAATAGTTTTCATAGACTTGTGGTTTAGGCCTGTTTTATGGTCCTTTTAATTTCATGAAATGTGTGGCATGTCAGTATTTTTTTCAGCTCTCAAAATAACTGATAAGCAACGTTTTATCAAAAATCTCATAGTAAGAATTTTTAAATAATACCTGAATTGAATTCAATCCTATCATGTTTCCCTAGAGTGATTTCTTAAGAGTGTGAAAATGGGGAAAAACAAATTCCTATCTAAAATTCTTCATAACTTACACCGAGAAAAGGAAAGAATGCCTTCCAGCTGGTCTGATTAACAGCTAATATGTCATATAATGATATCAGCATAACAAATATGTTTAATTTTCCCTAGATAATATTAGTTAGCAGTTAACCCAGGTCAGAAATTAATTTAAAAAATAAATATAATTAACTGCTGAACTGCATTTCCCTCCCAGAAACTAAGGTCAAAGTTCTGGTTTAAAAGACATTTTTTTCTGGTAAAGTTAGCAGTTTTCTGCTGCATAAAACCAGCAGAAAACCAGCCCCAACCTTTGAGGATGAATCCAAATATTCTAGACTGATCTTCTGAGGGAAACTGTTTCTATGAATCGGCTCAACCAGCTCCCTTCAACAATAGAGCACTTGTAACTGTGATAGCACTGTCCACTTTTCATTAACATGCAGCTATCAGTGTGGTGAGTCACACTATAAAGCATTTAACAAATGTTCTCATAAATACCATACACCATCTGGTAACTGAATCAAAAGGCTACGTGCCAGTTTTACTTTGGGATGGAAAGGTCTGTTTTAAATTTACACCCATAGTCTCAGGGTGAACAGATATTACAAAAAATTAGCATAGAAACAGGTCATCCCACCCAATTCTCCAAAAGTACAGCTGAAAATGAAAACAAATTATTCAGTGGGATATTTTGACATTATACTGTTTGTTCTCATTGCAAGTCAGAATGACAGGACTTGAAACTTTCATTATTCATGTCAAAAGACACCAATCTTTTTTTTATTATTATTCTTAGGGAAGATGTCTGCATTTGTTTCTTACTGAATTATATTGAAATGAAATGTTCTGACATGCCCAAAAAACAAAAAAAGTTTTCTTCTGAATTTGCTGGAGTGACATAAAATACTTTGCTTCATAGCAATTCAGCCTGAGACTTCCACTTGGTGACAACATCACCTCATCTCGCAGGAATGCTGGCTCCTGCCATCATCCCATCACTCAGGCTGGACACTGATTAGGTCACACAAGAAGCCTGGAAGTCCCCTGATGCAGCTCACTCGGTGACAAAGCACTGGTGACAAAGCACGGGAGACTTAACAAGAGGAAGCTTTGGACATTATCACTGCATTGGCAAGCACTGCACAGCTGGAATTCAATTTCTATAAAACTCAGATAACTCAGACTGCTGAGGTTTATTGTCCTGACATAGAAGTTAAGGGCATTTTGGTCAGAAAGGGTTTGAATGCTTATAAGATGTATTAATTAGTCTAATGAAAGGTACTTGTCAGAACACACTTCTGCTCTGTTACCCATACATTTTTCAGTTTCCATTTCTCAGAAATAAACCAATTATTATCTAACCCCTTTCACTGAAGCTGCCTCTAGTCAATTATAGAGTGTGAACTTTAACTGGCTGCACTCCAGAGGTTATAGTGGGAGGGAAGGAACTGTGGAGGTGATGGAGGGACTGAACGTGACTCGAATATCCCATGGGGAGCTGGAGGTGAAGATGTATTATAGTGTGTGGGCCCAAAGGAGCAGCTATGCAAGAAGTAAGCAGGAACAAATCAATATGTAGAGTATAAAAATAAAATCCTACCAAATGATGTAAATCTCCTTTTCTCAAGCGAATGTTAGGAAAAAAAAACTATTCAGAGGTTTCAGAACAAGAGATACAAACTCCTAGGGGAGGAAAACCACCTATGTGCAACTTGCTGTCCCTCTCTGGGGTAACTGTGCCCCTCATAGACCAGGTGTTGCCTTCTACATGCAAGCAGAAGGCATACTTCTAAATGTCCCTGTTCCTCCACCCCCACCCTGTCAGCTGGCTACAGCACCATCCTGTTTCTGAACACCACCAGCTTCACAAGGTACTTCACAGACATGTCTAAAGGCCTTCCCCACTGCCCATACAGAAATGTTGGCCCGCAGAGGCTGGCACCATCAGCTTTGCCCAATCTTGAAAAGCACTTTGCAAAAGCTTTAAAAAGGAATATGGAAGTATTGAAAACTCTCGATGAACCCTGCAAAGAAATACAAAATTGAAACAACTTCCCTCCAGTTGTGACCAGCGCTCCATTGCTGGTGATAAGATCTTTCTGTAATTATAAAACTGCAGGCAGCAACACTCTTGTGTGTTCATTTCCTGCACTGTTTTTGATGTTTTGATGGTTGTGCCTTTCTGATTCACTAAAGCAGCTATCTACATTCTGGCTTATTTGAGACTGGTGGCAGTAAGAATTCATACAATGTCTAAGAGATCATCATGTGCAACTGTGAACAAGAAGGACAGCCCTTTCATTCTCAAATAATTTTTTGCACAGGATAAAGCTCTCAGAAATGGAAGTGGGAGAAGATTGAGAAGAGAAAGATACCCTGTTTCTTCCCAGTCTAATCACAGTAGTAATATTGAAAGCAGAGGTGAGAGGAAGTGACTGGCATGAGATCTACCAAAACAGGGCCCCAGCCTGTGGGGTACATATTTCAGCACATCTGGAGGGCTCGTACCATTATTCTTTATATGCTATGATATACTATTATTCATTATCCCATTTAATGTAGTGTTTCTGCTTCTTAGAGCACCAGCTTATTTATCTAGCACAAACATTCTGGAAATTAATTGTATTTAAAGAAATCACTTGAACCAATTTAGTTTATGAAGCTGTGTTTCCATTCGTCTCCTCCTTGATCATCTCTGTCTTAAAGCAAATGATTCACAGCAAGTGAGAGTTCCCCGTCATGCCTCCACACACCAGTTCCAGCACAACTGAACAGCTCTGACCCTTCAAACTCCCACCTAAACTTTCCCAGGGACAGACTTTTGGCTTGGTGCTCAGGTTTCTTGAACTCACAGAGCAAGAGTAGAGCTGTGGTCTGGAGTTTCTGAGTCCTGGGTTGCAGCCTGTGTGCTCCCTAAGAAGCAAAGCCCCCAGCCACATATCTTTGCTCTTAAAGCTGAACTTCTAATGCTGTCAGAATCAAACAGAATTCAAAATTCTCAAATCTGTCTGTAACATTAAGATCTCCTTGTTCTACGAGTATATTAAAAACATTGAATGTGCCAGATCAGGCTCAGTTTCACCACCAGTGTGTATATTGTGAGAAACACGTGTCCTTGCCATGCTCTGGGCAGAGCTGAACTATTTCTGCCTTTGATCCAAGCAATAGAAGGGAAAGTGGATGCCTTAGGAGCATGCCAGCCATAGGTTCATATGTTATGCTTGCCAAGATTGTATGACTTTCTGCTTTTGGCACAAAACTGTGACATGCTTTTCTCCTTTTGGCAAGTGGACACATCTTGGCAATGGCACATTTCAGGCTTGTGTGTGCTTGCAACGTACATGGAAAATGCACTGTCCCAACACCCCACATGACTCCAGCAGGAATAATAATCCTATATTTTTTTCCAGAAGAGCATTCTCAGGAACATATCACAAGCTCACAGAAACGCTGGTTGAGAGGGACCTCTGGGGCTCACCCTGCAGCTCTATTGCCAGCATTTGGTCGGGTCAGCCATGCTTTTTCTAACTGAGCTTTCAGGATCCATTCCAAGGATAAAGATTCCACCACCACTCTCTTTAGGCTCTCAAAATGTTTCCTAAACTCTATCCTGAACCTTTCAGAACAGTCTGTGGCCATTGCCTCTTCTGCAACTGGGCATCTTCCACTTCCAAGAAATCCTTGATTCTGTAGTCTTTGTAATACCCATTGGCATACTTGTGGGCTGCTATTTCATTACCTCCTGGTGTCTTTTTCACCCTAGACTCCTCAGCATCTCCTCCACCTAATGGGCTTTAGGCCCAAAGCCGGACACTGTTCCATATGGGCCAGTGCCAAGCAGAGTAACAGTCCTTGCTATGCTGGCTTTGGTCCCAGCAATGGAGTTGAGGAAGCTTCTGGGATGGAAGCTCAGGCTGGATCATATTTAACCTGGCACCTGGGTCCTTAAGTTCTTTTCAGTGGGGCCAGCTTGACTCAGGCAGTTTCCACTCTGCTCTGGTGCAGGGGTTATTCTGCCACACACAGGGCTGTGCCCTTTTCCTTGCTGAAGGGAACAAGGAATGACCTCTCAGGCTCTCAAGGTTCTCAAGATCATGTTGAACTGAAGCCCAGGAGCTGAGTACCAGCTTTTTTACTTCACCACCAACTAGTGTTATTGTGAAGTTTTCTGTTAGTCATTTACAAGCCAATTTTCAGTGTTTAACGTGTATTGCTAACCACAGACCTAAATTAGAATTATGGAGGATTCATGCCTCTGTAAAAGTGGCAAAACTGAGCTATTTTATCTTAGAAACATAGAATAGTTCAATTTGGAAGGATCCTTTAAAGGTCCTGCAATGAGCAGGGACATCTTCATCTCGATCAGGTTGCTCAGAGCTTGATCCAGCCTGGCCTTGAATAATTCAGGAATCCGAAGGATTTGCATTCAAGAAAAGAAGCAGAAGAAAGTACATAGAGAAAAAAGTACATGAGGTAGGTTTTTTTAGTATTGCACATTCAGGGACAGTCAAGGTCACGGAATCATAGAATCACAGAATCATAATCACAGAATCACAGAATCACAGAATCATAGAATTATAGAATGGCTTGGGTTAGAAAGGGCCTTAAAGATCCTATAGTTCCACTCTTGCTGCCATAGGCAGAGTCACTAGACCAGGTTGTTCAAAGTCCCCTTCCAACATGGCCTTGAACACTCCATCCACAACTTCTCTGGGCAACCTGTTCCAATGCCTCACCACACTGATAATGAAGAATTTCTTCCTATCATTAATTTAAACCTACTCTCTTTCAGTTTGAAGCCATTCTGCATCATCCTGTGAGAAATTTCTCTCCATCTTTCTTGTAAGCTCTCTTGAGATGCTGGAAAATCACAATTAAGTCACTCCAAAGCCTTCTCTTTTCCAGGCCGAACAATCCCAATTCTCTCAGCCTTTCCTGAGGAGAGGTGCTCCACTTCTCTAATTATCTTGGTGGCCTCCTCTGGACTTGCTCCAACAGGTCAATTCTTCTAGAGCTGGATGCAGAACTGCAAAGTGGAGTAGAAGAGGCAGAATCCCCTCCCTTGTCCGGCAGGCCACACTTCTTTTGGTGCATCCTGGGACATGATCGGCATTCTGGGATGGATGCAATCCCATACTTTGCTAGTTCACATCCAGCCCCTCACTCCCCATCACCCCAAGTCCTTCTTGGCAGGACTGCTCTGCATCTGTTCATCCCCCAGCCTGTGCTGGTACCAGGAGTTGCCCCAACCCAGGTGCAGCACCTTGTACTTGGTCTTGTTGGGCCCCACGAGATTCCCATGGGCCACCTCTCCAGCTTATCCGGGTCCCTCTGGATGGCATCCCATCCCTCAGGTGTGTCAATTGCACTGCTCAGCTTGGTACCATCTGCAAATCTGCTGATGGTACACTCAGGTCATTTGAGTGTTCTTGTGCATGTTTACATGCTTAATGCTGTAGCCTTTTTTAAAAATGAATTATAACCCTATCCCGAAGTGGCAGGATGCATTAAAATTCCTGATACATTATTTGAACTTTATAATCATATTGAACCACTTCATTGGCAATACACACTCAAATTTTGTTTCAGCTCTATTTTCAGTATTATTACTGCAGGCTGCTTTAGTCAGTATAGTAGCATTTATGGAATCCAATAGATTGTAAAATAGAATTGACCTTGTCATTACCATTGTCTGTCCTAGCCAGTAGGGAACACATTGTTCATAGCTCTTTCCTCACATAAGATCACAGAAAATACAAGCAATTTTTCCTTTAGCTAGAGAGAACATTTCAAGAGAAGATGGCAAACGCTGTCATGTTGATGTCAAAATCAGACTGTGGTGGTCATAAGAATAGGAAATTCTGTTGGGTGAGAGAGAGAAAAGCTGCCTTGTTCTTAACATATCCCTTTCTATTTTCCAGAATGCTGCAGCAAGCTCAAACTGTCTCTGTATTTCTTTTCAGCAAAGTTGTCAGTAATGGCTTCTACAGAAAATTTTAACTATAGAAGACCTTGTACCAAGCTTGAACAAGACAGTACTATTTTTATTTTCCATACATATGAATTACTGGTGTATGCAGTGCTGAAAACAGCATTTCAGCATGTGCCTCACTTCAACAAAGTGATACCAAAATATTCAAGAAATATCTAAAAGTTGGGCACACAGAATTGTTATAAAATATAGAGCACTAAGAGGATCACTCAACATGAAAAGGAGAGAAAATTTTCAAAGAAAACCAGAAGTAACAAGCATGGGGTTTCTATATTCCAGGATGTAGCTTGAAACTGAAGCCCTTATTAAAGTACAGTTCAGAGCTCTCAGCAATGTGTTTTCTCTTGTACAGAACAATACCTGTCAGACACAGCCTATTACTTATAGTGAGGAGGATGTACAAAGACAGGGTGCTCAGAGAAATGTGGAGTGAGAGATGTTCAGTTCTCACTCAGGTATACCATGAGCAGCAATCACAGCAGCCTGTAACCCAATTGCTCTTGTTAACTACAGATTGCTGCATCCTCCAGTCTCCTGAAATAGTCTCCTACCAACTCATTATAATATGACCCATCTGCTAGATTTGTAGAAAAAGGAGATGTTCCATCATCTTTAAATGCAGTGCCAGAGCCACTGTCCATGTTTAATCCCTCTCTTGCTCTCTGAAATATTACCTTGTCATGATTTCTAGAGTCCTGGTACTAGGTCTGTATATACAGTAGTAAAGGACCTTTGAGATATCACAAATTCTTTAATGTGACATCCTTATAGCCAAGAAGTCCTTAGAAAATAAAATGGACAAGTGAAAAATGCATGAAGTAAATTACAGAGTTCAGCTTGGGTAAAAAAGATGCATATTCTGTTTTAAATGGGACGTATCACACCAGTATGTGACAAGGATGAAGTATTTCATTTGGGTGAGGAGTGGTGAGCATCTTTGAAACAGGATGGAAAGAGATAGCTAAATCCTTAGTCTATAGAATACATCTTCTGAGTCCACTTCTTTTCCCACTGGAGAATTACGAACATGAAGGAAGCATTCAGCCCAGATTTTATGACATTTGCTCAAGAGAATGTCTTTTGATGAGGCACCAAGAAGAGATCTCACTGTATCACAACAGATTCCAATCCTGTGAGCGTGCAGCATTTAACCTTTTCTTACACAGCGAAGCACATCCCTGGAGATGCTATTCTCACCAGGAATCTCTTCTGGTATAAGCAAGCGTGCAACCACCAGCAGTGCTGCTTAGCCCAGCTTGTCCTTTGTAGCAGAAGGTTGAGACAGCCTCAGGCACCTCAAGTGTTGGCCATTGAATAATTTGCCATAAGTACAAGAGCACCACCTTGTGATCCCTGAAAGCCAGCATGCCAGCTGGAGGAGGAGGATGGCAGCAGCGCCCTCCTGCTGCTCCCAAGGGTTCTCTGTCCCTGGGACAGCCATCACCATGAAAACCTGGATGCACTCCTGCTGCATTGCTTACTCCAGCACATTTCCTTAGCAATGTGAAAGAGCACAGAGACAAACGTAGAACAACGTACCACTGATATTTGATCTGGGAGAAGATGTGGTCCTGCTAACATTTCCTGCTGTGCATGTCAGGGAGAAGAACAACTTCCAGTGCAAGCAGTGTTATACATCCACCCAAAAGGATGTGTCAGTAGCAGTAATAAATCACCTGGCTGCAGCCACCAACCAAATGCTCATAGAGCACAAAAGGATGCAAGATTTATTAAACTGGATTGCTGTAAACCAGGCAAAATCCTAGGCTGTGGCAACAGATTTATTTTTCTGGGTGCTAACACTGGTTAGACAGCACAGTCTTGCTCTGTATAGATGATCTGCCTTTGTCTTTTGCTCTGCCTTCAGTAGAACCATTAAAATGGCCAGCTCTGAGTTACAGTTCCAGGTCCTAATGAAAACACTTTGCTTCAGACAAAAAAGAAAGCTATTTTCCAATTTTTAGAAATCAGCACATTCACTCAGAGATGCCTTTCATGTTTTAGCAAAATTTCCACTGCTGTGGAGAATTTAAGAAAAGTTTGCACAAGCTGAGGACGCCTGTCTGGCAAATAAGGTGTAAAGATCATATGTAAAATGCAAAACAGTACCTAGATGTTATCTGAAACAATTTTCTGGGACAACAAAAATCTGACATCAGAATCATGTTTGCAGAAGAAGAGTTGGTAAAACAACTTAAGAAGTCCTGCAATACTGTCCAGAAATTTTAATTTTTTAAACATATAGCAGTGGTCAAATCAATGAAAAGCGCTTTGGAAGTGCTGGATTAATTTAAGTTCTATTCCGGTAATTATGCTAGGAAAGTGAAGGAATCTGAAAAATCCAAAACATCACCTCCTACTCATTTACACAGAAAAATCGGAAACCATTTGAATCCTTGCCATATTATTGAAACAAGATATTTTTATAGATTCAAATAGTTAGAAAAAGATTCTAAAAGCCTTTAGGTGTGGCATAGCTCAAGCAGAATTTAGATGCCTGCATTCAAGGGAGTGAATCACAACAATTCTGCCTGTGGCAGGCATACCTGCAAGGCACCTAAGCTGTCATCAGGAAAGGTATTTAGGCACCTAAAGTACTTCTAATGTGCATTCCCAGAGGCCTTCTTATCTTGGATGAGATGAGTGTCTCAGCAGATATTTTGTTTCACGGTGTGTTTAGGCATTCTCTAACTATTTGGTGGGCTGCCTAGAATCCTTTGTTTATTAGGGATGGTTACACAACACCCAGCCCGTGCCAACACCACTGAGCCCAGCACAAAGCAGGGAGTTCATGTGCCTGCTGCTATTCCAAAGTCATCCAGATGAACTCCCCTGTGAAATGGTTGTCCATCATCTGCTCTACCCGTAAGGTGAGGAACAGTTCCATTCCTGTAGGAATCTTCTTTTAACACAGTTATTCATACACAAGCAGCAACTGAAGTGGTTGCAGGTTTTCAGAGCTATAAACTCCTCTCACTCAGCTGTCAGAAGCCCTGGGACAGGGAGAGGGAACTTCAGACTCGTCTCTTGTTTCAGCATTTTCTCTGCATCCCTTTGCTTGGCACCCTGGCTGTTGTACATCCCACAGTCTAGTGCCTAACTCTTTTCCTCAGCTGTATAAAATAAGCTAAGGTGTATAACTCTCAATTGCAGATTTCTGCCTCTGAGGTGGCACTGGAAAGTCAGGTTGGGTGTCTTCATGCTGGGATCCCTGTGTGTCTGGGTTTGGTGACCTTTCATCCTAACACATGTGAGTACAAATCCAGATTCTGACATCCACTTTTGCAGAAATGTTAAATAAAGACAAGACTGTCCTTGTACTGCCATTCATTCCCTGAGATAGTTATGGAGGCCTTATAGAGCATCAGTATGAATAACATTTCATGATCAAAGGAATAATCTGAAACTTTGAGTTATTACTATTTAAAAAATAAAAAGGAACTTCTTTTGAAGGATACCCCTTTTAAGACTAAAAGACCCTAAATGGAGCACCCTAGATCACAGCAATCATACCAAGTATTCCTTCTGCTATACTCCAAAATGCCCTCACGAGTCTGAAATCATATACTGAGATGTTTTTAGACACTAGACAGCATGGCAATACTCTCTGTAAATGAGGAATGTTCTAATTATAGAGCAGCAATACAGGAACTGTAATGGTGAGGACCAAACCTTGTAAGTCGGTATCTCAGCACTGTGGCTGGCAAGGACCAAAGGAACTCGTCGCAACTCTGCAGACCCACAGTGAGTGTTATAAGCAGCTGAAGGAGGGAAAGAATGGCTAGTTTGCATCTGTCATCTGACCACCTTAGGACTGATTTTTTTTTTCCCTTTCAGAATTAAGATAACAGCTACTAGAAGAATGTGACCAGAAATGTGATTAAAAATAGCACATCCATAACAGACATATCCAGAAATGTGATTAAAAATAGCATATCCACAACAAACAGCTCTTAATGTTGTGAATAAGTATGTTCACATCAGTTGGCAGAATTTTTTCTTTACATGAAGACGCTTGAAAATTATTGTGCCCTAAAACATAAGCCATGGAAAATGTTCCTTTGGTTAGAGCAAGAAGAGAGACACAGTAAAACAAGTCATTATTTCTTTAGGTATCTACTCTAATGGTGCTGTTCCCTCTTCACATTTTTTTCCCTGTTTGTTTTAGGGTATTTCCCTACTATGGGCCACCCCAGTACTATCAAACCACCCCAGTGGCAGATGTCCAGCAGCCTGTTCCACCTCCTCACAAAACCCACTGTTCTGACCAGTTGCTGCTTGACAGGACAATCCCCTGGATCCCCTCCTCCTGAGAAGGGACTGTCACAGGCCCAGGGACAGAGGTTGAAAATAAAGTTACAGCTAACAGAGCTTCCAGAGGTACTTGAAATGCTGCACTAATTGTGGCTCTGTGTGTATCCACCTCCCAGTGGCAGCTCTTTGAGCTCTGAAGGTCATGAACGCTCACAAACATTTAGCAGTAATAACCCACCAGAAATGTCAAAGCCAGGAAGTGAAATGCTACACCCACAATTCTCTATGCATTGTATTTCACTTAGAGCAAAGCATAACAAAGCAAAGCAAATAGCTTCGGAAAAGTTCATTTAGCCAGTTAGAGAAAGATGGGATTTTTTTTTTAGTGATTCTGGCTTATGTATGTATCCATTTTTTCTGCCTGACCTTTTCCAGATCAGCCTCTGTTGCTCAGAAAATAGTCTGTCTTTTATTCATGCTGGGTCTCTACCTGACATCAAAGAGGTTTGCATATGTGGATCAAGAGATCAAAGGTGCTGATAATCTCCCAAAATCTGCTTGGATGTGCCATTCAAATTAATACACTGGTAGGAGTTAGCTTCGGTATTATTATACTAAAGAAAACATCGAGTTTGGGAAGTTTTGCTAGGAGGGTTTGTTGCCATTCACAGGTTTGAGACAAACTCGACTGCTAAGTATCCCTAATTAGCCTAACTCTCATGTTGATTTCTCTTTAGCAATTGGTGCTGCATTTAATTTCTTTTTTAAAAAGTCAAATTGCGAGCTAGAAAAAGTTTGCAGCCTGTAAACAGGCACTTTCAGTCTGTTGAGGCTTGAACAGATGCACAATTCATGAACTGAAACTACATGATATAACAACTCAACCATTTATTGACTTGATGAAGCAAAGCTTGTTACTAACAATAGGCTATTCATACCATCTCTCTTTTCTGATAAACAGGACAAGAAACGATTTGGAATTCTGGTTTTTGAAATACAGATGAACCCAGTTTAGCTCTTGCCATAGATAGAAAACATTTTCTGGTTTATTCTTCAGATAATTTTTAATTTAAAGTTGTTTTAAAAATACTTCTGCAGCTTTTTTCTAGAGAAAGATATTCCAGAGCTATGGAAAAACTTTGCATTGGTTCATATTCTCCATCAGCTTGCTCATTTCAAGGTTATAACAAAGTTCATCTCAAAATGATCTCAATAATTAATGGCAGTAAACAGCTGTGGTCCTAATACATGGAATAGTTCATAATGTACATGACTCATAATTAATTCATTCAATCCAAGTCCTTGAATTATGAAATGGAAAACAAGAAGTGTGGAACAAAATTGCTGCAATGTTTTAAGAGAAAATCAGCTTTGAAAAGTCACAACATTCTGAATAATCTCACAATAATTTAAGATGGTCTGCAGCAACAACAAAAAACAGTAAATGGAGATCTTGTTGCAAATTGTGTTGCAAATTGTGTTGCAATCCATGTTAGATTCTCAGTGATGCTGGAAAAGCCTGTATCTTTATATCTGAGAAACATGCATATTGAAAAGCAAATAGTTAAATGAAAACAAGTCCCCGTCAATACTGATACAAAGTTTGACCTCCTGATTTCACTAGCAAAACTGGAAAAAGTGCTGCAATCACTACATCAGAGAAGAGCAGTGCACTGAATGTACAGCAGTTTCAGACCTGCTATGGATGTAGTTTTTTAATGCAAATCAGACACTGAATTTTTTTGCATGATTAAGAGGCTTTTGGGGAAGGACGCAGCTGCATAAGTGAAGAATATTCAGACAAATGACTCAGGAGGTCACTGCTGCAGAAACATGTTTTTATTTGGGTGGGAAGACATTATATATTTGGTAAAAAAGCATTGACACTCTTGATTTCCATTTAATTTCCCTTTCTGTTTCCATCTTGACTATACAGACACTTCAAGCATCTCCAATAGGAAGGATTCGTGCATGCCCATAGAAACCATGATGTACTCCAGATTGGAGAAAATTCTCTTGGGTAATCCCAGCACAAATTCACCTGAATAAATAAGCTTTCCAAGAAAATTATACCAAAATTTTACATTTGTTGGTAGTCTAACTTAATTACAAGCCTCTCTGTTATCCTTTAGTGGGAACTGCTTTTGTCCTTGTGGTACTTAGTTGATTTTTTATGACACATCCAAACAGACATGGAAACATGAGCATGAGTGTCAGGGTGCATCTCTAATCCAGTGAATTGGGTGTCCTCTTGGAAATCTGCTGCCTTGTGTTCTCAGTAATGTTTCCACGTGAAATAATGTCATCAGGAGAGGAAGACTGCTTTCTCCATCCCTCTTGGCACATTCAGTTGGCTGAGATACAAGTCCTGGGTATGGGAAGCTTTAACTTGGACCCCACATCCAACATGAGCTGTATGTCAAGATCTGGGAAAACAAGTCCTGAAACGTTTTCACGTTTCACGTGGGATCTCTGCTGTGGACAAAGCCTTGGCACTGAGTCCCTAGGAAGGAATGGTTGCATGGACACAGAAGTATAGTGCCAGGCTTGCAAAATGCTGGGATTAGTTCTCTTACTTCCCAAGAGATCAATTCTGGTGATTATCTTTACTGCTCTGGCTTTTTGATGTGGAATTGCAAAGATACTTCACATAAGCACTTGTGATATACACATTTCTTTAAACACAGCATATTATTTGTGAGATCTTGTAGTCAGACACATTTTATTAAGCAAAGAATGTAGCAATTCCATTATTTGTAACTAGATATTGCAAAGAGTAGGTGGGTACCAAAGAAAATACATTTCTAATGCAGATCCTGTGTCAAATATTATAACATCATAAAATTCCCTAGAAGTATCTTTTCAAACCATTATTATTTTCTGCCTTCATCGGTTCATGAAAGCTCAAAAGAGCCAACTAAATTTCTGTTGAAAGGAATTACAAATTCTGAAAAATCAATAAATACAACTGTATTCCTAGCAGAACGTTTTTATACTGTGGTAGACAAGGATGAAGATGCATTTCCTGTAAACTTATCTATGAAAAAGACAGCTCAGAGACTACAATTTAATTACTAAACTATAACAAGACATCTGGGGAAATTGCTAGATTGGCAGCTTTTGAAAGTGTTTATAAAGTGATTTTACAGAAAAAAAAGGAAAGGATTATTTTTTTTTTTTACTAAGGAATGGAAAGTTTGCCAATATTTTAAAACAGGAAACAAAAAATATTTTAAACTAAGAGGCAGATATAACTCAGTAGAAATATGCTGCTTCAGAAGAGCAGGTGGCCTTTCATAGCCAAGTATTTGTTCTTTTATTGTATGGATGACATTTATAGCAGATTCTATAGCAAAGTGTTTGTTAACATGAAGAACCAACAGTTAAAATTATCACTCTCTTAGCCTTTGAAAAGTTTACCGAGCAGTGAATTTATCATCCATGACATTTCTGTATAAATAGCACTGCTAATTTTTCTAACCTAATAATATGTTCCATGTTCTTACAGTATTTTTATTATTATCAAAATAAGCAAAGTAATCCTTGATCTTGTTTTCTCTTTGAATTCAGAATGTCTTTTTTTTCCATTGTATTTTTAGTGTGGCTAAATTCCACTGAATTTATGAGCAGGTCCTCTGTTATAAAACTGATATATCTTTTTCTGTATTAAGCTTTTCTAATCATCTTTTCTTTTATCACCTCAGATAAATAAGACTCTTCATAGAAATATGCTCTAACTTTTTATGACAACTTCCCCTTGTCTAGTTGGTTGTTCAGAAACTTTAGTAGATGTTTATCCAAAGCTGGACATAATGGTTGTTGTCTCCACACACAGATAAATAAAATGTCACCAATTTCTTTATCCTCCAAATTCACTTCTCTTCCTCAAAATCTGCAGATATTTTTTGTCTATATCACGCCCTCAAAGTAACTTTGGGAGATGTATGCAATTGGTCAGTGTCACCAGCTCACCTTGCACGAGCTGCACCAAAATAAAAGAATTTAGTTATGAGAGTCCCTCTAATAGGCACCAGTACTTTAGATTTATTGCCCTAGGTACCAACAGGTCTTCAGCACTCTGATTCATGAATGAAGTCACAGTCAATGGCATCCAGAAGTGCTCCAGGTTTGTTGATTTTCCCATAATGGTGCCACAAGCAGACAGGAGCAAGGCACAGCCCAGAGGCCCATCCATGAGACAGTAAACTCCCATTCTCCATTCTTTGCACCATGGTTTCTGGTGTCTGATGAACCAGTCATGTCTAGAGAGATCCACAGCCATCACTTTCACCACACCAACAAGGGAAGCAGAGAGTACCACAATGAATAATTTTGCTTCTGAATTAAAATGAATATTATGTCATCTAGCAAAATCCCTCTATTGGTATCATTAAGATCTGGGGAGAAATCAGAAATTATGACCTTTTGATCTCAGTTGCAGCCAACAACCCTCAGTTAAAAATGTGATGCACAGGGGGCAATGTCAAAACCCCTGCAGATTCTTGACTCGGAGACAATCAAGATTGTGACATTGGGACACTGGGACCAAATCATGCTGGATTTCCTGTCCATCAGGGGCTTTTGTCCTCACACAAGCAGCATTCCTAAGCAGCCAGTCATGAAAACCTCCTAGCAGCATTGTGCCATCAAAGCAGCACAAAGTAGCTTGAGTGTCCTGCTGAGGGAGGCAGCAAACCCCCTTGCCTGCCCAGACACAGTTCTGGAAAGATCTGATACATTCCGTACTCACATGATATTTGTTACTCATTCTGAGCACAATATAGCAAGTGTTACCCCGTGCTAGGGTGACTGCATGTCCTGTACTGAACACTGCAATAAACACAGAATTATAATAGCCTTTGGCAAGAGTTTGTGTCTCTCTCAGCGACAGTATCACCATTAAAGCTGTGCCTGTAGGCCTAATCTCTCTGGCTGCTCTTTTTAAGCCGGCAGTCTTTTCTGGAGTCCATTTTCCTTCCTTTCAATGTTATCATTAATTACTGACAAAGGGTGAAAAGCTCAAACATTTGCAAATAAACGTGGTAAGACAGTCCCTACCCTGAAGATAGCATCATTTACTTTGGATATAGATAAATTAATAGTTTATTCTGAACTTTTGGGTCCTTTATCAAAACTTTACCCGCCCTGGTGCTCAGTCATCAGTGCCAGACCTGTGCCATGGGAGCAGAACAAGCCCCAGCCTGACCTGTGGGGCAGGAGGGGAGATCAGAGCAGTCCCAGCCCTGGTCAGAATCTGAGCCCTGATTGCAATTCACACTGAAACTGCTTCTGTTTTAATATTTTCACCATCAGCCAAAAGGAACTGCTCTAGATACAAAATTCTTGTTTTCTGGAAATCTGAACTGTTGCCAGGCTGAACTGTTGATATGACCTTCTCTGAAATAAAAGGCATCTCTAAATAATTCAGACTTCGTAAGGAGCTGAGAGGAAAACACAGGTGAATCCTATTTTTTTTAAACTTCCATATTAGCAAAGAAAGGCATTTTTAGAGAAAAATAAAATAAACCTCCCTACCACCTTGTTGTTCAAACGCTTCTTTTAGACAGCTGGCTTCACTTTCAAACATGTTTTATAACAAGAGCAAATAAACTCAAAAAATTTGATGGTAACCTATCCAAAGTACTTGGAGTTTTTGACATGCTTTCACATGTACTTTTGGCTGCTATAAACAGCAGGTTAGTGTCAACATGAGTTCCTCCTGTCTGTTGCCTTTCTGAGTTCCCAGGAGGCAAAGGCAGTTCATATCAGTCTTCCTGAAGGTCACATTTGCTCCTGCTCACACATTCTGCAAATACAGAGCTTGGTTTCATAATGGGCAGGCGAGGGCACTGCTAAATCCATGAGTTCTGCAACATTAGGGGAGCTGCTATTACTCCAGCACTACCTTGAGATTCACTCTCTCTGTGCCCTGACTAATCAAACTATGCACAAATTCTTTTCTGCTTTCAGCTGCTGTGTTCCCATTTGGACTTCCTGTATACCTGCAGGAAACTCAAATCAAATGTTATTTATGAGAAGGTTTGAACCCTTCTCCTGGACTCTGTGTGTTTGTGTAAAGGTTTTTTCATGCTTTTTTCTGCCTTTGCCCTTTGATAACGTTCTACTTGTGACTGCACAAATATGATGCTTTCACTGGGACTACACTGCTTGTCCAGAAGTTCAGAAGTTCAACCTTTCAAATGGTGCATACAAAGGCAAGAAGTGGTGCAAGCTGCAGGTGCAGGTAGGAGCACCTGAAATTTTAGGCATGCATAAACTGAGGCCAGTGCTGGAGAGAACAGGTCCCACTCCTCACAGTAGCTGTACATTTACATACTCTGACAGGCTTCTGGCAGTAGGCAGCTGAAAATGATGAGCTGTCTCAACAGATTAAAATTAAATTCTATTGAAGAAAACAACATACAAAAATTATGTTTCTATATAATCTGTGTGATTAAATGTTACTTGTTTCAAAGCTAATGTTTCTGTCACTTTCAATTACAGCTTTTGGAAGCTTTATTCTGCATCATTTAATCTCTTTAAATAACTCTCCTGTTCAGCTTTGTTATAGGGATTGGCACACTTAGTATGAATATTGCACTGCTACTAACTCCTGCAATAACATTGCTGACTCTGATTTAGAATTAGGTTAATCATATCTGCTCTCCCTAACATGTCTGGAAGTTGGAAAAAGGAACAAAATCAAATAGAGTCACATGCTGGAACTTCTTTATTGGTCAAGTTATATTGAACAGGCTCATGTCAAATATCTGTGATAAATAGATGAAAATTTAATAATTTCTAAACAACGACAGACATTTCTTGTTGGGGAATGATTTTCAAAGCTTTTTTAAAAAAGAAATATTTGCTATTCTAAAACCTGGAGGGTTGAATATTTTTCACTTGGTTTTACCATTTCTAAATTTTGAGACAAACACTGAAACGGAATTAAATTTTAGTGAGGTTAAACAAATTACAACTTGTTCAATTAGTTTAGAACTCCTGACATAAAGGAACTTAGTCAAAAAATCCTATATTTGTTGACAGAAGAACCTTTGAATCAAAATCAATAAAAAAACTGATCTCCACGTCTACATTTGGCTGAATATTTTCCTTTATTTGTCTAAGGAAATTACGATTTATGTGCAAAAAGGAAACTACATTTGCAATTAATGAGCAAATGGAAGAAAGCGGGGGAGGGAGCTTTGCTAGCAAAAAAATAAAAAAGTTTTTACCAAAGGCTGCTCTCCAAGGCAAGCTCTGCCACCTCGTGGGCTGCAGCCCTCCTACAGGGTAGCGCCCAGAGCTGGGGGCAGGAGAGCGCAGTCGTGTAGGGAGAGCTGGGTCTGTAAAAAACCCCAAACGACCCAGTATCTAAAATAAATCGTAGAAAGAATTTCAATAACATCAGGGGTTTGAATCATAATTATTAAATTCAGTCTCAGGCTGAAAAGGAAATTATGTCAACAGGACAGCAAGGTATATTGGTCTAGCTGATTTTTCCAACCATAATTCCCAGATTTAAATCCTTTTCAAGCAGCATTAGATACAGTGCAGACTCTCAGTGCCAGTATTACTGGATCTACACAAATCCCAGCTCCCTGCTGCTGCTGTGCCCCAGGCACCCCAAGTCACAGGGACATGAATCCATACAGACCCCAAAGCATCACAGGCTGCACCCTGGCAGGCAGAGGTAGGGGCAGTCCTAGCCCAGCTTTGTGACCCAGATATGCCTCTTTTGTATATGTGTTTTTTTTTTTTTTTTTTTTTTTTCTCACAGAAAATCACAGAGCCATGCAAATCACTGTGTTTTTTTCAGTTTGCTGGCCTAAACAGAAACCTGGATCAAGTTACAAACAAACAAGCAAAATCGATTCTCTCTTGTGAAATGAAGAGCTGAAAGAATAGTTTGGATTAACCCACAAAATTTCTTTGACAGAAAAGAATAATCACTAAGCTGTTGAAAATACTAGCTTGGTGATTTCCAGCTGAGAACATGATTTAGTAGATTTTCCTTTTCAGAAAAGTTGTGCTGCTCTGACTTTTCTTGCATTTTCAGGAAGCAATAAAATCAAGACAAAATAAGCAAATACTTTCAGTGGCCCCCAGTTTTAGCACGTTCCTTAATCAGCAGCTGTACTCAAGGAGCACAGACAGCTTTGGTCTATGACTCAAGCTCCTAATTGTGACCTTCCAGCTGGCAGCACCAAATGGGAAGGACTGGAGAAGAGTGTGGATACCCCTTATTGTACAGAGTTTCAGTGTTATCTCAAACAGCAATCTCATCTGGTAATATAATATAGCTGTCACACTCACATATATGCTATTTTAGCTGTATCAACCCACAAACAGTTTGCAGGTAACCTATCACTAGGGGAACAAACAGACTTTTAATATTAATTTAACCCTTTAAACTGAAAAGCCAAGAGAAATAAGGAAGAAGAGCATGTCCGTGAAATGCCACATTTACAGGGACTAATCTTTTTACTACAGAGTTTGACTATTACTGCCTACACAAACATGCTCAGTTCTCAGAGGAAGTGGTTCCTTTGTCATTTCTCTGTGACAAAACTAAAAAAAGAATTAGATGGATGAAAATTCTCAGATATATCCATACAGCTTTGATCATTTAGGGATCATTTCCAAAGTATGTTGAGAACTTCAAACATCAGGTGCTTTTTGGAATTGTAACAACTTCTAATGGTTAATGAAAACAAGGAGCTAAAGGAGATGTGTAAAAATATATATTGCTCAATTTTGTTTCTTGAGTGACCAAGCAAATAGACAATTTTGTCTGAATTAAGGAAGTCCCTGTAATAGAGTTAAAAAATAAGGGGGAAAAAGTGTCTTTCAACAGATGTTAAGCAATATACTTGGAATGACATTTATCTATTATATATTTTAAATTATAAATTAAATATACTGAAGCATCAGAGATTCTAGGTGACTTTGCTATTATAGCTGCTCTAGTGTTGAAGGCGCATAAATAGTTAAAGGGTAGCAGTAGATAAGGAAGATGTGATTCTGCTTCATTTATTGATGAATCATACTTCCTTGATGGGTGCTAGAAACTAGCCACACTTTTGGGATGATACAAAAGTATGAAACTCTAGGTTTATACTAAATATTTTTCAATGAGCAGTGCTTTTTTAAATAGTCATACGAATTCCTGCAGTAATCTAGATTTTCCTGTTAATACAGATAATTGTTTACCATTAACCAGTGGCAGCAAGAATAAGTCTTTAAGTGATGGAGCAGAAAGTTAAAGATCTCCTGTAGGAGCTGACAAAACCTTACAATTTGATTTCAAGTGAAGAAAAGAAATCCTGAAGAAAGCATTTTTCTTTCCGAGCACCACTAGCAGAGCATTTATTATGTATAGGACAGTTATATTTTTAATAAGCGCTACACATTGTATTTGTAGTCCCAGAGATTTAAACAAGGGACCTGCTGGCTCCCCAGATACATGGAAACAGCAGGCAATGGACTTTGTTCTCCCTCTGCATTCTGTCAGCAGCTGTGTCACTCCTGCCTTTCTCAGTTCACAAGGACTGGCTGCTCCAGGAAATATGAGGTGTCACTGGACCCTTTAAAACAAGGCCAGTAGTCTCCCCATCATAACATTTATATTTTAATGGGATTATTTTAATCTTGGAAGCAGAAGCACAGCAAGGCAGATTATTTGCATCTCTTCAGGCTGGTTTAGGACTAGGAGCAACCTAGATCAACATTACTGAAATTCAACATCTCTGTGGTGATTTTAAAAATAATTTGATTGACTGCTTCCCTTGGTTGTTGACAAGAATTTACATCATAGAACTGTCCCTGAATCATACAATACCTTAGTACAGAGAGAGGACAGCAGAGAAATACAGAAAAAGGCCTCAAAGGGCCCACAACATGCTGCCTTCTCTGATTGCAGAGAGGGTCAATTCTGTGTGGCTTGGGGACGTGAGGCAATGCTTGCAAGAGGAGAAGTCAGGACCAAAGGAACATACACAGCTGCAGCCAGATTTGTATCACTTTACCTATGGGGAAATGACCTGATCATTTAGGGCAGTGCAATAAAATCTGTTCTGTACCACAGACGAGTACTCAAATTTTTGTTAACATTTGAATTCTGTCACAGTAGGAAGCTTCTCGTGCTGCACATTATTCTTGTGTCAGCCATGATAATAAAACATCCACCTCCTGAATTTTTTTACGAGCAATAATTTATTTTTACAATAAAAAAGCACTTTAGATTATTTTTAAACAAAAACAAACCTGTGAGTATATGACTAGCAGCAGCTATAACAGAAGGATCTAATTTGTTTTTCTCATCCAGAACCTCATGAAGTGTCATTTTTCTTTTTCACATCCCTGTGCTGTTCAAAACATCAGTTTATAGAGCTTACAAATGCACTTTCCTTTGGAGTCTGGTATGTATTCTCTTGAGGGTCTCAGACAATTACAGCAAAAAATAGAAGCATCAATTGCAATATTTTTGCACAGCATGGTGTTACTCCTGCTGAGGTTTTAATTTGCCCCGAGACTGCATATATCAGCAGATTTTCAAAATTACATTATAAACTGATATTTCATTTGGCCTAAAATTCTGCTTAGTTTCTTGTCATACCAAGGTCTCCCAGACACCAAAATGAGTGTGATTCCCAAGCTCACAGGCAAAGGAACTTGGGATTTGGGATTCAAGAGTAATTATGGAACCTTGCTAGACTGGGGAAGCAACAAGGGGCTAAAAACCTTCCTCTGCACAACACAATAGCACTACCAGCAGAAAGTATTAGAGTCTGGTACAAGACATTATTATATCCTGGGACAGAGGAAAAGAGAACAGGGATGGAATCTAGTTGAAGACAGGGAGGAAAAAAATCTCCCACTTGTATTTCTGTACATTGCCTTTGCTATCTTGTCTAAAATTTTTGAAAGCCATCTCCTGTTCTCTGCAAAATCTGTGGATTTTTACTCTACTTGCAGTGGCATGAAGACTGTTTGAAACATCCTCCATTCTAATCAGTGGGAACATTGAATTTACATAGTTTTGAATTAGATTGCATCTTTGCATTTGCTTTTAGTATAATAAAGAATCCCCTGCTGAGGGAGCTGGGTTTGTTTAGTCTTGAGAAGAGGAGACTCAGGAGGGACCTCATTGCTCTCTACAACTCCCTGAAAGGAGGTTGTAGTGAGGTGGGGGCCGGTCTCTTGTACCACGCCTGCAGTGAGAGAACCAGAGGAAATGGCTTTAAACTGAGACAGGGAAGATTCAGATTAGATATAAAAAAATTAATTACTGTTAGAGTGCTCAGGTATTGGAATAGTTTGCCAATGGATGTGGTGGAGTCATGGTCCTTACATGGGTTAGAAAGGCACTGGATCACTGGGTGATCTGGTTTAGTGGCTTAGGGGTTACAGTGATACTGCTGGGTAGACTGGATGATCCTGTAGGTTTCTTGATGATTCTATGATTCTAAAATTCTGTGCCATTAACGAAAACACTAAATAACACCGGTCCCAGTACAGAACCCTGAAGGACAACACTGACATCCATCAGGACTCTGAGCCATTGACTGCTACCCTCTGGATGCCATCTTTCAACCAATTCCTTATCCACTCAATAGTCCACCTACCAAATCCATCTCTCTCCAATTTAGAGAGAAGGATGTTGTGGGTGACAGTGTCAAAGCTTAAGAGTTCAGACAGATAATAGCTCTGTCCTTGTCCACTGATGAAGTCACTCCCTTGGAGAAGGCCACTAGGTTGGTAAACTCGCCCATGGTGAAGCTGTGATAGCTGTCTCAAATCACCTCCCATCCCCCTTAGCACAGCTTGCAGGGGGATCTGTTCCATGGCCTTCCCAGGCACAGAGGGGAGGCTGACAGGCTGCTGGTTCACAGGGTCCTCCTTTCTAACCTTTTTAAAGATGAGTAAATTGTTTCCTGTTTTCCAGTCACCGGGAACTTATCTGACTGCCATGATTTCTCAAATACAATGGGGAGTGACTTGTCAATTACATCAGCCAGTTCCCTCAGGATTCTGGGATGCAACTCAGCAGGTTCTGTACACTTACAAACAATCCTCAGGTGGTCATGAACATTATCTTCTCTTACAGTCAGAATCACTTTGCTCCCCCAAAACACAGTGTTTCCACCCAGTTTCAAGCCACCTTTCATAACAGACAAATGTCATGATCACGACACTACAAAAACTTCTGGTCCAAATGAAACTCTGTCCAAATGAACCACTATGTAACAGAAGTGATTTTAAAATCCAGGATTTCCCCATTACATATAAAAGTCAAAGATGACATTCAGCCAGAACAAGAACAAAGCAACATTTAAGTGGAACACACTTTAGAACAGATAATCAAATAATCAGTCCTAAGAGTAGATCTACATTAATTTAAAATGAAAAAAAAAAATCTGTTATTACTTTCTTAACTCTTATATCCTACTGAATACCCTCAAAATATTTCTATAGAAACTTGTAACTTCTACAATGCTGACAAGTGTAAATTTTGCTAATTACATCTGCCTTCCTCCTTGGCAATCTGACTAAAGATGACTGAATTGCAAATAACTTATTCTAGCATGCCTGTGTGTTTCTTAATTACCTACAATATAATTCCAAGGCTTAAAAAAAAAAGATTCTATATTAGAAAGACAGCAGATCAACAGATAAAATCTTGTTTCAATCTCTGATCAGTATCTCATATTGCAAGATGCAGAAAAAGCTCTGTTCTTAACCACCCACCTATTTATCAGTTACTGTAAGGGAAGAATCATTCTTATCTTTTGGGGCAATCTGCTTACTCTTTGATGTATAAGATATAAATGGCTTTATTTTTACCTTTTCAATACATTTAACGGGAAATAATGAAGTTTACATGAATAATTAATCAACAGTGTTTGATTGTTGGGAACAAAAAACCTTTGGACAATCCCTTTACTCTGAAGCCAGGATGACTGACACCAGCATGTAAAACAGGGGAACAGAATGCATGATGCTATATTGATGAATGATGTCAAGAACCTGCACCATATGGCATCCAATGATAAACACAAGTTGCAAAACCAAAAGGGAGAAGAAAGCAATGACACTTTACCTGAGGGTGCTTCTGTAACATTCAGCAGAACAGCTGGATTGCCCAAGAATGAGTATTCCACTATATTACTAAACATATTGCAAAGTTAGTAAGATTTTAAATCTAGTAAATCAAAGTTCCTTTGTACATTATGGATAAAATCCTAAACCTATGGAAATCAACGTAAAAATAACTATTTCCTTCACTGTGATAAAAATCCCTCCCATTTCTATATTGATTTATTAATTAAAACATTTAATAGTACCAGAAACTTTAATGGTATTATCTTTTAAATTTGCATAACTGACTTTTCTCAGGGGTTCTCAGACTACAGGTAGAGGATGGAGTTCACATGATCAGTGAAGCTGATCAGCTGCCTTCTGAAGTCAGTGGAAGGTCTCAGAATTGTTTTGACAATCACCAATTTGATAAAAACAACTTTTCTGAAATAATGGTATATCTCCTAGAACAAGATGAAGACTTTAGATATCTACTAAAAATACATGAAAATTTCTGTTAGAAACAGAAGCAAATTTTGTTTGTATATTTAGCATTAACAGGATTTATTTAAGGCACAGCATGCAAGAAAAAGCCAGTGGTCCTGAATGTATTTAATGTCTATGTCTTTGTCTTTTTACACAGTCTTAAACATCTAGTGCCTATATAAGCTTGTGAGCTCACACTCTTATTTGCTATGTGCAAATAAATTTTCCTCTGTGATACTGCTATAACTCATTTACTCTTATCATGTTCTCTCCTTGTTGTTTATTAGCACCATTTGTTATGTCGCATTTAAAATTAGATTGGGAGATATTTGGGGGAGGAATCATTAGCAGGTTGCAATCAGAACTCTAATTATGCTGCTACTGGAGGGTGTTGAGGAACCCATAGCTGAGTGAACAGATGTACTCATTTTTAATAGGAGAAGTCATGTCATAGTAAATTACAGCTCCATTTTCTAGAATATGGGCCTATTGAAGGATTTGCAGGTAAAAAGTGGTAGCAGAGCTGAAATTGAAAAGCTGTGACATATCTGACACGCTAAGTGCAGACACTTCATGCTGCTGCTCAGACACTGCACACTGATGCAGAATGCAAATAGGCCCAAGTCTTCTCCCACCAGCTACCAACAAAGCTTTGGAAAGGCAGACTTTCTGGAACAGATAAACGAAGTGCTGACAGGAAAAGTTACAAGAGAAAGAAAGGGTATATTGCCTGGCAGTGTTAAAGAATTACAGCAGCTTTTTTTCTGGAGGCAAGCTAATTTACAAGCAGAGGCACTAATGGGCTAAGATGCCAAATTTCTGCTTCCTAGAAGAAATAGTCTGCTCTGCTTGAGTGGGAGAATGACAGAAAAGTTAAAAAAGAGCCTATTAAGCTAAGCAGGAAGCTTATGATGACAAAACACCCTAGGTCTACAGATGCTAAAAAAATACATGACTTGATCCTGTCTGGACTAAATCCCCTCAGAAAGCAATAGAAAAATAATGAGCAGTCTGAGCAGCAGACTCTGTATGCCTTGAGTTCACTGGAGGCATGCACAGTGATGGAGATGAGACTGAAGATAAAAATGGGAGAGCACTGCAGCTGGACCAGACAACTCCAGCTCACCATCCTTTCTCTTACAGCAGCCACACAAGGTACACAGGGCAGATTATATAAGTGGGGCAAATATAGAGTGGTAATTTCCCTGAACATTCTCCCAAACTTCAACAATGCTGTTTTAGGGGCTCTCTGTGCCAGATATACCTTCCACAAAGCCAGTAAACACTGCAGCTTTTTCTTATGTGAATTTATGTGTCCCTAAACTTCTCTAAACTTTAAGCCTCCTCAGTATCCTGTGTCAAAGACTTCTAAAGTGTAATTATGACCTGTGTAAAGAACCACAATCTTCTTGTTTTGAACCTTTGAAAGTGCTACTTTGTGCCCCTTGGTTCCCAGAAGCAACATAAGCAGTCTGCTTGCAGTGCTGAAGGTTTTCCAGGAAGCCATCAGCAGGCTGGCCAGTGAGCACTCCTGGCTGCTAGCACCAGCAAGTCAGATGAGACTCATGTTCCTTTATATGTGGAAGTGATAAAGGCCAAAGAAAGTGTGTCAGCATTATACCCCTGCTCATCCATACTTGCCAAGGCTAAGCATGTTCCTTGGCATCATTTTGGCACATTCTAATACTTCCTAAGCCAATGCCAAAGCACACTCTGGAGGACAGCATGTGCTGTTTCTAACAGGCAGCATAGAAAGACTGCGCCATGTCCAACTTCCTTCACGCTACCCCACCTCCAGTGCTGCCCTGGCAGGCCCCCCATGCCCCAAAACAAGCCACATGCACTTATGTCATACACCAGGATATCCACATGTTCACCTCATACTATGGAAACTTTACTCCGGTGGGATGCAACTCAATCCACAGTTCAGCATATCCCATGGATGGGAACAAACCTTTTGGTGTCTTCCTCTACAACCTTTGGTGACAGCTCATCTAATTTACCGAGAGTGGACATTCTCTGCTTTCATTTACTACTACAGGCTTTTGTTGTGATTAGCAAGAAAAGGCCACTCGCACAAGTAGAACTGCACAAGTTTATGTAGCCTTCCAGACATGATCTGCAGGTCGTATCTGCAGTAGAGCTCTCCAGTGGAACCCATTGGCCAGGTCCTAAGAGATGCAGTGGCAGCCAAAGAGGTAAGATACACTGATCTTGCTCTTTACCTCTTTCCTATCAAGCTTGTTAACTTATCTTAAAGGTACAGAGAATTTATCACAGTTTTGACCTCCGATACAGATGTCTAATTAGCCATCACACAAGGATATTATGGACTGATAAAAAGAATGACACCTAAATGCTGAGGACATACTAGGAAAAAAAAAATCAAACAGGTTCCAGAAAGGAAAAATTTGTAGGAGGCAGAAAAAGTGACAGTCTATGCTTTGAATGCTACTCATATCCACTGTATCCCTATAAACAACTGACTCAGAGAACTGTTTATGAATTGGGAGGTGTCTCATTAGATAATTTAAAAAATATATGAATTGTTAGCCTATGCATTTTATTTCTCTATCATGAACAGAGCTGTCACATATGTGCAGCTAGAAAATAATCCATATATTTTAACTACTGCATCTCTGAAGGATGGACTTTATGGTTCTTCAAGACCTGCATATGTTGCTGGTTTAAGCTGGTTCCTCCAGATGAGAGACATCTGAGGCAAAACAAAATAAGAGAACAGCTTTGTCATGAATACAGCAAATCATTCATATACACTCAATTCTACTTGCACTAAAGCTTGAAAAGAGGCTCTTCACACAGTTGAAAAAGAGTTCTCTTCACTGTAAGGAAGTGTAAATTAAGACTGATACCTGAAGAAGTGGAAGGACAAAATAGATGAAGAGAATGAAAGCAAAATATTTAATCTACTATGTCTTGTTTTTCTTAAACTCAACAGCATGATAGACTGTTCCTCAAGGTGTGCTTAGCATTTAGAGCTGGGTTCTGCATTGCCAACTTTAAAAAAAAACCACTAATTTTAAAGTGTCCTTGTGTAAGAAATGTAAGAACCAGAGGAATGATCATGACCTGATGATGCTGTCCTTGTTTTAGTTTGACAAAAAGAGAAGCAGCAGTTTTGTCACTATAGTGTTGTAATGCTGAAGAACAGAAAGTCAATCTCTTAATCTCCGCTGGTAGAACCTGCCAGCACCAGGAGCTCTGGGACTGGGGTTCATTCCCATTCACATCAATAGCAATACAGCTCTATGAAGGTCTATCAATACTAATAGCTTTTCATAGTGGATATTGCTCTGCGGTAATTTTCTGAGACCTCAGCTAGGTAATAGTGTTATGTGCACAAGGCTCCTTTTACCAAAGGTGGATAAATCTGTGGTAAATGTTTTTCAAACTACGTTTCTACTCCAGATTTCCTTTGTCATTGTGTATTGGACATTTTAATGTATAAAACCAGGAAGTGCAGTGTGATGTAGCTTGTTATGTTGTTATAGATGTGTTTATAACAGAAACACATTTACTGAGAGGATGTGAGAATACACTGCTTTTAAGATTCCACCTACTGACACATGAACAGGGCTGGCCTCAGAATTAGCTACTAAATCAGAGTAAACCTCTAATGACTGACTGACATCAAAACAAAACTTGAAAGATTAGCAAAATTTATGGGAACTGACATTGAATATAAGATGAAAGCTCTTCTGAAAATGGAGTCTCTGCAGAAAAATAGGAAATTCAAAAGCTTTGGTATGTCCATTGATTCAACAAAAATGTAATTACTCTACAAGGGAAAAGACAAATTAGGAGACATGAGCAAGACTGCTGTGGCCTGAATAAAAGAGATTCTACAAGTGTAAGTTGTTGATTTTATAGGAGATGAAACTATGATAGCCAAGATGGGAAATATTACTGTGTTCATAAAACATAGAATGTGCTATAGAACCTTTGAGTTTCAGTAAATGTATAAAAACATGATCAGGACAAACAATTGGTCTGCCAGTGGCACAGGATAGACACAAGTTTGGGTAACATTGTTTTCTAGTAACTTTACAGGAATTCAACAGAAATCTGATTTTTACATGCCACATTTATTGTCATCTTCAGAAATACACCAAGATGTGGTCAGAGGTGTCTGAAATTAATTTATTTGCATTCTATGAATTCAAAGGAGCTGAAACATCTATTATGAAGAGAAAAACTTACATACAAAAAAGGTTATCAAAAGTTAGAAATCTAGAAAACACTTATTATCCTCACCACATTAGTTAGGATATAAGAAGCAAAGGTGCCTAGGAAGCAACTTCTTTCCTCTACATTAATCTAATTTTTTGCAAAAGTGCATTATTTGTCATTATTTTTTTTATTGTAAAAGTAACGCAGGTCAATAAAAAAATTCAAGGTGAAGTCCTGATGAGAATGGAAGCAAAACATCTACATTTAAAAATAATCAAAATAATCCTTAGTCCACTGTCAGTAGCATTTACCCTTATCTAGAAAAAGGCAAGAAAACATCCTTTGTCAACACCTTCACAAAACTGATTTCTAATTACAGGACAAGCGACACATTGCTTTATATATTTAAATACCTTACAGCATGTCATTCTTTAAAGATCTTATGGATTAGTTTCCATAAGGTACTTTTGTGTCTTATGAAGAATACACCCTGAAAAGAATGCCAAATATTTCTTTATTGAGTCATGTTCAGAGGACTTTCAGGAGTCTTAAATTCAAACCTGCAATCCTTAGTGGACAAGAGCTTCCTTTCTCTTCCAGTTCTGTTATTGCAAAATGCAGGCTGGTGGAAATGGAAGAACGGAAGTGTGTATTTTAGTCAGTAGCCGTATAAATCTCTGGGGGAAAGACCAAAAATACATATGAAAATAGCCAATGGTTTTTAAAAACACTCTCAGTAGAAAAATGGGCATGTATTCAGCATAGATGAAGTTCATCTGAGGAAGGGATCTGTAACTCCATATGTCCCCAGACACATGTTCAAATTTATTTTCAGGCTATTTAAACAATGTCAACAGTCTTCTTATGTTTTTCTATTATCATTACTATGCTATAAGTCCTGCTTTAAACATGTAGCTGGGCAATTCTTACTTCTGGAAAAAAAAAGGGTCATAGGTTTGCACAGCTATGCACAATTGAGGCCACAGAGGATGTAAGATCATCAAGACATACCTCACTTTTTTTTCTTGGCTTCTCCAGGTACATTAGAGACCTGGGAAGCTGAGGAGGGTCTGGTTCTTAGCAGCAGGATTTGGAACATGAAAAAGTACTGATTACATTGGAACAAGTGCCCTGGTGGGGTTTTTTTAACACACCTAATTATTTTCACCTTTCCACATCTCTATGAAAGGGCTTTTTTTAATCTTTTGCAGATGGACAAACATACAAAAGACTTTACAGTAATGACTGATGCACAGGATGTATCCCCTAATTAAATATTAAGTCCATAGCCTTTTCCAGAATACAGTTTTAATGGTTGTAAAGAAGTATCTTGCACCTTTTTAGCCTCATCCCTGCATGGAAAACGTCTATAACATTTTTATTACCTTAATTTTTTTAAGTATTGTAAGATAGACTATCAGAGTCCTGAAGAAAATGGATTTCTTGGTTTTACTTCTCTTATGATGAAGCAGCTTCTTTGGTGCTGCCAATCTACACGAGATAGGCTTGTTTTAGATTTTTATTTGGCTACCAGCACTAGTTGTTTTTCCCACTGTCACGTTCAATCTGCATGACATCAGCATGTCACAGTAGAACAGATGTCACTTTATTATGGTCTCTTTTTTAATTAGTGGTCCAGTCTTCCTTGACCTGCTACAATTTACTTGCAGCAATATAGGTGCTCTGATGGGGACATAACCTAGAGTGACAGCTAACAGAAATATTGTTGAAATATTTGAAACTGAAAAGAAAAATCTATCTCAGTCAGATAAGCAGCCTGAAGGATCAAAGGATGCCAAAAAGACTTCTGCTTGAAAAATACAAGCAATGTTACAGCAAAATGGTGCTAGGACCTTTTAATGGCTTACTTGAATTGCTAGCGGCAATCATGCTGTAAATTTATTTAGGAGGTAGTGTAACAGCTCTCTAATTTGTTCTAATGCTTCAAGAATTGGTTTAAAGATGTTAAAAAAATATACATATACATATATATATATATACACACATGCACATGTATATATATGTATATATTTAGACACAGGACACAGGTCTTACAGTTTTGTTTCAATTTGGGTATAAGATGGAGCTTCTCTTACAGTACCTGACATTGTGTCACCTTCTGATAATGTGGCTGCTGGTGGTAAGAGGCTCAAAATGCCATTTGTATTTAAAATCTCTATTTTCAGATATATAGTCTAGTTTACTCATGCAGAGAAGTCATTTTACCTTTTGACCTTTCTGCTGGACTGAACAAAATAAGTGAAGACATATTCTAAAAGTCTTTGTGTTTGAGTGAATTGTGACTGCAGCTGAAATTGTCAGTCTCCTGTATTATTCACATCAATTTATTTGTAATACAGTTGGCCAAACCATTCCATTTTAGATAGTTATTTCATTTTGTTTAGATTTATAGTGAAGTTAAAAAATTAATGAAGCAGAAAATCAAAGCATTGTAGAGCATTTTAATCAGATATGAAGTACTACAATTGCAATAATAAGATTTTTACTTAACACATTAATTTCGTTCATTTGCCTAATTACTTTCTATAACACAAAATAACTGAAAGCTTAGGTACAAGCCCATGCTTAAATGCATTGCTGAGGTAGAGCACAATTTCCAAGATTTTCTTTGCAGGACAAGAAGAAATCTTATGGAATTTTAATAATAAATAGAGCTAATAATAAAAAGAGCCTAAGGCTTTTCAGACATGCTATGTCTTCACTCCTTGATCTCTTCAGGAGCTGAAAGAATCTAAAAGACTGGATTCCGTCCTATCTGCTTATGTCTGACCTCATGCAAAAAGGATTTGTTTCCACTGGTACTTTAAAAGCAAGGAATACCTGTCAGAGTACTTGCTGGAAGCTGGTATGAGTTAGCAAAAGCTCTCTGGGGGCTGGAAAGACTGTGCAGGTTATAAGGAGTTATCAAGAAGTTGCAATTGAGTGACATTGATAAACACAAGAAGAGCAGCACATCATTCGGAAATTATTAAAAAGTCAGGCAAATGAGCTAAGGATCTGGAAAAACAAAAACAAAAACAAGGTAAGTAATAAATACAGCTAACTAAAGAGAATACCAAATAAATTACTGATCAAATTCAAAGATTACTTTCAAGACCTGCGGGTATGGAGCAGAGAGAACAGCCACGCATGGGAAACACTGTAGACCCCAAAATGTAAATGTAGCAAAGGGCAGAGGAACAGGACATCCTGTGGTGCTGGGTAGGAGTTAAGCACTGGGTAGGATATTGCTGCTGCTGCAGCTTTCACAGGGTCAGTCATGCACCAGGGCAGTGCTGACAAAGAAGTCTCAGAACTTCTGCTGGCCAGAGTGACCCTGAGATACATCAGAAAGTCTCTTTTCCCAGCCCGGCAGTCGAAGGAGGAGTCAGAACTCTTCTGTTCTAGAGGTTGTTTATTGTATCTTATCTATAAAATTCTTTCTCTGTCCTGCCGAGGTCTGCTCAGCCAGACAGTCAGAGGCACTGACCGCCCCTGGGGCAGTGTTATCTTTTTATACTAAAAACTACGTGTACATTATTTACCATAACTTCCCAATAGCTATCCCCTATGTTACACAGTGAGCTTCTACTCTAAACCAGTCCAAAAGTGCCAGCATCACAGCAGAAGATGGAGGCCAAGAAGAAGAAAGAGAAAGGCTGGACATGCCCAGATTCCTCCATCTTGCCTCCTGAAATCACATTTGAAAACCCCCAAAAATCTATTTTTCACCCCGTGACAAACTAACTATTATTCTACTCAGACTTTCCTGGCTTGCAGATCCTCATATAAAGTTGGTAAATTTTTCCATGTGTCACAATCAAAATCACAGGTGTCTTGGGCTCTGTCCAAGGTCTCTGAGCCCCCCGGCAGAGGTTCGGGCAATGCAGGATAGCCAGAGGGATGTCCTGAATTCTGACAAAGAAGTACCAAGAGAATAACAGATTCAACTAGATTGGAAAGGACCTCTGAAACCATTGAGTCCAACCTATGACCCAACACCCCCTTGTCCATCAGACCACGGCACTGAGTGTCGCACACAGCCTTTCCCTACACCCCTCCAGGGACAGTGACCCCGGTGACCTCTCTGAGCAGTCCATTCCAGTATCTAATCACCCTTTCTGTGAAGAATTTCTTTGCAATGTCCACCTAAACCTCCCCTGCTGCAGCTTAAAACTGCCCTCTTTTCCTGCTGCTGGATGCCTGGGAGAAGAGGCGACATCCACTTGGCTACACTCTCCGGTCAGGTAGTTGTAGGATTTGCTAATTCATGGCAATCTGCAAATGAAACTGATTAACGACTGTCCATGAGAGAGCAAGAAATGTAACTATTTCAGACAAACAGGGAACATGGTATTGATGAAAAGAGCTCTACTACCTCGTGCCCCCAGCAGGTTTTTGTGATCTTCATGAGTAACTCAAATGTCTAGGTTAGAGAAGCCATTACCTGCATTATATTTTCTGACTCTGGGAACAAAGTTGCACACAGACTTGATAAAAGATGAGCAGCCAAATGAACATTTTTCCATATTTTTTCCACAGAAATCAAATAAGGAAAAAAAAAATAGGCTGACACATTTCAGATTATTCATGTGTATAGATATCCATGTTTCATTACTTCAAGGAATTCTGCTTCCAAATAATATCACTTCTGCATATGCTTCATTTATTAGGGCTAGAAGACAAAGAGCCAAATGAGACTGTCAATTACATAAATATTTTTTGTAATTCTCTGTGTAGATATTCTGTATATACACAAAGCCACACACACAGAGGGAACTTGAAAATTCACTGTACGACATATATTATGGGCAACTCATTAATTTGTAGTGAGGCTGCAGAAAAAGTTTTTGAGAAAGGGAAGAAAATAATCCCAATCCTTCTGAAAGCTGTTTTTTTGCCATAAAACAAAGTAAAGTAAAAGAAGTGGCGCAGGAGATATGGTTTTAAGGATAAAATGGCAAGATGAACATCATCAGATCACAGTGGACATTATCAATATGATAACAGTGATGACTCTACCAAATAACAAGAAATAAAATAAAAAATATTTTATAATAAGATTATAAATTAAAATTTTATTACATTATTATAATTAATAATAATAATAACTATAATAATATTTTATTATAAATAATTATAACAATTAAAAGCCTTTCTAGGTGTTATGGGCTTTTGGAGATTTCACATTCCAAATTATCACTGTAAACTCCCTCGACCAAGTCTTTATAGTCTTTAGTTGCTCCAGGGGCAGTTTAGGTTGGACATTAGGATTAATTTCTCCACAGAAAGGGTGATTTAACATTGATTTAACATTGGCATGGGCTGTGCAGGGAGGTGGCGGAGTCACTGTCCCTGGAGGTGTTTAAGGGAAGACTGGATGTGGCACTCGGTGCCATGTCTGGTTGAGTTGATGGTGTTGGGTCATTTGTTGGATCTCAGAGGTATTTTCCAACCTAACTGATTCTGGGATTCCCTGAAATGAGCTACAAGAGGAATGATTTCAGACGGGGCAGGGAGGGCTCGCACCTCCAACGGGAGACAGCGCGCTTGTTTGGGCAGGCGGGCAGAGTTCATCTCCTGCCCAGCGCTTGGTAAGGGGCTCTGTTGTCTAAGCCTTCAGGGAGCACAGTGAGTACAGCTGCCAAGGCTCAGGGGGTGTCTCTGTTCCACCGGAAGAGAAAACCCCGCAGCTCCGGCGCGATCCGGTCGGGTGGCGCTGAGATCCCCGCCTGGGCCCGGGCTGGGGCGCGGCCGCCGCGCTCCTCTGAGGGAGCCGCGGGGCGGGGCGGCCGCCGGGGTTTGTCCCTTGGCGGCCGCCGTACGGCGCGCTCTTCCCGCAGCCGGCCCGCGCGCTTCGGGAACGCCATGAGCCTGTGGGCGGACAAGCACCGGCCCAGCGCCCTCGGCCGCCTCGACTTCCACCGCGAGCAGGCGGCGCGGCTCCGCAACCTGGTCAGTGAGCCACGGGCTCGGCTCTGCCCCGCGCCCTCCCCGCCGGACTCTGCCCGGGGCCCCCGCGGCCTCCAGGTCCTCTCGGTCTCTCCTCCCCGCAGCGAGAACCCCCCCGGAGTCGGCATTGCGCCTGAATAAGGGGGAGAACTTTACTGTGCGGGTGACCGGGCGCTGGAACAGATTGCTCAGAGTGGCTGCGAATTCTCCGTCACTGGAGATAGTCGGGAACCCTCTGGATGCAATTCTGCACCCGGGAGGTTGGACCGCTGTGGTCCATTCCAGCCTGACCCATGCTATAATTGGGATTCCCTGCGGGCGCTAACGCTGCTCCGTGGGGCCGAGGTCGGCAGCTTTCCCTCCATGCAGGCCCTGCTTTTCCGAGCAGCGCCCGTGCCCGGGAAGCGTCCCGGCATCGCGCCCTGCTTGGCAGTGAGGCCCTGGTGCCGGGGAATCTGTGGGGAATCGGTGGCTCAGCTCTTTGGGGAGCGGTGTGCACATGCTCTTCTGCTGGTGTCAGTGTCCCCGAGAACAGGGCTTGGCTTGTTTGCCTCATGTTAGCAGAAATGTTTGAGGCGAGCAGCTAGGAAAGAAAGTCAGGACTGCTTCCCCTACCAGATGTGCCCACTGGCACATGCACTTCCTCAGGGATGAGTGATATCTAACTCATGTGGGTGCTTTCTGTGGGGTAGGATCAGATGTGCTCCAAGTCATGCATTGTAGCTTTCCAGGAGATAAACTCCTTATATATATATATATGTACACACACACACGAAAAAACCCACATATATATATATATATATATGTATGTACATCATAACTATATATAAGCATTTGCTTTAAACTTTGTTTCAACCCTTTTTTCTGTGTGTTTCTCACAGTTGTCACTCTAGTTACTGTGGGAAGCGTGTAAGTGTTGGAGTGGGGGTTTTGGGGTTTGTTTTGTTGTTGGTTTGCTTGGGGTGTTTTTCGAGCAGTGAGGTGTTTGAAGTTAAAAGAGTTGCACATGGCTGTCAGAAAAATATGTTTTATAGAAATGTTGCTGCAGGGAAAGATTTCAGCAGTTTTAATTCTAGGTGCTATGTTGTGATGGAGCTGGTAAAGTCATTTAATGTAAACTTGGGTGAAAATGGAAGGGTAGATGATCTTATAAGGAAAATACTGTGGTAGCTAACTGATCTTGTTTCTTTTTTGTTCAGGTTCAATGTGGTGACTTTCCTCATCTATTGGTGTATGGACCATCAGGAGCTGGAAAAAAGACAAGAATAATGTGTTTGTTAAGGGAATTATATGGTGCAGGAGTGGAGAAACTGAGGATTGAGCATCAGAGTATAACGGTAAAAAAATAAGTCTTCCATCTCCTGTGAAGTAATGTGGAAATAGTGATATATTTTGTGGAAATAGTGATGTATTTCTGTTGTGAGACCTTTGGAGTTATTTGAGTTTTAAAAATTAATTTTTATTTTGCACTTAGTATCTTCAACCTTTTTATGTAACTAATCATACCAGTTTGATTATACAGACAAATTATTTTCCAGATGTTCTTCAGGTGTGGGATTCTCTCTTGTTTTCTGTGCCTGCTTGGCTGTTCTTGTGGTGGAAGTTCTTTTGTGCAGAGTGGGTTTTTTAATTTATTGTTTACAGTTCATTTTGGACCATAGCATCTCTGCTGTTGCTATTTTATGGGCTGGATGATGTGTCAGTATTCCTTTTTTCTTTGGAGGTGGGGCTGGGACTGTAGGAGATAAGCAAGTCTGTGTCTCCAGAGTTCTTTGACATCTGAGACTCTTGGTTTGCCTGTTATTTAGTCAGGTGTAAGCTCCAAGAGATTTTTAGAACACTTTCTGAAACTTAATGTGCTTATTTTCTATGTAGGCACCTTCTAAGAAGAAGATTGAAATTTGCACCATTGCAAGTAATTATCACCTTGAAGTTAACCCAAGGTAAGTGTGCAGTAAAAATGTCTCACTTTAAAGGTGTGCCACTGGCTGTGTTGTGAGTGCCTTCAGCCTGGCTGCATGAGGGACTGATTGCCTGATTTGTTCCCTCAGCAAGTTAGGTAATGGTCTGTGGGTTTGGTCTGCAAATGAGAGCAGGGAGAGGATTTTTAATTGAGCAGCTGTAAATGAACAGAAATTTGGATTGCTGTATGCTTAAGGCAGAAATTTTGTGTTTAACTGGCTATGTAAGCATGCTGATGTTGAGGAATGGGCAACGGAGACAATTCTGGATTGACAGATTTCACCATTTTGGTTGAAATTAAGGAATTTGAAAGAAAGAAAGGCTTACCCTGTAACTCTCCAAATAAAGTGTTTAGAGCATGGGAAAGACCTCTGCAAAATACTGCAGATCCTGTCTTGAGTGAGGTCTGATATTGATTTAAACAACAGAAGCTCTAGTGGGAGCTGTCTACATCTTCTTTGGCTGTTAGGAAACTGGAGGGGATAGTTTGGAGACCCAAAGCAAATATTTGTATTTACCTGAAACCAGGTAAATACAAAGCAACATAATGTTGCTTTAAATCATTAAAGCGGTGTTGGTTAAAACCATAGCTCATGCTGCCTTGCCATGTAGAAGTTATTCTGCACTGCCAGGTCTCCTTTAAAAACTCATTCTTCAGCTAATCTGTTTATTGATTAGTGAGTATCTGCTGGTGTGCTAATACAGACACAAATAATTATCATCTAATTACCAATAAAAGCTGAGGTTTATTGGTAATCATTGTTTTGAATATGTCATTTTGGTGATACCAAATGTGTGACCATTCAATCCGGCTGTGATAACCTGATACTACTAGCACTCTTCCTGTTACTCTGTATCTGTGTACAGAGTAACAGGAAGAGTGCTAGTAGTATCAGTATCAGTACTTAGAGCTTGAAACATAAAATAATTATATTTCAATTTAAATACAAAATTGCTGAGCTTTGATTAAGGATTAATATCCTGATTTGTAACTGAGCAATTGTCATGTTTATGTCTGACCAGACAGTAAACCTCTGCTGTGCAGTGGCCTGTGAAGTTTGACTGAATTATAACAATGGTGAAGGCATGTGCATCTTGAGTAACATGGAATGGGGTGAATGGCTAACAAGGAGAGGAAGTGAATTTCTGGGAAGGACTCTGCTGAATAAAAGCCCACATTTATGTCAGGCATCCTCTTATGTGGTTAGGCTTAATTGTTCTTCCCATAATGAGTAAAAATATTCACATTGTGTGTCGTTGTTCAAACTAGGTAAAAAAAGTTTAGCTTTCTCATCTGAATAAAAGAAGTTCTATTTTAATGAGTTAATAAAACATTTAACAATGGATTTACTACATTTGAATAAAGTGCTACTAATCCAGTTGTGCCTGCATAAACTTCTGGTTGTTTTTATTATAGAGGAGGCAACTTTGAACAAAGTATATGAGTATTAGTTTAATTCTAACTCAAGAGCTTCTGAATTCTTTTGGCTTTCTTGCTCATTCATTTGTCTTTTTGAGGATGTATTTTATATGCAATATAAAGTTGTTTTAAAAAAGATTTTTTCAAATTCCTGGTGCAGTGATGCAGGAAACAATGACCGTGTAGTAATTCAGGAGCTCTTGAAGACAGTGGCACAGTCCCAGCAGCTTGAGACTAGTACTCAACGAGATTTTAAAGGTGAGTAAAACAGTTAAAACCAGTCAAAACGCTTTTTAAACATGGGGAGATTTCAGTTCACTGTTTTGTTTGTACCTGTATGTTGCATGAAGATTGTACAGTCAAAAAGGCACACAAGTAATCTTAATCTTTATTTTCCTGCCTGTGGAACCATGCTGTGTTTTTCTGTGTGTTATCACTTATTTTGGTATTATTGCTTGTATGTCAAAGGTATTTTTTTCTTAGAAAGATCTGATATTAATACAGAACCCCGCTATGTTTAATCCTTTTTTCAGTGGTGCTGTTAACAGAAGTTGACAAACTTACTAAAGAGGCTCAGCATGCTTTGCGAAGAACAATGGAGAAGTACATGGCGACCTGCAGGTTGATCCTGTGCTGCAACTCAATGTCAAAAATTATAGGGCCCATTCAAAGCAGATGCCTGGCTGTACGAGTGCCTGCTCCCAGCATTGAAGATGTATGTTGAAACGGAGGCAAAAATAAGTTACTATAAAATTCTTAGATAAGTTCTTGGTGTGGACTTATATTTTATTTTTACATAATGATGTAGTTTTCCTTTGTGTTGGATGATTTTCCAAGCATGGCTTATGAAAGACTGGTCCATCTCTGGTCCAGAAATCTTTCTAACAGGAGAATCTGTAGGTGCTGAACAGTTTGCAAAGTGTTGTACTCCCTGCTATCTGTTTCCTGTCTAGATCTGCCATGTCTTGTCCAGTGTGTGTAAGAAAGAAGGCCTGACTCTTCCTCAGGAGCTGGCTCAAAGGATTGCAGAGAAATCTGGCAGGAATCTTCGGAAAGCACTACTTATGTGTGAGTCCTGCAGAGTACAACAGTAAGTCACTGCAAAAATTAATGTAAGTTCTACTGTCAGACATAAATGACCTTGCTTCTAAGGCCTTGTTAAAACAGGCAACAACTTGCTTAGATTGTAATCTCTAAAAAGATATTTCTTAGGTATCCTTTTACTGCTGATCAAGACATTCCTGAGATGGACTGGGAAATTTATTTGAGAGAAACTGCAAATGCTATTGTTGGTCAACAGACACCACAAAGGTAGGTGAATGCATTTGTTAAGAGCTATGAATGATGTTTTCCATGTACTGTGGAACCTAAAAAAAAAGTTGCATTCAAAAATGTGGTGTCTCCAGTTATGTGTAATTTTCTGTCTTTCTGACTGGAGCTGGTACTTTGCAGCCAGAGGAGTGGGGCTTTAAAATTGCCAGAGAGTATGAATGAACTGAAGAACTATTGTTTTTCCCTGTCAAAGCTTAATAATCTAAAGTGACTTTAGGCTCAGTAGCATGTTGTGTTTCCCCATTGGGTGGTTTTTTTGGTGTGGGAGTGGTGGGTGTGTGTGGTCGTTCTGGTTTGTTTGTTTTACATAAAGTTTCTCTTTGACCATCTTGAGCATAAAGCACCTTTGTAAAAGAACTGGGAGTAAGAATTCATTGCTTTTTTTGAGCACATTAGGAGATGACTCCTGTGTCCATCTCACTGTCATAGCCAAAGCCTGATCCTTTTAGCCTGTTCCATTTATTATTTGCACAAGATGTCACTTAATTTAAATGCTTGTAGCATCTGCCCTTCTGTTTTCAAAAGCTGAGCTTTGGCTAATTGTGTCAGCTCTGCCACCTAATTGTCTTATCCTTTCTTCTAAACAATGAAGACAGAAAAACAGCACAAAGGAACTCTCTGGCTGTAGTAAATTAGTCACTAGTCTTAAGCATGAATAACTTAGATATGAAGAAAAATTAAAGGGAAACAGTCCCGAGACAAATTACAATAGCCTTGTAGCTTCTAGATTAACTGAGACCATTGTAACTAGAGTATGTGTCATTTATCTTTTGAGTAAAAGGTGATATGCAGCCTTTGAATTGAAATTGACTCATGCAATGCTTTTGGTCTTAAAATAACACCCAAAAGCAAAAAAGAGACATTGCTTGGATTGCCTCTTTTCCTGCAGTGTATTTCACTAGTTGTGAAAGACATTAGTATGCTTTGGGATCATGCTTCTCATATTTTGTGGTGTCTTTCCAACAGGCTTTTAGAAGTCCGTGGGCGGCTTTATGAACTCCTGACACACTGCATCCCTCCTGAGATTATAATGAAGGTAATTCAGCGATAGCTCTTAATGTGCTATACATTTTTATATCATGACTGTCTCAACTAAAGCTTTTTAAAAAAAAAATGCACCACATCATCATATATTATCAAGATATTGATGAAAAGCTGTGTCCTTTACAAACAGATTAAAGCTTGTTCAGTGGTCAAAAAAAACAGCATCATAGCTGAGTAAAAATAAAGGTGGACATTCTTAGTCCCCTTCACTTCTCAGGCCAGTTACTATATTAAAGCATAGTTGAGGATCCTGGTGGTCTTTCACAACCTTAATGATTAAATAATTCTGTGGGCTAATCTTTATATGATTGGTTTTCTTTTATAAGTTTTGTTGTTACAAGTTTGTTATTTGCTGTGTCTTTGTGGAGAGGTGTCCAGCAGAACTATTCAAAGACAGATGTCACCTTGGGAGGGAAAAAGCAAGTGGGATGTACATGTTTTTATTTTAAGGACACTGAAGACAGCTAGAGTAGAACAAAGATCAGAAATAATGTTTGCAACTTAACCTAGTAATGTTTGCTTTGCCATCAGACATAATTTCTTTTGACATTAACAAATTTCTGCTTTCTGATGGTTTTGGTACTTAGATGTTTCTTTAACTTTCCTTTCTTACAGTAGATCCTGCATTGCTGTGTTTGAGAGAAAAATGGTGCATGTTCTCTACTCACTCCCTCTTCATAAACTTGAAATGGTCTAGAGATACTTCTCACTTAATCCTGGCCATTTTAATTGAGATGGATTTGGATGATTTTATTGCTGTCTCTAAAATTATTCATTTTGGGGTTTTGTAACGACTAAAGTATTGGAGTCAAGTTGTCTTGTGTGTCTGCACATAAATACGTTCATAACGTTCATAAGAGACACTTAAATCCTAAATAACCCTTTCCTTGGTTTTTATTAATGTTGTTTCTCTTTGTGCTTGATGCTGTCAAGATATAACTAAGTGGTTTTAATACACTTGCTGTCTTGGTAGGAATTCTCCTCAGGCCATGTTCCTACATGCACTAGAGGTTCTAGTGTTTGGAGATGGGGTTAATTAATTTTCTTTTATTAAGGCATAAATTATCCCAGTAAATGAATGTATTTTCTGTTGGAATAATGAGTGAACTATTAGTTAATGGTTAGTTATTTTCAAAGAGCCAAGGTTATCCTCTTAACAAAAAATACATAATTTTTTAAATACTGCCCTGTTTTTTCCCATTTTAGGGTCTTTTGACAGAACTTCTAAATAATTGTGATGGACAACTGAAAGGAGAAGTGGCACAGATGGCAGCCTTCTATGAACATCGCTTGCAACTGGGCAGCAAAGCCATTTATCATCTGGAAGCATTTGTTGCAAAGTTTATGGCAATTTACAAGAAGTTCATGGAGGATGGGCTGGATGACATAATGTTCTAACTGATGCCCAAAGTTGTACACAGAATGTTGTGTCAAGATACCAATGGTGTTGCAAATGTCTAATTTTCTGTGCTTGATTACATATGGGTCTACTTCTATGTCAAATATTTTTGTTTGGCTATTTAATAAAACAATGCTTGTTCAGCTTTAGAAACCAGATGGATTTTTTGACAGCCACAAATCCATCTTTAGAGCCATACAAAATACATTGGCCTTTCAGAAAGACAACACATTGCTTTTGAAGATGTGCAAGATCAGAGCTGCTTTGCAGTATTTGTAAACTGACATTAAGAAGAGAGAACACAGGTGCTGTGTGCTTGGTTTTTGTTTGTTAATCACAGATGGGCAAGGCTGAAGGAAAAAGATGTTTTTTCCGTGTTCTGCCAAGTTCCACCTTGAACATATATGTTCTGCCTTCTGATCTATACATCTTATGTTTGTCTGGCTTCTTTTTTATAGCCTGAGTGTTTTCTGTGGTGTGTTCACACAAAATGTTTTCTTTTTTTTTTTCTTTGTAAGCAGTTGCATTGAAATTGTGGAGGAGCAATACTTTGGTGTGGCTTGTAAATCACATGTAACACGTTTAGAAGGATTATACCTTCATAAAGCAAGTTCACTTACTGTCTGACACTCCTGGGTTGGCCTCAATCTACATAATGCTGTTCAGGTAAAGGTTATTACTTTGACTATTTTTTTAATGAAAGGAAAAGTTTCAGCTTTCAACAAGTATTTTTTACCTTTTAAACGGATATATGACCTTTTTAAAATGTGAAAATAAATTGTAGCAAATATGAATAAAAATGCTGAATTGTTTTTTTCACACTGTCTCTAACAGTCTAGGTGCATTCATCTGCTTTGGTGTAAACATCTTTCAGAAAGGTGGGATATCCCACACATGCTGTAAAACTGAAGGGAGCCACTGAAGTTTAAAAAAAAATCCAAATAAATACAAGCAACAAGAACAAGTGAAAAAACAGCCTCCCAAAATAATAATAATGATAATAATAGAGAACCAACAATACCTGTGCTGCAAGTCTTTCACATGTTATATCTGTGTACCATGGTACTATAAAAATTACTGAATTCACGCTCTTTATTCTCAATGCTAATTTAGGCTATTACTAGACAGTATTTAAAGCTTAAGTTAATTAAATACTGCTGCTGTTCTCAAGGACTTAAGGGTTCCATGTGGGGTGTTAATGCACAGCTTGCATTCAGATTCATTCTCAGTAAGATGGTGCTGCCCTGTTTCCTGCTCAGTGGGGCTCCTGAAGAAAGAGATGATGAGAGTTTTTTTCCTTCCATATGCTTGTCACCCAAATCCACAGCACTGGTAACTTGTCATATTGTGAATGTCTTCACTGTCAAAAGATCCTGGAGAAACATTAAACTAGTCAGTGATAGTGGAAAGGAATGCTTAAATTCATTACAAAGTAGGGCACAACTTTGCAATAGAGGGGGCACAATTACTGCACATAAAAACTGCTCTGCTCTGGCCAGAGCCTTGTATTATCTACTGGTTTTTAAAAGCTGAACAGTATTTACGATTTCCCTACTACTAATGCACAGTGTGTAAAGTGAGTTCAAAGGATGACAAAATACTTCCCCCTCCCAAAAAAACCAACCCCAAAAGCTAATGTGGGAGAAAAGGAATGTATGTAGGGGGTTGTGAAATGCATAGGGGCAGTGTTGCTGTGCAGGAGCTGTACTGGAGGTTTATTGGGCAGAGGAACAACTTGCTCTTTCAAAAGGCCTCAGCAGCTTTGTCTAGGAGTCAGAAACACAGTATAGATCTCTGTAGGTGTTGTTGTTGCTCCTTGTTGAAGTTTCCTTTTTATCCTTTATTACTTAGGATGAATCAAGAGTAGCCAAGGATGGAAAGATGGTATAATGACAGGATTTCTGTGAGAAAACAGGCAATCATTGATCCTGAGAGCCAGCATTTCCCCCTGCTGATCCTGACTCATCTTCCACAGTCTAGAACACAAATTTAAGTACACATGGGCACAACTATCTTATAAGTCTCTGCACATGTCTTTCCTTGCTAGTAATTTTCCAGGAAATTTTGACTCAGTATTCATAACAGGCTTCAGGGGAGGTGGTCATGCCATCAAGCCTGTCAGAGTTCAAGGAGTTGTCTGGGTGTTGCTGTCATGTCCTTTAGTTTTAGTTCGTCCTGTGAGGAGCACGGAGTTGGACTTGATGTTCCTTAGGAGTGACTTCCACCTTGAGAGATGCTGTGATGATCAGTAAGTGTTGTGCTTTCTGGGAATGTTTTAGACACTCACTCCCTTAGATGCTGCTTCCTCTCCCTTAGGGGCAGTTGCAGCTCTTGCTTAGATGCAGTGTGATGCTGAGCTGAGGTGCTGGGCTCTGCTGCAGGGAGCAGGGACCCTTGAGCTCATGCAGGTGGCTGTCAGAAATAAAACTGAGTTTTCTGGCTTTTTTTCCCCTTCATGGGGCTCCCGTGCAAATCCTTTCACCAAAAATACAGAATGTTAGCCTGGCAAGTGAGCCTCTTCTGGGTGGGCACCGCTGCCTCTCCAGCCTGGAACAGAATCACAGAATGATTTATGTTGGAAAAGACCTCTGAGATCGAGTCCAGCTGAGCCCGCACACACATGGCCCAACAACAGTGCTGTGCTGGACCTACGCTTGGCACAGCACACATGCCTTGCAGATCAAGTGGAAGAGGCAGTGCAGATAGACTCCTGAACACTAACTAGCACAGGACCAACCTCTCAAATGATCCGTTTCTTCAGCTGATTTCATCTTTTGAGACCTGCTTAGAATTGCTGCTGAATTGCATGCTGAGAGGATTACCCTCGCTTTTATCCAGCGACACCTCCCGCTAGCTGGAAATGAAAACTCCAAGCTGCTCCCTCCCACGTGGGACTTAAGCACTGAAGGTGTCTGAGGGGTTGCAGAGGAGTCAGCTTCAAGACAGCACAGAAAGCCAGAGGTGAAACCCGTTTAAAAAAAAGGATCAAGAAACTGAAGGCAGCAAGTACTTCTGTTGAAACTTCCTGTGCTCTGCAGAGATCAGCTGTGCAAAGGGTGAATGGTACATTCATACTTTATTCCCCATCTCTGAAGCCCAAGTGCTAACTCCTGTGAGGAATATTTAAAGAATTTGACCTCTATTGTTGAATGTACCCTGAAGGCTAATCAATAGTGCATCATTCAAGGTGCATGTCAGAAATAAGTTACCTTTCACAAAATGGCTAAGATTAAAATAATTTGTCATTAACTTCAACACTTCAGAAATTGACTCAGAATTTTCTCTGTCATCACAATTGAAATTATTTTCTGTCCAAATTAACCAGGACCCCTGGTTCCTACTCCAGGTTTTTGCTTTTTAAAATGTTTTTTCCTTTTTAATGCTGTGGATGCTTTGTTTGTTTTCAAGTTGACACCAGTAACAGTTAAACAATCCTTCAAGTTGTCTGTCTTCTACAGTTGTGTACAGTTGGTGAACTTCTGGAAGAAACTGAATGCTCTGTTTCAGCAATCCTAGCATTAGTAAATTGTGTCCCAATCATTTGAGCCTTAGGTGATGTTTCAGTAGAGGTGGGTTTGGCACCTCCTAAGTAAGAGTGAGGCATTAGCTATTACAAGCATGTAGCTTCACCACTGACACCACTGGTCCATCTGTGTTTCTCTTAGCAGCCACCACCTCTGTCCTGGCACCTTCTTGGAGCTATTTGCAGTCCTATCCCAGCACATGGAGTAGGTGTTGGTATTTCTTATATGTTATAACCTCTTTGCAAGCCACTGTATACAATTATAGAGAATAAAGATTGGGCATGGGGAAGTTGAAGACTGAGAGCTGGGGACCTACTGTGCTGCTCTCTTTCTTGGCTGACCTCAAGTGTTCCTAAATAATTTTCAGGTTTTCCCTGGGACAATCTACTTTGCTGTATGAAATGTGATGCTTTTAGTTGGCAGCCTGTGACAGCTAGTGAATGGCACAGTTTCACTACAGCTCAATGTTGCCAATGTGGGCTTTCACTGCAAGCAAGCTGGTGTTCTTTTTTTAAACTTGTGATAGTATGTTCATGTCAAATGATTTTTGTGCCAAAGTATAAAGGCAACACTTAGCTCACTCCTGGTCACAATGAGATGTGAAAGGCATGCTAGTAAAGCACGTGTTTTGTGAAATCCATAGAATATTTCCTGTGCTTTTTACCCCTCAGAATCCTTCTGCCAAATGTTATTTCAGTCTTGAGTGAGAAGGAAGGAGGGAAAATCAGGAGCCCCTTCAAAGAGAAGAAAAATAATCAGAATGACAAAGCAGGCAAGGACAGATCCTGAGGGAAGACAGGTACACTCATTAATTGTATTTACATTTCATAGACTAGTCACCTGCAGTGTTCTCAATCATACCCTACACTTACATTCCCTGCCACACACCATGAATAATAAATGCACTTTTGAAGATAGAGTAGGTGACCAAATAGGCTTCTTCCAGTTCTAATTTTGTGGGTGATCTTAATTTGAGAGGTCAGTACAAATGCCTAATGTAAGTGACAATTTTAGGCCAGTAATTGCAAATTAAGACAGAAAGCAAGATGCTGGCTAAGGCACTTTCAGATAGATCACAGATAACCTTGCAGGAGTTGATTAACTCAAATGGAATGCCTCCTTAGGTGATAGCTACCAAATAATATTTGGAACAATTTTTAAAATTAAAAAGGATGAAGGAAAAGGATTTATGAAACTCTTGGCAGCATTTTCTCTGGAGAAAGAATTTTGATAATAAGTGGGGTTAGCTGTTTGCTAATTAGCAAACAATTAGAAGAAAGACATTTACCCAGTAGGCAAACATTTTTGATGATAGACTCACTCTCATCAAACCTGTTTATGCTGAAGGAGGATAAACATTGCTGTGCTCACAGTGTCTCAGTGATGTGAGCAGCACTGGCTGCTGCTCCTGTGCCACCTTTGCATGGGCTGGCTGGGACTCAGTGTGACAGTGCTTAATGTGGCAAGCACAAAACAGAGAGCCCTGCACTGTGCTGTTGATCCTGATGTAGCTGAGGACAATTTCCCAGAGCTCCACAAAAGAAATTAGGAACAGCACAGCAAGCATCTGTGGAGAAAACAGAAATCTCCAACACTGGGGAATTTTTTGGGACCTGCAAGCCAGAAAAAGTGTGAAGACATTTGTTTTATTTATAAAAAATTAAATCATTATATGGTGTAAAGGAGATAATCATTGATTGATCAGAGTTAGTGTCAGTTTTCTGAAAGTGTCCCTTGGACAGGTGAGGCCTCAAATGACCATAAATTCAGAGGGGTGGATGCTTTAAAGTAAAGCAGAGATAAGAAAAAAAGCAGCAACCTTTCTACAAAACAGGGATGTGTCATCAGCACTGCCTGGTGAAAAGCTGGAGGGAATGATGAATCTGAGTGTTTAAGGCTGAACTCCTCTCCATGCTCCTTCCACAAGCAATGGAAAGAGATGAGCAGGTGCTGAACATGAGCTTGCTAGTCCAAACAAGTCTTTAAGGTGTATTCCATTGCTCATCCTCTAAAGGAACTCTTCCTTGCCATTAACTCCATAGGCAATAAAGGAGTACAAAACTAGACTTACATACAGATCCACTGACTCGATGCCTTAATGAAGCCAGAAAAATTGCACCTGTCTATTCTAGAATCCAGCACAGAACAGCAAAGAGCACAGAGGAAAACAAATTGAGATCAAGGGCTGCTCAGGAGTGCAGAGAACTTCCCTCCTATATCCTTTGGCACAAGGTAGTGCCTACCTTGCAGACTACAAATGCAGACTGCGTGGAAGAAATTAAGGAATGCACTCAGTCCTGGTTTTGCTACTGGCATTCTAATCAAAACAAGAATTTAGAATAGAGCTTATGGCTTTATCACATTTTTGACATGCATAAATGTGAGGATTTATTAATACAAGATCTTTGCAAACAAATATGTATTTTTACTTTCTTTCCACTTTGAGGGCTGTGTCTGAGAGCAGTTTCTTTTGCAAGAATCTGAATTAAGTCTGATCCCAAGAAGTCCAGAGGCAGCCATTGTGAGTGCAAGGCATCTCACATGGCAGCAGGTCTGATCCATCCCTTAGGCAGAACTTCCCTGCTAAATTGGCCCTGTGCAGTTCATTTCATTCAAAACAAAGACATTAACTCCTTGTTTGAGGTGAGAGTTACTTTTAGAGCTGCTAACAGTTGTCCAGAGATTAAAAATCCTTCCAGCTAGGTTAATATTGTCCCTGTGACATGGATCTTGTTTGGAAACATCTGGATCGGGCAGACAGGGATCGGCATTAGGAGAAATCTCGTGGTGACTCATTGCACCTGAGGGAGGAACTGGAGATGATGAGCTCTAAAGGAATGCTGGAATAGGCTAAAACCTTCCAACAGGAGCAGCCAGGTTCAGTTAAAATACCTGTGCTGTTCCAGGAACAAGCTAAGTGTCAGGTGTGTGCTTAGGGGCAAGGACTGGCAGCTACCATCAGAGGCATTTTTCTTGTGCACGGTGTGGGTAAACAGCCTGTTGAACCAGGGGAGCAAATATGATGCAGGGGCTCAGAGGTGCTTTGGGCAACCTGAAGATGCGCTAAAAAATGCAGAGATGCTGTTAGAGAATGGTGTAAATAGTGCTGAGGTGGTTCCATGCCCATATGGCCCGCTCATTTGAGAGTTGTACTGGGTTATCCTTGTATGAAATGAAGGGAATGGTGTCAACAGAGCTGAATGGCAGCAACATTTTGTGTCTGAAAATTATTTCCTCCATTTGCTAACAGTGATGCTAATATTTAGTGGGAAAAAAGGAGCAGTGCTAACATTTAGTGGGAAAAAAAGAGGCAATCATTACAGATGGAGGACACTGATTAGTCTATCTAGCTCTTCCACCTGAGAATACAAGATGTACTATGATGGTACCATGGAAGGAAGTAAAGGAAATGTTATTACAGATATTATATCCAAATTGAATTAAAGCTGCATTAAAAACCAGAGACTGCTGCACTTTTTCATGCTAGGTCTGAAAACATGATATACATCTGCTACTGACAGGCACGTAAAGAGCATGCAGGGACTTTTTTCTCAGAAAACAAGTTTGATCTCTGACTTGCTGCTTCACAAATCCATGGAAACAAAAGCAGGAAGTAAAATTATGGACAGACATTAATAAATAAACATCAGCAAAGCAGCTGTGTTGTTTGGGATTATTGTTTGTTTTGCTTCCAAATATTTACTTTACATTGCAAACTCTAACAGTAAACTGTTACAGTTTCTTTGTCTATAAAAATCAGGTAATTAATCTGACTTCCTTTGCAAAAGGTGAATCTGCAGATAAAAAGCATTATGTTAATAAATATTTTCTCAGTTGACTAGCAACCACTGGAACACTTTTCTGTGCTGTGCTCATTCACTGTAGAGATTTAAATGAGTTACTAAATCCTTCTAATTTTATTGGCAGGGCAAGAGCAATCCTTAAAACATGAACCCCCCTTTAAAACTGTGTTTTTGAGGGGTCATGTAGTGGCATACAGTGAGGCAAGTATCTCATTGCTTCCTTGGCTGTGGCTGCTCCAAGGCTGTGAAAATATCTCTGGAATGTGACAGTGTCATGAGTTACTGCCTCTGCCACCCAGTAATTCTCATAAAAGCCAGTCTGTCTCATGTGACTGGAAATATCATATGGGCTGACAAAGTGGAACTGTAATAAAATGGTGTATCTTTCACTTACTTCCCATGTTATGTTACATCAAGTGGCAGAGTACAATAAATTTTAAAATAAAAAGTTGACATGAATGATTATATAGTAATAAATGAACAACAAAGACTTTTAATGCACACATAAAATAATCCAGCAATCACCTTCCAACTGTATTTTATCTATTTTCAAGCAACAAAACACAGCTGGCAGCTGTTTATGAAAAGGGATCAGTATGCTAAAGTGTGCTCAGCCTGAAATAATAACTCTAGGAAAAAATTTCAATAAAGATGTATTTTAAGAACAAAATCAAAGAAAACAAAGTCACGGAACCTGAGAGTTTCAAAGCAGCTTCTTCCTCATACATGCCCTTCTCACCAAAACAAACCCAAGGCTATAAAAAATTCAGGAACTGTTTTCAAAGGCGCTGAGGTTTCAAAAGAAAGAAAACCTCTAAGTATTCCCTGTGCACTTCAATAAGGGAATTTTCCCTAGAACTTCCACACTTTAGTGTTTTCTGTGATCATGCACCAGTTGGTGTGGTCAAAGTACAAATCAGTAATGCATAGCTCAGGAATACAGTGCTCTTTCAGCTTGGCCAGTTTCTTGTCTTTAAAAATGTAGCAGTACCTCAGTCAGGCCCCACCAGGACCTGTCTGCTGTCAGCTGTGCTTGGTCAGGGCACTCATTGACTTTTTCATGCATAGAAGCACCTACTCTGCTTTTGCTCTGAGGTTAGCAGAGCAACTCCTTGGTTTGGGTGATGGTCTATTTTAAATTGTTGTCTGACAGCTAATTCTTTCTGACATGAAATCAGGTCAGGTGAATACACTCTGCTGCAACCACAATGACTACCTGCTGCTGTTAGGGAGCTGTACCTTTACTTGCCTTAATTCTGCATAGCAGCTTCTGAAAGCCTTTGAGCAGCGTGGGCAGCACAGGTTTAACAGCCACTTCAGAAGTTGTTGTATTTTAAAAACTCAGTTTGCAACGTAGAAAAAGTGAGAAGTACGTTTCGGAAATCCATGAGCTTTGCGTTTTTTTCAACTTTTTCTCCCCTTTTCAATTAATTCAGCTCAACACTGTAATTGCCATAACTAACGAGCCCTTCTTAGTGCCATTGATTGCCCAAATTTAATACTGAGTCAAGTGATCTTGAGAACAGAGACCATCTCAGAGACTTCTCTGACACTGTGCACAGTGCTTTTTTCTCCCCTCTGCAGGATGAGCTCCGTGCTGTCCTGCATAGCTCTGAAGTCCCATCCAGCTTATGACAGGGCTGTTTCAAAGCCAGTTCTTTGTCCCTGTGAAGAATTGATTTTTGTACTCCATGTGAGCAAGGCTCACCTGAGGAGCAGGAAGGAGGTGAAGGTTTCTAAGGAACAAAGTTGTCTTGCTTTTCAAATCTTCCCCATTTTTGCTCCATTGCCCACACATATATCATTATCTGGCCTCCTACTCTCAAGATGTGAGCCATCTCTTTTATCACTTGCATGCACCTCTCTTCCAGTTGAAAAATGGTGTATCACTAGAAGAGAACAGATAAAGTGAATAAGTATCCCTTGAGGCACTAATGAATACAGAGTGTAGGGACAGGGACTGGCTCTGACACACTGGAAGCTGATGCTTTGCACTGCAGGAATACATCAATTATCTTCTGTTGTGCTATGTGTGGTTGTAGTACCTTTATCATCTCTGACATGCTGCTAGCTTTAACTTTAAAGAGTCCCTTCCACACTGTCGTATTTTAAAAGCACAGCAGAATTTAGAAATGTTGAAACAACTGACATCTGTCAGACTGGCAATAAACAACAAAATGATCTTTTCTCAATGAATGGCTATTGGGTCAGTGGCAAAGCAACCTGCAATGTTGAATCAAAATATTGGTGAAAGAAACTTGGTCAACTAGCATCTGTCTACTTCTTCCCAGTAACAAATATATACAATTAAAACAAATAGTTAGATAATCTCATTCCTGTGTGATACCCCCCTCCCAGCACACAAACGTGTGAGATGTGGAGAGCACCTTATCAGTAGGATGGTGAAACTCAAGCAATGCACTTTCCCTTGATCCAGAACCCAGTTTAAATTCCACTCTCATTTCAATAAAAGATTTTGCATAAGAAAGGGCGATTGATCTCAGACTTTGGCAGGAATTTGCAGAATGACAGGGCTGCAGGTTAGCTCCTGCTCTCAGGCTGAGCAGCTTTGAGCAATTCACAACAAACGTGGAGGTTGATTAGGTCTCGGTGCACAGCAGGGACTCTGGCAAAGGTTCTGCTACATCAAGGGAATGTTAAATCCTGTTAATAGTGCTGGAAAGGAAAGGGCACGTATTAAAGACACTGAAAACAAAAAGCAATAGAATTAATGATAATTATCCAAGCTTATATTTCCCTCAGTGAAAATGCCCTGTGCTAGATGGAGCAGAAATGATGGCTTCCACAGAGAAACAATGTCTCTTTCAAGGGAAAATAAATAAAGGCTTGATTCTTTCTAGAAACAAAAGTACAGATGATGCTAGCTGAAGCTCTGTATGTGTAGCCTCTAGGTGCTTGTCAGGGTAGCCATTCACCATCAGATCCATTTTGCCTCAGAAAAAGAGACACTTTACAATTAAAAGAACAACAGCATGCAGTCCAGCTTTCATAGGAAACCACTGCAATGAATGATGCACTCAGCGCTTCAGTGGCAAGGTGAGGATCAAAAGGCAAGCTTTAAATAAATAGGGTGTTTTAACATCCAGTTATTTGACTTCTCTGCCTGTAGGTTTCACTTTTGTGAGATCAACAGAAATCAATTCCAAAAGCTTAGGTCTTCTAGCAGTAGTTGAGATGTTGATACTGAAATGTTATGGTCTTTGTAATTAAAAATGCATCAAGTATCATCAAGGAAATTACAGTTTATTAATACAATCTCACACTGAACAAAATTTTAGTGTTGTCAAGATAAATATGTCAGATAACTTTAAAAGCTGTGGGTGAGGTATTCCATTAAAAAAAATGCCTAAATCTAGGAAACAGACCATTTGCATGGGGCAACATCAGACAGAAACCACAGACTATCATGTGAATTACTGCACATGATTGTTTTTAATCAAAGCCAAGCCTGTGAGACTCCAAGACCACCATGAAGCCACATTCACTCAAAAGCAAGCAGCTCACAAAAAAAATTTTTTTTCTTTTCCTTGACATCAAAGTCGTTGTCTATAGAAATTGTTTAAACTGATCAAATTGCACTGTGCAGTATTGGTGCTGCTTCACAGATGGAACTGAGCTGGCAGTGAGGCACAAACACCAAGGCCTGACTGCAGCCCAGCAGTGACATGAGCCTGCTTCCCTCCCCTCCAGTGGAACAGTTCAGATCTGCTTCTCCTGCAACTCCTTCCATACTGATGAGTCAATGGCACTGGAGAAAATATTTCACAGAACCTTAGGATAGGTTGGGTTGGAAGGAACCTGAAGATCCCCTGCTTCCAATTCCTGCACCATGGACAGGGACACCTTCCACTAGACCAGTTTGCTCAGAGCCCCAGGTGACCTGGCCTTGAACACTTCCAGGGAGAGAACATCCAGAATTTTCTGGACAACCTGTCCCAGTGCCTCACTACCCTCATCATAAAACATTTGTTCCTCTTATCTAATATAAATAAAGTTTAGAAAGTCCCTCTCCATCTTTCTAACAGTCTCCCTTTAATCACTGAAAGACTACAATAAGGTCTTTCTGGTCCTTCAGTGCTTCCTCTCTCACCATCAGTTCAGCATCTTTTAAGGGGATTTTCCACCATCCAAACACTATAAAACAAGGGTCCAGATGCTTGAGGTTGCATTTATTATAGTGAATGGTACTTTAAATCAAAAGTAGCTTTGTCCTAGATTGCGATAAATACAGAAACTTGCAGGTGGTGAAGACAATATCAGGACAGAGGAAACTTATTCTGGGTCAGAGCAAATGTCCCTTCAGCATGGTACTGTGGCAGCAGCCAGCACCAGAGGTACAGGAAAAAAAGAAGGGAAGAAGAATGATGCTCTGTCCCCTTGCTTCCTGTGGTCTGCAGCCTAAGAGCTGTATCTGATAGCCAGGGATGGATCTGCCCTCCATGGATACTTTCTTGGACTCACTTGTACTTCAGATTACACCAATTCACATGTCAAACTAACCTGCAATTTAATGATGTAGATTCTTTTTCTATTTTAAATGTTTCCCCGTGGTTCTCCTGTTGCAATAAAGCACATAAATTTACTCCTTATTCACTAATTTAATGTAGTTTGTGAATTCCAGGATGCTATCTCCCTCAGAAGCAGTATGAATTATACACTTCCTTTAAGACACTTTTGTGATGACACTATTTAATTAGGTAAAGAGCCACAGCCCATTAACCTGTCCTCATACATAATCAGTTTGTACCTTTGATCATTATAAAGACCTTTACTGGTTCACCTATATCCTTCCAGAGATGGAGAAAATCTGAATTTCATGAAGTATTCAAGATATGGGTGGATCAAGTATTTATCTTCTACCATTCTTCTGCATTTTAATTTTTGTTCTTAATATTTGACTACTGTTTTGACTGGCTTTGAATTCTAATCTGATACTTTTCAAGGCACAGAAAATGTGTGCTATGATGATTTCAATTACTTTCCTGAACAAGAACAGAGGATACCTCTGTGACTGTACCCTTAGTTATTTTTTTCTATGTACATAACCTGGCAACTATCCACAATGCTTTTCTGAGATTTTGCACCCAGTCCTTGGTTTCATGTGGGAATTCTTCTTGCAAATCCTTGCAGCTGGTAATCCTGAATAACTCTGTGGCACCAGCAATCTTTATCACTGGCCTAGGAATTTCCTTTGTAATTTTAAATTGGTATCTTTTGAAGAGCAGCCTTTATATAGGTGCTGTACACACATGCTGAGCATTCACCATTTTCACACTCCTCTACCAGCATTTTACCCTTCTGGCTTTCCCTTCCAATTTTCCTTAGAATTTCTTCCTTTCTGGTAGTAAACTTTTATGCAGTGAATTTTTAAAGCATTTTCTAGCAAGTAGTTTGATTACAGTCCCATTAAATTTAGTGAGAGGATGTGGTTCTTGCACAATTACTTATTGATGTGGACCTGATGCACTCTTTCAGACTAATAAGAGGCTTTTTTCCCTTTTGGGGGTTCTCAGATTAATCTTTTCAAGAGTCTTTATGCCCCTGTTGTACCATTTACACAACCTACACATGGAAAATTGTGGTTTCTCAATATTGTGTTTTCTGCCCCACTGGCCCTGTAGGCCCTTGCAATAATCTGTGGTCATTTTCTCTAAGTTTATCAAGGAGTTGGCGATACATCCTTATTATTACACTGCTCTCCTTTGAAGCTTTCTACCTACTGTTTTTTCTTCCAGAGATTTATCCTACTGCTATTTTTCCACAGAGGAATATTTAGATCTTTTATCTTTTTTAGCTGTTTTGCAAGCCTTGTAACAAAAGGTAGAAAAACCCCTTAAGGGCTTTAATGAACATCATATCATTATCATACTAAGCAAAATCATGCCAGGGTGATGCGTACAAGTAGGGCCACTTTTAATTTTTCAAACAACCAAACAAACCATTGAAAAAAAAATTTTGCTTGGGTTGAGCACAAATGCTTGACCAAAACTGCTGACAGCTCTGTAGCCACTGGGCCTTGCTTCATGGATTACTGGCTGTTTTAAATCAAGCATCCTATGCATTTTGGCAATACATTCCTCCCCCCTACCAAAAAAATCAATCCAAATTAATTTTGTGTCATGTACTGCTCATTCCCACTGCTTTTGTTTAAATTGAAGACTGAAAGTTTTTCCATAGCTTAAAAATACATAATGCAATTTTAAATTTTAAATGGAGAAGGTGAGGAGGAAAGAACATTTCAAAGATTCTTCTCTTCTTCATTTCACAAGGATATAATTAATTGTTCCTTCTCTTAATTGAATACTGTGACTAATCCTACTAAAAGAGATTATTTACAGCAAGCGGACAATGCTAGATACATTTTTGTGCCATTCAGCTGTCTTCAGAGAAGAAAACTGAAAGCATAAACAACTTTTCTGAATTTTTTTACAAGTCACTTTCAAAATTAATATTTTAGGTCAGTGATTCAATTTAAACCCCATTAAATGGCAAAAAAGAGATCTGTGCAATCAGAAATTGCTTTTCTTTGTTAAATTTCTTTATTGAAGCTAAATCCCTTTGGAGACATTTGAAAAGTATTTAAGGATCACAGAATTTTTATCTCAGAGAGTCTTTTGTATATACTATATATACACACTTCAGATGCCACTTTATCTCTGTCAGCTGTAATAATGGGAACAATTGCAACATATATAAAGACATGGTTCTAAGCTAAATGTTATTTTAGTCTCTCCATTATGGTGATATCAAAAATAAAAAGTGGAGGAAAAATGCAAATATACCAAGGAATTATTTAAAAGCATTATTGAATAAACTTCAAAGAGTGTTTCCATGAAAAACTTTTGCCTTTTGAAAACAGAACTCAATTACTTAGGATGGAAAAATTGTTGTTTTTGCACATTTATGGTTAACATGAGGAAATAAGGCTGCTACCTTTATAAAACGGCATAATTGTGAAATGTAATTAACTTTTTAAAGTCTTGATTCAGGAATCATACGCTTTATTTTAAGCATTTGAATAGCTACACTGCTTCAGCTGGATTACTTCTGTGTTTATTAAAGATGATTCTGAAATGTTTGTCACAGCAGCATAAAAATGGGGACACCTATAACTAAACCAGCAAAAGAAGGTAATAAAATAAGGTCAAGTAAAGCAGTCTTCATCAAGTCATCCCTGTCCCCTGTTTTCCGTCATCCTCGAGGTGCCTACCCTGGGTTACTTCTTCCCTCTTCCTCTCACAGAGCAGTGTGGCCCATCCTGGAGCTGCTGGCCCAGTCTCACCAGCTGCAGTACCTGAGGTTCACCCAGCTGGGCTCCCAGAGATGGTTCTGTCTGCCCTCAAGCACCATTTCATCTTGGTTATGTCCTTTATATTAGTTCTCACTCCATAGAGAGAAAATAATGCAGGCAGCTGCTGCCTCTCCTTCCTTCTCAGGTGTGCTTCTATGTGCTGGCCTACAGGATCAGGCTCCTTCTCCACCTCCTTTGGGCTATTTGGCTGCAGGTTTCAAGTGTTGATGGTGGTGGTTTCCTCACCAGTGCAGATGAGTGTTGAAGGACTGGTGCCCATCTCTGAGGAGTGGAAATGTGGATCTGAAACCCCTCCAGCTGTGGAAGGAGGTGAATTAAGCTCTTCTGCTTCCTGGGCCTTCTGCTTCCTGAGGACTTGACTGTACTAGAAAGAAAAAAAAAAGCAAAGTCTCTGTAATATTCTGTTAGACACCAACCCCAAAGAGACCTTGGTGCTAGGGATCTTTATTCAGTGAACAAAGTGTAAATGTGCACCCAGGTCAGGTGCCTGGACACTGTTCTGGATCCTTTCTGGATCACAGTGTCTCATTCAGCAGAACAACAAGCTTCTGGCGGCACAGTGTGAAACCCCCCTGCTAGGGAACCCTGCTCTCAGGTGACAGCATGATCCTGACCAAACTGTGATGTGGAGGCTGCTCAGCCATCCCTCCTGCCACAACCCCAGCAGTGTTGTTCTGCACCCCGAGAGAGGGAGGAAAGCAGTGGTACACGGGCAGCTCGTGCAGCTGATGAGAAGCTGTCACCTCTTTTGCTGACACCCAGCAGCTGGCCAAGACCTTGCAGCCAGCCAGTGCTGTTAAGAACATGTAGGTGAGATTTCAGACAGATAAACTGTCAACGTGGTGACAGTGATAAGGCCACAGATTGTGGTCTAAAATAAATTATTCCATTTAAAAGTGATGAACAGGCTGCTGGCTGTTACTGTGAAAATTAAACTAAATATAAGGGTGTATCTGGAGTTAGCACCAGTTCTGCACTCCAGTAACTTGGAGCAGCAGAGTGAACCATAAGGGAAAGAGTAACTTCTGCTGCAATGTTTGTTTTCCTAAGTAAAAAATTCCCCAAACCAAAAGAGTCCAGTTGTCTGACCTGAACACATCCTGAGATAACAGTATCATACACTGGAAATAAATTTAGGATATTTTTGTTAAGTCAGTTATAACCAGCATGAAAATATCAATGCAAGAAACACAGAGCTCCTGATTTGGTTGAGATAGAAATCCTTGCTGTGGGTGGTAATTGCTTAAAGAGACAACACCATCAGCTGAATAAGTCCAGAGGAAAAAAACCTGTGGAAATGACAGAAAAGCCAGCAGCTCCTATGGAGCTTCTTTGCATCTCTAAGAATTTGTGATTACTAGCTTGAAAATACAGCATTATTCACTTTAAATAAAACACTAACATTGGTGGGGCCAAAGCTGAATTCTGGGTTGGCAGGTGTCTCAGAAACAGCAGAGGTACTCTGTGGGTCACCTCATCAAAACCAGAAAATCCCACAATGGGTGGTATTTCTCTGGTGTCCCTAAGACTCTTGTGATATTCAGATTTTGTTAATATTTTGCACATCTGACTTCCACTAGGGAGGAGGCTTCACTGCTGTGAGAGGAGCTGTATTAACATTAGGCTGTGAGAGGAGCTGTATTAACTGGTTATAGGAGAGTCAATGGATTTTTCTCAAAAAGCTCAGATGAGCTTTACATTACAATAGATGCAGAAAAATAGAGGTTATTAATTTTCTGTCTCCATGGAAAACTTAAACACTTGGCCCAAATGTGACCCAATTTCCTCCAAACTGCTCTTAAATTCTCTTAATATCTGAATTTAATAACCTTTGCTGCAGGGTAAGATGATTATGTTTTTCTCTTTCTATGTCAAACAAACAGCTTTCTCTAAAAGCCATTTATGTATTTGAAGACTATTATGTTTCCTTCAGTCTTTTAGTTTTCTCTTTCTAGACTAACCAAATCAAATTCCTTCAGCTTCTTCTAACAATTTAGTATTTCTAAACAGCAGTTATTTAAAATGTCTCAATACAGATTGCAAACTTTCTAGGACATGGTCCCCAAAAGCAGATAGGATATTCCATCTAAGATCTCAAACACACCAAGCACAGGAGAGTGACTCAGTTTTCTGACCTCCATGAAGCTATTCTGTCACTATCCCAAGCAGGTATTTACGTGATTTTGTAGCAGCATGACACAACTGTGGTCCATCTTGCCTGGTCATTTATTTCTCATTTCATTTGTTGAATGCTCCCTTGCCGAGCACAGTATATCTTTTTTGATGGTTTCTTTATGACTTCTTGATTCCAGAGAACCCTCCATTATTTGCCTTTGTCAAATCCCATCTTCCAAAAGAATTCCAGCTCCTCCTATATCAGCACCATTCACAAACTATGCAATATGCTCTCTAGCAGCCATCAAAGATATTAATTAAAATTTTATGTATAAATAGAAGTAGGGTGGCTCCAAAGAGCATACCCTTTTTCAAATGCATACTGTGTGGAGAGTGAACTACTGATTCATTTTGAGAATGATTTTTTTCCATATTCTTAGCTCCATTTACTTATTTTACTTGCAACATTGACACAAGAGTCAAGATGTATCATGTCTTTTCCTGCTACCCTGTCTATTGGGATGATTGCCTTGTCAAAAACAGAAAACAGATTGACTTGCTCCTGACAAACCCATATTGGCTATTTCCTCTTGCATTAGTATTCTGTGGGTTTAAACAATGTAGGTTTAAATAATTTATTATATTTAAATTAGATTATTTAAATTATTTATTCTACTATCCTTGCATAAATCTGAGTTAGCCTGGCTTCCCCGTAATGTCCTTTCTCTCTCTTCTGGAAAAAATCTTATATTTGCTTTTCTTCACTTGCTGGGGATCCTAAATATGATCTGCTAGTTCACAGTAGTTTAAGGATAATTTCATGATTTCCTAGTAATTTGTGTAACCAAATTTATATAAATATTCCTTAAGATGTTCTTTCACTTTATAATGTCCAAACTCTTCTTCTCTTATTAAAGCTCTCTTAACTTTTTGTGACTGTTAATAATTTTTTGTAAAGACCAAAAAAAAAAAAAATGCAGGTTTCCCTCTCATCTCCTATTTGCTCTTTTTTTTTGTTTTCCTCTTGCTATGTATACATTTATAAAACCTTAACCTAGTTCTAATTCATGTTATTTTGTAGTCATCCTGATTTTGGTTCTTCACACCATGCCATTAATTATGTAATTATTAACAGTCATGGTTTTTGCTGATTTCTTTTCAACTTCTATGGCATTAAAGAGCTCCTGTTATACAAGACCTCTCTGCTTTCCACTGGGACAGATTTCTTGTTTTGCCTTTAACATTGCCTGTTTAAGGGAATTTTCTGACCTCAGTGCCTTCTTGTTGGAAAGAGTTAAAAATCTTCTGGAAAATAATCCTGATTGATCCTTGGAAAAGTGGAATATAGGACTGGCAGGTAGTGCCATGCCTATCTGACAAAAGTCTGTGTTATGCAGTAACCCAGGTTGCATGAAACATGAAGTTTCTTTATGGCTTTTTCTTTAGGGCAAGTTTTTCTTTAAGGAAACTTTGTCATTATGGCAGGGCAATATTATGCCCATAATAATTGGCACAGCATTGCAGTGTAAATACACTGAGATCTGATATTAACTTTTGGTTTCTTCTTGCTCAGCATCTCTCTGAGTTTTACCATAAAGACAGAACCATATAGACTAAGGAAACTCTCCCAGAGTTTTTATTTGGACTTTTTTATTTTTCGCCCAAGAGACTCTTCCAATTTGTGTATTTCAAAGAATTATACTATTTGCAATTACACACACCATTTTCTCAGACAGTGTAAATTAGAACTATTCATGTTTATGACCTTTAGTTTCCCCTCACTTTTTCTGTTAAATTATCATGAGACTAAAAGATCACAGATTAAAGCAAAGTTGGTTTTCATATACTGGTATTAACACTGAGGAAAGCCATTTGATGCTCTTCACTCCAGGAACCCTTTTCCCCACTGGGCAAAGAGTCTGATCAGATATTTCAGTAATATAAAATTACTTTACTGACTTGGGTATCTGACACTTAATTGGAGAGGCAAATAGGGTGTTCTCACCTTTGCATTTGCAGGAAAGAAGTTTCATATTTATATTAATGGAAATAGGTTCTTCTTATCCCTTGCTCATTTCAGAGGACAAGAGCTCAGTATTTACAAAACTTCATTAACTCAGAACATGATTTTTCCATATAAATATGGAAAATATCCCCACATTAACAGAGGTAAAGCCATGATAAAAGTAGTCAGTCTTCTATTATGATTCGGAGCAACTCCTTGGCCAAAGGGAAAACAAGAATCCCAGTCCTCTTTCCATTACTGCAAGTGGCAAAAATCCTACCAATTTCAATAATTCAGCAATGGCTTCATCATGTTAACAATAAAAAAATGTATTGGTATATGATAAAGGGGATGATTTCTGTTGTTTGGTGATATTGAATCTCAAATAAAATGAATACACTGGAAAAGTGAGTACGATTTCTCTCTTAAAGCAGTGAAAACATTGTGGAATGAATTGCATATACTCACAGTGCAAACTGTATCCTGAAAAAAAGTTAAGCATTTGAAAGTAGTATATTTTAAACTTTTGCTGATGTATCGTGTCTACATTTGTTTCTTGTGAGGTTACTCCATGGAACTGGCAAAAATTACTTCATTATATGTGTATATGCAATATGTGAAAAGTACAAGTTAAAATCGTCACGTTAGGCCATATCTTCTGCTTTCCTTTCGACTGTTCACAGGCACTCCTGGGGCACAGACTTCACAGCTTCTGAACATTTCTGCATACTCTTATCAACAAATCTGGCTTGTCCTTCACTTACTTACCCTGGATTTCCAGAAATTGCCAAATCGCCTTTGGGCACAGGATGATCCCTCTGGGCAAAGGGTGTGAAAAACTGGTAATAGGGATTATTAGCTATTGGTCGTGTTTCTTAAATCAGGACTGAAGAAATTTCAGGTGGTGTAACTGAGCCTGGTTCCCAGCCCCATCCTTAGCAGTGACATTGACCCAAAGTCAGATTTCAAGATGGATGTGGATTTGTAAATAAAGTCCTTCAGGGCTTAAAGGAAGATCACCTGAGACATGGAAAATAGGATGTGCCAAGATATTCACTAACTTCAAGAGATGCAAGACATTAACATTTCGCTTTGATTTAACAAGGCTTGGAGACCTTCACATTCAGACCTTCACATGAGAAAAGGAAAATCAAGCTTGCTGAGCACTGTAATTTGCTTTATTTACAGTACTGTCTAGCTTTTAATCAATATAGGCTTAATACCAAACTTTTAAAAGGTGGTTGAGCAATTCCAAGGCTCCAAAACAAAAGAACTCTCAAAATGTAAAAGAGAAAGAAGCAGAGATTAACGCTACTATGCAGTGTTTGCTTTAAATGTGGCCAAAGGCAGGTAGCTGCTCCACTGTTAAATTAGGATGAAAAGGGCAACTAATCAAAAGGAAAAAATCTGACAAGACATAAATTCTGAGGTTAGTTAATGGATGTTTTGATGTGGCAATGCTGAAGTGAGCACTTCCGCTTGATTTCTCATCAGGTCCTTTTTCTTTCTCTACATTATGCCCTGTTTTGCTGAAACAGATCTCTCTGCAGAGAAGGAATAGGTTACTGACTTGGCCAAAAAAACCCTTTCTTTTTCCTGACTTACTTTCCAGCTCTATCAATGTCATGGTTATCCTTCCTCATAAACACAAAAATGATTGTGCTGGCTGGCTGACAAACTGTGGAACATGTGAGTAAATCCAGTATTTGGGAAGGTTCACAATGATATAATATTGAGCTTTGAATATGTACAATGTTCCTAAGCAGGCTTCTTTGTTACATCTTCCTGACAGAGACAACATTTCAAATTTCTGCCATGTGATAAGCACAAATAAGTGTTGCCTCTTGTGTTTTTCACATTGTAGTTTACTTGTGCTTGGGCTGGAAAAAACCTCACATCTGTGTGACTTACCCATCTTGCAGTTTTTCACTGTGTTTGCAATAATACACATTTCTTGTGCTAATTACCTGGTCTTCACAACCCAGAATATTCTGTTGGTCAGTGAAAAAATCCCAAACCTAGAAGAGACAGCAATGGCAGCCTAAGTGGTTTAGACAGTTTATAAGTCTGTCCTGTAGCCATTGCCAGCACATAGAACTTACCAGCAGTGGATGAGGCAGTGTTGGAGCTCTCACTTCCACCAGGCAGATGTGAGCTGTGGCAGAGTGCTGCTTCATGGCCTCCAATTTGAGCCAATTCCACTGATGGGAAACAGCAGTTTCAAACCAGTTTATCAGCTTGAGAGCTGATGTGAGGTTATTTGCCATTCCTCCAGCCTGAAGGAATAATGAGGAGGAGAAAAGAAGGACATTCGGTGCCTGTAAAAAAGAAAATGTATTCCTGATATATGCCATGATGTATATCCTTGACTGGCCTAGCTTGAAATTTTCCCCCCATTTTAAAGGAGACACAACTGCAGTGGAATCCAGGTTGGTTTTTACCCTCACAGTACGATGAGCACAGACTGCTCTCTCCTGCCTGGCAGGCTCTCTGCTGTGTGACGGGAGGTGCTCAAGTGAGATTGCTACACAAGGCCACTTACCTTGGCCTGCCCAGCACGTAGGAAATCAAAAATATTTATGGTAATGATGCTACTGCAATTCTGCTTGTAATAGACTCAAAATGCTAAGTGAAGGCATCATGTAGTGGAAGCACAGCACTGAATTATTCCTGTGTATTGAAATGCTGATAGACAAACGAGGCTGCTAAGTAATTAAGTCACTATTAGACCAAACCATTAAATCCATTGTCTGCTGTTCTAACTGCTGCTAATTGCTGTCACCATGACAACATGGGAGTTTCTTTATCTGATATCTCCATGTATTTTCCTTTTCATAATGGAGCCTGCCACATGGAAATTGACATCTTCCCAACTTGAAATACTTGTGTTGACATAAAGGCAGACATCTTTAGATAAGAGCAACTTTAATATCAGAGGATCTTACCTAAATTTTTTATAATTTCTTTGCAGAATTATCTGGATCTTAACACAAAGTGCATTTTAAAATAGACTATTAATTTAAAAAGCTTGCCTTCTCACTTGTATGATAAAATTCATGGTTCATCTTAAAATCAGGGAGGTAAATGCATCAGGCCAATATAATATTCTGTACCTTGTGCAGATTTCAGTTCACATCCTGTTTATGGCTCCGCTTGCATCAACATGAATCTTGGTTAGAGCCCATATTTTATCTCTAAATATTTTTTTAAAAAGAGAAATAGTTATTTAGGAGCCTTTCAAATATTTAAATCCTATATTTAGGTTATTGCCATCCCATAGCACCTGTTCTGGAGCCCCATCAATCTGTTATTCCATTTGAATGGGAGGTGAATCACTGCCGAGCTGCAAATAGAAGTCTGCTCTGAACTGCTTGTCTAATATTAACTGCTGATGCCATCTCCACAGAATGAAGGAAGGATATCCAGAGAGAAGCTGGAGCTCTCTCAGTCCTTCCCATGTCTTATTTCAGCACCAGCTGAGAAGAGGTGCTTTGAAGCAGTGCCAACACTTGGCTAATATTAGACCCTATTTTCCAAGGAGAAAGGATAGAAAGAGGACTACCTGAGACCTCCATCTGGAAAAAGAACTTCAGGACTTTTCTGTGTTTGACTTTTGAAGGGATAGGCTCTCTTTTAAACTGGGCAAGAGCTATTAAAAGGATTTCCTCTAATCTGACACCAGAGGCTGCTTCCCAGGGCTGGAGGGCAGAGGAGAGCCCTGCAGGTGGATCCCTGTCCAGTGCCATGGTACCACTGTTGGCAATTGTGTTTCATCTGAAAATCGCCCTTGTCCAGGGACACCACCATAGTTTGGCAACAGCCTGAGCTTAAATTAGAGCAATGAAGAAGTTGAAAGCCTGTGACATTGGTAAAAATTCAATATGATCTTTCTCTGTGTGTTTTATTTGTCCCTATTGTAAATATTGTGAAATCTGCCAAGATCTGGTACAATTATGCTTCCCAACATTGGGACTGTGATAAACTGGGAAAAGTGCATGGTAAAGTTTGAGTGACACCCAAAAAGTGTCCTAGAGAAAGGGAAGGAAGAAAAACATGCACTGTAACTCTTGTTACCAAAGTATATTTCCTTAACTTAAGCTTGTCTAATATTAACTGCTGATGCCGTCAGTATGACATTGTTTATTTAGGAGATAGTATTTCCAAATATTATGTTGCCATTAAAGAGAAATTGCTGTGGCTTTTAAAGGAAGAAAGGCCATCTCTTCTACATTTTTATACAATGTGTTGTTTTCTCATATAAACCTGAAAGGAATTTTATGACCTTTAACACAATGTTTATTAACTTGCTTATATTGTACTTAGAAGTTGTTAGCTTTTGCTTCATAAAGGCTTCCAAAGTTTTTAAGTCCACCCTTGAAAAAGATATTTTCTAACAAGCCCATTGTTAATAGACCCATCTTTAAAAATGGCAGCTGAAAATGATGATAAATACCAAAAGAATCTCAGAGTTTGAAACAAAAGCTCCAAGACATGTCATTTGTCCTCTGCTTCATTCAGCACCCAGGAATATCTGTATCTACAGGATTCCTATGGCACAATTCATTGACACCATGTGTTACTGGGGACAAATATCCTTCCAGTTTTCCAAGCATCCATTTTTTCCAGCTGTTCTGGATTGGTATGCTGCACAGGTATTAGCAATGCCCCCAGGAAAACCCTATGGTATTGAGCATAGCTGATTGCATCCTAAGCCATTTTCAGTTCAATGTAAAGTTTTGTACAGACAAGCTGTAAAATTTGTGATCTTTATTGTACATATACTGGCCACAGCAGGATTTCATTTATTATCAAAGATTTGGGCCACCAAGACAGACTGACTCCTCTCCAATAGCTTGATTCTAACAACTCTATGCAGAATAAATTCTCCAAGGCAAAAGTATTGATGACAGAGCCTCACCCAAGATCTCTGTACTGTAGGCTGGCCATTAATCTGGCTCCTGATACAGTCCTTATCTGGTCCTTGTTTTCAAACCCATGTACATTTTAGATCCCATCAGCTCAAAAGACTACTGTTCTGCATTTTCCTAGGCAATTACATCACAGAGAAACACTGGAGCAAACTAAGCCCAAATTCAGTCTTGCAGCAACAGCAAGAAACTAACTCTAGAGGAGGTTTGGTTATGTCATTTATTTATCTGAAAAGCTGTGCTAGGAGTAAATCTTGTAGCCCTTAGTATCTTCTGTCATATCAGATGTTCAGTCAGCATCACTGGGAAATTGCCTAGATCAAGGTGATGACAAGTGTTGGAGTGGGATGAAGAAATTCTTTGGAAGGTCATCACTGTTCTCTTTGTTATATGTGTTCCTAAATTACAACCATTCGAGAAAGAGAGATAATAAAAAAAAAAGACAGTGTAGATGAGTTGCCCTGGTTTAGTCTCTCCCACAGAGCAATGCATGTATTTTTAGCTTCTAGTGAGGTTTAAAGCCATCACCCTGCAAGCACTTACACAGGTGCTTAACTCTGTGTGTGCAAACAATACAGCCGAGTGCCTCCAGTGGGGATATTCCAGGCACAGAGTTCACGACATGCATCAGTGAGTACAAAACTGGCTCTCTGAGGCAGAAGGATTTTTTTATTGTTCTTCATTATAACCCAGCTCTGCTGTAGAAGCCAGTTTTTAAAAAATGCCTTCAGAAAGACCCTGGTTGAAATAGCTGAAGTGCTCTGCTGGGGATCGTTTCAAGAGGAAGCTGATGTAGTATCAAATATACAGGGAAAGGCAGAAGGAGGCTTGAGAAGAAAAGGGAAATTGCTCTTTGGAAAAGCTGCAGCATCATTTCAAAGCTTTGCTATTGCTTCATTTGACAAGGGGAAATAATAGCTGGTGAACTGATGTAAGATCACAGGAGTGAAAGAGCACAGAGTTGTTTAACTCCAGCACCCACTCAGGATAGCTTGCTTAGGCTGAGGGACAGCCTGAGATTTGCTATTACCTTGGTGCTTAACTAGCAGGAAAAGAAAGAAGGTGCATATCAAAGCACCTAGCAAGAGAAACTACACAGCAAGACACCCTTTCAAATTAAGGCACAAAAATGTTTAAATGCAAGAAACCCATCATGAGCTGTGTGTAATGCAGTGTCTCCTCTGCGAAGGGAGAGAAACAGATGTTGCAGCAGCTGTGATTCCCTCCTAGAATTATGAAAGATATCGTATCTTGTGTTTTAAAAGGATAGCTCCAAGAGTGGGGTAAATGCTCTGGTCTCTCTGAAGTCTAACAGTCCAATTCTGAAAGGCACCATTAAAATAAGTTTTCCACAAGGTTCTTTTAAGAAAATAACCCTCCTGGGAGAGGCTGGAGGGAAAGGTCTATGGGCATATCTGCCTGGAGAGCCTCAGTGGATGTCCATCTCCCACACTTACCAAGCTATAAACCACAGAGTGCTCAACAGCTCTCCATTCAATGCTTTTAGTACAACAGACTGAAACCTGTATAAAATATAGTGCACCAGAGGAGGAGAGGAGAGAGATGTTTGAGGGCACAGACACTGAGAATAGCAAATAAAAAATGTTCTGGCAGACTTAGGAAGCCGGTTATGACCCACACCACAGAAGCAAGGAAAAAACTCCAAACCAAGATCGAAAAGCAAACAGGGACATCCACCAATCTCACCTGGGGGAAAATAATTTCTAGGGGATTGACTCAGGTTCAAATACATGATTTATACATGCCAGCCTGAATCTCGAAGATTTGCAGTTTCTCTATCATCACCAACATTCTTTCTCTAGTCACAGGGAAAACCATAAAATAATCTCGAAATCAAGCTATGCTTCAGGACAAAGGATGTTTTCTGCCCAACACAAAATCAGATATTTGCTGCTGCAAATGTCACACAATGGCATTTTACATTGCTGTTGTTTGCTTACTTGCATAACAAAGGCTTTGGGGAATGAATGCAGATAATTTTTTTTTGAGCACACTCACCCCTACCTTTATGTGAATTAAAAAAAAAAAAAGCAAATCTGTTCATCCAGGGCTGACTGGAAAGCAAAAAGCAGAGCAGCAGTTCAGTCTTAATGCTTGTCACCTAATCTTCAGCTGAATTTGACATAACTTGATTGAAAGTGAAATTAGAGTTTAAAAGCCATTGAAAACTTCTGAGTTCATAAATGATTATTAACCTCCTGAGCACTGTGAAGGCTCTGACTGTTCATGTGGGATGTGAGCCTTGTGCAGGCTGTGCCTGATGCTTCTGAGAGCCCTTACATCTCACAGCATTGCTCCCCAGGGGGAACCACAGACTGCTGGTGGAGGGAACTCTGGCTCCCGCATCCAGAACAGGAACTCATCCTCTAGCTATGGCATGGCAGCTTCTTAATGTCTTAAATTTATTTTTTAATTAGAAAATAAATTATTTGAGACTGTTCTGTTTTCAGCTGGTAGAGTTAATTTTCTTCCTAGTAGCTGGTACCTTGCTGTGTTTTGGATTTACTGTGACAGTAACATTGATAACACAGTGATGTTTTGCTTGTTCCTGAGTAGTGCTCACTCTACCTTAAGGACTGTTCAGTTTTCCATGCTCTGCTGGACAGCAGGTACACAAGAAGCTGTGAGGGAGCATAGCCAGGGCAGCTGACCTGAACTGGCCAAAGGGATATTCCATACTTTCATTTCTCAATGTCATGTCCAGTGTGTAAGCTGTGGGGAGCTGATTGCTGCTTGGGGATGGGCTACCATCAGACATCAAGTGATGCATTACTTGGGATTTATTCCTTCCTCTACTACTACTATTAATATTATTAATATTATATAAAATATCAATCATTAAACTATTCCTTTATCAACCTATGAGTTTTCTCATTTGTACCCTTCCAGTTCTCTTCCCCCCATCCTGCTGTTGGAGAGGAGTGAAGGACTGTTTGTGTGGTACTTAGTTGCTGCCTGGAATTAAACCACAACAGGGAGAAGAATAGGCTTTCTAATTCTAAATCATGTCATTCTTTGGATAACACCCAATGATGTCAATTTAACTCAGCAGCTTTGTGGTTCAACCTAATAGGAGAGAATAAACTGAATTGGTAATAAGCTTGCTTTTGACAGCGACAGTCTTCTAGAAGGATGTGTCATCAGAAAGCTCCCAGATGGAATGAGTAATTCCTGATTTAAAAGAAAAGCCTATTCTTCCCCTCTGCCCCTGAGCACTTGCAGCTGTGAGGGCAGCCACAGGACCAGGCTGCCTGGAGCAGCACAGTGGCTCCTGCCAAACTCTCTCCAGCTCTGCAAGGCCCCTCTGGCCCCTCCAGAGCCCCTTGCACATGGGATATGCCATGGAAAAGCTGGCAGGAGCATGGGAAATGGGACTGACTTGGAGTTGTGTCCCAGCATCACTGAGCCCTCCCTGATGCCAGCCAGAGAGGCAAAACTGGAGCTGTCAAGCTGAGCTGGGCTTCTTCAGAGACATGATCAGCTTAAGTCTTAAAGCAATTAATGGCAGCAAATGATGTAACAGCTGCCCTATCATAGCAGAAAATCCAAAACAGTGACTCCAGGACCACGCTATTTCCAATACCTATGGAAGAGATGATGATGACCTACTCCCCCCAGTTAAATGAGTATTTTTCTGATGGTGCATTTGGAAAACCTGCTTTATCCTTCTCCCTCTCTGTGCCCCCTGCACCATCAGCTTTTCCCTCTTATACAGACATCACAAAATGACTGCACTGAAATAGCCTGCCTGTGAAGCACCAAATCTTTGTGTGAAACACAGCAAATGTTCATCTGGACCTTGTTAGGGTCCCTTCAGAGGCCTTCACCAAGTTTGTTCTTCCACCAGGAGCTGCAGCCACCACAGGAACACACTGCCAGTCAGATTACTGGCCTCTACCCCTGCCAAGCAGATAAGAGAAGAACAGGAGAGGAAAAATCAGCCTTAAAGCCCTTGAAGGATAGTTCCCATGAGGCGTCAGAATCTGGGGAAGGACTTATTAACAGAAAGGGAAATGCAATATGGGGCACAGAATTGCTACAAGAAAAGAGAAATGAAAGTAGTAGATAGGAAGGAAGTGACAAAAGGGAATTTTGTAAATAATAAAGATGGAAAATGAAGGGTAAGGATGTAAATGAAAAAGAGATGACCAAAACTGAGAAAAAGAAAAGGGGATAAAAAAGCAATGATAGGTAGAGAAACTTCGTGTTGGTATTTCAATTAATTTGCTTTGGTGCATTCTTCCCAGATACCACCATGCATAGGCACAGCACCACAATTTGATAGTTAATCACCTATTTGTGGATTCCTCATAATGCCCTATTAATATTAGTATGATGTGGTGAAACCTTTCTACAGCGTCCCAGTTTCTGCAGCATATCATACTGGATCTATCCTCACCCTTTTAAACAGCTGAGAGACAGCAGATCTGCATCTTTTCCATATTCCTAAAGCCACCATTTGGTGCATGCCTTTCCAAACCCACCACACTCTGGAAGTGCAGTCAGAGAGGTGGCTACATGCAGCAGAGAAGCAGGAAAGAAGAGCAAGAAGGGAAGGATGGGATCTGTGAGATTGAACCAGTGCTCACTCAGAAAAAGCCACGACTTTTGGAAGACCTGACATGAGAACATGCTCACTTAATTCAGGTAACTAACCCTGAAGGGCAGCCTCACTCATTGCCAATACCCAGTACAGCTTCCAATACTGCAGGAGTGGGCAAGGAGAGAAAAGGCCCTGAAAAGGCCCAATGTAATTTGAAAGGCAAATGAGGACAAAGTTAGCTCCGAGAGAAGATGGTGATACCATATGGGTATTGTCATAGAAGGCTGGATTGTGAAGCCTGATCCGTAGTCCTGGACTCTGAAATGCAACCTGGAAGTTGGAAATTGTGGGAAAACTTTTTGGCCCTTCAGGCTAGAGAAAGTGCTGAATTTTGAAGACCTGAGCTACACACTGATGCCCTTTGTGATTTTCAAAATATGAACTTTGGTTGCAACACAGAAACTAATTTTACCAATACTTCTGTAATGAAGGCAAAACCTGTTTAGGGAATTTGGGACGCTGGATACCTGAATATTAAACTAAATATTAACTCACACTGTTAAAAATGGTGCAATCTGAGGGAGTCACCATCCCTGGAGGTATTTAAAAGATGAGTAGATGTGGCACTTAGGGACATGGTTTGGCAGTGGACTTGGCAGTGCTGGGTTAATGATTGGCCTCAATGACCTTCGAGATCTCTTCCAGTCTAAAAGATTCTATGATTCCATAAGTGTCAGTGCTAGGTTCTTGGACTTCTGCATTGTTTCCATGCTGTCTGCCCTGCCTGACCTCAGGCACTACCAGTCATAAGATTCCCCTCTATATTCTGGATGCCTTCATGGACAGACAGATGTCTTCCTGCTCAGTAGTCCAGACCACAGTGGCATGATTTGCTGACTCCCAGCCCTTTGGAGGTGTAGCACTACAACACATCCTTTCTCAGGAACCCCTTGCAAAATCTCTAAGTAAACACAGTGCATGAAAGGAACAACACCCAGTTCAGAGTAAAGGAAGAAAGAAGCCAATCCAGAGCCTGAAAAATAACAAAAGCAGGCACATTTTCTTAGTCCTAATGTGGAAAGAAGTTGACTCCACAGTATTTGAAAACCTACTGGTGGAGTGAGGGTGTAACTTCTAGAAGCTTGGCTGCTGTGCCAGTTACAGCTTACTCTCCTCAGCTGCACTTGTGACACAAAATTCACATCTTGCCCAATTCATCAGACATCTGAAGAGAATTTTTATAAATACATGTTGGCAACAGCTATGGGTAATAAAACAAGTTTGCATCACCACCACAACTCCCTCTTCCTGACATGGAGCTGTCACTGGAAGGGAGGCTTAAGCAACAAAACTTAAAACTTCCCTTGCAGATGCGTCTGTGTATCCCTTAGAATGCTGATGCTGTCCAGGCAGCATTACCCTTAAGGGGGCAGAAAAAAAAAATCACCCAGAGAAGATTGACCCTGCAAAGTCTGCAGCATCTAAAAACAGATACATGTGAAAACAAAAGAAAAATATAATGATGTAGCTTACTTATGGTGCCAAGTGAATCCATAAAATCATCACACTTGATGGTTTTCTCCTATCCAAGAATAAGGCATGCCTGAGAGAGCAAAGCAGTAATTGGATTAAAGTGGATTGAATGTCTTAGTGCTACTTTATGCCATTACAAAACTGACATGATTATAGAAATGGAAAGCATAAAATTGGAAGTATTAACCTGAAGTTCTTGTAAATTTAGTGCTTTATTCTTCCTGCTCCAGAGACCTTGAAAAAAATACATATTTCTGTAAGTTGCATCATGGCTGAACCCTCCCCACCAAGCCTGAGGTACTAAGAAGGGACTGTACCTGGGAACAAAGAGGAGGAAAGATTTCCAGCACTCTGCTTAAGGTTTTATGCATTCAATTTCCATTAATAAAGCTAATATTTACTCTCAGAATTCCAACCTTGAAGAAATGAATTATGTTCAGAAAAATAACAGTTTATAAAAAAAAGTCCATAGCCAGTGAACTGCATTTTAATTTTCAATGTTTTATTTAAAGAGTTATTTAAGGGGAAGAAAATAGTTAGATAAGCCTCTGGCCACTGAAGATCTGAATCATTTTATAGATGTAGATGCAAGTAGTCAGCAGAACAAAACAATACATGACACCATTTCACAGTTCAGGGACTGCTGGGAACAGAGACATCATGTGAAATAATTTTCAATATATAACTTTCTGTATAATAACAAAGAAACAAAGAAACAAACAAAAAACCTAAAAGCAAAAACCAGATAGCCAAGAAATCACACATTGACCACAGCTCAGTGAGCTGGTTGTTGCAATGAGAATTGCTAGAGAAAAATTGATTATCGATGGCATTTTCAGAGAAAAATGTGGTTTCAACACTATTTTTTTACAAAAACTCAGATAATTTCCTGAGTGCAAACCCATTCCAGGCTTCCAGATTGCAAACACAGTAGCATGCCAAGAAAAGAGATGAAACAACATGAACATGCAGCTGAAACACACTGGAATTAACCAGACACCACCAGGTATTTTTCTGTAGCAGAGCATCAGTCACGTAGTCTTGATATAAACAAGTCAGAATAAATTGCTTACATGTTATAAATCTGAATGTCTGGTAGTCTGTTCAAAGTGGCTAATTATGTGCTTGAAAATACCTGGTTTAGTACTACCCAAATTCCAACACTTTCCAGTTTGGGTTAACAGACATCAAAAGTTCTTATCCTGTTTTCTTCCATTCTGACAGGCCCTACAGTTACAGTAAGGGTTTCAAATAAACATGGATTTTATAGAAGATTTGATGAGGATATCAATACACTTGCTTAAGTTTTAATGGGATTTATATTCCTTGGCAGCTTTAGGTTAATGATTGGACTTGATGATCTTGGAAGTCTTTTCCAACCCAAATGATTCTGAGTCTGTCTAACCCAACATGGACCCATATCCCATGGGAAAGTTTTGCCAAGACATTGCTGAAGTATCACATCTCCATACTTTCACCTCTTGCTTTGGACTGGGACTGGCAGCCTGTCCAGCTCCTAGAAATCCCTGTGAGACACATTGTCCTTCATGCACACCTTGGTGCACAAGGTTGTGGTGGATTTTGGGCAGTGCGGGTAGATTTGTGAGCTTCCCTAGGTACACAGTATTATACTCTAATTCCTCCTTCTCCTCCCCATCTTGGGCTAGAGACAGTGCAAAAGTTGGATTAAAAGGCTAAATCACATGAGAATGGCTCAAGCATTTCCACTAACATAGTTTAGAATGAACTAGGCAGGAAAATACTGCCAGCTGCCTTTGTTGGTGACTTTTCCACATCTCCCTGTGACAGGTTTCACTTCCTTCATGTACAGAATCACAACCTTCACTTCTTAATACTACTACATCCTTGCTCTCCAGCTACATAAATGAGAGCTGCCATCTGTGCCTGGTAATCCTTTCTTGCAGGCATCCAGCATCCCCTTACAAATCTGTGCTTTTCAGATAGTAGCAATCTATAGTAGCACTGGTCATCTGCACTCAAACACATGTCATCTGATCCCTGTTTATTTAATAAAGAGCTTGTATTGGAAACCACTGGCAGTAATTCAACAGTGAAGGACTGTGGATTTGAGCATTATGGATTTACGTAAGTGGAGAGAAAACCAATCTAGTTTGTGCTTAAATGATTATGTTGAGTCCTGCCAATTGAGCTGGGGGGAAGCTCTTGCCTTGCAACTCCCCTGCTTAGCCTGTGGGATATTTGCCATGAGGGAAAATGGGAGCTCTTTGTATCATATTCCCTTCTGAGGACAAAAGAGCAGAGGGGATGAAATAGAAATGTTTATCTTCATTAAAACTCTAGTATTGTAAACAAGGCATCTTATAATAAATTGGATGAATTTGCACAATTTTAGCAAAATGGAATGGTGTACCTAATTTTGTTACTGACAACTGCAGTTTTGTTACTGTAATAGTTAATTTCCTAACTTTTGATTTACAATAATAACCTTTTCCTTTTCCCACCTCTATTCCTACTTGAAGAACCTGAAAAAAAAAAAAAAGAAAAAGAAGCATCAAAGCAGGTAGGGAGGCATCATCAGGTCCTGAAACAAAAGCCAATAACCTGATTTTGCATTAGCTTGGATCATCATTAAAACATCATATCCATTTAGAAATGGTACGTTTTCTCAGCTTAGAGGAGCCATTCTGAATTTCCTGAAGCATCTCTCCCTACCCTTGCATCTTCTGCACTACTGCATGTGCTTGTGCAGTGCATGACAAAAACACACCTCTGAAAAGGCAGCCAAAACCCCAAAATGACAGGATGGCTATGAGGCAACAGGTGAGACAGTGAGAAAAAAATCAAATTGCATGCATAAATACAGTAACAGAATCCACAGACAGAGTCTGGGAAGAGATGGGTAATCTAATCCATGAAAGGACAGGGATAAAAAGCAGTTGTCCAACATATTAGGGCCCCTGAGAAAAAAAATAAGTGGTGCCAAAGAAGATACATTTGTGTGAGTGGATGCAGTGAGGGGAGAGCTGTGCATCAGCCCAGAACTGTGGTCAGGCAGGTTTTGAATGTCTCTGAAGATGGAGACTCCACAATTTGTCTGGGCAACTTTTTCTAGTATTCATCACTCTTACAGTAAAAAGATGTTTCTTGTGGTCAAGTAGATGTTTCGAGAAGTGTCTGACTCTCCCATCTTGTATTGATATATACAATAATATAAAATGTATTTATATATACAATTTTTATATACAATAAAACCGCCTTCTAAACTGAAAAAACACATGGAAGCATCATCACAGCGTGTGGTCACAGAAGCATCACCCAGGAATCAGCAAAGTGCTAAAGCCATGGACTATGTAGTGTGCAAGAGAAGCTTAGCCCAAAGTAGCACGGACACAAGCCAGACCCAGACTGTCACTTGACCTATGGGTCAGGAACTACTCCCATGAGCTCTCCCCTTTGGGATATCAAACATAAACCTCAGGTACACCCACAGTGAGCGGCTGTGAGCGGCTCACTGTGTGGTCTGACTGGTTTTCTCTGTGTCTTACTGCTCTAAAGAGGAGGCCCATGATGAAGGGGGCAGGGAGCAGTGTTGGCCTAGGGGCTAGGGGTGAGTACCTCACCTTTGAATTAGCAGTATGGATGCAGCTGAATTTTCAAAAGGCCTGGTGCTTTCACAGGGGATATCCTCCTAAATATTAGGCACTGCAGAGCAGAGAAGCTGAGTGAAGCCATCATCTCTTTGATGAAGTGCTCTGAGAAGTGCAGTAATTGCTCTGCTGAAGTTGGGAACTGACATTTCATATTGTCCTGAGGTCTGCTCAGGAGGAAACTCTGCACTGTGGATCTCAGGGAGATGGAGACTCAGATTTCCTTTTGGCTACAACTTTTTTCCACTCAGACAGTCAAATACTGGATTTAAGCAGAATGAAGGTGTCCATTACAGAAGTACATCATGCAAGGCAGTATTAACATGGAAGGAATCCACAGGCTGTGTACAGTCAGATGGATTTAAATAGGAGAATCCTATTTTCTACACTAACGCTGAACTGTGCAGTTCTGTTGAGTTGCCTGCTCCACTCCCTCTTCCTCCTTGGTCTCTCCACCTCAAAGCAGTAATGTGGAAGTCTGGTTGGTGTACCAGTGCCCCAGCTAAGCAGGAAGGATTTCATCCTAAACAACTGCAGCCCTCTGAAATATCCCACTGAGGCTGGCGATGATTTCCACAATCAATTCCAGCTGCAGCCTCCCCTTGCTGTTTTTGCAATGCTCAGTTCATAAAATTTACAGGGGCAATATATACAACCTGTTCTGCTCTCAGATAGCTGTGGGATTGCAGTGAGGCCTCTGATAATGCCAAATTTTTTTCCTGGGTTTAATACTTGAGGGAAGAATAAGGACTGAAAAAGTAGGAGACAGTGCAAAATAGCTTCCTGCCTCACAGAAAGGATCATGAGAATTCAAACTAAAATATCCCAAGAAGGATTTACTAAACAGCCCCTGGCTACAGAACTTCCTCCACTGCAGCTGCTTTCAATAATAAAGCTTCAATGCCTATTGTTTTTTTCCTTACTTACAAACAATTCCAAATGTTTGATTTAATTATGCTGAATACAAAGCTGCAATGTCTCTGGCCAGAATTGCTTCTGACAGTAAAGCAGTTGCAAGGGCCCAGTCTCACAGACCTCCAGAATTTAACCTGTCTGCAAAGAGTAGTTTGCACAGCCCCCAGGTTCTTCTTTCTGGGATGAAAACAGACAAAACAATGTGACCTTTCATCCTAAAGAAGATAAAATTTTAAAAACCTTTCAGAAATTGAAAGCACAGGAGGTTTTGCCTGCTACCTCATTTAACAGGAAGAATGGCAGCTTGCTTGCTATTTTCTTTTAATTTCAGAACAAAATAAACCCCTCTACAACTGACTTAAGACTGAAAAAAGGAAGAGCTGTGCACAAATCCTGAATTATTATCTTAAGCCAAACCAAACAAACATGATATAGAGAGAACAGGCAAGATAAAAAGGAATCCATAAAAATTTCAAAGCAGTTTGGAGCCACTTGTGAGCTGAGGTTTGATCTGTGTGGTGATAATGTAGTGCCAAAGTAACTCCTCCAATGACATCAACAGAACTACTCTGGCTTTATACCAGCATGGCTGGATTCACAGCCTGGCTCTGAATGCATTTGTAATTAAACCATCAGTGCACTTGCCATACTCCCCAGGTTTATAGATGTTCTAAAATTGTTCAGTGAGCAGTAGTTATTTCCAGGATATGAGTATAGTAAAAGATATTAGCCAAAATGGTTTAGGCCAAATCTTAAACTGATGGAACTCTACCAGTTTCTGACTGATGTGACCTGTGCATCTGCCTCATGTGTGTTGTTGCACATCAGTCAGGGCAAGATGGATCTGCAGAGTGATCTCATCTTGCCAAAGTACTAAAAAACCATAGGGAGAGCAGTGAAAATTAAATGTGAGGTCAGTAAAGATTCAGACCTGGGACTGTGAATACCCCAGCAAATCCTATCCTCTGGCATGCAATTGAGGCTAAGCCTAATGTAAAGACCTTGTTTTGCTCAGTGAGCTTATAGGATTCTTTTCAGCAGAAGCCTGGGCTTGACTCAGGATGTCCTTTCTCTTCTGGTGAGGGCTCTGTAATTCTCAGCCAAGAAAATGACTGAATTCCATGAACGCCTCAATGTGGGAGAGATTTGGAACTCATGCAATATAAAGGAGGTCTGGCCTTGGCTGCTCTTGTGGAGTGGAGGAAGAGAAATGAGATATCAAGGTGAATGAAGCGCAGGATGAAAAGGAGGAGAGGGAACTGTGGGAAGTCAGATCTCTGTTTTCTGCATCACGATAGGAAGAAATAAATCCACTATTTGTATTTCTTAAAGGACCTGCCCTATCAGTACTATGTCAGCTTTCCAAAATCTCTAGGCAGCCCAGAAAGAGTCAGACTCTCCAGCTATTGCCTGAAGAGTGCTCCGTGTCTTTATCTCATTGTTTTCCCCCCCCAAAACATTCAAACAGGTAAGTTCCCTATCATCATCTGTTAACTCTTCACTCCGATTGGGCCGAGTTCAACCAGCCATGGTCATTCATTCCATAAGGACTCACTTTGGGAGCAGCTGCATTGCTCTTGTGGTTCCAATGTCTCCTAATCACCTCCTCACTTTATAGCGTAGTTAACACCATAATTTGGTTTCACATTTTACTTTTATTTTAACTTCATAATTTTTGTCTAACACTGTTTCAATTGCGACTTGCAGACTTTGGAAAACTTTTTATCTCTGCTGTCCCAAGCAGCTTCAGCCAAAAGCAAGAAGAAACAGGCTGTATGGCTGATACCCATCACTGGCTGTGGATAAAGGCTGTCACCTTTAGAAACAGTACAGGACAATATGCTCCTGTTACAGAGAACAGCCAAAATCTCTTAGCAACTTTAGCAGAATATGAAGTAGTTTTACATTGGCATAAAATCTAGAAATTGGTCACTGTTCCTTTCTCCTCAATTCAAAGATGTTGGCACAACTTGGCCTGAAAAACAAACAAATAAAGTCATTAAGAAGCCCTCATAAACAGATGAAAGTGGTGTGATCTGTAAAAAATATATTTGTTGATATATGAAGTTAAAAAGTTACAAGTCATCTTGCAGTATAGGATCCTGAACATTAGGTTTTAAAGACAAATGAATTTTCTAAAACAGTTTTGATATACAAATCACTAAACAAAACAAGCTTCACAACAGGAAAGGGAAAAAAAAATAATAGGAGTTATTAGCAATTTATTTCTCATGAGTGAACTTGCTGCCAATTCCCCAGTCCCTTTACACAAAACAATATAAAGAGATGAGAAAAACACAGTCTGCTGTAGGAAATTCATTCTGAAATAAATATGGTTTTAAAAGTCAAAATAAAGAAGGTCATTCTGAAGCCTGAAATTTCTGAAGGGAAATTTCAATGCCCCCAACAGAGTTATAACTGATGACAAAGAATAGTAATTCTCCTGCTTGTGCAATCTATCCTACTCAGTGTCCTTGGCCTAAAGAATGATATAGGATATAGGGTGCCAAAAATTCAGTAGCATTATATTCTGAAATTAATGGGAAAAAATAGCACAAGAAAATATCTCATAATATTTTCTCCACATTTTTGTCTTCATTGGAACAAGAAAAGACAAAAGAATAATTACCAGCTGGTGAATAAAGTGGCCTATATCTTCTTGAACAGCAAAATCACCAGAGAAGTTCAATGTCAAGCATCTGCTCCATGCAGGATGTCATCAATCCAAGTTTCCAAGGGAAGGGAAAAACCTTTGCTGCTTAGACAGATATTAAACCTGCCTGGAATCTGAAATATACGTCCCATATTAGAGCAGTCACTCATGCTCTTCAGAATTGTCTCCTACTGTAGCTCTTTGATGAAACCAGGACAATTGAAAATATTTATAAAAGATGGGTATGTTAGATATCATGACCTATAAGAGCTTGATAAACCAATAAAACTTTCAGTGTCCACTCAGGAGATGGAATTCCCAGTGAACTATGGCAGGACACTAAGATATTTTTGTAATAACAGAATTTAGATGTTTCGGATCTGCAAGTCATTTTAAGGGTTCTCATTTCTCTTCGAAGGACTCTGGCGAGAAGGGAGCTTGGCCTTGCTGGGGATGGGTTTCCAGTAAGATGCTTGGTCCAACCTGGTGGTTTGGGCAAATGCAACATTCCTGTGCCTTTGTCTCTGACTGCTCAAGTGAACTTGTGCAGCAAGAACGACCTTGGCAGGGTCGAGGCTGAGCGAGGGGCACACACAGATCTCTGAATGGAGCAGCTGCAGAACCAGCTCACGAGGGAGGCAGACAAATTTGTGGGACCATAAGTGAAAAAGATGGAACAAAGACACCATTATCACCCCTCCCTTTTAGCTGTATTTTAGAAAAACCTCAAATGTCTCTCAGCAGTAAAGATTCTGAGACACATGGATGAATGGATTTGATTCCACTAGCACAGAGCACTACTATGCATGTAAATTGGCTCTAATTATAAGATAGTCTGTCTTTCAGTGTAATTCACATCTTGGGAGGCCCAAAAAATTATTTCATAGAAAGTAAAGGTGCCTTTCTTTTATTACAAGCTATAACTTATGCATTTGAAAAACTGAGAATTCTTAGAAGTGTAGTTATTCTCTACTGACTACCAAATTTTAAAGCACCATTAACTCAAACAGATAAAATAAGATTAATTTAGATCATATTATGTCAGTAATGGCTCATAAACATTTCTGCAGTCCCCAGTTCTATCCTAGAAACAGAGCAAGTGCTGCACTGGCAGAAGCCAAAGGTGCCTCCTGCCCAGAGGTCTGGTTCCAATGATAGCACATTATCAAAAACTGTGGGGAAACCTGTAGGTGACACCATGGCAGCCCCACAGGTGGGAGGGGAGGAATGTCTCCGGTCTCCTGAACTTCTGGAAGTGAGAGTATTTATAATCACCCTACTTAGAATCTCTTTGGGATTGCCCCATGTCCTTCCCCCCAGCTGAAATAAACCATGAAAAACTACAAAAGGCAGCCATATGTTAAATGCCACAGAATATGCTCACTGATATGTATATCAGTATATATGCATTAGGTACGCTTTAAAAAAAAAAGTAAATTTTATTTGTTTAAAATTAATGTTACTAGTTTTGTATTAGCCTCTTTTTTTCACCCTACTTGGTGTTTTTCCTGATTAAAAAACATTCACTACCTTTCTACAAAACTGGGCTATTTCTATTCTGTTCTATTTTATGACATACTTTTTGTTCTTGTTTCTACCTGTTCTATATGACTTTTTACTGTATAGCATCCTCTGTATCTTGCTGTTCTATTCTTCCTAGACATATAAATGCTAGCCTTTTTAAGTCTGCTATGACACTAACCCTACACAGAAGTTTTTGGGGCCCTAGTCACATTTCATTGATGCCTGTGAGAAAATAATTGTCCTCCAAATCAATCAACGTTGGCCAGGCAATAGGCTTGTCATGTCAATACGGAGAAAGCTTTTAGCCAGCTGTTAAATTTAGAATATTTATAAAGAAAGAAATCTAACCATTTTCCAGATGACTTAATTCTTCCCCCACCCCCATCTTCTGCCCTGTCCTCCTGCAGTTTGCTGCTTCCCATCACTTGTGTGAATCTGGAGAGGGCTGAAGCAGGTTGTCTGCATGTGGTCAGATCCAAACCCTTGCAAAATAAACCAACCAGACAAATCTTGCTGTTTTGGCAAGTTATAGGAAAACAAAGTACATGCTGACTCAGTCTTAGCAGCCAAAAAACCCACCAGCCCCTTGACTCTTGTGTCCTAAGGATTTGGCTGATGTACAAACATGAACTAAACTAAATTCTCCAAACTGCTCAACTATTTAAAATATAAGTAAAAATTTTAATGAAAATGCTTAGTTTGCCTTGACGTTCAATTACTTATCTGACAGGTTAGATTTAAGTCTATAAATGTCACTAGCATATTTGCCTATTAGTTATTTAACCTATGAATACATTTACCATTGTTTCAGCTCACAGGGCTCACACCATGAGCTCATCTGCAGCCTGGGGTCGACAGTTTATTACTTCACACATTTTCTTCTATGAGCTAGTCTGTTTTTAGTATATGACAAGACTTCATTACTCTGTGGTTTTTAAGTTTACTCAAACTCCTCTAAAAACTTTTATCAAACCTTTTCAGAATGGTAGAATTATGTCTCTTTTTTCTTCTTTCCACACTAAATTGAAAGTACTTTCAAAGAACACTAAGACACTAGAGAAACACAGTCTTTCACAGCTGGATGTACTCTAGTTTTCATTTTACCACCCCCTACTATTTGGCCAAGATTTTGTGATCTGTGCCTCTCCCAGAAGCAAAGCAGATGCTGTGAATTCCAGGTGGATGATGGGGCAGGAGGACCTGAGAGCACACATCACAATGATCATACCTGTTGATCAGAGGACGTTATTTTACACTGCCTCCCTAAGCTTAGTAGAATCACTCTACACAGCAAAAGCAAAACGAAAATTCCTGGGCTTCAGCTCATGCCTTAGGTTCAAATCCTTGCAACCAAGCATCTTTTTTTTTTTTTTTCTTTTTTTTGGGAGAAATATCCCGTCTTCCTACTGTAGAACATAGCCATTTGCTATGAAGGAATTCTTTCTGTGCAGAAATAAGCTCATCTTTTTTTACAACCTGCTCCCTTCAAAGCTTGCCTGGGGCCCATCTGCTTGAGCAGGCTTATGTAAAAAGACACTGAATCAAAAGGAGGCAGCAGGGGACTGCAGAGAGTATGAAGTGACTTCCCAGCCTTATCTCTGTTTCCCTGACATGCAATATTCCCAATGAAGGCTGGGAAATAAGTACAGAATCCATCCTGACACCACAAAATACTAGGCAGTGTTTAGGCCACTGTCTGAGACTGCTGCTGACCCAGAATTTTCTCCCCATTTCCTTTGCTACTCTGCCTGCCAGAAATCCTGTGCTGTTTCTTGAATCACTGCCTAGGCCACTTTCATGGTAGACATGAGCACACTGTTCTCTGCTGATGTGAGTTATAAAATATTCGTTCTGATGCAGTTACACAAGAGTAATTCAATTGTGCTGGAAATTGAATAACTGAATTAGCTGAGCTAGTACAGTTTTCCTTCTTTGGGCACAGAACCGTGCCAAGGAAAAACCCAGTTCCTGGAGCATGGCCATTCACGTTTGCGTGCAAAAGACTCCAGAGGTGAATTGTAAGTTTTTTGTTTGTAGCTTACCACTGCTCTGCACAACAAGGAGCCAGTCCACGGCCAGCATCCTAAGCACCCCAAAAGTGCTGCTGTAACCATGCAACAATAACTACTAATGCCAGCAGGCTAGAAAAATTCATTTTAACCTCTGATTTTATACGGTATTCTGCTACATCTTTTAAAAAAGGATTTAAAATACAAAAATTCATACCATTCACCTAAAATCAGTTAAACAGTGGCGTCTTATCTTTGGACTGCACAGGCAGGAGTCTGTGTAGACAGTGACCAACAATCTAAGACTATCCTGCTAGAGAAGAGGTCACCCCATATCAAGGATGAACAGCCCTGATGCTCCAAAAAGCACTGGTACTTCACCTCTGAAATGCTGCAGAACCACTCACGGTGTGCATGAACACAGTGAGGTTTTATCTCAACAAACTGTATGACAGCCTCTTCACTGAAGACTAAATTTCCTCTGAATACTAATGCTGCCATTGTGTTGACTTTACAATGCAGAGTTCTCTCACTCCCACTATCAGCTCAACCACCATACAAATTTCCTTCATTACTGCTGTGACCTCACATTCCAAAACTCCCTTGCAGGAAATTACATGCATTTCAACAGTGGCAAAAAGCAAGGTTTGAGAAATATGCTTCTGAAATAGGATTTAAAATCTGGACTTTGAAAGCTTTCATCTCCAGATGATATCCTATCACAGGCTTTTTCACAGGAAGATTTAAAATCATGTGTCCCCCTTTGCAAAGACACAAAAAGAATCACTGAAGTGTGTGAAATTGCAACTAATATTGGCTTCCAAAAGTTGAGCCAATTGAAGAAAGAAATTCAGTTTATATGCATCTTTTCAATAGGATGAGGATCGGAAACATTTTTAAAAAGCATATTTTGAAAGAGAAAGAAAAAATTCCTGCCTTCTCAATTACATGAATGAAAACCCAAGTGTGTTAGAATTGCTCCTTCAAGTTGCACACGTAGTATGAAAAAAGAGAAAATCATACACCATCAATATGAGTACTGTTCTTGTTATGCAACAATAAGAATTTATCCCACACAACCAAATCCAAATTCTAATTTAGGAAATAATCCTACTTGTCACAGATAATCTTGGTCAGTACTTTAACAATACCAAAAGCCTTTATAGGGGGACCTGTTATCTACCAAAGTAGGGAAGGATTGTGGATGGAATGTGCTGTGTTTTGACAATTCCAGGCTGAGAAAAAATTCCTTTTAGGGTCACAGGGCAGGTTTCAGTGTTTTTCAGGCTGTGATATACCGCAAAACTTCTAGAGCCTAGCAGAAAGAAAACACAGCTGATGCCATCCTGGCCTTCCCCTCTGCTGTTCCTGAAATTGAGCACCAATTCTAGACAACAGAATAAAATTCAGCTCTAGGGTACAAGTAGGAATGATTTCCATCCTTCAGACTCTTCCTGCCATGGCTCTGTGCCACTATGCCTATAAAGCCCCAAGGTCACTTCAGCAGGCTGTAAGCTGCACCTGAACTTTACCACAGGTACCACACTTATCTTACACCTCTCTTTTATGTTTCAGCTACTACCTATGTGGGAATAAAACAGTTTCCCATTTTCTGTTTCATATGAACCTCATAATTTCAGTGGTCTATTTGTCCCACTGCATCACACGCGCTTATATCCAGGCCATGGTGGGCATAAAACACTGAAGGTGCCAAATAATAGAAGGCTCAGTTTATAACTTCTGGTCTTGTGATGGGTCTGGATTTTTCCTCTAACCTCACCCAGTTCAACATGCATGTTGGAACATTGTACCTGGGAACCTGGTTCCTGTTTGCCCCTTTAGTTAAAATCAGACACAGGCACTTTAAGAAATTGCTGGAGAAAGGAGACTGTGCAACACAGTCTCATGAGCCATGTATCCTTTGGAAATCAGGAAATGAAATAGGTAATTGGATTTTGTAATAATTGACTTTGTGTAAGTGGGTCTGAATTGATCCAAAGGATTAATAGTTATGAAAACTTTGAAGGAGAAATTTATGAGCCCATATATTTGTTTTCCCTCCCCAACTCACCTCTCTTTGTTTACTGCAGTTCATTTGATCTTCAGGCAGGCATATGTTTTAATCTGAGCTGTTCCAGAAAATTCTGTAGATATTTTTGAGCTGCTGTAGATTTTCACCAAGGTAACTAAACTCAGAAGATATATAAACATATATTTTGTTTTACTATTTTGCTTGTTTTTCACTTCTGTGCCCAGCCCTTCAATTCTTTACATCTGCATTCCTGCATCAAGTCTCTACTTCAGAGGCATATTCCCAAAAGTCCCAGTTCCTTGAAACACAGTATTCTTTTTAAAAGGCAGAAATGACTTTGTGGTCTGACACTTGAATACCTGAGGGATTTCTACTGAACTTACTGTGTGAATGTTGACAGAATCAGCAGGAGACAAATAGAAGCTTTACTCTTCTAAACAGGGTTGTGGAAATGCCACTGTATTTATAACACAAGGTATAAATCCCCAAACCCCTTTGTTCATTGTTCTGCAAGCACTTGCTTAAGCAAAACTCAACAAAAACCACTTGTGCAGCAGTTCTCTTAGATTACACCAACAACAAAGGAAAAAATGATTGTGAAGACACAGTCTTTTTCCAGAATTTCCTTGTATTCCACCATACTGGTTTATGCCTACTGAAAAGGAAGACTTATCATCCACAGGTGCATTATTAATGTTATGTTAGAGGTAGTATATGGCAAGGTCTGCAATAATCAGTCACTGCACTCTTGTTGACATAACAGGAAAAATTGCTACCTTTGAATACCTCCCGTGTTTGACTAGTTTGACTGAGCTGGCAGAGCTCCCAGCAGTGAGAAAGTCCCTGTGCAACCATGCTCCAGTTACTAAAATACTCTAGTCTCATCTTCATTTGGAGGGTATGTGGACAGAAGAGGTAAAACAGCCACATCCAACTCTACTCATTCCTAAGAAAATCTCAACACCAAGCAGAAGATGAACAACTCCAGAAAACTATGCAGTAAGCATGGTGAGAGAATAGGAGGACAGGAACAAGTGAATAAACAACTAAGATTAGATTAGGATAGATTTGTACCTCATTCTGACCCACTTCTCCTTGCAAAAACAGGATGAATTATTTCAGACATGTTTAAGTTTTATGTGTGCATTCTCTGTCCCACAGCATGCTTTCTGCCATCTTTACAGGCAGAAAAAGAGGCAAAAATTGAAAAGAAATGCATGCAATTCCTCATCAGAAAAAGGCTATGGGGCATAGTGAGGTATGCAAGACCTTTGCCATTTAATCAAAACTGACGACCAGATTTGCATTTGGCATCTATGAGCAAAACAAAAGCCAGGGTACAGAGAACAGAAATCCAGCTGCACACACATACACACACACAAATAAATGGGGGCAATACGTGGGAGCCTTAGAGAACCATGTTAAGGAAGGATAACATGATGTCTCTCCCATCTCTTTCTGGGTTGCATGTATAAAAATATGACTATCCCACTTCTGCTCCTTTGATGAAGAGAAGCTTGCAGCAGTGAAATTGAGGATATGTCAACAGAGTATTCACAGGCATAATTTTGGATTGTATGGGTATATCCAACTTTTAAACTGTGTAGTTCATGTACTCAAAGCACTGCTACTGTGGATGGAGTCCAACACATATTTTCTGACAGTGTTGCCAGAAAACATAACTACTGAAATTCTGTCCAGACTGGGTCTCATTTTGGAACCCATTCAGCTTCATTTTCTCTCCAAACCCAGGATAAACTAGCCACAGAGATTTTTTTTTTTAAATAGGATACAACTCTCTATCTGGGCTATTCTAACCATAGTACTGTGACACCACATCTAGCAGCATTACTTCTGCAGCCAAAAGCAGTAAATTGAATGTGCTGGGGCCCATGCTGGGACTGAAGCCAACAAATAGCCAATACATGATAGCCAACAGACACAGGGCAGCCATGCAAACCCTGTTACCCCTCCGTAGTGGATGGCTGGACCCATACTTCCACTAAAACAATTCCTGCTCCATGCTTGCTCCTGATCAACAGCCAGGATTTGTGTATGACTGCAAGCATGCTCATAATTGTGCCAGCACAGCTCTGAAGCAAGCTAGAGACCAAGCTAAAGATTGGATCTCTGCTCACTTCTGTTACTTGACCCTTAGAGCCTGTTTTGGGTGACTCAGGAATGCTCAAAGGCATACAGCTTAGAGGAGAGCTCACTCCAGGACTGCAGCAGGCAGCAGAGGTGTAACTGTACCTGGAATGGCTTACAACAATCCCAGTTCCAGCTCCTCACACTGTCCTGACATATCTCAGGGTATGTCATGCACCTTTTGTTACTCTGTGCACACAGGACTGCAGAAAGCTACAACACAGGTATCACATTGCTTCAGACAACCCAAGCTGAAAAGGGAAAGACTCACAAAATAGCAATTACCTCTTTGGGCCTCAAAAGCATCCCTTGAGAAGTCCATGTACCTGATAAAGAACAAGTATCTGGATGTGAGCCAGTTTGCTGCAGAATTGCTCTGTAGAACCCTCCTATTAAACACTACAGAAATGGTTTTTGAGGTGTTGCAGAGATTCAGAATAACCGATTGATTCTTCCATTTCCTTTTCTACGTCCATTACATCTTGAGCCTTCCCTTCTTCACCCTGAAATGTAGACTCTGAGACTTTCATAACAGGAACAATATGAAGTTCAGTGTAGCTGTCCTTTGAAATCCTTCACACTCTTTTGCACTGGGAATTAACAGAAGTGATATGGAGGCTTTTGAATTGTTGGGTACTTTGGGTCAAATTTAAAGTGACCCTCACATCTAAGGCTGCAAGTCTATCTATACCACAAACATCTATATTTGCCCTAAAATATCCAGTTTGAAACTACCATGCTTCCAACACACCCTGATTCACTCTTTGACTGTCTCATCCTTCAGTTTGTTCTGCTTAGGCTGAGGATTTGAGAACAAGAGGTCAGTAAGTGACTGAACCACAGTCTCCCTCATATTTCTCATTTCTGACCTTCAATACCGCTCTCTGCTCTCCATATGAAGAGACCAGCTGGAAAAAGAGCCAAAAAATTCACACACCACTTATGAGGAGCCCTCTATTTTGCAGCTAAGAAGCACAAAATGTGGGCTGCTCTGCTGTGCATTATGAAGAGAGATACAGATGGTGTAAGACAGCTCACGTGGCTCAGAATAATTGAGAGGGAACCTCAGGATAGACCTGACATATCAATGCAGACATATTATGGTTCCTCTGCAGATGGTGCTCACCATGGCATATAGATGTACCAGAAGCTCTTCACCACACAAAAGTAAAAGCTGCATGCCTTCTAAATAAAAAAACCTCAAACAGAGCCACACAGCTAAAATGAAGCAATCAGTAATCTATTTCTTGAGCTTGACAAGGAGCCTGACTAAAGAAAAATTTAAAAACAAAAGTCTCTTAAGTTATGGACACAAAGTGATTTCTGTTTCCCGGGTACATGCAGAAAGGAGAGGATTCTCTCCCTCCTTTTTAAATGACACAGAGAATATTTTGTTTAATAAATTAGTCTGATGCTGCTACACTTCAATTAGAAGTTCTGACTGTATTATACTTTTGTTCCTTTTTCAAAAATGTTTTTCCTTCTTCACTGCAAAATGCTTCGAGCTGCAAATTATTTCTGTATTTCAGATTTATACAGAAATATGTACAAACCAAAAGAAGAAAAATGAAAATATATTCATGCAGCTGTTTCTGCCTATCACCTTTAATCTTTCATGCACTTTAAAATATGTGCTTCCCACAAAGGGAGAGAGAGATCTATTTTTGCTTTATGTGAATATAAAAGTAATTTGTTGCCATAGCAATATTTTTTCTATCCAAATGCTCTGAACACCACAGTTGCTTCAGGTTTTGAGCAAACTGCAACTATCCCAAAAAAACATGTAAAGTATTATGCTTCAATAACCTTTTCAGTTCCATTACAATTATGTCTTTCTGCTAGACATTATTAACAAAAAATAATAAAGATGTTTATGTCTATACAAGCTTAGTCCCAGAGATCACTTTCAAAATCATTTGCTCTCATCTTGTTTAATTCAATTTGCACTAAATTTCTGCAGAATGGACTGAAAAATCTGTATCCAGTGGGCCAAATTCTGAAGCCCACAGGAACAGTGAACACATTTAGAGCAAGATGTTAATCCCCTACATGCTCTACTTTCTTAAATTCCCCACCTCATGTAGTGCTCTTAGTAGAGTTCTCAGAGATGTTAGCCCTGTTCATTTCCATAGCAACCCTCTCCACAGAGTGGAACAATTTGTTAAAATTGTTACAGTTCAGCCTTTGAAAACAGCAATATCACAAAGACTTGTAGGAGAACACTCGCAGAGCTTGGGCTATGAATCACCATCAGAACATCATCTTTTTCACTTTAATTTTGACCCTGTCCTGGAAACAGCAACTTCCATGGCTCTGGGAGGACATTTCATGCAAGTTGGAACTATGGATTATGCTGCACAAAAAAGCAGTGCCTGGTTGAAGCTTACTATGCATTCTTATTGCAGTATTATGTCATGTTTAAATAAAAATAAAATAGAAACCAGATGAAATACATAATATTCAAGATCTTAGTAAAAATCTCAATCCCAGAACACGGACATGTTGGCAGCTTTCCACCCCCATCTACACTGTAAGAGCAATTTCACAACATGGGGGATTTATGTAAATTGAGGTCGACTGCTCTAGCCCACCAATGGTGCTCCCAGGCATGATGACAGATTAAACTCCATCAAAACCTCCACACTGGCCACCTGGTGCTCACAGATCTGGTGAAGTCCTCCTGATGTGACCACAGCTGAATCCCAGTGCAGTTCAGTTGTAAAGAAGGCACTGCTGGTGTGTGTATGTACATTTTTTACTATTTCTGACTGGATGAAAGTTGTGCCTGGCTAAATGTCTTTGTTGCCTGGCCCTTGAATGCTTGCTTGTCTGTTTTGCTGCACTTTCTTGAGCTTGTAAACCCTTTGGGGTTTTTTATCATCTATCCCACAGGGCCCTAGCCTGGCAAGCATTTCTGTAAAATTACAACATAAACACTAAATAAACACGCTTGTTACAGCCCAGACATGCTAACACAGTATCTCGTTTCTTAAAAAAATCTGTCATGTGCTTTCTTAATCCAGATGTAAGTCATGATTTACTGTTGTATTTAAATTATCACCCTCTGTTTAAACTGGACATAAAACGCAAAATGTTCTTTTTTTCCATGCTCTCACAACCAACCCGACATGCAATATGCATTTTGTTCTCCTGAACCTGAACTCTGAATCTGCTGTGGATGGCTGCTGTGTGCTGTCACCTGCACAGGTAGTGCCTGCATGTGTGTTTTATGCAGTGGCACAGAGAGGGAAAGGAGACAGCAGGAAACAGCAATGGGATGGCAAGGGTGAGAAAAGTGATCAGGAAGTCTTCAGCTGACAAGATATTTGCAGTACATGAACTGCCATAACATACTTGTCTCAAGGTGAAGTTTCATGGTTGGCTGAAGACAGACTAAATCCATGTACTAGTACAAAAACCTGAGCATTCTTGCCTTCCCTTCATCCCAGCCTGCAAGTTTCTGTGTGCTCCCTTCTGCCAGCATTAACACAAGACTGGGAGAGTGATCTAGACAAAAGCGTTTTTCTGGTTTTGAGTTTGGCCAGGTTAAAGTAAGGTCACTTTGCAGAGCTGATCATGCAACCAACCATGTAAGCCACAGTAGAGGAGTAAAATTACCCCTTCCAAGGGCATCACATCTAGCAAAATGGAGGTCAGTGAATCCCTGCTGTGAAGGAACACTCTTAACTGACTAAGTTTCATATGGATAGTGCTCTCTAAGGGGGATGCACAAAATAACTATCCATCAGTATGTGTCAGGCAGTTTACTGCCAGAGGAAACAACTTACCAAAACCAATGTTTCTGTAAGACAGGCACATATTTAAATCACTATTTCTCAGATAAGAAAAGAAAATGAACCGCATCAACTTTTATCCCTAAGGTCAAAGAGGAAATACAGAAAGCGTGAGAGATCTCCTGCCTTTCTACAAGGCTCCTTTTCTCTGCATATGCATGTACACAGGGATTTATATTACATAAAGAAATGGGTCTAACACCGTCAAAAATTGATTTATGTGGTCAAAACCAAAGTAACAACTGATTTTAGTAGCAAAATTGTCAATTGCCTCGTATACTTTGCATTAAGCAATAAAGACCCATTCCATAATTTACACTGCTGACTCCCAAATGTGTTAATAGATTTTTTTTAATGTGTAATTCAAGTAATTCTGCTTTACCAATGAACAACAGGTGTCAATATTATTGCAACGTCATAGTTCTTATTAATGTGCTTATTAACTTTTGTTCTTATTAACTAATGTGCTTATTAACTTTTATTGTTAAGTTCACCTAAATACCACTTGATATGCAGTGAACATTAACTATTTTAAACACAATTGCAGGTGAGTTCCAGCTGTGCTTGTATCAATGTCATAGTTTTAGAAACAATAGCTAACAATGAGCTTTATTATACCAATGATGCACTGAACCCTTTTCTTTTTGTCTGCCTACTTTCTCTCCACAGTCAGGCAGCTCCACAACTGGCAAAGCTCCAAAAGGCATGGAGATTCATAAATGCAAATATGTATCAAATATGCAAACATTATGGATCTGTGTGTCCTGAAATATGCATGCTCTTAAAACAGAGCAACATAGTTTCCTGATAATACCTAATGACATCTGACAGCTCATATTATAAACAGATTTCCTTCTGGAAGAAGAATTAGTGGGGAATACAAATGGGGGGATACAAGAAAGTAAAATAATTATGTTTACAGGAAAGAAAATAATGCAAGGACAAGTACAAAACTGCCCAGTGTTGATTGTGCTGCAGAAACTCCTGACCGTATTGCAGTACATGGGGTGGATGGTCTGTGTCCCCAAATTGCACTGCAAAGAATTATGGAAACTCTAGGAAAGGAGAAGTGTGAACCTGGGAGCAGAGGTAGGTCAATGAAAGTGCAAGCATGCAGGGTTCCCAGGCAGACTCCTCTGGAAAGAAGGATGAAGCTGCTGTGAAGGTACTTGAGGGGCACACACCCAACCCTGGCAGACCTCTCCAACCCACTGCTCATTATCAGGAGTTAGATCAGGGCTTTGCACTTCATGGGGTCAGGGATTTGTTCCTCCTTCCACACAGTGAAGCATCCATCAAAGTTGTGCAGTAAGCAGCTTCACCAGCTGGAAACAATGGGCCAGAGGAGGATTTTATTTAAACAGGCAAAACACTGGGAGGGCCGCTCTCACAGTTGCCTACAGGCCCTTCATGCCACCCTGACAGCCACAGCCAGGCATGTGGAATTAAGATCCCACGCAGCAAAGGCAGCTTGGTGTTTTAATGGCACAAAAATCCCCAATTGTTGCCTGTATCCCTTGGGAAGTCAGAGGAAGGGGAGCCATGGGCAGGGCAGTGTGGGCTGCTGGCCTGAGGAACCTCTCCCAAAGGGCTCAGGAGGGAGCAAACCCTCCCTGGCTGATGGCCCCATCTGCCTTGTGCTGGCAGGGCCCCTCAGGCCCGTCCTTTCCCTGCAGCTAGTTCTACACCAAGGAAATTCACTCAGCACTCCCTTCTGTGGGCCTGGCTTATGCTGGGATCCAGAAGAGTGGCCATGGGCCCTTGGGAGTCACAGCACTGCTTCAGGGAAGATGCCAATGGTGTCCAAGCCTCCCTACTGCACAGGAGCCACTTCCCAACCCAGCTCTAGAATGCTCAGCACAGTACAAGAAAGGATTCAGGTCACTGAGGTGGATACGGAAAAGAAAATCTTGGGGCATGGGGAACATAAAAGACAAAGCACTCAGACTTTATATATCTCATGAGCTAAAAGAAATAGAGGATCACACAGAGCTCAGTCCAGCTCTGGCTCTAGTCACAGTTTCACCACTGACCAGCTGCACAAAATTGCTCAGATTCACTGACTATCCATGTAAATTTTTTTCTATTAAAAATGAAGATAACGGTGTTTGGCCTTCCTGTGAGGTGCTTCATCTTCCATGGAGGAAAAGCAGAATGAATGAATATATATGAATCTTCTTAATTAATACATGAAATCTGCCAGGCAAATTTAATGTTTTTACTTTGTATTTGTACAGTACCTCATGCAATATGGATCCTTTTTTTGTTTTAACTAAGGCTTGCAGGCACTTGCAGGTCAGCAACAGTACACAGAGTTAATTATTCTCTTGCATGGATGCATAAGGAAAAATATTTTTTAGAAATAAAAGTAAAAAAAAGGAAAAAAATTCTGGAAGGCTGTCCCCTGAGGCAGTCTATTTGCATTAAACCCCTTCAAAACTAACTGAAAGAATAAGCAAAGGAAACAAAGGAAACACAGTACATGAATAAAAAAATAAAACCCAAAACCCAGCCCTAGCAAATATAATGTCTATATAAAATTTTAAAATCCTGGCATTCCTTTGAAAACTAAACAAATAAGACATATTTTAATTTCACCATTTTTCAATTAATTATTTGAAATTATAAAAAAAACCCCAAACCCTTAAAAGACATCCAATTAGGATCCCAATACTATGAATATACCCATGTATAGGTTTTCTGATTTAGTAAATTCAGGTGATCTATTTGTACTTGTGGAGGTTAGAAATAAAACTTTAGTTCCTGATCATGCTGATTCTGCAAATACTTGCTTAGATGAGTAGTACTCGGTTTAGTCCGTGTTCTTTCTTTCCTCCCTTCCTCCCTTCCTCCCTTCCCTTCCTCCCTCCCTCCCTCCCTCTCTCACTTCACAGGAAGATAGGAGTTATCTCCTTCTGGACCTGTCCTGGTCTTTTTAAAGTTTTACATCTTTCCTTTAAAGGCCTGTAAGTTTTTTTTACTCTTTTTTCACCTCTTCACCAGTAAATAAACTTCTCTGTCAGTACCACAGCTGCTTACAGATTTTCAAAAACAGAACTCTTTGTTCAGCCTCCAAAGGTCTTTAAGAAGTGGCTGCTCATTTTTATGCCAACCCCAATGAAAGCATGAGGGCAAGCCCTCTGGGCACATGAGCAGAGCTCATTATATTCACTGGAACCATGGCTCCAAGTCACCCAGAGATCTGCTGTACACAGCTGTCCAAGCCAGGAATTCAAAAATAAAAACCCAATCTGATAAGAAAATTACTTGGTAGAAAAATAAGTCTTTAAGGATGTGTCACCACACATCTTGATGACACTTTTATATACATTGTTTGAATTCAAAGGTGTCAGGAAGGATAAGTCCTACAACATTAGAATATGAAATTAAGTGAAGGATCCTGTTATTTCTCTTACATGTAGCCTTTTATTTTTCACTATAAACACTGCCTGGTCTGTGATTATGCTGACCCTTTGTTTCCTCTGGCTGTGCACTTATTCTACAAGGCACCCAATTTACCTAAATTGGATATTAATTCAATAAATTTATAAAATATTTGTAACCTAAAACACAATTGAAATGCAGTTCAAGTATACAACTTTCTTGGCTGGTAAAACTGTTTTTAGTGCTGTATTTTTATGTTACAGGAGTGACTGAAAAATTATAAGGGACTGACTAGAACATTCCTGACATTTTTTTATTGATCTGGGACTTTTTTCTGCTGAAAAAAAAAAGCGAGGGAAAACATCAGAAATTTCAGAATGATGGTTGCAAGAATTTTTTTATTGGTTTAGAACTGAACTCAAAGACCATTTCTGTCAGTCAGGAAACTCCTATTACCTTCAGATATATTGCTGAGAATGTCAAATAAAACATTACTGTGAATGTGTAGTACACTTACAAAGCATAAGCAATAATGCTTCTTAGCACTGTTGATGCTAGAAGCTAAAAGGAATTGAATAGAGATGCTGAGCTTGGGAATCAAATGGCTTAGAAAACATATCTTGACATGTGCTACAGACTGGAGTTATGCACAGATGTAGCATTCTATTTTGGCATGCATTTAGGTAACTTAAGGCAAGATTTAACAAATAACAATGGATATGCCATTGTATTCCAGTGAATTTTGTTTGTGTCAAGTTTTACCCAAAAGCCTCTGTAATGAGCTAAGAAGCTGAAGTTACGAGTGAATTTTCCAACTCCTGTTAGTTAAAACAGGTGGGATGAATTTGAAACCTTGTATATAGAATAAATAGGATGATGAGATTTCCTCATGTCACGTTTGCCACAACAGGAGGAAATCTGATGTTTTTTATATAGCAATATTTTTTTTTCAGTAAATCCTATTAATCTGGAATACGTTAGTGACTTAGTGTTTTGATGATTTTAATTATTCCTACGAGTTGGGAAAGTCACACCAGTAGTACCATGCATAAACAGAATACAAGCAAATTCTGGGTTCTCAAATACACAGAGGATTTTCTCTGATTTCAAAGAAGTTGTGGAACATCAAAAAGACAGAAATTTTTACCCACTACTATATATTCTAACAGATATTTTGACAGTTATCCCCCTAAACCCATTCATATTATCAGATGCCTAATAATGGATACTATAATTACATTTTATGCTAAAGGACTAGTGGGCCATAAAGTTTGCTGATAACGTGACTGATGATCATAGGAGAGATGAAGTAGAAAGATATGCTAACATTTGCTAAAATGCTGTGCTAGAATTATTTATGTAGTCATGTAAAGGATGATATTCCGTTTATCAGATGTTGTTTTTCAAAGTTTTTTATTTTTCAGCTGAAGTATGATATTCTCAAATATGAGATAATATTTCTAAAGAAAAACTTGTAACATATTTTCTAGATGGAAAGAAGATGAGAAGGCGAAAAAGCCCTTTTATTCAACCTTCATCTGAACAAGACTCACATTGCAATGAAAACTGCTGAAAAATTGAAATTGTCAGAGATGTAGTTCTGGAATGTAGATATGCCTTTCATTGGTCTGCTGAATAATCAGATTTAAGATTATGGTGTTTTAAAACATACATTATACACAGATAGTAAATTATATTAAATGGATAAAAGAAAAAAATCTTCTGTTTTTATGGCACTCTATGCCTGTGAATATATTAAATAAGTGAATATTGATTAGATGATGTCTCAGGATTCCATTAGCTATGAAGATGCAAGCACAAAAAGGTGGATGGAAGTTAGTGCTTATTTGAGGATTGGAAATAAGATCTGTGAAAGATTATATGAATGAACTCTAGGTTCCAGAAGATGCATGATACAGAAATACACAGAGATTTCTGCCATGATGAGGAATATGGAGCATGTAATGTGCATTAATTCATTATTTAGGCAATTGCAACATATGACATTTTTTTCTTGGACTTAAATGGGAAAAATTCCACATTTCTCAAAAAAGCTCTCAGAAATTAGGATGTTTTGAGGTTAACTTTGCCTCTCTGGGCTAAACCTTCCACATTTTGCATCCTACAAGAGTTTGGGGTGAAGTGTCTCACCACACCCTGGCTTCAATTGTGTGTTGGTGTGGAGAAAAGTGGGAGTGGTAGGGATGTTGCAGGTGATTCAGGGACCGATACAGTCAGCATGGGAGCTGTGCAGGGCACGCCAGAAGATACATCATCAAAGGCTTAAGATAACCCTGTTCCAGGGTGTCTGACTGGCTTTTCAAGGAAAAAGCTGTGACAGCTGTTTGCAGTATGGGTACAGTGCTTCTAGGAGGGTAAATTACTGCACCAAATCTCCTTACACAGAGTTGTGCACAGAGCTCACCACGGTGACTTCTGAATCACTGAGAAAAAAAACAAAATGCAAAGACATGGCCCCTTATGCCCCCAGTTAAAAGGCTGGAGCAATTCCCGAGGCAGTTTGGGTGTCCAGGGTTTAGGTAACTCCTGAGTTGGAGACGTTGCCCTTGGCTGTGCTTCCTTGCAGTTAAAACAGCCAAACAGTATGGCCATGGCTAGAGCCTGGCAATCCATTCAAAGAACAGACCCTGGCACAATGTTGCTAGGAGAAAATTAAAAATTTTGGATTTCAAGAGCCTTTGGTGACTTCTGAAGCTTCTTCTTTCCTACGACACACACTTAGGGAGCCCAGTATAAACACAGACATATGCTGTAGGCTGTTAGCTGTGTCTGGTTTAAAAGCTTGTTGGTCCTTCCTTGTGTAGATACAAAACCCTTTTCTTCTGGTATTACCCATAATAGAATGATCCTCCTACCTTCTTCATAGTCTTTTCTAAACCCTTTTTGAAGTTATTTGCTTTCCAAGGTACAACTCTCAGTTCCATGCTACTGTTTGCTTTCTTGCTGCAAGCTTTTGGACCTGGAGCTTGGTTTTCTTAAAATGTATTTTTAATGGTTCACCTTATAAATGTCTTCCATGACTTTCCTATGCTTGCTACTGTTCTTTCAACAAGTAAAATAGTTGGCTATTTTTGAATACTCACATCTGAAATACTGTTATTAATTTGTGATTTTTAATTGATCACTGCTTTCTGAAATCTGTCAGTTTCCAACTGTTACTGATTACGATTTTGCAGAGCTCATGGTACTCTTCAGTGGGAGCAAGGTGCCTATTTTTGCTTTCACCCCATCCCCTGCAATATTTTTTGAGGTTGTTTGCAATTTTCAAGCACATATGCTGAAAGATAAATATCTTAAAGATAAATATGTTTCATAAAAGTAGATATGTGTAGAAAAATATTACTAGAGTTCAAATATCGCTCTCAATAATTTCTGAATCCATTGGGTAGTTTCTGTAGTTACAGATGACAGAATGTTTGTCATTTTGAAATACCCTGCAGCAAGAAATAATAGCCCTGTGTTGATATATGCAGAGTAAACAGAAAATCTAAGTGTAATATTGTTGAACAGTCAATTAACCAAGAGAGACACAATTCCCTAGAAAGCCAGGCTCTGTTAGCTCTCAGAACTACTTGTTTAATCAGATTGTCATGTGATTCTAAGGCAAATACCTTACAAACGTCTGCCACGCATCCTTTATCAAACAAATTTGTAGTACAAAAAATTGAGATTAGTTTGACGAGGCTGTTTTAACTCCCTAAAATTATTTTCCTATCTCTTGCTATAGATTCAATCTTTCACTAGTTTTTGTGTTATTGGGCCCAGGCTGACTCCCTGCTGAAAGCCTCATCAGCCAATGTACTATCCTTTTTTGAACATTGACTTAACATTAGCACTGTTTGGTCTTCCCAAATTTCCTTAGTAATTTGATATTTGTTAAAAATTAACCTAACCCATTTGTTCTGTAATGTCCCCACCTCAGAGGCACTCAGTTAAACATTCTTCTTTACTAGGGATGGGCTGGGAAGTGCTTCTTTGACTTCTTAAGAAATTAGATATTTATTGAGTTCTTCTGCCTTTTCTACAGCATTATTTAAACATCTCCTTCATTATATGTCTTATTAATGAGACCAGTGTCAAAGTGCTTCCTGAATTATTCATGGTAGTTTATGGTGATGAAACTGTGGAATATAGCAGAAGATGAATGATTTTGTGGTTATGATATCCTCATACCATTAAGAGATTTAAGTTTTATTCCTACAGCCTTCCAATGTGACATTATCAAACTAAAACCCTTTTGTGTCATATGACCACCTCCTTCTGGAGTTGCTAGTGTAGAATTTAAACATTGCATGATTTCCTTGGTCTGTTCCCTCTGCCTTCTTCATGGAAGTCTTAATTCAGTAAGACTTTCTACTCTCAGTTCTCAACCTCCCTCCTTCCTAAAGGCAATCATAATCCACTGCTCTCTCATATCAAAAGACAATAAAAGATAGTCTCAGACATGCCCCAAGATTTCATTCACATTTGACCTTACTTTTCTCCTTGCTTCTCTTCATGTCCCAGTTAATCAAACACGTGGTGTACAGCCCTTAAACTGAATTACCATTTATCAGCTTTCACGTATGCAGGCCTGACCGCCCTGTGCTGTGGCCTCGCTGCCCTTTCCTGCACTGAAACTTTTCTTACATGGTCTTCTGTGATCTCTTCATGTGCTGTGGGCATTTTCTATATCACCACATTCTACTTTCCTTGGATACTATGGCCATATCTTACATTGGAAACACCATTTTATGATTTTTTCAACTTTTTAATTTCAGGTTTTATCTGTAGCTTCTCTTGCTAAATATTTTTCTTTTTGCAAATAATTTATTAGTTAAGCAAGTCAGGAACTTTTAAGAGCTTAATCACATCAGTTGCTATTTTATTCTGTTTTTCTGATAATCCTAATTGTACTCCATGTATCTGATAATCTTTATATCTTTCTTGCATTGCAAATAATCTCAATGATCATTAAAATTTCTATTACCAGCTTCATGCAAGAAATAAAAAGGTTCACTGATAATTCAGCAGGTCAGATTTGATGATAATTGGAGCTAGTGAGGATACCTCTGTGAGCAAGACTGGCCCCATCCGTAGCAGTGCTCGAGTGCTGTCTCTGGATGAGTGGCTTGGATGACAGCAAAATGGGCTATCTCTGTGTTCAGGTTCAGAAAGATGCCCTTCCTCTTCTCTTTCTGGACCTGATTACACCTAGGTCCATCCACAATCAGCTACTTTATTCGGGTTTTACTACTAAAGATCATCAGCAAGTTTTTACTCTTCATGGCCAGCATATACCTGGCTGTGGTGCAAACAGGTCACCACTGCTATTTTTGAGACTTCCTGAATTTACATTCTGTTCCTTTTTTGTTCTGTTCCTTTTTTGTTCTGTTCCTTTTTTGTTCTAACCCAATTCATTGATTCAGGAGAGTTTTAGAGAGAAAACTCTATTCACCATTTGAACCACAAACCAGACACAGCTTACCCCTGCTATGACAGTTTAAAGATAACTTACTGGCACGTGAAGAATTTATCCAGGAAAGTGCACCAGAATTGCAGTTGAGCACTGTCTGCAGTTCAAGCCTGTGGAATACAAATGCTCTAGTGGGGGCACAGAATTCACAGTTTAGGTTTTTGCAATGTGCCCTACTCAGCACTCACAGCACATAGGCTTTTTCTCCCCCACTCCACGTTTCAGAAGTGTAATTTAACACAGACAAGGAGATGATCTCAAGGAGGAATCCCAGGTTCTGAGTAGAGCTATCGTGGATCAGCTGCAATCAATGAGACTCAGACATAATAAAAAAGCTGAAATAATAGATGACTTTAAATAAATGGAAGACTTACATAGGGACAGATCTGGGAATGACACTAGGGCCAGGCAGGGGAACACATGGACTTGAAATACATCCACAATTTATTAAGACCATCTATCCTATTTATTACTACCTTTAAGCCCATACAGTGCAAATACAAATGTATCTGGGAAAAATTTTCTGGACTTTGTCCAATACATTTACTTCTACAAGAAACAGAATACTTCTGGAGTGTGCTTAGTTTCAGTTAAGAACAGAGAGTATAAAGTGATTTTTCAAAATTAATTTTCTGTCTCCTGCTTTCAGCTACATCCTTCTGATCTCATATGTTCAAAATGATAGGCAGAGAGAGAGAAAAAAACCCTAAACATTCAATCGTACCTGTTTCCTAAGCAGACTTTTGCAATCTTTACCATGATTACAGAATTATTTTCATAGCCTGAGTAGGACTTTTTATATAATTGATTTCAGAGAGTGGATACATCAGTCATTGCTGGGGTTTATGTCTTTGCTGTAAAAGCAGTGACCAGGTTTTAAGAGCATGTCAGCTAAGATAATGTGCAATGGTGATAAGTGCAAAATTGTTCAGGCAGTAGCTATAGCCAGTCTTCCTCATTTTGACTGCTCCCTGGGAGGGGGTTCCAGAGGTCGGGCATTTCTTGCTTGGCTAATATTAGGGTTAAAAATGTTCTGATTTAAATATTCTGGCAATAGTCAAGATCTGAAAGAAAAAATGAGGCTTAAGTCATTATGCATCCACTAAGGAAAACCTGTGCCAGCAGAAAAACTGAGAAGTCTGGAGAAAGGTGGAGTGTGGAAGGGACATTCTGCCACTATCAATTCCCTCATTATTCATTTAGAATTAGTCTCCTTTTTTTCTGATCACAGAAGATAATTTCTGAAACAATGCCTCAGTCATCAGCTCTGGAGACTCTATTGAGCTCAGTGCAAACAGATTAATTTGAATATCTTAAAGCAAGAAGTCCAAGTCTTCACAATAATTTTTCCACAACCAGTAACAGATCTGAAAGAGAGTATAACACCCATTATTGGCACATGAATATTTTTCAGATGCTTATATCTCCTTACTTATAGGTCTCATCCACTCTTGATTATGTGTTCATCTCTGCAGTAATGACTTTGAAGCTATAATTAAATAAACAAATAAGACAAAGAGTATGAGAATGTAAACACTAAATCTCAAAACATAAAACTTATCAAGACTTCACATGGGATTCCTCATACAACTCTCAGATAAAGATGTTAAATGAAATTGATTATGACAATCCCTTCTACATCTAAAGATCAAGACAAAAGGCAAGACTGAAACCTGAAATTCAGAAAATATACTTTATTCTTCAAATAATAAGACGAGCCCTCCCTACCCATCCTGTGATAATACTAGCTGTTTCCCTGTGTTTTCATAGCATTCATACAGTACAGGTATATTTACAAAGTGTTTACAAAACAACTCACCAATATATTATAAAACAGAATATATGGAATACCTCCTTTTTTTTTTCTTTTTTAAATTAATGTATTAGGACTCCCATTCTACTTAATCAATGATATATAGCATACTTTTCTGAGTTTCTCTCCCCATTTTCAAGCTGTTGGAATATTGGTTTTGAAGGAAGATGTAAACTCCTCTGTGCTAGCTCTGAACCTGTCTCAGTATTGAATGCCACAGTTTTTCTGTGTGTGTGACTGGTTGAAAAATCCTGTGATTCTCCCAGATACTTTCTTATAAAAGTGCTTAAATTTACCCCTGCAGTTCTATTGCAGAGTTCTACAGTCTGGATGATATCTGTCACAGTGGTATCCAAATGCTCGTTTAGTTAATGTCTGCTATGTAAATGCTTACTCCATTTAACCCACTAAATGTGCTCTCCACTGCTTTGTATTTAACCTAAACTTCTTGTTCTAAGACATTTAAAGCCAAAGTCAGTCCTCCAGAATAGCTGTTGACACTAATATCTCACTGATAACAGCAATGTCAAGATGAAAATTAGTTCCCATTTGTCCCACCCTATAGATGCCAGGCTTCCTCAATAGCCTGGCATTATACGTTTTGCCTTTGCTTCCCACTTAGTTATCAATCAAGACCACATACCTTGCAGACACAAGGTGAAATATCTTTTGCCTCTGACATTTTTGGCTCCTCCTTCCTCAGGGAAAATCCTAGCCATATCCATGACAAGCAAAAAGTTTAATTTCACTAACTTTAAGTTATATACCTTATCCCATCCAGCATGATCCCCCCATTATAAGATCTCATTGCAAACTTCCAACAGTTCACTGCTAAGTTCCAAACTGATTATACACTTACCTGTGCTCTTGTGGTTTATCCTGCTCCAGCAGTGCACAGACATCAACTTGTGTACCAGAGCAAACACTATTTGTTTGGAACTGGGACAAGGTCTCACTAATAGCTTCAGGATAGTCTGACTCTTCAATTGAAATATCATCTTCTACTGCTGATATCCAAAAATAGTATGGCCCTAGTCTCTAACTTAAAGCTGGGTCAATTCTGTGAATCACAAAGCTGTAGCCAGTCTAGCCTCTTAGGAAGTACACCTTCTCTTATGCCATGTGAAATAAAGAGTTTCTCCTCTCAAGAACACACTCATTCACAATCTCCATTATCCTTTAGGCAGCGCTTTCTATATTGCAAAATCGTTAGGAAACAGCACGGCACAACCTGATCCCAAGACATAGCCTAGCTGCCAATTTTGAAGCACCATGTGCAATAACACAGCATGGTATAATAACTTTTCCTGAAATTTATTTTTAAAAATGTCCTTTGCTTTCCACAGCTCTCCCTCTTGGAAAGAAAAAACCCCAAAACAACAAAAGCAGACTCAGAAGCGATCACAATGTCAGCAAGAGTGAAAAGCCCAGATTAGTTATTGCTATTGTCAGGAGCAAGCTATTGTTGAACAACCACGACTGCACTTTCCAAGCCTCTTGACTAATTCTTGAAATTGTGTCCCAAATGAGTGTAATAGAGAGCAAATCTGACTGCAGAGTGGGCAAACATGCAGTTGTGGGAGCAGAATTCAGAGCTCAGCACAGCTCCTGAAATCAATGCGGTTGCACCAGAGTAGCTGAGAGCAGAATGTACTATATGCTACACACTGGAAGTCCTGTCATGAATTAGGCAAAGAAAAAATACATGGCACACACACAAAATGCAACATAATTGGAAGTAGCCGGAACTAGCCATTTTATGTGAGGAAATCTTCTGTGCTCTGGAAAAAATAAAGCTTAATTTTAGAATATTGAGACTGTTGTACAAAGTATCTATGGAATGGTTTGTTAAAACCTATTTTTACTTTATTTTAATTTGTTTGTTTTTATTATAGCAGGAGCCAGAAGCTGCAGCAATGGCTGAGCAAAAGTTAGAATTTCCATCTTCTTTGGGACAAGAAGCGAAAACATCAACATGCACCTCGGAGCAAAGTGTTCTCAAACACATGGATTCAGAAACAATTTAACATTTGATATTTTCCTAGCTGAGCACAAAATCTGCAGGTTTCTGCAATGTTACTCTGCCTGGTGGGGTTTGAAGGTTGAATTGTGTGTAGTGTGACTGGGTGGGTAAGACAGCGGGCTCATCACAGTGTTGGGGCTGGCAGTGAGAGGAGAGCCAGTGCTGTGTCCATGTGGAGAGAGTCCAGCCGGGGAGTTCAACACCACAGGGACAGATGAGGCTAAAACTACAAACCCAATTGTAAAATACAGTGTTGTTACGAAACTAAGTTTCTACTGAACCGAGTTAAACACAATATCTTGGCTCAAAGAGAAGCCTCAGAGCCATTTGGGAGATGTGGGAGAATGTTTTACTTTTTTTGTGGATGTTTTACTTTATTGTCCAATGGTGCCCTCATGGTATTAGAGGCTGCACAAAGCTAATTAGACAAGACAGCGTATTTTTAGGCGAATTAGGTATTCCTGTCTCCTATTCTCCATTTCATGAACCCAGCACTGATGTACCACTAGGAAATATTTCTCCCTCTCTCACAGTTCTCTGTCTACACTAATAAACTGAACAGGCTCAGGCTAGGCTACCACAGCTATTTTTTGGGCACTATCATCTAACACTGTCTGGCCATGGCTTGGGAGACTCATCCCAGTAAGGAGTATGGATGAGATCTCCCTGTTTTGGGTGACAAAAACCCCATGGGGGTCCATAAGCAGGCACACCTCTCATCCCCTGTGTCCTGGCTGTGATCTATTCCATGCGTTTGCATGGTAAGACAAATACATGCCCATGTGGGAGGGAGGATGGACAGAAGGTCTGAGTGGTGAGAATCCTTGTTTTTTCCAACCTCAGTTTTGGTCCAAACCTGTTCATAGTTCTCTCCATCAGGCAAATCCTGGCTGCTTGCACAGGGATGTGAGAAGGGGAGGAGTGGGTTCTGAGGAGTGCCAGGAGGCAGGGAAAGAGTGGGACTGCAGTTTTGACTTAAAACATTTGTGAATAGTAATTGCCACACCTAACTTCAGGTATTTAACCAAGTTTTTTGACCTGTCACTGCTGGGGCTCCACACTGCCTTTCATGAGCAAAAGGAGATACCTCCTGTAAGCACAGGGAACACTGGAAAGCCACAAGCTTCTCAATTTGGGGACTTTGCTAAGTGCCCTTGGTCAGGCTGCAGGAACAACCTCCAGGTGGCTTGTTGCAAGTGAAAAGAGCAGGAATGTGGACCAAAATGCCTGATGCCAGCACAAATTATTTAACTATAAGAACATATTTCTCTTCTGATAGAGGTTTTCTTTATTAATGCAGTCATTTCTATGAACATTTTATAATTGGACTAGGTACCTGGAAATGAATATGAAGTATTGAAGTTACAGAGCAGATCATGCATGTACTTATGAATTGAAAGGAGAAATTCTAGCTGAGAAATGCTTAACTGCATCTTAAACCTTTCTCCAGTGAAAATTAAAGGGTTGCTTAGGACTGCCTACTTTTGCTATCAAAAGGTACATCAGATGTTGAAGTGCAATTAAAATCCAGTGGGGCCAATTTTTCAACTAATAAAAATTTGTATAACTGGAGTTCATTGGAGCAGTTTTGATGTTCAGCACCTGAGGATCTGCTTCTTAGTTTTAATTATTTTTTCAAGTGTTCCTCTGCTGTGGCAGAAAGGGAGGAGAGGCAGAAAGAAGTCAGTATGAAAGAGGAAAGATGTATGTCTCTATCACCTTACAAAAGCAAAGGTAGGGAAAATGGAAGCTTTAATCCAGACTAATACTAATAGATGTAGGAATATGTGTTTTCTGTTTTGTTTTGCTTGGGTGTTATTTCGGTTTGTGCTTTACATAAAAAGGATGAAAATACCCTTCAGAACTTGGTCTTGAACAGTCTGCTAAATAGGCACTTTCATCTGTGCAGAAATAGGTATTTGAGAGATAGGCTTATGGAGAAAATCATAAAAGGCTTTTTTCTCACTAAATGAAAGGATGGCTCTTCCTTCAGTTATCATTATTGCAGTTTGGTGCCTTCCATTTAAACAGTAAATATAGCTCTCAGTAAATTGACCTGCCCTTTAACATGAGGATCCTCTTTGGGGTCACATAAATGCAGTGAACTGTGCAAGAGCATGTACCAGAGGGACAGGGAGGGTATATAAAGTACTTATTATGTGTGGTCCTTGATTTGTATTCATCCATCTATAATAAATTTCTATAGAGGGAATGCAGTCTTAAAATCCAGACTTTAGTCATCAAGCACTTGCGAAATGATGCTTTTGTGGTGCTTTATCAGTAGCCAAGGATAATATTTGATATGATCAAATTACAACTGCACTGATTGTATTTTCTCTTCTTTCTAATATGGTAGAGCAAAATGGCTTTGATACACAACACACTGATGAACTCTTAGTGATGGTTTGGCACAGCTTGCACTAATTTAAGACAATGTTTTAATAATTGTTGCCTGCATCTGCAGAGCAGAAATGTGTCCTATATAAAAAATCAAAACAGATGATTTGGAGTCATAGGGAAGTAACTCCTTTCCTAAAAATTTTCCAACGTGCACAGTGTCAGGAAACATAGCTGCCTCCTTGCCTGGCTCTGTCCTTGTCCCAGCCAGATGGCAGGCAACCCCTCTGCAAGAGCTGCCAGGGCTGGGAATATTTCTTCCCACCCAAGCCCGGGAAGTGAGGAAAGAAAGGCAAGGCAGACTGAGAGAGAGCACAGGACTGCTTTGGAGGCCACAAAACAGCTGCTAGTGCCCCTTACTACCCATAAAGAAGCAATTACTGAAAACTCTGAGTGTAATTAATAGTACATAGGAAGGTCTTCAGAGGGATTTTGGAGGCAAGTGAGGCTTGCTTCTGACCGTCATGGTTGCTGCCTCTGGTTAGCTCCACACACTGGATTCAGCAAGGTTGTATGAGGAGCAGGGGTGTAGGAAAAGGAAGAAAATGGTCATTTTGAAAACGTTTCAAATCTTCAGTATGTGCATAATAATTTGATCATTCAGAGAAAACAATAAACCTTTTACTAGACCCGGAGTCTTGAAACTAATCTACAGACAGTAAACAAAGGAGAGTGAGAAAGAGAGGGGAAAAAAATAAAAAAACCCAAGTCTCTACCTGCTACTACCATCTAGTGGTAAAAAAGAAATAAAGGACGTTTTGCAGGAACACTGTGGGAGGGAGGGAGGAGGCTGGTGAACAGAATTAAGAAATCAGAGAATTGTTATCTGTCAGCCATTTGCTCCCCGGTGCACCCACACCTTGCTCTGGTCATGAAAAGTAAGCACAAAGCCAGAGCCGTGAATAGAAAGGATCAGTCAAGGTATAAATATAAATATGTTTATATTTATCTTGATCTCAGAATTCACATCTTTGCTTTCATCACAGATATGATTGAAGATCTTCCACCCATAGCCATCTTTGCACTCATATACATGTGCAGTAGGCAGCAAAACAGAACCTGGGCTTTCTCAGGTAACTGCAGGAAAATACAAGGCCCTGCACATACCCTGAGAGCTGCTCCTCTCCTGGTGGCTGTGGTGGAGGTAGTGAGGTTACTGTGGTGGCCTCAGCTGTCCTCACACTCCCTGCTGCCTCCAAGGGCAGCCCTGCCACCCTGCCCATGGCATGCTCTCCCCTGCTGGCCTGACCACCCTCTGAGCTGGCACCCCAGGAGAGCAGAGCAGGCGCTCTGCTGGTGCTCCTAGCTGGGGGCTAGGTGCTTCCTCATGGAATCCCACTGGGACTCCACCAGCACCTTACCTTCAGCAGCATCTTTGAAGGATCTCCTTTGAAGCTGCTGGTCCCCCGAGAAAACTTCTACCTCCCAAGAAAACAAGCTTACCAGTCTGAAATGCACGGCTAAGAAAGCATGTGGTCTATTTAGGACAAGTACAGGGAGGGGAAACAACAGCTGACTTTAGAGCTGCCTTCCACACCAATTTGGCTTTGAGCTGTGCTCCCTTCAGCTCACAGGTGAGCCATTCCTCAGGGTGATGCACATCTCTTCACAAGCCAGTGGGAAAGCCTTTCAGTTCTTCCAAGCTGCTTCTGTCCCCATCACAGCCTGCTTTCTCTCTATCATTGCTAACCCTAATCCATTTTAGTTTGGTTGGGAATCTCAACAGAAAATTCAGTAGCAGACTTTTGTGTCTACACATGAGTAATGCAAAGGAATTTTTAGAAGTAAGGTATACAAAACAAGGTATAGCTAAAATATAGCTATTTGTTTTTAAGACAATGATTAGTGGGTAGGATTAATTATTTTTTCTACACATGGAAGACAGGAAAAAAATTGTCATTGTCACCCAATGACTTGGACTGCAGTCAGCTGCTGCTCTCCCATATTTCAATAGGGTTCCTGATGCATATGCATGAATCTTGGCAGCTTCCTGAAACCTTCAGTAGTTATTCCATCAAGGCATCAGGTTCAGTGTCAGGTGTAATTGGAATCATGCAGACCATACCTGCAGCCGCTGGCGTGTTGTGTGTCCTCAGATCGCCTCTTCCCCCTGCCTGGAGCAGGACAGCTTCCACACTACTGCAGCTCACTGCAATAAATACATCTATAAAATGTGCCTTTTCCTCTAGAAACGTCTGAGTGCAATCAAAAGTTTATGTACCTCAGTTCAGAGCACACTGGTACTGTTTGGGCAAAAGTGATTTCAACCTTACATTCAATGCCTAAAATTAGAGTAACCAAGTGCTGTAAGTACAGCCTGTACCCCCTCCAAGGGGGAAAAGCTAAACAAGAAACAACCAACTAGAATCAGCCTTGAGAGACATATTTATTTTAAACTTATTGTATCAAACTTCAAGTTGATGCCTAAAATAGGTCAAGAAACCACTAAAATGCTTCTCTCCAATCAATGTAGCAGAAAGTGAGAGTGAGCAACTCCAGTGCAACATATAAAACTAAAGTGGCTGAAGTTCAGCATTAGGTGGATGGGAGTTTTCACTCCTGTTGGGACACTGAAAAACAGGGAGAACTGGACAGGAAAGAAGTTCCCTATTGACAATTTCCCTATAAAGAAAGCAGCAGTTACCAAAAACCTGCTTCTAGAAGAAAACCTTAAGGTATGAAATACTGCTCTGAAAACAGCTCCATTGGCAGGTTGGGTGTCTTTTTACACCCAGATAGGAGATCACTTGAAGGCTTGTTCATGGTTTATCATTGAGATAGGTCCTGATCTTTCTACCAGTAGTCAAATTCCCCCAAGTTAGGTGGACAAACTCTCTCCCATGTTCCAGGTGGCACTTAAGCATTATTTTTTTTCAAACAAGCTGTGGCAGTGACAATGATAAATAATTCATGATCTGTCTCCTTTACACCTTCTGGCTGCATGTCCTACAGTCATTTATTAGAATGATGATGTCTCACGTTTATTCAAGTATCTATTGCTGAGAGATCCATGAAAATAGAAAAATAATTATTCTTCATCAGGATGCAGTTGCATTTATAGAAACATTTGTTATATTTATAGAAGTGTTATTTACCTAAACACTTAGGTAAATATGCTGTGCTAAGAGATTCTATGGTATTTATAGTTAAAGGAAATAGGGAACTTGAAATAGAAATTACATGCATATTTGTCTGATAATCATTTAGTTCTGATAGAAGTTGCTTTTGCAAATGCATTTATATAATTAATCTATTTATACATTTATTAATCTGAAGACTTAACTTGGATATTCACTTGCTAGATGGGTACATTTTGTATCATCCTTTGTACGGGTAATTGCATATTGTTCTTCTCATGAAACACCTAGAAATATGTTCCTCCTTCATGAGATAGCCACAAAGACCTTTCTGATCACAATGTGTAGATTTGATTTTTCAACCTCCCACATAGAATTAAAACAAAAATAATGAATACTACTGAGATCCCCTAATAATTCTGATTAGATGATTGACATCCTGATGACTCAGTTAAAAGGGACTTGTATACTTTATTTCCAGAAGCATTAAGCCTGCCTGTCAGTATTTAGTCCTATGATGATGGCATGCTTTTTTCTCTGCTTTCCCCTAATGAGTACATTACACATTTATTTTTTCTTAGTCTGATTTCATGAGAAATAAAGTCAATAAAATTGTTTTATCTCACTGTTTTTCTCTGCCTCTTCTCCCTCTTTGTCGCTTTTTAATCAATTAAGGCAGAGGCCTCAAAGACTATGAAGTCTTAAAAAATATTTAATAATCAGGGGCTGATTAGAGAACACTGACTTCATTGATTCTGCTTCTAAGTGAAAAGCGCAGAGGATTTGGCCATGCCTCAGTCCTGGTTCTCAGCATGACCCCAGCACGGGCAGTCGGTGTGACTGTGGTCCTGTCTCTGGCCCAGGCCGGGAGCCCCAAGGGGCAGGTGGGGAAGGGATAGATGGGCAGGAGGGGTGCTGTGCTGTGGGAACGTGGGGAACAAACTCCTGGGAGCACTATGGGGCAATGATGGGACACTGCAGAGACTGTGTGTAAAATGGTGGGAGCTGCAGTGCAAGGAGAAGCTCTTGTTCTCGAGGTGGGTGAGCAGGTGTGAGGTGTCACTCAGCCACTTGCAAGACAAATCCATGTGAAGTAGCATTTCCTTAACTCCCCCCCTTACCTACCAATTTCCTTTCTTTTATGCTCAACTTCTGCTGTTATTTTTTTGACTGTTCCTGCTCTGGCATGTGTCACACTACCTACCCAGCTTGTAATCTTTTCTGCCAAGGATGTGCTTTTATTGTTTTCCATAACTTCCTTTCAGAAGAAAGCTCCACATATCCTAGGTTATTGTTATAATTTTTTTCATGATCATCATTTTCTAATGTGCAAAGCTACTGAAAGTAAATGTGTGCTGCAGCTTTGTTATTACATTCCATTTACCAAGAGTGTTTTTTCTTATGCATAAATGCTTTGTGTTGCCTTTAGGTTTTTCTGTGTTTATTTTAGCTCCCCATTTCTTGTTTGCTGCATAAATATAATTTATTACCTCTTCTCTGCAGTTTCTAGATACTCAGGAAGTGTAATGTCATGTGCAAACTGCATAGGTACTTCTCATTTATCCTCTGTAATCTTAACTGCAGTACAACTTCCTGAAAGCTTCCACCAGACACAGCATGTAGAGAAAAAGGGGGTGGATAGAATTGCACTGGAAAATTTCCTTCTCTTCTTTCTCTTGCTCTTACAAAGTAGTTACTTCATGCTCTGTGATAATTGTTACTATGAGGAGATAAGTGCTACTTTAGCCCCAAATTGATGAGCTTCACGTGGCAATTACTTGGTGGAATTTCATTGCCTATGGTATGCAGGTCAGATTAGATGATTCTTCTGGCATTAAAATTTATGAACCTATAAATTTCTGTTTCTCACTAGTTCTCGTAATGCCTCCTAACATTTCCAATGAGTAACAGCCCTCTCATCTATCAAATACTCAAAGCTTAGGTAAATTATCCTGCATGACCTTCAAAGCTTTTCTGTCATTTTAAGTCTGGTCTTCCAGATGTTGTGCCCCTAAAGCTCTAAGTAGGTTAGGAATTATGAGTGCCTAGGGATGCTGGATGAGTGTTTGATAAACTGCTTCAGTGTGAAAAATCAGGTGGCTTGTCCTAGGCTTAGGTTGCTTGCCTTGTAAAATCCTCTTTAACTAGTTAGCTTACAGGAGTAAGATATTTATTACTCAGAGGGAACTTTATTATTGGTGTCTGTGTGCGTCTGTGGATACATTATGATGATAGAAACTTATACTGATGTATTTAGGAATTTATTATGGTTGTTTTTAACCAACCCCCTTTCTGCAGACCCAGTTGCAAGCTCTCTCCTGCCACCCAGGGTCTGGTCTCTCTGACCATGTATTTGGAGCCAAGACTCAGCTCTGATGCAGCACAGCTGAATAGCCTCCACACAGGCAAGTCTGAAAGAGATGTGAGGAAGTCTGTATGGAGATAAGAAAGACAAATTTACTGGCAGAAGTAGGATTGTTAAGATAAGATCAGAAGTAGTTGGTGTATTTAAGAGGTAAAACATCCACGTAGAAAGATATGGGAAAGTAAAGGAAAGATTTTAGGACGCTGATTATACTAGATGGGGCTGCTGGTTGTGAGCGATCAGCTCAGCAGCTAAGAGTGGTCAGAGCCACCAGGAGCAGGTGGACAAGGATAACCCTGTGACAAGGAAGATCTCCTTTGTGGGTCAGCCCTGCCCCTCCCTGCTGGGCCGGCCAAAGCACTCGGGGTTCTTTGTTAGGGGTGGGGAGCACATCTGTGCTCAGCCTCACAGCTGGTTAAATACTGCCTACCTGCTTCTCTCTGTTTGCCACATTTGCTCTGTGCTTTAAGTTGGTTTTTTTTTTTTCCATCTTTTTGCATAATCCCTAGTACTGCAGCACCAGGATGCTGGAACAAATGACCTCAGGATCAGTAATGAGCTCCTTAAAAACCAAGTTCAAAAACTGCAAGTATGTTGCAAAATTTACATTTTTTAAAAGTTAAATAGCTTTTTAAAAGTCTTATTCTAATTTTCCCTTTTGTCACGATCTTAATAATGTTCCTGTCCCTGCTTTCTGCTGCTTCTATTGTGTGTGTTGTGTCACTCAGTAATTTGAAACTGTTTATAATGATTCATCTTTTTTCTTCAGGAAGAAGACTCCTCCTTCAGTGAAAGCTTTAAGTTACAAGCAGTTTTAACATCGGGATTTGCAACATCCTGATGCAGCATTAACTGAAATATTCAGGAAAAAACCTTTGCATTGTCACTGGAAAAGGTGTCTGGACTACAAGGCTGGATCCCAGCAGATGACAGACATACTTCTAAGTTTGTGCCAAGCACAAGTTCAGGTTCAAGTTGCCCTGATTAGGAGCTGAAGACTCCTCAGAAGGGAAGAAGGAGAGTGTCTGCTGCTGAAAGAAAACTTTCAGAAATCAGATGTGTGCCCTTTGCAGCCTGCCCAACAATTTTAAGTGCTCTTAAAGACCCCTTCATTACAGGCTGGAGGAAATTAAAGCTTCAAAATCACTGAGAAAGTCTGTGTGAGAGGGCTGAAGGAGGGAGCTTTGGGTGCATTTGGAGTGGCACTCAGGCACATAACACTTGGAGAGACCAAGCTACAGCTGCCATTAGGTGTAACAATCTGAACTGGTTGCTTGGCAGGGCAGGCAACATCAGCATCAGAACTGGCTTATCTAAAGGAATTTTCTAATGAGTGATCTGCAGAGAAATTTCAAAGGGTGCAAACACACTGAGGGAAACAAAAAAACATAAGAGGCAGATCTTGAAACAGGCTGGTAAGTCAGAAAACACTTTTCTTCCAAATTTGTGGGAGAGGAGATTGGAAAACACCTTTAGAGCATATTCAATACATATTAGCAAAAATCAACTTTATTAAATTAAAATCATATAATGACTGATGGATGAGGGCTGTTATAATCATTTATAAAGAAAGACCCACACAACTGTCAGCATAAAGAAATGGAAGGCAACGAGAGCCAAGATTTTTTCATGGAAGGAAAATTGAAGCCAAAGAAATAATACATTTGTGTGGGCACATGGGCTATTAGTTTTTGATTAAATTTCATTGTTGAATCAGTAGCTCTGTTGTTTGCTAACGAAGGATCATTTTTAGCAAACACTTTTATTATAATTTATGTTTAATAGTGCAGCATTTTTGATAATAGTGAGCACTATGGAGTCGTGAGAGGATTTAAAATCATACTATTTTAGAAGTATTGGGTTCTCCAGATTTGTTTGAATGTTCAAGTTTTTAAAAATTTCTTCCTCTCAAGCATGAGACCTGGCTCCCTCAAACTCTTATTTCATTGCTTCAGCCAAAGAGTTGAGGAACTTCAAGAAAAACACAAATTTTCTGTGAGTCAAATAAAAAATGGCACAGCTGACAACAGCGATTATCTCCCTAAACCATGTACAAGGAAAGATCTCAGTGTACATTTAAAGAGCAAAATACCCAGAAGGATTTAGGCTTTAAATAAGTGAAAGAACCAAATGGTTGAAGAAGAAAGATATTTTCCCAGTGTCTCAGCTGTAGATTACTGACAGACTCCTCCAGGGAGACTTTATCAAATAAAATGCAGATATCAGTTGTTTTGCAGTTTGGAAGAAGAGAGTTTGTAGACATAAACCAAATATCTCTCTGATAAACTTTGCTTTCTGGGCAAAACTAAATCTGTTTCTGATTTAGTAGTAAGCACGAAAACATTTGGCATCTCCTGCAGAGTAAGAATGGGATTTTTAGGTTTTTGAAGCTAAGAGGAAGATGGTTGCAAGATGTTTTAAAAATTAACTAATTTCTGTGGGTATTCTAAATAAGACTGTGTCTTACATTAGCCATAGCTTTTATCAGTATATTCACTTATTCTTCTGATGTCCTCTTACCTGTATAAGAATCTCATAGTCCAAGTCATAACCCAAACAGCAAGTGAGATGGGGAAAAAAGAGAAAATGTTAAAAGCATTAATTTCTGGTTTGCCTTTATTTTTAAGCAGACAGAAAAAAAATGTTTTCCACCTTAATAGTTAAATTTATATTTCAGCTATGGCATTCTTTTACTTGGAAAACAAAGGACCATTAACAGGTTTTTAGGATTGCTTTCTTTGAACCAGTTAAATGAAAATACTATCCCTTATGTGAGCCTGATATGGTATTTGCCTGATGAGCTAAAATGAACTTCTGTCCCAACAGATTTCCCCCTTTTTTTTCCCCTTTTGACTTCATATCAAATCTTTTACCAGTTGATAAAAATGGAGCAGATAAATCAGTGTTGCTGGAAAATAAAAAGAAAAACAAAGATATAGGTAATTAGATTTGTATACCTATAGAAACTAATCTGCAGAAGAAATAAAACTGTTACTTTAGAACCCGATCATTTTAACATATTTCTCATCTACTTTCTACAGAATTAGATGTACATAAAAGCCTTTAGGAAAAGCTTTAAACATATTTTCAGGGTTTTTTTCTTTACATACAATCTTGTTGCTTATTCTTATAAATCTGTGTTCACAATTATCTGTCTTACACAAGAAAATGAATCCCTGTTTCCTTCCTATACCTATGCCTATGAAGATGGAATCTTTTCCTGTGCTATCCTAACTCAGTAAGGGACATTACATAACATTCTTATTAATTGCCTTTTTCTATATGTGCTTTACAGCAGGATTAAAAAATAGCAATAATAGAATTACTGTTTGCCCCAAAGATGATCTGTGGAAATTTGCTTTGTGACTTTGTGATCTGGTAACTTTTAGTTAACTCCTGACTTTATAATAATTTCTACTACTATCTCTCCTAAGTTTTTTGTTTGATTGATTTGGATTTCACTTTTTGTTTAACAATATCCTTGCAGCAGAGAACGCCTCATGGGTCAAATCCCATTTTCAGAGGTAAATGATGAGATATTCAATGGACTAAAATAATTGCAATTATAAAGTGCTGCTCATTGGTCTTTACCAGAGCTTGGTTTTATGTTTTATTTGTTGACCACATTGTTGCTTCGAGGCCTCAGAACCATCTGTGCCAAGAGTTAAAACTGTATTTTCCCATCTACTCTTCATTCTGCTAAAAATTACTGGTCTTTCAGTTGTAAACAAAGGGTGATTTATCTTCGTGGCTAGAAGGAATGGAATTAGCCCATCATAAATTCAGGGTAATCTGTTTTTCCATTACTAGCTTTAGTTCAACAGCTAATGAAGGAGAAGCCACTACATTAGAGCATTATTGTAAGGTGACATTTTAATGGGAACATAACTTTTGGGGAACTGAAAAAGTATACACAGCCACAAACCCCACTAAGACACTGAGGGCTGGCCTGACTTTCTTTCATCTGAGGCAAATGAAATGCTGGAATGGTTTTACTTAAATGTGGCTCAGACTGGCTGTGCTTGCTCTGCATAAAGAGCAGGGCAGCCCAATTCATTAAACAGAGAGAAAAGGATGCCTCTGTTCAGGCCAGGCATGGCTGCCACACAGCATTCCAAGGCTTGAGAAAAACACTCTCTACTTGAGGCTAGACCTCAAATATGATGTTTCTTATGACCAATTTGCTATAAATGATTCATTAAGAGTATTTCAGAACTATGCTCTTGGCTGAAAAAAAATAAACATTCTTTTTATGCATGCATTCAGATTCAAATGTGTATAGATACATCTTTCCTACTTAGAAGTGTGCTATGTATGTGTATGTCCTTAATACACTTGCTACATCTTATTTATTCTCAGTTGGATTTCCCTTCAGTTTGTGACATTAAATACCACACTGAAATACCACACTGCTTAAATAAAATATCTGTATTTCTTTATTTGCAGCCATTGAATTGGCAGTGTCCTTCTTCATATTGTGTGGTTTTTGAAAGTCTTCTGTAATTTTTGCTTTTTCTTTTTACAGTTACCTTTTGCCACCAAAGCTTGCCACATTTCTGTAATTAACCTCTATTATAAAAGCACACACACATCTCTGTGTGAATATAAAAACAGAAAACAGGGCTCAAAGACGGGAACTTTTGCTCCTCCAGAGCAGTGTAAAGCAGATTGTGGGGCAGTACCCATGGAGAAGGTGTGCCTGTGTCCTTGGGTGCCAGGGGTTATCACTGTGAGCCTGGGGCACAGTGCTCTCTGCTCTCCTGTTTCTCCAGCCTGCAGTGTCTGTGCTCAGCAATGCCCTGCTGGAGCTGGAAAGCATCACATGTCCATTCCAAACCAAGGGTAGAAATATCCAAACTCAAGGGCTAAAAATCAAGTTCTAAATATTGGCCAAAACCTTTACATTCCTATATTTTTATGTATTAGGATTCCTGGCTGGCAAAATCTGGAAATCCATCCCAGGCTGGCACTGGAGCCCCATCAGATCCTTCTCATGGCCAACTCTGGCACAGCCAGCCTTGGTGCAGGCCTGAGGGTGGAGCTGCAAGGAGAAACCTCAAAGAGAACAGTTCTGCTTGACTGGTAGTGTGCTGGAGACCCAGCTCAGCGACCCTGCATGTAATGGGGAGATTTCTGCTGAGTTTAGTGAAAAACACGTCCCTTTGAAGGATGTTTTCAATTGTTGAAGTGTTTTAACAGCCACAATTAGGCCAGGACCTCTGTGACAAATTGGACCTAAATCAGCAAGAACATTTAAAAATATCTGAATGAAGGCTGGAACAAACAAAAAAGAGTAACCTTCAGCAAAGAAAATTAAGTTTAGAAAGACTTGTTCACTCAAATATATCTTATTTTAAACAGCCATGCTAATCTCAAAGTTTACAATTGTAAGAAAGAAGGAAAAGTGCAAATGTCTTTGTAAACATTATATTCAAATGTGAGTAACTGAAGAAATGAGAACATTCTGTCCCTCAGAGGAACTGCATGAGCTTTATAATATTTGCTCAGATTTAGATAGCATAGCAAACTGAATGCAGCTCACATTGCACTCAGTGAGAAGAATGATTTTAAAAATCAAAAGGGCAATTATGAATGAAAAAAAGAGTAAAATTACACAGTGCCATTTTATTGTACTAGCAAAATAGAATCAATGAAGTAAAGTCAGAATTTAAGATATTTGGATAGCTGTTATTTAGGTTGTCTGGTTTTTTCTAAGGGTGGCTGACAGACATGGAATTCCATAAATGCTCTTGAAATGCTGAGGATGAGAAAGCTTGTGTTGTTCTACAGCTGTTGTGGCAAGACAAAAAATTTCCATTTGAATTTTGATTGATAATGTGCCAGACTAACTGGAAAAATCCACGTGTAGTTTTGAAATTCCTGTTACTTTTTGAAAAGTGTTGGGTCCAAGCCATGAGATCCTTTAGGTGAATTTTCACACTCTGTAAGAAGCTGCAGAACAAAATAAGTTGTGACTGTAAAAGCCGTTCTTTGACGTAGATGAAGAAAGGAAAATCAAGTCAGGAAAGCCAAACTGACAGAGTTGACCTTGTGGGACCCCTTCCACAAGGAGATTTATCAAGGAGGCTACTGTCACTGTAATGAAAGGGTTTAAAAATGCAGCCAATATTTGGAACAAAGGAAAGAAATGAGCGTGTAGTTTTTTTCAGGTACTGATGATTTCTCTTCTCAGCTGAGGTTAAAGAAAGTAGTTGTGAGCATAAAACCTACAGCAGCCTGACTGTTTATAGTCTCTGAGGAGAATAAAGATCAGTCTCCAACAGAAGATTGTAGCTGCACTCAGAGGAGTTTAACAACCTGCTGCCCCCAAGATTGAGAGGTCCAGAAGGCATCAAAACTTGGTCCAAAGATCAAATCCATTAAAAAACTTTCTCAAATGCATACATTTCTACATAGGCAAAAAGTGAAAATGTGGAAAAATAGAATAAATATGGATGTGGAAAACCAGGATTACTAAATGACTATTCAAAGCTTAGGTTAAATTCTATTTGGCTGTTAATGAAAAGAAGTGATGTTTTGCAAAGACATGGTGATTTTCAGCTTTAAAAAGTTGAGAAATAGCATCTGAAGCAGCACTTCTCCTTGGTCTGTCTCATCATTCAGTTTTCAAGCAAAATTTATGGAGCTTGAAGTGTCTTGATTTTCCTCTTTCCTGAGCAACATAACTCAGCAGCTACCTACTATAAGGAATCACGAGAAAAGTTCTTCATGGGTTGCAGTGGAGCACTGGCTATAATAAAACTGAAGAACTTCTCAACTAAGGAGCATTCAAGAATGACCAGAAAAATGAGACAAGGAAGAGCAAGCAGCTCCATTACTCTTTTCACTTCCATCTGCATGTCTCTCACACTAACATGGCTAGAGATAATCCTGAGTGCTTCACAGGGCAGCTGTGTTGGGGTACCCATGCAGACTAGATGTTGCTCTGAGATGAGGGCAAGAAGTAGCTTTGCACTGCTGCTGTTCTGCCCACGGGAGACACAGGAAGTTGGGGCCCAAGGGATGACTGCCCTGGACAGAAAGGGTGATTTGTGGCTGTGTGACAGTCATTTCAACAAAGGTCACAAATTTCAAAGTTGAAAATTCAAAGCTAAAAAAGAAATGCTGCAAGGAAGGGTGCTTTACCTTCAGCTTTGTGCCATTTCCAGCTGCTAGTACTGTGTTTTTACTCCATCTGTGCAAGCTTCAGGCATCTATCTGATGTTGGGAGGGGCTGTTTTAAGACAAGCTCCTATATCTTTTTCTCAGGAAGTTTCATGTGCTGATTCAAGCACTTTGCTCTGTTGTCATTATCTAAAGGGAGAGCTAACTGATCTCAAAGTACTTTTGTTCCTCAAGAAAAAGGAGAAAATGAAGAATTTAAAAGAGAAGATGCTGTTGCTGCTTGCGTAATAGCTGCCATCTTGGGCTAAAACAACTTTGCAAAATTTTCCCAAATAAAATGTAGTGTCATTTCATATCAGTGCTTACATCTCCTTGTGGCTTTAGGGGAGATAGATATAAAAAACCTTGGACTATTTGCTTCATTCTCAGCCTTTCAGCTGATGCATAGCACTGTAAAACTATCTGACAAGACAAGTTATCGTGTCACTCAGTTTATGGTGAGGATATGATAACTTTATACCTGTGCAGAATTACATTTCTTACCTGAATACTAAGATGAAAAGGTGGGAGGAGGTAATGAAGCCAAAGATATCAATAAAATCCACCTGACATAATCACTCCAAGCAAGAAAGTCTTTTGAAGCAAAGATCTCTGGCAGAACCTGTGTCTGTGTAAGTAAGAGGCGCAACTCAAGAGGAATGGATCTGGAAAGACAAGGAGCTGAGGCTGTGGACTGGGTGTTTATCTGCATTTCTAGAGGCCTTCCCTTGCCTAGCTCTAACCTTCCTGCTTGGACTGAGCGCCCCAGAGTGGCTGCTGTGCTTTGGGTGCTTCCCTGAAGGGCATCTGACAGTTCAGCTCCACTGGGAGGGGCACAGCTTGCACACAGTGACTCCACTGTCCCCATGACATCACCCGAGGTACTGCAGGTGGGGACAGCTGGGAGGCTTCCAAAAGTGCACACCTGCTGCAGGCTAAAATTCTGCTATAGACGCAGCCCACACAGAGTGATCTGAAAGAAAGTTTTGCAATTGTATTGTTTTGAGTCACTGGACACAGGTGAACTTTCAATTGTGTCTGCGCTGTTGAGGAGTGATTTGCTGTTGTTTTTCCCTCCCTCTCCCCCCCCCCCCACCCTTCCTTCCCTTTTCCTTCCTCTTTCCTTTAAACTCTTCTAGAATGAATAAGTAAAGCAAGATAATTCAGTGAGACGAATTACCATGCTACGAACAGGGGATTATTCTTCAGGCAAGAGATATATTACTGTTTGCATATTTCCGATGGAATGAGAAGAGATTTGTTTCACTGCATCTATTGATGATTGAGTGGTTTAGTTCAGAGCATCTCTTCATGCAAAAATGATTTCCAATGAGCTACGAGATGAGAGTGGCTAAGGATTAAGTGCCTGTATTTTCTACTTCATCTTCTTCATTTATTGTTTAGAAAAAAGAGGATGGGGTACCAGAGCTTACAACAGCATACATGTATTATCTTTATTGGGTCAACCTGCTGGCATAATTTTATAAAATCAGAAATTAATGAAAGACAATTTTCAAATTGAAAGTGTAGGTGTTTGTTATGCTGCTGCCCATTCTGATATTTTTGGCCATCTGAATCGTATAAACCTAAATAAGATAGAAGGATCCTGACTGAAATTGCCATCATAGAGGCAACAGATGGCTATGGGAACATTAAGTAAAGTCTGATTTGTTGCTGATTACAAAATGGAAAACTGTCAACAACAGCAGATTCTGATCACCTCTCCAAGTTGGAAGACCAATTGGAGACTACTTTTAGCCTGGAAAAGTTAATCTGAACAGGTGAGACACCCCTCAGCATGAGTCTGCAAAAACCCAGTGACTCTTCAGGGTGCAAGATCCAAATCATACATATTTAAAGATTCAGGATGTTAAAAAGATGTTAGCCAACTGAGGCTGCATGACCCTTATTTATTTGTTTTCTAGTCCAGCTCTGGAGGCACCGACACTGGCTGCCTTTAAGTTGCTTCTAAAGAAAGTCTAATCACTAACCATGTGACTGTTGCATGCTGCAGATGGCTTGTTCCTGATGAACTTTTCTTCTGCAAAGTCTGGACCAGCATGTGTAGGTGAGTGAGTGTATGTTGCTGCCCTGCAAAGGCTGAGGAGCAGTGGGGTTTGGGACTCTCCTGTTCCACCAGGGCTTTGTGGCTCTGCACAAAGGTTTGTATTCTGTATGGTCACTCAGTTAAATTAATTTAAAATCTGCCACCTTGCAAATGAGAGTACTTACAAATTTATAACAACCACCACCACATAGATATATAATGATAAAATTAAATACATACTTGCATATAAGCATATGCCTCAGGTCATTTGTAATTGCTGAAAAAATGCATCTTATTTAAAAAAATCATTGGGAAGCCACCTCTCAAAATGACAGCTACTCTCCCTATCATAAAAGCTATTGGCTGACTTGGCTCAATGTAACAGTCTTAACAAATAGGCAGAATATATTTTAAGCATGGATTGAGCAGTACTGTCAACCTTAAAGTGGTCTTTTCAGGTCATGGATGAGGGAGTGTATGTAAATAAGGAGCTGAAAGTTCATAGAATTCTGATCTTTAGGTCAAGAAAGAAGTCATGGTATGATACTAAAATGCAATTTTGACTCAAGCTTTTTCTGTAGCAGAATATATGCATATGTTGTTTGGAAGTGGAGTTACTATGGTAATTTGTTATTTACCAGAGAGAGTAATTGAACAATTTTTTTCCCAACTGGTTTATGAACAAGTCACACCTGTTCCTGAGTGGGTTTAAATTACTCACCCTTCTTTTCTATGCCAAACTTTTCATATTCAATTGCTCTGCTGTTTCAGATTCTATACACTCCTTCCTCTGATGACTGATGCCACTTCTCATTTGCAGAAGTAATTATTTTTTTTCTATCTGACATCTCAAAGGATAAAAAAATATTTATTTTATTTAGAACTTCTGTCTATAAATTAACAAAAAATCTGTGCATCAATCATGTCTTCATATGTATGTAAAATGTATATATCTAGGTAGATGTGTATACACATCTGTATTTCACTGAAACTTGGGTAAACACTACTCTCTTTAAGATTGCAGTGATATAATATTCATCACTTTTACCTCTTCATGCCAAAAGAATTCCCGGAACAGATGAGAAATTTGCTCCATGAAGAGAGTGTATAAGAAGAAATTTTTTCCAAAATTAATTGATTTTCAGCTTTGCACAGTTTGGTGTGCACTAAGCCAGCTGCAATAAAACACAGAGAGGTAAATGTCATACCTACTGATTTATAACAGCTGGAAAGCTTCCTCTGCCCTTTAGTTAATATGGAAATTTCAGGTGAGGTGTTGTTTTTTTTGGCGGGGTGTGGTGTGGGTTGTTAAGCTCACACACAAAAATAAGTTGCAAAAAGCAGCTTACTTTGTAAAACATCTGTAGGTTATCAGAGTACATTAGCATCTGTTGACAAACCCTTGCCAGGAGGGAGGAATGGCATCAGCAAATCATGGGCATATTATGATTTGATCCTACCACATACTCAATTAGATCAAAGCTTACCAGCTCCAAATGCTCATTTTTAATTTTATAGTGATGCCTCAGGCCAAAGAAATGGGTGCCATGGCAGACATGTTCTGTGACGATAACTGAGACATTTAAGACTCAAAATATTAGTGATTTTTAGGGCTATAATGTCAGCTTTAAGGATTTTTAATTAACACTTTCTGCATGCATTAAATATGCTCCTTTCACGAACAAAGTTTTTTATTTTTCCTCTTGAATTCTCTGAAAAGAATTTTGCTTCAGGTCTTTTATCACTATCAAGAAATAGTAGCAAGCACCGCATTAAAAAGAAATTACCCGACAAAGTGAAAGATTTGCTTGGTTGAGAACATGAGAATGCATACAGTTGTGGGGTAGCTCTTACTATTAATTATACTGCTGCATCCTTCAGAGGAGGAAGCAAGATGTTTTTGTCAAAGTGCTGGGGAATTATAGGGTCTATGTTCAGGTTATGGTAAAGGGGTGGACAAAATTCCCCTTCCAACCTGGTCTGTGCCCCAGAGCACCCCACACTCCACTGGTGGGTTACTGTGAGACTCCTCCTCCAGGCAAGGTGTGTAGGTGTTTGCAGTTTTGCTGCAACCATACTGGTTTTTGTCAATGGATTAGGGAAATGTGTGAACAAATCCACTGCTTGTTTGTGCACGAAACTGCTCTGGCACACAGCGCACCTCACTGCTGAAAAGTTACCAGCCTCCAGAGAATGTACCAGCTGTTCCAAGGGAAGGCAATATTGTCTGTAAACTGTAAGAAGGATTCACTGATTGCCAAGAAAAAAAATACCATTTCCTTCTTGCTTCTCCCCACCTCCACTTCTGCAGCTTGCCCTACGCTTTCTTTCACAGATGCTACTTTCCTCTTTGGTCTTCTTACCTGCTTCTTTGCTTTTCAGCTCCAAAACATGGGACAGCCCATGATGTCTCCTCGTTCATGGTATTTGAAACTCTTTTTCTCTAAACCCTTTGGATCACAGCCCTTCTCTTCCTGCTCTTCTTAATCACATTACCATGGGAAATGGCCTTCTCAGCCCCTCCTTTTTTCTCTCTCCTCACTCCTGCTTTTCCTTCTCCCTCTACCTCATCCCAGAAATGTCAGGTTTTATGTGCTCTTTATGGGACTCCAAAGGGGTCTGACATGAGTAATCAAGTCCAAAATTTCAGGCTGCTTTTTGTGCATGTTAGACTTTGCAGTAATGACCTTCCCAAACTCCTCCTCCCTGTCCACAGACAGGGAAGCTCCAGTATGTGGCTTGGGGATGATTTGAGAGACCAGTTGTTCATAAGCATGCTGCGAGAATCAAAAATCTGACCAAAAGCTTAACAATTTGGGACAAAATATTATCAATTAATCATGTCAATTACCTCATATTGCTTTGTGTGTGCTACTGAATTCTTCTGTAACACTGTCTGTAAGTGTCTCGGGAGATCTACTGTGCTAGGTATTAAAGAAAAGGAAAGACCCTGTTTGGGAGTCATGTTACAGTTTTGTAGGATTCCGTGTGAATCCCTGGCACACTTCATTGCAAGATTGAGATTCTGCTGGCCTATCACCCTATTCCTACATGATGTGCCAGCAGAGTGACCTGCGATATCTACCTCTGTGCAGGATCAGCTGGTGTTTATTTGTAGCTCTGTGGAAACCTCTCCCTCTTTATAACAATATGATCCTGGTGAACTAGAGAGAAATTAAATTAAAAAAATAGATTGTTTCTTCCAGCTGAAATTTGCAATTTGAGATGAGCAAATTGTCATGGCTCCTCCTGTGCACAGGGTGTGCTCAGTGACAAGAGGAGACCCAAGCAATGTTGAAGGTTTGTTGTGTTTCATGCAATGCGGGATGCTCCACTTAGGCCTGTACAAGCACTTTCTTTGTCAATATCAGCTCTCTCCAAGGTTTGAAAGAAACAGCCTCTTCAGTCTTCTTGCCATTATTCTTTATTTTAAAACAGCTGTTCTCCTCAGGTGCCTTTAGCTCCTTATAAAACACTTCTGAACTTTTTACCCCCCTAGGTCGTGGGTTTTGAGTGCCTGTAAGTGGCCAGTACCTTTTTCCATTTCAAATGCCCTGAACAGTGGGATTTGGGGAAGGCTTTGTCTAATGTCATCCTTCTGGAATGGCTCAGGATCAGCCTGGGTCTTTCAGGTATCTTTCCCCCTGGGAACTATTAATCTATTTATATCCTGAAAGTCTGGGCTTTGTGCCTTTGTTTTTGATGTTACCCTGCAAGCTGACAAATATTAATGCTGAAAGGCCCCAAAAATCATGGAATTAAAAGAAATCCAAATCACCCTGGCAAAGCAGATTCAAATACTCATGACTTTCAATACCTGCAAAAGCTGTTGTCATAATATCCTTCAGCTGTAGAATGCAGGCCCATGGCACAGATTTGTCTTCTGATTGGGCTAGAATATGTTTTTTAAAGACTTCCACACTTTATTTCATTACTTCAGGTGATGGCAAATCTAGCACATCACTTCATGGGTTATGCCAATAGTTCTGTATTTGCAGTTCTAATCATCATAGGTGCAAACAATGACAGTGTAAGAGATGCCACTATCAGAAATATTCTTCTCCTGTTACTCTTTACAAACGGATGGAATCATTATGAGGACTGTTTTTTCCAGATTCAAGTCCTCACTTGGTTACTGACTTACTGAAAAAAAAAACCCAAAACTGTGTAGGGCTGTTTCTTCAAAAGAGTTTTCTGAGCGTGGAGAAGTGAGTTTCATCCCACCTTTGTAGTGGCACACAGTTGCTAACCCAAAGCCTGAATTCATAATCAGCCCATCTCCAATCTGTGGCTGTTTTGGAAAAGCTTTTTTCCTTTGTTCCTCTTCCATGCTGTTCCAAGCCCAAGGGAGCACTGACACAGTTGCAGCTTCAAAGTGATGGCTCACTTCTGTCCCCTCTGAGCTGGACAAGTGCTGCAGGAGGACCTGGGCCCCTGCACAGCTGCCTGTGAGGGGAGCAGGGCTGGCAGCCAGCCCTGGACAAGCCAGTGGTGGGGCACAGCGAGGGCACAGCAAGCACAGGGCTCCAGCCTGGGCTCCTCATCCTGCTGGCTGAGCACGTGCTGGAGTCTGCTGGGGAAAGCTGGTGCCTCAGACAGCTGATGACCTCTCTGCTCTCCACTCTTGGTCCCCCACCTGCTCGGTGGTGCCTTTGTTAGCCAGCATGACTAATGCTGCAATTACATGCCAGGATTTATCCGCGCTCTGAACTGACAGCTGACAATGTGAATTTCTCTCTCTAAAATCCTTTTGTGCTGGCATTTTGCAGGCAATATACTGGAATTTGTTTTTTTCTGTCTCGGTGCTTTGGTATGTATGCTTTGGTTAGTCTAAATCAAAATGTTAGACACAAACTAAATGTTAGACACATTCCTCCAAATTTTGTACAAATTTGCCAGATGTCAATGTGAGTCCATCTTGGCCAATAATGCTTTTAACATTTACTTTGGTACTAGCTATAGTAGCTTCCAGCAGAGACTTGAAACAGCCTTGACCATTCCATTTGGCCTATATAGCATTCAGCCTGCAGCTTCATTTCCATGCTGTCTTCAGAAGCCCTTTTTTATAAACTGCTGCTCCATGTTAATAGGCATTTATGTATTGACTGTCTTTTATTGATGGAAGAAATAAGTATTTTTAAAAATTTATTATTAGTAAAAAAAATGTGAGACCTTATCTGGAGAAAAGCATGTGTTTTACAGCAAGTTATTATATGGAGTTATTATTTGCTATATTTTGTAGCATAGCCAGTACCGTTAAAGGGCTTTCATTAGTGCAGAAGTCACTTGCTCTTGATGTGAATGGGAGTTTTACTATTGACTCCAGTGGAGCCAGGCTTTCAACCATCATTTTAAGGCTTTTATTATTGGGAGAGGTTTATTGAGTGATTTTTCAGTCTTGAGGGAAGCAAATCTGTCCTGTTTCCTGCCTTATTTTTACACCTATGGCTCAGAAGAGAGATGCAGATAAAATCTATAAAACCAAATTTCTTTTATAGACAATGGAAAACGTGCTGGGTTGAATTTACCTTGTTTGTGTTTGATCAGCTTTTCCTGTGACTCTGCATGCACTGTCTGTGCATAGTGGGCACATGGCCAGCCTGCTGTAAATGAACTGCACCAGCAGAAAATGCAGAGCAGAGAGACTATTTTTCTTGAAATAGCACTATGCCATGTGATGTTTCATGTTACTTTACAGACAAGACACAGTTACAGCACAGTGGCTGGTGTCTTCCAGCTAATTTTTTAACTAACCTGAACACAGGAGGAACAAGCTTCAAGTCATTCAGTTGATGAGTTGCTTGGATAAAAGAGACCATGAAAGGAACAGGGAGTAAAATATTCAGTGAACTTGTGGTGTGCAGGAGGGCAGATGGAGAAAAAAATACAGAATGGGCACTGTAGAAGAAAGGCATTCAGAAAAAGAACTAATGAAATATTAAATGCCCATAAGTAGTCAGTGAAACCTGTGCCGTGTAGGGTAGCATTACTATTTTGCTCTTGAATTAAGACATATCTGCAAAGAATTCACCAAAATCCTAAGTATAATTCTTCTCTGTCATTAGATGATTTTTGAAATGACTGGTTCATGTCAGTTTTGATGAAGCTTCATGGAACACAAAACCCTATATGTGATAATACCTTGTGCCTGGTATCTCCTTGACTTTTCCTTTGGACACTTGATTATGAGGCGTGCTCCCTGATGGCTGAGATAGAACACAGGCTAAATAAATGTGTAAGATCACTAATTTTTTTCCTGGATATGGATTTAGGTGATGCAGAATAACTTGCTGGATCCTGCAAGTACTTCCTAATAGCTTTTGCTGTAGGTGCCGAGCTGTTGCTGTTACTAACACAACACAGCTGTTGCTGCTGTTGCACTGCTGTACCCAATATGTCTGCCTGGACGAAAAATAATCTTCTAGCTTTATATTTTTGACAGATTTGTAATGGATGGTTATATGAATAGTCTTATTTTCCTACACACTCAATTAATATTTTTTAAGTATAATCTATATTTCCAGCTGTGGTATACAGACCTTGCTAGAATGGGGTTCTACCTTCAAGTCTGAAAAATGGAGAAAGGCTCCAAGAGAAGAAGGATTTTGTTTTTTCCTTTTGAGCTTACAGGATCTCTATAAATATGAGGAATTATATTAGGTTTCCAGAATCATTTCTGTACTTTCCCTCATGGGGGCAAATTTCCAAAGTCCAGTGCATGCAGGACAACTCATCTTGGCAAGGAAGTACTGGAGACTTCCATAGTGATGCCAGGATGCTCACTCCTTGTGCAGGTTGGCAGCAGGTGCCAGTCCCCAGGATGTGCTGGGAGGGAAAATGTGCCAGAGAACCAAAGGGGTTGATGGACACAGCTTCCCACACTGCCCACAGAGAACTGTGTCCGTGTTTTCTTTGCCTCCTGCTCTGCAGCAGTGCAGGTGCTCAGGTAACCCCTGCCAGCTGTGCAGGCAGAGTTCATGGACTGCAGCCCAGATGTCATCTCCAAAGGAACAAGTGTTTTGGGAAATGCATGGCTCTGTAAGCATGATATTGTGAGATTTACCCTGCCATGTGATCCCACTGAAGGCCAGCTGGAATAGCTCCTCTTGAATGTAGGACCTGAAACAATGGCTGCCAGAGCCTCATAGTAGGCACTTAATTTTGCTTGTCTTCTTTCAGGATGGGAGAAGCCTTCTTTTTTTATAAATTACTCAGTAGGCCCATCTGAAATTATTTTCTTCTTGAGTAATTGCTCTGAGGACATTGTTTATAAGCTGTTGACCTTTAAATGGCCTCCTTGTTCCATTACCATGGTTCTTGGGTATTTAAAGCTCCAGGTCACTTTCACTTTTAATTGTGCTTTATTATTCTCCGTTGTTGCAGAATGTTTCAGTCAATTTAACTAGAAGGGAGTCTTATACACTTCCCTTAATGGATTGAATTTGGGTCATAAAAAAATGAACAATTATCCTTGCCTATTTTATTAATCTTAGTCTTGTCTCATTTATTTTTAAGTTTCTGTGGACCTCCTTTTGAAGGCAGCTATAAGCAGAGTTTATTGCAGGTTAGCAGGAGAGACTGTTCTCTGCTGCTGGGGGTGAAAGTGTGATGAGGAAGAAGTAAGAGATGGGGAGAGTTTAATGCTGGTAGGGTTTTGAAATAATTGCATGGTTCATATATTTTGTTTCAGAGTAAAGTGAAAATTAATAAAGCAGAGGCTTTATCTGACATTTAATCCTGACTGTACATAGAAGCTTGTTGAGCAAAGCATCAGCTTGCTTTCCTTTCCTTCCATGATTTACTAATTAGACTTCAGTGGTAAAGTACTAAAGCTTAGTGTAGATGAAATCTTGCATCTTCCTATTAACAAAAGTGATTATGAAGCACATAAAACACATGATGGTAACTTCAAATGCTGTTTCTGTAATGCCCTGGCAGAATTGTAAGATGCCAATCAGCTTAGTAGCTGTAAGCTTTCAACATGGGAAGTGACTGGAGTTTATTTTTAATTGTGATTCTTCTCATTTTCTCCCACTCCATCCTAATTCTGCCTTTCTCTTCTTAAACCTTTTTGCTCAGTTTCTTCTCTCACCCTGCCTTTACTCAGATTCTATGTACATTGTTCCCCATGTTAATTTTAAATATTATGCTGCTTTATCTGCAAGATAGTTTCTGTTTCAAGTAATATGAAAAGTGCACAAAGGGATTTGACCCTAGGGGAAAAATTACATGTCTGAAATTTCCCAAAGCCCAAAGCTTCAATCTAAACCCACCTATCTAGTTGTCACTGAACTCTGAGGTACCTGAGCCATCCTTTGAAAGTTTCCTTTTATGATAAAATTTCCCCCAGTCTGAGCAATTTATGGTTTGTTGATGCCTTATCTCACTGATGGCCCAGAACATGAGAATCCTTTTGCCTGAAAACTCTAGGATCCTGAAATCAAACATCATTCTCCAAACACATACAGTATATATGCAAAGATTTGATTCCTCGTTGAATGCAGTTATGGTCACTTCCCTTTAACACAGTTACAGGCTCAATGCTTGAGTGCAGTAGGAAAATACCAGGAGGTGCCCATGAAGTAGGAGATCTGACTCCTTCCTCAGCATCAGCAGTTTAACACCTTTATCTCCTGTGTCCTACAGGAGCACCCAAGCCAACAGAGGAAAAGAATGAGGAGAAAAAATTATGCTCCCAAAGGTGTTTGTGAATTGTTCCTGAGGACTTGAATACCACAGCTGGAGTCCCATCTTTTTTTCCTTCCTATTCTTTTCTTTGTCCTTCCTGAAGGGAAACATCACCAAGTTTCCTACTCATGCTCCCTTTCTGACCTCATTCCTGTGTGCAGTGAGGGGATACTCCTGCAGGATATGGTCCACTCTCCTCCATCTCTGTTCATCAGCAGATTTGTTAAGGGAATTACCTTGGAGAAGAAGAGGGAAGCAAAGGAAAGAAGTGGCTCCAGGTGTGTGTGAGGGTGTGTGCAGCTAGAGCTTACTCTGGCACAGCATCAGGCCAAGGTGGCAGCAGGTGCTGAGTCCCACAGCTGTGGCAATCTTCAAGAGCTGGGATGCAGGCAGAGGAAAGCTGTTGTCCTGGGATAAGAGTCTCAGCTGCCATCCAACACTCTCAGCTCATTTGTGCCATTGCTTGGCCTCTGTGCTGCTGGCTAATTCCCACATGAAGAAATGCTGATGTAATGAGGGTAGTTTTGGTGTCTGGTGACAGTCTAAAAAAGGCCAAAGTGAGGTTTTTTTCAGAAATAATGTTTTTTACCAATTCAGATACTAAGGTTGGAAAAATATGACGTGCTTTTGTGTGCGCAAGCATCCCTGCAACAACAGTACCAAACTGAAAAGTTCCTTTTGTGGTGGGGACCGTGCAGAACTTACCTGCAACACAGTCAAGTCCAATTGATGAAGTTATTGAATCATGTAAACTACTGTGGGATTCACCTCACTTAATGGTAAACATCTATTGTAGTTGTTGGTGTCTGAGATAAGTCTCTGTGGAAGTCCCACAGAATTGATGCAAAACCAGTTCAAGCCATTAGATTTCAATTAATTGATCCATAGAGCTCTCTATTCCCTTCAAGACTGATTAAGAGAATGCAGACAACAAAGTCACATTAAATCATATTTTCAGATGCTTACCTTTGGTCCAAAAATTCTCTGCCCATGTGTTTCAATTGCAGGAGGAGGATCATGTGGTGTTTGGCAAGATGAACTTTTGGTATTCAGGCCAGATAACATATTTTGCCAGGAGACAGGCAAGGACTGAGGGGCTCAAGTCTAATCCTGAAATGCTTGATGTCTTCTACTCATACTAAGAGGAGTTAAGAACACTTATTTCATTTGGAAAGCACTTGTTAACAGAAAATTCATGCACCACAGGAAGCTCTTGTGTGAAATTTACATATTTTAATTTGATCATATGGTATCTCGTGCTGGAAATAGGTTAATGCTTTACATTCATAAGCTTCAAAGAGAACAGTAGTAGCAGAATTATTTGACCATCCTGTGTTAAGAGGTATGTTAGCTGAACAGAAACATGGCCAGATGCCAATATTAGAATCACAGAAGTTTTCAGATTCAATCCAGATAGTGGGATGTAAAGATTTGTACTGAGCAAGATGGGAAACAATATCACAATTACCTATTTTATAAACTTGTGTATGTTGTAGTTTCTGTCTAATCACAGGAATTTTGCTAACTACTGCCCTGAAACATGAGGATTCATAGCTAAGGTGATGTTTATTTTGTATTCGATTTGTCCGTGTAGGTCCTGATGCTCTCTTGCAAGCCTCAGATACTTTTTTGGTCCTCATAATTTACTGGTCTCATTGATTACATCTACACTGATAAATAAAATGGATGCACACCCATTGTCTAACTGAGGATAAAAGATGTGGCACATCTCACACTGCTGGAAGGCCAGGAAATGAGCTCCAGGGCTGATGGTACCAACTGGGTTTCACTCACACTGCCACTCTGCAGCAAAGTGTGTCTGCCAGACCGTGTCTTGGCCCAAATGGTGGTTCAAAGACATAAGAATGATTCTTCTGTGGTTTCCTTTTTCCCTTTTTTTTTCCTTTTTTTTTTTTTTTACTCAAAATATGAGAGATAATGTCAGCAAAATGTCAGATCTTTGGAAGTGACATTTTCACAACATGAAACCAAGGACTCATCTCTGATAGCCTGGAGTGCATCTGGGAGTATTGGATCCTTTGAGGATATCATTGGAAGGCAGAAAGAGACTAACTGGTGCATTGTCCATGCAAGAACAGCTGCGCAAAAGGAACTTCTCCCAGATATGCGTTTGCAAGAAACTAAATGGGAGCTGCTGAGAACAGTGTAATGCTTAAGCAGAGGCAATGCCTGAAAGTCCAGTGTGTGAGCAATCTTTCTGCTCCTCTTTTTGCTCAGAAGTGGAGATTCTCAGAGGCACTTTGCAGCAGTGAATTCCAAAGTCAATTACTGTTCACAAAGACCCATGTATCATTGTAGCAGCTGGATACCAGTTGATTTCACTGGATATTCTTTGGCTATTGTGTAATGAGTGGAGATAAAGCAATGCAGGCATCTATAGTCCTTATTCTGCTTGTTAGTCTCTCCCTGTTTTTTTGCACAGATGTGCCCAACAAAGAGAAGTATCTGTCTCTGAGGCATTCCTCTAGTAGAAATTATAGTTTCTAATTTTAATAGAAAAATAAACCGTGGTTTATTTTTATTTAGTACCTTCCCGTATATACTGGGTTGACCCTGGCTGAATCCCAGGCATCTACCAAGGCCACTCTATCACTCCCCTCCACACCTGGACAGGGGAGAGACAATATAACAAAGGGTTTATGAGCTGAGATAAGGACTGGGAGAGATCACTCATCAAATACCATCACAGGCAAAAGAGGCTTGACTTAGGAGATACTAAGTGAATTTATTACTAACAAAACCAGAGCAGGATAATGAAAAATAAAATAAATCTTCAAAGCAAATTTCCCTACCCCCTCCTCCCCAGCTTTACCTTCTCCCCCTCAGTGGTGCAAGGAGATGGGTAATGGTGGTTAAGGTCAGTTCACTGCACATTGCTCCTGCCTCCTGTTAAGGCTCTGGGAGTGAAATCACAATGAAAAATAGCAGATATTTTGTGCTCCACAAAATAGAGTAAATCTGCAGTTCTACATCATATTTGTTAATAAAGGCACTCTATTAATGTGTTCAGCATAATCAATGGCATCAGTGGTGCTACACAGTCAGGTGGCAAAAGAAATATGTTTCCTCCTTACCCCTTTTACTGATATTTGGTTCTTGTATCTTTAGTCAAGATTGAATTGTAAGTGCCTCAGAATACAGTCCAAAATCCAAGAACTGATCTTGTGAAGTAGATAGGATACTTGTTTCTAAAAAAATGAATAAACCCCTAATCTATTTTTGAATAATAAATCTTGATTTGCATTAATTTTTTGCTAAAATTTGCATTTGCAAAGTCTTGCATTGAAAATCCTTTCTAAAAATACTTTAAAGGGGGAAGAAAGTAATAAGTATTGCAAGAATAATGAGAATAATCAAATTAAGAGTATTTTAAATTAAAGGGAAATTAATAATTACTTTAAGAATTATACCATGATTAGGATGGGAAAGGAGTGGAAAGTGTGAAAGCAGAAAAGTCTCAAGTATTCTGTGATCTGGGACTTCCCAGTCTACATAGTAATCTGTCCCATGGGGATAACAAAAAGCATTCAAAAACTGAAAGGTAATGATGGGAAGAGTAGCATAAAAATTTAGTGCAACTGCTGGCCCCCATGGTACCTTCTCCCAAACAGCATGGTGGGGTTTCAGAAAGAGCTGGGCAAGTCAGTCCAGTTTAAGACAAAAATGCAGTAACACATAGCAAAAACCCATCTCCTTTGTCTTATATTAACTCTTTCATTTTGATGATCCCAAATAAAGCCGGAAAAGTTGACAAGAGCTGGACAGGAGTTTTGTGAGAATACCTTTTCCAGTGAAATAGCTTTTGCAGTCTGTCAATACAGAAATATTTTACGGTAGAAAAGCTGCTGGTTTCATCCATGTTCTCGCTTAATTGCTCATGTAACTTTTACAAAAGTAGCCCCATTTAATGGCTCCCGTGTGTAAAGCACAGAATCAATGCTGCATTTTAGTGTATCCTGAAATTAATTACCTTCTCACATTATTTCCCCTTCAGTTCTATCTGTGCTGTAAGATGATATTCTTTGCATCAAGCAGCAGCAGTGCATCAGAGCAGTGTTTATAATCTGTGAGGATCCGTAGCTGTCTAATCTCAGCTAAAGACTTTCAGCTCCCAGATAATAAAATGTTCACAGAATTTAATTGACCCATGTCTGATCCCTTATTGAGCCAGTGGTGGCCCAGGGCTTGTAGCTGAGCTTAAGATACAATTATGTGTATTCAAACTATGTCGCTTTACAACCCACCTAAGCATCTTATTTCAGCTGCAGCCATATGGAATGAGGATGCCAAGGCTATATAACCTACTTACTGCAATTTTGAGAGCTTGGATGGCATAGTAATTGTCCCACAGCCCTCAAGAACCATGAGCTATTTGCATTTCTTCAGGGAGTTGTTTTCCTGCAGGACAAATAGCAGCTGGCAGAGGAGTAAGCCCCCAAGACTAATTTAATTCAAAAGCATGCATTTGGTTACAAATAAAAGGTTCAATATGAAACATAGCTGTGCATCTTTAGGTGCAATGGTATTAGGAAAACCTGTGTTTTCAGAAATTCTTTTGAAGTACATGACTAAATGCTAACAAGGGAAATAAAAGAGAATCACCTCATCTTCATAGTCTGGATGATATGACTGTATCTTTGTCAATAACTATTACAAGATAATGTAATACTAGAAAACCACCATTCCCTACCCTCATGTGGATCAGAAATAAAAGATACAGAATGCTGTGTTTCAATGAGATTTCTTTGATGAATTAAATAATTTTGAAGACATGAGGTGTGCTTTTGCTTATTTCCCAAACACCTTCTACATCTAGTACGCTCTCAGAGGTCTGGTTGTTTCTTTCTTCAAAAATGTGATATTTTTTGCATTGAAAATCCAATTTCTTGCTAAGAAACCTTCACAAGAACAGACAGTATTTAAGTCTGGCTGTATTTCCTTGGTCTTTTGAGGTTATCTCAGGCACATAATAAGCATTATCAGCCCATCCATTAATAAATTACTGTGAGACCAAGACTGCAGAAATGCTTTGCACCGCAGAGCATATTACAGACCTCGTACTGTGGTCTGACTACAATGCCTTGTCTCTTTTGAAGGCCATATCAAAATGAAAGACAAATCAGAGCTTGAAGGTTAGAAAGAAAATTGTTTTGATATGTAAAATACTATAGAAAATAGGTAGGCATCTCAACAAACATATCTGTCACTCTAGAAATTTCTCTTTCATTTTAAGTCTTATGTGGGTGTTGGTTTGTTTTGCTTTTTTGTTGTTGTTGTTTTTGCTTGTGTGCATGGTTTTTTGTTTGTTTTGGGGTTTTTTGGGTGGGGCTTCTTTTTTTTTTTTTTTTTTTGTGAGTAGTGGGGTGGTGTAGGTATTTGCAGCTTAGAGATCTAATTACAATGACATCATGCTGCTTCCACAATAACTTTCATCTTTCTTGAGAGCTGATCATTGTTGCTATAGAGAAATAATTCTGACTTTGTTGTTTCAGTTTGATTGTGACAGACTTTGCTAAACTCATGCTGTGGCACAAGGTCAGTTCCAGGTCCTGATATAATCTCCTTCTTTCCAGGACAGCTTTCTTGAAATACATTGCTTTTCTTAAAACATAGTAGTTTTTGTTCTCAGCAATGATGTGCCAGAAAAATCCTGAATCCATTGTTCTTCGCTTATCTCTGTACAAATTCATTAAAATGTGATGGCTGTGGATTGGCACTTTCAGATTAATTTTCAAAATTTTACCCCAAAGCACTTTGCAGAATGAAGTTCAGAATTTCAACCTTATTTAAGAAGCCATATAAGAGTGACTTAATTACTTTGCTGAGATGTATTTATTTTAATGGTTAAAAGCATGTGTTAACTCATGCTTTTGTTTAATCAATACTAGAAGCTGTATTTCTGAAATAAAGAGAGTGTTGTTGGCACCAGATTTTGATGTTTTTAAAATTAAAGTAAGTCAAACTATTTTCTTTAGGTGTATTTTGCCTCAATCCTTGAGTGAAAGTAAATCCCTTGAATTGTTCCCTTAGTTTAGGTTGTTTCCTATTCTGAAACCTCACCACCAGTTCTGCAGCTGTTTCTCCAAAACCTCTAACTGACTCAGATCCACTTTCTTTTATATCTGCTATCTTTTACTATGGGGTAACTAAATAAATTAATGGATAAAAAAAGAAAGCAAATTTACATCTCTTCTACAAAAAATATCTTCGTCAAAACAATAAACCTTTAAAAGCCTACTGCAGATGCTCTTTTGGGCATCTAAATTAGTTAACTAAATTATAGAGAAAGAAGTTTGGCATTCATATTTAATTTTCCACCTTTCATGGTGTTTCCTTTATTGAGAAAGGCATTTATATGAAGTGGCCAGCCTGGAGATTGCTGTACATAAATGTTGGTACATCCTCTTATTAAAGTTCATTAGGAAGTAGAAAGGAGGACGCTGAGCACAGGAAGTGTCCTAAACTATTTTGTAGCTTCTGGACTATGTCTTGGCTTGTTTATGTCTTGGCTGCAAAGCTGACTTTTTGTGAATGCTGCCTCATTTAAAAAATATAAATGTGATTACCTTGAATAGGCTGCTTGGAGTGCACTGTAACAAGATTTTCCTCTGTTGCATTATGAGATGCTTCTGAAATGTGTATAATGTTTTCTTCCCCTGGACTCACTTCCCAGGCCAAGTAAATGGAGTATCTGGTGAAGAAGCCATTGGAGTCAGTGAGAGCAGAACCCAGCTTCTCAGGACAGGCATCCTGCAGAGTGCTGTGGGTGGTAGAGAGATTTCAGTGGTCTCATCACTGCTGTCTCTGACCTAAAACTTCTGACATCTTCATCACCCCCAGGATTCCTAGTGTGAAACCAAGGCCAGAATAAGTCAGGCTATGTGGTGAGGGAGGAAATCTGAAGCAGTGTAATTCATAATGAAACTGATTTCCCTAAATGCAAGGCTAATTCTTTATCAGCAGCTTCAGTGATTAAAAAGATAAATAAATTCTCCCCTTCAGTTGGTGGTTAATGGGCATGAGAGCCTGATGCATTCTGTGCATATTCAGAGAAGGCACAGGACAAGAAACTTTTAACTTGGACGCAAACCCCGTGGGACATTAGAGAGCCTTGCACAACAGAGGAATAAACATATGGAGGGTAAATACCAGACATTAATTTGATTAGAAAATCAATACATAGAACAGTTTCCTTGCACTTCAGCCAATTAAGACAATGATCAACAAAAGTCCCTGGACTGCTTACGCATGTTACATTAGATCTTTATCAGATAAAGGCCAGGGGAAAAAACCAGAACCCGATTCTCCTTAGCTAGAGTGCCCTAACTTTGAGGCTTTGGGGCCATAGTCCTTTGCTCCAGATATTTCTGGCTTGTGAAGATTCCTCTTTGGCTGCCCAGAAGAGTGGTTGCCACAACAAGAATCTGTCCCCTCGCCCCACCATCCAAATGCCCCAAAAGTCTTGTGCTTCAGTGCACCTCTTTCACATACATTCCATCAAATCCAGCAGGCAGCACAGTGTGGGGTCAGGATCTCAGGTAGGTGCACGCTCTGCCTGTCAGGATGTGGTGAGGGCGTGGAGTGCTTATCTCCCTTTGCTCTTTTTGCTTTGCCCAGAGCCCTGTGCATGCGGGTGCCTCTCCCTAGCTGGGACATCTGCACTCTGACAAGAGGTGTTTTGTATTGCTCTGAATGGTCTCCTTAAGCTCCACAAAAGGGTGGGAGGTTTTTCATAGGGATTTTCCTATTGAGTGTCTCTAGGACAGGCTCACACAGAGAGATTCACTCTGGTTCAGTTTTACCTTTTTTACAAGGGATGGTTCAAATCTAGATGTCCTTGCTGAGAGTCAGATTCCAAATTTGTGTACTGCAATTCACAATTCGAGTATCAGAAGAGGATGGGTTGGAACTTGTCCAATGTTTTACCTTTTTTCTTTAAACTCCATACTTTTTTTCCTCTCTGAAACATCTGAAGATCTAGTGCCCATACTATTTTTTTCAGAATCCAGCTTCATTATGTGAGTGCAAATACAGTGTGGCTCCTTTCTTTCTGCATGAAGACTCTAATTCCCTAGCCTGGGAGTAAGCAGAGTCTAGGATTCTTTTCCTGCAAACCAAATTTTAGTCATTCAAGATTTTTATAATCTGACTGCATATTGAATATATGGATAATGTCATTAGATATTAAATTTCAGTTCATGTTCTCCATTTCCTTAATGTGATTGGACGTTCTTTTCTTCCTGATTTAAAATATTGGTTCCGGATGTCAGGCTCCTAAACAGCCATTTGATTGGTAACTGCAGAGTGGTGGATCAAATCAATGATATGAAACCGAGTGTGCATTTCACACATTAGCTGAGAGCTGTACTCATCTGACCTCATTCACGCTCAGTTTTATGCCTCTGCCCTTTTGCCGCAGTAATGGAGTTACTCCAGACTTATGTGGCTGTGTAGGGAAGAGCACACAGAAGATGAAAATGGCTTTGTGCAGCTCTGGCCGTGGATGTGCTCCTGGGGACAGGGTGGATGCTGCTGCACCCCTGTGTGTCTGCTCCCTGGGAGGTGACAGACACCTGAGGCCACAGTGAAATCCTGAGGTTTCAGTATATTCCTAAGAGAATATCCAAGAGCCCCAAGTATATTCCTAAGCAGGGATCTCCTATGGGAGCCGTGGGCTGAGGGGAATGGGAGGCGGTAGAAGAGGACCCTCATAGCTCTTTGTCTGGTGTTTTCCAAATTTAGAGGCTTTCCTTGACCTATTTTACACCATCAAAGTACCATAAAATGCCCTTAAAATGAGACTAAAGCACAAACACTTGAATCTTTTGGGAGAGACATAATTGATGTGAAGGATATTTTTCTTCCATTTTGTGTGGCACTAAGTCTTTGGATTGATACTGTTCATTTTAGTGATAGTAATTGTAGTCCCAGAACATCAACTGTGGTGCAGTTGTTGTTCAAAAATTTAGACTTGGCTGAAAATAAATTGAATTGGTCTCGGTCTGAGTTTCCCCTACTTGGCCTCAGGCATGGATGGAGCTCAGTGAGCTCCTTGCTTTTTGTAGTTCAAAATGATTATATTAATTCAATGAATTCCATAAAGAATCTTGATGTTTCTTTTCTGTGAACTTTATTTTAGTCTATACAACTCTTCCACTATTTAGTTTTTCTATCACCTTGAAATTAGGTATTCAATTACCCCAGCTGATGTTGCAGGGCTCATTTATGTGCGGATGACTAGCTGGTCCTTTTCAGCTGCTTGATGTGTGCACTGAGACTGAGTGTAACATTGTTGAATCGAATGTGTGTGCATGCTGGAGATGTTGTTAGTGTTTGGTGTCAGTGAGAAATGTGATGGTACTGGGTAATCCCTTAAGGCTGGTCCTTTGTGGGCATAGAACTGGTTGTTTATTGTGTTACTTGTTTGTCCACTGTGATGGAAGACATTTGGAGAACTCTAAATCCACCTAACACACCTTTTGTGGAGGAGTTGCCATTACATTATTTCAGATAATATTTGTATAGTGCTCATAGAATCCTGTGTACCTCCAGGAGTAAAGACAAAGCCTGTGCCTTGAAGAGGAGGCAAATTAACGTTTCCACAGAGCTCAGCAGCCTTGTGGATTGTAAATTGCAAGGACAGGCCTTAAAAGAAAGGCAATAAGGTGGTGCAGGGAAATGTATCAAATGGTGCACAGTGAAACTGCAGGGTAGCAGCCATCAAGCTTGTAATTTTTCCGTTCTGCTATTTCTCTATAGATTTTTTAGATTATTTTCTGCTGCTTTGATTTTAGACATTTAGCATACATCTCATCCAAGGATAAAACAATAGCAGTAGATCAGGGAAGGCAGGGCCAGGTAGAAGTTTCTTGCAGGCAAATTAACGTAAAGAGAGGAACAATCCCCTACCATTGCTACCTACTTCCTTGTATATAGTATTTAAGTTTATTAAACTTATTTTTAACAAAAGTTTTCAAGTAGAAGAGGATGCGTAATCCTTATGAAACTTATCCTTTTATCCTATTATGAAATATCCTTCATCCATTCCAAATGTTATCCTTTTCACATGGCTGTGAATCTCCCTTCCATCTGATCTTCCTGATCCTCAAGAATACCCAACAGATAGTCACAGGAGCAGACACTGTTCTTAATGATTTTTCTCCTTTTTTGTCCTTTGACATTTTCCTTTACAGCAGAGCCCAATATGATGTTTAATATTCTCTTTATTCTTCCTTAACCGTCAATTCTTGATTTTCAGATTTCTCTCTGCCACGTGTGTAGCAGCATTACACAGTGAATAAAAGTTTTCTATGGAAATACAAAGGCACTGAACTATTTAGTTTCAGAAGCTGTGGTGCAGTGTACTATTACTGAATGATGTGCTCTGCAAATCAACTGAATGTGCTTATTTTTTTTCCTTCAGTTTCACTTGAGAATTTCCTTAATCAAGGGGAAACATGCTTGCAAATAAAAGTGAGAAGAGATTCTGAGCACAAATAAAGACTGTACCTTATACAGTAATCAGGTCTGTTAAATGTAAGCATTATATATAAATGATCAGACTTAATAAACAGGATTAGATGAACATTTTTTTACTACATGAATTGTATTGGCAATCAGCCAAAGGAATTTAGTTCTCCCACATTACTACCCCTTTATTTATTGCAAAGTGCTGTTGGGGCTGGTATGTAGTTATAGCAGGCAAAGGGCAGAATAACTGCAGGGTGCTGGGGAGACAGGAACAGACACTTTCCCTCAGCGCACATTCAGGAAACAGAAATTCCAGGTAGCCCTCTGGACATGCAGGATATAGGTCACTTGGGTGCATTCCAAAGAAAAAATCAGATGCTGAATGCAATGAATTAATATTTTGAGCCAAAGGAAGGGAAGGGAAGGGAAGTGGCTTCTGACCAAAGAGGCTGAAAACAATGGGAAATTTGTCTTCACCTTTCAGGGAGGCAAACTTTTTTTACTGCCTAAAATAACTGAGCTTGAGGAGGTCACACAATGTCTGTTGAAATTAAAGTCCGTACTAACTAGTTGCATCTATAATGCTATTGTAGTAGTATTTATATATGACCAATTCTCTACAGAAGACTGAAGAGCATTTTCACTTTCAGCTTTGTGTGTTTTCATGATAGCAACATTTCTAGTAGTGTGTCTGTGTTTGTCAAGGGCTGTGAAAGCTGCCAGCCTCCCCCCTTCTCCTTGGGGCTGTCCATCTCTTGATGTCTGTTGATGCCTGGGCAGCAGCTGAGGCCTGTGAGGCAGGCTCAGCACTACTGCTGTCTCCACTTGTCTCAACACTGGCAATCTGCAGGGGGACAACAATTTGGAAATCCATCCTTCAACCAGCCTCAATGGGAGGATGTGAGATGAGACCTGATATTCAGCTGATGTGCTAAGCCCCAAGTATATTTTTTCTAGGAGAATCTCACTCTCAATGACTATTAAATCCATCTGTTGATCAATTGATGCTTCTATGCTGCTGCTCCTTGGCAGCTCAGATACATTGTGAATGACGGGTTTAGACAGCCGGGGCAGAACAAATAGTTCTAATTGCCTGCAAACTTTTTACTTCTAAATTTCTGCCTGTATAAGAATATCCTAGAGCTAATCTTAGGAATAACACCTATTTGATTATTTTCCTAATTAAACACAGTTGTGTAAGAACAGTGCAAGTAAGAACAGTCATTTAAAATAGTATCTTATTTGGGTAATGACTGAGCTCTCACTGTACCTCACTCACAAGGTGTTTTGGAGGCAGCTCTATGGTGTGTGCTTCAGGCTGCTGTGATAAATCGGTATGATTCGTGCTGATAAAAATTGAAACAGTAATAAATATTGATACAGTAATTAATATTTGAGAATAATAAAATAGTTAATAGTTAAAAGTTCTAATGCCAAAGAAGAGAGGGAGAGGAGGGGCTCCACCCCACCCCCCCGCCCCCCTTCCCCAGCAGATGTTCTCAAGGACCACAGGAAAGAAGCTGGTATGTAGTTATAGCAGGTAAAGGGCAGAATAACTGATACAGTTGTTAAAAATGAGCAAAAAATCTAGTTGAGTCCCAGAAAATGCTAATTATAAGAGATTTATTGCCTTGATATGTAGATGCAGTGATATGTTAGTCTTGGCTTACATTGTACTGGCTTGGTGCGCATGTGTAACCCAAAAGTGAATTAAAAGACAACAAAGAAGACTACAAAGCCTTCATTAGTGACTACCCCCAAAGACTTGTGCGACCACCAAACCGAGTGGTGGTGCACGCGTGATAAGAGTGGTAATGAAGGCAAAGATAGAGATATGACGAACCGAAAATGGGAGGAGATAGTACTGACACATGGCATATAAGGGGTGATTTTCACTTAGCAAGCTCGTACGTGAAGTGGCAAGAGTCGTTGAACTCTGCCCTCCATACCCCGTGGTTATTGTTTGCTTATGCACTATTATTTGAACCAAATTATCCCTTATTTATATATTTTATAAACTATTCAATTAAAATTGCTACTACCGTAAATATTGTTTGGTTTTTTTTTATGATGAGATAATTGAGCAACATAACACTGCCTTCCCCAGCAGCATCTGTGGAGTCAGCCTCATTTAGCATCTCTTCCAGGTGCTCTCAGGCCTGCCCCAGGACAGGGAAGAGACAGCAGTGAGCTGAGCAAGGCTCTGCACTTCCCCAGTTATGTGCTTTTCCCTGGGGAGGGCAGGGAATTGAGAGAGGACGGGCAGCAAGCAGAGCAAGGCAGGGGCTCCTGTTTTTCTCAGCTGACTTGCTGGGGGACCTGCCCAGCCCTGCAGCCCCAGCTCCTCACTCTCCCAGGGGAGCTGTCCTTACCTGGTCACCAAGCCGGGCAGCGTGCCTGTCTTACAGCTGCATTCTCTAACAATGTCATTTCCAGTCTCCTCAAGGCCAGCTCTGTGCTCTCTCAGGAATACCTCACACGGCTGTCCAGGGAAAAAACCTTTCCATTCAGAAAACTATGAGGTGACAGCTGTAAACTGTCAGAAATTAAGCCTTTCCAGGAACAGTCCCTCCTGCTTTGTTTCCAGTGAATATGTTACTGGCAGGGAGGTAGAATATGTTTCAAATGTGGTGTTGAAAAAAGTGATAGCTACCTTAAGGAGCTGTGACATTTTTGAAAAGCCAGAACTCTGACACCCTTCAGAGCTGCAAGTTCTGGAAAGCCTGAAGCTGCCCCTGTCTCTTACCTTCATGGCTGAAGAACACTCCATTGGGAGAGTTGCCTTCTCTGATTTGGGTCTAAATTTATAATAAAGAGAACCATAAAAACTCTTAAAAACTTCCCTCTTATCTCCATGGAATTAGGCATCACACAACAGCTTTATGAGGACTGTCTCCTAAAAGTGATGTTTGAGGCTATATAGGTTGTCAGCAGATAAAAACGTTTCCTGGGTTGGCTCCTGAGCCATGCTAGTGACAGGGGAAGCCCAGGGGGATTCCTTGCCCACCCTTTTTAAGTTTACACACTGCATAGTCTTGAGTCACTGAGCTTCCTGGCTGCGTATTGACACACAGAAGTACCACTAAATGAAGTGATACAGCCTTGAAGAGTTTACAGGAATACCAAGGAGGTGTGAGGAATTCTATGGTAATCATAAACTACAGCTTTAAAAAATAAGTCGCATACACCACATGTAGCAATCCATTATAAAGGAATTCTACAGTCCTTATTGTAGATTTCAAAGAACACTAAATGCGGAATATTTTATTTTCAAGCTAAGTTTAAAAAAAAAAAAACCCTGTAAAATCTTGCTTATTAAACATACTGCAAAATTTTGATTAGTATTAAACCTCAAAGTTTAAAAAAGTTACATGTTGAATTTAAATCTCCTCCAACTATTAGAACCCCAAGGTCACAATGTTGGTTGGAGATTTTAGTTTCACAGTTAAGTTTCACAAAGAGCTTCTCTTCCATACAACAGAAATTATTGCTGTCCTAAATGTTAATTTGTGAGTCTAGGTTTTATTCAGTGTTTTCCATGGATGATCTGCCTTCTTGTTCAGCAGCACTACGAAAATTGAGCCCTTTTTCACCAGGGATACGGGTACATTTTACTGGAGGGACAGCACTGGTCTCTATATTCAGTTGTACTCTGAGTTGCAGCTCTTCCATACACTAATGGAGTCATTGGTACTTGCCAGCACCTCTGGAATAGACCCTCTGTGCTCAGATATTAATTACAGACCTTCACTAATTAATATCTGAGCATTTGGAATAAATGTGTAGGCTGCTCTGCTAAGCAGGGGAGATGGGTAGGCTGCAAAGTGTCTTGGTGTATGGGATGTAAACTGGCTCCCAAATGTCTGTCTTTCACCAAAGGATGCCCCTAAATGACTTACTGATCTTTTCAGCCAAAGTTTTCTACAGTTAGACTCCTGCAGGAAGTTTATTGTCTCCTTTCTTAAGAGGTCAAGAATTCCCAATACAGATATCTTTTCCCGTGGAAAATGCCAATAATTGAAGTCCAGGAAGAAAAGTGTCTGTCACAGGTAGGAAAAATAACACAGAAAAAAAATAATGCTTTTCAAGTGCTCAGATACTGAGTATGGACAGCTTAGGTAATCAGATAATAAATTCACTGTGTTTTTGTTTTTTAAAAGAATTATCTTCCTAGGAAAAGGAAAGGTTCTGCCAATATAAGAATACTTTATGGGAAAGTGTTGGAGTTTTTAGCAAATATTTAGTGGGAGGAAGTCAGATATTTTGCTTCAGAGACTTTCCTGGCATTTATTTTTGTGCCAATAATACATGATACATACGCTTATTTCACTGCTATTCAAATATTGATATGAAACCAAATAAATCTGAACACCACAATTGAAATACAGCACTCTGAGTGTCTCAGAGCTTTTTGGAGTTCCCAAACTGAATTTCTTTTTTTTGAGAAGCCTGAATTTTCTGTGAGATTCTAATGATCCTTTACTTTTGAGGAAGAGTTTAAAGCAGATTAGTTGGTGGAACTGTGAGTGAATAACAGGTCTTTGTAGTCCATCAGCCCTAACATTACAATATCTGATCTCCCGCTTCTCACAGGGCGCTCCTGGCTGGTCCTGGTGAGCTGCAGTCCACGCACCAGCACACCTGTTTCCCCCTAACTAACAGGTTTTATCTCTAAGGATAAAGCATATATGGGTGAACAGAACTATGCAAACACAGGTGCATGCTATAACAGTAAATGCCTTGTTGATTACTTGAATTAAGACCAATTTTCAGAACACAGCTGCTTAGTACTAATGTGTCTTCCTTAGGTATTGTTTTTAACAAGTTGTGAAATCTGTTCAAAGAGCTTTTTGGTCACATCTGCTGGTTTGGTATTGAGCATGTGGTAGAGCAGCTATATGTAGAATAATGAGAAATTTTCTTAAAAATATCCAAATTTCACAATTGTTTTTTTTATTAGATGAGGGCTTTGAGCTTGACTAGCAGTGATGTATGAATGTACAGGTTTCTACAAGGAAAAGAACTCCAAATTCTTTTTGTATTTGGCAGTAGGAATGTTTAGGATGTATGTCATAGCCCAAGTCATAGCCCAAAAGTAATGATCTAAGGATTATTAATTTCCAGTATACAAATGAGCTTTATCAGTAGAGAAGAAAAGAGCAGGTGGTTTGGGGGATTTTCTTTCGTCAAAAGCTGACATCGGATCACAGTTGACTGGATTCATAAAACACTAGAGTGGAGGATCACTAAGTTATAGCCACTGGGTTCCCATTGGATATCACTTTGGGTAAGCCCCATCTACTTCAGAATCATTTACATAGCCTTGGTAAGGAGAGGTTTTTGCCTTATGAATCTGCTGATGTTCCTTAGGGAACACACTGGGATTGTGGACATGATGGTCTGGTCAACAGAATCCATTTGAATCCTGAAAGATATTCAACAGATTCTCTCACAAAAAAACCCCAAACTCAATCATTTAAGAAAATTGTGTAATGGAATAAGAAGACAGTCCTTTTATTGCTGATTAATTGTTTGAATGAAAAGTTTGAGTTATTAGCTGGAGGCATGAGGGTGGTGGAGGAAGGTCACAAGTGGGTTCCTATTGAGGCCTGAGTGGGCACATGGGCTGCCTAACATATTCATGAACCACCGGGAGGAAGGTTTGAACAATGCCAAGACAAAAGGGTGCTGATATAAAACTATTCATAGCAGGACTAACAACAAAGGCGAGGATTGAATGTGAAGACTGCCAGAAAGAATTTATGAGACTGAGTGACTGGAGAATAAAATGACAGGTGAAATTCAGTGTAGAATTACGAAAGAAATGCACAGATGGAAAAATCCTAACTTTGCATACAAAATGATGGCCTTTTATCTGACCATTACCTCTCAAGAGTAAGATTTTGAGGTTACAATAAATATTTCTATGAAAATGTCATTCTTGATGCTCAGGAGCAGACGTAAATGTTAAGGATCATTAGAAGAAAATAGAGAACAATAAGAGAAAATGTTATAAAGCCATTTCATTAATTTATGGTTTACTCACCTCCTAAGTGAGTAAACCATAAATTGTTGCATAAAACACAGGTACCTTCATTTTCAAAAGGAAATGTTAAATCTGAAAAACATTCTGTGAAGGGCAACAAAAATGATCACGGTAGTGAATAACTTCCAAGTGAGAACAAACAAAGTAAACCAGGATTCTTCAGCACTGGGATGCAAGCCTCTGCAGGAGGGGACAAAACAGAGGCATGAAACTTCATTAGTGATGTGAAGGTGATAGTGGTTGATATATTCACTGTCTCTTCCAATACAAGTATAAAGGAATTTAACAGAGACTGTACAAGAGGTTAAAAACAAACAAAAAGGGGTATATTTCACCCAGCAGGCAGTCAGCCCATATAAACAAAGTCCCTGAGGCCATTGTGCTGAAAAAAAATTATGAAAGTGCTGGGGAATACAGAGACTCAGATTTTTGGCCTAAACTTGTTCAATCCTTATTTCTGGTTCTGTGGATTCCCCCATTATATTTACAAAGGCTAAAATCTCTTCCATATCTAGATGGCAATATAAGGACTGGTAGCAGCAAGAACTCAAAGCCTGCGAAAATTGGTGTCATCCCTGGTAAAATGTCTCAATAGGTATTTCTTTTTTCTTCTTGCCACAGAGGGCACCCACAGATTAACAGAACATCTGCTGTTCACTCATTTACATCATCAAATGTTTGCTCTGCATACTATGGGGAAAAATAAGAAGACACAGACTTCCCCAAGACATTTTAATAGCTGATGATAATAAAGGGTGAAGTTAAAATGGTAGCAAAAGAGTATGTGAGTTTGGAGTTGTGATCATAGGAAACTCTATGACCACAAAGAGGTCACAGAGTTTCCTATGATCGCAAGGAGGATCTTTGCGCTACTCCTGATTCTTGATTTGTAACTGCACAAGGAGATAAATGGGACTTTTTCTCCCATGTTAGATCAATGATTTGCAGTCCAGAGATGGGTACAGCTCTGCTGTTGATGCTGGAAGCTGATGTATTCCTCCACATATGGCCTTTAAGGACACTTGAGTACTTCAGAGCCTGAAGGACAATGCTTTTTCTCTGGCAGGCACCTTCATCACTGGTTATGAAGCATTTTTGAGCTGGCTAGGAGGTTCATATATATTTCATTTTCCTTCTGGTTAGGCTGTGGGGACCTCCAAAGACCATGAGCAAGGAAACCAACAGGGAGCTGCTGTTTTTACAGATCTGACCATTAGCATTGCAAAATATAGAAGGTACTGCAACAAAGTAGGATTGAGAAGAAAGTCTTAGAGATCAGTGGGGAAGAGTAAAGAGGGAGGAAAAATAAAAAAATCAAAAAGAAAGAAATTCTTGGATAGCTCTGGGATTGTGATATCACCTAAGTTTTGTAAAGTTGAGGGAAACTTTTTATCCTAAATATGATGAAGCATTTTCAAAAGCAAAGCAACGATCTGCAGATCTCAAGAACACAAATGAAGACACAAAAGTGTAGGTGAGAAAGATGCTACAGGAATGAAAGTCATCCAAAAGACACAAACCACACTTCTTGAGGTGTTATTTTCTCTTTTCCCTTCCCTTCCCTTCCCTTCCCTTCCCTTCCCTTCCCTTCCCTTCCCTTCCCTTCCCTTCCCTTCCCTTCCCTTCCCTTTTCATATATATGTATTGAAAGAGTTTGGTACATTTCTAATAGTTTGGTAATGCTTCCTGTTTATTGCTAATAATGGAATATTGGGTTAATATACTTTTTTTCTGCTTGCTTATGAACGGCATTCCTTCCAGAAAAACACCCACAGACTAGTTTGACTGACCCTCTCCATATCTCTGAGTCTCTGAGGATGTCTCTATATCAGAAATAGATTCAGGAATTATCTCCTTGTGCAGTCAGCAATGATATAAAGAAGAAGGATTTTAGCTAAGGTATTTAAGAGCCTTGCAGTCTTATAAGATTAATACGAGCTGGAATGGACATATCTATGTTGTTCTAAATAACTGTGCTTATCAGCATTTTGAAAAACAAATGAGATGGAAGTTAGTATACACTTGTAAAGTATTACTGTTATTAGGTATGATATCTTAGCAATTAAAATGTAACTTTTTCTAAACCTCAGGTTTTTAACTAAAAAGAGGGCATATGTTTTTCCTTAATGTGAAATACCTTGGAGAAAAGCTTAAGTCTATATTCACTGTCCAACAGAAGGGATGAGTTGGCTTGTTGAAGGGAAATTGCATTAAGTGTAGAAACCCAACAAAAACATCAATTGCAGTGTTAGACCTTATGCACTCAGCTTGAGGTTGTTCACCAATCATGTGGGAACAATTATCTTTATGGATTATTGATTATATTAAACCCTCAGGCAACTGTGGGCCTCATAAGGCACTTTGTGGTTGCAAGAAGGGTAAATTTTGTTGGCTCTTTCAGGAGCCTTCCTGAATAATTTGAGAATGCATTAATCAATCTCTAGGGGCAGTTACCACTAGTAATCAGGCTAGATGGATAATTTGATTAATTACAGATTCTTCAGAACATAAATAGGTACAGTAATCAGATTAGGGAAGCTAAAAATACAAGATACTGAGACAAAGGTCTAATTAATTTATATATAAGGCAAGTAAATTGTAAATATGTTAGGACTGGTTGTTGGAAACAGCCAGGGATTGCCAGAGGGAAGGAAATGATGGCATGTTTTTCTCCTCATGACTGCCTTAGTGGAGCATACCAACTGCAGAGTTTCTTCAGTTGTTTTTGAACAAGAGAAGTCTTATTATTTCCAGTGATTAACTGATGCAAAATAACAACATTTGAAGCAAACCCCACAAAGGTCAAGAAAAACCCTTCTGTTTTGAATGTTACTGTACTAATAATCTTTAATTGTGAGAAGTTAGGCTCTTGTTTAAAGGCAATTCTTGTGTTTCTAGTTTGCTGCTCTTAGGTCTGTAAGAGTTTTCTCACACAGTTTAAGGGAAATATTCTCTGAATGCTGATATAAAGCTATTCTTTTTGTAGCATGTCCATTGTGCATATTTAGCATTGGGTTTCTTCCTGCCTACCATATAACTTTTTTTTTTGTGTGTGTGTGTGTGGGTTTTTTTTGTTTGTTTTGCTTGTTTCATTTTTATTTTGCTCTCACAGCAATTTATGCTACTCCAGTGTTGTCCAGAGGAGACAGGATTTTAAAACTTCCAGCAAGTACTTCCAGGAGAGCTCTATGGGACAAGACTGCCTAGGAATCCAAGGAAAAAATATGTCATCTCACATCTCACATCCTTGGCAGTTTACTCTTAATAGAAAATTCCCTCCCATTTTTCAAATTGGTGATTTCCACTCAAAGGAGTGTCAAGATGCATGACAGATGTGCCACTGTTTGGAAATGGGCCTGGCTGGGTTTCACTGGTGATACAGATCTCACTGCAAGCCACCAAATGAATTGGAAGTAATGAAGATTGTACTGTGGGTTAAGCTGTACCCTTCAAGAAAACCTGTCTAGCTGCAGGTTGGAACACATGTATCACTCAATTTCTGCTATTTATGATAAAAATCTCTATCTTACCCTGCAAAGACAAATTGTACCAGTCATATTTTAACTCAATGACTTGTACACCTCTGAAGAGAAGCAATACTACAAAAATTTGTGGTTTGAGCTACAGAACCAACAAGCCAAGGTAAGCTATAGGAATTCAGATGTACTTCTCTGTGATAACTCCTGCAAGTGATATATATACACCATAAAAAACCAAAAGTACATGGAAAAGATTTGCATGCCATAGTACAGTTGTGTTACCAAGTAGAGGCCTAACAATTAGCAGAATAAAACTGAAGGATAATGAATAACAATAAAGCTGGATTTAGCTCTAGAGCCTTAGTTTTTTTAAACACAACTAATTTTGGCTGAACATGTTTTTGTTAGACAAGAGCATACCCTGTGTATTAGATTTCATTATTCCTATCTCAGAGAAATTAATATCTGAAATACATATCTGTGGTTCCTTCTTAATTACTGTTACAGAAGATGTAAGCTGAATCCTTAATGTTGTATAAAATTGTATGATTAAAAAAACCTCTTTTATGTGCAACCAGCTGAATACTCCTGATATGTTAGATCTTGAACCAGAACCTCACACAGTGTGTATGAGACCTTATCCATGAGACAAATGTGCCCAGTGTATTTATGTTCCTGTACTTTCCAAGCATTTGAAATTAGATTTACTTGGTATTTTTAAGAAAGAAACAGAAAGAATGGCAAGTTCTTATATGGTGTAGCTCTATGCATTTGCTAAATATTTATAGGATCATAGAACCATCATTTGGGAAAAACCCTCTAAGGTCATTGAGTCCAACTGTTAACTCAGCACAGCCCAGTCTCCAATGAAGCATGTCCCTCAGTGACACACGTGCATGCCTTTTAAATATCTCCAGGGATGACAATTCTACCACTTCCCTGGATGGCCTCTTCCAATGTATGACCATCCTTTTGGTGAAGAAATTTTTTCTAATATGCAATCTAAACCTTGCTTGGTGCAACTTAAGGCTGTTTCCTCTTGTCTTTTCACTTGTTACCTTGGAGAGGAAGACTAATACCTCCTTTCAGGTAGCTATAGACAACAACTAGTTTTCTCCTGAGCATTACTTTTTCTCATTTTCTTGTGTTCTCTGGAAAACTTCCCTAAACCTGTGTGAGAGAGGAGTACCCAGGCCTTTTATCTGTCTGTTTTCCATGTGTCTTAGCAGTGAAATTCCTAAGAGGTATTAAATTCCTTGAGGTATGCTAAAGTGACAGGAGGCAGCTTACTCTTATCTTGCCATCACTTGTATCTTGATAGAAAGAAGGAGGAAGAGGGCAATAAATAATAACGGAGTAAGTGCTTTTGATCACGCTTTAATGAAAGTCTCAATACAATAGGGAAGGTGCTGCTCTGGAGCCTCTTGGCTGGCAGAGACAGTGCTGCAAAGTGACAGGGATTGCAGATCCAGCTGGATCCCACGGCTGAGCCTGAGCCAAAAGTGCCTCCCAGGGCCATGGACTGGCACGAGTGTCAGTGTCAGTCATGTGCAAGTGGATGCCACTTGAGGAGCAGATGCTGAACATCTACAGAGAGAATTTTAGAGAAGGACTGCCAATCTGGAGATCAAGTGGCATCATGGAAATTGTATGACTACCCTGCATAACAATGAGCTGAAACTCATCCCAAGGTCAGGGCAGCTAGTGAAAGGTTTGTGTAGCTCAGCATCTTGTGTCCCGAAGTAGCTAATATTGTCTATCCAGAGGGGAGTGTAAATGCAGGGCATGTGTGCAGGGTGCTTCTTCAGAGGTGTGTCACCCCGGGGCTTGGTTTAACCAGGGGTGGATATTCATCTACACTGCAAGTTGTAAAGCAAAGAAGAAAAGTGTTACTGTGTGAGGGAGGAAAAGAAAGAAAAGTGTGCCTGTGTTGAGCTAACCAAGACTCTGCAGGATGCCTGAGGTGCTCTTTGGCTGGAGTGATTTTTAGAAGTGGGATTTTCATGCACCTTCTGTATGCAATTTCTTAAATTAATTGATACTTTTCTCCATAAGGCTCGTACTGCCTATGTTTGCCATCTGAGAAGCTGTGCACCTGTCAGACCTTCTGCCTGTTATCTAGTATGTGCTCCCAGACTCCTCTCTTTTGCAGATCTAGATTTGGACTCATGAGAAGATGAAGCATCCTGCCTTATCTATTTCTTCCTCTCCCTGTACAAGTCAGGCTGTGAGCATGTGTGGGGGCAGTGCATCTCAATTGCATCCTGCCGCAGCCCTGATAAATTCAGCAGCGTGTGGCAGTGAAGTGCTTGGCAGAGCTCTAAGATAAGTAAGATAAATGCTGTGCACTTTCCCAGTGAAGATCTTCATACAAATGTGAAGTAGTTCAGGCTGTGATTCAGGCCTCCACCTCAGGGAGCTGCTGTGTTTCCCCATCTGCTATGTAAGGGCAAGACTTATTTCTGACACCTGAGAGTTTGGGGAAGGGAGAGCAGATCATGTGAAGCCTGTTGTAAAAGCAATTAGAGTATTACTTAAAGACATTATAGTTACAAGTGGTGGGAAACCTGGCTTGATCTATCTCTTGTGATGATACAAGCTCTTCAGAGAAGTCTTGAGGCAGCTTCAAGCACCATAAGTTTCATTTTGACTCACACCCTCTGCAGAAAGGCCTGTAAGTGTTGGACCTGCTCTGCTGTATCAGAACAAAGAAAAAAGAGAAATCAGCAGCTGGCATACAGATCCTTCTTCACCAAGCATTGCTGTTTACACTTGTCAAGTTCCAGGTTTTTCAAATTGTTGAAGGAGGGGACAAAGCACAGAAAGATTTTTTTTGTTGTTGTTTTCCTAAGTGATATTTGCGAGTGAACTTGCCCTGGTTGTGGGATGTTCTCCCAGACATCAGCCCAGGGAAATACACTGCTACCAGGGCTGAGATTGACAGGAACCTTAAGCCAATAGTCAGTGTCTTCAATTTTGACAGAATAACTCAGTATTGAGTTGTGGATGCCTGCAAGCCTGGGCTGGTATCTGCTGCAATAGTAAAAGCAAAGCTGGTATTTATAAATAGGACAAGCCTGTGGTTGCCCCAGTTTACACAGCATGGCAGGAAAAATGATTGTCGTGCCTGCCTGGTGCTTCCTGACCTGTCCTGTTCTGTGCCATGCTATGTATTTATGCCATGCTACCCTCTCTGTGCTATCTGTGCTGTGCTATGACATGGTGTCTGTGCTTGAGACATTCCTCCCACCCCAAGGTACTGTGAATGAGACTCTGTGATTTCCTGAATTGCAGTCACAGGGCAGCAGAGAGAAGACAAAGATCTGATCTCTTCAATCCATTGTACTGCAGCAGGTAGACAATTTAATTCTCTAAGGCTGACGGTATTTTCACAGACACAAAGTTTTACATGAGAAGGTGAAGAAAATTAATTAAACTGAAGCAGAGCATTGAAGGTGGGCAGAAGATACATTTTGTGTTTGTTTTATCTCTCCAGGGGCACTGTTTTAAACAAATTGTGGCCTCTTTGCCAGGTAGATTTTTGGTAATACTTTATCTACTGGTCTGTGTAAATGAAATTTTAACATTTCATTTTGTAACACAAATTGCAATATAACAGAATTATGCCAGTGCCTCAGTGAAAAGATGCCAGCTTCTTATTGCAGTGGTTTGAGCTCCAATTCGCTTGAATGAAAAAAAGCATTTCAAAATTATAAATGATTGATGTCCTTCAACCACAAAATCAGTAGATACTCATGATTCTCTTTTATTATTGACTTACTGAAATGCAAGGTAAAATAAAAGGTAATACATTGGTAAACCTATTACATAAACACCATAAACCTGTCATTTTTCTGGTACTATAGAAAGTACCCCCAGAATATGAACAGACATCTGCTTTTTCTAATTGTGCTTTAATTTTAGTGGCATGTTATTGTGCTATCCTGTGTGCTAGCTCTTGACACCTTCCAGAAACAATGGAATAATACAACAGAGTTTCGTTTTCTTATACTTACTAAGAGAAATACAACCTCTAGTCACTCCCTGAGTTCTACAGGCAATTCCCAGACTCGTTTTCCAAAGAAGAAGCTGTCAGAAGCACACAAAGCCTGTTGTGCAGTCATTTATAATATTTGAAGTGTGGGTCAGTCTGGAGCCCCTCGCTGAGATCGAGATTCCATCAACCTAGGAAAAGTATAGCCATGGTGTGGAAGACAATTTTTACTTAATGGTTGGGCTGAGTGGGCAGAAAAGACAGCACTACAGGGGCATGCCAAACCTCCTCTATCAGCTCTCCCTGGGGGAGTCACTGGCAGGCACCTTCCAGACTGATGGTCAGCTCCTCTGCCACCCAGCTCCCAGCTCCCAGCATCCTGTCGCTGTGAAAGCATAGGAGACTGCATCCCTCCTCCTTGTGCTGAGCCCGCTGAGCCGTCACAGAGAAGAAGGACAAGGAGTGCAGGGTAGAGGTTGCATCCTGAGCTCTACTACTTCTGCTGCTGTATTTTGAGCAGATGAGATGCTTAGACAACTCGAGGTTTGTCTGCACTTTTAATAAAAAATACCCCAAATGAGACTGGGTGTCATATAGCACAGCACTGCACACCAGGACATGGCCTGAATCCTACTCAGTTCCACTGGGTAAGAGCAATTTCTGCTGTCAGAATGGGATAAAGCTTCCTCCATTCTGCAGCAAGGACAGTGTCACATCCCCAGGTTGGAAGAGCCTTTCTGAGAAGCCTTTGCCCAACATTGCCAGAGGCACTGCCCCTGCTCCTGGCACATTGCAGTGAAGACAAATGGACCCTCAAATGGTGTTATTTGGCACATGCAATGAGCAATGACAAAGGAATTTTGAGGAGCAATTGACATGGCCCTGGACATGGTAACTGAGCTCAAAGAGCAGAGAAGGGCATTGTCCCATTGGCCTCCTTCACACCTGTCCTCTGAGTGGGAGAAGGAATTAGGCTTTGTCAGCTGTGGCCCCACAAGCAATTCACCATGTCTCCCAGTACAAACCAATAGGTCATGTGCCCAGCAGGGCTGTTTGGGTGGATCAGGAATGGTTTGTGGCATTTATAACATGGAAAAATAGGAAAAGTACCATCTTTCATTATGTGTTAAAGATGTGCCTGAGCAATTATGTTGAGAAAACTGTATTATAATGGAGTTAACTCGTAAAGGCTTCTTCACTGTACATGATCACATCAGTTTTTCCCCACCATGTTTGCCTTTTGAGGGTGTGTTCCTGCAGCTGTAATGCAATTTGCCATATGAGGGCTGTGAAATAGAAGCCTCTAGTTTAATTTTTGATAGATTAATTTTTTTTTTCTAGGAGATGTGTAAGTTGCTAACCTTCATAGCTGGATTTGACCTAAATCTGTGAAGGTCAGAGATAGCCCTTTAGAGTTTTCATTTCAAACTATGTATTTCACCAGCTGTGGTAAAGTACACTTTATTTTATAAAATAAAAAAAGACAATTAATTAAATCATTTTACTTGTGAAGTCTGATCTTGGTAGGAATTCACAATTGTTGAATGTACTTGCGCATCTGCATGCCTAAATATAGTCATTAAGCAAAAAAACCAAAAAAACCCAAAAAAACCCCACACCTCAAAAAGAAACCATACACTAAAACACCATGGTCAGACATATGCAAAATAAGAAATCTTAAAAAATTTCCACTAGTAACAGGGAAATTCTCCATGATTGGTGGGCTTTGCCTGTGTCCAAGCTGATAAAAAGTCAATGGTCATGCAGTTGTGCTTTACTGCATCTGCATATCATCTAGAAAGCAATTTTCCTTTCATTTGCGGGAAAGTTTCATATTTGATTGATTGCATTGCTTTTTGCTTGCATTTTGCCTGTACAGATTGATGACTACCATATTATACAAGTAGAACCTGAACAAATAAACTAATTTTGCTATCATTCTATTTATGGGGCACCTTCAAGGGATATTTACATTCTTCATATAATATTTACATTCTGATACATTTGCCTATGACAAATGGTTTTCCTTCAGGTAGTTTACCCTCTTGTGTGGCTTGGCAAAGGTGATTTCACTAAACAAGGAGTAATTTTCTTTATCCCAGGTTGGTTCATTTGCCAGTCAAAAGTATGCCTCACAATAAAGGTGAGAGAGGTGGAGGTCTCATTGAGCATGGCCAATAATTTATCAGTAAGAGGTGGAAAATTATATCAGAATCGACATAATGGCTTCTTTTTATTCTTTTCTACTCAGTTTGAGTTAACTCAGTTTGAGTTAATTTTCTTAGTGTAAGTTGTGCTGTGTTTGTGCTGCTGCAAGGAAGCACCCTGACCTGTGGGCACCTCTTTTCCTGACCTGCTGTGTGATCTTGTTCATTAGGATGGAGCAGCACAGGAGAGTACAGATGTCTCCATAGGTAGGAGGTAAGTCAGGAAAGGACATGTTTCTGAACACCCCCCTGGAAACTGTCTGCTCTATCCATCACCTAAGAACCTCTAGGAATCTAAAGCTTCACACTTAAATTTCCCAAAGATGAATGAAAGGCAAAATTGCTTAACCAGGGCTGAAATCCAGAGTTGGGCAAATAAATCAGATGGCTGCAAGTCAGGTAATGCAAGAGTTTTAAGTCAAGTAGTGGCTTTAAACTGAGGAAGGGTTGGTTTAGATTAGATATAAGGAAAAAAATCTCTATTGTGAGGGTCATGAAGCAGTGGAACAGGTTGCCCAGAGAAGCTGTGGATGCCCCATCCCTGGAAGTGTTTAAGGCCAGGTTGGATGTGACTTTGAAAACCCTGCTTTAGTGAAAGAGATCCCTGCCCATGGCAGGGGTTTGGAACTAATCAAGCTTTAAGATCCCCTCCAATCCAAACCATTCTATGATTGCGAAACTCTGGGATGTCCCTGGTTTTGCTGGCGCCTGTTGGACATGCTCTGAGGGTGCAGACTGGAGCAAATAGCTGCGGTTAGGCAGAGGTGCCAAACCAACCTGGGCACCGAGTTTGCAGAGACGTCACCAGGGAACCTGACTGCCTCTCACTAACAGCTGACTCCAGACCAAATGATCTGCATGGAGGAGTCTTCTGGGGATGGAAAGAAGCAACTGGGCTACACACATGGCTGTGGGAGCCATGGTAATTTTTAATACATAGGACTAAGTGTATAACCTGGGACTTGGGAATTTGTGTGGTTTTCTGTGGTTCACTTCTTGTTTTCTGTTTTTCTCTTAATTTACTCTTGCTTTTTTGTTTGTTTTGGTTTTTTCTTTTTGAGGGGTTTTGTTGTTGTTTTTACTTACATTTTTGTTTACTTTTTCTAAGGTGAGAAACTCACTCAGAGAATATAAAAAGCAGCTACTGAGAGGGGAGTTTTACTGTATTGATGAGCATTCATCATCAATATTTTTTTTTTTTGTCGATAGTGCACCATCCTCAAGGTAGGAGGAAAGAGGCAGAGGTCCTTAGCAAGCCATAATGCTTCCCTGAAGATCCCCAGCTACTGCAGGGTCAGACCCCTGAGCTTAACTCACTGTTCCTTTCTCTGAAAAATGCCTGTATTTTCTCACCTAGTTTGTTTTGAGAGTCAGGATGATGAAGAAGGAATTACAGTCTCCTTCCCCTGTTTTTGTGAAAACCCCACTGTCAGCAAAAGGCTGCATTCTTCCTTGGCAAACCTTACTCAGAGTCCTCTCAAATATTCCTATATCAAGGGTTTCACCAGTTGATGTTTCATAGTAAATTAAGCTTTTATTTTATTTTAAAGAAAACATTTGAAATAAATTTCCTTTTGAATGGAGATCAGTATAAATAAGAACCAGAAGCTGAACAATGTGCCTAGTGTATCCCAATTAGCACTGGATTATTAGTCTGCCAGGGTGCCAGCCTAAAAGTCGCTGACTGCTTTGTAACACAGCTGGGCAACTCACTAATTGTTTTTATTAATGAAGAAAGCTTCCCTTCCTCAGCTGTTTCTTAATGAAATTGTGGGTTCTTCCTTGGTTAGCAAATCAAATCGGACTGCATTTGCACATGTTTGGGTGACCAACAGATTGCAATTTGAATAAGAACAACATCTAAGTTTCAAATACATCTCATGGATAATTAATGACCATTCATTGGTAATAATTAAATTTACTGACACATGAAATATTATATCTGACTGACAGAGATTTGTTAGGTTAGGAATACTGGATCCAATACAGAAAGAGAAATATTAGGGAATAGACTTTGCCATCAACTTAGAATGTATTTATCTTCAAAATATTACATAATTTTATAGTTCAAATAAGTATTTTAACAGCTCTTTATGGAATTATGTGATGTAGTTTGTAATAAGTGTGTGACACCAAAGTGCTACTGAGACTTATTTCTTGCCCCAGTCACTTGAAGCAGGTGATGTTTTGTGAGATTAATACTCTTGTCACATAACACTTGCTTCTGCCTAGTGTTATATCTTCCACTTTATTGTGCCTGTGAATCAAATGCAAATAAAATTATGGTGCCAACTACATTTGACAAGAATAAAATAGTATCCTTAGTCAATTTTGTGATGCCTCTGAAAGGCCAACAGGGATTTTTTCCCCCCCAGTTTTACTCATCCTATTTAGTGATGGAATAAACAAACATTCCCTCACAAGGTCCTGGACTGGATAGGGCTGGTGCAGACAGCAATCTCCTGATCTGCGTTTTTGGCTGCTATTTCGATTCAGTTCTGATGCAAGCACACTGCAGCAAACCTGCAGCAGCTGAACAAAGAGTGTGCGTCCATTTGTGGTTTCTAAAATTTTCCTGTGGTAACAGAGGGGGCTGTGAAGTGTGAGCTATCCTGAGAGCTTTGGTGCCCAAAGTGCATGCCTTGAAAGCCGTGGTAACTGGGACACTGGGTCAGTCATGAGAGTGCTGAAATAGGAACAAACGTTCTAAATGTATGTAAGAGAATGAGACATAGTATGTAGGAGTTTATCCTGTGTGATTATAGTGCTAGTCCTGGAGCAGGAGGAACTGTGGAAAGTTTTATCCATCACCGATCCCAAGACCTACTGTCCCACTTATGTGGGCCTGGAGGATGTGCTCCACAAGGTGACACAGAACTCAGATTATAGCATGGACCACCTTGCCACAGTGCCCTGTCAACCCTGAGTCTTCACAAAGGCCTGCCACTGACCCTCTTTCCATTTCACCTTTTCTGTCAAAATTGTTAGTATGGAATCTTCTCTGGGCTGCAGGAGCAGCAACTCTCTATTAATAAAGGAGAAAAAAGAGTGAAAAGCCATTGAGAAGCAGGGAGAAGAGTGAATTATTGGAGGTTGCTACAAGGACAGAGTGTGGGGTTCTTCATTTTCTGACAAGAAAGTATCTCACTATTTCAGTCCAGGATGACTCTAACAGGAGTAATTGTCAGGAATTATTTTCAAGGCATATATTCATTGAGAGGTGCTGTTATCTTGTGACAACTTATGTGAGATTTTAAGCAAGAAAGAAAATGATGAGCAGGAAAAATTCCCAGGAGGGAGTATTGTTACCTTGCCTCTTTCTCTATTGTCCACAAGGATGAGAACACTCTGTGAGGTGAGAGGAGACCAAGGTTCAATGCAGCCCTTGCATCCTCTTTGGTAACATAATGTTGGACTTCAATTAAAATGGCTGGGAGGCTCAAATGGACAGAGCAGTTTTAGTAGGAAGAAGTGATACCCCAGCAATATCTTGCAGAGTAAGGACCTGAGGAAGGTAAGATGCTGATAGTGCTGTTTCCTTTCTGCTGAGAGGGTAATCTAGTTGTGACTATTCAGTGCACGTCTGCCTGCATCCACATCAAACAACTATTCCCCAACAGTTCCCATGAGTTAAAGACCATTTAGTTGTTTGTAAGTCTGCCCTGTCACTTCTCTGTTTATTTTTTTTAACCTCCATTCTGGAACAAAACTTCAAATATTGGCAGCCAGTAACTTGTTCTTTGTGATAACTTGAGAAATTAAGTCACCAAATCAGCCAAGAAACTGCTTTTCTATGGGTTGAACTCGAATTAATGAAGTAGGAGAGAAATAAAAAGGCCACTCATGTCCAGATAGAGGTCTTGAGAGGTAGTATGTCCTGGGAAGTTCTGGAAGATGCAAAGAGGCAAGATAAGCAGGCGTTCTCTGTACTGATTTCACTTCTTTTAGCCCCAGGTTTGTCTGTCTCTTGCAATCTGGCCATGGTTTACATGGGTTTGAACCTTGTAGACACATCAGTGTCTTGCCTTTACCCTCATGTGTTTCTGCAGGTGTCAGTTCTAACAGAGTGGACTTTTTTAAACAATCAAGCTGATGGTGGTTTCTGCAGCAAAAGAGAGAGAAAGGTATTCAGCACTGATCCCAGGGTAGCCAGGAGGATCATCCTGTAGGAGAGGTGCTATTCTTTTGGAGATACCCAGACATCATCCAAACCCGGGCAGGGCAACCACTCTGCCCAAGCCTCATGTGCCCAGGGGACACAAGGTCAGGTGGCATTTCTAAAGCAGAGTTCAGTGTGGATGGTAGGTGTAGTACTAAGTGAGGCTATGCAAAAATATTAAGCAAGGTTTTAACATTTACAAAATTAAGCATGTTTCTCCAGCAGAATCCCTCCCCTCAATTGATGCATGAAATGAGGAAGTTTTGATGGACCACTTTTTCCAAATGTACAATAAATAAAATGTCAGCAGCTACTAGAAAAGACTGAAAAAAATCTCTCTTAAAATAGTTACCTAACCTGCACCTTTTCCTTTCAGCTGCTATAATTTCTCTGCCACTCAGCAGCCCAGAGAGCAATGCTCAGCATGTTTTACAAGAACTCCATGTAACTTGTGGAGAAGAATAAAAAGGTCATCTTTCTAATGCTGTGTAATCCTGTACACTATTAAGTACTGAAGGTATTTCTCTTTTGAACCAATAGTACTGGAAGCAACAAGAGTGGGACTCATGAGCATTTAAAAAGAGTTCTGTTAGGCAAATATGTGATCAAAGCCAGGAACAGTCCTTTGCTGACAGAGACACACTATGCATTTTCAAGTTGTGGGACTTGTCTAGTCTTGCCCACATCATAGCACATATCCTCAGTCGTGTCCAGCGGAGCCATAAAATGGGTGTGCCTTAACTTCTACATGTCTGCTGTGTCTATTGATTATCTGAGCAATTGATGCTAAAGCAGCTAAGTCATGTTTACCCAAATTGAAAAGATGATTGGCCAGATCCATCCCTCATGTGACTGTTCCAATCAGTGCAGTTCTGTCAAGGACAAATCTGCCTCAAGAGAAGGAAAATTACCCCTTACATGCCTGTTAGACCAAGGCAGCTGCCAAAAATAAATTAGGAAAAATAAGACATATTTCCAATGAAAAGTGCATCTTATCCAAGTTCACGCTTCCCTGAAAAGATCCAGAAAAATGCTGTTGGAGGATGAGTTCCTGTGGCAGGGTGCTGCTGCAGGGCTCTTGTGCCCAGTCCCTGCCCAGGTGGTTGTGCTGCAGAGACTGCTCTGAGCAGGCACCCAAAGGCTTGGCCTGGGTCTCCTCCCTGACACGTCTCCATGGTGGGGTGGGCACAGAGGGTACAGAGGGGAGGCTGGTGGAGACCTCCTTGTCTCCTCCCCAGCTGCACTCCTAAGTAAAGCAGGAGCACACATGTGGGCAGACAGACCCAACAGGCTTCTGCCAACCATGCCACTTAGAGCGGATGTGAAAGAGAGACAGCTTGTTAGTGAGGTCGAAACAGAGCCCGCTTATTTATCAGCATAAACATCCCCGGGGGGCTGGATTAAATGTTTGCATGCTGGGGAAAACAGATTGTGCCAGCAGAAAGGATGAGTCAGTCCTAAAGAGAGATGCATCTTGCATTCTGCTTCTGTGCCTGCCAAACTGCCCTGCAACCTATTACTGGGGAAGCTCGAGCCTGCAGTGTGATTTTCTAGTACTAGTGGATATTTTTAGTCAGGTTCTCTCTGACACCCTCTCTTAAATGCTAGCCATTAATGCAGTGCACATCCTGTTTGTGTCATTTTGTCCTTAGAGACTTCTCGATGGATGGATTGTTCTGTAATGCAGGTAACCCTAATGAATAAATAAATGTCAACTCGATATTTCACAAAGTAAAATACTATAGCTATTCTCAGTAACACGCTGAAGTAATTTCACCTTTACAGGAATTCTGATCTCAATTTCAGTGTTTTCAAATCTATCCAATACAAATCTGAATGAACAATTCATTATGAATAATTTATGCAGCAGATTTGACCCACTTTTCCATTTGCAAATTACTATAATTCCTCTGTAATGGTTATATTTTCCCCTCTAGTTTTTCCCTACAAACCTAGATTGAGGCCAAGCAAGGCCATCTAAAATAAATGGTAATTTAACTCTACCTACTGCTTGCTTCCAGGCTATGGATGCAACACTTCTATGAGAAAATATGAAATGGAAAATACAATTTGATTATTTAAATTTTGTATTATTCCTCTTTGATGAAAGAGCATAGAGATACTTGGTTGATCACTTCCACATGTATAAAATTTTTATCTGGTGATTAGTCATCTCTGCATTACAATTGTTGCTAATTAGTTAATAAAGTTAATTTTGTAAAGAAGTCTAAAAAATATCACCAACACGCATAGAAAGTTCAGTTGAAACTGCAGTATAACATATTTGTCTCCTCTTCCCAAGGCTTTGTCTTTAAGCCTCAGTTCTAGAAAAATTCTGGCTTCATTCCTGATTGATGCAGTGCATGGCAAACGTGTTTATCTGTGGCTCTTCAGAAGGTTTTACCTTCTTCTCTTTCCTGGCATAATTTAAACAGTGAAATTATATTTGTGCAGTGTTTATCATGAACTGTGTAGTGACAATTTTCCCTCTTTCTGTTTTTGATTAATTGTTGTCGCACCTGAGCGCTGTCCCGAGAAGAGGAGGACTCTTGAGTGTTCTACTCTGTGCGCAGTTCAGGAAAGGAGTTTCTAACTGTGCATGGGGAAATGAAACCATGTGCACCTTTAATAATCCCAGTGGTTCTGACACAGAGAGCTGTTTAATCTGTCAAACAGCTCCTCTGAAATCTTTTGGGTCTTCAATTTGTTCTTCTGTTTGCTTTTTAGAATACAGTGTGGCAGGCTGTATTTCAGCCTCAATAAAGTGCAGAATTAGGCACTCATCCTTTAAAAGGATCCTTATCTCTTTATAAAGATGGATAGCTTGGTCATGGAAAGCAGAATATAGCTTCTGAAAGAAATGGGAACCATGTACAAATGAGGCAGTAAAAATAAATGACACAGTACATTCACTAGCCAAGCAAGATGTTACAGTGCACATAAAGGCTAAGATGCTGACTTCACAGGACCTTGTGAGCAGAGCTTCTGGAGGCAGAAGCAATTTACAATTATTGGTACATTAATGACAGTATGTGATAAGTGAATTACTGGGACGTTGGTAAATGCTATTCTCATTAAAAGTCAATCTATTGTTGGCACTAAACCCATAGTTTTCAGATATGCCTACATATTGAGCCATTAAAAAATGTCAGTCTGAGCTATCATCTGGCAAGAAGAGTCTCAACTGAGGAATGAAACCTTATTTTAGTAGGTGTTGTAGAGTAAATCTTTTTTAAGCCACTGGAAAATCATACATATGTAAGATACTGGAAGACATCTTTCTATTAATTTCCTGCAGAAAGGCAGAGGAAGTAGGTTAATGGTCTTTGAGTTACAGGTTCAAGCTGTTGAAGTGCAGCTAATTTTGAAAAATGAAGTGCCCTGGCAAGAGGACTTGGGGCATTCTTTATTTCAGGTGTTGGAAAGATATTACTAGAATCTCTCTAAGATCCAACTTGTTCCATCATGGAGTGGATTTGCCTTTTAGGGGTTATCCCAAAGGTGTTGATTACTTGTATATCTGAGAATAATATAGGTTTCCAATTGGCTTAGCTGACATGGATGGTTGCTGCAGGAAGTGCTAAATACAGAACCTACGGAAGGTGTGTCTTCTAGAAAATATTGAGTTACCAAAAATGTGGGGGAAATGGTGGAGGGGGGAGGGAGGGAGGAATAAGTGTGATTAGGAATAGATAACAGTCACTCCTCACATAAAGCTGAAGAACTAGGCACGTACTCCTAAACTTTTTGCAGTTTTAAACAATTGCAAGTGTGGAATGTTACTGTACTTCTTTATGTTACTGTATTTCCTTCTGGTCAAGGAACTCTGATAGGAAAGTAGACCACTTAGTTTTGAAGATTGTAGTTGAACAAGGATCCTGACCCTTGGAAAGCATTGTCTGATCAATGATGGATCAAAGTATATTCTCTTTGACTTCTTGCTTATGCAACCATCTGCCAGCAAAGATTTGTCTCAGCAAATTGACTGGAGTGCTAAGACTCTCTGAAATATGAAGGGTCCCTGGGAGATGTGAATAGGGACACTATCCCAAAAAAGGGATTTCTGGCTGGGGAAAAGACCAGCAGGAGATTCAGAATAACAAGAAAGAAGACATTGCTGAGTCAGCTGAGAAGTTCCCTTTACTTAATCTATTTTCTTCTTAGTCATCAAGGTCCATAGATAAACATAATTAGCATATTTCAGCCTCAGCCTTGTTTACTCTGACTTTTAAATAGCTATGGATTGTGATAATAATCCTGCTTCCTTGCAGATCATTTCATATTTGCATGTTTTCATAATAGGTATCTCTTGGGACACACAGCGTTTTAGGGTGACGACCATTTCTGATTCCCAACTTATTCTGAGCTAAGATGAGACCTGACTGGAGGGAAGTTGTTAAGGCAGTAGTGGGGTACAATAAGGGCCTGTTGCCTCAGAAGCCTACTGGAAACACAAATGTTTCTGTGAAACTCATAGGCCCAGGAAAAAGGACAGCAGTATTTATATGACTGTAATCCTGAAGCAATGTGTAAATGCACTGCATTCCTTAGGGATGGGTGCTGTGCCTGTGCTGCTGTGAAAAGAGGCTCTGGAACTGCTCCAGTCTCAGGGTCTCATAATGAAGCTGATTCCTCCTTCACTGCATTTGGCTTCCTCCTTCACTGTGTTTGGAAAACATACCCTCAGTGAAAAGCATGCTCATTCAGGGTTTGAGCAAGATCCTCAGGGGGCCTTTTCTTTCCTGGAATAATTTCTGTCTTCTTGGATTGTTCTTCAATCACACTTTGTGCGATAGCCTCATGTTTCTCATTGACATGTTGACATAATTGAAGTGTGTAGTATGTAGACGTAAAGAGTTACTGCACACAGATTGAAAGCATTGGATGTCTTGTGAATCTTCAAGAATCTCTTAGGAATGGTAATGAATCCCATTGTTATTCATTCCATCAATGGCCTTTGGGTTGTTTTGGTTTTTTTTTTTTTTTTGGTAAGAAAAAGATAAAGTACAAAATGTTTTAAGATGTTTATTGTAAAGTGCTGAAAGAGGAGCCTTAAAATAAGATCAATACTCTTCTCTGCACCACACAAGTTTAAAGGAGAAAATGTAGTTTGAAATGCAATTTCAGTTTCCTTTACTTGGGATTCCTATTTGAAGCTCAAGTTGGAAGAAACTGAATTTTCCTCCGCTATGTCCAAAGGAACTACTGTATTTTTACTGATATCCCAATTAACAATTGTAGTGCTCATATTTCAGAGGAACCACATTGCCCACCACATATTTGTAACAAAAGAATGTTGGAGGTATGTTTACCAAAGCAATAAAGTAGATTAAATTAAAATTTGATTTAGGGTTTTTGAATGGCACTTCATTCAAATCAAGAAAAAAATGTGGTGTTCTCTATTTGAGACATGGTCATATGTGTTTTTAAGCAACAATCTGATAACCTTGAACTTATAATAATGGGAAACTGAACAGAAGGATAAAAAATTCTTCATTCATATAATATATATGAACATATATAAAATTTCTAAATATTTTATTTGTACATCTATATATATACATACACAAAGGCACAATATGCTTTATACATGATTAGACTTCAAAGACATATTTCAGTTTGACAGCTGAATTAAATAATAGTTTTCATATTGATGAGTAGTCATTCATATTTTACCTTCTTTGATGAATTTATAAGTTCATATGGCCCAAGTAAACTTTTCTCACCCCTCTTCATTGGGCAGGAACTTTAATTCTGCCCATCTGTCTTTTAAATAGGAAACTACTTGAAGTTTTTTCTGCTTTTTAAAGCTTCAGATTTAAGGTACAAATCTCTGAAGGTACATACATGTTGTCCCATTGGAGCACAGCTGGATTTCATACCCAGTCCTCATCTGCTTGCAAGATGTTCCATGTTTGGAGGTTTTCATCTGGAACACAAACGCTGCTCTTTAGTATGAGCTGTTCTGAACTGTGTGCATAGTTCCAACCCAGTATTCCCTGCCCACACAGAGGTGTCCAAAGGAACCCTTGTGATCTCTCCAGCCCTTACACCCTCATCCTCTCCTGCCTTCACATGCACATTGAGCCCTTCGCTGTACAGTGTGTTAAAGGCTGTTTCTGATGGAAAGCTTTCAACAGCCTCTGCCTGCAGACTTCCCTTGGCTCTGCACCTAAGAAGTGAGTGGCCAGGAGAAAGTCCAGAGAGCTCCAGAGAACATGTGATGTGCACAGTGGCTTTAGCAGCCCGAAGCTCAACTTCTGGCCTGGGTCATGGAAGCCACTCTTAGCTTATCATAAGCTTAGTCATAAGACTCGGTAGGAGTTGTGTGAAGACAAGAATAAGTAGGGGCTCTAGGTGGCTGTTTTGGAGAGGATTGGATTGAAACCTCAGACTTCAGATTTTTGTTCTTATTGCTTTATCTGTTGTTTTTTTTTTTTTTTAAGGCCTTTTTCATTATAAACAAAAAGCTTTGTTCAAATAAATTGCATTCTAACTAACTGACAGCTATTAATCTTCAGTACTTGCTCTTACTCACTCTTTTAACTTTTTTTCATTGAGGCCAGAACGAGTCAACTTTACTTATGGCCCACAGCAGTAGCCTGGCATGGGCCAGGCAGGTCGAGGTCACCAGTCCCACTGTGAGCTGTGTGGGGCTAATGCAGAGCCAGTAGCATGAGCAAGGATGCAAGGACTGGCCAATTGCCTTTCCTCTCTTGCTGTGCCAAAAACAGTATCCAGAAGCTGTGGATAGTGCAGCTATTCTGACAGCACTTGGGATGCCCTCAGTAGTAGCACTGAGGGTACCTATTTTGATGACACAAGTACATTTGTTCTTCATTAAATAATTGGTGCTGGAGCCATTAGTCATCCTTTTATGGCCAATGTTGTGTGACCTCAGCCAGCAGGAGGTAGGTGCTATCATCTACAGTGAGGTTGGAAAAAAAAATGGTTGGTGTTTCTTTCCTGTGATAAAGGAGAGAGTGCCAACCTACACACTCCCAGGTGGTGTGAGCACATTTTCTGGGTTTGGTCACAGTGCCATGAGGTGGCATTTGGATAGCAATAATCTGTCTAATGACAAGGTGGCAAGGTGCTCCTTGTGGTTTCTGTCCAAAGTGAGTGCTGTACACAGAGGAAGATAATATACAGCTTTGTCAAGGAACTGTATCATAAAACCTTGTAATGATGGCCTAGCAGAGGAGCAGAATTTTCTATATAACTTCACATACTCATTTGAATGAAACATATCCAGCTGATTTCAAGGACAGCTACAACTTCTCTTCAGTAGCCATCAGCGGAAACGCTCCTCATGTAAACACACGGTGGAGGATTTCATGAAGGGCTCTAATTTTTGCTCCAGATAATTGTGGTGGCTTCTTCAGGGTTTCACCAACACCATGTTGAATAATGATAATAGTGGTCGAATTAGCAGCTCTCAATGATCTCTCTCCATATTTTCCTCATGTCCTATACTTTTGGTACAATGAAGAAGTGCTTTTGTAAATGATGTGTAATATAAGAAATCATTTGACTACTTCTAGTGAAAAGAGAAGGTGTAGGAGAGAAAAGGCAGAGTGGATGTCTTGGTACCAGAATGGAGGTTGAAAGGCGTGTGTAATACACCCTGTGCATACTTCCAGTGGTGCCTGGGACTCAAACCCTCACTCTGGGCAAGGCAGTGTCTGAAGCTAGCCTGCAAGAAAATAAAAAGGGTGAAGCCAAAACACTTGTCCATCTCCAGATGCCAGAAATTGAAGCAAATGCTGCAGGGGATTTGCCTTTATTCTCTCTCTCTGCAAAACATGTTCCTGAACGTGTGATACTGCAAGTATTCTTCTGAAGAACCAAAACACAATCAACTGGATAACAGCTGTGCAACCCAATGCCTTTCATACACCACTTTAGATGCTGATAGCCACTCGTGGAGCCAGAGACCTGGATCCCAGTCATTCTTTGCCTTGAGGAAATCTGTTACATTCCATCCCACACTGGAGATTCTTCACCCTGTCTGAGGCTGCAGAAGACTGGATAAACAAACGTCTTGTTCCCCATTGTTATTTTCCTTGTTTCAAAACTAGATGTAGAAAGTGGTGCTCTTCCAGGGTTTGGGATCTTTCCTGGAATGGTGAGTTTGAACATTCCTAGGATGCAGAGGACTTAAGCTACTCTCTTGGTGAGCAGAGTCTGTATTTCCTTCTGTCCAAGAAGTGAAAAATGCTGCCTTGTCTTATATGCCAAGGCAGTCTTATGGCTCATATGACTCTGCAGCCATATGTTAAAAGAAAGCACAGTTTTCACAATTATTTTAGGCTGTAAAAGCAATTCTCAACTAGGTGAGCAAGTTAAAAATGCAAGTACATTCCTCAGAGACAAAAGGACAAGATTTTTGGAACTCCGTTTCTGTATTTTCTTCTGGTTGAACTAGGTGTACTTCATACAATGTGTTGACTTCTGTGACTCCTTTTTTTAAACTGATTATCCTTCCTAGATATCACACAGGAACCTGGATTTTTAACTCATATTTTTGATCTGAATTTTCACACATGGGTGCCTGAGTAGCTATAGCATGTAGCAAAAACAGGGCTGAAGAAAAGGCACATTTCCCATGGGGTAGGTCATCACTGACAACAAATGTAACCTCATTATCCTTTTCTTACCACATTTCCCATGAAGGAAACCTAGAGTGAGATTTGCCATAGGGTACTTCAGTATGTCTCTTATTTATTCACACTGGGACAGCAAGAAAAAAACAGAACAAAACAAAATTCCTCGCTATCTCCCTTGGTATCACTGCTCTGATGTTGTCTTTATTCTACAATTTTCAAGTGGTTTCTAGTGGGAGTGACCACAGCAAGAAAGACAGGAGAGAAATGGTTTTTTTTACATATGAAAAGCATCTGCTTATTGCTGTCAGCTGTCTGCCATGAGAAAGCTTCCTCTTTTTTTTCTTTTTTTTTTTTTCTTTTTTTTTTCTCCCTCCAATTGCTGCCTCTACAGCCTCTGCCTCTCTCACAAAAATATTTCAGTTCTGGGCATCAAGGGGCAAACATTGTGTGGTAGCCATAGGCTCTCTGACAAGTTAGATCAGAAAAAGCATTCAGGGATTCCAGCTTAATACAGTGAAGTAGCTGATATGTTGCATAGACTAAAGCAAAGCTGCCAGTATGATCAGGCATCATGGTTTTGCCTCTTCTTGTCTTGGAAAGCAGAACGGCCTCTTGTTGACCAGGAAAGAAAGCTCTGATAGGCTCTGGAACCAGTTTAGAAAATTGCTGCCAACTCTAGAAATTTGAAAGAACCACAGCCAGATTAGTTATTACAGAAACAAGATCCTTGGGATCCTCTGACCTCCAAATATCTTAAATCATTGAGATAAATGAGTCTACTGAACAACTGCAGTAACTTGGTGAGGTGGTTTGACCCTGACTGGGTATCAGGTGCCCACCAAAACCACTCTGTCACTCCCTTCCCAGCTGGGCAGGGGAGAGAACATAAAACAAAAAGCTCGTGGGTCAAGACAAGGGCAGGAGGAGGTCACTCAGCAATCACTCTCACGAGCAAAACAGGAACGACTTGGGGAAATCACTGATTTCCAATCAAATCCAAGTTGGTTAATGAGAGATAAACCAGCTTCTGCCAGTAAACCTACTCCAACCTGGACTCCTCTCTCCCCAGAGCCACGGGTCCTGCCAGGAGCCTCCTCTAGTGTAGACTTCTCATGGGTCACAGCCTCATTCAGGCAAACTCCTGCTTCTGGGTGGGCTCCTCAAAGGGCTGTGGGTGGATCTCAGCTCCCCTGTGGGGCCTCCAGGGGCTTCAAGGGAATGAATCTCAGCTCCCTTGCCTAGAGCACCTCTTCCACCTCCTCCTTCACTGGCCTTGGTGCCTGTAGGGCTGTTCCTCTCATTCCTTTTTCTGGCTGCAGCTGATGTTTTGCAGGTGTTTTTTTTTTTTTCTTTGTAAAATCTGTTACCCCTGAGGCACTACTGCCAGGGCAGTAAGGCTTTGACTTGAGCAGCAATGGGTCTGTCATGGAGCCAGCTGGCATTCCCTTCGTCAGACATGGGGAAACTTGGCATCTTCCCACAGAAACTGCCCCTGTAGCAAAACCTTGCCACACAAGCCCAATGCGATGCAGTTTCAGGAGGTACAAATACTTTGCAATTAAATTCAATGGGACAAACTGCCAGGAGAAGAATCGTACCCATCTTAACACAATCAGAAAATTTTATCTACTAATCACACTTTCTGCCCAGCTCAACCAGTAACAGTTTAACAATAAAAGCACAGGCCTGAATGCAGAATATAAACATGTGCAACAGGTGAAACACATTACTTAATGATATTATTAAAGCCCTAAATCTAAGTCCATAGAGCCGAGTCTCCCACATTTTCCTCCATTAGTGATTTGCTGCTGAAGGAAAGGAGGAATTCCAGGACACTGACCAAAGGTAAATTTTCAAGTACACCGAACACATCAACTACTAAAAGTAGTAATCTAAAGCTGTCCTGATAGCAGCACACTTCCTCCATTGCTTGTTTTAATTCAAACTTGTAGAGTCATAGAACTTGCTGAACTTTGCATATATCACCAACAATGATACTCTTTCAAAAGTGATCCCAACATTAATATCCCAGGCAGGGCAAGAAATAATTAAAATGTAGTAAATTCCATAGAGATGTTTCCAATATTAATGTGAAGCGCCTTAGTCAATAAAAAGGAACAGTAGTTTTAGTGCACAGAAATGAATATTTAAAAACAATACTATAACATTTTCTTTCAGTTGCATTTTTTTTCCCTTGCAGCATTCACTCTTCTTGACAATGATGGCATTGTTTTCTCCAACTAATATCTTTCATTTTTCCCTTATAAGAGCTGAAATGGTGACACTTCTCACACATCCCTCCCCCATCACTGGGCAGCAATATATAGCTCCATAGATACATAAATCTCAAATGCCTAGATAGCTCTTTCCACAAAAGTGATCCAGCTTCAAACCTCTTTATTATGGGCCCAGCTGATCTGCCCCTCTTCATGCTGAAGAGTTTGTATAAGAAAACTGAGACTTCCCACAGGAGGTAGCAATAGCTGGTAGACTTCTGCAGCTGTCAAATAGAGCAGCACTTCAGAGAAATGCTTTCGCATCCTCCAGGATTTTGTTTTCTAATTGGCTTTGATATATACCATCTCCGAGCTGGACCCTATTCATGCACAAGTTACTGTGACATCTCGTTGCTGTTTACAGGCATCCACAGTACAAGCACAAAAGCAGCTCAGGGTGAGGTCTCCAAATTCCTTGCAGATTGAGGTATTTGGATTCAATAACAAGATTAGTGATTTTAGATTACTAAGGAAGAAGCCAATTATCTAGGTAATGCTTGATCTGTCTCCTAGTATTAAAAAAAGGAATGTAGTTACTTGGCCACTTGGAATTTTCTGTGGCTAAAAAATGGCTATTTTGTAAATAATTGAATTGAATGCAGAGACCTAATGATGCAAACTCAATAGCTTTACTCTTTTAAAAATAAGTAATGGACTGCCCATGCATAAGGCAATGGCACAGCCAAATGCCAGTGTTGGAGAGTTACAGTCAAAGCCGGGCTTTGGCATCTGGCCCCTGAGCTTGCCAAGCTTATTCAGTCAGGGATTGCAATGGGTGACTACGTTAAAAAAGAGAAAGCAAGCTGAGTAGGGATGCATAACAACCACCTTTCACTCCCATCTCTTCTCCTCCTCCACCCCCATATGTCGCAGTGCTAGTGAAAGGAATGATATCCTGCCAAATTAACAGTTCAATCCCATGTCTGTGACAACATTTTTGGAACACAAAAGCTATTCTAAACCCCAAGCTTTTATTGGAGTCTAATCTGTGACCTACGAGACAGGAGGTGTTTGGAGTGCAGCTCAGAAAATTGACCTTTTCAAGCCCTACAGAACCGGGTCATCCAAATTCACTGTGATCATGCTGCTTTAAAAATGATGTGTTCCAGCACTCTGTTATCACTTGACAGTGCATGGTGTCAGCAGGTTGCTGGTGAAGCTCAGGGTGCCCGATGATTCTGGATGTCATTAATGGCTGCTGGAGAACTGCTAGACTTCATCTTGTGGTTCTCTGCTAACTGGAGTTGGCTCTTCTCTATGTCTTTAAGAATGTTCCTAATCCTTTCTAAAGGGCTTATGAACTTTAACAAATAGCTGCCATTTAGAGCCTCCTTACATTTTGATGCTGAGGGAAAACGATCCAAATTAAAAATAGTGATTTTGAAATTGATTATTGAAGTTACATTAATCTCCCAAACCAGTGGAAACTATTATGCAAAATGAAACTTACTTTCAGTCACTATAATTTGCTTTCCTTTTTACTTTAGAAGAGATTTAAATTTAATTGAATGTAACCTTGTTTCTTTCTGAATAAAGAGTGTCCATATGAAAGGTTTAATCTGGTTTTATGGTTATTTAGATTAGCTTTACTGAGAAAGATGAGAGAAATTACATTGCAAAAGATAAATAGAGACTGCAGGAAAGCTCTTTAGAGTATGCAAAATGTATCTTGTTACCCAACCCTTACTTTAGCCTTTCTACAGAAACTGCAGATTCAGTGGTCATTTTCTGTAATTAAACTGTCACAGAAATATTGAAATAATTTCTATGTAGGCCCTAATCACAATAAAATGTGTACATATGCACATTTATCTTTGAAATCAGTGGATTACACAGAAGTATGAGAGTCAGCCACCTGTGCTAAAATCACAAGGTACAGGCCTGGAAGTACAAAGCAGGGTATAGCAGAAAGAGGAGCCTTGTAAGTCTGTTGTTTATCCATTTCTAGGCTCATATGAATGTAAAGAATAATTTTTATTTATCTTCCAGCTTTCCCCAGGGATTCATGCCTTAATTTTCCTACTGTGGACATCAGTGACTAGCTGTGGATATCTGCAGTCGGGACATATTTGTCTCTTTTCTGTAGTTTTTTACAGCTTTTTACAACTTGTCTTTTTTGCATAAGACTGCTGTAATAGTCTTGTTCCTTACTTGTGGAGGACTATGGAAATCACCATGTGTAAGTGGCCTCTGCTGCCCAGTTATCACTAATGGCCCTGAAATTAGGTTTATGCTCCTGCAGAACATGTGGTAATTCCCAACATGCTTCAAACTACCTGTGGTTTTAAGGGAAGAGAAAGGATAATGCCGTGGTCTGAAGCACCCTCTTTTTTACTCTTCCCTTTTAAAAAGACTGGAGCAAAATGCAAGATGAATTTTTTTCTCATAAAACAGTTTTGAATTTGATTAGCTACAAGCAGTGCCTGGAGCTAAAGTCAAATATGTGCTACCAGTTCAGGCCTTGACCCTTCCAGTTATGAAATTTTCCAAGCTGGTCAATCAGTAACAGAGTATTACAGAAACCCTCAATGATGCAATTCCAGGTGATACCTCTGCCAGATTCAAGTATAGCTCTGAGATCAATAGGGTGAAAAATTTGGGCAATGGTTCATGTGTTCACTATCTGCATTTTACAAAGATTCAAGATTTCACACATACTTTTATATATGCTTGGTGCCACTGAACTCCTTTCCCCTGAGCAATTTATGAAGCTTGTCATTGGGTTGCTCTGTGGTGTGATATAAAGTGTAACTATTCATAAGCCATGCAGGGATTGCCCTCTCTGAAAATTCAGTACTGCAGCATTTTGAAGAGCATCCCATTCTCTCTGACAGAGAAAGGGTGAGATTAAGCTTTCCAAGGAGCTTTACTGCCAGAAAGTCTGGCTGTCTAGCCTGACCTCCTGAGAGTAGTTTGACTGTGGCAGTGACAGACAGAAGAGGAACTGGAGAGCCAGAAGTAGAACCATTTGGAAAAAACAGAAGTGTAGTGAAGGTAGGGCAAAAAGGAAAGAATCACCTATATAACACTACACTCAGCTTCAGATTTGGAGCATTTTATTGCATTGCCAACATCTTGCTTTTGTTCTGTCCAAGTAACCAGTCAGGCAGATTTCATGCAGCAGCTGTTGTCCCCATATCCAGATGTGTTTATGTGTCACTAGATTGAAAACACCAAGACCCTGTTTGAGCTGCATCTGTATTTTCCAGAAGACCATGGCTGCTGTTCAAAGCTTGAGGTAATTTTTTTTTTTTTTTGCCTTCCTGCTGGGGATTTGACTCGTCTGAATTTAGGCTGGGTCTTGAATAGGGCATCAATATGTAAACTAACATCAAGATACAGTTGAGAAGTTCCTCATTGGTGTTTGTAAAAGACTCATGATGCTTACTCCCTGCCCAGATTCATTTTCAAAGACTTTGGGAACAAAGAGTATTTAAGAACTTTGAATGCAGGCTGCACATAATCTGGTACAAGACAGCACTTCTCCTTTGCCTCCCCATGGCGCCTAGCTTGCTGAAGCAGCTGAAAGGCCTGAGTTTTAGTGATAAAATTTTCTCAAGTGCCCAAAGTTATGCTCTAGTGAAAGGCTAAATGTTACTACTTAGTTGGAACTGAGCATCCAGCTGTTTATTTTCCCCAGAAGCCTCAGCAGTTTACTTTCAAACATACAACTGATGAAAGAGGTCCTCCTCTGCACAGTGACAGCTGACACAGTCTCTGAGGTGACCTGGGCCACCAGTGCTTGCATTGAGCAAGTTTGGCTCTACCTGAACTCCCATAGAGCACTTTATGGGTCTGTAAGCCATGGCAAGGACATTGTGCCCCACCTGTAGGGGCAAAAATGCAAGGTTCATAACCAGGACAGGGAACAGGGAACAGTCTTCATAATGATGGTACCTTCTGAAAGGCTTGGCATTCTTGTTATCAGTTATCTAGATGTTTATTCACCCGGATAAAACCCCAGAAGGGACTGTGGATATTCATATTAGAGAGTGATTTTTCTGTTTTACAGGTGAGTGCCCCAACTATCACATTTTCTGAAGTGCACACGCTCTCTGATTTTTCCCAGAGTCTTAAGAGTTTTCCTACATAGTGTGACCACATCAAGGAAAGACATAGAAACTGACCACATCCAGATAAACTTTCTTCCTTACAGAAGAAGTACCAGAAGGTGTTGTTCTGTAACCACACAAGCTGAAGAAGGAAGTTGCCTTGGCTTCCTACTTTCTTTATCACCATGTTAGCACTTCCAATCCAGCTTCTGCAAAGAAGGGACTGCCTGAATCTTTGCAAAACTGACTGTAGGCTTCTCTCTAGTGAGCAGGACATCGTGCTGTGGGTCCAGACTGTATGCATACCTAGATATATGTGTACCTGTGTGTGTGTAGGCATGTAGGGATGTGAATATGGAGGTGTATATTCCTCCAGCCTTGCCTCAGTTAAACTCTGTTGAGGGATTGGGTTTGCGGCATTTCATTGTGCTTTATGTCTCCTAAGGACGAGTCTTAGATGACTTCTACTGAAGGTAGAAGTATGTCTGTCCATAACTGCCCTTTTGAGGCCAAATCTCAGCTCTGGGTTCCACTCCAAGACTCAGAAGTCCTGGAAGAAGCCCTGCAGAGCGTTATTTTCAAGTACACATTTCTTCTATTTGGTCCAGACCTCAGATATAAAAAAAGGCTTGTGGTCTGCTACTTATAACCTAGTGCTATGAAGAGCATGGAGACCATTCACATATGTTGTGACACTGGGAATTGGTTATGTACCAACAGGAGCTAAAGAGCACAAGAGGTCAAAGAAAAGATATGTTAAAAGTGTTGCACCGTGTTGTAATGGGCACCTGCATTTTGGGGAGAGGAAGAGACGATTAAAGGTTTCTCACAGTTGGGCCACATTCCTTTCATGATTATTTAAGTATTACACGATGCAGTTTCTAGCTCACACAAATACCAGATTAGTAAAGATAAGACTGGCAAGGAGAAGGCATTCAGTGTGTGAGGTCAATTATGTTTTGCTGGAATGAAATGTGCTCATGAACAGGGTTCTGGTTCACAGGGAAAGGTTTAGGCAACTTGCTTCCTTCCCGTATTTTTTTCTTGGTTGAGAATTATATAGACTTCACAGAGTTTATGAAATATCAAAATGTAAAGTTCTTGCTAAAGAAGCTATACTAGCTCAGAGTGTGTAAATGCAAACTTATATGTAGTTTATCCTGGTAAAAGATGCCAATAAAGAGGATGTTGTTTAGAAATATGGTGTAGTGCTGCCTAAGAAATAGTTCCTTTTTTGAGTATGAGTTGCCCGTTTGTTAGGTAGCTTTGACAATCTAATCTCAGTAGTATAGACTGTCAGCTCTTCAGTCATACAGTTTTTGTTTGCCAGCAAGTTTGTGAAAACCATGCCTGGTGAATCTAGATCAGTACTTTAGTGCAGACCAATTGTCCCTGTTACCTTGCTCTGGGTCATGGAGCAGAATCTGAAACAGGTGGACTGCTCTTGTTTGAAGTAAATAAAACTATGTGGTTCAGGAGAGCCTTTAGTGTGTTCTAGCCAGTTGTCCTATTCAGTTGTGTCCATGGGACACAACTAGACCTGCCTGAGGTACTGCTCCCTGAAACAGGGATAGTGTGTCCTGCAGACCCTTAACACCAGCTGTCCCTCTCTGTGGATTCACTGCTATTACACATCACCTCGTACCAATGCAGAAATCAGGCTCTGCAACCATGACTTTCGAACAGAAGGGAAAATGAGACACATTAAAGCATCTCTATTCCTCTTCCACATGTGGCTTCAGTATTGGATTTTGTCACTGAGCAGCACAGGCATTTTTGCTACTTAAGATCAAGATTTTCAGAGTGATTAGACTGGCAATAGGTCTTTCATAGAGCATTTATTGTTTCATAAGGGATTTTAGTTTCCTCTGCATGAGTAAGCAGAGCAGCATGACTCCTTGTCTTCCTTTGGGACTCATGGTGTGAGCTAGAGAAAAGCTATTGCAAATAAATCAACAGTATTTTGACTCTAGTGAAGAAACCTTTTTGTGTGGGAACAGAGATCTGCGACTTATGTTTGCAGTTTCTGTACTGGTCCTCTCTTCTGGCTGGCACAGTCTGTGCCCTAAAAATAAATGCAGACTGTAGGTTTGCCCAGAGGAGACTGCAGAGCAAATTGATCCAAAATGCTAGATAATAGATATAGTTATGTTGGTTATATTCAAGAACATTATATTCTTCTGTGAAATTGTAAGTCATATTTTGATTGGCAAAATAGTTTTGATTTAAGGATGGAACACAATGGCCAGTTCTGGCAGAGTTACTGCTTCATTTTTTGGAAATAAACTGCCCGGAGAACTGACCTAGGTTGCACAAGGAGACAGCCCAATGGGTAGGTACTCCCACGGTCACCTTGGAAGAGGCAGTACTAGAGGGGAGACTTCAGGCTTCAGCTGTCAAAATGCTGTTTGTTCAGGCTGGCTCAGCTCCTGACAGGACCAGTGAGGAGAGATGTCTTTGGTGGGCAGGGTGCCCCAGCCAGCTATCTTAATGGGGGATGTACTCTGCTTGGGAAACCTCTCTCTTGCTCTCTCAGAGCTTAGTTTATACTGGATATTTAATATATGAAGTGCTGAGGTGACTTCCACCCTCTTCTGTTCCCTCTTCTGCCCTCTTCTCCTCAGTGCGTGACAGTAAGAATTACGTCTGTTTGTCTGCAAGACAAACTCACGTTTATAAAACTGGAACAAAACACCTTCTCTACCTTCTCTTTTTCAGTTAGCTTCAATATTTTTTTGTGATCAGGCTCCTCAGTATTGGAGACAGAAGATACTGGAAGATCCTAAAAATTGCCGTTATGAATTACAAAATAGAAAGTCAGTAGTTTTCACATCTTGTGTGACCTTACGCTGAAAACATGATTTTAATCATTCAGTGACAATAGTTTCTCAAGCATGTTCCTGCAAATGTCTTTAAGAGAGCCACAGAAATTGCACCTAATAGTTTTTCTGTGAGGTACTGAAAAATCTTTATCTTTGGGCTGATTTTCCAGGGCAATAAATGACTTTGTTAGAGAGAGGCCAGGGTACAATGTAACACAGGCATTGTGATTACTGAAGCCATTACTGGTTATATTGCTTGTTGCAGGCAGTGTGGTGAGAGAATTTGTCAGTGCAAAGAGCAGTGTGGCATCCTCAGCATGTCCTTTTCTCACCATCTTCTCTTTCTCTTGCAGAAAAAGAATTTGCCGTGAATTGCTTTAGAAAAATTGAAGACCTGCAGAATAAACTGAGGGCAAAAATTCATGCTGAAAATGGAAAGGGATCTGGTAAACGTGGTGTATTTTTTATTTGAAAAACACAGCAGGCTGAAAAACAGGGTTCTTGGTTGCTTTATATTTGCACTTGATGGGACCGTCTCAGATCTTATGGGTGTTTCTTTTGCCATCCAAAATAAGATTTCTCGTGCCAATCACACTTTTTGCTCTACCGCAAAACCAGATCTAACTACTCACAGCAAGAAAATGCAGTGGACATATGAAATATGTCTGTTCTGAGCTGCTAGGAGCTTGAGATCTCTTCCTTCTTTCCATGGGGCTGTTTCTATACAAAAGCTAATTCAAATATTTAAAACTATTCATTTGTATGTGTACTGTTGTAATATCAATCAGGACAGCATCTGAGGACCTTTACCTTACTTTAGGTGTGTTCAGTTTTGGTGCAAATTGTGTGCTTACCACTCTAGACATGTGCTTTAGCAATGCACAAATGAATCAAACCCTTGCATAGAGAAATAAAGGTGTTTGATGGATTTCAGTGTTCTGAAAAAAAAGTAAGGCACAGGGGATTATTGTTATCAAACACATGCTTGGCAGGTGGCACAGCCAACATGCAGCACTGCATAACTATGGCAAGGCCAAATTCAGAAAGAAGGTGGGCACTGGCAACTCATTTCCCAGCCTGCCTCTAGCTGGTGTATTTGTCTGGGAGTCCTACAGACACCTAGGGCAAATAATGCTGACTTATTCCAATCTGAGGTAGCAAATGAAGGCTTGAGAAGGTGAATATACTCAAGTAAAGGTGCACTCATCTAAAAGAATCAGCCTGCAGTTCCTTATTCTCTGGGGAGCATTGGGAGATGGCATCCAATAATTTGATTGTCCCAGGGATCTCAAAGCATGTCTAATGTCGAGTCATTAAGAAGGCAGCGACCTCATTCTGGGTGGGACTGACAAATAAATAGGATTTGTATTTCAAGATAATGCTTTCACTGCTGTCCTTAGTATCCTTTGGTTGATATTATTATCTTTGTAGTTTTGGTTTGGACAATGCCAATGAAACTAACAAGTGTTGTCTGAAGAAAAGACAAAGACAAATCCTGAGCCTGACACTGATCTACCTCTTCAGCTGGGGCCCTCTGGAGGGGAATAGCCTTGGCATCAAGAGGCCACTGTCAGAGGCACAGTTCCTGGATGCTATTTGAAGCTTCCCCTGGAGGCTGCTTATTTCAAGAGCCTTGGCTTCTCCTTGCTCTGGAGCTGGCATTCAGACATGAATAATGACAGCCAGGCATTTGCTTTTCAGGTGAACATCCATATATCTCAGTCAGGGGACAAAAGAGCAGCTGAGGGAAATGGGGTATGTGAATATTTATAGGCACACAGAATGCATGATTTCCTCTTTAATGCTACACAGGCTTGAAAAAAAACCCAGAAAAGGCTGGCAAAGGAAAAGCATTAGTCCAGGTTTGTTACTTGGCTGACAAACAAATAGGTGGTGTATTTCCATTCTAATGTTTTCGCTGACATTTTTAGTACCATCTATTTGGTGTTACCCTATTTTGATCCATAAATACTTGCTGACATATATTTGAGCTGTAAAATACACTCTCTGTGTATTTTTAGAACAAAGTGACCCCTACCCTATGTTTTATGCTGGGGAACAGCAAAATGTGGAGCAGTAACTGAGCTTTGAGTTTTGTATTTGCAGGGAACTTTGCATACATTAATGTGTTTGAAATTAATGATCCTTTAATTAGCATGATAAACCAGAAAAATAAAGCAAATATAGGATGACCAACTCTTCCTTTAAAATTTTCAGAATCTGTCAACCCCATTGATATGAGAAATACCAATGCTTAAAATGTATGTTTATAAAGTTTACAAAAACTTGCATATGACAAGAGAAAAAAATCTGCTCATTAAAATAAAAGTAATATTTTGAAAGTTTTTAAGAGCTATTTGCATATCAGAGAATGGAATCCAGTTTGGAAATACTCTTATAGCGCAGCTGACTAGCTGGTTTTCCTGAGATTAGCCTAATCAGCTAGCACGGAAGGAGCTGGCATTTGGTCTTACTGATGCATTGCAAAAGTACACTGTGGGCTTTGATTAAGGTTTTATGCTGCTGTTAGAAAAATGCCTCGTTGCAGCAGCGAGGAAATTTACATTCTCCAAGTCCATGTGGTTGGATATTATGAATGAGAAGGAGTTGTGTAAGGAGTGTGATCTGGATTAAACCGGGGAGGCTTCTGCTTGCCAGCTCAAACAGCAGAGCAGGCTGCAATTTATCTTGTTTTTAGTAAGCAGATAAGACAAAAAACAAATAGGATCTAGCAAGAAGGAGGTCATGAGAAGAGAGAAGAGACTGCCTAAAGAAACTGTGGAAGTTTTGCAGCCGACACCTTCAAGTGTGGGTCAGTCAACATGCTCGAGGGCAGAGCTGCGTTCAGAGGGACCTGGGCAGCCCACAACAAGGAACAGCCAACAACAACCTCTTGAAATTTGATAAGGAAAATGAAGTTCTGCCCCTAGGCAGGGAGAACTATGGGGATGGATTGGCTCTGCTGTGGGGCAGCTCTGCTGTAGGTTTGGTAGATGGTGAGCTGGGTACGAGCCAGCAGTGGATCTGGCAGCAGCAATATCCCAGACTTTATGAATAGAAACAGCCAGCAGAGCAAAGGAAGTGATTACTCCCTCGGCTCAGCATTTGTTACACTACATTTAGGCTACTGGATCCATTTTTGTCTCCCCAGTTCAAGGCAAACATTGATAAGCTGGAGGGAGTTCAGTTGAGGCCACTAGAGTGGGAGTAGGAAGAGAAGTCATGCTGTGAGGAGAAGCTGAGAAGGGAGCTGGACTTGCTCAGCCTGGTGAGGACACAGCTTTGGGGGCACCCAACAGCACCTACAGTGAGGATGGAGACAGACACTACAGAGCCTGCAAAAAGAAAGCTAACCCTGCAAAGGGCAGGAGGTTGCACTAGAGATAAAATTTCCCTTGCAAACTGAGCTGTCCTGTAGTCCTACAAATAGCACAAAGGCGGAGTAAATCAGGGAAATAAAAATAGTGGAGCAGTTTATCTGCCAGAAAGTCACATTCAGGAAGGTCTTTCCCAACCCAGGTCATAAGTGCTATTTATGCACTGGTGTGGCCACACAAAGAGGCAGTGTAGCAGCAGATAGATTTCCAGATAGAGTAGCAGATAGATTTCTTGGTGGATAAGCATTCAAAAAAGAGATCCATTCCACTCAGTGAGCAAAGCAAGGCTCCTGAAGTCTCAAAACGGAAGCAAGTCTGGAGAGAAAAAGAGAAACTTTAAAACAGATGGTGAGACTATGAGAGGTGCTCAGGTAGGCACAAGTACTCAGCCTGGGGTTGGACTCAGGTCTCTGAGTCCTCATGAATAATAAGAAATTAAAACAACCAAAAAAACCTTAGAAGCATGCTGGTTGGTTTTGTTAAGGACTGACTGAGATCTTTGGGGGTGAAAACTAAAATTGGAAGACAAGATCAAATGCATAATTCAAAGTTATAAGAGAACATGAGTCACATGCTGAATGCCACAAAATCAAGTTTCAGGCTCAGAGATACTATTAAAATACGGTAGTTAAAAATCAACATACTGTTTGTGAAGGAAGTTGCAGCCAATTTGCTGATTAATCCTCCTTCAGTCCTGGAGAACAAGTGTTCTTTGGCCTACATAAAAAGCATCAGAGGCTAAAATTCCAGGGCCCTTGAATACATTTTTTAATGAGGCTATTTTAATCAATGTTGAAGAATTATATATATATTCAGGGAGATTGCTTGTTTTGGGTGACTTGTAATGGGTGGATAAGCTTTTTGTTTTATGCCACTGACTTGAATACTGCCCAGCACTGGAGTGGTTGGATGTCATGAGTACTATCTGCTGGCTTCAGTCCAGTTTCTAGTGGGCAGGTGTCTATCTGAAAGAAACATCATCATCATTGACATTAATTTGTGTCTGTATTGAGAATCACCCTAGAGAGGCCAATATTCAAATGTGTATGACTCCTTTCAGCTTTCTCAGGGACAGAAATGGAATTCTAGAATAAGATCGAAGCATCACTGGAAAATGCTCATGGCTCATATTTTTACATATATTTATATATATATATATATATATATATATATATATATATGTGTATATACACACATACACACACAGACACACATATACTTTACTTAAAGACAACCAAGAAAAATACAGTTTCCTATGCTTTAAATTTTACTGTTTAAAAAAAAAAATCACATTGAAAAAAGACCACATAAAATTTACCTTGCAATCAAGCTGTCTTCCTTATGTTTACTTCTTCACATTGGTTGCTTTATTTAATGTATTCTCAAGCTATTTTCCTGAACAAGAGCTTTTCCAAATAAAAAAAAGAGTGAAAAACTGCATCCCCAACCCTTAATTCATCTCCTGGCGGTGATAGAAGAAAACACATCCAGAGTGCCCTTAATACTCACAGCTTCCCCCATCGGTTGGCTGCTGCTTTGCCTAAGGTGGGGCTGTTTCAGAAGAAGGTAATTGAGTATGGGCCTGGTTATTGGATTAATTTCAGGCTTTGGTAGCCTTTCTGTATCTGAAACTGAAAGGATATACCTGCCTCCTGGATTAGCAATAGAAAGGGAGTGCATCTTTGCACAGCCCTGATGAATTCTCAGCTGTCCTCTGCCTCAGTTGGAGCAGCTGGAGGAGGGGCTTATGAGCAGGACAGGAAAACCTCATGGCAAAGAAAATTGTAAGGCTAGATTTCTTCTTTTGCTTCTAAATTAAGAACTAGGGCCACTGCTGGGCCATGAGAAGGAAAGATGAAGCCAAACATTTCATAATATTATCCATGCTAGAAATAGAAATATTTCCTTTGGTCTTTTCACCTCTGTGAAAATTATGCACTCACCTACACCATCCAGCTCTCACCCTACAGCCTTTGGTTGTGATATTAAAAATTGTTTATGTGGTCTGGTGCTGATAAAGAGATAACTGGCAAAGGAAATAGCATAGAGAGAGATGGAACATGATGTAATTTTTTTGAATGTGCAAAGGTTCCATTAGAATTGCTAGAAATTAATGATTTTGCATTATTTACTCTAATTAGGTCTATTCAATTAAGCCAGTAAATATAAACATCTCCATTTTAACAGAATTACTTGCCTTAGCCTTTTATTTCTGGCAGAATTTCTTCTTGTGATTATTTTCTTCGTGTTGCAGTTGAGGGTGCCTAAAACTTTTGGATCCCAAAGACATCTATTGTGAGATTCAATTTCTGACTACTTCTGGATGTTGATGAATCAAAAAAAAAAAAAAAGATATTTAGCCTTGCAGGACCAGCCAAGTCTATGGGAAATGAAGCTTGTACTCTTTCTGCTTTGTCACCTGCCATAAACACCTAAGTCTCGACAATTCATGGAACACTGTTGCCTGGTTTTGTCACTTGCAGTTTAAAACATGACCTGGAAAACAAATGCATTGCTGCATTTCCTCCATCATTATGTTGGTTTATTCCCAGAAGAATGAAAAGTATATTCAAGATTGTTTTGAGATGGGTTAACAGCTGTCAAGAAATTTAATTGGACTTTTGTTGAGTAGTTTTGAAGACTGGCTCCCTTGTGTCTCTGTAAGCACTATCACAGTCCTTATACCAGTGTCAAAAATCCTGCATGAAATTATCCTACTGCCAAGGGGGCAGGGCTTGGAAATAGTTAGAGAGCTGGAACATTTCTTTTTCGCTGATGTTGCTTATTGTCCCTTTTGACTGTTCTGAACTTGTGTATTGCAAAGTCATTGACTTGGGAGAATTCTAGAAAAGTACTCAGGACAGCTCACACAGCTCATAGCCCACACTGATTGTTAAACCCACAAAAAAAGCCACAGAAATTTCCAGGGCAGTATAGAGTGAGGCACCTGCCCATTTCACTGGTAGGGCTGAGCCATTTCCAGTCACAAGTTGCAAGATTGGTTGAAAATTTATTGCTACATTTTATCTCAGGGAATTCATAAACACCAAAGTCACATAATTAGCAAAAAAACAATAAAGGGTTTAATTTGTATGTCCTGGAAAGTCTTCCCAGTCAACCATAATATGTCAAGACCTCTGTCTAGAAATCTAGAAGAAACTTGGTTTATGTGGACAAGGAGGGAGATATGTTTTTTCAAGGTTTGCTTATTTTTATTTTGTAATATCTGTAAACAGAGCAGCATTATTTTTCTCGCTCATTTAGTTCAAGTAATGGACATACAAACATCAGGTTGTAAAAATTCTGTCCCTCCTAATAAATCACAGCCTGTGCTGGATAAGCATATAGTCCATCACCATCAGATTTAGCTGGATAGACACCCCTGGTCTACCAGACTCTGCCTCAACCTGCTGGAAGACTTAGGAGATGCCCAACCCTAACCAGTCTCTCACATTCTTTGTTTCTTTCCTTAGTTCCTTGATTTCTGATCCACACTGAACAGCACTTCCCACTGCTTTCGACAAAATGAAAGGGATTATGAATCACTCACTTTTATATTCTACAAGTACAGAAGATTGTTTTAATTGTGACATTGGGGTTAAACCTCTGTTGTTCCTTAAAGCTCCAAAATCTTGGAGCAGTCTCCCATTTCTAAGCAGGGAAAAAGAACTCCGTTTACAAAATTAAGACCATTTTCCATATGCAGCTTTCTTATAGAGAATAATTTTCTTACTGTAAAAATGACAAACAGAAAGAGAGCAGCATAAAAAAGGACTTGGAAATCCCTTGTTTACAGTATCACTTGGTTGACACTTTAGTAAAAGTGACATTTAAATAATATTGGACAGTAAAATATAAGATAAAATTAGAGGGGAATTTTGGAACCTAGGAATTTTTTTTATAACATTAAATTACTTTGCAATGTTCATATCTTCATCTGCAGACATTATTCAAAGGAAAATCGAAGTTTAGCACCAGGAAAAATTTTGAATGGAGAAAGGAAAGCCATAGTGCATGCAAGAAGAAGGATTGCTCCCCAGCGCAAATACAATTTTACCCAGACTTCTGTTTTACAGCAAAATACAACCTTGCCAGCACTAGGAGAGCATTAGTGGGCCAAGAATGGTCAATTAGACCATTTGCTTGCTAGTCACAAACTCTGGCCTTCCCAAAGGCCAGAGTTTTTCTTTTGATATTCATGGAAAGGACTGAAATTTCTCAACACTGGCACTTTACAACGCTGTTTCAATTTTCTGGAAAAGAAAATCAGGAGAAGTGTGAAGTGCTATGATAGTACTCCATCCTATACCTGAGTGTCTTCCCCATGTTCTACTGATAAAAAATTATGACAGACAACAGCCTTGTAGATCCAATTTAATTCTGGAAAGCTAGGATCCATTTACTACTTTATCATAACTAACATCTTTCAAATTATGACTTCATTGAGATAATTTTCTGTAAATAAATTTTACCCTGAAATTCATTCATCTACTTCCTTTGATGACTTTGTGGATCTGAGATCGTAATTAGAAATTCAAAATTAGAATTGGCAATTGAGTCCAAGACTGAATGTTGATAAATTGTTTTTGCACAGCTGTGAAGAAATTAAATCTACTCCAATACTTCAGCTGTATTGGCTTCATAGAGTTATCACAGGGAAAATGTAGTAAAAGCTTACTTTTGCCATTAAAGGGAACAGATCTGCTTCTGAACACATTAAAGTGACAGGTCTGATGAATTAGTAGGTGACATTTTTGGATACTTACTTTTCAGAATAGAGGCATACTTCAGAGCATGTTGTGCTGCACCAGAACACATTCCACCAAAGGAGAAGATGGGGCCACAATCACAGAGGAAAAGGAATGAGGGGGGCCAGCCAGTTTCACTGAGATGGTGGCCTTTGAGAATGTAAAGCTTTTCAACTCAACAGCTTTTTTCTGCCCATTGTACTTTGTCCTAGCAGAAGAGCAAAACAAACCAGAGACTTGAACAAGGTGGGATTCAGCCCAGTCCAGCGTGGAACACGTGAGACTGGGGCACCCCAGCCTCTGCTAAAGCTGCAAGTTGAGCTGGAGGTCACTGCTTGCAAAGCATCTGGTCTCTCCATTGGTACCTCCTTTGGGAAAGGAAATGAAATCTTGAGAAACAGAAAAAAAGGACATACAAACACTCTGAAATGGAGATATGATCACAAGAAATGCAATTGAAGAAAGAAAAAAAAGAAAATTGGGAAATTTAGTGGCTACCAGAAAATGGACCGGGATTACATGCAGTGCCATGCAAAGGGCCAAAACAGGCCAAAACTAATCTCACAGATGCTGCAAAAGCAGGGGGAAAAGTCATGGAGGAAGACACAACTTTGAGGGGAAGATATGAGTGACATGGCATGGAATCTGAAAAAAAAATCACCAAAGTGAAAGCCGTCAAAAGGCGTGGGGTGCCATGAAGTGCAGGGACATGGACCAAAGCTTGCCCAATTGATCCCCATTGAAATCGCAAGATTTAGTTTCCTTTCAAGAAAGGAAGCGAAATCTTGTGAAACAGAAAAGAAAGACTTATAAACACTCTGGAAAGCAGATAGGATAAAATGAAATGCAACTGTAATCAGAAGATTTAATTTCCTTTCCCAAAAGGTAATGCACTGGTTGTCTGGTAGGCAGACTTCTGGTACAATTTTTTTATTTGGTTTGCCCAGCTCAGTCTTCATTGCACTTGATTTACTCAGTTCCGTGCATAGTAAAATTCTTCCCTGTTTTCATGTGTGGTCATCAGCAGATCTTGCAAAGAAATCCTAGGCAGTGATATATTCTCCTTCTTCTATCAGGGCAGAACCTGTAATACCCAGAAGTATCAAGGAATATTGATTTGCATGGGTTTGATGGATGGCATTTTTTCCCGAGTCAGCAGATTGGAATCTTAATGCTGGGACTTTACAGTGAATGTGTCTAATGAAGTAAAAAAATGCCCTTGTGTGAGTGTTTGGGGTTGTACTATCCCCCTCTCCCCACCCATCATCTTGCTTTATCTTGAGACTAATGTATTTTCAAGGAAATTTTGAAGAGAGATCCCCATTCCTATGCCACCCCTTGTGGTGGCATACAGTACTCTGGACTCCTAATTTTCAAAGTATTACAGAGTCATTGACTAATTAGGGTTGGAATAAATCACTGGAGATCATCTAATCAAACTTCCTACTACAGCAGGTTCACCATGCAGGATGGCACCTGGGCAGGGTTTGAATATCTCCAGAGAAGGATACTCCAACAACCCTTCTGAGAAACCTGTTCCAGTGCTCTGTCACCCTTGAGACTCCCTATGTCTTAACTTTTTTCCCCACAGGAGAATTTGCGAGTTGAATAGAAAAAAGAATAAAATAGAGTTTAACATCTCAGAAGCAAACTATGCAGAAAATCACTAAGAGAAAAGATGAGTTTATATTTGGCAGTCATAAAGATAACTAAGGATGTTCTAGACAGAATTAGCAGCAGATACCTGTAGGGGAAAAATCCAGTTTGCTGTCTTCATGACACTAATCCTACTGCTCGGGACTGTAAATCTACATTTGGCAAGCAATGTGTTTTTCTTAGACACTGCTTATTACATACCTGATATATCTACAGGAGAAAGAGGACTAACGTTTTGTGCTCTTGGGTGCTGTGGACAGATCAGAAATATATTTCATAAACTTCATCTGAAACAAATCACCTTCATAGCCTCTCTTGGGGCAAGATCAATTTGCACCAGCCAAGGATGTTGCAGGCTGCCTGCAATCTCTTCAGAACTGTTGCCTGGTGCTGGAGTGACAGATTCTCATTCTCCCAAATGCCAAATTCATATTTTGAAATAGAAACAATACTAACAAATTACAGAAACTGTATGAGAACTAGCAGGCCTGATTTCCCATTATGCTGCTTTAGTCTGCTCTAACATGGAGGTGAATGAGACCATCAAAGCATGCTACAGTGCAGTGCAGGAGTGTTTATAAGCAGATTTAACAGGCTGGTTTTTTTTTGAACAAACAGAAAAATCTAAGTAGGGAAAGCCAGTAGATTATGTGGATTTGAGTCATGCACGCTTCTTACTGCATGTCATTAAACTTTATTCTTTAAAATGTATTCACACTCTAAAGACTCACAATCCATGTGATTGTGCTATCATGTAGGAAAAAAGCTAACTAAATACTACTTGGAAAAGGAGCATTAAGTAGCACAGTATCTTGTGGGCTAATTATACAGTGAGGTAAGAGCTGGAAGGGAAAATAAACAGGACTAATGAAACGAGCAGATGATACTTTATAAGGACTTCAGCACACTTGTGTGAATGGAAAAATAATTTCTTGAAGAGTTCAGAAAAAAAGCACAGTATAGTAACAGAGGATCCACTCCAGAAAAATGACAGAAAGTACCTGAGATAGAGATTTTAATCTGAGAGAAAACTGAAAAATTATAGTGGCAAAATCAGGGGAACCATGACTTATTGATTTATTATCTGGCCTCCAATTAAATGTTTGCCATTGTACTAAACCAGTCACTGATGGTCTTGAAGAAATGTACACTCACATGGCAGCATATTTGTGGACACAGAAATGGAATTTGCTTATCTATCCTAAGCCACGTTGTAGCTATTTACTCTAATTTTTGTCTTTTGTTTTTCTGTCACTCTATTTTCCTTCCATGATCTGAGCATAGAGACTGACCACCTCAGAGAACATTTCCTCTCATCCTTGAATGACTGTTTAAGTGTGATGATCAGTGACAAAGAGTCTGTTTGGAGGCCAGTAACGAGCAATGTACCCCACTGGTCAATACTGGGCCCAGTTCTTCTTAAAACCTTCCTTAAAGACCTGGGTGATGAAGCAGAGTGTAGCCTCAGAAATGATGACAGCCTGATGACACAAAACCAGGAGGAATGGCTGATATTCCAGATAGTCAGACTCACATCCAAAGGGATCTTGAACAGGCTGGAGAAATAGGTGGACAGAAATGACATGAAGCTCAACAAGGTGGAGTGCAAAGTTCTGCACCTGAGGAGAGAAAATCCCAAATGCCATACGCTGTGCGTCACTTGGCTGGAAAGCAGTTTTTCGGAAAAGGACCGGAATGGTTCTGGACTAGATGACCTCCAGAGGTGCTTTTCAAACTCAGCCATTCTGTGGTTCAATGGTTCTGGGATTCTGAATCTCCCAGTGATTTCCATGTTACTCCATAGAAGCACTGGTAGCCAGCTAAGGAGAAAGATGTGAGCTAGCTTAGGGGTATTTGAGATATGTCAGAGAATCCCTCCTGGTTTCAGAGGCTATAGAGAAGGAACTCTGCATACAGGTGTTAGATTTTCTCTTCAAGTGTTAGTGATATATCTCAGGTTCACTACAACAATGGTCACCTAAGTTTTTTTTATTAGAGGCGAATCAAGCCCTAAACTGAAGCAAGGTTAAGTGAATGCCACGCTTCTTCAAGACCCTTGAAAAGATAAGACTAGTAGAATGTTCAACAGGACAATTTCCATGGATATATACCTGCTGCCTTGCAACATGACTGAGCACATCCAAGATCCTTGTGCATTTAGGGAGACACTGTACAAAGAATGGTGTTTATTTCTAGATTCAATGCAATGTAGGTGTCTACTTGTAATCCATGTATCTAAGCTCCCATCAGAGAGAATGGAAATCTAGCCACTACATTCAATAGTTTGGCATTATTGACTAGGAGCCTGCATTTGGGCAGCTGAGTAACTCTTGAGGCTCCACTGACTCATGAAGGTAGGAAATTATTTGTACAGATATTGCCTTGAGTTTGGGAACCACAGGCACGGCTCAAAGTGGTGCATAACCAGTTAAGGAAGTATTGGAGGGTAATGAAACTCAAAGATGGAGAAAGGCCCCGACTCTCCTCAGTGTCTGACATGAAGCATTTGTTTCAAAAGGGTACTTCAGTAAAACCTGCTACAGTCAGGAGTCCAAAGGTCTTTATCCTCAAGGAGTCACGGTGAGAACCAAGTCATAAGTCACTCCAGAAGAAACCACCTGTCAGCAGCAGTGGTAATGGCTGACAGAGAAAGCAGGGAACAGTAATTAACTCTGTCTCTCCACTCTGAGAAAGATGCTATACACAGTATATCTTCAAGCAAGGGTGATAAACTATTAAACTCTCATGAATATTCATGCTAATTTTCAGTTCTTCGGAAACATTTTGTGGGGATGAAGGACAGCGTGATGAGAACCTTCAGGCTTATGGGCGTGAAAATAAATGGGAAAATAAAATTAATGAATTATAGCTACAGGTCTACTTTAAAAAATGGCAATATGGAAGAATGCCTCCTTTGCTAGAATCACAGAGTCATAGAATGGGTTAGGTTGGAAGGGACCTTAAAGATCACATAGTCTCAAACCCCTGGTAAGGACAGGGACACCTGCTACTTGACCAAGTTGTTCAAAGCCCTAACTACTATGGCCTTTAATACTTCTAGGGATGGGGCATCCCCAGCTTCTCTGGGCAACTTGTTCCAGTACCTCTTTACCCCCACCATGCAGAATTTCTTCTGAGTATCTAATCTAAAATCCCTTTCTACACTTTGAGGAAGTCAGGAGGATAAAAGAAAGAGCAGACATTCTAAAGCTTGCACTGTACGCCTGGAGACAACTTGCTCTTTTGCCTCATGAACGTTCTGAGAGCAAAGCAGCACATTATTGAAAAAGTGACAAACTCGCTACCCACATCATAATCATGAAGTGTAGTAATATTCCCCAAAGTCTTCCCCCTAATGTTAAAATCAATAGATGTAAAGTAACAAGAAAATATGTGGCAGCATTTTGTCTGATCGTTGTAATATATTGAGTGTGGGTGGTGTGGAGAGGTAGTTTCTAACATGGAAATTATTTCACTGCAACCTACTTTAGATTGAGGGTTGCACTAGTCAAACTCATTGTTTTATGCTTTGTACTTATTTAGCCCATTCACAGTCTCTTTCAAACACTCATTGGCAAAAACTTTGTGGATATGTCTCCTACTGATTCCTGGAGTGGCTACCTAGAAGAGAGGCTAGTCAGAGTTTAAATAATAAAATAGATATTTATTAAAGACCTTCAACAGGGCCTTTCACTGCACCTTGAGCAGTGCAAAAGCCTGGCAGAGTTTGGTCTATTTGCATATCAGAGGTTAATTGTCCTATTACAGCTTCAGGTAATGAAGTCACATTCCCACAATTTGCTCGTCCCAATTCACTTTTGTTTATACTTTTCGAGGCCTAAGGCTACGATGGTGACCTTGGTTCTCAGGCCTGGAAGGATTGTTTTTCTGACCAAAATGTGAAGAAAGCTTACTAACCCTTTATATATGGACTTCAGAGTTATACACTAATGTAGTACAAGATCTGAAACATATAAAAGCTAAAAACTTAAGACATCATTCCATATGCATTGTCCCATTGCAGGTTAGTAGCATATCAGAAACAAGAAAATTTTAGAATTTGGGACATTTTTAGCAAAGTTTTTCAAACCTTCATAGACTATGCTCATAGATAGTCACCAAGTACTTTTTGTCTATGCTCTCATTTGTTACCTAAGGATATTCTCCAAAGACTTTTTGCTTGTGATATTCTTGTATTGTCTGGTATGTTTTACATGTTACTTATATTGTAGACTGCTTTCAATGTGAGATACAGTGGTAGAAATTTATCACCCTGATCTCTTGTGTGTTCAATAATAGGTAGAATTTCCTGGAGTGGGTCTGCCTTTCCATCTATCTCTTATTTTCATTGTTATTGTTGTTTTTGTTGTTGTTTTTCTCCCCAAAGCTCCATGTGACAATGCAATAGGGCATTTATCCACTAGCAGAAAAAAAAATAGAAGAAAGAAATGTTTCTAGCTTGTTTTCTCATCCATTTAATTATTCATTTTCCCATTTTATATGACATCTTAAAGACACAATTATGAGGTATGAAATACTGGTAGATAGATTTCTATCACCCCAAGAGGAAAATGTCAATGCCCTTATTAGAAGTTTATTCATGCATTCCTTCATATTCAGAATTATCCCACATAAACTTTCAGAATGTTTTTCTTTGCAAAACAATGTAAATAAATATTATTTACATTACTGAGGTAATTTATTAGCCAACAGATAGAATGTCTAAGGACATCCTGCTGGTACTTAGGATAATGAAATATGAAATTCCATGTAGTTTTAAATATTTCTACAATGCCTCTAGGTTAATTTGAATGCTCCAGGGTTATGGACCTTGAATACTTGATCTTACACTATTTTATACCTTTGGTAGTATTTAGGCAGTAGGTAGAATGGGCTGATATGTCATGTTGACTGCTTGTCATAACCTCTCCAAACATCAAAGGTAAATATTGAAGTTTTTTGGGCATGGGTTGTGAGATGAATACCCTTCCGGACTTCTAGACTTTAAATTTGGCATTCATATTTAAATCTGTACAAAATGAGTGTCACACATCACCAGGACAAAGTACACTATGAATTTTTGCTTGAAGATATTTTTTGTACAATTAATCTGGTTTTTTTTTTTTCCAATGACAATCAGAAACAATCAGTTAAGGAGGAAATAAAATCACAAAATGTAGAAGACTTGAATTTTATTATATTACTTGTTCTGTAAGCACCAGAGCTTAAACCTTAATTAGGCCCCACCTCCTTGCTCCTTTTTCTTATTATTCATTACTTTTCGTGATTTGTTTATCTTCATTTTATTTAAGTGCCTGACTCATAACTTGAACACAAATTGAAGGATAACACCTCATAAGTTTTTCCTTCTCTGTTACATATCAAAAGAGGAAAGAAGTTAGAAGCAAAAAGAAAAGTCTTAAGAGGACTCAAATGAATTTACCTCTATTCCAAGTTTGCATTCCTTTTTGCTTCCACACAACCTCACAAGACAGGCCGGTGGGCTCAGCCAGACAATTATTCAGTGTGGGATGCTGTCAACCTGATGTGATGAGAAGCACCTCTATTAAGGTAATTGCCAACCATCCTCAGAGCCTCGGGGCTTGATATGGTTGTCCTCACGTAGATGTGGTTTCAAATGCCAGAGTCAGACAGGACATGTAAAGATTACAAGTAGATCTGACAGTGTGCTTACGTGGGGGTGCATCCAGCCCCACAATGGGCTGCACTGTGATCTCAGAAATGCTCATTAGGCCTTGGCCATGGCAAAAAGCGCCTGGATTAAGCTCCTCTGGAGCTTAATTAGAAACACTGTCTTCTCCAAGAAATTTAAGCTGTGTAAGGAGCACAAGGGTTTTTTTTTTTTACAAACAGCCTTGGAAACTTGTTTCTTGACTGAACAGCAACTTCAGTAGAACATTGCTTTGAGCTTTCACAGGAAGTAACTTATCTGAGGTATGGCCAGGATGGAAAATTACGATGACTAAAGCCAATACTCTTACAGCCCTATAAATAGTGGTCCTAAGTGAGGCCCTTTGAGCTTTTCTTGTCCACAACAGGCTGTGACCAGGAATCCTACTCTGAGTGGGGCCTCAGAGCCAGGGAACTTTCAATTTTGCCATATCTTGGATAATTGCCAAATGGCAATGATGGATTCTGGACTGATACCCCCACTCCTCCAGGCTCAGCTCTTTGCCTGTTGAGAAGATGTGAAGGTATTCAGCTTCACTGAATTCAAGGGGAATTTTTCACAGATATATACCTTGTACACACTCCTTAAGGTCTCTCTGTGTGTGATAATGTGCTATATCAAATACACTATGAATTTTGCTATATTAGATTCTCAAGTGTATTCAATTCCTAAGTAAGTTGGGCCTATAAATGAACTTGTATAAGCACTGTCGTGCTTATAGTAAACTATATAGAATATTTTGTTAATTTTTTAAAATTAAGTTTTTAATTAAGTGTTGCTAAGTTAAAGTGCAGTTGAAACCTTTAGGCCTAAACCTTTGATAACGTCTGTACCTAAATTTGGCAGGAGGGTCCATGCTGAACTTTTTATCCTTACCTGTCCTATCCTTATCATTTTTCCATCCCTAGCCTCCACATAGATAATTTTAGGTTAAATTTAGTTCTAGCTTGATGGATTTTAGATCTCAGTCCAATTTGTCTGTGTGTGCTTTAAGCAACTAGTAAGTAGTAGAATGAACCTTGCCAACAAGCTTTGTTGTACTTTCATATTAAAAATGCTTTGGCCAATACCTTGTCTGGTCATCTAGAGAGCAAAGTAAACCACTTATTCATCATAGGAAAAATATGCCTTTGAGATAAGCAGCTAGACACCAGATGAGTTCCCTGAAGACATCTCAAATTGTTTCTCAGCTTTCAAATCTAGAAATAAGCCTATCATGAAGTCTTTTTCTCCTCCGCTGCACAAGAGGTGGAATTTAGCTGCTTAATGCCTCTGCTTTAATATTTTTTTCTGCTCCAAAGCAACCTGCATAACCTTTATTTCCTGTGGAGGAACATGGATGTCCAATAGAGCCTTTGTCAAACCTGAAAGTCCCAGAAAGATGTCTCATTTTCCACAAGGTATCTAAAAAGCCATTATAAATTTATGTTTAGGTATCCTAATGGTGCTTTAGGGCATCTAGTGAGACTGTACTCTTACCACAGGAACCTGTGCTGGGAGTCTAAAACTAGGTGTTACAAGTCCCATGAACCCAGTTCTGTTGTCAAGAGATAACCTCTCATCAATGTCATGTTCTTTTGAAACGCCTCTAAGCATCTGCACCAGCCTCTAGCAACTCTTCCAGGCGATCATCAGTCTCTCATTGGATTCTGTGTCGTGATGGATGTCTTCCAGAAACCCTAGGGCATCTAAAATACTTCAGTGTAAGCAACTGAATCAAATATCTTTCTCCAATACAACTGTGACAATGTGACACTATCTCAAATATATATGTCATGTGTATGTCAAACTAGTGCCATAAGCCATGCTTATAATTGCAGGATTTTCTTAGTTATGGCCATTAATAAAGGACCTGAATTATAGAGGGCCAAACTGAATGACAGCTAAAACATATATGCTTTTGAAACACTGGAGGCTTAACATCTTTTCATGTTCTGAACTAGAACTTAAAAGACCTTATGAAAGAGACTGTGTAAAATAGTGTAAAATAATATAGAATTTAAAAGATACTTTCATTAAAGTGACCAGAAGGTTCTTTGAAACACTTTGAGTCTACTGAACTGCATACCACTGGGGTTTTCTTGGGTCGCTTTCTGGGGGTTTCTGGTGTAGTTCAGAGTTCAGCTGTTTTCACTGTCATGGTTCCTCCTGGGAGATGTAGCTGTAATGCTTTTTATGCCCATCATGTTAACTTTTTCAGACTACCTGACAGGTATTGTGGCTTATTTTTCATAGCATCTGCTGAACCTAGGGTGCAAAGTTCTGCTTGAAAATGGTAACTTGCTCATGCATATTTTTTCTTCGTTAAATATGTAAGTTATTATGTAGAGTAATACTCAGGAAAAAATCTCCAGTTCATAAAAATCCTGACAGGTATGCCATAAGGAAATGAATGGGGAAGGAAAAGAACCTGGTTATATTTTAAAGTGACCTTCAGCAGCACACAATTAAATGTACATTTATTGACTATAAATATAAGGGAAAGAAGAATGACTAGTTGAATACTCCACTAAAGAGTGTTCAACTAATTCTGTCATGGGTAATATGCATCCCTATATTGTCTTCATAGAGAGAAGTAAATAAACTCTTTAACTGCATCCTCACTTTTCTTAAATTCATGCAATGAAAAACATTTGCTTTTTATACCAGTATAATCAATTGGTAATCACAAGATTTGGCAATCTTCTGGACCACTATTTAGATGCCATGTCCAGCTCAGGTGAAACTGTTTTCCATGGCCAGTATCAGTCACACAGATCTTGGAAGAAGTGGCTGAGTAAAAAGGAAAAAGAGGAATGTGACTTAAAGCGCTGCATCTAAAAATTGCCAATATCAAGCCTTTGTTTCCTTTCCCAAAAGCAGTTACAAATGCCTATTCCACTTTTCCCATTTCTCAGAATACTTCTTAGTTAAAGTGAGGATGTCACTCCTCTTGCCCTGCTAAGAACAGCTGGTTTAGGCTTTTCTAAGGTTAATGTGCTTCTACGACATCTAAAAGAAGAGTAAAGACCATGTGTTCAAGAAACATGGAAAAACTTCAGGTAAGCATAGCTCCACAAAAGTCAGAGTACAACAACTGGCATGTCACCTTGAAGGATTCAAAATCAAATTTCCACTGTAACCCACCCTTTTGACTTCAGTGTGACCAAGAAGTCCCACTGCAGATAATACCTAGTTTTTCCAGGCAAAGATTTCTGCCCCTTTGAACTTCAAGTCAAGCTCTTTCACTAGTGAGAATCACAGTACAAGATCTGCATTACTATGACAAGTGAAGGAAAAAAATTGATAAAGATTTGTAATAACCTAAAAGAAATTTCATACATCACTGAAGACACAGAAAACTGAAAATAAAAGAGATTGGGGTTATATTTCTTTTTAATAATGTCAGTTGAAAATGTTCCAGTCAGTGGTCTGAACACCATGGATGAGGACAGATTTACCACTTCATTTCACTGAATAACAATTTCAAAGCCTAGCAAAATCTTGGTAAGAGGAGATGGTGAAGCCTAAACTTACTGTCAACAAATCACACTAGACAAATAATGCATTTTGATAAAATAGCTGCATGATCCTTGAACTGGAATATCTGAATAAGACAAAAGGTTTTAGAGGAAGGATAAAGGGAATTTGTAAAGAATCAGTGACACCAAATAGGCTCATGTGCACTTTTGCTGTCACGAAAGGGGCAAAGCTGGGTGATGCTTACAGCCTTGTAAGCTCTGTGTAATGGGCATAGTAGTAAACTAAGTTAGAATAGATGTGGGTGGACTTTTGACTTGTAAAAAGAAAAAGAATGTAGTCAACACTGTGACCTCACTAGATGCCCAAATAGTTGCTCAGAAATTAATCAGAGCACTGCTCAAATTGTAGTATGGGCCTAACATCTTTTTATTCAGGGCAAGGTTTTACAAGTAGCTTATGCAAATGTATGAAGCTAATGTTACCACTGGAATGGGACCCTGGTTCCCATCACCCCTGTACTTAATCATACCTGCCCCACACCACGCAGACATGAGTCCATCAGTTCTGTTCAGTTCCTTGATCGTGTTCACCACCAGTCCTACCAAAATATGACCTCTGTGTCATGGGTCTACCACTGGATCTCATGCGCTGAACAGCTTTGTGACTGCTGGTGGGAATAAAAGGGAGAATGTGGGGATGCGGAATCAGTGTTCTCAAACAGTGAAACTACTCTTTATCTCAGAATTAATTTATCATCAACAATTGTATGCAGCAGCAACACAGAGATTTCCCACATTTTATATTCCTAACATTATGCTGGATTTGATTGCTTTTCTTTCACTGAATACTCTTTCTGTTTACAGACTGAACAAAGAAAACTTGCAAAGAGGGAAATAACAAATATACAAATTGACAAAAGCATTTTATATTAGATTTCTGAACTTTTGAGATTTTATAAACATTTCCATAAAAAAGGGGAATGCCTAAGTATTTGTGAATTAACAACACCATGGCAGAGCAGAATGAATGCAATTTTATTTCTTTGTGTTCATTTATTTCTCCATTCTTCTTATTTTTCACATTATCTTTACTGTTTATATTACACAAACATGCTCTGTAGAAATGTGAATTGACTAACGAAAGTAGTTAGTGGCAATAGGAATGAAGTTTGACATCAGCTGCAGGCAACAAGAACAAATGAAAAAGAAGCATGGGAACACAAAAAAAGAGAATTTAAGAAAGAATATGCTATGGACATATTTGTATCCTTAATCAACATATTGTACAGATCTGATAAGGTAGAATGTCAAAAGCATGCTTAGTTCTGGATATCACTGGAAATGCTGCAACAAGAAATAGATACCTATGGAATTAAAAATACAGTATATAAAAAATGAATTACTTTATTATTGACATTTGGAGGTGTTCTCTCAAAACTGTTGCAGAACTTGCACAGTATTTGTTGAGTGATTCTAACCTTAAATGGAATTCAGAGAGCCATTTGTACAGAAAAACATATTGTGAGGTTTGGAATGCTATACCCTTCTTAAATGTAATTATAGTGTCAGATAGCACAATAAAGTCTTTCACTGTAGCAATGAGAACCAGACCTTCTGTCTGTGAACAACAAAGGAATTTTAAAATTATCTTCCAATGGCACAAGATTGAATAATTTTTTATTAATTTTAATTATGTTTTTCACCTGCTTTGAATTAATAGAAATATAAATTTGAGAGTATCTGAAGCCAGTAGACCTACTCAATTGTGAGACCAGCTTGAGTTTTGTCACAACCCATTTTAACTTTCATTTCCTCATTTCATACATTTACCTTCAGTAATTTTCATTGGCTTGACAGGACTTAAGTCAACTGTGTTGGCTTTGATACAATAAAAAGTAATTGACTTTCAGATGTTCAAGGACATCTAGCCCCATCAACACCTTCCCATCCCTGGATGTGTATACACAGACATATGCATACAGGCAAGAGAGATGTAGCTGTGAAATGAAGCTGAGAGATCAATGTGGTACACTTTAAAATTTCATAGACCTGATTATTCCCAACAGTCATGTAAGTACCTGGTGAGATCAAGTGTGAAAGTTCATCTCAAAGGTTAGCATCCTAAAAATAACCTTTGAAAGGCTGAACAGTTGTAACAACAGAGAAAACTGTCCCTGGTGGGGCAAGAGCAGCAGGAGTGGTCTTTTTGAAAGCTAAAGATAGCCCCACTGACCATGGCAGCCAGCTGCCTCAGGGCCTGGGCTTGGAGAGAGGGCAGCCCCAGAGGTGGCCACAGGCAGCAGCAGAACCACAGGTGCTAAAAAAAATAAATTAAAAGCTTCTTTGTTAACGTTCTTGCTTAAAAGTCAGTCTCTAAAAAGAGTTTGTTTAACATGAAAATAGCGAAAAGCAGTTGTGGTACACCTGGCAGCAGGAAGCAGGGTTTATTTTTTGAAAAGAGAAGGAAATGCAAAGAACTGCACTAGACACTGTCAAAGAACTAGTCCTCAGGATAGCCCCAGGCACTGGCAGTAGAGCAAACAACAGTGGGTGAGGAGTGTGGGGGTATGTGCTTTGAGGGAGCCATGGCTAGTAATGCTGACCCCCAGAGAGGCTAATAAGACCAGGTGAAGAGAGGAGAAGAGGGAAAAAGTTAAACCCAGAAATCCTTTCTATTGTTGTGAGAGAGCAAAGGAGTACAATGCTGCTGGAGGCATATCATGCATTATGCAAGTGACCACAGCTGCCCAGCTCCTCCAGAGCCCCAGAGTGGTTAGCACCAGTGCAACTAATGATGCCAAATGTATAATGAGTGGGTGAGGGACCAGGAGCAGGCTTAGTCACTGAGAGATCTAAACTATGGCTGAGCTTTCCTACAGAAACAAAAGGGTAACCAGAGAAGGACCTCCATGCACACCAAAAGATACAAAGCTGCTCCTGGAACTCTCATCCAGGAGCTCCAGGGCACTGTTCCCTGCTGGATCTGGGCCCTGATGTGAGCTGAGCAGTGCTGGGGGATCCACAAAGGGCAAGGCATGAGAGTGTTGTAAGGGTAGTGGGGGAGTGGGTGCCCATGGTGACATAAAGGAATGACATTTCTGAAGGGTAGTCATGGAGAATAGAGGAGGGCTCAGCCTGGTGCTGAAAATGTGTTTGAGGAGCTGCATTGATCTACATGGCCGTGTGCACTACTCCAGTTCCTCACTTCTTCTCCTGCCCAGGCTCATAAATTCTTACCTGCAGTGGGCAGAAAGGCCCCAACATTAGCACGCTGCTCCTCATCCTAATTCCCAAAACCATGATGGATTTTATTGTATTCCTGTGCCCCCCAAATCACTCTGACAGGACAACAAGGCAGGACAACAAGTTTTAATTCCATAAGCACTTGAAAGGCCTAACTGGTACTACAAAAAAGTGATGCTTTTGACAGACAGAAGTCTGCTTTGGTATCAGTAACAACAGAATTTTCCCAAGGTAAACAGTAATATCCTAGCAGACATTCACCTTATCTGCAACTGGTGATATAACTCAAGAATGATGCCTTCTATGTTATCTTCTTTTTCCATATAAATACTGAAAATGCATTATGACAAACATGTTCTCTTTGCAAAAAAGTGCTTTAGATTGAGAATTTTCTTTTCTGCAGCTTTAAGGGCATGGCAGATCACCAATCAGTACATAAGTGGGACAATCTGGGGAGAAAAGGTCATCAGCAGCAGCAGCAGCTCTAACATGGTCCAGTTGGTCCACTACTCACAGCTGCTCTAGAGTATTTCTCTGTTCCATTGTCTGTGTTAATAGCCCCTCAAACTTCCATGATGTAAAAAAAAATCTGCAGATGACAGATTTTAAAACTAGCTTTTCCAGACACAGAAGGAAAAAAAAAAGAATTTTTTCAACTCTTCAAACTTAGATCTGATTTCTGTGGTGGTCGAAGTGGACTTGGTGCCTCAGAGCAAAGCAAACACATATGTTCGGGAAGGCTTTTAAACTCCTTGACGCCAAACCACCTTGTGCCACACAGAGAATATTTTTTCAGCCTTACAGACTTCTGATGTATGTAAAGTGCTGGCTTTCACATGTGTCTTTGAGATGCAGTTGGTGGTGTGGTGCTACGTGTGACCTCAGACATCTGGACTAGCTGTCAGCCAGAACCATGAGAGTTTGCAGCACCATACTGAGGCACTTTCACATCAGATGGAGAGGAAAATATTCTCAGATATTGGCTCTGTCCCAAAACCAGTACTTCCCTTGGATCACACCTCATGCAAAGCTCTGTATGACTTGAAGAGAAAGATGGGTTATTGGCATATTTTGCACAGGCAGTCTGTTGGCTTTATTGTAAGTGACGACAGTTACAGCCTGGAGGAGGCATGACTGCATGTTGCTTTGTGCATATATATACTACTTCCCCTGCTGTTTCGATTTGATTTTGTATTTTCTCATTGAAAAAGATAAGACAGATAAAAACCATCTGACTTCCATAGCAAAAAGCATATGCCAGTTGCAGGTATTCCTGAAAAAAAAAAAAAAAAGTGAGAGAAGTGTACATATACAGTGAAAAAGAAATGGGGTTTTCATATATAGTAACAAATCGAATTACATTTGAAGGTAAAATATATTTAATCCCTCTTCCATCCACAGTTGATGCAAAAGTAAGCCACAAATTGGTGCTAACACTGAGCAACATCACTGAGACTGCTCTACAAAGCATCCTCATTAGAAATTTGCATCCAGATCCTGTAGGCTTTTGGAGGAATTGCTGCAGTATCAAGACATAGCTATCATTTGTCAAGTAATTCTCTAGGATAAAAATCTCAGATACCTGCTGACTTTAATCAAGCAGAGACCAATATCCCAAGATAGAAGGCAGCTCCAGTGAGGAATTCCCAATGAGAAGGAGTGGGAAAGTTAGGTAAGGTGTCAGGCAGGGCCCTCATAGGTGGCAGGAGCAGCCCATGGGACTCGTGGTGTCTGGCTGATCCCTGTGCCCCAGCAGGGAGAGAGGAGGCTTTTCCTGCAGTGGGGCTTGGCTGCAGCAGGGGAGGGCAGTGCCCACCTCGCTCCGGGGCCGGCCTGCTGGGAACCTACAATGCTGAAGCTGCTGAGGTCGCAAGTCGCTTGTGATCTTAAACACTGCCGGAAGTTTTAAATCAGTTTTATGCACTCTGGTGAAGTTTGTAAGAGTTTTCACCCTTTAAGATGACTGAAAGTCAGGGTCCTGAGCAGTGCCTAAGAGCAGTCCTGTAACTCAACAGATGTGGATTGCCATTGCCAGCAATACACCAGGAGCTGCACTCTGACTGCACGGAGCTCCCAGACTTGTCAGGGTTGGGCTGGCTTTGTCCTGGGCTGCCTGCAGCTTGGCTTTAACTTGCTTCAGCTGTTGCCAGCAGCTTCCTAGTGAACACGTGGCTACTGTCTAATATGTTTTACTTTTGCTTAGCTTTATAGAATCATCTGGTATAACCGTAATTTTTACATGAATACTATTTAGCAAGCTGTTATTTTAGGCAGAACAAAACATTTTTGACCCTAGAAAAATGATGTGATGTAAAGGAATGGTACAGTAGCAGGAGCCTTTGGCTAGAGGGACAGAGAGTGAAGGATTACAGGCATGGAAATACCTGTAAACATGGAACCTGCTGTAAACAAATCACCAGTGCTTAGTTGGAGAAACGCAGTCCTGAGGGCTGGGTAAACTGGTTTTAGGGTTAACAAAGAAAACAGGGAAGAAGTATCCAGCATATATGAAATCTCAGGTATATGAAATCACACATTTCCAGTGGAAAAAAGGAGAAGCAGCACATTTTGATAGATGATACATAACAGTAGATCCATGGGGTGTGCAAGAAGAAATCCCTACTCCCACCATCTGCATCATACTCTGCTTGGCATAGGGCAGGGGCGCTGATGACCTGTGACACTGAAGCACTGAACATTTGTGTGCAGGGAGAGGGTAGAGGCAGAACACAGAAATGGGAAAAGGAGCAGCTGTTAGGAAGGGAATAGAGCCTTGGTCCTACACCAAAGGACGTGGCTCTGAGGAACCATCCTGTATCCCATAAGACTGAGAGTGACTTTACTCAGTGCAGAACAATTTACTACTGGAAGACAATGAAGACTAAATTAAGAAAAGGAGGAACATGGAGCATGAATGCAATAAAATACTTTTTACTTCCTGCTTAGGGACTATACAGTGATTTGGGCAGATAAATGCATCAGGGCCTTCAGAAGCAACCAACACAGCCAAGAGCCCCTAATCATCAGCATAACTGGCTCTAAAATAGCAATTTTAGAGAGTGCAGTAGAAATCTAAGAGATTGCAGTAGAAAGGGATCTTTCCCACCTCAGGTGAATGCTATGACTCCAGACAATTTGCTACTCTTGAAAAACTCTCTTTTGCTTTTCCTAATTTTTTTGGTACACTTGTTTATGGCTTTTATTGGCTCTATTTCATTCAGCATCACAAAAAAGAATCAGATTTCAAGACTTCAAAAAGTTTTGTTTTCCATCCTTGCTGAAATCCAGTGCCAAATTCAATTTTCTGACACAGGTTGACTAACTCACAGTGAGGAACAGAAGTAGAAATGTGACATTATATTGGGAGGAGTAAGATATGATGGAAGAATTATCATTTCCTTGTTCAGAGGATGTTAGAAATACATGTTAGAGGTACATTGAGACCACTACTAGCAGCTTTTCTTCCCAACACAGTTTGCTCTGGATAGGGAACCCTCCCTGCAGAACCAGAAGCATAGTTTCTGCCATTTGGGCTGATGATATGGCGTAATTAGTTGGCACATATGAAATAGCTTTTTCTCAGGTGGTGAGTTGCTCTGTCAGCCAGCTATGTATAGAAAGAGGAGGTACCAAAGGTTCCTTGCTATTGACATGAACTCACCAGCCTAATTTTGCTGTTGTCAGAAGAGATAATGCCAATGACAATGTCAAATCTATTTTGTCATGTATTATAGTATAGGCCTGATGATTAGTTTTTTTGCTGGCAGTATCACTTAGCAGACCAAAGAATACATGGGAGAATGACAACAACAGTCATCTCTGGCAAGAAAAGTAGCTTTAAAAACATTCTTAAGGCAGTGTACATTCAGAGGGATTATTCTATAATGCAAACAATTTGCTTGCAAGCACACTGCAATGATGGCTCTCACTGTGAAGAATAGCTTTGCTGCGTGCCCTTCTTTGGCAGTATGAAAGGATGTATGAGGTCATGGATAATTACCACTAACCCCACTGGGTGTTCACTACCAGCAATTCCAGTTGCATCCGTGTGCACCCATGTGCACAGCCTGTAACGTAACACATAGCAGAACGAAAAAAAATCTCATTGGCTTTTTATAAGTCATTTACTTTGTGTGACAGATGTCCAAGGCTTAAATAAATGCACAGTGAAAACAGCTTGGATGACTTCATAAGAGGTTATGGGATGAAGCACTCTATTTCCTTTGATGCCAATGTGTATGAGTATATTAAATATATTTCAGAAAGAACTAAATGTTAGCATATTGTTGTCCAGTAGGGACATCAATTGCCAGTAACAAGTGCCTACAACCCGAGTATGCAGAGATAATGATGATTGACTGGACAGCTCCTGCTGTAATGAAGCTAAAAATAATTAAAGTTGTCTTGGAGACAAATAGCAGAAATGTACTAAAAAAGGGTGAAAATAAGGGGAAAGTATTGAAATACTGATAATCCATAGGATGATACTAAAAGATCCACTAAGAATCCATGAGCTGGATTTCTCATGCAGAGAAGCCATTACTTCAGTTTGCCAGTGTTTTGGAATTCCAGATTCAGCACCCATGGGCACATCTGCATGGGGGAGCTCACATCCCTAGCACAGTTTGTACAGGATAATACTGGCCTGAATGTTCAGAAAGCATGATTGCACGGTCCCAGGTCCAGCCTACAAAGCCATAATTTGCCTTTTCAGCAGGACATGTTAGCTCAGGCACAGCACAGCACTCCAGGACCAGCTCTGAGCACAGTCAAAGTGAGCTCAAATCTCTCTGCATGTACTCATTTAGACATATCCTCAAAGTTCTCAAACACATTTTTGCTGTGTTTGCCAAATTCCCAGTGGCAACAGTTTTGACAGTCACAGTCAAAATGCAACTGTGTAATAATAAGTTTTCTTGTGGCAGTTGCTCATAAAGTCCTTGGTGACTACACATAGATACCAAGAGACATTGTGAAGTGCTGCTTTAAGAATGGTGTGACTTTGGTAAAATCTTTCTGGGTGTTAATCAATAAAAATCATATTTTACAAAGATTTGGGAGCCTACTACAGAGACAAAAATTATGTTTTCCAGTGTTCATTTTGTCTCTTGCGAAAAATTGGGAAATTAATTTCCAAGACCTTCCAAGCAGAGACCACATAAAGAAATTTAATGATTTTGTCTTAGAATAATTAAGAGGTCTGGTCAAGACAGGTTGATGTTTTCCCTGCCGTTAAATTCTCCATTGTCAGAAAAAAGGTAAAATCAATGGAAGATAAGAAAAGTTTTAAGTGTAAGCCTCGTTTTTTGTACTTTTTATGTTTGTTTTTTGGTTTTTGTTAAATGGATGGAAAAATGGTTGTCACTGTAGAAATAAGATGTTACATATGCGCAGCTGTGGATTACAGTGAATGCTTTTCATGTCATAACTCTCATCCTAACTCGGACCTGATAGTCTCCTCTTATAAATACATCGAGACATGATCTGTGCAATTAGCTGGAAGCATTGTGTCAACCTGATCTTTCCTTCTGCTTCCTCATTTGCTGCCCAAACCTTCATTTTCATCAGGCAGTACTTGTTTATCTCATCTACATTTTGAAAACCGCCTTAGACTTATTTTTGACTATTTCAAACTCATCAGTTAGCTCCATTCAAGAGCTTTTTGGATGAAGAAACAGTCATTGGGCTTTTTTTAAAATTATGCTAAGTCCTGCAGAAGATTTCCCAATAAACCTATTAGACTGTTTCTGCCTTCCCCTGTGCCCATGTCATCCTGAGATGGCACAGGTGTGCACTGCCTCTAGAGGTGCAGCCAATTTTTACAAAAATGGCACCTTTTCCAGTGCTGGAAATGAGCAAATTGTTTCACATTTTCACATCAAAACTAGAAAGGGAATAGGACAAACCCTGATGCCTATCACTGCTTTGCTATACAATTGTGCTTCTTGGGGGTTGTAAATCAATGTAATGAGGCACTCTAGTAAAGTTCTACAAAGGGGTCATGCTGATAAAGGTACTCTGATAAATAATGATGGGACCAGGCAAATTCTTCACACCTGGAAATTCCTCTTTTGCATCCAGTTTTTGTTTTGGACCACCCCAAGCCGGTCTCTAGAAATCAGTGCTCAGGTAAGTGCTTCAGTGCAAGGGCCAGTTCCAAAAGCCAGTATTGATGAGCCTGTATGAGATCTGGCTCACTCCATTCTGCACAGTCCTAATGATCCCAGAAGGATCTTCATTCTCACAAACACCCACATTTCCACCTCAGTGCAGGCAACAAAAGCCTCAGGTTCTTATTGATGGGCTGCAACAGGACATTTAGGTTATTTCTGAACCTAGGGCTGAGAAAAAAAATGCTTGCACTAATACTTATATCCCAGACCCCAGAGCAGTTTCAGTGATACTCATGACAAAGTTCCATCCCAGTTACTGTGGTATAACTCTTCTCTGGGGTTCTGCTGTTATGCAGCATCCACATGGGTGACCTGTTCTAGGTCAGGCAAGCCTGAAATGGTGCAGAGGGACTCTCTACTCCACCACTTGACCATAGAGTGATGAACCATTCACTGGGGTGAATGGGACCCTTGTAGGATTTGCAAGCAGGGATTCAGGGCCATCTTTTGATGACCTCCTCTATTGCTATTGATTTAATAAAGGAGGTTGAGAGCAACTCTTTACCTAAAGCAAGCAGCTCTTACTCCTGTTTGGAGCTATAAATCTGCCTTACTGCTGACATGAATGGTATGCCTATATCACCTCTAAACCCTGCACTCACAATTAATCTTTCCTATATTACAGCTGGCTCACTCAGTGGACCTCTCTGAGTTTTGGGGATGGCAAGATTGTTGTTTTGAACATAAAGTACAGATGTGGAAGGAGGAAAATATGTTAGAAAAACTAGACAAAGACAGGAAGACTGGTAGAGAAAAACATGTACCAAACACTCAAGGATTTAGGACAGGAGACAGCAGCATTTTTGGAGGCTGACGATATTTTCTCTTTCATTAAAATTCTGACCCTATTCAGTGGCATGTTTTTGTGTTTTCTCATCTAGACTGTGTCAGGTTACTTTTAATTGTGTAATTCTCCAGCAGCTTGCAGATATAAAACTTTCATTTTTTATTAAGAAGTTCTTTTTAGTTGATCTTCTGTAATAGAAAATGAAATTTCTATGTGAGCTAGCCACTAGAGAGTTGGAGGGAAGCAATATCTGGGTTAACAGACTGTTTTAAACCCATTCTCTCAGGACCTTTCTCTTTCCCTTCAGCATTTTCAGTCTGTCTGCTTCTTCTTGCCTGCTTACTTTGTCAGTGTTCAGGCCAATTGTGATCTTCTTGAAAAGGTAGGATGGATGCATGAAATAATGGCTTATCACACCAAGTGAACATTTAAAATAATCTGACAATAACAGAAATGTGTTGGAGAACAGCGCCCAGGGTAGGACTGGAGGAATGGTGCTTGGATCAAGGCATGTTGCACAGGACAAATAATGAGCACACTAGCAAACAACTAACTTTTATCTCATTAGTTGCCCTTGAGGTAGCTGTATTGCTTTGATCTTAATTTGCAACTGCAATAGCAAAAATAAAGTGAAATATTTCATCTTTGAAGTGCAGTAGCCCCATATTTGCTCACATTTATCATCCTCAGAAGTGCACAACTAGCATGCACATGATTTGGACTGTCTCTGTGCAGTCTGTGTGTGGCATAAAGGTCTAAGGAAAGTTTGCACAGCTGAAAAATAAAAAAAAGGCTTTTAGAAGCAAAACTTTGTATGCACATTACATAACAAAATTTTCATAGATTCTTCTCTGTGCTGAAACCTCCAGACTTCCATTTGCAAGCTTGCAAGCTTATGTTATAAAACACTCAGGACCTGAGTCAGTGCTGCGAACCGCCTTTGATATCACTAGACTCTAATATTCCTCCCAGCAGGAATGCTAAAGTTCACTGCCAATAGCTTGGAGGTAGGCTGATGGTGTCCAAACTAAAGGAGTGCAGAAAGAACATTTTATGCCTGAAAAGTGCTAACATGTCCAGTGAAAAAGAAATCTGCATTACAACACCCTCAGGGCTTTGAAATAGCACTTGTGACAACATTGCATTGTATTCTGATGTAACGTGGTCCAGCTCTTATCTGAAGAACAGGCATTTTGGACTCCACAGAGACAGAATGTGGTGCTTTGTAATAAAATAATGATAGGCTGAAGCCATAGAAGACTATGCAAAGATCATCAGTTTCACTTAGAACTTTAGGCTAAATTATGATTCATAGCACAAATAACAAAAAAATCTTTTTAGCTCAATTATGTGGCTTAGTCTGGGAGACCAATAACTCCAATTCATAGTCCATATTTAACTGTCTTGTGATGGGTGCAGCAGTGTCCCTCTCTTGCACATCAAGATAATTTTGGAAAGCACTTGAGGATCCATGTGTCAGCATTTTGGCATTAAATCCATTAAACAGTAAATGTTAGATATTAGATTTAGTAAAATATTTCTATGCTTAAGGCACTGAAGAAGTGTAAGTTGTAAGAAAAAAGCATACCTGCTTTTTTTTTCCAGCAGAAAAAAAGCAAATATTTTGATTTGTGGGTACAGAATATGATACTTCAGTAGAATTTTTTTTAGTTATGATTCTTTTTTCCAAATTAATAAGCTGATCACATCAAACTCTCAGTGCTCAAGTGCTCAAGAAGAGTACTTCTGCCCCACATTAGTCTAATCAAATGGGGTTTTTTCATTTCAGTATTATTCTGGCATTGAAAAATGCAACTGAGTTGTCAAGACATTTTACTTGAGAACCAAAAACAGTAACATGAGAAGGCACAATCTCTTTGTAACCTAGTGGAGGTATCATGTGATAAAAATGCCATATTGAGAGCCTAGAAAATGGAAATTCTCTTTCAGAGGTTGCATGTAACTTTGAGTAAATATTTTAGTGGATTACTCGACCATTAGAAATAATACCAGCCCAGTCTTACTTAGCATATCAGCTTTTTGTGTGTATTCCTGATTGCACCTGCTTATGTTGAAGAGGAAAGCACCTTTGTGGTGTTAGCCTGTCTGAGGCAACACAGTTTAATTGAATGCAAGCTGGAGTACATTCTTGCTTAAGAAGTGCCAGGACAAGTCACACATTGCATTCCTAGGGACCCAGCAGTGCTGCAAAAACAAAAGAGTCCTTGACAGTGCAGGTGAAGACACTAAATCTGGCCAGATAACTCAGATCCTAGCAGAGTCCTAAGGTAATTGTGCTACTCTTTCTGCTGCATGAAATGAAAAAAACAATGCTCACTGTGGAACCCCAGACTGAATTTGCAAGGGTGGGATTTGGGGAAACAAAGCTGATGCTCTCATCTATCATGCTTGTGTTGATAATCATTGAGGAAATGTGGAACTGCTCTTATGTGGTTGGAGTTCAGAGTAAGCTAGCACTGCAAGTGTGAGTGAGCTGAACTGTGTAGAGTCTTTTAAATGCTTTGATGTCCACAAAAGCAAGGTGCAGCAAACACTCACAGTTGCCTCTGTTGGAGTGTTAAAGTTACTGATCTCCAGCTCCTGTTGGGAAGATGTACTGAGCATTGCACAAAAGCCACAATGGAGGAACATGGCTGTGTTCGAGAGCAGATTGGGGAGATTTGGCAGTGAAAGCATCTTGTCTGGAAGACAGACACACTGCAAAATTCTGGCATGTGGGTCCAGGTGGGCAGCTCTTGCTGGACACCTTGAAGCATGACGGACCCTCTTCTCCATTTAAATAGAGACATACTTTGCCCTGAAGGAATGCATCACAGAAAGCTGACAAAATAACCATGACAGATTTTACTGTGATAAAGGATGGCCTGGCCAATTCTGTGCCATGCTTCCTTTCATACAGAAAGACAGCTCTTGCATTAATGCTTTGGAGTCATTGGATAATGTAAAGGGATCAGGTTCCTGAGGTAAAGGCAAAAACATGGCTGAGATTGTGAACTTCACAGACAGCCTTCCCCTGTCAGGTGTCCTGTTCTCTAAAAGTCATTGGCTATGGGCCAAAACAGACATAAGTAAATTAAAGTTCACTCATTAAGCCATAGCAATGTAGATAATGTCATTATACCATGACAAAAACAGCTTCAGAGATTAGTCCCAAGCCCTTTGGTAAAGACACAAATACATTCATTCATTTCCACATTTTTCATGCTGAGGAGCATGTCAGAAACATGCAGTTTATCTCAACCCACAGAAATCTATCCATAAGGCATGTGCAGAAACACATCCCAACAGAGTGACTAATCCTGCACCAACAGCACTGTTTTTTAGTCACTTGGTGGCTTGGAAGATACATTTAGAACTGATTTGACAATTGAAAGCGAATGTTTTAATGCCTTAAATCAATCTTTTCCTAATTATTTATTTGCAGACTCATGAAAATTTGCTTCCATACTGCAGTTATTCCAAATGATTCACATTTTTGCCTTGTATGCATGTGTGGGATTATGGATATATTGAGAGGTGTAAAATACAATATTCACTATCTATAAGTGAAAACTGATTATATAAGTAACATGGTTCTGTCTCATTTCCCTCACTCACTGAGTGTAACAGTTGACATTTGCACTGGAAGAAGCTGGTGCAGGGCTGAACACCTCAGGGGAGACTGGTGATTTAGGGATAGGTTGTAGCTAAAAGAAAGAAGAGCTACTTTAAGCACTTATAAATGCATCATCTTCAAACTACATAAGACATCACTTAGTCAGGTTCCTAAAAAATCCACAACCTCCTACACTCTTTATTGGTATAAGTGCAGAGTTTGAACTTAATTTTGGCTCACACTACTCATACAAATGAATCATCTGTGGAAATGCTTGGTGCGCTGACAAAAAACCATCAAAACTTGATACTTCTTCTTTGGGTCCAGAAGGTTTGACAGATCTGATACTGGCCCCCATAATGGCATTTCTAAACTTCCCACTGCTGCTCTTGAGACCATCAGGCAACAGCAAAGGAGCCCTTAATCTAGGGGATAACACAGGATAGGCATCTGCTACACTTTTTTTAGTGTTGCCATTTAATTGGATTATTAGCATCAGCCTTTTGTAGGGACATACCTGGAACCCAAAGGATGGGACTGTGGAAGGAATGACACAAGGCTGAACAGAAGCAAGGAGCCAAGCAGCTGCACCAGGTAGCCTCATTGCCTCCTCCAGGCAGTGCCTGGCTCTTGCACATTGTTGCCAAGGGTTAAATCAAAGTTCATATAGACAGAACTTATATAATGTCCTCTCTGCCTCCATTCTCTTTTACAGATAGATTGTTCTAATGCACTCCATATATAATGTAAGTTTATCTCTCTTTATTTTGGCAGGATATTGCAACCTTTGAACTGAAATATCCACAGCCTGCTATCATAACAGAGCTTCTGACATATCAGTATAACCCAGCTTGGCAGGCATCCCTGCAAACACTATTAAAAGTTTTATTGCTGAAAAAATGCAGCTATTCCCTACCTTGCCTCCTTTTAAGGGATCAGGGCTCCTGAATACCATCAGGAAATAAACTGCCATGAGCATGTGAAGGCTGTTGAGGTTGTATTTTGAGGCTACATCTCCTTGCTATATCCTAAGGAACAAAAGAAGGGGTGGGGATAGGGAATGGCTCTGGGTGAAAGAAATTGGTAGAATAATGGAAAGACACAAAATTAATAGCAGTACTGGTCACTGATGATGTTAAGGTAACATAGGATCTGTGCAATTCTTCATTGGAAGAGGCACAAACTCATAAGAAGCAAAAACAAATCAGGAAGATACGGTATTGCCTGGAAAGATCACCCCAGGGATGGTGAGAGCCACATGTGAAATCAAAGGAGAGGTAATGGATGGTTTCTGTTAAAATATGTTGTTACTGTGAGAAAAAGCTGATGGTAGCTTAACCAGTCATACAGGAGATATAAAAATTAACATGTCCTGAGACCAGTGGATTTGATCAGCAACTACAACAAGACAGAGTCTAGGGCAAGATTTATAATTTATGCTGGATGCCATGTTGCACCAATGAGGTATGCTCAGTGTGTATGCTAGCTAGTCTACTCACCTGGGACATCCTATAAGTCTTTAATATTTAACTTGAGTATTACAAGTATGTTTCTATTTATGAGGAGTCATGGTCTTTGTAGCATACATCCCACCACATCATGGACACTCTTCTGGCAAAGATGCAGACTGGACCTCGCCTCCTGATTTCCACGTTTATCCCTTAGCTGTGGTAGCAAATATCTTAATAATTTTGAATGGACGCAACATCTGGAAATAGGAGAAGGTGTGCTGCTAAGCAGTAAGACCAAGTGGGTTGCAAAGCATTGTGAGTTATATTGACAGGGAACAGGTTAGGAAGGCTCTGAACATGTTGATCAGCCATTCACTGTCATTTGGGAAGGCATGGCTAAAACATGTGACTGTATGTTCTTTACAGCCTTCGACTGTCCCCAGCACAGATTGCTTTGGGTCACAGTGGCTTTGTGGGTCCTCACTAGAACTCTGCAGTTCAGTCACTCCTGTTCTGACTGTTCCAAAGTCTCTTTTGCTGGTGCTGGCTTCTGGTTTCTGACTGATCTAAGTGGGCTTGGTCTCAGGAGGCAATTATCCTTTCAGAACTGCCAGCAGCAGCTGCTATCAGTGATCCCAAACAACCTTCTAGAGCACAGTTGAGTATTCTTCTTCTGATACTTCATCTAAGTGGGGAACATAATTAAACTTGCACTGAGGATTACACACACCTGAGTTTATTTTCTGGGCTGTATTACATTATGTTTGCTTGGGCTTTCGATGATGTTTCGAACAATCTCTTTCAGTTACTCTCACAGTCACCCCATGTTGCCCTCCTCTGGTTTCTTTGTCCCCCTGCATTGCTTTCGCCCAGGCCTCTTTGCTCTCCACTTCTCCTCTCTAGAAAGGTTTTAAAACAGATAAGTGTCCTCTGATCTCAAGCCATAGAAGTGGGACAATAAGCTTGTTAACCTAAGCCTGAACCAGGCAGGTAGGCACTTTGAGATTAATAGCCTACCCACTGTTCTCTGAAGGACTCTTGGTATTTGCCCTGGAGATATCTTATCTCTATCACTGAGCAAGCAGGAAATGAAACATAGATTCATAAAGTTTAAGCCCAGAAGGGACCATTAGAAGCACTATTCTCATCTTATATATATCAGAGGCCCTTTAATTTCACCCATTTATCCTTGTAGTGAGTTCAATAACTTCTGTTTGAGCAAAGGAAATGCTCCTCCTAAGAGATGCTCCAGATTTAAATTCATGCACTCAAACAAAAAAAAAAAAAAAAAAAAAATCAAGCACATAAATGTAGACAGGTAACACCAATACAGATGTCTCCCTCATTCTCTGTAAGTGTCTGCCTCAGTTTTGATACAGACCTGACATGTTTTAGTATGTCTGTGTGAGTCACTTTAAAATGCACCCATCCCCAGCACAAGAGATCCTGGAAGTTAACACACATTTAGCCCACTGATTAGACACCATTACAACCTTTTCAGGTAGGTTGCACATGATAGTATATCAATACAAAAATAGCACAATGCCATATGCAGGATTGTAAATGTCATTGATTTGTACCTCTAGATTGACAAATGAGGGAGGGCTGCCCTGACAACTCAGTTTGTTACCTCTCTTCTCCGTTTTTGCTCACATCTACTCTCTCTGTCTGAGACATATTGACTGTAGGGGAATCTTAGAGCATTGATGATGGAAGACAGTCCCACATTATTACAGTGAGAGCCCTATAAGCTTGTAGTCCTCTTTTATTTAGCTGTGGACACTAGCAGTAAGTCTAGGTAGCATCTAAGGAAAAACTGAGGCCAGCAAGGAAGTCATTAAAATAGGTGCAAAAGGCTAATGTACTCTACAATGCTTTGCAGCAGGACAGAGAATATTCCAAATCTTCTTTAAGGAAATTAACCAAATTGACTAGGAAAACTGATCCTATTGTCGAACATAAAACAATTAAATACAGCAACATCTTTGGACACTTGTAATATGTGCTGAGACAAGGAAGACTTTTTATCTCTCTGTATTGCAGTTGTACACCCTTCTGAATGCATGATTATACCAGCACTCCTTCGGGGTGTTTGCAGGCAGTCATTGAAAATGAGGAGGTTTTGAATGATAACATATTCCCTGGTGGTGTATCATCTCAAAGAAAGAATCTAAATGTGGTTGTAACAATCTTTTTTCTAAAGACACCACAATATTTAAAGCTGACTTTAGTTCAAGAGGTTGAGAAAGGTTGTATTTACATATTGCTAATCACTTGGTAGACTTTATACAAATGTTGGCCTCTAAAAGTTATGAACATGGACCTATCCATGTCAGATAATTTCAGGACCATGTTACTTAGATTTATTTTTTTGGTGGAGGCAATCTGCAGAATGTTCAATTACAGAACATTTCACTCTGGGGTATACTTGACAATAGAAGTCTAAAAGACCAGATCTGAGGAGATTTTGAGCAGTCAGTTTTCATCAGCTTCTGAGTTTGAAAAAGTGCCCATATGAAACCACTGAAGTCTAGTTTCTCACCCTCAGCATATTGTGTTCCCCTGCCTCTGGAAGCCAAGACAAGTGTGCTTTTATTGCTGTGAAATCTCTTATTAATACCCAAATTGTCTTTTTACTATGCAAAAAAACTATAAACCCCACAATTTCCTGAGGGAAAGTGGTTAAGACAATCTGAGCATGTGCCTAACCAGGGAGAGCCTTTTGCTGACAGATCACAATTTCATGACAAAGCTGACATAACCAAAGTTTTACTTGGCCTGTACTAATGCAACTGTTAGAAGAGGATTCTGAAAAGACTTTGAACTGATTTGTGGGAAAGGACCAGGGAAGAACATGCTGAACAATGCAAGGGATATGAGGCGACTATAAAAATGTGCATTTCCTTGAATTTAAAAAAGTTAAATTCTCTAAGTTTTCTTTAAAATTTGAATTTTCTTTAAAAGTTAAATTCTCTAAGTTTTCTTTAAAATTAATTTCTTTAAAATTAAAAGAAATTAATTATTAAACCCACAACGTTTTACTGGATTACGTATGGATTGATTGCAGAACTATAGATTAGCACAAGGAAAGAATCTGAAGGGTGTTGCATTAGGTTGACCCTGATAAACAGAGGTTTCTGCGATGTCTCTAATTTTAAGCACCCCATTGAAGATTAAATCAGGTGATAGTTTACAGTTCCTACTTTGTGATTTTTTTAGAGCAGTTCCTGCTGATAAGAATGTTCTAATCTAGCTCAGCAACCAGTCCATCAGTATTAATAACAATCAACGGACTAATTAATGCATGCCTGCTGTGTGTATTTCAACAATATAAATGTCTTGCTATGGAAAAGGTAAAAGATAGTAAGGTAATTGTTATAAGTGGGCTCTGTTTCCTGGTTGTCATAGACAGCTGGATTATTTTTTAGTCTTAGTGTTCAGGAAGCATAATTATATTTTCAGTAATTTATACTGAATATAGCAATTAATAATGTTCAAATATGTAAATGAATTTTAAATTTATCTTCTTACATCTACTGTTTTTCTTAATTCTAGTATATATTGATAACATGTACTTTTTGAAAGCAAGAAGCCTCACCCTTTTTATTTCTGCTAGTTTTATGCTCCAATATGGCTCCAAAAATACTGTTTTACACCATCATGGCTGAGAACAGAATTAGGTCTAGTGACAAAAGAAAAAAAAATAGGAAACTAAATTTCAGTTTTGCAGCCATCATCACAGACAGTCCAGTAATTTAGAGAATCTCATCTTGTCCATGACAGCCTCATTACTGCACAACAGAGAACCATTGATACTTTCACCTCATTGCTGGTGTTTGCATGTGAGTGCAAATTCATATTTTCCTATGAATATGAAAGATTCAGTGGGATAATATCAGGTCTCAATTTGCCTTCCTATATATACATTTTATTCTTATTGCTTATTTAGTACCATCATGTTTAGCAATAAAGGTCATAACATCTTTGGCAACACTGTCTCTACTAGTCAAGTGTGAGAAGGCAGATTAGGTTTTGAAAAAATATGTTTATACAAAAACCAATCAAGCCACTGAAGTTGCTTCTTATTCTCCTGTAATATCCCTGTGGTAGCATCCAATAAGCATTATGGAGTCAGCCTGACTGAAAAGAAAGCAAAGATTTTCTTATCAAGTATATTAGTACTTGGAGCCTTTTCTAGGTTTGGAAAATATTGCAGTCTCCTTTCCTTCAACAGCTGCATGATGTATGTTTACAGAAGCCATTTAGGCAGCACTCCTTTGAAAATCTAAACTTTTAATAGATGTCATTTACTGGGCTTACTAAGAGCAGTAAATGCTGTCTGTAATGATCTTCCCTGGCAAGGAAGCTGCCTAAAGGGGCAATATGTGTGCTGTTTGCCACTATCATTGTGCATATGCCTCCAGAGACACCCCAACAGCCTTCTGAAAGCAGGCAGATCAGCCAGCCCTTGCAGACAAGGTGCTTGTCACAAAACATTTTCTGCAATGGCAGACTCTCCAAAGAAAGGGAGCTCTCTCTCCACACCACCTACACCCTGCAGCCCGACTGTAGCAGTGATTTGCTCAGCACAGCCATCTGCATGATGGCCTCCATAGCCAAGCCCCAGCTCCTTTCCCAGCGACCTGGCTGTGGTGCTGGGGAGCTGCAAAGCTGCAGGGAGCTGCAGGTAGCCCATAGCAGCCAAACAGAAAGACCTGGCAGGATGAGGATGACCCTTGCAGTGCCCTCAGCAGGTTCTCAAAGATGGACTGCAAATTGCCCCTTTAGTTTCTTTAGTGCTGAAGGTGCTAAGACAAACATCCTTAGGCATTTCTAACATGTCTGAGGTATGGGGCTGTTGATGTGAGGATGCTGCTCCTTAGTGAGGGGTCAGGAGCTTTGTACTGAGGATACCTGTTGCCACATTGGCTGCATCTGAGCTGTGGTGGGCCCACAGTCCTGCCTGCCTGCACCTTTTTGGCACCAGCTGCTCCATTACATTTTACCCCTTGGAGCAAACATGAGACCCTGGGCAGCATCACTGCTTCATTGGGGTTACATGGAGGCAGAGATAGGGAGAGTTTTTGCAGCAACAACCCTGGTGACTGGGAAAGGTGAGTTGCCCCACTGAGCTGGAGTGAGTTGTCCCCACTGGTGACCTGGAGTGACTTCAGCAATGGCAACAGTGCTGCCAGCACTGAGCAGCTGCTGTCAAGTTCCCTGCTGTGACACTGAGAAGAGTCAGTTCTCTACATGTAATTGATGATTTTGAAAAGTGACAGATATATTGATGCCCTGATAGCCTACAACCTCTGAGGATGTTAATAGTTTACCTAATAATATCCTGAGGTGCTAAGACAGATGTAGTTGCTGCTGACAACAGGGAAAGAAATGGAGCCAGTGATGAATGTAGTAACACTTCCCCACATTGAACAAAGGCTGCTTCTATGCACTGAGGAACAGCGTTTTTTGTCCTAAAGGATCTAACACATACTTTCTGTACTTTGTGTCATTTGATGATGTTTTGCTGAAAAACTAGCCTCCTATTGCCTATTGTTTGCCTAACAAACTGATAGCATTTAAATTAAAAAAAATACAGTACCATGTATTTTACATAGACTTTGTGGAAGATTTGCATTATGATAACTGGCTTGAGTGAACGATACTGTCTGAACTTGGATCCTACCTAGTCAGATTTTCCTCATCCTGTATCAGCATGACTGTGGTACCTGTGTGAGACTGATAATATCTGCATCATCTTATCTAATGTATATAGTGCCCCTGTGGCTCTGCGATGTTTGCTGTGATTTTGTTTCCTTGGAGAACTCCAAAAATTTGACTTTTTTTTTTCCCCAATAAGAGTCATTAATACTTAAGTGATTAATTAATAGTGTTAAGTGAGGCTGCTTTGACTTCATTGATATGCTCCTTGATACCTCATTTTGTTCCATATTTGCTAACAGTGTTTGCAGTGTGCTCTCTTCCTGCCAGGCAGTAAACTGCATGACTGTCTTTGTTTCTGCTTGTTTGCCTGCACTAGATCTAGAAAGATCTCTTTTATAATTACTTTTTATTCCTATTAAATGCTGGTGTTAAAAGATTTCTAAGATGCCAAGTTCTGATGACAAAGAATTAGGTGCACATCTTTACAGCCCTGGCTGCCACTGCATTTAAATGCAATTTACGCATCTCTGCCTTGACAGCAGCTCAGCCCTGTGTAATGCCTGTCAGCTCAAAATCAATAGGCACCTTGTGGCTAACCTGAAAGCTTCCCAGGCACTGGAGTTACGCTCTGTCCATGCTAACTTGGAACCTCAGAGAAGCTGCTGTCACTGCACCAGTTATGCACAACAGGCTTTCAGCTGGAGCAATCATCCAGGGGTGAGGGAGCAGAAACACAGGGCCTGTTATTTGAACAGAAATCTTGCAGTTATGCTCTTCCTTCACTGTTTTTCTTTTAAACATATGTATCTTGCATACCAAGCTGAGGCCTGCCAGGAAAATACTCTTCTTTTCCTCTCAGTGCACCCCACAGGAAGGGTCTGTAATGTGGTCTATGGGGCAACCTCTGGGAATATGGATCTGAGCCCTTGTCTTCTGGAGGAGATTGGAAAGCTGGGTTGCCCCTTCCTGGAGCACTGCTTTAATGTCATTGGTATATCATAAAAATGTCATAGGCACAGTTATCAGGCAGCCTTAAAAAGATAGGAGTACAGCCCACTTGAGAAGCTGTGTGAAAAGGCAAAGTATTTTTAGCTTGGAACAAAAACCAAAGTGACAGAGACGGTGAGAAGCCTTCTTTCTGATCTCTCCAGGGGTTTTTGCCTATCCCTATGTGGAATCCAGGGACAGTTTTCAGTATCTCTCTACAAACCTCTAGATGATCTATCAAAAGTGGGTTGTGTGGCTCATCCTTTGGAAAGCAGAGGTAGGTGGCTAAATCCTCAAGTTTCATATATCGCTAAAAATCCCATTCAAAGTCGACCATCTTGCACAATTTTTTTCATTTGTTTCCCCATCACATCTAGAGCACTCTCTGCCAGGGACAGAGGTATTAAGATAGGTTAGCACTGTACTGCATCCCATCATGTTTTTCTGGGACTTGTGCATGGTAGTCAATGGACAATAATTGTCCTGATAGCCACTCTGATCAAATGAATTCTATTTCAGGCCAAACTTTAGTTTTCATTTAATACCTCAGAGGATTCTAAATTCCTTAACACAGCCAAGCTCTCAACATTTTGAATTTTGTGGCTTGAGAGGCAATTTCACCATGTATTTTAAAGAATCCAAATATATTAACTGTAATTGAAACTTTATCTTTTATTCTATAGAGACTCTCATTTGCCTAAAGTTAAAAAACTGTGAAAAATCCTTATATTCTTATTAAAAAAAATTTATGAGGCTTAGTACCATAAATGCTTCACTCAAGTAACAAGACAACCACCTACTCCATCTCAACAATAGATAAAAACAATATACACTATGAGGGCAATTTTACCATTTTTTGATTAAGTTATATAAAAGTATATTTCCAACAGAAATTTCATCCAACTTTCTCCATCTCCTGGTGAGTTCTTGGAATATTTTCAGAACTTTTTAAAACTCCAGTGATTGTCTGTGCAACTTGCACTTTCGATTCATTTGTAAAGAAAATGTGGCAATCTTCTTGACACTCTGAGGAGACACAAGGAGGCCAAGTTGTGATTATGTGATATTATTTCATAAAATTGCCACCCACTAAGGACAGGATTCAGTTTCATACTCTTGAACTTAGAGTCTGGTTCAATGACCTTTAGCAGAGTCCTGTGGCCATTTGGGGTGCTCTCAGATGCAGCAGCTGGTCTCCATCTGCAGTTCCAGTGGGCACAGTTCTCTGCCACCGCCTCCAGCCCTGTGTGAATCTTGGATGCACTAGGCTATTTCATATTGCAAAAGCCATGAGCTGTATGTCTGAACTCCTGGTGCAGCTTAGTTACCAACTGGTTTCACCACAAGGTAGACATCTTCATTGGGTCAACCAAATACTTTCACTGACTCAGAATCCAAGCAATTCCTTTTAAATGATAATTTAATCTGGAAGATTATCATCACCACAATGATTAGCATCAAGAGAAAGGGAATGAAGAAAATTGCAATACATAAGAATCTAAAAAATTTGAGTATTGTCTGCCATGAGCTGATGAGTCTTCTCCATATTAGTGGTTACATATCCTACAGCTTTGTAGTATTCATAAGAAACAAACACATGGACATGGGTGCACATCTAGGACCTGAGAAGAAATGCTGCCAAAAATTACTTTTCTTTTGGTGCATAACAAGCTGTACATTTCTACTGTTTATTTTCAATAAACTATGTTGATAACAATTTTTTAGTCTCTTATATATGCCTTACCTACTGCCAGTATAATGGATTAAAGCAGAAATAAGTGATATTCCTGATTAAGAAAGGTCTGGTGGTTTCTGAACAAACTCTTGATGGAATACATGGCATCCCATTTTTTGTAACCCTTATACATGAAAATACACTTTTAACTTTCTGATACTTTGCATAGGATTTATAACTTTCTATCTGACTGACCATATATTGTCCTATTTATTTCATTGCTAATCCAGGGCAGCATAGACAAGGTAAAACCAGCAACAGAATCTAATAGAGAATAGTCTGAAAATAGTGTGATGAAAATCAGGGTCTCATATGTATTTTGCTCTGTCTTATAGCAACAGATAGAATCAGAATCATAGAATGGTTTGGGTTGGAAGGGTCTTCAAAGATCATCTAGTTCCAACCCTGCTGCCATGGGCAAGAAATCTACCACAAGAACAGAGTGCTCTGAGCCCCGTCCAGCCTGGCCTTGAACACCTGCAGGAATAGGCATCCACAGCTTCTCTGGGCAACCTATTCCAGTGCCTTGCCACACACAGAGAAAAGATCTTCTTCCTAGTATCTCATCTGCATTTACTGTCCTGCAGCTCAAAGGTCATGAATCATATCCCAGTACGATGAGAAGCCTTATCACAGGATTCGACAAAAAAAACTATAATTGTTTCTGATAACTAATAATAATAATAATAATAATAATAATAATAATAATAATAATAATAGTTTCAGATGTGCAAAGGGGTCTGAAAGTACTTTGGGCAAACATACAACTAGAAGAAACCCGTCTTGAAGACAAAGTAAAGGTTTTTCCCTTGATGACAAACCTTCCACTGATCTCAGTGGGGAAAGGATTTTGCTCAAAGGAGTTGTATGTTCCTGGACAGACACTATAGTGCCTGAGTGAAGCTGTTAGCAAGTTCCTATTGAAGCAGGCCCCTTGTAAGGATGCAAAATATGTACTTGGTGAACAAATTAGGAGCCATAGCAACTGCCTAAACACACCAGCACAGTCACTACACGAATAAAACCACCTCAGTGGTATGCTCCCATCATTCAATCTTGGCTTGATAAATCTGTGCACAGAGCAGCCAAGGGATATTTGCAGATTGCTGGAGGGAGAACGTGGGAGAAGCCATGGCCAAATGTAGTAAGTTTCTTGATACCTATCCATCAAATTCCTCTAATTCTACCAAAATCAAAAGGCAAACTACTGCTATCCTCGGCATTTGTCACCCCTGAAAGCAAACCACACAACTCACAGTTGGCTCAATTCTAACACTAAATATATAGGTGGGACTTTGCTGTTTAATTCACCTTAACAGAGCCTGAACTCTGCTTTAGTGTGTAATGATGTTTCCCTTTATTTACATAGATGTATTTAGTAATTAATTTTTACGATATTTATAGATTTCTACCCTTTCAAAAAAATATAAAATTTATTTTTTTTTTGTCAAGTGAGTTCAAAAGATGGCATTAGACATGTAATCAAGAACCTTTACCTCTGGAAGTGAGATTTTCCATTTAGTCAACCAGAACTATTTTATAAAGAAATCTTACAGAATAACTACCCTCACTCAATAAATCAGGAGAGTGAAGCATGAAAAAGGAAAAGGATCTGGCTGTGGCAATTGTTTTTCAGGTCACTGACAGAGCTGGAAACCAAATCTTCCAAGTTTTAGTCTGGCATTAGCTCAGCTGAATTGTGCCTCTCTCCAAGAAGGCAGGTGTAAGGACTAACCTGAACAGCTCTACTAACCACCTGTCCTATCTACAAGACAAGTCTGATATGGAGATAAAAAGCTTCAAGTGACTTTCAGTATCATTTGGTGTTCTCAGAAACCTTTGCTGTGCTTCTATTAGTCCTCTACAGGATTGTAAACCCTGCTTCTTTAATTTGCTCCCTTAAGTTTTATTCCCACTCCCCACCAAGAAGATGCCAATTTCCAAAGACTAGATTTTGTAACCAGCTGTCAGCAACTATGCTAAAAGTGTGAACTCCTCACAAGACATGTCATTTCATCCCTGAGGCTGGGATCTGCCTCTTCCCATGTTCCCTCCAGGTAAGGTGGTGTGGCCATACTGCTTGCCCTTCGAGGCCAGAACCGTGGAGTTGGTTCAGCTCACTACTGAAATCCCTAATGGCAACTCTTGTATGAAATCATCTCACCTAATTTTAGACATCTAAAAGGGAGCTGTTTTGTTGCAGGTCTGGTTATCAAGCCTCCTTGTGCAGTCAATGAATACAGACAGGAATTTCCAGAGGACAGTTAATTCCAAAGGTTGGAGTCCAGAAAATGTGTGATAAATAAGGCCCTCTGGAGGTGCCTGTCTCTTTCTATAGGATAAAGACAGAACCTGTCTAAGCAGAATAGACAAGATGCCTTATATTTAGATAGCTGTCATTAGGTGAGGTAAAAATCTACCTTTAATAGCTTCATACCCTGTTTTACCCATCTCTTAACTGGGACTAATACAGCCATCAGTGAAATGGCAGGTGTCCACATTTATTATCTGCAGTTATGGAGAGATTGTTGAATGCATAACTCTGTGGAAGTATGAAGAAGTCATTATTCACAACTGTGACAGATGGCAGAACTGTTTTGGGCACTGTTTACTGTAAATATTCCATCTATTATGTCTTGCTAGGAGGTGTAACTAGGCAATGAGGAGGTAGGAGGGCTCTTTATATCGTTCTGAGTACAGGACAGAGGGCTCGGTAGCTGGTTCCCCAAGGAAGAGGAGACTGGTTTGGCCTTTCCCATGAGCAGATGGACAGGCTTGGCTAGGAGCAGCTCCCAGAGTGCTGGGTGGGGCAGCAGAGGAGCTAGAGATGCTCTCAGCAAGCGGTGGCTGCAGTGGCACAACACATGGGCTCCCATGAGGAACAAAGGACTGGTTTGTAGAGCAGAATACAGGTCAAAAGCAAGGCCAATGCCTTTCCTGGGGACTTACAGTAGCCCTTCACTGGGGATTTAGGGTAGCCCAGAAAGTTGCTGAAAATCATTAGACTAGAAAGCCAAATTAAAAGATGCCTCTTGGAAGGGCATGGTAGGAAGCAACATCTATATCTTACCTGGTTTGGGTTTTTTCTGCTCTGATAAATCTGGCTTTTGAACCATTGTAGTCTTTAGATGTCTTTCACTGTTCTTGCTCTAAAGAAAAAGAAAGGGAATTTCGTACCTGCCTCATAGAGGGTCAGGCCACAACCACCTACTTTGCTCTTGAGCTGTTCACACTGTCCACTGTGGGTCCCTCCTACAACTGGGAACAGTTACTGATTCCGTTTTACTGGAGACCCACATGAAATAAGTATTTAGTCCTTTGTGAGGGGCCTGGAGTCTTTACGTGAATTTGCAATTTGTTTGACAAATTTGCTTACAACTGGATTTTACAAACGTAAAGTTACATTTCAAAGAAACCGGCGCTGTTGAAATAAGGTGGCTACAGAGCTGAGCATGCTACAGAGGCAGCTACTGCAGAGTTAAGCATTTGCTGAGATCAATACTGTCACTAACTCACAATAGAAATGCATGACTGATGGGCACACAAATGCCATGAAGCTGATGGAACTGGAATGCCTTAGGCCAGCAGGGAATTTGGACCATCACCTGCAATTAATATGACTTATCTTGAAATAAAAGAGTATTTTCATAAATAAAAAGGTTCTTTGATGCCAAAATACAGACAGACAGAAGGCCACTTTTACTCTTTTTTAATATCTAGCCCAAACCATTTTGACCTTGGCAAAAATTATAGAAAAATGAGTATTTGTGAGGTTTTAGCAGCAGAAATAGACATTAGAGCAGTTGGAAATGTACTCCATGAAAATGTTCACAGATATGCAGAGGGCCAGGACAGGGCACAAACTTAATAATCATGTATTTTTCTAATTTACTTGATCTGTGTCCTGATTTAGGGGGTGTGATGTGCTGAAATGACAAAACTCTTTGACAGAGATTTTGGCAGATATTTTCACTCTGGTTTTGCACTGTATATTTATTTCCATGGAGTTTTTCAGCCTGGGGAATGTTTGTACAAAGGGTAAAGCAGTGGCGAATTGGCCTCGCCATTGTACCAACCCTACCCTCCAAACTTCTTATAAACTTAATGAATTAAGTAGATTTGCACCATTCTCTCATTTATATTTTTCTAGTCAATACATGTCATTCCTGCTCTTCTACCTGTAGTGAATTCAGTGCCCCTTATCTCACAGGAATAGCCCCCATTTGCCCCATAATATATGGAAACTCACTGCTCGCACTTCTGTTGCAAATGTCAGCGTAATGTGCAGCACTTGTTTACAGCTCCCAAGAGCAATTGTACTGAGGCACATGCTGGTGCCAATTAAGAATTATTTGGGTGTTCATAACAATTTCTTTCATTGAGCTGATGTCCTCTCACACATGCAGCAATCCATGGTATTGTGAAAATTTAAGGGAAAGTGTTACTGTGGAGACTTTTTGTTCCTAATTTTGTTAATTATTACTTTTTATTGCAAGATCATAAAACAGGGAAATTACTGTAAATTCAAATTATTTATCTAATAAAACAGCAGATGTTTATCCCTAGGAATTACTTACGAGATTTTCCATAAGAAACACTCTTAAGATCACGAGCATGAGGAGCAAACTACAGCTTGCATTACCAAACATTTGCTTTCTGAAGATAGGTTATAGGACATTCATTTTTTCTTGCCTATAAGCATCTGAACATTTGGAATTGATTTCTGACAATAATTTTTTCACTTAGAGGATCTTAAAATCTCTAAAACATTATTCTGAAAGTCATGCTGAATATATGCACAGATTTAAAACATGTTAATTTATACAGATCAGAACCATTCAATTAAGCTCATGCTCAAAATGGTTTCCTCTTATAGGAGCTGCTTACCATCTGTTAAGTCAACTATTTCTATTGCCAATGATCTTAAGTTCATCGTTTATGCTAGAGTGATTGAGATTCTTAATCATAAATATCATCTGTTCTTTTCCCTCTCTGTCCTCCCCCTCTCCACTTGGGCCATGATATTTTGGGGGCTTTCTTAATCAGCAGTTTCTGAAAGCGAGACCACAGGAATAAAGCAAGCCCAGCCTGGGAAGAAGGAAAGGGGCAGTTGTTACTGTTGCCTGCTGGCTTGCAGTGATTTTTCACTGACCACAGCACAATCAGATTGTGTGCATTTTCCTTGCATTTGATACACAGCCACAATTAGAAGGGATGGTGGCTACAGCCTTGGGTCATCTCTTCACTGCCTTTCTGCATGTCAGTGTTTTTCACACAGGCAAAACCCCTTTAATTTTCATTAAAGGGTCAGGTCCCCGAGGAAGTGTAAAAGACATCTGAGTCAGCAATATTTGCTTCAGTAACTCCCAGAAGTTTCCTTATAAAGTTCCTTCTGGTCAATCCTTGTATCTGGGGCTCTCATATCCTGAGAGCAGCATATTATTCCACACAAAAATATATGTTTAAATGAAATTAAGAATAATTTCAAACAAACAAGGAAGAATGGATTTTAACAGTGTTGTGACAGGGCTTTCTGGAGATGTACAACAAATCAGAGAGAAAATTTTCTGCTGTCTTGTTTCATTTAACAAATAATTTGCTGGGTTTGTATTTCTGGTACTTACACACACGTATATTATTTCTTTTTCTGGGTGATGTATTCAATGGGTAATTGCCTGTCCCCTGTCTTTGCAAACATGCAGTTTTGCCAAGGCTCTGCCACCGGGAAGAAAGCACAGAAAGGAGAGGTGAGGACCGTCGCCTCCTGATCCCACCTTCTGCACAGATTCTGAACACATACTCTGTGCTCTGTAGCAGCATGGGACACCAGAAATTTATCTTCAAATTCTTGCTGCTGATGCTGGAGTTCACTGGGTCTTCTGTTCAGCCTGAGAGTGCAGATGTGTTGGCTCTGTGATGCTCATAAAGTCTAGATGGAGCAGATTCCCCAGGAGCTGCAGAGGAGGCAGTGAGCACCTGTCACCTGAGAGTCACTGTGCTTGCATGAACTGCGTGAATGGTAAGAGCTCCTCATGGGTCATGCCACCCCATCCTGTCTCACCCTGTAAAGCGCTTTTTGACCATGCACATCAACTCAGGCTTTGCATTCCCATAGAAGATATTAGGGAATTGGAATTAATTAACTGTTGACTTTTTAACTGTGTGTTTCAGGGCTGTTCTATTTGTCTTTGCCTTTTTCATTGTGAGTAGATATCTGACTATATGAGGGGTGGAGTGAAATTCAGCACAGAAGACAAAATGTTTTTATCAGCTGTGTAGCAGTGAGGGTGCTATTACTTTTGCACCACCAGCTGCTTACTACATGAATGATTTATGAAAGTGTGACTGACTGACTTTGTATTAGGTTCTGCTATTTCAGCATTCCTATTAGCAGGGATATTAGCAAAAATTATCATTCTTCTGTGTTTGAATGAGAATTTAGAAGCTTATCTTATTCTTGTAAAGCAAACAACAACACAAACTCAAGTAGATTGCATTAAGAACAAGATACAGTGATGAACTGAATTCCCACAACTCCCACTGAGGCAATGGAGTGAAGGCACTCTGCATTTCTTGGGATGGGGAAATCTAGTTCACCCAGTACTCTGATAAATTATAAATGCACCGTTGATTTTACAACTAGGTCTTGATGAAGGGTATATAGTGCTGGAACAATCATAGAGGAATCAGAGTGGACACTTAAATTTATTAATATTCAGTTGAGATGCATAAATGAACTCACATGGTATGATTTTCTAAGCCACTTGGAATCCGTTCCAAAGTGTGTTGCCATTTCCATGCCACATTACATTTCAAGGAAGAAACAGAGCCTTTTGATTGTACTGTGTAGTATCCTACAGTTACTTCTTCACTGCCACATAGCTTATTTATGTAAAATATGTATTGAAGCTCCAAAGATAGATCCAAGTTCACTAGCAATGGGATTCAAACTCTGAAAAACCAAGAGATAAGAAGAGATAAAGCTGCTGTTTTATCATGAAATGTGAATTCCCTTGGCTAAACTGTAAATGTCTTATTACTTTGCTGTTCTGACACTAAGGAATTGAAGTGTAATTAAACCTGATTTGTTTTCCATCACAAACTCTGCTATTTAATTTTATATCTATTTTGTTATCAAAGTTAACGTCATCATAATAATATAACTTGTGTTCCATAGATAGCAGGTCTTTAACCTAATCCTCCACAAAAAGCTAAAATAATTTCATGGTATGCCATTATGGCAAGGAAAGTGCATGTTATGATTTCCATAAGATACACTTCAAAATAAACTGAAGAATTTTATCTTCATGAACAACCATATGCTACCATTACATGTATATTTTCTTTCCTCTAACTTTGAAAACTGGGCTCTGGTTATTAGAAATGCCTCTATAAAGTCACTGGCAATCCACAGCTCCCTTGGAGCTTGTGAGTGTGCTCATTGCAATAGCAGCCATTCTATGTGACCATGGGTGAATCTGCAGCAGTATTTGTTATTAAGAGGAAATGACTGAAATTGAGGATCATCTCCCCATGGCTCTTTAGGCCTTTAAGGCCAATATTAGCATTTCCAAGTCTTCAGCCGAATTTCTGCTCTTCCTAAGGATGACTAGGTTTCCTTCCCTAAGTGCCTCTAAAGCAGACTGAAGCAGCAAAACTGTTTGGCTGCTGGCTAATAGCTCAGACACCAAGGTCAAGCTGAGGCTCAGAACATTCCCAGAAGTGAAGTTATTAGGAAAACGTAAATTTTCTACAGATGGGAAAATAGCTAGGGCTTTGCAGTCTTCCTCTCTTGACCCTTTTGACTCCCATTTCCTATGGCTGGTGCTATGGATTGTGCCTGTCCAGGGGCAGGGGAGAACTGGTAAAACACTCTCCAAGGCTGTGGCTGAGAGGGGAGGCCAATGCCTGTGGTATTTTCTGGGTCCCCCATGGCAGGAAGGAAAGATGAATCTGACTCCATGTTCTTGGAAGGCTAATTTATTATTTTATGATCTATATTATATTAAAGAATGCTGTACTAAACCAAACTAAAGAGTAGAGAAAGGATATAGACAGAAGGCTAAAAGATACTAATGAAAATTCATGACTCTCTCCAGAGGCCCGATACAACTGGCTGTGATTGGCCATTAAGTAAAAACCATTCACATGCTGGGTAAAAAATCTCCAACCACATTCCAAAGCACCAAAACACGGAGAAGCGAATCAGATAGTAATTGTTTTCCTTTTTCTCAGAGGCTTCTCAGCTTCCCAGGAGAGAAATCCTGGTGAAGAGATTTTTCCAGAAAAATATGATGGTGACAAATGCTGTCTGTGGGGGATGTGGCAGGAGGCACAGAGCTGTGTATGTCTAAGGGTGCATATCAGCAAGGCCAAGTCTGTGCTCACAGCAGGGCCACTGGGGGCGTCACCCTGATGCCACTGGGCTGGTCCATCCTTCTCCCCCCATGTGAATTCCCTGAGGTTTGAGGAAGAGAGGAAATATATTTCTATCTAAACATCTATCATACCTTTCTGTCTTATCTATCAAAAGCTTCATGCTGTAGCTATGTCCACCTGTCCTTTTTTGCTTTAGCCTCCCTGGATATTTTCAAGAAAGGACTGGACATGGCACTTAGTGCTATGGTGTAGTTGACAGGGTGGAGATCAGTCAAAGGACACACTTGATGATCTTGGAGGTCTTTTCCAATTTAAATGATTCTGTATCATCACAATGGCCATTGAGAAAGTGTCATGAGTGCTTTGGCTGCCAGAGTTTGAGCTGTTGAAGAAATTGATTTTATGTGTGACAAAAGTTACATTTTTTTTGGTTGAGGACAGTGAGCAGACAACCCCTCTCAATAAGCTGGCTCCACCATTTCCCTCACTTAGGCTGCTGCTTTGTCTTCCCCTCTCCTTGGCATTTTGCTCCTGGCCAGGTGGCTCCCTGCAGCACCTAAAAGTGCATGGACAGCCTGACAGCTTGGCTGGGGTCTCTGAGCACTGGGAGCCTGGGAAGTGCAAGGCAAAGCCAAGGGGGAGCTGGGCAGGAGCTGGGAATAAAGCAGTATCCCCATGTCAAAATAAAAATGAGCTATCTTGTTAATCAAATAAATAAAAACAGTATCCCTGTGTAGCAACAACACAATTTCCCCATGTCAAAATAGGAGCCATCTGACTTGTAAATCTGGTAGCTCAATGAAATACTGAGTGGCCTCAAGTCCCAAAATACTGTATCCGCACAGATTCTGTCCTGTAAAGTTACTAGGGTATGGTTTTATCTTGGTTGTTGGTTTTTTGTTTTTCCTGTTTGGTTGGTTGGTTTTTTGGTATTTTTTGTTTGTTTGTTTGTTTTGTTTTGGGTTTTTCTTGTTGATGTTTTGGTTTTTTTTTTTTCGTTTTTTTTTCACATTATTATTGCCTAGTTTCAGAAAGACAGCCATCAGTACAAGTCAATTAGGATTGTCTTCATTTGCAAGTTGACTTCTTGGAACTTAAAACTGTTGTTATTTATTGTTAAGAAAAAAAGAAGATTTTTTCCTCATGTAGAATTTAGATGGAAAAATTGGTCAGCAGAGGTTTAGTTGTCTCTGGAGTTGGGAAGCAGCTTTATAATAGAAATATAGATTGGACTGTTATCACACTGATTTTGGTAAATATTGCCATCCTCTTCTCTGTGTGTGTGCATGCAGGTTAATTAAAAAGTTCAGAGCCTTGCCTGTGAAAATTCATCTTTTTAAAAATGTAGATATGAATTTAGAAGCTTAATGAGATCTACAGAAAACTTAGAGTGTTTTCTGTTCGAAGTCAGAAGGAGTAATTCTACAGTCTGTTTTCTGACCTTTTCTTAAGTAAATTGACTTTCTTGGATAAGCAAGGCAATTATTAACTCTATAGACATTAATTACATCCATATGATATTTATTGCACACCAAAGGAAAAAAAAAAAGAGAAAATTAAAATTCCATACTCAAGTATTCAACAGAAAAACAACACCAGCATGAGTGCTGCTTGTGTTTCAATTCCAAAGCTCAGAGTAATGCCATTCAGAGAACCAGCATCCTGCAGGATAGATCCTTAGGAATCATTGCAGAGAGCTCCACCCCTCCAGCCCAGGGAGCAGCTGATGGCAGTAGCAGGGGATCATTTTTATGGGGATAAGCAGAATACAGGATGGCAGTGCTTCCCACTGAGAAACCAGACAGCACTGGAGGGGTGGCCAATGCCAGGAGCCTTGAACTCCACTCCCAGCTCTGGAGAGGAGTGTACACAGCTGTATCTGCCTTTCTCACACCTATGTGATCACTTCTGTTCAGATACACCTCAGTCCTGCCTTCTGCATACGCCCTTCTCAACCTCAATCTCTTGTGTTCAAAACATCTAAGTCTATTGGCTTGAGTTTCACCCTAAAAGCAGATTTCCTGCATGGCTATTTTCAGCCTTCTAGTTTCTTTCCTCCAGTGTACTTATCCATAAATCTATGACTCTTCTCTATTTTTGTCAGCCTCTTTTCCCCACTTTGCCTTCTAGTCATCCACACCCCAGAGAATCCTTGTCCTAATCTCTGTGTTGTGACTACTGCATAAATTTCTGACATCACCAGTTCCACAGCCTGTGACAGCTTTTCAAGGGCTACCTACCACTCCACAAAAGTTAAACTTTCTACCATCTTCTATACCATCTTCTTTTGACATGAGAAAGAGGCACAAATTTTATTAAATAGCCTGGCTTGTAGACCTCTCCTCTAGGAAGCAAACTCAACTCCATTTTCAGATTGAAGCATACAGATATGCATGTTTTTATCACTTCAGCAATGTGATTCAAATACGATTTCGCTGGTTAGGAATGTGACACCATACCTGTCATGTCTACTGGCTGGACCACTGGGCTGAGGCTTGATTCTTGTCTTTGCTGCCAAAAATATGTCTGCATCTGGCATTAAAAGTCATGCAATTAAAATACAGAAAGACTTCTTGAGAGTCAGGGATCCTTATTTTCCCTCTTGTAGAAATGGTTCAAGCCACTACACTATCAAATAAAACTCTTTTCTCTGTACACCTTGCCCAATGTACTTGGTACTTTTTCTCCATGGTCACAGAAGTGGAATCAGACTTTCACATGAAAGTGAGTTCTCCTATTTTGCAGCAAACCTGTGGGCTAAGCCACCTCAGTGTCAATATTAGACCTTTACTGCAAATTTTTCTGGGACTAAGATAGTCTTACAAATCTCTGAATGGCTGAAAGATGATGCCTCCAACCTTCCTAGCAATTTTTTGTGCACAAATAAAACGATGAGCAAGACAGAGAAGTTGTAATTAAACTACAAAGTGCCTGACACAGCACTTAAAAGGTTTAAGTTCCTCAGGATTGTCTTGTGACTTCCCTCAAGAATATTCCTGAGGGAGTTGGGAGCCATGAGAGTGCAGCAGTAGATACAACAGAAAAACTGGGGTGGCACCTTGAATCGACTTCCAAGAAACCTTTCTGACAATATTCATGATCCAGTGGTGGGTGAATGCCTACATCAGTAGGAATATCTGAAATATAGCTGTGCAGGAGTGCTGCAGGGCTTCCCTCTTCTTCAGAGAAGCATTCCACACTCAGACAGCACCAGCACCCTGACCCAACTCTCACATCTTGGTACAAGCAGGCTATGTCTGTGCTGGGATTTCTCAGAGTAATTCCAGTGTCTGGAAACTGGCATTTCCAGAAGGAATTCTCTGTTTCTCTGCAGTAGTGGATCCTGGATACTTTCTCCGGTCCTTTCCATCATTAGGGTGTGGTTGCTCCACATGCACAGAGATGCATCCTTCATTAGTAAATTATACTGTCCATAGGATATATCTTATCATGGTATCAACAAAATTCTTGCCAGTAGTTATACAGTTGCCACACTCCTTACTGTGAAGTTTTAGAGATTTCAAAGCAGATCTCTTCTTCTGGAGATCATTGTAGCTTCCTAGCTGCTCTCAAGAAGATGAAGACATAACTCCCATTGCCTTCAGCAAGCATTAATTTACCCTTTCTTGCTGCTCTTACAAGACGGACACTAAAGTTTCCAACAGGCAACCTATGTATGTCTGCCCTAGGAACAGTTGCAGTCACTCTGAAATTCCCTGCTCTTCATTGCTGCTAGACCTTGGATTCCTATGAAAATAAGTAAATATTATACCCTCAGCATATGCCTACTGCTGGTGATCTGAATACCATGTTGGGATGCTTCTGTAAAAGCAGAAATAAAATTAATATTTTACTCTTCTAAATAGAAGTTTTGAAACAAATGTATCTATTTCACAACAGAAAAAAAAGTAAGTTTGTCTGAAAAAAAATCTAGGAAAACAAGTATATACAGGCCATGTTCTTAATGGTCTAACAGATAAAAACTGCAGATTTTGAGACAGAATTTTTTTAGACTACACTAATTCTTTTATACTCATGCCAGTCAAACAGCCAGTTTGTCTTCTTATTGCAATTTATGTTGAAGGTTGTAATTCTTCATAATCATTTCCTTTGTGAAACCAGATTGTTGATATAAAACTTTTAGTTAAGCAGTGGCACTGGTTTCCCACTGGTTAACAAGAGCCTTTGTTTACACAAGGTCTCATGCGTATTTCGATGGCAGGAATAGCAATTTTCTTGTTTGGCAGCTCCCAAATACCATTTTGCTGCAGCACCTATGTTAGGAAGGGATACACTTTCTGTTAGTGTCTGGGAGGTTTTCCAATTAAATGAGTTGAAACTGACAGGACTTGAACGAGTTATCTATCGCCTGCTTTTGTGGCTTTTTAAAATTTAACTGCTAGATTTTTTTTAGCACTTCTGCTGGGTTGTTAGCATAACTTAGACTTTTTGCTAACTTAGCTAAAGTGACCTAAGCAGTTCCAGATTTATTTGCAGTGTTCAATTAATCTGATATCAATAGCAGCTTGATGCCACAATGTCATTATGTATCTGTTCCTACAGATCTAATCCCCATTTGGTCAATCACGTTCTTCTGTTTTAATGAGATGATAATTTCACTTAGGCAAAATCCTAAGACTGAATTAGTCTTTTCACTTCACCAAAAAACCCCAACCTTATGTTTGGGTAGAAATAAATATAATCACTAATTATCACGGATAAATTATTAAATGCATCTTGTTCAATTATTTACAATTGCGAAGGAATAAATACTTTTTGCCAGCTATTAATTACATTTTAAAAGAATGTCTGATTTTCCTAAAACAGAATCTGCCTTAGTGATAGATTTTACAGTTTCTTAAGTGTTTGTAACGTGACCATGTGCTCCTCTGAAAGTAATAATTTTTTATATTTGTAAAGATAATTGCTTTTATGAATTGATATCAAATGATTCTCATTTTTCTACCCAACGGAGAAAGTGTCTAAGCTGTTTCCTTTCTTACTCAGTTTATTTCTATCAATTATTTATTTCATGCCAGTTTTTCTAACCTAATCAATTTTCACACATTTTTTCCACAGTCAGGCTTGAAAAGTAGAGAAAATCCAGTTAGCTGAGGTTATGACTCCAGTTATACAGAATAAGGAAATCTGATATGCTGTGATTTATTTTATCAAATGCCTAGTGAATACTGAAGAAAATTCTCTGCATTTGATTTCTGTGCAATTTAAAAGTCAATCACATTGGGCATTTGATATTATGAATGCTTTTTGAGTCCAGACCTTTCTTTTTCATCTATTGCATGCCAGGGAGGGGTTTTGTTTTCAATTGCCAAAACAAGAATCCCAGTTTTGTGTTCTGTAGTTTAACACAATGAGCAAAGGCTGAATAACCTGGATTAGGAATATTTGAGGATATCAGCTGAAGGCAGCAGCTCAACAGCCGGGTGCCAGGCAGGACATCAACCTCAATGCCAAAATGGTATAGCTTTTCATTTGATGGGCTGAAATCCCTGATGAAGACCCAGGCTGCTCTGTCTGGGCAGTGCAGCTCCCTTGATGGATGCCAGGCATGTATGGTCACAGTTTTCTCCCAGCAGAGATGATGGTTCCTAACCAGGATCCAGAAAATAGCTGGGCTTGTCTCATTCTGTGTCCAGAGGAACCAGTGACCAGGGTTCTCAGATCACAGCAAGTATGCCTGGACATGACCAGGCTCTCTAAAAAACATTCAATTTCTTTGGGAGAATGTGAGGGAGGACACAATGGTGGGACCCCTTTCACATAGTGCTGCAGTAACCAAAGTATGCTTTGGGGGCTTGGGATATCCATTCTCAGCAGACACACTGCCACCACAGCTTTTCCTTGATTTAAGCCAGCAGGTAATTGTGGTTAGCTATTCTCACCTTCAGAGAAGTCTCTAGTTTGACATCTTCTCTGCATGTTAAAGCAAGTTGGGAAGGTAAGGTGATAATTTAACAGTTCTTAGGCTTTCAAGGAAACAATCTCCTTTCTCTGTTTCTCTTTTAGAGTGTCTGTTGTGAAAGATGCTTAGTAAGACCTACAGCTATATATAGCTGTATATATTTTTATATATCTAGTCAACAGTAACCTCAAATGTCAAGATAAGCTCTCCCAAATCTTGACTCAAATGTTGTTATAGCTGCAGTAGGTATCCTTTCTATTATTGGTACCTTCAGATGATATCAGATGATACTTTGTTGTATAGACATTGCATAAACAGCAGTGAGCACACAAGGAGATAATGGAATTACAGAAAGGTTTGGGTTGGAAAGAACCAGACCTTAAAGATCCTCCAATCCCAATCCCCTTGCCATGGGCAGGAACACCTTCCCTTCCAGCTTTTGTAATGGACAGCATGTATTTTAGTAAGGTCACCGACAGGTATTGGTAAGTGAAAAGACGAAGTGTAAACAGGGTGACAATTTGTAGCTCTCAGAATTGCCTCCACAGCTTCTTTTTTTTGTTTTTGTTTTTTCTTTTTTCCCCCTAGATCTGTAAAGACATTTTGCAGAGTTTTTTTTTTCTGTTTTTACTTAAACAGGGTGTCTTGAAACCCCAAATGAAGAGGGTTCAGCAACAAGGCAATTGATAGGCAGTAAACAACAGCAAAGGATTCAGTTTTCAGATATACATGATTTTGAAGCATTTTTGTTAAACTGCTGTCACAGGTGGAATCTGGAGATTATCAATAAGTATTACCCCTAATGTAATTTCTTTCCAATCATCATCCGGAAAACGCAACTGGAATAATGAGTACCTTATTGTTAGTGAAATTGAGCAGACACTGATAGTTAAACAGAACAAAACTTCTATTTCACTCTCAACAATTCTTGCCTTCAGTGTTGCTCACCTGAATTTGTACTCTTACCCTGGATAACCAATCCTACCATTTATCCAGAAAAACCTGGTACCCTACTTTTTCTATTTATTTCAGTGTTTTTTAAAGTATTTTTACTCCTATTGACTTGGGGAAGTGATTTGGAAATGTTAATAAAGCAGACAAGCTGGATTCTAGCTATCTCACTGGGAAACACAGAAAGAAGTTTAAAAAATCTTAGACATCAGAAATAAAATTTAATAGATGTTGTTTCATATTTTTATTGCAGTGATTATGGTATTTTTATAGTTTTAAAATTTCTATATTCACACTCAATACATTTCACAATTAGTTTCATACTCAGTCCTATGAACTTTTGAAATTCGTTTGGCTAAAATAAAAGGCATTCATCTATACATGAACACCTGTGATGAGAAACAGTCTTCTGCTGGATGTTATAGCCTTCATATATTGAGTCTGTAGGTAATTTTCAATTGAATTAAGCCAGTGTTTAAGTATTGTGTTGAATTATGATTACTTGCCTATTTAAAACAAGGGAATATTTTCTGTTCTGATTTAATTCCTTACAGTAAAAAGGAGCTGTCCAGATCTGTTAACATGTACTTGCACAGCAGAATAATTTGGTCAACTTTCTTACTCAATAAGTCCTTTATACTTTTTATAGATTGTATAAACTAGGATTTATGCAACTGTGAATACATGGTAAATATAAATCACACACCACATTGCACATCATCATAGATTTTTCCCCCATCCAATACGATGTATAGCAACTTTGAGCTGGCCCAGCCTGTGTTAGCTAAGGCAGATAAAGACAAATCCTCCTTAAAGTAGGAATTTTGAAACTTTTAACAACCAAGTCGTTAACTGAAAGGTATGAGATGATACTGATGATGTCTGTCAGAGAAGACCAAAAAAAGTGTGTGAGAAAATCTCTGCAATATGCAGGTGTGTATATCTTACCCCTGAAGTTAAAAATCAATTGAGAGAGACAAAAATACATTTTGGGGGAGCTTAATCCTGGAATGAAGTGCAGTGCCCTGTAGGGCACTGGGAATGCTACTTATTGATCAAAGTGAAGCATGGGATAAAAATATTCAGTAACACTGGTTAGGGGATAACTCTCATCAGTAATTTTTTTACATCAGTAAAATTTCATCTATTCATTGACCTCAGAGATGGTCTAAGCGGTTCTGAGGAAAGAGTTTAGAGGCACTGTAGATTTCTCTAAAAGGATGTATTTTTAAGGAAATATGAAAGATTTCTATAGTCTATGAATGTCAATTTCTAAGAATGATCTTTCAAACATGTAAGTACCTTTCATCTATGATACAGTGTATTTGTTAAAATCTCCATAATCAGAAAGACATTTATTCATACCAACAGAATGTACCCTGATTTTTCTGTTCAAAGTTAGCTCTCTTTAATGCCCTATTCCCAAAGGGCATGTCTTCAGCACTCACTCTGCGTCAGCTTAATGAGGGCATCTTTTACAAATGGGAGCAGTAAATCTTCTCCCATCCCTGACTCACTGCCAATTTTTTCCCCTTCAGGATTTTTCTTTTATTTTTATTTCAAGATGAGAGACTTTGAATAGAGTTTTCATTTCTGCCATAGCTGGGCCACTACTTAAGTGAGTAGCTTCAGGAAATACTCTTACTGTATTTATTATTCAAAATACCCAGAAACATGGCTCTGAACTACAGAAAAATTGTCAGCGTTGAATGACAAAGTATTGTTCATTCCTCCATAGTCAGCTAAGTACAAGCTGTCTCAATTTTGCCTCAAAATTGAGAGTTCAGAAGTTCAACATGAGTTCAAATGTTACTGAGTTCACGTTTCACTAGAGATAGAGAGAATGAGTGATAAATGTTTACACTAAGCCACTGGATTAAAATATATGTGTTGTGGCTTCTATATCTCCTTACACTTATATCTGAATAAATTGAACTACTGTGCCTGGGCAAACCACTCAAGGGAGCGACCAGTGAAACATGAACAGATGGGAGTTGGCTTAAATCAGTGAACCAGTGGTCCTTGAAAGGTGCAGGTGACTAAGCATCAGGGACTTGGAATCAGGATGTGCAGTTGGAAATGCTGCAAACTGATCCAAAATAAAACATTAGGGACATGGATCATAGATGCTGGCAAAGGTGCTGCACATTTCTCCTGGTGGTGTCTGATCTTTTTTAAATTTTTGGTTGACTGATGAAATGACAACTGCATATGTGTGTTAAGGTAAGAGTAGTGAGAGATGCTTCTGCCTGAATTAAGGTGCAAATGAGACAATATGCAGAAGTCAAAAAATTTGGAATTAATTTAACAAAGAGTGTGAGGTTGTAAGATAGAAAGAAACAGAAAAGAGAAGAGAGAGAGACAGCAAGCAGGACACAGTCACCACCCATGGACATCACCCATGGATCCAGCATAACTCCTTTGGTCCTCCATTGAATCAAAAGCTAGAAGGATATCTCAGGTCACTGACTGCCTTTCCTAGCTCTGAAAGAAGATCTAACACAGTTTCTGAGCTACTCCTGATATACACTTCTTTAGATGGACCGGTTCTTCAATATCTTTAGTTCCAGGAATTTCATAACCTTCAGAGATAATTAAATTAAAAAATTAAATTAGATCAAGTGTTCAATTATCTTGACATCAAAAAAGCATTTACAATGTCTAATTTAAATATCTCACTATAAATTAGTCTGAATTCCTCTTCCTTTTGATCACTCCAATTGAGAACAGTTGATTACTGTTCAAACAGTCTCAAATTTCTTAACATGATTATACTGTCCTGTCTCAGTCCTCTCATTTTCTTCAACTTTTACTGCAAATTTTTTAGACTACTTTTTTTGTTCATCACTTGGGGTTTCCTTCCAGATTATCCACAGATTTTTTAATGATGGTTTTCAAAATGGAATATGATGTTGTCGTCAAGTCTCTAGCATTTGTTCCAAGGAGTGTAATAGCTATGCAGTATATTAATAATTACTTGTGTGGTAATATTTAGCTATCAGTAAATCTTGTATATAATGACATTTTAGAATGAGACTTGTCTCTCTTGTCTCTCTTGTGACAGCATCTCAACACTGGCTGATTTCGTGCAACCACCCCCCTGAGCCTTGCTTGCAGTGTTGTTAGCTAAACAGTAAATTATGGTTTTTATCTCATTTTGCATTTTTGATTTTAATTTTTCTTTTATACCTGAGGAGCTTTTTAGTTTGATCTTATTAAATTTCATACTTTGATTCGAGACTAGTGCTCTAATTTATAAAATTCATTCTCAGTTCTACTGCTGACCATTGAAGTGCATGCTTTACTTCTCAGCATTGTTATCTGCAGACTTCATGGGACTATCCATTTTTTCACCAAAATATTCAAGTTTTATATTGAATATTAAAGTAGAAGGAGTTTTGCAGGACCTCACAATTTGTCCTATTTTTTGAAAGCAAATCCTTGATAAAACCACTTCAACAATATTTCCCATATTTGTATATGGAAATGTAGAGACTGTGCCACAAGATTTACTAAAGTCAAGATGTATGTATCATATCTTCTATTCCTACCCTATCCACTAGGCATTGTTACCCTACTGAGAAATGGAACTAGAGAGACGTGACTGCTCTTGACAAATCCACATTGAGCTGCTTTTATTACTGTAGCATTCTTCAAGTGCTTATAATCTGAGGTTTAGGAATTTGCTCCAGTACCTTCCCAGGCAGAAGGTTTAGGCTAGCTGACTCATTGCTACCCTTTGCAAAGGCTGAAACCAGCTAGGCCTACTGGTGAGCAAGTTAGGAAAATTACATCACAGCTCTGGGTACAGCTCCAAAAGAGCAGCAACTCTATCATTTGGATTTCTGAACAAAACTTATATTTTTGGATAGAGAACCATACTACTATGGTCATGCTATTACTTTCCTGTGCTGTCAGTTCCTGCAAATGGTATCTACTTCTTGTACATTGACTCAGAAAAATAAAAGTCATCTGAACAAGAGAAATGTTAGCATTCCAGAGGATGTGTTTGTATTTGCAGTAATATTTACAGCTGGTTGGAATAGCAGTATAGACAGTTTCTTCAGGCAGAAACTGAATGAAAGAAAACAGCTTCTTGACCTCAAGGGAAGTGGAGCAGAGATATATAACAGGTATGATGAGATCACTCTCTTGGCAGAGAACTAGGTCATGTTCAGAAAACAGATATTCCCAAATTTCTTGTGAGTCACTTTTGATAGTCCCACAAGCTTTTGTTCTGTAGGTATCTGGATATTTCTAATTTTTATCCATTCTCCATACATAAAGTGAAAGGAGTAGAACTCCTGTTCTTACATATTTCATCTCTAAATAATTTGGTATAGAGATCTGTACGGAATAGAGACCTATCTACTTTCTGATTCTATTTGTGCCATGTTTTATACGATGGAGCTCTGATACTAAGGACACTATCCACCCATAAAGTATAAAAATAATGATGTGAATGTCAATACTGAGAAAAGGGAAGGAAATTGTTTCTGCTCTCTTCAGACAATTGTGCTTGAAATACAGACTAGGCTACTTGAGGCATGCAGAGCTCCAACTAGAACTAAATTGTCTGAGGACTGCCAAGCGTGATTAAAGTGTTGAAAAGATTTGTACAGAGGGAGATGCATAAGATAAAAAATCAAAGGGATGTGAGAACAGTGTGAGGAAATGCCATGCCATTCCATACATAGGACAGTGGGCAAACAAGGAAGAGATAGAACAAACTGAACCTAAGCAGGTAAATCATGCTATTAAGAGGGTTAGTGCTATGTTCTGGTCTCTGCTTCAGTAATCTTATTTCTTGTTTCCTAGAAAAGAATTATTTACTGCTGGATCCATTTTTGAGTGGCAGACCTAGCAGGTCTGAGGAGCAAATGTGGACAACTTGTCTTGAGTGTGTCACTGCCAGGGGCCCCAGACACAGCCTGGGTAGCATCAGGATTTGCTCTCAGAGATGTAGCAGCCATCGTCCTGAAAGGGAGGCTGAAGCCCATGGGGAAGGAAAAAAAGGACTGAGTTACATTTCTTATTATTTTTCTGTCTAGCTCTCAGAAAAAAAACATCTGAACTAATAGCAGACATCCCCAAACTTGCAGAATGGCAGCTAGAGACATTTCAAATGACACTCAGGCAACTGAATAGAGCTCTGCCTTTCTCTTGATGATAATGAGAGCAAAATGATGTGTTTTAAGAATCCATATTGGTGTATCAAAAATCTGAGTAGAAACTGAAATGCTGTCTGAGAGGTGCTGAACCATGAAGCTTCCAAAGTCACCCTTGTCACTGTAGGCAGGGGAGATTCATACCCCCTCCTCTTCAGTCACCCCTCAGATAACAGAGGTAGAAAACAACACTGCTATTGGTGGAGCTATAAACTGAAAATAAATATCCTGAAGAAATTATGTTACTTCCCAAAGTGGGAGTGATTTTAAACAAAGCTGCTGGCAGTGGTGCCATACTTTGGTGTGCACACCTGTGGGCCAGGAAAGCACCCTTGATCCTGCATACCCCAAGCTGCTCCTCTGGGTGAACTCACCAGGATGCCAATTCTCCCATTACTTGTGATAGTCAGGAAAAAAAAAAAAAAACAACCAAAAAACCAAAAAAATCCAGATAATGCTCTCTTTGAACAAAATATCCAACACAGGTGCTCAAGCACTGGGACTAAAAAAGAAGCCAGACTGGAAAGGTTGTGACTGAATTCACTTGATGTAAATTACCATATGAAAAAAGCAAAGAAAGAAGAAATCATAACCATACATATTCATCAAAGCTTTCTTCCCCAGATTTCAGACTAAGTGAAATCTAGGCATTATTATAGGAGACAGTTAGCTATTAAGAAGCTTCTTTGGACTTAATATTTTATCCCTTGATACAGGACAAATGTTTGCTCTCATTTGTCTCAGCTCAGGGCCCCAGGTTACTCTAAATTTAGCCAATCTATTGCCAATCGTCAGAGTAAATACTACACACATTATATGAATATTTGTCTGAATTGCCAGAAAGTTCTGTGATCTGATAGTTTAATTTATTTTTTTTAATTGCAAATGGCATATTCATTTATACAAAAAGTTGTAGAGGAGTAAGACAACACCTGCTGTGACACAACTGTGTCTACAGTAACATGCAACAAATGTCTTTGATGAAAAAACCAAACAGATTATGAGATGTTAGCTGGAATCTAGATTTTGAAGCGCTATTACTACCACACATTAAATGGGCTGAAAAAGTGATGAGACAGAATTTGGTAGAAATTAAGCCTGATAAAGAAACAAAGGAGAATAGTAAAATATACCTGAATTCAATCAAAATGAAATTGATTTTTTGTTAAACCTCCAGACCCTTCCCCAACTCTGGCCCTTCTCTGGACATGCTCCAGCACCTCAATGTCCTTCTTGTAGTGAGGGGTCCAAAACTGAACACAGGACTCAAGGTGTGGCCTCACCAGTGCTGAGTACAGGGGAATGGTCACTGCCCTGCACCTGCTGGCCACACTATTGGTGATTTAAAAAAATTATATGCTGTATAGTCAGCATATTTCATAGGAAACTTATTTTCATGACAAAACCATGTTGGATATTTAGCAAGATTTAAATTTTAAAAAATAATCAGAAGTGAATATGAACTACAAGAATAATGACAATTGAAACAAAGTACTTTTTCTTTGCATATACGGGTACAAAAATGCATGTTATGTATTTGAGAGAGGAGAAGAGATACAGCAAACATTACCAAGTGAAGACTTGATAAACTTTTGGGGAAGGAGACTATTGTATTGTTTGTTAATTTTTAAGATAAAATCCATCAGTGCTAGAGACAAAATGAGAAAAAAAGATTATATGATCTGGTATTCCATTTCTGTATTCCTGTTAGCAGATTAATGTGATCATTTTGGACAATATTCCTCTTGATCTTACCTGAAAATAGATGGTGACTGACTAACAGTCACTTGAATCAACTTTTAGAATTATCTGACTAAAAAACCCTGAGCTCTATATTTCTTGGATAAGTGTACATTTAAACATTTATTATATATGCTTGTGTGATGTCTATTTATTAAACATACACCCTTCTTACCAGCAATTCAAAGTAAGAGATTCAAAAGTGGCAGACTGGTTATAATTGAGATGTACTGGAGGCCTTTTTTTTTTTTGGTCACAAAGCACTTCACACTCTGGCATTACCACTCTTCTAATATGTTAGATGCAGTTCACTCAAAATGAGAGTTTAGTAATGTATTTTTCTGCTAGAAAAAAACCAGCGTTGAGATGTTTCTCACAAAATAATAGCTTTTGAGATGAATGTTTTTTATATAAGTAAGATTTTAGAGTGCTTGCCTAGAATCAGTGGCAATTGTGAAGATTTAATTGGGATTAGTGATGTTTTATCTCACAGAAATCCATTAAGCCTTGTTTGAAGCAAGAAATTCATAAATTCTTAGAGGTAAAATTGCATTATGTATTTTTTGCTGTAAGTTCTTCCTTAATCAAAAAGTGATATTATTCCCAGTATCCTTAAACTAAGCAATTTCCTTTATATTTTACTACTGTATGTGCTACCATTCTTTCATTTATCCTCAACATGGCTTGCAAATCATGGAAATAATATTATCTTCACTTTTCATAAGGAGAATTTTTCTTAAATGGAATTGAATCATAGAGAAAATAAGTGGTTTGTCCAATCTGGCACTGGAAGGTCATGGAAGGATCAAGGATCAATGTTGAACTTTCTGCTGGGTAAGATCAGAGTATGCTGTAAAACCAGGAAAATGTGAACATTAGCAGTTAAATGAGTGATATGAAATTATAAAGGCACTGATGTTACAGAGCAGCATACTTCAGATCTTATATTTAATACTGTCTTTTTACAAGTGGGTATTTCCACTTAGAACCATGGGAAGCAAATTCCACGGGGCAGCTGTTTAAGTTATGGGTGCATACACTCTCTGGACCTACTGTGCTTGAATCTGACTTTTGTTACCATATGGTCTTGGCTCGGCTGTAAGGAATTGTAGCTTCGCTCCTGCCCCTGTATCTACTGCCCTCTGCTTCTGCTTTTTTTTGTTTGTTTATTAGTCTAAAGAGTGGACCCGTTCACACCAAAATTTAGGTGGTCAAGGGAGGCTGAGTAAAACCTTGCTGAGCAGAATGGAGAAGTTCAATTCTCACAGAGTTACTCTGCTTGCTTTCAATCAGTTTGGGCAGTCATGTGTGGTTTGAGGGAGTCATGGGTGAGTGTTTCAGAACTGTAACAACTGCAGACTAATTTTCATGACTTTCTTTTTTGGTAAAAACAAATAATTAGGTCGTTTGGTCTGACTGATCTCCCTCTTACTGTAAACAAGCTATAAAACTCCCCTGCCCCATTATGTGGCTACACCGGTCCTTGTAGATAATTAAGTCTGAAAGTCTAAGGTTGGGAATGTAACCTTGACCTTGGAAGTGGATATAGTAATAAAAGATATAGACATTCCAGCTTATGTGATACAGAAACAAATTACAATGTTTCTTGTCTACTCACAATCATAGATCTACCCAAGAAATACAAAAGCTACTTAGATCTCTCCCTTCAAAAAAAAAAAAAATTAATTAATGAAATGGTCAAATACCATAGTCTGTTCCACGGTACATTCCTAGTGATTATTTTTACTAATTGTGGAAATCTGTGGAAGCTTCTCCACTCTAGAATACAAATTCCTTTGTGTCTTACTCGCATCCTTGCAAAATGTAACCACAGAAGGCAACAAGCCTGGTCTTAGGGCTTTTACCCTTCACATCACACACTTCTGGCTAACATGCTTTCTTAGGAAGTGCAAGATCTAGATACAAGTTTACAATCTGACCCTGACTCTCTTAGATTACTCCAGCTGAAGGCAAATTCTCTAGGGACACCATTTGTCCTCCTGTTATAGCTGATCATACAGCCAACCCCATGGTGCTTATGAAGCACAAATGGACAGGCCAGGCCATGGCTCTAAAGCATCTCGTTATGGCACTTGTAAATTGCCAGTTTAGTTTTCTCCCAGGGCTGTTTTTCCGCGTTGCATCTGGTAAAAGCCAGCAATCTCACTGGAAGTGAAGGCTACAGATTCTTCTGTGTGTTCTGCCCAGACACCCACCTGGTTTCTCACAGAGCGTGGCAGGTCCCACCTGTGTTTCTGGATCCTGCTGGGGCTTTGGCCAGTGTTGTGTGCCTGTCCACTCATGCACACATGCAAATGCTCACAGCCAGAAGTGGAACAGGAGGCACCCTGAACCTTGCAGGGCCTTACAGGAATGGATCAATCACTTCAGCTGCCTGCAGAGGCCAGGTAAGGCTGAGCAGTCACCCAAACACAGCTATCCAAAGTCTTGTTCTGGTTATATGCAGTATCTACAAGGGTCTATGCCATTCTAATTTTTATCCCCACAATACCTCAGTGCTCAAAAGGGAATATTTACATGAAAATAAAAGCAAATAAAAGCAAAAAGCCCTCAGATTTGGGCAGCTTCTCTGTTGATCGCTCAGCAGCATTTCAGCATCTGACAACTGCTAAATGTCTTTGTAGCCATGATCAGAATGCCTGGCCTTTATTTCATTGCTTCATTGTGTTACCTAGAACATTCACTACTGATAGAATGAGAAGAAGCTGGTTCTTAAAATTTTTTTCACAAGATCATGCTAATAATAAATGTACCTATCACAGTTACCAATTCATTTTCCAGGTTGTCGGTACTACAATAATTTTTATGGACATGACCATTTAAAATAGGGAAATTTTACTAATTGATTCAATATCAGTTGTTCTTAACTTCCTCTCTCTTTTAACTTGATTGGCAATACTGTACTTAATGATAAGCTAAGCATTAAGCATAATTTTACACCAAGTATCAGCTTAGAAACGTCCTTCTTTAAATGCACATTTGTTTGTTCATCCTTTGTAGGAATACCAAAAACCCTGCAGGTTTATTCCATCAAATTGAAATTATGAAAGTAATTCAGTATGTTATCATTCCAGACTATGTCTCAAACAGGGTTTTTTCTAGGAATAGAGACATAGGAGGTTGTTGGTTGGATTTCATTCAGTCAAGGAGTGTGGCTAACCAGAAAATCAAATCTCTTTAATAGCACTTTCTAAATATTCCTCCCCGTGTGACATAACATGACCCACAAACCTAAATATGCTCCAAGTCAAACCCTATAAATTAAAGAGACTCCAGTAATAAGGTTAAATGAATCCAGTTTGCTTGAAACTGAGAAATGTCAGCCACATTTCTACAGGGCAGAAGAGCTGTTTGGCTTATTCCCTTAGAAGCAAACTTTTAAAAAAAAAGAAAAAAAAAGCCCAAAAAAACCCAAACCAACAACAACAAAAAACCACCTCAAGGCAAATAACAGCACTATTAGATGTGCTAGATATTCTAGCCACCTTGCAAGAAACATGCAACTCATGCCTTATTGCTGCCCAGCCTGCTGCAAGTGGACAAGCTGACAAATCCTGTCTTTTCAAGACACTTATGGTCTAAATATATGTTTTAGATCTAGAGCTAAAGGCAAAGGGAAACTCCAGCCCTTTGCCTTGCATCCTTTGAAGGTAGAACATGGCCAACCTGGAAATTGAAACTCTTCTTTCCTAAGTGTAGTCTTCTCCTAGGGCTCTGGGGGGCACCTGCATGGTCTTGCTTGTATAGAAACACAGAATGAGACAGGAAACACATTTTGTCTCTGCTGGCTGAAGAAATTACCACCAAAATTGCCACCACTGCTTTTCCTCTGGAGTCCTTTGCTCACTGAGATCTGCTGAAATGTTACGCACATGGGGACCCTCTGAGTCATCTCTGTCCAATTGAGGTGGGTGATTCAAGTAGTTCATATTTGATCAGTGTCCTCATTTTGATAAGAATGATTTCATGAAGGGCTCTGAGGAAACAGTAGCTGACAGCAGGAGTTGCCAACAAACAGATGAGACAGTTGCAGACCAAGGGAAAAGGTGATTTCGTTAGATCAGTCAGCCAGAAATGGGCATGACCAAACACTAACATTGCAGAACTAATCAAATCTGAAGTGCCACATTACTAAGTTGAGGGGTTCTCACCTCTCCAGGCCCAGGCAGCTGTCAGGCTCACAGTTCAACAGGGATAACTTTGCCAAGGTCAAACATGGACAAAATGTAGCTCATAATTTGTCACTGTCATCCTTGCCATCACAGCAGTCTGGACTCTGTTAAATACAGCCTCCTTCTGATTGATTGTAAAAGTGGGGGGAAAACCCCCAAACCCAAACAGTTTGAAAATTAATAAAGGAAATTTAGTAACTCCATGTGTCATGTGGAAAAGGAAAGAAAACAGTATTAATTTGAACTTAGTCTTCACACAATAAGGTTTGTTGGTACTGATAATTCAAAACATAAGTAGATTGGTTCTAGAAAAGGAATTAGAATGAAATCCTAGTCATCATTCAAAACAGGGCATAGAGGAAGGTTTGATAGGACATTTAATTTTCAAAATTCCTGCATTATATAGTAAAATCAATGTGTAATCCTCTTAAAGACTGTGTTTTAAATTAACAAATTATGTTATATTTGAAGAAGTGATAAATAGATTACAGTTCTACTGACAGAGAAAATTATAACATGCAGTTCTTTGATAGTCCCTTTCAGAGCAGCAGAGGGATGGGGACCTGCCCACACAGGAACAAGCTGAATCCCACAAGAAAAAGCAGCCACAGGATGCAGCTCTTCTCTGACTTGGCCTTTTGTGGTTGCCTGGGGCTGCTCCAGGAGGCTGCTCACAGAGTAATGAGTTGGGTTCCCACTCTAAATTGTCCCTGGGAGAAATCTTCCTCTGGTCTACAGAAGGAGGCTGAAAATATTAGATCCTCACAGTTAAATACAGGCTTCATCTACAAACTGCCTAATGTCCCTTTTTTGTAACAACTACTGCTCAGGTCTTATTGTCCAGTGTGCTCAAAGACATTCACAAATCTCCCTGCACTTCCAGGGATGCAGATATCTCAAAAGAGTAATGATGTATTGCACATTTAGAAAAGGAAACACTCACATCTTGGGAGGTCTGTTCTACACAGAGATCTAAATCTGTGTATTAAACAAAGAGAAGCCACAATGGGCTGCAAATATTCTGTTGATATCCATCTGAACTATTACTGGCACAATGCTTTTCTCCCTTCTTCTTAGATGAAACTCCAGTTGCAGGGCAGTTGGGAACAGAAAGCTCTATAATTTAACTCCCAGTACCAATTTGCTCAAGAAAGAAAATAACCAAACAACACTTACTGGCCACCTGCTTTATTCTGTAGTTGAAATTTAGTGGACTATTTAGTGGACTAGAATGAAGTCCAGAAGAAAGGAAAGGAGTCAGGAAAATAAGGGACATCTACCCCGGTTTATATTTTTGGCTTTCTTCTGCTTTTAATTTTGTTATTAAAAGAAAAATGTTTCCAGTGGTACAAACACCACTGAGCTCTTTGAACACAGAATAATCAGAAATATGAAGTGTGACACTTCCTAAAATCAAAGAAAGAAATTTGATTCTCTTTCATATGACATCTTTCTTCACCTCCTATTTGTCTTTCTTCCTGTATTCTTCTCCACCTTCAGGAGTTTCCTTTTAATGAAAGGGCAGAATATTTCAGAAGGGTTATGGGCTGTCATGTCATTATCTGTGAGTCCAAAAGCTTGACATTCTCTCTTGAGGACGAGTTACAAAGCACTTCCAGAGCTGGACACGCATCTGAAACCAATTTGAAGGTTCCAGAATGTTTTGCTTTGATGCCACCATTTACTTCCTGCATTTCATTATGCTATTGTAGCCCTTCACTTTCATAATTCCCATAGGCATCAGCGAACAAGATTTAAATTGAAATGCATTTGCCTAAACAGGTATTTTCTATCTCAATTTACTTGTGACAAGTTTAATGAAATCATATGAACAACATGCACTTGTATACCAATTAGCTTTCAGAAACTGCCTGCTTATGTTCAAAAATTTAGGCAGTAGACTTCTTAGGTCTCAAAATATCTGGACAATTTGTGATATCATTAACTATCTGCATATTCAAATTATAGGACTGCTTTCTGTTTATTTGCTTCTCTGCATTACTGCTCAGACAGAGAATGTCAGAAAAGCCAGGAAATTGAATTCATGTCCTGCTGCCTTGAAGAAACTATAGGAGAAACACAGAGTGCCACGTGTAGTGTTTGTACCATATACTGATGTATGCAAAAAAAAAAAAAGGCCATGTCCTCTGCCTGCAATAAAATCAAATACTTGCCAATTTAAGAATATCCTTTTGACATGACCTCTGTGCTTGAAAGTAAAACAAAGAACAGGGTGGAGTGAAGAAATTAAGCTAGAGGAAAAGGTATGTTTTCTAGGTAAGCAAATATGGTATAGTAGCAAATTCCAGAAACATTTGAGCATAGGCTATTCTTCATGTATAGGACACCTGCTGATACCTTGAAAAATATCCCCTTAACACAGAGGAGGATTTTTTCAGAGAAGACAAGGACATGGCTGTGCTAGGGTAAAGAAGGACATGATCAGTCTGAACAACACAAAGATTTAAGGCAAAGTCAGTTTTTAAATACATCATGGTGCATATCCGGTTTCGAAATTAACTCAATAGAGTGCTGTAATAAAATGCACTTCTTATTCATTTGACTTTTTCTCATCAGTATTGTTAAAATTCTCATCTGACAAACCTTTTTTTCCTTACCTATTCTCTTAACTATTCAACTAATGAACATTTCAAATTCCAGATTTCTTTTTTTTGTAGTGTATTTTTAATAGATTTTTTGTTTGCAAGGCAAAGGTATAGACAGACCCATGAGTTATTCATGAAAAAGAAAATATTTAGAGAAAGGCCTGAAATATCAAGGGATTTTAAGAATTGTATATATTTATACAGTGATCCTGAGACTGTGCTCTTCAAGCAGAAGAGAAAAAACTAAAAGTGAAAGATCAGGACACAAGTTAATTTCACTAATTTTGCTTCAAGATTTTCCATTATATGACACATATTTAGTGTTCAAGAAGGAAAATATGTGTTATAAATTGTTTACTTTTAATATAGAGCATTTTTCCAAGAACAACTCAGCAAACAACCCCTCTTCAAAACACTTTCTCTGCAATCTAGGGTATTTTTTATGAGTAGAATATTTTTTCTTGCTGACTGTAATGGGAGTGCCTCTGTGTGATCAGCTGACAACAGTAATCTTTTCATGATAATTCTGTACTCTAATTATTGGTTCATCATATGTCTGGGAAAATAGGAACTAACAGAAAACTGACGTGGAAATCACACATTCTGTAAACCAAAGCCTGTGCAATAGTTTCTATTTCCATTTATATTAATATAAACCAGACTCAGCCCTCTCACTTTAGAAGAGTATCACAAATTTATTGTGGGGGAGCCCAGCATCCAGCCCCACAGTTTTAAAAATAAATGGGTCCCATTTGTGTGATGCAATGGCCAGAATCTTCCGATGTTCAGGGGACTTGAGAGTTAACAGCCTGAAGCAAAATCAGTAAGGCTTAGATCAGAAAGGCAATGTGTTTTGGCCTATGGAAATAATAAAGCACACATGCTGGAAGGGATCCCAGGGACTGCACATACTCTGCCCTTGTTAATTTTTCATGGCATTTTGCATAAAAAGGTACAAATACATTTCGCTGTGTGAGAACTGTTTGTGCATGTGGAAATGGCACTTCAGCCTGGAAGCCTTTTTAAGCCTTCACTTTTCTTTAATTCAAAAGTACTGCTCACTGGAGTTGAGAACAGCACGTTACACAACCTCTGTGCCCAGGCTGTGGATTACGGCAGCAATCTCTCCCCAGACTCTCTCTGCTGAAGCAGGTGGGCTGCTGATTTTGGAAGAGGTGTGCTTGCACATTGTGGGATGGTTTCAGACTGTTCAGGCGGTTTCTCCATTCGGTTATGTGAGAGGTAGCAAAGGGGAATTGTTTCTGATACTTAGGCAGCACCATGCTGATCATTCATTCAGGTTCCCAGAAAGGGATTTCTCTGACCACATGTAGACATTTGTTTCATAGATGACTTAGTGTGAAATGGTGAGTCAGACCCTCTCTGGTCAAGGGACACAACCAGCATTTCTAGGGTGTTAGGAGACACCAAACTCAGCAGCCTGATACAGGCAAGGCTGCTGCAGCTCCATGTTCTTCCATCCAGCCAGAAGAAAGTCTTTGTATGTGCACTCAGTTCAATACATGTGCTTAAATTAATGGGAAGCCACATAAATCAGAGACAGAAACCATAAAACCCACACAACACAAACAGCACCACTGCCCTGATCTTTTTTCCTCAGCCAACATCCAGATCCTAGTGACTCCAGAAGCAAGGACCTCAGATTATTCCAGTCCACTTTGACTCTCCTGTACACTTCTGATTGCCTCGGTATTTGGCTTTCAACATTCTTCTTGTACTCTCATGCAAGTTTCCGCTGCTGTTCCCTAGTGCCTACACACACTGACATTCACACCTACACAATGTGCACCCTGTCCTCCCCCACTGTTGTTATCACAGGAATGTGGTCCCCACATGTGACTTTTTGTCCCTCTTTCAGTTGCTGGCATTTAGGCCCCCATACAGACATGTATGTGGAGCCACCTAGACCAGAAGAAATAGCTAGAGATGGAGTTAAATGAGAAAACAGGACATATAGTTGTGATCAGACAAAATTCACACATGTGGTGGGGCAAGTGTACCAGTCAGCAACCTCTATACACGTGACCTACACATTTATTTCCTTATTCATTCTATTGTACCACTCTGATACCTCCCCAAACCATGCTGATCCCTTTCTTTCTCCACATTCTGTTCTTCACTAAGTATCCTTCATACAAATTTTGTACAAATGCAAGATAATTTCCCCTTACATCCCACAGTGTCTCCCAGACCCTTGCAGGGAGTAACCCCCTTTAGTGTATAAAGGTGATGGAGAAAGCATCTCCTATTGTCCCACTGATTGGTGTCATGTCTGGAAAATCTGAATGATGCTTTGAGACAGTCCTGGAATGAGCCAGATCCAGGTGCTTCATTTTCTCTGTTCAGGTTACTGGGGCTCCTCTGCCTGTCACTGATCCAGTGTGCTCCATTGTGTTCGGGGAACGAGCCTTTTGACACATAGATCCAAAACTGTTTCAAAATTCATGATAATACCTGAATAAGATCTATTGAATGATGACATAAGAGTTCCCTTTCTCCCGTTTGATGTCTATGTAAGTTAGATAATTTTGTGAACATCTACATTTATTTAACACAACCACCACTAGGTCTAAATAGGTGAACCATCCTTAGTAGGGAAGAGGACAAATATTTTCCTCTTTACACCAATGTAGATCCTCCTTCTCTAAGACTTCACTTTTGTCACCATAAGCCACCCCATGCTTGCTTGAAGGCAGTTTACATTCATGTGTCCATCCTACGTGTTCTCAGAGACCCAGCAAGGTAAATAATCCTCACTAGATTAGGATTCCTTTCATATCAGAAGGGGTTTCAGTACTTAATGAACGTGAAGAACTCCATGTTACTACAGGCAATTCTCATCAAGATGGACTAGCTGAATAAAGGAAAGAATTGTTATTAATTCTGCTAGATTTGTAGGGGCAAGGCTCTATTATTCTGTATTGCTGGTTTAGGTTAATCAGCTTAAATGTAACCTGATAAATTGTAGTAAATACATAATTAGGACATCACAAATGTATAAATCTATAAAAATAACACAGAATTTATCAGAAATATTTGAAAGCCATCCCTTTTTACAGGCAACATTATTTTTTATTAGAATTTTAGAAAGCATAGCTGATGGACATTTTGGCAAATAAAATTCCCACTATGACTTTAAAAGAACATTCTGTGTTTAATCTTTCCAGATGTAGATGAATATCGATGATTACAAAGAATATGATTTATGAACATGGGTGAATATTTTAAGGAGAAAAATGTATTCTTCTAAGGACTAATTGTTATGCAAGTATGACCAGAAAGCAGGAAAGCCTCCTGCAACACATCTATCTATATTTCATGGAACATGGAGCAAGTCAATGCATACATACATCTGCCTCATAATATGCCAATAAAAAAAAAATAACCCACAACCAACCAAACAAAAACAAAAGAATCCAAACAAAACCAAAACCAACCAAAAAAAAAATCCCCTGGCAGAAGGCAGAACTTTCTTAAGAGAAATCAAGATCTATTTTACCAAAACTAAGGAATTCCCACTAATTTCTCATTATCCAGGAGAACCTTATCCAGGAGAACCAAGATCTTCTCAACACTTAAGAAGAAAAAAAAAAAAAGTAATTTGATTTGCTGTACTTTAACAATGATGGAAGGAGTTTCACTTATACCAGTACAGGTGAAAGGAAGTAAGCCTGATTATTTTACTGGCATTGGAATTGATGAGAGCTCATCTGAAGAGTCCAAAAGAGATCAAGGGCCATGTTAATAATTAAGTAATATTGATGCTGATGGGTTTGAGCACTGAAGCTCATTTTCTAACCCCTTTTCACTTGCCAATACAGAGGAAGCTTTCTCTCCATGCTTCAGAATTGCCTAAAATGGAACTCCAGCCACTGTCTGCCTTACTCTTTTCATCTTTCCTCTCTGAAACAAACCTTTGACATGGCTGTGGTTTTTAAGTTACAGGGTCATCTTCGACCCACTAATTACAGAAGATCCCAACACAGAACTCAAGGAACACTTCTACTTGTTATGCTCATCTCGAGGGCAAACCCACTGGGAAATGATAAGGAAGCAGTGACAGTACTGAATAAACTGAAAGAACTGAATCTTAAGAAGACAGGAAGCACCATTTCAACTGTAAATTGTAGGATGACACTGAAGCAGCTCAGATTAGATGTGAACCCCCTTCTACTACAGATAAAACACCTCTTAGAAGAGCTATCCTAAGAAAGGCATAATTTCCTTCCTCACAAATCCTGAAACCCTGTCCCATCCATCCTGAGAGAAGAGCAACAGAAACAACTCTCAGACAAGCAAGAAAGAACAAATGATGCCTTCCTAGTATGAAACAGTTTTCTGGGCAGTTCATTGTCACAGACATCTTTTATGAAAAATCTTTTCCTTAGGATTTTTCCTCCTGAGAAGATGAGAGACCTCAGGAACAAAATGAAAACATTGATTATTTGCTGCTGTGGAAGGCAACAGGTGGATCTGTGATTGGCCCGTGTTGGATGTTTGTGATTAATAGCCAATCAAAGCCCAGCTGGCTTGGACAGAGAGCCGAGGCACAAACCTTTGTTATCATTCCTTCCTGTTCTATTCTGAGCTAGCCTTCTGATGAAATCCTTTCTTCTATTATTTTAGTATAGTTTTAATGTAATATATATAATAAAATAATAAATCAAGCCTTCTGAAACATGGAGTCAGATGCTTGTCTCTTCCCTCATCCAAGAACCCCGGTGAACACTGTCACAGTTCATTGTTGGACAATTTCCAAATGTCACAGATGAATTAGATGGGAAAACTTCTGTTGACATCCATGGCAACAGGAGCATTGAATGACAAACAGAAGGGCAGGTAAATCTAGAAAGAATACTATATCATGTCTTGCTGTGATGGAAAGAGCATTGGCATCCACCACCTTGGTTTTGGGTCTAAAACAGTAGTTTTTAAAGTGTGGATTTAAATGAAAATGTAACTAAAGTATTACATAAAAAATAAACCAAATTCCTTCCTACTGATGTCCAAAAGCTATTTACAGTACTTTTTGTGCTGGTACTGAATAGTGTTTTCCAGGGGGAGAACCACACCCACATCAATAACTGGACAATCATATTTTAGTAGCCTAGAGACCTATCCAGTTTTAATGTGGGCCAAATTTTGTGTGTTTAGTGAAGGAATGGAAGCAGAACCTAGTGGAGTTGCCAGGATCCAGCTGGTATGGAAAGTTTGATTACTGTGATAATTTCAATATGGTCAAAATTGCATTTACTCAAAGAGAGTGTTAGCACTTTTCCAGGAATTGCCAATTCTAGTTCACCAATGTGACCTCATGCCCCCAGGTCCATCCATCCAGCAGAGACATTAGACCTCCCACAGATGAACACACACTGGATACTTACTTCAATCAGTCAGCCTAGCAGATTCCCATTTGGGAATGCAACTTTTGGTTCACCATCTGAAAGTTTTGGTAAGACAGTAGAATAAAGCACTTTATGTGAAAGGAAGATACTTGAAAATTATTCCTGAATCACAATCTCCACGGATTAAAAAAGAAGCACACTCTGTATGAGAGGAGGAAATATAATCTTCTGAAGAGCTTCCTTGAGTTTTTCCTTCTTTTTATGCATATTATATGATTCCTGTATATCACAGGGGACCATCACAGGAACATTTCTTACCTTCAATGACATGTTCAAAGAGTTATTTTAATTGTATACCAGTAAGGATGGTGATGTAAGGCACTGAGATTTCAGATTTGAAAATAAGGCTGAAAATAACAACATTGAGGGTCTAAGAAATAGAACTTAAGTTATCTAAGGAAAAATGATACCAGATACAGTTTCATTGGAAGTGCAGGCTCTAGAAGAGAGCTATAAATGATTTGAACTTCATGTGTGTAAGAGCAGGACTTGGCTCTAAACAGAACAAGAGAAGACTGTGATTGTTCTTTGTCTTTATGCAGTATATTACTGGCAGAGTCTGAAAAACTCCCATTGTCACAATATTTGAGAAAAGCTTAAAAGCTGTTTAAATTTATTAAAGATGTCATCCTACGTCTTTCTTTTTGTTCAGTATGCACAAACTGATGAATTTTCTTTAAATTTTTTTCTTTCCTTTTCTCTTTTGCTGAGATTAGCTGTCGGCTTGTTTAGATTTTTGGCTGGGTTTTTTCTTTTGTTTGGTTTTTTTACATTTGTATCTGTAAAAGAGTTAGAGTTAGAGGAGCTGGTCTATCCAGCCTAGAGTAAATCAATCTTTTCATTCCCTTCCCATCTTCATGTATAGAACCCCTTCTGAAATAAATAGAGGGAAAGTGTTGAGATTCATACATTACTAACATCTGCAACTAAAACGTCATCAGTTAAACAGATTTGTTAAACTGTTTAGAAATCCTAGAGATGATGACAATTTTCTGTGAACAAAAAAGTGAACAATCAATTTTTTCAGGACCTTCTGTTCAGAAAATGTGCCAGTCTTTCACATAAATAGTTTTGTGACAGACCATAGAGGTTTGCTTTAAAAAGTCAGCCATCTAGAGGTTACTAGGTTAATTCCTTTCTTTTGAGAGACAATAAAGCTGTCCTGGTATATATTATATCTGTAAACCTGGCCAATACAGGACCTTTGGAATTCTTATTTGCCTCTTTCTAGGACTGTGGGACAGAGTACCCTTGATTACAGTTATAAAGTTTTCAGAGAATCACTTGCATGGTTAAGCACATGAGCCGGGCTACTACTTTTTTAAAAACAGTAAGTCTGTGCAAGATCAGATTCAATCTTTACAATTTTTGTTTATCAGGGCACAATGCTGGCAATGGAGAAATTCCGAAGGTGCAAAATAGGATCTGGTTTAACTCATGTGGCTGAGAGTAGGAGGCACTGGTGCTGTATTTACAGACTGGGCAGGTCCTATGCTGTCACTTGAGTCATGTAACCTGCTAGGAGGAAGTGTTAAATGGTGGACATAACACCACTCACACTATTCACAGGTAAAAGAAGTCTGTATGTGAGGAAAATAATATCTTACATAATTTGTGGCAAACAGTTTTTATTTAAATCATTAACATTCATTGAGCTGACAGAAGAGATGAGTGAAATAGGCCAGGACAACCATGTATGCATTTCTGCCTTAAGATGAATTGATTTTGTGTGGCTGCATAAAATTCACTTGTCTCAAAAAGCGAAAGTAATGGCAGGGTGGTGAATCCTGCTCATGAAATCGAGATCTATAGAGTACAAACAGACATTAATTAAAGGGGTTTGATATGGTTAGATATATGCAAGAAGAATGTGATGTATGCTGTTTGAACATATCCATCAGGACAGAGAGGTTCTGGTCCTAAATTAGTTGTCTATTTAATTGTTTAAAAGTTGTGGCTAAAAAGGAGTAGATATTGAGGACTGGGTACTAGTTTCCAAATTATTCTTTGTTGGCATTTCCATTTTCCTCTAATTTGCATTTTAAAATTTCTCAAGTTAGAATATACTGAATTTCTATACTTCTAAACTTGCAAATTAGTAAATGCTCAGAAAAGCTCTTATTTCAACTGTATTACACTACATCCTCCACTCCTCATGATATTGGAGTTGCTGTATTTACAGTGTTTTTATGTTCACTTGAAACATTTGAGGGTGAGGGAATATTTTCATGCCAATTCAGCCACACTACTATCACCACAGGTGCTTCCCAGTCCTCTAATTTACATGGGCTCTCTTCCACATCCAGAGCTACACAAAATTGATGTGCAGTAACGTGCTCACTTTGCCAGATATAAGAAGAGCTGGGGAAAACTTGGCAAATTATTTGGCTTCAGAGCCAGGACTCCAAGTTACTCCTTGTGAGAAGATAACACTCCGCAATGGTATTTCATAACTGGTTATATCACACATTATTTATACAGAAGCTTTCTATTTTTTGGCACTGGTAGATTCAAAATTGGTCACAATATGAATGAAATTGCTAGGAAAATATGTCATTCAAACCCTGAGCAAAAATGTGGAATATATAAAATTTTCCTAAGAAAGAATATTTGATGTTTCATCTTTGTATACTAATCAACAAGAAGAGAGATATAATCCATGAAACAGAGAGCTGATAACAAGCTTGAAGTGATATCCAGGTATTGTAAAAACAAATTACTTGATGGTAGAATTAACTTGGGAATTGGTTTAGGGCTTGAAAATTCTCTCAGACTTAGAGGGAGGTTAAAAAAGTTTGGGAAGAAGGATGCCCACTGACAGTCTGCACAAAGAATACAGAATTTATGGACCACAAGGACATTTGGCAGAACTCCCAAGGTAAGGAAGAAACTAACAAAGCCCTCTCAGCAGTTGCGCTGAAATCATCTCCCAGTAGATAAAATATAATTCCATCAAGGCACATCACTGACCACCCAAGGAACTTACCAACTCAAAAGAAGAGAAATTCTGATTATGCAGACTAATTAGCATGAGAATCAAAAGAATCATTAACAAATAGAAGATAGAATACTAATTAATAAGAGAATTAGGTAGCTTGTAGCCGATGAACAATAATTCTTTGTTTGCTAAAATTAATAAATAGTAAAAAGTTTTGGTAGTTGCTGTGCTTGGTTTATGGAATACCACTCAGCACCCAGACTGCCCAGCTCTGAAATAAGTAATCAATGTCTTTCTCAAATGTGTAATTATTGGTTTGTTGTGCTCTGGGTAACAAATTGGACTTCTATGAACAAAAATCTACTTAGGGCAATGTAAGACCTAACTTGAAAGTACCTGGTTTCCACTGTGATGTCTAAACCCCTGCTTTAGGTAAATGGATTCTTCTTATAACCAAAGAATTGGTGACTCACACTGTGACTCCCCAAATCAATCACTCTGAATTGCATAAGATCATGGGGAGAGGGACAGAGAGAAAAGGTTGGACCTCACTCAGCAACCTCAGAACATATTTTTTATTCCACGGGTGTTTAACAACGCGAGAGTCTCTCATGCAAACTCATACCTTTTCTTTTTCTTTCTCCTAAAATAATTGACTGTTCAGGCAGAGGAGAAAATGGGCAGGCCTTGCTGGAGGACAGATCACCATGTATACTTATCTAACAGCTTCACTGGAACACCACTTAAAGCAGTCCTCAGAGACAGCTGTGATTGATAGACACGTTGTCTATTCAAGATTGTGCTAACTCAGTTGGAAGGGTGGAACAATATGCACAGTCCCACAAAAAAAAAGAAAAGTGTATTCCCCCAAAAGAGGGTGAATCAAGGTGAAACATGAACAATCAGATTGTGAGGCAGAAGCAGTCTGAAATATTGCTCTGATCAATGAATCAAGGGGAGTCAGAAGCATCACAGCCTAGGTTTTAGACATGGAGAAATGGCAGAGCTTTGTCATGGACACGGGTGTGGTATTTTCTGAGTTCCCCAGATGGAGGAGGAATTGATGAATCTGACTCCATGTTCTTAGAAGGCTAATTTATTATTTCATGATTTTACATTATATTACATTATATTGTATTATATTATATTGTATTATATTATATTATATTATATTGTATTATATTATATTATATTATATTATATTATATTATATCATAGAATGCTATACTAAACTATACTAAAGAATAGAGAAAGGATACTTAGAGAAAGCTTAACAAGATACTAACTAAAAACTCGTGACTGACTCCTCAGAGTCTGACACAGCCTGACGGTGATTGGTCATTATGTAATAATAATTCACATGTTGGATAATCAATCTCCAAACCACATTCCAAAGCAGCAAAACACAGAAGAAGCAAATGAGATAATACTATTTTTCTTTTTCTCTGAGGCTTCTCAGCTTCCCAGGAGAAGAAATCCTGGCAAAGGGATTTTTCCAGAAAATATGATGGTGACATACCTGTTTGCTATAATCTTGATAGATAAATTATTTTTGTTTGGGCTACACCTTGGTAACAGAAAAAAAGGCTGATTTTGCTACCAAAATGGACCTACAGCAACATTTTGAAAAACAATGTGAGGGGTGGAGTTTTCAGACAGCTGGTAAGCTGCCATCAAGATTACCACGCCTGCGCTGCACATCTAATAACAGTGGACAACAACAGCCAGACAGGACATTTTTATAAAATAGCTTGACAGTATGTGAGAGACAGAGTTAATTTTGCCTGTTTTCCCTCAGGAAAGATCTATCCTGCAAAAGCAGGTTGAAAAGTCCTCCATGTAAAATTCCCCGGTGATAACCAGGGGCTGGTGGTTATGGTATGCCCTGGAAGATGAATTTGGATACCACTCAGAAGTAGAAGTATCCTCCAGTGTTTATGAGAGTGCTATATCTAGCTGGGAGGAATGCATCACCTCTTCTTCCCCAGGGGTTTCCAGAGAACGCCCTTTCCACCAGTGTGTCTTGTAAGGATTACAATTCTGCATGCTCAAACACGTTGCCTGGGTTAGGCGTACATTGAAAAGAGGGTTATGTGAAAGGGTGAGGTCAGACACTGACCATCCATGGTGCTCAGCTCCTGTTGCTGATTTGAGCTGCTTAAACCATCTCTTTCCATGAGAGGGAGGCTTGCTGTCATGTGGGTCCCCCTCAGCAGCATGGACATGAGCCTGTCCCCACTATTTCCTCTCCACCTGACCCCTTCCTGTTTAGCACCACTACACAATGAGCTCAAGGGGACAGGAGATAAACAGTGTCTCTGGTGTCTGTGGAGAAATTAATCTGCTTTAGCTTAGGAAACCACAAGTCAAAGTCTGTGCACTTTTCCTGGTATGGCTTTACAGTTGGTGGAGAAACAGATACCCATGTAGGTGACACAACTCACCCCAGGTTTTGTATACGCGCTGTCAGCTCCCAGATTCTGAAATGCAAGATTATCTACATTGGATACCAGCCTTTGAGGGCCTGATGATGAACACCAAGTGTTTTCAGCAGGGTGATCCTGCCTGGACAGGCAGCATGGCGTACTGCACCCAAGGTTATCCCAGAACCACAACCGGACAGGCCTCATGTCCTGATGTTGCTCAGCCACCCCGCACCCTAATGCTGTCACACAACACATTCACATGGCAAAACAAGCCCCCTGATTATTTTAGCTGCTTCGAGTTGAATCCCACGCATCAGAGCATTATTTATGGGGCACCATGAAAGACCTAGAAAAGCCCGGGCCAAAGCTGGCTGTGGGCAGTTTTCATGAAAAGGCAACGATGATGTGCACATCACACCTGGTTTGGGGTTCTATCCCTAGGGTGGTGACAGAAACAGTGCAAATCTGTGCTAATATGTGTGTCCTAAGCATCACCCTCTTGAGGGCCTGTTTCTTTGTACACGGAGTATCTAGGGTGATGTGTTCAGATTCAGAGATGTAACTTATACATCATTACAGACGAACCTTGAAAGGATTTTTCAGGACAACAACATTAAAAAGGCTCAAGAGAAGATAATTTCCAACATAATAAACAAACACATTAATCCTTATCAAGTGCCACAACATTACTACCCATACTGCCCATGCATTACTTACTATATTAAGGAAGGCTCCTCTGCTGAAGAGCACAACATAACAAAATTGCTCTGAAAAAGCAGTTAATATTTATTATGCTTGTGACACCATGAGAGTTTGAATGACTGATTTGACAGCTACAGTTGATGGTAATAGACTTAGAAGCCATTAAAGATTTGATAGCACAAAATAGGGCCTTCCATTCATCACCTAGTTCTGCCCAACAAAGAAGATACGATACTTGATGTATCTACACTTTATGAAAAGCCCAGGCTGCAAGCATACTTTTGAGCCCTAAATCATCTTACACAGTTAGTGTTATAGAGTATAGAGGAAACCTGCATTAACATGGGATGACCATAAATTGATATGCTTCTTTCCATGGCTGGACACACCAGGTCTGACCCAACTGTAAACAATCACCTGCCCTTGTGGCCTCATCGTAGAGCTACTTTCCAGTGGACAAATTAACCTTGGGCCCTTTGTAAAAAAAGCCTGACATTATATGATGTAAGAGCAAATATGGGTTTAAGAGAGTAGGATTTATTACTACTCAGGACATATGTAGGTCTGTCATTGCCTTGAACCCTGGTTGCGTGGAACTGTAGAACTGTGTCAGGCACAACTAAGCATATACAGATTACAGATTGCATAGATAACCATACTCCCAGATTTATCCAGTCTGGACACTCTGGTTTTGTTTCACTTTCTCTAAACAATGGCTTTAGAAATCATAAAAATTCCATGGGGATTTGTATGCAGACTGAATGCTGCAGTTTGATTTGAAATATTTGCAAATGAACCAGTCCCTTCAGGCTCATGATTAGATTTGTCTTACAAGATCTCACTGCACCGTCACCTAAACATTACTCTTGTCTCTGGTTGATAAAACAAACATTTTCTACATCTTCAGAACAGACCGAGTCAAACAATCTCAAGATTTTTACAATTCTATGTGAAAAAAGCTAATAATGATTTCTTGTTCCAGAGAAAGAGCAGATCCCCTCCACATGCTTAGATGCTGTTTGAATCTTTAAGCTTTTGGAAATCAAAGGCTAGGTTCAGTTGGAAAACTTGAGAGCATTTGATTTGAGACAGGAATGTTTTACAGAACTGTGAAGACACAGTTGTGTTCTCTAAACAGTCACGTAAAAGGCTTTGGTTTGCAAATCATAAAAAATAATGTACGAAGTTATCCGATAAAATTTTTGTAGCCCCTTACTCTGCCAATGCTGGATAGGAAATAGTGACCCAGCAGCCACCTGAGCAGTGATTTTTTTTTAAAATATGAAGAGGTTCTCTTAGTAGAACTTCCTGGCTAACATAGATTTAGCTTGTTCTCCTTTCTCCTTTACTACAGATAATATAACTTTCTATCTCTGTCACTTAGATCTGCTCTTCACTTTCTAATTCATGCAAGATCACAAGGGATACATTAGCTGTAAATGTCTGTTAAATCTAAGGAGAAAATCTTTGTTCAGTTTTTTTCAAGTACATCCCTTTCTCTACTCAATTCTTGGAACCAATTAAAATCAAAAGGTTTCTACCAGACAAGAAGGACAGAATTAGCCAACTCATATATAAACAGTGGTGCTGAAACCAAGTCTTTCCTCAGTCCTCAGTTTGCTGTGCTTTATCAGGGTTCATAAGAATATTTGAAAGCAAAACCAACCCAGATTATAAAATTAATGTGAACTAAAAATCAGATAATTCTGGTAGCATTTGGCATATCATGACCTCTTCAGCACTCCCATCACACCAATTCCAGAGAAATGAGATGTAAAAATACCTACATATTCCCATTTTCAACAATGCATATCAGGAACCATATGTCCAAGTAATCTGTTGAAAGGACAACTCAAATTATCCTATCTACAGATCAGAAAGAGAACGTAAAAAACATTGGAAAGAAATCATGGTGAACTAATTAATTAATAATTAGAGTGAAAAATTATAAAGAGCTTCTATACTTGAAAATTGACTGAGCTTTACAAATAAAAACAAAGAGGCAAAATGGAAGCAGCAGCTGGAATAATAAGCAGAATAAAGGAAACTAACACTATAAAATGCAGAAATAATAATGCGCTAGAGATCTGTCGAAATTACCTTAATTTCTCCCTCAAGCCAGCAGTTATTTTTCTCTTAGTGGGAATAGTATAAGGTTGGCAGGTCTGCATCCAACTCACAGTACCATAGCCAGGAGAAAAAAACATCACTGAAAACCTTAACACAAAAGGAGCAGCTGCCTGAAAAAATAAATCACTGCCAAAATACTCAGACAGCCTATTCAAACACAAGCAAAGGAGGTAAATACTAGCAATTGCTAAACAAACCAAATGAAGCAATTGATGCTCAGATCTTGTGGTGCAAGGTAATAACAGCCCGTGCACATATTCACCCTAGTGTTCCTCTTTCTGAGGGGTAGAGATTGACAGCGGGATTGCTCTAGTATCAAATGTTCTTGCAGTGACACTTGCACAAAATAAAAAGATGGACAAGACATTTTCTAGTTTCAGAAATTCAGGAGAGACCAAGAGGGACATGACTTACAAGCAGAAACAAAAAAAGACGGGGGGAAATCTCAATCTTTTCATCTGTGGAGATGAGAAATCTGGATGGCATATGACTAAGCTTTGTAAAACCATGAAACCAGTGGACAAGATCATTTAGAACTCTCATTCACCAAACTGTGCAAACTTTGAATTACAGACAGGTTTTTAAACCAATAGGAGCTTGATTTAAAACACCTGAGAGAAAGTGACTCTCTCCAGAGCGTAGTGAGCCTCTGCAATTTACAGCGTAAGAATTTGTGGATGCAGATTATATCAGCAGGTTCAGAGAAGTATTAGACAACTCATACACAATAGGTCCATAAAGAGATACTACAGGCAGAAATCATATAGTTCTAATATTTAGAAAGTCATACTCTTTCTAATACATATTTTCTAACATGCCAGCTGGGTTTATGAGGAGTGCAAGGAGAAGAGAGAGCTGAAAATGGTGGGGCTTGTCTGCAATGCTGAAACAGCATCTCCTGTCATCTCTCAATGGAGAGGGAGACAGGGAGCTGGATAGAACCATGGTCTGACCCAGACAGGCATTTATTCTGTTCTTATGTTCTTCAGTGTGCTGTGAAAATGCACACTGTGCTAGCCAATTCATATTCTGTTGACTTCAACTACTTCATTACAAATGGCCAAAAAAGAAAAAAAAGAGTCTGCTCTAACAATGATGACACTAAGTTGGAATTTGAATTCTCTTCCAATGCATGAATTAGAGCTTGAATAGAAATATAGCTCATCAAAAAGTAAAGAAAGAAAAAAAGAAAGCAGGAAACTATTCTGCTATATTAAGATGTTTAATTCTTTATGCAAGCTTTTGTTAGTAGAGCCCATACAACTGCTACAGTAAAAGGATACAGTTGTTTATGACATTATATAGAGTCTAGAGGTGGAAAATGACCAGGTAGGAATATGATTATCTAGTATTCAATTTGTGTGTGACATTCAGAAAGCGGCAGGAAGTAAATAAGGATAATTCCATCATTATCATGTAGTGCTCACACTTTAATGCTTTTATAATGTACAGTAGTCTTTCTGGGCCTTTCCACAGTAATTGCTGGGTCGACTCAGAGTGCCATCAATATTCTGCAACTGCATTATACTGCATAATGCTAATGGTATTACAGAACGATAGCAGGCAAATAATTACAACATGAAACAAAGGAAAAACAAGGAGGTGACCCAAGGAAGAACTGGGAAGACTGTATGGTATAACATACATATGAGGTGGGAAGGGAAATGGAAGCACTGCCTAGTTAACATTGTCATCTGTATGGTTTCAGCTGATGGATTTAAAAAGCTATTGCACCCAACCTGTTGCCACCAGAAGACTTGATTCAGTGTGTGTGTAAACACATGCCTCTCCTGAGCATGTGAGGAAAACCACTGAAGGTCAGGCTACTGTCCACTTCAATAAGAAGTCACTTTCATGGACTTCTAGATAATGACCTGTGACATTGTCATTTCTGGAAGTTGAAAAAGAGTATACATCCTCAAATTTCAGATAAAAAGCCTAAATTGTCTTGATTTCTCAAGGACTACATAGTGTTTCATGGTAGAAACAACCAGTATTACATACTTCATAGAGACTTTTCTGGAGGATGTTGGCTGCAACCTGGACATATGCAGAGAAAAATAAAATTGTTTCATAACTGGACAGGTTAGCTGAAACTTGAAAAAAACTTAATACCTGAAATCAAATGTTCTCTTCACCCAACAGGGCAAAGGAAGAAGAAGAAAATGTCTATACTCTTTTATAATCTCTTTTCCTTACAATAAACTACAATTATTACAGCCAAAATATATCTTAGGATTTTTGTCCTTTACATTCTTTTCTCCAGGTTGAACTATACCAGCACTTTCAGCCTCTCTTGCTTGTCAGACTCTCCAGTCCCTCAATCATGTTAATGGCCCTTCACTGGGCTCCCTCTAGTAAATCCATCTTGCTCTTGTTCTGTAAAGCCCAGAACTGGACACAGCACTGCAGATATGTCTTTGACAGTGCTGGGTAAAGGTGAGGAATCACCTCCCTTGGCCAGCAGGCAATGCAGTGTGAGAGGGGGCTTGATCTTTCCTGCAACAGAGCATTGCATTTTTGTCCAGCAGAGCCACTGAATCCGTTCCTGCAAAGCTGCTCTCCAGGGGTTCAGCAACCAATGGGTACTGGTGCACAGGCTTATTGTTCTCCTTGCAAGGGCAGGACTTGCTAGGAGAAGGAATTACAAGTAACCTCACCCCTGATGAGGCACAGCTGTGCCCAATGAGGATGAGTGTGATACAAAGGTGGGTTGGCTAGTCAGGGGAGGATCCTGTGGAAGGGGAACTGCAGGAATGGTTCAGAAGGACTGGTGGGTGGGCTAAATGGGAGAGGGAAATGCTTTTGTGAAGGATTTGCTGAGAAGTCAGTCTGGGTCTGCAGTCAGAGTCTGCAAGGGAAGCCTACAGTTGGAGTTGGAGGTAGCTGGAGTCAGTGAGTAGTTGGAGTCAGGATGGCTGAGTTGTGAAAGAGAATAAACTTGGACCCTTCTCATGCTGACAAACAAGAGTGTGTGTCTCGGCTTGTTTCTAGCTCAAATGTGAGGTGTGTTGCAACAGGACTTGAGATTATTTTTTGCTGAACTTTATGAGATTCCTGTTGGCCTGTTTCTCCAGAATGTTAAGGTCTCTCTGAAAGCTAGCACAAGCCACTGGTGTATTAGCCACTGCTCTCAATTTTGCATCCTTCCCAAACTTCCTAAGAGTGTCCCATTGTTTCAGGTCAAAGAATATGTTAATATGTAGTGGATGTAATGTTAACACTTGAGATCCTCCATGAGTGACTGAGCTCCAAGTAGACTTTGTGCAGCTGGTCACAGCCCTCAGAGCCCAACAGCTCAGCCAACTTTCATCCCACATTTCTGTCAATGTAATTCATCTTCATCAGCTCTTCAATGAGGATGTGATGAAAAACTCCATCAAAAGCCTTATGAAAATCAAGTAAACAACATCCAACCCAGTTTTCTCATGCCAGAAAGTATGAAATTTATCAACTATCATTCTCCTTTTGCAAATCCATGCTGACTTCTCCCAATCACCTTTTTGTACTTTGTTTTTGGAAATAGCTTTCAGAATTATTTGCTCCATCATCTTCCCAGAGGTTGAAGTGAGATTGGCCAGCTAGGAGCTCCCCAAACTGTCCCCTCTTGTCCTTCTTGAAGAGCATAGTGAAGTTTACTTTCTTCCAGTCCTCCAAAAATTTGTGACATCACAGACTTTCAAGAATGATTAGTGGGTTTTATATAATGATACATAGTGCTTTTATCTCAGTCTCAAGGCAATGTGGTGGCACCCATGGTTTCTCTTTTCCCATGCAATTTAACCTACTTTATTACTTTCTGCAATACAATAGGGAGTAAAAGTTTAAAGAGCTGAAGTTGTTTCAGATTTCAGACTCAAAGAAAAGTGATGTAGCCAAAAACCTGCCTGTAGTTTGGTTTTTCCCAGTAATATCTATTGATCTTATATCAGCTGTTTCCTTTCCATACAAATTTTCTTGCTTCAGTTACATTCTGCCATTGCAGAATACCATCACTGCAAAAGGAGTTCAGAAATTTTTTTCTACAGGAGTTATTTGTAGGAAATAGTAAAGAATTATTCTGAATGTATGGAAAGTAATTAATTTATGACTTTATCAGAAATACTGGTGTGAGGCTGCTTTACTTTCCTAAAATTCTGCTAAACTTTTGAGTTCCTGAAACTGTTAGGCACAGCCCTATACACAGCTGGAACTTTATATAGCTACACCACTAACAAAAGTGATACTGTGCATCAGAAAAGCCATGCAGAAGTACTTGTTAAGAACAAAGAGTCTTCTTTTGCACTGAATATTCTTGCTTCGTGTGTTCTATGAATATACTTTAAAAAACTATGTTGCTAGGCAATTTTTAACACCTCTTTTTACCACTTCATAGTGATGCTCTTGAGTTTTCTTATTAAATTTCTTTCTCCCTCCAGGATTCTCATGAACTATATGCTCCTAAAATTATTTCTAAAATGACAAACTTGATGTAAGAGAGGGAACTTGCCACTTCTGTAAAATGATAGGCCTTTCTTTTCCTTAAAACAAATTATGTTCCATGTCTGCCTTTCTGCTAACAGTGGTCTCCAGCGTGAGTATAGGTGCTGGCTGTTCTCTGCTTTTAAAAGTTATGGTTAACTGCAGCCAGTCTCACTCTGGAAGAGAAACAGACCTTCTAAGTCATGCTGCTGTTAGCAATTAAGAACAAACAACAACAAAAAAAAATGGGATTTAATGGCAGAACAGTACTTGCATATGAACTGAGAGTTTGGTTCTTAACAGAAAATACTAATCCACAAACACACTCCTTAAAAACAGCTGAGATGAACATTTACAGTAATGGTTTTAGTTAAACTGTGCTTCTTACACTTCTGCAGGGAGATTTAAAAAAAAGCCCTGGATCTCATAGCATGACCAATTCCTCCCTTGCTCTATGTGGTGGGCTCACCCTGGCTGGATGGCAGGCACTCACCAAAGCTGCTCTCTCACTCTCCACCACAACTGGGCAGGGCACAGAAATTGCACCAAAAGTCTCATGAGTTGAGGAAAGGACCAGAAGAGATCACTCACCAAGTACCATTATGAGCAAAACAAGGAATTTAGAGAAATTAATTGAATTTGTTAACAATCAAAATCAGAACAAGATAATGAGAAGTAAACCAGATTTTGAAAACATCTTCCCCACAGGAGCAGATATCCAACTTGCAATCCATGGTAAAACTCCGTGATGGAACAGCTGGATGACCAAAAGAAGGCATGAGGGAAGCCCAGGTCCTGGAAAGGACCTGTGGACCCATGGAGAGAGGAACCTACCCTAGTGTGGGTTTTCTGGCATGACTTGTGACCCCACTGTGTGAGTCTGTTCCTGAGGAACTGCACCCTGTGGAGGGGCCCACGCTGGAGCAGCTCACGCAGAACTGAAACCCAAGGGAAGGACTCACTTCGGGGAAGTTCCTGGAGGGCTGTCTCCCATGGGAGGGACCCCATGCCAAAGCAGGGGAAGGAATGCTTTCCTTAAGGAGGAACTGAAACATGTGATGAACTGACCACAAGCCCCATTTTGCATCTCCCTGCAGTGCTGCAGGAGAGGATGTACAGATCAGGAAGGAGTGAGGGGAAGGTGTTTTTAAGGTTTGTTTTACTTCTCATTGTCCTGATCTAATTTTGATAGATGTGTGAGGAAGCCTTGAAAAGGTTAGTCCATATACACCCTGTTTATGCATTTGTTTCTGGGGACAAGCAATAAAGAGTGAGTTTTGATCTATGCTGGATGTGAACTCTAAACTGAACAGCTTGTGCCAGAGAGGAAAGGTGGGAGATTTTGTCTTCTCTTCCCTGCAGCAGGCCTGTGCTCTTGTCACTCAAAGATGAATAAAATAAAATGTTGGTTACAGCATGACAGTCCTGGAACCTGTTGCAGTGCTCCAAATAGTGACATGGCTTGGTATCTGAGGAAAAGAAGAGAGAAAACATTTATACATTTCTTATACTTTCTGTATTTAGAACACTGAGCATTTTGTGCAATTTAGAGAGGCAGTTGAATTCTGATGAGTTCTCTAAGATGTTTTTTGTGGGTAGCCCTTTATACTTAAATGAAATCTGTAAATTCAGCTAATTTCCAACATGTCTAGAAACCAACCCAGGCAGATACCCTGACATTACCCCAAAAGACCTCTAATGAGGTCTCATCTGGTATAGACTGTACAGAAATATTTGTCCAAAAGAAGAAGATGGAGCCACACTTGAGATGAACCTGGGGAAAAAAATCAATTATAAAACGGTAATCATTTTGTGATAAGAATTAAAGTAAATTATGAGTTACTACTATTCACCTAAGGTATATTTTTAGTAAAAATTTCAAATATATTGCGAAATAGGGTGCTATCATTCTGATAGGAGTGTATTCACACAATGGCTACATTTTAATGGAAAATGGGAATTTAAAAATGAAATGTTAATAGAATATTGGAAGGAACCTTTAAAGGTATTCTAGTCCAAACCAACTGCCATGAGCTGGGACATCTTTCACTATTTAAGTTGCTCAAAGTTGCATCCAGCCTGGCCTTGAGCACTCCCAAGGCTGGAGCACCCACAACTTTTCTGGACAACCTGTTCTAGAGTATTTCACCAGCCCCATCATAATTTATTTCTTATGTCAAATTTAAATCTACACTCTTTCTGTTTAAAACCATTACCCCTTGTTCTATCAAGATGTCCATATTTTTATCTGTTGCCTCAGCTGGATAATTGGAATTGGATCCCAGACTGAGTTGAGCTAGATCACAGCTCACAAGACTAGAGAGCTTTCCACCACAGAACTCTTGTCTGTCTGATGGTACCTGAGAGAAAGAGAAGAGCAAACGTGCCAAATAATAGTGAGGACAATACAGAAAAGCAATGCAGTTATGGAGTTTTCTCTTTTTCATCGGACCCTCTGCAGCATCTGAAGCTAAATAACACTGTTTTGCTTTTTTTTTTTTCGCTAGAACATTTGGAGAAGGAAGTAGGGGGACGCACTTATACCTCTGCAGTCTGGTAAAAGATTTGAAGACATGATGATTTCCAGTCCTGGGGACACCAACCAACCATGTGGGTCAGACCTCCCAAGGAACAGAATGTGAGAAGATCAAATATTTAATTTAGTCTCTAAGTCATCTTGTGTGTGGTGACTTTCTTTCTCTTTTTTCATAAAGCACACATTGGAAAAGTGCCCTTAGGATCTTCCTGGAAGTAAACATAAAACCATTGTTATTTCAGCCAGTACAGTGTTCTGATTTGTTTTAAAGACTTTTTTTCCTTTTTTTTTTTTTAAACTATGTTTAACTTAGCGTTATGTCTGTCTTCAATTTGTGATAAAGAAGGTTGGAATTAAACACAGTTGTCAATAGCATGCAAAAGCAGTGAGATATACAGCAGGACTATTAAAGCAACACTTCTGCAAGTGTCAGACAGCAAAGTTTCTTCTGATAAACCAGGGGATTTCTCCACCAGTGATGGGTGTCTTAGCAGGGGCCTTTTGGCAAAGATTTATGCTGGGTGGGTTTCACCTCACACAGCTTCTGACTGGTGCAGTGTTCATGTCTGTCTTAGTCTCCTGCAGTTAACAGATTCTTTCATGATCTACTGAAAGTGAAATATGCCACAAAAGTGCTTGGGAGGTTTTTATTTCACTGGTCAGTCAAAACAATGCAGATGGCTGGCAAAGGTGTAAAGGCAAATGACAGAGTCAGCAAAGTTGGTCGCTAACAGGCCATTGCTTCAAAGCTTTCAGTCGGTGGTCTGAGATATTGAAGCAAAAGCAAGTTTTTCACTCTTTCAAAGCAAGATTAACAAAGGTACTTACTAAACCAGGAAAGAGACGGCAAAAATTGTGTACATTCAGAGTAAAAGTAGTCTTAATCTTACTTTATGGATAAAATGTCATACATTCCCCTGTTGACACTTTGCCTTGGTATACCTATATATCCCAGTATTCTGGTGCTCATTTTTAGGCATTCAACCTTTCACATCCAACACAAAAATAATTTTAACACCAAATTCAGCACTATGAATTCCATTAATGGAATAAAGCACCTGAAAGTTCCCAATTCCCTTTGTAGATCTAACCTTTGAAATCTTTGTAGATTGGTTCAAGAAAGAGGAATTCAGCCTGAAGCAGATGCAGGGAAGACCTGTTTTGGCAATCAGAGGAGTAGAGAGTATATTTTGTGTGAAAATTTAATGCTCAGATAGTTTAACAAAACAAAGGTGATAGAGAGGTGATGCAATTGATTTTTATAAATACATCAGAGTGAAAGTGGAGTTATTTAATCTGAAGGAAGTGCTGTTGCAAGCCCCAAAAGACACAGACTGCCCAAGGAATACATTAAAATTGGATATTGGAAGAAAGGTTTTATTTGCTGACACAGTGAAGTCCTGAAAGAGCCATCCAGCAAGGCAAATGAGGAGGAATGGGAAGCATATAATTTTAAATGAGTTCCAACCACCCAAAGGATGGAGTCTACTGGTGCACCTGAATTACTTGTGACAACAAGAGGGCTGGAATTAGTTTCCTGGTTGCTGGAATATGCTCACAGTTTTGTTATATTCTCAACTGCAGATATGTGGAGTTTTAGTTCATGTTTTGCTGGAGTTAACCTGCAGCTTTAGCCACTTATTGTAGGTATGGAAGGAGGTTAGAGGTGCAATTTTATTGGCACTGATAACATCAGATGTCCATGGCAGTCTTTTGCTATTTTCTCTGAAACTCTAGCTACTCTGTGTCTGTGCCACGGCATGTTCCAGCTCAGGCAACCTGGTTCAAGGCAGAGCAGCAGTTCCAGCTGCATCATTAAAAGATAGAGATCTGAAAGGGATGAAAACTATCCCAGGCATGCCCGACCACACACATCCATTTGATACAGCAAAAACCCGTGTGCTCTCTGGGCAAGAAGCAATTCTGACCCAGGAGCCAGTTTTACGAAACAGAGCTGCTGAAGAGCAAATCAAGTGCGAAGAAATGCCCTCTTTGATTCTGGTTCAGACAGGCTGGGATGTGTTGTCTGGTCCAGATGTGTCCTGAAGGAGTAAGAGCAGAGCATTACCCTCCCTTCTTTTCATCCCAGCTCCCCATAGTGAAGACGAAAGGACATGTCCCTACTATAGCTCCAGGACTTTTGAGCTGCCCTGATAAAGAAAAATAACCAAGTGTTCCCTACTTTTCCTTACTTTCTTTGTGGCCCAATTCTGTTTTCTACTTATTCTGTGAATTTTGATGTCTTGGATCTAATACAACCTTAATAGTTTTTCCAGTATCAGAGATGCTCTACTGTAGCTCAATGAACAGGAAAAAGAGTATTAAGCATCAATGAGTGCTCTTTTCAGTAGTTCCAAGATGTAAATGAAAAAATAATAAATGCAAGATATGTATGGTAGCTGATATGTATCTTGTTGTTTTTGCTGGGAGTTTTTGGCACTATTGTTTTCTGGCTGCTATGGAAAATGAGATTTGCATGCTGAGAACAGCCTTCAAAGCACTCTTCTTCCATTGGAAGGACAGGACTCCTAGAGGAAGGCCTCTTCCAACCTCTGTGAATTATCCCAGGAGCCCAGAGCTGTGCTTTATAATCCAGTTACTACTCACAGTTATGTTATCTCAATAGAGGACCAAATGCAAAGCTCTTCCTACAATTCTGGCCCTACAGAAGCCGTCCTGTTTTACCAATGGCCTCAAGAGAGTCAAGATTTAAAATCTCCGTTAGATCTGAATTCCACTACTGTACCCTGGCCTCCATTCCAGTATATGAACCATAGCATTTCTCAAAATTATCATCCTGCAGCACTTAAACCTGGCACTTTTCGTGGGGTGGTAACCCAGTTCAGTATAATGGTGCAATTTTGCAGGGCAAACCAGGGCAAACTAGCTAAGCCAAATGCAAAAGCCTCTCTCCCTAAAGAACCCAAATCAGTTTCAGTAGAACAAACGCTTTTGGTCAGGCTGCTCTCACAGAAGAGGGCTGGTGGCACATTGTTAATTTTACTGATGATAAATGTGCTTTTTATGTTCAAGATCATAAGTAACATACATTTAACAGCCTGACACACAGAAGAAAACAAATTTTCTTTCTGCACAGCAGATGGAAATTATAGATGTAAGAGCTGGGGAAAAAGCAATAATATCCATAAATCTTGTATTTTATCAATCTATTTCAGTCTGTACAATTAGAAAAGTTACCAGTGACATCACAGCTCATGATACATACCCACTGAAGTGTCCCCTCTGGGAAGATCAGTATGTCTAACTCGTTGTAAGAGTAAGATATGTGCATCATTTAAACTACATTACATTCCCAGGTGATGAGTGGGGTTATCTGGAATCTGTGCAATTATACTGCACATGGAGCTGATCACAGACCCCAGGGAGTCCTAGGATTTACACAGCCTTCTCTGAATGCACTAAAAAGGAGATCGCTGTGATGATTTTCATGATGTTGATTATTCTCATGATCCATACCAAACAGATGAGGATTTTTTTTTTTCATGGATACATAAGGATTAGTATGACTCAAGCAGACAGTAGGAAATGCCAGGGGAAGTATATGTTGGTAGCTCTTTCTTCTTAATTTCCTGTGACACCTATCTCAGGGAAGAGGAACAAATGCCTCTGTGACATCAGGTTAGATTCATCCCATCATAGCCTCTACCTGAGTTTGTCAAGCCAATGGTTTTTACAACAAGCAGAAAAAAACCTGGAAATTTCAGGCAGAAGTAATTTGATTTCCTTTAGGCCTCTACTTTTAAGAAAGGTCATGCTTTAGCATCTGTTTCTCTCATCACTTAAAAAAAGTAGCTCAATAGAGAAACTCAGGTGTAGACATCTGTTTTGCCAGATGAATTACACCCTGTGATTTAGTTTAAAACTCCCTCTTGACCTCAGGTTTGGGTTGTTTTATTTGTTTGTTTTTTCATGAATAAGAGTGGGACTATACTGTGGTCATTCTGTGCACCAACAGGAATTGATTTGCCAGAAGGGGGCCTCAGCTTTTGCCTTCTCACTGACTTTTGACAGCACAAGTTACATAAAACCTGTCTCATTCCTACCTTATCTAGTTTTCACCTACATTAGAGCCTAGTGATTATTAAGCATGCTTGAGAAATTAGACATATGGCTTCTAGACCTAGTTTATTCAGAGGAGGGAACCCTAAACTCAGGGTTGTTTTGTCCTGCAAGAAAAATGTTATCAATACATTGGGAACTCTCCTTCTTTCTATGCCCAGGAAAAGTTGGGCATATATCCAGGGGCGTGAGAACATGCAGGTTCATAAAAAGAAAAAATAAAGTGGAAAGCTTGAGTCCAGTCTGAGTCTTCAAGTAATCCTCTTCAGTACTCACTTATTGGAAAAAAGCTGATTATGATAAGAACTGATTTGCATCAAGTTCATGACTATCTCCAAAATGAGGTGAGGTTTTGTTTTTTTTAATTAATTCTGTCTGCTTTTTTTAGAAATTAATCCATATCTATTAACATAGTAAAATTAGGTAAGAAACTCTGTTTCCTGAAAGATAACACCACTGCTGCAGGGAATAATGCTTCCAGCATTCCAGCTTACCAAGGGTTTGCCACTATGGGAACATGGCATAATCAGTGCTTTCAAGAACTTTCAAGAACTATAGTTCCAATTATAATGCTAAACATATGATGGTTCCCTTGCCTTTTAACTAGTGTTGCAGGTAACAAAATAAACCTGCTGTACTGCCTTGGCCAATGAGTTTTCTTCTGTTCCTGTGTAGTTATTGCAGTTTATTTTTCTACATGTGCTTCAATCATCCATTTTAATGATCCTCTTTAACCACTAAAAATGGATTAATGACCAATTTCAATTTTAAAAAAACCCTAAAAATAAAATTTAACAGTGCTTGGAGGACAACAAGATCAATCTAGGATCTAACCAAGTATTCAGCCTCCCACAGTGAGGAATAGCAGATGTTGTTGCATGCAAACAGAGGAAGTATGTTGTGATGTTGATCAAATACTTCAGAGCCTGTAGCTGACAGGTTTTTGAGCCAAAGTTCTTATGTTTGCTTATGACTGGGAAGATAAAGAAGTTAATAAGAACCAAGCCTCTAGTCAACTGCAATGGTGAGTTTGTTTCTGAAATGCTATGTTTTAAAGAAAAAATGGAAGGAAAAAGATCTAACTTGTCTTACAATTCTAAAGGACTCTGTAAAAACATATTGCTTCTCTTCCCGCTCCCTGGTCCTGGCCCTTCTCTGGAATCTGGGTTCCTAAACATAAGAATTCCCAAAATTTTGGGTCCAGCAGCCAGCACTGCACACCTTTCACTTAAAGTGCACTGATACAACTCTTCATGGGGGGCAGTGTCTCCCTGTGCTTGAGAAGTGACAGTTGGCAGTAGTAAGTTGATGTCTTCTATAACAATCTGTTGGACCAATATGTCTGTTGGACCAATATAGAAAGATCCTGAAGAGTGCTGTGGTATCCCTCTGGTACCTGGGGTTACCCTTTGGAGGTCAGAGACACTCGGTTGCTCATGGACTCACACTTGATGCCACACTTTTTCTCAGTTCTGATCACTTTTTGTCTCTGGATTTTTCAGGATTTTTCTTTCCCTCTAAATAGTGACCACATCAAATAATCCTGCTTTCAGTTACACAGTGTTTTTATCTGTTAACTTGAACAGACAGCCTGAGTTTTCTCATGCAATTACAAAATACAGTATCCATTGACAGGTATTCTCACGCACCAATAGCCAATAGCCTTCTAATCCTTGGGATGGCAAGTGTCAAATTTTAATGTGTGTCCAGGTGCCTCGTCCACAGCTATGGCTCCCTTGCATCTACAAACCTGATGCTTGACCCCTCTGAATGTGAAACAGACATTTTGCTTCCCCACACTTCCCACTATAGCCACTACAAGGATTATAGACTGGATGCATCTTTTCTTCAGAGTGGCAAGGACACTGCACCTTCTGGGGATGTATTTCAAGTCACAGCAACATGGAATCAGTTAGGTTGGAAATGACCTCTGAGATCATTGAATCCAACCTGTGACTGAACACCATCATGTCAAGTAAACCATGGCACTGAGTGCCACATCCAATGTTTTCTTAGATGCCTCCGGTGATGGTGACCCCACCACCTCCCTGGGCAGTGCATTCAAATGTCAAATCGCTCTTTCTGTGAAGAATGTCCAGTCTAATGTCTACGCGTCTCATGGCATAGCTTAACCCGATGTCCTCTCATCCTGTCACTTGTTGCCTGGCAGAAGAGATGACCTGGCAGAAGAGATGGCCTGGCTGCACCCCCCTTTTAGGCAGTTGTAGGATGAAAAAGTCTCCCCAGAGCCTCCTTTTCTCCAGGCTAAACACCCTCAACTCCTCATCAGTCTTTCAGTCCAGACCCTTTCCCAGCTGTTTCCCTTCTCTCGTCACACTCCAGCCCCTCAATGTCCTTCTTGTAGTGAGGGGCCCAGAACTGGACACAGGATTCGAGGTGTGGCCTCACCAGTGCTGAGTATGGGGGCACAATCCCTGCCCTGGCCCTGCTGGCCACACTATTGCTGATACAGGCCAGGATGCCATCAGCCTTCTTGGCCTCCTGGGCACAGCTGACTCATGGTCAGCTGCCATTGACCAGCATTCCCAGGTCCTTTTCCACTGGGCACCTTTCCAGCCACTGCCCTCAGTCTGTAGCACTGCCTGGGGTTGTGGTGAGCCAAGGGCAGGATGTGGCACTTGCCCTTGTGGAATCTCATACCCCTGGTCTCATCCCATGTAGTGAAGTCATGGCTCCACAGAATGGGGTTGCTAAAACACTTGCCATGGTTTTATTTAGGTGCTTTAAACAAAATTTTCAGCAAAAACTCAGGCTGATGTGGGCAGCCACCTTGGAGAGGTTGGGACTGATAGTTAATGAAATGCCAGGTAATTTGGAAACACAGAAATATAACAAGGAATATTGAAATGCATTAACAATTTGAGCCTCTTGGATCCACTCACTGCTACCTACCCATGGCACCTTTCATAATTCCTTCTCTTCTGTAGTCAAGTTCTGCACTGACAGGTCTGAATTTACATTCTTTGTTCATGATTTGGATGTTGCCAGAGGTCCTTGCTGCTGAGACAGCTACATGCTCAATTTATTGTCACAAATGTTGACTGATCCTGTTAAATTTGTGTATATGTGTGAATTTATCATTTAAACTAGATACTCCCTAGGGATTTGTAATATTTATAATGTCACTAGGATTATCTTGAATCTAATTTGCATACTTTCTGTTTATCAAGATTTATTTTTTATAGAGACAAACACTTAAACAACATAAACCTTTTGTAAGCAGTAATTAGGGATTGGAAATTGTTTCCAGAAGAGTCTGGTTATTGGACTCCACCTGGGCAATCTATTTGTGATTTGTTTCAATTTGCAAATTTTTACAATAAAGAAAAGGATCTTCCTCTCTTGGTGATTGTTTTGAAAATTACCTTTCAAAAAATTCAGTTTTAAACACAGCCTTCTCCAGAAGCTTTCTGAATTGGAGAGCAGTGCTCTCTCCCCTCTGCTGGGAACAGCCTATTTTAAAACTGAGCAGAGAAACACAGAACTCTTTGAAAGCAAATTCTTTGGAGCCCACTTCAGTTCCAGTGGTAAAGCCCAGCCATCGGCATTTTGGTTGCTGAAGGGAGGGAATCTAGACTTAAATCCACCTGTTTACTACCCAGATAATGCAGCAGCAATAGCTGCTAGCAGGAACCTGTTTGAAGAAACACGTGCAGAAATAGCAGAAAATATGAAAGTAAATAGGGATATAAGAAAAATGTTGTGATTGCCAGTAGAGTATAAGGATTTCAGAAGTGAAATACAAGTTATATGCAAGACATATTGATTATGTGGGGAGAACAGCCAAGGTTAGAGTTGCAATGCATGCAGTTGGCAGCCTTCGTCCATGTTATCCACCATCACTACTTTCTGGAATTCATCCATCTGTAAGTGTCAGTTCTTTCCCATGTGGACTCTGCTACTGGCTCCATGGTGGATGGGGCAGGGAAGGGAAAAGTGCAATCCTGACCTTTGCAGCTGGTCCTTGGGGGGCAGCAGCAGGAATTTGTGTTCATTTACTTCCAGCTGATGCCCCTGCAGGGAGTTCTTCTCCCATTACTCCTTGCTGGAGCCTTGGTTACACCAACATTATAATTTACCAGCTGGTGCTATTTAGGCCATACAACTGGCCTGAATCCCCCTGCATTTCCCCTAGATCTGTCTCTCTGCAGGAACTCTATGCTTTTGAAGTTGCATGAACTATAGCTGTGTGAGGCCTGTTAGCCACACCTAGCATTGGAACCATTGGATGTTTTAAAGCCTTACTATGAAACAATTCATGGTCCCCTGCCAGCCAGGTGGCACCAGTGCAAAGGTAGGTGGGAGGCACGGAGAGACCACTGGGTCACATCCTACCTGTTCCCAGGGTACCCCGACTGTGTGTAGGCACACACACTGCTGTGTCTGACACACAAGATGTACTGACAGGTTGCTTCCCCAGGCAGACCCTCTGCTTCATAATAGGCCTAGAACAAGTGGTTTTTTCAGTGTAGAATGTGTGTGGATTTGACACAAAGCATGTTGTAAAAATGTGGTTCAGAGTCTAGGGAGTGGTTTTGACACACAGAAAGAATTTAAGGCATATAAATGCTGAGATGAGAGCTGCCTGTCTCAGGAGATGGAGGTTTTTAGATATGGAAAGGTATAAGGACTCTTTACAAAGAGTGTAGGAATCCCCCAAAATGGCTTAGAGCAGTTTTCATGCTTTTTAAAAAAGAGCCTGTAATTGCTGAAATAAAGGAGTGGCAATAATTTGCAGTTCAGCAGGGAACTCTTAGGTGCTGTGGTGTTTTGCTGGAGTGGTTAATGAGAAGATAGACTAGGAAGTTACCACTGTGACAAATCTCTGTTAATTAGGACAAGGAAACCAACAAACAGAAGAGATGTGTACAAGAGAAACAGGAGGCACAAAGATCTGTTCGGCTCTTTATAGGGTGCTATCTCAGATTTAATGGAACACCTAAACCTGGTTAAATCAAAGTGTTACATTTCAGCACAGATTTTAGAGTGAAACATTTTCCCAAATGCTGGGTCTGTGGCCAGTGGCACATTTTATCTCTGTCCAACAGCTCTTTGCTGACCCAAGTGATCATTTTAGTGGGATGAGCTGCAGTATCTCACCAGGAAGAAAGCTGAGGGTGTCCACCTACACCGTGTGAATGATGTTTTAAACCAGGGACACTCTTAACATGTCTGCCTCCAGCTGAAAACTTTATTTTGCTTGCAAGGCTGGGTTTTGCTCCCCTGCTGTCTTCTGACCTCCATCTTGATTAAAAATCTGCAGTGAAGGTGGACAGTAACAGAGGAGCCTTAAATGTTGAGGAAATAAGCCAAACAAAAAGGTTGCAATCATGCTCTGAAAGACAGATTTTCAGTTCTAAGCTCTAAGAAAATAGACCTAGATCTCAGAATAGTGTACTGGAAGTTTTGGTCATGTAGGAGAAGATGGCAGATTTGTTGGGAATTACCACTGTACTGAAACATGCCTCTATTGCCTAATAAGGGACAGCACACAGCTCCCTGAGCTCCTGGAGGTGATTGCAGTGAGTCCACATGGTACATTATTAGCCCAGCATTGTGCCTGAGACAGTCTTTGATGCTGAGGAAGACAGATAAGCCCTAGGAAATTCCACACCCTGACTGTATCTGCTTTACAATTTGAAATTAAGGGTGTTTTATCCTGCTCCCAGTGCCTTTGATTCTGGGACTGTTACCGACAACTAAGTTCAGGTCTCCCTGCATGGGACAAAGCAGTCGCAACTTGAGACAATTTGGAAAGAAAGACTCAGCCTTCCTGCAAAGTTTGATCTTGCTGAAGGAGCTGCTAAGCACTGAATGTTGCAGCTGCAGAGTAGATCATAATCACCCATAATCACACACAAGTTGGGACACTATAATATTCAGAAATCATTCTGAACAGCACACTAGAAAAAAACTAGACATGGCACACACTGCCATGGTTTAGTTGATGAGGACGTGTTAGGTCATAGGTTGGACTTGGTGATCTCAAAGGTCTTTTCCAATCTAGTTCATTCTGTGATTCTGTGATTAGTCCTACAGTTGGCAAAGGGTTAACTTTAGCACTGGTAAATCTGAGGAGGTTTTAGTGAACTTCAGTGGAGACAGGAATCACCATAGTGATACATAGACATTAGGAACAGTCTTCAGATCTTCACAAAAGTCAGTGTGGTGGTTTTCAGGTGACCCAGAAGGAGACTACACTGCTCTTGCAGCATAGCAAACTGGCATGGGATTAAGCACACCCTGTCCCATGTTTTCAGCTTCCTGTTCATTGAATGTGGGCTCAAAACCACCTTAAATGTGTACTGACACAGCTCACCTCTCAAAAGGTTTTTAGCTCAAGCTGTGGCATAGTCCAACTGGAGACCATTTCATGCAAGCCCTGTTTAAAGTTTAATCCTGAACCAATTTACCACATCCAACTCCCTGTAACCTCCACCAAGGCCTTCTGCCCATCTGCAATAACAATGTCAGGCAGACAAAAAAGACTCATATTGTCTCCTGGAAGGGCTGTGGCACAGCCATCTGGAGAGCAGCGGGGGCTTGTAGGCAGAATTCAAATGGGATTGCATTTAGGCTACTGGAAAAGACACTATGGATACACAGTGCTGGATTTCAGCTTCAAACCTCTCCAAGGAAGCATCTGTTATAGGATGGACAAATGCAGTCCAAAAAAGTGAGGTATGGATATCTTCCAGACTACTGGACCATGGTAAATTCAGCTCAGCCTGTGATCATATTCATCCCTGACAAGGTGCCAGCTGTATTTGACTGCAGTTGACCAGTCCCAAGTGGCACATGGACTGAGTTGTGGGTGAGCCTGAAGTTACATTCTGGTTTATGCTGGTGTTTAGGAATGGCTTTCCTCAGTTTAGTGAACCTGAGCTGCTGCTCTATCCCTTTACCCTCTATGATTGAAAGCAGAAAAGGCAAAGATCGTGGGTTGAGATAAGAGCAATTTACTGGAAACAGAAATGAGATAAGAAAATGACCAGCAACAGCAACAATATTAATAACAAAAGTGTACAAAAGAGAGCGTGATCTATAAGCAAAATGTTCACCAAGCTTGAAGCAATAGTGAACAGTTTCCTTTTATTTGACCAGAAGCAATGCCATTCTTTCCAGAAGCAAGACCTCCCTTTCCCTCACCCCTGGTAATGATGTGAAGTGGTACTGAATAATAGTGGGGTCTTGGCCATATCCCTTCCTACTGAAACAAGGACAGATTGAACCTGCAGGTAGTTCAGGGTGCAAGTCTTACTGACTGTGCAGAACAAGGTAGCCCAGGTGTGAAGAGGCTGATACCTGCTTTCATATATTTCTGGGTCATCAGCCATTGCTACATTTCTTGGTCTGCTTTAATGCATGAGCAAGTTCAATGTTCTGCTAGGAAAGTAGTTGGATTTTTATTAAATTTACAGGTATAAACAAAATCTAGATGATACATGTGCCACTTTAGAAGAATTTCAGAGAATCATAGGATGTTAGAGGTTGGAAAGGACTTAAAAGATCATCCAGTCCAAATGTCCTCCCTACTGCATTGGGCAGAGACACCTCCCACTCACCAAGGTCTCTCATGGCCTTATCCAGACTGGCCTTGGACACTGCCAGGGTTGGGGCATCCACAGTCTTCCTGAACAACCTGTTCTACTGTCTCAGCATATTTACAGTAAAGAATTTTGTCCTAATATCTAACCTATATTTCCCCTTTTTCACTTTGTACCCATTACTCCTTGTCCTGTCACTAGTGTTTTATGAAAAGTCCTTTGCCAGGTTTCCTGTAGGCCCCCTTCAGATACTGGAAGGTTGCTATGAGGTCTCCATACAACCTCCTCTTCTCCAGGTAGATCAACCCCAAATTCCTCAGTTCTCACACAAGAGGTGCCCCAGGCCTTTTATCAACTTTGTGACTGTCATCGGGACTTGCCTCAATAGTTCCATGCTGTTCTTATGTTGAGAATGCTAGAACTGTACACAGTACATTTCAGAAACTGATCCTTCTGAGCAGTTGTCATTGCCCATTTCAGATCACCTTGAGCTTTTGGGATCCTAAAAATTGTACACCACTCTTTAAAAAACAGAAGCAGAAGACATTACAGCAATGCTTTTCAAGATCAATTTGAAAAGTGCTAGTAGTCTTCTTTTTGAAACAGTTTCTTTTTCTAGGATTTAATTTTATTAATTAGTATCCAGCTTTAAAAATCTGAAGCAGAGGTAGAAGGATTCAGTCTCTTTCAGATTATCATCAGTAAAGCACTTTCCTTCAGAGTTGCCAGATAGGGAGGAATACTTATATGTCATTATTGCTATTGTCTGATGATACTTCACTTTAGAAGCCCAAGGGTATTTCAAGCCTCATCAGTTCAACCAAAACTCTGGTACGTTGATTTTAATGAGCTCGAATACTTGAATGGTGCAAAACAGAATAACAGCTGTCATTACTGATTTTTACTTTGGTGTTTGATGATTTAAATGCATTGAAATAAAGACCCCTGATATAGAGTTTCAGTTACATTTTAAATGTCTTTTGAATAATTCGTCATTCAAGCATTTGCAGTCTCTTGTTTAACTGAGCAGCAGTAACAATTTTCATTGCATGTGCTATGCCTATATTTAATGTTGCTGGGTACTAAATATGCAAGGAGGTGGACAAAGGTCAGCACCATTGAGGGGCTGTCTCCATGAAAAGTATGGGCTGACAGCAAATTATGAAACTAGCCTCTTTGGAAGACTTTCATGAAAGGTTGCCAAATTAATGGAACCTGCATAAAGTAGAATAGACTAGACTAGACTAGACTAGACTAGACTAGAATAGAATAGAATAGAATATTTCAGTTGTAAGGGACATGCAGTGATCATCCAGTCCAACTGCCTGACCACTTCAGGACTGAGCACAAGTTAAAGCATGTTGTTAAGGGCATTGTCCAAATGCCTCTTCATCACTGACAGGCCTGGGGCACCAGCCACCTCTCTAGGAAGTCTGTTCCAGTGTCTCACTACTCTCTTGGTAAAATAATGCTTCCAAATGTCATGTCTAAACCTTCTCTGGCACAGCTTTGAACCACTCCCATGTATCCCATTACTAGATACCAGGGAGAAGAGCTCAGTCCCTCCCTCTTCACAGCCCCTCCTCAGGGAACAGCAGAGAGAACTGGGTTTGCCCCTCAACCTCCTTTTCCTCCAGACTAGACAAACCTGGAGTTCTTAGCTTCTCCCTAAAAAACATTCCTTCCAACTCTTTCACCAACTTTGTTTCTCTCTCTGGACACTTTCAAGGACCTTCACACCTTTCTTAAATTGTGTTCAGTGCATTCAGTGCTGAAGGGGAGACTGCACCAACACTAAATACAGTGGGATTCAACTGGCTGGGTACGCTGTGTTTAGACTCATGGAATCATTTAAGGTAGGAAAAGACCTTTAAAATCATGAAATCTAACTGTAAACCCAGCTCTGACAAGTCCACCACTAAACCACGTCCCTATGCACCGTGTCTACATGCTTGACACACCTCAGGATGCAGTTTTCCCTCCTGGGTGCCAGAGTACTCATCTGACCCATACGGAGCCTGCTGCCAACCTGCAGCCCCAGATTCTTGTCTGTAGGGCTGCTTTCCAGCCACTCCTCTCTCACTTTCCACTTCTTCCTGGTCTTCATCCCAGGTGCAAAATCTAGTGTTGGTGACTGTAGGAAATGCACACGTGGTTCAATAACTCTAGGAAGGTAGGGATTGTGTTAGACATGTGCTAGACAGGCTTCTAGACACCTTAGGCAGGATTTATCTTGCCTTACATTTTGGATGACTGCAATGTAAATTAATGTATTGATATGCTGATATTGATTGCTGGTCATCCTATGCTGTGTTGTTAATCAATTACATAAGCCTTTCTCTGGCAGGTGATTCATCTCACCTATCTTATAAATGTAAGTAAGAATGAAAAGAAACAGAATTGACACTTTCAGAAACATTTTCTGAAAGTGTTTATTCATCCTGTTAATGATAAAAGCATAGATCATAATTTGGTCCTATAAATACGACCTTTGATTCAAGGAAAGTTTCAGATACCTCATGTGGCTGGGAAGATATCTTTGGATCGATCTTCAGTATTCAAGCACTTCCAGTTAATGTATTTTTAATTTCTTGTGCCAAAGGATTACCTGGATCGTGTCCTCTCACTTTATTTGTTTCTATAGCCACAGGAGAGGGACATAAGCAAAATCTTTGGAGATGGTCTGGTTTCTAGTGTGTTCCACATGAGCATATCTATGTGTTTAGGACAATGGCCAAGTCACAAGTGACTCCCCATGTAGAAATGTATCTTGAGCTTCTTGCAAGCCTTAGCCTCCCCAAGAGTTCATTTCCATTCACACATCTGTCATCTTTTCCCTGTACCACTTAACTGCACATGTCATTCACAACCTTTAGGGGTTGGGGATGTAACACATTCATTGTCACTCCCATACATGCCTGGCATATCTTCTACAAGTGATCATCCAGGTTTAGTCATCTTCTTCGCCTTCCATAGCTACTACCAAGTATGAAACCTCTTCTCTCTGAAAGAATATCTATGATTTCTTTCATCTTCTGAGTGAATCTAAAAGACCCATTGTGTGAAACAGTTTAAAACACCTCCCTGTTGGACTGATACTATAGTTCCCAATGTACATGTTAAAATGTCTTGGGCTCTGGGCTTAAATGAGATGCTTTTTATGATCAGTGCTCTGTGGTGAAAATGAGACACCTGAAGAGAGCAATTAAGGTCTAACATAGGTAGAACTGCTCTTTCCAGCTATTTCACTCTTTTCATCTGCATTTTTCAGAGCTGACCAAAAAAAAAAACAAAGTCCCACTTGAGCTAGGGAAGAATCTAGGTCTTATCCAATATTAATGGAAAGACAGTGATCAGTCTGATCAGTCTGTGTGTCCTGGGATAAATAAATTCCTATCTCTGGAAGCTGACAGCATCATACTATAAAAAGTGCATTGAACAAGTTCAGAGCTGCCCTAATCTCAGAGATGAATAATTGAACACTGGAATATTTTGGCTCTAAGTATATTTAAATACTAAAATCTAGGTTTAAGCAAAAAACATTCAAATAAATGTTAACCCTACTTCTTTCTCTGCTCTTCCCCCTTCAGCAATTTGAAGCCCTGATTTGGAGAGAGAGAAAGAGAGAGAGAGAGAGAGAAATAAAGAACAAATGAATTCTATGAAATACATTTTGTGGGGAAAAATACCAGATGCAAAGAGAAATTAGTTTCAATGTGTATAAACCAGAGCACTAGCATTCAGCTGGCTGAAAAATCTGCTAGTGAAATGCCAACCTTTTGATAGGATTTATTTTTTTCTTCGGTTCAGCAGATTCCTTTTTCATTACTGTAAGAAATATTGTAGAGTGAGCAAAGCTCTGGATAAAGTATATCAACAGCTTCAGCTGTTGAAAGAGCATTCATGTGTATGATACAAAGGATGACGGGAAATGTCTTTTACTACAACAATTGTTACCTCTGACCCTCTCTTGCTTGTCTTCCAGAAGATGAACCTGATACATGGTAGAGTTTACAGCAAGAAATCTATTGACTTTGAAGTGCTGGAATGTTGCCATTGAAGAAAGGAAGAAAACAAAGCAAAGCAAAACAAGCTTACTCTTAACATTAAAGCCAAACACAACCGAAATCACAAAACTCCAGCAGCTGTCTGTTGTTTCAGGATATGCTTCCTGCATTATGCCCATGACATTTTGCAGGAAATGCGTTTCAACATCCTCAAAGATTAAACTTTAGTATCACATCCAGGAATTAAATTGTAAAGACTTTGAGCTAAAGTGAGAGAATTGAATCTTAAAAGGAAAAAAAATGTCTGTGATTAGAAGTAAACGAACAAGCTCTAAAAGGCAGAAACTGAATTAATTTTCTCCTTGTAAGCTCTATACTGCCTGTGCAATGCATGAGATTTTACTTTAGCCAGTACATAATGTGAGATTAAGAGGAAAATACATATTAATGAAGAGGTTTTACCTTAATATCCATTTCCAAGTGCAGCTCAGTAGAGCAGTACAAATAGTAGAAAGCCACGGTGCTATTAGAGACACAATCATCAGTGGCAGCTGCTAAGACATGAGGTACATGAGATCTCAGATGTGCTTTTCTGTGAGGGCAGGAGGAGGAATCTGACTCTGAGAGAAAGAGGTGCACAGTCATCTACAGAAGACAAATATAATAATAAGCTCTTTAGTTTGGTAGAAAAGGAGTACCAATCACTGATGTTTTTGCATATCTCCGAAAATATCAGCTTAGTAATTTTATCACACATGAACAGAAAATCAGTTAAGGTATTGAAGCAAAACTTAGATATCTGTGCTCTAATGGCACACAGTAAAGGGAGATCTCTTTCTTCCTATTTTTCATGATGTTAATAAACTGGTGATTTAGAGATCTATTTAGAGACACATATCCTATCCAATATAGGCATGAGCATAACCTGAGGGAGTTTGTCTTCCTTTCCTCTCTAATTGGGTTTTGTTTTGGTTTTTTGCCCTGGTCCTAAATTAGATTGTTAAGTCTTCAAAGCAGGGACCCTGAACTCAATTATCCTCTCATTTTTCTCAGTCAAAGTCACTAAAGCTTCACTAGCAGTAAACTTGCAAAAGTAGATGAGGAATCATACTTGCCTCATTATATGTCTCCAAAGACATCTAAATTACACAGGCGTGTGAGGCTGCCACCTGAGAAAGTTCACCACATACTACATGGATTGTGCCACCTTCCCCATTGTCATTTCTATCATTATTACATGACTAGAGAATTTTCATCTTTTGCTATTCTTGCACCAAAAATGAGAAGTTCTTCTGCAGCTCTGATAAGGTTTCTACCACTTTCAAAGATAAAGCAGAGCGACATAATGCTTTATTATGGGCAGTTAAAATTTTGGAAAAGGTATTTCTCATTCCAAGCAGGTTGGCCTCCCCTCTATCCTAAAATAGCAAACAGAACTTAGGTTCTCACGTTCAAAATGCAGATTTTTTTAAAAAAAACATGCTTAAAGCCCTCTTCCCAGGGGAATCAGACTGATCTATATGTCAAACAAAGCTTCATGGCTATAAATCCCAGCCAAAGGGAAGACCTCTCCAGAGGTGCACAGTGATGTACTTGACCTAACTTTCAAGAAGGGATTAGTTCACATCTCTCCTTTCTGTATTTCTTCATTGTTAGTTTAGAGCTACTCCTATGTCTAAGCCTTCATCTTCCTCTAGCAAAACCTCTTCCCTGTGCACAGTGTGGAGGACCTGCCACCTCACTGCCATTTCTGGGTGCAGTCACAGTGGTTACTGGGATTTGGAAAGTATTCTCAGTCCCCAAGGAATTGGGGAGAGTATTCTGCTTTGATGAGGACATAAACCTTGGGATAAAAAACACAGCAGAAACCTTTGTTCAAGCCATTTTCAGGTGAGTGTGGCAATATGTGAATCAGACAAAATAGAAGAGCAAGAGAAGTCAGTATCAAAAGTGCTTCTGACAATCTGTAGAAAAAGCAACTGTTTCACTAACTCAAAGGTCATACAGAGCAAGGCAATACTTATTTGACTGGCTTTACTTTTTTACCATGTAAAATTGCCTTTAATTATATGTACATGTATAAAAAGTATACACCTATTGATACAGAGAAAAACTCCTAACTGATTTTCATGATTCCGATGTTCTATTCCTAAATGGCTTAGGTTACCATTACAATTATCCTTTGCTACCTTTGTAATTTATTAGCCATTTTATATGTTGAACCTTTACTTAATATGCGATGTAATGCTTTATAATGACCTCATTTGTTTAAAAGGTGCTGCAATTCTTTAAATAGAAGTTTTTTTCATATAATTTGTCTTAAAATGAGAACTACTTCTGTCCAAGAATAATAACCAAGTTCAAGCACTGTCAGACTGAAACACAGTGAATCAAAACCAGTTAAAATGCAATTTTGCCTCTATCTGACAGTCATCCTGCAATATTTATGGATTTTATTGTTGCAATAAAATTTGATGGGGAGAAAGGAATTGACTGATTTTCTTTGTTCCACCTATTACCTAAACTACAGTGAGTTTTGAAAGATACATTCACATAGGAAAAATAATTAAACCAAATGTACTCTTAATAACATGAAGAAAATTAGATTAATATAATATTTTGTGTCTTCTTCATTTACAGCATATCATAGTGATAAAATTGGAACACTTTCAAAGGGGACCATTTTTGCTTTTTTAGGCTAAAGATATCCCTTTAACATTCTAATCTAAAACTGAATTATGCACATGTCTTGCAAGAATTAGATGAGTTTCAAGGAAGCAGTTAACGTCAAACACACTTACTCTGCCTTTCTCTTGACAAAGTAGTGAGGCTGACAGCCTACTTTGGGTTTTTGCTTCAGTGCTATTGTGTATTTTCAGGTGAAAACTAGATCTGTAACACTGCTTCATTATAGATTTTTTAAAATTATTATTTATCTGTACTTTAAAGAAAATAATAAAATGAAGAAATCCCACTTTGCTCTAAGAGCACAAATCATACCTGGATGATACTCCCTGATTGTCTCAGAGAATATTTGGTTATGTTCAAGTTCCTCTATGGACACCTTCTACCAGAAGGTCGTGCTACTGTTGATTAGAGTGATTGATGGGTTTGATGGGTTGAATATTCCACTCAGATAGCTGAGATCAATTACCTTCAGCTGAGTTTTTGAACAGTGCTTCTTTGTTCATTTAGCAAAATAGTGGCTTCTCTTAATCTAGACTTCTTTGAAAATGTGTATTTTTCTAAGTCTGAAATCTCAGGCTCTGACAGGGTGTTGGCTGAGTCTAGCTCTGGGACCAGAAGCCTAGCACTGAATGCACAGACCAGACCTGAGAACTGGTGGTGGATTGTCACTGGCCTATAGACAAATATCCACACAGACACTCACTCTCCTGCCTGGCAGGATGAGTAGATAATCAGAGAAAGGTGAGAAGGCTCGTGCATTGAGATTTGAGTCTCAGAGAGAAACAAAGGTACCCCCAAAAGCAAAGTGAAGAAATAATTCATTCACTATTTCCTGTCAGCAGGCAGGTGCCCAGTCACTTCCAATAAAGCAGGGCTTCGTCATCTCTTATGCTTCCTCAGGAAGACTAATGCCACAACCATGGACATTCCTCTTCCTTCTCCTTTCCCTGAGATTTTATTGCTGATCAGAGCACCATACAGTATGGAATATCCTTTTCCTCATTACAGGTCAGCTGTCCTGCCTGTGCCCCCTCCCACTTTCTAGCCCTCTCTCAGTGGAGAGCTCCAGCTTGTAGAGTTGCTTTTGTTCTCTACCCCTGCATGTTCAAACTTGGACAAATCTCTTCTCAGAGCTTCAGTTTACTCAGGCTCAATGTAGCAGGAAAAATTCCCCTTCAAGACATCAAGAATCACCACTCTGAAAGTGCTTTCAGAGACATTGACAAAAAGAGCAGCACAAGATTCAAATACCGTAGTAGTATTTTTAACATTTGTACTTCAATTCTGTCCTCTCCAGATGTGCTTTAGAATTTGGCTTAGATTTATGTGCACTGAATTTTAGGGTTTCATTAAATTTAGTCCTTTTTCTCTAATCCCTATGTTATGTCCCTTCTCTAATCCCTATTATGTTTTCTGTGTACCTCAGCTTTGGTGGAGCTGTGCAACCAGGAGGGTTGCAGAAAGGAATACAAGTTCCAATCCTCCCAGACCAGGATCTCGTGATCCTCTGTTTTAGTACACAACAGTGAAACACAAAATGAACACCGTGTTTCATTGGTCATGCTGGCCCAAATGCTTCATATGCCTCACACCTGACTGCTGGACAGCCTTTCCCAGCAGAGGGTTGGCCCCAGCTGCCCATTCCTTTGGACTCAGGGCTTTGGCATCAGTGGCTGCCTTGTGACTCAGTGCCGGCTGTCGGGCTCTTGTGCAGTGGAGTGCCTACAGGACCCTACAAGGGGTGGTGCAAGATGCAGTGAGGAGGATGTTCCTGTGGGGGGTTGTCCTTATGTACGTCTGGAGTGCTGTCCTGGAGGTCAGGCATTATCTGGGGCTTGCACCTTCTAAATCAACCTCACGCCTCTCTGCAGATACTTCCTGTCAAAAGGGCAGAGCAGTAACAGGCAATAACATACTCATAAAAGTCACCATAAAAAAATGAAAGAAGTGCAATAGGAGACTCCCCAGTAGATTTTTGTGTTGTTATTTACTGTTTAAGGACCATATGTCTTTACTCTTTACACCAGCTAATAATGAGCTGCCACCAAATGTAAATTCAACTTTTCACCTGCTTCTCTTCCATGTGGCACAGCAATGACTCAGGCTGTACATGAGCAGTTTCATAAAACCACTTTTTTGATAATTTCTAGTCCTGATCCCTTTTTAAAGAGTAGGAGTTTCAGTACATTGCTATTACCCACTAATTTCATGGTCCATGGTCAAACATAAGGCTGTAATTCAATTGTGGATTTTTTTCTGTTGCTGAAAACAGCAAGAGTGATCTGATTTATATTCTCAGTGTCCACAAGGGCTACATATTGTTATTTTTAAGTAATTTATAATATGTGCTATTTATAATATAGTCATTAATTATTTAAAATCCATTATTCTGGAAAAGAAATCTTAATCCCTAAAATGTATAAAGGAAGGGATTACAGTGCCAGAGACCTCAAAAGGAAGTGTTACTGAGGAAAAAATTTATCACAGTGTGTTCACTTCCTGAAGAAAAATCACTTGTACACAAGTCAGTGTCTTGTCTGCAGCCTGCATGTACAGATCAATTTTTTTGTAAGATATTTATTATAAAATACATTTTCCTCATAATAATACATGGGAATTAATTGACAAAGTAATAAGGATATCCTATATCTACTTATCTTTGTTCTGGCAATATCTATTTCATGTTATGTTCAGATGAACACGAAAGTACAATCATAATTGCAGGAGGAAAAGCTTTTGAAAGATGTGAAATCAATATCTGTCCTGAAATTTGTACCAGAAGAGAAATATTTTGCAGAGCGATTAAAGTTACAACTCACTGGGAGCCACACACTGTCATAACACTTGATCTTACAAGAAGCTGAACATTTTCTGTCTGCTCCAGCAGACCACTCATGTGTGGATGACAGATAAAGTCCCATGGATAGCACTGCCACTACTCTCTTACACTTAAACTGGCCATTAACCACTTCAGTTTTTGAACCAGTATGCACAGAAAGTTAAAGGAACAAACCTTTAACAAAAATTTATGAACAGTCCAGAACCAAATTCTGCAATCCTGAAGGTCAAAGTCTAGCTCATTCAGAGTCTGTGACTCATGTTGCATAAGGCACATATATTTAAATTATTATTATCTCACAGTCTTTATCCAGGCAAAACTTCCATTAGTCTATGTATTGAAACAGATGTATTAATTCTACCCGTCACGTTCTGGACTCTCAATAATAACTTAATCCTCTTCCTTTACCAGTTAGCCAGCCTCTGCACCTCATGCTTTTAGGCTGGCCCTGTGTGTCACTGACAAAGGAGTGGTTTTGGTGCCCTCATCGGATGTAGCAGGATCTGTGTGCTTTGGGTGAGTAAGGAAGGACAGGAGGAACCTGAGGTGCTCAGGCACAGGGCTTTCCTCTTTACCTTAGTTCAATAGTTTATATCTCAGAGACTCCAACACTGTTGGCTGCTTTAAAAGCAGCAAAGGCAGAAATAAGTCAAAGAGATTGTGTTGGGTCTGATAGATTTACTGTCTGTCTGTCCTGGGGTCTGTTGCCTGTTGGAAAACATGCATTCAAGGATGTGAGAGTGTGCTCCCACTGACGTGGGGCAGCCTCACTCCACCGCTAAGGCAGGTAAAATTCATTAATGCCTGCCCATTGAAATAATGAAAATAGATATTGTTCAGCTACATTAGTGTTTCTTTATAGAAGGGAAGTCTGGTCAATAAAAACAACAGACAATAAGATCTAATATCAGCAGAGATCTTTTTTGTGTTTCCCTTCAAAAGCACAATAAGACAAGAAGGGACAATTATGCCCAAACTCCATGGAAGGTAAGAATATGAGATCCTTATGACTTCTAATGGCCTTCTTGTTTTTAGTGGATATTCTATAAAATATTTTAGATCTACAATCTTCTATATCAGAACCAGTGTTCTGAATTTTTTTCTGCTTCCCTCTCACCTAGGAATTTCATTATCCAAGCAAAAACAAGTTTGCTAATACAAACTAAATTTCATCCAGTGTCCTGGCAAACTTTGCTTCCAAAAGAACTGTGCATGTAAAACCTATTGAATACTTGACTCTATTAATTTTTTGTCTTCCGACTACCTTGCTCATTTACCATCCTATATGTGCAACAAAGCCATAAGGATTAAGGATGTAAGAATAATTACATTTTCCATTTTACTGCCAAACTAAAACCTGGAAAAAATCCCCTCACCAAATTAAAAACAATAAAACCCTAGATATTAAGTTTAGAGTAGAATGATTCATTCTTGGATGTTTGACAGATTAAAAAAGCAAGACAGGGACTACAGCAAAATAAGAGGAGTGAGGAGACGGAGAAGGTATCTGGATAGTTCATGCCTGACGTCAGTAAGCTTGATTACTTCTCAGAGCTTCCACTAGTGCCCAAAGCTTTCTGCTTCAGTGTGTCTGAAATCCATCCGGCCAAAGCTGTCCTTAGCTAGGAGTGCTCTCATCCAACCTTGGTAATAGAGTGTGAGAAATTACATTCCCTGAAGGAGCTGTAAAATGAATGAAGTAGGTATTGGCCTCCATGGGAACTTTTCTGAGGGACTTTCAAATGGGTTCAAGCCTGTTGAGGGCAGAAGTCCACCCTTGTGAGGTGAGCAGCAATCCAGAATAGCCAGAGTAAGTGTGGAAAGATGGGAAGGACAAGATATTGGAACATCTCACTGTCCCTCCTCTGGCAACATCCATACTCAGAAACCGAAAAGGATATGGACTACTGGACCACTGTGTAGCCACAATGCCAGGTGGCACCAGACAGTTCACATGGATATTCGCATGGTATTCCCTGCTATAAAAAAATACACTGGTTGAAACACTCCGCAAGGGAGAAGGGAGTGTGCAGATGAGCAGGATGCAAGTGCTTGAGCACCTGGGCATAACCCACGTATGCCATTCTGCCAAAGCCTCCATCAGAAGCCTGCAAGTTGCCATTGGTTCACACATGTTCCATTATGTCTGACAGGAACTTGGAATACCTTAAAACATGGCAGCTAGGATACTGTAAATGTGAAAGAAAGAAGGGATATTGATTCACCATTGTCAGCCTGTGTGACTTCTCTACAAGTAGAAAAGGATCACTTTTACCTTGATAATATTGCCAAGACAGCCTGTTGTGTCTTTTCTTCTATTTAGTGTCCGAAATTAAGAAATTTGGAAAATGCATGTAAGAGATTTTAGAAAATGTAATAATGAGCTGCTTTGACATTCCTATCATTATTGCTGTTTTCACTGTGATCAAAACTTAGCAAATTCAAGTGAAATTTATCGTAACTGCATGTTTCAATGCTGTTGTATTCACCTATTTTTTTCCCTTTTTTGCCTCCCAAATATAAGGCTGACTTAAAAAAAAAAGAAGAATTGGCTAACATCTAGTCATTTCATCTGCACTGCATCATAGTTCACCAATGGGCTGGTGCCCATTTTTGGAGAGTCCAGGCATAACTCTTCAAGGAAAGGAGTTGAACCACGCCTAGGTCTTGCCCCAGAGTGGAGTCAGTACAGAGTCAGCATGCTCATTTGCATCCAGGGGTCCAAGACTGTCCCAGTCTATTTATTTGGTATTGTGCAGCCCAAGATGATGGGGACATTGAAGGTCTGGAGCACAGTCCCTCCCTCCTAGGCATTTGGATGGCCATGCTCAAGGCCAGGTCACCTATGAATGGTGCTGTACAGCAAGAGCTGTAAGAGCCTCAGAAGAGGGTCTCTCTCCTTTTGGGGGCTGCTTTGCAGCTGAAGTTTTTCTTCTTGGTCCCCACCTGAGGTGAACTTCAGCTGCTTTGCAGCCTTAAGTGTGCTCCATCTTGTGCCTCACTGATATTTACTCTGATCCTCAGCCTCTGCATTGACTTTCTGGCTTCACCTCGGACTTGTCTCATCACCACGGATTTGCAGGGTGAATGCTGCTCTGTGTCTGATGCTGGCTGCTTTTGCAGACCTGTTCTGCACTCCGGGCTCAGGAGAAGTAGGACAGCCCTGGATGGGGTCAGTACAGGCTCTACCTGCCTTGCTGAGAATATCAGCTCCCAGCTCCTCACCTGCAGGGTGACGGACCCTCAGCTCTGCCTGGCAGGCAGAGATTTTCGGCCTGTCTTTGATTTCCTTCTTGCTGTTTCAAATGCAGCAGATTATCTCAAGATGCCTGGAAGTTCATATTTGAGTTCGATTGCCTTCATAAAATGAGTAATATCGAGTCAGCTTCTTGAAGATGGCTGTCCACATCTCAATTGGCATTTCATCTACTCAGAGTTATCAGGGGTGTTCTCAGAACCAAAATGCAAGTGTGGCTGATGATATGAAATTAATGGAATTACATCTGCCTACATGGAAGCAGACCCTCTGACCTTGAGTACTTAACTTCGTAGATGTGACATGAGGCATAAAGGCTCAGCAGTGGAAACTTATCTATTCATTCCATTGTGCCTCTTACAGGGAAAAAGGGAAGACTTCCTGCCTCTCGGTCTGTCACCACCTGTCACACAGAGAATTATGTCTTAAAAGAAAACAGAGGAAAGAATGAATTAATGAATAAATAATCAGTGGAAGTTTTTGACAAAGTTAACACAGAGATAAAGTTCATGCAGTACTAGCAGGACACCTCAGGGTTTCTGAGGAATGGAGATGCTATTATGGACTCCTTGTTTGTGTAGAGTTCCTTTATAATCTATAAATAGAAATTTAAGAGTAACCTTAAGTAGGAAAATTCATCAGGCCAGACGGTTGAATTTACTATCCAGTGTCCTTGCCTTAGTTTAAAAAGATGGTTTTAATCCATGGTTTAAACTGTTTCAAAACTTTTTACTGCTAATGCTCTTCTCTCAGGACACAAAATTAAAGACCTGCCCCAGTTTCTGGTCATATGTTGAGCAAAACAGGAGGTGACACCCTCACCCTAAACTATAAGGTCTTTGAAGCAGAAGACAGCACTCTCTCTGTTCTTTGTCAAGCAGGTGGGAATCTGAGGTCCTACACCATTGTTATGCAAATTAAAAATAACGTTAAATTACAGAACTCAGTTCCTTACCCATCCAGAATTAAATCTCTGTCCACCTCCACAACATGTGGTAGATGCACAATTTTGTTAAAATATTTCCCTTTTGATAGAGGAAATAATTTTTCAGTAAAACTGAGGTTAATAATAAGATAGAACCATAGGTAAATTGAAATATCTTTAAGGCAAACTTGGAGAAAGGTAAGCATGTTTTAAATTTAATCCAGTACTTATCATGCAGATAAAGAGAAAAGTGAATTCTAAGTATATTTATCTTTTTAGAAGTGAGACCATTTTAGATAGAAACCAAAAATCTCACCCTATGAGAATTTTTCTGAGTAGTGAAATGTAAGCAAAAGAATTTTAAGCTAGCAAATCACTCCAATATTCCAGGATCACAAATTTTGTTCTGTTTTCTATGTCATTTTCCCCAGAAAACCACCCAGAAAAGTTTATTTCCTCCAGAAAAGAAAATTTTAGAAACTGTGCAGAGTTCCCCCATAGTTGTATTCTAGTACAGCCATATAAAGGCCAAAACCTCACATACACAACAAGAAGGCCCAGAGAAAGGTTAAATCTGGAGGAAGCCTGAAGTTTATACATTTGCTTAAGCTACTTTTGCCACTGTTGATAAATCAAAGACATTACTAGGGTCCTACACTTGGCTCAGATGGACTTGTGTTGGAATAAAGACACTTTGCCTGCCGCTCAGGTGATGTAAATTTCTTTAATCAGGGATGTTTCTAGGATCATGGGAATTTGAGAACTATAGCATCATGTCCATATTGGATGTACTCTAATATTTTATTATCAACATATATGTATGTACATTTGAAGGGAGATAAAATAACAGTTTACGTGCTGAGGAGAGTGTAAGCAAAATTTCTGTCACTAACTGTGATTTGAGTCTTTGTTCTGCAAAGTTTCAGAATAAGAGACAAGATGTAACCTTTTGCAGGAAAATACTTGCATGTATATTTAGGGTTGCTAGCAGCTGTTAAACAAGTATTTAAAACCTAAGCATGGTCAAGACGTTTACTAAGTATCAATTGTGAAACAGAGGCTTTAGTGATGGTAAAAAACCGTGGGAAGCCCAAATGGTAAAATAAGATATTTATAGAAAAATCTCCAGTGGGGGATAAATTCTTATCCTCTTCCTCATGTTAAATAGCAATTTATTCTACCCACTTCTTGACTACCAGTGAGCATTAAGAATTGGTCCCAATGACCTAACATGTCTATAGTCCAAGTCAGGGTTTTCCAGGAGACATCTTGTAAGATCAACAAACTTAGCTTTAAAGCAATCTTTTTAATATAAGGAGATATTAAATGCATGTTACAAGGGATCTTAGTTCTACTTGTCATTCCTTAGTTGCATGGAAAATACAATTAGCTTTTAGATTTTTAACAAAAACTGATTGTTGAAAAATTTCTTCTAAATAAAACCTTCACTTTTTCCCTAATAAAGCAGGACAGTTTCAATTTCCTGATTTCAAGCTAAACTAACTTTATTTAAACATCCAGACTGTCATTAAATAAAGGGTATGTATATTAAATGTGGGCGTTTGATAATCAGAGTTATAGAAAGTGTAAAAGCTGTGCTTTTTCATCCTAGGCATTTACACCTCTTGATTTTAATTTTTCAGCATGTAGGGAAAGAGTGCTGTCAAAAACATATTGTTTGGTCTAAAACTGGCACTTCAGGTAATTTTTTATTTTAATAATTTTTATATTTGTCATAGTGAAAGCAATGTATAAATGAAAACAGCCGAAATAGCAACTTGAATAAGTTGTTAATGGCTGCTTTCCTTTTTTCCCTCCAAATCCTCCATTTGTTATGTCATAATAATGATTACTTTCAAGGGCTGTCATTTGACAGTCCCACACAGTGTAGGAGGGGTGAATGAAAGCTGCTTCTTCTGCCTTCAAGCTGAAGCACACAGCACACTTGCACAAAAGGCAAGAGCTGAGAGCATGCTATATATCATTATCTCAGTCATTGCCTAATGTTGCTGTTAGTTGTTAAATTTGCTTTTATTTTTCAGAGGGGGATAATAAAATAAGCCTCTATTGCCTTCTAACCCCATCAATTCATATTTTATGCTTTTAAATATTTGTTTCTTTTTGACCTGACTTCAATAAACATGAGGCTTGAAAAATTATTAAGTAGATCAGGCAAAGATTAAAAAAACCCTCTTATTAGCCTGGACTTCTCCTCCCCTCAACAGCCCACAAAAATCCTTGGACATTATTATCAGAGGTAGGATTTAAATCTCAGTTACATTCTTGGGGCCTGACTGCCACTAGTACTGCCTTACGGCAATTTACACAGATGACTCTCTGATCCCTTGCTGACAGGCTAATGGAGTCCATGAAATTCTCTGCAGTGGTTCAGTTGTACTGAATTGCACCTGAAAATACAGTATGTGAATTGATTTAAGCATCAATGTCCAGCATCTTGTGCAAACATTTAATTTTACATAAGAGAAGCCATGGTTTAATTTGGAGCAAAACTAAGTGCCTTAATTTGTTCTCCTACCATTTATAATGATAGTTTTCCTGTTAAGTGAGCCACTCCATTACTTATTTATGCTCTTAAAACGTTATCTGTTACTATTTTTAAAAGCTTCAGTTTACACTTACAAAAAGCATGGTCTTGATCCAGCTCCCACAGAAGTCCCTGTATCTGCACTGCCATTATTTTTGTAGGTGAGTGCTGAGATTTTACCAGCTGGATTCACTGTGTGTGAGCACACCCAGCTGTGCTCACACTGTAGCCCAAATATCCCCTTTATAGGAGCCCTAGCACATCCTCCCTGCAGCTTGCTCACTGCCTACCCTGCTCCCTGTGTGGAGTATACGGTGCTATCAGCAGTGCAGGACTTCAGTATTCCTACAGCTCTTGTTCCTAACCTGCCATGCAGTGGTAGCAGAGATTGGAATGGGGGGTAAGGGAGGGTGGTAAATAAGTCACCTGGGTATGAATTGAGACCCTGCTTCTTGCAGCTCAGGATTTTACAGATAGCACAGTTTCTCAGCCTTTCACCTGACCAGCAGCCCAGAGTATCCTCATCTTGCACCTGTTGATGCTCTCTTGCATCAAAACAGATCCAGCACCATTTCTTTGAATGGGTGCTGGAAGGATGCATCCATTCCTCAACAATCTAGGTTAGGAGCACACTGTGACAGCACCATATCAGGCTGGAAGCATGATATTAACTGCAATGGACTAAAAATCCTTTCTGTACAAAGGGCTACTATCACAAGCTGTGAAGAGCTGATTGTTTTTCTACTTCAGCAGTGGGGTTTCTCCCAGCAATGGAGTTTTCTATCCCAGGAAGATGCAGTGTTGAAGCAGGACTTTGGATTTCCCAGTCAAGAAAGGAGTGTCAGAACACTGTGGAACCACAAAGTGGGAATCTTGGATAACAACTTTGGAAGAGCAAGGTTATCAATTACCAACAACTGTCATGAATATAACTCTATATATTCAGCACAGGATGCATCATGACAGATAGGTTTTTTTATTCTCCTTAAGTTTTTTTATTCTCCTTAACTTCTTAATAAGTATGTCCTCTCTGCAGAGTGCATCCCACCCTATCTTTCCATTCTGAGAGGAATCCCAGTCCAGAGGAACACAGTGGATATCAGCCACTTCCACACATAGGCTAGCTGAGTGTTTTCAGGCCTTTACATACAGCATGGTCCTGCTCCACCCCTGTCTGGATCTCTGGGCATGACAGATAGGGGCATCTATGGGAGAAATGTGATGCCTAAAGAGAGGTGGACTTTCTGTGTTTGTTTTTCCTGTCCCTGAAGCTTTACCTCTGCTCTGGAGAGCCTGAAGAGGACACACAGACTCACAGCTGCTGTCCTACCACACAGCTATATAACACACAGCTATATATCACAGCTATATACCACACAGCTATATGCCACAGCTATATACCACACAGCTATATATCACAGCTATACACCACACAGCTATATACCACACAGCTATACACCACAGCTATACACCACACAGCTATATACCACGCAGCTATACACCACACAGCTATATACCACACACCTATATACCACACAGCTATATACCACAGCTGCTGTCCTGACTCTGACGGCATTAGTGCAAAGTAACAAACACAGCGGAAAAGTTGCTTTCTTAAGACTTTTTCAGACTAGCAGGTGATAGTGATCATCAGTTACTCTAAAGACTTGGAATCACTGATCACTGCCATGCAAAACAGATATGGATAAATCTACAAGACTCTCTCTATGATAATGCAGAACTAGAAAAAATTCAAGTAAAGGAAACTTGGATGACCCCATGACAGCAATTGGTGTAAAACAAAATGGACTTCCAAAGTGGAAAAGAGAAGACTGAGGTGGGACATAATATCTTAAAAGAACATAATGAAACTATCAATGTAAAATATTAGTATAAAATATTTGTTTTCAAAATGATGTTGAAATGGCAAATAAAGACTGATTATTCACTATTTCTCACAGTAACAGAGCCATGCAGCACTAAAGGAAACTGTCAGGTAACAGGTTGAAAACAAGACAGAGAAATTAAGCTCTTCAGTATTACTACAGTGTCATATTTGCCTTTGTTGACACTTAAAAATTGGGTGAGAGATCATGTGTAAGAAAATCAGGTTTAACAGTTTCATAGTCTCACAGGGATGGGCAGCTGAAAATGGTGTTGAGAAGGAATGTGTGAGACATCTTCTAAGGATGTGGTGTGAAAACCAGGTGAGGTATTTTTTGCTATAAGCTGTCTTAATTTTCAGGGAATCAGTATCTTCTGTTCTTCATGTGCTGTGAGCCATGGCATCTAAATCATTACTCCCCCAAAAAGTACTTCATTAAATAATACTGATAATACCTACAAAAAAGGAGTTGAAAAAGTCACTCTCTGTTGTACAAACAAGTTGTGCACTGAATGCTGTAAAGGCATGTGCAAGAGGGAAGGAAGCCTATTGGCCTGCTCCCAGTACTCCCAGCAAATTGTGGTCATCCCATTCAGTTTGCTGGATGCCCAGCTGACAAGGGATGAAACCTCTGTCACAGAGGGCTGAATCTTCACTCAAAAAGTTACTGAAAGCAGAGAACTGGAGACATGTAAGGCTAAAATGTTATGATATCTGATAAGCTCTGGAAAATCATGTGACAACAAAGGCCAGAGATCGTGAATTATTTTTAACTAGGACAGCATGAAGTCTTTTTATATCCAGAATAACATAATACTGTGAAATATCATATGCTTATTATTATTAATCTGGTATTTATGTCAGCACAAACTAGTTATACCAAAATCAACAAAAAATGGCAATATAAAAACACTACTTTCATGCTTATTACTCTTCAGTATGTCATAACAGGAAAGTAATTGAAGAGAGTACATAGTAAGAAAATTATGTGAATGTATCCAGTAAAATAATATCTTTTTTACTTTGGAGACTGTAAACAGCTCTCAAAATAAAATTGCCAAGCTTGTGGAAGAAAGTGAAAAATTTATAACAGCTAGAGCTAAGTGGAATATTCCAATTGCCTTATGCAGCTGGAACTTGGTGTCTTGCTGTCAGAAATCCGTAACAGAGTAACAGCCTCATCATCCACCTATCAGACTTGTACTATACATTGTAATATGCATATATATATATATAACCTTTATGTATGGTGATGGTTGGAGCAGAGTTCAGTCATGGGAAATCATCCCCCTCCCTTCCACTAACTACAGAAATGGGTCTGTGAGGGAGTTATGGGTAGTAAGTGATAAAGACGATGGTGATTGTTTCAGACATCCTAAAGACAGAATGAAAGGACATAGACTGTATTCAGGAATGTAGAATAATAAATCAGTTTCAGTATCTTGAATGAAGGTCGTGATAGCATGACAATGGCAGAGGTTATCATATTAAAACAAAATAGAAAATGAAGATGTATATGCTAAAATATTCAGATGCAGGTCAATAAATACAAAGAAGTTGTTATGGAAGCTGTATTTGATTAAGAGAAGAGACAGCACCAAAGTATTGTCAGCAGGAGAGGATAAATCTTCTTTCCTTTACTTGAATTTGACATGTTTTTTTCTTTCAATGACAGGTGGAATAAGTCTTTGTTATACAGAGGTGAAGATACTGAAGATAAAAGTGTGCCCTGTTTCACAATTAATAAATTTACTGGCTTCAGTGGAATCAGATTTTACCCAAGGTCATCTAAATGTATGAGATGGTCTCAAATCAGGGATCATTTCTTGCCTCTTTTTGCCTCTTTTTTATTCCTTTTTTTTTTTCTTTTAACCCACGGTGCTGCAGCTAAATGAGTTTGAAGTTTAGTAGACAAAACACAAGAAAACTTCATTTAAGTTAGATTTCAATGCAAAGTATGGGAGCCCTGCAAACCTTATAACCAATGCATGTTCTGTCTCTGACCTAGATGAAGACACAGAGTGGACCTTTTTCCCCTTGGATTACAGAGGATAAAACTAGCTGAATACCACAACTTTCATCTGCTATCATGAAATGTTTGGCATGTTGTTTGCAGAACTTTGTTTATGGGAAACAAAAGAAATGCTCTATGAAATGGATCTTTTCACAGTCAGGCTATTTTTTTTACCTGCAATGACTTCAAAACCCTTTAAAGGTCTTGGAAGAGAATTGACTTTGGATTTTTAGGGTATGAATTGTTGGAGTGCTTTTCACCTACTAAAAGACTTATAGGAAGAAAGTTTCCTGATCCTAATGTTCTCATGACTACTGTCACAGACAAGTCCAAGGCAAAAGGTTTGCATCGTAAGCAATGGAGTGCATGTTACTTCAAAAGTCCAGATTGTTCTTCATTTTTCATGGAGAAGCATTAAGCTTTTACAAGCATAAAATATCAGATAGCAGACAGCCCTTAAAGACATCATTCATCCCAGTAACCTTTAATTTGACCTTTGGTAATTAGCCACTCTTTTTTCCCAGTCCAGAGAAACCGAGGCTATTATTTAACAAAGTTAGAGACTTTAGAACAAGTTTAAGAGTCCTTGCTTTGAAATGCAGTTTGGAAATAGCTAGTTAGCATGGGATTTTCATACAGTACCTTTAATGTGCAACTGACAGTAAAATATTTGCTTTTGTTAACAACCCATAGTAGCTCTTCTATGTAGGATTTAGCATTAGTGAATACATCTGCATCTTGGAATTATGGTTCCCTAATAGTTTTAAGTTCAATTTAAAAAAAAATCATATCCATCTGGAAGCTTTCTTGCAGAAAATTCAAATACTGTTGCAGTGCTGAAGCTCTTTAGAAGAAGTGTAATAATTTTATCTTTTACTACTAGTACATCAATTTTTCCAATTCTTCATTTCAGTTTCTTTCATTTGAGACTTTTTTGCTGATCAAGGCCACTGGCAAAACTGTGGCAGACTTGCCCTGAAATTCCTTGTGGGATTTTGTAAGAAAAGCTGAGCACTAAGACAGTTCAGAGTCCATGGAAGCTAAAGGTGTCTTTCCAGTTTTCAAGAGGCCTTTAGAACAAGATCCAAATATATATAGCATTTCTGTTTCCTTAAAAAACTGGGATATCACTCTGAGACTTCTGGAGTAGACCTAATCCACAGCAAGCTGTTGTGATTTCATTGATGCTGAAGCTGTTTTTATCAAAGATGTAGCTCTGCATTCACACTTTCCACAATGCTTGGTATCATTGAACAAATTTAAGTATTTTGGCTTTGTTGACTGAAGGTTAGCTCCTTGTTCCTCTTTTACGTATTTATATTTACTAATTGCTTTGTAGCAAATGCCTATGTATAAAGTAAGTGAAGAAAAGATCAGGGCAGGAAGGAGGGGAGGTTTCATGTAAGGATTTTTTTCCCTGAAGACAAAAGAGAAGAATTTAAAATGTGTAAGTAAAACATTCTGGGGTAGAAACAAGGCAAAAAATACTGAGAAAAAAATGTATTTCACTCATGAAGGGACATTCAGACAGCAGTGAGGAAGCAAGAAATGGTGACATATCACCATCATTATCACATCTCCCACTAATCTTAAGTTTTATGTATTTTTCTGTGGATAAAAGGAAGAAAAAGGGAACAAACAAAAGCATTATTGGACTTCATTCAAAAAATCAGTGTAGAGCAAGTCCATTAAAACTGCCATACCTTAAACATCATGAATGGAATTCAAGCTGTTCCAAGCCTTTTGCAAAGCTTTCACAAAATTAAACAGACTTAAGCAAGTTATACTTCAAACCCATTATTGATCCTCCCTAACAACACTGTTAATCAACTAACATAAATTAAACTAGATGCAAAATCTTAATAAAGCAGACTGCTATTAAAGTACAAAAGAAATTTCAGCTAAAACTCTAGAAGAGCGTGCCAGTCAATAATATAATTGTTTTATTGGAGTCATTAACACAGGCTAACAAGTAACCAAAAATTCATGTCATAGAATCATTGAATATCTCACAATATCTCACGTTGGAGGAGAGCCATAAGGATCATCAAGTCTAAACCCAAATATATATATAAATACATATATATATAAATAGAAATCATCTGTACATTCAGTAAAATAAATCATGTCCTGATGTTACAATGACTCAATCCATTTCCATTTCAAAGGTACTTCACACATCTGAATTTCACTGATTTATTCTGGTGTATTTGATTCCCTTTGAGATTGCTTGGATTCAGCCTTCAGTTACAAACACAATTGCTCAAATTGCATCAATATCAACATCCTCCTCCACCGGCATCCTCCCTGCACTGCTCCCACATCAGGGACAAAAAACCACACGTCTTTGTGAAGGATCCATCAAAGAAGCCACTTCAGGTTCGATTGAGTGTTCATTTTATTTAGATAATGGAGAAGAGAGTCAAAGTCTGTTTGATGTGGTGTATGATGGATTTGCTTAAAAATGCCTAGAGCTATAAAAAAAGTACTAATTTCAAGATATCTACAGAAGTGGCAAATGTATTCATTTTGAAAATAATTGTTATGTTATTTATGTTTAGACTGAAATATTTAACTATTTAAAGACCTACACGATTTTAAAACTCTACCTGTAATCCTTTATTATTCTATAGTTTTTAATTGTGAAAATATCAGCTTATTTTTATCCAATTAACTTGTTATTCACTAAAAAAATTCTTTGTAGCCCACTTTTTTGGGGCCATCCATCCTATTGTTGTGCTCCCAGGGCTGTGACCAGATCTGGCTTCAGTGACAGCTTGGGGGAATGGCTGGGAATTCTACCAGGAGTGCTGAAATATCAATGTGTAGCAATCAATCCTCAGGATGAGAAAAACGGCTTCTTCCTCAAGAAACAGACCCAACTTTTGGTCCCTTCCCCAGGCTTCTGAGAAAAAATATCCCATTTCTTGAATGTCACTTTCAATTACCTGCTTGATGTTGTGTCTGTTAATAGCAGCTTACTCTAGATCAACTTGCCATATAAATATGAAAGCTCTGTGTGAGAACACAACTGCATTTCCTTCTGATTAACCAGAACACACGGTGCAGTGTTCAGCTGGCTCTGTGTCAGCTGCATGAAGGCAGATACCTGGTGTACTATGGGGCAAAGTTAACCCTTCAAAAATTTTACAGGAATTTCAACTGGTAGGGCGAATTTGCACTGTCAGTTCTGTATATCATGTGAAGGCAGCATCCCAGGCCTGGTATTTTGTACCCTAAAATTGAATAATTTTATTGAAAAGACACTCTCTCGGTGGCCCCTGAAACAGTCTGATGGTGGGAACAAACTTGATTTTTACAGTTGCCTAAAGCGCAGGCTAGCACTGAGAACATCCCAGATAAATCTTGTTCCGTAAAAAAGCACATATACCTTGGGGATCTTTTTGTGCAATGTGCTATGATATTATGTAGGCATCCATGAAATTCCCTGTACCAAAACCACACATATCTGAGACTTCCCCTTTGTAGACAGTTAAGGTGTGAATTTAAGCATATAAGCACCAGTTAGGACTGGGACCTCTATGATTCACTAGCAAGCAATGAGGACGTTTTGAAGGGTGGTGGAAACAGGCAATAGAAAAGCTATAAAGAGTCAATATTTTAAATTTAGCAAAAACTATATGTAGGTGGTTTTCTAAGTGTTAATGAGTTATTGTTGGCTAGGATACACATGCATTTATTGTAACAGAAGGAGCTTGGAGAAGGGGAGATAGTTAACTCAAAACAGGGACTTGGGTATTTCTGGCTCCCATGGCTCGGAACACAGACACACACAGACTAACAAGTTGTGTTGATGGAGGTGCAGAGATGGATACATCCTTTTGTACATCAAATAAAACTTTTTTTCTGCTTATTGTGGTCTGGAAATGATTGCAAAATTTATCTGCAAAGCATTCAGATTTGTGGCTCTTGAAAATCTGTGTATTTATTTTCAATGCTTATAGTGAGTTGGTTTTACAGTCAATTCAGAAAAAAAAATGTTGTCATTCCTAGAGAAAGGAAATGCTGGCAAAGCTAGGGGTTTATCAGATATTTTCCTTCACATTCACATTTTGTCCTGTGTGGTTATTCATTTAGGATTCCCAGGCTTTTTTATTATTTGTGTAATCCTGTATGGGAGCTACTATCTCCAGGTTTTGAATTTATTATCTTAGGCTGCACAAAAGGGTCATAAGATAACCTCCTCCCCTACCCTTCTGTTGCAGTTGACAGTGACTTTAAACATTCCAATAATGGAAAAGATCAAATCTAGGAGCCAACTCCTAGCTTTTTTAAGGTATATACTAGTACTGCAGCAACCCAGAGCTGGGAATGGAAGAGGAAAAGAGAATAGCTAGTGGAGAGGGGAGAGAGGAGAGACCATGGAGGAAAACAGGCAGAAACATTCTTTTAATATAGTACTACACTTTGGTACATCAACCAAAGTCTAAAATGAAAAAAGGAAAATTCAAAGTGACTCTAAGATATGAAGCTTTTTCAATCCAAAGAGAGCCTTGGAAGGCATTCCAACATTTCTCGTGCTGGTGGTGACTAAGGCAGGACTAGATGTGAGCTGCCCTGCAGCTATGTTTGCCCTGTATCATATGCTCCAGGGTCACCTGTGTCACAAAGAGCACGTGTCTCAGCCAAACAGTGCGCCCTGTTCTATAACTTACTGCACACATTTTTTATTTCTCTCTCTGCAAAGGAGAGAGGTGGTTGTGGAAGAAGAAAATTGTTCAGCAGCGGTGAAGGTCAGAAGCTGAACAGATTTGTTTAACAAACCGTCTCAGTACCATCTCTTTAATCCTTTGAGAGAGGAGTAGAGCAGAAGTGCTGGTAAAGTTCAGTCTACTTCATTATTAATTTGCCTTTTTTCTTCTCTATTAACTCATATACTATAACACTTTCAATTTCTAAGCAACAGCCTGGGGCAAAGCCAGGGCCTGGCCTTAAGCAAGAAACATTTGCTTGTCTCTCCAACATGGTGAGGCCATTGAGCCTTCAATTGAAAAGAAAAATTGCATCTTCCTGCTCACCTTCAACCCTGCCTCCCCAACAAACCTTATGGGAAATGCAGTACAGTGTTATTATATTACCTGCAGCATTAAATCCATTTCCCATTTCACACTTGGGAGCTGCTCACAGTGTTTACATACACACGTGTTTGCGGGTGGATGCACATCAACGTCTCCCCGACTCTGGAGACAAGTAGCATGGCTTTAGCATAATTCAGTATAATCTGCACATTTTTTGCAAGTGCAACTGGTTGTGCAAGGCACAACACCTGCTGGTACCTACTCTGAGGAAAGTCTGAGTGTAACTCTTGTGATATAAGCAGGACTATGAAAACCTTTTGGACGACTGGATTGCAGGTGTTAAAATTGTTCTGCAAGCCACTGGGCAGACCTATGTACATGATAACCCTCTAAGGATTCCATGCATGCAGAGTATACATAAATCTAACCTGAGAAATCAGTAAAATGCCTCCATTAAAGTGTAGAGCAAAACTGACAGCAAAGTTGGAGAAGCACTGTTATAAATAGTTAACAGCAAAATAACACACTGGTTGGGTCTGTCTAGTACAACTGCCAGCACATGTCAGCTAAGAATATCTGAAACTGCAGTAAAATGCTTTGTTCTGATGAGTGTGATAATGGAGGCCTGGCAGAAGATAAGGCAGCAGAAGTTCCTGGGTGTTCATGGGGTTTTTTGGTGTGGTCATTTGGTGAGGTGCTTGGTTTGAGGCAGTAAGGGCTCCTGATGTAGGCCAACCAAGAAGTGTCTGGGGATAAGATTTCTGCTCCACTGATTTCTGATGTGTTTCTGGGGAAGTCTTCCCAAGTGGCCTTTTTCCACTGCAGCTGGCTGGTCCATCTACCTGCAAGCTCTGCCTCAAGCCTGAGGACACTCCCACAAGTGACTTTTCGTAGCTTCTCTTAATTTCAAGACTCTTACAAGAGGTTTTCTCTTGTGAAGAATCCCATGCACCATTGGAGGAAGAAAAAAACCCACCTTTAATGGCACACTATTTAGCTATCTTCTGGGGAACAGAAACCCATGCCACAACTAGAGTCATAGACTGTGGAAGGTGAAAAGGAAAGCTCTTACCCCCCCAGCAATTCATTTGCAATTCAGAGACAGGGAGGCACGTTAAGGTGGGAACCTAATGTGCCCCTCACCACGTTGAACTAGGCACTTAGGTGGTGTGTGACATGTGGTTCTCATTGTCCAAATCCTCCTCCTCAGCTCATACACCATGCAAGGGCTCACTCATTAAAAAAATTTCAGGGACAAATATGCCATGCATAAAAAATGGGTCGGTGTCACTGACAATGCCCTAATGATGGCTGTTGACTCCAGCCATGGATGGATGTCAGACTCAGGAACTCCTGTCCTCTGCCTGCAGGGTAAAAAACTTAGCCTCCATGCCAGCACTGCTACACAAAGTATCTTGCAGCACACCTACAAGAAATCTTTCCAGAGTTATTATAAATTATGGTTACCCTTCCAGAATAAGCTGGTTCTACTCCTTCCCCTGGCATATTGCAAATTCTACAAACCAAAGACCATGCTACAGGGTAAAATGGATTCACAAGCTGAAATCACATATTTTTTGTCAAGAAGGCTGGGATAAGTCTTAGAACCATACTCCTGTTTATACAAATGCATTCAATTCAGATAGATGATGATGATGATGATGATGATTATTATAAATGTTTCTACGCAATTTTTGCTTTTGTTCTCTGATTTCTAACCAGTCATCACACCTATAGGTGATTTTGAATATTTTCAAGAAGCTGAATGTCACCCTATTGTCTTTATTAACCTTTTTTCTCATTAGTACATTGGCTCCAGTCACGTAGAACTGATGGAAAAGTAAAAGGCATAAATCTTTCTGGAACTAATCTCGGAATAAAAAGTCTCTCCTGGAGGCTGTTGGAAACTGGGTTTTATGCCTTGTTAGAAAAGATGCAGTGGCCTTTTGACACAAAAAGCCTCTCATTAAAACTCAGACATTAGTGAACTCTCTTGATCAGGATTGATTTCTATTTCATTGTGGTGTGATTAATGTATGAAAAAAAGAAGCAGTATTTGAGCAAACGAGGCAAGGGTTATCCATTTATGGGCAATAATATCTGATCAATCAAGAGACCTCACAGAACAGCTTTTTGTTCTGATTAAGATGCATACCCAATTAAAGATTTCAAACCAGTTTCCGCTCAAATCAAAGGGAGCTTTCTCCACCACCATCAGTGGGTGTTGATTAGGCCTGCAGAAGGGATGTTTCTTCATGTATGAAAGTTTTCCCAGATCACTCTGTTTTCCTTAAGGTAACTTGTTCAAACAGGAGGACCCTGAGACAATGCATTGCCTGAAAGATTTCTGTGGAAGGAGATTTGCAAAAAGACACAGGTCAGGAGATATTTCTGATTATTTCTGCAAAAGATCCGTTTATTTAAGTCTGTACTTACCTGTGAATCACACATAAGGTGTATAGACATAAGTGTACACTTAGGCATCCACTGAATAATCAGAAGATTGGCTCTTATTATTGTTTGAAAGTGCATTTAAGTAAGTAAATAAATGACGTGGGCTGATAAAGTTTTCTTTGGTTGCTTGGGTTTTTGGGTCTGTTTTGGTTTGGGATTTATTTTCCTCCAAGTACTGGTGAAATGATGTACCACTAATACTAAAATACCCCTTGTTAATGTCTGTAAGAATGTTTGAAAAAATTTTAATTTTAAGGTATTTTGGAAGAGTTTTGGAAGAGCAGTAAAGCAATTTATCTGAACAGACTTACACTGATAGAGGCATTAACAGAAAATAAAGCTAGTACCAATAACTCTTTGGTACTGCAGAGCCTGCATCTGCAACATATTTACAGATGTCACAATGAATTGGGATTTCTTTCACAATTAAGTAGCACTGTGGCCTTCTAAATCTAACTTTTTTGGACATCAATGTGTCTATAAAATATTTAAGTTAAATGGATGAAGTTAAATTCAAATAATTTCAAGCATTATTAACAAACATAACACATAAATATTTGAAAGCAGTTAGAAAACTAATCATGGTAAGAGTTATGCACTCAGAATCAAGATCCATCCATCCATTGATTGTTACAAGATTGTAAATAGCGTGCAGACAGTGTGAGACTAAGGACTGGATATAACTTTAAAAATTATTTCAACTTATAACATTTACCAGAGGTGAGTCTTTTTGCTTAGTTGGCTTAATTCTGGTGTACAGACCCATCCTCTTCAAAAATATGCAAGTCTTTTTTATTTTATTAAAGGAGTGTTTAGATTCTAAAGCAGTTACAGGAAAAAACTTTAGCATTTAGGAAACAAACTAGCTAGGGAACTAGAAAACCTAGAAGATTAAAGGAAATCTGCTTTTCCCAGGTTACAAGTGATAAAGGTTGTACAAGGACTCCAGGTTGTTCCAGAAGAGGGTTGGCTTGAATTTAAGGAAGAATTTATTTGCTGGAGTTGTTGTTGTCAGGCATTGGAGCAGGCTACCCAGAGAGATGGTGGAGTCTTTATATACCTTGGTGAGGTGTTTAGAGATACACAGATGTGGTGCTTAGGCACATGGTTAAGTGGTGCACTTGGCAGTGCTATGTTAACAGTTGGGAATGATGATCTTAAAGGTGTTTTCCAACCTAAATTATTTTATGATTATTATATTTTGGTCAGAGCACTACACATGCTGCCAGTACATCCATTGCCACACCTACACTATGTGTCTCCAACAAATTTCTAGGTCCCAGGAGGGATTGCAAGGAATGAAGAATCTATTAGGAACAGGTAGACCTGTACATACATAAAGAAGGGACAATTCAGGCAATTTTCAGACTTGAAGTGAAGAACTACTGGCATTTAGAGACTTTTGTTGTAAAGCAGTTCATGACTGAGTGAATTTAAGGCTTTGATTTTGGACTTCGGATATAAAGTCCAGTTAAATACTTTTCTGGATCTGGCCTGTAATTGCTAATGCCACATCTCTCTGTGTATGGTTTTTCCTCTAACTGATCTTTTCTTAATTTAGACCATACCCAGTTTTTGAGTGAGTATTAATTGGCATAATGTTAATGTATCCTATCATTGTGCATGCTCATGCTTTTGAATGGAGAATTAATTTGAACACTGAATATCTTAAGGAATGCCAAGAAAATCTTGCATAATTCCAGCTTCAAGAGAATTAGCGGGCTACAGTGAAAAGAAATATTCCTGGCATCTCAGTTTTGATCCCCTTGGCTAAGCCCTGTTTGCTTTTAATAATTTTTTTAAAAATGTAAACTTTTCACTTTTCTGACAGAATACTCAGAAATTGCTAGACACCTTTAGTTAAATATAGCACATTTGCATTTCTACAATATTCATGCTTATTTTACTAATTCTGTCCACCCAATATTCCTATCAGAATGAATCCTAAAGTTGAAAGCACCATTCCAGTTGCATGTATTGTTAGAATGCCTATGGACATATCAGCCCAGCATTTTTAGAGTGGACAGCGCTGCACTAAGAGAAAACCAGAAAGTGATGCCCATGTAAAAGACTGCTATCTAGGTAAAACAAAAACAACCAAAATCCTACAATAGTTTAATTCAGACAAATCAGCACAAAAAGAGTAACATTTTTTTCTTGTTTCTAGAAATGTAGAATTGTTCCCTAGTCTTCTCTCTGTCTTTCTGAGTGTGTCCTTTAAAATATTAGCTCTCATTATCCTTACCTGCCTGAAGTGAATATTTTCAATCCTCTTTTCTCACCTCACAAAGAAACAGCCAACCAGTGACCAAGTGTTATTGTCATCCAGTTGGAAAATTGAGATGAATAACTTACTTGAGCTCTATTTTTACAGTATTGTAAAATTTTGTATTAAAGTAAAAGAACAAACAAAATGCTCTTGTGTCTAGGTCTGCCTGGTTTGCTTCAAATTAGGCTAAGCTGGAGATGTTTGAGTTGAAAGAGGAAAATAGATGCAACTGACCATATTCTGAGCAAGAGTAACTTCATCTCTCTTAACTTCTCAAAATATCTGTCATCTCCTCAGGGGTATGAGTCAGCACCTCAATCATAGACTAGTCAAACCTGCAACTGAATACCACCATGCCCACTATAGCATATTGCAAAGTGTCACATCTATGCTTTCAGGGAAGAAATTTTTCCTAATACCCCACTGAACCACACCTGGCTCAACTTCAGGCCATTTCTCCTGTTGTATTGCTTGGTCAATCCCCATTTTACTGCAACCTTCTTTTGTGTAATTGTAGAGGATGATAAGGTCTCCCCTGAGCTTCCTCTTTTCCAGGCTAAAAATTTCCAGCTCCATCAGCCACTCTTCATAGGACTTATGCTCAAAAATGTCCCATATTGATTGTAAATATGGGCCTGTGTGTAAATTCTTCTTCTGAATACAACCTCACCATCAATCAGTCAAAGGCTCACCTGACTTACGGGCTATTTATATTGCTTGTTCAGGTCAGAGGCTGGTATAGTGAGCCTTCTGATTGCCAGCTGTTTTGTATTCAGACACATTTTACAAGGCAGTAGCAGCTGGATTCTTGCAGAAGTGCTGTTTGCTGCCACCTATCCAGGGAAATTGTTTCCTGTGCTGTGGAGTCACAGTCTATTACTGTCCAAAGGGGTGAATTGGAACCACCCATGCCAGTAAGTAATTACATCTTGAGTTCCTCTGCTTGCCTTTGCTTTAGAAGAAATGAAGATCAGGGGCCTCAATGTGGAAGTGGTGAACAGCAGAAATACCTGTCAGCTGGTGGAAGTTGTGAGCTGAATCTATTCACTGCCTGTGCCATTTCAGCCCACCACCAGAATGCCCTAAAATGCTGTGGTGATTTGCCCCAACTTCATAGGCATCAGGCAATAACCAGGGTTTGGTAGAACTTTGGAGACAAGGGTAAATATCTAAATCCAAGTTTAGTGAGCAAGAATTGTGTTGTGGTGTGTTTTTAAGTTTCTCAGTTTGCTCCCCCATTTTATGTATGTTCCCCCTTTGTTCTCTATAAATGGTTCCTCTCTTCCCAGTTTTCCCGCCACTATTGCCCTGACAGTTGAGTTACTATGGTTACCCCTGCCCCCTTTAGTTGTCAATCTCCCAAGTTACATAACTGCTCCTCCCTTATCCCACCATATAAGTAAAGTTTTCCTCCTCCCTGAGCCCAGTCAATCACCCCCCACTCCTCCCTGCTTTCGAGAACATTCTTCTCTCTGGGGGTTGTGGTTGGCTGGCATCCCGGGGCCCCTCCTTTGTTCTATGTTTATTGGATAAGTTCTTGTGTCAGTTTTCTTATGTACCTCCCCACATGTTCCCCGATGGGTTAGCTGGGTTTCCCCTCCCTTCTCCACCCCTTCCCTGTAAAACTCTGTCTCCCCCCGTGTTCGGGGCCATTTTGCTGTGGGTTTTTCCACCTGTTGGTTGCCCTTTGCTGCCTGTGGGCTCTTCAATAAACCGACGTTTTACCCCCAGCAAGTGGTCGCCTCCTCACTCGTCTCGTCCTGCGTGAACCCAAGTCCGCAATCCAACCCAGCCCGAGGCCAGGATGCCAAGGGGGGTTGGCCTCTGATGCGTAGGGGCGTCGGCCTCTTTACCCCTTCAGCTAGCCGGACCTAGGGCCGCGTACGCCCTCGCGCAGAATTGTACTTTGGCTTCATGGTCCTCAAAACGTTCTCCCAGTTAGTGTACAGCCAGTCCTTCAGTGGGTACAGTATCTCTGGGTTTAATGTGAAACAATGGGTCCTGCTGCTCACAGAAAGTCTCCTTGTCAAGCTGGATGCAAAAGTGCATGCAATGAAATACTCTCCCTTGCAAGAGATGAAAGAAAAAGAATCAGAGAAAGTGACCATGACAGTACCCTCAGGCAAGGAAGAAAAGAGGGAACCCAGCATGGAAGAACGAAAGTGGAAATAGAGCTGATGAGTGGAGAGAAGGCTTAGTTTTCACATTTCCAAGGATTTAAATAGTTATTCTCCTTTCCCTAATAATAATCTCTAAGGTTATTCTCTCATGTCAGTCTAAAAGCTCCTGATGTTCAGACAGAAAACCACTCCAGACTCAACTGTTACATGACATTTTGGGTACTCTATGACATATATATCACATGCATCATTCATATTGATTTTGCCAGCATTTTATTTACTGTTCTTGCCTCCTTCTTATTTGAACAGGACGTCACTGTTTTATTTGCCATCTGTGAGCTCCATATGGTCATAGCTAATGAAAGCAAGTAGTCTAAAAAAGATGACACCACTAAATAACCTTTGTTTGATTAAATACACAGTCTATTTCTTTTAGACTAGACTTGCCATCTCTAAATGTCAAGATAGATAGTCTTGTATTTTCTGTAGACCACAGTGTTTGGGATAGCTGAAAAAAATATTGGCTGTCATGTTACAACTGCAGTAAAATTTCCTAAAACTCTCCAAAATTGAAGTTCTGCTGAATCTTTCTCACTCAGATAAGACACAGTCATATTAGCAGCTTTTCCTGAATATCCAGTTCCATCAAAAAGAAAAAGAAGACTGAAATAAGCCATTAAATTTTTGACCTCTCATCTTAGACACTTGGGTCCCTGAGTCCACAGGGCTTATCTCTGCTGCTGTGATCTCATTTATTAACCCATTCACCTTGTTGGGAAGAACAGCCTGGGAATCCCCTGGTGTGCTCTCAAGGGCCACAAACACCACTGAGTTTCTGAGCACTTCAGAAGACTGAGCAACAACAATATCAGCTGCATCTGCCTCTCACTTGCCTGTCTCATCAGTGTCCTTTGCCCTCAGTAGTCAATAAAACATTCAGATCTGTAGCAATGGGGCCTGCCAGACCCACGGTCTCTGCCTTCCCCAGGGGCAGCCTCAGTGACCAGGGTAGCAGCTGCAGTGTCACAGCAGAATGCTCTGAGGAATGTACTTTTTCTGAAAACTCGTGGGAGAAGAGGCCAGGATTTACACCTGATATTTTACACTTTAGGGATATAATTAAGGCTGGCTTACATCTGTGAAACCCCATTAAGGCTCTGGCAGCCAGAGTCAGGACCTTTTAAGCCTGTGGGTTTCCAAGTTTGATTTTTATAAATGAAGTTGAAATGGATGCCAGCTTTATGTGGCTACAGAACTACTACTGTACACATGAATAGGGATTTTAATGATTAGTTGAAATCCCTATGGTGTTGAATGAGGTTTTAAATATTGTTTTAAAATGCATTAAATGAAAATAATTAAATAATGTCTTGCTTTTACAGTGCAACTAAAAGAGCTATGTAATTAGAATGAGGAGTAATATACAATATTTAATTGTGGCCCTGGTGTTCTTTATAATGAAGTTTGAGTAATTAGTGGCATGATGACTGAGTACTTATTACTTAGTGTGAGGTTTGTGTTCCATTACACAAAACATCAATTACTGTTTCCCCATGACAGCTGTTATGGCAGTGTCTCTTTTTCTCTTCTCCTGTGACTCTGTTTGCAGATTTCTAGAGTTACCCTAAATTTTGCTTAAGCTTTTCACTGTCTGTCTTGATTGTTTTGAAAGTAAGGCCAAACTCCATTGTCATTATCTATATAATATAGCATGAATGACTACCAAAATGAGGGTTTTTCCTTTCTTCTGATAAAACTCTTTATATTGAAAGGCATACTGCAAAAATCTGGTATAACAATTTTTGTAACATAACTGTCCATCTATCAAGTTTTTGTGTCTATTTATTACAGAATTTAAAGGGCCTTTTTGTATAATCTGGGAAGCTCTTGTGCAAATTTGTATTGATATATTCTTTCCAAGCTTTTCTTTGCTCTTCAAGAATTGAGCCCATGGGAAAACATCACCTGAGATAGTCAGGTCTGATCTTCCCAAAGGTTTTGAAATGCAAAAAGTGAGTGTTAGGTGTTTAATTAAGGGCCAATACTGGGAAAATGCTTCTCCCATCCCATTTTTGTCTGCAAATATCTGTTTTTCCCCTCAACACTAACTCAGTTTTCTCCTACATCCATGATCAGTCTGAATTCTATTACAAAGAGAGCAGGTTATTCATGAATGTCTGGGTTTTGTGACTATTTGACATCATGGTCCTTTGTTTTGTGGCTGGGGAAAAGGCAGAGAGGCTTTCTTCTTGTTATATATTTCCCTATTTTAGGGAACAGGCCAGAGTAGTATTAGTGACTGAAAAGCTGGAATTCTAATGGTAATGGGATGGTATTAATTGCCTTTTTAAAGGTTGAGCACTACTAAGCATTTCCTGACTACATCCCAGACAGCTGTTCTCTGTTCAAGGCCTGCTAGCCCCCAGACCTTGAGGATTGATGTAGTATCCAGGGTGGGAAATGAGAGCTTCTGCTCAGCAAAATCAGCCTGTAAGGTCACAGCACCTCCTAGCTAGCCAGCCTCTCCATGGCATCCCACAGATCCTGCTGTCAGTGTTCTGTCAGGCTCTTTAGTGGTCAGGCTGAGATCCACAGGCACTCCCTTATGTCACACACTAGTAAAGGATGGACTACAGTTATACGATTAACAAAAAAAGCCTTTCTCAGCTGCCACAGGCCACGACCTGCCATGATAACTTGCAAGTTGCAATGGCACATTTTCCATTTCAGTCACTGGGGGTCCTATTGTGAGTAGAGGGGATGACAAAGGCAATAGTGGTCTGGACTGGACTGACCATGGCTGGGAACCCAGTGATGTGCTAAACACAACCAACAACAAAAAGGCATTTATAAGATGAACAGACTTTACAGTCTCACATCATAGCAACCTCTTTCTAGTAGCCAAAAAGGACAAGAGGAGAAGAGTTTTTTATATGGGCACAAACTGACTAAATATGGCAAATTGTTCTGCCCTGTGTCTTTTTTTTTCCTTCTGGTAAAGAAGCCGAAGAAAACTGATTAACATGAGAAGTGTAGTGGCACTTAGATAACACACTCGGCCTGAACTCCACAGGTTTGGGTTATTTTAATATTCTTCATTTTGTTCTTTTTGTTTGCCTGTTTTTGTTGTACATTTAAGGAACAGTGAGAGATAACCTTCTTATACAAGAAGTCATTTTCATGAGAAAATTGAGACATGTAAATATTACCAGTTTGAGGCATAAAATCAATCCTGAAAAGATGCTGATTTGCACTTGCTAGCTGGGCAAATAAGTAAAGAACCTTCTGTGACAAACACTGTTGCTTGTGCTCATATTGACTCACACAGTCAATTTCATTGACTTCAGGCTAACTTTGCTGAATACCATCAGTTCTTATTGATTTTAAATGGGTTTAAAATATATGGAATACATTGTATATAAAATGAAGGCGGAATAGACCCAGGGAGAACATTGGATGTGAAATGAAATAGGGAAGTATTAAAAAGAGGAAAAGGGAATAAGGTATAGGGCAAGTTTAATTGCACCCAAGTTGGGTCATACAAAAGCTTGGTGTGTAGCCTGTGTTAATTGTACAGATCTTCTCCACAGTCATGAAGTGACAACTCCACAGAGACATTAATTTCAGAAATCTAGGAAAATTATTTCAGAAATGAATGAATCACCCTTCAGGGCATCTGTGTCCCTCCTCTGAGTTTAAAGGGAGAATAGGGAGAATGGTAGGGAAATTTTATCTTTGAAATAAAGGCATTAATTTGAAAGAAAAAATTCAGCCATGGAGCAGAGGGGAGCATACCACTATCCTAAAGACAAACCAATTACAAATTGGGACAATTTCTTGTTTTCTCTTAGATGCTTTATTGAAGTTTAAGGTATAAAAGATTCGAAAGGCTTTTTCGTAGAGTAAGACTATTGAGTTCTGTCTCTAGCTTCACTCATTTTTAATCAAATGAAACTAAGTGTTTTAAAGTACCTGAATGCCCATATACAGAAAATAAACCAGATGTTATGTGTCAGAAGCATCTTACATGCAATCATAAACATTTGCATTATCACCACTTGATCCACAGTGGGTGTATCCCATAAGACCGGTAAGTCCTTCAGTGTGGGCTATAATCACAGACAAGATGAAGCATTTAAATGAGAATTTTGATGCCACATAATCTTACTTTACAGTCTTTAAACCTCCACCCCGTTGTGGACATATTTTCTGTTTGATTTCTAGCAGCTTGCTCTGCAGGCATTAGTCTGCAGAATTACTCCCCTCTGAAACATCAAGCGCATCACTCATTATTCTCAAGAGAAAATTATTACCAAGAGACACCTATAAATAGATGCTGTGAAGCTGTCTGACCACTTGCTAATTAGGTGCTCCCATATCTAACTTTCAAGTGTCTGGACACCAGCCTGGTATCAAAGACTCTGAGGTGGAAGCTTAAGAGGCATTAATTCAGTGAGGAGACACATTTAACTAACCCCTAGGGAAGGACGTGGGATTGGGACTAGGAGAGTGGGTGATTGGACAGAATAACAGTCACGGACACCAGAGACAGGAAGCAGGAGAAAGCAAAGTGCTCTGCCTGAGACTTGTGATCATAAGGTCACCCTGGGAAGAAGTGGGCTCAGGAGGGGAAGACAACCCAGCCTCTGCCTTGGCCCAGCCACCTGCACTTAAGCTCTCTGGTCCTCACCAGTGGGGGACTCCCAACGAGGACAGCATGCCTTCCCTTGGGACTTCCTCCAACAGCTCCTCTCCACTGACTGTGTAGCTAGCATTGCTCACTTATTGCAAGGTATGTTTAAGTGCCACCTGAGCATCTTGGCCCTGTTGCTTCCAACATCTGAGCTCTTGATTGGCAGGAGGTGGGAGCCTCTTTCTGTTCCCTTGTCAGATTGAGGAGTTTAAACTTTGGTTTCTCATCCCCAGTGCCCTAGGAAGATACTTATAGCTTAGAATGAGTGCAGGAATCCTTTTCCCCTTCTGTTCAAGTTTCAACATTGCCCAGGGGAAAATAAATCAATAATTTTATAATCAGAAACAGAGAGGACAAATACAGTCAGCTGAAAAAGGACAGTTATCTGCCTTGGAACTGTGTGCTTTTTATGACTAGGAGAAAAACGCAAAAAACCAAACCCATACACCTATTTGCAATATTTCTTGCAGTTGGTGACTGTCTCACACAGTTCCTGCCTGGGTGAATGCCCTTATTCCCAGCTGGGGAATCAAGAGTTTTCTTCTGCTTCTTTCCTTTTGCACCTTGAATTTCTAAAATGAGCTCTTAACAGTCCAGTAATCTCTACCAAACACTAGAAGAAAGATTAAAATATATATGAATATTTTCTCAGGCATGGCTTCTTTTTCAACCCAGAAATCTCATCTGTGAGCAGTTCAAGAAACTGATGTTTGTTCCAGATGTCCAGCAGTGTGCTGCTCCTGCTCTCCAGGAACAGTACAGCCCTGCAGCAACAGCAGCACGAGTGCTCAGTGGGGAACGCTGGACCCGTGTAACAGCAGAAAATGTTGGACTGCACTCTGGGATGGGAACACACCAGATCCAATGTATTTTGCAGAGGCGTTGGGTTTATAGCTCACATGTCAGATATTCTGGCCATGTGCACTAAGTATAAGGCCACCTGGAAGAATTTAACTTACTGAGCACTTCCTAAATGTCAAAATGCACTGCACTGATCATTGACACCCAGGCCTTACTCCATGCCAGAACAGGTTGTGAGAGTTTATTTGGGTTTCCCATATCAAGGTACAAAATTCTCCCCACGAGGCAAATGGGCACAGACCACAGACCTGTCTGCCACAACATTGCAAAGCATTGCACTGTGTAATCTCTATGGAACTCAGTCGTCTGCAAGATTTGGTCCCAGCTGTCAGTTCCTGTTTGCTAAATAGTGATGTTCTCTACCTATTGCTTCCCTTATTAACTGTGCTGTATGAATGCAAAATTTTATTCTTATCTGATGATATTTTGCATTAATTTTAGTCTGATATGTGGCAAAGGCTTTGGTCAATGGTTACTGAGCCTCACTCTGCTTCTAGTTGCCCCTGAATAGCAGCATTTACTTTACTAGATTGGTTTGTGATAGTCAGGATTGGTTTCCCAGAAAATACAGCTTTTCTGTTCCACATGAATTCTGGGAATAGTACCATGAAGCTGTACCATCACTAACAGCAATAAAAAAAAAATGGAAAAGCAAAATTTTCTGGTCACTTAAGGGTATTTTATCAACCTCCAGCTTCCCAACTTCAATTTTTTTTTGGTTTTGAGAAGTTTGTAACTTCAGAAAGAATCTTACTACGTGCCATTTTCCTTCTCGCTGGTTCATCAGCAATCAAAGATGCTGACACTTTCTCTGACTTGACACATTCTCCATCTACCTCTTCTACAAACGCCAGTAAGATGAATGTAGCAATGCTTTTTTTACTTGCACAGAAAACAGCAACTTGAGGACAAGAGGGTATGAGTGGTGACTCTGCAGTCATAATGTCTGCTACTTCCCCAAGCCAAATTTAACCAAGCTGATTCCTCACATCCACCATATTAGGTTGTTATGTTTGAACAGGTCTCCAAACATGCATATCAATCTGGCTTATAACCTCAGTTAAAACCCTCTTCAGGAGTCACTGAAGTATGAAAGTATACTTTTTAGAGAAAGGAACTTAGAAAGGTCAATATTTGAAAATGCTGTGCCATATCTGTCATATCCACATGGACACCTTGCTTATCCTACAGAATCTAAAATGTCATGAGACCTAACGTTCAGTGTCCATGATTGCTCACCACGTGTGCAGGTTGGTTTTCGGAGATAACTACCCTTCATAACAAGCACAGGCAGACAGACAACCCCAACAGGCCAATCAGTCAATCTGCTTCAGAAAGTCTTTATTGGAAAATGAGCATCTCTTAGAGGGCCTCTGCTTCTTTCCACAGACTGGAAAGAGAATATATCACAGACAGGTCAGACATTCCTGATGCCTGTCTTAGGACAAACGAACTCCATTTCAAGTCTTAGGTCAGGCCCATGCCTATTTGAGTTAAAACCGTGTTTGTGTGTAACGCAACAGAAATGATAACATCTGGGTTATCTCACTCTCAGAACTTCACTACTTTTTTTATCCTGAAAGTTCTATGTAGATTCTGCTCCTACATGCACTGGGCCAAATAGAAATACAATTAGTGAGAACAGTGTAAATCTCCAAAAACATTTAAATTCTTAATTAATGCAACCTGCACAATGCAATACAGAGGTTTATTTGTAGAAAAGTCCATTTAATGGCTTCTTACTTAATGGAAGTGAAACAAAACAGTTTTCAATAATTTACTAGATAATGAAATTGTTTCAAAAATCCATTTGGGGGCTGCAAACAGAAAACTTTGGTTAATATATGGATGGTATTAACATTTTGGTAGACATCTCACTGAGCTGATTAGATGAAAGTCCAGGCCCAGGTTGTGCCCTGAGCCAGAAAAGGGGCTTTCCGTGCCAAGACTACCACAGATTAGCCAAAACACTAAGACACTGCTGATATCTCTAGCTTTCTTCTTCTCGAGCTTTAAAACTCATCCACCTTACTATAATCAATTAGTTCCATTTCATTCATAGTATTATAGGCAAAGAGAAAGTATTAATGGGATGGTGTAGTTAAGATCAGGAGGTTTTTTGTTTAAAATAAAGTTGTTTTTCACAGTGAGATTATACCTTTATAAAGGGTTTATGTTCCTGAAGCAGATACAGAAAAGGAATTGTATACTTTTGAGATTAAGAACAGTGAAACTAACCAAAAAATCTACCCAGAGAAAAAGATAATGATGGTTTGAATAAAAGTATCAAAAATCAGCTCTGTCAAGGAAAACCTGATGTTATAAAACTACTCAGGTAGAGGTTTGGTTTAGTACTTTTGCATAGAACTGAGAACATTGTCTATAAACGTCTTTGCAAAGATCATTTTAAAAGTTAAGGAACTGATGGGTAGTTTGTAGAACACTCAGCTAAACATAGACTTGAAAGGAAGGTCAGTAGGTTCTGACCTGCTCTGTACTTTCTTGGCCATGTTTTGCTTTTTTTCCTTTTCCTTATTACAAGATAAAGTATATAACATTTCCCCAGCCTTTTGAATTGGTGGGATCTAAGGCCTAATAAATGCATTTATGACACTCACACTCATTTCAATTGTTTACAGTCAATCTTTACCGGGCATTTTCTGAGGCATCCTTCCCTGTGTCTTGCTGTCAAAGATGCTACCACATTCAGAAATTTTACTTAGCACCAATTAATTTGCTTTCAGAAATGAAATCACACTTATTTTAACTTGTAAAAAATGCAGACCTATGAAGATTCAGTTTAGGTCATTCTGAGATTTGAGACAGATACAGATGAATGCAAAGATCAACTTTACAGAAGTGTAACAAGTAACCTTTCATGAGCTCTGCTGTGGTGTCTGTCACGATGCATAGTCCTAGGCAATTACAATAGTGAAATAAAACATTTTACCTTAAACTTCCCTGTGAGAATGTAAAGTGAGTGATCTCTCTGCATGTCAAGACCTGACCCTTATAGGTGCTGGGGATGTGTTGGATTCAGCTCAGAAGAGCACATCCTCTTATCCCCTTGACTGGACCAAGTTCATGACCACAGCTGGAAATCTCAGCCAGGCACTTTCACTGCTGCGTTACTTCTTTGGTTCATTACTTTGTGCAAAACTACCAAGCAATACTAATTAGGCTAAAAAAAAAAAAGAGAGAGAGAGAGAGAAAGAGTAAGGAAAGATTAGGAGGGTGCACTGCATCTCGTAACATCATGATCAGTTAACTGTGAAATTACTGCTTATCACCACTATACATTTTCTATTACCCTATGGACCTTTTCAAACTCAGTGTGTTGCTGACAGAAAAATAAAATTTTTAAAACTGCAGGTTAAAGCCAAAGTTAAGCAAATTTGCATGTATGGATTTCAAAGTAGAAAACAAAATAACCCCATCAGAATTTAGTTATATTTTAACATTTTAGGAAAAAGTAGTTATTTCAAGGTAGTTATTGGAAAAGATGGACATTTGAACAATTAGAAATTTGCATTAAGATATCCAGACATTCTAAACTTTGCCCTATATGTATGTGTTAAGAAAGCCTAAGAAGAGTGTCTTATCAACACTAGTAAACTATTCCTCCTGCACCATGTGCAGCTTGGTCAGACTCCAAATACTGTCCCAAAGAGTCTATTTTCCACTGGATACAAAAGGATTATATTTCGCCTTTAAGGGATACATTCTGCACATGATTAATTGCCACAGGGATGTGATATTAATCTAGTCAGAAAACTGTATTTTAGAACCAAGATTAGAAAGTTAATTTACATAAATTCCAGTAATTCATTAAAACAAAGATCCAGGGGCTCATGTATTTTTTGCAAGTATATTAGTCAGGATAAAACTGTGATAATTGATTACAACACAGATGACATACACACATACACAGCTTGTTGACTTCTGCAGCACAAGTAAGCCAATATTTCAGCACAGCAAAATATCTTAAGTGCAGGAAGCAAAGTTGTTATTCGGCGGTAAACATTTCAGAGATTTGAAATGTTTCAGAGATTTCAAATGTTAAATTTGAAAAACACATAATTATTCAGTTTTTAAAAGCCATTTTATTTTAATAGCAGTGATTGCAATAGCACATTTAGTTTATATAGCTGTACTCTTAATTTTTGAAATACTTTTAGTTGTGCCAGTTATATGCACTATAAAGATGTCATGATATTTCATTATAGGAATTAGCATATCAATACTGAAAAATAAAAGATAAAACAACATCTCAAAATTTTTTCATAAAATATCTTCCAATTCCCTCAAACAACAAGTTTATTAAACTATATCTCAGAGCCTGGATCTTGTAATGAAAGGTAGCAGTCTACAGGTGAGAAGAAGGATGTTCAGAAACAGCATGTCTAACAATAGAATATCAATTTAAGAATGGAATGTTGTCCTTGTCTATTACGGGTCTTCATTTTTGATCTGATTTAACTCCTTCTGAAGTTGATGAATAGATTTCCAATTACTCCAATGTGAACTGGATCAGTAACTGTGTTCCTCAGTAGATGTGCAAACTAAAACAGTTATTGTTATTAACCTAAACCAAAAGAATATTAAACAGTGACCTCAGTCTCAGATGAAATCAAGCGCTCAGAATCTCTCAATAATATCTGTGATAGTTGATAATATGTAGGCTATCTAGAGCATGAAAGTTTAGTAGAGTTCTCTTGCAACTGAACTGCACAATGATATCCAAGTTCAGCAGTGTTGGACACTTCTGGGATGGGAGATTAGGCAACATGGACAGAGGTGGAGGCTAAATGGACACTAAAGTCTGCCTGGGCAGGAGGTTTTCCCCCACAATAAAACTGATTTCCTTCTCATAAAAAGAATTGTGGCATGTAAGATGACAAACACATCTCAGAGGCATGTAAGCTTCTAACCAAATACCAGAGCTTGGTGGTTTTAGTCAGAGTTTACAAGCTTGCTCTGCTAAGTCCCCAGACTGTCTCAGCAGGGTAGCACACACATATCTGAGATGGGAAGCACGAGTCACTGCTGATCTCTGGTATAGCTCACAGGTGGGAATAGGCCCATGGGGTTTTACCTTGTCTTTTACTGATCAAATGGGCTTTTTGCTGGCATTAAGATTAATTGTGGAATGTACAAACTTCGGGGGTTGGAGGAATGTGTCAAGGGGCCATGTGCTCTTTAAATGTGACCATTAAATGGGAAAAATATTCTTCTGAGAAAGGTAAACAATGAGAGGTACTTTAAGCAATGTAAAGGGTATGAGACAACATCAGCACTGTTAAAAGTGACCATGTTTTTATTTCTTTTGACATTTGTACACATTCACTCATCCGAAGTAGCAGAGAGAACAAAAGCACTGCAAGCCAGTGTCTAGTGCTTGTTACAAAGCTACAACTCCACTGAAGACTTGCCAGCATGTATGAAGGGCTTAAGTGTTTGAGTGGGATTGTGTGATTTTATTTACTATAGCCTTGGGAGGTCAGCAGTGGAACGACTTTGGATCAACAACTGGAAGATGAATTTAGCTACTATTTTCTTAAAATATCACTGTCCTCCTATATGGGTGTCAAGGAAAGAAAAGCAGGTAGTACCTCAGTACTTAGGCCAGGTACAAATCTAAGGTCTTAGTTAATGCATCCATTATTAAATGGTTTTCTCAACTATGGAGGATAATGTTACTACAGAACATTACTTTGGTTGTAGAAGAAAAAGTTTACATAAATGTAGGAGACAATGGGGAAAATAGCATTGATAAATTTCTCCAAATCATTAACACAATTGTACCATTTATGTACTCTCAAGACAATTTTTTTTTGTTTTAGTAATTGATAATTTTTGTAGATGCTAAAATAACTTCTGAGCTGAGGTATATATTCTGCAATACTGGCAAATATTTCACATTATGTGTTTGCACCTTCTATGGTGGAGTGTATGATATTGCTCTTCTCTTCTTTCAATTATTTAGTTGATACAGAAAACAATATTTAAAGTAGTATACATACAAAAATAGTTCCAGAATGGCTTCAGGAACATCTCTGATGCAAATTTCTTCTTTATTGCTTTATGCAAGCAGTCATTGTGATTCTATTTTCTGCATATGAGCTCAATTATTGCAAGTTTACAACTACACCCATATAAAAAGTTATAAATACTAAAGTAGTAATTGCATGGTTTTATTTTCAAAAATACTAAATATGTTTTATTACAGTGAAAATAATGTCAATTTTACACCTACTATAAAAAATGGATGAACCTGTGCACACTTTGAGTCACTTCAGAATTTAAAGGCGTGTCTGTAAAATGGGCAATAGAAAATGTGAATTCATACTAAATTTAGACAGTAGCTCCAGAAGAATACTCTTTATCCTGCCCACCTCTCAGAAAGAGTCAAGGCCAGGGTTACTCCTAAAATTTTGAAGCAAAAAGCAAAGAGTCTAATTGGGACAGGATAATTAGTGTCAGATGGAAAATGTGACAGAGAAACTAGCACTAGTAAAAAATTGAGGAAATTACTTTAATATTTTGAGCATATACCTTGAAGACTTAAAGACAGTGGATAAACCCATATTGACTTTAAGAATTTAATTATATCCAAGAGTTATGGGTAAATCCTGAGTTTCTTGCAAGGACTGGAACTTTTCCAGGACAAGGACATGCTTACAGCTGAACTGATTTCTTCTTCTTTTGTGTGACAGTAATGCCTCTATATGAAGGAATTAATTTTCATGGAGATCTTTCCCAATTTTCCACAGAAATCTTAGGATGCCTTTCCCCTCTCTCCTCTCCCATACCATCCTTTTCTGGTGAAAGCCTCAAGGAAAATATCAGGATAATGTAAATGTAAAGCAGAATTTTTTTGATGTCTCCAAAATGAAAATTCAATTAAAAAAAAAAAAAAAAAAGTTCCTTGGCATCCTATCTTGTAAGCTTTTGGTAGTACCAAGACTATATAGTGCAAGTTAAGGTAAAACAGCCCAATGTGTTCCAGATCCAATCTAGGCCATATTTGTACTAGCAAATATAACTAGCCTGGGCCTGTTTCCTAGGTCTGACATCAAGTGATGTGATGTGACGTAAGCTGTGAAAGCCAGAGAATATTTTCATATCCTGTTTTCAGAGACAGAGGAAATTGAGCAGCTGATGAATAGAAATGTATTAGGTTGACTCACTGCTTTTCTTTCTTAATATAGCTAGCAACTCATTTAACATGTACCATAGAGTCACAGAATTATGGAATCATTTGAATTCCAAGACACTCTTAAGGATGATCAAGTTCAACCCCCCCGTGCCATGGGCAGGGACACTTCCCACTAGACCAGTTTGCACAAAGCCCCAGCCTGGAACACTTCCAGGGATGAAGGGAACCTGTTTCAGTGCCTCACTGCCCTCAAAGTAAAGAATTTCTTCTGCTCTCACTCATTGCCCAGCCTACATCCATATTTGGGATTGCTCCAAACCAAGCGCAGGACTTGGCACTTGGCCCTGCTGAACTTAATCCCTCTGAATGGCACCCCATGCTCCCCAGGACCTGCCAGCAGCACCACTCAGCTTGGTGTCAACTTGCTGAGAGTACATTCAATCCCGTTTTCCAGGGCCCTATTGAAGATGTTAGATAATACTCGTCACATTACAGACCCCAAGGGAAACAGGTTGTACCTGACATATTTTCCAATTTTAACAAATCATCTCTTAGCAGAGTAAAATTACAAGTGGAATGGAAAGTGCTGAATGCAATAAGCCTACACAGCAGGATTGCTATGTTTTTATTTTCTACTTTCCCCCCAGTATTTTCCTAATAACATTCTATTTCTTTTTCAATGCTACTAAGCATTGAGATAGGAGTATAATTTTTTTGCTTCTTTTTATTGGATTTTATTCAGCATTTTATTACACTGTGATTCATTATCTTTAGCCTTTTCTGCAACCTTTGTTAGTCAATTCTCCTCTTGACATGTGTTTTTAAAACTTACTAATATCAGCAAACTGTCACCTAATTATTTTCTCTTGTTTACAGATCATCTGTGAATACACTGAACAGTTTCAGTGGGGATCTCTGTTTCCAGTGGGGAATGGCAGCTCAGTTTTTCCCTGTACTGTGAAAAGCATTCATTACTGCTCTGGCTTCCTGTATTTAATAATGTTAGAATGTTCCTTTTAATTCATGTAAGTTATTTCTGTAACAGTACTTGGTGAGTTCTTGACAAAGGAAATTGTGTAGTCTGTTACCTTTTGTTATCAGAACTCTTTTAGGTTGCCATCTTATTTCTGCCTTGAGTGCTTTCTGGGTCTTTCTAACATCTTAAGTAATATGAATTTTCTGTGAATATCCTGTGTTATGTTATCTATTTAATGCATTTTGTACATCATGTAAACACATTTTACCCTGTGAGTCTCCCCTGTATCTTCTTTTTAAATGAGAAATCACATCCTGTCATGCTTATGTAGTCTTCTTTTGGACATTAAATAGTAGGATAGAAGACGGGGTGACAGGGAGCTCATCAGGACTACTAAACTCCTGGATCTAAGTACTGTAAAAAGAGCTTTTTAGTAAAAAAATATTATGTGCTGTGGAAGGACAAGCCATAAGCTGCATCCCTTCCTGCATGCCCTGGCTCATTGCTCTACAGATCAGCCAGTGATGTCTAAAAATTTAGTCTCAGCATCTACCTCTGTTGTGACATGTACCTTTTCAACAAGAGACTGCAAACCTTTTCTGCTCCTCTTCTGTTTCTTGGCCTTTCAATTTGATGATTGCTCTGACCAGGTCACATAAAATCATTGTTAGCCTAATTGCATAGTACTAGATATTTCCTATTTAAAATGAAAGTTTCAAACATCTATGAGTGTTTCAACATTTCCTGAAGCATTGAAATTTTTTATTTGATTAGACTATTTCCATATTAGTAAATACGCTACATTTTATGTGCTATTTGCCATATAATTTCTGCTTATTTTTTACTATGTCTCTGATTATCTTCCTCCAATTAAATTTTTTTTTTTGCATATTTATAGCAGAATATGTGAGTTTAAAACACATGGTCTTCCTCTTCTTATTTCTGGGCTTTTTATATTTCCCACACAAAATTTTATTTTTCAGTGCCATATTTAACTGGGAACTCATTTATTGAGAATTTTCCCTCATCATTACTGTCCTCTCCTTTACATGAGGACACACAATTCATCAACTTGAACAGTACTGTCCATCTGCCTCTGCTGGCTTCCTGTCCTGCCACCAAGACCATTTGTTTAACTTTTATGGGTTTTTTAAAAATATTTTATCTTTTTTACCTTGTTCTAAAGGAAGGAAGGAAGGAAGGAAGGAAGCGGGGGAAGGAAGGAAGGAAGTGGCGGAAGGAAGGAAGTGGCGGAAGGAAGTGGCGGAAGGAAGTGGCGGAAGGAAGTGGCGGAAGTGGCGGAAGTGGCGGAAGTGGCGGAAGTGGCGGAAGGAAGGAAGGAAGGAAGGAAGGAAGGAAGGAAGGAAGGAAGGAAGGAAGGAAGTGGCGGAAGGAAGGAAGGAAGTGGCGGAAGGAAGGAAGGAAGGAAGGAAGTGGCGGAAGGAAGTGGCGGAAGGAAGTGGCGGAAGGAAGGAAGGAAGGAAGGAAGGAAGGAAGGAAGGAAGGAAGGAAGGAAGGAAGTGGCGGAAGGAAGGAAGTGGCGGAAGGAAGTGGCGGAAGGAAGTGGCGGAAGGAAGTGGCGGAAGGAAGTGGCGGAAGGAAGGAAGGAAGGAAGGAAGGAAGGAAGGAAGGAAGGAAGGAAGGAAGGAAGGAAGGAAGGAAGGAAGTACTTCTGTTCCAGAAATTTTCACAACTTCTAAAAACCTAAAAGCCTTCTCCAGTGTTTATCCTGACGTCTCAGCAGGAAGGCTCTGCATTCCCTTTCCTTTCTTTTCAACAGTATGAGTGTTACTAGCTTGGAGTTGGGATGGCTTGGCCGTGTCTTTAGAAATACTGTGGAATAAATTTTCTTTCTCCCTGGAGGACCTACCTCTGGACCCCAGAACCTGCCCAGGAGATTTTCTCAGCAGGAATTACTGCAATGTGACAGGAGAAAACCGAATAAAGCTAATACAGCCTTAGACCATGAAAGGCTGATGATACAGAATCATCCTGGGGAGCAGAGCAAGTTTTTCATCCTTAAATAAGCTCGTGCCAAGGGTGCAGATGGACTAGTTTGTGATACATGAAGAGAGTTGAATGCACTACCAAGACTCATGGCTTCTGCAAAGTGGGTGTCTCCAGAATGCACACACTTAGAAGGTGGAATAAACCCAGAGTAATTCTCTAATGTAAGTGAAAAACTGAAGGCTGAGTACTGCAAGGAAAACAGTGAAATAAGGTGTTTTCAATCAGCATGTCTGAGTGGAATTTTAACAAATATTTTTGCAGTTCTGAAGGGGAAACACTTTCCAGTTTAGCAAAGGATCTGAACAAAGTGAACAACTGTGGCAAAACAGCGTGTGAACACAGTAGATTCTGCCAAAAGAGAAATCCTTGAGGGTAAAGGAGGATGAAGGTGAACTCTCGGAGTTTTTATTGGATTAGTTCCAGTATAGTGCTGCATGTTGAAATGAACAGCAGTGAGGCTTGAAACAATTTCTAGTCAGGAATCTGGATTTTTTTTTTTTAAGTACACAATACAACAGATTAGGGATTGCTATTATGTAACATTCATTAGCTGCACTTTGCTAAAATACCCCTTGGGCTCTATAATAATTGCAAACGTAAGAAACTTTATTCTATTTAGACTCTTTTTAACTTAACTGCCTTTGACCAAATCCATAAAAACTCCATGATTTTATTCCCTCACTGGATCCTGGAATCCTCAACAAGTTAACAAGAATCAATTGATGACATTGCCACAACCGAGTCAGAACAAAATGTCAAAAAATGTAAATGAAAGAGACAAGTAGAGACTGATGTGGAGAGATGTGGAGAAATGTGTTATTCCACACATTTGTGGAGAAATGTGTTGCTTTTGGAGGCTCTGAAGGCTGGTGATGAACTGGGAAACCCAGGTTCTTCTTTGGAATTGCCACCATTTCCTCATTCCTGTTACAATGCCAGGTATCTGCAAACCACTGCAAAACTGACTTAACCTCATTGTAAGCCAGAACTAGAAATCTAATTCAGTGTTTTAAATCAATGAGGAAGCCTTGCCAGAAGTCTTTAGCACCAAGCCTCATTTCTTTGTCAAGAGGAAATCCAAGTCCAAAGAATTGCATGAGTAAAATAAAAAATAGTGCTGACCAGTGTGACAGCAGATGTATATATCTGTTATATAAAGCAAGTGTAAAGTCTGTAGCAGCTCACATAAATATAAAATAGCATTTGTGATAGAAAAATATAATGAGGAACATTTTAATTGAATAACTGTACTAAGAAAGGAAAACCATGACTCAACCTAAAGCTTTTCCATTCATCAACTTCTCAATTTCCTCTTTCTCTGAAAACAGGATATGAAAATATTCTCTTGCTTTTGCAGCTTACATCACATAAGAAATTGGACTATTTTGAAAATACGTTTTAACAGAAATCTCAGTTTCTTCATCAAATTTCTATGGCATCTCTTTTTATCTTATAGAGTAAGACTGATGAGTCTCTGCCTATTAAAGAGCTACTATAAAGGGTAAATAATGAAGAAGCTTAGTAGGAAATTAATGAAAATCTTCAAAGAAGGCTACACCTACATCACTATTTTTCAAATCTCATAGCTCATAGCTCATTCCTTGACCCTCTTGAAACCTCTCCTGAGCAAGAAAATTTAAACCACAGCTCAATGTCTTAATTTAAGCTTGAAAAAAACAATGTCCAACTCAGTACACAGAACCCCAAATAGAGTTCTTCAGCACTTAGTGCTGTGAACCCAATCTACTGTTACCTAAGGAAGCATTATGCACAAGAAAGCAGGGATTATGGGGTTCAGTGTCTTTAAACTGCTCAAGACAGTGTGTGATAATCTCCAAAGAGATCTGTTGAGGAAAAATGCTGGGAATGTGCTATTTCTGCTCTTTTATGACAAGTACAGAAATCCTGTAATGTTTCTTTTTATAAAAAAAATACAAAGGATGGTGTTTGTAGAGGGGCAATTATACTTGGACAAATATTTAGCTGTATTATGGAAAGCAGCTTAGCAAGCTATTTGGGATCTCCTCAAAACTAGGGCAGTTTCCAGGCAGAACTTCATCTTTATTTCAACATCAAGAACAGTTAGCATATTCCAGGAGAGGGAGCTCTCTCCTGACACCTCTGATGGGGAGCAAACACCTCACATAGCAGGAAAACAGTGACTTGATAAAAAAAAGAATATACTAATACAATATGCCCATGATTTGTGTAAGTGCACTAGTCAATCATCTAGAGAATAATACTGCAGTTGTAGAACATGTGAGACAGAAACCCTTTGTTGCTGCTGTGTAAGGTTCTATCCACACTGTCTAATCTCAGTCAGGAGTTACTTTCCATCAGGCTTTTCAGGTAGCTTTACTGTTCCACAGTAATTTAGTTTTTTGAAGTTTAAAGTTAATAATCCATTTACTTTTGAAAACTTGAAAAGTAGAGGAATGCAATCCCCATGGCAAATAATGAAAACCATTCCTAATTTTGTAAATGCTCTAACTTCAACACCATTATCAGACCATGAATGATATTTCCCATTTGTATCTGGAGAAACACAACTCCCTTTTTGTAGAGCAGGTTAGAAACAAAACTTACTCAGTCAATGATTTATATTTGGTGCACCTTTACCCATGGTGCACAGAAGGGTTACCTTTTGTCCCCCTAAAATAAAAAGGAATACACAATTTTTAGCAAATCGCCAAGTATTTTTTTTAATTATTACGGACTTCAAAGTAGACTATTTCTCATTTTGATTAGGGAATTGAAGATCACATTTGTGTGCTGTCTTGGTATGGAAAGACAAGTGGCTGCTAAGGAAGGCAGGGGCCTCTCCTGGAATGGAAAAATATAAACCTCCTCCCTCCGAACTGTTATAAATTTGAAATTAAAGGGGGGACTCAGGCAAAAATATGGGAGCAGGAATGACAGTTCTTTAATAGGGAAGAAAATAGAAAGATAACAATGCAGTAAACTAAAACAACACTGACAGAGTCAGAACATAACCTGGCGCCCTGTTGGTCAGGGTGTTGGTAGCAGTCCAATTGGAATTGTGGCTGCAGTCCTCCTGGAGTGTCAGGTGTGGTTCTGTTAGAGCAGGGATCCTGGAGAAGGGTGTAGCCTTCCTCTGAAGATCCCGTGGAAGAGGCAGCTGTTCCTCTGGGAAATCCAGTAGAGAAAGCTATGTTGGTGTTCCAGAACTCAAGATTATACCTGGGTAGGCATGATTGTCTCCTCCCTCTGGGTGGAGCATCTCACAATGGGCTGCTGTAGCTGTTATCAGTCATGCAGTGACATTCAATAGCCTGTTATCAGCAGATATCTCCCCAGAGGGAGGATTGGGTGTGGAAGAGATAAGGAAAACTGCCCACTTGAAAGAAGACAGCTGCCATGCAGATGGCAAATAGAATACAATTTGCTTGGCAATCCAGGACATGTGCCCAGCGAGGCCAGTTTTTGAGACTTCCCCACTAAGTTGTGCTTCCCTACCTTGGAGTTCTTGGAGCTGCTTTCTGGGAGGGACTGGTCCTTTTTCCCTACCAGAGCTGCACTGCATCACAGCTGTCTGCTGGGGCTCACATGGATCCAGACTCTGATCCATGATGGCCCAGTCATGTTCCAGCTTCATTCGCAGGGAGGTGCCCAATGCCTTGGGCTGGGGCTGCCCTTGGCTACCCCCAGCTTCCCTGTTCACCACTGTGGGCAGTGAGATGGCCTCACTGGTGAGGATCTACCTTGCCTGCCTGTCAGTCTTGGCTCACAGCTTCTCTTAAAAAGCTTTCTGCCCTCCTTGAAGCTAAATGACTAGCCTGGATTTAGAAAATAATTTGCAATTATTTTAGATAAACTTCTTTTTAGACATATATTCTATATACTTCCATACCAATGGCTTCTCTGGTAGAGCAGCCACCAAAGCAATGGTGAACACTTGAACTTTGAGGTTGCTTGACAGAGATTTATCTTGGCTAAGGTTCAGCTCTGTGTTTTAGAATGAGAGGCAGGGCAGTAATGCAAATTGCCTTACTTTTAAGGTAAGGCAATTTGCAATCCTCAGAAGGATTTTTGTTTTATTTTAACTGGTTTGAAAGATTCTTTGAGTGAGCATCAGACTATCACGACATCCCTAGGATCTGTATTGATTTTTGGCTATTTGCCTAGAAACATGAGTCTGGGAAGGAAGCCTTCAGTCGCCAAGGACAACAGTTCGCTCCTGCAGATGATCACCTTATGTAACAGGTTTTTAAAACCTCATCTTTCTCTTACTTAAATCAGTCTTCTTCCTTGTTTTTAATAAATGGCTGTGCAGAACATCACTACATTTATATTTACAAGCTTCTCTTGACTTTTCAGACTGAATGTACTTAGTGAAAATCTAAAATTTTCTTTTTTTTAATGCCCAAACTGTTATAGTCCCATGTTTAACTGGTAGACTTCTATGATTTCTGCCTGCATCATTAGTAAATTGACAGAAAAAATGAGAATCTATCCTTCAGGAACATTGGTGGGGATAATTCCCTAGATTCATGATTCCACTTTTGACACAACCAGCCTCCTCATCCTTATCTTCTTTAAACTTTCCTCTCTCTCCTCTGGCATTACTGTCTCAAATGCCACCATAGCAGAGTAGTGAATGTCAGATACATTAGTTTCTTGTCTAAAAAAACTATTTTATATTTTAGAGAGACATTGTGTTATTTTGGTGTTATCTGTCATGCATAACATGTTATGTTCTTATAACATTTATTACAAAGTTATTAACATCTCTTCAAATTTATTTTAAAGCTTTGCTTACAACTGAAATCAGTCTACTGCATCTGATGTTGCTCCACAGCTTCCTGTTTAGAAATAGTTAATTTTCCTATCATAAAGCACCAGACAGCACCAACAGTAAATTTTAAAATTGTATGTCAAGATTTGTGATTTTGCACAACAATTTTTCCAGATTTTGTGATGGTGATTTTCTGACAGGAGCATATTGTGTTTCACAAATGAGATTTCTACTCTGTTTTAAGTAATTATTTTTTTATTATTATTTTGTACACATCCCCATTCTGTCCACTGCATTCACTTGCTTAGTCTATAGCATGATTCTTATTTACCTGAAACATCTAAGGAAGATGGCAAGAAGGAACAATTAAATCTTTTTGAACCTCAATACCATGGTTATTGTTTAGGATTTCCCCTCTTGTTTTCCTTGTTAGAAACACAGCAAAAAATATACTGGGTCAAACAGGAAGTCCATTTCCCTCAATATAATTTTTACAAGAATACACTAAGCATTTGCCATGATAAAGGTAAAAATACAAAATATAGGTGCCACTATCAAGCTTCCAGGAGCTGTCACTCTGCTCTATTAATTTAAATAACTTGAAAAAAACTAAGTCTGTTTATTCTAACTTTGAATGCAAAACCTAACCTTGTTGGACCTGGGGCAAGTCTGAACTGCCTCCTTTCTCAGCTGTAAGATGTTTGCTGACTTGTTTTGTCTCCTTTCCTGCTCCTGATTATTCCTCATGCTTTTTCAGAGGCAGCATTTGAGCTTGTTAGAGCTGGAACCCTCACCTTTCTTCTTTATTTGAGATGCAAACTCTGAAGACTTTTTACAACTTTAGGTCCAAACCAACAGCATATTAGAGATCCTATCTGTACCATTTAGGCCTTCAAAGCTTGTTTGTTCCCGTGAGACTGAAAGATTTAGAAGAAAAGCTAATTTTATTCCTACATAAATTCACATAGAGCAAAGGCAACATATGTTATTCAGTCCAAGATTGTACTCTAAAGTCAGTCCTTATATTCTCATGTACTTTAGAAACATAGCCTTAACCTACACCATTTCTTACTCATGTAATATTTATGTGAATAAATCTTTGAGCCAACATTTCTATAAATACCTTGACCATGTAATTCACTTTTATTGTCTCTGTTCACCAATTTGTATGTGGGAAGTTAAAATCTTCTTGAATGCCATATATTACTTCTAATCCTCAGAATATACTTTACAATTTTCTTCAAAGCAATTCTTTTGCTCAAGAAGATTCTCTTGTGTCTGAATTTTATAAGCATCATATTTCTCTCTCATCTGTACAATATTTTGAATTCTATCCTTTTTTTTCCTTTTTTTTTTCTCAAAACTTGCACAACTCACAGTGATGGAAATCTTGACCTGGCACGTATTTCTACCTGATGGAGATATGGTCTAAAAACCTTTGATACTAATGTTAACTTATACAGCTTTTTTAAAATTTGAAAATCTCATACAGTCTCAAGTGCTTTTTAGATCCATTTTTCAAGAAATCTGAAAAGATGTGAATTATTCAATATTTTATTTAGAAATTCAATATCGTATTATAGATTGTGCAACTTTAAAGCTTTTTTTCCTGCATCATGTATAGTCTCACAGACAGTTTTTGCACACATTTCAGCAGGCAGTGTTTTCCCTTTGAACAGATACTTACATAATTTAAAAAAAGATTAAATATATATATATGTGTTCATATGATGAGCATAATAATTAACTATAAGCCAAAACAATATTCAGATGACAATCCACCACCACTGGAAGGTGTCTGGAAATTCTGACACTGAGGCACTCAAATCTTGGGCTTGGTGTATTTCAGGGGATGAGAACTTGTGAACTTTTTCAGACACACAGAAATTCTCAGTGTATTTCTAAATTGGTTCTCTTTCATGATTCTCCTTCTTTAAGGTACTTACAACAGTGTCTGACAAGATTTCACTACTCTGTGGCACAAAGTTGATGTTACTCGGTGCATACTTGGATATGCAGAAATTCTTTGCATTGCTTCTACCACACCAGTACCTAATACTGATCTGCAAAATTCAGTCAGAAAAAAAAACGTGTTTCAAATTGGAAGAAGTAATTCAATTGCCACCTAGGGCCTCCTACTCTAAAGTGGTTGCAGTGCTTGAGCCTGTATATGTTGGGTTGCCTTTACCAACTTCTCCTTCCACCAGTGTTTGCCTCCCGAAACCCACACCAAACAAAGCTGCTCCTTCCTCAGTTCAGTGAATCAGTCATGCCTAGAAATCATGCAGAAAAGGACAGTCCTGTGGTTAGTGATTGCAATGACATCTCAAAACTACCAGAAAATACATATGAGACCACAAGACTGCATATATATTCTATATGGATTTTTATGCAAGGATTTTTCACAGACGTGTGTAACATCACTTTTTATTGAGCAATGAGGAGAGGCCACAGCAGGTATCTTCAGCCTGGTGCCTAAGATTAGGTGGCCTGGACCTGAGAGACAGGTTCCAGTTCAAAGTCATAAGGGACAAAAATACAATTCTTGAGGAGTGTTGTTGAAGTCAATGGGTTTTAAGAACATAATTAGGCCTAAATGTATTAATGGGCAGCAGCTTTTCCTTCTGGTTTTGGTTTCTTATTTAAAAAGAAAATCTTCTATCTTATTTTGCTTCTTTTTAATCAGTTTGTGACATCTCTAGGGCTAACAGCGTCTTTGGGAGTGGAACTGAAGACTGACTTCTTTGTGCCTCTGTATTTGCAATGATTTTCTTATATCAAGACTTCCGAAATCACCTGGACTTTCAGTTGATTTTCAGACTAATCCAGGCTTTCCTTTAAAAATTGAAAGCTTCAGTGCTTCATCGATAAAGAGAAAGTTTTGAATACATGTTCAAATTTATCTTGACAGCTTAGCAATCAGGAAACAACAACAACAACAATGAAAAACGTATGAAAATCTTTAAAGCATCACTGCTTTTAAATTGATCTGATGATAATTGGAGTTTCATTTAGAGTTTTTGAAATCTTGAAAGAAGCTATTCTGATTTCTATAGCGCAATAGAACAAAGTTTTCACTGGATTCAAACATTGAAAAGAATGACTTATTAACAAATGCATGCTTTAATTGCAGGAATTATATACAGACATTTATGCCCTGACTTTAAATGGAAATGTGATTTGGCTCAGGTAGGAAGCTAGTCTATTCTATCTCTCCCCATCATCCCCCTTAGTTGAGGCAATTGTCAGAGAATGGGTAATTAAAAAGAAAGATCCTGAGGAAGAGGGGTTCTGGCATTCAAAGTGAGCAAGAAGAGTGATCACAAAGTGGAAGCAAAATTTTTCAAATATTCACACTTGTGGGCAGCCAACTTGAAAAGTCAGACACTTCAGGTACAAGATACTTATTCTCTTTTCTTATTTTTCCTTTTCATGTTTTCTTATATTAGCCTATTCTCAAAGAATATAAATCTCAAGATTTGCTGGTCTATTCTCCTATTTTATGAGGAACACAATTAACAAAAATACTGAGCAATCAGAGGAATATTTTTCAAAATTCACAAGATTTACACAAACTCCAGACACAATTTCAGGGATTATTTTTTTCTGTACATAAAAATCCCCCCTCGCTCTTTCTCACCTGCTGAAAGTTTGAATAGAACCTTATTTTTTCCGGATGCATTTGCCCACTGACAATTGTTTGTATTCTGTAGGGATGTCTGGTCTCTAAGACAGCTCCAGGTATTAAATAGACTATGTCTCAGCAGGTTAGCTACTTATAACTGCAGCCACTTGAAAACAGTAGCAGTAGGAGAGCAAAGTGAGATTATCATACACGTTTGAGAACAGAACAGAAAATCAAGGAAAACATAAGTGTCTCACAGAAATAAATACTAGAAAGAGTCCAATTATAGAACAAGTACATCATAAGTTATTTTTCTTCCTCTAATAATACAATAAAACAATAATAACAACTCTGCAGAAATGGGGACTTTATATTTAAAGACTAAGTACTTTTCAATTAGACCAAATTGAAGCTTGATCAAGACAAGGATTTTCCTCTTCATGCATGTACCTAATATTAATGAAGGTGAAGAAGGAGATGTCACCAATCACATGGTGAGCAAGATACATACTAATAGCCACAATATGATAGATTTCACCAAAGACATTCATTTGGCAGCACAATTCCTGATACGTTATTTGCTTAGCTTTTGTCTAGATAGTTATTCAAAATTTGTATCTCTATCATCCAGGTAGGCTATCCATAAATCAACCAAATAAGAAAAAAATGAATGAAAGAAGGGAAGGTTAGTGAGCAGAAATGCTCTCCAGAGATGCTGAGTGCACTCCAGACAACCAACAAGGGAAATATAGAACTTTTTCATAGTAGCTACTGAAGCCTCAAAATAGATAAAGTGAGCAAAAGATTACAGCAACAATATATCATACATTTCTCATAGGAAAGTGTACTTCATGTAGCACTTAACTTAGTAAATTAATTATCAATAGGAATATTGGTACCTGGCTCAGTAGAAAATTAATTGATATTCCTGTCTGGTAGGTAATCCTTCCTCATCATCTTTCATTTAGAGATCTTCCTGTACTTTTTATAAAAATTGTTGTAATTTTTAAATGAGTTTATGTTGGGCTTTTTTATGCTTGTAGAAGAAATATTTTATTATTTTGTAAAATGTTGTATTCTTTAGCTGTCTAGCAGTGGAGAAAACTTCACCTTTTTTTTTTCTAATTACATGTATTCTAATATATAAGTGACTTTGTGATTCTTTCATTTAAATAGTTTTATATCCATATTTTTCCTCCTGAATCTTTGAAGGGAGTTTTAATTTGTGAAAAAAGTATACTTGAGCTCATACTTACACTTTTGATAAAAGTCCTCACCAAGAGACTCTATCTTCCTGGGAAGGAAAATATGTAAAGACAGGACCAATGTTTTTTTTTTTAAAAATAGGGGATTTTGCACAATCCTAACCCTAAAGTTAAGCAGCAGTGAAGCAAAGCTGGATAATCAAATGCTCTTTGACTTGAAGCAGTTGTGTTTCTTTCAATACAGTGCTTGGAATGTTATCATTAATGCAAGCAGATACCAAGGCAGGAGGCATAAAAGATGCTGCCTCTGTTGACCCCTGCATTTACCCAAAATTCAGGGTCCTACAGTTTATTTCTGTTAGAAGGAGGAATAAGTGGAGCCAGGTACCTTTGTTGCTATCCTGTTTATTTACACACAGTAAAGACTTTTACTCTCAAAACAGCAAGAATGAAAGGCCAGGATTTCCTTGCCTGGAGTTCCAAACCCCTTCTAGGCACAACACCATTAACAAATAGCTTCATTTCATAGTAGAAAGCTGAGGAAAGTTAAGAGTGTTTCTCTCTTTTTATCTTGCCCTCCTGTTTGTTTTATTTGTGGTGAACTGTGGCACTTTTAGTAATTATCTTCAATTTATCACATTAGTCTGCCTTCCCCTCCTTTGTTGTTATCTGACATTGGAGAAAATCCTGGAACAACAAGACCTAAGTTAATATTAAGGTGCTCACATTATTACAAACCAAAGAAAAGTCTCAAAAAGTTAAAGGAAATAATGAACCATCAAAGTTTGCTGGTAGGTAAATTAAAAACATTTCCATTTCTCTTTTCCGTGAGCCCCTTTCAGAGAGAAGAATATCTAGCCAGGAACCAGTTCCTCTACTTAGCCTCAGTGACAGACGGCAATTACATTCAGCTAATTTCAGTGAAAAAAAGAACTGTAACCTCTGTTTATTTGCCATCTGGGGACAAATTTTTTCCTGCTCAACAATATTATTTCCCCTATGATAGTCAATATATACAGTGATTCGGAATGTCAGGTGTCTGAGCACATTGTCCCACTGCTGGGGATTTGTCAGCTTGGGCTTAGGGACAACTTAGATAATGTGTGGGTACCCAGACTTGGAGAGAGCTGTTGGCAGAATCTCTGCTAAAAAGCCTCAGTGGAGGCTCCTCCTGAGCAGATCTGCTAAGATACTCCAGCAAGGAGTCTTCCTGCTAGTCCAGGAGTTGGTTTAAGATGAGGTTTGCCCGCCAGGTACATCCAGAGCCACTCCCCAGTCGCAGCCGTGCTTGCACCTTGTACATACCTGCTGGACCAAAATTGGACTCTGACCCACAGACAGAGCTCTGGACTTGGCCCCAGACCTGCCTACTGCTCAGGCTGCCTGGCACCTGCTGCGCAGTTCACTGGTGTGGCAGAGCCCAGCTGTCACTGGTGTGGCAGAGCCCAGCTGCCCCTCGGGATGGCCCTGCGGGTGCCCCTCCACTCCTGGCCCCCAAGGAGCAAGGCAACCACACTAAATGTTCAGTAAAATGCAAAAAACCCAACATCAAAGGAAATAGCTTTCAGGCACCCGCATTGTACAGGAGAGCACAAGTTGAAGCAGCAGCCAGAACAAAGGATTGCTCTGATGGCAAAGCCAGGTAAGTAAAAAAAATATAGGAATGCCTGCCCTGAAAATTGTGTGTACCACCATCTTTCTTTTCAAGCCAACACAAAAGCATTAAATGCTTACAACATACACTACTGCATACTCTACAAACTCTACCAATCTCTAAAACATATAATAAGGTCATGTATAGGAGGATTTGACCTTGAAAAAAAGATGTAAATAGAATCTTATGTTGTATCTCCTTATAGTGGATGGCATATTCATTCTAATGCCATTTTTTTAAGATGCCTTAGTTCATTTAGCAAGCCACAGATTTTAATGAAAAAAGTATTTTACTTTCTCCAATAAGAATGATAATAATTGAAATTATTTCAACTACATTATTGTTAGAGGCCTCAGGTTAAATGAATTCACATCAGCTTCTAACACATTTACACACATCATAAATCCTCTGTCTTTTTTCTGTGCCTTGTTCAATAATACTTCTTGAAATATTCAGCTTAAGGGGAAACAGTCTCAGAGATTTTATTTTTTTTTCTACATATATATTTATAGAGAAGAATCAATTCTTTCTGATCAAAGAGTGATTTAAAGAGTGATTTATTAACAGAAGGGCATAAAAAAGGAATAATCCTCCAGGTACTTGATAACTTCTTACTTAGCCTGTAAACTAGATGTACATTGTATTTTTACATTTTAAGTGAAATGCAGATCCTTTCTCTGTGAGTGATAGCTGACTCTACTATGTTTTTTGTTAAATCAGTAAGAGTGCTTGCATGGAAAAATGACACCCATTGTGAAAAAGTAACAGTGACTCTGATCAACACTGATAAAAAAAAGGTTAAGGCTGAAAACCATTATTATCTCTGAGGAACATTTTCAAGACAAAAATAAAAGTGATGATAAAAAAATCCACAGTATATAAAAATTTGCTGGTGAGCTAAATCAGAAATTAGCTATTTAGAGCAAGTTCAGAATAAAATGCAACCAAGCTGATTGTGAATGGTAGATTAATGCACAAGGTGCAGTGCTATGTTGACAGGGAGAGCTCTGACAAATTATTTGTAAATTTGAAATATGTAAACTTGGAGTTTATAAGTGGAAAGTGCAGGTGGATTTCAGAGAAGAGAATGACACACAAGAAATATGTCCAATAGTATGAGGAGATGAAAAATGAAAGTTTAAATCTAGAGTGTATCCCTTCCTACAGAGAGATAAATTAATAGAGATCTGCTTCTCTGCAGGTCCTATCAGCTAGATCATACACTTCTGGTTACCTGTGAACTCAGTAAAGCTAAACTCAAGGAAGATTAACCAGATTGTCCTAGGGAATGCAAAACACATTTTAATAGCTGAGATAGAGATGTGTGGCTTGCTTAAACAAGCAGGAGGAAAACTGAGTGGGGGTGTCATTGCTGTCTATAAATACCTAAAGCAGAGAAGAACAAGGGAGATTCAGATCTATTTATGCTAAAGAGCCACTTTGGCACAGGTATGAATGAACCATGGATGCATTAACTGCAGATCAGATTCTTTTCAAGATTAGACTATTTTCAAACTGCACAGTGGAGTGCTGAACAGATTTGATGCTTAAGAGAGAACACCTTCCAGGTTTTTTCAGCTTCTCAGTTCTAGAAAAAGTTGATACATACATGATAGGAGATGATCCTGTGGATGCTGGTGACCCAAGAGTTCCCTTGTAGTCTTGAGGTATCTGGAGTGGTTTGGAGGAGATAAAGATTCGCAAAAAGCTGAAGTCTAGTAGGATGAAGTTGTTAGACACCAAACTACAATTGTTTTACTAATCTATTTTTTCACTTATTGCACTGAAATATGAGATCATTTACTGTTGGTGGAATTATTACCATTTTTGCACAGAAAATATATATACTGCTACTATTGTAAAAGAAAAAAAAAAAAAGACCCGAACAATTGTTACAGTATAAAAATCTATGACAGGAACAATTATTGTAACATGACCCTTCATAGAGTCATGGCTGATCTGAGTCATATTCTGTATTTACAATTTTAAATGGATACAGAATGGACTAGTGCAGAAGGGCAAAGGAGTTGAGCAGATTTTTTCCAAGAGCTGGAGGGAAGTGAATGCTCTAATACAGTGTTTCTCAGATTGGTGGATGTTACTGGAAACAAGACTTTTTAACTGATGACACATAACTGAGAAGCTAATTCAGTTCCTTAATAACTTTCCAGCTCCTTCTTTGGCCCACTGAAACTCAGATGGTTCTTGCCAGTGCAGCTGGTGAACATTTCCCTATTTACTGCTCTGTCAGGCACCCTCTCTCCTACATGGCTAGTTCCAGAAATTACACTGAGCTATAGACAATCAGAGATTTATAATGCTCATGTTATGTTCACTTCTTCAATGACTGATGTGACATTTTGGATGTTCTCATGCACAGAATTTAGAATGAGGGAACTTTGAAACCGCAGTGCTGTCAGAAAGCTGAAACTCAAGCAAGGCTTGTGGAGCTGCAAGTGACCAGGTTCTGTGGCAGCTGCAGTTATGCATTTTCTAAGGATGTGTTTTTTAGGGAGGGCAGCTTCCTATCCAGGTCCACCACAAGGGATGGGAAAACTTCTCTACAAAACAAACCCTAGATGCTCAGTGCCTTATTCTCCATCCTGCACTGCTGAGGCTCTGTCTAAAGAGCTTAGGCTCCATCTAAAATCACCGCTCACAAATTCCAGTAACCATGTCACATATCTCGGGCAGTTTGCCAGTGATTCTCCACACCTTTCTCTGAGCTACTACTGTCTTGCACGTGGCTACAGACCGTCACACACATTTAAAAGCCAGCAACTATAATTCTTTGTTGCTGTTGAGTTTGGGGAGAGCTGTGTCCCCAGCACGGACAGTGAACAGCAAATTGTAGAGCCCAATGGGGAAGTGCTTTCCAATCCTTTTCCTGTGCTACCTTCTGCTAGATTGTTCCCAAGGGACATGCCAATAAAAAAGGCTAAGTCTGATCTTTCTCAATAATTTCAAGCTCATATAGTGTCTTCTGGCTTTAACAGCTATCTCTATGTTACATACCATATGGGGAGCCTTAAGGAATACCTGTTATCCTGCAGGACTTGGGTTACCTTTGGCAAGGTCATTCCAGGTCTTAGGCCATACCCTATTTTGTCTTTATTTCATATGCTCTCTCAGTCCTGCTTTCCTTCCTCCATAAGGGAGCTGCCTTCCATTTTGCCTCAGCAACCACACCAATCCTGCTCTGCAGCACACTGGTCCCCTGGTTGCACAGATGTTGGCTTACTCCTGGGACTAGTTTTCCCTAAAGCAAAACTTGGGCATGGTTCTGATAAATGATTGCTGTATGCAATGGCAAGAATGGTCCAGATTTGCTTCCTATCATTCTGTGAGTACCTCTCCAAAAGCTTCTTTATTGTGCATTTCCTAAAGCTTCCACACAACTGTATTCCTGTTGTCATGCCACACTCCAGGCATAGAGTCTAAGAGCACTGTGCCATTTGGAAACATAAATGAGCATACAAAACAGGTGTATATGAAGAATAGCTGCTTTCTGGAGCTAGCATACCTAAGAAAATTACTCAGATGTAAAGGACAAGAAGAGGCTTACATTTATATTGAGATAATTGTCCACTACTTGGAATCAATGTCTTGAAAGATTTTATTCCTATATACTTGATTTACTTGAGCCAGCTTCCAGGGAGCCAGGAAGAAGACCAGAGAACAATGGTAGCCCTATTCCAGGGGATCCACAAGAACTCTTCAGCAACCACCTGCCAGGTTTGCATCCCAACAGGCGAGGGATGCCCATCATGCTCTGGATGATCATTCTGCTACGTGGTGTTCTCCACTGCTGGCTTAGGAATGGGCCTCCAGTAAATAGTAGTTCCTTGGATGTCTGTGGTGAGGGTGGCATTCTCATGTATGTCTGTAGTTTGAATAACTCCTTTTGGGTATCCTTAGTTTGAAAGCTTTCCTCTTCTTTCCCCTCATCTCACTGGTAATGATGCTTTTCCCCATCAAGACTGGGCTAAGCGTTCCCAAGGGCCATATAGCAGCTTTCAGAGAATCATAGGATTGATAAAATTGGAAATGATCTTTGATATCACCAAGTCCAACTTTGCTGCTGAAGACCTTATTTAAAATCTTTTAACTGCACCAAGGCACAGGCTCATAAGACCTCAATCTGTGTGCGAAAAATATAAAAAATGAAACTCAAGGCTCATTCTCAAATGACTTTTTTTTCTTTTGATACGCTAAAACACATAGAAGTAGAAGGTCTTTGAAGATTATTCTGATATTTTAAAAATGTATTAGTTCTAGTATTCTGCCTCCATAGTATTTCCCAGTCTCGTGTTACCTTCAAGTACAATGGATGCTTTTCTTGTGACTATCACAAAAGTAAAAAGGCCACAGTGTGACTTGTACCCAGGCCCATAGATTTGTTTGCCCTTTTTCCTTTAGAAAGTTCTTTATTTTATTTTATTTTATTTTATTTTATTGAATTGTATTGTATTTTCATCAATTTTACTCTAGAATGCTTTTGAAAGGCTTGGATAAAGTAATTTATTTTAGTTTATTTCCCTGAGTAAAGGGGTTAAGCTAATTGTCTAAAGCACTGCACTTGAGTAGCACCAGATATGATTGTTGGAAGCCTATCATTCAGATTTTTATGAAAAGAATGAGGAGCATAATGACTATTCCTGCAGCACCAAGGTAAGGTAGCACTCCATCTGAAAGTCAAGAAAGGAACGAGAGGCAGAGAGGCATCATTTTCTCCCTTGATATACCATTTGCTGTTTGCACAATGATCTACATTAAATAGGAAAAACCTGTAACTCTTTAAAAAGAAAAGCAGCCAAAGAAAAACAGTATCTTTCAATATACAGCAGAGTCACTAAAGGTATAGCAGAACACTTTAACAAATACAAGGCCATATGACTTAATTAGGCTTTTTTTCATCTTCCATTTAATAAGAAACAAAGTTACCATGGAGACTCACTGGATAATGCATTCTATTTTGGTACAAAAACACCTTTTAAAAGAACAGACTTAGTGAGGAATTTTCAAAGTGAATGCTTTGGAAAAACATCCCACATGAACCCTTTGGTTATTCGTTTTCTTTCTCATGTTTGTCTGCAGTAGTTGTTCTGTCCCTGTTGTCTGGTGGCTGTCTGGGAAGAGTTCTCTGTTCCGTCCATAGAACAAATAAATGGAAACTGGAGAGACAACAGCCAATCTGCCTGGCTAGATTGCAACACAGCAGGACAAGTTATCTGTGAATCTGGCACCCCTGGGACCCCTGGACTCGGTGTGTCTCTGGTGAATTGCTTTCTAATGTCATGGATACTGAATTCTCTGTGCCTAAATTACTCTGTCTTGAGCTATTGTCCCTAACCTAGCAGCCAGGCTCACAGGACAGAGAGGAGACTCTTCCTGGAGCTCTCTGTGTTGGCAGGGCATCGAAGCAGGGCCAGAAGAAAGGGTGTGAAGAAGAGGAGCTTCCCTCCTGCTTTTTTTGTACGGCACAGACGCCTAATTCAGAAGAAGGCCTCCCTCTGACAGGTTTTCTAATGAGACAATTTTTTCAATACTGTTTATATCTTGGTAGATGATGTGAAGTGTGGTGAAATGGTGGCTGACTCTAGGATCATTACATTAGTTGTTTCATAAAAGTTTCCATAAACCAAAGGTTCCATAAAAGCTTCCATAAAAGTTTCCATAAACCAAAGGCATTACCATTATCATTTATAGTTATTTTGATTATTATGGGAGGAAGCTTCTCTCATGGAATATTTGGAAACTTTGACTGTAATTCTAAGACTTTGAGTTTTAATATTGTAGGTTTATATTTCTGTAGTTTTTCATATGGGTTATTGGATGATATATCTTTTTCACCGGAAGGAACAGTCCCAAAACATTTTCTGATTTTTAATTAAGTTTACTTTGACAACAGATTTTTTCATGTGAGCTTTCATATGAACACAGAAAAATTTCCTTCTCCAGTCACAAAAAAGCTAATGAAAAGAGATAATATTAATAAAAATTATACTGCATTTAGAAGTGTCGAAATGCTACTGATTTTTTTTCATTATTCATGTTTCAGAACATTAGTGTCTAGCAAAACTAGATTTATCATTCTCAAAACCAGACCTATAAATGGATTATAAAATGCATATAGCAAGAATATTTTGAAGGACAGTCAGTACCTGTAAACTAGGTAAAGTACATGATGAAATGTAAATAGCATATATAACCTAATAGATGTGAAGCACTCCACAATGCTAAAGATAATTTTTGTCATTCATTATCAATTCCTTGTTTTTCTTTGCACCTAAAGCAAATTAAACAAATATATGCTCATACTTCAATTTAAATATTTTGACAAAATAGTGTACCACTCTCAGCTTTTCAACACAAACATAAGACCTCAAATGCAAATAGGCTATTTTGAAATTTATCACAAAGGATCATTATCAAAAGCCAAAACCTCTGGACAAGCCTGATTGTCACCTCCAAACAGAGCAGGTAGAAGCTCCATGGAACCAAGCACAATCTATCACAGGAAAGTCTTATTTGGGGCACTTGGCAGAAGTGAGATCATTTAGAGGGGAAGTAATTTTTCTTAAATTTATTCCCTAAAGGACAAAAAGGAAATATTAAATACTTAATGACCACACAGAAAAATAAAATTACCAACTTTAACTCAATTTTCAAGTCTGATTGATGCTATATTATTTCTAAAGCTGCATAGATGAATAAGAACTAGATATATTCCCATAGTTTCTTGGAGAAATGCAAAACAGCAAGTAAAATATTGGAAATATTACTATCTTTGATGGATATAGTAATTGACTAGAGGAATTTCTCCAGCACACAAACCAGACAGACACTTTCAAGACGACATACACAAGTTATCAGTAGTGGTAATGGAGAATTCTGAGAAAGTGTTCAGAATTTAAAATGTCCATAAAATAAAATTAAAAGAAAATTCAGGAAGGAAAAGCATCAAAAAGAGTAAAATTAGCTGCATGTACAAGAGATGGCTAGCAGTGTAACTAACGCATAACATTGTTTTCCTTTCTACAATAATATACTAAAAAGGTCGTGGGAGAGCTGTATCATCAAGATGTCTGCAAGTGAGCTATCAGCCTGAACTAATCCCTGTATGGTACTTTATGATCAAGAGACAAAAATAGACACTACCAAATAGGGATTTATGCGCCCTTTTGTGAATTCTGATTTCAGGATGGTTTTTTTCCCTCTCCATTAATAATAAAAGGAGCCCAAATCATGCAGATTTTCTAACTTTTAGATGCTTAAGCTAAGGATGATTCATTCCCCTTTTTCTTGTGAAAACACACATTTTTAAAATATACTCTCCAACTTAGTTACAAGAACTTCTTTATGAGGGGAAGAGCCCACTACATTTTATTAGTGCCCCAAATGGACTGACCATCCCATGGCTGTTTGCATTTTGAATCACAAGCAAAGTTCTGGGAGTGTTTGGGGGCACTTTGGGGGGTGCTTTCTTAGTGCTGCTTACCCTGATCACTTAATGGATCACCCAATTAATGGAATTAATTTCATAATTTAGGATCAAGTGACAACTAGTGCCCCTCATGCTCTTCCCAAAGCATGACTGATTAACACCTCTAAAGGATAACAGTGCCACTGTTGCACTCCTGTACCAGATAATCCTTATACAAGGTTCCCAGGCAAAGGTGTCCTCCTTTGCAATCAGATCCATGTCTATGAGAAGCATTTCCAAGAAATATCGTTCTGACGGATGGTGATCCAGACAGGAAACAAAAACAAACCAAAAAACACCATCAGAACTGCTGCAGATTTGGTATAAAAATATTGGCACTTTCAGAATTAGCCAATTGAACTTTTGCCTTCATATAAACCAAGTTCTTTAGCTTTATTATGAAGCTGAGCATTCTTCTGTCAGGGTTGACTTCTCACAATTGATTTAGCAATGCAACCTTGGAAATCTGCGACAAAATCATTTAGTGTTGCTCCTTTTGTCAGAGAAATAGGAATTCCTCAGCTACACTGGTGATAATACAACATGCACCAGACATGGTTGAAGTCATCCAGTAAAAATGTCTTCAGTTGTTTCATTTTCTTCTCATTTTTTTAATCCCCAGAGAACTGGCAGACATATGGCTCTCTGGGTACCCAATACTTGCATGTTACACACATTTTTTATTTTGCTTCTTGTTTTGTTTTAATCTCTGTTTTCTTTTACAGTGGAACCCTTCTTATGAAGAATTGCTGAAGAAAGTTAGTTGTTAGATTTCCCTTACTTGCACTATTTATCTTCCTAGATACAATGTTTTTCTCTTCCTCTTCACAGGAAACAACTCCATTACACTGCAGATAAGCAAGGAGGGATGAGCCAAGATACTTATTTCAAATTGCTAATTTCTGGTGATGTGATTTTTCTAGCAGGATCAGCAGCCTGAAAACACAGGGTTTGATTTTCTGTATTTTAATATTTTTCCCAATTTCAGTAATTTTTAGTCATTTACAGAATTTACAACTGCATCAATCGCCTTAGTGTGAGTTAAAATATGAAACAAGAAAACATTTTACAAGGAATAAGCATTTGATGAATGATCTCAGTCTGTTAGGGCTAGGAGGGTGCTTTGCTTCAGTAAACAAATTTGAGAACTTTGCTGGAATTTGCTGGGAGTCATTGACAAAAGCAACAGCAATTTTATAGATGGGCATGTATCTATACATCCAAGAGAGAATCACTTTGCGGAATTTTAAGGACTATATATAAATATATATCCATCTATGCATATATTTATCTTTTTCCAAGGGTTTATCCCACAGATTCCAACTGCAGTTGACAAGTGAACTAAAGCAACAACTTCAAATTAGCAAAAGGTATCTATTTTTGACAGAAATAGCAATTTAAAAGAAATGTGAACACAAAGAGCTATGACACAGCTCAAAAATCCCTGTCATTTAATATTAGTACTGGATTGTGTCACAGCACCCAAATCCTCTGAAAGCCCAATTGCACTGTTCTGCTGCATGCTGGATATGTGGGCAGGAATTCTACCTCAGCAATGACCACATTGTATTTCTCCTCTATTTTGTTCAAAACCCACTATCAAGTGTCCAAACTCTTTTTTAAAATAGCTTAAATGCAGTCCGAGTTCTGATTGCCTTCAACTCCACCTGCCCATGTGGCTTGGCACATCAAAGTGCTCCTAGGAAAGGTCATGCTTTCTTTTCCAAAAGGACCCAAAACATTTGTTATACCTGACATCCTCGCTGCAGGGTTTCCTAAAAGACTGCCAGGGGTGTGTGTGTGTGTGTGTGTGTGTATGCCTCCTCTTCCTATTAAAATTATTACTAATAATAACTACCCTACAGCCAATACTATGATTAATAACTTCTTAGTTAATATGAATTGACTGGGGCTTGGGTCTTCCCTGTAGCAGTGAAGGCACAGTTATCCTCTTTTGTAGAATAGCAGCGGGATTTTTCCAGTCTGCATAACCACATGTGCAAGCAGAGCCCCAGGCCAGTGAAATATAGGATATGTCTTTAACTAAAATCACAAACAACTTCCTCACTAAGCCTCTTAGTGATTAAATTCATTTACAGTATTCCTTTTCACTTGGGCATCTTTCTACTTCATCTGGAATGTAATCACTTTCTCTTTTCTGTGTTGTAATACAGAAATTTGAATTTAGTTTTTCCATTTTATTTTGCGTTTATTTTGCCTCAAAACAAGTTATTTAAATACTGACTGAAGTAATTGTAAGCATTAAAAGTGTTTTTTATAAAGTATGTCGTCATTGGAAGCACTTTATAACAACAAAACAAATACAAAATAAAACCAGATAGGATAAAAATAAATGACCATCAAGTAGAAATACAAGTCAGAAATGACCCATTACACACTAAGTGGAAACAAACCACTAATGCTTTGTGGATATGAAGGGAAAAAGCCTAAATTCCGCAATGCATGCCCAAATTCAAAATTGAGTAGTCAGGGTTTATTTTTTCTGACTGAATTATAGTCTGTTTTGTGGCTTGCTTTTGAACTTTTAGTCAAACAGACTATATTCTCTACGCACCAATAAAATAATATTAGCATATGTCAATTCCCCATGAAAGGAAAGCCACCATCAGAAATTTTGCAAGTATAGTGCATTTCATTTAGTGTTCAGAATGACAGCATAAAAAGTCAATACAGCGTGTTGAGGCAAAGAGATAAAACACTCAGCAGCTTCATCCATTTAGAGAAAAATTAATGAAATATTGGCAGTCTGGGAAGGAAATCCATTGAATGGGAAAAGGAGAAGTTGCTGTGCCCTTTAAAATATGTCTTGTTTTGTGTCACTAAGGCAGGAGGATACAAAGTAGTTAAGATGCAATCATATGATAAGTCCTATATAGTATTTATTTGGTTGTGCTCTTTCTGTTTTGTGAAATATGTTTGAAATCTCATAAGAATTACTCAGCTTAGTGTAAGAATCCAACCTGACAGTGTTTATTGTCAACTGTTTTCTATGAGTAAACCCCAGAAATTTGAAAGTTGATGAAGTAATTTCTCAGAAAAAGATATTTCAATAATACTCCATTAAATGTACTCCATTAAATGTACATAATTTCAATGTACTCCATTAAAAAATAGGAACTCCAGACAGTAGTAAGGAATTTTTAAATTTAAGACTTATGTAACTGTTTTGAAAAATATTACGCATTTTATTTTTCTTGTCTAATTGCTATTTCCACAAAATAATGTGATAAAAAAATCATTATTTTCTTTTTTTAAAGTCTCTTGTTATTAGTATTTGGCCACCTGTTTGTGTCTGTGCATAAGTATGAGAATATGGCACTATGTTCTTGGGTTGAGGTGTTACTTTAATTCTATGGTGGTTTCCTAGGCCTATCCAAAATCATTCAGAGCACAAGTAGAGAGGCCACTGCTCCAAGGGGAACCACAGACAACTTGGAACCTAGCACAGTAAATCACAATTGCTTGCAGCCCTCAGAAGAAATTTTTGAAAGAATTACTGGAAAACTGTGGTTGTTAATTCTGTAATGAGGAGAATGGTTTTCTATGAAAATTGAAATACACGTTTATATGGTACTCGTTTTTCATTGTTTTCCCCTTGTTCTGAAGGACACACCTAGAATTTTTTTCTGTGGCTGCCACTATTAAATGTTTGAAAATGTAGTTCTGTATTTGCACAGTATGCAGAGAATGTCAGCTACATTAAAACCCAAGCTTTGTACATTACCTCTGAAAGCAACCACACACTGTTTCAGTTCTTTTGCAGTAAGCTCAAAATTGCTGTTTTCCTGTGCCAAACGTGGCAGTTGGCAATTCATATCCTAGCCCATGCAATTAAATGGTCTTGGGCAGTGGGCCATGCCCAGGGCATACAGGCAGGAGAGGACACGAGCTTCTGGAGACAGAAATGGAGCAACTGCACCAGAGCCCCAGCCCATCCCCGGCTGCGCGCCCTGCCTCGCACCACTGCAGGCTGAGCACTGTGCAGGGCTTGACTGGGAGAGGTGGGCATTGCAAGAGCCTGATCTTATTCTGTGCACATCATGGTGATTCACAGACAACAAAGAAAGAATGAGTACCCCGTGGAGATGCAATTCTACCCCCTAAGTTCATGCCTGAATTCATTCAAATTAATGGCTCTTTCCTGTTTACAAGGTTTATGCAGGTATTAAGCCCTGGAGGCCTGAACAGACAGTAGTGAACTGAGGAAATCTGTGTGCTACTACAAAGTTTTATCATTGTATTGTTATGTTTTAGTACAACATTTTATCATTTTATTGTTATGTTCCACTTGTAGGCATTTCGGATCTGCTGCTGATTTACATCATTACAATAGAAAACTATGTTACACAGCTCACCTTAGGACTGGCACAATGGCAGAGTTTTATTGCTGTGTCGGTCAGAGAAGCCCATCTTTGAGCACAGCACAGACAGGTTTGCTCTACAGAAAATGGGAGACCACCACACAGAGATGCAAACACAGCTGTATGTTACATTAAATGTGATTGGACCAATCCATACTTTTTTGTCTTGAATAAAGCCACGTTATAACTTCCATGATATTATTGCCTGATGCACAAAAGTAACTAAGCAATTGAATCATATTTAACTAGATGCTGACAGTTACCAGCAATTCCTATGAGAATGGAACCATAGTTCATGGATCATATTGAAGATTGGTTCCAGCTTTTCTATTATGGTTCTCATTCATTATCACAATGTTCTAATAAAGGATTTAGTAGGTTATTGGTAATTCTTGAGTGTAACTTAAATTGTCATAAAGCCAAAGATACCTCCCTTTGGGACTTGGGCCAGACCATATCTAAAGTTGATAAACATTCTACTTAATCCCAAAGTCACATAGAAAATTCCTTAATAGTGTGGAACATGTTTTATAGAACAGTTGCGACCACATAGTGGAGAGGTAATCTTTTCTTATCTTGACAAGTTGTCCAAAGGAAGAAGGGTGAAAGATAGAGTTTGCTACATTTAGTCCATCACTGCATGGAAGATTGGTTACAACAAATAATATATTTGTAATAGATATTCATATAAAGCAGAGACAAGGAAAACCAAGTAGCTGCCTGCTTTATTTTGGGAGAGGTGTTATTTTGCTCTTTTTATGTGTGGTCAGGGCTTTTCCATGCCACTGCAAATATATGGCTGGAAAAGAATATTTATACAACACTAAAAGCTCAAGTTATGAAATCTGTCATTCCTGGCTATCTTCTCAAAAAAACCAAGCAGCAGTATTCCAAAGCATTCAATGAATTTTAAGTTTCTGAAATTTTCTATTTTTATGTATGGAGGAAATTGAGCAGAAGAATTAAAATGGCTTCTTTAGCAGCTATGAGTTCTAACTGGCAGTGTGAGTGGTAAAAGAGTCACTTGCATCTCTATACTTCTGTAAAACTGGTAAAACCTAGTTCACGGCCTTTCTTGGTTAATCTTCCATCAGAAAATTTTATCAGTGCTCATTTTAAAGATGGAGCACTAGTTAAGACTCAAGCGAAAGAAAACATCCTCTTCTTCAACTACTAAGGCAGAAGTAAAGAAAAAAACCTGAAGACTTCTTTCTGCTGCTGACTTCATGATTAAATTTAACTAGTTGTAATAATTTGGTACTTGATAATTTGATGCAATTGATTTATTGATTCAATTTCAATTATTACCTTGATGTAATTCTCACATTATTGCATTATTAATCTTTGGCAGTAGTAATTGCTTTAGTCAATGATGTATATATTTAATTCTAGATTAGCTTGACTTTTTAATAAAATTAATAAAAATAATCTGTTTTGATACACCATTTTTGCTTGCATCATGGGTCAGTTTCTCTAAAACAAAGTTGTCTCTGACAGGTATGTCATGCTATTTACCAACAGAACTGTGGTTTGTTCAATGAACTGCTGTTTACTGGCACTCCCAATAAGTAGTTTCCTTAGGAATGTTATTGCTACCAACATTAGACACAGAATAAGCAATTGGGCACCTGATTTAAAAGAAAATAAGCTGGAACAATATTATTACCTGAGTGCCTTTTGTCTCAAAATAAAAAACTCAGTGCTTCACCCATAGCTAGTTACACATCATTTTATCATCTGTTTCCTCTGCAAACAAAATTAATTATTTTTATTGAAAATGAAGAATGAAAGATGACAAGAATTACGTAAAAAGAAACAAGACTTGTAGTAGTTTATTTAACTCTAAAGGGAGAATGGTGCCAATAGCAAATCAGCATTGGATTTAAATACCTAGTCCACAGGTTGTCCTAGGCAAATTTGTGCCTTGGAGCTGGTCAGGGATAGCATGAGAACAATGCCTGTCCTGCCACCTGAAGGTTGCAGCCAGGGGTGTTTCCAGGCAGACAATACTGTGCCAGGCCAGTAGCCATGCAGGGGTTACCTCATGTTTTCACCTGCACCAGTTGCTGCCTGCAACATGCCTCCAATATGTGTGTGCGTGAACTACCCCAGGCACTCAAGGCCACCCTTCAGATACAGCAGGGTAGGTGCTATGGGTCTTGCCATTTCATTTACCAGGGAGACATTCAGCCAGTCTCTCATGTTGCACTTGCGAGATATCCTCCCCTCCATTACCTTTCACTGAGTCACACAGCAGAGTAATTCATATTCCCCAGTGCTGCAGCTGTTTTTGACAAGTAGTGATACACTTACCTTTTGGCCAGAAAAAGCTGTTTTAGATATTACACTGAAGAATCCATACTAACTAAAATCAGAAGTAATTACTCTGTAAGAAATCGGTGGTCTCTGTTGTTAAAGGGGAATTCATGCTCAGTAAGCTTTCTACCCTTTAGGTGGTCTTCAAGGACTTAGAGGATTTAATGCACAAAGGAATTTATAAGAATCTGATCTCTTCCTGACAATGTTATGAAATGCCCACAGGGCACCCAGAAAAAATTGTCATTGTCTACAAGGCATAAATTTGGATTAATGCTGGAAATGTGTGCCTAGGAAATAGCTGTTTTAAAGCAGTTAATCACTCATATAAATGCAAACTGCAAATTTAGGCAAATAATATATATGAATCTTTGTTATTGCTTAAAGACACAAAATATAATTAAGAATACTGTCAATAGATGTACCAAATTCATCAAACCTTCTACCCTACACTGCAAAAATCTTTCTTCAGTGGTATGAGTTAAGCAAATAAGATTTGAGAAAAATTGAAGTGAAACCAATTAAACCAATGAACAGCTTTGTTAAAAAATCCTGTACATTTTAAAGACAAAAATTATGGGATTTTCGAGATGCTATTTTCTTATATTGCAAATATCTGTGTAGTCTGATTGTTTAATAGCTTAACTGAGAGTTTTTGCTCAGGAATGAAATACCTTATGAATAAATGGGATGAATAAAAATAAAGAAAAAGTTCACCTCTTGCCTCGCAGCAAAGGGAGGCAAACAAAATAAAATGTTCCTGTTTTAAACATTGAATGAGCTAGGTTATTTTAAACAAAGCACTCAGCTGGTGCTAGGCCAAATTAATATGACTGATGTCTTTCATGTTAACCACAGGAAAATGTAAGTTTACATGCTGGCTGCAGAGATGTCTTGAACTCAAGTTATGCTATGTAGAGCCCAAGTCAAAAATTTAGCCTTGATCATACCTTGATGTGATTTATTTAATATTCAATATTCACCTTTTAAAAAAATTTTCTCCATTCCCTACAATCCAATTTTCCATCAGTATTTGAGGGACAGGAAAAAAAAAGAGTAAAGGAAATTTGTATTTAGAAAATTGTGGAATGCCAAAAGGGGATGCAGTCGTACAGAGTTGTAAATATTTAAAATATTTGTGCAGAGCATAGAAACTGATGTAAAAGTATGTGAGCAGTATGAGGTCCACAGCTCTGCATCCTCTGGGTTCAGGTGTTACTGGACTGCAGCACAATATTCTGGGGAATGCAGTCATCAAGTCTCAAACAGAGGTGGCTGCTGGTGTGCAGTACAGAAAACTGTCTCCTAAGTAACAGGCTGGCAACAGCATCCCTGTGTATCTGAGCCAGTGGACACACAAACAAGGTCAAACACATAGTCTCAATGTTATCCCAACTCAGAGACGTTTTCCCCAATATTATCCTCATGGGAAAAAAAGAGTCACTCTTCATATGAATGCATCCCCTGCTGGTGCCCGGCCAATGAGAAGATCCCACCACTGCAGTGGCCATGCAAGGATGAGCTGGTCACCTTCAGGGCAAAACACAAGACGCATTTTTGTTATACTTCATGCCACATGCATATTGTTCCAGATCTCAGACTCTCTTGAAACAGAAAGAAAAACCATGGACCTACCAAGTAGGTCAAACAAGGGAAAGAATTAGTCCTGGGAGAAGCACAGATTACCTATCTAGACTGCATCAGTAGTGAAGGCACACTCATTTTACAGAAGCTGGTTTTGAAGAAGGCTTAAAGGCATTAGTAATGAAGCTCAGTTCCAGCTCAGATCCTGGTGCTGTCACTTGTTTTTATTGTGCTGAAACCACTATTTTACCTGATATTCTTACATGGGAAAGAATACAATAGTGATGTAACTATTTCTTGGAAATTAAGGACATTCTATGAAGTAGAATAATTCATTCAAATACATAAATTTGAGAGATCATATTCAATTACAAGTAAAATTTGTTCCTAAAGTTTTATGGATTCATAACTCTTGACATACTGCAGCTGATGCTATATACATTTAGTATTTCTTAAATCTTGAAAAGTCTACACATTTCCCAAGGAAAAAAATTTATGGATCTTTTATAGACCGGGTTTCCAATTGACTGACAGAGGCGACTATGTATAGAAGGCTCGCTGACATTCTACCAGTTCAGAGAGCTCTCAGTGCCAAGGAGGTTGTTGACATTAGCAACTCTCCTTTCTGTTGTTGAAACAGCTCAGAGTGGAGGAACAAGTTTTATACAAACACATACAAGGTGTGTGCAAATACCTGTATGCACTGACATTGGTGATACCTTTTTTCGCAGGTGAACATGCAATGCACAATCAATGTCGTAATGAATTATTTCATGTTTCCTATTTCCACATCATCTCAAGATGTTTTGAAGCTGCTCCACGAATCCATACTGTTTTAGCCATTTCAGTGATAAGAAGTTGACTGAAGGAAGCAAGTAGGATCCATGCACTACTTTTATTTCAATTCTCATTGTGTAGAGGCAGCTTTTGCCAAGAAACAGTACAGTTAATATTATATAGTAAGAAGACAGTAACTTTTTGTGTTAATCCATTATGATGAATATGCTTATGAAAGTAATAGAGAATGTGGATAAATTTGAATGTAGGTAAGTAGGTAAGTATAATTTCATATATTTTTATTTGATTACAAATCTGGATATAAATTCTTGGATAAAAAAATAAAAATCACAAATTTTCAGGAGTGTTACTCTATAAGTCTGAGAAATTGCTATAACTTATGATTTGGTGTAGCTGGAACGAATCTGAAAGAGTCTCCTGAAATATCATTCAGACCTTGTTTTCATGATTTCACAATCTGTGCTCCTCTTTAATAGGCATAAAGTAAGGAGTAATTTTAATGTCACATAAAGTTTTAGAATTTTTTGTAAAGAGTTAAAATAATTTTAATTCATAAATTAAAAAGGTTGTGTGAAAGTTAATATACAGTTTCACCATATTGCTACCACTTCAGAAATAGAGTTGTATGTAGTGCCTGCTGTGATTGTATAGGCTCCCCACCAGGACTCAAAAGGAATAAAAGGGCCACCCACTGAGAAGAGGCACCACAGCTGTGAAGCCTAGCTGGTTTAAGGAGCAATTATGAAAGCTGACTGGAAAGGAAAAAAAAATAATCAGAAACCGGCTCCAACCATAAGAAGTCTGGTATTTTGCTTTCCCTTCCTGGAGAAAGGTGGAAACTCGGAGCCTTGTTTGACTTCAGAAAGGAATTAGATGAATGAATAGATTTGAAAATATTTAAAATGGATTTTCCAAGTGAGAATACCTGTAGGATTGCTTTGCCAGACCTTAACCACTTTATGCTCAACAAGATTTTAATATCTGGAGACTTCAGAAGAAAACTATGATATATATTCCTGTAACACCTATCTTTTTCAAACCCCATTTGGACATACCAATGGATATTTGTACACATAGATATTATGTGTACAAATTACATAGATTGTAATCTTATATGCAAAAAGGGTTATCAATTTGATTACTGAAAAATAAACACTACGAATGTGAAAGAAATACTTCCACTCTATTTTTTTTCTTGAAACAAAATAATTTGAAATCTTTCAAGGCTCATCTGCTTTACCTGAGATATTTCTAAAGCAGGATGAGCTACAGAAAGATGAAAAGAACAACTTTTCCAGCATTTCAGATTATGAATTTTTTTTTGCACCACCCTCTGTTAGAATGTTTTTCTACCCATTGAATGACTCAACTCTAAGTTGTCACAATCCATGAACTGTGAATGGTGTGAAATTCCATATTACTATAATGTTCTTTCCAAGTACTTTAATGCATTAGATTGCCTGCAAAACTTGAAACAGGCTTTTGAGTGTGGTTTTTCAAATAGGTTGCTCCAAGACTTTGTACATGAAGTACAAAATCTTTTCAAGTTATTCCTTATTTCTCTTCAGAGGATCACTTGGAGAAGTTTAATCCCAAGTATATCAAGCTCACCCTTAGGAGATGATGATTCATAGTCAATCAAAAACATTTAATTAATGCATGCTGTTCAGTACTTTAGAGGACTAACACACTCAAGAGATATGCACTATATCCAGTCACATTCTCACATAAAAGATTTCTTAAAGAAGAAGAAAAGTTTTGGCACCAGAGCGTTCTAAAAAATGGAAGCAAGCTATAGGCAGGATATTGAAGCCTTTCACTCTTGTCATGGTTTAAGCCCAGCCAGCAGCCAAGCCCCACATAGCCACTGGCTCAGTGACATGGGAGAGGGAATCAGGAGGGTAAAAGCTGGAGAACTCATAGATTGAGATGCTGACAGTTTAACCGGGAAAGTGAAAAATCTGAATGCAGGCAAGCAAAACAAATTCACTGCTCATTCACTGCTCCCCGTGTGCAGGCAGGTGTTCAGCCATCTCCAGGAGACCAGAGCCCCATCACGCATAACAGTCTCTTGGGAAGACAAAAGCCAGTGCCCCAAACATCCTCTGCTTCCTCCTTTTTCCCCCACATTCTGGAATCTCCCTTTGGTCAGGTGGGGTCACTTCTCCTGGCCGTGTCTCCTCCCAGCCTCCCAAGCACCCCCAGCATCCTCACCAGCGTGGCAGTACAAGAAGCAGAAGAGGCCTTGGCCCTGTGCTTACCCTGCTCATCAACAACAAAAACATCTCTGTATTGTCAACCCTGTGTTCAGCACAAATCCAAACCACAACTTCATATCAGTCACTGTGAAGAAAATTAACTCAATTCCAGCCAAAACCATCACAAGCTATCTTCTCATTTATTACTGGTGAAAGTTCTCTGGCCCTGTAACTATGATTTGCATTTAAAAAAAATGGAGGTGGAATGGTATGGAAACAAATATCTATTAACCTTAACTAAAAATTTCTGAATTAAAACCAATATCCATCAATTATAACTTACAGTGCTTCCGTTTTCAACGCCCTGTGCAGATACCTGTTCAGTGTTGGAATATGAATTCATTTTCTATATACTACAACCTGATTAAGTTCTAATCCTCATTCTTGTTCAGTCTGTAGAAAACATACTAGAAAATATCAAACACCACAGAATGTCTGTTTTCTGTATCGCTACTTTTTTCAATTGTAGACACATAAATAGACTGCTCAGTGTCTTAAAGATTTCCTCCAGAATTATACATGCTTTAAATAAAATGAATATTTTTCCTAACTCTGTAGATGGCTTATGATTTGTTTCCACTTCTCAGCCAGGATCTCGCTCTGTGTCCCTTGAGTTGCACTGGTTTTAATTCAATTGTCATCCCTCATCCTCTGATATTTAGGCTAAGCCATTTATTTTTGCATGAATAACTTTCTTAGAAGCAAAAAAGAGAAATGAATAAAACAATAAAAGCAAAATTCTTTTGGAATTTATAGTATATGTTGGGGTTTTTTTCTGTATCATGCTGCAGCACTTTGAGCAAAAAATTATTTTCATCATTAAATGAAGTAAGTTTCACCCAATGAAACTGTATTCCATTGAAGTCATGAGCCTCCCCCTCACCTCTAAAAAAACCAAAAAAATTAAAGTATTTATTTTTATTTGGGAATTTGGGAATTTCCTCCTTTCCTCCTTAAAATTCATACACTGGAATTTCCTCCTTAAACTTCATAGTGGCTTGCATTCTTTGTCAAATTAGAAACTTTTTGTTTCAGTATGAAAGTAAGCCCTTGTTAAATTGCGCCATGAACTTGAATGCTTCCAAACAACAAATTATTTTCTCTGATCCATCAGGAAGGATATAAATGCTTCACACCGATAGATCTTTTGACCAGAGGTCAAAACTGTGTTCAAATAATCATAAACAGATTATTCTCTCCTTTTTTTGGCTGGTTAAACTAGTCACCTTATCTCCCTCTGTGTTACTGGAAAAAAGCATTTAACTCTTACCTTCATTGACATTTTTCTTAGGGTGAGCTAAATTGTTTCTCTTGATCACGCCTCTTTCCCATATGTTTTTCTGGTGTGTTTTATTGTCTTCAAAAAAGGGGGGCTTTAGAGGGGCTAAATTCAGTGAAAATAATGTCCACCTTTTTGTGCTTACTCTGTTGCCTTCTCTGTGAGAATCGTGTTATTCTCTTTCCTGTGCTATTCAAAGGAGAAAGTGCCTTGACAAGTGTTCCAGTCTAACCTTGTCCTTCACATTCTGAATTGTGATACAACAATCTTATGAAAATTTACAGATGTTGTGTACAAACTGGAACTGCTTGCTCTCTTTTCTAAAATCCCCAAAACCACCATGACCTTTTGATACATTAGATGCTTGAGAACATTCTTGGCCTGCTGTTGTATACATGCTGATTTGGAGATTCAAAACAAGATAGAAGACAAAATGAAAGCATTCATTTTTCTGCAATCTTAAAATTAAAATGTGTGTACACAAGAAAATGGAATACATCCTACTATGTCAAAACAGTCCACCACAGGAGGATAGTGTTTTGCTATACCACTGAAAAACAGAGAACTTTTGAGGTAGAAAACTCAGTCTATGTGAGTATAAACAGCAGACTATGCTGCATATATAAACAAAAGTGATGCATTTATTCAGAAACAAGCATACATAAAACCTCTGCATTAGAGTAATCAAAGTATTTTATGTGAAAGTTTTACCTTTTTGAACAACAAGATAGCAAATAAGCACAGAGCAAAAGCCATTTGGTTTCATCAATTGAATGTAACTCCTCCACAGATAATTACTTTTCCTTCAGTCTCACATTTCTCTGAAAACTGGGTATGTTAAAAAGTATAGTTCAGGGCTTTTCTATTTACACAAGGTTTATCATGGTAATGCAATCTGCCATTCTCTACACAGTCACATAGCCAGATATGAAACAGTTGGCTAAAAAAGCCTGATTCCAAGCTTTCCTTATATGGCACATCATTGGCAAATGCCTCTCATGGATATCACAAGAATGTAATTATTATGTCATGGGGTTTTATCATTCAGATACAGCCAGTATTTGTCTGTTTGAGTCTACTGCATGGGAATTTGAGTCTAGACAAAGCATGAAAGCAAAGCATCGGCTGACAATGCTTTTTGCTGTTTCAGTTATCCTCATATGTTAGTGAGTCTGTATAATCTCCCTGATCCTCTATTTTATCATGAACATAATGTATCTTCAAACTGACTAGTCTTTGATACAGTGCCAATGTTGAGAATTTCTGGGACTTCCAAATAACAAGTTTCTACCCTGTCCTTACAGATATATTGGTAATATAAACAAATATGCCACAATATCTTGGTAAACAGTAGCAGGGGAAATAAATTAGAAGCATATTCCAGGGAGTAAGGAGCATACTGCCTTGAATTTTGGGAATTATTTGAGTGTGGCCCCCATGTCAAAGATGTGCACAATATAGACACTAGAATGTTAATGATAAGGAGAATTTAATGATCTGTGACATTATGACTAGGAGCCTGTGTAAACAGCAAGACATACTACAGAAAATTTGGAGTATGAAGAAATTATTTTGCTTGATTTAAGATAGACACAAAAGAAAATTGATGAAAATGCAGATGTATTTTATAGTAAACTGTGTTCAGGGAATGAGACCATAGTCTACAATACCTTTAGTCAGAGTCAGCAGGAGGAAAGGACGGTACTCTCTAAACTCTAATAGCAGAATGATCCTTGTGCCCTTGCTTCACTTCTGGAAACTTTTCTTTCTCAGATTTAAGTACTATGATGCTATGAAACATAAAATGGTAATATTAACACAGTTCTGCCAGAGGAAATAGAGCAGAATTTCTGCTCACAATAAAGCCTAGCTTTACCAAGGTCATATATATAAAAGCCCATCTTGAGATTCTGCTTCTTGCAAGCCTCTAGTTTGCTTCAAATGAAAGAAAACTTGCAAGTGTTCAATAACATGTTACATTTGAGACATTCTAAATCAGTTAAACTTGAAATTTGATATAATACCTTTTGTGTCTTATAATTTTGTATGTATATATTATCTAAAAATAACTTCCACCAAAAATTTTATGACAATTTTAGGAAAAGAGGCTGCTTCCATACCACTTCCATTGAGGCTCTCTGTTGCAGTTTAACTTCACAGATCATTTGAATATATCATATTTAAGATTCAAATATAAAAAAGACAGCTCTAAATTATGTCTAATACTTCAGTAATCAAGTGCAGACAAATGAAGTAGGCATTCATGGTATCAATTTTCTAAGAAGGTGAATAGTTGCAAATTACACAAGACATCATTTTATCCCATTTCAAATACCTTTATCTTTTTCTTTATCTTTGTTGCTAGGAAACAATTAACACATTATTTGGAACATAAAATAGTTAATAATGCATAATTTTGTTATTTAGCCTTCTTTTTTACTTATTAACCCTTTAAATATATATTTTCCTGTGCTCAGTGAAGAGAGAAAATATATTCTAGCACCCAAGAAAGACATTATGTTTAAGATAAAAACCTGTTCCTTATTCACATGGTTGAAAATGCTCTGGCAGTCCAATTTACACAATCTCATTTGTTATTATGTCTCACAACATACAATGAGCCTTTTAAGCATTAAGGATTTCTCTGAGATTTCTTTGAAACTAAAAGGGTTGATATTAGCTATCCATGGATGCCTTTTATATGGTGATACCACATTTGCTGGAAAGTAATTTAAATATTCATAATAAATTTCTGGGGTTTATTTAAGCATGAAATATCAATAATTCATTTGTTAAAGAAATTGGTGATTCCACAATAAAAAAAAAAAAAAACTCTGGCAGGAAGGTCAGCTTAAGAAGTTCTTGCTACCTGCTTCAGTCATAGTCATGAATTTAAAAAATGGGTTGAGTAATCTTGAGCCCATATTAATTCACTTATGCAATGGACACAATGAAATGAGCAGTGTGTTCCTGCACAGGGTTGGACAATACAGCCACACAGGATGTAAAAATGTTTTAAGCCAACAGCATTAACTCCTTAAACTATCAAACTGAGGTCTCAAATTCAGAATTGGCTTCAACCTGTGCAGACATCACTAAATGTAAGGTGCAATTCTGTGCTTTCAGAAATGAATGTGAATGTATCATATAATGTCATAGAAATAACTTTCAAATCATTATTTACAACTAAGATTGGTAAATAGTGATGAAAAGTCATTCTCATATTACTTAATAAAGAGCACCCTTCTACGGAAAAACATTTTTGACAAGGCTGTTGAATGAGGTCTATATACCAGAAAGCAACAGCTCAGAAAGTGGAGAGTCACAGTGGACAAGCAGCTAAGAATGTTCCAGCATCCCTCATTAAAGTAAATGCAGAGGAATATTTGAGAAAAATTGAGAGATTACATTTTCCTTGATTATACAACATTAACAAAGCAGAATATTGCACATAGTTCTTGTATTTACACACAAAAATAGAAAAATTACACTGGAAACAAGAAATATAACTCAAATTATTCAGAGCTAGGAAAATCCTCTTTACTTGCAGACTGAAGGTGTTCAGCTTATCAAAAGGAAGAGTAAATTATTTGTGTACATAAAAACTGGTATTCTATGAGATAAAATACTAGATGTGAAAACAATCTGTTTGGACAAGGTCTTAAAAATACAGTTCCGTAAGTTGATGACACACTTCAGCTTCTAAAGGCATTACCTCTTGCAAATAATTTCACTCTTTCCCAAGAAGAATTATTTGTATAAAAATAAGTGTAGTCCCAGAAACATAAGAAACAAGAATCTAGGTCTGTTGGATTTTGAATTGGTTTTTTTGCATTTCTAAATAAAAAAGAAATAAAAAGTTTTAGCTTTATGAATGTATTTCGATAAGAGGGACCATCAAATATCTATACTCTCAGGAAGAAAAAATAGTGAAAAAATGACTTCATGTTCTGAAAAGGATGATCATATAAAGTTCTATGTCATTCCTTAAAATATCTTCTTTCCTCCCTCTATATGTCCTGATTTTAAAATTGCTACATAAAAAAGTTAGCAGAGAAAGGTTTTCCAGTATTTCATTAATCAAAGCCTTCTGAAGATCAGACTGATTTTAGCAGCTAAATGTATCATCAATTTATTAGGAAATACATTAGTATCAATTTATTAGGAAGTACATTAGTATAATAAACAATTAGGTGTGATTCTAACTCTAAAAGAATAAAAACCAGCAAGCATCTAAGAGGTGTTTATTCTTAGGTGTTTATCTTGCAGATTTACTGACATGAGAAGAAATGTCAATGAAGATTCACTTTGGTAAAAACCAGGAAAGTGTGTATAAACATGCAGTGCTCAGTTTCTCAGTGTTTTCCATTTGAATTTGAATTATGAATTAATATTTCCTGATGGTTCATTATTTATTTATATTTGTTTAAATAGAAAAATCCTCAACTTAAGACTGCAGGTGCAGAACAACACCACCATATTATTCATCCTGAACTTTCTTTAGAAAAAATTATTTAAGCACCCTGTCATATTTATGACTTTCAGGAGAAAGGATCAGTGTAATAAAGCTGCAACACAGAGCTCCGGCAGGAGACTGATTGTTTTTTTCCTGGCACCACTCACACAATCTGGATAATGGTCACCATATTGACTTTCACAGTGTAGGCTGTTAGAGGACAGGATGCTAATCTTATAATGTTTGTACAGTGACTCATCCTCCACACCAGTAATAGAGGCAGAGGACACTACTGTATTTGAAGTATGTCTTTTCACAGGAGGCATTACCAGAGTCTGTGGGGTGAAATATAGGTGGCACTGGGGAAGGAAAGAAAATTAAAAAATATGACTAAAGATTGAGGTTGTGTAGAATTGCTGAGTTATGCAGTTTCATCTCTGTACTTCCTCAGAAATGAAGACTATTAATTACCTGTCCTCAGCCTAGCAAATGATAAGAGTGGAAATTTAAGAACACTAAATCTGCACATTCCAGAAAAATAAATGTTGCTATGGCCTTCAGAATTTCAACTTTTATTGTAAGAAAAGAGGAGGAATATAGACAGATGAGCCTGGATCATGCAGGAGAATGAGAGGGTAAGGAAGGGTGAGAGAAGCTAATTTAGCTGCAGTAGACAGTAGCATAGGACAGAAGAACTGTGACTGGTTTAGGGAAGGCCTCAGTGCATCAGGCAGGCTTGAGCAGTACCAGAGTGGCAAGAATTGCAATAGGACACCTGCAGCTGCTGCAGGGGGTTCACATGAGTACCTGTGAGTATATGATATTGGGTAGTGCATTTGTTTTTGAGAGCTGGGTTGCCTATATTTAGGACTGAAAGGCAAAGCCCTGCTACCGGAGGCACTCGTGTTCTCTGCCTTTGTCTGTTGCTGCTGTTCATCCGTGTGTCACTTCCCCATGGTTGTTCATTGTAAGATCAGTGAAAGAGAAAGCAGGAAAAAACACATGACTGGATGAAAAGAAGATGCTAAAGGAAAGGAAGGACTATTGAGTAATGTCAGCAGCCCTGATGAATGTCTAACATTCCAGCAGAGCTGCTAGAGACGTGAAATGCATGTGATTTAGAAGATTAGAAAATAAATCTAAGCTTGAAAAAATGCTTTTGCCTGTTGCAGTCTTTCTCCTTTTCTCTAGAAGGCTTTTAAGATTAGCTGTTGATGCAAGAAATGAGTTTGGGCAAAACAAAAAGAGCTATATGTCTCCAGAAGGAGGAGCCCAAATAAAACACATTTAGCTTCAGTCCTGAATACAGTGATAAAGAGAAGCAGTAAAGAGCCAGTGTCCGAAAGAATGAGAGTAAAACTGAAAAAGACTGCTCATTGGATATTTTGGACAGGAAAGCAGGCTTGCTATTGATAATACCAAAACTAAACTTTGCATGACCTTTAAAGCACATACCCATTTACTCTTTAGAAGGCGCTTGGGAGACATGGGGAAAGCACAAACCAGTGAGGGAACATTACATTGATAAGAGGATTGAGTGCAATGACAATCATTGGGAGTAAATACCCAATCTTCTGGGATGGCCAGCACAGGAAAAGGGATCTTCGAAGCAGCATAGTGCTACAAAGAAACACTTCATCATTAAGAGCAGGAATGGTTTGGAGGAGGCCTGCATAACTGCATACTGTCATCAGGGGGAAGTTTGGAGAATATTTCAGAGATAAGAGAGATATGCAAAGCATAATTTGCAGGAAAATGGAATTAATCCATTTCCATGCACCTTAGTATGTGGAAATGGCTAGACAGCAGCAGGAGACACTGAAGAACAAAGAAATATACCAAAAGAATGTGAACAGAAAGAGAACTAGAGTAGGAAATAACCTTGGTATCAGCAGAAAAGCTATTTTACAAAATGCATGAGGAAGCCAGGAGGAAGGACAGGAAAAATTGCCAAAAATTGCAAAAATCGCTCAAATTAAAATGAATAAAATGGTCAAGAGACACATGGAGTACGGTTTTATCTAAAACATTTAGTAGAAACCTTATGTGAGAAATATTTGGGTCTTTGTGCTTACCTGAATGCATATGATTTTTAAGGAATAGGAATTGGATGATGATTTGTATTTTGAAGATTACCTGCTATTCTGAGTTCCTCCTCTTGACTAAGGCTTCTGAAGGTTACAGTACTGTGCGTATTGTACAATACCAAAATTATATGACAGCGATTTTATTACTTATCTACAATAACTAGCATGGATATAATGTAGCTTTGGGACATTCTTTGTGCATGTAAAATCACTTCAGACAGACATATGCAGACTTAATTCATTTGGATCTGGAAAACACACCTAGGGTACTTTGGGCACCCTGCCACCAGGGCTGAGAGCGAGCCAGAGCAAATCTGCTGACAGTTATCTTCCTGGTTGCTGTACCAGAGGCACAGAAGGGCTTTGCCTCAATCACAGCCATGGCACAACATTTAGTAATCTGCCAGAATCATCTGAATAGTGGGTCTTTCATCTTCCGTATTTCTAGAGTCACTTTTTTTTCCTGAACATCTCTTAAAAACCAAAGTGGTTCATGAAGAAGTTAATAGAGTATTTAGGATTAAAACAGACTTGCTTTGCTGGAAGTTTGGACTAAAATGGATCTGCTTTTTTCTTTTAACTTGACTCTTGGTTTCTGTATGCACAAAATCAAGAAAAATTAAAGCTTATTTTTCCTGACCACGATATTAATGCTGAACAAATAATTATTAGCAGAAATGTTGTTAGGCAAAGGATATAAAAATAAGAGGATTACTTTTGTATGCAGTGGGGGGAAAAAAGCCAACTAAAACAAAAGAGTCTAATTAAAAAATGAAGAGGAAGAAAATTAGTGATGATGATATTGCTGAGATGCTGACTACTCAGTTTTTAATGAGGAAGGAAAAGGGGGGAAGTAAGTATAACTAGGAAATAATGAAGCTGTTCTAAATACACCTGTTTATAAAACAGAGATAAGAAGATGTTGGAACGTACTATGACTATATTCACCAGCGTATTGCTTTGTACAGAAACTACTGACTGAGGTCAGGTTTTCCTCTGCTTAGACTCCTCTGACTAGCTATTCAAGGACCACAAGAGTTATATGGGGATTTCTAGAGAAGTTACACATAAAATTTAACCTAAAATAATCTAAAATGAACTGTCTAATTCAGTGACAATGTTCATAAAGAAATGAGAGAACACCACAAACATTTTTCTGGCATTAGACAGTCATAATATTTCTCCTGGTAACTAATGTTTTTGCCTCAATATTAATTTCTATAAGAGCAAATTGGTAGTTATTCAAAGTCTGGGGACAATGGTTGCTGGGGTGTGTCAAACACAGCATCACCAGGAAGACAAAAGAAGTGATAATCATGATGTGTTTAGCAGTGAGGCAGCCTCACCTTAGGCACTGAGGGTAGTTCTTGGCCCCACAAATTAAAAAAGGTGTGAAGGTCCTTACATGTGTCCATGGGAGGACATCAAAGATGGTGAAAGGGCTGGAAGGAATGTCTTATGGGGAATAGAAAAGTATTTTGGGCTTGTTCAGAAAAAGGAATCTGTACCTTGTTGCTCTATACAGCTTCTTGAGGAGAGGGAGCAGAGAGGGAGTTTATGAGCTCTTCTTTCTGGTGCTTACTGCTAGAACACATGGAAATGGTTCAAGGCTGTTTTGGGCAGGGTTAGATCTGAAATTAGAAACCATTAGTTTACTGAAGGGCAGTGACACACTGGAACAGTCTTCCTAGTGAAGTGCTTGATGCCCCAAGTCTGTGAGGGGTGAGGAGACATTTAGAAAATGCATTTAAGAACATGCTTTAACTTGTAGTCAGCCCTGGAGTAGTCAGGCAGTTGGACAGGATGATCATTGCAGGTTCCTTCCAGCTGGAATATTCTATTCTATTCTATTCTATTCTATTCTATTCTATTCTATTCTATTCTATTCTATTCTATTCTCCTACACAGGTCAATCTCTGATTTCAGACTCTGAAACTGTGAGTAACCTCTAGGAAGAAATTTCGCAGGTTGTTTCTATATATAAAGCATGAGGTATATAAACAAAAATAATCTTGTACATCACAAACTGCAAGGATCAAATTAGGCAAGGATATTACCTTCAATACTCTAAAATTTCGCTGGGAAAAAGAAGAGTCATATAAATGGAGGGTGGCATCAACATTTTCAGGATGTTTAGGAATTAGAGGCAACATAAGGTATAAATTGAAAATTATTTGTCTTTATTGTCTTGACAGCCAGTAAATAAGTCAAACACCCAGTTTTACATGCAAGAAAATCTAAAGGAGGTAGGTAAGATCTCTGTACCTGTTCATCTACCAAAAAAAATAGATCAGTGTTTTATTGTTAAAAAGGCGCTTTACACTTCGGAAAGCTTTTTGTTTGTTTTGGGTTTTTTGTTTCTTTGGTTTTGCTTTTGTTTTTTTTTTTTTTTTCAAATGAAGCACAAATGGTTCCAGGTTTATTTTACATTTCTAGGTCTTGAAAGCCGAATCAGTTCTCATGTCGCACAAAACTCCCTGTGTGCCTAAGATCTGCTCTTTATGTTCAAGACTCCAGCTATAAAGAATAGTAGAATTTCCTCTTGCAAATAAAAGCCATTTATTCTAGGAAGTAATTTTTGCACAGTGCCTAATATGACAGGATGTATATCTAATTGGTGTCACTGGTAACATTTAAAACACAAATACATTAAGTGAACCAAATGAAAATAGTTCTGAGTCTTTCTATTTCAATACCAAATAAACACAAAATGAAGCAGTAGCACTATTTGCCTTCTTTTTTTATATTTTTTTGAACTAATCAATAAAATTTAACATATTTATATCAACTATAGAATAACAGTGCATGACGATCAAGGATATGAATTGATCTGAACCTAAATAAGTGAAACTGAAACACAGTTCTAAATACCTTGACCTCTTGTTGCATCCAGATCCAAGCATTGCCTTGTACTGTCTTCCATGTGTATACATTTTGTAACACGATATATTAAAGCATGAAAGTCGGTATGGTTTGGGAGTTCTGCTGCGATTGAGAACCTCTTGCTTTCTTAAGCATTTTTCATGATTTAGCCCCAGACAGACATTAAGTACCACACATTTACTGACTCCTTTCAGTGTGGTGGGGGAGAGAACTAGAAGGTTTGAATTGAGAAATATCATCAGTGGAGATAAAAGCAAATAGGAAAATCAGAAGCTTCACAAGCTAAGCAAAACAGGGAATTCAATCACCACGTCCCATGGGCAGGCAGGTGTTCAGCCAAGGAGAGCAGGGCCCCATCACAGTTAACAGTGAATTGGGTAGATTAATATCATAAGTTTAAACATCCCCCTTCCTGCTTCTTCTCCCACTTTTTGGTGTTAAAGATGACACCACATGGCCTGGATTGTCCCTTAGGTCAGCTGGGGTCAGCTGTCCCATCTGTGTCCCCTCCTACCTCCTCTTGCACCCTCAGCTCTCTCACTGGCCAAGTGGGGTGAGAAGGAGAAAATGCCTTGATGTTGTGTAAACCCTGCTCAGGAGTAACTAAAACATCCTTGAATTATCAATGCTGTTTCAAGCCCAGATGAAATCTCACAGAATAATAAATATTTGGAGGTTATTTTTTTTTTTTTTTTTTTTACATTTTCAATTGGTTATTTTACTACTCCTGGTTATTGTGTCGATACATCTGCTGCCACACTCCTCAACAAGAAGATCCTGCTGTCAGCCTCCTTCAACCCTCACAATTCTTGGCATGGAGACGACTCTTTAGACAGTCCTTCTCTTGCCAGATAAACACCACTTGTGCACTCTCCCAGAGGCCACCTTGCCATGTACAAACAACCCCTACCCCATAATGGACATCATGGATATTTTTTTTTCATCCTTTCTCACCATTTCTGGCCCTTCAGTGTATAATAGTAGATAAAGGGAAAAAAAGGTCTGTCCTTCTGAAGTCCTCAGGGAATGCTGGGCTGTTCAAGGATATTCCTTGCTGGTGAGTCACCAGCAAAGGCAACCCCATACATGGCATGCTTCAGTTCATAAGGCTTAAATGTTTGACAGAATTTGTTATCTATGCCAATAAAGTATGGTAAGAAAATGAAAGATTTTTTTTACAATTGTTCTTCAGTTTTAGTGTTCTGCTTTCACAGTAACAAGTTTTTCTTGATTATCAGGAACAAGTAAGCAAAGACTATCCCTAAATAATCTGTCATTCTAGGCACCTACATCCTCTTTGGCAGGAGTATACTGCAAATAAAAAGTGGGCAAGCTTACCTTTTTTTGATATATTACCATAAACTGTAATTCCCAAATGACAAGTGAATAAATTTTACTTACTTGAGTTTATCTTCAAGTATGTGATTCATAAAAGTAAAAAAGAAAATGTTCTTAAACTATTTTCTTGCTAGATTAACCCTTTTGGTCTTACAAGAATCACATTTATTAAAAAGGTGGAGTTTCATAGGCATGGCAAGGTAAATGAAAAGAGTGCAGACAACTATTAATCACAGGAACTATCAAGGAATTATTTTAGATTCAGTCACCTTTAATATTTTACATGTTACTGTCCGTGTGAGGCAAGAGGTGCAACGATTGTTCTGTTCCTCATATCACTCTTTCTTGCTGACCTTATGGTGTGCATCTCCTTCCTGTAACTCTTTCTTCCCTGATTTTCCTTGTAACACTCAGCAGTCTCCAGCCTTTACCTCTTGAGGGTGTTCTTCATGAATGTGTAACCCTCTCCCAAGCATTCTACCTGACCCACTCCATTTCATTGTAAAACCAAGTAGCAGACTAACCAAGATAATTGGTGAAAAAACCACACACCATCTGTCATGGGTGAAGATCCTACAGCTTGATGTGAATTAGGTGCACCCTGCCCCTCTGTATGACAAAATACTGAAGATGGTAGAAAGGATGACGACTAGAAGATCACCTGTCATCCATTTAAAGTTAGTTTAACTAACTTTCAAATTCAAAATTCAAATTAACATTTGGAGAATTAGGACCACTGCTTTCGCCCTGTAACCTCTCAGTAAGTCCATTCTCCAAATAATTTATACCTGGATGTTTATTTCCATTGCATTCTAAGGAACCATAGAAAGATTGTATAGGTGGAGCCTAAAAAGTATGTTACAGTGTGTTTAACTATCCACAATAGCAGAAAAAAGTATATAATATGTACAAAAACTTTACTTAATCTTATTTTAAAAATATACATATATATAAAAATTACCTTCTTTTTTTTTTCCTCCTGGGAAATTAACGCTGGAAGTGCTAACATGTTTTCCATCCTGCAGTCCTATGATCCAGTTTACCTCATTTCAGAAGTAAGACCTTATTCATCTCACCTATATTTAGATTTTTAGCTGAAATTCTAAGTGCATGGTGGTGTATAGGCACTAAAATGTCTCTGTATTCAACAAAGAGAGGTATTTGCAAAGGGTGACCCAGAACTTCAGTGGATATTTCATTCTGTGTGGATTAGAAATGGATGTGCAAACACTTGGCTTCTTGCCTAGATAATTCGGTTAAGTCTAACATTAGGTGGAAAGAATCCTTGATGGAATCTTAAACTTGTAGTGGTGGAGGCACATGGCTGTTTTCAGGCTCAAAAGGTATTAGTAAGAACAAAAGACAAGGCATAAAACGGAGAAGCAAAATCAGGATATTTGAGGTCCTCCTTTAACTATTCTGTCAATTCTATATATTACCTGCAAAAACTAAAAAATTCACACACTCTAGGTTTTCTGGTTTGTGTTTTGTTTGTTTGTTTGTTTTTGCTTTGTTTTGTTTTTTAGGGTTTTTTTTTTGCATTAATTGGAAGAAAAACTTAAATTTGCATTTGCCTGTTTCTCAGCTGCATTTCTCTGGTTACCTACAGCTTTGATTCTGTGACACTCTGGAAGAGTGCAAGACCTTAACTTGGCATGAGCAGTATTCTTACCATTGAATACAGACAGGATATACAAAAAAAAAGGATGATATAATTTTGTTTGATTTTTTGTCAAATTTTTCAGGAAGTAGTGAAGAAGCAAAAATGTAACTACACTCAAAAAACACAGAAAAGTGTAAATACAGGACATAGCTGAAGTAGCTGAAGTTGTTCCACAACATTCTGGCTTGGTGAAACAGGAAATCTATGTATAATGAACATGACTGAACAGTGAGAGCAAATAAATCAACGAGTGAGAGTAAATACATGATGAATAGATCATTAAAAAGGGTAGTGCAAGTTTTGTTGTGAGTAATTTCAAAAGGTACTAAGAAGGGCGTGCTATAGGAAATGAGGTCATTATATCAGACACAGTCCTCTTAACCTGACTATTTAGAGTTGTTGAATGTGTGCAGCCATGGAGAGGTCAGAATGCTTTACTTCTCTAAAATCCAGACTGTCTGCTTCAGGTCAGAGTAATCTGTTCTAGTTTTAGCAACCAAGCTAACTAATTTAGATGCCTAAGTCAGAGTTAGTAAGAGCAGATGCTCTCCATAGCTAATGAACAGAAATAGGCATCTTCAGTGAACAGATCAACTCATCCTGAGGCATCTAAGCATCCTTGACAATTCATGACCTGGATGATGTGGCACAGTGTACCCTCAGTGAGACACATCACACAGAGTTGGGAGAAGTTGCTGAGGCGTCGGAGGCTTGCGCTGCCATCCAGAGACACGCCAAAAGGCTGGAGAGATGGGCTGACAGCGACCTCATGTTGCTCATCAGTGAGAAGTACAAAGCCCTGCAGGAATCCCAGGAGGAACAGTCATAGGCACCAGTACAAGCTGGAGACCACCTGGCAGAAAAGTAGCATTAAAGGTCCCAGGGATCCAGGCAGACACCAAGCTGGACATGAGCTAGCAATGCGCCCTTGTGGCAAAGGGGAATGGTATCCTGGGCTGCATTGAAAGAATTGTTGCCATCAGGTTGAGGGAAGTGATCCAGCTCCTCAGTGCTGGTGAGGCCACACCTGGAGTGCTGTGTCTCATTCTGGGCTCCTCAGTATGGCAGAGATATGAACATAATGGAGAGACTCCAGCAGAGGACCGCAAGGAAAGGCTGAGATAGCTAGCACTGTTCAGCCAGGAGAATAAAAGGCTCAGGAGGGAATTTTATTAATGTATATAGTTGCATGAAGGGATGGAGTAAAAAAAAAAAATGGAACCAGGCCCTGTATGGTGCTGCCCAGTGACAGGATCAGAGGCAATGGGCAAAAATAAACACAGGACATTTCTCTGAATATAAGAAAACACTGTGAGAGTGATGGAGTACTGGCACAGGTTGTCCAAGGAGGTTGTAGAATTCCCCTCTTTGGAGATATTCAAAAGGTTTTTGGACATGATCCTGGGAAATCAGTTCTAAATGGCCTGGCTTGGGCAGAGGGTTTTGACTGTATTATTTCCAGAAGTTCCTTCCAAACTCAGACATTCTCTGATTCTGTGAAGTAAGTTTGCATATTCCACACTCAAAAAAATCCTATTTTTCTCACTTGAATTTGCATAGAAAAAGATGGTCAATATCCAAGTCTCAGAGGTTCAGTTTCCAGACATATGAAGATGATTTTAATGATTTTTACTCACAGTTACCCAAATACAGATTGATTTGCTTAACTAGACAGCATTCGGACATATAGGCATAGGCAAGCCCTTAAGATGACTTCTTTTTAAAATTTAATTTTCAGCAGTTTGGTAAACTGTGAACAAATCCAAACTATAATGTGGAGATTATAAAAACTTCTTATTGCATAAATAGACGTTGAGATGTATTTACTGATCTGAGTTATTATTTTCTCATGAAAATGAATTCACATGGGAAGAAAAATAAAATTGCACTGTGTAAGCACAGCAACTAGAGCATAATTGTCATCAACAAAAGCTACCATACAATTGTAACATTATCTTTCAAAAATTTTGACCTTTGCCTTACTCTTAGTAAATGTTATTCTGTAGGTAATTTAGTTTCTAAGTGGAAATTTTGAAAACTTCCTAGAAGTAGCTTTAAAACATTCAAAGAAAAGTACACAGAAGTTAGTCAACATGAAGTGTAATTCTGCACTGGATTCTCTTCCTAAGGTATGAATATAACAAAGTATTTATTTGAAAACAGTCACTAAACTGACATTACTTAAAGCTTTGTAAATATCAAACTAGGGGAAAAATATTGTATACGTAAGTCTCCTGAATTTTTAAAATACTTCCTCATTTTGTTCATGCAGATAGGAACAGACAGTGTAAAGAATTGTAATTCCTCAGCTGAAAGTTACTATTTCCATTTATCACCCTCCAGAGCTGAAATCCAGTCCCTGTCATTGAGACAAAGAATCATTCAGGCTTGGCAGTGATCCTGGGAGGTCTTAAGTCCAACCTTCTGTTCAAAGCAGAGTCAACAGTGAATTCAGAGCAAGTTGTTCAGGGATTTGCCCACAGCAAATCCATGCTGACTGGTATGAATTACTTCATTTTTCTCTGTGCACCCAGAAATGGCTTTCAAGCAGACTTGTTTAATGATTTTCTTAGGGAATAGACTGAAGTTCACTGTATTGTGCCTCTTTCTACTTTTGAGTACAGTACATTTGCTTTTCTTTAGTCATCAGGAGCCTCCCTGCTCCGATGTCTGTGGCCATTCAAAAATGATAAAGCTACCACCTTCTACATCCTCAAAGTATTCCTGTTATTTCCCAGAATTTGATGGGCCAAGATGCCTAAGGATCAATTATTTTCTGCTATTGCTATTTTGTCTCCTCCTTAAACTCTGACTTTTAAGCACAAAGACAAAAGCACAAATTAAGGCCCTGCCATTACCGCTTCCCAACTGTGCACACAGTAACTGGAAATTGAAGGGAGGCAACTTTGTTTAATACTCATACATCATCATAAGAAGACATCTGTGTAATAGAGATGGGGCTCTTAGGCAGCTGTCCTCAGAAACTTATACTGAGAGTCATCTAATTTTATTCAGGTGTCTAAAATTTAACTGTACAAAAATGTAATCATAACAATTTGAACAATCTAATTACAGGACCGGGAATATAGAATAAAAAGGAAGGGAAGACCAGCTAAAAAGAGTCAGAAATATTCACCTCTCACTCAGACTAAGCTGAGAGGCCCACTCAGCTGAATGCCAGCACCCTTGGACAGTTTCACAGCCCATAGTACACATCTGCAATAAACAAGACATAACTGCAACGCAGAACCAACAAATAATCTTCTGGGCGTTTTTCTGCGTACAGAAACAGCATGAGGGTAACTGCCTCTGAGACAATTTATCATTTGATGAATGTTGATTTCAAAAGCAGTTTCAATTTAAAAACAGTCATAAGTGGCCCACAAAGAGATGTCCTAGTGTACAGTGTGAAAGAGCATACAGTAAAGCCAGGACTTATTTCAGACAGCTCTGCCAGCCAAATAGATGCGTGCCAGACTTAATAAGATTTACATAGCTAACATCTGATCAGACAGATCCCATCTCTTTTGTGTACACAAGGTACCCGTGGAAGTTTTTATGTGTAAAATATTTCAAGCTCTATTAAGAAAAAAAAAGACACTGATGTTTTCTGATTGTTTTTTTACACCTCTTATGTACAGATAATAAACTTGTGAGAAGCTTATTATAGCTAGTGGTAAGTGATTTTCAAATACAGATGCAGGAAATTAGAACCAAAGACATAAGCATGGCCAGGTATGATCCAAATACATAGTTATGGAAAAATACTTGAAGACTCATATCATTTGGATGAGAATTTTGGCTTAACTAATTTTCTTGTTTTTCTATTTTCACTTTGTGGGAAATTCATCATTCATTACTACAATTTTTTTTCCTAAATCTAATATCATAGGCAATTTGTTTCGATGAAATTAATATTAATTCTTGGTGGAATAAATAACAAGTACTTTTTAAAAAGTCTTAGTTCATGAATAAATATTTCAAGTATGTTGAGTTTTCTTTATAAGCAATTCCTAGCTTGCTGGTTTTGTCACTGAAACATTTACACTCCGCTAGATGTGCTGAAGTAGCTTAATGATTCACTAAATAAATGCATTCATTACTTATTCAGTATAGTACCAGATGAAAAGAAATCAGCCAGAGTCACCCACTGATTTTCCACTTTGTTAAAAATTATCACGATAGTATCAACATATAAAAGGAAGAGAGATATATTTCTGGAGTTTGTAAAGTGAAGGAGTGAAATTTTGTTTTGCTCCTTGTGCTGCAGCTGTTGATGAGGGAATTTTCTTGCTATCATAAATGATCTGGCCTGAGAATTTCCATTCTAGTGTCACTCATAGAAATGTTAATGACTTTTCAATACCACTTTTTTTTTTTTGTGTGTCAGTGTGCTGTCTAAGTTCAAGGCAATGTCTTGGAATATGTGTATGCTCATAAATTAAATCAGCAGGTGATCAATGTTTAATATTTACACTGCAAACACCTCAAGATACTTTAACACTAAATTACATTCATATTATCAGATTACTATAGAAGACCTCTTTGACCAGTTCCTTATCTTCAGCAATGCATGATTTCAGTATTGACCTATTGAAATTAAAACATTAATGAATTAAGAATCTAGCTTTAAATGAAAGAGAGGTAAAGATTGGGGAGGGATAAGAGCAGAAGGATGCTCTTTTGACATTTTTATCAGATTTTATTTGCTTTTTAAATACGGGTTACAAAAGAAGAAAATGTTTTTATTCACCTATCACGTGTGTAGTCTTTTATATTACAAGGAGTTGCAGCATCACTACTAGCGATAAACAAAAATATTTAGGTGACAAAGTTGCACAGCACAACCACTCAGTTCCCATTAGGATGAGGCTGTATGGATGCTTTATTGCATCATTTTCAACATAAAATCTAAAAATCATGGGTTCATATGTTTTAATTTTCCTCTATACCTTTTCCATTTTAATATAAGAAAAGAACAGTGATAATATAGTAGAAATTCTCAGTCACATAAGGAAGCCTTTTCTCTTCAGTTTTCTTTTGAATTCATTAAGGGTTGTACTCCCAGAGCAGGCATCAGAAATATGATTACAAATCTTCTTTTCCCACCAGACTACTTGTCTCATTGTATCAGTGCATAATTTGTTTTACAGTTTGACTAAAAATAAGTGTTTAAAAACTTACATTAGTTATTTTGAAGTACTAAGAAACTGTATTTTAAATTGGGCTTCTATTACATCTAATTTATTCAAATAAAATTTTAAAAAATCATCTTTTCCTAGCTAACCTAAAATCTGGGCAAAGAACAAAAACTATAATCAGATGCTATGAACACTGAAAACAAGAAGAAAAAAGGGTGAATAGTAAAATATAATGTAGCCACTTGCAGGTTTGAGTGCTTCAGAATAATATTTAGAAAATTACTATTTTTATAAATACAACAAACATCAGTAAAATATGTGAAATTTCTTTGTTACAATGCGTATAAAAGCCACAAAATTAGACACATTTGTGCAAATCACATTAACATTTGGATGATGTGATAAACTAGAGTCATAAATCTGAAAAATAATTCACACGAATAAATATGTACAAGGCAAGCAGAAGTTGAAAATGAATACAGTTATTTTTATTCCAGGAAGAATTTTTAGTACTTTGATGGCAGTGAAGACTTCTTCACATTCTGGTAAAAATTGTTACATATGATGGATTTTTATGTTTTTCTTTAAGTTCTTTCCTCAATTGTGTTTTGCCTAGACAACTAAATCACATAAATCATTATCGCAAATAATTGTCTCAAACATAGGCAATACTTGAAAATCTCTCCTTAAATTTGTTTCTGATAGCTATGTAGAGAATGCTATCTATTTAGTTATGACTAGTAATGCTTGGAAAGGCAAGTAATTTCTCGCCTTACAGTAACCAGCTCTGTGGGATGCAGGATTTACAGAGATTTGATTTTCTTGTGCATCTGTATTCCAGGTATGAGAAATGTAATTCTTTCCTAATAAACTAGTAAAAGGCATGACAACTTTATGAGCTTCCATTTTGCTCAGTAATAAAGACACCTCATTGTTAGGAATCCGAAATTGTCAAGACAGAACACATGCTTGAGAAGCTTAGCTACAATAATACGAACAGCATTCTTTCTTTTTTCACATGGTAGAAACTTGGTGAGTTTCACAGAAGTGCCTTATTTGTGAAGATAAATAGGAAGCCTACTGCAATATCAACAGAAAGAGCTACCTATTCAAGCTTTTTTATCTAAGTAAAGTATTACACGATAGCACAATGTGGTATCACACTACAGATTGAAGTCAACAGCAGAAATTTGTGAATTCGGTCCATAGAAATTGGCACACATTCTAGATATTCTTGATTATTAAAATGAGTTTTGTCCATTTGCCGTTTGAAATCCAGTCAGACTCCTTGAAGGTACCCACTTTTCTGAAGATGTTAAAAACATTTCAGTGGAAATGTAATTCTTGACCTATTCCAGACCTCTCCAGGAATAAAAATTTAAAAGGAGATACATTAATTTGAGAGCAACTAAGTTCAGTAGAGAGCCTAAGTTGAACACCTTCAAAGAAACCTGTATATAAGGAGGCAATATGAGCTCAGGAATTATTTTACTTTCTATTAAATAACTCATAAACAAAGACATCTTCAAGAAAAAGTAAAAAACAGAACACATACTGAGAATCTATTAAACCAGGAGCTCAGCATGTAGCATGAGAAGCACAAATAGAAATTTTGTCCCTTAAGCAACCTTGATAAATAAACCTTGACCTATTACAGAGTGAAAGGTGGTGCTCTAGCTCTTGGTGTAGAGCATCCACACCAATGCCAGTAAAAATTGTTTTTACTCTACAGTGTAAGGATGGGACAGTTAGAAAGCACAGGACAAGTCTGAAAGATTAAAAGAGAAGACAGAAATACTAATTTTGTGTTGTAAAATCACATCATGAAAATTATTTCCAAAGGAATTTTTTTTTTAAACTGCAATATTTGGATAATCTGGAGTAATAAGTAGCTGGGCTTCTAAATTTGTCAGGTTCCTATGTTCTGAGATGGAATAATATTTTCAGCTGTGCTTTTCTTCTTAAGGAACAGAGGTTATTTATACTTCCTACAGGGTACTATACAGCAGTTGTATCTATTTTATTTTAAAATTTTATCTATTTTAATAAGTGAAGCAGGGACCATTCTCTGATTCTGAGGCCAACATTTCAGCTTCAGCTGCTGCACGCCTAAACTTCATATTGAAGGTTATAGAGCTCTACAATACATGAGATACCAGCATCTAAACACCTAATTGGGCTGAATATATGAGGTGGAACACTGATGACTGCATCTGTCACTAAAAGGTAAGATTGAGATACTTTTACATCAGACACCAAAGAGGATACAGTAGAAACTGTTTTTTTTATCTTATGCAGAGAGTTGTGTTGGCAGTACTCAGTTTTCCCCTGGTAATCTACTTAACAGTATGTGTAATGTCTTAATCTGAGAGGTTTTGAACTCTTGGTTGCCAGTTGCAAGGATACTGTCCCAGCCACCATGCTGGAATGACAATATAGTGAGACAGTTGGACCTTTAAGAAGAAAGAAGTGCAAAATTGATGGAAAGTCATAAACCAAAAGAAATTGACTTTCCAGTTGAAAGATAAGAAAGGTCCCAATGAAGGCAGATCCCTAAAGCTGCTAAAGAGAATTTCAGGGCAAACTTATGGAGATGCTAACTGTGCAATCCTGATTTAAGTTCTACTCAATCACACCCTTTTATTCGCTGTTTCATCAGTCAGCTCTAGGCTGTTCTTCACTCAGGATATGAGAACATTTACCACTGCTGGAAAAAAATATTTACAGGGGTAGTTGCCTCAAAGAAAACCAGAGAAAAAGGAGTACCTCATTTATATCTTCCAAGGCAGACTATTTTAGGAGACATTTTTTCTCTACAAAGAGACAGAGCCCACAGATAAGCCACACTGCTGTAATCACTAGGCTTAATAGCAGACAGAGAATAACACAAAGTCTGGCCAGTCAACCAGACCATTTCTATGAAAACACAGGGGAAAGAAAGAAAACTAGATAGAAGCATCTCTCCCTCCACACAGTATTTGTGCTGAGAATGCAAATGGATGCTGAAACAAAATTATATAATGGGTGGGCACCTATCTGAGAGCAGAAGGCAGAGCAACCAGAAATATTTATCAAAGTATCTTTGATCACCAGCAAGTCAAAATAGGACTTTATCAGTTTTTATAAAGAAACATTTAACCAGAAATTTATAAGGTAATGCCTCTGTCTTTGTCTTCAAATAAAAGAATGAAAACCCAATCAATAAGACAGACCATTCACAAACAGAACAACGTATGTCTGAAGAGAAATCCTTAGGTAGAGCTTAAGCTGAGCTTAACTTTAAGAGGCTAAGAATAACTTCCAATGAACAACCCAGAATACAAGCAAGCACAATACTCTGTAGTAAGTAGGGATCAGAGAGTATCTAGCCATTTAAAGCATCTTAAGAAAAACCGTTTTGGGAATAAAGAAGATATGAGGAAGATAGGTTACAATTTTGCTTGCCTCTGCATAAAATATAAAGGTAGTGGTTAGCCAGCCCAGCCCACTTATCGGGAAAACAGCTCTCACAGATAACGGTGGGTGCAAAGAAAGCTGTTATGAATAGGAAAATATGAAGAATCTTTAAATATTAAAAAAGAAATGAAAGCAAAAATATGATACTGTAGCGAGATCTTTTGGGCCCTTCTGTTAAACAGTAGAGAAAAAACTCCATGAAAGGAGAAATTATCTATATAAACTTTATCTGTACCCAACACTGAAATTAAAGTTAAGATTGTCCTGCTTCCCTCACATCTACATCAAACCCAGACACCTTGCAAGCTAACTATAAAGAAATTGAATATAGCATTGATGTGTCTGCCTGAAGTTGGAAACTGCAAGTAATTGAACTGTGCAGAGGTTAATAAAAACACAATGGGTATCCAAGGAAATAAGTCAAAGCTGTGAGTCTTGATGAGCCTTTTTTTTAAACATGCAAACCTTTGGGATGCAATGTGTACATGGCAGAGTGAGACTGACAGCTCTGATCAAATATAACATAACCACTGTTCAAACATTGTAATTTAGTTATTACTCACCAGGTCTGTATAACCTGCAGAGAAAATAGTCTGATGCTATACTACATCATATTACTATAAACAGGAAGAGATTCAAGTTATTTCAATATAAGAAAAAAAATTAAAATAAATGGAAGTTGATGAACCTCTATGTAAAATGTGTTGTATTCATGCATTCTGAAAAATAACTTCTATTTCCTCAGTGAAAATAAAAAAGGTGTAGAATGGACAATCTTAGAGCCCAGAAATGCCAAAGTTTTCCTATGCAATTATAGCTGCTGTCTTGTGCCTACATGTTACGACAATATAATTGCTTGATCACCTACTAATTTTCAAATGATACATTAGAAATTCTTGCAATAACTTTTACAGCTCTTATGAGGCACATATTGTAAGAAATGGTTTTCCTGGGGACTTTCCCTGTTTCACCCGGTATCCTGGTAAATAAAGGCTATTCATGGTTTTTCCCACACAAAAAACTTGTGCATTTATAAAAAGATTTCTGAAAAATGTATTATATACTTTTATCACAAAAATTATACATAAATGTGAAAGTGAAGACAGATTTGTCACCCTACAAAATTCTGCAAGTAGCTTCAGTGAAGCTCAGTACTCATTAACAATCTACCACCCCCTTTCTCTCTCTGTCTCTTCTTATTGTTGTCCTAGGAAGACTGTCTACAGATTGACAATACTAACCAAATCCATTCAATAACTTCTGTTGGGGGTGTATCTGCTGAAAAAGTTTTCAGAATTTCTTCCTATAAAACACCTGTTCTATGGACAAATGTAAAACAACCTGAAGTTATGGGTTTTTTCCCTTCACCTGAATGTAGGAGTACTTTCCAAAAAATGACTTACCATTCATAAAGTGAGGATATTGTGGCCAGCAGCCAAAAACCAATATTATAAGTTTGCCTGCTGGCTGGTAATCTAGTGTGTGTAGGAGGGAAACAGGGTTGTACTGAGCTTTTTGTTTAACCAACTCCCAGGGAGTGCCACTGACCAGGAACACCCCAAATTACATGGAAACAGGAACTCTGCAGTCAGTGAAGCAGTTCACCCTAGAGAAATAAACAAAGGAGCTGCAGTCCTTTTCTCAAACAGCACAGGTCTGCAAGAGTCAGCACGGGGATGAGGTTTGTATTCCATACCACATGGTCCCCAGCAGGAGCCACAGTGACTGCTCCTGGTGCAGAAGTCTTGACAGAAACGAAGCTCTTGGAAGGGGTCTTAATCATCCAGGTCTCAGCTGCAGAGAGTGCCTGCTGCTTCCAAGACTCCACTGGAAGTGATGGTGTTCTCAGCTGTATAAGGTGTCCTCTGCTCAAATTATTGAGCTACCAGGTGAAGCTGCCAAGACTGTTCAATGTTGGAGAGAGTGAACGGGAGGAAGTCTACAAGTTCTTAATGGAGAAGGTCATCCAGAAGCTACATATGAGTAGCGTGTGGTGGCTGGAAACACGCAGCTTCCACCAAAAGAAAGAAAGCTCTTTATACTTCTGCGCACAGCGAACTGAAGGACACTTGCCGCAGGTAAACAAGAACAACAGGCCATGCAACAAGATTACTGAGAAACTTTAATAAACATCTATTATATACTGTGTCAACAAGAATAGGACTTGAGAAAGAAGTCTCATGATTGCAGGGCCAGGTTTTTGGTGGGGGCTGGGAGGAGGGCAGGCTTTAATCACTCCAAGATCTGCTGCAAGGGTAGCATAGTGGGGTGTAAGCAGTCCAGAGGTTTTCTTGAATCCAAGAGGACAGTCTTTCAACATAGGGGGTACATGAGATTAGCTGCAAAGGTAATCTGATAAATCTTCTACAAACAAGTAAGGAAAAACTGATCGGTGACATAAATATCAATGGTAACTTGGGCCTGCAGTGACCATGTGCTAATGGGAATTCAAGATCCTGAGAGAATCAATGAACATAAAGACCTTTGGTCTCAAAGCAGATTTTGACCTGTTCAGGGATTTGCTTGACAGGATTTCATCAGAGGCTGCCCTGAAGAACAAAAAGGGACCAGGAAAGCTGACTGATCTTGAAAGACATCTTCCTTAAAATGCAAGAACGGTTCCATTATGGTGTTCTGGAACTTAAGCAGATTCAGTAAAATGTCAGTCTGAGTTAATGGGGAACTCCTGATTGATCTCAAATACAGAATAGCAAGTGTACAGAAGGTGGAAGTAAAGACAGGGTAACTAGAATGAGGACAAGCTAAACGAGAGGGTTACAGAGACACTGCTGCAGGGAAGAAAGGAAAAGCTCAGTTGGGATTCAAATTGGCAAAGAACCTGAAGGGTGACAAGAGCTCTTAAAGGTAAAAGAAAAGCAAGAGTAAGTAATATATGGGCTCATTGCTGAATAACTTGAAGGCAAAGTGACAAAGGATATAGAAAATGCTTAAGTACTCAGTGCTTTCTTTGTCTCAGCTTTTATTGGAAATGTGTGCTCCTAGTCCCTTCCAGTTGCAGCGTTTGTGGCAGTCAAGTGCTACTCATGCTAGAGGAAGAGTGAGCTGATGATTATTTAAACAAGCAGGGCATCCATATGCATTCAGTACTGCTGAGGGAGCTGGCTACTCTCACTACAGGGCTGTTCTATACAATCTTTGATCTTGATGATTGGGAAAAATGCAAATATCACAATAATCTTCAGGAAGGTTGAGAAAGAAGGTTATAGGAACAATAGGCTAGTCAGCATCACACCAGTCCCCAGGAAAACTGCAGAACAACTCCTCCTGGAAATAATTTCTGGTACATGAAGGAGATCAACATGTTTAGGAACAGTCAGTGTGCTTTTTCAAAATAAGACATGTCTGACTAATCTGATTGCCTTCTGGGGGTAAGGGGAGAACACTGAATGCTGTTTTACTTCATTTTAGAAAAGCTTTTGGCATAATCTCCCATAGTAGCTTCATAGAGAGGTACTGGATGGGTGGACTACAAAGTGCATGCAGAGCTGGCTGTGGTCAGCACCTCAAAGTCCACCTGGCAGTTGTGGCAATCCTGAAGGATGGGCGGATACCTGGGCTGATTGTAAGGAAGAAGTGAAAGTTCACTGTTCCACAAGTAAGGGGGAGCCAGGAGCAGAGTACTACCACACAGGCAGCAAGACAGGAGCCTGGACAGTAAGAGCCCAGTCCAGCAGTACCTAAATGAGGCAAGCATGGTCTGGCTGTGGTGTGCAGCCTCAGACATTGTGCAGTGATCACAAAGCAGGTCTGTAGAGAAGAGGAACAAGTCAAGCCAGGAAAACAGTGCACAGACCAGGCTCCAAATTTGGACCATCAGGGCTCATGATCAGGCACAGGTACGGCTGCAATGCAGTGGGAGGTGTAGCTCATATGGGAGCCAAACAGTGTAGCAGCTCTCAGGTAGGGGCTGTGAGTAGCTCTCAAGAGAAGGGAGTCAGGCTTTTCTGAGGCCTTGTTTCAGAGCAGTCTGGGACCACTCTGTCCAAGGATCCCAAAGGAAGGGGAACTGCCCTCTGCTGAGCTATCCCTAAGCTGACCCTGAGCACAGCAATCCAGGAGGGAGGATTTTCTCAGGGCCTTCAAACTGATATTACTGCTGTCCTTACTAAAGACTAGAATGATAGGATAGAGTTCACTTTCAGTTTTGTGAATGATGTCACCAAGAGGATCAGTTGATAGGGTTTCCATCTGGAGTCACCTCAAGAGGCAGGGACACTTGCTGACGGGTAGAGCTGGAAGCAGCAGAAGCCTGCTGCCCAGCAAGGGAAAACTAACTGGTACCAAGGCAGGCAGAGGCAGACTTCACTAACCAGGATCCAGAAGGCTGAGTCATTAAATCTGGATCAGGATCAGGTCTGGACAGAGTGAACAGGTGTAGCTCAAAAGTCTGCTCTCACAAGGCAGGCTGAATGCCCTGTTAGATAGGCCCAAAGTCAAACCAGACGTTCTGGGCCAGGGTCCAGAATAAAAAGGTGCAAGGTGTACATCTACAGATGTAGATGCTACACAACAGCAATGTAGCACAGGCAGGGCACGGCAATACACCCTCTGCTAGAAAGCAGTTCCCAGGGGAATAGAGGGGCATGCCCTCATTTCTGTCTTGCTTTGCTATAACTCTTACAATGAGGGAGCTGACCTCGGACTGAGCCAGCTAGATTCCCCAGCTCAGCCAACTAAATTACTAGAAAGGGGAAATGTGCTCAGGAACCTGGCAGCATCTCATGAAATTCAGCAAAGGCAAATGCAAAATCCTGCATCTGGGAGATAATGTTGTAATGGCACAGGCTGACTATCCAGAATGAAGATTTGTAGAAAGGAACCTAGGTTGAGGATGAGGAGTGTAAAAAAGCAGTGCAGTTCTGCAGCAATGCAAGTTAAAACACAAATAGGGTTGCATTAGTAAGAACATAACCAGCAGGTTAGTTGAAGTGCTTATTCTCCTCTCTCTGGCACTTGCAAGACTACATTTGGAGAATTGTGTCAAGTTTGGGTATCTGCAGTATAACAAACACATTGAAAAACTGGCAGAGTCCATCAGAGTCATCAAGATAGTTAGGAAATGAGAGCACAGGACAAACAAATAGACTTTGAAAGCACTGGGCTTATTCATTTGTAATAAAAGAAGGCTGGGTGACAGCTAATTGCTGTCTTCAACTATGCAGTAGGTGAAGACAGAGTAGATGGAGCCAGCCTGCTTGGATATACACAGGTGTAGGAGAGGCAATGAACAAAAATTGCAGGAGAACAAATTACTGATAATTACAAGGAGAAAAAGTCACCATGAGTATGGCCTAACACTGGACGAAGATTTCCAGAGAAACTTCAACTCTGAAGACATACAAAACTTGATTGGATAAGAGTTCTTCAGCAATCTGAGTTACTCACAGTGTTGAGTATTGGAGAGGTCAGGGAAGGGAGATTTAGAACAGGTCAGCTTCCAAGGACCCTGACAGCCTAAATCTATGTCATGCACCTCATTGTCAGTTCAGATTCTAGAAATCTTTTAGAATGTATTTTGAAAACAATACTTAGAATCATGGTCTGTATGTAATTTTTATTATACAGTTACAATAAGCCTGTAAATATTGTTCACTGTAATGAAGAATAGATATTGATGTCTCACTGTCCACATGGAAAATGGTGCCATGTGGGCTTCTGCAGGGTTGACCAAGATTTGATGCCATATAATAATGTCATTAATGATCTGGATGATGGAATGCAGTGTGTGCTTATTAAATCTGCAAACAATGCTAAGCTGGAAGCAACTGTGTACATTGGAGGACAAGATTAGAATTCAGAATGATCTTGACAAACTGTAGGAATGGTCTGAGAAAAACAGGATGTTATTGAACAGACACAAACGTGGGGCATTACTTTTAGTAGACACACTAAATTGCACAAATACAGGATGTGCCTCATCCTGCTTGTTTGTACTTTTGCTGAACATGATTCAGGGGCAACAGAAGATCACAAGCTGAGTAAGAGTCAACAATGTCATGTTGCAGCAATAAAAGCAAACAACACTGACATTTTTTTCTTTAAAAGTTGTAATCTACAAGACATGAAAAATAATCTTTTCCCTCTTCACAGTACTGCAGGGTCTCAGCTGTAGTAACCAGCACAGCTTTAAGCACTACCTCAGTAAAGATGCTGAAAAATTAACGCAAGATCATGACTAAGCCCTATTGGGATTCTGATGACAGGGTAATAATTTTGACTTACTTTCTTGGTGAAACTTTAAACATCCAGAAATGCATCCTTTTCCCAGGTATCACATCCCTTCTTTTATGGTCATAGCTGGAAATCATTAAGCCATTATCAATAAAATACTCAAACAGGTAATGTGAAAGCAAGGTAAAATAAATAATGCTGGGAAATCGAGGAAGAAGTCCTCCATAGCTCTTTCTTTCCTAGGGGATAGATGGCTTTCTTTTTTTTGTGGTGGCATTTTTTGGGTTTTTTTGGCAGTAATGTCAGAAAACAAAAGAACTATCCTGAATAACATCTTTTCATTTTAGTGAAAGCAAATGAAAAACTAAACAAATTCCTTTGGACAAATCCTGCATGCATTTTCACACAGAAAACTCAAAAATCAATTGCTTTGCAGGAATATAACAAACATGTTTACTAGATGTTTTTTTCATTTTTTTCCTAAACTATTTCCAGAGTTACGGATATAGTAGCAAAATACATAAACTAGGAAGATAATAATGGAATCATTAAATCATAGAACAGCTCAGGTTGGATAGGACATCCACATATGACCTGGTTCTGCTTTTTGTGGGAAAGAGAGCCTAGATGAGATTATCTAGCACCCTGTCTGATTGCATCTTGAAAACCTCCAGTGATGGGGATTCTACCACTTCCCTGGGGATGTTGGTCCAACTAATGAGTGCTCTCAATGAAAAAAAAAATTTCTTATGTCAATTTTCCCAGTAAAACTTGTATCCACTGCCACTTGTCTTCTCCACAGGACTCCTTGTCAAGGAGTCTCTGTCTTCATTGTAAATGGTCTTTGTGTACTGGAATACTGTGATGAGGTCTCCCCTGAGCATCCTCTTCTCTACAGAGAAAATATGTAAGTCCTTCAGCCTTTCCTTGTGGGGTGTGTTCTCCAGCCTGTGACCACCTTTGCGGCCCTGGTTTGGACCCTTTTCAGTCTGTCCATATCTTTCTTGAATTGTGGTGCCTAGAGTGGGACTCTGGCTGCATCCTGACAAATGCTGAGTAGAGTGAGAAATAATGTAAAATAATACTCAGGAACATTATCAGGTTCCAGCTGATAATATCAATGATATATCAATAAATTGTTCAGTGCTCCCTGATAATGAAATTTGGCCATCAAGTGCATATACTTTGTTGAGATAAACTACTGTATTAATTTTAAGCCTTCTGTTCAACTCTCCTCCTTGGTGTATTATAAATGTTAAGTCCTTAAAGGTACAATTTAATGGCATGTGGTTAGAAATGTGTTTCAAATAAGACACAAGAGCTTGGGATCCTTTTTGTCTCCTATTGTTGTTCATACTCCAGCACAGAGACAAAGTGTGTGAACAACATCCTTTCTCTCTAAGCATTTATTTGGTTTCAAGTAGCTAAAGTGAAAGCATGCAGAGCACATAAAATAAACATAATTGTTGATCAGTTAGGTCTTTTTCTTCAACAAATGTATGCAACAATTAGTTCATTGCATTATGGCAGTGTTTCCATGAAAAGTTAATTTCCATTATCCGTTATTGTCTATATACATACTAAAAGAAGCATGTCAGAAGTAACAATAATTCACATATTTTCAACCCTAATTAGAGTTTGGATTTTTTTAAACTATGTTATGCTAAAAAAAGCTCATAGAAATCCAGTTGTAAAAATGTCTTGAACTAACATTGGCAGAATCGACTGATTTCTCTGGGATTTGGCCACAGTGATGATCAACGAAGGATAACTCTTAAAGTTAGCTGGCAGCATGATGTGCTGCATGAATAAAAGACTGCTTGACAAAGAGGAGAATATAAGGGGAGGAGAGAAGACCAGTAGGGCTTTTCTTAAGATCCCAACTGTTGTCCTGAAAGTAGATCTTTACGGGCCCTCATGTTACTACATTCCCATTATGCAAGAGCAAACAACATAGACTGAGGCATCTACAGACCAAGGAGTCGACACATCGATATCAATGATATGAAAAATCAGTTACGGACAACCAGCAAAGGGGTCAATATTAATAATTGACCTTCATAATAATTATTCTAATAATAACATCAATACTAAAAATGATTGTATTAATTTCACTACTAAAAAGGCTGTCATGGTTGCGCTCGCAAAGTATAAGAAATATGAGAATAAAATGTCCAAATGGAATAAGCAGCTCAAACTCATGGTTTTAAAACATGTAAAGATGCTGATTTGTGAACACAATAAACTCTTTCAAAACCAAGAAGCTAAGCTATGCATTACTGCAACAAATTGTGCTGTGTATTTTCTGTAATAAAACATACAAATCCTGCTATTTACGTGTCTGCACATTTTACTATGATTATACCTCAATAAAAGCAATTAATATAAAAAAAGAAAAGTTGAATAGATATTTATACATATCTTCATTTAAAAGTTCTGTTTTATGTAGATCTGGTTACTGTTCAACTACTTCTCAGACTATTATGCCTTTTTACACTAAAAGCTAATGTTTAATGAATTCTTCTCAGTAGAATTCATAACTATCAGAACAAATATAATTTGTTCTATTTTTAGTACTCTAAGTGTAAAAATTAGAGAGATTAATATAGATTAATATAAATTTTTTATAGAAAATAGCTATATTTTTCAAAATTTCTACTGAATTATTTGGAGTACCTATTGCAATAAAACCAAAATATCTCCTTGAAATCATACCATCTCCATCTGCTTCATTGTGATGGAAATGTAGAGAATCTCACCTGGAAGGTCTGTTATGGTGTTTCTGAAATTGCACATGATATAAAAAAACTTGCCCGAAGAAATACATAAAAGGTATTTTTTTAGTATTACTCTCTTTCAAGAATAAAGTAAGAAATTGTATAAAAAGCATGTAGAAATTATTTACAGTCAGAGTGGCAAAATATCTTACCGGTAAAGTTGAAAAAAAATCTTTTTCTTTACCTCTTCTTTAATGCATCCTGTCATGTGGAAGTTAAAAACAGTGAATGAAACACATCTGAGCTGTGTGGTGCAATTGACATGCTGGAGGGATGGGAAGCCATCCACAGGGACCTTGGCCAGCATGATAGGTTGGCCTGTGCCATCCATGTGAAGTTCAGCAAGGACAAGTGCAAGGTTCTGCACCTGACTCGGGCCAATCCCAAGCACAAACACAGGCTCAGCAGAGAATGGATTGAGGACAGCCCTGAGGAGAAAGGCTTGGGGATGCTGGTGGAGGAGAAATTGCACATGAGCCAGCAATGTGCGCTCACAGCCCAGAAAGCCAAACATACCCTAGGCTGTGTCCAAAGCTGCTTGGCCAGCAGGTCAAGGGAGAGGATTCTCCACCTCCACTCTGCTTGGGTGAGATCACATCTGCAGTGCCGCGTCCATCACTGGTGCCCCAAACACAAGAAGGACATGGACCTGTTGGAGCAAGACCAGAGAAGCGCCATGATGGTGATCAAATGACTGGAGCACCTCTGCTACAACAGCAGGCTGAGAGACCTGGGGTCATTCAACCTGGAGAAAAGACAGCTCTGGGGAGACCTTATAGCATTTTCCAGAACCTTAAGAGGGTCTATAGGAAAGCCAGAGAGGGACAATTCAAGAGGGAATCTAATCACAGGACAAGGGGGATTGGCTTTAACCTGAAAGAGGGCAGGTTAACGTTAGATGTTAGGAAGAAAGTCCACCTTGAGCATGGTGAGACACTGAAATGGGTTGCCAAGAGAAATTTTGGATGCCCCATCCCTGGAAATGTTCAAGGTCAGGCTGTGTGGTGTCCTGGGAAATCTGGTGTAGTGAGTGGTATCCCTGGAAGTATATGATCTTTAAGGTCCCTTCAAACTCAAACCACTCCATGATTCTATTTAGTGCAACCCATATGAATAGCAGGGAAAATTTACATGCTGTGATGGCCTTTCTGTTTATATTTGCCAGTTTGTTTTTTTTTTATAGCTTACAAGAAATCTTGGTTTTCAAGAGAAAGGGGCTAATAGCACTTCCTGATCCTGGCACAGGAACAAATCACATTATCCTTACTCATGAGAATAATCTAATTAAACACAACAGGAGTCCTCATATGGACACGGTAAAGCAAGCATCATTTTGATGCCACAGTGGCAGACAAATGAAAATTCTCTTCTTCTTTCAAACATGGTTCAGTTCTGATCTATATAATTTCATTTTTTAAAAACCCACTTTTTTTGTAAGAGTCAGTGTAAATATATGCCTGAACAGAGCAGCCCCTATTTACTGAAATAGTTCCATGTTTTGTAGCCAAGAGTCTGTCTTCTAAAGCATGTTCTGTCAAGCTCTCACAGTTGAGTGATTACATAATCTTTTTACCCCAAAAATGAAGTAGTATTGCTAGAATTTATTTTAGAACTGAAATAAAAATTGAGCTAAAACTTTAAACTTTATTTGTCAGTTTTATTTTCTTCCCCATCTGCTTGTGGCAAACATTGGAGAATGGATAAAGGTCTTTTTCTTTGTTTTTGATATTATATTTGAGACCACCTTCTGGCATTTATGGAGAATGGAATCTGAGAAAACCTGAAGAATATCACAGAAAAAAAAATTCCTGTCAACTATTACAGCTGAGGGAAAAGTATGCCCTGGAAGCAAAGGGATTGCTTTCTCTCATTTCAGAGGGGAGCAAGTCTTGTAAAAGCCACAGGAAGAGAAAGGATCAGATCCTGTCATCATCCTGTTTTTGTGAAGGATGAAGGCATTCATAGAATCCTTCTACCCTTGCCACACTTAGTCTCATCTGTGTCAATGACTGATCTTGCACGCTGACCTAAAAATGGCTACAATTATGCAAATTCTATGATTTGCTAATGCAGAACACCTTGCTGGACTGAGATCCAACTAAACATCTCATGAACTAAATTCTCACTGAGAAATTCACAGTCTTTGGAATGAAAATGTCAATATCAAGAAGATGAGACAGACAATATTTTTAAAGAAAATATATGAATCCTGTTGTATAGCATTTGTTGTGTATGTACTCTTACTTTAATTTTCAGTCTGATGAGGCACTAGAATGGAAGCAAATGAACACCAGAGCTGCAATTACTAAAGGGCTGAGATTAATGTTTCAAATTTGTTTTTCTTTCAGAATGCCAGTGCTACAATAATGTTCACATGAGTTGATGAATGGCTCACCTCAATGAAAGTTTGCTTATCAAAAACAAACACTGTTGATTAGAGAAGACAGCTACTTCTTAACAGTGCTCCAGCTTATAAAAATAAAGAGAACATGATTTTGAAAAAATTATTTGTAAAACCAAATATGAGTTTAAGAACCAAAAGAAGTCTCTGCTATTAAATATATTGTTGGGAATTAACTTTCTTCTAATTTTTTTTTTCCTAATACTACGCATAGTGTATCATGCAATTTCAGCAGTAAAATGTTAACCACTTTTAAAGAAAGTCATGATTGAAATTTTATCAGAAATTTAGTGTGGAGGAATGCATTGAGAGTTGTGTATGGAACAGCTGTGTTCAGGAGTTAGGTACACGGGCAAATGATGGAGTCTTCCATGAGGAGTAGCATGAAGTGAGGAATGGAAAATAAAATGTATCAAATTATATTTTGTTATCCAGGTTTTTTTGTGGAAAAAAAAGTTTATGTGGTTATGTGGTATTAGTTCATCCATTCCACCATGAAGACGAACAAGTCACTGACAAATTTTAAGCAAATTTAACAATGGATCTCAATGCTTTGAAGTTATTTTGGGATTTGTGAAAATCAGTAAGTCAATAGAGATCAAATTTAATATACCTACCAGTAGGAGAGCAATTATAACAGCTTTCTACCCATTTGGCAAGGACAGGCAATAACTATGAGATGAATCGGAACAAGAAAACCAGTCAACCCATCAGCCAACATGAAGTTTCAACCAACAATACTATTTATAGCAACACGTCTCACCATACAGATGTTGTAGATGGGAGAATAACCAAGAGAACTGACTGCTGTGGGTTAGCTGCTGAATGCTTTACAATTTTAAGTGTTACAGAGTTCTAGGCTTAGGCTTCAGTTTTGCAAAAGAGGTCATGTATTAATGAAAGTCGTTTAGTGAGTGTGTATTCAGCTTTGCTAGTTCTGCTGCTGATGAGAATGGAACCTTTGGCACCTCCATGAATATATATGAATCATACATGACTGCTTGTGGCTGGTGCAAATTGTAAAGGAATTTCTTCCAAGAAAATTTGTGCTTTCTTATCTTTCATTAATAACCTTCTGGGTTTTCTTCACATCTTTTCCAGCCTTCTGAAATAATGTTGGTTCTGTGTTTCACAGCTAACCACTGTTTTAGTCATGTCTATATATCCGGGCTATACACACTGACAAGCACCTATGGACCTTGGCAAAAAAGTAAATGTATCATACTGTATCTCCACTTACATAGAGCAAATGCATCTTAGTACAGAGCTGAGGCATCCTCATTCTTTTGGTGGAGCTTACAGCAGCTGCTGTAATCTAGGAGGATGTATTGATCCAGTTCTGCTGATTCATCGTGTTTTTACAGTTTATTACCTAGAGCTGGATATAAGGACGACCAGCAATCCAGCCAAAACCCCAGGTTTGGGGCTACAGAAGAGTCAGGGTGAATGGTATTCTATGACTAGGGGGCAAGCTTTGTTGCAAAATCCAACTTTGTGATGAGCATCAATATAAAGCCAAGAACATCTTGTTTAACAGGTGGATTAACTCCAACACACATAGAGCAAATATATACAACTTTATTCAACGCATATAACAACAATTAAAATAATTTGAGTATCCTCAAAGCATCGGAGGTACTTCTGTTTCTCTAGTACTGGAGAGACTTGACAAAAATGCTCATTGCCATGAGCATCATTGCAATCAAGGAGCATGGGAAAGCTGATGTTGACTGGACATCGTTGTAGCTAACACCACCACCAAGCAAGAGCAGTGCCCGAGGGCCGTGGAGCCGCGGGGCCAGGGGGCGGCGAGGGCGCGGCACCTCCCGTCACGGCAGCGCCGCCCGCCCCTCCCGCAGGGGGCGCCCTGGGGCGGCGGGGCGCGGCCGGCGGGCGCACGGGAGCTCCACCCTGTCCCTTCGGGCGGCCCTGCGAGACCTCCCCGAGCGGAGGGCGGCGGCCCGCGGCGCCCGGGGTGAGGCGGCGGCGCGGCGGCCCCGCGCACCTGCTCACCTGTGCCCCGGCCGGCTGGGGGGGCCCGGCCCGGCCACTCCCCCGACGGGCTCGGCGCAGGCGCCCTGGCGGCTACCGCAGGCAGGGGGCGGCAACATGGCGGCGTGAGCGGCGGCGGGTTCGGCTCCACAACAACAGCGGCAGTGGCATCGCTCGCGTCGCCGCACGCCCCGCGCGCCGCTCGCCCCCGCCGGGCCCCACCGCGCTCGGCGCCGCCCGCGCCCCCGGCCCCGCGGCAGGGAGGCGGCCCCGGCCGGGCAGTCCTCGGCTAACGGGGCATCGGCGCCCATAATAATCCCTCATTATAGCGGAGCGGGGGAGCGGCTCCTGGGACGGTGCCGGCGCCTCGGGCCGGCTCCCTGCGGCCCCGCCGGGTGCGACTGCGGTGGATGCGCGGCTCGGCCCGGCCGGGCGGGGAGGCGGCGGCGGCAGGTGCCGGTAACGGCGGGGGGTAAATGGCGAGCGAGAAGCCGGTGTCGGGGCCGGACCCGCAGCCCGCGGGACTTATCTCCGTCGGGGCCGGCGGTGGAGGCGGCAGCGGCGGAGGCGGCAGCAGCAGCATCGCGGTGATGGGGGAGCTGAGGGCGTCGGGCTCCGGGTCCGTGGTGCTCCCCGCAGGGATGATTAACCCGTCGGTGCCGATCCGCAATATCCGGATGAAATTCGCCGTCCTCATCGGACTCATCCAGGTTGGGGAGGTCAGCAACCGGGACATCGTGGAGACGGTGCTGAACCTGGTAAGCGGCCGGGCACCCCGCCCCGGTGACGCCCCGGCGGGCACCGGCCCGCGCAGCCCACCTCCTGCCGGGGCTGCCCCTGCGCCCCTCCGCCCCTGTGCCGCCGGCAGGGACCGCAGCCTCCCAGCCCCCGTGTCCCTCCTACACGTACGGCCCTTCTCCAGCCATCCTTCCTTCCCAAACTCCTCGTTAATCCCGCGACCTGCTCATCTCCTCGTCCGTCGTGCGTGTGACAGAAGCCCCCTCAGCGCCCCCTAAACTCTAGGCAGGACCCTACCTACAACAGACAGGCCACTCTTCCCCTTCCCAGTGCCTCGTCCCTGCCGCCTCCTGCAGAAGTGTAGTGTGTGCAATTTACAGCGAGAAAAATAAGGAGATCAAGTAATTTGCAATTTCGTGTTATGGACGCTGCCCTTTAACCTAGTAGCTTCCTCTTGAGACGAAGAGTGACATGAATGTAGTATCTGGTTTTAATTGAAAAGCATTAAAAACCCCAGCCTGAGCTTTGGTGGCTGAAACATGTGAAGGGTTTAACCCTGTTAGATCAGAGCTAGTTGAGCAATTTACGTGGAGCAAGGGGGAGAAGGGAGATTTTTGCAAGGATTTAATACGCTTTAATATTTGTAATAAAGAGTTAGTTGTATTGCAGTATTGTATTGGGTTGCCCAAGTCTTAATAACCTGCTCTGTTTCCAAGCCACATTCTTGTCTGCAAAAGGAAGTGTTGTTGCTACTTTGGTCCAAGGTCTGTGCATTGCAAAATACTATTGTACAGAGGTAAATAGCTGAAACGAGAAAATACTAAAATGTAGCTCCTTAGTCAGCTGCTCACTTCATGGAGTGAAAGAGTTACTGCAGGACTGTATGACTTAATGTTTTTGCGCTACCTACACCAAAGCCTGAGGAACCTACAGAAGCCAAGCGAGTGCATCTAAAAATGAATCACTTTCAATTATGTGCAATTTGGTGCTGTTCCTGAATGCAAGATTTGCTGCAGCAAAGCTTTTGAAGCAGTTCAGTCAATGAAATACCCTCAAATTTTGCACATAAAATAGGATAGAAAAATGATTGCTTGAAACTGAATGGTAATTAATTGAAACTGCCTTTGTTTCAAATGAGTTTAATGCTCCTAATCTCCAGTCATTTTATACAAAGTCATGTAAAGAATATATTTTGTTTCAAACACTTTAGAAAGGTGTATTCTTCTGTCTGACAGTTATTTGCATTTGACCTAGCACAGACTGAATGGAAAAGCTGCAGCATGCAGGGAAGGACGTAATTTGGTCAGATCATTTTAATATTAAGGCAAATCTGAACACACAGGGTTAAAACTGATAGTTTTGTGAATATGTCAAAACAGTGATCTGTTATATTTCCCATTCATCTCTACAAGCTGTTTGACAGCTTGAAATGTGACTTGTAATTTTTATTTTTGTTCTTTGTATGTGTGGTACAAGTATGGTACAAGTCATCATAACTTCATTGGTTTATTACCCATTTCTTTAAATGTAGCACTCAAAATAAGTTAATGACATGCAGTTATTTTAGTAATAAAAATGGCTTTGTGTAGATCATGACAAAGATGTTTAATCCTTTTCTAGTTTTCTTTCTTCTTTCATTCTTACTGGTATTTAAGCTCATTTTAATTCTGGCTGTTAGTGCACCAGTAACTGGATTAACATTGCCTTAAGGTTAAGAGTATGGTTTGGTATCTATGTGGAGGATATCCATTGCTTGCATGTAAGATAGACCTACTAATCAGTTCCTGTTACTGAAAACAATGTTTATATTTTAAAATAAACACAAGAATGTTTAACAGTTCTCTCAGCCCTGGGAGATGTATATGAATGTGAAACTGCTTGTGAGTCTGCTGCAGCAGCGTTGCATCCTGGATCAGTCATTACTTAACAGATGGACCCTAATATACAACAGTCACTATTCTCAAAGCAGAGAGAGGCTGTATTGTGTCTATAATTTTTTTTTCCTTAGGGCAGTAAATGCTTTAAAATTAGGTTTTTATATTTTAAACTTAATTTACTCACATGTGAAACAAGCAGTGAATATGGCAGATATAAAGTAAAACTGATGGCATATTCCTAAACTACTAAACATCATCTCATTCTATATTAAGGATTTTAGTAGCAACTTAAAATAAGGTGCATTTTTCTGTTCTAGAAGCATTCTTCAGTGGGTAGCTGGGGGTAGAGAGAACTATTTGATTTGGTAGTTTTGTTGTTTTGGTTTTTTTCAGTCTTTACCTGTACTACTCCTGAATGACTTTTGATGCAGGTGTGATAATGAGTGAGCACTGATCTTGTTTTGATACATGAGTTGATATGTTAAGTTGTTCAGAGAAATGTAACTTACATTATGCCATATTGGGTTGCTATAAACCATTTGGTAATAGCTTTTTAGTGTAAGAATTTTGCATAGCTGAGATGTTTTATTTTCAGAGAGAATCAGAAGTTAAAGATGGAAGTGCCTTTTAAATTTTCTTATCAGAGTTTATTGCTGTCTTTTGTGTAAAGCTTAAATAAATCCGTTTACTCTTCCTGCATCTGCATGGAAGCAGCAGTAAATGTCCAAGACAAAACTTTTTTCTGGTGTGCCCTTGTCATGGAGGTCGTCACCCTTCTTTCTTGTGAAGCTGGGCTTTTAGGGTTTCTTTTGAAGAGTTTTTACCTTTGCATGTTTGTTTTGGTGGCCCACACTGGAATCTCTAGTGCTGGATTTTGGATTTAATTCATTTAGTACCTTCTGATACTGATGGACTTAGTGATTTATTGTATCTATGAGGTGAGGAAGTGTATTTTTTACAGTGTAGAAAATATTTGTGGTCCAATATATTGTTGTATTTTCAGCTTTGCCAAATTTTAAGTGTCAGATGAGACAGTAGTTTGTTCTTGAGCATTCCTCCATGTTTGTGAGATTAGTTGTTTCTCTTGATGCTTTTCTTAGTGTTTCCTCAGAACATGCTGTGTTCAAAGTTCTGTTAAACTGGTCAACTTGTTCTGCAGAATGTCACTTTGTAGAATATCTAGTATTGCTTGTGTTATTTTTCATTGTTTAACATTATTGTGAAAGACAGTGGAGAGAGGGTTCAGTGCTTTATGTGCCAGTGCTTATGAAGGACTCAGTTGTCCTTAGAAAGACCTGATGGTGTTAGTACTGTGAAGGTCAGAAGATCTTAAGAATCTAGGAGCTGAAAGGGTTTTTAGAATGATTTTATATAATATTATATTATTTTTTACATTTCTGAAAGTAGGAGGGAATGTCTCATTGTATCACATGCATTCTTCTGTGATGGTGCTGATTTTGGTTTTGGTCCATGGGTTTAATATGAATTCCCAGGCTGAGCATGCTCTCTCTGAGATGTGTCTTCACTGACCCTTGTGTACTGCAAAGCACCAAACTAGAAAGGGCTTTCCATAAAAAATGTGTAATCCTCTAATTCCTCTAAGGGATTTCTCTTTGGGGATATTTTGATACCAGTTCTGTGCTTCTGTTGTTGAGGAGGCCCCTTTGAACAGCTCTGTTAGTTTTCTTAGGGTGCTCTCAAGGATGTTGTTATTGCATGGGAGATGTTCACATTGCTGTTAGACTGATGTCTAAAACAAAATTCTGTACCATGTGCTCCAGAAAATGTGATGTTAAAGTGGAAGTGGGTCAGTCTACCTATTCTTCTACTTTGTCTGCTTTTTTTTTTCTTATTTCCTACAACAAAGTTTCCACATATGGCTTTAATTAGTTTTCTTTAATATACCTTTATTGGTCTTCTATTATTTTACTGACTTGCTTTCTCAATTCTCTGCTTTTCCAGTGTTTTTGTGGTCTTGGAAATTTTTTCTTCAGTGTACATTTTGAACTGATTCTTGTTTGGCCATCTTTGATCAAACGTAGCTATATGATTTACATTGTTCCTTAGCTTTTAGGAACCTTTCTCTGTTCCAGTTTGAATTTCCTAGCATCTGTGATTTTGGGTTTTGTAGTGCTGATTGTATGGCAGTACACAGTAAGCAAGGTGAACAGGAAGCTGAATGATACTAAAAAGTTGTGACTGGTGCTGAAGCAAGCTGTTTTTGCCTGTGCATCTTGAACAGATGATGTGATGCAGATGTGAACAGATTTCAATCTGATACAGGTGTAGCTGACCAGGGTTCTCCTTGTGCAATCTGCAAAGCTTTTATATGGGTTTTGTCAGGCTAGAGAGTGCTTGTAAGAAGTAGGTCAAACACCAGGCTTAGTTCAAAAAGTCTTTTTCTGTTCTTGTTGACTGCAGCCCACACTTCTGCCTAGCTCTTCTCGTTTTCTTGGCTGTTCCATCCTACTTCAGTGTTAGTCACCCATCACAAGAGTTAAGCCGTTTTTTAGTGCTCTGTCACATTGTGTACTCGTAGGAGTGGCATTTGCAGTTTCAGAGCAAATGGGTTGAATTATGTGAGAGATCCTTCTCTCCCTGCAGGCTTTCTGTAGTAGTAGCCATAAGGAAAAATGTAAAGGGAGACCTGTATCAGTGATGTTTTGGGCTTTTTTTTTTTTTCCTTTGATATTTCTTTTCTTCAGAGATTGGTTAAGGGTTTTCTTATGCTGTAGCTGGCTTTGGTATCTGAGTTCTTTGAATCCATTTATAGTTTTGGTTGCTGCACTGTCCCATGGCACAGTTCTACTTACAGGTGGGGAGGAAGAAACACTTTTGTTCATTGGACAGTGTTGTAGTCTGAGAAAGTGTGGGCCTCCTGAGCTGTAGCCTCTGTCATATGACTTGGTTTTTTTTGTGGAACTAGCTTTGCAGGCTGGAGAATCTTACTCCATTTCTTGGTGTAAACTTTCTCATTTTGAGTGTAATTCTCTGCTGATAGATGGTACTAATCAAAAAAGTTTAGACGAATTTCAAAGTTGGGATTTTTTTGGGGGCTTTTGTTTATGTGCTTTTTGTGTGAATTTTGGTTTAGGTAATGCTTAACTGAAGGTGGCAGTCCTTGTCCAAGTTGCTGTCTGTCCCACTGGTCTCTTGGTATCCTGCTCATCTATCTAACTAATCTCTGTTTGGGCATTGCTGTACAAGCTACCAGAGCTGTATGAAAAGAGAGTATCTAATATGAGAGTTTGTCATAACATTCCATGGGCAGCTACTTTAGAGTACTGTAGTTCTTGTCATTATTTAATGCTTCTGTGAAAAACTTAGTTTTGATTACAGAAAATCTTTGAATGACTGAATGCTCATTTAATTATTTTATTATAACTGATTTTTGGGGGCTTTTTTATCTCATCTTTGACAGTAGGTGTTTATGGCTGAAAAATTTTTTCAATTCTTCTATCAGTCATAAAACACTAATGGTATCTCAGCAGGTGGCTTGGAATCTGCTGTAGTTCTTGTATGATGGGTTGATATATTTCTATAGGTGATAACTTTTAAAAATCTGTCATGTTGGCATGTAACTGAATGTTCCTTAATGCTTAACTCTGAATAGCTATTTTCTTCTTAGCTTTACATCTTGATTTTCCTTCTCACTTGTCTTTACAGGATTCAATTCATGGATTATAAGGGAGGTGAATACCTAGAGACTTTTTTATTTTTGTCACACTGAAATAATAAAGTTGTGAGACTTATATTGAAAAAACACCTGCAATCCTTGGCCTTTCCCCCTTCTCCCTCCTGGGACCCTACCTGTGTTTTATCCCTTTGCACCAAGCAAAGGGTTAGCACCTTTCTCTATCAAGATGCTATTTTTATGAAATTGTGACCTAATTCCCCATTTAAGCCATGTGTTTTACAAGACTAAGCATTTAGCTGGGTATTCAGTTATACACTGGTCGTTCTCTCTGCTCTCCATATTTTCCCCTGTCCCTGCTTTCAGATGAGCACTCCAAGGGGTAGAAGTTGGGGTTGTGGCAAGGCTGAGGTCCAAGAGGCTGTGGTGCAGTTTTTTCTTTCATGTTAGTGCTTTTCAGTGTGTTCACTCATATGTCTCAAATATATGAAACACTTTCTGTATTGCATCTTTAAAAAAACCAACAAAAAAGTAACACCCAAAACCTGCATAATCATCTCTGAATTCCTTTCAAAGTGTTTGTTCCCCTTCTGCACTGTATTGAATTTAGTCAGAGTGGAATGAAATCTGTGATTGGGTTAGTAGCAAAACGGAATATTTTCTGCTAAATGCTGTGTACAGTATTAAGAGAATGTTAACTTAATAAGCTATCTAAGCTATTTTAAATCAGCCTCTTAGTCTTACCTGTTCGTTATTTGGTTCTGCACTTTTTCCATTTTGTATTTTGGCCTGTCTCAGTAAATCTGTTTCAGATTAATTTGTGTTGCTCTTCCATTAGTGTACAGTGTTTTATGATCCTTTACACAGAACAGCATCAGCTTCCTCATTATGTATTCAATGTGCCTGGTGGCCAGAGGGTCACTGTACTAGTGTCTGTGTACTCTGATGAAGTTCCATTTATTTTTTTGTGAAATTTGATCATTCATTACTATTTCTTTTTATAGAAACACCCCATTGTGGAGCTTTACTAATTCTTGCATAGACAGAACCTTTAAGCTTTCTTTAATTCTGAATCAAATTTAGAACTTGCTTTTATAATCAGAGGCAGCAGATCCCTTGAAACATCAGTTTTGAATTTGATGACCTACCCTCACATCTGTCTTGCAAGAGTTTGGTGTAGATGTCCTACAATGATATGATACATGATCATTAGCATGAAGATAATTAAAAATTTTAAAAATATTTTACTTGTGGGGAGTTTCATTCTTTCCTTTGCGATAGCAACATCCACTTCAACTATAGGATTAATAGGGATTTCAGCTATTTGAACTATAATTTCATAAATTCAGTTTAATTAGATTGTTAATGACATTAATATCTAAGAGAAAGATTATTTATTATTTCCAGTAGAGAAGCACCTCGACTTCTGATCAGCCTACTGATTGCTAAAATTGCATTCCAGTAATTTTTACAATTTAGCTTTTTTTTTTACTTTTGACATAGATGGAAAATTATAACCTTTGGTAAATAAGGCTAAGTAGTTTTGGTGTTACTGAGGTTTAGACAAGCAATGTCAACTCATTTATTTTAATGCAACCCTATAATATGACTACCCTGCCCCTATAATATGACTACCCTGCTTTGGTTTAAAATTGGGTTGCATCACTGAAATTGTTTCAACGTGACAATTCACTGCAAGCTTGTATAAATGCGAGTGTTGCTAATGCTGTTCCACAGCTTACAAATGCTTGGCATCTGTCTTTGCAAAATGATGTTTCATTCACTGCCCTTTTGTTTAACAGTTGAAAGCCTTCCTATAGTATGCGGAATAAGTATTAAGTTTTGGAATTAGCTGGAAGTGAGATATGGCAAAATATTCACTTAGGAGTGAAGTTGTTATTCATATCATGCTTTTTGTTACCTCATGGCTTTTGTAGTACTGGGACAGTGTAGACAGAAGGATGGAAATAATCATTCTTTGAGCAGATTCTTCTAAACCAATGAGGCATTGCAATCAGTTTTATGTGATCTCACTTCTTTTTTTGCTTTATAAGTCTTTGTATTCTGTGACAAATACTAAATTATGCAAAGTTTTCCAACTTTTATTGAATTTTGATTACCTGCTTTAAGAGCCACTATAGCAGGTTTGTCTCTTTTAAAATTTTGTTTCATAAAAAGAAAATAGTTTGACTATAAACACAAATATGAGTTTGAAAGCCTGTCTTTTGATTGAGAAAGGATCACATAGAAACCTGTTGCAACAGATTCCTACTACAAACTTAAAGAAAAAATAAAACGTGCTTTCATTAAATATAGAATATTAGCCATGTTCAAGATAGTAAGGACCCAGCTGAAGCCAAGCTGTTTTGTATTGCTCATGCCTAACCAGTCAGTTTACCCTTAATCTTAAACAATATATAGTGTGGCTTACTGCATTAAAAAAAAAATAAATCTTGATTTAATTGGGAGCAAAAAATCCCCATATGTCACTGTTAATGTTAAAAACGTTTTTTATAGCTGGAAGAACAGGAAAGCTGTCTGCCCCTTCCAATAGGAGAAATACATCAAAATGGAGCTACAGAGGTATGTCTGCTCCAGTTGTATAGCATTCTCATAATGGGAGCAAACATGTTTAATTGCAAGAATTGGAATGTTGAGAGAATGGGTAAAGAGGTTTTGCCTGAAAAGAGAAGAAAGCCTATTTTATAGGGGGAAAAAAAATCATCTTCATCCCTCTTCAAATCATGATTTTTATGTCAATAATGAAACTTAATGAAGGGCCCTCTCAAAGCTGTATTTTTGGGTATGTTAAGAAAAAAGGAAGAAGGTAAAGAACCTAAGTGTTGTGTTACACTTTCAAGGCTGGTGGCTTTTGCCATTTTCTTGTGAGTTTGAGAGCTCCAATAAAAGCTCAGCGCCCCCTCTTTTCCTTCTGTTGTTCCAGTGAAATAAATTACCTGTTTTTGTAAATGGCAAGATGTGTGCAGTATTTATGAGTCATATCTGTGACTGATGGCTTCTTGGCTGTTAATATTAATCTCTGGAATAGCTGAAACTGATGGAAATGTTGGTGTAAGGCTGCATTGGATTGGTTAAGGTGCTCCAAGCAATATGCTCATGATAAAGGAGTTGTTTGATTCTTATGTTTCCCTTCAAGAGACTTGTGGAGCCATTGCCCCATATTTTAGTCTCTGGGGTTCTGAAAATCTTTGCTGCTGCTGGTTCTGTATGTTCAACTATGGCATACATATCTTCAAAGAACCTGCAGAAGTCCATCTTTTGTTTGTTTTGTTTTACCTAGCTTATTAAGTGATTTGAAAGACTGTCTTATTAACTCTGTTTCTCATGGAAATGTTGCAGTCCCCATTGCATCATGGAATACCTTATAGAGCACTTTGTGAATGCAGAAGTAGACTTACAAGAGGACCCTGTTAGTGTTGAGTCTGCTGTCCAAGGGTGAAGTGAATTCCGTCCATCGGAAACAAAACTGTACCATGGTATCCTGGGCTCATACCACTGAGAAGGGTCTGGCTGCTCCCTTGTGTCTACTGTCTGTCCACCCCATCCCCCCCTAAAAATATACATTTATAAGATCTCTTCAGACCTTCTCTTCTTAAGGCTAAATAATCCCAGCTCTCTTCAGCCTTCCTTTGTATGTCAGATGTTCCAATCCCTTAATCATTCACACATTTAAATCTTTATTCTCCTTGTGCAGATAAGAAAAAATGGGAGGTGGAGTCCGGGAAGCCTTTTAATTATAGCAATCCTCTTCCTCATCTCACAGTATGAGCTGAAATATGTACCACAAATAATCCAATGTACCAATGCCTAACTCAGCAAAGGAAAATTAGCACCATGTGCAGCCAAGAAAGAAAACAGACCTTGGTGAGCCCAGCAGTGAGCGTTTGCTTGTCATCCATGTCTGCTTGCTAATAGATAGTCTTGGATGAAACACAAACCCAAGTCTGTCTGTTGGTTCTGCAAATCAAAGTTACGGTTGTGTGTAAGCTTATTTCTTGGATTCCAGAAATATAAAACGTAGGTACATTTAATATTTTGCTGAGAAAGTACAAAGTTAATGGCATAATACTTGGTTAATGAAACTTTGTGGCTCTTTACGTATACTATAAATACTCCCTTATTCAAAAAATTAGCATGAACTGAAATTAAACTAGAACTGTTAGCGTTGTTTTCAAATAGGTGCTTCATGTTAGAAGGAAAATTAAAAATAAAAAATTCAGTATAGAGCTAAGGCTGTTGAAATTCTGCATTGGATTTGTCGAAAATAATAGATTGATGACTTTATATATAGTCGTAAGATTTATATATTAAATATTCAATAGCATTTCACGTGCCTATAACTCTATTCAACTTAGAAACTAATATATGAAACAGAGATGATTATGTAGCAAAATTTTTATAGTTCATGTTCTATGAACAGAAAACCATTTATTCAAAGTAACTTATCATGTTCAGTAATAAACACATTACAAATAGAACAATGTGTAGGCTTAGTCACTGAGAGGTAGTCAGTCTTTCATAGCTGATACAGTGCAGTATTTGACATTTTAAACATAGTTCTCACTGAATAGGAGCTGATGCATTCTTTAAAATGGATCAGTGAAGTTGATAATTGCAGGTATTTTCTAAAACCAGAAGCAGGTTATTCCCAGTGCTCACAATTGCGATGATTTCCCTTATTATTAGTCTAAGGGGGTTTTATACTTTCAAGGCCAGGTTGGGTCGTGCTTTGAGAAACCAGGTCTACAGTATGATGTCCCTGCCCATGGTAGGGGAATTGGATTTAGATGATCTTCAAGGTCTCTTCAAACCCAAACTGTTCTGTGGTTCTGTGATGATTCTATAACGAGGAAAAATAAACTATAATAAAATAGTTTGTGTTTGTTTGCGATTTTTCCTCAATAAAATATGATTAAATTCTATTTAAGAATAAATCTGGATATACTCAGTTGCTGTCTCAGTTAAAAAAGTAGTTTTCAAGTCTGTAATCTGTTTTGTCACGTGAAGTTGTAGTTTAAACTTCCACTTTTTCAGAAGCCCAACAGCTCAAACTAATGCAAATATGTTTATAATGTATGAAGAGCCTTTACTGTACCTAAGCACAATCAAGAAGAATGGGAAAGGGAGGAAGCAGAAGTTTCAGCTGAATGAGGCTGATAACTTTTAGGCTGTTGAAGCTGATATATTCCCAGGTGAGTCTTAAAAAAAAAAAAAAAACAGAAATGTATAAAATTTATCCAAATTATTAGCTATTTAGATTAAGTTTAGCTATTGAGAAATGGTACCATTAAAAGGAAGCTTTATATTAAAAAGTAAAAACTTAACAGCATGATGGGAAAACCCTGAGTACAACAGGTTATCTTTCAGTGTCCGCCTGGATTTGCAGAGACCTTGAAATGACTTGTTACATGATGTTTTATTAATTTTTGAGGTGTCTGAGGAAATTTTCACCATCTGTTAATACCAGAGTCTAAGCCAGCATGTGGGTTTCAAAGTGCTTTGTGTTGAAATTTTTAAGTAAGAAATCCTTCTCTTAAAACTAAATGCAGTTAAGAGGTTTCAGAGTGTAAATAGAGAATACCTGTTATGGTCCAGATTTAAGCTCTTGGATCATTTGTCATAGCTTTGGTTTGTGGCCTGTCATCTGAAGTTAGGATGGTTGCAAGTATTTGTAATGGACTTTTCCTCATGCAAGATTTAGGACATAACTGTCTTTTCAACCTGCTTTAAGTTAGCAGATCTCTGTTTTTGCCAGAAGTTACTTCACTCTGCAAAAAAAAAGCAGCACATATATTGTATTTTAGTCTGGCCAAGATCAATCCTAAATGCATCTTGTACCAAAAATCTGGTATTACCCAGAAGTGCAGAAGAAACAGTAAAAGTCTTGAAGTGTCATTGCAATCTAAATACTTTCTGGAGGTCAGAAGAATCTTGGCAACACCTTGTGTAAATTATTACTTCAAAATTACTCTCTCATATGCTCCTTGGGGAGTTATAGTAGATTTTAGGCCTTCCTTAGTAAGATGATAAAGTAACATTTTTAAGGGTGAGCATTGGGTTGTTTTTGCTTAAGCTGCACATCTGAAATGGCCATGTATGTTTGTTGCATTAGTTTTTGAACAATCGCAGGTTTAAAAATTCTCTTATGTATGCATTCTGTAGAGCATGAATTGTTGAGGGGACCACATGCTTCGTACTACAAGCAAGACATGGCACAGCTGCAGCTGACAGTACAGCCAAGATGAACTTTGATTTAAAATTCCTTTAAGAAATCCTGAAGATTGCCTGGTAGATAGGGAGACTTGTGGTCTGAAAGCAATCCTAATTTAAATAAAACTCTTTGGCATTTCTATTTATTTAGAAAATGGAAATCCAACTAAATAGTCTATACTTAGTGTAGCAAAATGAGATCTTTAAAACACTATAATGAAAGGCTACTCGAGCATTATTAAAAATTAATACAGCCAAGAGAGTTATTGAGAAAAGGGCATTTAGAAGTAATTGTTAATGCATTTTGGTACTGCTATATGGTAAGTAGCTTCCAGCTTCATAGTTTGTGTTCTGTTTCTCTTGTAATATTTTTCATTATTTTTCAATGGTGTTTTTCTTCTTTTATATTTTTAAGTTAAGAATAACCATTCTAGGTCAATAGGTTTGTACTGTGACTGAAAACAAAGACTTGCCTGAAGTCTTTTGTTGTATAAGCATCAAAATAAGCTGTAGAAGAAAAATACTTTAAGTAATAAAACATCTTTGGGAAGTAGAATGTCATATAAAAAACTGTATTATGATGCTTCATGAGGATAATGTCTGGGATAATGCTCAGCTTTTGAAGGTGTGGAGGTTGGGGATTGGAGTGGTATAATCCTGGTCTCAGAGGATGTAGTGGGTTTATGTGTCCGGGCTTTGGTAGTGGGGGGGCTGCAGGGGTGGTTTCTGTGAGAACCTGCTGGGAGCTTCTTCTGTGTCTGAGAGAACCGGTGCCAGCCAGCTCCAAGCCAGACCCATCAGCAGTGGTGGCAGTGACTGTGGGGAACACATTTAAAACGAAGCTACTGCAGAGGAATGATTGCAGCTGGAGAGAGGAGTGAGGATATGTGAGGGGAACAGCCCAGTGCACAGCAAGGTCAGTGCGCAAAGAGAGGGAGGAGGTGCCCAGTTGATGGAGCGGAGATTCCCCTGCAGTCTGTTGTGTCGACCATAACGTGGCAGCTGTTCCTGTGCAGCCCATGGAGGTCTGTGAGGGACCCACCTGCAGCCTGTGGAGGACCAGGAAGCAGAGGGTTGCCCAGAGGAAGCAGTGGCCCCATGGAGAGCCTATGCTGGGGCAGGTTTTCTGGCAAAGTTTGTGGCCTTCATGGAGGACCCTTGCTGGAGCAATCTATTCCTGAAGGACTGCACCCTATGGAAGGCACCGATGCTGGAGCAGTTTGTGTAAGAACTGTAGCTTGTGGAAGGGACCCACGTTGGAGAAAATCATGGAGGAACGTGTCCCGTGGAAGGGACACTGTGCTGGAGTGTGGGAGGAGAGCCAGAAGAAAGAAGTGATGGAGACAGTGTGAAACGGACAAATGACAGCCCCTATTCATTGATTCTCTTCATAATTTAGAGGAAGGAGGGAGAGAATTTGGGAGTGAAGTTGAGCTTGGAAAAAAGGAGGAGGGATGGAGGAAGGGCGTTTTAAAGTTTGATTTTATTTATAATTGTCTTATTAGTGATTTTTAGTGAATATGTTTTCTTAAGTCATGCCTGTTTTTCCCATGATAGTAATTGCTGAGTGATCTCTATTCTTGCTTTTATATTGACCCATGAGCCTTTTGTTTGTCCCCCTGTCCAGGCAAGGAGGACAGTGATAGAGTGGCTTGGTGGCCACTAGGTGTAAGGAGATACAGTAAACCTGTAGATTAAATACTTTTATTTGTAGTTGTAAGCAGAATTAAGCTTCTATGCAGGGATTGATAGTTATTAATAGTTACCACTGTTAATTTGTATGTATTTCAACAAACAGCTGCTTTTCAGCTTTTGAAATGTGGGCTTTCCTAATTGCATTGACATTTGCAGTGGTGAGGTATAATCAAAAAAAGGTGATTGATACATTTGAGTGATGAGTAAGGCTTAGCTATGCCTAGTGGCTGTCCTACGAGCATTGCCATTTCCGATACCCCAGTAGAACCTGGTAGGTTTGAGAACTGGCAGTGGCACAGGGCTCTTTAGTAAAGACTGGAAAGTCTTGTTTGACAGACATTAATCAGCTTTCTTGTGAAGATTGCTGAATGTCCCTCTTCATGCATGTGAACCTATTTAAAAACTTCTTGGAGGGCAGTGATACCAGTAAACAATTTGTGTTAAATTTTTTTTGTCACTAATTCCACATTGCACTCCGTGTGATATGGATCAAAGTCCTTACATTTGATGCTCTGCAGCTTTTATTTACACATTTTGGGATTATTTCCTTTCTAACTAGCACCCCTTGTTTAACACATCTGCTGGAAATGCAAGCCCAGCTTTCACACAGAAAGCTCAGAACTTGCATCTTGTAGGATTTGTATCCTATAGCTACATTGTGCTTTTAAAGCCCTAACTGAACAGAAAGAAGACTATATCTGTTCTCATTGTGACAAGTTCATAGTGAGTTTTAGACATGTTTTACCCTGACGTGTAATATTACAATTAAGTGTGTTAAAGAGGAAATTAAATGTTTTCTTTTTCAAGCCTTATCAGACAGCTACTGCTATTTAAAACTGTCTTGTATAACAGAAAACTGTCATTTATTTATTATGGTGGTAGACTGGTAAGTTACAATTTAAATTTAACAAACGAATGGATGGGAATTTTGTAAGTTTGTCAGTTCTGGATATATTCAAAATGCACCCAACTAATTTGAAGTTAAGCATTACACTGCTATGGCACAATTACTGGATGATTTCTATTTTAAAGAGGGAGGCTGGAAGATTTTTCTTTTTTCATGGAAGGAAAGATCAGGGTCGTGTTTGAATGCCTTCCTTCTTATCACTGTCAAATAGGATTTAGTGTTTTGGTTGACTGCCAGAGTCCAGTATATATGTGTGTGTTCTACCCGGAAACATTTGATTGTCTTTATCTGTATTTGGGAGTTATACCATGGATGCTTACATAAGATTTTCTTTGTGTAGGTGAGATTAACATTGTTTAATTCTGTGTGCTTTTAAAGCTGCACAGCCATTCCTTTCTGCTTGTAAAGGACCAGTTAAGACTTTCACGGATGTCTGGCACGTTTAATTGCAAACCACCATTGAATGGCATACACACACAGTTTAGTTGGATTGTATTTTCTGTTTTAAAAAATCATGTCAAAAATGAAAAAAATGGAATGCCTAGTGAGTATCAGTAAATTATAGATGTAAATATAAGTATTTGGAGGCACTTCTTTGGTATGAATAAAGTATTAATGTAGATGTTATTACCCAGTTTTGAATGACAGGATTCTGAAGTCTTAAGAGATTAACTATGAGTGTTGGTTAAAATGATTTTTAAAAATAGCCTTGGATCAATTACAGAATGCTAGATCATGCTCACAATTTAAAATAGAAGGCCTCCTATTATTGGTGGTCAAAACTGAGGAAGCATATATTCAGCTGTAGGCTCAGGTGGAGGGCATGATGGAACACATGATCTAATTTAATACCTTCAGGTATTAAACAGCATACGTATTAATACTGGGGTTTTCTTTGGGTTTTGTTCACATATTTAAAAGATTTGGATTTAATTTCAAGAATGTGAAGAGGTTGCTTGTTTTCAAAAAATGTGGCATTACTGGATCTCTTGTTCTCAACAAGTGGTTCTTGGTAGGCTGGCACGTTACTTACAGGTGAAGAAAATCTGCTTCTTTGAGAGGAGGACCTTTACAGAACTGCTTACAGTCAAAAAGTAACTAAAAAAGCTACATATCTGTCCTAAATAAGATAAAACTAGATAAAAAATGGGACATATCTGTTCAGCGAGGCACTGTTGTTCTAGACATTTACTGGCCAATGATTTCTTTATCATTCTTCACCTAGTTGGACTTAACTTTCTTTAGAATGGAAATTTGAAACAATTGACTTTCTAAGTCCCATCCCATCTTTACTGTTTAAATAAGATAGCATTTTTAAAATCTCCTTTTGATCTTCAATAGTAATAGTCAGTATAATCCTTATTATAAGTATTTCAAGTGGTGGTTTATAGTTTTGCTTTCAAATTAAGTAAAAATTGAATTGTCACGGAAAACAAGCATTGAAGATGCATTTCAATGACTTTGTGGAATATGAGGGAGATATTATTAGAAAAGGAAACAGAAACCAAGTATCTGATGAAAGCTTTCAGTCTTTTTTTTTGTAGGCCCATTCATTTCAGTTTTCATAGCTTCACTATGACACTTTATCAGTAGTTTAAATGATTTTTTTTTCTCAAAATTTTAATTTTAAATCATTCTTCAAAGTCAGCATCATTGCCTATTGAATGAAAGTAAGGCTACTATAGTATTTTATCATAAGTAAACATTACATTTTTCCTGTACTTACATTTTCATGAGCATCAAAGCTATATCTTTTCTAACAGGATTTGGGGATAATTGTTTGGCAGGATTTTTTTCTTAATGGATTTCAAATGAAAAATATGCAAATATTTCTAACTCTGCTTCCCTTAAAATAAAAACCATACTTTTCAAATAATCTCAGCCATATTGGAAACATTAAGTATTTCTTCTGGCTGGAGTATTTCAGGAAAATATTCTTTCATGAAAATCTTTGATCTGCTTGCAATTATTTTACTAAACTACTTGTCGTGTAGAACAGTGAAAAATCTGTTTCAGGATTTTAGGCTGATTTTGTTCTTTGTTTTTTGTTTTAATTTCCTTAAAATACATGTTAATATATAATGCATAAAATGCATATGTAATACATAAAGTAATAATGACAAACTAAAACAACTTCAAAATCACAAATGGAAACATGTAATGAAACAATCTCACTTGACTGGAAATCAAGTGATTATTTTTTAAACTACTTTTAAATTAACATTCTCTGAACCAAAATTTAAAGCCAATTATTGGTACAATGGGTTACTAAGAGGGTATCAGGAACTCTCAGCTCTGGCTGTGGTCTGTTGAAGTTTTCTTTTCATACGGCTTTGTGATTGGCCTTTAAAGGAGGAAGAGGATTTGGAGGCGTTGGACAAGAAGCTTGATATGACCCAGTAAAGTGCTCTTGCAGTCCAGAACAGCCATATCCTGGGCTACATTACAAGGAGTGTGGCCAGCAGGTCAAGGGAGGTGATTCTCCCCCTCTACTCTCATGAGACCCCCTCCTGAAGTACTAGGGCCTCTACATTAAGGAAGATGGCAACCTGTTGGAGCAAGACCACAGGAGGGACATGAAGGTGATCAGGGGGCTGGAGCACCTCTCCTGTGAGGGCAAGCTGAGAGAGCTGGGTTTGTTCAGCCTGGAAAAGAGAAGGCTCCAGGAGAATCTTACTACAACCTTCTTGACACTGAACAGGGCTTACAAGAGAGCTGGAGAGAGACTTCTTATAAGGGCATATAGTGGTAGGACAAGGAGCAATGATTTAATTAGATACTACGCAGAAAGTCTTTACTGTGGTGCTGATGAGGTACTGAAACAGGTTGCCCAGAGAACCTGTGGGTGCCACATCACTGAAAGAGTTCCACACCAGGTTGGATGGACCTTTGAGCAGCGTGGTCTAGTGGAAGATGTCCCTGCTTATGGCACACAGGGGTTGAACTTGATAATCTTTTAAGGCATCTTCCAATCCAAACCATTCCATGTTTACATGAGGGCTCTCTGGCAGATGAGCAGTGAGTATTTCATTTGCTAGAGGATATAAATAGAAGCTGCAGTCTGTCCTTCATGTCCCTCTTGAAAATCTGTTTCTCTGGAATCAGTATTTTGTTGAGGGCTCAAGTGGAGCATGCAGTCAGTCTGCTCAAGGTCCTTAGTTAATGATCTCTTTTGCATTTTTCCTAACTCCTTGGCGAGTGAGGTTTAAGTGTAGTTTAAGTATGAAGTGAAGAAGAGGAGTGCTTGTGACCCTGTGTAGCACTCTGTGGGGAAGTGTGTTATTCTTGTTGCAGTCAGTTGAGCCTATTAGCTAGGATTTTTAAATCTGTTGTGTTTCTGAAATACCTGCTCAGTCAGAAGATGGAGGCTCTTCTCTGAGCCTTCTATTTCTTGTGGAGTTTATGCGCTAGGTACCTTTCTTTCCTAAACTTGTTCAAAAACTGGGAAGAGTTGCAAGGGTTGCAGATTCAAGCATGAGTTGTGCTCGTGGGTGATAGTTGTCAACAGATTGAGATGCTTTTTAGTTGGCTGTGTTGGACCTTTCCAACGTGGGCTCTTTCTTGATCTCCTGTGTGCTTTCTTTCTCCACAATCCTTCCATGCGCAAATAGGTTGTACCTCCATGGGATCTGAACTTCACAGTCAGTAGATTGTTGTCAATCCATTTTTTGTTTCACCTTTTCATAGAACTGCTGTCTTCACTGGAAGAATTTCTGGCTTTAATGGTAGGTTACTCTTATGCTGGCTTTCTCTCCAGTGAGAATGGAAGATCAAATCACTCATCATCACAGTGAGGGTCATGACTGAATTTCTCCCCAGATGAGTTTAATTTATTTCTGTTTTATTCACTGCCTGGCAGAGACATTTATCTGTATTCTGGATCTGAGGAAACTACCTTCTTGCTGGGACAAACTAAGGTGTTGAACTTACCACGTGTTTTAAAAGATGCAGCTGTATTTGTCTAGAAGATATCAAAATTGTGTTCTGTTGTGTCAAGACTACATAGAAATCCGTGAAAGTGGATTCTATTCAAAGTTGTAAAATTTTCCTTATTGGACATCAAAAGGTTGCCGCCTGGAGGTTTTTTTATCATTTCTATTAAGCTGTGTGTATACTCTATAACAATGCTTTTTTGAGAAAGCAGGTTTACAATAACTTTTTGCATGCATTCTAAAAGACATTTCCAGTGAAGTCATATGATACTGCATAAGGGTTGCTATTTCGCTTGGAACAAACTCTTGTTTGTACCTTATAGACTTAATAAATAGTTAAGACTTACAAAAAGTTGCTCTTTTGAATATCTTAGTATATGGCTGTCAAGTAGGAAAATTCAGATTTCCTTCTATGAAACTTACAGCATGACAAGATCCAAGATGTTTTGCTGAATTTTTTTTTTTTTTAATCCTACTGAATTAATTTAGTGCTTTGGCTAATGCAGATGAGCTATTGGAAAGCCAGTGATATGATAGTATTAGTGGGAAAGAGCTGGATATGTCAGGATCCTACAAGTTTTTGTTGATACTTAGCTTTGGCTAGGCTTTGGTTGCTTCTTTGGAACAGAGTTGTCTTGTTTTTCAGATAACCTCTGTCAGAAAAAGATCCCACATTAGCTATCAGTGCTGGTACCAGGGATTCAGTGTCCCCATAGTATGCATTTTAAAAGAAGTTACTTGAGATTAATTTTAGCCTAGTCCTGTTAGCAACTATAACATAGTTTATTGTTGAAGATTTGGAGTTACTCAGCTTGACTTTTGTGACTACTCCTGGAGTGTATCTTTTATTTTATTAATCTAAAATATAATTTGGACATTCCAAGTTAACATTGTGATATGAAGATGAAGGCAGCTTAATTAAAAAAAAGGCTGTATGTGGAAGAAAAGGAAAATAGAACATTTATTCTCTCCTTCCCATCAGCAGGTAATGTCCTTCCACTTCCTGGGAGCAGCACGTGTAGCAGCGACTCTGGAAGGCCAGCATAATTATAACAAAGGTTATAATTATGCTGCTTTCTTGTAGCTTTTATTGCTGAACTGCTGTCATATGGTAGGGAATATCCCTTCAGACAGTTTGGGTCAGCTGTCATGACTGTGTGCCCTCCCAAGATCTTGCCTTTCCCCAGCCCACTGGTTGTTAGGGTGGTGAGAGGGGACAATGCTGGAGAGATAACCTTGATGCTGTGCCAGCTCTGCCCAGCAGTAGCCAAAACACTTATCAGCACCTTTGTAGCTACAAATACAGAGTACAGCACTGTGAGGGCTACTAAGGGAAAAATTAACTTTCTTTCAGCCAGACCCAACACAGCAATTTATATCATAGAATGGTTAATGTTGGAAGACACCACTGGAGGTGAACTCATCCAGTCCCCCAGCTCTGGGAGGGTCCCCTTGATCATGTTACTCAGGATTGTGTCCAGATGGCTTTTGGATACCTCCAAGGAAGGAGACTCCATAGCCTCTCCATGCAGCCTGTTCCAGTCCTCTGCCACCCTCACATTAAAGAGTTTCTTCCTCATGGTTAGAATGCCATGTCATGGTTTCAGTTTTTTGTCTGTTGCCTCTCATTGCACACATGTAACTTCATGTGCATAGTGGCCTTCTGCAGTTATCATCAGGAAGTTCTGACTGAGACTCCTGTCTGAAGTAAAGTGCTGTTAGTGTGTGTGTTGTGTGTGTGTGCGCTTTGCTATGCATTTAAACCCATGCATTAGAGTCCGCTACAAGAAAATAAATGGTAGGAAATTGCTGCTGCCTTTACCAAATGAAGTTTGTATGTGCTCTGGAAAACTGAGTAGCTCAAGTCTGTCAGTACACCTGTTAAATCCTCAACAGAGCGCCTCTTTTCATTGCAGATCTTACTTTATTATTTCCAGACTGTGAGCATTTCCTTTTGCCTGACAATCCTGATTTTTTTCATTAAAAAAATATTGGCTTTGAACTCATTGTTTATGCCAAATTGCACTAAAGACCCATCTAGCCCCCTGCACTATCTGTCAAGGGTGGGTGCATTGGCAAGAGTTACAGAGCAGGGAGAGCTTGTAATAGGCCTTTTCTATTGCTGCTCTAGACACTAGCAAAACATGGCTCTGAGATGTTTCATTGGTCACCTTTGTACAGACATTGGTAGATGCATTTCTTCTTCCTTCCTTCATTTAATTTTCTTTTTTTGCTGTTTTAGAATATATATAAATATCTGTTAACCTGTATAAAATATGTTTAGTATGTTTTTAGTGGGAAGGAATTACAAACGTGCTTGTGTAGCTTTTATTTTACAACCTACCTTCTTCACTTTAATGTGATATACCTTAGCTCTTATGTCTCAGGAGCTATTGATTTTTTTGACTGTACCACCCATTATTTAAGGGTCTCTCATTTTCTTTTCCTTAGATGCCTCCTTCTAGCCAAGGAGTCCTGATTTGGTTAGTTCTTCTTGTAGACTACTACATATATAAAGAGAAAAACAATAGAAATTATAAATTGAAAAATGTTTTAGATGCAGCATTTCAGTTTTTAACTGGAGTGAAAAATGTTTTCTAGAATTATACCTTTCAGTCTTAACTACTATTTGGGTTTTGGATTTCTTATTCATGACCTTTTTGGAACAGATTGAAGTCATAATCCCTGAGTTTTAAATCCCTGAGTTTTTAAAACATACTGTTTGGTCCTGTGTGTTGTGATTCCCTCCCGCTGCTTCCTGCTTAAGTGTGTGATACATGGAACAAATCCTTATCTGTTTGGTTACTTTTTCCTTCTCCCTTACTGGGCCTTGCAGCCCTGCTGACAATGGATAGATCTCTTTGTCACAAATGATTGCAATTATGATGTTGGAATCCAAGAGAGAGTATTTTACTAGAACTAAATTTTATGACTGTTCTTTTTTTTTGTTTCCAGTGGAAAGAGAATACTGCAGAAATTTGCAAAGACCATTACTAAAATTAAATTGGATGACTTGCACATGCCTGATGTAGATGACTTGGTTGCTTACTGATAGCTGAGGTTGGTGCTACAGTGACATCCCCAGAATCTAGTAGTGGTGCTACATTAATTCTTTTGGCTGGATTTAGGTACCTGTAACTTTGTTACCATGGCATGGTTTATCCGATGTTACTGAACTTCGGTAATTTATCAGTTTTTATTTATGTGGAATTCTTTTTCTGATGTTTGTGTAGTGATCACTATTAGAAAGTAAGATAAAACTTCTTTCTTGGCCTTGTACAGGGGATAAGGATCTATATACTCAATTAGCACTTCAAAATAGGCTTATTTTTTTTATTCTAAAATGTTAAAATACTTTAAATGTCAGATTGCCTATTCTTTTCTATGACTACGTTATAAAGACGCTTGGAATCACAAAGCTACTATCATGTTGTTTCTTGTTTTTTTAAACAACATCTCAAGATTCTGTTATTTTTTTTCATATTCCCTTGCTTCCTGGCAGAAGAACTCAAAAGAAGATTGGCATTTGTTAAAGCTCTAGTATTTCTCATAGCAGCTCCCTTATTTGCAGACTTTTTTTTTTTTTTTTTTTTTTTTTTTTTTTTGCAAAGTAATTTACTCTGATGAAGGAGAGATATGGCTTTTTTTGGCTGTGGTATGTCAGATTGCCAGGTTTTAATGGTTCAACCTCTAGTGTAGGTAAAATGTGGCCACTTCTCAGTGTCTTTAGTTTGCATGTAGATCTAGTCAGATGATTGTATATGTCTTCACAAGTTTAGCTTCTCCTAATTCGGGGGACTTTTTTCAATCCTGTTGGTTTAATTGTTTGTAATAGCCTAACCTGCTTCTATGAATCACTGAAAATTTACTGTGTTTTTGACACTTTTAGACTAATCCTGCTACTAAGCAGTGTGTTAACATAGGTATTAACTGATCACTGCTCACAATGATGTCACCAAATAAGATGTATCTAGATTGCACCATGTGACAGAATGGGCAAATACCATAGTTTTCTATATTTCAGCAAAACCTAAATGAAGCGAAGTAAAAAACAAAACTACCATCCTTTAAAAGAGAAGGTGGTGTCTCTTGTCCTGTGATAAAAGCAGTCTGCTGAAGGGCTGTGGAAAGAGTGATTAAAGATACTGTGGAGTAGCTCATCTTTTCCTGGAGCTGAGTCATACACCTGTTACCAGCTTGTGAGATGGTGTAGTTTGAAGCATATCAAGCACCACATCATGGATTCTCTGACAGACCTTATACTTAGACTCTGATAGCTTGAAATGTGTCATCAGGGGAAGATAAAATGAAGTTGGAGAGTTAGTGACGATTAGGGAATGTAATAGGTACCACATCTGAGGCTGTCGTTTCTATGGATGCACTTTGTAGCCTTTCAAAGAAGGGAAGAGATGGAGAAGGACTCTTGCATAGATGGGAAAGGCCCGAGTCAGAATCTTGCTTTCAGTTGACCTTAGAAAAGCTTGTTTTTCCATTTCCCTTGTCGCAAGAGATTAGTCATTTATTTAGGAACCAAATGAGATCTCTCAAATTGGTGATGCACATATTTTCCTAATCGACTAGTGATTAATTTTCAGTTAATCTGAGGTCCTTTGTTGCATAGTCAACATTGCCTCTCTTCTTGTGGTAGTTAGTGGTACTGACATATTGAAATCAAATCTGGGATTTGAACTTTTTTGTTTTCTTCTTAGAGCTTTACAACAGTTTTGGATTTTTTTAACCCAGACTTTACTATTATAGTCTTTTTTTGATTGTCTATGCAGATTATTCTGGTTTGGTGGAGCAATTTTGTTATACTTGATACAACATATATTCAATTTTCTGACAGAAATTTTATTGTACTTGATACAACATATATTTAATTTTCTAACAGAAAATCTATGAATATATATGATTTCAGACTCTGTTTAGAATAAAGTCAGTGAAATGTCAATTTTGTTATTTTGCCTCTTTAGGCATTGTGCATATTTTGCATTGTGCATCTGTCTCCTGGGTACTCTTCCTTATTACAGGACAGTTGCGTAGTTAAAATCAGTGGGTTTATTCTTGCTTTATTTTCTGACCCACATGCAGTCTTTTTTGAGTGGATGGGCTTCTTCTTGGTTGCTCGTTTTTGGGGTTTTTTTAGCTTTGCTTAAATAATAAAGCTTTTATTGCAAAATAATTCTGTTTTGGCAAAAAGTAATCTCTTATTTTCGTAAGATCTCAAGCCTAGAGTTCCTTAGAGAATGAAGACTGTATCAGCTGGACGTCAGTTTCATTTATTACATTATCCTTAGAAGTCATAGTGCTTTTAAAAAGATATAAGTTATAATCTGTTCTTGCATCTTTTAAAAAACTGTCATTTGCTATGTGTGAATCTGAGTAATGGCTTTTGAGCAGGAGTAATGGATTTGTAAGGTTAAGTGTTGTCAAAGCTGTAACTTACAAAGCTTTATAGAATAACTTGTGAGTACCAAAAGCCATAAAAAAGTAGGATATGTGATGCATTCTTATGGTAGTTTTATAGGAAAAAACACTGTTTTTAAACAACAAAAAGTTTTAAATCCTTGTCTTTGTTTGTCTATTGTGCACTGAATACGTAGCCTGCGGCTTGTATTTTGTTCTCTGCTTCAGTGATGTTATAATTGAGCATATCTAAGGAGACTGATGGAGATATTAATTAGGAGTGATTCCTAAAAGAAAGTGTTGAACACTGGAGGGCAACATTACTGTTTGCTGGAAGCAGTCAACCTCTGCACGTAGGAGAAGCTGTGCTCTTACTCAGTGCTCTGTGCTGGCTACCTTTTCTATTTCTTTCCCTGTTTTAGAGTTTTTCACATGTAAGTTAGAATTAATGTGACTGTTATAGCTGATTGGTAATGTGGCCTTTGCTTTGCTGTTTCCTGCAGTGTAGTGATTTAATGAAATTGAGTACTCAATTTTAGTCAAACTTTAAATTACATCCAGAAGTGTAATCTTTTAATTTATCATTTACGTCTGCTCAATAATTGAAAAGTTATTTTCCATTCCATATAAGCTATGGGGTTTTATCATTGATTCAATGAGTATTTTCAAAATGCATATCAAAAGTGTGCAATTTTTAAAAAATTCCTTTACTAGACAGCTGAGACGTGTGTCAAACTGGATTTGGATGACAATTGAGTTTCATTCAAATATATAAAATGGCATTTTAACAAGTTTTAAAAATAATATTGCTTGTTTTATGAGTTTTTACAAATATCTAAGAGTGATATGCTCAATATTTTAGTATTTTGCAACATATTGATTGGAAATTTGAAAAATTATTGAGATCAGTGTTTAAAAGCAACTTACACATACCAGTAGTATCAATTAGATACCCAGGTGCCTCTGAAACAGTGGCTCTGCTTCTCCTAAAGATTTTTGGTTTTAATGTGTATATCACTTATAAACTTATTATCCTATAAACTGTGTTTTGGAGCACGGGTTTTGTGGTACTTGCTACTAGTTCAGATAACATATTCTGCTTTCCATTAAATTGGATAAGCCATTATCTTTTTTGCCTCCTTTAAAAATATAATGCCTAGCTTGTGTTGTAGCTTCTGTCTCTGCTTGCTTAATTTGTAAATTCTAGTTCCTGATGCAAAAATGTTTTTTGCAAAGATGCTGCCAAATAACATTTTCTTACTGATGTCTCTTTAAGTTTAGCTGTTTCTTCATAGCATATCCAAAATTATCTTTTGCAGGTAGAGAATTTTTTGGTTTTTTTACCTGAAGTCGCTTGGGATGTCTTCTTATTTATGTGTAAATTTGGTCTAAAAGAAAGTTTACATGCACCAGATTTTTACAGCATATCACTATATGTGCAGTTATTTAAATCAGTGAGGGGGTTACAATCAAGTTTTTTGAGCAGATATGCATGAGTTACTACTCTGAAATTACTTTGCAAAAGTTAGGTGTCAAGGTCTTCATCTCCAGCTGACTGCTGAGACAGTTGTCTGACCTTAAGCTTCAGTCTGTCATTAAAGGAGAATGTCATGCATGAGTAATTCAGTTCTGAGATGGATTGATTCGTTTTCTGACATAAAACTCTATTGGCAGTACAAGGTGTGTGCTTTTTAGATGTTGCCCATTGAAAGTGCTTTATGGTGTATTGCTGGGGTGAGATTTGCCTTGGCCACATTGAAGAATTGTCAGGAATAATGTACCAAATCCTTCTGTTACGATAAATATTTAAAAGACCCTGATGTTCCTATCTCCTCATAAAAATATTCTAATAACATTGTTATTGAAGGTTTGGGAAAAAGGCATTGTGTGAAGTATGAATGACCAACTGATGGGTAAAAAAAATAATCTATTTTGGTAGAAGTGGTTAGAAGAGAGGAAAAAGAGAGCAGAGAGGAATAAGGTGACATTTGAGTGACAGTGCAAAGAAAGGATTTGGAATACAGGAGATTCAAGAGGCATCATTTCATCAAAAGGAAAGATTAATATGCTTAGAAAGGTGGAAGATATGCAAGAAATTATATAAACCGCATGAATAACAAAGAATAAAAATAAAGATAGTCCTAAAATTGAGGAGTGGGAGGAGGAAAGAGGAGAAATGGAGATTAATAAGGAAGGGGCAGTTAAACACTAAGCTTTGGTATTGACTGAAAAAAATACTATCTTGAACAGTTTGTTTGGTCTGAGGATATGCTCTTGATACTCTGTTTTAATATCCTTGATTTACAGTTTCATTTTGTGCATGCAATTCTGAAAAATAACAGAGGAGTAGAGGTAGAGTGTGGCTATTTGTGAAAGGTATTCCAGGCTATTTGCATTTCCTTTCCTTAGATCAGTGAACCACTTAAACTGGAATCATGCTGTGAGTTCTTCCATTGTTGTCCAGTATGCAATTGGAGCGAAGGAAGCTCTTGTGTTTTCTGCATAGCTAGTCAGGTTTGGCTCTAGGTACTTCCCTTCACTCTCTCAAATTCTCAGTGCATTTGTGGTGTCACCCTTTCCTTTCTTCCTGAAGCCCTGCATGGGCTACCCATTGCAATCCCCCTGAGAACACTTGCCTGTTTGACCCCACTGTGCACACATCAAGACCCACTGCCATAATATCATGATGAAAAGTGAAATTGTCCCTAATCCAGGAAATAACATCATTTAACCAGGAGGTAGCTTGTTGTATTTAAAAGCTGGTATGTCTTAATCTTCTACTTGATGTTTGCAGCTTGAAAACTAACATCTGTCTGTGAAGAGTGATACTTTTGTAAGCAACGTAATTGCAAGTTATTTAACATTGTGGAACTAAATACCTTATTCTGCAACATACAGATTATAGTTTTATGTGTGGATCTTTACATAACTATTTTATTTTAGGATTCCTTTACTTGTCATGTAACGCATATTATTTATGGTATCATAAGTATAGATTCATAGGACAAAAGAAATAGTGGAGGGGTTCTCAGAAAGCTAGGTTGATATATGTGCTTGATATATATGTATCTCAGCATTTCGAAGTGTGGTTTTAATGTGTTTGGAAATTCCATAATTTGCCTTAACATCCAGCTTCTCTGAAGGTTGAACTGTTAATTATGTAAAAAATGTATCTCTAGTCTCTTATACACATCTAAAAATAGTTGAAGGAAAATACAGTTTTTGTGCTTTGGCTGATTTGCATAGATTTGAGAAACAATGCTTATACTTTTAATGGTTATCTTCTTATTTTTTTAATAAGCTTTCCTGATTTGACATCTGCAAGCAATGGCTTTTTTAGAGATTAGCTGGAGTTAACCTCTGCATGTCCTGGAAGAATAAAATGGGGTTAAGAATGTTTGTTTTATAGAAGTAATTTAGATTACACATGCTTCATTTATACAGTGTAATTGTATACCTTCAAAAGCCTCAGTAACATAATTAAAGGACTGAAAAATCTGTAAAGGTCACATACTTAGCTTCAATTATTCTTATTCAGTGTTTTTTTAACAAGTAAGCTTTGTTTTCCAGGGATTTGATTCCCTAAAAATAAGATTACGAAAACCCTAATGGTGTTTTTACTTCAATTTATAGTCTAAATGCTTGCATTTTAGCAAGGTATGCTCAACATAGATGCTGAAAGCTATGTTTGTACAGGCTCAGTTAGTTTGCCAGTTAAGAAATTTGAGTTGTTGACCTAGTATTTTATTTTAAATGCCCCACTTGTCCATTTACTTTTCGAACATTTCAGAAATATTTCTCAAGGCTTTTCTCAAGAAATACTTTTGACTGGAGTCTAAGAACCACTTTAAAGTACAAATAAACTAGGATGTTAGTTCTTCAGGAGTTTTGTACAGTCCCATATTATAGGACAAAGAAGCTTGTGACATTAACTTCAGAAACTTGTTCCTGGACTTTATCCACTGATCGAGTCAATGCATCTCCTCACAAAGAGTTTAGAAAGAAGGAGGACTGTCTTTTTTATTCTTTCTAACTCCCAGGGTTCTTGTAAACTTGCATTACCTTCAGAGTCTGAATTGCTTTTTTTGCTATTTCTGTGATACTTTCATATAGGGGAAGAAAAAGGTTATGTGCCACCTGCAGGGTACATACCTTATCTCTGTCAGCAAAGGTGGAAGCATTGCCTTTGGCTGTTCTTAAGGAGCAGTCAGCCAGGATCAAAATCCAACCACAGTTACAGCAGTGGAGCATTAAGGGCTTGTAACACTGGATGATCACATTTTATTTCTGTTACAGCATCACTGTTATGTCCTACTTTGTCCATCATCTTTTTCTGAATTTTTCTTCAGCCATGTATCAGTTGTTGTACAGCACATGGCCACCTTGTGCCTCTGCAGCCAAATGAGCTGCAGGGCCTTATTTACGTAGTGATAACTGAAGAAACTTTTTTCAGCTTAAAAAAAAATTGAAAACAAAAATTGCTATGCTGCTAGATTTTAGAAAATGTACTCAGTACATTTTAAAATTATTAAGATGAGGAAGAACTAGATCTGGCCACTGATGAACAGGTTTTTGGATTGAACAAATTGGTGTCTTAGATAACATGTTGAACACCAAAAAGTAAAAAGATTTTTGGAGGGGGCTGGGAGGGTTGTGGGGACATCAGGGCAGGGAAGGTTTGTCGTTTTGTTTGTGATACCACTAGAATGCACCAAGGACTGCTTAAATAATTTAGAAAGACCAGGAAAAATAGTCAAAATATCTCAAATCTTACTCTATGTCACTTACTACTTGGAGGATTGTCTAATTTCTAAAGTTACCTTGTAAAGATAAAGTAGCCACAAAAAAGGTCTTGCTTCTTCACTGGACATGAATGACGGTAAATTAAATGTGAAATTACATTTGCTTGGGAATAAGGTGTTTAAAGAAAGATTTTAATTTACTGATAAGATTATTAAAGATTTTATGTTAGGAATGAGATGAGCTTGTAATTGGAGGCTGTGGGGATTATTGACATATATTCAGCATCCAGAGAAAGAACACTGTTTTGCCGTACTCCTTTCTTGTCAGATTTTATTTACCCTAACCTTCTTCTCATCAACTAGCTAATAAGTAATAAAAGTGACAATGAAAATCTAAAGAGGGAATAAGGGGTTTTTGACTAAAAGATAGAACAGGTATATGTGGTATACAATTAGAAAGGTAAATGAAAACAATCCTGAGGAACTGTGCCAAAGCAGTTCTGCATCAGTTTAATAGCATTGTTTTGATGAACATAAAAGTTTGATTATCTAGATCTTCTAAATTTTCAAAGATTATGATGCTTCAGAACATCACAATTGCATCTAAGAATTTCCGTGAGAGAACATATTTATTGTTATTGTAATGGTATGAAGTTGAAAGAATCAGACATACCTTTATAAAACTGCAGTTGAAAATCTGGTTGAGACTTAATTTTATCTACTTCAGGTGATATGGTTTGCCCAGGGTCACTCTGGGTATTGGTGTTTATGAGGAAGGCATGATCTTATTTGACTAGCAGTGAAGAACAATTATTTATAAGAATTTATGTTAGGAAAGCATATAATTTATATATTTATGAGTGTTGCAGTTTACAGTTCATGAAGTTGTATTAAAATTTATATGGAAAGTTATAAATAGTAAACCAACTGTGTTCAAGTACTCAATACAGTGACTATTAAAAGGTGCCTAAAACCAAAATGTTTGTTTTCATGTGCATATTCTGAGGATTGTTGTCCAAGGAGGTTGATGTTCCAAGTCGTGAGAAGTATCGGATTCTGTTTGATCCCTTTTTCTTCACTTTAATGTTAGAATATGTAAAGTGATTTTTAAATAATAATTTTAAAAATACAGCTCTCATACGTGATGTTCTAATTCTTTTTCTAGAGAGATCTAATGCTGGCTTTTTTTTTTTTTTGAGTCAGAGGTTGATTAAATAAAAACTTTGAAAAGCTTTATGAATCTAATACAGACCCCAGCTAATGTGGTACTAGGAGTTGGTAATTCTTCAGCAACAGTCTGGTGTTTCAGTGTTGCCTGCAGTCTACTCAATGCAGTATGATGTCACAAAATCAGATTGGAAATACTCCAAACAGTGCCTCTAATGTCCTCCTCTATGGTAACTAGTGACAGATAAAATCATCAGTCTGTTGTTTCCACTTGCTGATAAATGAGTGCAACATCTGTTACTTAATGAGTATCGTAGGAAGCAGAGAAAGAGAGAATGTTCAAGACTTTTTCTTTCTCAGCCCACATTGACCTGTATATTAACCTAGTATGCTTTATTTAATTTTTGTCAAGGGAATGTGTAGTTTCATTTGGGGAGATTGGTGTCTGTTCTTGGGGTTTTTTTCTAAATAGAGTAGGACATGTCCTACAACATGTAGAAGTTTAATTGTTGGGAGCAAGCACGCAAAAACAGTTGTAGACCTGATTTCCATAGCTGTTGTCTGACTTTTGAGGGGACAATTTCTTGCATCACCCTCCTCTCTTGTGGACAGCTGCTTGGCACATAGCGTGGGTTGACCTTCCAGCAGTCCCTCAAAAATGTGACAGGTGTGCGGTGTGTGCATTTTCTCCCAGGGACAAATAACATTATCAGAGCAGACTCCCTCATTAGAACTATTACCTTAAAAATAAACAAATAAAGAAATTCCTTGACCTAAACTGTTATCTTGAGGTCTTTGTTGTTCCCAAGTTCAAGACGAGCAGCGTTTCGGGGAGATTCCATTAAAGGTGAGTGTGTGTTGCTGGGGACCCAGTGGCTGTCGGGCTGCATGAGTCAGCTGGGATTTGCAGTGCAGCGTTCTGTTCCTTGCTGCCTGAGTGAGTCAGCAGTGTGCTCAGCAGCACGAGACCATTTTTTCTCTAGCCTTACCTGGCGTGCTGCTTGCTTGGTCATGGTCTGCTGGCCCTTGCAGGAACTGTGCATGTTGTGGCATTAGCAGCAACTAGTACGTATCTAGTGATAGTAGCTAGTAAGTAGCTAGTAATCTTCTCCAGACTTTCTAAGGAGTTCAAATATGAAGAAATGCATTTATAGTATATTATAGTGAATATGGTTCTGAGGATATCAGTGGAGTTTCAGGTCAAGCCGCAAGAACTCACTGTTCAAAATAAGAGACCATGTGGGTGAACACTGAAAACATTTCAACATGTTTTAAGGAGCAGCATTTTCTGAAGGAAAAATGTGTATATGAACATTTAATATTATCCAATGTTTTTGGCTAGATTTTTCACCAGAGGCTCTTAAAAGAATTTTAGGTACCATGATATAATGAGAAATTCTTACATGTGTAAAGACTGCTTGAGATGTACAATGAAAAGAACAAAAATAAGTGCCCTGATTTCATACTGAAGGGAGGTCATCAATGGAATCCCATAAGGATCTGAACTGAGGCCTGTGCTCTTAATGTATTCATAAATTATTTAGAAGAATGAATAATGAGATGTCAAAGTTTGCAGATACTACAGATTAATTCAGGATAAGTAAAAAAAAGTCCAACTGATAAAATGCAGTTCAATATAAATTAGTATGTATATAGAGGGAATAATCCTAACACTACATATTGATCTAATGTCCTTCAGCTGATTGTTACTACATCAAGAAGGAAACCTTGAAAATGATGAAAATGTTAGTTCAATCCTCAGTTGCAGAAAGGGAAGGTAAGGAATAATTACAAATGTGTTTCAAAGGAAAAGATCAGAACAGCATGCCAGTAGGGTAGAGTTCTGCTGAAATAATGATACAAAATTGGACAGATTTGCTATTGCTTCTAAGTAGGAGTTATGTTAATCTAACAAGTAAAAGCATTCAAAATTCAAGATGCTTTTCAACATCATGTGTAGTTAAGTTCTGAGACAATTTGCTATGGGCTTTTGCAGCAGAAGCCATCACATACAAATATATACCCACTAGCTCAAGAAGTTTCAAGAAAATACTGGAGGTTCTGGAGAGGAAATTAGGCCAAGCAATGTATATACTTACCCTATGCTTATATTTTTTCCATGGTATCTTTTGATAGCTTGTTAATAAACAGGTATTTTTTAGATTGATGTGTTTTTGTCTGACCTTGTATGGCAGCTTTTATGAACTCTATTGATATGAAAACCTTTATTCTGGCCTCAGGCTTTAATTAAACCTCTAATTAAATTCCTCTCATGAGGGAGAGGTAAGAGGGAAGACAGAAGTAATATCTTTGATACATCTACTCCTATGTGGTGGTATTAATGTGCAGTTTCCTTCTACTCCTGCTGACACTGGTGATCTGACATTACCTCTGATATTTTTTTTTGTCATACAGCTCTGTGTAGGTGGGAAGTGTTCTGTTTGCTTTCCTGTTAGCATGCTAATCCCGTTCTCCCACTATAGCACTACAGTTCCAGCATTCATAGTACTTCTTTAATTCTTCAGCTCCTTTTGTCAGATTTAAGAAGCTGAAGGGGAGCTATAATGGCCTTCTAGAAATAGACATTTGCTTCCAACTTTGCTGTGGAGCAGGAAAAAGGGCTTGAAGCTGTACTCATTTTCAAGTCAATCTAATACATAAATTAGTCTATTTATAAGTATTATTCCCCCTCCCTCTAAACTAATTTAAATAGAGCAGGATAACCAAACTGGTTAATGAAACATTATTATCCTAAGTAAGAACTTCAACTAGGAGAGCTGTCCCTGAACCAAAGAAGGAAGCTGCTCTGTGCATGGCCCATTAGTTTGGAGACAATATCTGAGGTTGGGATTGTTTGGGGCTTGCTAAGAAACAGTTTGGTGTTAAATAAGATTAAGCCAGAGACATGCCTTGTGTGAAAACTGCAGAGATTTTTGATGATCCTTGATTTGGATGGCATTCATTCATCTTGAACTGACTCTTCTAGAAATCTGTCTGCAATACAGTGAGGGAAAGGCTTCATTGTTATGCTTCAAAAATTATTGTCTGCAACTTTAAGCAATTATTAGCTACAACTTTAACAAAATTGTAGGCAGTCTTCTTAAAAAAAAAAAAAAGACAAAGAAACCTAGAACATCACTAAGGTAAATAATAAATCTTTAATTTTTAGTGTAATATTGTGAGAAAGGAGCAATGGAAGGGCAAGGTCAGACACTATATGCTTAGCATTTGCTTTCTAGGCCTTGAAGAATGTGCCCCGGCATATTCTGGTTTTGTGTAGCTAGGCAAGGGCAAGTTATCATGTGCTTAGATCAACTTCATTATCTGAATTTGAGATACTCTAAATAGTAATACTAAAGTATAGACTGAATTTTCCTTTTTTCAGCCATTTAGGATTTCAGCATTGACTGAAAACCCTTCATGATTCTTTCTTACTTCTGAGACAAACTCCTGTGTTAGCAGAAGATGACTTCTTGTACTTCCTGATTGGTTTTGGAAAATTTGACTTAATTACCATGGTGCATTCATAAATATGTTAATGACAAAAAGAGATCTTAGGACAATCTCCATGCTTTCTTGGGTAGTGGCAAAGGATGAGGAAGAGGTTGAGGTACTTAATGCCATCTTTGACTCAGCCTTTAATAGTAAGACCAGTTGTTCCCAGGGTACTCAGACCCCTGAGCTGGATGACCGAGAGCAGAATGAATGATCCAAGAGGAAATGGTCCACAACCTGCTACAGCACTCAAGACATGTGTAAATCTATGTAACGGAATAGAATCCATCTCAAAGCTACTGAGGGAGCAGGCAGAAGTGCTCACAGAGCTACTTTCCATCATTTACCTGCAGCTCTGGCCAACTGGGGAGGTCCCAGTTAACTGGAGGTTAGCAAATGGGACACCCATTTAACAGAATGGTCAGAAGGAGCATCCAGGGAACTACAGGCCTATCAACCTGACCTCAGTGTCAAGGAACAGATCATGGTGAGTACCATCACACGGCATGTTTAGGGCAAGCAGGGCATCAGGCTCAGCCAGCAGGAGTTTGTTAAAGACATGTATTGCTTGGCCAAGCTAATCTCTTTCTGTAACAGGGTGACCCACTTACTGGATAAGGGAGAAGCTGTGGATGCTGTCTACCTAGACTTCAGTAAAGCTTTTCAAACTGTTTCTCACAGCATTATCCTGGAGAAGCTGGCTGATCACGGCTTGGACAAGTGCACTATTTTCTGGGTAAAAAACTGACTGAATGGCCAGAGAGTGCTGGAGAATGGAGTTACATCCTCTTAGTGGCCAGACACTAGTGGTGTTCCCCAGGGCTCAGTACTGGGACCTGCCCTGTTTAATGTCTTTATCAAGGACCTGAACTAGGGGGCTTAGTACACCCTTGTAGATACACAGGTTGTGGTAATTGGGAGTGGGGCTGCTGCTGAGCCTCATTCCCAATGGGCTACAGCTGTGCAGGGCAGGTGAGCAGCATTGGAGGTAACGAGCTGTGACGTGCTGATGTGCACTGACCAGTCAGGAAAGGGCACACAGGTGCAGTGCATTAACATGAGGCTATAAAAGGCTGGACTAAATAGCAGACTCTTGTGGCCTTCTGAAGTGGTATGATGTTGCTCTGTATGAGCAGGTGCTTGAAGCCCTCTGATGAGGTAAGGTGTTACTCTGTATGGGTGAATGCTTAAAGCCTTCTGAAACTCTGTGGTGGCCATCTCTAACTGTGACATATGCAGTGACACACCCTCAGTCAGTCTGCAGGGGAGGCCAAGTTGGGTGGGAGCGTTGATCTTCTGGAGGGCAGAAAGGTTCTGCAGAAGGACCAGTTGTGTGAGGTTCGACAAGGAGAAGGGCAGTGTCCTGCGATTGAGACACAACAATGCCATGCAGCACTACAGGCTGGGGGCAGTGGCTGGGAAGGACCTGGGGGTGCTGGAAAACAGCAGCAGGATGTGAGCAGCCCAAGTTCTTGGCCGATGTTATCCTGGCTTGTATCAGGCGTAGTGTGGCCAGCAGGAGCAGGGCGGTGATTGTGCCCTGTACTCAGCACTGGTGAGGTCACACCTCCAATCCGGTATCCAGTTCTGGGCCCCTCACTACAAGAAGGACATTGAGATGCTGGAGCGTGTCCAGGAAGGGGAAATGGAGCTGGGGAAGGGTCTGGAGTGCAAGGCCTATGATGTGTGGCTGAGGGAGCTGGGAGTGTTTAACCTGGAGAAAAGGGGCTCAAGAAAGGAATTCTCTGCAACTACCTGAAAGGAGGGATTAGTCTCTCCAGGTAGCAAGTGATAGGATTGAGAAGAAGCATCCTTAAGTGGCACCAATGGAAGTTTAGACTGGATAATAGAAGAAAACTCCTTATAGAAAAGATTGTCAAGCATTGAAACATGCTGCTGAGTGAAATGTTTGATTCTCTGTCCTTGGAGGTATTTAAAAGATATGTAGATGTGGCACTGAGGGATATAGGTTGGTGGTAGACTTGACAGTACTGGGTTAACACATGAACTGGGTGATCTTAAAGGTCTTTCACAATCGAAATGATTCTACATTTATTATTTGTTTGTAGAAATTTACTTAAAGGCATTTAACAAGCTTGTTGCTTATTCTTAGGACTGAAGCATTTAGAATTGCACTATATTACTCAGTAAAGGAAATGACTGATTATTTTATCGGCACTTTTTTCTGAATTTTGAAGAGTATAGATAATACAGTGCACATCAGTATGCAAATTGAAAACATCTGTGAAATAAAGTGAAACCATGTCTAGATCTAAAGTGGATTTTATGTATTTTGAGATGTACATCTCTCAAGCATTTCAGTGTTGCTAAATACAACAAAGCTAAATTTTGCCTTTAGTATTACTGTTTATGCTTAAGTATGTGTACACCTGAGGCAGTTGGGCCTGTCTGAAGAAGTAATATCCCTCAGTGGCTGAAGTCCATGGACAATTTATACCAGAGCAGGGACAGCCCTAAGTTTCTATGACATAATGGTCCATTTATTGATGGACATAAAATAGTATTTTTCCTGGATTCTTAAAGAACTGCTTGAGATCTGACTAAGTAACAAAACATAAACAAACATCCCCCCCCCCAAAAAAAAAACAACCCTTCAGACATGTCTTGCATGCAGCTCAAATTAAGCTGTTTAGCCCCTTATTTCTAGATAACTAATATGATGTTCTGAAATGAACTTAATCTGCTAAACAGACCAGAAATTTATTCTAGTTAATGTTCCATTTAATTTCTGTACCTTTTTCCTATATTAAATTGTGGATAGTGTGGCACTTGTGAATATGGCTGAGGAATATTTGTGAAGTGCTGTGCTGACATTTGGACTACATGAAAGGTCCCTTCCAACCTTGATTCTGTGTTTTGTTGTTTGCTGTTGTGTAACTTCTTCACTGGTGTGTCATTGATCTAAAGACAAGGCCATATTAGATATATTAGGAGCATAAAGTGTTAAAATATTATCCAGTCACCCAAAATAGTCCAAAGTTTAGTGTTTAGTTCTAAAAGAACATTTATTTTTGGAATTATAAAATTGGCTGTTTTCTTGGACTGTCTTGGCCTACCTTAGGTTAAATGTATCAGTGTTACAAAATATTTGAAGGGTTTTCTGCAGGGTCATGCAAACACAGGAGATGTGTATTTCCTAATTTCTGTAGATGTTTTTACAGGAGACTCATTATCCTGATTTAAGAAAAGGCAGATAATATAATTTATTTATAGTGTTCACGTAAGAATGCCATTGATAAAAAATTTGCATTAACTTTTAATATTTGCACTGAGTCACCCCATCCTGCTCTAGGGTTCACGTTTCATATTATGGATACCTGAGCAGTCAGAGCATGTCTATATGAGTGGTTCAGCAAGCACTGGTGTAGTATCAGTAAATCAGCTAGAATTTAAAGCTTACTTGTAGAGGGATAGAATATAAGAAAATAAAGAGAGTGTAGAAAGTAATCTTACCCCTAAGCAGTTGCGGCTGGGCCAATTATCAAAGATTAGGAACAGGCCTGACTTTAACAGGCCACAGCTGTGACCAATGAGAAGAAGAGTGCTATAAAAGAGTGGGGTGGCTGGGTGACAAGGGAACTGCAGTCAGTTGGCTGCTGTGAGAAGAAGGAAGAGTCAGTGCTCTGAGGAGGTGCCTATGAGAAAGATCAAGGAGGTATGAAACTCTTGCAATAAGGAGTTAACGATATGAAACCTTTGCAATATAATGATAACACTTACTAGCCATGACTTTCATCATGTACCATAGCATACTGTGGTGCAACACTACTACTATCAGTTGTGATTGTATATTTGTGGCACATCATTAAGTAGCATGTGACTAATTTACCATGAACATATTTATATATACACATTCCAATATATTGTTCACTACCTTCATTGTGTTCAGCATTTGTATATGCTATTTTTGTACCTATTCTGACTCTTTTTTTTTAATTAGAAACCATGTGTGTAATACAAATCACTAGTGTAGCTGTTCTTGCTAGCAACCAACAGTTTTCATGTTAATTGTTCTTGAATATGGTTTTTCCAATCTTTTAAACTTCACCTTTACTTTGCTTCAGAAGGAACCAGTATTTAGAGATCAGGACTATTTTTCATTTGCTAAGGACAGATCCACTATCAGTTATTTTATACTAGGCAGGCTGCAGATCCTACAGTATGAAGTATAGGAACATCATTCAGAATTGAAAGGGGGATACCAAATGAAGGGGGTACGGGTACTCTGCATGCTTATGCAGTATTGTTGCATAAAAGTGTAGCAATGCAGTGAAATCAATGGTAAGAAAGTTCTGTATCATCGTAGTCATCCCAGTTTGCACTTAAGAACCACCTCCTCAGGCTTTTTTTCATAGATGCTGTTACTCAGCTAAATCTCTCATTTCTTCCTTACTTCTGTTTTTCGGGTACCCCACTGGAAATATGGGAAAACAGAAATATAGAATGTGCTGAGTTGGAAGGGAACCATCAGGGTCATTGAGTCCAATTCCTGGTCCTGCACAGAACACCCCAATAATTACACCATGTGTCTGAGAGCATTGCCCAAATGCTTCTTGAACTCTGTCAGGCTGGTGCTGTGACCACTTCATTGGGGAGCCAGTTCCAGTGCCCAACCACCATCTGAGTGAAAAGCTTTTTCCCGATATCCAACCTAAAGCTGCCTTTGTTCAGTTTCATGCTGTTTCCTTGAGTACTGTCAGCAGTTACCAGAGGGAAGAGATCAGTGCCTGCCCCTGCAGTTCCCCTCATGAGGATGTTGACCACCATGACGTCTCCCCAGTCTCCTCCAGGCTGAACAGACCAGGTGACCTCAGCCACTCCTCACACAGCTTTCCCTCCAGACCCTTCACCATCCTCATGGCTCTCCTTTGGATGCTCTCTAATAGCTCCAATGTCTTTTTAAAATTTTGGTGCCCAAAACTGCCCTCAGCATTCGAGTTGTGGCCACCCCAGTTCAGAGCAGAGGGGGACAATCCCCTCCCTTGCCCAGCTGATGATGCTGTGCCTGATGCACCCAGGACATGCCTGCACCTCCTGGCTGCCAGGGCACAATGACTTACATTCAGCTTGTTATCAAGCAGGACCCCCAGGTCCCTTTAGACAGGGCTGCTCTCCAGCTACTCATTCTCCAGTCTGTACACACAGGCAGGGTTTTGCCATTCCAGGTGTAGAATCTGACAGTTTTGCTTCTCAAACCTTGTGTGGTTTGTCATTGCCCTTTTCTCTAATTTCTCGAGGTATCTTTGCAGCACCTCTCTGCCTGCTAGGGATTTGACAGCTCTCCCCAGTGCAATGTTGTTGGCAAACTTAGTATTCCTCCAGGTCCCGTGTCCAAGCCACGAATAAAGATGCTGAAGAGAACAGGGGTGAGGATAGAACCATGCAGAACCCCACTAGTGACCGGTGGTCAGGCTGATGTCACCCCAATCACTAAAACTTTGTGCCTGACTTGTGGGCTGGTTGCTCACTGATCATGTAACAGCTATCCATCTGAATGTGGACGCTTTCTCCAGAGGAATACTCTGAGAAAAAGAGTATCAAAAGCTTTGCTGTAGTCCAGAAAGGTAACATCTACTGGCTTTCCAAGATCAAGGAGGTGGGTTTCCCTGTTGTAGAAGGAAATTGGGTTTGACAAGCAGTTCAGCTGGGCACTCTCCCATGACTATCACAAGTCATCAAGAGAGACTTTGCAGTGGCATTGCTGAGCTCTTTGGAGATTCTTTGGTGAATCCCATCAGGCCCCATAGATGTGTAGGGATCCTGCTGGAGCAGCAGATCATTTACAAGGTCAGGGTCAACTGAGAGTTGTCCATTCTCTCAGTCCTGGTCTTACAGCAGGGGATCAGATTTCCATTATTTCATGCTAGTCATCCATTAATTTGCCAGCACTATTTTCAGACTACTCCCAGGCAACGTTGATAAATGCTATTAATAAAGTTGTTACCATGAGAGTCTTTTTCCTAGATGAATATGATTTTTTCCCTTTATGGGAGAAAGAGGGAATAAGCACTGTTTAACACACTTTACTGTATCATTTGATGGATAAACTGTTTGCCTCTGCATCTTTTGTTTGAAGAGATTTCCTCTGAGCACAGGATACTTCTGTCAAGGAAGTTTGTCTTTTCTATCATCTGTATGCTCAATTGCTGCTTGTCATCAGAGGATGCTCAAAAAGAGATGCAGGATAAGGTGCATTCAATCAAGTTTTGGGTTTTTTCCTCCAATTTAGACCTTTTGATTACTCTTTTGCACAGATGTTCATGTCTTGCTGGACTGCAGTTTCCTGTATGGAGCTGCAGGCTATTTGCATATCTTTCATATGGATCACGTGCTTGATTTATAGCTGATTATTTATCAGTGCCACGTGGATGTGGATGCAGAGCTGTCTTACTAAATGATTTCATCATTTCTAACTTGTTATACCACCTCACTTAATGAGGATGTGAAGATGCAGCATAATATTGTTTAATGGATACTGCTCAGGAGACACATCTAGGATCTGTGCCGTAGCATAGGCACTAAGCACAACAGCAGTCTGATAGACACAGCAGCTTAGAACAGTTTTATTCTAGCTGAAAGCCTTAAACTGATAGCAGCTCTATGCTTCATAAACTTGCCAACTGTAGTAGGCGTTTTTTCTGTTAAAAGATTATTTCTGTACCATTACTGGTAAGATTGTGCAAGATATTTATCACCTGACTAACATGGGAAGATCAAATCGCCTTCTGAAGGAGTATCTTTCCAGTCGTGGTCAACAGAGAGAGAGACTTCAGTTTTCTGTACCAGTTGCATTTTTGCTTTTCTTGGATAAAATGGACAGTAAATAAAGCCTTAGACCTGCTGGGAAAATTCTTTAATTCCAAATTCAACACGGAAGATGTCATAATGGTTCACATGGTCTTTTAGTGGACCTCAAAGATTTTAGCACAGATAAGTGCGATGTCTTTTATGGATATCAGCTCTACATTGACAGTAAAGCTCATCTGTGATAACTATTTATTTTGAAAGGGAGGCAATTTAGTGGTTATTGTGTATTATGTGGAGGAGAGGTGAAAAAGAAATACTAAGTATCAAACTGTTTCAAAAGAACAGCTATTTTTTTTTTTGTGGCAGTGCTTGTTCTAAAATAGAGTACTGCTTTTAGATTCCCTGCTGGCATTTGCAGATCAACATAAATTATTCTATGAAACTAGCAGAAGTCTTTGGTGATTATTTTTAAAGATGTAAGAGTTCATACTCTCTTAAAATGCGCATTTTGATTTGGGCCATTTACCTTGTGAAGCTTCACGTTTGCTAAAATCTGAACACGTTTTTAAAAAAGCTGTAAGCTAGCATAGGCCATTCTTTGATTCTTTCGTCTCTGTAGTTGTTTCAGCAGTAAAAACAATTAATGTGTTTTGTAAGGTTTTAACTCTTGTAGAGCTTATCTCATGAGCAAAGCAGGGCTTTCAAGTCAGTATCTGGGAGCATGGAACATGTAGGAATAGCTCTGAGTTTTAATGCAATGGGGTATGAATATGCATATTTAATGCAGATCTTAGCACAATATGATTAAGTGTATAAATTTTGTAGCAGGTGAAAATAGATTTTTTTTTTCATTTGCCTAGCATCCAGATGGTACATGGGGGAAAATAGGTTAATCCCTATTTTGTATACAGAACTAGTACATACTGATTAGCAGATTTCTTTTCCATGGAAATTTCAGTCTGGTTACAGTAGAGCTCTGTTCCATTGTTGTTCCAACATTTCTGTTTTTATAAGGATATTGCATAACATCTAGATCTCTGTGATCCTGAAATTCTTGAATGATATGATACAGCTTTTCTTAATTAAATCCTTCATAAGAAACATAGTATTAAAGGGTGTTTTGAATGTAGTTCATTCTGTCATGGATGTTCTGCTGTGGGCTATCAAAAAGAATATTCCGCTTCACTGAAAATGGTATTTGCAAAAATAAAATCCTTCACTCATGGTAGAAAAAGAAAGGGAAGTTTGAAGGTAATCATGCTTGAAAGCACTGTCCTGATCCCTTATCTTAAATATTTATATCTACTATGCTTTGATTTAATAGCAGTTGTAGAATTTGCTTTGGAAATTTGTGTGTGCATCTATCCAAAGGCTTTTTTTTCCACAGGCTATGTGTGCTTGAGAGAAAGCAGTCCACATAAAGGAGGTCTGCAGTGACTTACAGAGAGTTACATGGGGCAAAGTAGATATTTTTCAGTTTGTGAATTGGGAATCACTCTCATACTGAGATGATGCTGCCAGAAAGGCAACAAAAGCAGAAGAGGCTTCTAATCAGCCTTTTCCCAGAGCAGTGGTTGGGTATTTGGTGGACACCAGATATGGAATAATTTTGTTGTGAGACTGCTGGAATAATTCCAGAAGAGTCAGGAATGTCTGCATTAGTTGAAAGCAGTCATAATCCTTTTCCATAGAGATAGTCAGACTTTCCATGATACAGCCTGATTAAGCTAAAAAAAAGTTTTAGAAGTTTGGGGGGTTTTTTGTTAGTTAGGTTTTTTTTGCTTGTTCTATTTTTTTAAGTATGTCTTGTCACATTAGATTGATGGTCCTAAGCTCTTGGTTTGTCCAAGTGTTCATGTCTTTACAAACTTTCATGCTTATTGCGAGCATCAAAAGTGGCCTCTTTTTTCCTCCCCTATTGTTAGAATGCACTCCTGTGATTTGTTAATCTTTTTTTGTCAAGAGCCTGACTATTTAAACATATACTATGAAATTACTATGCATTCATTATATAGATAATACAATGGTAATTTTAAATGTTTAAAATGGCTTTCAGTAAGAGGGGTTCAGAATAACTTTTTCACTTCAAAAATACAGACTGCAAATATTTCTAGGTCAAATAAAGTGATAGTTTCAACAATCATAATGGGAGATTTCAAAAACAGAAAACTTACCTCTAAGAAAATATTACTTTTTAGCATTAAATATTTTAACATGAAATTTTACTTCTTAAATGCTTGTTTGTATTTAACCTTTTGTAGTATTAGATGCAGGCCTAAGAAGAGGCTGATAGTGTCTATGGACGGAAAAAAAAAATCACTGTTTCTTTTGTTTAATAGTAAAAAATGTAACAAACTTCACCATTCTCCACTAGTCCTACTGATAAACCCTGTTTCTTGGATTTACATCAGAATCCATGGTTGTTTTCAGGGCCTAGTTTTTAGAACCTTACCTGATATTCTTGCCTTTTCTCACAAGAGATTTGGAGAAGGCCATAGAGAAATTCTTCTTGCATGTAAAATCAAATCGGTGCTTACAATTAGTTTTCAGCTTAGGAAGACTGCAGCCCTAGACAGAAACCACAGGGATTTCTAATGTTCCTGCCTCCTTTTTTTTTTTTTTTTTTTCCCCTGAATGTTGATAGCTTTGAAGTAAAAAAAAAAATGTAGATTCTTCTTGAATTATGTTACTTCAGAAATCAGAGCTAGTTTTACTATAACCATTTAGTGTTATACTTTCCTGAAGTTTCTAATTGAGGGGGGACTTTTTTTGGTGTGGGGGAGGAGGGGTACAGCAGGTATCCAAGCCTTTGGGAGTTTGATAAAGAATTTTTTAGAATTCGGTCATAATCTTAATTCTAAGTAATTTATTAAAGGCCTAGGTGTGTATTTTCAGAGTATCAGAATTGTATTCATTTTATTGTGTTTTGTCTATCACTGTATCTTTTACTTCTGTGCTTTTTCAGTTACATTTAATAAAGGAAAGCTCAGTGCTTTTTACCATTAAGATGTTCTAATATACCCCTAAATAAAGCCTCATTCTGAGCTTGAAGCTGCCTTTCTGTCAGTGAGCATCAAAGCCTAGAATTTTTGAGCTGCTTTTGTTGGTAAATATGCTGTAATTTTAGGTGTTCTAATTACAGTTCCTCAAAATCTTTGCATTTAAAACAGCTGCTGAAATAGTGCAGGTGGTTTGAGACTCAATTAACTGAGTTTCTGGTTCTTCATGACATTAGAACTTGTAGATCTGCCTTTTCACTTATATTCATAGATGAAAAAGGGATGTGGGGTTTGGGTTTTTTCTTTGGGTGTTATCTTAAGCTGTTTCAGCAATTGAATGAACTGATAATGATGAAGGTACTACTAAACTTTATTAACAAAAACTATAAGTGTATTTGAGACTTCTTTGTTGAGTAGTGGTTTAGCCCTTCAGCAAGCAGACTGTGATACTTTAACAATGACAGTTCTGTTTAGCTAAATTTATTTCTTAGATGCCTTAATTAGACTATGCATTCCTACAGTGGGTTTACAGTTTGTGATAATTTCAACTGTAATTTGAAATTTAGTTCTAATGAATGTTTGCTATTAAAGAATAAATTGCACAATTATTTAAGCAGTTTTAGATGTAAGGAATTGAATTTACTTAGATACATGTTATTTTCTTTGTTTAGTCTTGAATGACTTACAGATATGGGACATTGTCTCTTTTTGCCTGTTTGCTGAAATTCAGGGCAGGCTCTCCAAAGGCAGGGACAATTTTTCTAGTGTTTTCATAATGTTGCTAGTTTGAGTTCTTTCTCTAACTGTTCTGATAAAAGAAAAATATTTGTTAAGCATACAAATATTTTACAGTAATAGAAAGGAGACAGTACTTGCAAGAAGTAACAAGAAAAAACAACAAAAAATTTGTTGGTATTTGCTGTTTGGTTTTTGTCTGTCTCTTGAGCAATTACTGTGCTGCTTTATATACAAAGAATCTTACTCTGCTGGAAATCTTGGTAATGATCCTTCAGGGCACAGCATCTGTAGACCTTCTCGGAAATGTTGCTGGTTTTGCAAGCAAGTATAAGCTGCTGCTTTGTCTCCTGTCCTCTTTCCTCCTGCAAGGACAAATACTAGGTGTCTGGGGAGAGAGGAAAAAGGAGGAAAACCCAGCAAGGCACTGGGGCTCTACAATACATGCAGGATGGAAACTTCAGTGTAGTCCAACAGTGTTATTAGCAGAAAGAAAAGGAGGTCTTAATATATATAAAGTACACTCATTTTAGTCAAGCAAAATCTGCACCTTGTGGAGGAGAAGGTAAATTGTGCTATCATCTCCATACACATGACATTAGAGGTAGTATTTCTGTAGTGTTTTCTGTAGAGAAATGAGTCAACAATAAATTTTGCTTTTATATTTCAGTTATGGTTTTTTTAAACTGACTTGTTAATAAAGGGAAATTCATTGGCTGCAATCTTCATTAATTAGGAGCTTGTGCTGTGTTTATTTGTGCTTTCTCCTACTTATCAAATAAAACTTGAGAAGTTCTTTTCTAGTGACTTTGCATTGGAAACTCCTAACATTGGTCATTGCCATTGGGTGGGAGTAAACCATCCCTGTCCTCTCCTAAACTGCAGCTTCATTTGCAAATACTGTTTTCTTAGAGAGCAAAAAATGCTGTATTTGAGATTGTAACTTCTGGGGGAAAAGGGTGGTCTGTGTCCATCAAACTTCCTTTACTGTAACATTAAGAATAGGAAGATGGGAAGCTTCTTTTAGAAAAAGAAAGTATTCTTTTCTGTATTACAAAAATGGAACTATAGTTTAAAAAGACAAGCTAGAATTTAAATCATGCTTTGTCTTTCGGATTAATAATTGAGTCATTGGTTCATCACTTGACCTACCAACCAAAAACAACCGTTGAAGCAATTGGTTTGAGATTTTTGTTCTTTTGTATTGTCATGCCATAAATTCCATGTTTATTGCCAAATACGCATCTCACTTTAGGATTTGTACCATGCCTGGCTATGAGAATCTACTTTTTAGTCTAATTTCATGAGGAAATGATAAAAGCAATTTAAAAAGAATATGTAATAAACCAAACATATCCATTCTGTCTTTTACCTTGAAATGTTGTTTTTTTCCCCTTCTTTCAGAGAGCTTTCTTAAAATTGTATTTCAAATGTATTATTTAAGTAGCTAAAAATTATAGTTTTCATCCAGTCACGGAATCTTCAATAGCATCGACAATTCTATAAATATTGAATGGAAAAATATTTACTCTAGATACATCTTACTGAACTTGAAAATTATGGTGTCTTCCCACACTAACCACAATAGGAACTTAAACTTGTCAGTTTGATTACTTTTTTGTAGGCAATACTGTCCTACTGTAGCCTTATTTGGGAGTCCAATTATCACAGTTGCTTGAAGACTTAAATTGAAGAGGTAGATTAGTTAGATGAAGAAAAGCAAGTGACTATGAAATTACTAAACAGGCTAAGAAGAGTAACTGCTGAAGACATTAGGTGAAATAAGCAAATTTATCACTTTTATTTTACTCTTGAAAGTCATTAAATTCTTGTATATTGTGATAGCTCAATTTTAACCTTTGTTTTGTTTCAAATTAAAAGCCAAAAAGGCAATTCTAGTTCAAATAATGGGTACAGACTTTGTTGTAACTAGGGTTTTCAGGAATTTGGAACTAAAAGTAGATATTTTGGCCAAAAGAGATTGTAATTTGTTTATTCCAACTTGAATAAATATTTAAATATTTACACAATCTTGAAGCCTTTGAATGGGTTTCTGCAGTGTTGCTGCAAGTTCCTTCTCAGTGATTGGAGTAGGAATGAAAGCTGGAGAGGACAGGGAAAGTGGAACAGCAGAGTCAGCCCAGAGAAGTAGGTTGCTCCATATATTCCAGCATTTTGCTGTGGTCTCCACTGATCAGCAATCACCCTTTGTTCTGGTGTTTTTCTAGACATTACCATGTGCTTCAACATCAGTATTATCCTGTAATCTGTGTGCTTCTCTACTTAAGCATTGTCATTCCAACAACCCCAGACCTCTGACTGTTTCTGGAATTGAGGCAAGTTCTGAAGCGGTAACTTGATCCTTTTTGCCACTCTGAATTCCCTTTGAGTACTGGTGTCACTTGGATGAAGGGGAGAGATGATTGCTCCAGCTAACATCATGGGAATTGCAGAATACTGAACAAGCATGAAGCTGTTTGAAGTAGAGTTTGGCTGTGTGAGTGAAGATGGGAAGAATTCTAGTCTGGTGAATTTTTCAATACTCTACTCTGTGCAAACAACTTCTCTCTGGCTTTGTTGCAGGAAAATGTACTACATTAATAGCAAGAAAATACATTCCTATCTCTCTGTTTACATATTATTTGACTAGTTTACACCATTAATAGCTTTTGCTTAAATAGAAATTATGTCTGCTTTCTCTAGATTGCATGCACTTTAGAGTAAACTAACAGGATGAAAGAGCTGAATTCATTCAGAATAGTTGGCTAGGTGGGAATTTCAAGGTCAGAATGAATATAGTAAACAAGGATGAAATATATAGCTAAAGAAGAAAGGTTGTCTGTTCAGTTTGAATGACATGTATGGGTAAGGTTTTAGCTGAGTAAGCTTCTAGAAAATGATGCATGTGCAAAAGGCAGTTTGAATGCTTGACATGTTGCTTTTTTTAAAAAAATTAGGTTTTCACCATGCATGTCTTCAGTATTTTCTTTCCTCTTTGAGATTAGAAATCCTTCCCAGGGTAATTTTTTTTTGGTTTGTTCAATACTGCTTCTTCAATTTAACCTAGGGAAAAAGATTAAACAATCCCAGTCTAAGCAATGATATTATAAATACTCTGTTAATTTATAGAAAGGAAGGGGTGGGTTGCATGATTGCAAGAGAATGTAAGCAATATTTATCTTTCATTCTGTTCTCTAGTACATATGTTAGAGTCTGCTAGACATTCTGCTTTATAGAGGAAATGGAAGTCTAATGCTCCAGTGTGTTTATGTGACTTTGTTTCATTATGGTAATAATTATTATGGCTTTCATGTCCATTTCTTACTAGAGAGAAAATGTGGTTTGAGTTTCGGTGTATGTCAGCCATACTTTGTGTTTAACAGCCTGTGACCTTGAAATAGTGGTAATTATTAGATGTTATGTAGGCAGATTTTTTTCATAAGCTGCAGCCTGTACCATGAGTACAATGCTAGAATTGTTCTACTGAAATTTATCTTTTATGTGCGCACTTGCACACACACACCAATCAAAACAGCAAAGGTTTCTGTTCAAGAAAGATTTACAATAAAAAGCATAGTATTAAAAAATGTGTAATAGTGCCATCTGCTGACCCCTGTCATAGCATAACTAAGTTGTATGAGTGGGCACTGGAAATGTTGCTGCAGAGGGTTGGCCTAAACTGAGAAGTGAGCCAAATCTGGTGAGAGAAGTTGATAAATCTTGATATCAAAGCATGATAAATTATGTTAATGTAATGAAAACCAAAGCCAAATAAAACTGGAAGTGAACATTGATCACAATAAGAATTGAGAATTTTTGTGTATGTGTTGACAAATTATGAAATTTGACAATAAGTAAAGTCAATCTGATGCTTTCTTGCTGTTCAGTAATTTTTGATTTTGTTGTGGCAGTCAACATAAAGAGTTTTGCTATCACTTGATGCCCTAGAAAATTCATCCAGCATGACAGCATATAGAAATTTATGGCTAGAAGAGAAGAAGCTGATAAGACTTTGTTTCAATGGCAGTGCATTCTTTAACTCTCTCATGGTGGCCATGTGGCCACTTTTATTAAAGATTCATTTGAATCATTTGAGCCATCATAAGATGTTGGAGTGGATCCAAAAAAGGGTCATAATGATGATCAGAGGACTAGAGCACCTCTTCTCTGAAAACAGGCTGAGAGTTGAGGTTGTTCAGCCTGGATGAGAAAAGGCTCAGGAAGAGCTGGAGCAGCCTTCCAGTCCATAAAGGGGCCTGAAAGAGAGCTGGAGAGGAACTTTTTACGAAGGTGAGCAGTGATAGGACAACTCTTCTTAAAGAGGGCAGGTAGTTTTAGGTTAGATATTAGAGAGAAAAGTTTTACTATTAGGGTGATGAGACCCTGGTACCTGGTACAGGTTACCCAGAGAGTTGCACCATCCTTGGAAGTGTTCAAGGCCAGGCTGGATGGGCTTAGAGCAACCTGGTCTAGTGGAAGGTGTCCCTGCCGTGGCAGGGTATTGGAACACTTAGAGACTAGCTGATCTTTAAGGTCCCCTCCAACCCAAACCATTCTATGATTCTATCATTGCCAATATCTTTCCAACCCAAACCATTCTATGATTGCCAATATCTTGCAGTCATAGTACCTCTGTCCTGCTTCTATCCTGAGCACCTTTCTTGAGGTTTTCATTGTAGCATGCCTGCTCTTAGAGGAACTTCATGTAAAGCTCTCACAGTTATATGGAAATGTGTTTACCACTTGGTTTGAGGAATAAAGTGGAGGGGCATTCTTAAAAGTATTTGGATGCAATATCTGAAAGAGCAAGGATCTTGGCACTGAAGTTGACATCAGAAGATTTTTTCAAAGTCCTGGAAAATGACTAGGAGCCTGGATTGTGAAGATTACTGCAAGTCTTTTTGTGCATGTTTGGAAAGAGGCAATATTCAGTATTAAGTCAAGCATTCGTATTGGCATTGTTTTTTCTCACCATGTAACAATAAATGGTCATAGTTGCAATCTTTCATGTAATTAGAAAAGCTTTTGAGAGACAATTATACTAGCTGAAGTTGCTCTTCCTTTTTATTACACCATAGTAAAACAAGTGGAGTGCTATAGTAATCTAAAAAATGAGCAAAGTAGCTGACAACCTTCTTGGTTTTTAAAATTACTTCAAAAAATTCATTGTTTATGACACTTTTATTTTAACATATGACAAGAATTTTCCACAAAATAATTTTGGATAAGAAAGCCTGAATGTGTAATGTACCAGTAACTAGTCCCATTCAGCAATATCCATTTTATTTTGTTACTGGTTTTGTGGCTGTTCCTTTTATCTCAAACATAAGAGATTTTGTGTTTAATTTTTACTTTGCATGTTTAGACACTGGATCTTGTACTTAGGTTCTATATGAATAAGACAAAGAACTGTCATATATTTTCCTCCGATCTTCAAGAATGGCAAGAAGGATCTGTGAGTCTACAGCTTCACCTCAGTCCCTGGGAGGGTGATGGGGCAGCTAATCCTGGAAACCATTTCCAGGCACATGAAGGTTGAGAAAGTCATCAGGAGCAGTCAACATGGTTTGACCAAGGGGAAGTCATGCTTGTCCTATCCAGTAACATTCTGTGATGAAATCGGTAGATGAGGGAAGAGCAGTGGATATTGCCTATATCTGAACTTCACTGAGGCATTCAGCACTGTCTCCTGCAAGATCCTCATACGAGTGCAGTTGATTTCATTCCTATGAGCACAGATAGACTGTGACATGTCTTGAAACCCAGTGAATGGCTGTCCCAGAGAGTGGAGATCAGTGGCTTGCAGTCCGTCATAAGGCCAGTTACCAGCAATGTACCCCAAGGGTCAATACTGGGTCCAGTCCAGTTGATAAGGGACAGAGTGCGCCCTTAGCAAGTTTGCGGATGACACCAGCTGCAAGGAGTGGCTGATACCCCAGAGGGTCATGCTGCCATTGGTGAGCTGAACACCTCATGGTGTTCAACAAGGGGAACTGCAAAATATTGCACCTGTGGAAGACCAACCACATACGCCAGTACTTGGCAGGGAGAAATCAACTTTTCAAAAAGGCCCTGAGGCTTCTGGTGAACACCAAGTTGAACGTGAGCCAGCAATGTGACCTTGCAGCAAAGAAGGCAAATGCTACCCTGAGCTGCATTAAGTAAATTACTGCCAGCACATTGAGGCTGTTGATCCTTTTCCATTATTCAGCACAGGTGAGGGTCACACCTTGAGTTCTGTGTCTGGTGCTGGACACTCCTGTACAGAAGGGAATTGGACATAACTGGAGAGAGCCTAATAAAAGACCACTAAAATCATGAAGGAACTAGAATCTCTCTCCTATGACTGAAATCTGAGACAGCTAGTATCTTTCAGCCTGGAGAAGCCTGAGGGGGGGGTCTTATTAATGTATGTAAATACCTGATTAGAGAGTGTGTAGAGGATGCAGAAAGTCTTTTTTCAGCAGTTCTCAGTGACAAGTCCAGAAAGGCAATAGGCATAATCTGGAACACAGGAAGTTTCTCCTGAACATTAAGAAATGTGGGGTTTTTTTAAATTTTGAGGGTGACAGACTACTGGCACAGGTGCTTCAGAGAGGTGGTGGAGTCTCTCACCTGATGCATAGTCAGAAGGTATCTGGACATGATCCTGGCCAACCTGTTCTAGATGGCCTTGCTTGAGCAGGGGACCTATCCAACTTTCAACCTAAATCATTTTGTGATTCTTTGATATATTAATAATGAACTAACAAAATAGGTTTAATTTGTAACTATGCTGCTTTTAGCAGCTCAGAAGTAAAACTTCTATTAAATTATCTTGCCTCTTGCTTAAATGTTTTTTAACCAAGTCATTGAGATATTACTTTCTTTTAGTTGTTTTAGCTTTTGGTGGTATTAATCTGGGATAATGCAGCTGTAAAAAAATATAAAACAAATTCACTCCCCCAAACACTCCCAAATCCAGGAGTCCTAACATATCTTGAAGAGATGCTTTGAAAAAGAACAATTTGCATTCTCACTGAAGTCCTTAAGTGATAGCCTAGTATCTGTGAAAAATTGCTAGAGTTCAGTGAAGACCAGTTGTGTGGATGACAATGTCTCTGCTGTCCCTGTAATCCATTCTGTGTACCTTCGTGACATAGAAATCTATATGTGATGAACTGAATAGTTCTCTGGATTTCACCATCTAAGTTGCCAAGATTTTTGCTGTCAGGAAGGAGTACTTACATAGACAGCTGACATAGATATTTAAATTAAGAGCATGTTTAAGTTGTGCTGAAGTTCCAGCTGGCATACCTATAAGACTTCAAAGTTCTTCCATATTTCTTCTCTTCTGGAAGATGTGCCCGTCCAGGTTTCTGAGTGATCTCCCAGTTGACTTTGCCTAACAGTCCCATTTTTAAACAACTTCTTTCTTTTTGGTGTGCCTGGATACTGTTCAGAGTTTTTTCTGTTTATCTTTTCCAAGTTCTTCTTTTATATTTCTGGAGAATCACAGATTTCCTTTTCACTTCTATGGCATTTAACTATTTTTTTCTTTTAATACATATTTTTTATATTAAAGAGGGTAAAATTTGTCTCTCTGTTCTTTTTACTTCTATCTTCTTTGAAAATTTATGCTCTTGTATTTTTTTCCTTTTAAATTCCTTTTTTTCTTGCTCTTTAACATTGTTAAAATTGTTTTAATTAAATGTGTTTCTATTTTCTTTGTCAACCCAACTGCCAAGACACCTTTGTTATCTTGTCTCTGAGGTGTTAAAAGTACATTCTTCAAACTTCACTGTTGTGTCCAAATTTGTTCCATTTATTCTGGTCATATTTTACACTATTTTATGTCCATTTAGTGACTTTATTTTGATTTTTCTCTTTGAATGTAAAGTCAGTTTAATAAGAAATGAGTTGGTGATGATCCCCTTGTTCATTGACTGTCTGCCTGGCATGCTGCTATTAATACAGCTGGACTTTTATTCCTATTAGCCCCTTCTGGTATTTTAGAGTACTGTGTTATTTTCTTCCCAGTATTGTAAAACCAGTACTGACTTCTTTTCAAAGTATGCTATTGATGTCTGGCTTGCAGAACACTTGATAGGGAGACTTGAAGTCTGTCCTTTAGTCTAAACTATATTTTAAGATTTTAAAAGAATTTTATGTTCTCATGTAGTTTAACAAAAAAAAAAAAAAAGGAAACTCAACAACTAAAAGCAAAATCTCAGCATATATTTGATTATCATGGATGTTTTGTGGTAAAGGCCTCAGCTATAAGATAAAGGCTAATTACATTCATTATAGGTAAAAATAAAGAAATTTGCCTATCTTTACCAATACCTATCTTAAAGGTGGTAGTCTGATGGAAGTTTTAAAAATGGTATTTCCTCTCCCCTGGCACTTTTTCTCTTATTTTTGACAGCAGTAAGCTCAGTCTCCTGGAGCCAAGCATGTGCTGACTTGGGAACTCAATACATGTGTTGGAAAAGAGACTTTAAAGATTGATGTGCTTCAGTTTTGGGGGGATGAGGATGGGTAGGATTTGAGGGGCTTCTTTTTGTTGTGCTTTCAGTAATGGTAATTGTTTGATACTTGCTTTGTAATTTGTGTTTCATGTTGGCCTGTGGCTCTGGTATCACTGCTTTTTACTTTCAGGTTTGCCTTTCTATGCACTTAATTTTCAGTTATAATTCCTTGTTGCTGGGGGCATCTGGGACTGTAGTAGCTCTTGCTATTTTACTGTCTTACAATGGGTATAAGTGCTCACAACACAGTAGGCTTTCCAAGTTATTTACTTTTGCTCTCCAGTGAATTTTTAGGTGTCATAACTTAATTTACCTGTCTTCCAAAATCCAATAGCTAGCTAGAACTTTAAAATTTCCATGAATTATTACATTTTATCTTTAAAGATACTTGTTTTTGGAACACAGCCTTAAAGATCATTAATGTATTTTATTTATAAGGATGGAAGTTATTTTTTTTCAAGGAATTTTAATGTGTGGTAGTTGCTCTTTGTGGGTTTTTTTAATGTTAACTGAAATCTGATGCCTTAAGGGAATTGCATCAGAATGCCAAAGGATTTCACACTTGGATAGCTTAAAGAGTAGCGTAAACCTTGTTGCTTCCAAATTTTCAAACATTTTTTTGTGTTTCTTATTCCTTTAGGTATCAGTGAATGCTTCTATACTGTTACTTGTATTGCTAGAGAGAAATAAAAACACCATAAAATGAAAAAAAGATAGGGTTGGACCTCTTTAGGTTTGTTGCAGATTTTTTTTTTCCTTGTCTCTTAAATATTACTTAGGCACTTCACTAAGTCTAGCAAAAGAGCTTTAGGCCTAAATAGTTTCGCTACTGTTTGGTATGCCAGAAACATGAGAAAAGGGCTGGTCATGCATACTAGAATGTGAAAACAAATGGAGTTGACTACCAGTGGCCAGCCATTGCCTAATGCCTTCACCACTGTCGTGCTTTGGTTGGATGATCTTGCCTACTCATGGAGCTGCCTTTTCCAATTCTCTCTCTCTTTTCTTTTTCTTTTTTCTTTTATTTGGCAATACTAAAAATGAAAGATCATCTCTATATGTATTTTTCAATGCACTTGTATTTGGCAAGTGTTTATGAGCATTTGTGCAGACCTTCCAAAAGACTCGGACTACAGAGTCCTGATTGATGAAATTTGCACTCCTGTTCCATGGTCTGTGTGAAACAGTAAATATTTTATTGGTGCAGTGACTTCTTAAGGCACTACTGTAAGAATATAGATTCAGAAATGTTCATGTGCATGGTTGCCAGATGGATAGTTTTTATAGAGAATAAGGACAAAATCTTGAATACCGCATGAAGTGTGTTCTTCTTTGAGGGAATCCTCTTTCTTTAGGCAATTTCTTTGAATAAATGCCTAGTTCCTCACTGGCATGGTAGGCTAAGCAAAAGCTTTTTCCAGTATATTTGGAATCTCAAAAAAGACAGTACTAGTATTACTTTCTCTTTTTCAATACAGAAAATGTACTGAAGTTAAATGAAATTCGGAGTTGACTCAAAATCTGTTTAATGCAAATATTTGGAAAATAATATTTCTAATACAAAGCTACAGTAATACATTTTCATTGCAGAATCAAAATGATTGATGGTTTGACATTAAAAATTCTTTCATCCTTGAAGTGTTTCTCTTTCCAGATCTCTTAAAAGTTATTACAAAGCAGATATTTGTAATAATTTTGTTTAGTAATGCATGACAGTCTCTATGTAAATAGTTTTCTTACCTATGAAAATTTCTTGAGTGCATAAAAATTTTCATGTTTTCAGCATTGTGGGTGCACAGGGAAGGGAGTCAAAAGGAAGCCAGCTGGGCCTGGGCAAAAGGCACATTGTGTATCTCTGGTTGCATTACAGCAAGGTCATTTGGAACAGGCACAGAGCAATGAGACACAAAAGCCTGTGGGATACTAGAGGGTCTTTTGTTAATGCTTAATAAGCGTAATGTAAGGGCAACTGACAGTGGAAGCAGGTGGAAATGCTGAATGTAATTACAAACACTGATCTGAGAACTGCCATTGGTAAAAGTGAGTAAATAAACTAAGAACATGAATATTTTACTTTATAGGTTTTACCATGAGATTTTTTAAGTCTACTTTGGAGAAAATAGAGGGAATGCTAAAACAACAAATCTTTATGCCCTTCAACTGAAGTCACTTAGTATCTAGGATGTGTGTATGCAATGCTGAGTGTGCTTTGCAGTTCTGTATTGTATGCATACAGCTTTACTATACTCTAATTTACACATTCCTAGCAAATACTTGACAAATAAGGCGCACATTATTATAATAGCACAGACTTTTTTGTGGTTTTGTGTCTGAAAAATCTACCATTAGCTACTTAAATAAACCCAAGAAACCAGGCTCAATAGTTAAATCCTTTTGCCAGCAGTTTCTGCCATCAGCAATTTAAAATGTATTTCATTGAAAAAATGATTTACTTTTATATGACATTTTTCTAAATAAAATAGAACTGTTATGTTATCACACTGAAAGTGTTTTTAGTGGTTTTAGACAAGATTATGGGCTTCTCTCTAATTTTTGAAGACAAAAATTAACCATCTCAGTTCTGGTTCTCTGGGTGTTTCTCTACAAATAGTCATAGTATTTTTTCTACCTCTTTTCCTTAACTTGTATATTAGCTTCAGATAGCATTCTCCCTTTGTACCTTTACTTGATTTCCTTTTTTCTCCAAATGTCATATCTCTAATGCAGAAAAGTCTTTGTGTTGAGGTGAGCCAGCTTGCATAGAGGGATTGGCTCAAGTCCTTGTCCCATTAATCAACTGCACCTTCAAATCTGTTACTGCATACTGATTTACAGTTCGTATGAAAATGGATTATGCACTGCTGAGATTTAAAGGCATCTCTTTTCTCCATTGCTAATCTAATTTTCCTTATAGTTAACAAGTCAAAGCCTTAGGTGCCCTTGTATGTTGCACCTTCTGATCTGGTGGGTTTTTTCCTTACAGAGGCCTGGGTAAACAGCATTGCTCTTCTTGTCTAATAAGGTGTTTTAAGCAAAACTCTCTTTATTTGGGGTTTTTTTACTTAATTAATTGCCGGATAACCCAACCTTTTGTCACTGGTTTGAGTGTTGGGGAGAACTAAATAATCAAACACTTAGCCCCAGGTTAGAGGCAAGTGGAATGCCTCTCCTCCCTCCGGCCCCAGCTTGCCCTATTATCCCTGTGCGTGGTTGTGGGTTCACCCCAGCTCCTCCAGAGGCACTGGGAAGCACAGTCAGGGCCATTGGCTTTGCAGTACCCATCTGACACTTCTTGCTTCTCAGCTACGTCCTCCACTGTGCTTCACTTGCTCATTTTTTCCTGCAACTCTTTGCTTATTTACAGTTTCCCCCTGCCACGCAGGGCTTCTTCAGGCATTTCCTCTGCGGCAGTGGCTTGGGGTGCTGCTGCTCTGCTGGGAGTCCCTGGGGGAAGTACACACATCCGTGCTGGGATGGGATGTTCCTCACCCCAAGAGCTGTGGGTGTGCACTGCCCCTGTGGCTGCTGCCTCGGGCACACAGGCAGCAGGGCAGAGGCTCAGCATCCCGCTCAGGGGTGCCTGTCTGGGGTGCTGCGGGTTAGACACAGCAGTTTGGAGGCTGGCTGGAAAGGGCAGCGACCAGACCAGGGCAGCTCACACCTACTCCCACCTTTCCATACCAAAACTTGGAGAACTTGTTGTGAATATATAGAGGAAAAAAAGCTTTCTGTAAAGTAGCAACACTTCCTTTAGGTCCTGAATTTCTGAATTAGAAAACTTGAAGTGATGGACTGAAAGGCATGTGAAAGGCATTGGGTTTTCATTCGAAATTCTAATAATTATTTTGTGGTAAATCTTGAGAATTATATATTGATATGGACATTGTAGACCAGAAGCAAGATTTTGACTAATCTAAATTTATTTATTTATTTATAAAAAGGCAAAACTAACAATAATTTAAAAAACAGAAAAAAACTATGTGAGGAAGGAATAGCCTAGACATAACAATTTTTCAGATAAAAGCCTGAGGATTTGTTTCGTATTGAGAATAAAAAGTAAGTTCATGAACAAGGGATAACTAATGAAGGAACACTTAGAAACCAATATATGGGTAAAATCTAGCATTAATATATAGGACAGTCTACATAAACATCCTTAATTTTTACTTGTATTTCCATGCATGTTTTTATACACTGCTTTTACATATATTAGCTCTGTTCAATAGTTAGAGTAATTTCAGTGATTCTTCTTGTGGTGCATCTTTAGGAAAAACTCCTTGTAGTTCAACAAGTGAGTACAAAAAGAAAGCTATTTTAGGGTTCATTCAGAAAATAATAGAACTTAAAACATTATATTTGGGTTTATAAACAAATTTTAAATACTATCATTTAGCTGTATTCACAGAACAAAAAGAACTTGCATAATTAAAGAAAAATGGGAGGGTAACATGTAGAAGAAAGAACAGTGAATTTGGAAGGAAGAAGATAAGGACATTTTTAAGTATGAGGAAGGGGAGGAGAGAATGCAAAGAGGATCTCCTTTATATCTTTGTTAAGATAACATGAAAAAAAGTACTTGACAATTAACAATTTGGCAAAATTAGATGGAATTAAGCCTTTGTGTTTGCTGGGCTGAGAGGAGTGAGGAACTCTGGGATGCAATTGTTTTTCTAAAGACTTGAACAAAAAAGTGTGAGAGATTTTTCCATGTTTATTTTCTAGGAAGGTAGCTCGAGTGCTGCTTAGGAGAAAAAGTTTTTCAATATGCATTTGTTTAGGTTTATTTTTGGTTAAAAGAATGATAAATTTCTAAAAATAAGTGGTTGGTAAGTTTCTCCCAACTCTTCCTTTCTTTTTCAACTCCTATTTTCTGATTTTTTTGATCAATTATTATAAAATGTATGCACATGTAACTTTATCTCTAACAATACACATATTGCAAATTTTAAACTTTATTTTAATTTTAGTTTTATTCCCTGGTATAAGTAAAACTTCTTTTTCTTTTTTTTCTCCTGTCTACTTGCCTTCAAAAGTGATTTGTTTTATATCTGTGAGAGAACATCTTGCAGAAAATGACATAGAGCTCAGTCAAATGAACTTATCAAAAGAGATGAGGTGTGACTTGATCTGAAGTGTGTAGGGGCTTCTTTGTGGTAAGATTTTATACAATAAAAGTCCTGTTAATTTAGAAAAAACATCAGAAGAACAAAGCTAAAAGCTGCATGGGCAAATTAAAAATATGTACATTTTTAATAGAATGACAATTGCTGCAAGAATTTACCCAGGAGTTAATAAAATATCCATGTTTTCTCGTTGCACATTTTTAAATAAAGATTTTGGACCTTGTCTAAGCATAGGCAATCCCATGTTTCTTCTTGGAAGAAATTTATAATTTGTGCAAGATTGAATACAACATCAAAAAAATATTCTGACAACTCTTGGATCTTGGAACACCATTCAGAGAAGAGCAGGCTAGCATTTTGCAAGGAAGTGGCTTAGGGGATGCAAATATTTTTCTCCACTGTCTTTTTTTCAGTATCACAGATATTTATTGATGAAATAATTGTATTTAATAACAGCATCAGGTCCTTAACCCAGGGTCCAGAATCCCATTTGAACAGGAATTTTCTGAGCATAACAGTGTAACCATCATGTAAGTGGAGGTCTGTGTATGTTTGTGATCAAGCTCTCATGTGGAAGTGAACATCACATTACACTAATTGCTTTTGTTAGGTGTGTGTGTCTCGCTATGTAAACTTTTACTCACTGTCTCTGCTTTTGTTCTTAATGTCTTTGTTGTAGAGTAGTAGAATTAAGTCTTATGTTTCCTTCAATTGTGGATATTTATGGACCATATTGTGACATGAGGTATTTTTTCCTTGTGTCCTCCCATCTGATAAAGCCATGACCTCAGTGAGCAATTTTGTATGATAAGTTCCATGGAATTCCCCCTTCTGGATGCAGGAATCAGAGAAAACCATTTTTTACTGTGGATAGTGTTTTTAGTCACCTGTCTTTCTAGTCAGAAACCTCTTCAATGTCAAAGGGGCATCAATCAAAATAATGGGATTAAAAGAACATTATCTTAATCTTTCAAGGTGGAAGACACATAACAAAAAGTTCTTGTATGAGTGCTCTTTATATGGAGGGACATTAGTTATATATTTAGATAAAGTTTCATCAGTAAGAAAGCTTTAATGTATTTTTCTTACATACATTGCAAAAAAATCCCCTAATTATTAATAATTTCTACCAATTTTGTAAAGCGATCTTATAGTTTAAGAATTTAATTGCCAAATTTGTGATCAAATAAAATGAATCAAATGTATTCAGATATATGTTTTTATTTGAGTGTTTCTTCGGGGTGATGATTGACACCAAATAGCCTAAAAATTTAAGAGATAACTGGATATAACTGAACTTGTTAATTGGACCAAGTTTCCTAAGCTTCATCAGATTTGATTTTTTTACTGTAGTGGTAGCTTTGGTTGAATCTGTATACCAGTCTCTGAAGCTTGCGTTAAAATACGGAAAGTAACCTAGTTTCTCATCTCCCTCTCATAATGAAAGCACAAAGTAAAGGCCTTTTATAAACCTATTTTGTAATGGAAATTTTAGCAGCCTTTTGAATGAACAATTATGTCTTTGTTTCCATGGAGCTAGCCCTAAAATAGCTCAAAATCAGTGTGGTGGTATTAAGAATCTTATGATTGCTTCGTTCGGGATCTTTCTGCTTGTCTTGGTCAAGACAACTTCAATTTAAGAAATTGTCAGAAGAATACTAACAAATCAAAATTAAAATTTTGAGTATATTTGTTTAATTGAAGCTTTATTTTGTAAATGTTTTCTGTGCTCCTCCTTTCTTTGAAGCCTTCCCATCAGCAGTAGGAAATGTTTCACTTTTGTGTATAAAGACTGCAGTGGAAATTTCACTCACAGTCTCTTACCTACAGGGGGTATGTGATGAAACCCAAGAGTTTGGGAAAGTATATTTATATTAATGTACTCTGTTTATTAAGAATTTTACTTGAACTCTTTGAAAAATTTTGGTTTCACCTTGTGAAATTGGAGTGGGAGTAGGATGGTAGTGTGGTGAGTTTATTTTTCTTTTCAAGTTTGGGGTCATTAAACTGGAGGTATTTTAGCTCTCTATATGACTGTTTAGGATGCCTCTAAGCATAGAATCATAGAATTATTTAGATTGGAAAATACCTCTAAGATTATTGATTCCAAACATTACCAGCACTGCCAAGTTCACCACTAAACCATGTCTTTCAGTTCCACAACTGCAAGTCTTTTAAATACCTCTAAAGGTGGGGACTCAACTACATCCCTGAGCAGCCTGTTCCAATGTTCAATAACATTTCTGTGAATGGTTTTTTTCTAAAGAATTTAGTGCTTCAAATCTCCTGGTTTTTTTCAGGTGGCAAAGCCTGAAACTGAAATCCTGAATCTGAGGATTGTTTTAGGATAGGTTTGTTGTCATTGGTTTTCAGCATAAGGAGAGTAATTGCAAGTGACAAGTTGAAACAGAAAGTGTTATGTGTTTTCGCGTGTGGGAGTCAGTTTAAAGGTTTGAAATATCATCTGTTGTTTTGTGGTCACTAATGATTGTGGAGGTATGTATTTCTCTCATGGGATCTCTTGTTTACTAAGGAAGAAGTTTCTTTCTCTCTTCCCACCCCGTTAAAACTTCTTCCCAGCAGCAACCCAAGGGTTGCTGCATCTTTTCTGTAATGGAAAGAGAGCCCTTAACACAGATGTCACTCCTAATTGCCAGCTTCTGATCTGTTTTTAGGAAATTGTGAAGTTTGTATCACAGCAGGGGATTTCAGAAGAAAACAAAAAGGAGTTTGCTTTTTTTGTCCTCTTCCATTTTAACCAGAGATTGGTAGCCCTAATGCATCATATTAGAATATGTAATCAGATTATTAAACACAGTAGCAGTTAAAAAAACAAACATCAAAACAAAACTTCAGGAAATCTGAGAAAATAACAGATGGATCCCAGACATCCTTTTTATAGCTTGCAAAATAAAACCAATGCATGTTTAGTATCAGATGCTTAACTAATTATTTCAAAGGACTTTGAAAAATGTTGCAGAGTAGGTATCCTAAACACTATGTAGTGAGTGATTTTTTTCTAGCTGAGTCACTGTAGACAATTTCCTCTGCCTAACCTGTATTTCCTTTGTTTGAGACAGTCTGGTACATATGGATTTGAGAGATACCTGGGGCTTCACCAGCTGTGGCTTCTGAAAAGCCTTTCTGAGATTCTTGTTCTGTAGATACATTTGAGGCAGAGGCAGAATTGTGCACTCTCAGAAATTGCTGAAGCACATGGTTCTGTGACCTTCATCCAGCCATCTATTTTAAATTTTTTTCTACTTGTTTGGTGCAGCCAAGCTTTTCTCACTACCCAACATTCAGCTCAAACCTTGACTGTTCCTACCTTGCTCTTTGAATTGGGTTCATCCAACTAGTGACTTTAACTGTTTATTTGGATGGATTGTGTTACATTAAACTTAAACATTTCTTCTGTAGCTGGAGAAACTTTGTTTAGTGAATAGTGAGAAGAGGATAGTTGCAAGTGTCATGTATTTATCAAATATTTGTTTACAGCAGTAGTCAAAATCCTTAGCAATCAGATGGGTAAGCCTGCGTGAGTCACACAATTTTTCCTACCCATTAAACACCTTGAGGAGGCTGTGTGTACTTCCATAACTTTCCTAGCACCTTTCCTGTACCTGAATTTGGAAATATGTCTCCCTTATATATACCATCTTCTTACCAAGTGTTGACTATATTCCCATTTTCAATGTGATGAATTTTGGACATCTTCAGGAAATAAGTATTCGTAGAAAGAAATTAAATAAGTGTGTTTAGTATCTGCAGTTAAGGTCATCCTGCATATTATAAATCACTGTTTAATGAAGAGATGAGAGGTTCATGTAGCTTATACTCTAGTAGAACAGTACAAAGGCTTGCCAGCATGTTCAACTTTGAACATGTGCTTTCAGAATTTTCTCAGGTTGGATCTTGTCTTTCACAAGACTTCTTTCTGGGACTTTTTTCTTTGCTAATATTTGGACAGTACTTTTGTAAAGGCATCTTAACAGCTTTGCTTAGTAACTATGTGGAATATTCTGCTTTCTGTAATTTGAAGCTGCCTGAGTTTTTGTTGTTTATTTTTGTCCTTTGAGAGGGTAGAAATTACTCTACTTTTTAGTTTAGTTTCTAGATTTGATGATTTCAAATTCAAAAGAAGGGAAGATACCCTGTGATACTCCAGTGACCTAAGGCTTGTGTGTGAAACTGAGCATCTGACTGTAGTGGCTTTTGTTATAAAATGTGGTAGATAAGGCATTTGATCAGTCATGTCTTTTGTCACATGGTTTCTTCATGTTTTCACATATTGTGAGTGCTAGGTCTAGTTTTGTTGTGACCCCATAGATATTAAAATTTTTTTCTAAAGACTATAATATTTTCATTATTTTCACAGCAACTTTTAAGCTTGGGTATTTTAATATTTATTTTATTAAACATGATTACAAATTTATATTGTCCTATGATTCTGGTTGCTATTGATGTAACAACAAGTGCTTTTGTGCTGCATTAAAGAATAAATAGCATTTAATATATGAAGTATTTTTAAGTGTTCAGACTGTGAAAAGAATTAAACAGCTTTTGCTAATGTCCAGTCTGAACTTCCCCTGATGCAGCTTCATTCTATTTCCTCATGTGCTATCACTGGTCACCACAGAGAAAGATCAGCTCTCCCCACTCTGCTGCCTGCCTTGAGGAAGGTGTATAATGCAATGAGGTCACTCCTCAGCCTTCTGTGCTGCAAGCTGAACAAACCAAGTGACCTCGGCCACTCCTCAAGTCTTTGCCTTCAAGACCTTTCACTGTCTTTGTTGGCCTCCACTGGACACACTCCAATAGTCCCTATGTTGTGGTGCCCAAACCTGCATTCTCGAGGTGAGGCTGCCTCAGAGCAGGGCTGGACAATCCCCTTGCCTGGCTGGCCATGCTGTGCCTGATGGATGGCCATGCTGCCCTTTTGGCTGCAAGAGCACTCTGTTGACTTCAACTTGCCATCAACCCTGAATTCCCTTCTGCAGGGCAGTTCTCCAGCCTCTCATCCCCAGTTTGTACATATAATCGGGGTTACACCCATCTCAGGTGGAGAATCCTGTACTTGCTCTTGGACATTTCATGCTCTTGTTCATTGCCAGCTCTCTAGACTGTCCATATCTCTCTGTAAGGCCTCTCTACCCACAAGGGAGTCTCTAACTCCACCTAATTTAATATCATCACTAAAGTTACTTTCTGTGTATTCGATTCCTGCATTAAGATAATTTATAAAAATATGGCAGAGCGCTGACCCTAAAATTGAGCCGCAGAGAACCCCACTAGTGGCTGGCCACTAGCCTGATGCAATGTGATTAACAACAAACCTTTGAACCCAACCTGTCATTTGATTGCTCATCCAGCATATTATGGACTTGTCCATGTCCTGGACATTTAAACCAGAAGGGGACTCTAAGTGATGGTACCAAAAGCTTTACTAAAATAAAAAAAGCCACATCGACTGACTTCCCTTGGTCAACTAGTTGGGTGACCTTGTCATAAAAGGAAATTAAGTTTGTGAAACAGAAACACATAATTAATGAACTGCTATGTAATGAAGTATTAGAAAATGTACTAAGCATGAAACACCTGTACTGCAGCTGGCGGCACACCTTTTGAAGTAGAAAATACTTATTCAGCTAATTCACACTGACAGTCAGTCTTCATGTATTTATGTTCCTAGCTTTTACGATGTGAGATAAAATTTGCATTATTTATTTCAGGGAAAATATGTTTTATGTTGTTGATTAAATAACTTCATTAGTGGGTTTAATAGAGAATTATTAATTTTCAAAGACAGATTATTAAGTATATATGCTTAAGGGGAACTGTGGTATCTCATAAGTATTAAGACAATTGTTTTAAAAAGATGGGCATCATAAAATAAAAGAAATTGGGAAAAAAATCTTCTTGCTACATTTTGCAGAATTTTAAAAATTCCATTCTACAGCAGATCTGAGATAAGCTTCAAATATTACTTGGAATATTTAATTATGCATAAAACGCATGTAGTAAAAAATTTAAATATTTATATTACAGTGTTTTTATACTGCTAGTAAGACTGTCACTATTAAGGCCAAGTATGAGAAATCCTCTTTATACAATACATTTTGATATATTTTTAAGAATCCTGTAAGTTCATCTTTCTGAAAAAATTGATGCAATTTGAAAATCATTAACAATTAAATATCTGAAAGGATCTACATAATGTCTTTTGAAAATTATGTTATAAATGTGATTTGGTCAGGAATATCAAGAAATTAATTAGGTGAGAGAGCTTTATGAAAATTATTTTTTAGTCTTCTAAAAGATATTTTAAATGTCTTGAGCTGAGAGGAAAAGGGTTATGGGAATTTTGATATTAGAGTACTTCATACCAACTTGGTTTGCTTTTGCGTACTTGCTGTGTTGTCATATATTATTAAAGATAGTTTGGATGACTTAGGTTTTTGTGGTTTTGGGGTTTTTTTTTTTTCCGCCTATGAGCATAAAGAGAGTGGTTGACATGGACCTTCAATCAGAGTGAAACTGGACAAGGAAGTATTTATCCCTCTCTCCCACCTCATGAGTTCTCCCTGTGTTGCACATGGCTGGATGGAGGGCTGGCACAGCCTCCTTCAGCATGGCCACTGCCACCAAAACCTTGGGAGGGACATTGTGCACGTGTCAAGATGCTCTTGTGTTGCAGCAACTATTTAACTTGGATCAACAATCAGGTTAGGCTGAGTAAGGCTGGTGAAAAAGCAACTTTTAATGAGGGAGTAATCAAATTTAACTTTCTCAGTGTCAATCAAGCCTGCAGTATGTTAGCAAAACGTGGATCTGAGTCATCAGCAAAGGGAAGGGGGAAGTGTCTACTGATGCTAAAACTTGCATCAGTATTGTCACTGGTATTGAAAATGGTATTATTTACAGTACTAGAGAATACTTTTCAACACAGAAGAGGCATTTGGAAGTTGTGTGACAAGTACCTCAATGGATGACTCTTTCCACATAGAACTCCATAGGAGAAGCATTCAAAAACGAATCCTAGTCTCTGTAGGATTGAGGAAGGAATGATATATGCTGCTTAAGGTTAGCTTAAAGTCAAATTTGACACCAGAAGTTTCACTGACCCTTCTTGGAGGACAAATTGATACAGATTCAGGTGATTTCAAGTGATGAATGTTTTTGATGGCTGCCATACTTCATTTGAAAACATTTTGGTTTGGAGTAGGTGTAATAACCTTGTAACAAAAAAGTTAGACAGTGCCCTGTTTTTCTTTGGGAGTGATGCCCACTTTATGATTGAGTTTTCAATTGTCTTCTGGCAGTCATAATTTGGTTTTGCAACTTTTCATGTGCTTTAATTCTATTTAGTTAGTTATGAGTGGATACATTTTTTGGTGGATTTTCCTGCTGCCTAGGAAACCAAAAATGCATAGGAAATACAGAAAAGAAGTATAATTGGTGAATTTCATAGACCATCAGAATCAGATCAAAGCTATCTTTTCTTTAAAAGATACAAAAAGTAGAAAAACCTAATCTGGCATTCAAAGTCCTGGTAGTGCTATGGTTGGAAAAAAGTGGTTTTTCTCCTCCCTCATGTATATCTGTAACTTCTCTTATGGAGAGGATTTAAATGTGGCATTTGTTGAGTAGGTAAACCCCAACTAGATCTTAAATAAAAGTTTCCCAAGAAGAACTAATGAAGTAAATAGTTATTTTGTTAACTGAAACAACTGAAAGTGTAGTTTATTTGAATAATACAATTATGATTATTCCCTGTATTCAGTAAGTTAAGAATATCATTAGATTTGCCATGTAATAAAAGTTGGGAGAAGTAATGGAAGGAGAAATGCCTGAACTTTTGATGAAGATTTTGCAGTCATTGTACAGACTATGTTCCTCCAAAGTTGCTCTCATCTGTTTACACACAGGATGAATTGGCATACTGCTTCTGATTATCATATATTTGATTAAAGAGCACCGGAATAAATTTTCCATTTTGCCAGTTGATAATTGTTTCTGAAGACCTCACTTATGAAAGAGCTTTTATGGATTATGATTATTTAAATAGCTCTGCTTTTCCCATTTATATAACTGTTCCATTTCCTCTGAAGTAACATATTCACCTAAATTAAGTGCTGATTCTGTTTTACACCAGACAAAAGGAGAAAAACACGCTCTCCCTGTTAATCATTATGAAGACATAGGCCTTTGGATATGTTTGTAGAAATTCTAATGTAAATTAAAATTTCTATGCTTTATTAATTAGTTATAAATAACATAATTTGATATTAAAAATTTGTTGAAATAAAATAATGCATTTCATAAGGTAAAAATACAGAATAGCAAATTAATAATACCTTTCTCAAGTATCTTTGTTGCTCTTTAGCATTGATATATGCATATTTCAATTTGAGTGTCTTAAATGAGATCTGAAAAGTCTTTTTGATAGATTCTGCTGGATATATTTTTAAAGGGTGAACTGTAACTATAATTCCTTCTTGTGTTTTATTCCTCTTTCTAAATTTTGTAAGAAGTTGAAAATAACTGAATTTAGCCATTTGAGAAGACCTTGTTTGGAAGTTCTTTCCTTTTATTTACTGCTTAGTAGTTTATACTTTTTCCTTAAATAAAAATGTGTTTAAGTTCTTTTGAGATGATACAAAAACAGTTGAGTATGAATTTTTACTGGTGTCTCATGTGAATGACTTCTAATCTGATTTGGTTTTTTTTTCTGCTTTCTCATTTTGTGTGACTGGAATGCTGTTTTTTGGCGGGGTTTTTTGCATTTTTTAATAAGTTAGGTGTATTAAGTCCTTTGTATTCTAATTTCTTTTATTAAATGTGATTGAAGAATATGTTAGGCATCACCAAACATAATTACTTCAAATGACAACTGATTATTTTAGAACCAAAATCTTCATTAATAAAACATGGCTATGTTGAAGGACTGTGATTGAAAACGTGTTCTAATGTGATTAAAACCCTCTTTTCTTAAAGGCCCCTCTTGCTGTTTTTTTTTTTTTTTTTAATTCTTCTTAATAATAGCTTGATATTTGCATCTGATGAGTAGAGGTAAATCTTAATTATGTACTGAGAAAATTTTCATAAATTTTTTTGTAGTTTGGCAATTTTTGAGGATTTTTGACTAAGCAGTGTATGAATTTCTCTTTTAATGCAATTAAGAATACTTGAATTTCCTCCACTACATAAGAGCTAACCATGTAATTATTGACACTTCATCTGCAGTTATCTTGTAATCAAACCAAATGATATGTGATTTCAGTTTTACTCAGTTACATGATGCCTTGAAAGGAATTCTTGGTACAGATGGAGCTCTGTGATTAGATTTGCAGATAGAGGTTTTGAAACTCAGTCCACAGCTATATTGTTTTCAAAATCCGGGTCTGGCTCTTAGAGAGAACATAAAAGTGTATCCTGAAGTGTTTCCTCCAAACTTCATTAGTTGAGTGAATGATGAATCGGACTAGTATCAAAACATGGAAGAAATGTTAAGGTGTGATGGAGTATTTTGCTGAAAAAAAGATTGTTGCCTGTTCACCATAATTTTGTAAGCACTTCTCTTGGTTGAGTTTTTTTTTGAAGTGAATCACCTAAGAGCTAATATGCTGATGAGAGGATGCATTTTCCTTTTTGAGTGAGCAGAGTTTATTTTCCTAATTCTTTATCAGTAGAACTGTCCTTTCAGTTGAAGTTTTGTGTAGCAATTATTTATAAATGGAGCTTGTGATGGGAATCATGAAGAGGAAAGTTTTGTTGTTTTTTACAGAGAAGTATGGCACTTATGTAACTGCATTTATTTTGTGTATGTACTTATATAAAGTGTTTTCTCCTTGTCTCATAGGGAGTAATAGAAGTTCTAACTTCATTTCACATATGTGAAGCTATATTAACACTGTGCACTTTGACAGGCATTATTGTAAGTGGTCTCACAGTGATTTTAGCTTTGTGGAAAATATTTTGGTTCTTAGTAGCAATCAAAAAAGGAAATTAAATATAAGGAAGCATTAAGGAAAAATGAGTAATACAGGAGTAATGTTTTGAAACTATGAATTATTGATATGTCTGTATTTTGAATGTTGTATGAAGTTCTGGTGATTTCCAGTCTCAAAAGAATATATTGGAACAAGCAAAAAATTTGAAGGGTAAGAAGTGTGATTAAATACAGATTTCAGATGAGAAGCGACTTAACAAAGTAGGATGGTTCAGCTTGGAAAAGAGCTGACCAAGTGTATTTGAAATATAAGTAAATAAAGGGAAGAATGTGATAGAAAACACCTGATTTATGCTTTTCAAAATGCAAGCAGCAGAGGGCTGAAATTAAACACACCTCTGGCAGATGCATGACAAAATATTTTTACACAAATTGTGGGGAAAATGTAGGACTCCTTACTATGGGCTGTGAAGGCTCCAAGAATTTGAGGGTTCAGAAAGTAATCAGAGAAATTATTGGAAGAAAATCTATTGGCCTATTGAAGCAATGACATTATTTCTGGAGCAAGAGATGGCTGTGTCACAAATAATAGGAGGTTGATATATTGAATTTTCTCTATTATAGTATATGCCCAGCCTATACTGTTACACTTTTTGTAGATACTTGGCCTCTTGTCCCTGATTTTCAAGTGCTGAGATACTTTGTGTAATGAAGATCCAACAGACTTCTTACATAAGGGAAACTCTGGCCGCTAATAAATCGTTTCTCACACTTCTTTATTTGCCTTTGAGCTTTCTTCTCTAAAAGAATCCTTTGTCATTAGAGTTGCACCTCCTATATGGCTGCATAATTCTGGCCTTTGTTCTTAACTGTGTTATCATCTATAAATTAAAGAAAATATTTTATTGGATGAGGAGCTGCAAAATAAATTAAGAAGCTTGAGGGAAGGCAATTAGGATGCACTTAAATGTTTGCAAAACAATTCATTATGGTCTGTGTGGTCCCTCCTTTAGCAATTGAGGTTTTGTGTTTTATCATTGCACAAAAAAAATCTTAAATCATTAATGATAGCTAAAACCCTGTGGGAGTCCAGCCACAAACTAGAAAAAAATTCTTCCACTATTTGAGAGTTATTTAGAGAAGCAAAGGGGATAATATTGACAAATCTGGTTAAAAAAATCCTAGCCTTACAAATCGTGGTGTCTGAAATTGCTTCTATGATCAAGGGCAGGTTCTTGTAAGGACTTGAAAAAAATAAATTGGATTAGAAAAATTTTAGGAGGTTTTAAATTACAATTCTTGTCTTTTATCTTTTGCACTTTTGAGGAAGAGAAAAATGTTACAAATAGTGTCATTTGTATTGATTTTCTTAAAGAAACACAGAACCTTAAAGAATGCCTGTGCTTGAAAATTTAACAAACTTCAGGCTGCCAAAACTGAAAAGCAATAGAAATTATATGGCTGTTGTTAAGGAGGGTGGCTATTGAGATTTTTCCAGCCCTGACATCTTAAAGTCATGTATATGTATTCTGTATTTTTTTACCCACTAGACAATGTTGTGCTGTTGCAAATGATGGCATTTTCGGAGAAATTGTTTTGTGTAATAATTTATTAGGTTTGGAGGAGTTTTGCTAGTTATAAATTAAAATTTATATAGGAAAATGGGAACAAAGTAAGATTTAAGGTAATATCGTGTTTCTTTATACATTTGACTTCACTTATTTGTAAAATATAGTCAATGAGCATTTCAGTCTTATCAAGAATTAGGAAGATTCTATGGGGAAGCTTTTCCTCAAGCTCCATATATCAGTCTAACTCTATAATAGATATTGTTCTACATTTACTGTTGGCTTTAACCTAGTTATGTTGTATGCAGAGAATCAAAAAGAGCTATAGCACATGCCTAGTATTAGTTCTGTAATCAATAAAGTCACTAAAGAGTCACTGTTCAGAAGCGAGTGAGGGCTTTTCACTGTGCCAAACACTGGGTTGTTTTCTCCCACATTAACTTTTTTGAGCAGAGGACTGCAGGATAAGTAGTTAATTAAAAATGAAAGATTGATGAGAATGAGCACATTGAAATTGAATGTAGAGCTTCTGTAGCTGGTGATGAACATTGTCACGGGAAATTTCAGCATTTCATAATGCTGACACCAACCGAAAATACGACTACGTATCTCAAAATTGTCAATGGAAGCAAGCAGCAGGATGTTGAGAATTAAGGATCTTCCCATTAAGCTCCTGCTTTAAGACCAGTGCTGTGTGCATCTCACTTCAGTGTTGTTTGAGATCATTTTATACCTGGCATTGTGAATTGCCTGGGCTATCCCTCTGCCATTAATCTTTAATGTACATCTATAGGTATCAGTTGGAAAATGGCTTTGTTATAACTAAGTTCATTGCAATTGTTTTGGTTTTAAATATTGCATAGCCATGATTTATAGTTTCTGGGCTTTTAAGAGTTGTTGAGTGTTGTGTGACAAGAGGAACATGAAAAATCTCAAAATAAAAGCAGTGAAAAACCCTAAAGAAAACCAAACCTTAAGAAAAAGATGGACATGAGACTAGGATACTCTCAAAATTCATTATTTCATTTTAGGAATTCAAATAGGTAATAGATGGCTTAATCTTAATATAGAAATTTAAGTAATTTGTTTTCTTACCAATCAGTGCAGTGGCATAAAAAAAAGCAAGCTGGTCGAGTGGTATTTAGCAAGGTAAGTGGCACATAAGAGAGCTCCTGAATAGTGAGGAGAAACAGGTAATGCCCTCTGAGAGCAACCACTTTGCCCTCCTGATTGTACCCCATGGGAAAGAAGGGGGCAAGAAGAGAGCCTGCAGACTGTTTGTTTGTTTTGGATTTACAGACTAAGGGGGACTATGTGATGGCTGCCTAGAAGATGATAGTGGGCTAGTACTTGGGGCTGGTGGGCTTTGTCCTGATCGTGTGTGGCTATTTTTTGTTCTTAGCCAAAGTGTGTAGGTAGCACATATACCATGATTCTCACAAATCAGCATTCCTTGTCATGTTTTGCTTCTTTGATTGTTATGTATCCTTGAGGTACCAGAGAACAATCCCACTGACTATTCTAAAATAAACCCCATCATTTTCCAAGACTAAGATTCCATTAACTGTATTGTTGCAATTTGTTCTAGTCACAGAGTGCATCTGTGAGTTAACACACAAAAGAGAAATTGCTTTGACAAGTATGTTTGAATAATAAAAAATGAATAAAATCAACAAAGAAATTTAAAAAACCAATTGTTCTGAGTTACTGGCAAATTGTGTTGACTACAATTCTCTATTAGTATTTATTGCAAATACATTCTCCTTGCTCCTGTATGTGAACTTTGGGAAACAGGTGTGCATGCATTGAGGATTTTTCCAGTTGTCTCCTTTGCACAAACATAATGTGTGATAGTGTTTTCTGTGCAATACAAATTAGATTTAAATCAATGTGTAATTGTTGACAGCTTAATGTTTCTTAGAATTTCAATTTTTTGTTGATGTTCTCTGATAACTATTTTAAACCTCAGCAAGGTTTGCTTTACAGAGATAATATATTCATTCAAACTACTGAAAACACCCCAAAAAGCTGCATATGGTTTCTGACTGTTGAAAAACAAATAAGGAATGCTGCTGACCTATTAGATTTGGCTGTTCAAGTTTCAGCAGTGCAAGTACATAGACTTATTAGTAGAAGAGGCTACAAAAGTAGTTGCAAAAAAAATTTATCTTTTCAGAGTGCATATCATTTGTGATTTTTGTAACTCTCAGTTATTTCCATTTATTTTACTTCTCTTCTGGCTTGGAAACAAAGAAAATACTTTAAAGAAAAAACAACCCCAAAAAACAACAACAAAAAAAACCTACCAGAAAAGCCTCGATTCCAAACCACCACCAAGTAACTTGTTTTAAAATACACCTGGTTATTGAAAACAGGCAATTAGAAGCATGAGTTTATACTGTACTAGCATCTGTACCTTGATCTTAAAGTTATAATTGAAAGTGAGAGAAGACAGGCAAGAATGGGCTATGAAGTATTAAAAGCAAAATGAACTGGTAATGTGGTAATGTCTGTTTAGTGATATTATTTTTCATACTCTTTAAGCTGTGCTCATTTATCAACTTCTTTGTAGTCCATAAAAATCAATTTTGAATTTTTGCTTTCAGCCATGTGGCAAACCTAAGTCGCTTGGTTTTATTTATTAAAATGAATTCTCAGTATCTGTTCTCTTTTTTGATGTAAAAAAGTCCCTTATCTAATTGGCTGATCTCTTTGGCTATTAAGTCAAGATCAGAAGTAATTTATAAGATAAACTGAAAACAAATTAGCTACAAGTTTGAGAATGGCTTTAATTTTACTTGACTGAAATTAAACCTGCAATTTTTATTTCTTAGTCTCTAATTTTTCAGGTTCAATGTCTTAAAGTAAAATCTCATATTCTGCTTTGGCCAAAAATGGTTTTGTGGAGATCAAAATAATAGATAGGAACAGTGTCTCCTTCTAATGGCACAGGAACAACAATAGACCATGAGGAGGACTTTTAGGTTTGTGTTTTGGATTAGGTACTTTTATGTAAAATACTTTTATCTGTCTTAATTTCTGTCAGACGTGGTTGGATTACTTTATAAATTCTTCTAAGTGGATAAGATTTGTCTTGTGTCACACTTCAAAACTTTTCTTTGCATTCCTTTTAGAGGTAGGACTTTTTATTTCAAGGAATCTGATTCTTGTGCTAAAGAAGCTTTTATGAAGGCTGATATTTGAACTTCATCAGACTAATTCCTGTCCTACCCCAAAACAGTGTTTTTTTACAGTAGGTAAAAAACAGCTTAAGAAATTTGTGGCAAATAGCCCATTCTTTGTTTTTGCTTTGTGGTTTGGGGTTTTTTGTCTTTTTTCTCTTTAAGCCTCAGCAATGCTTAGAGAAGGTCTGATATTGTCAGGGATGTTATACAGCCTTGTGATCTATCCCAGTGTAATTGATAGTTATCTCAGTAAATCATATGTATCTGCAGTTGATCAACCACTGGAGCTGATCTGCCTACAGGAGTGTCCTCCTCCCTCAGGGGAAAATGTAAGAAAATAAAGATAAATCCATGGGATATTTTTAAGCTTGCATAATAACCAGCACATTCGTGTAATTTCTAAAAGCTCACCATTTTACTTCATTCATATTGTTTCAACAAGTACAAAAAGTAGTATTTAAAGTAATTTCTCAGATTGCTTTAAATTGTCAATAAACTTCCTAGGTAGCATTCCCTTAGTGACAAGCTACCAATGTAGTGCAATATATTATTCAGAGTAAAAATGATTTTGAAGTTAAATGAAGGAAGGCTTATTTAAAAGGGTATGTTAATGTGCAGAATTATATCCTGTTGTAATGATTCACATGAGAATCAGTCTTTTAGTGCTGTCATTTGGTTATAAACCATATTGTGAGCACATTGGTTAAGATTTATCTGACATAACTTTAGAAGTGCCTATCTGAACTAGTTGTCCTTTTATAGTCAGTAAATGTACTACATTCTCTGAAAAAGATTTATTTCATTCTGATGTTGCAGCTAAAACCACTGAGATAATCACTTGTCTTAAGCATCTTTTACTTTCCAGTGATGGTAAAGAGAATTGTGAAAATTAGCCCAGACACACATAGCCATAATTCAAATCTCTAAGGACTACCTTTTTTAATTTAAAAATAAATAAAGAATGTGTACCAGTTATGAAACATACCTTCTTAAGTTTTTTTTAGCTGTGATTTTCTCTGTAGTTATATTGATATATTTAGGTTAACAAATGCATATGATCAGCACACATTTCTGTCACTGAACAATTTAATTTATTCCATTTAGCATTCTAAATGGTTTTGCCTAAAGAAATCATCTTTCATGCAATTGAAGAAGAATCTTCCTAAAAATGTGAATTAATTGTTTAGAATTTTAAGGTTTTAGTTAATGGCCATAAAAGAGTAACCTGTTTTTTCTCCTGCTCGAGTCCCCTACTGCTTTTCTCAGAAAACTGTGTTTTAATGCTTATACTGTTGCCTGTCTTTTTATAAGAAACAGTAGCAGTCTGATTCCACATATTTGGAATTCTCACTGGTGATTATGAAATCAGTTCAGTGTTGTTTTGTAGAAAAGATGCTCCAGTTTTGACAAAAATTATACTTCCATCTTATATGATGGCTTTAGTTATCAAGAGTTAAATGTTTACTAATTTTCTCTTCAAAAGAACTAATTGATTTGGGATTTTAAGAGATTTTCTATCTCGTTTGAGTAGGTTATTCTCAGCTCTTTGCCTGTGGAAACTCGTGCCATATGCTGAGTCAGTTTTGTAATGTCTAAAATGAGAGATGAGCATTAGAGGAGAGGAAGAGAATTAATAGTTTTGTTTCCAAACTGTTTACCTCCTATATAGCTACAGGAATTTTTTTTTTTTTTTTTTAATTCTGGTTGTATATGTATATACTTGAACTTAAAATGCTACAGTTTAAAACAGATGAGGTTGTTATGTGGACTGTGTTATGCCTTCATTTATTTTTGCCTTTAGACAAAGGAGAGCAAATGTGATATTACTTAATTAGGGGAGAGAATGTAGGAGTGACTTGGTGGAGATTAGGCCTGGATGTGGTTAGCACCTTAGTAATTATTGTGATATTATTGTAATTCTTTAATTTTTCAGTGGCACTGTCTCACTAGTGTTGGCATTCTTATTCTTGATTTTTGTTTAAATTAATGCAGACAGGACCCCAGCTTGAAGGAAGCTAGAAAATGCTTCTTTGACAGCAATGAACAGCAAACTTAGAGATGTAAATGCTTGAAGACTTCGGTTTATATAGCTCTAATGTACTGTCTTTAATCATTGCTGTCTACAGCTTCCTGAGGAAAGGAAGTGGAGAGGGAAGTTTTGAGCTCTTCTCCCTGGTATCCAGTTCCAGGATGCATGGGAATGGTTCAAAGCTGCACCAGGGAAGATTTTAATTGAATGTTAGGAAGCACTTTTTGAAGAAGGTGGTCAAACACTGGAACAGGCTTTCTGAAATGCGTTTGATGCCCCAAGCCTGTCAGCATTTAAGAAGCCTTTGGATAATGCTTTTATCATCATGCTTGAACTTTCAGACAGCCCTGGGAATGGTCAGACACCTGGACTAGGTGATTCTTCTAGGTCAAATCCAGCAGAAATATTCTACTCACTTTTAATTTCAATTCATTCTTCCAAACTTGATTTGGAGAATCTGATACTAAAAAATTCCAATTTTCAGAACTCAACAATTTAATTCTAGATGTTCAGCAGCACATATTTTATTGCGTTTCAAGAACTGGTATGAATATACTATCTGAAATATGTAGAAAACTTCTTGTGTTTGGGGGAGTATTTCTTCTCTGTTCTAGATCAAAAGGGTGTAAAAAACCAGCCTGAATTCTGCAGAGATGTGGCAATTTAAGAAGAAACGCTTTTATTGCATAGCATGATGAATGGTAGGAACTTAGTGAGGAATGGCCATAACACTCAGAAAAATGGAAATTCTGAGCAAAGCAGCTGCATTTGAGAATGGTGGTGTAGGTTAAGGAAGGCTCTTGGAGAAATTTGCAAGGAGTATCAACCTGTTGTTACAGGCAATCTCAGCATGGAGAATCCAGTCTAACTTGCTTATTGCTGGCAGTTCAGCACCACTTGGGGAGAAATTGTTTGTTAACCACAGGCAACACACCTGTAACCATTATCTGAACATTAGACTGGTGATTCATTTCTTCTAGCTGTGCTGTGAAAGATGCAGAATATGAGAAAGTACAAGCAATACTTCAGGATACTTAATCACAGTGAAAGCACATGGTCTTTAATAAATATTAAATATTTCCTTGAAGAATGCAAAGAGTTAGTGTTTGACATAAAAATAGATTCTATTTGACATATATGATATGGAAAGAGTCCTGATGTATGGTATACTGGCTTCTGTGAGGATTTCTGTTAGTGTTCATGTTGTACTCCGGCTGAAATTTGTCTTATTGCAGAAGTCTATTATTATTTAGAAGTATGATTTAACTTTTTGGTATGTTGTGTTGCATCCACAGTTTTGCCCAACTTAGAAAGCAGCAAATTCATTATGAATATTTAGTTGTTTGTTGGCAGTTTTTAATATGGCATAGTTTTTTGAAGCAGCATCCTCACGGGCTCCAAGATCTCTTTTCTGGATGATAATATCAGACTTTGGAGCCTGTGGTCTTATACACATGAGGAAAACTATAATAATTTTTAATTACTTTGCATTTACTAATTTTGAGTTTTTAAGCATTGCTTCCTGGACAGTTGATATCAGAAGAATCTCCACAGCTCTCAGCAGTTGGTTTCTAACTGCATTTAATGATTTCTGGCTCCTCAGCAAAGTTGGTCCTTTTATTAGTGTCAGCATGTTACCAGCTCATTGCTGCTGTGCTTCTCCCCTGGTTACCTCCCCCTGCTGTGGTAGAGACTGGGTATTCCTATTTACCTGCTGTCCTCCTTGGGAAATCCCCCTGCAGAAATGTCGTTAGAGGATACCTTTTTGTAGTTAATGTTCTACTACTTTTATTGGCTGAATTCCATTTGATCGTGCACCTTGTGCACAGGCAGAGGATGCCTGCTTTATTTCTTGAACACAAATTAATCATGTAGTTTATTTCTGTATACTTGCTTCACTTTTGTTTAGCTTTTCCTTGTCATCTTAGACTTCTCTTTATCAAGAAACTCAAGATGAATTTAGGATGACTGCTTTAAAAAATTCACCTCCCCCTACCGTTGTAAATTTTTGCTATCATTGTCAATTAGTTCATTAATTTGTTTCCTTTACTAAGGAAGTTGATTTTAATGATAATTGTGATAATTTTTACTGTCTGAAGTATGTTTATATTGAAGTTAAGGCTAAATAGGAACATTTTCATGGTTTTTTGCAGTAACCCTGATGGGCTAGAAGTGTTTTGTGGCCAATTGTACAAGTGAAATAATTGTAGCACCTGCTGGAAAGTCTGTAGCTCAGGAGAAGATTCTCCATAGAACCAATTTTATGGGCCTTGAGTGTGTTTTTTGATGCAGATTCTCTGAGATGTTTTATAGATGAGACATCTTGGTTTTATTAGTACAGAAATATCCTGTCACTTTAGACTGATACAGGGGCTTTGTTTCAGTCTCTTAAGTGTTACACATCAGTAAATGGATTACATTAGAAGGCAAATGTGGTTTGGATTATTTTGGTCTACAGTGAATTATTTTCATCTGTTTTACTGATTCTATATTAGTTTATTAATTTAAATTAATTAGAATTTTGCTATTAATACTGTTTGAGGAAAGGCAATCAGTCTGCATTGTACCTCTTCATTCCAACTGAGGCATAACTGAATTTTTTCCTTGTTTTTAAATCCAGCTTATCAAAACCAAATTATGGGTCTAAATATTATCACAGAGTTGGTGAGGTTGAAACAGAAGTCTGGAGGTTCTCTGATCCAACCCTCTTGCAAAAGCCAGGCCAACTAAGGCCAGTTGTTCTGATCTGTGACCACATGGCCTTTGAATGAATCCAGTGATGAACTCTCAGCAGATACAATCCTTCATCCTAGATTTCCTCCATGGAAAGAAATGGAGGAAAGTAGACACTTCCAGGAGATGTTTACTTTCATCTCAGAATATTAATCTAAGGGAGTTCAATTGAATGTGGCTGTTTTACTTCCGTATGTTTTTGACATAATCTCAGAGAGGCTCATCCTGGTGAAGAGATGAAGAGGTGAAGAGATGTCTGAAAACACAACAATGCAAATTGCTGATGAAGTAGGCACAAGTTGCTGCTGTTTTCAGAAATAACATCTCTACCTGGGTTTCTTGAAAAGAGAGTAAAAACTTCTATGAAAAATTTCATAATTCTAAATAATGAACATAGAAATAGTGTGTTTCTAACCTTGAATTTTTTTTGCCCTCCTTTGGTACACATCATGTGTTTACCAAATATGCAAATATATGATATGCAGTCACAAGTTTTAAATTAAAGTACTAATTATAATTAGGATAATAGTTTTTATTTGAATGTAATTAAATGTCTCAGGAGAACTAAGGAGGTAGTCAGTTTATAAATTTAGCATATTAGAATCTTTTATGTTACAAAATTATAATTATTATTAGCAATTAATTGATAGAGGAAAAAGTAATTTGAAAGTGAATGCAAAGTATGAATTAGGGTGGAAGCTAAATATATTGTATTAATTGTCTGAAGATGGGTTATGAAAGAACTCTTTGAATATTTGAATAGGCTTAGCCACCAAAAAAAGTTTGCATAGTATTTCAACTTGCTTATTTTTTAGAGTTTAGTTTCAAGTCAATACAAACTGCTTTTAAATAGGCCATAGAATTGCCTTCTATTAAAATTGACTGTTGAAATTATGCACTTATAAGAGATAATTCTTTGACTATCTTTAATTTAAGCTTTTTATTGAGATTTTAATTATGTAACTCCAGTAAACAAATAGAACAAAATTCTTAAAGGTATTTTAATATTAATTTATTCCATTATTTTGTGTAATATATTTACAGTTACTAAAATTAGTGTTATTGACAGGCTGAGAGACTTGGCTTGTTCAGCCTGAAGAAAAGAAGGCTCCAGGGAGACCTTATAGCACTCAAAGGGAGCTTAAAAGATAGCTGGACTGGGAGTTTTTACAAGGGCATGTGCTGGGTTGAGAGGGGGAAGGCCTTAATCTGAAGGAGGGAAGGACTAGATTAGATATTAGGGAGAAATTCTTACTGTGAGAGTGATGAAGCACTGGAACAGGTTTCCCAGAGAGACTGGCCAAGGTTGGATGGGACTTTAAGTAACCTGGTCGAGAGGAATGTTTCTGCCCATGGCAGTGTGAACAAGATGATCTTAAAGGTCCCTTCCAACATAAGCCATTCTGTGATTCCATGATTCTGTGAAATTTCACACTGGTATTTTCAAAATTCTTCAAAGTTATTAGGATAAAGTAGGATTCATGAGAGTCAGACTGTGTTTCCTTCAGAACGGAAAGATTTTTATGCCATTAAAATGGCTTTTTTTTTTTAAACTAAATTTTATATTTGGTTTAGTAGATTTTGTTGAGTTCAGCTTTTTTAAGTTACACAAATGACTGATCAAAATGGTTGAATTCCATTCCTGAAGATATATTTGGTCTTGACTATATCTTCTTCTACTGGTTTGCTTTTCTCTCCCTCCTAATACACACCTGGTTGTTGTTGTGTTTTATTGGAGCTTAGGACTTTGGAAAGTGTTTTGCCAGTACCTGGATAAATAGGAGTCAGGCTGTCATTTCATCAGAACTGCTGAGTGATGTGTGATATAATAATATAAATTTTCTATGTCTGTGTTACTCCAGAGTAGATGAGTTGTTCTTTTTCCAAGCATGACTGTTTGGGTGGGATAATGGAAAAGGCAGTAAGGTCTTCCAAATGCATAACTAAGGGCAAATGTTGGCTTATGTCAGGAGAAAAAGCTGAGTTAATTTTAGTGTCTTTTTATTTTTGAGTAGGCA